>NW_024544027.1:2569046-5138093 GCF_018167655.1 Microtus oregoni | reverse complement strand
GGTGCTCAGTACTCAGGGTGCTGGGTGCTCAGTACTCAGGGTGCTGGGTGCTCAGTCCTCAGGGTGCTCAGTGCTCAGGGTGCTGGGTGCTCAGTGCTCGGGGTGCTCGGTGCTCAGTACTCAGGGTGCTGAGTGCTCAGTACTCAGGGTGCTGGGTGCTCAGTACTCAGGGTGCTGGGTGCTCAGTGCTCGGGGTGTTGGGTGCTCCGTGCTCAGGGTGCTCAGTGCTCAGTACTCAGGGTTCTGGGTGCTCAGTACTCAGGGTGCTGGGTGCTCAGTGCTCGGGGTGCTGGGTGCTCAGTACTCAGGGTGCTGGGTGCTCAGTGCTCGGGGTGCTCGGTGTTCAGTACTCAAGGTGCTGGGTGCTCAGTGCTCGGGGTGCTGGGTGCTCAGTGCTCAGGGTGCTGGGTGCTCAGTACTCGGGGTGCTCGGTGCTCAGTACTCAGGGTACTGGGTGCTCAGGGTCCTCGGTGCTCAGTACTCAGGGTGCTCAGTACTCAGCTTGCTTTGTGCTCAGTGCTCAGAGTGCTGGGTGCTCAGTACTCAGGGTGCTCGGTGCTCAGTACTCAGGGTGCTCAGTGCTCAGTGCTCTGGGTGCTCAGTACTCAGGGTGCTCAGTGCTCAGGGTGCTGGGTGCTCAGTGCTCGGGGTGCTGGGTACTCAGTGCTCAGTGCTCGGGGTGCTGGGTGCTCAGTCCTCAGTACACAGGGTGCTGGGTGCTCAGTGCTCGGGGTGCTGGATGCTCAGTACTCAGGGTCCTGGGTGCTCAGTGCTCAGGGTGCTGGGTGCTCAGTACTCAGTGTGCTGGGTGCTCAGTGCTCAGGGTGCTGGGTGCTCAGTACTCAGGGTGCTGGGTCCTCAGTGCTCAGGGTGCTGGGTGTTCAGTGCTCGGGGTGCTCAGTACTCAGGGTGCTGTGTGTTCAGTGCTCAGGGTACTGGGTGCTCAGTACTCAGGGTGCTCGGTGCTGAGTACTCAGGGTCCTGGGTGCTCAGTACTCCGGGTGCTGGGTGCTCAGTGCTCGGGGTGCTCGGTGCTCAGTGCTCGGGGTGCTGGGTGCTCAGTACTCAGGGTGCTCAGTACTCAGGGTGCTGGGTGCTCAGTGCTCAGGGTGCTGGGTGCTCAGTGCTCTCGGTGCTGGGTGCTCAGTGCTCAGGGTGCTCGGTGCTCAGTGCTCAGGTTGCTGGGTGCTCAGGACTCAGGGTGCTGGGTGCTCAGTACTCAGGGTGCTCAGTGCTCAGTACTCAGTGTGCTCCGTGCTCAGTACTCAGGGTGCTCAGTGCTCAAGGTGCTGGGTGTTCAGTGCTCGGGGTGCTGGGTACTCAGTCCTCAGGGTGCTGTGTGCTCAGTACTCAGGGTGCTGGGTGCTCAGTGCTCGGGGTGCTGGGTGCTCAGTACTCAGGGTGCTGGGTGCTCAGTGCTCAGGGTGCTGGGTGCTCAGTGCTCAGGGTGCTCGGTGCTTAGTACTCATGGTGCTCGGTGCTCGGGTTGCTGGGTGCTCAGTGCTCGGTGTGCTGGGTGCTCAGTGCTCGGGGTGCTGGGTGCTGAGTGCTCAGTGTGCTGGGTGCTCAGTGATCGGGGTGCTGGGTGCTCAGTACTCAGGGTGCTCGGTGCTCAGTACTCAGGGTGCTGGGTGCTCAGTGCTCGGGGTGCTGGGTGCTCATTAATCAGGGTGCTGGGTGCTCAGTACGCTGGGTGCTCAGTACTCAGGGTGCTGGGTGTTCAGTGCTCGGGGTGCTGGGTGCTCATTAATCAGGGTGCTGGGTGCTCAGTACGCTGGGTGCTCAGTACTCAGGGTGCTGGGTGCTCAGTACTCAGGGTGCTCGGTGCTCAGTACTCAGGGTGCTGGGTGCTCAGTGCTCGGGGTGCTGGGTGCTCATTAATCAGGGTGCTGGGTGCTCAGTACTCAGGGTGCTCAGTGCTTGGGGTGCTGGGTGCTCAGTACTGAGGGTGCTCAGTGCTTGGGGTGCAGGGTGCTCAGTACTCAGGGTGCTGGTTGCTCAGTGCTCAGGGTGCTAGGTGCTGAGTACTCAGGGTGCTGGGTGCTCAGTGCTCGGGGTGCTGGGTGCTCAGTGCTCGGGGTGCTGGGTGCTCAGTGCTCAGGGTTCTGGGTGCTCAGTACTCGGGGTGCTGGGTGCTCAGTGCTCGCGGTGCTCGGTGCTCAGTGCTCGGGGTGCTGGGTGCTCAGTGCTCAGGGTCCTGGGTGCTCAGTACTCGGGGTGCTCGGTGCTCAGTACTCAGGGTACTGGGTGCTCAGGGTCCTCGGTGCTCAGTACTCAGGGTGCTCAGTACTCAGCTTGCTTTGTGCTCAGTGCTCAGAGTGCTGGGTGCTCAGTACTCAGGGTGCTCGGTGCTCAGTGCTCAGGGTGCTGGGTGCTCAGTGCTCGGGGTGCTGGGTACTCAGTGCTCAGTGCTCGGGGTGCTGGGTGCTCAGTCCTCAGTACACAGGGTGCTGGGTGCTCAGTGCTCGGGGTGCTGGGTGCTCAGTGCTCAGGGTGCTGGGTGCTCAGTACTCAGGGTGCTCAGATCTCAGGGTGCTGGGTGCTCAGTACTCAATGTGCTGGGTGCTCAGTGCTCAGGGTGCTGGGTGCTCAGTACTCAGGGTGCTGGGTCCTCAGTGCTCAGGGTGCTGGGTGCTCAGTGCTCGGGGTGCTGGGTGCTCAGTACTCAGGGTGCTGGGTCCTCAGTGCTCAGGGTGCTGGGTGCTCAGTGCTCGGGGTGCTCAGTACTCAGGGTGCTGTGTGTTCAGTGCTCAGGGTACTGGGTGCTCAGTACTCAGGGTGCTCGGTGCTGAGTACTCAGGGTGCTGGGTGCTCAGTACTCCGGTTGCTGGGTGCTCAGTGCAAGGGTGCTCGGTGCTCAGTGCTCAGGGTGCTGGGTGCTCAGTACTCAGGGTGCTCATTGCTCAGGGTGCTGGGTGCTCAGTACTCAGGTTGCTGGGTGCTCAGTACTCAGGGTGCTCAGTGCTCAGTACTCAGGGTGCTCAGTGCTCAGTACTCAGGGTGCTCAGTGCTCAGGGTGCTGGGTGCTCAGTGCTCAGGGTGCTGGGTGCTCAGTGCTCAGGGTGCTCGTTGCTCAGTGCTCAGGTTGCTGGGTGCTCAGTACTCAGGGTGCTGGGTGCTCAGTACTCAGGGTGCTCGGTGCTTAGTACTCATGGTGCTCGGTGCTCGGGATGCTGGGTGCTCAGTGCTCGGTGTGCTGGGTGCTCAGTGCTCGGGGTGCTGGGTGCTGAGTGCTCAGTGTGCTGGGTGCTCAGTGCTCGGGGTGCTGGGTGCTCAGTGCTCAGGTTGATGGGTGCTGAGTACTCAGAGTGCTGGGTGCTCAGTACTCAGGGTGCTCAGTGCTCAGTACTCAGGGTGCTCAGTGCTCAGTACTCAGGGTGCTCAGTGCTCAGGGTGCTGGGTGCTCAGTGCTCGGGGTGCTGTGTACTCAGTCCACAGGGTGCAGGGTGCTCAGTATGCTGGGTGCTCAGTACTCAGGGTGCTGGGTGCTCAGTACTCAGGGTGCTCGGTGCTCATTAATCAGGGTGCTGAGTGCTCAGTACTCAGAATGCTCAGTGCTTGGGGTGCTGGGTGCTCAGTAATCAGGGTGCTCAGTGCTTGGGGTGCAGGGTGCTCAGTACTCAGGGTGCTGGTTCCTCAGTGCTCAGGGTGCTGGGTGCTGAGTACTCAGGGTGCTGGGTACTCAGTGCTCGGGGTGCTGGGTGCTCAGTGCTCGGGGTGCTGGGTGCTCAGTGCTCAGGGTTCTGGGTGCTCAGTGCTCAGGGTGCTGGGTGCTCAGTGCTCAGGGTGCTGGGTGCTCGGTGCTCAGGTTTCTGGGTGCTCAGGACTCGGGGTGCTGGGTGCTCAGTACTCAGGGTGCTGGGTGCTCATTGCTCGGGGTGCTGGGTGCACAGTGCTACGGGTGCTGGGTGCTCAGTGCTCAGTGTGCTGGGTGCTCAGTGCTCTGGGCGCTGGGTGCTCAGTGCTCGGGGTGCTCGGTGCTCAGTACTCAGGGTGCTGGGTGCTCAGTGCTCAGGGTGCTCGTTGCTCAGTACTCAGGGTGCTGGGTGCTCAGTGCTCGGTGTGCTCGGTGCTCAGTACGTTGGGTGCTCAGTACTCAGGGTGCTGGGTGCTCAGTGCTTAGGGTGATCGGTGCTCAGTACTCAGGGTGCTCAGTACTCAGGGTGCTGGGTGCTCAGTGCTCGGGGTGCTGGGTGCTGAGTGCTCAGGGTGCTGGGTGCTCTGTACCCGGGGTGCTCGGTGCTCAGTACTCAGGGTGCTGGGTGCTCAGTACTCAGGGTGCTGGGTGCTCAGTAATCAGGGTGCTCAGTGCTCGGGGAGCTCGGTGCTCAGTACTCAGGGTGCTGGGTGCTCAGTACTCAGTGCTCGGGGTCCTGGGTGCTCAGCGCTCTGGGTGCTTAGTGCACAGTACTCAGGGTGCTGGGTGCTCAGTATTCAGGGTGCTCAGTGCTCGGGGTGCTGGGTGCTCAGTACACAGGGTGCTGGGTGCTCAGTACTCAGGGTGCTGGGTGCTCATTCTCGGGGTGCTGGGTGCTCAGTGCTCGGGTGCTGGGTGCTCAGTACTCGGGGTGCTGGGTGCTCAGTGCTCAGCGTGCTGTGTGCTATGTACTCAGGGTGCTCGGTTCTCAGTACTCAGGGTGCTGGGTGCTCATTCTCGGGTGCTGGGTGCTCAGTGCTCAGGGTGCTGGGTGCTAAGTGCTCAGGGTGCTGGGTCCTCAGTACTCGGGGTGCTCGGTGCTCAGTACTCGGGGTGCTGGGTGCTCAGTACTCAGGGTGCTGGGTGCTCAGTACTCAGGGTGCTCGGTGCTCAGTACTCAGGGTGCTGGGTGCTCAGTGCTCAGGTGCTGGGTGCTAAGTACTCAGGGTGCTGGGTGCTCAGTACTCAGGATGCTGGGTGCTCAGCACTCAGGGTGCTCAGTACTCAGTGTGCTGGGTGCTCAGTGCTCGGGGTGCTGGGTGCTCAGTACTCAGGGTGCTCAGTACTCGGGGTGCTGGGTGCTCAGTGCTCGGGGTGCTGGATGCTCAGTGCTCAGGGTGATCTGTGCTCAGTACTCAGGATGCTGGGTGCTCAGTACTCAGGGTGCTGGGTGCTCAGTACTCAGGGTGCTGGGTGCTCAGTCCTCAGGGTGCTCAGTGCTCAGGGTGCTGGGTGCTCAGTGCTCGGGGTGCTCGGTGCTCAGTACTCAGGGTGCTGAGTGCTCAGTACTCAGGGTGCTGGGTGCTCAGTACTCAGGGTGCTGGGTGCTCAGTGCTCGGGGTGCTCAGTACTCAGGGTGCTGTGTGTTCAGTGCTCAGGGTACTGGGTGCTCAGTACTCAGGGTGCTCGGTGCTGAGTACTCAGGGTGCTGGGTGCTCAGTACTCCGGTTGCTGGGTGCTCAGTGCAAGGGTGCTCGGTGCTCAGTGCTCAGGGTGCTGGGTGCTCAGTACTCAGGGTGCTCATTGCTCAGGGTGCTGGGTGCTCAGTACTCAGGTTGCTGGGTGCTCAGTACTCAGGGTGCTCAGTGCTCAGTACTCAGGGTGCTCAGTGCTCAGTACTCAGGGTGCTCAGTGCTCAGGGTGCTGGGTGCTCAGTGCTCAGGGTGCTGGGTGCTCAGTGCTCAGGGTGCTCGTTGCTCAGTGCTCAGGTTGCTGGGTGCTCAGTACTCAGGGTGCTGGGTGCTCAGTACTCAGGGTGCTCGGTGGTTAGTACTCATGGTGCTCGGTGCTCGGGATGCTGGGTGCTCAGTGCTCGGTGTGCTGGGTGCTCAGTGCTCGGGGTGCTGGGTGCTGAGTGCTCAGTGTGCTGGGTGCTCAGTGCTCGGGGTGCTGGGTGCTCAGTGCTCAGGTTGATGGGTGCTGAGTACTCAGAGTGCTGGGTGCTCAGTACTCAGGGTGCTCAGTGCTCAGTACTCAGGGTGCTCAGTGCTCAGTACTCAGGGTGCTCAGTGCTCAGGGTGCTGGGTGCTCAGTGCTCGGGGTGCTGTGTACTCAGTCCACAGGGTGCAGGGTGCTCAGTGCTCAGGGTGCTCGGTGCTCAGTGCTCAGGGTGCTGGGTGTTCAGTGCTCGGGGTGCTGGGTGCTCATTAATCAGGGTGCTGGGTGCTCAGTACGCTGGGTGCTCAGTACTCAGGGTGCTGGGTGCTCAGTACTCAGGGTGCTCGGTGCTCATTAATCAGGGTGCTGAGTGCTCAGTACTCAGAATGCTCAGTGCTTGGGGTGCTGGGTGCTCAGTAATCAGGGTGCTCAGTGCTTGGGGTGCAGGGTGCTCAGTACTCAGGGTGCTGGTTCCTCAGTGCTCAGGGTGCTGGGTGCTGAGTACTCAGGGTGCTGGGTGCTCAGTGCTCGGGGTGCTGGGTGCTCAGTGCTCGGGGTGCTGGGTGCTCAGTGCTCAGGGTTCTGGGTGCTCAGTGCTCAGGGTGCTGGGTGCTCAGTGCTCAGGGTGCTGGGTGCTCGGTGCTCAGGTTTCTGGGTGCTCAGGACTCGGGGTGCTGGGTGCTCAGTACTCAGGGTGCTGGGTGCTCATTGCTCGGGGTGCTGGGTGCACAGTGCTACGGGTGCTGGGTGCTCAGTGCTCAGTGTGCTGGGTGCTCAGTGCTCTGGGCGCTGGGTGCTCAGTGCTCGGGGTGCTCGTTGCTCAGTACTCAGGGTGCTGGGTGCTCAGTGCTCGGTGTGCTCGGTGCTCAGTACGTTGGGTGCTCAGTACTCAGGGTGCTGGGTTCTCAGTGCTTAGGGTGATCGGTGCTCAGTACTCAGGGTGCTCAGTACTCAGGGTGCTCGGTGCTCAGTACTCAGGGTGCTGGGTGCTCAGTACTCAGGGTGCTGGGTGCTCAGTAATCAGGGTGCTCAGTGCTCGGGGAGCTCGGTGCTCAGTACTCAGGGTGCTGGGTGCTCAGTACTCAGTGCTCGGGGTCCTGGGTGCTCAGCGCTCTGGGTGCTTAGTGCACAGTACTCAGGGTGCTGGGTGCTCAGTATTCAGGGTGCTCAGTGCTCGGGGTGCTGGGTGCTCAGTACACAGGGTGCTGGGTGCTCAGTACTCAGGGTGCTGGGTGCTCATTCTCGGGGTGCTGGGTGCTCAGTGCTCGGGTGCTGGGTGCTCAGTACTCGGGGTGCTGGGTGCTCAGTGCTCAGCGTGCTGTGTGCTATGTACTCAGGGTGCTCGGTTCTCAGTACTCAGGGTGCTGGGTGCTCATTCTCGGGTGCTGGGTGCTCAGTGCTCAGGGTGCTGGGTGCTAAGTGCTCAGGGTGCTGGGTCCTCAGTACTCGGGGTGCTCGGTGCTCAGTACTCGGGGTGCTGGGTGCTCAGTACTCAGGGTGCTGGGTGCTCAGTACTCAGGGTGCTCGGTGCTCAGTACTCAGGGTGCTGGGTGCTCAGTGCTCAGGTGCTGGGTGCTAAGTACTCAGGGTGCTGGGTGCTCAGTACTCAGGATGCTGGGTGCTCAGCACTCAGGGTGCTCAGTACTCAGTGTGCTGGGTGCTCAGTGCTCGGGGTGCTGGGTGCTCAGTACTCAGGGTGCTCAGTACTCGGGGTGCTGGGTGCTCAGTGCTCGGGGTGCTGGATGCTCAGTGCTCAGGGTGATCTGTGCTCAGTACTCAGGATGCTGGGTGCTCAGTACTCAGGGTGCTGGGTGCTCAGTACTCAGGGTGCTGGGTGCTCAGTCCTCAGGGTGCTCAGTGCTCAGGGTGCTGGGTGCTCAGTGCTCGGGGTGCTCGGTGCTCAGTACTCAGGGTGCTGAGTGCTCAGTACTCAGGGTGCTGGGTGCTCAGTACTCAGGGTGCTGGGTGCTCAGTGCTCGGGGTGTTGGGTGCTCCGTGCTCAGGGTGCTCAGTGCTCAGTACTCAGGGTTCTGGGTGCTCAGTACTCAGGGTGCTGGGTGCTCAGTGCTCGGGGTGCTGGGTGCTCAGTACTCAGGGTGCTGGGTGCTCAGTGCTCGGGGTGCTCGGTGTTCAGTACTCAAGGTGCTGGGTGCTCAGTGCTCGGGGTGCTGGGTGCTCAGTGCTCAGGGTGCTGGGTGCTCAGTACTCGGGGTGCTCGGTGCTCAGTACTCAGGGTACTGGGTGCTCAGGGTCCTCGGTGCTCAGTACTCAGGGTGCTCAGTACTCAGCTTGCTTTGTGCTCAGTGCTCAGAGTGCTGGGTGCTCAGTACTCAGGGTGCTCGGTGCTCAGTACTCAGGGTGCTCAGTGCTCAGTGCTCTGGGTGCTCAGTACTCAGGGTGCTCAGTGCTCAGGGTGCTGGGTGCTCAGTGCTCGGGGTGCTGGGTACTCAGTGCTCAGTGCTCGGGGTGCTGGGTGCTCAGTCCTCAGTACACAGTGTGCTGGGTGCTCAGTGCTCGGGGTGCTGGATGCTCAGTACTCAGGGTCCTGGGTGCTCAGTGCTCAGGGTGCTGGGTGCTCAGTACTCAGGGTGCTGGGTGCTCAGTGCTCAGGGTGCTGGGTGCTCAGTACTCAGGGTGCTGGGTCCTCAGTGCTCAGGGTGCTGGGTGTTCAGTGCTCGGGGTGCTCAGTACTCAGGGTGCTGTGTGTTCAGTGCTCAGGGTACTGGGTGCTCAGTACTCAGGGTGCTCGGTGCTGAGTACTCAGGGTGCTGGGTGCTCAGTACTCCGGGTGCTGGGTGCTCAGTGCTCGGGGTGCTCGGTGCTCAGTGCTCGGGGTGCTGGGTGCTCAATACTCAGGGTGCTCAGTACTCAGGGTGCTGGGTGCTCAGTGCTCAGGGTGCTGGGTGCTCAGTGCTCTCGGTGCTGGGTGCTCAGTGCTCAGGGTGCTCGGTGCTCAGTGCTCAGGTTGCTGGGTGCTCAGTACTCAGGGTGCTGGGTGCTCAGTACTCAGGGTGCTCAGTGCTCAGTACTCAGTGTGCTCCGTGCTCAGTACTCAGGGTGCTCAGTGCTCAAGGTGCTGGGTGTTCAGTGCTCGGGGTGCTGGGTACTCAGTCCTCAGGGTGCTGGGTGCTCAGTACTCAGGGTGCTGGGTGCTCAGTGCTCGGGGTGCTGGGTGCTCAGTACTCAGGGTGCTGGGTGCTCAGTGCTCAGGGTGCTGGGTGCTCAGTGCTCAGGGTGCTCGGTGCTTAGTACTCATGGTGCTCGGTGCTCGGGTTGCTGGGTGCTCAGTGCTCGGTGTGCTGGGTGCTCAGTGCTCGGGGTGCTGGGTGCTGAGTGCTCAGTGTGCTGGGTGCTCAGTGCTCGGGGTGCTGGGTGCTCAGTACTCAGGGTGCTCGGTGCTCAGTACTCAGGGTGCTGGGTGCTCAGTGCTCGGGGTGCTGGGTGCTCATTAATCAGGGTGCTGGGTGCTCAGTACGCTGGGTGCTCAGTACTCAGGGTGCTGGGTGTTCAGTGCTCGGGGTGCTGGGTGCTCATTAATCAGGGTGCTGGGTGCTCAGTACGCTGGGTGCTCAGTACTCAGGGTGCTGGGTGCTCAGTACTCAGGGTGCTCGGTGCTCAGTACTCAGGGTGCTGGGTGCTCAGTGCTCGGGGTGCTGGGTGCTCATTAATCAGGGTGCTGGGTGCTTAGTACTCAGGGTGCTCAGTGCTTGGGGTGCTGGGTGCTCAGTACTAAGGGTGCTCAGTGCTTGGGGTGCAGGGTGCTCAGTACTCAGGGTGCTGGTTGCTCAGTGCTCAGGGTGCTAGGTGCTGAGTACTCAGGGTGCTGGGTGCTCAGTGCTCGGGGTGCTGGGTGCTCAGTGCTCGGGGTGCTGGGTGCTCAGTGCTCAGGGTTCTGGGTGCTCAGTACTCGGGGTGCTGGGTGCTCAGTGCTCGCGGTGCTCGGTGCTCAGTGCTCGGGGTGCTGGGTGCTCAGTGCTCAGGGTGCTGGGTGCTCAGTACTCGGGGTGCTCGGTGCTCAGTACTCAGGGTACTGGGTGCTCAGGGTCCTCGGTGCTCAGTACTCAGGGTGCTCAGTACTCAGCTTGCTTTGTGCTCAGTGCTCAGAGTGCTGGGTGCTCAGTACTCAGGGTGCTCGGTGCTCAGTGCTCAGGGTGCTGGGTGCTCAGTGCTCGGGGTGCTGGGTACTCAGTGCTCAGTGCTCGGGGTGCTGGGTGCTCAGTCCTCAGTACACAGGGTGCTGGGTGCTCAGTGCTCGGGGTGCTGGGTGCTCAGTGCTCAGGGTGCTGGGTGCTCAGTACTCAGGGTGCTCAGATCTCAGGGTGCTGGGTGCTCAGTACTCAATGTGCTGGGTGCTCAGTGCTCAGGGTGCTGGGTGCTCAGTACTCAGGGTGCTGGGTCCTCAGTGCTCAGGGTGCTGGGTGCTCAGTGCTCGGGGTGCTGGGTGCTCAGTACTCAGGGTGCTGGGTCCTCAGTGCTCAGGGTGCTGGGTGCTCAGTGCTCGGGGTGCTCAGTACTCAGGGTGCTGTGTGTTCAGTGCTCAGGGTACTGGGTGCTCAGTACTCAGGGTGCTCGGTGCTGAGTACTCAGGGTGCTGGGTGCTCAGTACTCCGGTTGCTGGGTGCTCAGTGCTCGGGGTGCTCGGTGCTCAGTGCTCAGGGTGCTGGGTGCTCAGTACTCAGGGTGCTCATTGCTCAGGGTGCTGGGTGCTCAGTACTCAGGTTGCTGGGTGCTCAGTACTCAGGGTGCTCAGTGCTCAGTACTCAGGGTGCTCAGTGCTCAGTACTCAGGGTGCTCAGTGCTCAGGGTGCTGGGTGCTCAGTGCTCAGGGTGCTGGGTGCTCAGTGCTCAAGGTGCTCGTTGCTCAGTGCTCAGGTTGCTGGGTGCTCAGTACTCAGGGTGCTGGGTGCTCAGTACTCAGGGTGCTCGGTGCTTAGTACTCATGGTGCTCGGTGCTCGGGATGCTGGGTGCTCAGTGCTCGGTGTGCTGGGTGCTCAGTGCTCGGGGTGCTGGGTGCTGAGTGCTCAGTGTGCTGGGTGCTCAGTGCTCGGGGTGCTGGGTGCTCAGTGCTCGGGGTGCTGGGTGCTCAGTACTCGGGGTGCTCGGTGCTCAGTACTCAGGGTGCTGGGTGCTCAGTGCTCAGGGTGCTGGGTGCTCAGTACTCAGGGTGCTCGGTGCTCAGTACTCAGGGTGCTGGGTGTTCAGTGCTCGGGGTGCTGGGTGCTCATTAATCAGGGTGCTGGGTGCTCAGTACGCTGGGTGCTCAGTACTCAGGGTGCTGGGTGCTCAGTACTCAGGGTGCTCGGTGCTCAGTACTCAGGGTGCTCAGTGCTCAGGGTGCTGGGTGCTCAGTGCTCAGGGTGATCGGTGCTCAGTACTCAGGGTGCTCAGTACTCAGGGTGCTGGGTGCTCAGGGCTCGGGGTGCTGGGAGCTCAGTACTCAGGGTGATGGGTGCTCAGTGCTCGGGGTGCTGGGTGCTGAGTGCTCAGGGTGCTGGGTGCTCTGTACTCGGGGTGCTCGGTGCTCAGTACTCAGGGTGCTGGGTGCTCAGTACTCAGGGTGCTGGGTGCTCAGTACTCAGGGTGCTCGCTGCTCAGTACTCAGGGTGCTGGGTGCTCAGTGCTCAGGGTGCTGGGTGCTCAGTACTCAGGGTGCTGGGTACTCAGTGCTCAGGGTGATCTGTGCTCAGTCCTCAGGGTGCTCAGTACTCACCGTGCTGGGTGCTCAGTGCTCAGGTTGCTCAGTACTAAGGGTGCTGAGTGCTCAGTACTCAGGGTGCTGGGTGCTCAGTGCTCGGGTGCTGGGTGCTCAGTACTCAGGATGCTGGGTGCTCAGTGCTCAGGGTGCTGGGTGCTCAGTACTCAGGGTGCTGGGTGCTCAGTACTCAGGGTGCTCAGTGCTCGGGGAGCTCGGTGCTCAGTACTCAGGTTGCTGGGTGCTCAGTAGTCAGTGCTCGGGGTCCTGGGTGCTCAGCGCTCTGGGTGCTTAGTGCACAGTACTCAGGGTGCTGGGTGCTCAGTATTCAGGGTTCTCAGTGCTCGGGGTGCTGGGTGCTCAGTACTCAGGGTGCTTGGTGCTCAGTACTCAGGGTGCTGGGTGCTCATTCTCGGGGTGCTGGGTGCTCAGTGCTCAGGATGCTCGGTGCTCAGTAATTTGGTGCTGGGTGCTCAGTACTCGGGGTGCTGGGTGCTCATTACTCAATGTGCTGGGTGCTCAGTGCTCAGGGTGCTCGCTGCTCAGTACTCTTGGTGCTGGGTGCTCAGTACTCAGGGTGCTGGGTGCTCAGTGCTCGGGGTTCTCGGTGCTCAGTGCTCAGGATGCTCGGTGCTCAGTACATTTGGTGCTGGGTGCTCAGTACTCAGGGTGCTGGGTGCTCAGTGCCTGGGGTGCTCGGTGCTCAGTACTCAGGGTGCTGGGTGCTCAGTGCTCAGGATGCTGGGTGCTCAGTACTCAGGGTGCTCAGTACTCAGGACTCAGGGTGCTGGGTGCTCAGTGCTCAGGGTGCTGGGTGCTCAGTGCTCGGGGTGCTGGGTGCTCAGTACTCGGGGTGCTCGGTGCTCAGTACTCAGGGTGCTTGGTGCTCAGTACACAGGGTGCTGGGTGCTCAGTACTCAGGGTGCTGGGTGCTCAGTACTCATGGTGCTGGGTGCTCAGTACTCAGGGTGCTGGGTGCTCAGTGCTCAAGGTGCTGTGTGCTCAGTACTCAGGGTCCTGGATGCTCAGTACTCAGGGTGCTGGGTTCTCAGTGCTCAGGGTGCTGGGTGCTCAGTGCTCGGGGTGCTCGGTGCTCAGTACTCAGGGTGCTGGGTGCTCAGTGCTCGGGGTGCTGGGTGCTCAGTTCTCAGGGTGCTGGGTGCTCAGTACTCGGGGTGCTCGGTGCTCAGTACTCAGGGTGCTGGGTGCTCAGTACTCAGGGTGCTCGGTGCTCAGTACTCAGGGTGCTGGGTGCTCAGTGCTCATTTGCTGGGTGCTAAGTTCTCAGGGTGCTGGGTGCTCAGTACTCAGGGTGCTGGGTGCTCAGTGCTCAGGGTGCTGGCTGCTCAGTACTCAGGGTGCTGGGTGCTCAGCACTCAGGGTGCTCAGTACTCAGGGTGCTGGGTGCTCAGTGCTAGGGGTGCTCGGTGCTCAGTACTCAGGGTGCTCAGTACTCAGGGTGCTGTGTGCTCAGTGCTCGGGGTGCTGGATGCTCAGTACTCAGGGTGATCGGTGCTCAGTACTCAGGATGCTGGGTGCTCAGTACTCAGGGTGCTGGGTTCTCAGTCCTCAGGGTGCTCAGTGCTCAGTCAGGGTGCTCGATGCTCTGTACTAAGGGTGCTCAGTGCTCAGTACTCAGGTTGCTCAGTGCTCAGTGCTCGGGGTGCTGGGTGCTCAGTACTCAGGGTGCTGGGTGCTCAGTACTCAGGGTGCTGGGTGCTCAGTGCTCAGTACTCAGCGTGCTGGGTGCTCAGTGCTCGGGGTGCTGGGTCCTCAGTGCTCAGGGTGCTGGGTGCTCAGTACTCAGTGTGCTGGGTGCTCAGTGCTCGGGGTGCTGGGTGCTCAGTGCTCAGGGTGCTGGTTGCTCAGTACTCAGTGTGCTCAGTGCTCAGGGTGCTGGGTGCTCAGAACTCAGGGTGCTGGGTGCTCAGTACTCAGGGTGCTTGGTGCTCAGTACTCAGGGTGCTGGGTGCTCAGTGCTCAGGGTGCTCGGTGCTCAGTACTCATGGTGCTGGGTGATCATTCTCGGGGTGCTGGGTGCTCAGTACTCAGGTTGCTCAGTACTCTGGTTGCACGGGGCTCAGTACTCATGGTGCTGGGTGCTCAGTACTCAGGGTCCTCGGTGCTCAGTTCTCAGGGTGCTCGGTGCTCAGTGTTTGGGGTGCTGGGTGCTCAGTACTCAGGGTGCTGGGTGCTCAGTGCTCAGGGTGCTGGCTGCTCAGTGCTCAGGGTGCTGGGTGCTCAGTACTCAGTGCTCAGGATGCTGGATGCTCATTGCTCAGGGTGCTGGGTGCTCAGTGCTCAGGGTGCTCAGTGCTCAGTGCTCAGTACACAGGGTGCTGGGTGCTCAGTACTCAGGGTGCTGGGTGCTCAATGCTCGGGGTACCCGGTGCTCAGTGCTCGGGGTGCTAGGTGCTCAGTACTCAGGGTGCTGAGTGCTCAGGGTGCTGGGTGCTCAGTGCTCAGGGTGCTGGGTGCTCAGTGCTCGGGGAGCTCGGTGCTCAGAACTCAGGGTGCTGGGTGCTCAGTACTCAGGGTGCTCAGTACTCAGTACTCAGGGTGCTGGGTGCTCAGTGCTTGGGGTGCTGTGTGCTCAGTGCTCAGGGAGCTGGGTGCTCAGTGCTCGGTGTGCTGGGTGCTCAGTACTCGGGGTGCTCGGTGCTCAGTACTCAGGGTGCTGGGTGCTCAGTAATCAGGGTGCTGGGTGTTCAGTACTCAGGGTGCTGGGTGCTCAGTACTCAGGGTGCTGGGTGCTCAGTATTCCGGGTGCTGGGTGCTCAGTACTCAGGGTGCTGTGTGCTCAGTACTCAGGGTGCTTGGTGCTCATTACTCAGGGTGCTGGGTGCTCAGTGCTCAGGATGCTGGGTGCTCAGTGCTCGGGGTGCTCGGTGCTCTGTACTCAGGGTGCTGGGTGCTCAGTGCTCGGGGTGCTGGGTGCTCAGTGCTCAGGGTGCTGGCTGCTCAGTACTCAGGGTGCTGGGTGCTCAGTACTCAGGGTGCTGGGTGCTCAGTACTCAGGGTGCTCGGTGCTCAGTAATCAGTGTGCTGGGTGCTCAGTGCTCAGGTGCTGGGTGCTAAGTACTCAGGGTGCTGGGTGCTCAGTGCTCAGGGTGCTGGGTGCTCAGTACTCAGGGTGCTGGGTGCTCAGCACTCAGGGTGCTCAGTACTCCGGGTGCTGTGTGCTCAGTGCTCGGGGTCCTGGATGCTCAGTCCTCAGGGTGATCGGTGCTCAGTACTCAGGATGCTGGGTGCTCAGTACTCAGGGTGCTGGGTGCTCAGTGCTCAGGTGCTGGGTGCTAAGTACTCAGGGTGCTGGGTGCTCAGTGCTCAGGGTGCTGGGTGCTCAGTACTCAGGGTGCTGGGTGCTCAGCACTCAGGGTGCTCAGTACTGCGGGTGCTGTGTGCTCAGTGCTCGGGGTCCTGGATGCTCAGTCCTCAGGGTGATCGGTGCTCAGTACTCAGGATGCTGGGTGCTAAGTACTCAGGGTGCTGGGTGCTCAGTACTCAGGGTGCTCGGTGCTCAGCACTCAGGGTGCTCAGTACTCAGGGTGCTGGGTGCTCAGTGCTCGGGGTGCTGGGTGCTCAGTACTCAGGGTGCTCAGTACTCGGGGTGCTGGGTGCTCAGTGCTCGGGGTGCTGGATGCTCAGTGCTCAGGGTGATCTGTGCTCAGTACTCAGGATGCTGGGTGCTCAGTACTCAGGGTGCTGGGTGCTCAGTACTCAGGGTGCTGGGTGCTCAGTCCTCAGGGTGCTCAGTGCTCAGGGTGCTGGGTGCTCAGTGCTCGGGGTGCTCGGTGCTCAGTACTCAGGGTGCTGAGTGCTCAGTACTCAGGGTGCTGGGTGCTCAATACTCAGGGTGCTGGGTGCTCAGTGCTCGGGGTGTTGGGTGCTCCGTGCTCAGGGTGCTCAGTGCTCAGTACTCAGGGTTCTGGGTGCTCAGTACTCAGGGTGCTGGGTGCTCAGTGCTCGGGGTGCTGGGTGCTCAGTACTCAGGGTGCTGGGTGCTCAGTGCTCGGGGTGCTCGGTGCTCAGTACTCAAGGTGTTGGGTGCTCAGTGCTCGGGGTGCTGGGTGCTCAGTGCTCGGGGTGCTGGGTGCTCAGTACTCGGGGTGCTCGGTGCTCAGTACTCAGGGTACTGGGTGCTCAGGGTCCTCAGTGCTCAGCACTCAGGGTGCTCAGTACTCAGCTTGCTTTGTGCTCAGTGCTCAGAGTGCTGGGTGCTCAGTACTCAGGTTGCTCGGTGCTCAGTACTCAGGGTGCTCAGTGCTCAGTGCTCTGGGTGCTCAGTACTCAGGGTGCTCAGTGCTCAGGGTGCTGGGTGCTCAGTGCTCGGGGTGCTGGGTACTCAGTGCTCAGTGCTCGGGGTGCTGGGTGCTCAGTCCTCAGTACACAGGGTGCTGGGTGCTCAGTGCTCGGGGTGCTGGATGCTCAGTACTCAGGGTCCTGGGTGCTCAGTGCTCAGGGTGCTGGGTGCTCAGTACTCAGGGTGCTGGGTGCTCAGTGCTCAGGGTGCTGGGTGCTCAGTACTCAGGGTGCTGGGTCCTCAGTGCTCAGGGTGCTGGGTGGTCAGTGTTCGAGGTGCTCAGTACTCAGGGTGCTGTGTGTTCAGTGCTCAGGGTACTGGGTGCTCAGTACTCAGGGTGCTCAGTGCTGAGTACTCAGGGTGCTGGGTGCTCAGTACTCCGGGTGCTGGGTGCTCAGTGCTCGGGGTGCTCGGTGCTCAGTGCTCAGGGTGCTGGGTGCTCAGTACTCAGGGTGCTCATTGCTCAGGGTGCTGGGTGCTCAGTACTCAGGGTGCTGGGTGCTCAGTACTCAGGGTGCTCAGTGCTCAGTACTCAGGGTGCTCTGTGCTCAGTACTCAGGGTGCTCAGTGCTCAGGGTGCTGGGTGCTCAGTGCTCGGGGTTCTGGGTGCTCAGTGCACAGGGTGCTGTGTGCTCAGTACTCAGGGTGCTCAGTACTCAGGGTGCTGGGTGCTCAGTGCTCAGGGTGCTGGGTGCTCAGTGCTCAGGGTGCTGAGTGCTCAGTGCTCAGGGTGCTCGGTGCTCAGTGCTCAGGTTGCTGGGTGCTCAGTACTCTGGGTGCTGGGTGCTCAGTACTCAGGGTGCTCAGTGCTCAGTACTCAGGGTGCTCAGTGCTCAGTACTCAGGGTGCTCAGTGCTCAAGGTGCTGGGTGCTCAGTGCTCCGGGTGCTGGGTACTGAGTCCTCAGGGTGCTGGGTGCTCAGTGCTCATGGTACTCGGTGCTCAGTGCTCAGGGTGCTGGGTGCTCAGTACTCAGGGTGCTGGGTGCTCAGTGCTCGGGGTGCTGGGTGCTCAGTACTCAGGGTGCTGGGTGCGCAGTGCTCAGGGTGCTGGGTGCTCAGTGCTCAGGGTGCTCGGTGCTTAGTACTCATGGTGCTCGGTGCTCGGGGTGCTGGGTGCTCAGTGCTCGGTGTGCTGGGTGCTCAGTGCTCGGGGTGCTGGGTGCTGAGTGCTCAGTGTGCTGGGTGCTCAGTGCTCGGGGTGCTGGGTGCTCAGTGCTCGGGGTGCTGGGTGCTCAGTACTCGGGTTGCTCGGTGCTCAGTACTCAGGGTGCTGGGTGCTCAGTGCTCAGGGTGCTGGGTGCTCATTACTCAGGGTGCTCGGTGCTCAGTACTCAGGGTGCTGGGTGCTCAGTGCTCGGGGTGCTGGGTGCTCATTAATCAGGGTGCTGGGTGCTCAGTACGCTGGGTGCTCAGTACTCAGGGTGCTGGGTGCTCAGTACTCAGGGTGCTCGGTGCTCAGTGCTCGGGGTGCTGGGTGCTCATTAATCAGGGTGCTGGGTGCTCAGTACTCAGGGTGCTCAGTGCTTGGGGTGCTGGGTGCTCAGTACTCAGGGTGCTCAGTGCTTGGGGTGCTGGGTGCTCAGTACTCAGGGTGCTGGGTGCTCAGTGCTCAGGGTTCTGGGTGCTCAGTACTCAGGGTGCTGGGTGCTCAGTGCTCAGTTTGCTGGGTGCTCAGTGCTCAGGCTGCAGGGTGCTCAGTGCTCAGGGTGCTGGGTGCTCAGTACTCAGGGTGCTGGGTGCTCAGTACTCAGGGTGCTGGGTGCACAGTGCTAGGGGTGCTGGGTGCTCAGTGCTCGGGGTCTGGGTGCTCAGTACTCAGGGTGCTGGGTGCTCAGTACTCAGGGTGCTGGGTGCTCAGTGCTCAGGGGTGCTGGGTGCTCAGTGCTCGGGGTCTGGGTGCTCAGTTCTCTGGGTGCTGGGTGCTCAGTGCTCAGGGTGCTGGGTGCTCAGTGCTCTGGGTGCTGGGTGCTCAGTGATCGGGGTGATGGGTGCTGAGTGCTCAGGGTGCTGGGTGCTCAGTGCTCGGGGTGCTCGGTGCTCAGTGCTCAGGGTCCTGGGTGCTCAGTACTCAGGGTGCTGGGTGCTTAGTACTCAGGGTGCTCAGTGCTCAGTACACAGGGTGCTGGGTGCTCAGTGCTCGGGGTGCTGGGTGCTCAGTGCTCAGTACTCAGGGTGTTGGGTGCTCAGTGCTCAGGGTGCTGGGTGCTCAGTACTCAGCGTGCTGGGTGCTCAGTACTCAGGGTGCTGGGTGCTCAGTGCTCAGGGTGCTGGGTGCTCAGTGCTCAGGGTGCTGGGTGCTCAGTGCTCAGGTGCTGGGTGCTAAGTACTCAGGGTGCTGGGTGCTCAGTACTCAGGGTGCTGGGTGCTCAGCACTCAGGGTGCTCAGTACTCAGGGTGCTGGGTGCTAAGTGCTCGGGGTGCTGGGTGCTCAGTACTCAGGGTGCTCAGTAATCGGGGTGCTGGGTGCTCAGTGCTCGGGGTGCTGGATGCTCAGTGCTCAGGGTGATCTGTGCTCAGTACTCAGGATGCTGGGTGCTCAGTACTCAGGGTGCTGGGTGCTCAGTACTCAGGTTGCTGGGTGCTCAGTCCTCAGGGTGCTCAGTGCTCAGGGTGCTGGGTGCTCAGTGCTCGGGGTGCTCGGTGCTCAGTACTCAGGGTGCTGAGTGCTCAGTACTCAGGGTGCTGGGTGCTCAGTACTCAGGGTGCTGGGTGCTCAGTGATCGGGGTGTTGGGTGCTCCGTGCTCAGGGTGCTCAGTGCTCAGTACTCAGGGTTCTGGGTGCTCAGTACTCAGGGTGCTGGGTGCTCAGTGCTCGGGGTGCTGGGTGCTCAGTACTCGGGGTGCTCGGTGCTCAGTACTCAGGGTACTGGGTGCTCAGGGTCCTCGGTGCTCAGCACTCAGGGTGCTCAGTACTCAGCTTGCTTTGTGCTCAGTGCTCAGAGTGCTGGGTGCTCAGTACTCAGGTTGCTCGCTGCTCAGTACTCAGGGTGCTCAGTGCTCAGTGCTCTGGGTGCTCAGTACTCAGGGTGCTCAGTGCTCAGGGTGCTGGGTGCTCAGTGCTCGGGGTGCTGGGTACTCAGTGCTCAGTGCTCGGGGTGCTGGGTGCTCAGTCCTCAGTACACAGGGTGCTGGGTGCTCAGTGCTCGGGGTGCTGGATGCTCAGTACTCAGGGTCCTGGGTGCTCAGTGCTCAGGGTGCTGGGTGCTCAGTACTCAGGGTGCTGGGTGCTCAGTGCTCAGGGTGCTGGGTGCTCAGTACTCAGGGTGCTGGGTCCTCAGTGCTCAGGGTGCTGGGTGGTCAGTGTTCGAGGTGCTCAGTACTCAGGGTGCTGTGTGTTCAGTGCTCAGGGTACTGGGTGCTCAGTACTCAGGGTGCTCAGTGCTGAGTACTCAGGGTGCTGGGTGCTCAGTACTCCGGGTGCTGGGTGCTCAGTGCTCGGGGTGCTCGGTGCTCAGTGCTCAGGGTGCTGGGTGCTCAGTACTCAGGGTGCTCATTGCTCAGGGTGCTGGGTGCTCAGTACTCAGGGTGCTGGGTGCTCAGTACTCAGGGTGCTCAGTGCTCAGTACTCAGGGTGCTCTGTGCTCAGTACTCAGGGTGCTCAGTGCTCAGTGTGCTGGGTGCTCAGTGCTCGGGGTGCTGGGTGCTCAGTGCACAGGGTGCTGTGTGCTCAGTACTCAGGGTGCTCAGTACTCAGGGTGCTGGGTGCTCAGTGCTCAGGGTGCTGGGTGCTCAGTGCTCAGGGTGCTGAGTGCTCAGTGCTCAGGGTGCTCGGTGCTCAGTGCTCAGGTTGCTGGGTGCTCAGTACTCTGGGTGCTGGGTGCTCAGTACTCAGGGTGCTCAGTGCTCAGTACTCAGGGTGCTCAGTGCTCAGTACTCAGGGTGCTCAGTGCTCAAGGTGCTGGGTGCTCAGTGCTCCGGGTGCTGGGTACTGAGTCCTCAGGGTGCTGGGTGCTCAGTGCTCATGGTACTCGGTGCTCAGTGCTCAGGGTGCTGGGTGCTCAGTACTCAGGGTGCTGGGTGCTCAGTGCTCGGGGTGCTGGGTGCTCAGTACTCAGGGTGCTGGGTGCGCAGTGCTCAGGGTGCTGGGTGCTCAGTGCTCAGGGTGCTCGGTGCTTAGTACTCATGGTGCTCGGTGCTCGGGGTGCTGGGTGCTCAGTGCTCGGTGTGCTGGGTGCTCAGTGCTCGGGGTGCTGGGTGCTGAGTGCTCAGTGTGCTGGGTGCTCAGTGCTCGGGGTGCTGGGTGCTCAGTGCTCGGGGTGCTGGGTGCTCAGTACTCGGGTTGCTCGGTGCTCAGTACTCAGGGTGCTGGGTGCTCAGTGCTCAGGGTGCTGGGTGCTCATTACTCAGGGTGCTCGGTGCTCAGTACTCAGGGTGCTGGGTGCTCAGTGCTCGGGGTGCTGGGTGCTCATTAATCAGGGTGCTGGGTGCTCAGTACGCTGGGTGCTCAGTACTCAGGGTGCTGGGTGCTCAGTACTCAGGGTGCTCGGTGCTCAGTGCTCGGGGTGCTGGGTGCTCATTAATCAGGGTGCTGGGTGCTCAGTACTCAGGGTGCTCAGTGCTTGGGGTGCTGGGTGCTCAGTACTCAGGGTGCTCAGTGCTTGGGGTGCTGGGTGCTCAGTACTCAGGGTGCTGGGTGCTCAGTGCTCAGGGTTCTGGGTGCTCAGTACTCAGGGTGCTGGGTGCTCAGTGCTCAGTTTGCTGGGTGCTCAGTGCTCAGGCTGCAGGGTGCTCAGTGCTCAGGGTGCTGGGTGCTCAGTACTCAGGGTGCTGGGTGCTCAGTACTCAGGGTGCTGGGTGCACAGTGCTAGGGGTGCTGGGTGCTCAGTGCTCGGGGTCTGGGTGCTCAGTACTCAGGGTGCTGGGTGCTCAGTACTCAGGGTGCTGGGTGCTCAGTGCTCAGGGGTGCTGGGTGCTCAGTGCTCGGGGTCTGGGTGCTCAGTTCTCTGGGTGCTGGGTGCTCAGTGCTCAGGGTGCTGGGTGCTCAGTGCTCTGGGTGCTGGGTGCTCAGTGATCGGGGTGATGGGTGCTGAGTGCTCAGGGTGCTGGGTGCTCAGTGCTCGGGGTGCTCGGTGCTCAGTGCTCAGGGTCCTGGGTGCTCAGTACTCAGGGTGCTGGGTGCTTAGTACTCAGGGTGCTCAGTGCTCAGTACACAGGGTGCTGGTTGCTCAGTGCTCGGGGTGCTGGGTGCTCAGTGCTCAGTACTCAGGGTGTTGGGTGCTCAGTGCTCAGGGTGCTGGGTGCTCAGTACTCAGCGTGCTGGGTGCTCAGTACTCAGGGTGCTGGGTGCTCAGTGCTCAGGGTGCTGGGTGCTCAGTGCTCAGGGTGCTGGGTGCTCAGTGCTCAGGTGCTGGGTGCTAAGTACTCAGGGTGCTGGGTGCTCAGTACTCAGGGTGCTGGGTGCTCAGCACTCAGGGTGCTCAGTACTCAGGGTGCTGGGTGCTAAGTGCTCGGGGTGCTGGGTGCTCAGTACTCAGGGTGCTCAGTAATCGGGGTGCTGGGTGCTCAGTGCTCGGGGTGCTGGATGCTCAGTGCTCAGGGTGATCTGTGCTCAGTACTCAGGATGCTGGGTGCTCAGTACTCAGGGTGCTGGGTGCTCAGTACCCAGGTTGCTGGGTGCTCAGTCCTCAGGGTGCTCAGTGCTCAGGGTGCTGGGTGCTCAGTGCTCGGGGTGCTCGGTGCTCAGTACTCAGGGTGCTGAGTGCTCAGTACTCAGGGTGCTGGGTGCTCAGTACTCAGGGTGCTGGGTGCTCAGTGATCGGGGTGTTGGGTGCTCCGTGCTCAGGGTGCTCAGTGCTCAGTACTCAGGGTTCTGGGTGCTCAGTACTCAGGGTGCTGGGTGCTCAGTGCTCGGGGTGCTGGGTGCTCAGTACTCAGGGTGCTGGGTGCTCAGTGCTCGGGGTGCTCGGTGCTCAGTACTCAAGGTGCTGGGTGCTCAGTGCTCGGGGTGCTGGGTGCTCAGTGCTCGGGGTGCTGGGTGCTCAGTACTCGGGGTGCTCGGTGCTCAGTACTCAGGGTACTGGGTGCTCAGGGTCCTCGGTGCTCAGCACTCAGGGTGCTCAGTACTCAGCTTGCTTTGTGCTCAGTGCTCAGAGTGCTGGGTGCTCAGTACTCAGGTTGCTCGCTGCTCAGTACTCAGGGTGCTCAGTGCTCAGTGCTCTGGGTGCTCAGTACTCAGGGTGCTCAGTGCTCAGGGTGCTGGGTGCTCAGTGCTCGGGGTGCTGGGTACTCAGTGCTCAGTGCTCGGGGTGCTGGGTGCTCAGTCCTCAGTACACAGGGTGCTGGGTGCTCAGTGCTCGGGGTGCTGGATGCTCAGTACTCAGGGTCCTGGGTGCTCAGTGCTCAGGGTGCTGGGTGCTCAGTACTCAGGGTGCTGGGTGCTCAGTGCTCAGGGTGCTGGGTGCTCAGTACTCAGGGTGCTGGGTCCTCAGTGCTCAGGGTGCTGGGTGGTCAGTGCTCGGGGTGCTCAGTACTCAGGGTGCTGTGTGTTCAGTGCTCAGGGTACTGGGTGCTCAGTACTCAGGGTGCTCAGTGCTGAGTACTCAGGGTGCTAGGTGCTCAGTACTCCGGGTGCTGGGTGCTCAGTGCTCGGGGTGCTCGGTGCTCAGTGCTCAGGGTGCTGGGTGCTCAGTACTCAGGGTGCTCATTGCTCAGGGTGCTGGGTGCTCAGTACTCAGGGTGCTGGGTGCTCAGTACTCAGTGTGCTCAGTGCTCAGTACTCAGGGTGCTCAGTGCTCAGTACTCAGGGTGCTCAGTGCACAGGGTGCTGGGTGCTCAGTGCTCAGGGTGCTGGGTGCTCAGTGCACAGGGTGCTGTGTGCTCAGTACTCAGGGTGCTCAGTACTCAGGGTGCTGGGTGCTCAGTGCTCAGGGTGCTGGGTGCTCAGTGCTCAGGGTGCTGGGTGCTCAGTGCTCAGGGTGCTCGGTGCTCAGTGCTCAGGTTGCTGGGTGCTCAGTACTCAGGGTGCTGGGTGCTCAGTACTCAGGGTGCTCAGTGCTCAGTACTCAGGGTGCTCAGTGCTCAGTACTCAGGGTGCTCAGTGCTCAAGGTGTTGGGTGCTCAGTGCTCCGGGTGCTGGGTACTCAGTCCTCAGGGTGCTGGGTGCTCAGTGTTCATGGTACTCGGTGCTCAGTGCTCAGGGTGCTGGGTGCTCAGTACTCAGGGTGCTGGGTGCTCAGTGCTCGGGGTGCTGGGTGCTCAGTACTCAGGGTGCTGGGTGCTCAGTGCTCAGGGTGCTGGGTGCTCAGTGCTCAGGGTGCTCGGTGCTTAGTACTCATGGTGCTCGGTGCTCGGGGTGCTGGGTGCTCAGTGCTCGGTGTGCTGGGTGCTCAGTGCTCGGGGTGCTGGGTGCTGAGTGCTCAGTGTGCTGGGTGCTCAGTGCTCGGGGTGCTGGGTGCTCAGTGCTCGGGGTGCTGGGTGCTCAGTACTCGGGTTGCTCGGTGCTCAGTACTCAGGGTGCTGGGTGCTCAGTGCTCAGGGTGCTGGGTGCTCATTACTCACGTTGCTCGGTGCTCAGTACTCAGGGTGCTAGGTGTTCAGTGCTCGGGGTGCTGGGTGCTCATTAATCAGGGTGCTGGGTGCTCAGTACGCTGGGTGCTCAGTACTCAGGGTGCTGGGTGCTCAGTACTCAGGGTGCTCGGTGCTCAGTACTCAGGGTGCTGGGTGCTCAGTGCTCGGGGTGCTGGGTGCTCATTAATCAGGGTGCTGGGTGCTCAGTACTCAGGGTGCTCAGTGCTTGGGGTGCAGGGTGCTCAGTACTCAGGGTGCTGGTTCCTCAGTGCTCATTGTGCTGGGTGCTGAGTACTCAGGGTGCTGGGTGCTCAGTGCTCGGGGTGCTGGGTGCTCAGTGCTCGGGGTGCTGGGTGCTCAGTGCTCAGGGTTCTGGGTGCTCAGTACTCGGGGTGCTGGGTGCTCAGTGCTCGCGGTGCTCGGTGCTCAGTGCTCGGGGTGCTGGGTGCTCAGTACTCGGGGTGTTCAGTGCTCAGTACTCAGGGTGCTGGGTGCTCAGTGTTCAGGGTGCTGGGTGCTCAGTGCTCGGGGTGCTGGGTGCTCGGTGCTCAGGTTTCTGGGTGCTCAGGACTCGGGGTGCTGGGTGCTCAGTACTCAGGGAGCTGGGTGCTCATTGCTCGGGGTGCTGGGTGCTCAGTGCTACGGGTGCTGGGTGCTCAGTGCTCGGTGTGCTGGGTGCTCAGTGCTCTGGGCGCTGGGTGCTCAGTGCTCGGGGTGCTCTGTGCTCAGTACTCAGGGTGCTGGGTGCTCAGTGCTCAGGGTGCTCGGTGCTCAGTACTCAGGGTGCTGGGTGCTCAGTGCTCGGTGTGCTCGGTGCTCAGTACGTTGGGTGCTCAGTACTCAGGGTGCTGGGTGCTCAGTGCTCAGGGTGATCGGTGCTCAGTACTCAGGGTGCTCAGTACTCAGGGTGCTGGGTGCTCAGGGCTCGGGGTGCTGGGAGCTCAGTACTCAGGGTGCTGGGTGCTCAGTGCTCGGGGTGCTGGGTGCTGAGTGCTCAGGGTGCTGGGTGCTCTGTACTCGGGGTGCTCGGTGCTCAGTACTCAGGGTGCTGGGTGCTCAGTACTCAGGGTGCTGGGTGCTCAGTAATCAGGGTGCTCAGTGCTTGGGGAGCTCGGTGCTCAGTACTCAGGGTGCTGGGTGCTCAGTACTCAGTGCTCGGGGTCCTGGGTGCTCAGCGCTCTGGGTGCTTAGTGCACAGTACTCAGGGTGCTGGGTGCTCAGTATTCAGGGTGCTCAGTGCTCGGGGTGCTGGGTGCTCAGTACACAGGGTGCTGGGTGCTCAGTACTCAGGGTGGTGGGTGCTCATTCTCGGGGTGCTGGGTGCTCAGTGCTCGGGGTGCTGGGTGCTCAGTACTCGGGGTGCTGGGTGCTCAGTGCTCAGCGTGCTGTGTGCTATGTACTCAGGGTGCTCAGTTCTCAGTACTCAGGGTGCTGGGTGCTCATTCTCGGGTGCTGGGTGCTCAGTGCTCAGGGTGCTGGGTGCTAAGTGCTCAGGGTGCTAGGTCCTCAGTACTCGGGGTGCTCGGTGCTCAGTACTCGGGGTGCTGGGTGTTCAGTACTCAGGGTGCTGGTTGCTCAGCACTCAGGGTGCTCAGTACTCAGGGTGCTGGGTGCTCAGTGCTCGGGGTGCTGGGTGCTCAGTACTCAGGGTGCTCAGTACTCGCCGTGCTGGGTGCTCAGTGCTCGGAGTGCTGGGTGCTCAGTACTCAGGGTGCTCAGTACTCGGGGTGATGGATGCTCAGTGCTCAGGGTGATCTGTGCTCAGTACTCAGGATGCTGGGTGCTCAGTACTCAGGGTGCTGGGTGCTCAGTACTCAGGGTGCTCAGTACTCAGGGTGCTGGGTGCTCAGGGCTCGGGGTGCTGGGAGCTCAGTACTCAGGGTGCTGGGTGCTCAGTGCTCGGGGTGCTGGGTGCTGAGTGCTCAGGGTGCTGGGTGCTCTGTACTCGGGGTGCTGGGTGCTCAGTGCTACGGGTGCTGGGTGCTCAGTGCTCGGTGTGCTGGGTGCTCAGTGCTCTGGGCGCTGGGTGCTCAGTACTCAGGGTGCTCAGTACTCAGGGTGCTGGGTGCTCAGTGCTCGGGGTGCTGGGTGCTCGGTGCTCAGGTTTCTGGGTGCTCAGGACTCGGGGTGCTGGGTGCTCAGTACTCAGGGAGCTGGGTGCTCATTGCTCGGGGTGCTGGGTGCTCAGTGCTACGGGTGCTGGGTGCTCAGTGCTCGGTGTGCTGGGTGCTCAGTGCTCTGGGCGCTGGGTGCTCAGTGCTCGGGGTGCTCTGTGCTCAGTACTCAGGGTGCTGGGTGCTCAGTGCTCAGGGTGCTCGGTGCTCAGTACTCAGGGTGCTGGGTGCTCAGTGCTCGGTGTGCTCGGTGCTCAGTACGTTGGGTGCTCAGTACTCAGGGTGCTGGGTGCTCAGTGCTCAGGGTGATCGGTGCTCAGTACTCAGGGTGCTCAGTACTCAGGGTGCTGGGTGCTCAGGGCTCGGGGTGCTGGGAGCTCAGTACTCAGGGTGCTGGGTGCTCAGTGCTCGGGGTGCTGGGTGCTGAGTGCTCAGGGTGCTGGGTGCTCTGTACTCGGGGTGCTCGGTGCTCAGTACTCAGGGTGCTGGGTGCTCAGTACTCAGGGTGCTGGGTGCTCAGTAATCAGGGTGCTCAGTGCTTGGGGAGCTCGGTGCTCAGTACTCAGGGTGCTGGGTGCTCAGTACTCAGTGCTCGGGGTCCTGGGTGCTCAGCGCTCTGGGTGCTTAGTGCACAGTACTCAGGGTGCTGGGTGCTCAGTATTCAGGGTGCTCAGTGCTCGGGGTGCTGGGTGCTCAGTACACAGGGTGCTGGGTGCTCAGTACTCAGGGTGCTGGGTGCTCATTCTCGGGGTGCTGGGTGCTCAGTGCTCGGGGTGCTGGGTGCTCAGTACTCGGGGTGCTGGGTGCTCAGTGCTCAGCGTGCTGTGTGCTATGTACTCAGGGTGCTCAGTTCTCAGTACTCAGGGTGCCGGGTGCTCATTCTCGGGTGCTGGGTGCTCAGTGCTCAGGGTGCTGGGTGCTAAGTGCTCAGGGTGCTAGGTCCTCAGTACTCGGGGTGCTCGGTGCTCAGTACTCGGGGTGCTGGGTGCTCAGTACTCAGGGTGCTGGTTGCTCAGCACTCAGGGTGCTCAGTACTCAGGGTGCTGGGTGCTCAGTGCTCGGGGTGCTGGGTGCTCAGTACTCAGGGTGCTCAGTACTCGCCGTGCTGGGTGCTCAGTGCTCGGAGTGCTGGGTGCTCAGTACTCAGGGTGCTCAGTACTCGGGGTGATGGATGCTCAGTGCTCAGGGTGATCTGTGCTCAGTACTCAGGATGCTGGGTGCTCAGTACTCAGGGTGCTGGGTGCTCAGTACTCAGGGTGCTCGGTGCTCAGTACTCAGGGTGCTCAGTGCTCAGTGCTCTGGGTGCTCAGTACTCAGGGTGCTCAGTGCTCAGGGTGCTGGGTGCTCAGTGCTCGGGGTGCTGGGTACTCAGTGCTCAGTGCTCGGGGTGCTGGGTGCTCAGTCCTCAGTACACAGATTGCTGGGTGCTCAGTGCTCGGGGTGCTGGATGCTCAGTACTCAGGGTCCTGGGTGCTCAGTGCTCAGGGAGCTGGGTGCTCAGTACTCAGGGTGCTGGGTGCTCAGTACTCAGGGTGCTCGGTGCTGAGTACTCAGGGTGCTGGGTGCTCAGCACTCCGGGTGCTGGGTGCTCAGTGCTCGGGGTGCTCGGTGCTCAGTGCTCAGGGTGCTGGGTGCTCAGTACTCAGGGTGCTCATTGCTCAGGGTGCTGGGTGCTCAGTACTCAGGTCGCTGGGTGCTCAGTACTCAGGGTGCTCAGTGCTCAGTACTCAGGGTGCTCAGTGCTCAGTACTCAGGGTGCTCAGTGCTCAGGGTGCTGGGTGCTCAGTGCTCGGTGTGCTGGGTGCTCAGTGCACAGGGTGCTGTGTGCTCAGTACTCAGGGTGCTCAGTACTCAGGGTGCTGGGTGCTCAGTGCTCAGGGTGCTCGGTGCTCAGTACTCAGGGTGCTGGGTGCTCAGTGCTCGGGGTGCTGGGTGCTCATTAATCAGGGTGCTGGGTGCTCAGTACTCAGGGTGCTCAGTGCTTGGGGTGCAGGGTGCTCAGTACTCAGGGTGCTGGTTCCTCAGTGCTCATTGTGCTGGGTGCTGAGTACTCAGGGTGCTGGGTGCTCAGTGCTCGGGGTGCTGGGTGCTCAGTGCTCGGGGTGCTGGGTGCTCAGCGCTCAGGGTTGTGGGTGCTCAGTACTCGGGGTGCTGGGTGCTCAGTGCTCGCGGTGCTCGGTGCTCAGTGCTCGGGGTGCTGGGTGCTCAGTACTCGGGGTGTTCAGTGCTCAGTACTCAGGGTGCTGGGTGCTCAGTGCTCAGGGTGCTGGGTGCTCAGTGCTCGGGGTGCTGGGTGCTCGGTGCTCAGGTTTCTGGGTGCTCAGGACTCGGGGTGCTGGGTGCTCAGTACTCAGGGAGCTGGGTGCTCATTGCTCGGGGTGCTGGGTGCTCAGTGCTACGGGTGCTGGGTGCTCAGTGCTCGGTGTGCTGGGTGCTCAGTGCTCTGGGCGCTGGGTGCTCAGTGCTCGGGGTGCTCTGTGCTCAGTACTCAGGGTGCTGGGTGCTCAGTGCTCAGGGTGCTCGGTGCTCAGTACTCAGGGTGCTGGGTGCTCAGTGCTCGGTGTGCTCGGTGCTCAGTACGTTGGGTGCTCAGTACTCAGGGTGCTGGGTGCTCAGTGCTCAGGGTGATCGGTGCTCAGTACTCAGGGTGCTCAGTACTCAGGGTGCTGGGTGCTCAGGGCTCGGGGTGCTGGGAGCTCAGTACTCAGGGTGCTGGGTGCTCAGTGCTCGGGGTGCTGGGTGCTGAGTGCTCAGGGTGCTGGGTGCTCTGTACTCGGGGTGCTCGGTGCTCAGTACTCAGGGTGCTGGGTGCTCAGTACTCAGGGTGCTGGGTGCTCAGTAATCAGGGTGCTCAGTGCTTGGGGAGCTCGGTGCTCAGTACTCAGGGTGCTGGGTGCTCAGTACTCAGTGCTCGGGGTCCTGGGTGCTCAGCGCTCTGGGTGCTTAGTGCACAGTACTCAGGGTGCTGGGTGCTCAGTATTCAGGGTGCTCAGTGCTCGGGGTGCTGGGTGCTCAGTACACAGGGTGCTGGGTGCTCAGTACTCAGGGTGCTGGGTGCTCATTCTCGGGGTGCTGGGTGCTCAGTGCTCGGGGTGCTGGGTGCTCAGTACTCGGGGTGCTGGGTGCTCAGTGCTCAGCGTGCTGTGTGCTATGTACCCAGGGTGCTCAGTTCTCAGTACTCAGGGAGCTGGGTGCTCATTCTCGGGTGCTGGGTGCTCAGTGCTCAGGGTGCTGGGTGCTAAGTGCTCAGGGTGCTAGGTCCTCAGTACTCGGGGTGCTCGGTGCTCAGTACTCGGGGTGCTGGGTGCTCAGTACTCAGGGTGCTGGTTGCTCAGCACTCAGGGTGCTCAGTACTCAGGGTGCTGGGTGCTCAGTGCTCGGGGTGCTGGGTGCTCAGTACTCAGGGTGCTCAGTACTCGCCGTGCTGGGTGCTCAGTGCTCGGAGTGCTGGGTGCTCAGTACTCAGGGTGCTCAGTACTCGGGGTGCTGGATGCTCAGTGCTCAGGGTGATCTGTGCTCAGTACTCAGGATGCTGGGTGCTCAGTACTCAGGGTGCTGGGTGCTCAGTACTCAGGGTGCTCGGTGCTCAGTACTCAGGGTGCTCAGTGCTCAGTGCTCTGGGTGCTCAGTACTCAGGGTGCTCAGTGCTCAGGGTGCTGGGTGCTCAGTGCTCGGGGTGCTGGGTACTCAGTGCTCAGTGCTCGGGGTGCTGGGTGCTCAGTCCTCAGTACACAGATTGCTGGGTGCTCAGTGCTCGGGGTGCTGGATGCTCAGTACTCAGGGTCCTGGGTGCTCAGTGCTCAGGGAGCTGGGTGCTCAGTACTCAGGGTGCTGGGTGCTCAGTACTCAGGGTGCTCGGTGCTGAGTACTCAGGGTCCTGGGTGCTCAGTACTCCGGGTGCTGGGTGCTCAGTGCTCGGGGTGCTCGGTGCTCAGTGCTCAGGGTGCTGGGTGCTCAGTACTCAGGGTGCTCATTGCTCAGGGTGCTGGGTGCTCAGTACTCAGGTTGCTGGGTGCTCAGTACTCAGGGTGCTCAGTGCTCAGTACTCAGGGTGCTCAGTGCTCAGTACTCAGGGTGCTCAGTGCTCAGGGTGCTGGGTGCTCAGTGCTCGGTGTGCTGGGTGCTCAGTGCACAGGGTGCTGTGTGCTCAGTACTCAGGGTGCTCAGTACTCAGGGTGCTGGGTGCTCAGTGCTCAGGGTGCTCGCTGCTCAGTACTCAGGGTGCTGGGTGTTCAGTGCTCGGTGTGCTCGGTGCTCAGTACGTTGGGTGCTCAGTACTCAGGGTGCTGGGTGCTCAGTGCTCAGGGTGATCTGTGCTCAGTACTCAGGGTGCTCAGTACTCAGGGTGCTGGGTGCTCAGGGCTCGGGGTGCTGGGAGCTCAGTACTCAGGGTGCTGGGTGCTCAGTGCTCGGGGTGCTGGGTGCTGAGTGCTCAGGGTGCTGGGTGCTCTGTACTCGGGGTGCTGGGTGCTCAGTACTCAGGGTGCTGGGTGCTCAGTACTCAGGGTGCTGGTTGCTCAGTAATCAGGGTGCTCAGTGCTCGGGGAGCTCGGTGCTCAGTACTCAGGGTGCTGGGTGCTCAGTACTCAGTGCTCGGGGTCCTGGGTGCTCAGCGCTCTGGGTGCTTAGTGCACAGTACTCAGGGTGCTGGGTGCTCAGTATTCAGGGTGCTCAGTTCTCAGTGTGCTGGGTGCTCAGTACACAGGGTGCTGGGTGCTCAGTACTCAGGGTGCTGGGTGCTCATTCTCGGGGTGCTGGGTGCTCAGTGCTCGGGGTGTTGGGTGCACAGTACTCGGGGTGCTGGGTGCTCAGTGCTCAGCGTGCTGTGTGCTATGTACTCAGGGTGCTCGGTTCTCAGTACTCAGGGTGCTGGGTGCTCATTCTCTGGTGCTGGGTGCTCAGTGCTCAGGGTGCTGGGTGCTAAGTGCTCAGGGTGCTGGTTCCTCAGTACTCGGGGTGCTGGGTGCTCAGTACTCAGGGTGCTGGGTGCTCAGTACTCAGGGTGCTCGGTGCTCAGTACTCAGGGTGCTGGGTGCTCAGTGATCAGGTGCTGGGTGCTAAGTACTCAGGGTGCTGGGTGCTCAGTACTCAGGGTGCTGGGTGCACAGCACTCAGGGTGCTCAGTACTCAGGGTGCTGGGTGCTCAGTGCTCGGGGTGCTGGGTGCTCAGTACTCAGGGTGCTCAGTACTCGGGGTGCTGGGTGCTCAGTGCTCGGGGTGCTGGATGCTCAGTGCTCAGGGTGATCTGTGCTCAGTACTCAGGATGCTGGGTGCTCAGTACTCAGGGTGCTGGGTGCTCAGTCCTCAGGGTGCTCAGTGCTCAGGGTGCTGGGTGCTCAGTGCTCGGGGTGCTCAGTGCTCAGTACTCAGGGTGCTGAGTGCTCAGTACTCAGGGTGCTGGGTGCTCAGTACTCAGGGTGCTGGGTGCTCAGTGCTCGGGGTGTTGGGTGCTCCGTGCTCAGGGTGCTCAGTGCTCAGTACTCAGGGTTCTGGGTGCTCAGTACTCAGGGTGCTGGGTGCTCAGTGCTCGGGGTGCTGGGTGCTCAGTACTCAGGGTGCTGGGTGCTCAGTGCTTGGGGTGCTCGGTGCTCAGTACTCAAGGTGCTGGGTGCTCAGTGCTCGGGGTGCTGGGTGCTCAGTGCTCAGGGTGCTGGGTGCTCAGTACTCGGGGTGCTCGGTGCTCAGTACTCAGGGTACTGGGTGCTCAGGGTCCTCGGTGCTCAGTACTCAGGGTGCTCAGTACTCAGCTTGCTTTGTGCTCAGTGCTCAGAGTGCTGGGTGCACAGTACTCAGGGTGCTCGGTGCTCAGTACTCAGGGTGCTCAGTGCTCAGTGCTCTGGGTGCTCAGTACTCAGGGTGCTCAGTGCTCAGGGTGCTGGGTGCTCAGTGCTCGGGGTGCTGGGTACTCAGTGCTCAGTGCTCGGGGTGCTGGGTGCTCAGTCCTCAGTACACAGGGTGCTGGGTGCTCAGTGCTCGGGGTGCTGGATGCTCAATACTCAGGGTCCTGGGTGCTCAGTGCTCAGGGTGCTGGGTGCTCAGTACTCAGGGTGCTGGGTGCTCAGTGCTCAGGGTGCTGGGTGCTCAGTACTAAGGGTGCTGGGTCCTCAGTGCTCAGGGTGCTGGGTGGTCAGTGCTCGGGGTGCTCAGTACTCAGGGTGCTGTGTGTTCAGTGCTCAGGGTACTGGGTGCTCAGTACTCAGGGTGCTCGGTGCTGAGTACTCAGGGTGCTGGGTGCTCAGTACTCCGGGTGCTGGGTGCTCAGTGCTCGGGGTGCTCGGTGCTCAGTGCTCAGGGTGCTGGGTGCTCAGTACTCAGGGTGCTCATTGCTCAGGGTGCTGGGTGCTCAGTACTCAGGTTGCTGGGTGCTCAGTACTCAGGGTGCTCAGTGCTCAGTACTCAGGGTGCTCAGTGCTCAGTACTCAGGGTGCTCAGTGCTCAGGGTGCTGGGTGCTCAGTGCTCGGGGTGCTGTGTGCTCAGTGCACAGGGTGCTGTGTGCTCAGTACTCAGGGTGCTCAGTACTCAGGGTGCTGGGTGCTCAGTGCTCAGGGTGCTGGGTGCTCAGTGCTCAGGGTGCTGGGTGCTCAGTGCTCAGGGTGCTCGGTGCTCAGTGCTCAGGTTGCTGGGTGCTCAGTACTCAGGGTGCTGGGTGCTCAGTACAAAGGGTGCTCAGTGCTCAGTACTCAGGGTGCTCCGTGCTCAGTACTCAGGGTGCTCAGTGCTCAAGGTGCTGGGTGTTCAGTGCTCGGGTGCTGGGTACTCAGTCCTCAGGGTGCTGGGTGCTCAGTGCTCACGGTACTCGGTGCTCAGTGCTCAGGGTGCTGGGTGCTCAGTACTCAGGGTGCTGGGTGCTCAATGCTCGGGGTGCTGGGTGCTCAGTACTCAGGGTGCTGGGTGCTCAGTGCTCAGGGTGCTGGGTGCTCAGTGCTCAGGGTGCTCGGTGCTTAGTACTCATGGTGCTCGGTGCTCGGGGTGCTGGGTGCTCAGTGCTCGGTGTGCTGGGTGCTCAGTGCTCAGGGTGCTGTGTGCTGAGTGTTCAGTGTGCTGGGTGCTCAGTGCTCGGGGTGCTGGGTGCTCAGTGCTCGGGGTGCTGGGTGCTCAGTACTCAGGGTGCTCGGTGCTCAGTACTCAGGGTGCTGGGTGCTCAGTGCTCAGGGTGCTGGGTGCTCAGTACTCAGGGTGCTCGGTGCTCAGTACTCAGGGTGCTGGGTGTTCAGTGCTCGGGGTGCTGGGTGCTCATTAATCAGGGTGCTGGGTGCTCAGTACGCTGGGTGCTCAGTACTCAGGGTGCTGGGTGCTCAGTACTCAGGGTGCTCGGTGCTCAGTACTCAGGGTGCTGGGTGCTCAGTGCTCGGGGTGCTGGGTGCTCATTAATCAGGGTGCTGGGTGCTCAGTACTCAGGGTGCTCAGTGCTTGGGGTGCTGGGTGCTCAGTACTCAGGGTGCTCAGTGCTTGGGGTGCAGGGTGCTCAGTACTCAGGGTGCTGGTTGCTCAGTGCTCAGGGTGCTGGGCGCTGAGTACTCAGGGTGCTGGGTGCTCAGTGCTCGGGGTGCTGGGTGCTCAGTGCTCGGGGTGCTGGTTGCTCAGTGCTCAGGGTTCTGGGTGCTCAGTACTCAGGGTGCTGGGTGCTCAGTGCTCGCGGTGCTCGGTGCTCAGTGCTCGGGGTGCTGGGTGCTCAGTGCTCAGGGTGCTGGGTGCTCAGTACTCGGGGTGCTCGGTGCTAAGTACTCAGGGTACTGGGTGCTCAGGGTCCTCGGTGCTCAGTACTCAGGGTGCTCAGTACTCAGCTTGCTTTGTGCTCAGTGCTCAGAGTGCTGGGTGCTCAGTACTCAGGGTGCTCGGTGCTCAGTACTCAGGGTGCTCAGTGCTCAGTGCTCTGGGTGCTCAGTACTCAGGGTGCTCAGTGCTCAGGGTGCTGGGTGCTCAGTGCTCGGGGTGCTGGGTACTCAGTGCTCAGTGCTCGGGGTGCTGGGTGCTCAGTCCTCAGTACACAGGGTGCTGGGGGCTCAGTGCTCAGGGTGCTGGATGCTCAGTACTCAGGGTCCTGGGTGCTCAGTGCTCAGGGTGCTGGGTGCTCAGTACTCAGGGTGCTGGGTGCTCAGTGCTCAGGGTGCTGGGTGCTCAGTACTCAGGGTGCTGGGTCCTCAGTGCTCAGGGTGCTGGGTGGTCAGTGCTCGGGGTGCTCAGTACTCAGGGTGCTGTGTGTTCAGTGCTCAGGGTGCTCAGTGCTCAGCGTGCTGGGAGCTCAGTGCTCGGGGTGCTGGGTGCTCAGTGCACAGGGTGCTGTGTGCTCAGTACTCAGGGTGCTCAGTACTCAGGGTGCTGGGTGCTCAGTGCTCAGGGTGCTGGGTGCTGAGTACTCAGGGTGCTGGGTGCTCAGTGCTCGGGGTGCTGGGTGCTCAGTGCTCGGGGTGCTGGGTGCTCAGTACTCGGGGTGTTCAGTGCTCAGTACTCAGGGTGCTGGGTGCTCAGTACTCAGGGTGCTGGGTGCTCAGTGCTCGGGGTGCTGGGTGCTCGGTGCTCAGGTTTCTGGGTGCTCAGGACTCGGGGTGCTGGGTGCTCAGTAATCAGGGTGCTCAGTGCTTGGGGAGCTCGGTGCTCAGTACTCAGGGTGCTGGGTGCTCAGTACTCAGTGCTCGGGGTCCTGGGTGCTCAGCGCTCTGGGTGCTTAGTGCACAGTACTCAGGGTGCTGGGTGCTCAGTATTCAGGGTGCTCAGTGCTCGGGGTGCTGGGTGCTCAGTACACAGGGTGCTGGGTGCTCAGTACTCAGGGTGGTGGGTGCTCATTCTCGGGGTGCTGGGTGCTCAGTGCTCGGGGTGCTGGGTGCTCAGTACTCGGGGTGCTGGGTGCTCAGTGCTCAGCGTGCTGTGTGCTATGTACTCAGGGTGCTCAGTTCTCAGTACTCAGGGTGCTGGGTGCTCATTCTCGGGTGCTGGGTGCTCAGTGCTCAGGGTGCTGGGTGCTAAGTGCTCAGGGTGCTAGGTCCTCAGTACTCGGGGTGCTCGGTGCTCAGTACTCGGGGTGCTGGGTGTTCAGTACTCAGGGTGCTGGTTGCTCAGCACTCAGGGTGCTCAGTACTCAGGGTGCTGGGTGCTCAGTGCTCGGGGTGCTGGGTGCTCAGTACTCAGGGTGCTCAGTACTCGCCGTGCTGGGTGCTCAGTGCTCGGAGTGCTGGGTGCTCAGTACTCAGGGTGCTCAGTACTCGGGGTGATGGATGCTCAGTGCTCAGGGTGATCTGTGCTCAGTACTCAGGATGCTGGGTGCTCAGTACTCAGGGTGCTGGGTGCTCAGTACTCAGGGTGCTCAGTACTCAGGGTGCTGGGTGCTCAGGGCTCGGGGTGCTGGGAGCTCAGTACTCAGGGTGCTGGGTGCTCAGTGCTCGGGGTGCTGGGTGCTGAGTGCTCAGGGTGCTGGGTGCTCTGTACTCGGGGTGCTGGGTGCTCAGTGCTACGGGTGCTGGGTGCTCAGTGCTCGGTGTGCTGGGTGCTCAGTGCTCTGGGCGCTGGGTGCTCAGTACTCAGGGTGCTCAGTACTCAGGGTGCTGGGTGCTCAGTGCTCGGGGTGCTGGGTGCTCGGTGCTCAGGTTTCTGGGTGCTCAGAACTCGGGGTGCTGGGTGCTCAGTACTCAGGGAGCTGGGTGCTCATTGCTCGGGGTGCTGGGTGCTCAGTGCTACGGGTGCTGGGTGCTCAGTGCTCGGTGTGCTGGGTGCTCAGTGCTCTGGGCGCTGGGTGCTCAGTGCTCGGGGTGCTCTGTGCTCAGTACTCAGGGTGCTGGGTGCTCAGTGCTCAGGGTGCTCGGTGCTCAGTACTCAGGGTGCTGGGTGCTCAGTGCTCGGTGTGCTCGGTGCTCAGTACGTTGGGTGCTCAGTACTCAGGGTGCTGGGTGCTCAGTGCTCAGGGTGATCGGTGCTCAGTACTCAGGGTGCTCAGTACTCAGGGTGCTGGGTGCTCAGGGCTCGGGGTGCTGGGAGCTCAGTACTCAGGGTGCTGGGTGCTCAGTGCTCGGGGTGCTGGGTGCTGAGTGCTCAGGGTGCTGGGTGCTCTGTACTCGGGGTGCTCGGTGCTCAGTACTCAGGGTGCTGGGTGCTCAGTACTCAGGGTGCTGGGTGCTCAGTAATCAGGGTGCTCAGTGCTTGGGGAGCTCGGTGCTCAGTACTCAGGGTGCTGGGTGCTCAGTACTCAGTGCTCGGGGTCCTGGGTGCTCAGCGCTCTGGGTGCTTAGTGCACAGTACTCAGGGTGCTGGGTGCTCAGTATTCAGGGTGCTCAGTGCTCGGGGTGCTGGGTGCTCAGTACACAGGGTGCTGGGTGCTCAGTACTCAGGGTGCTGGGTGCTCATTCTCGGGGTGCTGGGTGCTCAGTGCTCGGGGTGCTGGGTGCTCAGTACTCGGGGTGCTGGGTGCTCAGTGCTCAGCGTGCTGTGTGCTATGTACTCAGGGTGCTCAGTTCTCAGTACTCAGGGTGCCGGGTGCTCATTCTCGGGTGCTGGGTGCTCAGTGCTCAGGGTGCTGGGTGCTAAGTGCTCAGGGTGCTAGGTCCTCAGTACTCGGGGTGCTCGGTGCTCAGTACTCGGGGTGCTGGGTGCTCAGTACTCAGGGTGCTGGTTGCTCAGCACTCAGGGTGCTCAGTACTCAGGGTGCTGGGTGCTCAGTGCTCGGGGTGCTGGGTGCTCAGTACTCAGGGTGCTCAGTACTCGCCGTGCTGGGTGCTCAGTGCTCGGAGTGCTGGGTGCTCAGTACTCAGGGTGCTCAGTACTCGGGGTGATGGATGCTCAGTGCTCAGGGTGATCTGTGCTCAGTACTCAGGATGCTGGGTGCTCAGTACTCAGGGTGCTGGGTGCTCAGTACTCAGGGTGCTCGGTGCTCAGTACTCAGGGTGCTCAGTGCTCAGTGCTCTGGGTGCTCAGTACTCAGGGTGCTCAGTGCTCAGGGTGCTGGGTGCTCAGTGCTCGGGGTGCTGGGTACTCAGTGCTCAGTGCTCGGGGTGCTGGGTGCTCAGTCCTCAGTACACAGATTGCTGGGTGCTCAGTGCTCGGGGTGCTGGATGCTCAGTACTCAGGGTCCTGGGTGCTCAGTGCTCAGGGAGCTGGGTGCTCAGTACTCAGGGTGCTGGTTGCTCAGTACTCAGGGTGCTCGGTGCTGAGTACTCAGGGTGCTGGGTGCTCAGCACTCCGGGTGCTGGGTGCTCAGTGCTCGGGGTGCTCGGTGCTCAGTGCTCAGGGTGCTGGGTGCTCAGTACTCAGGGTGCTCATTGCTCAGGGTGCTGGGTGCTCAGTACTCAGGTTGCTGGGTGCTCAGTACTCAGGGTGCTCAGTGCTCAGTACTCAGGGTGCTCAGTGCTCAGTACTCAGGGTGCTCAGTGCTCAGGGTGCTGGGTGCTCAGTGCTCGGTGTGCTGGGTGCTCAGTGCACAGGGTGCTGTGTGCTCAGTACTCAGGGTGCTCAGTACTCAGGGTGCTGGGTGCTCAGTGCTCAGGGTGCTCGGTGCTCAGTACTCAGGGTGCTGGGTGCTCAGTGCTCGGGGTGCTGGGTGCTCATTAATCAGGGTGCTGGGTGCTCAGTACTCAGGGTGCTCAGTGCTTGGGGTGCAGGGTGCTCAGTACTCAGGGTGCTGGTTCCTCAGTGCTCATTGTGCTGGGTGCTGAGTACTCAGGGTGCTGGGTGCTCAGTGCTCGGGGTGCTGGGTGCTCAGTGCTCGGGGTGCTGGGTGCTCAGCGCTCAGGGTTGTGGGTGCTCAGTACTCGGGGTGCTGGGTGCTCAGTGCTCGCGGTGCTCGGTGCTCAGTGCTCGGGGTGCTGGGTGCTCAGTACTCGGGGTGTTCAGTGCTCAGTACTCAGGGTGCTGGGTGCTCAGTGCTCAGGGTGCTGGGTGCTCAGTGCTCGGGGTGCTGGGTGCTCGGTGCTCAGGTTTCTGGGTGCTCAGGACTCGGGGTGCTGGGTGCTCAGTACTCAGGGAGCTGGGTGCTCATTGCTCGGGGTGCTGGGTGCTCAGTGCTACGGGTGCTGGGTGCTCAGTGCTCGGTGTGCTGGGTGCTCAGTGCTCTGGGCGCTGGGTGCTCAGTGCTCGGGGTGCTCTGTGCTCAGTACTCAGGGTGCTGGGTGCTCAGTGCTCAGGGTGCTCGGTGCTCAGTACTCAGGGTGCTGGGTGCTCAGTGCTCGGTGTGCTCGGTGCTCAGTACGTTGGGTGCTCAGTACTCAGGGTGCTGGGTGCTCAGTGCTCAGGGTGATCGGTGCTCAGTACTCAGGGTGCTCAGTACTCAGGGTGCTGGGTGCTCAGGGCTCGGGGTGCTGGGAGCTCAGTACTCAGGGTGCTGGGTGCTCAGTGCTCGGGGTGCTGGGTGCTGAGTGCTCAGGGTGCTGGGTGCTCTGTACTCGGGGTGCTCGGTGCTCAGTACTCAGGGTGCTGGGTGCTCAGTACTCAGGGTGCTGGGTGCTCAGTAATCAGGGTGCTCAGTGCTTGGGGAGCTCGGTGCTCAGTACTCAGGGTGCTGGGTGCTCAGTACTCAGTGCTCGGGGTCCTGGGTGCTCAGCGCTCTGGGTGCTTAGTGCACAGTACTCAGGGTGCTGGGTGCTCAGTATTCAGGGTGCTCAGTGCTCGGGGTGCTGGGTGCTCAGTACACAGGGTGCTGGGTGCTCAGTACTCAGGGTGCTCGGTGCTCATTCTCGGGGTGCTGGGTGCTCAGTGCTCGGGGTGCTGGGTGCTCAGTACTCGGGGTGCTGGGTGCTCAGTGCTCAGCGTGCTGTGTGCTATGTACTCAGGGTGCTCAGTTCTCAGTACTCAGGGAGCTGGGTGCTCATTCTCGGGTGCTGGGTGCTCAGTGCTCAGGGTGCTGGGTGCTAAGTGCTCAGGGTGCTAGGTCCTCAGTACTCGGGGTGCTCGGTGCTCAGTACTCGGGGTGCTGGGTGCTCAGTACTCAGGGTGCTGGTTGCTCAGCACTCAGGGTGCTCAGTACTCAGGGTGCTGGGTGCTCAGTGCTCGGGGTGCTGGGTGCTCAGTACTCAGGGTGCTCAGTACTCGCCGTGCTGGGTGCTCAGTGCTCGGAGTGCTGGGTGCTCAGTACTCAGGGTGCTCAGTACTCGGGGTGCTGGATGCTCAGTGCTCAGGGTGATCTGTGCTCAGTACTCAGGATGCTGGGTGCTCAGTACTCAGGGTGCTGGGTGCTCAGTACTCAGGGTGCTCGGTGCTCAGTACTCAGGGTGCTCAGTGCTCAGTGCTCTGGGTGCTCAGTACTCAGGGTGCTCAGTGCTCAGGGTGCTGGGTGCTCAGTGCTCGGGGTGCTGGGTACTCAGTGCTCAGTGCTCGGGGTGCTGGGTGCTCAGTCCTCAGTACACAGATTGCTGGGTGCTCAGTGCTCGGGGTGCTGGATGCTCAGTACTCAGGGTCCTGGGTGCTCAGTGCTCAGGGAGCTGGGTGCTCAGTACTCAGGGTGCTGGGTGCTCAGTACTCAGGGTGCTCGGTGCTGAGTACTCAGGGTGCTGGGTGCTCAGTACTCCGGGTGCTGGGTGCTCAGTGCTCGGGGTGCTCGGTGCTCAGTGCTCAGGGTGCTGGGTGCTCAGTACTCAGGGTGCTCATTGCTCAGGGTGCTGGGTGCTCAGTACTCAGGTTGCTGGGTGCTCAGTACTCAGGGTGCTCAGTGCTCAGTACTCAGGGTGCTCAGTGCTCAGTACTCAGGGTGCTCAGTGCTCAGGGTGCTGGGTGCTCAGTGCTCGGTGTGCTGGGTGCTCAGTGCACAGGGTGCTGTGTGCTCAGTACTCAGGGTGCTCAGTACTCAGGGTGCTGGGTGCTCAGTGCTCAGGGTGCTCGGTGCTCAGTACTCAGGGTGCTGGGTGTTCAGTGCTCGGTGTGCTCGGTGCTCAGTACGTTGGGTGCTCAGTACTCAGGGTGCTGGGTGCTCAGTGCTCAGGGTGATCTGTGCTCAGTACTCAGGGTGCTCAGTACTCAGGGTGCTGGGTGCTCAGGGCTCGGGGTGCTGGGAGCTCAGTACTCAGGGTGCTGGGTGCTCAGTGCTCGGGGTGCTGGGTGCTGAGTGCTCAGGGTGCTGGGTGCTCTGTACTCGGGGTGCTGGGTGCTCAGTACTCAGGGTGCTGGGTGCTCAGTACTCAGGGTGCTGGTTGCTCAGTAATCAGGGTGCTCAGTGCTCGGGGAGCTCGGTGCTCAGTACTCAGGGTGCTGGGTGCTCAGTACTCAGTGCTCGGGGTCCTGGGTGCTCAGCGCTCTGGGTGCTTAGTGCACAGTACTCAGGGTGCTGGGTGCTCAGTATTCAGGGTGCTCAGTTCTCAGTGTGCTGGGTGCTCAGTACACAGGGTGCTGGGTGCTCAGTACTCAGGGTGCTGGGTGCTCATTCTCGGGGTGCTGGGTGCTCAGTGCTCGGGGTGCTGGGTGCACAGTACTCGGGGTGCTGGGTGCTCAGTGCTCAGCGTGCTGTGTGCTATGTACTCAGGGTGCTCGGTTCTCAGTACTCAGGGTGCTGGGTGCTCATTCTCGGGTGCTGGGTGCTCAGTGCTCAGGGTGCTGGGTGCTAAGTGCTCAGGGTGCTGGTTCCTCAGTACTCGGGGTGCTGGGTGCTCAGTACTCAGGGTGCTGGGTGCTCAGTACTCAGGGTGCTCGGTGCTCAGTACTCAGGGTGCTGGGTGCTCAGTGATCAGGTGCTGGGTGCTAAGTACTCAGGGTGCTGGGTGCTCAGTACTCAGGGTGCTGGGTGCACAGCACTCAGGGTGCTCAGTACTCAGGGTGCTGGGTGCTCAGTGCTCGGGGTGCTGGGTGCTCAGTACTCAGGGTGCTCAGTACTCGGGGTGCTGGGTGCTCAGTGCTCGGGGTGCTGGATGCTCAGTGCTCAGGGTGATCTGTGCTCAGTACTCAGGATGCTGGGTGCTCAGTACTCAGGGTGCTGGGTGCTCAGTCCTCAGGGTGCTCAGTGCTCAGGGTGCTGGGTGCTCAGTGCTCGGGGTGCTCAGTGCTCAGTACTCAGGGTGCTGAGTGCTCAGTACTCAGGGTGCTGGGTGCTCAGTACTCAGGGTGCTGGGTGCTCAGTGCTCGGGGTGTTGGGTGCTCCGTGCTCAGGGTGCTCAGTGCTCAGTACTCAGGGTTCTGGGTGCTCAGTACTCAGGGTGCTGGGTGCTCAGTGCTCGGGGTGCTGGGTGCTCAGTACTCAGGGTGCTGGGTGCTCAGTGCTTGGGGTGCTCGGTGCTCAGTACTCAAGGTGCTGGGTGCTCAGTGCTCGGGGTGCTGGGTGCTCAGTGCTCAGGGTGCTGGGTGCTCAGTACTCGGGGTGCTCGGTGCTCAGTACTCAGGGTACTGGGTGCTCAGGGTCCTCGGTGCTCAGTACTCAGGGTGCTCAGTACTCAGCTTGCTTTGTGCTCAGTGCTCAGAGTGCTGGGTGCACAGTACTCAGGGTGCTCGGTGCTCAGTACTCAGGGTGCTCAGTGCTCAGTGCTCTGGGTGCTCAGTACTCAGGGTGCTCAGTGCTCAGGGTGCTGGGTGCTCAGTGCTCGGGGTGCTGGGTACTCAGTGCTCAGTGCTCGGGGTGCTGGGTGCTCAGTCCTCAGTACACAGGGTGCTGGGTGCTCAGTGCTCGGGGTGCTGGATGCTCAATACTCAGGGTCCTGGGTGCTCAGTGCTCAGGGTGCTGGGTGCTCAGTACTCAGGGTGCTGGGTGCTCAGTGCTCAGGGTGCTGGGTGCTCAGTACTAAGGGTGCTGGGTCCTCAGTGCTCAGGGTGCTGGGTGGTCAGTGCTCGGGGTGCTCAGTACTCAGGGTGCTGTGTGTTCAGTGCTCAGGGTACTGGGTGCTCAGTACTCAGGGTGCTCGGTGCTGAGTACTCAGGGTGCTGGGTGCTCAGTACTCCGGGTGCTGGGTGCTCAGTGCTCGGGGTGCTCGGTGCTCAGTGCTCAGGGTGCTGGGTGCTCAGTACTCAGGGTGCTCATTGCTCAGGGTGCTGGGTGCTCAGTACTCAGGTTGCTGGGTGCTCAGTACTCAGGGTGCTCAGTGCTCAGTACTCAGGGTGCTCAGTGCTCAGTACTCAGGGTGCTCAGTGCTCAGGGTGCTGGGTGCTCAGTGCTCGGGGTGCTGTGTGCTCAGTGCACAGGGTGCTGTGTGCTCAGTACTCAGGGTGCTCAGTACTCAGGGTGCTGGGTGCTCAGTGCTCAGGGTGCTGGGTGCTCAGTGCTCAGGGTGCTGGGTGCTCAGTGCTCAGGGTGCTCGGTGCTCAGTGCTCAGGTTGCTGGGTGCTCAGTACTCAGGGTGCTGGGTGCTCAGTACTAAGGGTGCTCAGTGCTCAGTACTCAGGGTGCTCCGTGCTCAGTACTCAGGGTGCTCAGTGCTCAAGGTGCTGGGTGTTCAGTGCTCGGGTGCTGGGTACTCAGTCCTCAGGGTGCTGGGTGCTCAGTGCTCACGGTACTCGGTGCTCAGTGCTCAGGGTGCTGGGTGCTCAGTACTCAGGGTGCTGGGTGCTCAATGCTCGGGGTGCTGGGTGCTCAGTACTCAGGGTGCTGGGTGCTCAGTGCTCAGGGTGCTGGGTGCTCAGTGCTCAGGGTGCTCGGTGCTTAGTACTCATGGTGCTCGGTGCTCGGGGTGCTGGGTGCTCAGTGCTCGGTGTGCTGGGTGCTCAGTGCTCGGGGTGCTGTGTGCTGAGTGTTCAGTGTGCTGGGTGCTCAGTGCTCGGGGTGCTGGGTGCTCAGTGCTCGGGGTGCTGGGTGCTCAGTACTCAGGGTGCTCGGTGCTCAGTACTCAGGGTGCTGGGTGCTCAGTGCTCAGGGTGCTGGGTGCTCAGTACTCAGGGTGCTCGGTGCTCAGTACTCAGGGTGCTGGGTGTTCAGTGCTCGGGGTGCTGGGTGCTCATTAATCAGGGTGCTGGGTGCTCAGTACGCTGGGTGCTCAGTACTCAGGGTGCTGGGTGCTCAGTACTCAGGGTGCTCGGTGCTCAGTACTCAGGGTGCTGGGTGCTCAGTGCTCGGGGTGCTGGGTGCTCATTAATCAGGGTGCTGGGTGCTCAGTACTCAGGGTGCTCAGTGCTTGGGGTGCTGGGTGCTCAGTACTCAGGGTGCTCAGTGCTTGGGGTGCAGGGTGCTCAGTACTCAGGGTGCTGGTTGCTCAGTGCTCAGGGTGCTGGGCGCTGAGTACTCAGGGTGCTGGGTGCTCAGTGCTCGGGGTGCTGGGTGCTCAGTGCTCGGGGTGCTGGTTGCTCAGTGCTCAGGGTTCTGGGTGCTCAGTACTCAGGGTGCTGGGTGCTCAGTGCTCGCGGTGCTCGGTGCTCAGTTCTCGGGGTGCTGGGTGCTCAGTGCTCAGGGTGCTGGGTGCTCAGTACTCGGGGTGCTCGGTGCTAAGTACTCAGGGTACTGGGTGCTCAGGGTCCTCGGTGCTCAGTACTCAGGGTGCTCAGTACTCAGCTTGCTTTGTGCTCAGTGCTCAGAGTGCTGGGTGCTCAGTACTCAGGGTGCTCGGTGCTCAGTACTCAGGGTGCTCAGTGCTCAGTGCTCTGGGTGCTCAGTACTCAGGGTGCTCAGTGCTCAGGGTGCTGGGTGCTCAGTGCTCGGGGTGCTGGGTACTCAGTGCTCAGTGCTCGGGGTGCTGGGTGCTCAGTCCTCAGTACACAGGGTGCTGGGGGCTCAGTGCTCAGGGTGCTGGATGCTCAGTACTCAGGGTCCTGGGTGCTCAGTGCTCAGGGTGCTGGGTGCTCAGTACTCAGGGTGCTGGGTGCTCAGTGCTCAGGGTGCTGGGTGCTCAGTACTCAGGGTGCTGGGTCCTCAGTGCTCAGGGTGCTGGGTGGTCAGTGCTCGGGGTGCTCAGTACTCAGGGTGCTGTGTGTTCAGTGCTCAGGGTGCTCAGTGCTCAGCGTGCTGGGAGCTCAGTGCTCGGGGTGCTGGGTGCTCAGTGCACAGGGTGCTGTGTGCTCAGTACTCAGGGTGCTCAGTACTCAGGGTGCTGGGTGCTCAGTGCTCAGGGTGCTGGGTGCTGAGTACTCAGGGTGCTGGGTGCTCAGTGCTCGGGGTGCTGGGTGCTCAGTGCTCGGGGTGCTGGGTGCTCAGTACTCGGGGTGTTCAGTGCTCAGTACTCAGGGTGCTGGGTGCTCAGTGCTCAGGGTGCTGGGTGCTCAGTGCTCGGGGTGCTGGGTGCTCGGTGCTCAGGTTTCTGGGTGCTCAGGACTCGGGGTGCTGTGTGCTCAGTACTCAGGGTGCTGGGTGCTCATTGCTCGGGGTGCTGGGTGCTCAGTGCTACGGGTGCTGGGTGCTCAGTGCTCAGTGTGCTGGGTGCTCAGTGCTCTGGGCGCTGGGTGCTCAGTGCTCGGGGTGCTCGGTTCTCAGTACTCAGGGTGCTGGGTGCTCAGTGCTCAGGGTGCTCGGTGCTCAGTACTCAGGGTGCTGGGTGCTCAGTGCTCGGTGTGCTCGGTGCTCAGTACGTTGGGTGCTCAGTACTCAGGGTGCTGGGTGCTCAGTGCTCAGGGTGATCGGTGCTCATTACTCAGGGTGCTCAGTACTCAGGGTGCTGGGTGCTCAGTACTCAGGGTGCTGGGTGCTCAGTGCTCGGGGTGCTGGGTCCTGAGTGCTCAGGGTGCTGGGTGCTCTGTACTCGGGGTGCTCGGTGCTCAGTACTCAGGGTGCTGGGTGCTCAGTACTCAGGGTGCTGGGTGCTCAGTAATCAGGGTGCTCAGTGCTCGGGGAGCTCGGTGCTCAGTCCTCAGGGTGCTGGGTGCTCAGTACTCAGTGCTCGGGGTCCTGGGTGCTCAGCGCTCTGGGTGCTTAGTGCACAGTACTCAGGGTGCTGGGTGCTCAGTATTCAGGGTGCTCAGTGCTCGGGGTGCTGGGTGCTCAGTACACAGGGTGCTGGGTGCTCAGTACTCAGGGTGCTGGGTGCTCATTCTCGGGGTGCTGGGTGCTCAGTGCTCGGGGTGCTGGGTGCTCAGTACTCGGGGTGCTGGATGCTCAGTGCTCAGCGTGCTGTGTGCTATGTACTCAGGGTGCTCGGTTCTCAGTACTCAGGGTGCTGGGTGCTCATTCTCGGGTGCTGGGTGCTCAGTGCTCAGGGTGCTGGGTGCTAAGTGCTCAGGGTCCTCGGTGCTCAGTACTCAGGGTGCTCAGTACTCAGCGTGCTTTGTGCTCAGTGCTCAGGGTGCTGGGTGCTCAGTACTCAGGGTGCTGTGTGCTCAGTACTCAGGGTGCTGGGTGCTCAGTACTCGGGGTGCTGGGTGCTCATTACTCAGGGTGCTGGGTGCTCAGTGCTCGGGGTGCTCGCTGCTCAGTACTCTTGGTGCTGGGTGCTCAGTACTCAGGGTGCTGGGTGCTCAGTGCTCGGGGTGCTCGGTCCACAGTGCTCAGGATGCTTGGTGCTCAGTACTTTTGGTGCTGGGTGCTCAGTACTCAGGGTGCTGGGTGCTCAGTGCTCGGGGTGCTCGGTTCTCAGTACTCAGGGTGCTGGGTGCTCAGTACTCGGGGTGCTCGGTGCTCAGTACTCGGGGTGCTGGGTGCTCAGTACTCAGGGTGCTGGGTGCTCAGCACTCAGGGTGCTCGGTGCTCAGTACTCAGGGTGCTGGGTGCTCAGTGCTCAGGTGCTGGGTGCTAAGTACTCAGGGTGCTGGGTGCTCAGTACTCAGGGTGCTGGGTGCTCAGCACTCAGGGTGCTCAGTACTCAGGGTGCTGGGTGCTCAGTGCTCGGGGTGCTGGGTGCTCAGTACTCAGGGTGCTCAGTACTCGGGGTGCTGGGTGCTCAGTGCTCGGGGTGCTGGATGCTCAGTGCTCAGGGTTATCTGTGCTCAGTACTCAGGATGCTGGGTGCTCAGTACTCAGGGTGCTGGGTGCTCAGTACTCAGGGTGCTGGGTGCTCAGTCCTCAGGGTGCTCAGTGCTCAGGGTGCTGGGTGCTCAGTTCTAGGGGTGTTGGGTGCTCCGTGCTCAGGCTGCTCAGTGCTCAGTACTCAGGGTCCTGGGTGCTCAGTACTCAGGGTGCTGGGTGCTCAGTGCTCGGGGTGCTGGGTGCTCAGTACTCAGGGTGCTGGGTGCTCAGTGCTCGGGGTGCTCGGTGCTCAGTACTCAAGGTGCTGGGTGCTCAGTGCACGGGGCGCTGGATGCTCAGTGCTCAGGCTGCTGGGTGCTCAGTACTCGGGGTGCTCGGTGCTCAGTACTCAGGGTACTGGGTGCTCAGGGTCCTCGGTGCTCAGTACTCAGGGTGCTCAGTACTCAGCTTGCATTGTGCTCAGTGCTCAGAGTGCTGGGTGCTCAGTACTCAGGGTGCTCGGTGCTCAGTACTCAGTGTGCTCAGTGCTCAGTGCTCTGGGTGCTCAGTACTCAGGGTGCTCAGTGCTCAGGGTGCTGGGTGCTCAGTGCTCGGGTTGCTGGGTACTCAGTGCTCAGTACTCGGGGTGCTGGGTGCTCAGTCTTCAGGACTCAGGGTGCTGGGTGCTCAGTGCTCGGGGTGCTGGATGCTCAGTACTCAGGGTCCTGGGTGCTCAGTGCTCAGGGTGCTGGGTGCTCAGTACTCAGGGTGCTGGGTGCTCAGTGCTCAAGGTGCTGGGTGCTCAGTACTCAGGGTGATGGGCCCTCAGTGCTCAGGGTGCTGGGTGGTCAGTGCTCGGGGTGCTCAGTACTCAGGGTGCTGTGTCTTCAGTGCTCAGGGTACTGGGTGCTCAGTACTCAGGGTGCTCGGTGCTGAGTACTCAGGGTGCTCGGTGCTCAGTACTCCGGGTGCTGGGTGCTCAGTACTCAGGGTGCTCATTGCTCAGGGTGCTGGGTGCTCAGTACTCAGGGTGCTGGGTGCTCAGTACTCAGGGTGCTCAGTGCTCAGTACTCAGGGTGCTCAGTGCTCAGTACTCAGGGTGCTCAGTACTCAGGGTGCTGGGTGCTCAGTGCTCGGGGTGCTGGGTGCTCAGTGCACAATGTGCTGTGTGCTCAGTACTCAGGGTGCTCAGTACTCAGGGTGCTGGGTGCTCAGTGCTCAGGGTGCTGGGTGCTCAGTGCTCAGGGTGCTGGGTGCTCAGTGCTCGGGGTGCTGGGTACTCAGTCCTCAGGGTGCTGGGTGCTCAGTGCTCAGGGTACTCGGTGCTCAGTGCTCAGGGTGCTGGGTGCTCAGTACTCAGTGTGCTGGGTGCTCAGTGCTCGGGGTGCTGGGTGCTCAGTACTCAGGGTGCTGGGTGCTCAGTGCTCAGGGTGCTGGGTGCTCAGTGCTCAGGGTGCTCGGTGCTTAGTACTCATGGTGCTCGGTGCTCCGGGTGCTGGGTGCTCAGTGCTTGGTGTGCTGGGTGCTCAGTGCTCGGGGTGCTGGGTGTTGAGTGCTCTGTGTGCTGGGTGCTCAGTGCTCGGGGTGCTGGGTGCTCAGTGCTCGGGGTGCTGGGTGCTCAGTACTCGGGGTGCTCGGTGCTCAGTACTCAGGGTGCTGGGTGCTCAGTGCTCAGGGTGCTGGGTGCTCAGTACTCAGGGTGCTCGGTGCTCAGTACTCAGGGTGCTGGGTGTTCAGTGCTCGGGGTGCTGGGTGCTCAATTATCAGGGTGCTGGGTGCTCAGTACGCTGGGTGCTCAGTACTCAGGGTGCTGGGTGCTCAGTACTCAGGGTGCTCGGTGCTCAGTACTCAGGGTGCTGGGTGTTCAGTGCTCGGGGTGCTGGGTGCTCAATTATCAGGGTGCTGGGTGCTCAGTACGCTGGGTGCTCAGTACTCAGGGTGCTGGGTGCTCATTACTCAGGGTGCTGGGTGCTCAGTGCTCGGGGTGCTCGCTGCTCAGTACTCTTGGTGCTGGGTGCTCAGTACTCAGGGTGCTGGGTGCTCAGTGCTCGGGGTGCTCGGTCCACAGTGCTCAGGATGCTTGGTGCTCAGTACTTTTGGTGCTGGGTGCTCAGTACTCAGGGTGCTGGGTGCTCAGTGCTCGGGGTGCTCGGTTCTCAGTACTCAGGGTGCTGGGTGCTCAGTACTCGGGGTGCTCGGTGCTCAGTACTCGGGGTGCTGGGTGCTCAGTACTCAGGGTGCTGGGTGCTCAGCACTCAGGGTGCTCGGTGCTCAGTACTCAGGGTGCTGGGTGCTCAGTGCTCAGGTGCTGGGTGCTAAGTACTCAGGGTGCTGGGTGCTCAGTACTCAGGGTGCTGGGTGCTCAGCACTCAGGGTGCTCAGTACTCAGGGTGCTGGGTGCTCAGTGCTCGGGGTGCTGGGTGCTCAGTACTCAGGGTGCTCAGTACTCGGGGTGCTGGGTGCTCAGTGCTCGGGGTGCTGGATGCTCAGTGCTCAGGGTTATCTGTGCTCAGTACTCAGGATGCTGGGTGCTCAGTACTCAGGGTGCTGGGTGCTCAGTACTCAGGGTGCTGGGTGCTCAGTCCTCAGGGTGCTCAGTGCTCAGGGTGCTGGGTGCTCAGTGCTCGGGGTGCTAGGTGCTCAGTACTCAGGGTGCTGAGTGCTCAGTACTCAGGGTGCTGGGTGCTCAGTATTCAGGGTGCTGGGTGCTCAGTTCTAGGGGTGTTGGGTGCTCCGTGCTCAGGCTGCTCAGTGCTCAGTACTCAGGGTCCTGGGTGCTCAGTACTCAGGGTGCTGGGTGCTCAGTGCTCGGGGTGCTGGGTGCTCAGTACTCAGGGTGCTGGGTGCTCAGTGCTCGGGGTGCTCGATGCTCAGTACTCAAGGTGCTGGGTGCTCAGTGCACGGGGCGCTGGATGCTCAGTGCTCAGGCTGCTGGGTGCTCAGTACTCGGGGTGCTCGGTGCTCAGTACTCAGGGTACTGGGTGCTCAGGGTCCTCGGTGCTCAGTACTCAGGGTGCTCAGTACTCAGCTTGCATTGTGCTCAGTGCTCAGAGTGCTGGGTGCTCAGTACTCAGGGTGCTCGGTGCTCAGTACTCAGTGTGCTCAGTGCTCAGTGCTCTGGGTGCTCAGTACTCAGGGTGCTCAGTGCTCAGGGTGCTGGGTGCTCAGTGCTCGGGTTGCTGGGTACTCAGTGCTCAGTACTCGGGGTGCTGGGTGCTCAGTCTTCAGGACTCAGGGTGCTGGGTGCTCAGTGCTCGGGGTGCTGGATGCTCAGTACTCAGGGTCCTGGGTGCTCAGTGCTCAGGGTGCTGGGTGCTCAGTACTCAGGGTGCTGGGTGCTCAGTGCTCAGGGTGCTGGGTGCTCAGTACTCAGGGTGATGGGCCCTCAGTGCTCAGGGTGCTGGGTGGTCAGTGCTCGGGGTGCTCAGTACTCAGGGTGCTGTGTCTTCAGTGCTCAGGGTACTGGGTGCTCAGTACTCAGGGTGCTCATTGCTCAGGGTGCTGGGTGCTCAGTACTCAGGGTGCTGGGTGCTCAGTACTCAGGGTGCTCAGTGCTCAGTACTCAGGGTGCTCAGTGCTCAGTACTCAGGGTGCTCAGTACTCAGGGTGCTGGGTGCTCAGTGCTCGGGGTGCTGGGTGCTCAGTGCACAGGGTGCTGTGTGCTCAGTACTCAGGGTGCTCAGTACTCAGGGTGCTGGGTGCTCAGTGCTCAGGGTGCTGGGTGCTCAGTGCTCAGGGTGCTGGGTGCTCAGTGCTCGGGGTGCTGGGTACTCAGTCCTCAGGGTGCTGGGTGCTCAGTGCTCAGGGTACTCGGTGCTCAGTGCTCAGGGTGCTGGGTGCTAAGTACTCAGTGTGCTGGGTGCTCAGTGCTCGGGGTGCTGGGTGCTCAGTACTCAGGGTGCTGGGTGCTCAGTGCTCAGGGTGCTGGGTGCTCAGTGCTCAGGGTGCTCGGTGCTTAGTACTCATGGTGCTCGGTGCTCCGGGTGCTGGGTGCTCAGTGCTTGGTGTGCTGGGTGCTCAGTGCTCGGGGTGCTGGGTGTTGAGTGCTCTGTGTGCTGGGTGCTCAGTGCTCGGGGTGCTGGGTGCTCAGTGCTCGGGGTGCTGGGTGCTCAGTACTCGGGGTGCTCGGTGCTCAGTACTCAGGGTGCTGGGTGCTCAGTGCTCAGGGTGCTGGGTGCTCAGTACTCAGGTTGCTCGGTGCTCAGTACTCAGGGTGCTGGGTGTTCAGTGCTCCGGGTGCTGGGTGCTCAATTATCAGGGTGCTGGGTGCTCAGTACGCTGGGTGCTCAGTACTCAGGGTGCTGGGTGCTCAGTACTCAGGGTGCTCGGTGCTCAGTACTCAGGGTGCTGGGTGCTCAGTGCTCGGGGTGCTGGGTGCTCATTAATCAGGGTGCTGGTTGCTCAGTACTCAGTGTGCTCAGTGCTTGGGGTGCTGGGTGCTCAGTACTCAAAGTGCTCAGTGCTTGGGGTGCAGGGTGCTCAGTACTCAGGGTGCTGGTTGCTCAGTGCTCAGGGTGCTGGGTGCTGAGTACTCAGGGTGCTGGGTGCTCAGTGCTCAGGGTGCTGGGTGCTCAGTGCTCGGGGTGCTGGGTGCTCAGTGCTCCGGGTGCTGGGTGCTCAGTGCTCGGGGTGCTGGGTGCTCAGTGCTCAGTGTTCTGGGTGCTCAGTGCTCGGGGTGCTGGGTGCTCAGTTCTCGCAGTGCTCGGTGCTCACTGCTCGGGGTGCTGGGTGCTCAGTACTCGGGGTGTTCAGTGCTCAGTACTCAGGGTGCTGGGTGCTCAGTGCTCAGGGTGCTGGGTGGTCAGTGCTCGGGGTGCTGGGTGTTCGGTGCTCAGGATTCTGGGTGCACAGGACTCGTGGTGCTCGGTGCTCAGTACTCAGGGTGCTGGGTGCTCATTGCTCGGGGTGCTGGGTGCTCAGTGCTACGGGTGCTGGGTGCTCAGTGCTCGGTGTGCTGGGTGCTCAGTGCTCTGGGCGCTGGGTGCTCAGTGCTCGGGGTGCTCGGTGCTCAGTACTCAGGGTGCTGGGTGCTCAGTGCTCAGGGTGCTCGGTGCTCAGTACTCAGGGTGCTGGGTGCTCAGTGCTCGGTGTGCTCGGTGCTCAGTACGTTGGGTGCTCAGTACTCAGGGTGCTGGGTGCTCAGTGCTCAGGGTGATCGGTGCTCAGTACTCAGGGTGCTCAGTACTCAGGGTGCTGGGTGCTCAGGGATCGGGGTGCTGGGAGTTCAGTACTCAGGGTGCTGGGTGCTCAGTGCTCGGGGTGCTGGGTGCTGAGTGCTCAGGGTGCTGGGTGCTCTGTACTCGGGGTGCTCGGTGCTCAGTACTCAGGGTGCTGGGTGCTCAGTACTCAGGGTGCTGGGTGCTCAGTACTCAGGGTGCTCGCTGCTCAGTACTCAGGGTGCTGTGTGCTCAGTGCTCAGGGTGCTGGGTGCTCAGTACTCAGGGTGCTGGGTACTCAGTGCTCAGGGTGATCGGTGCTCAGTCCTCAGGGTGCTCAGTACTCAGGGTGCTGGGTGCTCAGTGCTCAGGTTGCTCAGTACTAAGGGTGCTGAGTGCTCAGTACTCAGGGTGCTGGGTGCTCAGTGCTCGGGTGCTGGGTGCTCAGTACTCAGGGTGCTGGGTGCTCAGTGCTCAGGGTGCTGGGTACTCAGTACTCAGGGTGCTGGGTGCTCAGTACTCAGGGTGCTCAGTGCTCGGGGAGCTCGGTGCTCAGTACTCAGGGTGCTGGGTGCTCAGTAGTCAGTGCTCGGGGTCCTGGGTGCTCAGCGCTCTGGGTGCTTAGTGCACAGTACTCAGGGTGCTGGGTGCTCAGTATTCAGGGTTCTCAGTGCTCGGGGTGCTGGGTGCTCAGTACTCAGGGTGCTGGGTGCTCAGTACTCAGGGTGCTGGGTGCTCATTCTCGGGGTGCTGGGTGCTCAGTGCTCAGGATGCTCGGTGCTCAGTACTTTTGGTGCTGGGTGCTCAGTACTCGGGGTGCTGGGTGCTCATTACTCAATGTGCTGGGTGCTCAGTGCTCGGGGTGCTCGCTGCTCAGTACTCTTGGTGCTGGGTGCTCAGTACTCAGGGTGCTGGGTGCTCAGTGCTCGGGGTTCTCGGTGCTCAGTGCTCAGGATGCTCGGTGCTCAGTACTTTTGGTGCTGGGTGCTCAGTACTCAGGGTGCTGGGTGCTCAGTGCCTGGGGTGCTCGGTGCTCAGTACTCAGGGTGCTGGGTGCTCAGTGCTCAGGATGCTGGGTGCTCAGTACTCAGGGTGCTCAGTACTCAGGACTCAGGGTGCTGGGTGCTCAGTGCTCAGGGTGCTGGGTGCTCAGTGCTCCGGGTGCTGGGTGCTCAGTACTCGGGGTGCTCGGTGCTCAGTACTCAGGGTGCTTGGTGCTCAGTACTCAGGGTGCTGGGTGCTCAGTACTCAGGGTGCTGGGTGCTCAGTACTCAGGGTGCTGGGTGCTCAGTACTCAGGCTGCTGGGTGCTCAGTGCTCAGGGTGCTGTGTGCTCAGTACTCAGGGTGCTGGATGCTCAGTACTCAGGGTGCTGGGTGCTCAGTGCTCAGGGTGCTGGGTGCTCAGTGCTCGGGGTGCTCGGTGCTCAGTAGTCAGGGTGCTGGGTGCTCAGTGCTCGGGGTGCTGGGTGCTCAGTTCTCAGGGTGCTGGGTGCTCAGTACTCGGGGTGCTCGGTGCTCAGTACTCAGGGTGCTGGGTGCTCAGTACTCAGGGTGCTCGGTGCTCAGTACTCAGGGTGCTGGGTGCTCAGTGCTCATTTGCTGGGTGCTAAGTTCTCAGGGTGCTGGGTGCTCAGGGCTAGGGGTGCTGGGTGCTCAGTACTCAGGGTGCTCAGTACTCAGGGTGCTGTGTGCTCAGTGCTCGGGGTGCTGGATGCTCAGTGCTCAGGGTGATCGGTGCTCAGTACTCAGGATGCTGGGTGCTCAGTACTCAGGGTGCTGGGTGCTCAGTCCTCAGGGTGCTCAGTGCTCAGTCAGGGTGCTCGGTGCTCTGTACTAAGGGTGCTCAGTGCTCAGTACTCAGGTTGCTCAGTGCTCAGTGCTCGGGGTGCTGGGTGCTCAGTACTCAGGGTGCTGGGTGCTCAGTACTCAGGGTGCTGGGTGCTCAGTGCTCAGTACTCAGCGTGCTGGGTGCTCAGTGCTCGGGGTGCTGGGTCCTCAGTGCTCAGGGTGCTGGGTGCTCAGTACTCAGGGTGCTGGGTGCTCAGTGCTCGGGGTGCTGGGTCCTCAGTGCTCAGGGTGCTCAATGCTCAGTGCTCAGGGTGCTGGGTGCTCAGTGCTACGGGTGCTGGGTGCTCAGTGCTCGGTGTGCTGGGTGCTCAGTGCTCTGGGCGCTGGGTTCTCAGTGCTCGGGGTGCTCGGTGCTCAGTACTCAGGGTGCTGGGTGCTCAGTGCTCAGGGTGCTCGGTGCTCAGTACTCAGGGTGCTGGGTGCTCAGTGCCCGGTGTGCTCGGTGCTCAGTACGTTGGGTGCTCAGTACTCAGGGTGCTCAGTACTCAGGGTGCTGGGTGCTCAGGGATCGGGGTGCTGGGAGTTCAGTACTCAGGGTGCTGGGTGCTCAGTGCTCGGTGTGCTGGGTGCTGAGTGCTCAGGGTGCTGGGTGCTCTGTACTCGGGGTGCTCGGTGCTCAGTACTCAGGGTGCTGGGTGCTCAGTACTCAGGGTGCTGGGTGCTCAGTACTCAGGGTGCTCGCTGCTCAGTACTCAGGGTGCTGTGTGCTCAGTGGTCAGGGTGCTGGGTGCTCAGTACTCAGGGTGCTGGGTGCTCAGTGCTCAGGGTGCTGGGTGCTCAGTGCTCGGGTGCTGGGTGCTCAGTACTCAGGGTGCTGGGTGCTCAGTGCTCAGGGTGCTGGGTACTCAGTACTCAGGGTGCTGGGTGCTCAGTACTCAGGGTGCTCAGTGCTCGGGGAGCTCGGTGCTCAGTACTCAGGGTGCTGGGTGCTCAGTAGTCAGTGCTCGGGGTCCTGGGTGCTCAGCGCTCTGGGTGCTTAGTGCACAGTACTCAGGGTGCTGGGTGCTCAGTATTCAGGGTTCTCAGTGCTCGGGGTGCTGGGTGCTCAGTACTCAGGGTGCTGGGTGCTCAGTACTCAGGGTGCTGGGTGCTCATTCTCGGGGTGCTGTGTTCTCAGTGCTCAGGATGCTCGGTGCTCAGTACTTTTGGTGCTGGGTCCTCAGTACTCGGGGTGCTGGGTGCTCATTACTCAATGTGCTGGGTGCTCAGTGCTCGGGGTGCTGGGTCCTCAGTGCTCAGGGTGCTCAATGCTCAGTGCTCGGGGTGCTGGGTGCTCAGTGCTCGGGGTGCTGGGTGCTCAGTGCTCAGGGTGCTGGTTGCTCAGTACTCAGTGTGCTCAGTGCTCAGGGTGCTGGGTGCTCAGAACTCAGGGTGCTGGGTGCTCAGTACTCAGGGTGCTGGGTGCTCAGTACTCAGGGTGCTTGGTGCTCAGTACTCAGGGTGCTGGGTGCTCAGTGCTCAGGGTGCTCGGTGCTCAGTACTCATGGTGCTGGGTGCTCATTCTCGGGGTGCTGGGTGCTCAGTACTCAGGTTGCTCAGTACTCTGAGTGCACGGGGCTCAGTACTCATGGTGCTGAGTGCTCAGTACTCAGGGTGCTCGGTGCTCAGTTCTCAGGGTGCTCGGTGCTCAGTGTTTGGGGTGCTGGGTGCTCAGTACTCAGGGTGCTGGGTGCTCAGTGCTCAGGGTGCTGGGTGCTCAGTACTCAGTGCTCAGGATGCTGGATGCTCATTGCTCAGGGTGCTGGGTGCTCAGTGCTCAGGGTGCTCAGTGCTCAGTGCTCAGTACTCAGGGTGCTGGGTGCTCAGTACTCAGTGTGCTGGGTGCTCAATGCTCGGGGTACCCGGTGCTCAGTGCTCGGGGTGCTCGGTGCTCAGTACTCAGGGTGCTGAGTGCTCAGTGCTCAGGGTGCTGGGTGCTCAGTGCTCAGGGTGCTGGGTGCTCAGTGCTCGGGGAGCTCGGTGCTCAGTACTCAGGGTGCTGGGTGCTCAGTACTCAAGGTGCTCAGTACTCAGTACTCAGGGTGCTGGGTGCTCAGTGCTTGGGGTGCTGGGTGCTCAGTGCTCAGTACTCAGGGTGTTGGGTGCTCAGTGCTCAGGGTGCTGGGTGCTCAGTACTCAGCGTGCTGGGTGCTCAGTACTCAGGGTGCTGGGTGCTCAGTGCTCAGGGTGCTAGGTGCTCAGTGCTCAGCGTGCTTGATGCTCAGTACTCAGGGTGCTGGGTGCTCAGTGCTCAGGGTGCTGGGTGCTCAGTGCTCAAAGTGCTGGGTGCTCAGTACTCAGGGTGCTGGGTGCTCAGTACTCAGGGTGCTGGGTGCTCAGTACTCGGGGTGCTGGGTGCTCAGTGCTCAGGATGCTGGGTGCTCAGTGCTCAGCGTGCTTGATGCTCAGTACTCAGGGTGCTGGGTGCTCAGTGCTTGGGGTGCTAGGTGCTCAGTACTCAGGGTGCTGGGTGCTCAGTGCTCAGGGTTCTGGGTGCTCAGTGCTCAGGGTGCTGGGAGCTCAGTACTCAGTGCTCAGTTTGCTGGGTGCTCAGTGCTCGGGCTGCAGGGTGCTCAGTGCTCAGGGTGCTGGGTGCTCAGTACTCAGGGTGCTGGGTGCACAGTGCTATGGGTGCTGGGTGCTCAGTGCTCGGGGTCTGGGTGCTCAGTACTCAGGGTGCTGGGTGCTCAGTACTCAGGGTGCTGGGTGCTCAGTGCTCAGTGTGCTGGGTGCTCAGTTCTCTGGGTGCTGGGTGCTCAGTTCTCAGGGTGCTGGGTGCTCAGTGCTCTGGGTGCTGGGTGCTCAGTGATCGGGGTGATGGGTGCTGAGTGCTCAGGGTGCTGGGTGCTCAGTGCTCGGGGTGCTCGGTGCTCAGTGCTCAGGGTCCTGGGTGCTCAGGGCTTGGGGTGCTGGGTGCTCAGTGCTCAGTACTCAGGGTGTTGGGTGCTCAGTGCTCAGGGTGCTGGGTGCTCAGTACTCAGCGTGGTGGGTGCTCAGTACTCAGGGTGCTGGGTGCTCAGTGCTCAGGGTGCTGGGTGCTCAGTGCTCAGGGTGCTGGGTGCTCAGTGCTCGGAGAGCTCGGTGCTCAGTACTCAGGGTGCTGGGTGCTCAGTACTCAGTGCTCGGGGTCCTGGGTGCTCGGTGCTCAGGGTGCTGGGTGCTCAGTACTCAGGGTGCTGGGTGCTCATTCTCGGGGTGCTGGGTGCTCAGTGCTCGGGGTGCTTTGTGCTCAGTGCTCGGGGTGCTGGGGGCTCAGTACTCAGGGTGCTCAGTTCTCAGTACTCAGGGTGCTGGGTGCTCAGTGCTCAGGGTGCTGGGTGCTCAGTGCTCGGGGTGCTGGGTGCTCAGTACTCGGGGTGCTCGGTGCTCAGTACTCAGGGTGCTTGGTGCTCAGTACTCAGGGTGCTGGGTGCTCAGTACTCAGGGTGCTGGGTGCTCAGTACTCAGGGTGCTGGGTGCTCAGTACTCAGGCTGCTGGGTGCTCAGTGCTCAGGGTGCTGTGTGCTCAGTACTCAGGGTGCTGGATGCTCAGTACTCAGGGTGCTGGGTGCTCATTCTCGGGGTGCTGGGTGCTCAGTGCTCGGGGTGCTTTGTGCTCAGTGCTCGGGGTGCTGGGGGCTCAGTACTCAGGGTGCTCAGTTCTCAGTACTCAGGGTGCTGGGTGCTCAGTGCTCAGGGTGCTGGGTGCTCAGTGCTCAGGGTGCTGGGTGCTCAGTGCTCGGGGAGCTCGGTGCTCAGTACTCAGGGTGCTGGGTGCTCAGTACTCAGTGCTCGGGGTGCTGGGTGCTCAGTGCTCGGGGTGCTGGGTGGTCAGTGCTCAGTGCTCAGGGTGCTGGGTGCTCAGTGCTCAGTGCTCAGGGTGCTGGGTGTTCAGTACTCAGGGTGCTGGGTGCTCAGTACTCAGGGTGATCTGTTCTCAGTACTCAGGGTGCTGGGTGCTCAGTGCTCGGGGTGCTGGGTGCTCAGTACTCGGGGTGCTCAGTACTCAGGGTGCTGGGTGCTCAGTACTCAGGGTGCTGGGTGCTCAGTGGTCGGGGTGGTCGGTGCTCAGTACTCGGGGTGCTGGGTGCTCAGTACTCGGGGTGCTGGGTGCTCAGTGCTCAGGGTGATCTGTTCTCAGTACTCTGGGTGCTGGGTGCTCAGTGCTCGGGGTGCTGGGTGCTCAGTACTCGGGGTGCTCAGTACTCAGGGTGCTGGGTGCTCAGTACTCAGGGTGCTGGGTGCTCAGTGCTCAGGGTGCTCGGTGCTCTGTACGTTGGGTGCTCAGTACTCAGGGTGCTGGGTGCTCAGTGCTCAGGGTGCTGGGTGCTCAGTACTCAGGGTGCTGGGTGCTCAGTGCTCAGTACTCAGGTTGCTCAGTGCTCAGTGCTCGGGGTGCTGGGTGCTCAGTACTCAGGGTGCTGGGTGCTCAGTACTCAGGGTGCTGGGTGCTCAGTGCTCAGTACTCAGCGTGCTGGGTGCTCAGTGCTCGGGGTGCTGGGTCCTCAGTGCTCAGGGTGCTGGGTGCTCAGTACTCAGGGTGCTGGGTGCTCAGTGCTCGGGGTGCTGGGTCCTCAGTGCGCAGGGTGCTCAATGCTCAGTGCTCGGGGTGCTGGGTGCTCAGTGCTCGGGGTGCTGGGTGCTCAGTGCTCAGGGTGCTGGTTGCTCAGTACTCAGTGTGCTCAGTGCTCAGGGTGCTGGGTGCTCAGAACTCAGGGTGCTGGGTGCTCAGTACTCAGGGTGCTGGGTGCTCAGTACTCAGGGTGCTTGGTGCTCAGTACTCAGGGTGCTGGGTGCTCAGTGCTCAGGGTGCTCGGTGCTCAGTACTCATGGTGCTGGGTGCTCATTCTCGGGGTGCTGGGTGCTCAGTACTCAGGTTGCTCAGTACTCTGGGTGCACGGGGCTCAGTACTCATGGTGCTGAGTGCTCAGTACTCAGGGTGCTCGGTGCTCAGTTCTCAGGGTGCTCGGTGCTCAGTGTTTGGGGTGCTGGGTTCTCAGTACTCAGGGTGCTGGGTGCTCAGTGCTCAGGGTGCTGGGTGCTCAGTACTCAGTGCTCAGGATGCTGGATGCTCATTGCTCAGGGTGCTGGGTGCTCAGTGCTCAGGGTGCTCAGTGCTCAGTGCTCAGTACTCAGGGTGCTGGGTGCTCAGTACTCAGGGTGCTGGGTGCTCAATGCTCGGGGTACCCGGTGCTCAGTGCTCGGGGTGCTCGGTGCTCAGTACTCAGGGTGCTGAGTGCTCAGTGCTCAGGGTGCTGGGTGCTCAGTGCTCAGGGTGCTGGGTGCTCAGTTCTCGGGGAGCTCGGTGCTCAGTACTCAGGGTGCTGGGTGCTCAGTACTCAGGGTGCTCAGTACTCAGTACTCAGGGTGCTGGGTGCTCAGTGCTTGGGGTGCTGGGTGCTCAGTGCTCAGTACTCAGGGTGTTGGGTGCTCAGTGCTCAGGGTGCTGGGTGCTCAGTACTCAGCGTGCTGGGTGCTCAGTACTCAGGGTGCTGGGTGCTCAGTACTCAGTATGCTGGGTGCTCAGTGCTCGGGGTACCCGGTGCACAGTGCTCGGGGTGCTCGGTGCTCAGTACTCAGGGTGCTGAGTGCTCATTGCTCAGGGTGCTGGGTGCTCAGTGCTCAGGGTGCTAGGTGCTCAGTGCTCAGCGTGCTTGATGCTCAGTACTCAGGGTGCTGGGTGCTCAGTGCTCAGGGTGCTGGGTGCTCAGTGCTCAAAGTGCTGGGTGCTCAGTACTCAGGGTGCTGGGTGCTCAGTACTCAGGGTGCTGGGTGCTCAGTACTCGGGGTGCTGGGTGCTCAGTGCTCAGGGTGCTGGGTGCTCAGTGCTCAGCGTGCTTGATGCTCAGTACTCATGGTGCTGGGTGCTCAGTGCTTGGGGTGCTGGGTGCTCAGTAAACAGGGTGCTGGGTGCTCAGTGCTCAGGGTTCTGGGTGCTCAGTGCTCAGGGTGCTGGGAGCTCAGTACTCAGTGCTCAGTTTGCTGGGTGCTCAGTGCTCGGGCTGCAGGTTGCTCAGTGCTCAGGGTGCTGGGTGCTCAGTACTCAGGGTGCTGGGTGCACAGTGCTAGGGGTGCTGGGTGCTCAGTGCTCGGGGTCTGGGTGCTCAGTATTCAGGGTGCTGCGTGCTCAGTACTCAGGGTGCTGGGTGCTCAGTGCTCAGTGTGCTGGGTGCTCAGTTCTCTGGGTGCTGGGTGCTCAGTGATCGGGGTGGTGGGTGCTGAGTGCTCAGGGTGCTGGGTGCTCAGTGCTCGGTGTGCTCGGTGCTCAGTGCTCAGGGTCCTGGGTGCTCAGGGCTCGGGGTGCTGGGTGCTCAGTGCTCAGTACTCAGGGTGTTGGGTGCTCAGTGCTCAGGGTGCTGGGTGCTCAGTACTCAGCGTGGTGGGTGCTCAGTACTCAGGGTGCTGGGTGCTCAGTGCTCAGGGTGCTGGGTGCTCAGTGCTCAGGGTGCTGGGTGCTCAGTGCTCGGGGAGCTCGGTTCTCAGTACTCAGGGTGCTGGGTGCTCAGTACTCAGTGCTCGGGGTCCTGGGTGCTCGGTGCTCAGGGTGCTGGGTGCTCAGTACTCAGGGTGCTGGGTGCTCATTCTCGGGGTGCTGGGTGCTCAGTGCTCGGGGTGCTTTGTGCTCAGTGCTCGGGGTGCTGGGGGCTCAGTACTCAGGGTGCTCGGTTCTCAGTACTCAGGGTGCTGGGTGCTCAGTGCTCAGGGTGCTGGGTTCTCAGTGCTCAGGGTGCTGGGTGCTCAGTGCGCTGGGAGCTCGGTGCTCAGTACTCAGGGTGCTGGGTGCTCAGTTCTCAGTGCTCGGGCTGCTGGGTGCTCAGTGCTCGGGGTGCTCGGAGCTCAGTACTCAGGGTGCTGGGTGCTCAGTGCTCAGGGTGTTGGGTGCTCAGTGCTCCGGATGCTCAGTGCTCGGGGTGCTCGGAGCTCAGTACTCAGGGTGCTGGGTGCTCAGTGCTCGGGGTGCTGGGTGCTCAGTGCTCAGTACTCAGGGTGCTGGGTGCTCAGTGCTCAGGGTGCTGTGTGCTCAGTGCTCAGGGTGCTGGGTGCTCAGTGCTCAGGGTGCTGGGTACTCAGTGCTCAGGGTGCTGGGTGCTCAGTACTCAGGGTGCTGGGTGCTCAGTACTCAGGGTGCTGGGTGCTCAGTGCTCGGGGTGCTATGTGCTCAGTGCTCACGGTGCTGGGTGCTCAGTGCTCGGGGTGCTCCGTGCTCAGTACTCAGGGTGCTGGGTGCTCAGTGCTCGAGGTGCTCAGTACTCAGGGTGCTGGGTGCTCAGTACTCAGGGTGCTGGGTGCTCAGTGCTCGGGGTGCTATGTGCTCAGTGCTCGCGGTGCTGGGTGCTCAGTGCTCGGGGTGCTCGGTGCTCAGTACTCAGGGTGCTGGGTGCTCAGTACTCAGGGTGCTCATTGCTCAGGGTGCTGGGTGCTCAGTACTCAGGTTGCTGGGTGCTCAGTACTCAGGGTGCTGGGTGCTCAGTGCTCGGGGTGCTGGGTGCTCAGTACTCAGGGTGCTGGGGGCTCAGTACTCAGGGTGCTGGGTGCTCAGTACTCAGGTTGCTCGGTTCTCAGTACTCAGGGTGCTGGGTGCTCATTCTCGGCGTGCTGGGTGCTCATTGCTCGGGGTGCTGGGTGCTCAGTGCTACGGGTGCTGGGTGCTCAGTGCTCGGTGTGCTGGGTGCTCAGTGCTCTGGGCGCTGGGTGCTCAGTGCTCGGGGTGCTCGGTGCTCAGTACTCAGGGTGCTGGGTGCTCAGTGCTCAGGGTGCTCGGTGCTCAGTACTCAGGGTGCTGGGTGCTCAGTGCTCGGTGTGCTCGGTGCTCAGTACGTTGGGTGCTCAGTACTCAGGGTGCTGGGTGCTCAGTGCTCAGGGTGATCGGTGCTCAGTACTCAGGGTGCTCAGTACTCAGGGTGCTGCGTGCTCAGGGATCGGGGTGCTGGGAGTTCAGTACTCAGGGTGCTGGGTGCTCAGTGCTCGGGGTGCTGGGTGCTCAGTGCTCAGGGTGCTGGGTACTCAGTACTCAGGGTGCTCGGTGCTCAGTACTCAGGGTGCTGGGTGCTCAGTACTCAGGGTGCTGGGTGCTCAGTACTCAGGGTGCTCGCTGCTCAGTACGCAGGGTGCTGTGTGCTCAGTGCTCAGGGTGCTGGGTGCTCAGTACTCAGGGTGCTGGGTACTCAGTGCTCAGGGTGATCGGTGCTCAGTCCTCAGGGTGCTCAGTACTCAGGGTGCTGGGTGCTCAGTGCTCAGGTTTCTCAGTACTAAGGGTGCTGAGTGCTCAGTACTCAGGGTGCTGGGTGCTCAGTGCTCGGGTGCTGGGTGCTCAGTACTCAGGGTGCTGGGTGCTCAGTGCTCAGGGTGCTGGGTACTCAGTACTCAGGGTGCTGGGTGCTCAGTACTCAGGGTGCTCAGTGCTCGGGGAGCTCGGTGCTCAGTACTCAGGGTACTGGGTGCTCAGTAGTCAGTGCTCGGGGTCCTGGGTGCTCAGCGCTCTGGGTGCTTAGTGCACAGTACTCAGGGTGCTGGGTGCTCAGTATTCAGGGTTCTCAGTGCTCGGGGTGCTGGGTGCTCAGTACTCAGGGTGCTGGGTGCTCAGTACTCAGGGTGCTGGGTGCTCATTCTCGGGGTGCTGGGTGCTCAGTGCTCAGGATGCTCGGTGCTCAGTACTTTTGGTGCTGGGTGCTCAGTACTCGGGGTGCTGGGTGCTCATTACTCAATGTGCTGGGTGCTCAGTGCTCGGGGTGCTCGCTGCTCAGTACTCTTGGTGCTGGGTGCTCAGTACTCAGGGTGCTGGGTTCTCAGTGCTCGGGGTTCTCGGTGCTCAGTGCTCAGGATGCTCGGTGCTCAGTACTTTTGGTGCTGGGTGCTCAGTACTCAGGGTGCTGGGTGCTCAGTGCCTGGGGTGCTCGGTGCTCAGTACTCAGGGTGCTGGGTGCTCAGTGCTCAGGATGCTGGGTGCTCAGTACTCAGGGTGCTCAGTACTCAGGACTCAGGGTGCTGGGTGCTCAGTGCTCAGGGTGCTGGGTGCTCAGTGCTCGGGGTGCTGGGTGCTCAGTACTCGGGGTGCTCGGTGCTCAGTACTCAGGGTGCTTGGTGCTCAGTACTCAGGGTGCTGGGTGCTCAGTACTCAGGGTGCTGGGTGCTCAGTACTCAGGGTGCTGGGTGCTCAGTACTCAGGCTGCTGGGTGCTCAGTGCTCAGGGTGCTGTGTGCTCAGTACTCAGGGTGCTGGATGCTCAGTACTCAGGGTGCTGGGTGCTCAGTGCTCAGGGTGCTGGGTGCTCAGTGCTCGGGGTGCTCGGTGCTCAGTAGTCAGGGTGCTGGGTGCTCAGTGCTCGGGGTGCTGGGTGCTCAGTTCTCAGGGTGCTGGGTGCTCAGTACTCGGGGTGCTCGGTGCTCAGTACTCAGGGTGCTGGGTGCTCAGTACTCAGGGTGCTCGGTGCTCAGTACTCAGGGTGCTGGATGCTCAGTGCTCATTTGCTGGGTGCTAAGTTCTCAGGGTGCTGGGTGCTCAGGGCTAGGGGTGCTGGGTGCTCAGTACTCAGGGTGCTCAGTACTCAGGGTGCTGTGTGCTCAGTGCTCAGTGCTCAGGATGCTGGATGCTCATTGCTCAGGGTGCTGGGTGCTCAGTCCTCAGGGTGCTCAGTGCTCAGTCAGGGTGCTCGGTGCTCTGTACTAAGGGTGCTCAGTGCTCAGTACTAAGGTTGCTCAGTGCTCAGTGCTCGGGGTGCTGGGTGCTCAGTACTCAGGGTGCTGGGTGCTCAGTACTCAGGGTGCTGGGTGCTCAGTGCTCAGTACTCAGCGTGCTGGGTGCTCAGTGCTCGGGGTGCTGGGTCCTCAGTGCTCAGGGTGCTGGGTGCTCAGTACTCAGTGTGCTGGGTGCTCAGTGCTCGGGGTGCTGGGTCCTCAGTGCTCAGGGTGCTCAATGCTCAGTGCTCGGGGTGCTGGGTGCTCAGTGCTCAGCGTGCTTGATGCTCAGTACTCAGGGTGCTGGGTGCTCAGTGCTTGGGGTGCTGGGTGCTCAGTACTCAGGGTGCTGGGTGCTCAGTGCTCAGGGTTCTGGGTGCTCAGTGCTCAGGGTGCTGGGAGCTCAGTACTCAGTGCTCAGTTTGCTGGGTGCTCAGTGCTCGGGCTGCAGGGTGCTCAGTGCTCAGGGTGCTGGGTGCTCAGTACTCAGGGTGCTGGGTGCACAGTGCTAGGGGTGCTGGGTGCTCAGTGCTCGGGGTCTGGGTGCTCAGTATTCAGGGTGCTGGGTGCTCAGTACTCAGGGTGCTGGGTGCTCAGTTCTCAGGGTGCTGGGTGCTCAGTGCTCTGGGTGCTGGGTGCTCAGTGATCGGGGTGGTGGGTGCTGAGTGCTCAGGGTGCTGGGTGCTCAGTGCTCGGGGTGCTCGGTGCTCAGTGCTCAGGGTCCTGGGTGCTCAGGGCTCGGGGTGCTGGGTGCTCAGTACTCAGTGCTCGGGCTGCTGGGTGCTCAGTGCTCGGGGTGCTCGGAGCTCAGTACTCAGGGTGCTGGGTGCTCAGTGCTCAGGGTGTTGGGTGCTCAGTGCTCAGTACTCAGGGTGCTGGGTGCTCAGTGCTCAGGGTGCTGTGTGCTCAGTGCTCAGGGTGCTGGGTGCTCAGTGCTCAGGGTGCTGGGTACTCAGTGCTCAGGGTGCTGGGTGCTCAGTACTCAGGGTGCTGGGTGCTCAGTACTCAGGGTGCTGGGTGCTCAGTGCTCGGGGTGCTATGTGCTCAGTGCTCACGGTGCTGGGTGCTCAGTGCTCGGGGTGCTCCGTGCTCAGTACTCAGGGTGCTGGGTGCTCAGTGCTCGAGGTGCTCAGTACTCAGGGTGCTGGGTGCTCAGTACTCAGGGTGCTGGGTGCTCAGTGCTCGGGGTGCTATGTGCTCAGTGCTCGCGGTGCTGGGTGCTCAGTGCTCGGGGTGCTCGGTGCTCAGTACTCAGGGTGCTGGGTGCTCAGTACTCAGGGTGCTCATTGCTCAGGGTGCTGGGTGCTCAGTACTCAGGTTGCTGGGTGCTCAGTACTCAGGGTGCTGGGTGCTCAGTGCTCGGGGTGCTGGGTGCTCAGTACTCAGGGTGCTGGGGGCTCAGTACTCAGGGTGCTGGGTGCTCAGTACTCAGGTTGCTCGGTTCTCAGTACTCAGGGTGCTGGGTGCTCATTCTCGGCGTGCTGGGTGCTCATTGCTCGGGGTGCTGGGTGCTCAGTGCTACGGGTGCTGGGTGCTCAGTGCTCGGTGTGCTGGGTGCTCAGTGCTCTGGGCGCTGGGTGCTCAGTGCTCGGGGTGCTCGGTGCTCAGTACTCAGGGTGCTGGGTGCTCAGTGCTCAGGGTGCTCGGTGCTCAGTACTCAGGGTGCTGGGTGCTCAGTGCTCGGTGTGCTCGGTGCTCAGTACGTTGGGTGCTCAGTACTCAGGGTGCTGGGTGCTCAGTGCTCAGGGTGATCGGTGCTCAGTACTCAGGGTGGTCAGTACTCAGGGTGCTGCGTGCTCAGGGATCGGGGTGCTGGGAGTTCAGTACTCAGGGTGCTGGGTGCTCAGTGCTCGGGGTGCTGGGTGCTCAGTACTCAGGGTGCTGGGTACTCAGTACTCAGTGTGCTCGGTGCTCAGTACTCAGGGTGCTGGGTGCTCAGTACTCAGGGTGCTGGGTGCTCAGTACTCAGGGTGCTCGCTGCTCAGTACGCAGGGTGCTGTGTGCTCAGTGCTCAGGGTGCTGGGTGCTCAGTACTCAGGGTGCTGGGTACTCAGTGCTCAGGGTGATCGGTGCTCAGTCCTCAGGGTGCTCAGTACTCAGGGTGCTGGGTGCTCAGTGCTCAGGTTGCTCAGTACTAAGGGTGCTGAGTGCTCAGTACTCAGGGTGCTGGGTGCTCAGTGCTCGGGTGCTGGGTGCTCAGTACTCAGGGTGCTGGGTGCTCAGTGCTCAGGGTGCTGGGTACTCAGTACTCAGGGTGCTGGGTGCTCAGTACTCAGGGTGCTCAGTGCTCGGGGAGCTCGGTGCTCAGTACTCAGGGTGCTGGGTGCTCAGTAGTCAGTGCTCGGGGTCCTGGGTGCTCAGCGCTCTGGGTGCTTAGTGCACAGTACTCAGGGTGCTGGGTGCTCAGTATTCAGGGTTCTCAGTGCTCGGGGTGCTGGGTGCTCAGTACTCAGGGTGCTGGGTGCTCAGTACTCAGGGGGCTGGGTGCTCATTCTCTGGGTGCTGGGTGCTCAGTGCTCAGGATGCTCGGTGCTCAGTACTTTTGGTGCTGGGTGCTCAGTACTCAGGGTGCTGGGTGCTCAGTATTCAGGGTTCTCAGTGCTCGGGGTGCTGGGTGCTCATTACTCAATGTGCTGGGTGCTCAGTGCTCGGGGTGCTCGCTGCTCAGTACTCTTGGTGCTGGGTGCTCAGTACTCAGGGTGCTGGGTTCTCAGTGCTCGGGGTTCTCGGTGCTCAGTGTTCAGGATGCTCGGTGCTCAGTACTTTTGGTGCTGGGTGCTCAGTACTCAGGGTGCTGGGTGCTCAGTGCCTGGGGTGCTCGGTGCTCAGTACTCAGGGTGCTGGGTGCTCAGTGCTCAGGATGCTGGGTGCTCAGTACTCAGGGTGCTCAGTACTCAGGACTCAGGGTGCTGGGTGCTCAGTGCTCAGGGTGCTGGGTGCTCAGTGCTCGGGGTGCTGGGTGCTCAGTACTCGGGGTGCTCGGTGCTCAGTACTCAGGGTGCTTGGTGCTCAGTACTCAGGGTGCTGGGTGCTCAGTACTCAGGGTGCTGGGTGCTCAGTACTCAGGGTGCTGGGTGCTCAGTACTCAGGCTGCTGGGTGCTCAGTGCTCAGGGTGCTGTGTGCTCAGTACTCAGGGTGCTGGATGCTCAGTACTCAGGGTGCTGGGTGCTCAGTGCTCAGGGTGCTGGGTGCTCAGTGCTCGGGGTGCTTGGTGCTCAGTAGTCAGGGTGCTGGGTGCTCAGTGCTCGGGGTGCTGGGTGCTCAGTTCTCAGGGTGCTGGGTGCTCAGTACTCGGGGTGCTCGGTGCTCAGTACTCAGGGTGCTGGGTGCTCAGTACTCAGGGTGCTCGGTGCTCAGTACTCAGGGTGCTGGGTGCTCAGTGCTCATTTGCTGGGTGTTAAGTTCTCAGGGTGCTGGGTGCTCAGGGCTAGGGGTGCTGGGTGCTCAGTACTCAGGGTGCTCAGTACTCAGGGTGCTGTGTGCTCAGTGCTCAGTGCTCAGGATGCTGGATGCTCATTGCTCAGGGTGCTGGGTGCTCAGTCCTCAGGGTGCTCAGTGCTCAGTCAGGGTGCTCGGTGCTCTGTACTAAGGGTGCTCAGTGCTCAGTACTCAGGTTGCTCAGTGCTCAGTGCTCGGGGTGCTGGGTGCTCAGTACTCAGGGTGCTGGGTGCTCAGTACTCAGGGTGCTGGGTGCTCAGTGCTCAGTACTCAGCGTGCTGGGTGCTCAGTGCTCGGGGTGCTGGGTCCTCAGTGCTCAGGGTGCTGGGTGCTCAGTACTCAGGGTGCTGGGTGCTCAGTGCTCGGGCTGCTGGGTCCTCAGTGCTCAGGGTGCTCAATGCTCAGTGCTCGGGGTGCTGGGTGCTCAGTGCTCGGGGTGCTGGGTGCTCAGTGCTCAGGGTGCTGGTTGCTCAGTACTCAGTGTGCTCAGTGCTCAGGGTGCTGGGTGCTCAGAACTCAGGGTGCTGGGTGCTCAGTACTCAGGGTGCTGGGTGCTCAGTACTCAGGGTGCTTGGTGCTCAGTACTCAGGGTGCTGGGTGCTCAGTGCTCAGGGTGCTCGGTGCTCAGTACTCATGGTGCTGGGTGCTCATTCTCGGGGTGCTGGGTGCTCAGTACTCAGGTTGCTCAGTACTCTGGGTGCACGGGGCTCAGTACTCATGGTGCTGAGTGCTCAGTACTCAGGGTGCTCGGTGCTCAGTTCTCAGGGTGCTTGGTGCTCAGTACTCAGGGTGCTGGGTGCTCAGTGTTTGGGGTGCTGGGTTCTCAGTACTCAGGGTGCTGGGTGCTCAGTGCTCAGGGTGCTGGGTGCTCAGTACTCAGTGCTCAGGATGCTGGATGCTCATTGCTCAGGGTGCTGGGTGCTCAGTGCTCAGGGTGCTCAGTGCTCAGTGCTCAGTACTCAGGGTGCTGGGTGCTCAGTACTCAGGGTGCTGGGTGCTCAATGCTCGGGGTACCCGGTGCTCAGTGCTCGGGGTGCTCGGTGCTCAGTACTCAGGGTGCTGAGTGCTCAGTGCTCAGGGTGCTGGGTGCTCAGTGCTCAGGGTGCTGGGTGCTCAGTTCTCGGGGAGCTCGGTGCTCAGTACTCAGGGTGCTGGGTGCTCAGTACTCAGGGTGCTCAGTACTCAGTACTCAGGGTGCTGGGTGCTCAGTGCTTGGGGTGCTGGGTGCTCAGTGCTCAGTACTCAGGGTGTTGGGTGCTCAGTGCTCAGGGTGCTGGGTGCTCAGTACTCAGCGTGCTGGGTGCTCAGTACTCAGGGTGCTGGGTGCTCAGTACTCAGTATGCTGGGTGCTCAGTGCTCGGGGTACCCGGTGCTCAGTGCTCGGGGTGCTCGGTGCTCAGTACTCAGGGTGCTGAGTGCTCATTGCTCAGGGTGCTGGGTGCTCAGTGCTCAGGGTGCTAGGTGATCAGTGTTCAGCGTGCTTGATGCTCAGTACTCAGGGTGCTGGGTGCTCAGTGCTCAGGGTGCTGGGTGCTCAGTACTCAGGGTGCTGGGTGCTCAGTGCTTGGGGTGCTGGGTGCTCAGTACTCAGGGTGCTGGGTGCTCAGTGCTCAGGGTTCTGGGTGCTCAGTGCTCAGGGTGCTGGGAGCTCAGTACTCAGTGCTCAGTTTGCTGGGTGCTCAGTGCTCGGGCTGCAGGGTGCTCAGTGCTCAGGGTGCTGGGTGCTCAGTACTCAGGGTGCTGGGTGCACAGTGCTAGGGGTGCTGGGTGCTCAGTGCTCGTTGTCTGGGTGCTCAGTATTCAGGGTGCTGGGTGCTCAGTACTCAGGGTGCTGGGTGCTCAGTGCTCAGTGTGCTGGGTTCTCAGTTCTCTGGGTGCTGGGTGCTCAGTTCTCAGGGTGCTGGGTGCTCAGTGCTCTGGGTGCTGGGTGCTCAGTGATCGGGGTGGTGGGTGCTGAGTGCTCAGGGTGCTGGGTGCTCAGTGCTCGGGGTGCTCGGTGCTCAGTGCTCAGGGTCCTGGGTGCTCAGGGCTCGGGGTGCTGGGTGCTCAGTACTCAGCGTGGTGGGTGCTCAGTACTCAGGGTGCTGGGTGCTCAGTGCTCAGGGTGCTGGGTGCTCAGTACTCAGGGTGCTGGGTGCTCAGTGCTCAGGGTGCTGGGTGCTCAGTGCTCAGGGTGCTGGGTGCTCAGTGCTCGGGGAGCTCGGTGCTCAGTACTCAGGGTGCTGGGTGCTCAGTACTCAGTGCTCGGGGTGCTGGGTGCTCAGTGCTCGGGGTGCTGGGTGGTCAGTGCTCAGTGCTCAGGGTGCTGGGTGCTCAGTGCTCAGTGCTCAGGGTGCTGGGTGTTCAGTACTCAGGGTGCTGGGTGCTCAGTACTCAGGGTGATCTGTTCTCAGTACTCAGGGTGCTGGGTGCTCAGTGCTCGGGGTGCTGGGTGCTCAGTACTCGGGGTGCTCAGTACTCAGGGTGCTGGGTGCTCAGTACTCAGGGTACTGGGTGCTCAGTGGTCGGGGTGGTCGGTGCACAGTACTCGGGGTGCTGGGTGCTCAGTACTCGGGGTGCTGGGTGCTCAGTGCTCAGGGTGATCTGTTCTCAGTACTCAGGGTGCTGGGTGCTCAGTGCTCGGGGTGCTGGGTGCTCAGTACTCGGGGTGCTCAGTACTCAGGGTGCTGGGTGCTCAGTACTCAGGGTGCTGGGTGCTCAGTGGTCGGGGTGGTCGGTGCTCAGTACTCGGGGTGCTGGGTGCTCAGTACTCGGGGTGCTGGGTGCTCAGTGCTCAGGGTGCTGGGTGCTCAGTGCTCGGGGTGCTGGGTGCTCAGTGCTCAGGGTGCTGGCTGCTCAGTGCTCAGGGTGCTGGGTGCTCAATACTCAGGGTGCTAGGTGCTCAGTACTCAGGGTGCTCAGTGCTCAGTACTCAGCGTGCTGGGTGCTCAGTGCTCAGGGTCCTCGGTGCTCAGTACTCAGGGTGCTCAGTGCTCAGTACTCAGCGTGCTTTGTGCTCAGTGCTCAATGTGCTGGGTGCTCAGTACTCAGGGTTGCTGGGTGCTCAGTACTCAGGGTGCTGGTTGCTCAGTACTCAGGGTGCTGGGTGCTCAGTGCTCGGGGTGCTCGGTGATCAGTACTCAGGGTGCTGGGTGCTCAGTGCTCAGGGTGCTGGTTACTCAGTACTCAGGGTGCTGGGTGCTCAGTGCTCAGGGTGCTGGGTGCTCAGTGCTCAGGGTGCTGGGTGCTCAGTGCTCAGGGTGCTGGGTGCTCAGTACTCAGGGTGCTGGGTGGTCAGTGCTCAGGGTGATCGGTGCTCAGTACTCAGGGTGCTCAGTGCTCAGGGTGCTGTGTGCTCAGTGCTCAGGGTGCTGGGTGCTCAGTACTCAGGGTGCTGGGTGCTCAGTGCTCGGGCTGCTGGGTGCTCAGTGCTCAGGGTGATCGGTGCTCAGTACTCAGGGTGCTGGGTGCTCAGTGCTCAGGGTGCTGGGTGCTCAGTCCTCAGGGTGCTCAGCGCTCAGGGTGCTGGGTGCTCAGTGCTCGGGTTGCTAGGTGCTCAGTACTCAGGGTGCTGAGTGCTCAGTACTCAGGGTGCTGGGTGCTCAGTACTCATGGTGCTGGGTGCTCAGTACTCAGGGGGCTGGGTGCTCAGTACTCAGGGTGCTGGGTGCTCAGTGCTCAGGGCGCTGGGTGCTCAGTGCTCGGGGTGCTGGGTGCTCAGTGCTCGGGGTGCTGTGTGGTCAGTGCTCAGTGCTTAGGGTGCTGGGTGCTCAGTGCTCAGTGCTCAGGGTGCTGGCTGCTCAGTACTCAGGGTGCTGGGTGCTCAGTACTCAGGGTGCTGGGTGCTCAGTTCTCAGGGTGCTGGGTGCTCAGTACTCTGGGTGTTGGGTGCTCAGTACTCAGGGTGCTGGGTGCTCAGTGCTCGGGGTGCTGGGTGCTCAGTGCTCAGGGTGCTGGGTGCTCAGTGCTCAGGTTGCTGGGTGCTCAGTACTCAGGCTTCTGGGTGCTCAGTGCTCGGGGTGCTCGGTGCTCAGTACTCAAGGTGCTTGGTGCTCAGTGCTCAGGGTGCTGGGTGCCCAGTCCTCGGGGTGCTCCGTGCTCAGTGCTCAGGGTGCTGGGTGCTCAGTACTCAGGGTGCTCGGTGCTCAGTACTCACGGTTCTCAGTGCTCAGGGTGCTGGGTGCTCAGTACTCAGGGTGCTCAGTGCTCAGTACTCGGGGTGCTGGGTGCTCAGTACTCAGGGTGCTCAGTGCTCAGTACTCGGGGTGCTGGGTGCTCAGTGCTCAGTGTGCTCAGTGCTCAGTGCTCGGGGTGCTGGGTGCGCAGTGCTCGGGGCGCTGGGTGCTCAGTGCTCGGGGTGCTGGGTGCTCAGTACTCAGGGTGCTGTGTGCTCAGTGCTCAGTACTCAGCGTGCTGGGTGCTCAGTGCTCAGAGTGTTGGGTGCTCAGTACTCAGGGTGCTGGGTGCTCAGTGCTCAGTGCTCAGGGTGCTCAGTGCTCAGGGTGCTCAGTGCTCAGGGTGCTGGGTGCTCAGGGTGCTGGGTGCTCAGTGCTCAGTGCTCAGGGTGCTGGGTGCTCAGTGCTCAGTGCTCAGGGTGCTGGGTGTTCAGTACTCAGGGTGCTCTGTGCTCAGTGCTCAGGGTGCTGGGTGCTCAGTACTCAGGGTGCTGGGTGCTCAGTACTCAGGGTGCTCAGTGCTCAGTGCTCAGTGTGCTGGGTCCTCAGTGCTCAGTGCTCCGGGTGCTGGGTGTTCAGTACTCAGGGTGCTCGGTGCTCAGTGCTCAGGGTGCTGGGTGCTCAGTACTCAGGGTGCTGGGTGCTCAGTACTCAGGGTGCTGGGTGCTCAGTGCTCAGGGTGCTGGGTGCTCAGTGCTCAGGGTGCTGGGTGCTCAGTGCTCAGGGTGCTGGTTACTCAGTACTCAGGGTGCTGGGTGCTCAGTGCTCAGGGTGCTGGGTGCTCAGTGCTCAGGGTGCTGGGTGCTCAGTGCTCGGGGTGCTGGGTGCTCAGTGCTCGGGGTGCTGGGTGCTCAGTGCTCAGGGTGCTGGGTGCTCAGTTCTCAGGGTGCTGGGTGCTCAGTACTCTAGTGCTGGGTGCTCAGTACTCAGGGTGCTGGGTGCTCAGTGCTCAGGGTGCTGGGTGCTCAGTCCTCAGGGTGCTGGGTGCTCAGTACTCAGGGTGTTTGGTGCTCAGTACTCAGGGTGCTCAGTGCTCAGGGTGCTGGGTGCTCAGGGTGCTGGGTGCTCAGTGCTCGGGGTGCTGGGTGCTCAGTGCTCAGTGCTCAGGGGGGTGGGTGCTCAGTGCTCAGTGCTCAGGGTGCTGGGTGTTCAGTACTCAGGGTGCTCGGTGCTCAGTGCTCAGGGTGCTGGGTGCTCAGTACTCAGGGTGCTGGGTGCTCAGTGCTCGGTGTGCTGGGTGCTCAGTGCTCAGGGTGATCAGTGCTCAGTACTCAGGGTGCTGGGTGCTCAGTACTCAGGGTGCTGGGTACTCAGTCCTCAGGGTGCTCAGTTCTCAGGGTGCTCGGTGCTCAGTGCTCAGTACTCAGGGTGCTCAGTACTCAGGGTGCTGGGTGCTCAGTGCTCGGGGTGCTGGGTGCTCAGTACTCAGGGTGCTGGGTGCTCAGTACTCTAGTGCTGGGTGCTCAGTACTCAGGGTGCTTTGTGCTCAGTGCTCAGGGTGCTGGGTGCTCAGTCCTCAGGGTGCTGGGTGCTCAGTACTCAGGGTGTTTGGTGCTCAGTACTCAGGGTGCTCAGTGCTCAGTACTCAGGGTGCTGGTTGCTCAGTGCTCGGGGTGCTCGGTGCTCAGTACTCAGGGTGCTTGGTGCTCAGTACTCAGGGTGCTGGGTGCTCAGTACTCAGGGTGCTGGGTTTTCATTATTGGGGTGCTGGGTGCTCAGTACTCAGGGTGCTGGGTGCTCAGTGCTCAGGGTGCTGGGTGCTCAGTACTCAGGGTGCTGGGTGCTCAGTACTCAGGGTGCTCGGTGCTCAGTACTCAGGGTGCTGGGTGCTCAGTGTCCAGGGTGCTGGGTACTCAGTACTCAGGGTGCTGGGTGCTCAGTACTCAGGCTGCTGGGTGCTCAGTGCTCAGGGTGCTGGGTGCTCAGTGCTCAGGGTGCTGGGTGCTCAGTACTCAGGGTGCTGGGTGCTCAGTGCTCAGGGTGATCGGTGCTCAGTACTCAGGGTGCTGCGTGCTCAGTGCTCAGGGTGCTGGGTGCTCAGTGCTCAGGGTGCTGGGTGCTCAGTACTCAGGGTGCTGGGTGCTCAGTGCTCGGGGTGCTGGGTGCTCAGTGCTCAGGGTGATCGGTGCTCAGTACTCAGGGTGCTGGGTGCTCAGTGCTCAGGGTGCTGGGTGCTCAGTCCTCAGGGTGCTCAGTGCTCAGGGTGCTGGGTGCTCAGTGCTCGGGGTGCACGGTGCTCAGTACTCAGTGTGCTGAGTGCTCAGTACTCAGGGTGCTGGGTGCTCAGTACTCATGGTGCTGGGTGCTCAGTACTCAGGGGGCTGGGTGCTCAGTGCTCAGGGTGCTGGGTGCTCAGTGCTCAGGTTGCTGGGTGCTCAGTGCTCGGGGTGCTGGGTGCTCAGTGCTCGGGGTGCTGGGTGGTCAGTGCTCAGTGCTCAGGGTGCTGGGTGCTCAGTACTCAGGGTGCTGGGTGCTCAGTACTCAGGGTGCTGGGTGCTCAGTTCTCAGGGTGCTGGGTGCTCAGTACTCTGGGTGTTGGGTGCTCAGTACTCAGGGTGCTGGGTGCTCAGTGCTTGGGGTGCTGGGTGCTCAGTGCTCAGGGTGCTGGGTGCTCAGTGCTTAGGGTGCTGGGTGCTCAGTACTCAGGGTGCTGGGTGCTCAGTCCTCAGGGTGCTGGGTGCTCAGTTCTCAGGGTCCTGGGTGCTCAGTACTCTGGGTGTTGGGTGCTCAGTACTCAGGGTGCTGGGTGCTCAGTGCTCGGGGTGCTGAGTGCTCAGTGCTCAGGTTGCTGTGTGCTCAGTGCTCAGGGTGCTGGGTGCTCAGTACTCAGGGTGCTGGGTGCTCAGTCCTCGGGGTGCTCCGTGCTCAGTGCTCAGGGTGCTGGGTGCTCAGTACTCAGGGTGCTCGGTGCTCAGTACTCAAGGTGCTGGATGCTCAGTGCTCAGGGTGCTGGGTGCTCAGTCCTCGGGGTGCTCCGTGCTCAGTGCTCAGGGTGCTGGGTGCTCAGTACTCAGGTTGCTGGGTGCTCAGTACTCAGGGTGCTGGGTGCCCAGTACTCGGGGTGCTCCGTGCTCAGTGCTCAGGGTGCTGGGTGCTCAGTACTCAGGGTGCTCGGTGCTCAGTACTCACGGTTCTCAGTGCTCAGGGTGCTGGGTGCTCAGTACTCAGGGTGCTCAGTGCTCAGTACTCGGGGTGCTGGGTGCTCAGTACTCAGGGTGCTCAGTGCTCAGTACTCGGGGTGCTGGGTGCTCAGTGCTCAGTGTGCTCAGTGCTCAGTGCTCGGGGTGCTGGGTGCGCAGTGCTCGGGGCGCTGGGTGCTCAGTGCTCGGGGTGCTGGGTGCTCAGTACTCAGGGTGCTGTGTGCTCAGTGCTCAGTACTCAGCGTGCTGGGTGCTCAGTGCTCAGAGTGTTGGGTGCTCAGTACTCAGGGTGCTGGGTGCTCAGTGCTCAGTGCTCAGGGTGCTCAGTGCTCAGGGTGCTCAGTGCTCAGGGTGCTGGGTGCTCAGGGTGCTGGGTGCTCAGTGCTCAGGGTGATCGGTGCTCAGTCCTCAGGGTGCTGGGTGCTCAGTGCTCAGGGTGCTGGGTGCTCAGTCCTCAGGGTGCTCAGTGCTCAGGGTGCTGGGTGCTCAGTGCTCGGGTTGCACGGTGCTCAGTACTCAGTGTGCTGAGTGCTCAGTAGTCAGGGTGCTGGGTGCTCAGTACTCATGGTGCTGGGTGCTCAGTACTCAGGGGGCTGGGTGCTCAGTGCTCAGGGTGCTGGGTGATCAGTGCTCAGGGTGCTGGGTGCTCAGTGCTCGGGGTGCTGGGTGCTCAGTGCTCGGGGTGCTGGGTGGTCAGTGCTCAGTGCTCAGTGTGCTGGGTGCTCAGTACTCAGGGTGCTGGGTGCTCAGTACTCAGGGTGCTGGGTGCTCAGTTCTCAGGGTGCTGGGTGCTCAGTACTCTGGGTGTTGGGTGCTCAGTACTCAGGGTGTTGGGTGCTCAGTGCTTGGGGTGCTGGGTGCTCAGTGCTCAGGGTGCTGGGTGCTCAGTGCTCAGTGCTCAGGGTGCTGGGTGCTCAGTACTCAGGGTGCTGGGTGCTCAGTACTCAGGGTGCTGGGTGCTCAGTTCTCAGGGTGCTGGTTGCTCAGTACTCTGGGTGTTGGGTGTTCAGTGCTCAGGGTGCTGGGTGCTCAGTGCTCAGTGCTCAGGGTGCTGGGTGTTCAGTACTCAGGGTGCTCGGTGCTCAGTGCTCAGGGTGCCGGGTGCTCAGTACTCAGGGTGCTGGGTGCTCAGTGCTCGGTGTCCTGGGTGCTCAGTGCTCAGGGTGATCAGTGCTCAGTACTCAGGGTGCTGGGTGCTCAGTACTCAGGGTGCTGGGTGCTCAGTCCTCAGGGTGCTCAGTTCTCAGGGTTCTCGGTGCTCAGTGCTCAGTACGCAGGGTGCTCAGTACTCAGGGTGCTGGGTGCTCAGTGCTCGGTGTGCTGGGTGCTCAGTACTCAGGGTGCTGGGTGCTCAGTACTCTAGTGCTGGGTGCTCAGTACTCAGGGTGCTCAGTGCTCAGTACTCAGGGTGCTGGTTGCTCAGTGCTCGGGGTGCTTGGTGCTCAGTACTCAGGGTGCTTGGTGCTCAGTACTCAGGGTGCTGGGTGCTCAGTACTCAGGGTGCTGGGTTCTCATTATTGGGGTGCTGGGTGCTCAGTACTCAGGGTGCTGGGTGCTCAGTGCTCAGGGTGCTGGGTGCTCAGTACTCAGGGTGCTGGGTGCTCAGTACTCAGGGTGCTCGGTGCTCAGTACTCAGGGTGCTGGGTGATCAGTGCTCAGGGTGCTGGGTACTCAGTACTCAGGGTGCTGGGTGCTCAGTACTCAGGGTGCTGGGTGCTCAGTGCTCAGGGTGCTGGGTGCTCAGTGCTCAGGGTGCTGGGTGCTCAGTACTCAGGGTGCTTGGTGCTCAGTGCTCAGGGTGATCGGTGCTCAGTACTCAGGGTGCTGGGTGCTCAGTGCTCAGGGTGCTGGTTGCTCAGTGCTCAGGGTGCTGGGTGCTCAGTACTCAGGGTGCTGGGTGCTCAGTGCTCGGGGTGCTGGGTGCTCAGTGCTCAGGGTGATCGGTGCTCAGTACTCAGGGTGCTGGGTGCTCAGTGCTCAGGGTGCTGGTTGCTCAGTGCTCAGGGTGCTGGGTGCTCAGTACTCAGGGTGCTGGGTGCTCAGTGCTCAGGGTGCTAGGTGCTCAGTACTCAGGGTGCTCAGTGCTCAGTACTCAGCGTGCTGGGTGCTCAGTGCTCAGGGTCCTCGGTGCTCAGTACTCAGGGTGCTCAGTGCTCAGTACTCAGCGTGCTTTGTGCTCAGTGCTCAATGTGCTGGGTGCTCAGTACTCAGGGTTGCTGGGTGCTCAGTACTCAGGGTGCTGGGTGCTCAGTACTCAGGGTGCTGGGTGCTCAGTGCTCGGGGTGCTCGGTGATCAGTACTCAGGGTGCTGGGTGCTCAGTGCTCAGGGTGCTGGTTACTCAGTACTCAGGGTGCTGGGTGCTCAGTGCTCAGGGTGCTGGGTGCTCAGTGCTCAGGGTGCTGGGTGCTCAGTGCTCAGGGTGCTGGGTGCTCAGTACTCAGGGTGCTGGGTGGTCAGTGCTCAGGGTGATCGGTGCTCAGTACTCAGGGTGCTCAGTGCTCAGGGTGCTGTGTGCTCAGTGCTCAGGGTGCTGGGTGCTCAGTACTCAGGGTGCTGGGTGCTCAGTGCTCGGGCTGCTGGGTGCTCAGTGCTCAGGGTGATCGGTGCTCAGTACTCAGGGTGCTGGGTGCTCAGTGCTCAGGGTGCTGGGTGCTCAGTCCTCAGGGTGCTCAGCGCTCAGGGTGCTGGGTGCTCAGTGCTCGGGTTGCTCGGTGCTCAGTACTCAGGGTGCTGAGTGCTCAGTACTCAGGGTGCTGGGTGCTCAGTACTCATGGTGCTGGGTGCTCAGTACTCAGGGGGCTGGGTGCTCATTACTCAGGGTGCTGGGTGCTCAGTGCTCAGGGCGCTGGGTGCTCAGTGCTCGGGGTGCTGGGTGCTCAGTGCTCGGGGTGCTGGGTGGTCAGTGCTCAGTGCTTAGGGTGCTGGGTGCTCAGTGCTCAGTGCTCAGGGTGCTGGCTGCTCAGTAATCAGGGTGCTGGGTGCTCAGTACTCAGGGTGCTGGGTGCTCAGTTCTCAGGGTGCTGGGTGCTCAGTACTCTGGGTGTTGGGTGCTCAGTACTCAGGGTGCTGGGTGCTCAGTGCTCGGGGTGCTGGGTGCTCAGTGCTCAGGGTGCTGGGTGCTCAGTGCTCAGGTTGCTGGGTGCTCAGTACTCAGGCTTCTGGGTGCTCAGTGCTCGGGGTGCTCGGTGCTCAGTACTCAAGGTGCTTGGTGCTCAGTGCTCAGGGTGCTGGGTGCCCAGTCCTCGGGGTGCTCCGTGCTCAGTGCTCAGGGTGCTGGGTGCTCAGTACTCAGGGTGCTCGGTGCTCAGTACTCACGGTTCTCAGTGCTCAGGGTGCTGGGTGCTCAGTACTCAGGGTGCTCAGTGCTCAGTACTCGGGGTGCTGGGTGCTCAGTACTCAGGGTGCTCAGTGCTCAGTACTCGGGGTGCTGGGTGCTCAGTGCTCAGTGTGCTCAGTGCTCAGTGCTCGGGGTGCTGGGTGCGCAGTGCTCGGGGCGCTGGGTGCTCAGTGCTCGGGGTGCTGGGTGCTCAGTACTCAGGGTGCTGTGTGCTCAGTGCTCAGTACTCAGCGTGCTGGGTGCTCAGTGCTCAGAGTGTTGGGTGCTCAGTACTCAGGGTGCTGGGTGCTCAGTGCTCAGTGCTCAGGGTGCTCAGTGCTCAGGGTGCTCAGTGCTCAGGGTGCTGGGTGCTCAGGGTGCTGGGTGCTCAGTGCTCAGTGCTCAGGGTGCTGGGTGCTCAGTGCTCAGTGCTCAGGGTGCTGGGTGTTCAGTACTCAGGGTGCTCTGTGCTCAGTGCTCAGGGTGCTGGGTGCTCAGTACTCAGGGTGCTGGGTGCTCAGTACTCAGGGTGCTCAGTGCTCAGTGCTCAGTGTGCTGGGTCCTCAGTGCTCAGTGCTCCGGGTGCTGGGTGTTCAGTACTCAGGGTGCTCGGTGCTCAGTGCTCAGGGTGCTGGGTGCTCAGTACTCAGGGTGCTGGGTGCTCAGTACTCAGGGTGCTGGGTGCTCAGTGCTCAGGGTGCTGGGTGCTCAGTGCTCAGGGTGCTGGGTGCTCAGTGCTCAGGGTGCTGGTTACTCAGTACTCAGGGTGCTGGGTGCTCAGTGCTCAGGGTGCTGGGTGCTCAGTGCTCAGGGTGCTGGGTGCTCAGTGCTCGGGGTGCTGGGTGCTCAGTGCTCGGGGTGCTGGGTGCTCAGTGCTCAGGGTGCTGGGTGCTCAGTTCTCAGGGTGCTGGGTGCTCAGTACTCTAGTGCTGGGTGCTCAGTACTCAGGGTGCTGGGTGCTCAGTGCTCAGGGTGCTGGGTGCTCAGTCCTCAGGGTGCTGGGTGCTCAGTACTCAGGGTGTTTGGTGCTCAGTACTCAGGGTGCTCAGTGCTCAGGGTGCTGGGTGCTCAGGGTGCTGGGTGCTCAGTGCTCGGGGTGCTGGGTGCTCAGTGCTCAGTGCTCAGGGTGCTGGGTGCTCAGTGCTCAGTGCTCAGGGTGCTGGGTGTTCAGTACTCAGGGTGCTCGGTGCTCAGTGCTCAGGGTGCTGGGTGCTCAGTACTCAGGGTGCTGGGTGCTCATTGCTCGGTGTGCTGGGTGCTCAGTGCTCAGGGTGATCAGTGCTCAGTACTCAGGGTGCTGGGTGCTCAGTACTCAGGGTGCTGGGTACTCAGTCCTCAGGGTGCTCAGTTCTCAGGGTGCTCGGTGCTCAGTGCTCAGTACTCAGGGTGCTCAGTACTCAGGGTGCTGGGTGCTCAGTGCTCGGGGTGCTGGGTGCTCAGTACTCAGGGTGCTGGGTGCTCAGTACTCTAGTGCTGGGTGCTCAGTACTCAGGGTGCTGGGTGCTCAGTGCTCAGGGTGCTGGGTGCTCAGTCCTCAGGGTGCTGGGTGCTCAGTACTCAGGGTGTTTGGTGCTCAGTACTCAGGGTTCTCAGTGCTCAGTACTCAGGGTGCTGGTTGCTCAGTGCTCGGGGTGCTCGGTGCTCAGTACTCAGGGTGCTTGGTGCTCAGTACTCAGGGTGCTGGGTGCTCAGTACTCAGGGTGCTGGGTTTTCATTATTGGGGTGCTGGGTGCTCAGTACTCAGGGTGCTGGGTGCTCAGTGCTCAGGGTGCTGGGTGCTCAGTACTCAGGGTGCTGGGTGCTCAGTACTCTAGTGCTCGGTGCTCAGTACTCAGGGTGCTGGGTGCTCAGTGTCCAGGGTGCTGGGTACTCAGTACTCAGGGTGCTGGGTGCTCAGTACTCAGGGTGCTGGGTGGTCAGTGCTCAGGGTGCTGGGTGCTCAGTGCTCAGGGTGCTGGGTGCTCAGTACTCAGGGTGCTGGGTGCTCAGTGCTCAGGGTGATCGGTGCTCAGTACTCAGGGTGCTGCGTGCTCAGTGCTCAGGGTGCTGGGTGCTCAGTGCTCAGGGTGCTGGGTGCTCAGTACTCAGGGTGCTGGGTGCTCAGTGCTCGGGGTGCTGGGTGCTCAGTGCTCAGGGTGATCGGTGCTCAGTACTCAGGGTGCTGGGTGCTCAGTGCTCAGGGTGCTGGGTGCTCAGTCCTCAGGGTGCTCAGTGCTCAGGGTGCTGGGTGCTCAGTGCTCGGGTTGCACGGTGCTCTGTACTCAGTGTGCTGAGTGCTCAGTACTCAGGGTGCTGGGTGCTCAGTACTCATGGTGCTGGGTGCTCAGTACTCAGGGGGCTGGGTGCTCAGTGCTCAGGGTGCTGGGTGCTCAGTGCTCAGGGTGCTGGGTGCTCAGTGCTCGGGGTGCTGGGTGCTCAGTGCTCGGGGTGCTGGGTGGTCAGTGCTCAGTGCTCAGGGTGCTGGGTGCTCAGTACTCTGGGTGCTGGGTGCTCAGTACTCAGGGTGCTGGGTGCTCAGTTCTCAGGGTGCTGGGTGCTCAGTACTCTGGGTGTTGGGTGCTCAGTACTCAGGGTGCTGGGTGCTCAGTGCTTGGGGTGCTGGGTGCTCAGTGCTCAGGGTGCTGGGTGCTCAGTGCTTAGGGTGCTGGGTGCTCAGTACTCAGGGTGCTGGGTGCTCAGTCCTCAGGGTGCTGGGTGCTCAGTTCTCAGGGTCCTGGGTGCTCAGTACTCTGGGTGTTGGGTGCTCAGTACTCAGGGTGCTGGGTGCTCAGTGCTCGGGGTGCTGAGTGCTCAGTGCTCAGGGTGCTGTGTGCTCAGTGCTCAGGATGCTGGGTGCTCAGTACTCAGGGTGCTGGGTGCTCAGTCCTCGGGGTGCTCCGTGCTCAGTGCTCAGGGTGCTGGGTGCTCAGTACTCAGGGTGCTCGGTGCTCAGTACTCAAGGTGCTGGATGCTCAGTGCTCAGGGTGCTGGGTGCTCAGTCCTCGGGGTGCTCCGTGCTCAGTGCTCATGGTGCTGGGTGCTCAGTACTCAGGGTGCTGGGTGCTCAGTACTCAGGGTGCTGGGTGCCCAGTCCTCGGGGTGCTCCGTGCTCAGTGCTCAGGGTGCTGGGTGCTCAGTACTCAGGGTGCTCGGTGCTCAGTACTCACGGTTCTCAGTGCTCAGGGTGCTGGGTGCTCAGTGCTCGGGGTGCTGGGTGCTCAGTACTCAGGGTGCTGTGTGCTCAGTGCTCAGTACTCAGCGTGCTGGGTGCACAGTGCTCAGAGTGTTGGTGCTCAGTACTCAGGGTGCTGGGTGCTCAGTGCTCAGTGCTCAGGGTGCTCAGTGCTCAGGGTGCTCAGTGCTCAGGGTGCTGGGTGCTCAGGGTGCTGGGTGCTCAGTGCTCGGGGTGCTGGGTGCTCAGTGCTCAGTGCTCAGGGTGCTGGGTGCTCAGTGCTCAGTGCTCAGGGTGCTGGGTGTTCAGTACTCAGGGTGCTCTGTGCTCAGTGCTCAGGGTGCTGGGTGCTCAGTACTCAGGGTGCTGGGTGCTCAGTACTCAGGTTGCTCAGTGCTCAGTGCTCAGGGTGCTGGGTGCTCAGTGCTCAGTGCTCAGGGTGCTGGGTGTTCAGTACTCAGGGTGCTCGGTGCTCAGTGCTCAGGGTGCTGGGTGCTCAGTACTCAGGGTGCTGGGTGCTCAGTACTCAGGGTGCTGGGTGCTCAGTGCTCAGGGTGCTGGGTGCTCAGTGCTCAGGGTGCTGGGTGCTCAGTACTCAGGGTGCTGGTTACTCAGTACTCAGGGTGCTGGGTGCTCAGTGCTCAGGGTGCTGGGTGCTCAGTGCTCAGGGTGCTGGGTGCTCAGTGCTCGGGGTCCTGGGTGCTCAGTGCTCGGGGTGCTGGGTGCTCAGTGCTCAGGGTGCTGGGTGCTCAGTTCTCAGGGTGCTGGGTGCTCAGTACTCTAGTGCTGGGTGCTCAGTACTCAGGGTGCTGGGTGCTCAGTGCTCAGGGTGCTGGGTGCTCAGTCCTCAGGGTGCTGGGTGCTCAGTACTCAGGGTGTTTGGTGCTCAGTACTCAGGGTGCTCAGTGCTCAGTACTCAGGGTGCTGGTTGCTCAGTGCTCGGGGTGCTCGGTTCTCAGTACTCAGGGTGCTTGGTGCTCAGTACTCAGGGTGCTGGGTGCTCAGTACTCAGGGTGCTGGGTTCTCATTATTGGGGTGCTGGGTGCTCAGTACTCAGGGTGCTGGGTGCTCAGTGCTCAAGGTGCTGGTTGCTCAGTACTCAGGGTGCTGGGTGCTCAGTACTCAGGGTGCTCGGTGCTCAGTACTCAGGGTGCTGGGTGCTCAGTGCTCAGGGTGCTGGGTACTCAGTACTCAGGGTGCTGGGTGCTCAGTGCTCAGGGTGCTGGGTGCTCAGTACTCAGGGTGCTGAGTGCTCAGTGCTCAGGGTGCTGGGTGCTCAGTGCTCAGGGTGCTGGGTGCTCAGTACTCAGGGTGCTGGGTGCTCAGTGCTCAGGGTGCTGGGTGCTCAGTGCTCAGGGTGCTGGGTGCTCAGTACTCAGGGTGCTGGGTGCTCAGTACTCAGGGTGATCGGTGCTCAGTACTCAGGGTGCTGGGTGCTCAGTGCTCAGGGTGCTGGGTGCTCAGTGCTCAGGGTGCTGGGTGCTCAGTACTCAGGGTGCTAGGTGCTCAGTGCTCGGGGTGCTGGGTGCTCAGTGCTCAGGGTGATCGGTGCTCAGTACTCAGGGTGCTGGGTGCTCAGTGCTCAGGGTGCTGGGTGCTCAGTCCTCAGGGTGCTCAGTGCTCAGGGTGCTGGGTGCTCAGTGCTCGGGTTGCACGGTGCTCAGTACTCAGTGTGCTGAGTGCTCAGTAGTCAGGGTGCTGGGTGCTCAGTACTCATGGTGCTGGGTGCTCAGTACTCAGGGGGCTGGGTGCTCAGTGCTCAGGGTGCTGGGTGCTCAGTGCTCAGGGTGCTGGGTGCTCAGTGCTCGGGGTGCTGGGTGCTCAGTGCTCGGGGTGCTGGGTGGTCAGTGCTCAGTGCTCAGGGTGCTGGGTGCTCAGTACTCAGGGTGCTGGGTGCTCAGTACTCAGGGTGCTGGGTGCTCAGTTCTCAGGGTGCTGGGTGCTCAGTACTCTGGGTGTTGGGTGCTCAGTACTCAGGGTGCTGGGTGCTCAGTGCTTGGGGTGCTGGGTGCTCAGTGCTCAGGGTGCTGGGTGCTCAGTGCTTAGGGTGCTGGGTGCTCAGTACTCAGGGTGCTGGGTGCTCAGTCCTCAGGGTGCTGGGTGCTCAGTTCTCAGGGTCCTGGGTGCTCAGTACTCTGGGTGTTGGGTGCTCAGTACTCAGGGTGCTGGGTGCTCAGTGCTCGGGGTGCTGAGTGCTCAGTGCTCAGGGTGCTGTGTGCTCAGTGCTCAGGATGCTGGGTGCTCAGTACTCAGGGTGCTGGGTGCTCAGTCCTCGGGGTGCTCCGTGCTCAGTGCTCAGGGTGCTGGGTGCTCAGTACTCAGGGTGCTCGGTGCTCAGTACTCAAGGTGCTGGATGCTCAGTGCTCAGGGTGCTGGGTGCTCAGTCCTCGGGGTGCTCCGTGCTCAGTGCTCAGGGTGCTGGGTGCTCAGTACTCAGGGTGCTGGGTGCTCAGTACTCAGGGTGCTGGGTGCCCAGTCCTCGGGGTGCTCCGTGCTCAGTGCTCAGGGTGCTGGGTGCTCAGTACTCAGGGTGCTCGGTGCTCAGTACTCACGGTTCTCAGTGCTCAGGGTGCTGGGTGCTCAGTGCTCGGGGTGCTGGGTGCTCAGTACTCAGGGTGCTGTGTGCTCAGTGCTCAGTACTCAGCGTGCTGGGTGCACAGTGCTCAGAGTGTTGGTGCTCAGTACTCAGGGTGCTGGGTGCTCAGTGCTCAGTGCTCAGGGTGCTCAGTGCTCAGGGTGCTCAGTGCTCAGGGTGCTGGGTGCTCAGGGTGCTGGGTGCTCAGTGCTCGGGGTGCTGGGTGCTCAGTGCTCAGTGCTCAGGGTGCTGGGTGCTCAGTGCTCAGTGCTCAGGGTGCTGGGTGTTCAGTACTCAGGGTGCTCTGTGCTCAGTGCTCAGGGTGCTGGGTGCTCAGTACTCAGGGTGCTGGGTGCTCAGTACTCAGGTTGCTCAGTGCTCAGTGCTCAGGGTGCTGGGTGCTCAGTGCTCAGTGCTCAGGGTGCTGGGTGTTCAGTACTCAGGGTGCTCGGTGCTCAGTGCTCAGGGTGCTGGGTGCTCAGTACTCAGGGTGCTGGGTGCTCAGTACTCAGGGTGCTGGGTGCTCAGTGCTCAGGGTGCTGGGTGCTCAGTGCTCAGGGTGCTGGGTGCTCAGTACTCAGGGTGCTGGTTACTCAGTACTCAGGGTGCTGGGTGCTCAGTGCTCAGGGTGCTGGGTGCTCAGTGCTCAGGGTGCTGGGTGCTCAGTGCTCGGGGTCCTGGGTGCTCAGTGCTCGGGGTGCTGGGTGCTCAGTGCTCAGGGTGCTGGGTGCTCAGTTCTCAGGGTGCTGGGTGCTCAGTACTCTAGTGCTGGGTGCTCAGTACTCAGGGTGCTGGGTGCTCAGTGCTCAGGGTGCTGGGTGCTCAGTCCTCAGGGTGCTGGGTGCTCAGTACTCAGGGTGTTTGGTGCTCAGTACTCAGGGTGCTCAGTGCTCAGTACTCAGGGTGCTGGTTGCTCAGTGCTCGGGGTGCTCGGTTCTCAGTACTCAGGGTGCTTGGTGCTCAGTACTCAGGGTGCTGGGTGCTCAGTACTCAGGGTGCTGGGTTCTCATTATTGGGGTGCTGGGTGCTCAGTACTCAGGGTGCTGGGTGCTCAGTGCTCAGGGTGCTGGTTGCTCAGTACTCAGGGTGCTGGGTGCTCAGTACTCAGGGTGCTCGGTGCTCAGTACTCAGGGTGCTGGGTGCTCAGTGCTCAGGGTGCTGGGTACTCAGTACTCAGGGTGCTGGGTGCTCAGTGCTCAGGGTGCTGGGTGCTCAGTACTCAGGGTGCTGAGTGCTCAGTGCTCAGGGTGCTGGGTGCTCAGTGCTCAGGGTGCTGGGTGCTCAGTACTCAGGGTGCTGGGTGCTCAGTGCTCAGGGTGCTGGGTGCTCAGTGCTCAGGGTGCTGGGTGCTCAGTACTCAGGGTGCTGGGTGCTCAGTACTCAGGGTGATCGGTGCTCAGTACTCAGGGTGCTGGGTGCTCAGTGCTCAGGGTGCTGGGTGCTCAGTGCTCAGGGTGCTGGGTGCTCAGTACTCAGGGTGCTAGGTGCTCAGTGCTCGGGGTGCTGGGTGCTCAGTGCTCAGGGTGATCGGTGCTCAGTACTCAGGGTGCTGGGTGCTCAGTGCTCAGGGTGCTGGGTGCTCAGTCCTCAGGGTGCTCAGTGCTCAGGGTGCTGGGTGCTCAGTGCTCGGGTTGCACGGTGCTCAGTACTCAGTGTGCTGAGTGCTCAGTAGTCAGGGTGCTGGGTGCTCAGTACTCATGGTGCTGGGTGCTCAGTACTCAGGGGGCTGGGTGCTCAGTGCTCAGGGTGCTGGGTGCTCAGTGCTCAGGGTGCTGGGTGCTCAGTGCTCGGGGTGCTGGGTGCTCAGTGCTCGGGGTGCTGGGTGGTCAGTGCTCAGTGCTCAGTGTGCTGGGTGCTCAGTACTCAGGGTGCTGGGTGCTCAGTACTCAGGGTGCTGGGTGCTCAGTTCTCAGGGTGCTGGGTGCTCAGTACTCTGGGTGTTGGGTGCTCAGTACTCAGGGTGTTGGGTGCTCAGTGCTTGGGGTGCTGGGTGCTCAGTGCTCAGGGTGCTGGGTGCTCAGTGCTCAGTGCTCAGGGTGCTGGGTGCTCAGTACTCAGGGTGCTGGGTGCTCAGTACTCAGGGTGCTGGGTGCTCAGTACTCTGGGTGTTGGGTGCTCAGTACTCAGGGTGCTGGGTGCTCAGTGCTCGGGGTGCTGAGTGCTCAGTGCTCAGGGTGCTGTGTGCTCAGTGCTCAGGGTGCTGGGTGCTCAGTACTCAGTGTGCTGGGTGCTCAGTCCTCGGGGTGCTGGGTGCTCAGTACTCAGGGTGCTGGGTGCTCAGTACTCAGTGTGCTCGGTGCTCAGTACTCAAGGTGCTGGATGCTCAGTGCTCAGGGTGCTGGGTGCTCAGTCCTCAGGGTGCTCCGTGCTCAGTGCTCAGGGTGCTGGGTGCTCAGTACTCAGGGTGCTCGGTGCTCAGTACTCACGGTTCTCAGTGCTCAGGGTGCTGGGTGCTCAGTACTCAGGGTGCTCAGTGCTCAGTACTCGGGGTGCTGGGTGCTCAGTACTCAGGGTGCTCAGTGCTCAGTACTCGGGGTGCTGGGTGCTCAGTGCTCAGTGTGCTCAGTGCTCAGTGCTCGGGGTGCTGGGTGCTCAGTGCTCGGGGTGCTCGGTGCTCAGTGCTTGGGGTGCTGGGTGCTCAGTACTCAGGGTGCTGTGTGCTCAGTGCTCAGTACTCAGCGTGCTGGGTGCTCAGTGCTCAGTGCTCAGGGTGCTCAGTGCTCAGGGTGCTCAGTGCTCAGGGTGCTGGGTGCTCAGGGTGCTGGGTGCTCAGTGCTCGGGGTGTTGGGTGCTCAGTGTTCAGTGCTCAGGGTGCTGGGTGCTCAGTGCTCAGTGCTCAGGGTGCTGGGTGTTCAGTACTCAGGGTGCTCGGTGCTCAGTGCTCAGGGTGCTGGGTGCTCAGTACTCAGGGTGCTGGGTGCTCAGTCCTCAGGGTGCTCAGTTCTCAGGGTTCTCGGTGCTCAGTGCTCAGTACGCAGGGTGCTCAGTACTCAGGGTGCTGGGTGCTCAGTGCTCGGTGTGCTGTGTGCTCAGTACTCAGGGTGCTGGGTGCTCAGTACTCTAGTGCTGGGTGCTCAGTACTCAGGGTGCTGGGTGCTCAGTGCTCAGTGCTCAGGGTGCTCAGTGCTCAGGGTGCTCAGTGCTCAGGGTGCTGGGTGCTCAGGGTGCTGGGTGCTCAGTGCTCGGGGTGTTGGGTGCTCAGTGTTCAGTGCTCAGGGTGCTGGGTGCTCAGTGCTCAGTGCTCAGGGTGCTGGGTGTTCAGTACTCAGGGTGTTTGGTGCTCAGTACTCAGGGTGCTCAGTGCTCAGTACTCAGGGTGCTGGTTGCTCAGTGCTCGGGGTGCTTGGTGCTCAGTACTCAGGGTGCTTGGTGCTCAGTACTCAGGGTGCTGGGTGCTCAGTACTCAGGGTGCTGGGTTCTCATTATTGGGGTGCTGGGTGCTCAGTACTCAGGGTGCTGGGTGCTCAGTGCTCAGGGTGCTGGGTGCTCAGTACTCAGGGTGCTGGGTGCTCAGTACTCAGGGTGCTCGGTGCTCAGTACTCAGGGTGCTGGGTGCTCAGTGCTCAGGGTGCTGGGTACTCAGTACTCAGGGTGCTGGGTGCTCAGTACTCAGGGTGCTGGGTGCTCAGTGCTCAGGGTGCTGGTTGCTCAGTGCTCAGGGTGCTGGGTGCTCAGTACTCAGTGTGCTTGGTGCTCAGTGCTCAGGGTGATCGGTGCTCAGTACTCAGGGTGCTGGGTGCTCAGTGCTCAGGGTGCTGGTTGCTCAGTGCTCAGGGTGCTGGGTGCTCAGTACTCAGGGTGCTGGGTGCTCAGTGCTCGGGGTGCTGGGTGCTCAGTGCTCAGGGTGCTGGGTGCTCAGTACTCAGGGTGCTGGGTGCTCAGTGCTCAGGGTGCTGGGTGCTCAGTCCTCAGGGTGCTCAGTGCTCAGGGTGCTGGGTGCTCAGTGCTCGGGGTGCACGGTGCTCAGTACTCAGTGTGCTGAGTGCTCAGTACTAAGGGTGCTGGGTGCTCAGTACTCATGGTGCTGGGTGCTCAGTACTCAGGGGGCTGGGTGCTCAGTGCTCAGGGTGCTGGGAGCTCAGTGCTCACGGTGCTGGGTGCTCAGTGCTCGGGGTGCTGGGTGCTCAGTGCTCGGGGTGCTGGGTGGTCAGTGCTCAGTGCTCAGGGTGCTGGGTGCTCAGTACCCTGGGTGCTGGGTGCTCAGTACTCAGGGTGCTGGGTGCTCAGTTCTCAGGGTCCTGGGTGCTCAGTACTCTGGGTGTTGGGTGCTCAGTACTCAGGGTGCTGGGTGCTCAGTGCTTGGGGTGCTGGGTGCTCAGTGCTCAGGGTGCTGGGTGCTCAGTGCTCAGTGCTCAGGGTGCTGGGTGCTCAGTACTCAGGGTGCTGGGTGCTCAGTACTCAGGGTGCTGGGTGCTCAGTTCTCAGGGTGCTGGGTGCTCAGTACTCTGGGTGTTGGGTGCTCAGTACTCAGGGTGCTGGGTGCTCAGTGCTCGGGGTGCTGAGTGCTCAGTGCTCAGGGTGCTGTGTGCTCAGTGCTCAGGGTGCTGGGTGCTCAGTACTCAGGGTGCTGGGTGCTCAGTCCTCGGGGTGCTCCGTGCTCAGTGCTCAGGGTGCTGGGTGCTCAGTGCTCAGGGTGCTCGGTGCTCAGTACTCAAGGTGCTGGATGCTCAGTGCTCAGGGTGCTGGGTGCTCAGTCCCCGGGGTGCTCCGTGCTCAGTGCTCAGGGTGCTGGGTGCTCAGTACTCAGGGTGCTGGGTGCTCAGTACTCACGGTTCTCAGTGCTCAGGGTGCTGGGTGCTCAGTACTCAGGGTGCTCAGTGCTCAGTACTCGGGGTGCTGGGTGCTCAGTACTCAGGGTGCTGGGTGCTCAGTACTCGGGGTGCTGGGTGCTCAGTACTCAGGGTGCTGGGTGCTCAGTGTTCAGGGTGCTGGGTGCTCAGTCCTCCGGGTGCTCAGTGCTCAGGGTGCTGGGTGCTCAGTCCTCCGGGTGCTCAGTGCTCAGGGTGCTGGGTGCTCAGTGCTCGGGGTGCTCGGTGCTCAGTACTCAGGGTGCTGAGTGCTCAGTACTCAGGGTGCTGGGTGCTCAGTACTCAGGGTGCTTGGTGCTCAGTACTCAGGGTGCTGGGTGCTCAGTGTTCAGGGTGCTGGGTGCTCAGTGCTCAGCGTGCTGGGTGCTCAGTGCTCGGGGTGCTGGGTGCTCAGGGCTGTGGTGCTGGGTGCTCAGTGCTCAGTGCTCAGGGTGCTGGGTGCTCAGTGCTCAGTGCTCAGGGTGCTGGTTGCTCAGTACTCAGGGTGCTGGGTGCTCAGTACTCAGGGTGCTGGGTTCTCAGTGCTCAGGGTGCTCTGTGCTCAGTACTCAGGGTGCTGGGTGCTCAGTGCTCTGGGTGCTGCGTGCTCAGTGCTCAGGGTGCTGGGTGCTCAGTGCTCAGGGTGCTGGGTGCTCAGTACTCAGGGTGCTGGGTGCTCAGTGCTCGGGGCGCTCGGTGCTCAGTACTCAAGGTGCTGGGTGCTCAGTGCTCAGGGTGCTGGGTACTCAGTCCTCGGGGTGCTCCGTGCTCAGTGATCAGGGTGCTGGGTGCTCAGTACTCAGGGTGCTCGGTGCTCAGTACTCAGGGTTCTCAGTGCTCAGTACTAACGGTGCTGGGTGCTCAGTACTCAGGGTGCTGGGTGCTCAGTGCTCAGGGTGCTGGGTGCTCAGTCCTCAGGGTGCTGGGTGCTCAGTACTCAGGGTGTTTGGTGCTCAGTACTCAGGGTGCTCAGTGCTCAGTACTCAAGGTGCTGGTTGCTCAGTGCTCGGGGTGCTCGGTTCTCAGTACTCAGGGTGCTTGGTGCTCAGTACTCAGGGTGCTGGGTGCTCAGTACTCAGGGTGCTGGGTTCTCATTATTGGGGTGCTGGGTGCTCAGTACTCAGGGTGCTGGGTGCTCAGTACTCAGGGTGCTCGGTGCTCAGTACTCAGGGTGCTGGTTGCTCAGTGCTCAGGGTGCTGGGTACTCAGTACTCAGGGTGCTGGGTGCTCAGTGCTCAGGGGGCTGGGTGCTCAGTACTCAGGGTGCTGGGTGCTCAGTGCTCAGGGTGCTGGGTGCTCAGTGCTCAGGGTGCTGGGTGCTCAGTACTCAGGGTGCTGGGTGCTCAGTGCTCAGGGTGCTGGGTGCTCAGTGCTCAGGGTGCTGGGTGCTCAGTACTCAGGGTGCTGGGTGCTCAGTGCTCAGGGTGATCGGTGCTCAGTACTCAGGGTGCTGGGTGCTCAGTGCTCAGGGTGCTGGGTGCTCAGTGCTCAGGGTGCTGGGTGCTCAGTACTCAGGGTGCTAGGTGCTCAGTGCTCGGGGTGCTGTGTGCTCAGTGCTCAGGGTGATCGGTGCTCAGTACTCAGGGTGCTGGGTGCTCAGTGCTCAGGGTGCTGGGTGCTCAGTCCTCAGGGAGCTCAGTGCTCAGGGTGCTGGGTGCTCAGTGCTCGGGTTGCACGGTGCTCAGTACTCAGTGTGCTGAGTGCTCAGTAGTCAGGGTGCTGGGTGCTCAGTACTCATGGTGCTGGGTGCTCAGTACTCAGGGTGCTGGGTGCTCAGTTCTCAGGGTGCTGGGTGCTCAGTACTCTGGGTGTTGGGTGCTCAGTACTCAGGGTGCTGGGTGCTCAGTGCTTGGGGTGCTGGGTGCTCAGTGCTCAGGGTGCTGGGTGCTCAGTGCTCAGTGCTCAGGGTGCTGGGTGCTCAGTACTCAGGGTGCTGGGTGCTCAGTACTCAGGGTGCTGGGTGCTCAGTTCTCAGGGTGCTGGGTGCTCAGTACTCTGGGTGTTGGGTGCTCAGTACTCAGGGTGCTGGGTGCTCAGTGCTCGGGGTGCTGAGTGCTCAGTGCTCAGGGTGCTGTGTGCTCAGTGCTCAGGGTGCTGGGTGCTCAGTACTCAGGGTGCTGGGTGCTCAGTCCTCGGGGTGCTCCGTGCTCAGTGCTCAGGGTGCTGGGTGCTCAGTACTCAGTGTGCTCGGTGCTCAGTACTCAAGGTGCTGGATGCTCAGTGCTCAGGGTGCTGGGTGCTCAGTCCTCAGGGTGCTCCGTGCTCAGTGCTCAGGGTGCTGGGTGCTCAGTACTCAGGGTGCTCGGTGCTCAGTACTCATGGTTCTCAGTGCTCAGGGTGCTGGGTGCTCAGTACTCAGGGTGCTCAGTGCTCAGTACTCGGGGTGCTGGGTGCTCAGTACTCAGGGTGCTCAGTGCTCAGTACTCGGGGTGCTGGGTGCTCAGTGCTCAGTGTGCTCAGTGCTCAGTGCTCGGGGTGCTGGGTCCTCAGTGCTCGGGGCGCTGGGTGCTCAGTGCTCGGGGTGCTGGGTGCTCAGTACTCAGGGTGCTGTGTGCTCAGTGCTCAGTACTCAGCGTGCTGGGTGCTCAGTGCTCAGTGCTCAGGGTGCTCAGTGCTCAGGGTGCTCAGTGCTCAGGGTGCTGGGTGCTCAGGGTGCTGGGTGCTCAGTGCTCGGGGTGTTGGGTGCTCAGTGTTCAGTGCTCAGGGTGCTGGGTGCTCAGTGCTCAGTGCTCAGGGTGCTGGGTGTTCAGTACTCAGGGTGCTCGGTGCTCAGTGCTCAGGGTGCCGGGTGCTCAGTACTCAGGGTGCTGGGTGCTCAGTGCTCGGTGTGCTGGGTGCTCAGTGCTCAGGGTGATCAGTGCTCAGTACTCAGGGTGCTGGGTGCTCAGTACTCAGGGTGCTGGGTGCTCAGTCCTCAGGGTGCTCAGTTCTCAGGGTTCTCGGTGCTCAGTGCTCAGTACGCAGGGTGCTCAGTACTCAGGGTGCTGGGTGCTCAGTACTCAGGGTGCTCGGTGCTCAGTGCTCAGGGTGCTGGGTGCTCAGTACTCAGGGTGCTGGGTGCTCAGTGCTCAGGGTGCTGGGTGCTCAGTGCTCAGGGTGCTGGGTGCTCAGTACTCAGGGTGCTGGGTGCTCAGTGCTCAGGGTGATCGGTGCTCAGTACTCAGGGTGCTGGGTGCTCAGTGCTCAGGGTGCTGGGTGCTCAGTGCTCGGGGTGCTGGGTGCTCAGTACTCAGGGTGCTGTGTGCTCAGTGCTCAGTACTCAGCGTGCTGGGTGCTCAGTGCTCAGTGCTCAGGGTGCTCAGTGCTCAGGGTGCTCAGTGCTCAGGGTGCTGGGTGCTCAGGGTGCTGGGTGCTCAGTGCTCGGGGTGTTGGGTGCTCAGTGTTCAGTGCTCAGGGTGCTGGGTGCTCAGTGCTCAGTGCTCAGGGTGCTGGGTGTTCAGTACTCAGGGTGCTCGGTGCTCAGTGCTCAGGGTGCCGGGTGCTCAGTACTCAGTGTGCTGGGTGCTCAGTGCTCGGTGTGCTGGGTGCTCAGTGCTCAGGGTGATCAGTGCTCAGTGCTCAGGGTGATCGGTGCTCAGTACTCAGGGTGCTGGGTGCTCAGTGCTCAGGGTGCTGGGTGCTCAGTCCTCAGGGAGCTCAGTGCTCAGGGTGCTGGGTGCTCAGTGCTCGGGTTGCACGGTGCTCAGTACTCAGTGTGCTGAGTGCTCAGTAGTCAGGGTGCTGGGTGCTCAGTATACATGGTGCTGGGTGCTCAGTACTCAGGGGGCTGGGTGCTCAGTGCTCAGGGTGCTGGGTGCTCAGTGCTCAGGTTGCTGGGTGCTCAGTGCTCGGGGTGCTGGGTGCTCAGTGCTCGGGGTGCTGGGTGGTCAGTGCTCAGTGTTCAGTGTGCTGGGTGCTCAGTACTCAGGGTGCTGGGTGCTCAGTACTCAGGGTGCTGGGTGCTCAGTTCTCAGGGTGCTTGGTGCTCAGTACTCTGGGTGTTGGGTGCTTAGTACTCAGGGTGCTGGGTGCTCAGTGCTTGGGGTGCTGGGTGCTCAGTGCTCAGGGTGCTGGGTGCTCAGTGCTCAGGGTGCTGGGTGCTCAGTACTCAGGGTGCTGGGTGCTCAGTACTCAGGGTGCTGGGTGCTCAGTTCTCAGGGTGCTGGGTGCTCAGTACTCTGGGTGTTGGGTGCTCAGTACTCAGGGTGCTGGGTGCTCAGTGCTCGGGGTGCTGAGTGCTCAGTGCTCAGGGTGCTGTGTGCTCAGTGCTCAGGGTGCTGGGTGCTCAGTACTCAGGGTGCTGGGTGCTCAGTCCTCGGGGTGCTCCGTGCTCAGTGCTCAGGGTGCTGGATGCTCAGTACTCAGTGTGCTCGGTGCTCAGTACTCAAGGTGCTGGATGCTCAGTGCTCAGGGTGCTGGGTGCTCAGTCCTCAGGGTGCTCCGTGCTCAGTGCTCAGGGTGCTGGGTGCTCAGTACTCAGGGTGCTCGGTGCTCAGTACTCATGGTTCTCAGTGCTCAGGGTGCTGGGTGCTCAGTACTCAGGGTGCTCAGTGCTCAGTACTCGGGGTGCTGGGTGCTCAGTACTCAGGGTGCTCAGTGCTCAGTACTCGTGGTGCTGGGTGCTCAGTGCTCAGTGTGCTCAGTGCTCAGTGCTCGGGGTGCTGGGTGCTCAGTGCTCGGGGCGCTGGGTGCTCAGTGCTCGGGGTGCTATGTGCTCAGTACTCAGGGTGCTGTGTGCTCAGTGCTCAGTACTCAGCGTGCTGGGTGCTCAGTGCTCAGTGCTCAGGGTGCTCAGTGCTCAGGGTGCTCAGTGCTCAGGGTGCTGGGTGCTCAGGGTGCTGGGTGCTCAGTGCTCGGGGTGTTGGGTGCTCAGTGTTCAGTGCTCAGGGTGCTGGGTGCTCAGTGCTCAGTGCTCAGGGTGCTGGGTGTTCAGTACTCAGGGTGCTCGGTGCTCAGTGCTCAGGGTGCCGGGTGCTCAGTACTCAGGGTGCTGGGTGCTCAGTGCTCGGTGTGCTGGGTGCTCAGTGCTCAGGGTGATCAGTGCTCAGTACTCAGGGTGCTGGGTGCTCAGTACTCAGGGTGCTGGGTGCTCAGTCCTCAGGGTGCTCAGTTCTCAGTGTTCTCGGTGCTCAGTGCTCAGTACGCAGGGTGCTCAGTACTCAGGGTGCTGGGTGCTCAGTGCTCGGTGTGCTGGGTGCTCAGTACTCAGGGTGCTGGGTGCTCAGTACTCTAGTGCTGGGTGCTCAGTACTCAGGGTGCTGGGTGCTCAGTGCTCAGGGTGCTGGGTGCTCAGTCCTCAGGGTGCTGGGTGCTCAGTACTCAGGGTGTTTGGTGCTCAGTACTCAGGGTGCTCAGTGCTCAGTACTCAGGGTGCTGGTTGCTCAGTGCTCGGGGTGCTTGGTGCTCAGTACTCAGGGTGCTTGGTGCTCAGTACTCAGGGTGCTGGGTGCTCAGTACTCAGGGTGCTGGGTTCTCATTATTGGGGTGCTGGGTGCTCAGTACTCAGGGTGCTGGGTGCTCAGTGCTCAGGGTGCTGGGTGCTCAGTACTCAGGGTGCTGGGTGCTCAGTACTCAGGGTGCTCGGTGCTCAGTACTCAGGGTGCTGGGTGCTCAGTGCTCAGGGTGCTGGGTACTCAGTACTCAGGGTGCTGGGTGCTCAGTACTCAGGGTGCTGGGTGCTCAGTGCTCAGGGTGCTGGGTGCTCAGTGCTCAGGGTGCTGGGTGCTCAGTACTCAGGGTGCTGGGTGCTCAGTGCTCAGGGTGATCGGTGCTCAGTACTCAGGGTGCTGGGTGCTCAGTGCTCAGGGTGCTGGGTGCTCAGTGCTCAGGGTGCTGGGTGCTCAGTACTCAGGGTGCTGGGTGCTCAGTGCTCGGGGTGCTGGGTGCTCAGTGCTCAGGGTGATCGGTGCTCAGTACTCAGGGTGCTGGGTGCTCAGTGCTCAGGGTGATCGGTGCTCAGTACTCAGGGTGCTGGGTGCTCAGTGCTCAGGGTGCTGGGTGCTCAGTGCTCAGGGTGCTGGGTGCTCAGTACTCAGGGTGCTGGGTGCTCAGTGCTCGGGGTGCTGGGTGCTCAGTGCTCAGGGTGATCGGTGCTCAGTACTCAGGGTGCTGGGTGCTCAGTGCTCAGGGTGCTGGGTGCTCAGTCCTCAGGGTGCTCAGTGCTCAGGGTGCTGGGTGCTCAGTGCTCGGGGTGCACGGTGCTCAGTACTCAGTGTGCTGAGTGCTCAGTACTCAGGGTGCTGGGTGCTCAGTACTCATGTTGCTGGGTGCTCAGTACTCAGGGGGCTGGGTGCTCAGTGCTCAGGGTGCTGGGAGCTCAGTGCTCACGGTGCTGGGTGCTCAGTGCTCGGGGTGCTGGGTGCTCAGTGCTCGTGGTGCTGGGTGGTCAGTGCTCAGTGCTCAGGGTGCTGGGTGCTCAGTACCCTGGGTGCTGGGTGCTCAGTACTCAGGGTGCTGGGTGCTCAGTTCTCAGGGTCCTGGGTGCTCAGTACTCTGGGTGTTGGGTGCTCAGTACTCAGGGTGCTGGGTGCTCAGTGCTTGGGGTGCTGGGTGCTCAGTGCTCAGGGTGTTGGGTGCTCAGTACTCAGGGTGCTGGGTGCTCAATACTCTGGGTGCTCAGTGCTCAGTGCTCAGGGTGCTGGGTGCTCAGTACTCAGGGTGCTGGGTGCTCAGTACTCAGGGTGCTGGGTGCTCAGTTCTCAGGGTGCTGGGTGCTCAGTACTCTGGGTGTTGGGTGCTCAGTACTCAGGGTGCTGGGTGCTCAGTGCTCGGGGTGCTGAGTGCTCAGTGCTCAGGGTGCTGTGTGCTCAGTGCTCAGGGTGCTGGGTGCTCAGTACTCAGGGTGCTGGGTGCTCAGTCCTCGGGGTGCTCCGTGCTCAGTGCTCAGGGTGCTGGGTGCTCAGTGCTCAGGGTGCTCGGTGCTCAGTACTCAAGGTGCTGGATGCTCAGTGCTCAGGGTGCTGGGTGCTCAGTCCCCGGGGTGCTCCGTGCTCAGTGCTCAGGGTGCTGGGTGCTCAGTACTCAGGGTGCTGGGTGCTCAGTACTCACGGTTCTCAGTGCTCAGGGTGCTGGCTGCTCAGTACTCAGGGTGCTCAGTGCTCAGTACTCGGGGTGCTGGGTGCTCAGTACTCAGGGTGCTCAGTGCTCAGTACTCGGGGTCCTGGGTGCTCAGTGCTCAGTGTGCTCAGTGCTCAGTGCTCGGGGTGCTGGGTGCTCAGTGCTCGGGGCGCTGGGTGCTCAGTGCTCGGGGTGCTGGGTGCTCAGTACTCAGGGTGCTGTGTGCTCAGTGCTCAGTACTCAGCGTGCTGGGTGCTCAGTGCTCAGTGCTCAGGGTGCTCAGTGCTCAGGGTGCTCAGTGCTCAGGGTGCTGGGTGCTCAGGGTGCTGGGTGCTCAGTGCTCGGGGTGCTGGGTGCTCAGTGCTCAGTGCTCAGGGTGCTGGGTGCTCAGTGCTCAGTGCTCAGGGTGCTGGGTGTTCAGTACTCAGGGTGCTCGGTGCTCAGTGCTCAGGGTGCTGGGTGCTCAGTACTCAGGGTGCTGGGTGCTCAGTGCTCGGTGTTCTGGGTGCTCAGTGCTCAGGGTGATCAGTGCTCAGTACTCAGGGTGCTGTGTGCTCAGTACTCAGGGTGCTGGGTGCTCAGTCCTCAGGGTGCTCAGTTCTCAGGGTGCTCAGTGCTCAGTACTCAGGGTGCTCAGTACTCAGGGTGCTGGGAGCTCAGTGCTCGGGGTGCTGGGTGCTCAGTACTCAGGGTGCTGGGTGCTCAGTACTCGGGGTGCTGGGTGCTCAGTACTCAGGGTGCTGGGTGCTCAGTGCTCGGGGTGCTGGGTGCTCAGTGCTCAGGGTGATCGGTGCTCAGTGCTCAGGGTGCTGGGTGCTCAGTCCTCCGGGTGCTCAGTGCTCAGGGTGCTGGGTGCTCAGTGCTCGGGGTGCTCGGTGCTCAGTACTCAGGGTGCTGAGTGCTCAGTACTCAGGGTGCTGGGTGCTCAGTACTCAGGGTGCTTGGTGCTCAGTACTCAGGGTGCTGGGTGCTCAGTGTTCAGGGTGCTGGGTGCTCAGTGCTCAGCGTGCTGGGTGCTCAGTGCTCGGGGTGCTGGGTGCTCAGGGCTGTGGTGCTGGGTGCTCAGTGCTCAGTGCTCAGGGTGCTGGGTGCTCAGTGCTCAATGCTCAGGGTGCTGGTTGCTCAGTACTCAGGGTGCTGGGTGCTCAGTACTCAGGGTGCTGGGTTCTCAGTGCTCAGGGTGCTCTGTGCTCAGTACTCAGGGTGGTGGGTGCTCAGTGCTCTGGGTGCTGCGTGCTCAGTGCTCAGGGTGCTGGGTGCTCAGTGCTCAGGGTGCTGGGTGCTCAGTACTCAGGGTGCTGGGTGCTCAGTGCTCGGGGCGCTCGGTGCTCAGTACTCAAGGTGCTGGGTGCTCAGTGCTCAGGGTGCTGGGTACTCAGTCCTCGGGGTGCTCCGTGCTCAGTGATCAGGGTGCTGGGTGCTCAGTACTCAGGGTGCTCGGTGCTCAGTACTCAGGGTTCTCAGTGCTCAGTACTAACGGTGCTGGGTGCTCAGTGCTCAGGGTGCTGGGTTCTCAGTGCTCAGTGTGCTGGGTGCTCAGTACTCAGGGTGCTGGGTGCTCAGTGCTCAGGGTGATCGGTGCTCAGTACTCAGGGTGCTCAGTGCTCAGGGTGCTGGGTGCTCAGTGCTCAGGGTGCTGGGTGCTCAGTACTCAGGGTGCTGGGTGCTCAGTGCTCGGGGTGCTGGGTGCTCAGTGCTCAGGGTGATCGGTGCTCAGTACTCAGGGTGCTGGGTGCTCAGTGCTCAGGGTGCTGGGTGCTCAGTCCTCAGGGTGCTCAGTGCTCAGGGTGCTGGGTGCTCAGTGCTCGGGGTGCACGGTGCTCAGTACTCAGTGTGCTGAGTGCTCAGTACTCAGGGTGCTGGGTGCTCAGTACTCATGGTGCTGGGTGCTCAGTACTCAGGGGGCTGGGTGCACAGTACTCAGGGTGCTGGGTGCTCAGTGCTCAGGGTGCTGGGTGCTCAGTGCTCGGGGTGCTGGGTGCTCAGTGCTCGGGGTGCTGGGTGGTCAGTGCTCATTGCTCAGGGTGCTGGGTGCTCAGTACTCAGGGTGCTGGGTGCTAAGTACTCAGGGTGCTGGGTGCTCAGTTCTCAGGGTGCTGGGTGCTCAGTACTCTGGGTGTTGGGTGCTCAGTACTCAGGGTGCTGGGTGCTCAGTGCTTGGGGTGCTGGGTGCTCAGTGCTCAGGGTGCTGGGTGCTCAGTGCTCAGTGCTCAGGGTGCTGGGTCCTCAGTACTCAGGGTGCTGGGTGCTCAGTACTCAGGGTGCTGGGTGCTCAGTGCTCAGAGTGCTGGGTGCTCAGTACTCTGGGTGTTGGGTGCTCAGTACTCAGGGTGCTGGGTGCTCAGTGCTCAGGGTGCTGGGTGCTCAGTGCTCGGGGTGCTGCGTGCTCAGGGTTGTGGTGCTGGGTGCTCAGTGCTCAGTGCTCAGGGTGCTGGGTGCTCAGTGCTCAGGGTGCTGGTTGCTCAGTACTCAGGGTGCTGGGTGCTCAGTACTCAGGGTGCTGAGTTCTCAGTGCTCAGGGTGCTCTGTGCTCAGTACTCAGGGTGCTGGGTGCTCAGTGCTCAGGGTGCTGCGTGCTCAGTGCTCAGGGTGCTGGGTGCTCAGTGCTCAGGGTGATGGGTGCTCAGTACTCAGGGTGCTGGGTGCTCAGTGCTCGGGGCGCTCGGTGCTCAGTACTCAAGGTGCTGGGTGCTCAGTGCTCAGCGTGCAGGGTACTCATTCCTCGGGGTGCTCCGTGCTCAGTGATCAGGGTGCTGGGTGCTCAGTACTCAGGGTGCTCGGTGCTCAGTACTCAGGGTTCTCAGTGCTCAGTACTCAGGGTGCTGGGTGCTCAGTGCTCAGGGTGCTGGGTGATCAGTACTCAGGGTGCTGAGTGCTCAGTACTCGGGGTGCTTGGTGCTCAGTACTCAGGGTGCTCAGTGCTCAGTACTCAGGGTGCTGGGTGCTCAGTGCTCAGGGTGCTCAGTGCTCAGTGCTCGGGGTGCTGGGTGCTCAGTGCTTGGTGCGCTGGGTGCTCAGTGCTCGGGGTGCTGGGTGCTCAGTACTCGGCGTGCTGGGTGCTCAGTGCTCAGGGTGCTCAGTGCTCAGTACTCAGTGCTCAGGGTGCTCAGTGCTCAGTGCTCAGGGTGCTGGGTGTTCAGTACTCAGGGTGCTGGGTGCTCAGTACTCAGGGTGCTGGGTTCTCAGTGCTCAGGGTGCTGGGTGCTCAGTACTCTGGGTGTTGGGTGCTCAGTATTCAGGGTGCTATGTGCTCCGTGCTCGGGGTGCTGGGTGCTCATTGCTCAGGGTGCTGGGTGCTCAGTGCTCAGGGTGCTGGGTTCTCAGTACTCAGGGTGCTGGGTGCTTAGTGCTCGAGGTGCTCGGTGCTCAGTACTCAAGGTGCTGGGTGATCAGTCCTCAGGGTTCTGGGTGCTCAGTGCTCAGTGTGCTCAGTGCTCAGTGCTCGGGGTGCTGGGTACTCAGGGCTCGGGCCGCTGGGTGCTCAGTGCTCGGGGTGCTGGGTGCTCAGTACTCAGGGTGCTGTGTGCTTAGTGCTCAGTACTCAGCGTGCTGGGAGCTCAGTGCTCAGAGTGTTGGGTTCTCAGTACTCAGGGTGCTGGGTGCTCAGTGCTCAGTGCTCAGGGTGCTCAGTGCTCAGGGTGCTCAGTGCTCAGGGTGCTGGGTGCTCAGGGTGCTGGGTGCTCAGTGCTCGGGGTGCTGGGTGCTCAGTGCTCAGTGCTCAGGGTGCTGGGTGTTCAGTACTCAGGGTGCTCGGTGCTCAGTGCTCAGTGTGTTGGGTGCTCAGTACTCAGGGTGCTCGGTGCTCAGTGCTCTGTACTCAGGGTGCTCAGTACACAGGGTGCTGGGTGCTCAGTGCTCGGTGTGCTGGGTGCTCAGTACTCAGGGTGCTGGGTGCTCAGTACTCGGGGTGCTGGGTGCTCAGTACTCAGGGTGCTGTGTGCTCAGTGCTCGGGGTGCTGGGTGCTCAGTGCTCAGGGTGATCGGTGCTCAGTGCTCAGGGTGCTGGGTGCTCAGTCCTCCGGGTGCTCAGTGCTCAGGGTGCTGGGTGCTCAGTGCTCGGGTGCTCGGTGCTCAGTACTCAGGGTGATCGGTGCTCAGTGCTCAGGGTGCTGGGTGCTCAGTGCTCAGTGCTCAGGGTGCTGGTTGCTCAGTACTCAGGGTGCTGGGTGCTTAGTACTCAGGGTGCTGTGTGCTCAGTGCTCAGGGTGCTCTGTGCTCAGTACTCAGGGTGCTGGGTGCTCAGTGCTCGGGGTGCTCCGTGCTCAGTGATCAGGGTGCTGGGTGCTCAGTACTCAGGGTGCTGGGTGCTCAGTAATCAGGGTGCTCAGTGCTCAGTACTCGGGGTGCTGGGTGCTCAGTACTCAGGGTGCTCAGTGCTCAGTACTCGGGGTGCTGGGTGCTCAGTTCTCAGTGTGCTCAGTGCTCAGTGCTCGGGGTGCTGGGTGCTCAGTGCTCGGGGCGCTGGGTGCTCAGTGCTCGGGTGCTGGGTGCTCAGTACTCAGGGTGCTGTGTGCTCAGTGCTCAGTACTCAGTGTGCTGGGTGCTCAGTGCTCAGAGTGTTGGGTGCTCAGTACTCAGGGTGCTGGGTGCTCAGTGCTCAGTGCTCAGGGTGCTCAGTGCTCAGGGTGCTCAGTGATCAGGGTGCTGGGTGCTCAGGGTGCTGGGTGCTCAGTGCTCGGGGTGCTGGGTGCTCAGTGCTCAGTGCTCGGGGTGCTGGGTGCTCAGTGCTCAGTGCTCAGGGTGCTCAGTGCTCAGTGCTCGGGGTGCTGGGTGCTCAGTGCTCGGGGCGCTGGGTGCTCAGTGCTCGGGGTGCTGGGTGCTCAGTACTCGGGGTGCTGGGTGCTCAGTGCTCAGGGTGCTGGGTTCTCAGTACTCAGGGTGCTGGGTGCTTAGTGCTCGAGGTGCTCGGTGCTCAGTACTCAAGGTGCTGGGTGCTCAGTCCTCAGGGTGCTGGGTGCTCAGTGCTCAGTGTGCTCAGTGCTCTGTGCTCGGGGTGCTGGGTGCTCAGTGCTCGGGGCGCTGGGTGCTCAGTGCTCGGGGTGCTGGGTGCTCAGTACTCAGGGTGCTGTGTGCTTAGTGCTCAGTACTCAGCGTGCTGGGTGCTCAGTGCTCAGAGTGTTGGGTGCTCAGTACTCAGGGTGCTGGGTGCTCAGTGCTCAGTGCTCAGGGTGCTCAGTGCTCAGGGTGCTCAGTGCTCAGGGTGCTGGGTGCTCAGGGTGCTGGGTGCTCAGTGCTCGGGGTGCTGGGTGCTCAGTGCTCAGTGCTCAGTGTGCTGGGTGCTCAGTGCTCAGTGCTCAGGGTGCTGGGTGTTCAGTACTCAGGGTGCTCGGTGCTCAGTGCTCAGAGTGTTGGGTGCTCAGTACTCAGGGTGCTCGGTGCTCAGTGCCCTGTACTCAGGGTGCTCAGTACACAGGGTGCTGAGTGCTCAGTGCTCGGTGTGCTGGGTGCTCAGTACTCTGGGTGTTGGGTGCTCAGTACTCAGGGTTCTGGGTGCTCCGTGCTCGGGGTGCTGGGTGCTCAGTGCTCAGGGTGCTGGGTGCTCAGTGCTCAGGGTGCTGGGTGCTCAGTACTCAGGGTGCTGGGTGCTTAGTGCTCGAGGTGCTCGGTGCTCAGTACTCAAGGTGCTGGGTTCTAAGTGCTCAGCGTGCTGGGTGATCAGTACTCGGGGTGCTCCGTGCTCAGGGTGCTGGGTGCTGAGTGCTCAGGGTGCTGGGTGCTCAGTGCTCGGGGTGCTCGGTGCTCAGTGCTCAGGGTCCTGGGTGCTCAGTACTCAGGGTCCTGGGTGCTTAGTACCCAGGGTGCTCAGTGCTCAGTACACAGGGTGCTGGGTGCTCAGTGCTCGGGGTGCTGGGTGCTCAGTGCTCAGTACTCAGGGTGCTGGGTGCTCAGTGCTCGGGGTGCTGGGTGCTCAGTACTCTGCGTGCTGGGTGCTCAGTACTCAGGGTGCTGGGTGCTCAGTGCTCAGGGTGCTGGGTGCTCAGTGCTCAGGGTGCTGGGTGCTCAGTGAACGGGGTGCTGGGTGCTCAGTACTCAGGGTGCTCAGTGTTCGGGGAGCTCGGTGCTCAGTACTCAGGGTGCTGGGTGCTCAGTACTCAGTACTCGGGGTGCTGGGTGCTCAGTAATCAGGGTGCTGGGTGCTCAGTAGTCAGGGTGCTGGGAGATCATTCTCGGGGTGCTGGGTGCTCAGTGCTCGGGGTGCTGGGTGCTCAGTACTCAGGGTGCTGGGGGCTCAGTACTCAGGGTGCTGGGTGCTCAGTACTCAGGGTGCTCGGTTCTCAGTACTCAGGGTGCTGGGTGCTCATTCTCGGGGTGCTGGGTGTTCAATGCTCATGGTGCTGGGTGCTCAGTAATCAGGGTGCTGGGGGCTCAGTACTCAGGGTGCTGTGTGCTCAGTACTCAGGGTGATCTGTTCTCAGTACTCAGGTTGCTGGGTGCTGAGTGCTCGGGGTGCTGGGTGCTCAGTACTCGGGGTGCTCAGTGCTCAGTACTCAGGGTGCTGGGTGCTCAGTACTCAGTGCTCGGGGTGCTCGGTGCTCAGTGCTCAGGGTCCTGGGTGCTCAGTACTCAGGGTCCTGGGTGCTTAGTACCCAGGGTGCTCAGTGCTCAGTACACAGGTTGCTGGGTGCTCAGTGCTCGGGGTGCTGGGTGCTCAGTGCTCAGTACTCAGGGTGCTGGGTGCTCAGTGCTCGGGATGCTGGGTGCTCAGTACTCTGCGTGCTGGGTGCTCAGTACTCAGGGTGCTGGGTGCTCAGTGCTCAGGGTGCTGGGTGCTCAGTGCTCAGGGTGCTGGGTGCTCAGTGAACGGGGTGCTGGGTGCTCAGTACTCAGGGTGCTCAGTGTTCGGGGAGCTCGGTGCTCAGTACTCAGGGTGCTGGGTGCTCAGTGCTTGGTGCGCTGGGTGCTCAGTGCTCGGGGTGCTGGGTGCTCAGTACTCGGCGTGCTGGGTGCTCAGTGCTCAGGGTGCTCAGTGCTCAGTACTCAGTGCTCAGGGTGCTCAGTGCTCAGTGCTCAGGGTGCTGGGTGTTCAGTACTCAGGGTGCTGGGTGCTCAGTACTCAGGGTGCTGGGTGCTCAGTGCTCAGGGTGCTGGGTGCTCAGTACTCTGGGTGTTGGGTGCTCAGTATTCAGGGTGCTATGTGCTCCGTGCTCGGGGTGCTGGGTGCTCATTGCTCAGGGTGCTGGGTGCTCAGTGCTCAGGGTGCTGGGTTCTCAGTACTCAGGGTGCTGGGTGCTTAGTGCTCGAGGTGCTCGGTGCTCAGTACTCAAGGTGCTGGGTGATCAGTCCTCAGGGTTCTGGGTGCTCAGTGCTCAGTGTGCTCAGTGCTCAGTGCTCGGGGTGCTGGGTACTCAGGGCTCGGGGCGCTGGGTGCTCAGTGCTCGGGGTGCTGGGTGCTCAGTACTCAGGGTGCTGTGTGCTTAGTGCTCAGTACTCAGCGTGCTGGGAGCTCAGTGCTCAGAGTGTTGGGTGCTCAGTACTCAGGGTGCTGGGTGCTCAGTGCTCAGTGCTCAGGGTGCTCAGTGCTCAGGGTGCTCAGTGCTCAGGGTGCTGGGTGCTCAGGGTGCTGGGTGCTCAGTGATCGGGGTGCTGGGTGCTCAGTGCTCAGTGCTCAGGGTGCTGGGTGTTCAGTACTCAGGGTGCTCGGTGCTCAGTGCTCTGTACTCAGGGTGCTCAGTACACAGGGTGCTGGGTGCTCAGTGCTCGGTGTGCTGGGTGCTCAGTACTCAGGGTGCTGGGTGCTCAGTACTCGGGGTGCTGGGTGCTCAGTACTCAGGGTGCTGTGTGCTCAGTGCTCGGGGTGCTGGGTGCTCAGTGCTCAGGGTGATCGGTGCTCAGTGCTCAGGGTGCTGGGTGCTCAGTCCTCCGGGTGCTCAGTGCTCAGGGTGCTGGGTGCTCAGTGCTCGGGTGCTCGGTGCTCAGTACTCAGGGTGATCGGTGCTCAGTGCTCAGGGTGCTGGGTGCTCAGTGCTCAGTGCTCAGGGTGCTGGTTGCTCAGTACTCAGGGTGCTGGGTGCTCAGTACTCAGGGTGCTGTGTGCTCAGTGCTCAGGGTGCTCTGTGCTCAGTACTCAGGGTGCTGGGTGCTCAGTGCTCGGGGTGCTCCGTGCTCAGTGATCAGGGTGCTGGGTGCTCAGTACTCAGGGTGCTGGGTGCTCAGTACTCAGGGTGCTCAGTGCTCAGTACTCGGGGTGCTGGGTGCTCAGTACTCAGGGTGCTCAGTGCTCAGTACTCGGGGTGCTGGGTGCTCAGTGCTCAGTGTGCTCAGTGCTCAGTGCTCGGGGTGCTGGGTGCTCAGTGCTCGGGGCGCTGGGTGCTCAGTGCTCGGGTGCTGGGTGCTCAGTACTCAGGTTGCTGTGTGCTCAGTGCTCAGTACTCAGCGTGCTGGGTGCTCAGTGCTCAGAGTGTTGGGTGCTCAGTACTCAGGGTGCTGGGTGCTCAGTGCTCAGTGCTCAGGGTGCTCAGTGCTCAGGGTGCTCAGTGCTCAGGGTGCTGGGTGCTCAGGGTGCTGGGTGCTCAGTGCTCGGGGTGCTGGGTGCTCAGTGCTCAGTGCTCAGGGTGCTGGGTGCTCAGTGCTCAGTGCTCAGGGTGCTGGGTGTTCAGTACTCAGGGTGCTCGGTGCTCAGTGCTCAGGGTGCTGGGTGCTCAGTACTCAGGGTGCTGGGTGCTCAGTGCTCGGGGTGCTGGGTGCTCAGTGCTCAGGGTGATCAGTGCTCAGTACTCAGGGTGCTGGGTGCTCAGTGCTCAGGGTGCTGGGTGCTCAGTCCTCAGGGTGCTCAGTTCTCAGTGTGCTCGGTGCTCAGTGCTCAGTACTCAGGGTGCTCAGTACTCAGGGTGCTGGGTGCTCAGTGCTCGGGGTGCTGGGTGCTCAGTACTCAGGGTGCTGGGTGCTCAGTACTCGGGGTGCTGGGTGCTCAGTACTCAGGGTGCTGGGTGCTCAGTGCTCGGGGTGCTGGGTGCTCAGTGCTCAGGGTGATCGGTGCTCAGTGCTCAGGGTGCTGGGTGCTCAGTCCTCCGGGTGCTCAGTGCTCAGGGTGCTGGGTGCTCAGTGCTCGGGGTGCTCGGTGCTCAGTACTCAGGGTGCTGAGTGCTCAGTACTCAGGGTGCTGGGTGCTCAGTACTCAGGGTGCTGGGTGCTCAGTACTCAGGGTGCTGGGTGCTCAGTGTTCAGGGTGCTGGGTGCTCAGTGCTCAGGGTGCTGGGTCCTCAGTGCTCGGGGTGCTGGGTGCTCAGGGCTGTGGTGCTGGGTGCTCAGTGCTCAGTGCTCAGGGTGCTGGGTGCTCAGTGCTCAGTGCTCAGGGTGCTGGTTGCTCAGTACTCAGGGTGCTGGGTGCTCAGTACTCAGGGTGCTGGGTTCTCAGTGCTCAGGGTGCTCTGTGCTCAGTACTCAGGGTGCTGGGTGCTCAGTGCTCAGGGTGCTGCGTGCTCAGTGCTCAGGGTGCTGGGTGCTCAGTGCTCAGGGTGCTGGGTGCTCAGTACTCAGGGTGCTGGGTGCTCAGTGCTCGGGGCGCTCGGTTCTCAGTACTCAAGGTGCTGGGTGCTCAGTGCTCAGGGTGCAGGGTACTCAGTCCTCGGGGTGCTCCGTACTCAGTGATCAGGGTGCTGGGTGCTCAGTACTCAGGGTGCTCGGTGCTCAGTACTCAGGGTTCTCAGTGCTCAGTACTCAGGGTGCTGGGTGCTCAGTGCTCAGGGTGCTGGGTGCTCAGTACTCTGGGTGCTGAGTGCTCAGTACTCGGGGTGCTTGGTGCTCAGTACTCAGGGTGCTCAGTGCTCAGTACTCGGGGTGCTGGGTGCTCAGTGCTCAGGGTGCTCAGTGCTCAGTGCTCGGGGTGCTGGGTGCTCAGTGCTCGGGGCGCTGGGTGCTCAGTGCTCGGGGTGCTGGGTGCTCAGTACTCGGGGTGCTGGGTGCTCAGTGCTCAGGGTGCTGGGTTCTCAGTACTCAGGGTGCTGGGTGCTTAGTGCTCGAGGTGCTCGGTGCTCAGTACTCAAGGTGCTGGGTGCTCAGTCCTCAGGGTGCTGGGTGCTCAGTGCTCAGTGTGCTCAGTGCTCAGTGCTCGGGGTGCTGGGTGCTCAGTGCTCGGGGCGCTGGGTGCTCAGTGCTCGGGGTGCTGGGTGCTCATTACTCAGGGTGCTGTGTGCTTAGTGCTCAGTACTCAGCGTGCTGGGTGCTCAGTGCTCAGAGTGTTGGGTGCTCAGTACTCAGGGTGCTGGGTGCTCAGTGCTCAGTGCTCAGGGTGCTCAGTGCTCAGGGTGCTCAGTGCTCAGGGTGCTGGGTGCTCAGGGTGCTGGGTGCTCAGTGCTCGGGGTGCTGGGTGCTCAGTGCTCAGTGCTCAGGGTGCTGGGTGCTCAGTGCTCAGTGCTCAGGGTGCTGGGTGTTCAGTACTCAGGGTGCTCGGTGCTCAGTGCTCAGAGTGTTGGGTGCTCAGTACTCAGGGTGCTCGGTGCTCAGTGCTCTGTACTCAGGGTGCTCAGTACACAGGGTGCTGAGTGCTCAGTGCTCGGTGTGCTGGGTGCTCAGTACTCAGGGTGCTGGGTGCTCAGTACTCGGGGTGCTGGGTGCTCAGTACTCAGGGTGCTGTGTGCTCAGTGCTCGGGGTGCTGGGTGCTCAGTACTCTGGGTGTTGGGTGCTCAGTACTCAGGGTTCTGGGTGCTCCGTGCTCGGGGTGCTGGGTGCTCAGTGCTCAGGGTGCTGGGTGCTCAGTACTCAGGGTCCTGGGTGCTTAGTGCTCGAGGTGCTCGGTGCTCAGTACTCAAGGTGCTGGGTTCTAAGTGCTCAGCGTGCTGGGTGATCAGTACTCGGGGTGCTCCGTGCTCAGGGTGCTGGGTGCTGAGTGCTCAGGGTGCTGGGTGCTCAGTGCTCGGGGTGCTCGGTGCTCAGTGCTCAGGGTCCTGGGTGCTCAGTACTCAGGGTCCTGGGTGCTTAGTACCCAGGGTGCTCAGTGCTCAGTACACAGGGTGCTGGGTGCTCAGTGCTCGGGGTGCTGGGTGCTCAGTGCTCAGTACTCAGGGTGCTGGGTGCTCAGTGCTCGGGGTGCTGGGTGCTCAGTACTCTGCGTGCTGGGTGCTCAGTACTCAGGGTGCTGGGTGCTCAGTGCTCAGGGTGCTGGGTGCTCAGTGCTCAGGGTGCTGGGTGCTCAGTGAACGGGGTGCTGGGTGCTCAGTACTCAGGGTGCTCAGTGTTCGGGGAGCTCGGTGCTCAGTACTCAGGGTGCTGGGTGCTCAGTACTCAGTACTCGGGGTGCTGGGTGCTCAGTAATCAGGGTGCTGGGTGCTCAGTAGTCAGGGTGCTGGGTGCTCATTCTCGGGGTGCTGGGTGCTCAGTGCTCGGGGTGCTGGGTGCTCAGTACTCAGGGTGCTGTGTGCTCAGTACTCAGGGTGATCTGTTCTCAGTACTCAGGTTGCTGGGTGCTGAGTGCTCGGGGTGCTGGGTGCTCAGTACTCGGGGTGCTCAGTGCTCAGTACTCAGGGTGCTGGGTGCTCAGTACTCAGTGCTCGGGGTGCTCGGTGCTCAGTGCTCAGGGTCCTTGGTGCTCAGTACTCAGGGTCCTGGGTGCTTAGTACCCAGGGTGCTCAGTGCTCAGTACACAGGTGTTGTGATAGGAGCGGCGGGCTGTGTCCCGCCACCCGGCTAGCTTTACCCGAAATAATTACACGGAAACTGTATTCTTTTAAACACTGCCTGACCCATTAGTTTCAGTTTCTTATTGGCTAGCTTTTACATATTGATCTAACCCATTTCTATTAATCTGTGTAGCCCACGAGCTGGCTTACCAGGAATGATCTTAACCTGCGTCTGTCTGGAGTGGGACAATCATGGCGACTCCCTGACTTAGCTTTTTTCTCCCAGCATTTTGTTCTGTTTACTCCGCCTACCTAAGGGTTGGCCTATCAAATGGGTCTAGGCAGTTTTTTTATTAATAAGAAATCACTCCCACATCATTTCCCCTTTTTCTGTTTAAACAAAAAAGAAAGGCTTTAACTTTAACATAGTAAAATTACATATAGCAAAACAGTTATCAAGCAAGAATTATAGTTACAATATTTATATCTATTTTATCTTTTATCATAACTAAGGAAAACTATAACTATCTATTCATTCTTCAACTCCATCAAAGACTCCAGAAGGATATAATACTACCTAAGTAAACAAGAAATAAGAAAACTCTGGAAATGACAGAGACATCTTGCTGCCTGGACAGTCACCCAAAGTTCTTTTGTATGGTTGGGGCATCCATCTTCAGCCTTCAGGCCCATAGTATCCAGCAGACATTTCCATGAAGCAGGAAATTTCAAAGACAGTTCAGTCACTATCTGCTGTGTCCTGCAGAATGTCTCGCAGACTCTTTCATGAGTCATGAACCCCAAAAGGCCGTCTCACCTTTAGGCAAGTTTAGCAGTCCTCTCTCTGCGGGTTCTCTGTGTCCATTTTATGCAACAGACCAGGCAAGAGCAGTTTCTTGCCCAAATGGCTATCCAACTCCATAAGGATCCTCTTCGATGCCCATCTTCCTCTTGAAGTAGATTGGTGCCGCCAGGAGCAGATATGTCTCATTGTCATGAAAAGTCCTAAGTTATTAAAACATTAAATGCCATATTCTGCAGTCTTTGAAAGATATGAAGAATGTCTATCTAACTGAAATGTATCTCTATATATCTAGAAAATCTAACTAACATGACTACAAGATTGACTATTATTGATGATTAACCATTAACCTATATTTCTTAATTATACATTACATTTTTAAATGAACTACACAATCACAATACCTTAATCAAGATCAGAAATACATATACATATAACAAAATTGACTGTAAAATCCACACCAATGCAAATTACTCATACCTATATCATTTCCCCCTTTAAATGTAAAAGAACATTTACAAACAATATTTTGGGAACATGGGCGCAGTTTTTTCTCTCCAAACTGCTTTCTGCTGAATGGGGGCGCTGTTAATCAGATCATTTAGGGTGTAACCTGTGTGCCAGGTTTATCTCAGTTGTCAGTTGAGTGAAGTAATTTTTTGAGGGTGTTCACAGGAACTTTTCGGGAGGTCGTGGTCTATCATACCATATCGGGATAGATGCAATCCACAGGGTCTGGTCCTCTGTGAAAACAAAAGAAGACCCTTTCCAAAGTATCATATCCTTAGACCCAAATTTTGAAATCGTAATACCTTTATATCCATTATGGTTTAGCTTGGCAGCCCATGTAATGAAATGTCTGTCTGTACTTAGCTCCTTTACAGTCAAAAATTTTAAAGAAAACACAATGTACATAATCCAGACTCTCTGTGAATTTTTTATTTTTACGTGGCTTATTTTTTTTATTTCTTTTAATCTCTTAACTATCTGTACTCTGTCTCTTTAAAGACTTTACCCTTTTTTTTAAGACATTTGCTTTATTCTCTATATTCTTATTCTTCTCTCTTTTAAGCCTATGTACATTCATCCAACGCTGTGATCCACTGAGGTCTGTTATGTCTGAATCTGTTTTATTGTGAATCTGTAATATTTTTACTATCCAGGAGCATTTCTTAAAATGTTAAGCACTTCTTAAAAACTTAAGTTGTACCATGTACAGGTAATACGGTACCACCTGTGTCCTGCCCAGTCTAAACCTTAACTGTGCTGTTATTATGGTAATTACGGTAGTTCCTGCCAACCAGCACAGTTCAGCAAGGAGCAGCCTCTCCTGCCTCAGATCCATTTGGTGTCCCTGAGCTGTGCACAGTTCCAGGCACACAGCAAGTCCTCATTGGAGCCGCACTCAGTAGTTTAATTTTGAGACTGAGCATGCAGCACAGAAACTCTTTTTATCCAAGTTACAACCAAATCTGACACGCAGAGCACTGCGCAGTCTGAAAACACGTCTCTTTTACCATGCTCTTCTGCCTGCCTAAGCCTGATTCTGCCATCTGCCCAGGTGCAGGCGGGGAGCGCTGAGAGCACTCTCCTTCCGATCCCAAGCGGGAACACAAACATCCAGTCCCATAAAATCCATTGAAATGTTTTAAAGCCAGAGTTTGCACTGGCGGCACAGTCCCAAGAAGCCGCACTTTAAAATGACGCAGCTTTTTTTTCTGTTGCTGTTGCCGAATCAGGAAATCTCTCTACAGCACGCCACCAACAAACAGCAAAAATCTGTGTTAAAGTCTCTCTCCCTTATTTTTAAGCCTTTTCAGGTTTTTAAGTGGATTTAGCCCCACGTTGGGCGCCATTCTGTTGTGATAGGAGCGGCGGGCTGTGTCCCGCCACCCGGCTAGCTTTACCCGAAATAATTACACGGAAACTGTATTCTTTTAAACACTGCCTGACCCATTAGTTTCAGTTTCTTATTGGCTAGCTTTTACATATTGATCTAACCCATTTCTATTAATCTGTGTAGCCCACGAGCAGGCTTACCAGGAATGATCTTAACCTGCGTCTGTCTGGAGTGGGACAATCATGGCGACTCCCTGACTTAGCTTTTTTCTCCCAGCATTTTGTTCTGTTTACTCCGCCTACCTAAGGGTTGGGGTATCAAATGGGTCTAGGCAGTTTTTTTATTAATAAGAAATCACTCCCACATCACACAGGGTGCTGGGTGCTCAGTGCTCGGGGTGCTGGGTGCTCAGTGCTCAGTACTCAGGGTGCTGGGTGCTCAGTGCTCGGGGTGCTGGGTGCTCAGTACTATGCGTGCTGGGAGCTCAGTACTCAGGGTGCTGGGTGCTCAGTGCTCAGGGTGCTGGGTGCTCAGTGCTCAGGGTGCTGGGTGCTCAGTGAACGGGGTGCTGGGTGCTCAGTACTCAGGGTGCTCAGTGTTCGGGGAGCTCGGTGCTCAGTACTCAGGGTGCTGGGTGCTCAGTACTCAGTACTCGGGGTGCTGGGTGCTCAGTAATCAGGGTGCTGGGTGCTCAGTAGTCAGGGTGCTGGGTGCTCATTCTCGGGGTGCTGGGTGCTCAGTGCTCGGGGTGCTGGGTGCTCAGTACTCAGGGTGCTGGGGGCTCAGTACTCAGGGTGCTGGGTGCTCAGTACTCAGGGTGCTCGGTTCTCAGTACTCAGGGTGCTGGGTGCTCATTCTCGGGGTGCTGGGTGTTCAATACTCATGGTGCTGGGTGCTCAGTAATCAGGGTGCTGGGGGCTCAGTACTCAGGGTGCTGTGTGCTCAGTACTCAGGGTGATCTGTTCTCAGTACTCAGGTTGCTGGGTGCTCAGTGCTCGGGGCGCTGGGTGCTCAGTGCTCGGGGTGCTGGGTGCTCAGTACTCGGGGTGCTGGGTGCTCAGTGCTCAGGGTGCTGGGTTCTCAGTACTCAGGGTGCTGGGTGCTTAGTGCTCGAGGTGCTCGGTGCTCAGTACTCAAGGTGCTGGGTGCTCAGTCCTCAGGGTGCTGGGTGCTCAGTGCTCAGTGTGCTCAGTGCTCTGTGCTCGGGGTGCTGGGTGCTCAGTGCTCGGGGCGCTGGGTGCTCAGTGCTCGGGGTGCTGGGTGCTCAGTACTCAGGGTGCTGTGTGCTTAGTGCTCAGTACTCAGCGTGCTGGGTGCTCAGTGCTCAGAGTGTTGGGTGCTCAGTACTCAGGGTGCTGGGTGCTCAGTGCTCAGTGCTCAGGGTGCTCAGTGCTCAGGGTGCTCAGTGCTCAGGGTGCTGGGTGCTCAGGGTGCTGGGTGCTCAGTGCTCGGGGTGCTGGGTGCTCAGTGCTCAGTGCTCAGGGTGCTGGGTGCTCAGTGCTCAGTGCTCAGGGTGCTGGGTGTTCAGTACTCAGGGTGCTCGGTGCTCAGTGCTCAGAGTGTTGGGTGCTCAGTACTCAGGGTGCTCGGTGCTCAGTGCTCTGTACTCAGGGTGCTCAGTACACAGGGTGCTGAGTGCTCAGTGCTCGGTGTGCTGGGTGCTCAGTACTCTGGGTGTTGGGTGCTCAGTACTCAGGGTTCTGGGTGCTCCGTGCTCGGGGTGCTGGGTGCTCAGTGCTCAGGGTGCTGGGTGCTCAGTGCTCAGGGTGCTGGGTGATCAGTACTCAGGGTGCTGGGTGCTTAGTGCTCGAGGTGCTCGGTGCTCAGTACTCAAGGTGCTGGGTTCTAAGTGCTCAGCGTGCTGGGTGATCAGTACTCGGGGTGCTCCGTGCTCAGGGTGCTGGGTGCTGAGTGCTCAGGGTGCTGGGTGCTCCGTGCTCGGGGTGCTCGGTGCTCAGTGCTCAGGGTCCTGGGTGCTCAGTACTCAGGGTCCTGGGTGCTTAGTACCCAGGGTGCTCAGTGCTCAGTACACAGGGTGCTGGGTGCTCAGTGCTCGGGGTGCTGGGTGCTCAGTGCTCAGTACTCAGGGTGCTGGGTGCTCAGTGCTCAGGGTGCTGGGTGCTCAGTACTCTGCGTGCTGGGTGCTCAGTACTCAGGGTGCTGGGTGCTCAGGGCTCAGGGTGCTGGGTGCTCAGTGCTCAGGGTGCTGGGTGCTCAGTGAACGGGGTGCTGGGTGCTCAGTACTCAGGGTGCTCAGTGTTCGGGGAGCTCGGTGCTCAGTACTCAGGGTGCTGGGTGCTCAGTACTCAATACTCGGGGTGCTGGGTGCTCAGTAATCAGGGTGCTGGGTGCTCAGTAGTCAGGGTGCTGGGTGCTCATTCTCGGGGTGCTGGGTGCTCAGTGCTCGGGGTGCTGGGTGCTCAGTACTCAGGGTGCTGGGGGCTCAGTACTCAGGGTGCTGGGTGCTCAGTACTCAGGGTGCTTGGTTCTCAGTACTCAGGGTGCTGGGTGCTCATTCTCGGGGTGCTGGTTGTTCAATGCTCATGGTGCTGGGTGCTCAGTAATCAGGGTGCTGGGGGCTCAGTACTCAGGGTGCTGTGTGCTCAGTACTCAGGGTGATCTGTTCTCAGTACTCAGGTTGCTGGGTGCTGAGTGCTCGGGGTGCTGGGTGCTCAGTACTCGGGGTGCTCAGTGCTCAGTACTCAGGGTGCTGGGTGCTCAGTACTCAGTGCTCGGGGTGCTCGGTGCTCAGTGCTCAGGGTCCTGGGTGCTCAGTACTCAGGTTCCTGGGTGCTTAGTACCCAGGGTGCTCAGTGCTCAGTACACAGGGTGCTGGGTGCTCAGTGCTCGGGGTGCTGGGTGCTCAGTGCTCAGTACTCAGGGTGCTGGGTGCTCAGTGCTCGGGGTGCTGGGTGCTCAGTACTCTGCGTGCTGGGTGCTCAGTACTCAGGGTGCTTGGTGCTCAGAGCTCAGGGTGCTGGGTGCTCAGTGCTCAGGGTGCTGGGTGCTCAGTGAACGGGGTGCTGGGTGCTCAGTACTCAGGGTGCTCAGTGTTCGGGGAGCTCGGTGCTCAGTACTCAGGGTGCTGGGTGCTCAGTGCTTGGTGCGCTGGGTGCTCAGTGCTCGGGGTGCTGGGTGCTCAGTACTCGGCGTGCTGGGTGCTCAGTGCTCAGGGTGCTCAGTGCTCAGTACTCAGTGCTCAGGGTGCTCAGTGCTCAGTGCTCAGGGTGCTGGGTGTTCAGTACTCAGGGTGCTGGGTGCTCAGTACTCAGGGTGCTGGGTGCTCAGTGCTCAGGGTGCTGGGTGCTCAGTACTCTGGGTGTTGGGTGCTCAGTATTCAGGGTGCTATGTGCTCCGTGCTCGGGGTGCTGGGTGCTCATTGCTCAGGGTGCTGGGTGCTCAGTGCTCGAGGTGCTCGGTGCTCAGTACTCAAGGTGCTGGGTGATCAGTCCTCAGGGTTCTGGGTGCTCAGTGCTCAGTGTGCTCAGTGCTCAGTGCTCAGGGTGCTGGGTACTCAGGGCTCAGGGTGCTCAGTGCTCAGGGTGCTGGGTGCTCAGGGTGCTGGGTGCTCAGTGCTCGGGGTGCTGGGTGCTCAGTGCTCAGTGCTCAGGGTGCTGGGTGTTCAGTACTCAGGGTGCTCGGTGCTCAGTGCTCAGTGTGTTGGGTGCTCAGTACTCAGGGTGCTCGGTGCTCAGTGCTCTGTACTCAGGGTGCTCAGTACACAGGGTGCTGGGTGCTCAGTGCTCGGTGTGCTGGGTGCTCAGTACTCAGGGTGCTGGGTGCTCAGTACTCGGGGTGCTGGGTGCTCAGTACTCAGGGTGCTGTGTGCTCAGTGCTCGGGGTGCTGGGTGCTCAGTGCTCAGGGTGATCGGTGCTCAGTGCTCAGGGTGCTGGGTGCTCAGTCCTCCGGGTGCTCAGTGCTCAGGGTGCTGGGTGCTCAGTGCTCGGGTGCTCGGTGCTCAGTACTCAGGGTGATCGGTGCTCAGTGCTCAGGGTGCTGGGTGCTCAGTGCTCAGTGCTCAGGGTGCTGGTTGCTCAGTACTCAGGGTGCTGGGTGCTCAGTACTCAGGGTGCTGTGTGCTCAGTGCTCAGGGTGCTCTGTGCTCAGTACTCAGGGTGCTGGGTGCTCAGTGCTCGGGGTGCTCCGTGCTCAGTGATCAGGGTGCTGGGTGCTCAGTACTCAGGGTGCTGGGTGCTCAGTACTCAGGGTGCTCAGTGCTCAGTACTCGGGGGGGTGGGTGCTCAGTACTCAGGGTGCTCAGTGCTCAGTACTCGGGGTGCTGGGTGCTCAGTGCTCAGTGTGCTCAGTGCTCAGTGCTCGGGGTGCTGGGTGCTCAGTGCTCGGGGCGCTGGGTGCTCAGTGCTCGGGTGCTGGGTGCTCAGTACTCAGGGTGCTGTGTGCTCAGTGCTCAGTACTCAGCGTGCTGGGTGCTCAGTGCTCAGAGTGTTGGGTGCTCAGTACTCAGGGTGCTGGGTGCTCAGTGCTCAGTGCTCAGGGTGCTCAGTGCTCAGGGTGCTCAGTGCTCAGGGTGCTGGGTGCTCAGGGTGCTGGGTGCTCAGTGCTCAGGGTGCTGGGTGCTCAGTGCTCAGTGCTCAGGGTGCTGGGTGCTCAGTGCTCAGTGCTCAGGGTGCTGGGTGTTCAGTACTCAGGGTGCTCGGTGCTCAGTGCTCAGGGTGCTGGGTGCTCAGTACTCAGGGTGCTGGGTGCTCAGTGCTCGGGGTGCTGGGTGCTCAGTGCTCAGGTTGATCAGTGCTCAGTACTCAGGGTGCTGGGTGCTCAGTGCTCAGGGTGCTGGGTGCTCAGTCCTCAGGGTGCTCAGTTCTCAGTGTGCTCGGTGCTCAGTGCTCAGTACTCAGGGTGCTCAGTACTCAGGGTGCTGGGTGCTCAGTGCTCGGGGTGCTGGGTGCTCAGTACTCAGGGTGCTGGGTGCTCAGTACTCGGGGTGCTGGGTGCTCAGTACTCAGGGTGCTGGGTGCTCAGTGCTCGGGGTGCTGGGTGCTCAGTGCTCAGGGTGATCGGTGCTCAGTGCTCAGGGTGCTGGGTGCTCAGTCCTCCGGGTGCTCAGTGCTCAGGGTGCTGGGTGCTCAGTGCTCGGGGTGCTCGGTGCTCAGTACTCAGGGTGCTGAGTGCTCAGTACTCAGGGTGCTGGGTGCTCAGTACTCAGGGTGTTGGGTGCTCAGTACTCAGGGTGCTGGGTGCTCAGTGTTCAGGGTGCTGGGTGCTCAGTGCTCAGGGTGCTGGGTCCTCAGTGCTCGGGGTGCTGGGTGCTCAGGGCTGTGGTGCTGGGTGCTCAGTGCTCAGTGCTCAGGGTGCTGGGTGCTCAGTGCTCAGTGCTCAGGGTGCTGGTTGCTCAGTACTCAGGGTGCTGGGTGCTCAGTACTCAGGGTGCTGGGTTCTCAGTGCTCAGGGTGCTCTGTGCTCAGTACTCAGGGTGCTGGGTGCTCAGTGCTCAGGGTGCTGCGTGCTCAGTGCTCAGGGTGCTGGGTGCTCAGTGCTCAGGGTGCTGGGTGCTCAGTACTCAGGGTGCTGGGTGCTCAGTGCTCGGGGCGCTCGGTTCTCAGTACTCAAGGTGCTGGGTGCTCAGTGCTCAGGGTGCAGGGTACTCAGTCCTCGGGGTGCTCCGTACTCAGTGATCAGGGTGCTGGGTGCTCAGTACTCAGGGTGCTCGGTGCTCAGTACTCAGGGTTCTCAGTGCTCAGTACTCAGGGTGCTGGGTGCTCAGTGCTCAGGGTGCTGGGTGCTCAGTACTCTGGGTGCTGAGTGCTCAGTACTCGGGGTGCTTGGTGCTCAGTACTCAGGGTGCTCAGTGCTCAGTACTCGGGGTGCTGGGTGCTCAGTGCTCAGGGTGCTCAGTGCTCAGTGCTCGGGGTGCTGGGTGCTCAGTGCTCGGGGCGCTGGGTGCTCAGTGCTCGGGGTGCTGGGTGCTCAGTACTCGGGGTGCTGGGTGCTCAGTGCTCAGGGTGCTGGGTTCTCAGTACTCAGGGTGCTGGGTGCTTAGTGCTCGAGGTGCTCGGTGCTCAGTACTCAAGGTGCTGGGTGCTCAGTCCTCAGGGTGCTGGGTGCTCAGTGCTCAGTGTGCTCAGTGCTCAGTGCTCGGGGTGCTGGGTGCTCAGTGCTCGGGGCGCTGGGTGCTCAGTGCTCGGGGTGCTGGGTGCTCATTACTCAGGGTGCTGTGTGCTTAGTGCTCAGTACTCAGCGTGCTGGGTGCTCAGTGCTCAGGGTGCTGGGTGCTCAGTGCTCGGGGTGCTGGGTGCTCAGTGCTCAGTGCTCAGGGTGCTGGGTGCTCAGTGCTCAGTGCTCAGGGTGCTGGGTGTTCAGTACTCAGGGTGCTCGGTGCTCAGTGCTCAGAGTGTTGGGCGCTCAGTACTCAGGGTGCTCGGTGCTCAGTGCTCTGTACTCAGGGTGCTCAGTACACAGGGTGCTGAGTGCTCAGTGCTCGGTGTGCTGGGTGCTCAGTACTCAGGGTGCTGGGTGCTCAGTACTCGGGGTGCTGGGTGCTCAGTACTCAGGGTGCTGTGTGCTCAGTGCTCGGGGTGCTGGGTGCTCAGTACTCTGGGTGTTGGGTGCTCAGTACTCAGGGTTCTGGGTGCTCCGTGCTCGGGGTGCTGGGTGCTCAGTGCTCAGGGTGCTGGGTGCTCAGTACTCAGGGTGCTGGGTGCTTAGTGCTCGAGGTGCTCGGTGCTCAGTACTCAAGTTGCTGGGTTCTAAGTGCTCAGCGTGCTGGGTGATCAGTCCTCGGGGTGCTCCGTGCTCAGGGTGCTGGGTGCTGAGTGCTCAGGGTGCTGGGTGCTCAGTGCTCGGGGTGCTCGGTGCTCAGTGCTCAGGGTCCTGGGTGCTCAGTACTCAGGGTCCTGGGTGCTTAGTACCCAGGGTGCTCAGTGTTCAGTACACAGGGTGCTGGGTGCTCAGTGCTCGGGGTGCTGGGTGCTCAGTGCTCAGTACTCAGGGTGCTGGGTGCTCAGTGCTCGGGGTGCTGGGTGCTCAGTACTCTGCGTGCTGGGTGCTCAGTACTCAGGGTGCTGGGTGCTCAGTGCTCAGGGTGCTGGGTGCTCAGTGCTCAGGGTGCTGGGTGCTCAGTGAACGGGGTGCTGGGTGCTCAGTACTCAGGGTGCTCAGTGTTCGGGGAGCTCGGTGCTCAGTACTCAGGGTGCTGGGTGCTCAGTACTCAGTACTCGGGGTGCTGGGTGCTCAGTAATCAGGGTGCTGGGTGCTCAGTAGTCAGGGTGCTGGGTGCTCATTCTCGGGGTGCTGGGTGCTCAGTGCTCGGGGTGCTGGGTGCTCAGTACTCAGGGTGCTGGGGGCTCAGTACTCAGGGTGCTGGGTGCTCAGTACTCAGGGTGCTCGGTTCTCAGTACTCAGGGTGCTGGGTGCTCATTCTCGGGGTGCTGGGTGTTCAATGCTCATGGTGCTGGGTGCTCAGTAATCAGGGTGCTGGGGGCTCAGTACTCAGGGTGCTGTGTGCTCAGTACTCAGGGTGATCTGTTCTCAGTACTCAGGTTGCTGGGTGCTGAGTGCTCGGGGTGCTGGGTGCTCAGTACTCGGGGTGCTCAGTGCTCAGTACTCAGGGTGCTGGGTGCTCAGTACTCAGTGCTCGGGGTGCTCGGTGCTCAGTGCTCAGGGTCCTGGGTGCTCAGTACTCAGGGTCCTGGGTGCTTAGTACCCAGGGTGCTCAGTGCTCAGTACACAGGGTGCTGGGTGCTCAGTGCTCGGGGTGCTGGGTGCTCAGTGCTCAGTACTCAGGGTGCTGGGTGCTCAGTGCTCGGGGTGCTGGGTGCTCAGTACTATGCGTGCTGGGTGCTCAGTACTCAGGGTGCTGGGTGCTCAGTGCTCAGGGTGCTGGGTGCTCAGTGCTCAGGGTGCTGGGTGCTCAGTGAACGGGGTGCTGGGTGCTCAGTACTCAGGGTGCTCAGTGTTCGGGGAGCTCGGTGCTCAGTACTCAGGGTGCTGGGTGCTCAGTACTCAGTACTCGGGGTGCTGGGTGCTCAGTAATCAGGGTGCTGGGTGCTCAGTAGTCAGGGTGCTGGGTGCTCATTCTCGGGGTGCTGGGTGCTCAGTGCTCGGGGTGCTGGGTGCTCAGTACTCAGGGTGCTGGGGGCTCAGTACTCAGGGTGCTGGGTGCTCAGTACTCAGGGTGCTCGGTTCTCAGTACTCAGGGTGCTGGGTGCTCATTCTCGGGGTGCTGGGTGTTCAATACTCATGGTGCTGGGTGCTCAGTAATCAGGGTGCTGGGGGCTCAGTACTCAGGGTGCTGTGTGCTCAGTACTCAGGGTGATCTGTTCTCAGTACTCAGGTTGCTGGGTGCTGAGTGCTCGGGGTGCTGGGTGCTCAGTACTCGGGGTGCTCAGTGCTCAGTACTCAGGGTGCTGGGTGCTCAGTACTCAGGGTGCTGGGTGCTCAGTGCTCGGGGTGCTCGGTGCTCAGTACTCGGGGTGCTGGGTGCTCAGTACTCGGGGTGCTGGGTGCTCAGTGCTCAGGGTGCTGGGTGCTCAGTGCTCGGGGTGCTGGGTTCTCAGTGCTGAGGGTGGTGCTGGGTGCTCAGTACTCAGGGTGCTGGGTGCTCAGTGCTCAGGTTGCTCAGTACTCTGGGTGCTCGGTGCTCAGTACTCATGGTGCTGGCTGCTCAGTGCTAAGGGGGCTGTGTGCTCAGTGATCAGGGTGATCGGTGCTCAGTACTCAGGGTGCTAGGTGCTCAGTGCTCAGGGTGCTGGGTGCTCAGTCCTCAGGGTGCTCAATGCTCAGGGTGCTGGGTGCTCAGTCCTCGGGGTGCTCGGTGCTCAGTACTCAGGGTGCTGAGTGCTCAGAACTCAGGGTGCTGGGTGCTCAGTACTCAGGGTGCTGAGTGCTCAGTACTAAGGGGGCTGTGTGCTCAGTGATCAGGGTGATCGGTGCTCAGTACTCAGGGTGCTAGGTGCTCAGTGCTCAGGGTGCTGGGTGCTCAGTCCTCAGGGTGCTCAATGCTCAGGGTGCTGGGTGCTCAGTCCTCGGGGTGCTCGGTGCTCAGTACTCAGGGTGCTGAGTGCTCAGAACTCAGGGTGCTGGGTGCTCAGTACTCATGGTGCTGCGTGCTCAGTACTCAGGGGGCTTGGTGCTCAGTGCTCAGGGTGCTGGGTGCTCAGTGCTCGGGGTGCTGGGTGCTAAGTGCTCGGGGTGCTGGGTGCTCAGTGCTCAGGGTGCTGGGTGCTCAGTATTCAGGGTGCTGGGTGCTCAGTGCTCGGGGTGCTCGGTGCTCAGTACTCAAGGTGCTGGGTGCTCAGTGCTCAGGGTGCTGGGTGCTCAGTCCTCGGGGTGCTCCGTGCTCAGTGCTCAGGGTGCTGGGTGCTCAGTACTCAGGGTGCTCGGTGCTCAGTACTCAGAGTTCTCAGTGCTCAGTGCTCAGGGTGCTGGGTGCTCAGTTCTCAGGGTGCTCAGTGCTCAGCACTCGGGGTGCTGGGTGCTCAGTGCTCAGGGTGCTCGGTGCTCAGTGCTCGGGGTGCTGGGTGCTCAGTGCTCGGGGAGCTGGGTGCTCAGTGCTCGGAGTTCTGGGTGCTCAGTACTCAGGGTGCTTTGTGCTCAGTGCTCAGTACTCAGCGTGCTGGGTGCTCAGTGCTCAGAGTGTTGGGTGCTCAGTACTCAGGGTGCTGGGTGCTCAGTGCTCAGTGCTCAGGGTGCTCAGTGCTCAGGGTGCTGGGTGCTCAGGGTGCTGGGTGCTCATTGCTCGGGGTGCTGGGGGCTCAGTACTCAGGGTGCTGGGTGCTCAGTACTCAGGGTGATCTGTTCTCAGTACTCAGGTTGCTGGGTGCTCAGTGCTCGGGGTGCTGGGTGCTCAGTACTCGGGGTGCTCAGTGCTCAGTACTCAGGATGCTGGGTGCTCAGTACTCAGGGTGCTGGGTGCTCAGTGCTCGGGGTGCTCGGTGCTCAGTACTCGGGGTGCTTGGTGCTCAGTACTCGGGGTGCTGGGTGCTCAGTGCTCAGGGTGCTGGGTGCTCAGTGCTCGGGGTGCTGGGTGCTCAGTGCTGAGGGTGGTGCTGGGTGCTCAGTACTCAGGGTGCTGGGTGCTCAGTGCTCAGGGTGCTGGGTGCTCAGTACTAAGGGTGCTGCGTGCTGAATACTCAGGGTGCTGAGTGCTCAGTACTCAGGGTGCTGGGTGCTCAGTGCTCAGGGTGCTGGGTACTCAGTACTCAGGGTGCTGGGTGCTCAGTACTCAGGGTGCTGGGTGCTCAGAGCTCAGGGTGCTGGGTGCTCAGTGCTCAGGGTGCTGGGTGCTCAGTACTCAGGGTGCTGGGTGCTCAGTGCTCAGGGTGATCGGTGCTCAGTACTCAGGGTGCTCAGGACTCAGGGTGCTGGGTGCTCAGTGCTCGGAGTGCTGGGTGCTCAGTACTCGGGGTGCTGGGTGCTCTGTACTCAGGGTGCTGGGTGCTCAGTGCTCGAGGTCCTGGGTGCTCAGTGCTCAGGGTTCTCAGTGCTCAGTACTCAGGGTGCTGGGTGCTCAGTGCTAAGGGTGCTGGGTGCCCAGTACTCAGGGTGCTCATTGCTCAGTACTCGGGGTGCTTGGTGCTCAGTTCTCAGGGTGCTCAGTGCTCAGTGCTCGGGGTGCTGGGTGCTCAGTACTCGGGGTGCTGGGTGCTCTGTACTCAGGGCGCTGGGTGCTCAGTGCTCGGGGTGCTGGGAGCTCAGTACTCGGGGTGCTGGGTGCTCTGTACTCAGGGTGCTGGGTGCTCAGTGCTCGAGGTCCTGGGTGCTCAGTGCTCAGGGTTCTCAGTGCTCAGTACTCAGGGAGCTGGGTGCTCAGTCCTCAGGGTGCTGGGTGCTCAGTGCTCAGGGTGCTGGGTGCTCAGTACTCTGGGTGTTGGGTGCTCAGTACTCAGGGTGCTGGGTGCTCCGTGCTCGGGGTGCTGGGTGCTCAGTGCTCAGGGTGCTGGGTGATCAGTCCTCGGGGTGCTCCGTGCTCAGGGTGCTGGGTGCTGAGTGCTCAGGGTGCTGGGTGCTCAGTGCTCGGGGTGCTCGGTGCTCAGTGCTCAGGGTCCTGGGTGCTCAGTACTCAGGGTCCTGGGTGCTTAGTACTCAGGGTGCTCAGTGCTCAGTACACAGGGTGCTGGGTGCTCAGTGCTCGGGGTGCTTGGTGCTCAGTGCTCAGTACTCAGGGTGCTGGGTGCTCAGTGCTCGGGGTGCTGGGTGCTCAGTACTCTGCGTGCTGGGTGCTCAGTGCTCAGGGTGCTGGGTGCTCAGTGCTCAGGGTGCTGGGTGCTCAGTGAACGGGGTGCTGGGTGCTCAGTACTCAGGGTGCTCAGTGTTCGGGGAGCTCGGTGCTCAGTACTCAGGGTGCTGGGTGCTCAGTACTCAGTACTCGGGGTGCTGGGTGCTCAGTACTCAGGGTGCTGGGTGCTCAGTAGTCAGGGTGCTGGGTGCTCATTCTCGGGGTGCTGGGTGCTCAGTGCTCGGGGTGCTGGGTGCTCAGTACTCAGGGTGCTGGGGGCTCAGTACTCAGGGTGCTGGGTGCTCAGTACTCAGGGTGCTCGGTTCTCAGTACTCAGGGTGCTGGGTGCTCATTCTCGGGGTGCTGGGTGCTCAGTAATCAGGGTGCTGGGGGCTCAGTACTCAGGGTGCTGTGTGCTCAGTACTCAGGGTGATCTGTTCTCAGTACTCAGGTTGCTGGGTAATGAGTGCTCGGGGTGCGGGGTGCTCAGTACTCGGGGTGCTCAGTGCTCAGTACTCAGGGTGCTGGGTGCTCAGTACTCAGGGTGCTGGGTGCTCAGTGCTCGGGGTGCTCGGTGCTCAGTACTCGGGGTGCTGGGTGCTCAGTGCTCGGGGTGCTGGGTGCTCAGTGCTGAGGGTGGTGCTGGGTGCTCAGTACTCATGGTGCTGCGTGCTCAGTACTCAGGGGGCTTGGTGCTCAGTGCTCAGGGTGCTGGGTGCTCAGTGCTCGGGGTGCTGGGTGCTAAGTGCTCGGGGTGCTGGGTGCTCAGTTCTCAGGGTGCTGGGTGCTCAGTATTCAGGGCGCTGGGTGCTCAGTGCTCGGGGTGCTCGGTGCTCAGTACGCAAGGTGCTGGGTGCTCAGTGCTCAGGGTGCTGGGTGCTCAGTCCTCAGGGTGCTCCGTGCTCAGTGCTCAGTGTGCTGGGTGCTCAGTACTCAGGGTGCTCGGTGCTCAGTACTCAGAGTTCTCAGTGCTCAGTGCTCAGGGTGCTGGGTGCTCAGTTCTCAGGGTGCTCAGTGCTCAGTACTCGTGGTGCTGGGTGCTCAGTACTCAGGGTGCTAAGTGCTCAGCACTCGGGGTGCTGGGTGCTCAGTACTCAGGGTGCTGGGTGCTCAGTACTCGGGGTGCTGGGTGCTCAGTGCTCAGGGTGATCGGTGCTCAGGGTGCTGGGTGCTCAGTGCTCGGGGTGCTGGGGGCTCAGTACTCAGGGTGCTGGGTGCTCAGTGCTCAGTGCTCAGGGTGCTCAGTGCTCAGGGTGCTGGGTGCTCAGGGTGCTTTGTGCTCAGTGCTCAGTACTCAGAGTGCTGGGTGCTCAGTGCTCAGAGTGTTGGGTGCTCAGTACTCAGGGTGCTGGGTGCTCAGTGCTCAGTGCTCAGGGTGCTCAGTGCTCAGGGTGCTGGGTGCTCAGGGTGCTGGGTGCTCAGTGCTCGGGGTGCTGGGGGCTCAGTACTCAGGGTGCTGGGTGCTCAGTACTCAGGGTGATCTGTTCTCAGTACTCAGGTTGCTGGGTGCTCAGTGCTCGGGGTGCTGGGTGCTCAGTACTCGGGGTGCTCAGTGCTCAGTACTCAGGGTGCTGGGTGCTCAGTACTCAGGGTGCTGGGTGCTCAGTTCTCGGGGTGCTCGGTGCTCAGTACTCGGGGTGCTGGGTGCTCAGTACTCGGGGTGCTAGGTGCTCAGTGCTCGCGGTGCTGGGTGCTCAGTGCTCGGGGTGCTGGGTGCTCAGTGCTGAGGGTGGTGCTGGGTGCTCAGTACTCAGGGTGCTGGGTGCTCAGTGCTCAGGGTGCTGGGTGCTCAGTACTAAGGGTGCTGGGTGCTGAATACTCAGGGTGCTGAGTGCTCAGTACTCAGGGTGCTGGGTGCTCAGTGCTCAGGGTGCTGGGTATTCATTACTCAGGGTGCTGGGTGCTCAGTACTCAGGGTGCTGGGTGCTTAGAGCTCAGGGTGCTGGGTGCTCAGTGCTCAGGGTGCTGGGTGCTCAGTACTCAGGGTGCTGGGTGCTCAGTTCTCAGGGTGATCGGTGCTCAGTACTCAGGGTGCTCAGTACTCAGGGTGCTGGGTGCTCAGTGCTCGGGGTGCTGGGTGCTCAGTACTCGGGGTGCTGGGTGCTCTGTACTCAGGGTGCTGGGTGCTCAGTGCTCGAGGTCCTGGGTGCTCAGTGCTCAGGGTTCTCAGTGCTCAGTACTCAGGGTGCTGGGTGCTCAGTGCTAAGGGTGCTGGGTGCCCAGTACTCAGGGTGCTCATTGCTCAGTACTCGGGGTGCTTGGTGCTCAGTACTCAGGGTGCTCAGTGCTCAGTACTCGGGGTGCTGGGTGCTCTGTACTCAGGGTGCTGGGTGCTCAGTGCTCGAGGTCCTGGGTGCTCAGTGCTCAGGGTTCTCAGTGCTCAGTACTCAGGGTGCTGGGTGCTCAGTGCTAAGGGTGCTGGGTGCCCAGTACTCAGGGTGCTCATTGCTCAGTACTCGGGGTGCTTGGTGCTCAGTATTCAGGGTGCTCAGTGCTCAGTACTCGGGGTGCTGGGTGCTCAGTTCTCAGGGTGCTCAGTGCTCAGTGCTCGGGGTGCTGGGTGCTCAGTGCCCGGGGCGCTGGGTGCTCAGTGCTCGGGGTGCTGGGTGCTCAGTACTCGGGGTGCTGGGTGCTCAGTGCTCGAGGTGCTGGGTGCTCAGTACTCGGGGTGCTGGGTGCTCTGTACTCAGGGTGCTGGGTGCTCAGTGCTCGAGGTCCTGGGTGCTCAGTGCTCAGGGTTCTCAGTGCTCAGTACTCAGGGTGCTGGGTGCTCAGTCCTCAGGGTGCTGGGTGCTCAGTGCTCAGGGTGCTGGGTGCTCAGTACTCTGGGTGTTGGGTGCTCAGTACTCAGGGTGCTGGGTGCTCCGTGCTCGGGGTGCTGGGTGCTCAGTGCTCAGGGTGCTGGGTGCTCAGTGCTCAGGGTGCTGGGTGCTCAGTACTCAGGGTGCTGGTTGCTTAGTGCTCGAGGTGCTCGGTGCTCAGTACTCAAGGTGCTGGGTTCTAAGTGCTAAGGGTGCTGGGTGATCAGTCCTCGGGGTGCTCCGTGCTCAGGGTGCTGTGTGCTGAGTGCTCAGGGTGCTGGGTGCTCAGTGCTCGGGGTGCTCGGTGCTCAGTGCTCAGGGTCCTGGGTGCTCAGTACTCAGGGTCCTGGGTGCTTAGTACTCAGGGTGCTCAGTGCTCAGTACACAGGGTGCTGGGTGCTCAGTGCTCGGGGTGCTTGGTGCTCAGTGCTCAGTACTCAGGGTGCTGGGTGCTCAGTGCTCGGGGTGCTGGGTGCTCAGTACTCTGCGTGCTGGGTGCTCAGTGCTCAGGGTGCTGGGTGCTCAGTGCTCAGGGTGCTGGGTGCTCAGTGAACGGGGTGCTGGGTGCTCAGTACTCAGGGTGCTGGGTACTCAGTCCTCGGGGTGCTCCGTGCTCAGTGATCAGGGTGCTGGGTGCTCAGTACTCAGGGTGCTCGGTGCTCAGTACTCAGGGTTCTCAGTGCTCAGTACTAACGGTGCTGGGTGCTCAGTACTCAGGGTGCTGGGTGCTCAGTGCTCAGGGTGCTGGGTGCTCAGTCCTCAGGGTGCTGGGTGCTCAGTACTCAGGGTGTTTGGTGCTCAGTACTCAGGGTGCTCAGTGCTCAGTACTCAGGGTGCTGGTTGCTCAGTGCTCGGGGTGCTCGGTTCTCAGTACTCAGGATGCTTGGTGCTCAGTACTCAGGGTGCTGGGTGCTCAGTACTCAGGGTGCTGGGTTCTCATTATTGGGGTGCTGGGTGCTCAGTACTCAGGGTGCTGGGTGCTCAGTACTCAGGGTGCTCGGTGCTCAGTACTCAGGGTGCTGGTTGCTCAGTGCTCAGGGTGCTGGGTACTCAGTACTCAGGGTGCTGGGTGCTCAGTGCTCAGGGGGCTGGGTGCTCAGTACTCAGGGTGCTGGGTGCTCAGTGCTCAGGGTGCTGGGTGCTCAGTGCTCAGGGTGCTGGGTGCTCAGTACTCAGGGTGCTGGGTGCTCAGTGCTCAGGGTGCTGGGTGCTCAGTGCTCAGGGTGCTGGGTGCTCAGTACTCAGGGTGCTGGGTGCTCAGTGCTCAGGGTGATCGGTGCTCAGTACTCAGGGTGCTGGGTGCTCAGTGCTCAGGGTGCTGGGTGCTCAGTGCTCAGGGTGCTGGGTGCTCAGTACTCAGGGTGCTAGGTGCTCAGTGCTCGGGGTGCTGTGTGCTCAGTGCTCAGGGTGATCGGTGCTCAGTACTCAGGGTGCTGGGTGCTCAGTGCTCAGGGTGCTGGGTGCTCAGTCCTCAGGGAGCTCAGTGCTCAGGGTGCTGGGTGCTCAGTGCTCGGGTTGCACGGTGCTCAGTACTCAGTGTGCTGAGTGCTCAGTAGTCAGGGTGCTGGGTGCTCAGTACTCATGGTGCTGGGTGCTCAGTACTCAGGGTGCTGGGTGCTCAGTTCTCAGGGTGCTGGGTGCTCAGTACTCTGGGTGTTGGGTGCTCAGTACTCAGGGTGCTGGGTGCTCAGTGCTTGGGGTGCTGGGTGCTCAGTGCTCAGGGTGCTGGGTGCTCAGTGCTCAGTGCTCAGGGTGCTGGGTGCTCAGTACTCAGGGTGCTGGGTGCTCAGTACTCAGGGTGCTGGGTGCTCAGTTCTCAGGGTGCTGGGTGCTCAGTACTCTGGGTGTTGGGTGCTCAGTACTCAGGGTGCTGGGTGCTCAGTGCTCGGGGTGCTGAGTGCTCAGTGCTCAGGGTGCTGTGTGCTCAGTGCTCAGGGTGCTGGGTGCTCAGTACTCAGGGTGCTGGGTGCTCAGTCCTCGGGGTGCTCCGTGCTCAGTGCTCAGGGTGCTGGGTGCTCAGTACTCAGTGTGCTCGGTGCTCAGTACTCAAGGTGCTGGATGCTCAGTGCTCAGGGTGCTGGGTGCTCAGTCCTCAGGGTGCTCCGTGCTCAGTGCTCAGGGTGCTGGGTGCTCAGTACTCAGGGTGCTCGGTGCTCAGTACTCATGGTTCTCAGTGCTCAGGGTGCTGGGTGCTCAGTACTCAGGGTGCTCAGTGCTCAGTACTCGGGGTGCTGGGTGCTCAGTACTCAGGGTGCTCAGTGCTCAGTACTCGGGGTGCTGGGTGCTCAGTGCTCAGTGTGCTCAGTGCTCAGTGCTCGGGGTGCTGGGTGCTCAGTGCTCGGGGCGCTGGGTGCTCAGTGCTCGGGGTGCTGGGTGCTCAGTACTCAGGGTGCTGTGTGCTCAGTGCTCAGTACTCAGCGTGCTGGGTGCTCAGTGCTCAGTGCTCAGGGTGCTCAGTGCTCAGGGTGCTCAGTGCTCAGGGTGCTGGGTGCTCAGGGTGCTGGGTGCTCAGTGCTCGGGGTGTTGGGTGCTCAGTGTTCAGTGCTCAGGGTGCTGGGTGCTCAGTGCTCAGTGCTCAGGGTGCTGGGTGTTCAGTACTCAGGGTGCTCGGTGCTCAGTGCTCAGGGTGCCGGGTGCTCAGTACTCAGGGTGCTGGGTGCTCAGTGCTCGGTGTGCTGGGTGCTCAGTGCTCAGGGTGATCAGTGCTCAGTACTCAGGGTGCTGGGTGCTCAGTACTCAGGGTGCTGGGTGCTCAGTCCTCAGGGTGCTCAGTTCTCAGGGTTCTCGGTGCTCAGTGCTCAGTACGCAGGGTGCTCAGTACTCAGGGTGCTGGGTGCTCAGTACTCAGGGTGCTCGGTGCTCAGTGCTCAGGGTGCTGGGTGCTCAGTACTCAGGGTGCTGGGTGCTCAGTGCTCAGGGTGCTGGGTGCTCAGTGCTCAGGGTGCTGGGTGCTCAGTACTCAGGGTGCTGGGTGCTCAGTGCTCAGGGTGATCGGTGCTCAGTACTCAGGGTGCTGGGTGCTCAGTGCTCAGGGTGCTGGGTGCTCAGTGCTCGGGGTGCTGGGTGCTCAGTACTCAGGGTGCTGTGTGCTCAGTGCTCAGTACTCAGCGTGCTGGGTGCTCAGTGCTCAGTGCTCAGGGTGCTCAGTGCTCAGGGTGCTCAGTGCTCAGGGTGCTGGGTGCTCAGGGTGCTGGGTGCTCAGTGCTCGGGGTGTTGGGTGCTCAGTGTTCAGTGCTCAGGGTGCTGGGTGCTCAGTGCTCAGTGCTCAGGGTGCTGGGTGTTCAGTACTCAGGGTGCTCGGTGCTCAGTGCTCAGGGTGCCGGGTGCTCAGTACTCAGTGTGCTGGGTGCTCAGTGCTCGGTGTGCTGGGTGCTCAGTGCTCAGGGTGATCAGTGCTCAGTGCTCAGGGTGATCGGTGCTCAGTACTCAGGGTGCTGGGTGCTCAGTGCTCAGGGTGCTGGGTGCTCAGTCCTCAGGGAGCTCAGTGCTCAGGGTGCTGGGTGCTCAGTGCTCGGGTTGCACGGTGCTCAGTACTCAGTGTGCTGAGTGCTCAGTAGTCAGGGTGCTGGGTGCTCAGTACTCATGGTGCTGGGTGCTCAGTACTCAGGGGGCTGGGTGCTCAGTGCTCAGGGTGCTGGGTGCTCAGTGCTCAGGTTGCTGGGTGCTCAGTGCTCGGGGTGCTGGGTGCTCAGTGCTCGGGGTGCTGGGTGGTCAGTGCTCAGTGTTCAGTGTGCTGGGTGCTCAGTACTCAGGGTGCTGGGTGCTCAGTACTCAGGGTGCTGGGTGCTCAGTTCTCAGGGTGCTGGGTGCTCAGTACTCTGGGTGTTGGGTGCTCAGTACTCAGGGTGCTGGGTGCTCAGTGCTTGGGGTGCTGGGTGCTCAGTGCTCAGGGTGCTGGGTGCTCAGTGCTCAGGGTGCTGGGTGCTCAGTACTCAGGGTGCTGGGTGCTCAGTACTCAGGGTGCTGGGTGCTCAGTTCTCAGGGTGCTGGGTGCTCAGTACTCTGGGTGTTGGGTGCTCAGTACTCAGGGTGCTGGGTGCTCAGTGCTCGGGGTGCTGAGTGCTCAGTGCTCAGGGTGCTGTGTGCTCAGTGCTCAGGGTGCTGGGTGCTCAGTACTCAGGGTGCTGGGTGCTCAGTCCTCGGGGTGCTCCGTGCTCAGTGCTCAGGGTGCTGGATGCTCAGTACTCAGTGTGCTCGGTGCTCAGTACTCAAGGTGCTGGATGCTCAGTGCTCAGGGTGCTGGGTGCTCAGTCCTCAGGGTGCTCCGTGCTCAGTGCTCAGGGTGCTGGGTGCTCAGTACTCAGGGTGCTCGGTGCTCAGTACTCATGGTTCTCAGTGCTCAGGGTGCTGGGTGCTCAGTACTCAGGGTGCTCAGTGCTCAGTACTCGGGGTGCTGGGTGCTCAGTACTCAGGGTGCTCAGTGCTCAGTACTCGGGGTGCTGGGTGCTCAGTGCTCAGTGTGCTCAGTGCTCAGTGCTCGGGGTGCTGGGTGCTCAGTGCTCGGGGCGCTGGGTGCTCAGTGCTCGGGGTGCTATGTGCTCAGTACTCAGGGTGCTGTGTTCTCAGTGCTCAGTACTCAGCGTGCTGGGTGCTCAGTGCTCAGTGCTCAGGGTGCTCAGTGCTCAGGGTGCTCAGTGCTCAGGGTGCTGGGTGCTCAGGGTGCTGGGTGCTCAGTGCTCGGGGTGTTGGGTGCTCAGTGTTCAGTGCTCAGGGTGCTGGGTGCTCAGTGCTCAGTGCTCAGGGTGCTGGGTGTTCAGTACTCAGGGTGCTCGGTGCTCAGTGCTCAGGGTGCCGGGTGCTCAGTACTCAGGGTGCTGGGTGCTCAGTGCTCGGTGTGCTGGGTGCTCAGTGCTCAGGGTGATCAGTGCTCAGTACTCAGGGTGCTGGGTGCTCAGTACTCAGGGTGCTGGGTGCTCAGTCCTCAGGGTGCTCAGTTCTCAGGGTTCTCGGTGCTCAGTGCTCAGTACGCAGGGTGCTCAGTACTCAGGGTGCTGGGTGCTCAGTGCTCGGTGTGCTGGGTGCTCAGTACTCAGGGTGCTGGGTGCTCAGTACTCTAGTGCTGGGTGCTCAGTACTCAGGGTGCTGGGTGCTCAGTGCTCAGGGTGCTGGGTGCTCAGTCCTCAGGGTGCTGGGTGCTCAGTACTCAGGGTGTTTGGTGCTCAGTACTCAGGGTGCTCAGTGCTCAGTACTCAGGGTGCTGGTTGCTCAGTGCTCGGGGTGCTTGGTGCTCAGTACTCAGGGTGCTTGGTGCTCAGTACTCAGGGTGCTGGGTGCTCAGTACTCAGGGTGCTGGGTTCTCATTATTGGGGTGCTGGGTGCTCAGTACTCAGGGTGCTGGGTGCTCAGTGCTCAGGGTGCTGGGTGCTCAGTACTCAGGGTGCTGGGTGCTCAGTACTCAGGGTGCTCGGTGCTCAGTACTCAGGGTGCTGGGTGCTCAGTGCTCAGGGTGCTGGGTACTCAGTACTCAGGGTGCTGGGTGCTCAGTACTCAGGGTGCTGGGTGCTCAGTGCTCAGGGTGCTGGGTGCTCAGTGCTCAGGGTGCTGGGTGCTCAGTACTCAGGGTGCTGGGTGCTCAGTGCTCAGGGTGATCGGTGCTCAGTACTCAGGGTGCTGGGTGCTCAGTGCTCAGGGTGCTGGGTGCTCAGTGCTCAGGGTGCTGGGTGCTCAGTACTCAGGGTGCTGGGTGCTCAGTGCTCGGGGTGCTGGGTGCTCAGTGTTCAGGGTGATCGGTGCTCAGTACTCAGGGTGCTGGGTGCTCAGTGCTCAGGGTGCTGGGTGCTCAGTCCTCAGGGTGCTCAGTGCTCAGGGTGCTGGGTGCTCAGTGCTCGGGGTGCACGGTGCTCAGTACTCAGTGTGCTGAGTGCTCAGTACTCAGGGTGCTGGGTGCTCAGTACTCATGTTGCTGGGTGCTCAGTACTCAGGGGGCTGGGTGCTCAGTGCTCAGGGTGCTGGGAGCTCAGTGCTCACGGTGCTGGGTGCTCAGTGCTCGGGGTGCTGGGTGCTCAGTGCTCGTGGTGCTGGGTGGTCAGTGCTCAGTGCTCAGGGTGCTGGGTGCTCAGTACCCTGGGTGCTGGGTGCTCAGTACTCAGGGTGCTGGGTGCTCAGTTCTCAGGGTCCTGGGTGCTCAGTACTCTGGGTGTTGGGTGCTCAGTACTCAGGGTGCTGGGTGCTCAGTGCTTGGGGTGCTGGGTGCTCAGTGCTCAGGGTGTTGGGTGCTCAGTACTCAGGGTGCTGGGTGCTCAGTACTCTGGGTGCTCAGTGCTCAGTGCTCAGGGTGCTGGGTGCTCAGTACTCAGGGTGCTGGGTGCTCAGTACTCAGGGTGCTGGGTGCTCAGTTCTCAGGGTGCTGGGTGCTCAGTACTCTGGGTGTTGGGTGCTCAGTACTCAGGGTGCTGGGTGCTCAGTGCTCGGGGTGCTGAGTGCTCAGTGCTCAGGGTGCTGTGTGCTCAGTGCTCAGGGTGCTGGGTGCTCAGTACTCAGGGTGCTGGGTGCTCAGTCCTCGGGGTGCTCCGTGCTCAGTGCTCAGGGTGCTGGGTGCTCAGTGCTCAGGGTGCTCGGTGCTCAGTACTCAAGGTGCTGGATGCTCAGTGCTCAGGGTGCTGGGTGCTCAGTCCCCGGGGTGCTCCGTGCTCAGTGCTCAGGGTGCTGGGTGCTCAGTACTCAGGGTGCTGGGTGCTCAGTACTCACGGTTCTCAGTGCTCAGGGTGCTGGGTGCTCAGTACTCAGGGTGCTCAGTGCTCAGTACTCGGGGTGCTGGGTGCTCAGTACTCAGGGTGCTCAGTGCTCAGTACTCGGGGTGCTGGGTGCTCAGTGCTCAGTGTGCTCAGTGCTCAGTGCTCGGGGTGCTGGGTGCTCAGTGCTCGGGGCGCTGGGTGCTCAGTGCTCGGGGTGCTGGGTGCTCAGTACTCAGGGTGCTGTGTGCTCAGTGCTCAGTACTCAGCGTGCTGGGTGCTCAGTGCTCAGTGCTCAGGGTGCTCAGTGCTCAGGGTGCTCAGTGCTCAGGGTGCTGGGTGCTCAGGGTGCTGGGTGCTCAGTGCTCGGGGTGCTGGGTGCTCAGTGCTCAGTGCTCAGGGTGCTGGGTGCTCAGTGCTCAGTGCTCAGGGTGCTGGGTGTTCAGTACTCAGGGTGCTCGGTGCTCAGTGCTCAGGGTGCTGGGTGCTCAGTACTCAGGGTGCTGGGTGCTCAGTGCTCGGTGTGCTGGGTGCTCAGTGCTCAGGGTGATCAGTGCTCAGTACTCAGGGTGCTGGGTGCTCAGTACTCAGGGTGCTGGGTGCTCAGTCCTCAGGGTGCTCAGTTCTCAGGGTGCTCAGTGCTCAGTACTCAGGGTGCTCAGTACTCAGGGTGCTGGGAGCTCAGTGCTCGGGGTGCTGGGTGCTCAGTACTCAGGGTGCTGGGTGCTCAGTACTCGGGGTGCTGGGTGCTCAGTACTCAGGGTGCTGGGTGCTCAGTGCTCGGGGTGCTGGGTGCTCAGTGCTCAGGGTGATCGGTGCTCAGTGCTCAGGGTGCTGGGTGCTCAGTCCTCCGGGTGCTCAGTGCTCAGGGTGCTGGGTGCTCAGTGCTCGGGGTGCTCGGTGCTCAGTACTCAGGGTGCTGAGTGCTCAGTACTCAGGGTGCTGGGTGCTCAGTACTCAGGGTGCTTGGTGCTCAGTACTCAGGGTGCTGGGTGCTCAGTGTTCAGGGTGCTGGGTGCTCAGTGCTCAGCGTGCTGGGTGCTCAGTGCTCGGGGTGCTGGGTGCTCAGGGCTGTGGTGCTGGGTGCTCAGTGCTCAGTGCTCAGGGTGCTGGGTGCTCAGTGCTCAATGCTCAGGGTGCTGGTTGCTCAGTACTCAGGGTGCTGGGTGCTCAGTACTCAGGGTGCTGGGTTCTCAGTGCTCAGGGTGCTCTGTGCTCAGTACTCAGGGTGCTGGGTGCTCAGTGCTCTGGGTGCTGCGTGCTCAGTGCTCAGGGTGCTGGGTGCTCAGTGCTCAGGGTGCTGGGTGCTCAGTACTCAGGGTGCTGGGTGCTCAGTGCTCGGGGCGCTCGGTGCTCAGTACTCAAGGTGCTGGGTGCTCAGTGCTCAGGGTGCTGGGTACTCAGTCCTCGGGGTGCTCCGTGCTCAGTGATCAGGGTGCTGGGTGCTCAGTACTCAGGGTGCTCGGTGCTCAGTACTCAGGGTTCTCAGTGCTCAGTACTAACGGTGCTGGGTGCTCAGTGCTCAGGGTGCTGGGTTCTCAGTGCTCAGTGTGCTGGGTGCTCAGTACTCAGGGTGCTGGGTGCTCAGTGCTCAGGGTGATCGGTGCTCAGTACTCAGGGTGCTCAGTGCTCAGGGTGCTGGGTGCTCAGTGCTCAGGGTGCTGGGTGCTCAGTACTCAGGGTGCTGGGTGCTCAGTGCTCGGGGTGCTGGGTGCTCAGTGCTCAGGGTGATCGGTGCTCAGTACTCAGGGTGCTGGGTGCTCAGTGCTCAGGGTGCTGGGTGCTCAGTCCTCAGGGTGCTCAGTGCTCAGGGTGCTGGGTGCTCAGTGCTCGGGGTGCACGGTGCTCAGTACTCAGTGTGCTGAGTGCTCAGTACTCAGGGTGCTGGGTGCTCAGTACTCATGGTGCTGGGTGCTCAGTACTCAGGGGGCTGGGTGCACAGTACTCAGGGTGCTGGGTGCTCAGTGCTCAGGGTGCTGGGTGCTCAGTGCTCGGGGTGCTGGGTGCTCAGTGCTCGGGGTGCTGGGTGGTCAGTGCTCATTGCTCAGGGTGCTGGGTGCTCAGTACTCAGGGTGCTGGGTGCTAAGTACTCAGGGTGCTGGGTGCTCAGTTCTCAGGGTGCTGGGTGCTCAGTACTCTGGGTGTTGGGTGCTCAGTACTCAGGGTGCTGGGTGCTCAGTGCTTGGGGTGCTGGGTGCTCAGTGCTCAGGGTGCTGGGTGCTCAGTGCTCAGTGCTCAGGGTGCTGGGTCCTCAGTACTCAGGGTGCTGGGTGCTCAGTACTCAGGGTGCTGGGTGCTCAGTGCTCAGAGTGCTGGGTGCTCAGTACTCTGGGTGTTGGGTGCTCAGTACTCAGGGTGCTGGGTGCTCAGTGCTCAGGGTGCTGGGTGCTCAGTGCTCGGGGTGCTGCGTGCTCAGGGCTGTGGTGCTGGGTGCTCAGTGCTCAGTGCTCAGGGTGCTGGGTGCTCAGTGCTCAGGGTGCTGGTTGCTCAGTACTCAGGGTGCTGGGTGCTCAGTACTCAGGGTGCTGAGTTCTCAGTGCTCAGGGTGCTCTGTGCTCAGTACTCAGGGTGCTGGGTGCTCAGTGCTCAGGGTGCTGCGTGCTCAGTGCTCAGGGTGCTGGGTGCTCAGTGCTCAGGGTGATGGGTGCTCAGTACTCAGGGTGCTGGGTGCTCAGTGCTCGGGGCGCTCGGTGCTCAGTACTCAAGGTGCTGGGTGCTCAGTGCTCAGCGTGCAGGGTACTCATTCCTCGGGGTGCTCCGTGCTCAGTGATCAGGGTGCTGGGTGCTCAGTACTCAGGGTGCTCGGTGCTCAGTACTCAGGGTTCTCAGTGCTCAGTACTCAGGGTGCTGGGTGCTCAGTGCTCAGGGTGCTGGGTGATCAGTACTCAGGGTGCTGAGTGCTCAGTACTCGGGGTGCTTGGTGCTCAGTACTCAGGGTGCTCAGTGCTCAGTGCTCAGGGTGCTGGGTTCTCAGTACTCAGGGTGCTGGGTGCTTAGTGCTCGAGGTGCTCGGTGCTCAGTACTCAAGGTGCTGGGTGATCAGTCCTCAGGGTTCTGGGTGCTCAGTGCTCAGTGTGCTCAGTGCTCAGTGCTCGGGGTGCTGGGTACTCAGGGCTCGGGGCGCTGGGTGCTCAGTGCTCGGGGTGCTGGGTGCTCAGTACTCAGGGTGCTGTGTGCTTAGTGCTCAGTACTCAGCGTGCTGGGAGCTCAGTGCTCAGAGTGTTGGGTTCTCAGTACTCAGGGTGCTGGGTGCTCAGTGCTCAGTGCTCAGGGAGCTCAGTGCTCAGGGTGCTCAGTGCTCAGGGTGCTGGGTGCTCAGGGTGCTGGGTGCTCAGTGCTCGGGGTGCTGGGTGCTCAGTGCTCAGTGCTCAGGGTGCTGGGTGTTCAGTACTCAGGGTGCTCGGTGCTCAGTGCTCAGTGTGTTGGGTGCTCAGTACTCAGGGTGCTCGGTGCTCAGTGCTCTGTACTCAGGGTGCTCAGTACACAGGGTGCTGGGTGCTCAGTGCTCGGTGTGCTGGGTGCTCAGTACTCAGGGTGCTGGGTGCTCAGTACTCGGGGTGCTGGGTGCTCAGTACTCAGGGTGCTGTGTGCTCAGTGCTCGGGGTGCTGGGTGCTCAGTGCTCAGGGTGATCGGTGCTCAGTGCTCAGGGTGCTGGGTGCTCAGTCCTCCGGGTGCTCAGTGCTCAGGGTGCTGGGTGCTCAGTGCTCGGGTGCTCGGTGCTCAGTACTCAGGGTGATCGGTGCTCAGTGCTCAGGGTGCTGGGTGCTCAGTGCTCAGTGCTCAGGGTGCTGGTTGCTCAGTACTCAGGGTGCTGGGTGCTTAGTACTCAGGGTGCTGTGTGCTCAGTGCTCAGGGTGCTCTGTGCTCAGTACTCAGGGTGCTGGGTGCTCAGTGCTCGGGGTGCTCCGTGCTCAGTGATCAGGGTGCTGGGTGCTCAGTACTCAGGGTGCTGGGTGCTCAGTAATCAGGGTGCTCAGTGCTCAGTACTCGGGGTGCTGGGTGCTCAGTACTCAGGGTGCTCAGTGCTCAGTACTCGGGGTGCTGGGTGCTCAGTTCTCAGTGTGCTCAGTGCTCAGTGCTCGGGGTGCTGGGTGCTCAGTGCTCGGGGCGCTGGGTGCTCAGTGCTCGGGTGCTGGGTGCTCAGTACTCAGGGTGCTGTGTGCTCAGTGCTCAGTACTCAGTGTGCTGGGTGCTCAGTGCTCAGAGTGTTGGGTGCTCAGTACTCAGGGTGCTGGGTGCTCAGTGCTCAGTGCTCAGGGTGCTCAGTGCTCAGGGTGCTCAGTGCTCAGGGTGCTGGGTGCTCAGGGTGCTGGGTGCTCAGTGCTCGGGGTGCTGGGTGCTCAGTGCTCAGTGCTCAGGGTGCTGGGTGCTCAGTGCTCAGTGCTCAGGGTGCTCAGTGCTCAGTGCTCGGGGTGCTGGGTGCTCAGTGCTCGGGGCGCTGGGTGCTCAGTGCTCGGGGTGCTGGGTGCTCAGTACTCGGGGTGCTGGGTGCTCAGTGCTCAGGGTGCTGGGTTCTCAGTACTCAGGGTGATGGGTGCTTAGTGCTCGAGGTGCTCGGTGCTCAGTACTCAAGGTGCTGGGTGCTCAGTCCTCAGGGTGCTGGGTGCTCAGTGCTCAGTGTGCTCAGTGCTCTGTGCTCGGGGTGCTGGGTGCTCAGTGCTCGGGGCGCTGGGTGCTCAGTGCTCGGGGTGCTGGGTGCTCAGTACTCAGGGTGCTGTGTGCTTAGTGCTCAGTACTCAGCGTGCTGGGTGCTCAGTGCTCAGAGTGTTGGGTGCTCAGTACTCAGGGTGCTGGGTGCTCAGTGCTCAGTGCTCAGGGTGCTCAGTGCTCAGGGTGCTCAGTGCTCAGGGTGCTGGGTGCTCAGGGTGCTGGGTGCTCAGTGCTCGGGGTGCTGGGTGCTCAGTGCTCAGTGCTCAGTGTGCTGGGTGCTCAGTGCTCAGTGCTCAGGGTGCTGGGTGTTCAGTACTCAGGGTGCTCGGTGCTCAGTGCTCAGAGTGTTGGGTGCTCAGTACTCAGGGTGCTCGGTGCTCAGTGCCCTGTACTCAGGGTGCTCAGTACACAGGGTGCTGAGTGCTCAGTGCTCGGTGTGCTGGGTGCTCAGTACTCTGGGTGTTGGGTGCTCAGTACTCAGGGTTCTGGGTGCTCCGTGCTCGGGGTGCTGGGTGCTCAGTGCTCAGGGTGCTGGGTGCTCAGTGCTCAGGGTGCTGGGTGCTCAGTACTCAGGGTGCTGGGTGCTTAGTGCTCGAGGTGCTCGGTGCTCAGTACTCAAGGTGCTGGGTTCTAAGTGCTCAGCGTGCTGGGTGATCAGTACTCGGGGTGCTCCGTGCTCAGGGTGCTGGGTGCTGAGTGCTCAGGGTGCTGGGTGCTCAGTGCTCGGGGTGCTCGGTGCTCAGTGCTCAGGGTCCTGGGTGCTCAGTACTCAGGGTCCTGGGTGCTTAGTACCCAGGGTGCTCAGTGCTCAGTACACAGGGTGCTGGGTGCTCAGTGCTCGGGGTGCTGGGTGCTCAGTGCTCAGTACTCAGGGTGCTGGGTGCTCAGTGCTCGGGGTGCTGGGTACTCAGGGCTCGGGGCGCTGGGTGCTCAGTGCTCGGGGTGCTGGGTGCTCAGTACTCAGGGTGCTGTGTGCTTAGTGCTCAGTACTCAGCGTGCTGGGAGCTCAGTGCTCAGAGTGTTGGGTTCTCAGTACTCAGGGTGCTGGGTGCTCAGTGCTCAGTGCTCAGGGTGCTCAGTGCTCAGGGTGCTCAGTGCTCAGGGTGCTGGGTGCTCAGGGTGCTGGGTGCTCAGTGCTCGGGGTGCTGGGTGCTCAGTGCTCAGTGCTCAGGGTGCTGGGTGTTCAGTACTCAGGGTGCTCGGTGCTCAGTGCTCAGTGTGTTGGGTGCTCAGTACTCAGGGTGCTCGGTGCTCAGTGCTCTGTACTCAGGGTGCTCAGTACACAGGGTGCTGGGTGCTCAGTGCTCGGTGTGCTGGGTGCTCAGTACTCAGGGTGCTGGGTGCTCAGTACTCGGGGTGCTGGGTGCTCAGTACTCAGGGTGCTGTGTGCTCAGTGCTCGGGGTGCTGGGTGCTCAGTGCTCAGGGTGATCGGTGCTCAGTGCTCAGGGTGCTGGGTGCTCAGTCCTCCGGGTGCTCAGTGCTCAGGGTGCTGGGTGCTCAGTGCTCGGGTGCTCGGTGCTCAGTACTCAGGGTGATCGGTGCTCAGTGCTCAGGGTGCTGGGTGCTCAGTGCTCAGTGCTCAGGGTGCTGGTTGCTCAGTACTCAGGGTGCTGGGTGCTTAGTACTCAGGGTGCTGTGTGCTCAGTGCTCAGGGTGCTCTGTGCTCAGTACTCAGGGTGCTGGGTGCTCAGTGCTCGGGGTGCTCCGTGCTCAGTGATCAGGGTGCTGGGTGCTCAGTACTCAGGGTGCTGGGTGCTCAGTAATCAGGGTGCTCAGTGCTCAGTACTCGGGGTGCTGGGTGCTCAGTACTCAGGGTGCTCAGTGCTCAGTACTCGGGGTGCTGGGTGCTCAGTTCTCAGTGTGCTCAGTGCTCAGTGCTCGGGGTGCTGGGTGCTCAGTGCTCGGGGCGCTGGGTGCTCAGTGCTCGGGTGCTGGGTGCTCAGTACTCAGGGTGCTGTGTGCTCAGTGCTCAGTACTCAGTGTGCTGGGTGCTCAGTGCTCAGAGTGTTGGGTGCTCAGTACTCAGGGTGCTGGGTGCTCAGTGCTCAGTGCTCAGGGTGCTCAGTGCTCAGGGTGCTCAGTGCTCAGGGTGCTGGGTGCTCAGGGTGCTGGGTGCTCAGTGCTCGGGGTGCTGGGTGCTCAGTGCTCAGTGCTCAGGGTGCTGGGTGCTCAGTGCTCAGTGCTCAGGGTGCTCAGTGCTCAGTGCTCGGGGTGCTGGGTGCTCAGTGCTCGGGGCGCTGGGTGCTCAGTGCTCGGGGTGCTGGGTGCTCAGTACTCGGGGTGCTGGGTGCTCAGTGCTCAGGGTGCTGGGTTCTCAGTACTCAGGGTGATGGGTGCTTAGTGCTCGAGGTGCTCGGTGCTCAGTACTCAAGGTGCTGGGTGCTCAGTCCTCAGGGTGCTGGGTGCTCAGTGCTCAGTGTGCTCAGTGCTCTGTGCTCGGGGTGCTGGGTGCTCAGTGCTCGGGGCGCTGGGTGCTCAGTGCTCGGGGTGCTGGGTGCTCAGTACTCAGGGTGCTGTGTGCTTAGTGCTCAGTACTCAGCGTGCTGGGTGCTCAGTGCTCAGAGTGTTGGGTGCTCAGTACTCAGGGTGCTGGGTGCTCAGTGCTCAGTGCTCAGGGTGCTCAGTGCTCAGGGTGCTCAGTGCTCAGGGTGCTGGGTGCTCAGGGTGCTGGGTGCTCAGTGCTCGGGGTGCTGGGTGCTCAGTGCTCAGTGCTCAGTGTGCTGGGTGCTCAGTGCTCAGTGCTCAGGGTGCTGGGTGTTCAGTACTCAGGGTGCTCGGTGCTCAGTGCTCAGAGTGTTGGGTGCTCAGTACTCAGGGTGCTCGGTGCTCAGTGCCCTGTACTCAGGGTGCTCAGTACACAGGGTGCTGAGTGCTCAGTGCTCGGTGTGCTGGGTGCTCAGTACTCTGGGTGTTGGGTGCTCAGTACTCAGGGTTCTGGGTGCTCCGTGCTCGGGGTGCTGGGTGCTCAGTGCTCAGGGTGCTGGGTGCTCAGTGCTCAGGGTGCTGGGTGCTCAGTACTCAGGGTGCTGGGTGCTTAGTGCTCGAGGTGCTCGGTGCTCAGTACTCAAGGTGCTGGGTTCTAAGTGCTCAGCGTGCTGGGTGATCAGTACTCGGGGTGCTCCGTGCTCAGGGTGCTGGGTGCTGAGTGCTCAGGGTGCTGGGTGCTCAGTGCTCGGGGTGCTCGGTGCTCAGTGCTCAGGGTCCTGGGTGCTCAGTACTCAGGGTCCTGGGTGCTTAGTACCCAGGGTGCTCAGTGCTCAGTACACAGGGTGCTGGGTGCTCAGTGCTCGGGGTGCTGGGTGCTCAGTGCTCAGTACTCAGGGTGCTGGGTGCTCAGTGCTCGGGGTGCTGGGTGCTCAGTACTCTGCGTGCTGGGTGCTCAGTACTCAGGGTGCTGGGTGCTCAGTGCTCAGGGTGCTGGGTGCTCAGTGCTCAGGGTGCTGGGTGCTCAGTGAACGGGGTGCTGGGTGCTCAGTACTCAGGGTGCTCAGTGTTCGGGGAGCTCGGTGCTCAGTACTCAGGGTGCTGGGTGCTCAGTACTCAGTACTCGGGGTGCTGGGTGCTCAGTAATCAGGGTGCTGGGTGCTCAGTAGTCAGGGTGCTGGGAGATCATTCTCGGGGTGCTGGGTGCTCAGTGCTCGGGGTGCTGGGTGCTCAGTACTCAGGGTGCTGGGGGCTCAGTACTCAGGGTGCTGGGTGCTCAGTACTCAGGGTGCTCGGTTCTCAGTACTCAGGGTGCTGGGTGCTCATTCTCGGGGTGCTGGGTGTTCAATGCTCATGGTGCTGGGTGCTCAGTAATCAGGGTGCTGGGGGCTCAGTACTCAGGGTGCTGTGTGCTCAGTACTCAGGGTGATCTGTTCTCAGTACTCAGGTTGCTGGGTGCTGAGTGCTCAGGGTGCTGGGTGCTCAGGGCTCGGGGTGCTGCGTGCTCAGGGCTGTGGTGCTGGGTGCTCAGTGCTCAGTGCTCAGGGTGCTGGGTGCTCAGTGCTCAGGGTGCTGGTTGCTCAGTACTCAGGGTGCTGGGTGCTCAGTACTCAGGGTGCTGAGTTCTCAGTGCTCAGGGTGCTCTGTGCTCAGTACTCAGGGTGCTGGGTGCTCAGTGCTCAGGGTGCTGCGTGCTCAGTGCTCAGGGTGCTGGGTGCTCAGTGCTCAGGGTGATGGGTGCTCAGTACTCAGGGTGCTGGGTGCTCAGTGCTAGGGGCGCTCGGTGCTCAGTACTCAAGGTGCTGGGTGCTCAGTGCTCAGCGTGCAGGGTACTCATTCCTCGGGGTGCTCCGTGCTCAGTGATCAGGGTGCTGGGTGCTCAGTACTCAGGGTGCTCGGTGCTCAGTACTCAGGGTTCTCAGTGCTCAGTACTCAGGGTGCTGGCTGCTCAGTGCTCAGGGTGCTGGGTGATCAGTACTCAGGGTGCTGAGTGCTCAGTACTCGGGGTGCTTGGTGCTCAGTACTCAGGGTGCTCAGTGCTCAGTACTCAGGGTGCTGGGTGCTCAGTGCTCAGGGTGCTCAGTGCTCAGTGCTCGGGGTGCTGGGTGCTCAGTGCTTGGTGCGCTGGGTGCTCAGTGCTCGGGGTGCTGGGTGCTCAGTACTCGGCGTGCTGGGTGCTCAGTGCTCAGGGTGCTCAGTGCTCAGTACTCAGTGCTCAGGGTGCTCAGTGCTCAGTGCTCAGGGTGCTGGGTGTTCAGTACTCAGGGTGCTGGGTGCTCAGTACTCAGGGTGCTGGGTTCTCAGTGCTCAGGGTGCTGGGTGCTCAGTACTCTGGGTGTTGGGTGCTCAGTATTCAGGGTGCTATGTGCTCCGTGCTCGGGGTGCTGGGTGCTCATTGCTCAGGGTGCTGGGTGCTCAGTGCTCAGGGTGCTGGGTTCTCAGTACTCAGGGTGCTGGGTGCTTAGTGCTCGAGGTGCTCGGTGCTCAGTACTCAAGGTGCTGGGTGATCAGTCCTCAGGGTTCTGGGTGCTCAGTGCTCAGTGTGCTCAGTGCTCAGTGCTCGGGGTGCTGGGTACTCAGGGCTCGGGGCGCTGGGTGCTCAGTGCTCGGGGTGCTGGGTGCTCAGTACTCAGGGTGCTGTGTGCTTAGTGCTCAGTACTCAGCGTGCTGGGAGCTCAGTGCTCAGAGTGTTGGGTTCTCAGTACTCAGGGTGCTGGGTGCTCAGTGCTCAGTGCTCAGGGTGCTCAGTGCTCAGGGTGCTCAGTGCTCAGGGTGCTGGGTGCTCAGGGTGCTGGGTGCTCAGTGCTCGGGGTGCTGGGTGCTCAGTGCTCAGTGCTCAGGGTGCTGGGTGTTCAGTACTCAGGGTGCTCGGTGCTCAGTGCTCAGTGTGTTGGGTGCTCAGTACTCAGGGTGCTCGGTGCTCAGTGCTCTGTACTCAGGGTGCTCAGTACACAGGGTGCTGGGTGCTCAGTGCTCGGTGTGCTGGGTGCTCAGTACTCAGGGTGCTGGGTGCTCAGTACTCGGGGTGCTGGGTGCTCAGTACTCAGGGTGCTGTGTGCTCAGTGCTCGGGGTGCTGGGTGCTCAGTGCTCAGGGTGATCGGTGCTCAGTGCTCAGGGTGCTGGGTGCTCAGTCCTCCGGGTGCTCAGTGCTCAGGGTGCTGGGTGCTCAGTGCTCGGGTGCTCGGTGCTCAGTACTCAGGGTGATCGGTGCTCAGTGCTCAGGGTGCTGGGTGCTCAGTGCTCAGTGCTCAGGGTGCTGGTTGCTCAGTACTCAGGGTGCTGGGTGCTTAGTACTCAGGGTACTGTGTGCTCAGTGCTCAGGGTGCTCTGTGCTCAGTACTCAGGGTGCTGGGTGCTCAGTGCTCGGGGTGCTCCGTGCTCAGTGATCAGGGTGCTGGGTGCTCAGTACTCAGGGTGCTGGGTGCTCAGTAATCAGGGTGCTCAGTGCTCAGTACTCGGGGTGCTGGGTGCTCAGTACTCAGGGTGCTCAGTGCTCAGTACTCGGGGTGCTGGGTGCTCAGTTCTCAGTGTGCTCAGTGCTCAGTGCTCGGGGTGCTGGGTGCTCAGTGCTCGGGGCGCTGGGTGCTCAGTGCTCGGGTGCTGGGTGCTCAGTACTCAGGGTGCTGTGTGCTCAGTGCTCAGTACTCAGTGTGCTGGGTGCTCAGTGCTCAGTGCTCAGGGTGCTGGGTGCTCAGTGCTCAGTGCTCAGGGTGCTCAGTGCTCAGTGCTCGGGGTGCTGGGTGCTCAGTGCTCGGGGCGCTGGGTGCTCAGTGCTCGGGGTGCTGGGTGCTCAGTACTCGGGGTGCTGGGTGCTCAGTGCTCAGGGTGCTGGGTTCTCAGTACTCAGGGTGATGGGTGCTTAGTGCTCGAGGTGCTCGGTGCTCAGTACTCAAGGTGCTGGGTGCTCAGTCCTCAGGGTGCTGGGTGCTCAGTGCTCAGTGTGCTCAGTGCTCTGTGCTCGGGGTGCTGGGTGCTCAGTGCTCGGGGCGCTGGGTGCTCAGTGCTCGGGGTGCTGGGTGCTCAGTACTCAGGGTGCTGTGTGCTTAGTGCTCAGTACTCAGCGTGCTGGGTGCTCAGTGCTCAGAGTGTTGGGTGCTCAGTACTCAGGGTGCTGGGTGCTCAGTGCTCAGTGCTCAGGGTGCTCAGTGCTCAGGGTGCTCAGTGCTCAGGGTGCTGGGTGCTCAGGGTGCTGGGTGCTCAGTGCTCGGGGTGCTGGGTGCTCAGTGCTCAGTGCTCAGTGTGCTGGGTGCTCAGTGCTCAGTGCTCAGGGTGCTGGGTGTTCAGTACTCAGGGTGCTCGGTGCTCAGTGCTCAGAGTGTTGGGTGCTCAGTACTCAGGGTGCTCGGTGCTCAGTGCCCTGTACTCAGGGTGCTCAGTACACAGGGTGCTGAGTGCTCAGTGCTCGGTGTGCTGGGTGCTCAGTACTCTGGGTGTTGGGTGCTCAGTACTCAGGGTTCTGGGTGCTCCGTGCTCGGGGTGCTGGGTGCTCAGTGCTCAGGGTGCTGGGTGCTCAGTGCTCAGGGTGCTGGGTGCTCAGTACTCAGGGTGCTGGGTGCTTAGTGCTCGAGGTGCTCGGTGCTCAGTACTCAAGGTGCTGGGTTCTAAGTGCTCAGCGTGCTGGGTGATCAGTACTCGGGGTGCTCCGTGCTCAGGGTGCTGGGTGCTGAGTGCTCAGGGTGCTGGGTGCTCAGTGCTCGGGGTGCTCGGTGCTCAGTGCTCAGGGTCCTGGGTGCTCAGTACTCAGGGTCCTGGGTGCTTAGTACCCAGGGTGCTCAGTGCTCAGTACACAGGGTGCTGGGTGCTCAGTGCTCGGGGTGCTGGGTGCTCAGTGCTCAGTACTCAGGGTGCTGGGTGCTCAGTGCTCGGGGTGCTGGGTACTCAGGGCTCGGGGCGCTGGGTGCTCAGTGCTCGGGGTGCTGGGTGCTCAGTACTCAGGGTGCTGTGTGCTTAGTGCTCAGTACTCAGCGTGCTGGGAGCTCAGTGCTCAGAGTGTTGGGTTCTCAGTACTCAGGGTGCTGGGTGCTCAGTGCTCAGTGCTCAGGGTGCTCAGTGCTCAGGGTGCTCAGTGCTCAGGGTGCTGGGTGCTCAGGGTGCTGGGTGCTCAGTGCTCGGGGTGCTGGGTGCTCAGTGCTCAGTGCTCAGGGTGCTGGGTGTTCAGTACTCAGGGTGCTCGGTGCTCAGTGCTCAGTGTGTTGGGTGCTCAGTACTCAGGGTGCTCGGTGCTCAGTGCTCTGTACTCAGGGTGCTCAGTACACAGGGTGCTGGGTGCTCAGTGCTCGGTGTGCTGGGTGCTCAGTACTCAGGGTGCTGGGTGCTCAGTACTCGGGGTGCTGGGTGCTCAGTACTCAGGGTGCTGTGTGCTCAGTGCTCGGGGTGCTGGGTGCTCAGTGCTCAGGGTGATCGGTGCTCAGTGCTCAGGGTGCTGGGTGCTCAGTCCTCCGGGTGCTCAGTGCTCAGGGTGCTGGGTGCTCAGTGCTCGGGTGCTCGGTGCTCAGTACTCAGGGTGATCGGTGCTCAGTGCTCAGGGTGCTGGGTGCTCAGTGCTCAGTGCTCAGGGTGCTGGTTGCTCAGTACTCAGGGTGCTGGGTGCTTAGTACTCAGGGTGCTGTGTGCTCAGTGCTCAGGGTGCTCTGTGCTCAGTACTCAGGGTGCTGGGTGCTCAGTGCTCGGGGTGCTCCGTGCTCAGTGATCAGGGTGCTGGGTGCTCAGTACTCAGGGTGCTGGGTGCTCAGTAATCAGGGTGCTCAGTGCTCAGTACTCGGGGTGCTGGGTGCTCAGTACTCAGGGTGCTCAGTGCTCAGTACTCGGGGTGCTGGGTGCTCAGTTCTCAGTGTGCTCAGTGCTCAGTGCTCGGGGTGCTGGGTGCTCAGTGCTCGGGGCGCTGGGTGCTCAGTGCTCGGGTGCTGGGTGCTCAGTACTCAGGGTGCTGTGTGCTCAGTGCTCAGTACTCAGTGTGCTGGGTGCTCAGTGCTCAGAGTGTTGGGTGCTCAGTACTCAGGGTGCTGGGTGCTCAGTGCTCAGTGCTCAGGGTGCTCAGTGCTCAGGGTGCTCAGTGCTCAGGGTGCTGGGTGCTCAGGGTGCTGGGTGCTCAGTGCTCGGGGTGCTGGGTGCTCAGTGCTCAGTGCTCAGGGTGCTGGGTGCTCAGTGCTCAGTGCTCAGGGTGCTCAGTGCTCAGTGCTCGGGGTGCTGGGTGCTCAGTGCTCGGGGCGCTGGGTGCTCAGTGCTCGGGGTGCTGGGTGCTCAGTACTCGGGGTGCTGGGTGCTCAGTGCTCAGGGTGCTGGGTTCTCAGTACTCAGGGTGATGGGTGCTTAGTGCTCGAGGTGCTCGGTGCTCAGTACTCAAGGTGCTGGGTGCTCAGTCCTCAGGGTGCTGGGTGCTCAGTGCTCAGTGTGCTCAGTGCTCTGTGCTCGGGGTGCTGGGTGCTCAGTGCTCGGGGCGCTGGGTGCTCAGTGCTCGGGGTGCTGGGTGCTCAGTACTCAGGGTGCTGTGTGCTTAGTGCTCAGTACTCAGCGTGCTGGGTGCTCAGTGCTCAGAGTGTTGGGTGCTCAGTACTCAGGGTGCTGGGTGCTCAGTGCTCAGTGCTCAGGGTGCTCAGTGCTCAGGGTGCTCAGTGCTCAGGGTGCTGGGTGCTCAGGGTGCTGGGTGCTCAGTGCTCGGGGTGCTGGGTGCTCAGTGCTCAGTGCTCATGGTGCTGGGTGCTCAGTGCTCAGTGCTCAGGGTGCTGGGTGTTCAGTACTCAGGGTGCTCGGTGCTCAGTGCTCAGAGTGTTGGGTGCTCAGTACTCAGGGTGCTCGGTGCTCAGTGCCCTGTACTCAGGGTGCTCAGTACACAGGGTGCTGAGTGCTCAGTGCTCGGTGTGCTGGGTGCTCAGTACTCTGGGTGTTGGGTGCTCAGTACTCAGGGTTCTGGGTGCTCCGTGCTCGGGGTGCTGGGTGCTCAGTGCTCAGGGTGCTGGGTGCTCAGTGCTCAGGGTGCTGGGTGCTCAGTACTCAGGGTGCTGGGTGCTTAGTGCTCGAGGTGCTCGGTGCTCAGTACTCAAGGTGCTGGGTTCTAAGTGCTCAGCGTGCTGGGTGATCAGTACTCGGGGTGCTCCGTGCTCAGGGTGCTGGGTGCTGAGTGCTCAGGGTGCTGGGTGCTCAGTGCTCGGGGTGCTCGGTGCTCAGTGCTCAGGGTCCTGGGTGCTCAGTACTCAGGGTCCTGGGTGCTTAGTACCCAGGGTGCTCAGTGCTCAGTACACAGGGTGCTGGGTGCTCAGTGCTCGGGGTGCTGGGTGCTCAGTGCTCAGTACTCAGGGTGCTGGGTGCTCAGTGCTCGGGGTGCTGGGTGCTCAGTACTCTGCGTGCTGGGTGCTCAGTACTCAGGGTGCTGGGTGCTCAGTGCTCAGGGTGCTGGGTGCTCAGTGCTCAGGGTGCTGGGTGCTCAGTGAACGGGGTGCTGGGTGCTCAGTACTCAGGGTGCTCAGTGTTCGGGGAGCTCGGTGCTCAGTACTCAGGGTGCTGGGTGCTCAGTACTCAGTACTCGGGGTGCTGGGTGCTCAGTAATCAGGGTGCTGGGTGCTCAGTAGTCAGGGTGCTGGGAGATCATTCTCGGGGTGCTGGGTGCTCAGTGCTCGGGGTGCTGGGTGCTCAGTACTCAGGGTGCTGGGGGCTCAGTACTCAGGGTGCTGGGTGCTCAGTACTCAGGGTGCTCGGTTCTCAGTACTCAGGGTGCTGGGTGCTCATTCTCGGGGTGCTGGGTGTTCAATGCTCATGGTGCTGGGTGCTCAGTAATCAGGGTGCTGGGGGCTCAGTACTCAGGGTGCTGTGTGCTCAGTACTCAGGGTGATCTGTTCTCAGTACTCAGGTTGCTGGGTGCTGAGTGCTCAGGGTGCTGGGTGCTCAGGGCTCGGGGTGCTGCGTGCTCAGGGCTGTGGTGCTGGGTGCTCAGTGCTCAGTGCTCAGGGTGCTGGGTGCTCAGTGCTCAGGGTGCTGGTTGCTCAGTACTCAGTGTGCTGGGTGCTCAGTACTCAGGGTGCTGAGTTCTCAGTGCTCAGGGTGCTCTGTGCTCAGTACTCAGGGTGCTGGGTGCTCAGTGCTCAGGGTGCTGCGTGCTCAGTGCTCAGGGTGCTGGGTGCTCAGTGCTCAGGGTGATGGGTGCTCAGTACTCAGGGTGCTGGGTGCTCAGTGCTCGGGGCGCTCGGTGCTCAGTACTCAAGGTGCTGGGTGCTCAGTGCTCAGCGTGCAGGGTACTCATTCCTCGGGGTGCTCCGTGCTCAGTGATCAGGGTGCTGGGTGCTCAGTACTCAGGGTGCTCGGTGCTCAGTACTCAGGGTTCTCAGTGCTCAGTACTCAGGGTGCTGGCTGCTCAGTGCTCAGGGTGCTGGGTGATCAGTACTCAGGGTGCTGAGTGCTCAGTACTCGGGGTGCTTGGTGCTCAGTACTCAGGGTGCTCAGTGCTCAGTACTCAGGGTGCTGGGTGCTCAGTGCTCAGGGTGCTCAGTGCTCAGTGCTCGGGGTGCTGGGTGCTCAGTGCTTGGTGCGCTGGGTGCTCAGTGCTCGGGGTGCTGGGTGCTCAGTACTCGGCGTGCTGGGTGCTCAGTGCTCAGGGTGCTCAGTGCTCAGTACTCAGTGCTCAGGGTGCTCAGTGCTCAGTGCTCAGGGTGCTGGGTGTTCAGTACTCAGGGTGCTGGGTGCTCAGTACTCAGGGTGCTGGGTTCTCAGTGCTCAGGGTGCTGGGTGCTCAGTACTCTGGGTGTTGGGTGCTCAGTATTCAGGGTGCTATGTGCTCCGTGCTCGGGGTGCTGGGTGCTCATTGCTCAGGGTGCTGGGTGCTCAGTGCTCAGGGTGCTGGGTTCTCAGTACTCAGGGTGCTGGGTGCTTAGTGCTCGAGGTGCTCGGTGCTCAGTACTCAAGGTGCTGGGTGATCAGTCCTCAGGGTTCTGGGTGCTCAGTGCTCAGTGTGCTCAGTGCTCAGTGCTCGGGGTGCTGGGTACTCAGGGCTCGGGGCGCTGGGTGCTCAGTGCTCGGGGTGCTGGGTGCTCAGTACTCAGGGTGCTGTGTGCTTAGTGCTCAGTACTCAGCGTGCTGGGAGCTCAGTGCTCAGAGTGTTGGGTTCTCAGTACTCAGGGTGCTGGGTGCTCAGTGCTCAGTGCTCAGGGTGCTCAGTGCTCAGGGTGCTCAGTGCTCAGGGTGCTGGGTGCTCAGGGTGCTGGGTGCTCAGTGCTCGGGGTGCTGGGTGCTCAGTGCTCAGTGCTCAGGGTGCTGGGTGTTCAGTACTCAGGGTGCTCGGTGCTCAGTGCTCAGTGTGTTGGGTGCTCAGTACTCAGGGTGCTCGGTGCTCAGTGCTCTGTACTCAGGGTGCTCAGTACACAGGGTGCTGGGTGCTCAGTGCTCGGTGTGCTGGGTGCTCAGTACTCAGGGTGCTGGGTGCTCAGTACTCGGGGTGCTGGGTGCTCAGTACTCAGGGTGCTGTGTGCTCAGTGCTCGGGGTGCTGGGTGCTCAGTGCTCAGGGTGATCGGTGCTCAGTGCTCAGGGTGCTGGGTGCTCAGTCCTCCGGGTGCTCAGTGCTCAGGGTGCTGGGTGCTCAGTGCTCGGGTGCTCGGTGCTCAGTACTCAGGGTGATCGGTGCTCAGTGCTCAGGGTGCTGGGTGCTCAGTGCTCAGTGCTCAGGGTGCTGGTTGCTCAGTACTCAGGGTGCTGGGTGCTTAGTACTCAGGGTACTGTGTGCTCAGTGCTCAGGGTGCTCTGTGCTCAGTACTCAGGGTGCTGGGTGCTCAGTGCTCGGGGTGCTCCGTGCTCAGTGATCAGGGTGCTGGGTGCTCAGTACTCAGGGTGCTGGGTGCTCAGTAATCAGGGTGCTCAGTGCTCAGTACTCGGGGTGCTGGGTGCTCAGTACTCAGGGTGCTCAGTGCTCAGTACTCGGGGTGCTGGGTGCTCAGTTCTCAGTGTGCTCAGTGCTCAGTGCTCGGGGTGCTGGGTGCTCAGTGCTCGGGGCGCTGGGTGCTCAGTGCTCGGGTGCTGGGTGCTCAGTACTCAGGGTGCTGTGTGCTCAGTGCTCAGTACTCAGTGTGCTGGGTGCTCAGTGCTCAGAGTGTTGGGTGCTCAGTACTCAGGGTGCTTGGTGCTCAGTGCTCAGTGCTCAGGGTGCTCAGTGCTCAGGGTGCTCAGTGCTCAGGGTGCTGGGTGCTCAGGGTGCTGGGTGCTCAGTGCTCGGTGTGCTGGGTGCTCAGTGCTCAGTGCTCAGGGTGCTGGGTGCTCAGTGCTCAGTGCTCAGGGTGCTCAGTGCTCAGTGCTCGGGGTGCTGGGTGCTCAGTGCTCGGGGCGCTGGGTGCTCAGTGCTCGGGGTGCTGGGTGCTCAGTACTCGGGGTGCTGGGTGCTCAGTGCTCAGGGTGCTGGGTTCTCAGTACTCAGGGTGCTGGGTGCTTAGTGCTCGAGGTGCTCGGTGCTCAGTACTCAAGGTGCTGGGTGCTCAGTCCTCAGGGTGCTGGGTGCTCAGTGCTCAGTGTGCTCAGTGCTCTGTGCTCGGGGTGCTGGGTGCTCAGTGCTCGGGGCGCTGGGTGCTCAGTGCTCGGGGTGCTGGGTGCTCAGTACTCAGGGTGCTGTGTGCTTAGTGCTCAGTACTCAGCGTGCTGGGTGCTCAGTGCTCAGAGTGTTGGGTGCTCAGTACTCAGGGTGCTGGGTGCTCAGTGCTCAGTGCTCAGGGTGCTCAGTGCTCAGGGTGCTCAGTGCTCAGGGTGCTGGGTGCTCAGGGTGCTGGGTGCTCAGTGCTCGGGGTGCTGGGTGCTCAGTGCTCAGTGCTCATGGTGCTGGGTGCTCAGTGCTCAGTGCTCAGGGTGCTGGGTGTTCAGTACTCAGGGTGCTCGGTGCTCAGTGCTCAGAGTGTTGGGTGCTCAGTACTCAGGGTGCTCGGTGCTCAGTGCCCTGTACTCAGGGTGCTCAGTACACAGGGTGCTGAGTGCTCAGTGCTCGGTGTGCTGGGTGCTCAGTACTCTGGGTGTTGGGTGCTCAGTACTCAGGGTTCTGGGTGCTCCGTGCTCGGGGTGCTGGGTGCTCAGTGCTCAGGGTGCTGGGTGCTCAGTGCTCAGGGTGCTGGGTGCTCAGTACTCAGGGTGCTGGGTGCTTAGTGCTCGAGGTGCTCGGTGCTCAGTACTCAAGGTGCTGGGTTCTAAGTGCTCAGCGTGCTGGGTGATCAGTACTCGGGGTGCTCCGTGCTCAGGGTGCTGGGTGCTGAGTGCTCAGGGTGCTGGGTGCTCAGTGCTCGGGGTGCTCGGTGCTCAGTGCTCAGGGTCCTGGTTGCTCAGTACTCAGGGTCCTGGGTGCTTAGTACCCAGGGTGCTCAGTGCTCAGTACACAGGGTGCTGGGTGCTCAGTGCTCGGGGTGCTGGGTGCTCAGTGCTCAGTACTCAGGGTGCTGGGTGCTCAGTGCTCGGGGTGCTGGGTGCTCAGTACTCTGCGTGCTGGGTGCTCAGTACTCAGGGTGCTGGGTGCTCAGTGCTCAGGGTGCTGGGTGCTCAGTGCTCAGGGTGCTGGGTGCTCAGTGAACGGGGTGCTGGGTGCTCAGTACTCAGGGTGCTCAGTGTTCGGGGAGCTCGGTGCTCAGTACTCAGGGTGCTGGGTGCTCAGTACTCAGTACTCGGGGTGCTGGGTGCTCAGTAATCAGGGTGCTGGGTGCTCAGTAGTCAGGGTGCTGGGAGATCATTCTCGGGGTGCTGGGTGCTCAGTGCTCGGGGTGCTGGGTGCTCAGTACTCAGGGTGCTGGGGGCTCAGTACTCAGGGTGCTGGGTGCTCAGTACTCAGGGTGCTCGGTTCTCAGTACTCAGGGTGCTGGGTGCTCATTCTCGGGGTGCTGGGTGTTCAATGCTCATGGTGCTGGGTGCTCAGTAATCAGGGTGCTGGGGGCTCAGTACTCAGGGTGCTGTGTGCTCAGTACTCAGGGTGATCTGTTCTCAGTACTCAGGTTGCTGGGTGCTGAGTGCTCGGGGTGCTGGGTGCTCAGTACTCGGGGTGCTCAGTGCTCAGTACTCAGGGTGCTGGGTGCTCAGTACTCAGTGCTCGGGGTGCTCGGTGCTCAGTGCTCAGGGTCCTGGGTGCTCAGTACTCAGGGTCCTGGGTGCTTAGTACCCAGGGTGCTCAGTGCTCAGTACACAGGTTGCTGGGTGCTCAGTGCTCGGGGTGCTGGGTGCTCAGTGCTCAGTACTCAGGGTGCTGGGTGCTCAGTGCTCGGGGTGCTGGGTGCTCAGTACTCTGCGTGCTGGGTGCTCAGTACTCAGGGTGCTGGGTGCTCAGTGCTCAGGGTGCTGGGTGCTCAGTGCTCAGGGTGCTGGGTGCTCAGTGAACGGGGTGCTGGGTGCTCAGTACTCAGGGTGCTCAGTGTTCGGGGAGCTCGGTGCTCAGTACTCAGGGTGCTGGGTGCTCAGTGCTTGGTGCGCTGGGTGCTCAGTGCTCGGGGTGCTGGGTGCTCAGTACTCGGCGTGCTGGGTGCTCAGTGCTCAGGGTGCTCAGTGCTCAGTACTCAGTGCTCAGGGTGCTCAGTGCTCAGTGCTCAGGGTGCTGGGTGTTCAGTACTCAGGGTGCTGGGTGCTCAGTACTCAGGGTGCTGGGTGCTCAGTGCTCAGGGTGCTGGGTGCTCAGTACTCTGGGTGTTGGGTGCTCAGTATTCAGGGTGCTATGTGCTCCGTGCTCGGGGTGCTGGGTGCTCATTGCTCAGGGTGCTGGGTGCTCAGTGCTCAGGGTGCTGGGTTCTCAGTACTCAGGGTGCTGGGTGCTTAGTGCTCGAGGTGCTCGGTGCTCAGTACTCAAGGTGCTGGGTGATCAGTCCTCAGGGTTCTGGGTGCTCAGTGCTCAGTGTGCTCAGTGCTCAGTGCTCGGGGTGCTGGGTACTCAGGGCTCGGGGCGCTGGGTGCTCAGTGCTCGGGGTGCTGGGTGCTCAGTACTCAGGGTGCTGTGTGCTTAGTGCTCAGTACTCAGCGTGCTGGGAGCTCAGTGCTCAGAGTGTTGGGTGCTCAGTACTCAGGGTGCTGGGTGCTCAGTGCTCAGTGCTCAGGGTGCTCAGTGCTCAGGGTGCTCAGTGCTCAGGGTGCTGGGTGCTCAGGGTGCTGGGTGCTCAGTGATCGGGGTGCTGGGTGCTCAGTGCTCAGTGCTCAGGGTGCTGGGTGTTCAGTACTCAGGGTGCTCGGTGCTCAGTGCTCTGTACTCAGGGTGCTCAGTACACAGGGTGCTGGGTGCTCAGTGCTCGGTGTGCTGGGTGCTCAGTACTCAGGGTGCTGGGTGCTCAGTACTCGGGGTGCTGGGTGCTCAGTACTCAGGGTGCTGTGTGCTCAGTGCTCGGGGTGCTGGGTGCTCAGTGCTCAGGGTGATCGGTGCTCAGTGCTCAGGGTGCTGGGTGCTCAGTCCTCCGGGTGCTCAGTGCTCAGGGTGCTGGGTGCTCAGTGCTCGGGTGCTCGGTGCTCAGTACTCAGGGTGATCGGTGCTCAGTGCTCAGGGTGCTGGGTGCTCAGTGCTCAGGGTGCTGGTTGCTCAGTACTCAGGGTGCTGGGTGCTCAGTACTCAGGGTGCTGTGTGCTCAGTGCTCAGGGTGCTCTGTGCTCAGTACTCAGGGTGCTGGGTGCTCAGTGCTCGGGGTGCTCCGTGCTCAGTGATCAGGGTGCTGGGTGCTCAGTACTCAGTGTGCTGGGTGCTCAGTACTCAGGGTGCTCAGTGCTCAGTACTCGGGGTGCTGGGTGCTCAGTACTCAGGGTGCTCAGTGCTCAGTACTCGGGGTGCTGGGTGCTCAGTGCTCAGTGTGCTCAGTGCTCAGTGCTCGGGGTGCTGGGTGCTCAGTGCTCGGGGCGCTGGGTGCTCAGTGCTCGGGTGCTGGGTGCTCAGTACACAGGTTGCTGTGTGCTCAGTGCTCAGTACTCAGCGTGCTGGGTGCTCAGTGCTCAGAGTGTTGGGTGCTCAGTACTCAGGGTGCTGGGTGCTCAGTGCTCAGTGCTCAGGGTGCTCAGTGCTCAGGGTGCTCAGTGCTCAGGGTGCTGGGTGCTCAGGGTGCTGGGTGCTCAGTGCTCGGGGTGCTGGGTGCTCAGTGCTCAGTGCTCAGGGTGCTGGGTGCTCAGTGCTCAGTGCTCAGGGTGCTGGGTGTTCAGTACTCAGGGTGCTCGGTGCTCAGTGCTCAGGGTGCTGGGTGCTCAGTACTCAGGGTGCTGGGTGCTCAGTGCTCGGGGTGCTGGGTGCTCAGTGCTCAGGGTGATCAGTGCTCAGTACTCAGGGTGCTGGGTGCTCAGTGCTCAGGGTGCTGGGTGCTCAGTCCTCAGGGTGCTCAGTTCTCAGTGTGCTCGGTGCTCAGTGCTCAGTACTCAGGGTGCTCAGTACTCAGGGTGCTGGGTGCTCAGTGCTCGGGGTGCTGGGTGCTCAGTACTCAGGGTGCTGGGTGCTCAGTACTCGGGGTGCTGGGTGCTCAGTACTCAGGGTGCTGGGTGCTCAGTGCTCGGGGTGCTGGGTGCTCAGTGCTCAGGGTGATCGGTGCTCAGTGCTCAGGGTGCTGGGTGCTCAGTCCTCCGGGTGCTCAGTGCTCAGGGTGCTGGGTGCTCAGTGCTCGGGGTGCTCGGTGCTCAGTACTCAGGGTGCTGAGTGCTCAGTACTCAGGGTGCTGGGTGCTCAGTACTCAGGGTGCTGGGTGCTCAGTACTCAGGGTGCTGGGTGCTCAGTGTTCAGGGTGCTGGGTGCTCAGTGCTCGGGGTGCTGGGTGCTCAGTACTCAGGGTGCTGGGGGCTCAGTACTCAGGGTGCTGGGTGCTCAGTACTCAGGGTGCTCGGTTCTCAGTACTCAGGGTGCTGGGTGCTCATTCTCGGGGTGCTGGGTGTTCAATGCTCATGGTGCTGGGTGCTCAGTAATCAGGGTGCTGGGGGCTCAGTACTCAGGGTGCTGTGTGCTCAGTACTCAGGGTGATCTGTTCTCAGTACTCAGGTTGCTGGGTGCTGAGTGCTCGGGGTGCTGGGTGCTCAGTACTCGGGGTGCTCAGTGCTCAGTACTCAGGGTGCTGGGTGCTCAGTACTCAGTGCTCGGGGTGCTCGGTGCTCAGTGCTCAGGGTCCTGGGTGCTCAGTACTCAGGGTCCTGGGTGCTTAGTACCCAGGGTGCTCAGTGCTCAGTACACAGGTTGCTGGGTGCTCAGTGCTCGGGGTGCTGGGTGCTCAGTGCTCAGTACTCAGGGTGCTGGGTGCTCAGTGCTCGGGGTGCTGGGTGCTCAGTACTCTGCGTGCTGGGTGCTCAGTACTCAGGGTGCTGGGTGCTCAGTGCTCAGGGTGCTGGGTGCTCAGTGCTCAGGGTGCTGGGTGCTCAGTGAACGGGGTGCTGGGTGCTCAGTACTCAGGGTGCTCAGTGTTCGGGGAGCTCGGTGCTCAGTACTCAGGGTGCTGGGTGCTCAGTGCTTGGTGCGCTGGGTGCTCAGTGCTCGGGGTGCTGGGTGCTCAGTACTCGGCGTGCTGGGTGCTCAGTGCTCAGGGTGCTCAGTGCTCAGTACTCAGTGCTCAGGGTGCTCAGTGCTCAGTGCTCAGGGTGCTGGGTGTTCAGTACTCAGGGTGCTGGGTGCTCAGTACTCAGGGTGCTGGGTGCTCAGTGCTCAGGGTGCTGGGTGCTCAGTACTCTGGGTGTTGGGTGCTCAGTATTCAGGGTGCTATGTGCTCCGTGCTCGGGGTGCTGGGTGCTCATTGCTCAGGGTGCTGGGTGCTCAGTGCTCAGGGTGCTGGGTTCTCAGTACTCAGGGTGCTGGGTGCTTAGTGCTCGAGGTGCTCGGTGCTCAGTACTCAAGGTGCTGGGTGATCAGTCCTCAGGGTTCTGGGTGCTCAGTGCTCAGTGTGCTCAGTGCTCAGTGCTCGGGGTGCTGGGTACTCAGGGCTCGGGGCGCTGGGTGCTCAGTGCTCGGGGTGCTGGGTGCTCAGTACTCAGGGTGCTGTGTGCTTAGTGCTCAGTACTCAGCGTGCTGGGAGCTCAGTGCTCAGAGTGTTGGGTGCTCAGTACTCAGGGTGCTGGGTGCTCAGTGCTCAGTGCTCAGGGTGCTCAGTGCTCAGGGTGCTCAGTGCTCAGGGTGCTGGGTGCTCAGGGTGCTGGGTGCTCAGTGCTCGGGGTGCTGGGTGCTCAGTGCTCAGTGCTCAGGGTGCTGGGTGTTCAGTACTCAGGGTGCTCGGTGCTCAGTGCTCTGTACTCAGGGTGCTCAGTACACAGGGTGCTGGGTGCTCAGTGCTCGGTGTGCTGGGTGCTCAGTACTCAGGGTGCTGGGTGCTCAGTACTCGGGGTGCTGGGTGCTCAGTACTCAGGGTGCTGTGTGCTCAGTGCTCGGGGTGCTGGGTGCTCAGTGCTCAGGGTGATCGGTGCTCAGTGCTCAGGGTGCTGGGTGCTCAGTCCTCCGGGTGCTCAGTGCTCAGGGTGCTGGGTGCTCAGTGCTCGGGTGCTCGGTGCTCAGTACTCAGGGTGATCGGTGCTCAGTGCTCAGGGTGCTGGGTGCTCAGTGCTCAGTGCTCAGGGTGCTGGTTGCTCAGTACTCAGGGTGCTGGGTGCTCAGTACTCAGGGTGCTGTGTGCTCAGTGCTCAGGGTGCTCTGTGCTCAGTACTCAGGGTGCTGGGTGCTCAGTGCTCGGGGTGCTCCGTGCTCAGTGATCAGGGTGCTGGGTGCTCAGTACTCAGTGTGCTGGGTGCTCAGTACTCAGGGTGCTCAGTGCTCAGTACTCGGGGTGCTGGGTGCTCAGTACTCAGGGTGCTCAGTGCTCAGTACTCGGGGTGCTGGGTGCTCAGTGCTCAGTGTGCTCAGTGCTCAGTGCTCGGGGTGCTGGGTGCTCAGTGCTCGGGGCGCTGGGTGCTCAGTGCTCGGGTGCTGGGTGCTCAGTACTCAGGTTGCTGTGTGCTCAGTGCTCAGTACTCAGCGTGCTGGGTGCTCAGTGCTCAGAGTGTTGGGTGCTCAGTACTCAGGGTGCTGGGTGCTCAGTGCTCAGTGCTCAGTGTGCTCAGTGCTCAGGGTGCTCAGTGCTCAGGGTGCTGGGTGCTCAGGGTGCTGGGTGCTCAGTGCTCGGGGTGCTGGGTGCTCAGTGCTCAGTGCTCAGGGTGCTGGGTGCTCAGTGCTCAGTGCTCAGGGTGCTGGGTGTTCAGTACTCAGGGTGCTCGGTGCTCAGTGCTCAGGGTGCTGGGTGCTCAGTACTCAGGGTGCTGGGTGCTCAGTGCTCGGGGTTATGGGTGCTCAGTGCTCAGGGTGATCAGTGCTCAGTACTCAGGGTGCTGGGTGCTCAGTGCTCAGGGTGCTGGGTGCTCAGTCCTCAGGGTGCTCAGTTCTCAGTGTGCTCGGTGCTGAGTGCTCAGTACTCAGGGTGCTCAGTACTCAGGGTGCTGGGTGCTCAGTGCTCGGGGTGCTGGGTGCACAGTACTCAGGGTGCTGGGTGCTCAGTGCTCGGGGTGCTGGGTGCTCAGTGCTCAGGGTGCTGGGTGCTCAGTGCTCGGGGTGCTGGGTGCTCAGTGCTCAGGGTGATCGGTGCTCAGTGCTCAGGGTGCTGGGTGCTCAGTCCTCCGGGTGCTCAGTGCTCAGGGTGCTGGGTGCTCAGTGCTCGGGGTGCTCGGTGCTCAGTACTCAGGGTGCTGAGTGCTCAGTACTCAGGGTGCTGGGTGCTCAGTACTCAGGGTGCTGGGTGCTCAGTACTCAGGGTGCTGGGTGCTCAGTGTTCAGGGTGCTGGGTGCTCAGTGCTCAGGGTGCTGGGTCCTCAGTGCTCGGGGTGCTGGGTGCTCAGGGCTGTGGTGCTGGGTGCTCAGTGCTCAGTGCTCAGGGTGCTGGGTGCTCAGTGCTCAGTGCTCAGGGTGCTGGTTGCTCAGTACTCAGGGTGCTGGGTGCTCAGTACTCAGGGTGCTGGGTTCTCAGTGCTCAGGGTGCTCTGTGCTCAGTACTCAGGGTGCTGGGTGCTCAGTGCTCAGGGTGCTGCGTGCTCAGTGCTCAGGGTGCTGGGTGCTCAGTGCTCAGGGTGCTGGGTGCTCAGTACTCAGGGTGCTGGGTGCTCAGTGCTCGGGGCGCTCGGTTCTCAGTACTCAAGGTGCTGGGTGCTCAGTGCTCAGGGTGCAGGGTACTCAGTCCTCGGGGTGCTCCGTACTCAGTGATCAGGGTGCTGGGTGCTCAGTACTCAGGGTGCTCGGTGCTCAGTACTCAGGGTTCTCAGTGCTCAGTACTCAGGGTGCTGGGTGCTCAGTGCTCAGGGTGCTGGGTGCTCAGTACTCTGGGTGCTGAGTGCTCAGTACTCGGGGTGCTTGGTGCTCAGTACTCAGGGTGCTCAGTGCTCAGTACTCGGGGTGCTGGGTGCTCAGTGCTCAGGGTGCTCAGTGCTCAGTGCTCGGGGTGCTGGGTGCTCAGTGCTCGGGGCGCTGGGTGCTCAGTGCTCGGGGTGCTGGGTGCTCAGTACTCGGGGTGCTGGGTGCTCAGTGCTCAGGGTGCTGGGTTCTCAGTACTCAGGGTGCTGGGTGCTTAGTGCTCGAGGTGCTCGGTGCTCAGTACTCAAGGTGCTGGGTGCTCAGTCCTCAGGGTGCTGGGTGCTCAGTGCTCAGTGTGCTCAGTGCTCAGTGCTCGGGGTGCTGGGTGCTCAGTGCTCGGGGCGCTGGGTGCTCAGTGCTCGGGGTGCTGGGTGCTCATTACTCAGGGTGCTGTGTGCTTAGTGCTCAGTACTCAGCGTGCTGGGTGCTCAGTGCTCAGAGTGTTGGGTGCTCAGTACTCAGGGTGCTGGGTGCTCAGTGCTCAGTGCTCAGGGTGCTCAGTGCTCAGGGTGCTCAGTGCTCAGGGTGCTGGGTGCTCAGGGTGCTGGGTGCTCAGTGCTCGGGGTGCTGGGTGCTCAGTGCTCAGTGCTCAGGGTGCTGGGTGCTCAGTGCTCAGTGCTCAGGGTGCTGGGTGTTCAGTACTCAGGGTGCTCGGTGCTCAGTGCTCAGAGTGTTGGGTGCTCAGTACTCAGGGTGCTCGGTGCTCAGTGCTCTGTACTCAGGGTGCTCAGTACACAGGGTGCTGAGTGCTCAGTGCTCGGTGTGCTGGGTGCTCAGTACTCAGGGTGCTGGGTGCTCAGTACTCGGGGTGCTGGGTGCTCAGTACTCAGGGTGCTGTGTGCTCAGTGCTCGGGGTGCTGGGTGCTCAGTACTCTGGGTGTTGGGTGCTCAGTACTCAGGGTTCTGGGTGCTCCGTGCTCGGGGTGCTGGGTGCTCAGTGCTCAGGGTGCTGGGTGCTCAGTACTCAGGGTCCTGGGTGCTTAGTGCTCGAGGTGCTCGGTGCTCAGTACTCAAGGTGCTGGGTTCTAAGTGCTCAGCGTGCTGGGTGATCAGTACTCGGGGTGCTCCGTGCTCAGGGTGCTGGGTGCTGAGTGCTCAGGGTGCTGAGTGCTCAGTGCTCGGGGTGCTCGGTGCTCAGTGCTCAGGGTCCTGGGTGCTCAGTACTCAGGGTCCTGGGTGCTTAGTACCCAGGGTGCTCAGTGCTCAGTACACAGGGTGCTGGGTGCTCAGTGCTCGGGGTGCTGGGTGCTCAGTGCTCAGTACTCAGGGTGCTGGGTGCTCAGTGCTCGGGGTGCTGGGTGCTCAGTACTCTGCGTGCTGGGTGCTCAGTACTCAGGGTGCTGGGTGCTCAGTGCTCAGGGTGCTGGGTGCTCAGTGCTCAGGGTGCTGGGTGCTCAGTGAACGGGGTGCTGGGTGCTCAGTACTCAGGGTGCTCAGTGTTCGGGGAGCTCGGTGCTCAGTACTCAGGGTGCTGGGTGCTCAGTACTCAGTACTCGGGGTGCTGGGTGCTCAGTAATCAGGGTGCTGGGTGCTCAGTAGTCAGGGTGCTGGGTGCTCATTCTCGGGGTGCTGGGTGCTCAGTGCTCGGGGTGCTGGGTGCTCAGTACTCAGGGTGCTGTGTGCTCAGTACTCAGGGTGATCTGTTCTCAGTACTCAGGTTTCTGGGTGCTGAGTGCTCGGGGTGCTGGGTGCTCAGTACTCGGGGTGCTCAGTGCTCAGTACTCAGGGTGCTGGGTGCTCAGTACTCAGTGCTCGGGGTGCTCGGTGCTCAGTGCTCAGGGTCCTTGGTGCTCAGTACTCAGGGTCCTGGGTGCTTAGTACCCAGGGTGCTCAGTGCTCAGTACACAGGTGTTGTGATAGGAGCGGCGGGCTGTGTCCCGCCACCCGGCTAGCTTTACCCGAAATAATTACACGGAAACTGTATTCTTTTAAACACTGCCTGACCCATTAGTTTCAGTTTCTTATTGGCTAGCTTTTACATATTGATCTAACCCATTTCTATTAATCTGTGTAGCCCACGAGCTGGCTTACCAGGAATGATCTTAACCTGCGTCTGTCTGGAGTGGGACAATCATGGCGACTCCCTGACTTAGCTTTTTTCTCCCAGCATTTTGTTCTGTTTACTCCGCCTACCTAAGGGTTGGCCTATCAAATGGGTCTAGGCAGTTTTTTTATTAATAAGAAATCACTCCCACATCATTTCCCCTTTTTCTGTTTAAACAAAAAAGAAAGGCTTTAACTTTAACATAGTAAAATTACATATAGCAAAACAGTTATCAAGCAAGAATTATAGTTACAATATTTATATCTATTTTATCTTTTATCATAACTAAGGAAAACTATAACTATCTATTCATTCTTCAACTCCATCAAAGACTCCAGAAGGATATAATACTACCTAAGTAAACAAGAAATAAGAAAACTCTGGAAATGACAGAGACATCTTGCTGCCTGGACAGTCACCCAAAGTTCTTTTGTATGGTTGGGGCATCCATCTTCAGCCTTCAGGCCCATAGTATCCAGCAGACATTTCCATGAAGCAGGAAATTTCAAAGACAGTTCAGTCACTATCTGCTGTGTCCTGCAGAATGTCTCGCAGACTCTTTCATGAGTCATGAACCCCAAAAGGCCGTCTCACCTTTAGGCAAGTTTAGCAGTCCTCTCTCTGCGGGTTCTCTGTGTCCATTTTATGCAACAGACCAGGCAAGAGCAGTTTCTTGCCCAAATGGCTATCCAACTCCATAAGGATCCTCTTCGATGCCCATCTTCCTCTTGAAGTAGATTGGTGCCGCCAGGAGCAGATATGTCTCATTGTCATGAAAAGTCCTAAGTTATTAAAACATTAAATGCCATATTCTGCAGTCTTTGAAAGATATGAAGAATGTCTATCTAACTGAAATGTATCTCTATATATCTAGAAAATCTAACTAACATGACTACAAGATTGACTATTATTGATGATTAACCATTAACCTATATTTCTTAATTATACATTACATTTTTAAATGAACTACACAATCACAATACCTTAATCAAGATCAGAAATACATATACATATAACAAAATTGACTGTAAAATCCACACCAATGCAAATTACTCATACCTATATCATTTCCCCCTTTAAATGTAAAAGAACATTTACAAACAATATTTTGGGAACATGGGCGCAGTTTTTTCTCTCCAAACTGCTTTCTGCTGAATGGGGGCGCTGTTAATCAGATCATTTAGGGTGTAACCTGTGTGCCAGGTTTATCTCAGTTGTCAGTTGAGTGAAGTAATTTTTTGAGGGTGTTCACAGGAACTTTTCGGGAGGTCGTGGTCTATCATACCATATCGGGATAGATGCAATCCACAGGGTCTGGTCCTCTGTGAAAACAAAAGAAGACCCTTTCCAAAGTATCATATCCTTAGACCCAAATTTTGAAATCGTAATACCTTTATATCCATTATGGTTTAGCTTGGCAGCCCATGTAATGAAATGTCTGTCTGTACTTAGCTCCTTTACAGTCAAAAATTTTAAAGAAAACACAATGTACATAATCCAGACTCTCTGTGAATTTTTTATTTTTACGTGGCTTATTTTTTTTATTTCTTTTAATCTCTTAACTATCTGTACTCTGTCTCTTTAAAGACTTTACCCTTTTTTTTAAGACATTTGCTTTATTCTCTATATTCTTATTCTTCTCTCTTTTAAGCCTATGTACATTCATCCAACGCTGTGATCCACTGAGGTCTGTTATGTCTGAATCTGTTTTATTGTGAATCTGTAATATTTTTACTATCCAGGAGCATTTCTTAAAATGTTAAGCACTTCTTAAAAACTTAAGTTGTACCATGTACAGGTAATACGGTACCACCTGTGTCCTGCCCAGTCTAAACCTTAACTGTGCTGTTATTATGGTAATTACGGTAGTTCCTGCCAACCAGCACAGTTCAGCAAGGAGCAGCCTCTCCTGCCTCAGATCCATTTGGTGTCCCTGAGCTGTGCACAGTTCCAGGCACACAGCAAGTCCTCATTGGAGCCGCACTCAGTAGTTTAATTTTGAGACTGAGCATGCAGCACAGAAACTCTTTTTATCCAAGTTACAACCAAATCTGACACGCAGAGCACTGCGCAGTCTGAAAACACGTCTCTTTTACCATGCTCTTCTGCCTGCCTAAGCCTGATTCTGCCATCTGCCCAGGTGCAGGCGGGGAGCGCTGAGAGCACTCTCCTTCCGATCCCAAGCGGGAACACAAACATCCAGTCCCATAAAATCCATTGAAATGTTTTAAAGCCAGAGTTTGCACTGGCGGCACAGTCCCAAGAAGCCGCACTTTAAAATGACGCAGCTTTTTTTTCTGTTGCTGTTGCCGAATCAGGAAATCTCTCTACAGCACGCCACCAACAAACAGCAAAAATCTGTGTTAAAGTCTCTCTCCCTTATTTTTAAGCCTTTTCAGGTTTTTAAGTGGATTTAGCCCCACGTTGGGCGCCATTCTGTTGTGATAGGAGCGGCGGGCTGTGTCCCGCCACCCGGCTAGCTTTACCCGAAATAATTACACGGAAACTGTATTCTTTTAAACACTGCCTGACCCATTAGTTTCAGTTTCTTATTGGCTAGCTTTTACATATTGATCTAACCCATTTCTATTAATCTGTGTAGCCCACGAGCAGGCTTACCAGGAATGATCTTAACCTGTGTCTGTCTGGAGTGGGACAATCATGGCGACTCCCTGACTTAGCTTTTTTCTCCCAGCATTTTGTTCTGTTTACTCCGCCTACCTAAGGGTTGGGGTATCAAATGGGTCTAGGCAGTTTTTTTATTAATAAGAAATCACTCCCACATCACACAGGGTGCTGGGTGCTCAGTGCTCGGGGTGCTGGGTGCTCAGTGCTCAGTACTCAGGGTGCTGGGTGCTCAGTGCTCGGGGTGCTGGGTGCTCAGTACTATGCGTGCTGGGAGCTCAGTACTCAGGGTGCTGGGTGCTCAGTGCTCAGGGTGCTGGGTGCTCAGTGCTCAGGGTGCTGGGTGCTCAGTGAACGGGGTGCTGGGTGCTCAGTACTCAGGGTGCTCAGTGTTCGGGGAGCTCGGTGCTCAGTACTCAGGGTGCTGGGTGCTCAGTACTCAGTACTCGGGGTGCTGGGTGCTCAGTAATCAGGGTGCTGGGTGCTCAGTAGTCAGGGTGCTGGGTGCTCATTCTCGGGGTGCTGGGTGCTCAGTGCTCGGGGTGCTGGGTGCTCAGTACTCAGGGTGCTGGGGGCTCAGTACTCAGGGTGCTGGGTGCTCAGTACTCAGGGTGCTCGGTTCTCAGTACTCAGGGTGCTGGGTGCTCATTCTCGGGGTGCTGGGTGTTCAATACTCATGGTGCTGGGTGCTCAGTAATCAGGGTGCTGGGGGCTCAGTACTCAGGGTGCTGTGTGCTCAGTACTCAGGGTGATCTGTTCTCAGTACTCAGGTTGCTGGGTGCTCAGTGCTCGGGGCGCTGGGTGCTCAGTGCTCGGGGTGCTGGGTGCTCAGTACTCGGGGTGCTGGGTGCTCAGTGCTCAGGGTGCTGGGTTCTCAGTACTCAGGGTGCTGGGTGCTTAGTGCTCGAGGTGCTCGGTGCTCAGTACTCAAGGTGCTGGGTGCTCAGTCCTCAGGGTGCTGGGTGCTCAGTGCTCAGTGTGCTCAGTGCTCTGTGCTCGGGGTGCTGGGTGCTCAGTGCTCGGGGCGCTGGGTGCTCAGTGCTCGGGGTGCTGGGTGCTCAGTACTCAGGGTGCTGTGTGCTTAGTGCTCAGTACTCAGCGTGCTGGGTGCTCAGTGCTCAGAGTGTTGGGTGCTCAGTACTCAGGGTGCTGGGTGCTCAGTGCTCAGTGCTCAGGGTGCTCAGTGCTCAGGGTGCTCAGTGCTCAGGGTGCTGGGTGCTCAGGGTGCTGGGTGCTCAGTGCTCGGGGTGCTGGGTGCTCAGTGCTCAGTGCTCATGGTGCTGGGTGCTCAGTGCTCAGTGCTCAGGGTGCTGGGTGTTCAGTACTCAGGGTGCTCGGTGCTCAGTGCTCAGAGTGTTGGGTGCTCAGTACTCAGGGTGCTCGGTGCTCAGTGCTCTGTACTCAGGGTGCTCAGTACACAGGGTGCTGAGTGCTCAGTGCTCGGTGTGCTGGGTGCTCAGTACTCTGGGTGTTGGGTGCTCAGTACTCAGGGTTCTGGGTGCTCCGTGCTCGGGGTGCTGGGTGCTCAGTGCTCAGGGTGCTGGGTGCTCAGTGCTCAGGGTGCTGGGTGCTCAGTACTCAGGGTGCTGGGTGCTTAGTGCTCGAGGTGCTCGGTGCTCAGTACTCAAGGTGCTGGGTTCTAAGTGCTCAGCGTGCTGGGTGATCAGTACTCGGGGTGCTCCGTGCTCAGGGTGCTGGGTGCTGAGTGCTCAGGGTGCTGGGTGCTCAGTGCTCGGGGTGCTCGGTGCTCAGTGCTCAGGGTCCTGGGTGCTCAGTACTCAGGGTCCTGGGTGCTTAGTACCCAGGGTGCTCAGTGCTCAGTACACAGGGTGCTGGGTGCTCAGTGCTCGGGGTGCTGGGTGCTCAGTGCTCAGTACTCAGGGTGCTGGGTGCTCAGTGCTCAGGGTGCTGGGTGCTCAGTACTCTGCGTGCTGGGTGCTCAGTACTCAGGGTGCTGGGTGCTCAGGGCTCAGGGTGCTGGGTGCTCAGTGCTCAGGGTGCTGGGTGCTCAGTGAACGGGGTGCTGGGTGCTCAGTACTCAGGGTGATCAGTGTTCGGGGAGCTCGGTGCTCAGTACTCAGGGTGCTGGGTGCTCAGTACTCAATACTCGGGGTGCTGGGTGCTCAGTAATCAGGGTGCTGGGTGCTCAGTAGTCAGGGTGCTGGGTGCTCATTCTCGGGGTGCTGGGTGCTCAGTGCTCGGGGTGCTGGGTGCTCAGTACTCAGGGTGCTGGGGGCTCAGTACTCAGGGTGCTGGGTGCTCAGTACTCAGGGTGCTTGGTTCTCAGTACTCAGGGTGCTGGGTGCTCATTCTCGGGGTGCTGGGTGTTCAATGCTCATGGTGCTGGGTGCTCAGTAATCAGGGTGCTGGGGGCTCAGTACTCAGGGTGCTGTGTGCTCAGTACTCAGGGTGATCTGTTCTCAGTACTCAGGTTGCTGGGTGCTGAGTGCTCGGGGTGCTGGGTGCTCAGTACTCAGGGTGCTCAGTGCTCAGTACTCAGGGTGCTGGGTGCTCAGTACTCAGTGCTCGGGGTGCTCGGTGCTCAGTGCTCAGGGTCCTGGGTGCTCAGTACTCAGGTTCCTGGGTGCTTAGTACCCAGGGTGCTCAGTGCTCAGTACACAGGGTGCTGGGTGCTCAGTGCTCGGGGTGCTGGGTGCTCAGTGCTCAGTACTCAGGGTGCTGGGTGCTCAGTGCTCGGGGTGCTGGGTGCTCAGTACTCTGCGTGCTGGGTGCTCAGTACTCAGGGTGCTGGGTGCTCAGAGCTCAGGGTGCTGGGTGCTCAGTGCTCAGGGTGCTGGGTGCTCAGTGAACGGGGTGCTGGGTGCTCAGTACTCAGGGTGCTCAGTGTTCGGGGAGCTCGGTGCTCAGTACTCAGGGTGCTGGGTGCTCAGTGCTTGGTGCGCTGGGTGCTCAGTGCTCGGGGTGCTGGGTGCTCAGTACTCGGCGTGCTGGGTGCTCAGTGCTCAGGGTGCTCAGTGCTCAGTACTCAGTGCTCAGGGTGCTCAGTGCTCAGTGCTCAGGGTGCTGGGTGTTCAGTACTCAGGGTGCTGGGTGCTCAGTACTCAGGGTGCTGGGTGCTCAGTGCTCAGGGTGCTGGGTGCTCAGTACTCTGGGTGTTGGGTGCTCAGTATTCAGGGTGCTATGTGCTCCGTGCTCGGGGTGCTGGGTGCTCATTGCTCAGGGTGCTGGGTGCTCAGTGCTCGAGGTGCTCGGTGCTCAGTACTCAAGGTGCTGGGTGATCAGTCCTCAGGGTTCTGGGTGCTCAGTGCTCAGTGTGCTCAGTGCTCAGTGCTGAGGGTGCTGGGTACTCAGGGCTCAGGGTGCTCAGTGCTCAGGGTGCTGGGTGCTCAGGGTGCTGGGTGCTCAGTGCTCGGGGTGCTGGGTGCTCAGTGCTCAGTGCTCAGGGTGCTGGGTGTTCAGTACTCAGGGTGCTCGGTGCTCAGTGCTCAGTGTGTTGGGTGCTCAGTACTCAGGGTGCTCGGTGCTCAGTGCTCTGTACTCAGGGTGCTCAGTACACAGGGTGCTGGGTGCTCAGTGCTCGGTGTGCTGGGTGCTCAGTACTCAGGGTGCTGGGTGCTCAGTACTCGGGGTGCTGGGTGCTCAGTACTCAGGGTGCTGTGTGCTCAGTGCTCGGGGTGCTGGGTGCTCAGTGCTCAGGGTGATCGGTGCTCAGTGCTCAGGGTGCTGGGTGCTCAGTCCTCCGGGTGCTCAGTGCTCAGGGTGCTGGGTGCTCAGTGCTCGGGTGCTCGGTGCTCAGTACTCAGGGTGATCGGTGCTCAGTGCTCAGGGTGCTGAGTGCTCAGTGCTCAGTGCTCAGGGTGCTGGTTGCTCAGTACTCAGGGTGCTGTGTGCTCAGTACTCAGGGTGCTGTGTGCTCAGTGCTCAGGGTGCTCTGTGCTCAGTACTCAGGGTGCTGGGTGCTCAGTGCTCGGGGTGCTCCGTGCTCAGTGATCAGGGTGCTGGGTGCTCAGTACTCAGGGTGCTGGGTGCTCAGTACTCAGGGTGCTCAGTGCTCAGTACTCGGGGTGCTGGGTGCTCAGTACTCAGGGTGCTCAGTGCTCAGTACTCGGGGTGCTGGGTGCTCAGTGCTCAGTGTGCTCAGTGCTCAGTGCTCGGGGTGCTGGGTGCTCAGTGCTCGGGGCGCTGGGTGCTCAGTGCTCGGGTGCTGGGTGCTCAGTACTCAGGGTGCTGTGTGCTCAGTGCTCAGTACTCAGCGTGCTGGGTGCTCAGTGCTCAGAGTGTTGGGTGCTCAGTACTCAGGGTGCTGGGTGCTCAGTGCTCAGTGCTCAGGGTGCTCAGTGCTCAGGGTGCTCAGTGCTCAGGGTGCTGGGTGCTCAGGGTGCTGGGTGCTCAGTGCTCAGGGTGCTGGGTGCTCAGTGCTCAGTGCTCAGGGTGCTGGGTGCTCAGTGCTCAGTGCTCAGGGTGCTGGGTGTTCAGTACTCAGGGTGCTCGGTGCTCAGTGCTCAGGGTGCTGGGTGCTCAGTACTCAGGGTGCTGGGTGCTCAGTGCTCGGGGTGCTGGGTGCTCAGTGCTCAGGGTGATCAGTGCTCAGTACTCAGGGTGCTGGGTGCTCAGTGCTCAGGGTGCTGGGTGCTCAGTCCTCAGGGTGCTCAGTTCTCAGTGTGCTCGGTGCTCAGTGCTCAGTACTCAGGGTGCTCAGTACTCAGGGTGCTGGGTGCTCAGTGCTCGGGGTGCTGGGTGCTCAGTACTCAGGGTGCTGGGTGCTCAGTACTCGGGGTGCTGGGTGCTCAGTACTCAGGGTGCTGGGTGCTCAGTGCTCGGGGTGCTGGGTGCTCAGTGCTCAGGGTGATCGGTGCTCAGTGCTCAGGGTGCTGGGTGCTCAGTCCTCCGGGTGCTCAGTGCTCAGGGTGCTGGGTGCTCAGTGCTCGGGGTGCTCGGTGCTCAGTACTCAGGGTGCTGAGTGCTCAGTACTCAGGGTGCTGGGTGCTCAGTACTCAGGGTGCTGGGTGCTCAGTACTCAGGGTGCTGGGTGCTCAGTGTTCAGGGTGCTGGGTGCTCAGTGCTCAGGGTGCTGGGTCCTCAGTGCTCGGGGTGCTGGGTGCTCAGGGCTGTGGTGCTGGGTGCTCAGTGCTCAGTGCTCAGGGTGCTGGGTGCTCAGTGCTCAGTGCTCAGGGTGCTGGTTGCTCAGTACTCAGGGTGCTGGGTGCTCAGTACTCAGGGTGCTGGGTTCTCAGTGCTCAGGGTGCTCTGTGCTCAGTACTCAGGGTGCTGGGTGCTCAGTGCTCAGGGTGCTGCGTGCTCAGTGCTCAGGGTGCTGGGTGCTCAGTGCTCAGGGTGCTGGGTGCTCAGTACTCAGGGTGCTGGGTGCTCAGTGCTCGGGGCGCTCGGTTCTCAGTACTCAAGGTGCTGGGTGCTCAGTGCTCAGGGTGCAGGGTACTCAGTCCTCGGGGTGCTCCGTACTCAGTGATCAGGGTGCTGGGTGCTCAGTACTCAGGGTGCTCGGTGCTCAGTACTCAGGGTTCTCAGTGCTCAGTACTCAGGGTGCTGGGTGCTCAGTGCTCAGGGTGCTGTGTGCTCAGTACTCTGGGTGCTGAGTGCTCAGTACTCGGGGTGCTTGGTGCTCAGTACTCAGGGTGCTCAGTGCTCAGTACTCGGGGTGCTGGGTGCTCAGTGCTCAGGGTGCTCAGTGCTCAGTGCTCGGGGTGCTGGGTGCTCAGTGCTCGGGGCGCTGGGTGCTCAGTGCTCGGGGTGCTGGGTGCTCAGTACTCGGGGTGCTGGGTGCTCAGTGCTCAGGGTGCTGGGTTCTCAGTACTCAGGGTGCTGGGTGCTTAGTGCTCGAGGTGCTCGGTGCTCAGTACTCAAGGTGCTGGGTGCTCAGTCCTCAGGGTGCTGGGTGCTCAGTGCTCAGTGTGCTCAGTGCTCAGTGCTCGGGGTGCTGGGTGCTCAGTGCTCGGGGCGCTGGGTGCTCAGTGCTCGGGGTGCTGGGTGCTCATTACTCAGGGTGCTGTGTGCTTAGTGCTCAGTACTCAGCGTGCTGGGTGCTCAGTGCTCAGAGTGTTGGGTGCTCAGTACTCAGGGTGCTGGGTGCTCAGTGCTCAGTGCTCAGGGTGCTCAGTGCTCAGGGTGCTCAGTGCTCAGGGTGCTGGGTGCTCAGGGTGCTGGGTGCTCAGTGCTCGGGGTGCTGGGTGCTCAGTGCTCAGTGCTCAGGGTGCTGGGTGCTCAGTGCTCAGTGCTCAGGGTGCTGGGTGTTCAGTACTCAGGGTGCTCGGTGCTCAGTGCTCAGAGTGTTGGGTGCTCAGTACTCAGGGTGCTCGGTGCTCAGTGCTCTGTACTCAGGGTGCTCAGTACACAGGGTGCTGAGTGCTCAGTGCTCGGTGTGCTGGGTGCTCAGTACTCAGGGTGCTGGGTGCTCAGTACTCGGTGTGCTGGGTGCTCAGTACTCAGGGTGCTGTGTGCTCAGTGCTCGGGGTGCTGGGTGCTCAGTACTCTGGGTGCTGGGGGCTCAGTACTCAGGGTGCTGGGTGCTCAGTACTCAGGGTGCTTGGTTCTCAGTACTCAGGGTGCTGGGTGCTCATTCTCGGGGTGCTGGGTGTTCAATGCTCATGGTGCTGGGTGCTCAGTAATCAGGGTGCTGGGGGCTCAGTACTCAGGGTGCTGTGTGCTCAGTACTCAGGGTGATCTGTTCTCAGTACTCAGGTTGCTGGGTGCTGAGTGCTCGGGGTGCTGGGTGCTCAGTACTCAGGGTGCTCAGTGCTCAGTACTCAGGGTGCTGGGTGCTCAGTACTCAGTGCTCGGGGTGCTCGGTGCTCAGTGCTCAGGGTCCTGGGTGCTCAGTACTCAGGTTCCTGGGTGCTTAGTACCCAGGGTGCTCAGTGCTCAGTACACAGGGTGCTGGGTGCTCAGTGCTCGGGGTGCTGGGTGCTCAGTGCTCAGTACTCAGGGTGCTGGGTGCTCAGTGCTCGGGGTGCTGGGTGCTCAGTACTCTGCGTGCTGGGTGCTCAGTACTCAGGGTGCTGGGTGCTCAGAGCTCAGGGTGCTGGGTGCTCAGTGCTCAGGGTGCTGGGTGCTCAGTGAACGGGGTGCTGGGTGCTCAGTACTCAGGGTGCTCAGTGTTCGGGGAGCTCGGTGCTCAGTACTCAGGGTGCTGGGTGCTCAGTGCTTGGTGCGCTGGGTGCTCAGTGCTCGGGGTGCTGGGTGCTCAGTACTCGGCGTGCTGGGTGCTCAGTGCTCAGGGTGCTCAGTGCTCAGTACTCAGTGCTCAGGGTGCTCAGTGCTCAGTGCTCAGGGTGCTGGGTGTTCAGTACTCAGGGTGCTGGGTGCTCAGTACTCAGGGTGCTGGGTGCTCAGTGCTCAGGGTGCTGGGTGCTCAGTACTCTGGGTGTTGGGTGCTCAGTATTCAGGGTGCTATGTGCTCCGTGCTCGGGGTGCTGGGTGCTCATTGCTCAGGGTGCTGGGTGCTCAGTGCTCGAGGTGCTCGGTGCTCAGTACTCAAGGTGCTGGGTGATCAGTCCTCAGGGTTCTGGGTGCTCAGTGCTCAGTGTGCTCAGTGCTCAGTGCTCAGGGTGCTGGGTACTCAGGGCTCAGGGTGCTCAGTGCTCAGGGTGCTGGGTGCTCAGGGTGCTGGGTGCTCAGTGCTCGGGGTGCTGGGTGCTCAGTGCTCAGTGCTCAGGGTGCTGGGTGTTCAGTACTCAGGGTGCTCGGTGCTCAGTGCTCAGTGTGTTGGGTGCTCAGTACTCAGGGTGCTCGGTGCTCAGTGCTCTGTACTCAGGGTGCTCAGTACACAGGGTGCTGGGTGCTCAGTGCTCGGTGTGCTGGGTGCTCAGTACTCAGGGTGCTGGGTGCTCAGTACTCGGGGTGCTGGGTGCTCAGTACTCAGGGTGCTGTGTGCTCAGTGCTCGGGGTGCTGGGTGCTCAGTGCTCAGGGTGATCGGTGCTCAGTGCTCAGGGTGCTGGGTGCTCAGTCCTCCGGGTGCTCAGTGCTCAGGGTGCTGGGTGCTCAGTGCTCGGGTGCTCGGTGCTCAGTACTCAGGGTGATCGGTGCTCAGTGCTCAGGGTGCTGAGTGCTCAGTGCTCAGTGCTCAGGGTGCTGGTTGCTCAGTACTCAGGGTGCTGGGTGCTCAGTACTCAGGGTGCTGTGTGCTCAGTGCTCAGGGAGCTCTGTGCTCAGTACTCAGGGTGCTGGGTGCTCAGTGCTCGGGGTGCTCCGTGCTCAGTGATCAGGGTGCTGGGTGCTCAGTACTCAGGGTGCTGGGTGCTCAGTACTCAGGGTGCTCAGTGCTCAGTACTCGGGGTGCTGGGTGCTCAGTACTCAGGGTGCTCAGTGCTCAGTACTCGGGGTGCTGGGTGCTCAGTGCTCAGTGTGCTCAATGCTCAGTGCTCGGGGTGCTGGGTGCTCAGTGCTCGGGGCGCTGGGTGCTCAGTGCTCGGGTGCTGGGTGCTCAGTACTCAGGGTGCTGTGTGCTCAGTGCTCAGTACTCAGCGTGCTGGGTGCTCAGTGCTCAGAGTGTTGGGTGCTCAGTACTCAGGGTGCTGGGTGCTCAGTGCTCAGTGCTCAGGGTGCTCAGTGCTCAGGGTGCTCAGTGCTCAGGGTGCTGGGTGCTCAGGGTGCTGGGTGCTCAGTGCTCAGGGTGCTGGGTGCTCAGTGCTCAGTGCTCAGGGTGCTGGGTGCTCAGTGCTCAGTGCTCAGGGTGCTGGGTGTTCAGTACTCAGGGTGCTCGGTGCTCAGTGCTCAGGGTGCTGGGTGCTCAGTACTCAGGGTGCTGGGTGCTCAGTGCTCGGGGTGCTGGGTGCTCAGTGCTCAGGGTGATCAGTGCTCAGTACTCAGGGTGCTGGGTGCTCAGTGCTCAGGGTGCTGGGTGCTCAGTCCTCAGGGTGCTCAGTTCTCAGTGTGCTCGGTGCTCAGTGCTCAGTACTCAGGGTGCTCAGTACTCAGGGTGCTGGGTGCTCAGTGCTCGGGGTGCTGGGTGCTCAGTACTCAGGGTGCTGGGTGCTCAGTACTCGGGGTGCTGGGTGCTCAGTACTCAGGGTGCTGGGTGCTCAGTGCTCGGGGTGCTGGGTGCTCAGTGCTCAGGGTGATCGGTGCTCAGTGCTCAGGGTGCTGGGTGCTCAGTCCTCCGGGTGCTCAGTGCTCAGGGTGCTGGGTGCTCAGTGCTCGGGGTGCTCGGTGCTCAGTACTCAGGGTGCTGAGTGCTCAGTACTCAGGGTGCTGGGTGCTCAGTACTCAGGGTGCTGGGTGCTCAGTACTCAGGGTGCTGGGTGCTCAGTGTTCAGGGTGCTGGGTGCTCAGTGCTCAGGGTGCTGGGTCCTCAGTGCTCGGGGTGCTGGGTGCTCAGGGCTGTGGTGCTGGGTGCTCAGTGCTCAGTGCTCAGGGTGCTGGGTGCTCAGTGCTCAGTGCTCAGGGTGCTGGTTGCTCAGTACTCAGGGTGCTGGGTGCTCAGTACTCAGGGTGCTGGGTTCTCAGTGCTCAGGGTGCTCTGTGCTCAGTACTCAGGGTGCTGGGTGCTCAGTGCTCAGGGTGCTGCGTGCTCAGTGCTCAGGGTGCTGGGTGCTCAGTGCTCAGGGTGCTGGGTGCTCAGTACTCAGGGTGCTGGGTGCTCAGTGCTCGGGGCGCTCGGTTCTCAGTACTCAAGGTGCTGGGTGCTCAGTGCTCAGGGTGCAGGGTACTCAGTCCTCGGGGTGCTCCGTACTCAGTGATCAGGGTGCTGGGTGCTCAGTACTCAGGGTGCTCGGTGCTCAGTACTCAGGGTTCTCAGTGCTCAGTACTCAGGGTGCTGGGTGCTCAGTGCTCAGGGTGCTGTGTGCTCAGTACTCTGGGTGCTGAGTGCTCAGTACTCGGGGTGCTTGGTGCTCAGTACTCAGGGTGCTCAGTGCTCAGTACTCGGGGTGCTGGGTGCTCAGTGCTCAGGGTGCTCAGTGCTCAGTGCTCGGGGTGCTGGGTGCTCAGTGCTCGGGGCGCTGGGTGCTCAGTGCTCGGGGTGCTGGGTGCTCAGTACTCGGGGTGCTGGGTGCTCAGTGCTCAGGGTGCTGGGTTCTCAGTACTCAGGGTGCTGGGTGCTTAGTGCTCGAGGTGCTCGGTGCTCAGTACTCAAGGTGCTGGGTGCTCAGTCCTCAGGGTGCTGGGTGCTCAGTGCTCAGTGTGCTCAGTGCTCAGTGCTCGGGGTGCTGGGTGCTCAGTGCTCGGGGCGCTGGGTGCTCAGTGCTCGGGGTGCTGGGTGCTCATTACTCAGGGTGCTGTGTGCTTAGTGCTCAGTACTCAGCGTGCTGGGTGCTCAGTGCTCAGAGTGTTGGGTGCTCAGTACTCAGGGTGCTGGGTGCTCAGTGCTCAGTGCTCAGGGTGCTCAGTGCTCAGGGTGCTCAGTGCTCAGGGTGCTGGGTGCTCAGGGTGCTGGGTGCTCAGTGCTCGGGGTGCTGGGTGCTCAGTGCTCAGTGCTCAGGGTGCTGGGTGCTCAGTGCTCAGTGCTCAGGGTGCTGGGTGTTCAGTACTCAGGGTGCTCGGTGCTCAGTGCTCAGAGTGTTGGGTGCTCAGTACTCAGGGTGCTCGGTGCTCAGTGCTCTGTACTCAGGGTGCTCAGTACACAGGGTGCTGAGTGCTCAGTGCTCGGTGTGCTGGGTGCTCAGTACTCAGGGTGCTGGGTGCTCAGTACTCGGTGTGCTGGGTGCTCAGTACTCAGGGTGCTGTGTGCTCAGTGCTCGGGGTGCTGGGTGCTCAGTACTCTGGGTGTTGGGTGCTCAGTACTCAGGGTTCTGGGTGCTCCGTGCTCGGGGTGCTGGGTGCTCAGTACTCTGGGTGTTGGGTGCTCAGTACTCAGGGTTCTGGGTGCTCCGTGCTCGGGGTGCTGGGTGCTCAGTGCTCAGGGTGCTGGGTGCTCAGTACTCAGGGTCCTGGGTGCTTAGTGCTCGAGGTGCTCGGTGCTCAGTACTCAAGGTGCTGGGTTCTAAGTGCTCAGCGTGCTGGGTGATCAGTACTCGGGGTGCTCCGTGCTCAGGGTGCTGGGTGCTGAGTGATCAGGGTGCTGGGTGCTCAGTGCTCGGGGTGCTCGGTGCTCAGTGCTCAGGGTCCTGGGTGCTCAGTACTCAGGGTCCTGGGTGCTTAGTACCCAGGGTGCTCAGTGCTCAGTACACAGGGTGCTGGGTGCTCAGTGCTCGGGGTGCTGGGTGCTCAGTGCTCAGTACTCAGGGTGCTGGGTGCTCAGTGCTCGGGGTGCTGGGTGCTCAGTACTCTGCGTGCTGGGTGCTCAGTACTCAGGGTGCTGGGTGCTCAGTGCTCAGGGTGCTGGGTGCTCAGTGCTCAGGGTGCTGGGTGCTCAGTGAACGGGGTGCTGGGTGCTCAGTACTCAGGGTGCTCAGTGTTCGGGGAGCTCGGTGCTCAGTACTCAGGGTGCTGGGTGCTCAGTACTCAGTACTCGGGGTGCTGGGTGCTCAGTAATCAGGGTGCTGGGTGCTCAGTAGTCAGGGTGCTGGGTGCTCATTCTCGGGGTGCTGGGTGCTCAGTGCTCGGGGTGCTGGGTGCTCAGTACTCAGGGTGCTGTGTGCTCAGTACTCAGGGTGATCTGTTCTCAGTACTCAGGTTGCTGGGTGCTGAGTGCTCGGGGTGCTGGGTGCTCAGTACTCGGGGTGCTCAGTGCTCAGTACTCAGGGTGCTGGGTGCTCAGTACTCAGTGCTCGGGGTGCTCGGTGCTCAGTGCTCAGGGTCCTTGGTGCTCAGTACTCAGGGTCCTGGGTGCTTAGTACCCAGGGTGCTCAGTGCTCAGTACACAGGTGTTGTGATAGGAGCGGCGGGCTGTGTCCCGCCACCCGGCTAGCTTTACCCGAAATAATTACACGGAAACTGTATTCTTTTAAACACTGCCTGACCCATTAGTTTCAGTTTCTTATTGGCTAGCTTTTACATATTGATCTAACCCATTTCTATTAATCTGTGTAGCCCACGAGCTGGCTTACCAGGAATGATCTTAACCTGCGTCTGTCTGGAGTGGGACAATCATGGCGACTCCCTGACTTAGCTTTTTTCTCCCAGCATTTTGTTCTGTTTACTCCGCCTACCTAAGGGTTGGCCTATCAAATGGGTCTAGGCAGTTTTTTTATTAATAAGAAATCACTCCCACATCATTTCCCCTTTTTCTGTTTAAACAAAAAAGAAAGGCTTTAACTTTAACATAGTAAAATTACATATAGCAAAACAGTTATCAAGCAAGAATTATAGTTACAATATTTATATCTATTTTATCTTTTATCATAACTAAGGAAAACTATAACTATCTATTCATTCTTCAACTCCATCAAAGACTCCAGAAGGATATAATACTACCTAAGTAAACAAGAAATAAGAAAACTCTGGAAATGACAGAGACATCTTGCTGCCTGGACAGTCACCCAAAGTTCTTTTGTATGGTTGGGGCATCCATCTTCAGCCTTCAGGCCCATAGTATCCAGCAGACATTTCCATGAAGCAGGAAATTTCAAAGACAGTTCAGTCACTATCTGCTGTGTCCTGCAGAATGTCTCGCAGACTCTTTCATGAGTCATGAACCCCAAAAGGCCGTCTCACCTTTAGGCAAGTTTAGCAGTCCTCTCTCTGCGGGTTCTCTGTGTCCATTTTATGCAACAGACCAGGCAAGAGCAGTTTCTTGCCCAAATGGCTATCCAACTCCATAAGGATCCTCTTCGATGCCCATCTTCCTCTTGAAGTAGATTGGTGCCGCCAGGAGCAGATATGTCTCATTGTCATGAAAAGTCCTAAGTTATTAAAACATTAAATGCCATATTCTGCAGTCTTTGAAAGATATGAAGAATGTCTATCTAACTGAAATGTATCTCTATATATCTAGAAAATCTAACTAACATGACTACAAGATTGACTATTATTGATGATTAACCATTAACCTATATTTCTTAATTATACATTACATTTTTAAATGAACTACACAATCACAATACCTTAATCAAGATCAGAAATACATATACATATAACAAAATTGACTGTAAAATCCACACCAATGCAAATTACTCATACCTATATCATTTCCCCCTTTAAATGTAAAAGAACATTTACAAACAATATTTTGGGAACATGGGCGCAGTTTTTTCTCTCCAAACTGCTTTCTGCTGAATGGGGGCGCTGTTAATCAGATCATTTAGGGTGTAACCTGTGTGCCAGGTTTATCTCAGTTGTCAGTTGAGTGAAGTAATTTTTTGAGGGTGTTCACAGGAACTTTTCGGGAGGTCGTGGTCTATCATACCATATCGGGATAGATGCAATCCACAGGGTCTGGTCCTCTGTGAAAACAAAAGAAGACCCTTTCCAAAGTATCATATCCTTAGACCCAAATTTTGAAATCGTAATACCTTTATATCCATTATGGTTTAGCTTGGCAGCCCATGTAATGAAATGTCTGTCTGTACTTAGCTCCTTTACAGTCAAAAATTTTAAAGAAAACACAATGTACATAATCCAGACTCTCTGTGAATTTTTTATTTTTACGTGGCTTATTTTTTTTATTTCTTTTAATCTCTTAACTATCTGTACTCTGTCTCTTTAAAGACTTTACCCTTTTTTTTAAGACATTTGCTTTATTCTCTATATTCTTATTCTTCTCTCTTTTAAGCCTATGTACATTCATCCAACGCTGTGATCCACTGAGGTCTGTTATGTCTGAATCTGTTTTATTGTGAATCTGTAATATTTTTACTATCCAGGAGCATTTCTTAAAATGTTAAGCACTTCTTAAAAACTTAAGTTGTACCATGTACAGGTAATACGGTACCACCTGTGTCCTGCCCAGTCTAAACCTTAACTGTGCTGTTATTATGGTAATTACGGTAGTTCCTGCCAACCAGCACAGTTCAGCAAGGAGCAGCCTCTCCTGCCTCAGATCCATTTGGTGTCCCTGAGCTGTGCACAGTTCCAGGCACACAGCAAGTCCTCATTGGAGCCGCACTCAGTAGTTTAATTTTGAGACTGAGCATGCAGCACAGAAACTCTTTTTATCCAAGTTACAACCAAATCTGACACGCAGAGCACTGCGCAGTCTGAAAACACGTCTCTTTTACCATGCTCTTCTGCCTGCCTAAGCCTGATTCTGCCATCTGCCCAGGTGCAGGCGGGGAGCGCTGAGAGCACTCTCCTTCCGATCCCAAGCGGGAACACAAACATCCAGTCCCATAAAATCCATTGAAATGTTTTAAAGCCAGAGTTTGCACTGGCGGCACAGTCCCAAGAAGCCGCACTTTAAAATGACGCAGCTTTTTTTTCTGTTGCTGTTGCCGAATCAGGAAATCTCTCTACAGCACGCCACCAACAAACAGCAAAAATCTGTGTTAAAGTCTCTCTCCCTTATTTTTAAGCCTTTTCAGGTTTTTAAGTGGATTTAGCCCCACGTTGGGCGCCATTCTGTTGTGATAGGAGCGGCGGGCTGTGTCCCGCCACCCGGCTAGCTTTACCCGAAATAATTACACGGAAACTGTATTCTTTTAAACACTGCCTGACCCATTAGTTTCAGTTTCTTATTGGCTAGCTTTTACATATTGATCTAACCCATTTCTATTAATCTGTGTAGCCCACGAGCAGGCTTACCAGGAATGATCTTAACCTGCGTCTGTCTGGAGTGGGACAATCATGGCGACTCCCTGACTTAGCTTTTTTCTCCCAGCATTTTGTTCTGTTTACTCCGCCTACCTAAGGGTTGGGGTATCAAATGGGTCTAGGCAGTTTTTTTATTAATAAGAAATCACTCCCACATCACACAGGGTGCTGGGTGCTCAGTGCTCGGGGTGCTGGGTGCTCAGTGCTCAGTACTCAGGGTGCTGGGTGCTCAGTGCTCGGGGTGCTGGGTGCTCAGTACTATGCGTGCTGGGAGCTCAGTACTCAGGGTGCTGGGTGCTCAGTGCTCAGGGTGCTGGGTGCTCAGTGCTCAGGGTGCTGGGTGCTCAGTGAACGGGGTGCTGGGTGCTCAGTACTCAGGGTGCTCAGTGTTCGGGGAGCTCGGTGCTCAGTACTCAGGGTGCTGGGTGCTCAGTACTCAGTACTCGGGGTGCTGGGTGCTCAGTAATCAGGGTGCTGGGTGCTCAGTAGTCAGGGTGCTGGGTGCTCATTCTCGGGGTGCTGGGTGCTCAGTGCTCGGGGTGCTGGGTGCTCAGTACTCAGGGTGCTGGGGGCTCAGTACTCAGGGTGCTGGGTGCTCAGTACTCAGGGTGCTCGGTTCTCAGTACTCAGGGTGCTGGGTGCTCATTCTCGGGGTGCTGGGTGTTCAATACTCATGGTGCTGGGTGCTCAGTAATCAGGGTGCTGGGGGCTCAGTACTCAGGGTGCTGTGTGCTCAGTACTCAGGGTGATCTGTTCTCAGTACTCAGGTTGCTGGGTGCTCAGTGCTCGGGGCGCTGGGTGCTCAGTGCTCGGGGTGCTGGGTGCTCAGTACTCGGGGTGCTGGGTGCTCAGTGCTCAGGGTGCTGGGTTCTCAGTACTCAGGGTGCTGGGTGCTTAGTGCTCGAGGTGCTCGGTGCTCAGTACTCAAGGTGCTGGGTGCTCAGTCCTCAGGGTGCTGGGTGCTCAGTGCTCAGTGTGCTCAGTGCTCTGTGCTCGGGGTGCTGGGTGCTCAGTGCTCGGGGCGCTGGGTGCTCAGTGCTCGGGGTGCTGGGTGCTCAGTACTCAGGGTGCTGTGTGCTTAGTGCTCAGTACTCAGCGTGCTGGGTGCTCAGTGCTCAGAGTGTTGGGTGCTCAGTACTCAGGGTGCTGGGTGCTCAGTGCTCAGTGCTCAGGGTGCTCAGTGCTCAGGGTGCTCAGTGCTCAGGGTGCTGGGTGCTCAGGGTGCTGGGTGCTCAGTGCTCGGGGTGCTGGGTGCTCAGTGCTCAGTGCTCATGGTGCTGGGTGCTCAGTGCTCAGTGCTCAGGGTGCTGGGTGTTCAGTACTCAGGGTGCTCGGTGCTCAGTGCTCAGAGTGTTGGGTGCTCAGTACTCAGGGTGCTCGGTGCTCAGTGCTCTGTACTCAGGGTGCTCAGTACACAGGGTGCTGAGTGCTCAGTGCTCGGTGTGCTGGGTGCTCAGTACTCTGGGTGTTGGGTGCTCAGTACTCAGGGTTCTGGGTGCTCCGTGCTCGGGGTGCTGGGTGCTCAGTGCTCAGGGTGCTGGGTGCTCAGTGCTCAGGGTGCTGGGTGCTCAGTACTCAGGGTGCTGGGTGCTTAGTGCTCGAGGTGCTCGGTGCTCAGTACTCAAGGTGCTGGGTTCTAAGTGCTCAGCGTGCTGGGTGATCAGTACTCGGGGTGCTCCGTGCTCAGGGTGCTGGGTGCTGAGTGCTCAGGGTGCTGGGTGCTCAGTGCTCGGGGTGCTCGGTGCTCAGTGCTCAGGGTCCTGGGTGCTCAGTACTCAGGGTCCTGGGTGCTTAGTACCCAGGGTGCTCAGTGCTCAGTACACAGGGTGCTGGGTGCTCAGTGCTCGGGGTGCTGGGTGCTCAGTGCTCAGTACTCAGGGTGCTGGGTGCTCAGTGCTCAGGGTGCTGGGTGCTCAGTACTCTGCGTGCTGGGTGCTCAGTACTCAGGGTGCTGGGTGCTCAGGGCTCAGGGTGCTGGGTGCTCAGTGCTCAGGGTGCTGGGTGCTCAGTGAACGGGGTGCTGGGTGCTCAGTACTCAGGGTGATCAGTGTTCGGGGAGCTCGGTGCTCAGTACTCAGGGTGCTGGGTGCTCAGTACTCAATACTCGGGGTGCTGGGTGCTCAGTAATCAGGGTGCTGGGTGCTCAGTAGTCAGGGTGCTGGGTGCTCATTCTCGGGGTGCTGGGTGCTCAGTGCTCGGGGTGCTGGGTGCTCAGTACTCAGGGTGCTGGGGGCTCAGTACTCAGGGTGCTGGGTGCTCAGTACTCAGGGTGCTTGGTTCTCAGTACTCAGGGTGCTGGGTGCTCATTCTCGGGGTGCTGGGTGTTCAATGCTCATGGTGCTGGGTGCTCAGTAATCAGGGTGCTGGGGGCTCAGTACTCAGGGTGCTGTGTGCTCAGTACTCAGGGTGATCTGTTCTCAGTACTCAGGTTGCTGGGTGCTGAGTGCTCGGGGTGCTGGGTGCTCAGTACTCAGGGTGCTCAGTGCTCAGTACTCAGGGTGCTGGGTGCTCAGTACTCAGTGCTCGGGGTGCTCGGTGCTCAGTGCTCAGGGTCCTGGGTGCTCAGTACTCAGGTTCCTGGGTGCTTAGTACCCAGGGTGCTCAGTGCTCAGTACACAGGGTGCTGGGTGCTCAGTGCTCGGGGTGCTGGGTGCTCAGTGCTCAGTACTCAGGGTGCTGGGTGCTCAGTGCTCGGGGTGCTGGGTGCTCAGTACTCTGCGTGCTGGGTGCTCAGTACTCAGGGTGCTGGGTGCTCAGAGCTCAGGGTGCTGGGTGCTCAGTGCTCAGGGTGCTGGGTGCTCAGTGAACGGGCTGCTGGGTGCTCAGTACTCAGGGTGCTCAGTGTTCGGGGAGCTCGGTGCTCAGTACTCAGGGTGCTGGGTGCTCAGTGCTTGGTGCGCTGGGTGCTCAGTGCTCGGGGTGCTGGGTGCTCAGTACTCGGCGTGCTGGGTGCTCAGTGCTCAGGGTGCTCAGTGCTCAGTACTCAGTGCTCAGGGTGCTCAGTGCTCAGTGCTCAGGGTGCTGGGTGTTCAGTACTCAGGGTGCTGGGTGCTCAGTACTCAGGGTGCTGGGTGCTCAGTGCTCAGGGTGCTGGGTGCTCAGTACTCTGGGTGTTGGGTGCTCAGTATTCAGGGTGCTATGTGCTCCGTGCTCGGGGTGCTGGGTGCTCATTGCTCAGGGTGCTGGGTGCTCAGTGCTCGAGGTGCTCGGTGCTCAGTACTCAAGGTGCTGGGTGATCAGTCCTCAGGGTTCTGGGTGCTCAGTGCTCAGTGTGCTCAGTGCTCAGTGCTCAGGGTGCTGGGTACTCAGGGCTCAGGGTGCTCAGTGCTCAGGGTGCTGGGTGCTCAGGGTGCTGGGTGCTCAGTGCTCGGGGTGCTGGGTGCTCAGTGCTCAGTGCTCAGGGTGCTGGGTGTTCAGTACTCAGGGTGCTCGGTGCTCAGTGCTCAGTGTGTTGGGTGCTCAGTACTCAGGGTGCTCGGTGCTCAGTGCTCTGTACTCAGGGTGCTCAGTACACAGGGTGCTGGGTGCTCAGTGCTCGGTGTGCTGGGTGCTCAGTACTCAGGGTGCTGGGTGCTCAGTACTCGGGGTGCTGGGTGCTCAGTACTCAGGGTGCTGTGTGCTCAGTGCTCGGGGTGCTGGGTGCTCAGTGCTCAGGGTGATCGGTGCTCAGTGCTCAGGGTGCTGGGTGCTCAGTCCTCCGGGTGCTCAGTGCTCAGGGTGCTGGGTGCTCAGTGCTCGGGTGCTCGGTGCTCAGTACTCAGGGTGATCGGTGCTCAGTGCTCAGGGTGCTGAGTGCTCAGTGCTCAGTGCTCAGGGTGCTGGTTGCTCAGTACTCAGGGTGCTGGGTGCTCAGTACTCAGGGTGCTGTGTGCTCAGTGCTCAGGGTGCTCTGTGCTCAGTACTCAGGGTGCTGGGTGCTCAGTGCTCGGGGTGCTCCGTGCTCAGTGATCAGGGTGCTGGGTGCTCAGTACTCAGGGTGCTGGGTGCTCAGTACTCAGGGTGCTCAGTGCTCAGTACTCGGGGTGCTGGGTGCTCAGTACTCAGGGTGCTCAGTGCTCAGTACTCGGGGTGCTGGGTGCTCAGTGCTCAGTGTGCTCAGTGCTCAGTGCTCGGGGTGCTGGGTGCTCAGTGCTCGGGGCGCTGGGTGCTCAGTGCTCGGGTGCTGGGTGCTCAGTACTCAGGGTGCTGTGTGCTCAGTGCTCAGTACTCAGCGTGCTGGGTGCTCAGTGCTCAGAGTGTTGGGTGCTCAGTACTCAGGGTGCTGGGTGCTCAGTGCTCAGTGCTCAGGGTGCTCAGTGCTCAGGGTGCTCAGTGCTCAGGGTGCTGGGTGCTCAGGGTGCTGGGTGCTCAGTGCTCAGGGTGCTGGGTGCTCAGTGCTCAGTGCTCAGGGTGCTGGGTGCTCAGTGCTCAGTGCTCAGGGTGCTGGGTGTTCAGTACTCAGGGTGCTCGGTGCTCAGTGCTCAGGGTGCTGGGTGCTCAGTACTCAGGGTGCTGGGTGCTCAGTGCTCGGGGTGCTGGGTGCTCAGTGCTCAGGGTGATCAGTGCTCAGTACTCAGGGTGCTGGGTGCTCAGTGCTCAGGGTGCTGGGTGCTCAGTCCTCAGGGTGCTCAGTTCTCAGTGTGCTCGGTGCTCAGTGCTCAGTACTCAGGGTGCTCAGTACTCAGGGTGCTGGGTGCTCAGTGCTCGGGGTGCTGGGTGCTCAGTACTCAGGGTGCTGGGTGCTCAGTACTCGGGGTGCTGGGTGCTCAGTACTCAGGGTGCTGGGTGCTCAGTGCTCGGGGTGCTGGGTGCTCAGTGCTCAGGGTGATCGGTGCTCAGTGCTCAGGGTGCTGGGTGCTCAGTCCTCCGGGTGCTCAGTGCTCAGGGTGCTGGGTGCTCAGTGCTCGGGGTGCTCGGTGCTCAGTACTCAGGGTGCTGAGTGCTCAGTACTCAGGGTGCTGGGTGCTCAGTACTCAGGGTGCTGGGTGCTCAGTACTCAGGGTGCTGGGTGCTCAGTGTTCAGGGTGCTGGGTGCTCAGTGCTCAGGGTGCTGGGTCCTCAGTGCTCGGGGTGCTGGGTGCTCAGGGCTGTGGTGCTGGGTGCTCAGTGCTCAGTGCTCAGGGTGCTGGGTGCTCAGTGCTCAGTGCTCAGGGTGCTGGTTGCTCAGTACTCAGGGTGCTGGGTGCTCAGTACTCAGGGTGCTGGGTTCTCAGTGCTCAGGGTGCTCTGTGCTCAGTACTCAGGGTGCTGGGTGCTCAGTGCTCAGGGTGCTGCGTGCTCAGTGCTCAGGGTGCTGGGTGCTCAGTGCTCAGGGTGCTGGGTGCTCAGTACTCAGGGTGCTGGGTGCTCAGTGCTCGGGGCGCTCGGTTCTCAGTACTCAAGGTGCTGGGTGCTCAGTGCTCAGGGTGCAGGGTACTCAGTCCTCGGGGTGCTCCGTACTCAGTGATCAGGGTGCTGGGTGCTCAGTACTCAGGGTGCTCGGTGCTCAGTACTCAGGGTTCTCAGTGCTCAGTACTCAGGGTGCTGGGTGCTCAGTGCTCAGGGTGCTGTGTGCTCAGTACTCTGGGTGCTGAGTGCTCAGTACTCGGGGTGCTTGGTGCTCAGTACTCAGGGTGCTCAGTGCTCAGTACTCGGGGTGCTGGGTGCTCAGTGCTCAGGGTGCTCAGTGCTCAGTGCTCGGGGTGCTGGGTGCTCAGTGCTCAGGGCGCTGGGTGCTCAGTGCTCGGGGTGCTGGGTGCTCAGTACTCGGGGTGCTGGGTGCTCAGTGCTCAGGGTGCTGGGTTCTCAGTACTCAGGGTGCTGGGTGCTTAGTGCTCGAGGTGCTCGGTGCTCAGTACTCAAGGTGCTGGGTGCTCAGTCCTCAGGGTGCTGGGTGCTCAGTGCTCAGTGTGCTCAGTGCTCAGTGCTCGGGGTGCTGGGTGCTCAGTGCTCGGGGCGCTGGGTGCTCAGTGCTCGGGGTGCTGGGTGCTCATTACTCAGGGTGCTGTGTGCTTAGTGCTCAGTACTCAGCGTGCTGGGTGCTCAGTGCTCAGAGTGTTGGGTGCTCAGTACTCAGGGTGCTGGGTGCTCAGTGCTCAGTGCTCAGGGTGCTCAGTGCTCAGGGTGCTCAGTGCTCAGGGTGCTGGGTGCTCAGGGTGCTGGGTGCTCAGTGCTCGGGGTGCTGGGTGCTCAGTGCTCAGTGCTCAGGGTGCTGGGTGCTCAGTGCTCAGTGCTCAGGGTGCTGGGTGTTCAGTACTCAGGGTGCTCGGTGCTCAGTGCTCAGAGTGTTGGGTGCTCAGTACTCAGGGTGCTCGGTGCTCAGTGCTCTGTACTCAGGGTGCTCAGTACACAGGGTGCTGAGTGCTCAGTGCTCGGTGTGCTGGGTGCTCAGTACTCAGGGTGCTGGGTGCTCAGTACTCGGTGTGCTGGGTGCTCAGTACTCAGGGTGCTGTGTGCTCAGTGCTCGGGGTGCTGGGTGCTCAGTACTCTGGGTGTTGGGTGCTCAGTACTCAGGGTTCTGGGTGCTCCGTGCTCGGGGTGCTGGGTGCTCAGTGCTCAGGGTGCTGGGTGCTCAGTACTCAGGGTGCTGGGTGCTTAGTGCTCGAGGTGCTCGGTGCTCAGTACTCAAGGTGCTGGGTTCTAAGTGCTCAGCGTGCTGGGTGATCAGTCCTCGGGGTGCTCCGTGCTCAGGGTGCTGGGTGCTGAGTGCTCAGGGTGCTGGGTGCTCAGTGCTCGGGGTGCTCGGTGCTCAGTGCTCAGGGTCCTGGGTGCTCAGTACTCAGGGTCCTGGGTGCTTAGTACCCAGGGTGCTCAGTGCTCAGTACACAGGGTGCTGGGTGCTCAGTGCTCGGGGTGCTGGGTGCTCAGTGCTCAGTACTCAGGGTGCTGGGTGCTCAGTGCTCGGGGTGCTGGGTGCTCAGTACTCTGCGTGCTGGGTGCTCAGTACTCAGGGTGCTGGGTGCTCAGTGCTCAGGGTGCTGGGTGCTCAGTGCTCAGGGTGCTGGGTGCTCAGTGAACGGGGTGCTGGGTGCTCAGTACTCAGGGTGCTCAGTGTTCGGGGAGCTCGGTGCTCAGTACTCAGGGTGCTGGGTGCTCAGTACTCAGTACTCGGGGTGCTGGGTGCTCAGTAATCAGGGTGCTGGGTGCTCAGTAGTCAGGGTGCTGGGTGCTCATTCTCGGGGTGCTGGGTGCTCAGTGCTCGGGGTGCTGGGTGCTCAGTACTCAGGGTGCTGGGGGCTCAGTACTCAGGGTGCTGGGTGCTCAGTACTCAGGGTGCTCGGTTCTCAGTACTCAGGGTGCTGGGTGCTCATTCTCGGGGTGCTGGGTGTTCAATGCTCATGGTGCTGGGTGCTCAGTAATCAGGGTGCTGGGGGCTCAGTACTCAGGGTGCTGTGTGCTCAGTACTCAGGGTGATCTGTTCTCAGTACTCAGGTTGCTGGGTGCTGAGTGCTCGGGGTGCTGGGTGCTCAGTACTCGGGGTGCTCAGTGCTCAGTACTCAGGGTGCTGGGTGCTCAGTACTCAGTGCTCGGGGTGCTCGGTGCTCAGTGCTCAGGGTCCTGGGTGCTCAGTACTCAGGGTCCTGGGTGCTTAGTACCCAGGGTGCTCAGTGCTCAGTACACAGGGTGCTGGGTGCTCAGTGCTCGGGGTGCTGGGTGCTCAGTGCTCAGTACTCAGGGTGCTGGGTGCTCAGTGCTCGGGGTGCTGGGTGCTCAGTACTATGCGTGCTGGGTGCTCAGTACTCAGGGTGCTGGGTGCTCAGTGCTCAGGGTGCTGGGTGCTCAGTGCTCAGGGTGCTGGGTGCTCAGTGAACGGGGTGCTGGGTGCTCAGTACTCAGGGTGCTCAGTGTTCGGGGAGCTCGGTGCTCAGTACTCAGGGTGCTGGGTGCTCAGTACTCAGTACTCGGGGTGCTGGGTGCTCAGTAATCAGGGTGCTGGGTGCTCAGTAGTCAGGGTGCTGGGTGCTCATTCTCGGGGTGCTGGGTGCTCAGTGCTCGGGGTGCTGGGTGCTCAGTACTCAGGGTGCTGGTGGCTCAGTACTCAGGGTGCTGGGTGCTCAGTACTCAGGGTGCTCGGTTCTCAGTACTCAGGGTGCTGGGTGCTCATTCTCGGGGTGCTGGGTGTTCAATACTCATGGTGCTGGGTGCTCAGTAATCAGGGTGCTGGGGGCTCAGTACTCAGGGTGCTGTGTGCTCAGTACTCAGGGTGATCTGTTCTCAGTACTCAGGTTGCTGGGTGCTGAGTGCTCGGGGTGCTGGGTGCTCAGTACTCGGGGTGCTCAGTGCTCAGTACTCAGGGTGCTGGGTGCTCAGTACTCAGGGTGCTGGGTGCTCAGTGCTCGGGGTGCTCGGTGCTCAGTACTCGGGGTGCTGGGTGCTCAGTACTCGGGGTGCTGGGTGCTCAGTGCTCAGGGTGCTGGGTGCTCAGTGCTCGGGGTGCTGGGTTCTCAGTGCTGAGGGTGGTGCTGGGTGCTCAGTACTCAGGGTGCTGGGTGCTCAGTGCTCAGGTTGCTGGATGCTCAGTACTAAGGGTGCTGGGTGCTCAGTACTCAGGGTGCTGAGTGCTCAGTACTAAGGGGGCTGTGTGCTCAGTGATCAGGGTGATCGGTGCTCAGTACTCAGGGTGCTAGGTGCTCAGTGCTCAGGGTGCTGGGTGCTCAGTCCTCAGGGTGCTCAATGCTCAGGGTGCTGGGTGCTCAGTCCTCGGGGTGCTCGGTGCTCAGTACTCAGGGTGCTGAGTGCTCAGAACTCAGGGTGCTGGGTGCTCAGTACTCATGGTGCTGCGTGCTCAGTACTCAGGGGCTTGGTGCTCAGTGCTCAGGGTGCTGGGTGCTCAGTGCTCGGGGTGCTGGGTGCTAAGTGCTCGGGGTGCTGGGTGCTCAGTGCTCAGGGTGCTGGGTGCTCAGTATTCAGGGTGCTGGGTGCTCAGTGCTCGGGGTGCTCGGTGCTCAGTACTCAAGGTGCTGGGTGCTCAGTGCTCAGGGTGCTGGGTGCTCAGTCCTCGGGGTGCTCCGTGCTCAGTGCTCAGGGTGCTGGGTGCTCAGTACTCAGGGTGCTCGGTGCTCAGTACTCAGAGTTCTCAGTGCTCAGTGCTCAGGGTGCTGGGTGCTCAGTTCTCAGGGTGCTCAGTGCTCAGCACTCGGGGTGCTGGGTGCTCAGTGCTCAGGGTGCTCGGTGCTCAGTGCTCGGGGTGCTGGGTGCTCAGTGCTCGGGGAGCTGGGTGCTCAGTGCTCGGAGTTCTGGGTGCTCAGTACTCAGGGTGCTTTGTGCTCAGTGCTCAGTACTCAGCGTGCTGGGTGCTCAGTGCTCAGAGTGTTGGGTGCTCAGTACTCAGGGTGCTGGGTGCTCAGTGCTCAGTGCTCAGGGTGCTCAGTGCTCAGGGTGCTGGGTGCTCAGGGTGCTGGGTGCTCAGTGCTCGGGGTGCTGGGGGCTCAGTACTCAGGGTGCTGGGTGCTCAGTACTCAGGGTGATCTGTTCTCAGTACTCAGGTTGCTGGGTGCTCAGTGCTCGGGGTGCTGGGTGCTCAGTACTCGGGGTGCTCAGTGCTCAGTACTCAGGATGCTGGGTGCTCAGTACTCAGGGTGCTGGGTGCTCAGTGCTCGGGGTGCTCGGTGCTCAGTACTCGGGGTGCTTGGTGCTCAGTACTCGGGGTGCTGGGTGCTCAGTGCTCAGGGTGCTGGGTGCTCAGTGCTCGGGGTGCTGGGTGCTCAGTGCTGAGGGTGGTGCTGGGTGCTCAGTACTCAGGGTGCTGGGTGCTCAGTGCTCAGGGTGCTGGGTGCTCAGTACTAAGGGTGCTGCGTGCTGAATACTCAGGGTGCTGAGTGCTCAGTACTCAGGGTGCTGGGTGCTCAGTGCTCAGGGTGCTGGGTACTCAGTACTCAGGGTGCTGGGTGCTCAGTACTCAGGGTGCTGGGTGCTCAGAGCTCAGGGTGCTGGGTGCTCAGTGCTCAGGGTGCTGGGTGCTCAGTACTCAGGGTGCTGGGTGCTCAGTGCTCAGGGTGATCGGTGCTCAGTACTCAGGGTGCTCAGGACTCAGGGTGCTGGGTGCTCAGTGCTCGGAGTGCTGGGTGCTCAGTACTCGGGGTGCTGGGTGCTCTGTACTCAGGGTGCTGGGTGCTCAGTGCTCGAGGTCCTGGGTGCTCAGTGCTCAGGGTTCTCAGTGCTCAGTACTCAGGGTGCTGGGTGCTCAGTGCTAAGGGTGCTGGGTGCCCAGTACTCAGGGTGCTCATTGCTCAGTACTCGGGGTGCTTGGTGCTCAGTTCTCAGGGTGCTCAGTGCTCAGTGCTCGGGGTGCTGGGTGCTCAGTACTCGGGGTGCTGGGTGCTCTGTACTCAGGGCGCTGGGTGCTCAGTGCTCGGGGTGCTGGGAGCTCAGTACTCGGGGTGCTGGGTGCTCTGTACTCAGGGTGCTGGGTGCTCAGTGCTCGAGGTCCTGGGTGCTCAGTGCTCAGGGTTCTCAGTGCTCAGTACTCAGGGTGCTGGGTGCTCAGTCCTCAGGGTGCTGGGTGCTCAGTGCTCAGGGTGCTGGGTGCTCAGTACTCTGGGTGTTGGGTGCTCAGTACTCAGGGTGCTGGGTGCTCCGTGCTCGGGGTGCTGGGTGCTCAGTGCTCAGGGTGCTGGGTGATCAGTCCTCGGGGTGCTCCGTGCTCAGGGTGCTGGGTGCTGAGTGCTCAGGGTGCTGGGTGCTCAGTGCTCAGGGTGCTCGGTGCTCAGTGCTCAGGGTCCTGGGTGCTCAGTACTCAGGGTCCTGGGTGCTTAGTACTCAGGGTGCTCAGTGCTCAGTACACAGGGTGCTGGGTGCTCAGTGCTCGGGGTGCTTGGTGCTCAGTGCTCAGTACTCAGGGTGCTGGGTGCTCAGTGCTCGGGGTGCTGGGTGCTCAGTACTCTGCGTGCTGGGTGCTCAGTGCTCAGGGTGCTGGGTGCTCAGTGCTCAGGGTGCTGGGTGCTCAGTGAACGGGGTGCTGGGTGCTCAGTACTCAGGGTGCTCAGTGTTCGGGGAGCTCGGTGCTCAGTACTCAGGGTGCTGGGTGCTCAGTACTCAGTACTCGGGGTGCTGGGTGCTCAGTACTCAGGGTGCTGGGTGCTCAGTAGTCAGGGTGCTGGGTGCTCATTCTCGGGGTGCTGGGTGCTCAGTGCTCGGGGTGCTGGGTGCTCAGTACTCAGGGTGCTGGGGGCTCAGTACTCAGGGTGCTGGGTGCTCAGTACTCAGGGTGCTCGGTTCTCAGTACTCAGGGTGCTGGGTGCTCATTCTCGGGGTGCTGGGTGCTCAGTAATCAGGGTGCTGGGGGCTCAGTACTCAGGGTGCTGTGTGCTCAGTACTCAGGGTGATCTGTTCTCAGTACTCAGGTTGCTGGGTAATGAGTGCTCGGGGTGCGGGGTGCTCAGTACTCGGGGTGCTCAGTGCTCAGTACTCAGGGTGCTGGGTGCTCAGTACTCAGGGTGCTGGGTGCTCAGTGCTCGGGGTGCTCGGTGCTCAGTACTCGGGGTGCTGGGTGCTCAGTACTCGGGGTGCTGGGTGCTCAGTGCTCAGGGTGCTGGGTGCTCAGTGCTCGGGGTGCTGGGTGCTCAGTGCTGAGGGTGGTGCTGGGTGCTCAGTACTCATGGTGCTGCGTGCTCAGTACTCAGGGGGCTTGGTGCTCAGTGCTCAGGGTGCTGGGTGCTCAGTGCTCGGGGTGCTGGGTGCTAAGTGCTCGGGGTGCTGGGTGCTCAGTTCTCAGGGTGCTGGGTGCTCAGTATTCAGGGTGCTGGGTGCTCAGTGCTCGGGGTGCTCGGTGCTCAGTACGCAAGGTGCTGGGTGCTCAGTGCTCAGGGTGCTGGGTGCTCAGTCCTCGGGGTGCTCCGTGCTCAGTGCTCAGTGTGCTGGGTGCTCAGTACTCAGGGTGCTCGGTGCTCAGTACTCAGAGTTCTCAGTGCTCAGTGCTCAGGGTGCTGGGTGCTCAGTTCTCAGGGTGCTCAGTGCTCAGTACTCGTGGTGCTGGGTGCTCAGTACTCAGGGTGCTCAGTGCTCAGCACTCGGGGTGCTGGGTGCTCAGTACTCAGGGTGCTGGGTGCTCAGTACTCGGGGTGCTGGGTGCTCAGTGCTCAGGGTGATCGGTGCTCAGGGTGCTGGGTGCTCAGTGCTCGGGGTGCTGGGGGCTCAGTACTCAGGGTGCTGGGTGCTCAGTGCTCAGTGCTCAGGGTGCTCAGTGCTCAGGGTGCTGGGTGCTCAGGGTGCTTTGTGCTCAGTGCTCAGTACTCAGAGTGCTGGGTGCTCAGTGCTCAGAGTGTTGGGTGCTCAGTACTCAGGGTGCTGGGTGCTCAGTGCTCAGTGCTCAGGGTGCTCAGTGCTCAGGGTGTTGGGTGCTCAGGGTGCTGGGTGCTCAGTGCTCGGGGTGCTGGGGGCTCAGTACTCAGGGTGCTGGGTGCTCAGTACTCAGGGTGATCTGTTCTCAGTACTCAGGTTGCTGGGTGCTCAGTGCTCGGGGTGCTGGGTGCTCAGTACTCGGGGTGCTCAGTGCTCAGTACTCAGGGTGCTGGGTGCTCAGTACTCAGGGTGCTGGGTGCTCAGTTCTCGGGGTGCTCGGTGCTCAGTACTCGGGGTGCTGGGTGCTCAGTACTCGGGGTGCTAGGTGCTCAGTGCTCGCGGTGCTGGGTGCTCAGTGCTCGGGGTGCTGGGTGCTCAGTGCTGAGGGTGGTGCTGGGTGCTCAGTACTCAGGGTGCTGGGTGCTCAGTGCTCAGGGTGCTGGGTGCTCAGTACTAAGGGTGCTGGGTGCTGAATACTCAGGGTGCTGAGTGCTCAGTACTCAGGGTGCTGGGTGCTCAGTGCTCAGGGTGCTGGGTACTCATTACTCAGGGTGCTGGGTGCTCAGTACTCAGGGTGCTGGGTGCTTAGAGCTCAGGGTGCTGGGTGCTCAGTGCTCAGGGTGCTGGGTGCTCAGTACTCAGGGTGCTGGGTGCTCAGTTCTCAGGGTGATCGGTGCTCAGTACTCAGGGTGCTCAGTACTCAGGGTGCTGGGTGCTCAGTGCTCGGGGTGCTGGGTGCTCAGTACTCGGGGTGCTGGGTGCTCTGTACTCAGGGTGCTGGGTGCTCAGTGCTCGAGGTCCTGGGTGCTCAGTGCTCAGGGTTCTCAGTGCTCAGTACTCAGGGTGCTGGGTGCTCAGTGCTAAGGGTGCTGGGTGCCCAGTACTCAGGGTGCTCATTGCTCAGTACTCGGGGTGCTTGGTGCTCAGTACTCAGGGTGCTCAGTGCTCAGTACTCGGGGTGCTGGGTGCTCTGTACTCAGGGTGCTGGGTGCTCAGTGCTCGAGGTCCTGGGTGCTCAGTGCTCAGGGTTCTCAGTGCTCAGTACTCAGGGTGCTGGGTGCTCAGTGCTAAGGGTGCTGGGTGCCCAGTACTCAGGGTGCTCATTGCTCAGTACTCGGGGTGCTTGGTGCTCAGTATTCAGGGTGCTCAGTGCTCAGTACTCGGGGTGCTGGGTGCTCAGTTCTCAGGGTGCTCAGTGCTCAGTGCTCGGGGTGCTGGGTGCTCAGTGCCCGGGGCGCTGGGTGCTCAGTGCTCGGGGTGCTGGGTGCTCAGTACTCGGGGTGCTGGGTGCTCAGTGCTCGAGGTGCTGGGTGCTCAGTACTCGGGGTGCTGGGTGCTCTGTACTCAGGGTGCTGGGTGCTCAGTGCTCGAGGTCCTGGGTGCTCAGTGCTCAGGGTTCTCAGTGCTCAGTACTCAGGGTGCTGGGTGCTCAGTCCTCAGGGTGCTGGGTGCTCAGTGCTCAGGGTGCTGGGTGCTCAGTACTCTGGGTGTTGGGTGCTCAGTACTCAGGGTGCTGGGTGCTCCGTGCTCGGGGTGCTGGGTGCTCAGTGCTCAGGGTGCTGGGTGCTCAGTGCTCAGGGTGCTGGGTGCTCAGTACTCAGGGTGCTGGGTGCTTAGTGCTCGAGGTGCTCGGTGCTCAGTACTCAAGGTGCTGGGTTCTAAGTGCTAAGGGTGCTGGGTGATCAGTCCTCGGGGTGCTCCGTGCTCAGGGTGCTGGGTGCTGAGTGCTCAGGGTGCTGGGTGCTCAGTGCTCGGGGTGCTCGGTGCTCAGTGCTCAGGGTCCTGGGTGCTCAGTACTCAGGGTCCTGGGTGCTTAGTACTCAGGGTGCTCAGTGCTCAGTACACAGGGTGCTGGGTGCTCAGTGCTCGGGGTGCTTGGTGCTCAGTGCTCAGTACTCAGGGTGCTGGGTGCTCAGTGCTCGGGGTGCTGGGTGCTCAGTACTCTGCGTGCTGGGTGCTCAGTGCTCAGGGTGCTGGGTGCTCAGTGCTCAGGGTGCTGGGTGCTCAGTGAACGGGGTGCTGGGTGCTCAGTACTCAGGGTGCTCAGTGTTCGGGGAGCTCGGTGCTCAGTACTCAGGGTGCTGGGTGCTCAGTACTCAGTACTCGGGGTGCTGGGTGCTCAGTCCTCAGGGTGCTGGGTGCTCAGTAGTCAGGGTGCTGGGTGCTCATTCTCGGGGTGCTGGGTGCTCAGTGCTCGGGGTGCTGGGTGCTCAGTACTCAGGGTGCTGGGGGCTCAGTACTCAGGGTGCTGGGTGCTCAGTACTCAGGGTGCTCGGTTCTCAGTACTCAGGGTGCTGGGTGCTCATTCTCGGGGTGCTGGGTGTTCAATGCTCATGGTGCTGGGTGCTCAGTAATCAGGGTGCTGGGGGCTCAGTACTCAGGGTGCTGTGTGCTCAGTACTCAGGGTGATCTGTTCTCAGTACTCAGGTTGCTGGGTGCTGAGTGCTCGGGGTGCTGGGTGCTCAGTACTCGGGGTGCTCAGTGCTCAGTACTCAGGGTGCTGGGTGCTCAGTACTCAGTGCTCGGGGTGCTCGGTGCTCAGTGCTCAGGGTCCTGGGTGCTCAGTACTCAGGGTCCTGGGTGCTTAGTACCCAGGGTGCTCAGTGCTCAGTACACAGGTTGCTGGGTGCTCAGTGCTCGGGGTGCTGGGTGCTCAGTGCTCAGTACTCAGGGTGCTGGGTGCTCAGTGCTCGGGGTGCTGGGTGCTCAGTACTCTGCGTGCTAGGTGCTCAGTACTCAGGGTGCTGGGTGCTCAGTGCTCAGGGTGCTGGGTGCTCAGTGCTCAGGGTGCTGGGTGCTCAGTGAACGGGGTGCTGGGTGCTCAGTACTCAGGGTGCTCAGTGTTCGGGGAGCTCGGTGCTCAGTACTCAGGGTGCTGGGTGCTCAGTGCTTGGTGCGCTGGGTGCTCAGTGCTCGGGGTGCTGGGTGCTCAGTACTCGGCGTGCTGGGTGCTCAGTGCTCAGGGTGCTCAGTGCTCAGTACTCAGTGCTCAGGGTGCTCAGTGCTCAGTGCTCAGGGTGCTGGGTGTTCAGTACTCAGGGTGCTGGGTGCTCAGTACTCAGGGTGCTGGGTGCTCAGTGCTCAGGGTGCTGGGTGCTCAGTACTCTGGGTGTTGGGTGCTCAGTATTCAGGGTGCTATGTGCTCCGTGCTCGGGGTGCTGGGTGCTCATTGCTCAGGGTGCTGGGTGCTCAGTGCTCAGGGTGCTGGGTTCTCAGTACTCAGGGTGCTGGGTGCTTAGTGCTCGAGGTGCTCGGTGCTCAGTACTCAAGGTGCTGGGTGATCAGTCCTCAGGGTTCTGGGTGCTCAGTGCTCAGTGTGCTCAGTGCTCAGTGCTCGGGGTGCTGGGTACTCAGGGCTCGGGGCGCTGGGTGCTCAGTGCTCGGGGTGCTGGGTGCTCAGTACTCAGGGTGCTGTGTGCTTAGTGCTCAGTACTCAGCGTGCTGGGAGCTCAGTGCTCAGAGTGTTGGGTGCTCAGTACTCAGGGTGCTGGGTGCTCAGTGCTCAGTGCTCAGGGTGCTCAGTGCTCAGGGTGCTCAGTGCTCAGGGTGCTGGGTGCTCAGGGTGCTGGGTGCTCAGTGCTCGGGGTGCTGGGTGCTCAGTGCTCAGTGCTCAGGGTGCTGGGTGTTCAGTACTCAGGGTGCTCGGTGCTCAGTGCTCTGTACTCAGGGTGCTCAGTACACAGGGTGCTGGGTGCTCAGTGCTCGGTGTGCTGGGTGCTCAGTACTCAGGGTGCTGGGTGCTCAGTACTCGGGGTGCTGGGTGCTCAGTACTCAGGGTGCTGTGTGCTCAGTGCTCGGGGTGCTGGGTGCTCAGTGCTCAGGGTGATCGGTGCTCAGTGCTCAGGGTGCTGGGTGCTCAGTCCTCCGGGTGCTCAGTGCTCAGGGTGCTGGGTGCTCAGTGCTCGGGTGCTCGGTGCTCAGTACTCAGGGTGATCGGTGCTCAGTGCTCAGGGTGCTGGGTGCTCAGTGCTCAGTGCTCAGGGTGCTGGTTGCTCAGTACTCAGGGTGCTGGGTGCTCAGTACTCAGGGTGCTTTGTGCTCAGTGCTCAGGGTGCTCTGTGCTCAGTACTCAGGGTGCTGGGTGCTCAGTGCTCGGGGTGCTCCGTGCTCAGTGATCAGGGTGCTGGGTGCTCAGTACTCAGGGTGCTGGGTGCTCAGTACTCAGGGTGCTCAGTGCTCAGTACTCGGGGTGCTGGGTGCTCAGTACTCAGGGTGCTCAGTGCTCAGTACTCGGGGTGCTGGGTGCTCAGTGCTCAGTGTGCTCAGTGCTCAGTGCTCGGGGTGCTGGGTGCTCAGTGCTCGGGGCGCTGGGTGCTCAGTGCTCGGGTGCTGGGTGCTCAGTACTCAGGTTGCTGTGTGCTCAGTGCTCAGTACTCAGCGTGCTGGGTGCTCAGTGCTCAGAGTGTTGGGTGCTCAGTACTCAGGGTGCTGGGTGCTCAGTGCTCAGTGCTCAGGGTGCTCAGTGCTCAGGGTGCTCAGTGCTCAGGGTGCTGGGTGCTCAGGGTGCTGGGTGCTCAGTGCTCGGGGTGCTGGGTGCTCAGTGCTCAGTGCTCAGGGTGCTGGGTGCTCAGTGCTCAGTGCTCAGGGTGCTGGGTGTTCAGTACTCAGGGTGCTCGGTGCTCAGTGCTCAGGGTGCTGGGTGCTCAGTACTCAGGGTGCTGGGTGCTCAGTGCTCGGGGTGCTGGGTGCTCAGTGCTCAGGGTGATCAGTGCTCAGTACTCAGGGTGCTGGGTGCTCAGTGCTCAGGGTGCTGGGTGCTCAGTCCTCAGGGTGCTCAGTTCTCAGTGTGCTCGGTGCTCAGTGCTCAGTACTCAGGGTGCTCAGTACTCAGGGTGCTGGGTGCTCAGTGCTCGGGGTGCTGGGTGCTCAGTACTCAGGGTGCTGGGTGCTCAGTACTCGGGGTGCTGGGTGCTCAGTACTCAGGGTGCTGGGTGCTCAGTGCTCGGGGTGCTGGGTGCTCAGTGCTCAGGGTGATCGGTGCTCAGTGCTCAGGGTGCTGGGTGCTCAGTCCTCCGGGTGCTCAGTGCTCAGGGTGCTGGGTGCTCAGTGCTCGGGGTGCTCGGTGCTCAGTACTCAGGGTGCTGAGTGCTCAGTACTCAGGGTGCTGGGTGCTCAGTACTCAGGGTGCTGGGTGCTCAGTACTCAGGGTGCTGGGTGCTCAGTGTTCAGGGTGCTGGGTGCTCAGTGCTCAGGGTGCTGGGTCCTCAGTGCTCGGGGTGCTGGGTGCTCAGGGCTGTGGTGCTGGGTGCTCAGTGCTCAGTGCTCAGGGTGCTGGGTGCTCAGTGCTCAGTGCTCAGGGTGCTGGTTGCTCAGTACTCAGGGTGCTGGGTGCTCAGTACTCAGGGTGCTGGGTTCTCAGTGCTCAGGGTGCTCTGTGCTCAGTACTCAGGGTGCTGGGTGCTCAGTGCTCAGGGTGCTGCGTGCTCAGTGCTCAGGGTGCTGGGTGCTCAGTGCTCAGGGTGCTGGGTGCTCAGTACTCAGGGTGCTGGGTGCTCAGTGCTCGGGGCGCTCGGTTCTCAGTACTCAAGGTGCTGGGTGCTCAGTGCTCAGGGTGCAGGGTACTCAGTCCTCGGGGTGCTCCGTACTCAGTGATCAGGGTGCTGGGTGCTCAGTACTCAGGGTGCTCGGTGCTCAGTACTCAGGGTTCTCAGTGCTCAGTACTCAGGGTGCTGGGTGCTCAGTGCTCAGGGTGCTGGGTGCTCAGTGCTCAGTGCTCAGGGTGCTCAGTGCTCAGGGTGCTCAGTGCTCAGGGTGCTGGGTGCTCAGGGTGCTGGGTGCTCAGTACTCTGGGTGCTGAGTGCTCAGTACTCGGGGTGCTTGGTGCTCAGTACTCAGGGTGCTCAGTGCTCAGTACTCGGGGTGCTGGGTGCTCAGTGCTCAGGGTGCTCAGTGCTCAGTGCTCGGGGTGCTGGGTGCTCAGTGCTCGGGGCGCTGGGTGCTCAGTGCTCGGGGTGCTGGGTGCTCAGTACTCGGGGTGCTGGGTGCTCAGTGCTCAGGGTGCTGGGTTCTCAGTACTCAGGGTGCTGGGTGCTTAGTGCTCGAGGTGCTCGGTGCTCAGTACTCAAGGTGCTGGGTGCTCAGTCCTCAGGGTGCTGGGTGCTCAGTGCTCAGTGTGCTCAGTGCTCAGTGCTCGGGGTGCTGGGTGCTCAGTGCTCGGGGCGCTGGGTGCTCAGTGCTCGGGGTGCTGGGTGCTCATTACTCAGGGTGCTGTGTGCTTAGTGCTCAGTACTCAGCGTGCTGGGTGCTCAGTGCTCAGAGTGTTGGGTGCTCAGTACTCAGGGTGCTGGGTGCTCAGTGCTCAGTGCTCAGGGTGCTCAGTGCTCAGGGTGCTCAGTGCTCAGGGTGCTGGGTGCTCAGGGTGCTGGGTGCTCAGTGCTCGGGGTGCTGGGTGCTCAGTGCTCAGGGTGCTGGGTGCTCAGTGCTCAGTGCTCAGGGTGCTGGGTGTTCAGTACTCAGGGTGCTCGGTGCTCAGTGCTCAGAGTGTTGGGTGCTCAGTACTCAGGGTGCTCGGTGCTCAGTGCTCTGTACTCAGGGTGCTCAGTACACAGGGTGCTGAGTGCTCAGTGCTCGGTGTGCTGGGTGCTCAGTACTCAGGGTGCTGGGTGCTCAGTACTCGGGGTGCTGGGTGCTCAGTACTCAGGGTGCTGAGTGCTCAGTGCTCGGGGTGCTGGGTGCTCAGTACTCTGGGTGTTGGGTGCTCAGTACTCAGGGTTCTGGGTGCTCCGTGCTCGGGGTGCTGGGTGCTCAGTGCTCAGGGTGCTGGGTGCTCAGTACTCAGGGTCCTGGGTGCTTAGTGCTCGAGGTGCTCGGTGCTCAGTACTCAAGGTGCTGGGTTCTAAGTGCTCAGCGTGCTGGGTGATCAGTACTCGGGGTGCTCCGTGCTCAGGGTGCTGGGTGCTGAGTGCTCAGGGTGCTGGGTGCTCAGTGCTCGGGGTGCTCGGTGCTCAGTGCTCAGGGTCCTGGGTGCTCAGTACTCAGGGTCCTGGGTGCTTAGTACCCAGGGTGCTCAGTGCTCAGTACACAGGGTGCTGGGTGCTCAGTGCTCGGGGTGCTGGGTGCTCAGTGCTCAGTACTCAGGGTGCTGGGTGCTCAGTGCTCGGGGTGCTGGGTGCTCAGTACTCTGCGTGCTGGGTGCTCAGTACTCAGGGTGCTGGGTGCTCAGTGCTCAGGGTGCTGGGTGCTCAGTGCTCAGGGTGCTGGGTGCTCAGTGAACGGGGTGCTGGGTGCTCAGTACTCAGGGTGCTCAGTGTTCGGGGAGCTCGGTGCTCAGTACTCAGGGTGCTGGGTGCTCAGTACTCAGTACTCGGGGTGCTGGGTGCTCAGTAATCAGGGTGCTGGGTGCTCAGTAGTCAGGGTGCTGGGTGCTCATTCTCGGGGTGCTGGGTGCTCAGTGCTCGGGGTGCTGGGTGCTCAGTACTCAGGGTGCTGTGTGCTCAGTACTCAGGGTGATCTGTTCTCAGTACTCAGGTTGCTGGGTGCTGAGTGCTCGGGGTGCTGGGTGCTCAGTACTCGGGGTGCTCAGTGCTCAGTACTCAGGGTGCTGGGTGCTCAGTACTCAGTGCTCGGGGTGCTCGGTGCTCAGTGCTCAGGGTCCTGGGTGCTCAGTACTCAGGGTCCTGGGTGCTTAGTACCCAGGGTGCTCAGTGCTCAGTACACAGGTGTTGTGATAGGAGCGGCGGGCTGTGTCCCGCCACCCGGCTAGCTTTACCCGAAATAATTACACGGAAACTGTATTCTTTTAAACACTGCCTGACCCATTAGTTTCAGTTTCTTATTGGCTAGCTTTTACATATTGATCTAACCCATTTCTATTAATCTGTGTAGCCCACGAGCTGGCTTACCAGGAATGATCTTAACCTGCGTCTGTCTGGAGTGGGACAATCATGTCGACTCCCTGACTTAGCTTTTTTCTCCCAGCATTTTGTTCTGTTTACTCCGCCTACCTAAGGGTTGGCCTATCAAATGGGTCTAGGCAGTTTTTTTATTAATAAGAAATCACTCCCACATCATTTCCCCTTTTTCTGTTTAAACAAAAAAGAAAGGCTTTAACTTTAACATAGTAAAATTACATATAGCAAAACAGTTATCAAGCAAGAATTATAGTTACAATATTTATATCTATTTTATCTTTTATCATAACTAAGGAAAACTATAACTATCTATTCATTCTTCAACTCCATCAAAGACTCCAGAAGGATATAATACTACCTAAGTAAACAAGAAATAAGAAAACTCTGGAAATGACAGAGACATCTTGCTGCCTGGACAGTCACCCTAAGTTCTTTTGTATGGTTGGGGCATCCATCTTCAGCCTTCAGGCCCATAGTATCCAGCAGACATTTCCATGAAGCAGGAAATTTCAAAGACAGTTCAGTCACTATCTGCTGTGTCCTGCAGAATGTCTCGCAGACTCTTTCATGAGTCATGAACCCCAAAAGGCCGTCTCACCTTTAGGCAAGTTTAGCAGTCCTCTCTCTGCGGGTTCTCTGTGTCCATTTTATGCAACAGACCAGGCAAGAGCAGTTTCTTGCCCAAATGGCTATCCAACTCCATAAGGATCCTCTTCGATGCCCATCTTCCTCTTGAAGTAGATTGGTGCCGCCAGGAGCAGATATGTCTCATTGTCATGAAAAGTCCTAAGTTATTAAAACATTAAATGCCATATTCTGCAGTCTTTGAAAGATATGAAGAATGTCTATCTAACTGAAATGTATCTCTATATATCTAGAAAATCTAACTAACATGACTACAAGATTGACTATTATTGATGATTAACCATTAACCTATATTTCTTAATTATACATTACATTTTTAAATGAACTACACAATCACAATACCTTAATCAAGATCAGAAATACATATACATATAACAAAATTGACTGTAAAATCCACACCAATGCAAATTACTCATACCTATATCATTTCCCCCTTTAAATGTAAAAGAACATTTACAAACAATATTTTGGGAACATGGGCGCAGTTTTTTCTCTCCAAACTGCTTTCTGCTGAATGGGGGCGCTGTTAATCAGATCATTTAGGGTGTAACCTGTGTGCCAGGTTTATCTCAGTTGTCAGTTGAGTGAAGTAATTTTTTGAGGGTGTTCACAGGAACTTTTCGGGAGGTCGTGGTCTATCATACCATATCGGGATAGATGCAATCCACAGGGTCTGGTCCTCTGTGAAAACAAAAGAAGACCCTTTCCAAAGTATCATATCCTTAGACCCAAATTTTGAAATCGTAATACCTTTATATCCATTATGGTTTAGCTTGGCAGCCCATGTAATGAAATGTCTGTCTGTACTTAGCTCCTTTACAGTCAAAAATTTTAAAGAAAACACAATGTACATAATCCAGACTCTCTGTGAATTTTTTATTTTTACGTGGCTTATTTTTTTTATTTCTTTTAATCTCTTAACTATCTGTACTCTGTCTCTTTAAAGACTTTACCCTTTTTTTTAAGACATTTGCTTTATTCTCTATATTCTTATTCTTCTCTCTTTTAAGCCTATGTACATTCATCCAACGCTGTGATCCACTGAGGTCTGTTATGTCTGAATCTGTTTTATTGTGAATCTGTAATATTTTTACTATCCAGGAGCATTTCTTAAAATGTTAAGCACTTCTTAAAAACTTAAGTTGTACCATGTACAGGTAATACGGTACCACCTGTGTCCTGCCCAGTCTAAACCTTAACTGTGCTGTTATTATGGTAATTACGGTAGTTCCTGCCAACCAGCACAGTTCAGCAAGGAGCAGCCTCTCCTGCCTCAGATCCATTTGGTGTCCCTGAGCTGTGCACAGTTCCAGGCACACAGCAAGTCCTCATTGGAGCCGCACTCAGTAGTTTAATTTTGAGACTGAGCATGCAGCACAGAAACTCTTTTTATCCAAGTTACAACCAAATCTGACACGCAGAGCACTGCGCAGTCTGAAAACACGTCTCTTTTACCATGCTCTTCTGCCTGCCTAAGCCTGATTCTGCCATCTGCCCAGGTGCAGGCGGGGAGCGCTGAGAGCACTCTCCTTCCGATCCCAAGCGGGAACACAAACATCCAGTCCCATAAAATCCATTGAAATGTTTTAAAGCCAGAGTTTGCACTGGCGGCACAGTCCCAAGAAGCCGCACTTTAAAATGACGCAGCTTTTTTTTCTGTTGCTGTTGCCGAATCAGGAAATCTCTCTACAGCATGCCACCAACAAACAGCAAAAATCTGTGTTAAAGTCTCTCTCCCTTATTTTTAAGCCTTTTCAGGTTTTTAAGTGGATTTAGCCCCACGTTGGGCGCCATTCTGTTGTGATAGGAGCGGCGGGCTGTGTCCCGCCACCCGGCTAGCTTTACCCGAAATAATTACACGGAAACTGTATTCTTTTAAACACTGCCTGACCCATTAGTTTCAGTTTCTTATTGGCTAGCTTTTACATATTGATCTAACCCATTTCTATTAATCTGTGTAGCCCACGAGCAGGCTTACCAGGAATGATCTTAACCTGCGTCTGTCTGGAGTGGGACAATCATGGCGACTCCCTGACTTAGCTTTTTTCTCCCAGCATTTTGTTCTGTTTACTCCGCCTACCTAAGGGTTGGGGTATCAAATGGGTCTAGGCAGTTTTTTTATTAATAAGAAATCACTCCCACATCACACAGGGTGCTGGGTGCTCAGTGCTCGGGGTGCTGGGTGCTCAGTGCTCAGTACTCAGGGTGCTGGGTGCTCAGTGCTCGGGGTGCTGGGTGCTCAGTACTATGCGTGCTGGGAGCTCAGTACTCAGGGTGCTGGGTGCTCAGTGCTCAGGGTGCTGGGTGCTCAGTGCTCAGGGTGCTGGGTGCTCAGTGAACGGGGTGCTGGGTGCTCAGTACTCAGGGTGCTCAGTGTTCGGGGAGCTCGGTGCTCAGTACTCAGGGTGCTGGGTGCTCAGTACTCAGTACTCGGGGTGCTGGGTGCTCAGTAATCAGGGTGCTGGGTGCTCAGTAGTCAGGGTGCTGGGTGCTCATTCTCGGGGTGCTGGGTGCTCAGTGCTCGGGGTGCTGGGTGCTCAGTACTCAGGGTGCTGGGGGCTCAGTACTCAGGGTGCTGGGTGCTCAGTACTCAGGGTGCTCGGTTCTCAGTACTCAGGGTGCTGGGTGCTCATTCTCGGGGTGCTGGGTGTTCAATACTCATGGTGCTGGGTGCTCAGTACTCAGGGTGCTGGGTGCTCAGTGCTCGGGGTGCTCGGTGCTCAGTACTCGGGGTGCTGGGTGCTCAGTACTCGGGGTGCTGGGTGCTCAGTGCTCAGGGTGCTGGGTGCTCAGTGCTCGGGGTGCTGGGTGCTCAGTGCTGAGGGTGGTGCTGGGTGCTCAGTACTCATGGTGCTGGGTGCTCAGTACTCAGGGGGCTTGGTGCTCAGTGCTCAGGGTGCTGGGTGCTCAGTGCTCAGGGTGCTTTGTGCTAAGTGCTCGTTGTGCTGGGTGCTCAGTTCTCAGGGTGCTGGGTGCTCAGTATTCAGGGTGCTGGGTGCTCAGTGCTCGGGGTGCTCGGTGCTCAGTACGCAAGGTGCTGGGTGCTCAGTGCTCAGGGTGCTGGGTGCTCAGTCCTCGGGGTGCTCCGTGCTCAGTGCTCAGTGTGCTGGGTGCTCAGTACTCAGGGTGCTCGGTGCTCAGTACTCAGAGTTCTCAGTGCTCAGTGCTCAGGGTGCTGGGTGCTCAGTTCTCAGGGTGCTCAGTGCTCAGTACTCGTGGTGCTGGGTGCTCAGTACTCAGGGTGCTCAGTGCTCAGCACTCGGGGTGCTGGGTGCTCAGTACTCAGGGTGCTGGGTGCTCAGTACTCGGGGTGCTGGGTGCTCAGTGCTCAGGGTGATCGGTGCTCAGGGTGCTGGGTGCTCAGTGCTCAGGGTGCTGGGGGCTCAGTACTCAGGGTGCTGGGTGCTCAGTGCTCAGTGCTCAGGGTGCTCAGTGCTCAGGGTGCTGGGTGCTCAGGGTGCTTTGTGCTCAGTGCTCAGTACTCAGAGTGCTGGGTGCTCAGTGCTCAGAGTGTTGGGTGCTCAGTACTCAGGGTGCTGGGTGCTCAGTGCTCAGTGCTCAGGGTGCTCAGAGCTCAGGGTGCTGGGTGCTCAGTGCTCAGTGCTCAGGGTGCTGGGTGTTCAGTACTCAGGGTGCTCGGTGCTCAGTGCTCAGAGTGTTGGGTGCTCAGTACTCAGGGTGCTCGGTGCTCAGTGCTCTGTACTCAGGGTGCTCAGTACACAGGGTGCTGAGTGCTCAGTGCTCGGTGTGCTGGGTGCTCAGTACTCAGGGTGCTGGGTGCTCAGTACTCGGGGTGCTGGGTGCTCAGTACTCAGGGTGCTGAGTGCTCAGTGCTCGGGGTGCTGGGTGCTCAGTACTCTGGGTGTTGGGTGCTCAGTACTCAGGGTTCTGGGTGCTCCGTGCTCGGGGTGCTGGGTGCTCAGTGCTCAGGGTGCTGGGTGCTCAGTACTCAGGGTCCTGGGTGCTTAGTGCTCGAGGTGCTCGGTGCTCAGTACTCAAGGTGCTGGGTTCTAAGTGCTCAGCGTGCTGGGTGATCAGTACTCGGGGTGCTCCGTGCTCAGGGTGCTGGGTGCTGAGTGCTCAGGGTGCTGGGTGCTCAGTGCTCGGGGTGCTCGGTGCTCAGTGCTCAGGGTCCTGGGTGCTCAGTACTCAGGGTCCTGGGTGCTTAGTACCCAGGGTGCTCAGTGCTCAGTACACAGGGTGCTGGGTGCTCAGTGCTCGGGGTGCTGGGTGCTCAGTGCTCAGTACTCAGGGTGCTGGGTGCTCAGTGCTCGGGGTGCTGGGTGCTCAGTACTCTGCGTGCTGGGTGCTCAGTACTCAGGGTGCTGGGTGCTCAGTGCTCAGGGTGCTGGGTGCTCAGTGCTCAGGGTGCTGGGTGCTCAGTGAACGGGGTGCTGGGTGCTCAGTACTCAGGGTGCTCAGTGTTCGGGGAGCTCGGTGCTCAGTACTCAGGGTGCTGGGTGCTCAGTACTCAGTACTCGGGGTGCTGGGTGCTCAGTAATCAGGGTGCTGGGTGCTCAGTAGTCAGGGTGCTGGGTGCTCATTCTCGGGGTGCTGGGTGCTCAGTGCTCGGGGTGCTGGGTGCTCAGTACTCAGGGTGCTGTGTGCTCAGTACTCAGGGTGATCTGTTCTCAGTACTCAGGTTGCTGGGTGCTGAGTGCTCGGGGTGCTGGGTGCTCAGTACTCGGGGTGCTCAGTGCTCAGTACTCAGGGTGCTGGGTGCTCAGTACTCAGTGCTCGGGGTGCTCGGTGCTCAGTGCTCAGGGTCCTGGGTGCTCAGTACTCAGGGTCCTGGGTGCTTAGTACCCAGGGTGCTCAGTGCTCAGTACACAGGTGTTGTGATAGGAGCGGCGGGCTGTGTCCCGCCACCCGGCTAGCTTTACCCGAAATAATTACACGGAAACTGTATTCTTTTAAACACTGCCTGACCCATTAGTTTCAGTTTCTTATTGGCTAGCTTTTACATATTGATCTAACCCATTTCTATTAATCTGTGTAGCCCACGAGCTGGCTTACCAGGAATGATCTTAACCTGCGTCTGTCTGGAGTGGGACAATCATGTCGACTCCCTGACTTAGCTTTTTTCTCCCAGCATTTTGTTCTGTTTACTCCGCCTACCTAAGGGTTGGCCTATCAAATGGGTCTAGGCAGTTTTTTTATTAATAAGAAATCACTCCCACATCATTTCCCCTTTTTCTGTTTAAACAAAAAAGAAAGGCTTTAACTTTAACATAGTAAAATTACATATAGCAAAACAGTTATCAAGCAAGAATTATAGTTACAATATTTATATCTATTTTATCTTTTATCATAACTAAGGAAAACTATAACTATCTATTCATTCTTCAACTCCATCAAAGACTCCAGAAGGATATAATACTACCTAAGTAAACAAGAAATAAGAAAACTCTGGAAATGACAGAGACATCTTGCTGCCTGGACAGTCACCCTAAGTTCTTTTGTATGGTTGGGGCATCCATCTTCAGCCTTCAGGCCCATAGTATCCAGCAGACATTTCCATGAAGCAGGAAATTTCAAAGACAGTTCAGTCACTATCTGCTGTGTCCTGCAGAATGTCTCGCAGACTCTTTCATGAGTCATGAACCCCAAAAGGCCGTCTCACCTTTAGGCAAGTTTAGCAGTCCTCTCTCTGCGGGTTCTCTGTGTCCATTTTATGCAACAGACCAGGCAAGAGCAGTTTCTTGCCCAAATGGCTATCCAACTCCATAAGGATCCTCTTCGATGCCCATCTTCCTCTTGAAGTAGATTGGTGCCGCCAGGAGCAGATATGTCTCATTGTCATGAAAAGTCCTAAGTTATTAAAACATTAAATGCCATATTCTGCAGTCTTTGAAAGATATGAAGAATGTCTATCTAACTGAAATGTATCTCTATATATCTAGAAAATCTAACTAACATGACTACAAGATTGACTATTATTGATGATTAACCATTAACCTATATTTCTTAATTATACATTACATTTTTAAATGAACTACACAATCACAATACCTTAATCAAGATCAGAAATACATATACATATAACAAAATTGACTGTAAAATCCACACCAATGCAAATTACTCATACCTATATCATTTCCCCCTTTAAATGTAAAAGAACATTTACAAACAATATTTTGGGAACATGGGCGCAGTTTTTTCTCTCCAAACTGCTTTCTGCTGAATGGGGGCGCTGTTAATCAGATCATTTAGGGTGTAACCTGTGTGCCAGGTTTATCTCAGTTGTCAGTTGAGTGAAGTAATTTTTTGAGGGTGTTCACAGGAACTTTTCGGGAGGTCGTGGTCTATCATACCATATCGGGATAGATGCAATCCACAGGGTCTGGTCCTCTGTGAAAACAAAAGAAGACCCTTTCCAAAGTATCATATCCTTAGACCCAAATTTTGAAATCGTAATACCTTTATATCCATTATGGTTTAGCTTGGCAGCCCATGTAATGAAATGTCTGTCTGTACTTAGCTCCTTTACAGTCAAAAATTTTAAAGAAAACACAATGTACATAATCCAGACTCTCTGTGAATTTTTTATTTTTACGTGGCTTATTTTTTTTATTTCTTTTAATCTCTTAACTATCTGTACTCTGTCTCTTTAAAGACTTTACCCTTTTTTTTAAGACATTTGCTTTATTCTCTATATTCTTATTCTTCTCTCTTTTAAGCCTATGTACATTCATCCAACGCTGTGATCCACTGAGGTCTGTTATGTCTGAATCTGTTTTATTGTGAATCTGTAATATTTTTACTATCCAGGAGCATTTCTTAAAATGTTAAGCACTTCTTAAAAACTTAAGTTGTACCATGTACAGGTAATACGGTACCACCTGTGTCCTGCCCAGTCTAAACCTTAACTGTGCTGTTATTATGGTAATTACGGTAGTTCCTGCCAACCAGCACAGTTCAGCAAGGAGCAGCCTCTCCTGCCTCAGATCCATTTGGTGTCCCTGAGCTGTGCACAGTTCCAGGCACACAGCAAGTCCTCATTGGAGCCGCACTCAGTAGTTTAATTTTGAGACTGAGCATGCAGCACAGAAACTCTTTTTATCCAAGTTACAACCAAATCTGACACGCAGAGCACTGCGCAGTCTGAAAACACGTCTCTTTTACCATGCTCTTCTGCCTGCCTAAGCCTGATTCTGCCATCTGCCCAGGTGCAGGCGGGGAGCGCTGAGAGCACTCTCCTTCCGATCCCAAGCGGGAACACAAACATCCAGTCCCATAAAATCCATTGAAATGTTTTAAAGCCAGAGTTTGCACTGGCGGCACAGTCCCAAGAAGCCGCACTTTAAAATGACGCAGCTTTTTTTTCTGTTGCTGTTGCCGAATCAGGAAATCTCTCTACAGCATGCCACCAACAAACAGCAAAAATCTGTGTTAAAGTCTCTCTCCCTTATTTTTAAGCCTTTTCAGGTTTTTAAGTGGATTTAGCCCCACGTTGGGCGCCATTCTGTTGTGATAGGAGCGGCGGGCTGTGTCCCGCCACCCGGCTAGCTTTACCCGAAATAATTACACGGAAACTGTATTCTTTTAAACACTGCCTGACCCATTAGTTTCAGTTTCTTATTGGCTAGCTTTTACATATTGATCTAACCCATTTCTATTAATCTGTGTAGCCCACGAGCAGGCTTACCAGGAATGATCTTAACCTGCGTCTGTCTGGAGTGGGACAATCATGGCGACTCCCTGACTTAGCTTTTTTCTCCCAGCATTTTGTTCTGTTTACTCCGCCTACCTAAGGGTTGGGGTATCAAATGGGTCTAGGCAGTTTTTTTATTAATAAGAAATCACTCCCACATCACACAGGGTGCTGGGTGCTCAGTGCTCGGGGTGCTGGGTGCTCAGTGCTCAGTACTCAGGGTGCTGGGTGCTCAGTGCTCGGGGTGCTGGGTGCTCAGTACTATGCGTGCTGGGAGCTCAGTACTCAGGGTGCTGGGTGCTCAGTGCTCAGGGTGCTGGGTGCTCAGTGCTCAGGGTGCTGGGTGCTCAGTGAACGGGGTGCTGGGTGCTCAGTACTCAGGGTGCTCAGTGTTCGGGGAGCTCGGTGCTCAGTACTCAGGGTGCTGGGTGCTCAGTACTCAGTACTCGGGGTGCTGGGTGCTCAGTAATCAGGGTGCTGGGTGCTCAGTAGTCAGGGTGCTGGGTGCTCATTCTCGGGGTGCTGGGTGCTCAGTGCTCGGGGTGCTGGGTGCTCAGTACTCAGGGTGCTGGGGGCTCAGTACTCAGGGTGCTGGGTGCTCAGTACTCAGGGTGCTCGGTTCTCAGTACTCAGGGTGCTGGGTGCTCATTCTCGGGGTGCTGGGTGTTCAATACTCATGGTGCTGGGTGCTCAGTACTCAGGGTGCTGGGTGCTCAGTGCTCGGGGTGCTCGGTGCTCAGTACTCGGGGTGCTGGGTGCTCAGTACTCGGGGTGCTGGGTGCTCAGTGCTCAGGGTGCTGGGTGCTCAGTGCTCGGGGTGCTGGGTGCTCAGTGCTGAGGGTGGTGCTGGGTGCTCAGTACTCATGGTGCTGGGTGCTCAGTACTCAGGGGGCTTGGTGCTCAGTGCTCAGGGTGCTGGGTGCTCAGTGCTCAGGGTGCTTTGTGCTAAGTGCTCGTTGTGCTGGGTGCTCAGTTCTCAGGGTGCTGGGTGCTCAGTATTCAGGGTGCTGGGTGCTCAGTGCTCGGGGTGCTCGGTGCTCAGTACGCAAGGTGCTGGGTGCTCAGTGCTCAGGGTGCTGGGTGCTCAGTCCTCGGGGTGCTCCGTGCTCAGTGCTCAGTGTGCTGGGTGCTCAGTACTCAGGGTGCTCGGTGCTCAGTACTCAGAGTTCTCAGTGCTCAGTGCTCAGGGTGCTGGGTGCTCAGTTCTCAGGGTGCTCAGTGCTCAGTACTCGTGGTGCTGGGTGCTCAGTACTCAGGGTGCTCAGTGCTCAGCACTCGGGGTGCTGGGTGCTCAGTACTCAGGGTGCTGGGTGCTCAGTACTCGGGGTGCTGGGTGCTCAGTGCTCAGGGTGATCGGTGCTCAGGGTGCTGGGTGCTCAGTGCTCAGGGTGCTGGGGGCTCAGTACTCAGGGTGCTGGGTGCTCAGTGCTCAGTGCTCAGGGTGCTCAGTGCTCAGGGTGCTGGGTGCTCAGGGTGCTTTGTGCTCAGTGCTCAGTACTCAGAGTGCTGGGTGCTCAGTGCTCAGAGTGTTGGGTGCTCAGTACTCAGGGTGCTGGGTGCTCAGTGCTCAGTGCTCAGGGTGCTCAGAGCTCAGGGTGCTGGGTGCTCAGGGTGCTGGGTGCTCAGTGCTCGGGGTGCTGGGGGCTCAGTACTCAGGGTGCTGGGTGCTCAGTACTCAGGGTGATCTGTTCTCAGTACTCAGGTTGCTGGGTGCTCAGTGCTCGGGGTGCTGGGTGCTCAGTACTCGGGGTGCTCAGTGCTCAGTACTCAGGGTGCTGGGTGCTCAGTACTCAGGGTGCTGGGTGCTCAGTTCTCGGGGTGCTCGGTGCTCAGTACTCGGGGTTCTGGGTGCTCAGTACTCGGGGTGCTGGGTGCTCAGTGCTCAGGGTGCTGGGTGCTCAGTGCTCGGGGTGCTGGGTGCTCAGTGCTGAGGGTGGTGCTGGGTGCTCAGTACTCAGGGTGCTGGGTGCTCAGTGCTCAGGGTGCTGGGTGCTCAGTACTAAGGGTGCTGGGTGCTGAATACTCAGGGTGCTGAGTGCTCAGTACTCAGGGTGCTGGGTGCTCAGTGCTCAGGGTGCTGGGTACTCAGTACTCAGGGTGCTGGGTGCTCAGTACTCAGGGTGCTGGGTGCTTAGAGCTCAGGGTGCTGGGTGCTCAGTGCTCAGGGTGCTGGGTGCTCAGTACTCAGGGTGCTGGGTGCTCAGTTCTCAGGGTGATCGGTGCTCAGTACTCAGGGTGCTCAGTACTCAGGGTGCTGGGTGCTCAGTGCTCGGGGTGCTGGGTGCTCAGTACTCGGGGTGCTGGGTGCTCTGTACTCAGGGTGCTGGGTGCTCAGTGCTCGAGGTCCTGGGTGCTCAGTGCTCAGGGTTCTCAGTGCTCAGTACTCAGGGTGCTGGGTGCTCAGTGCTAAGGGTGCTGGGTGCCCAGTACTCAGGGTGCTCATTGCTCAGTACTCGGGGTGCTTGGTGCTCAGTACTCAGGGTGCTCAGTGCTCAGTACTCGGGGTGCTGGGTGCTCAGTTCTCAGGGTGCTCAGTGCTCAGTGCTCGGGGTGCTGGGTGCTCAGTAATCAGGGTGCTGGGGGCTCAGTACTCAGGGTGCTGTGTGCTCAGTACTCAGGGTGATCTGTTCTCAGTACTCAGGTTGCTGGGTAATGAGTGCTCGGGGTGCGGGGTGCTCAGTACTCGGGGTGCTCAGTGCTCAGTACTCAGAGTGCTGGGTGCTCAGTACTCAGGGTGCTGGGTGCTCAGTGCTCGGGGTGCTCGGTGCTCAGTACTCGGGGTGCTGGGTGCTCAGTACTCGGGGTGCTGGGTGCTCAGTGCTCAGGGTGCTGGGTGCTCAGTGCTCGGGGTGCTGGGTGCTCAGTGCTGAGGGTGGTGCTGGGTGCTCAGTACTCAGGGTGCTGGGTGCTCAGTGCTCAGGGTGCTGGATGCTCAGTACTAAGGGTGCTGGGTGCTCAGTACTCAGGGTGCTGAGTGCTCAGTACTCAGGGTGCTGGGTGCTCAGTGCTCAGGGTGATCGGTGCTCAGTACTCAGGGTGCTCAGTACTCAGGGTGCTGGGTGCTCAGTGCTCGGGGTGCTGGGTGCTCAGTACTCGGGGTGCTGGGTGCTCTGTACTCAGGGTGCTGGGTGCTCAGTGCTCGGGTCCTGGGTGCTCAGTGATCAGGGTGATCTGTGCTCAGTACTCAGGGCGCTAGGTGCTCAGTGCTCAGGGTGCTGGGTGCTCAGTCCTCAGGGTGCTCAGTGCTCAGGGTGCTGGGTGCTCAGTCCTCGGGGTGCTCGGTGCTCAGTACTCAGGGTGCTGAGTGCTCAGTACTCAGGGTGCTGGGTGCTCAGTACTCATGGTGCTGCGTGCTCAGTACTCAGGGGGCTTGGTGCTCAGCGCTCAGGGTGCTGGGTGCTCAGTGCTCGGGGTGCTTGGTGTTAAGTGCTCGGGGTGCTGGGTGCTCAGTGCTCAGGGTGCTGGGTGCTCAGTATTCAGGGTGCTGGGTGCTCAGTGCTCGGGGTGCTCGGTGCTCAGTACTCAAGGTGCTGGGTGCTCAGTGCTCAGGGTGCTGGGTGCTCAGTCCTCGGGGTGCTCCGTGCTCAGTGCTCAGGGTGCTGGGTGCTCAGTACTCAGGGTGCTCGGTGCTCAGTACTCAGGGTTCTCAGTGCTCAGTGCTCAGGGTGCTGGGTGCTCAGTTCTCAGGGTGCTCAGTGCTCAGTACTCGGGGTGCTGGGTGCTCAGTACTCAGGGTGCTCAGTGCTCAGCACTCGGGGTGCTGGGTGCTCAGTGCTCAGGGTGCTCGGTGCTCAGTGCTCGGGGTGCTGGGTGCTCAGTGCTCGGGGAGCTGGGTGCTCAGTGCTCAGGGTGCTTTGTGCTCAGTGCTCAGTACTCAGCGTGCTGGGTCCTCAGTGCTCAGAGTGTTGGGTGCTCAGTACTCAGGGTGCTGGGTGCTCAGTGCTCAGGGCTCAGGGTGCTCAGTGCTCAGGGTGCTGGGTGCTCAGGGTGCTGGGTGCTCAGTGCTCGGGGTGCTGGGGGCTCAGTACTCAGGGTGCTGGGTGCTCAGTACTCAGGGTGATCTGTTCTCAGTACTCAGGTTGCTGGGTGCTCAGTGCTCGGGGTGCTGGGTGCTCAGTACTCGGGGTGCTCAGTGCTCAGTACTCAGGGTGCTGGGTGCTCAGTACTCAGGGTGCTGGGTGCTCAGTGCTCGGGGTGCTCGGTGCTCAGTCCTCGGGGTGCTGGGTGCTCAGTACTCGGGGTGCTGGGTGCTCAGTGATCAGGGTGCTGGGTGCTCAGTGCTCGGGGTGCTGGGTGCTCAGTGCTGAGGGTGGTGCTGGGTGCTCAGTACTCAGGGTGCTGGGTGCTCAGTGCTCAGGGTGCTGGGTGCTCAGTACTAAGGGTGCTGGGTGCTGAATACTCAGGGTGCTGAGTGCTCAGTACTCAGGGTGCTGGGTGCTCAGTGCTCAGGGTGCTGGGTACTCAGTACTCAGGGTGCTGGGTGCTCAGTACTCAGGGTGCTGGGTGCTCAGAGCTCAGGGTGCTGGGTGCTCAGTGCTCAGGGTGCTGGGTGCTCAGTACTCAGGGTGCTGGGTGCTCAGTGCTCAGGGTGATCGGTGCTCAGTACTCAGGGTGCACAGTACTCAGGGTGCTGTGTGCTCAGTGCGCGGGGTGCTGGGTGCTCAGTACTCGGGGTGCTGGGTGCTCTGTACTCAGTGTGCTGGGTGCTCAGTGCTCGGGGTCCTGGGTGCTCAGTGCTCAGGGTGATCGGTGCTCAGTACTCAGGGTGCTAGGTGCTCAGTGCTCAGGGTGCTGGGTGCTCAGTCCTCAGGGTGCTCAGTGCTCAGGGTGCTGGGGTCTCAGTCCTAGGGGTGCTCGGTGCTCAGTACTCAGGGTGCTGAGTGCTCAGTACTCAGGGTGTTGGGTGCTCAGTACTCATGGTGCTGGGTGCTCAGTACTCAGGGGGCTTGGTGCTCAGTGCTCAGGGTGCTGGGTGCTCAGTGCTCAGGGTGCTGGGTGCTCAGTGCTCGGGGTGCTGGGTGCTCAGTGCTCGGGGTGCTGGGTGCTCAGTGCTCAGTGCTCAGGGTGTTGGGTGCTCAGTGCTCAGTGCTCAGGGTGCTGGGTGCTCAGTACTCATGGTGCTGGGTGCTCAGTACTCAGGGTGCTGGGTGCTCAGTGCTCAGGGTGCTGGGTGCTCAGTACTCTGGGTGTTGGGTGCTCAGTACTCAGGGTGCTGGGTGCTCAGTGCTCGGGGTGCTGGGTGCTCAGTGCTCGGGGTGCTGGGTGCTCAGTGCTCAGGGTGCTGGGTGCTCAGTATTCAGGGTGCTGGGTGCTCAGTGCTCGGGGTGCTCGGTGCTCAGTACTCAAGCTGCTGGGTGCTCAGTGCTCAGGGTGCTGGGTGCTCAGTCCTCGGGGTGCTGAGTGCTCAGTGCTCAGGGTGCTGGGTGCTCAGTACTCAGGGTGCTCGGTGCTCAGTACTCACGGTTCTCATTGCTCAGTGCTCAGGGTGCTGGGTGCTCAGTTCTCAGGGTGCTCAGTGCTCAGTACTCGGGGTGCTGGGTGCTCAGTACTCAGGGTGCTCAGCGCTCAGCACTCGGGGTGCTGGGTGCTCAGTGCTCAGAGTGTTGGGTGCTCAGTACTCAGGGTGCTGGGTGCTCAGTGCTCAGTGCTCAGGGTGCTCAGTGCTCAGGGTGCTGGGTGCTCAGGGTGCTGGGTGCTCAGTGCTCGGGGTGCTGGGTGCTCAGTGCTCAGGGTGCTGGGTGATCAGTGCTCAGTGCTCAGGGTGCTGGGTGCTCAGTGCTCAGTGCTCAGGGTGCTGGGTGTTCAGTACTCAGGTTTCTGGGTGCACAGTACTCAGGGTGCTTGGTGCTCAGTGCTCAGGGTGCTGGTTGCTCAGTGCTCAGGGTGCTGGGTGCTCAGTACTCAGGGTGCTGGGTGCTCAGTACTCAGGGTGCTCGGTGTTCAGTACTCACGGTGCTGGGTGCTCAGTGCCCAGGTTGCTGGGTGCTCAGTACTCAGGGTGCTGGGTGCGCAGTACTCAGGGTGCTGGGTGCTCAGTGCTCAGGGTGCTGGGTGCTCAGTACTCAGGGTGCTGGGTGCTCAGTGCTCGGTGTGCTGTGTGCTCAGTGCTCAGGGTGATCAGTGGTCAGTACTCAGGGTGCTGGGTGGTCAGTGCTCAGGGTGCTGGGTGCTCAGTCCTCAGGGTGGTCAGTACTCAGGGTGCTCAGTGCTCAGTGCTCAGTACTCAGGGTGTTCACTACTCAGGGTGCTGGGTGCTCAGTTCTCGGGGTGCTGGGTGCTCAGTACTCAGGGTGCTGGGTGCTCAGTACTCGGGGTGCTGGGTGCTCAGTACTCAGGGTGCTGGGTGCTCAGTGCTCGGGGTGCTGGGTGCTCAGTGCTCAGGGTGATCGGTGCTCAGTGCTCAGGGTGCTGGGTGCTCAGTCCTCAGGGTGCTCAGTGCTCAAGTTGCTGGGTGCTCAGTGCTCGGGGTGCTCGGTGCTCAGTACTCAGGGTGCTGAGTGCTCAGTACTCTGGGTGCTGGGTGCTCAGTACTCTGGGTGCTGGGTGCTCAGTACTCAGGGTGCTGGGTGCTCAGTGCTCAGGGTGCTGGGTGCTCAGTGCTCAGGGTGCTGGGTGCTCAGTGCTCGGGGTGCTGGGTGCTCAGTGCTCGGGGTGCTGGGTGCTCAGTGCTCAGTGCTCAGGGTGCTGGGTTCTCAGTGCTCAGTGCTCAGTGTGCTGGGTGCTCAGTATTCATGGTGCTCAGTGCTCAGTACTCGGGGTGCTTGGTGCTCAGTACTCAGGGTGCTCAGTGCTCATTACTCGGGGTGCTGGGTGCTCTATGCTCAGGGTGCTCAGTGCTCAGTGCTCGGGGTGTTGGGTGCTGAGTTCTCAGTGCTCAGGGTGCTGGGTGTTCAGTACTCAGGGTGCAGGGTGCTCAGTACTCAGGGTGCTGGGTGCTCAGTGCTCAGGGTGCTCAGTGCTCAGTACTCAGTGCTCAGGGTGCTGGGTGTGCATTACTCAGGGTGCTGGGTGTTCAGTACTCAGTGTGCTGGGTGCTCAGTGCTCAGGGTGCTCAGTGCTCAGTACTCAGTGCTCAGGGTGCTCAGTGCTCAGTGCTCAGGGTGCTGGGTGTTCAGTACTCAGGGTGCTGTGTGTTCAGTACTCGGTGTGCTGGGTGCTCAGTGCTCAGGGTGCTCAGTGCTCAGTACTCAGTGCTCAGGGTACTCAGTGCTCAGTGCTCAGGGTGCTGGGTGTTCAGTACTCAGGGTGCTGGGTGATCAGTACTCAGGGTGCTGGGTGCTCAGTGCTCAGGGTGCTGGGTGCTCAGTACTCTGGGTGTTGGGTGCTCAGTGCTCAGTGTGCTGGGTGCTCAGTGCTCAGGGTGCTGCGTGCTCAGTACTCAGGGTGCTGGGTGCTCAGTGCTCGAGGTGCTCGGTGCTCAGTACTCAAGGTGCTGGGTGCTCAGTGCTCAGGGTGCTGGGTGCTCAGTCCTCGGGGTGCTCCGTGCTCAGGGTGCTGGGTGCTCAGTGCTCGGTGTGCTCGGTGCTCAGTACTCAGGGTGCTGAGTGCTCAGTACTCAGGGTGATGGGTGCTCAGTACTCAGGGTGCTGGGTGCTCAGTGCTCGGGGTGCTGGGTGCTCAGTACTCATGGTGCTGGGGGCTCAGTACTCAGGGTGCTGGGTGCTCAGTAGTCAGGGTGCTCGGTTCTCAGTACTCAGGGTGCTGGGTGCTCATTCTCGGGGTGCTGGGTGCTCAGTGCTCGGGGTGCTGGGTGCTCAGTACTCAGCCTGCTGGGGGCTCAGTACTCAGGGTGCTGGGTGCTCAGTACTCTGGGTGTTGGGTGCTCAGTACTCAGGGTGCTGGGTGCTCAGTGCTCGGGGTGCTGTGTGCTCAGTACTCAGGGTGCTGGGTGCTCAGTACTCAGGGTGCTCTGTGCTCAGTACTCAGGGTGCTAGGTGCTCAGTGCTCAGGGTGCTGGGTGCTCAGTACTCTGGGTGTTGGGTGCTCAGTACTCAGGGTGCTGGGTGCTCAGTACTCAGGGTGCTGGGTGCTCAGTGCTCGGGGTGCTCGGTGCTCAGTCCTCGGGGTGCTGGGTGCTCAGTACTCGGGGTGCTGGGTGCTCAGTGATCAGGGTGCTGGGTGCTCAGTGCTCGGGGTGCTGGGTGCTCAGTACTCGGGGTGCTGGGTGCTCAGTGATCAGGGTGCTGGGTGCTCAGTGCTCGGGGTGCTGGGTGCTCAGTGCTGAGGGTGGTGCTGGGTGCTCAGTACTCAGGGTGCTGGGTGCTCAGTGCTCAGGGTGCTGGGTGCTCAGTACTAAGGGTGCTGGGTGCTGAATACTCAGGGTGCTGAGTGCTCAGTACTCAGGGTGCTGGGTGCTCAGTGCTCAGGGTGCTGGGTACTCAGTACTCAGGGTGCTGGGTGCTCAGTACTCAGGGTGCTGGGTGCTCAGAGCTCAGGGTGCTGGGTGCTCAGTGCTCAGGGTGCTGGGTGCTCAGTGATCAGGGTGCTCGGTGCTCAGTCCTCGGGGTGCTGGGTGCTCAGTACTCGGGGTGCTGGGTGCTCAGTGATCAGGGTGCTGGGTGCTCAGTGCTCGGGGTGCTGGGTGCTCAGTGCTGAGGGTGGTGCTGGGTGCTCAGTACTCAGGGTGCTGGGTGCTCAGTGCTCAGGGTGCTGGGTGCTCAGTACTAAGGGTGCTGGGTGCTGAATACTCAGGGTGCTGAGTGCTCAGTACTCAGGGTGCTGGGTGCTCAGTGCTCAGGGTGCTGGGTACTCAGTACTCAGGGTGCTGGGTGCTCAGTACTCAGGGTGCTGGGTGCTCAGAGCTCAGGGTGCTGGGTGCTCAGTGCTCAGGGTGCTGGGTGCTCAGTACTCAGGGTGCTGGGTGCTCAGTGCTCAGGGTGAACGGTGCTCAGTACTCAGGGTGCACAGTACTCAGGGTGCTGTGTGCTCAGTGCGCGGGGTGCTGGGTGCTCAGTACTCGGGGTGCTGGGTGCTCTGTACTCAGTGTGCTGGGTGCTCAGTGCTCGGGGTCCTGGGTGCTCAGTGCTCAGGGTGATCGGTGCTCAGTACTCAGGGTGCTAGGTGCTCAGTGCTCAGGGTGCTGGGTGCTCAGTCCTCAGGGTGCTCAGTGCTCAGGGTGCTGGGGTCTCAGTCCTAGGGGTGCTCGGTGCTCAGTACTCAGGGTGCTGAGTGCTCAGTACTCAGGGTGTTGGGTGCTCAGTACTCATGGTGCTGGGTGCTCAGTACTCAGGGGGCTTGGTGCTCAGTGCTCAGGGTGCTGGGTGCTCAGTGCTCAGGGTGCTGGGTGCTCAGTGCTCGGGGTGCTGGGTGCTCAGTGCTCGGGGTGCTATGTGCTCAGTGCTCAGTGCTCAGGGTGTTGGGTGCTCAGTGCTCAGTGCTCAGGGTGCTGGGTGCTCAGTACTCATGGTGCTGGGTGCTCAGTACTCAGGGTGCTGGGTGCTCAGTGCTCAGGGTGCTGGGTGCTCAGTACTCTGGGTGTTGGGTGCTCAGTACTCAGGGTGCTGGGTGCTCAGTGCTCGGGGTGCTGGGTGCTCAGTGCTCGGGGTGCTGGGTGCTCAGTGCTCAGGGTGCTGGGTGCTCAGTATTCAGGGTGCTGGGTGCTCAGTGCTCGGGGTGCTCGGTGCTCAGTACTCAAGCTGCTGGGTGCTCAGTGCTCAGGGTGCTGGGTGCTCAGTCCTCGGGGTGCTGAGTGCTCAGTGCTCAGGGTGCTGGGTGCTCAGTACTCAGGGTGCTCGGTGCTCAGTACTCACGGTTCTCAGTGCTCAGTGCTCAGGGTGCTGGGTGCTCAGTTCTCAGGGTGCTCAGTGCTCAGTACTCGGGGTGCTGGGTGCTCAGTACTCAGGGTGCTCAGCGCTCAGCACTCGGGGTGCTGGGTGCTCAGTGCTCAGAGTGTTGGGTGCTCAGTACTCAGGGTGCTGGGTGCTCAGTGCTCAGTGCTCAGGGTGCTCAGTGCTCAGGGTGCTGGGTGCTCAGGGTGCTGGGTGCTCAGTGCTCGGGGTGCTGGGTGCTCAGTGCTCAGGGTGCTGGGTGATCAGTGCTCAGTGCTCAGGGTGCTGGGTGCTCAGTGCTCAGTGCTCAGGGTGCTGGGTGTTCAGTACTCAGGTTTCTGGGTGCACAGTACTCAGGGTGCTTGGTGCTCAGTGCTCAGGGTGCTGGTTGCTCAGTGCTCAGGGTGCTGGGTGCTCAGTACTCAGGGTGCTGGGTGCTCAGTACTCAGGGTGCTCGGTGTTCAGTACTCAGGGTGCTGGGTGCTCAGTGCCCAGGTTGCTGGGTGCTCAGTACTCAGGGTGCTGGGTGCGCAGTACTCAGGGTGCTGGGTGCTCAGTGCTCAGGGTGCTGGGTGCTCAGTACTCAGGGTGCTGGGTGCTCAGTGCTCGGTGTGCTGGGTGCTCAGTGCTCAGGGTGATCAGTGGTCAGTACTCAGGGTGCTGGGTGGTCAGTGCTCAGGGTGCTGGGTGCTCAGTCCTCAGGGTGGTCAGTACTCAGGGTGCTCAGTGCTCAGTGCTCAGTACTCAGGGTGTTCAGTACTCAGGGTGCTGGGTGCTCAGTTCTCGGGGTGCTGGGTGCTCAGTACTCAGGGTGCTGGGTGCTCAGTACTCGGGGTGCTGGGTGCTCAGTACTCAGGGTGCTGGGTGCTCAGTGCTCGGGGTGCTGGGTGCTCAGTGCTCAGGGTGATCGGTGCTCAGTGCTCAGGGTGCTGGGTGCTCAGTCCTCAGGGTGCTCAGTGCTCAAGTTGCTGGGTGCTCAGTGCTCGGGGTGCTCGGTGCTCAGTACTCAGGGTGCTGAGTGCTCAGTACTCAGGGTGCTGGGTGCTCAGTACTCTGGGTGCTGGGTGCTCAGTACTCAGGGTGCTGGGTGCTCAGTGCTCAGGGTGCTGGGTGCTCAGTGCTCAGGGTGCTGGGTGCTCAGTGCTTGGGGTGCTGGGTGCTCAGTGCTCGGGGTGCTGGGTGCTCAGTGCTCAGTGCTCAGGGTGCTGGGTTCTCAGTGCTCAGTGCTCAGTGTGCTGGGTGCTCAGTATTCATGGTGCTCAGTGCTCAGTACTGGGGGTGCTTGGTGCTCAGTACTCAGGGTGCTCAGTGCTCATTACTCGGGGTGCTGGGTGCTCTATGCTCAGGGTGCTCAGTGCTCAGTGCTCGGGGTGTTGGGTGCTGAGTTCTCAGTGCTCAGGGTGCTGGGTGTTCAGTACTCAGGGTGCAGGGTGCTCAGTACTCAGGGTGCTGGGTGCTCAGTGCTCAGGGTGCTCAGTGCTCAGTACTCAGTGCTCAGGGTGCTGGGTGTGCATTACTCAGGGTGCTGGGTGTTCAGTACTCAGTGTGCTGGGTGCTCAGTGCTCAGGGTGCTCAGTGCTCAGTACTCAGTGCTCAGGGTGCTCAGTGCTCAGTGCTCAGGGTGCTGGGTGTTCAGTACTCAGGGTGCTGTGTGTTCAGTACTCGGTGTGCTGGGTGCTCAGTGCTCAGGGTGCTCAGTGCTCAGTACTCAGTGCTCAGGGTACTCAGTGCTCAGTGCTCAGGGTGCTGGGTGTTCAGTACTCAGGGTGCTGGGTGATCAGTACTCAGGGTGCTGGGTGCTCAGTGCTCAGGGTGCTGGGTGCTCAGTACTCTGGGTGTTGGGTGCTCAGTGCTCAGTGTGCTGGGTGCTCAGTGCTCAGGGTGCTGCGTGCTCAGTACTCAGGGTGCTGGGTGCTCAGTGCTCGAGGTGCTCGGTGCTCAGTACTCAAGGTGCTGGGTGCTCAGTGCTCAGGGTGCTGGGTGCTCAGTCCTCGGGGTGCTCCGTGCTCAGGGTGCTGGGTGCTCAGTGCTCGGTGTGCTCGGTGCTCAGTACTCAGGGTGCTGAGTGCTCAGTACTCAGGGTGATGGGTGCTCAGTACTCAGGGTGCTGGGTGCTCAGTGCTCGGGGTGCTGGGTGCTCAGTACTCAGGGTGCTGGGGGCTCAGTACTCAGGGTGCTGGGTGCTCAGTACTCAGGGTGCTCGGTTCTCAGTACTCAGGGTGCTGGGTGCTCATTCTCGGGGTGCTGGGTGCTCAGTGCTCGGGGTGCTGGGTGCTCAGTACTCAGGGTGCTGGGGGCTCAGTACTCAGGGTGCTGGGTGCTCAGTACTCTGGGTGTTGGGTGCTCAGTACTCAGGGTGCTGGGTGCTCAGTGCTCGGGGTGCTGTGTGCTCAGTACTCAGGGTGCTGGGTGCTCAGTACTCAGGGTGATCTGTTCTCAGTACTCAGGGTGCTGGGTGCTCAGTGCTCAGGGTGCTGGGTGCTCAGTACTCTGGGTGTTGGGTGCTCAGTACTCAGGGTGCTGGGTGCTCAGTGCTCGGGGTGCTGTGTGCTCAGTGCTCGGGGTGCTGGGTTCTCAGTGCTCAGGGTGTTGGGTGCTCAGTATTCAGGGTGCTGGGTGCTCAGTGCTCGGGGTGCTCGGTGCTCAGTACTCAAGGTGCTGGGTGCTCAGTGCTCAGGGTGCTGGGTGCTCAGTCCTCGGGGTGCTCCGTGCTCAGTGCTCAGGGTGCTGGGTGCTCAGTACTCAGGGTGCTCGGTGCTCAGTACTCAGGGTTCTCAGTGCTCAGTGCTCAGGGTGCTGGGTGCTCAGTTCTCAGGGTGCTCAGTGCTCAGTACTCGGGGTGCTCAGTGCTCAGTACTCAGGGTGCTCAGTGCTCAGCGCTCGGGGTGCTGGGTGCTCAGTGCTCAGGGTGCTCAGTGCTCAGTGCTCGGGGTGCTGGATGCTCAGTGCTCGGGGAGCTGGGTGCTCAGTGCTCGGAGTTCTGGGTGCTCAGTACTCAGGGTGCTTTGTGCTCAGTGCTCAGTACTCAGCGTGCTGGGTGCTCAGTGCTCAGAGTGTTGGGTGCTCAGTACTCAGGGTGCTGGGTGCTCAGTGCTCAGTGCTCAGGGTGCTCAGTGCTCAGGGTGCTGGGTGCTCAGGGTGCTGGGTGCTCAGTGCTCGGGGTGCTGGGTGCTCAGTGCTCAGGGTGCTGGGTGCTCAGTGCTCGGGGTGCTCGGTGATCAGTACTCAGGGTGCTGGGTGCTCAGTGCTCAGGGTGCTGGGTACTCAGTACTCAGGGTGCTGGGTGCTCAGTGCTCAGGGTGCTGGGTGCTCAGTGCTCAGGGTGCTGGGATTCTCAGTGCTCGGGGTGCTGGGTGCTCAGTGCTCGGGGTGCTGGGTGCTCAGTCCTCGGGGTGCTGGGTGCTCAGTACTCAGGGTGCTGGGTGCACAGTGCTCAGGGTGCTGGGTGCTCAGTACTCAGGGTGCTGGGTGCTCAGTACACAGGGTGCTCGGTGCTTAGTACTCAGGGTGCTGGGTGCTCAGTGCTCAGGGTGCTGGGTACTCAGTACTCAGGGTGCTGGGTGCTCAATACTCAGGGTGCTGGGTGCGCAGTGCTCAGGGTGATCGGTGCTCAGTACACAGGGTGCTCAGTACTCAGGGTGCTGGGTGCTCAGTGCTCAGGGTGCTCAGTGCTCGGGGTGCTGGGTGCTCAGTGCTCAGGGTGCTGGGTGCTCAGTGCTCAGTGCTCAGGGTGCTGGGTGCTCAGTACTCAGGGTGCTGGGTGCTCAGTGCTCGGTGTGCTGGGTGCTCAGTGCTCAGGGTGATCAGTGGTCAGTACTCAGGGTGCTGGGTGCTCAGTGCACAGGGTGCTGGGTGCTCAGTCCTCAGGGTGCTCAGTACTCAGGGTTCTCAGTGCTCAGTGCTCAGTACTCAGGGTGTTCAGTACTCAGGGTGCTGGGTGCTCAGTGCTCGGGGTGCTGGGTGCTCAGTACTCAAGGTGCTGGGTGCTCAGTACTCGGGGTGCTGGTTGTTCAGTACTCAGGGTGCTGGGTGCTCAGTGCTCGGTGTGCTGGGTGCTCAGTGCTCAGGGTGATCGGTGCTCAGTGCTCAGGGTGCTCGGTGCTCAGTCCTCAGGGTGCTCAGTGCTCAAGGTGCTGGGTGCTCAGTGCTCGGGGTGCTTGGTGCTCAGTACTCAGGGTGCTGAGTGCTCAGTACTCAGGGTGCTGGGTGCTCAGTACTCTGGGTGCTGGGTGCTCAGTACTCAGGGTGCTGGGTGCTCAGTGCTCAGGGTGCTGGGTGCTCAGTGCTCAGGGTGCTGGGTGCTCAGTGCTCGGGGTGCTGGGTGCTCAGTGCTCGAAGTGCTGGGTGCTCAGTGCTCAGTGCTCAGGGTGCTGGTTGCTCAGTACTCAGGGTTCTCAGTGCTCAGTACTCAGGGTGATGGGTGCTCAGTGCTCAGGGTGCTGGGTGCTCAGTATTCAGGGTGCTCAGTGCTCAGTACTCGGGGTGCTTGGTGCTCAGTACTCAGGGTGCTCAGTGCTAAGTACTCAGGGTGCTGGGTGCTCAGTGCTCGGGGTGCTCGGTGCTCAGTACTCAAGTTGCTGGGTGCTCAGGGCTCAGGGTGCTGGGTGCTCAGTCGTCGGGGTGCACCGTGCTCAGTGATCAGGGTGCTGGGTGCTCAGTACTCAGGGTGCTCGGTGCTCAGTACTCCGGGTTCTCAGTGCTCAGTACTCAGGGTGATGGGTGCTCAGTGCTCAGGGTGCTGGGTGCTCAGTATTCAGGGTGCTCACTGCTCAGTACTCGGGGTGCTTGGTGCTCAGTACTCAGGGTGCTCAGTGCTCAGTACTCGGTGTGCTGGGTTCTCAGTGCTCAGGGTGCTCAGTGCTCAGTACTCAGTGCTCAGGGTGCTCAGTGCTCAGTGCTCATGGTGCTGGGTGTTCAGTACTCAGGGTGCTGTGTGATCAGTACTCGGTGTGCTGGGTGCTCAGTGCTCAGGGTGCTCAGTGCTCAGTACTCAGTGCTCAGGGTACTCAGTGCTCAGTGCTCAGGGTGCTGGGTGTTCAGTACTCAGGGTGCTGGGTGATCAGTACTCAGGGTGCTGGGTGCTCAGTGCTCAGGGTGCTGGGTGCTCAGTACTCTGTGTGTTGGGTGCTCAGTGCTCAGGGTGCTGGGTGCTCAGTGCTCAGGGTGCTGCGTGCTCAGTACTCAGGGTGCTGGGTACTCAGTGCTCGAGGTGCTCGGTGCTCAGTACTCAAGGTGCTGGGTGCTCAGTGCTCAGGGTGCTGGGTGCTCAGTCCTCGGGGTGCTCCGTGCTCAGGGTGCTGGGTGCTCAGTGCTCGGTGTGCTCGGTGCTCAGTACTCAGGGTGCTGAGTGCTCAGTACTCAGGGTGATGGGTGCTCAGTACTCAAGGTGCTGGGTGCTCAGTGCTCGGGGTGCTGGGTGCTCAGTACTCAGGGTGCTGGGGGCTCAGTACTCAGGGTGCTGGGTGCTCAGTACTCAGGTTGCTCGGTTCTCAGTACTCAGGGTGCTGGGTGCTCATTCTCGGCGTGCTGGGTGCTCAGTGCTCGGGGTGCTGGGTGCTCAGTACTCAGGGTGCTGGGGGCTCAGTACTCAGGGTGCTGGGTGCTCAGTACGCAGGGTGATCTGTTCTCAGTACTCAGGGTGCTGGGTGCTCAGTGCTCGGGATGCTGGGTGCTCAGTACTCGGGGAGCTCAGTGCTCAGTACTCAGGGTGCTGGGTTCTAAGTACTCAGGGTGCGGGTTGCTTAGTGCTCGGGGTGCTCGGTGCTCAGTACTCGGGGTGCTGGGTGCTCAGTACTCGGGGTGCTGGGTGCTCAGTGCTCAGGGTGCTGGGTGCTCAGTACTCAGGGTGCTCGGTGCTCAGTACTCTGGGTGCTCAGTGCTCAGTACTCAGCGTGCTGGGTGCTCAGTGCTCAGGGTCCTCGGTGCTAAGTACTCAGGATGCTCAGTGCTCAGTACTCAGCGTGCTTTGTGCTCAGTGCTCAGGGTGTTGGGTGCTCAGTACTCAGGGTGCTGGGTGCTCAGTACTCAGGGTGCTGGGTGCTCAGTACTCAGGGTGCTGGGTGCTCAGTGCTCGGGGTGCTCGGTGATCAGTACTCATGGTGCTGGGTGCTCAGTGCTCAGGGTGCTGGGTGCTCAGTGCTCGGGGTGCTGGGTGCGCAGTGCTCAGGGTGATCGGTGCTCAGTGCTCAGGGTGCTGGGTGCTCAGTCCTCAGGGTGCTCAGTGCTCAAGGTGCTGGGTGCTCAGTGCTCGGGGTGCTTGGTGCTCAGTACTCAGGGTGCTGAGTGCTCAGTACTCAGGGTGCTGGGTGCTCAGTACTCTGGGTGCTGGGTGCTCAGTACTCAGGGTCCTGGGTGCTCAGTGCTCAGGGTGCTGGGTGCTCAGTGCTCAGGGTGCTGGGTGCTCAGTGCTCGGGGTGCTGGGTGCTCAGTGCTCGGGGTGCTGGGTGCTCAGTGCTCAGTGCTCAGGGTGCTGGTTGCTCAGTACTCAGGGTTCTCAGTGCTCAGTACTCAGGGTGATGGGTGCTCAGTGCTCAGGGTGCTGGGTGCTCAGTATTCAGGGTGCTCAGTGCTCAGTACTCGGGGTGCTTGGTGCTCAGTACTCAGGGTGCTCAGTGCTAAGTACTCAGGGTGCTGGGTGCTCAGTGCTCGGGGTGCTCGGTGCTCAGTACTCAAGTTGCTGGGTGCTCAGGGCTCAGGGTGCTGGGTGCTCAGTCGTCGGGGTGCACCGTGCTCAGTGATCAGGGTGCTGGGTGCTCAGTACTCAGGGTGCTCGGTGCTCAGTACTCCGGGTTCTCAGTGCTCAGTACTCAGGGTGATGGGTGCTCAGTGCTCAGTGTGCTGGGTGCTCAGTATTCAGGGTGCTCACTGCTCAGTACTCGGGGTGCTTGGTGCTCAGTACTCAGGGTGCTCAGTGCTCAGTACTCGGTGTGCTGGGTTCTCAGTGCTCAGGGTGCTCAGTGCTCAGTACTCAGTGCTCAGGGTGCTCAGTGCTCAGTGCTCAGGGTGCTGGGTGTTCAGTACTCAGGGTGCTGTGTGTTCAGTACTCGGTGTGCTGGGTGCTCAGTGCTCAGGGTGCTCAGTGCTCAGTACTCAGTGCTCAGGGTACTCAGTGCTCAGTGCTCAGGGTGCTGGGTGTTCAGTACTCAGGGTGCTGGGTGATCAGTACTCAGGGTGCTGGGTGCTCAGTGCTCAGGGTGCTGGGTGCTCAGTACTCTGTGTGTTGGGTGCTCAGTGCTCAGGGTGCTGGGTGCTCAGTGCTCAGGGTGCTGCGTGCTCAGTACTCAGGGTGCTGGGTGCTCAGTGCTCGAGGTGCTCGGTGCTCAGTACTCAAGGTGCTGGGTGCTCAGTGCTCAGGGTGCTGGGTGCTCAGTCCTCGGGGTGCTCCGTGCTCAGGGTGCTGGGTGCTCAGTGTTCGGTGTGCTCGGTGCTCAGTACTCAGGGTGCTGAGTGCTCAGTACTCAGGGTGATGGGTGCTCAGTACTCAGGGTGCTGGGTGCTCAGTGCTCGGGGTGCTGGGTGCTCAGTACTCAGGGTGTTGGGGGCTCAGTACTCAGGGTGCTGGGTGCTCAGTACTCAGGTTGCTCGGTTCTCAGTACTCAGGGTGCTGGGTGCTCATTCTCGGCGTGCTGGGTGCTCAGTGCTCGGGGTGCTGGGTGCTCAGTACTCAGGGTGCTGGGGGCTCAGTACTCAGGGTGCTGGGTGCTCAGTACTCAGGGTGATCTGTTCTCAGTACTCAGGGTGCTGGGTGCTCAGTGCTCGGGATGCTGGGTGCTCAGTACTCGGGGAGCTCAGTGCTCAGTACTCAGGGTGCTGGGTTCTAAGTACTCAGGAAGCGGGGTGCTTAGTGCTCGGGGTGCTCGGTGCTCAGTACTCGGGGTGCTGGGTGCTCAGTACTCGGGGTGCTGGGTGCTCAGTGCTCAGGGTGCTGGGTGCTCAGTACTCAGGGTGCTCGGTGCTCAGTACTCTGGGTGCTCAGTGCTCAGTACTCAGCGTGCTGGGTGCTCAGTGCTCAGGGTCCTCGGTGCTCAGTACTCAGGATGCTCAGTGCTCAGTACTCAGCGTGCTTTGTGCTCAGTGCTCAGGGTGTTGGGTGCTCAGTACTCAGGGTGCTGGGTGCTCAGTACTCAGGGTGCTGGGTGCTCAGTACTCAGGGTGCTGGGTGCTCAGTGCTCGGGGTGCTAGGTGATCAGTACTCATGGTGCTGGGTGCTCAGTGCTCAGGGTGCTGGGTACTCAGTACTCAGGGTGCTGGGTGCTCAGTGCTCAGGGTGCTGGGTGCTCAGTGCTCAGGGTGCTGGGTGATCAGTGCTCGGGGTGCTGGGTGCTCAGTGCTCGGGGTGCTGGGTGCTCAGTGCTCTGGGTGCTGGGTGCTCAGTGCTCAGGGTGCTGGGTGCTCAGTGCTCAGGGTGCTGGGTGATCAGTGCTCGGGGTGCTGGGTGCTCAGTGCTCGGGGTGCTGGGTGCTCAGTGCTCGGGGTGCTGGGTGTTCAGTGCTCGGGGTGCTGGGTGCTCAGTGCTCGGGGTGCTGGGTGCTCAGTACTCAGGGTGCTGGGTGCTCAGTACTCAGGGTGCTGGGTGCTCAGTGCTCAGGGTGCTGGGTGCTCAGTCCTCAGGGTGCTGGGTGCTCAGTACTCAGGGTGTTCGGTGCTCAGTACTCAGGGTGCTCAGTGCTCAGTACTCAGGGTGCTGGTTGCTCAGTGCTCGGGGTGCTCTGTGCTCAGTACTCAGGGTGCTGGGTGCTCAGTACTCAGGGTGCTGGGTGCTCAGTACTCAGGGTGCTTTGTGCTCAGTGCTCAGGGTGCTGGGTGCTCAGTGCTCGGGGTGCTCGGTGCTCAGTACTCAAGGTGCTGGGTGCTCAGTGCTCAGGGTGCTGGGTGCTCAGTCCTCGGGGTGCTCCGTGCTCAGTGCTCAGGGTGCTGGGTGCTCAGTACTCAGGGTGCTCGGTGCTCAGTACTCAGGGTTCTCAGTGCTCAGTGCTCAGGGTGCTGGGTGCTCAGTTCTCAGGGTGCTCAGTGCTCAGTACTCGGGGTGCTGGGTGCTCAGTACTCAGGGTGCTCAGTGCTCAGCGCTCGGGGTGCTGGGTGCTCAGTGCTCAGGGTGCTCAGTGCTCAGTGCTCGGGGTGCTGGATGCTCAGTGCTCGGGGAGCTGGGTGCTCAGTGCTCGGAGTTCTGGGTGCTCAGTACTCAGGGTGCATTGTGCTCAGTGCTCAGTACTCAGCGTGCTGGGTGCTCAGTGCTCAGAGTGTTGGGTGCTCAGTACTCAGGGTGCTGGGTGCTCAGTGCTCAGTGCTCAGGGTGCTCATTGCTCACCGTGCTGGGTGCTCAGGGTGCTGGGTGCTCAGTGCTCGGGGTGCTGGGTGCTCAGTGCTCAGGGTGCTGGGTGCTCAGTGCTCGGGGTGCTCGGTGATCAGTACTCAGGGTGCTGGGTGCTCAGTGCTCAGGGTGCTGGGTACTCAGTACTCAGGGTGCTGGGTGCTCAGTGCTCAGGGTGCTGGGTGCTCAGTGCTCAGGGTGCTGGGTGCTCAGTGCTCGGGGTGCTGGGTGCTCAGTGCTCGGGTGCTGGGTGCTCAGTCCTCGGGGTGCTGGGTGCTCAGTGCTCGGTGTGCTGGGTGCTCAGTGCTCAGGGTGATCAGTGGTCAGTACTCAGGGTGATCAGTGGTCAGTACTCAGGGTGCTGGGTGCTCAGGGCACAGGGTGCTGGGTGCTCAGTCCTCAGGGTGCTCAGTACTCAGGGTTCTCAGTGCTCAGTGCTCAGTACTCAGGGTCTTCAGTACTCAGGGAGCTGGGTGCTCAGTGCTCGGGGTGCTGGGTGCTCAGTACTCAGGGTGCTGGGTGCTCAGTACTCGGGGTGCTGGGTGTTCAGTACTCAGGGTGCTGGGTGCTCAGTGCTCGGGATGCTGGGTACTCAGTGCTCAGGGTGATCGGTGCTCAGTGCTCAGGGTGCTGGGTGCTCAGTCCTCAGGGTGCTCAGTGCTCAAGGTGCTGGGTGCTCAGTGCTCAGGGTGCTTTGTGCTCAGTACTCAGGGTGCTGAGTGCTCAGTACTCAGGGTGCTGAGTGCTCAGTACTCATTGTGCTGGGTGCTCAGTACTCTGGGTGCTGGGTGCTCAGTGCTCAGGGTGCTGGGTGCTCAGTGCTCAGGGTGCTGGGTGCTCAGTGCTCGGGGTGCTGGGTGCTCAGTGCTCGGGGTGCTGGGTGCTCATTGCTCAGTGCTCAGGGTGCTGGTTGCTCAGTACTCAGGGTTCTCAGTGCTCAGTACTCAGGGTGATGGGTGCTCAGTGCTCAGGGTGCTGGGTGCTCAGTATTCAGGGTGCTCAGTGTTCAGTACTCGGGGTGCTTGGTGCTCAGTACTCAGGGTGCTCAGTGCTAAGTACTCAGGGTGCTGGGTGCTCAGTGCTCGGGGTGCTCGGTGCTCAGTACTCAAGTTGCTGGGTGCTCAGGGCTCAGGGTGCTGGGTGCTCAGTCGTCGGGGTGCACCGTGCTCAGTGATCAGGGTGCTGGGTGCTTAGTACTCAGGGTGCTCGGTGCTCAGTACTCCGGGTTCTCAGTGCTCAGTTCTCAGGGTGATGGGTGCTCAGTGCTCAGGGTGCTGGGTGCTCAGTATTCAGGGTGCTCACTGCTCAGTACTCGGGGTTCTTGGTGCTCAGTACTCAGGGTGCTCAGTGCTCAGTACTCGGTGTGCTGGGTTCTCTGTGCTCAGGGTGCTCAGTGCTCAGTACTCAGTGCTCAGGGTGCTCAGTGCTCAGGGTGCTGGGTGTTCAGTACTCAGGGTGCTGTGTGTTCAGTACTCGGTGTGCTGGGTGCTCATTGCTCAGGGTGCTCAGTGCTCAGTACTCAGTGCTCAGGGTACTCAGTGCTCAGTGCTCAGGGTGCTGGGTGTTCAGTACTCAGGGTGCTGGGTGATCAGTACTCAGGGTGCTGGGTGCTCAGTGCTCAGGGTGCTGGGTGCTCAGTACTCTGTGTGTTGGGTGCTCAGTGCTCAGGGTGCTGGGTGCTCAGTGCTCAGGGTGCTGCGTGCTCAGTACTCAGGGTGCTGGGTGCTCAGTGCTCGAGGTGCTCGGTGCTCAGTACTCAAGGTGCTGGGTGCTCAGTGCTCAGGGTGCTGGGTGCTCAGTCCTCGGGGTGCTCCGTGCTCAGGGTGCTGGGTGCTCAGTGTTCGGTGTGCTCGGTGCTCAGTACTCAGGGTGCTGAGTGCTCAGTACTCAGGGTGATGGGTGCTCAGTACTCAGGGTGCTGGGTGTTCAGTGCTCGGGGTGCTGGGTGCTCAGTACTCAGGGTGCTGGGGGCTCAGTACTCAGGGTGCTGGGTGCTCAGTACTCAGGTTGCTCGGTTCTCAGTACTCAGGGTGCTGGGTGCTCATTCTCGCCGTGCTGGGTGCTCAGTGCTCGGGGTGCTGGGTGCTCAGTACTCAGGGTGCTGGGGGCTCAGTACTCAGGGTGCTGGGTGCTCAGTACTCAGGGTGATCTGTTCTCAGTACTCAGGGTGCTCGGTGCTCAGTACTCGGGGTGCTGGGTGCTCAGTACTCGGGGTGCTGGGTGCTCAGTGCTCAGGGTGCTGGGTGCTCAGTACTCAGGGTGCTCGGTGCTCAGTACTCTGGGTGCTCAGTGCTCAGTACTCAGCGTGCTGGGTGCTCAGTGCTCAGGGTCCTCGGTGCTCAGTACTCAGGATGCTCAGTGCTCAGTACTCAGCGTGCTTTGTGCTCAGTGCTCAGTGTGTTGGGTGCTCAGTACTCAGGGTGCTGGGTGCTCAGTACTCAGGGTGCTGGGTGCTCAGTACTCAGGGTGCTGGGTGCTCAGTGCTCGGGGTGCTAGGTTATCAGTACTCATGGTGCTGGGTGCTCAGTGCTCAGGGTGCTGGGTACTCAGTACTCAGGGTGCTGGGTGCTCAGTGCTCAGGGTGCTGGGTGCTCAGTGCTCAGGGTGCTGGGTGATCAGTGCTCGGGGTGCTGGGTGCTCAGTGCTCGGGGTGCTGGGTGCTCAGTGCTCTGGGTGCTGGGTGCTCAGTGCTCAGGGTGCTGGGTGCTCAGTGCTCAGGGTGCTGGGTGCTCAGTGCTCGGGGTGCTGGTTGCTCAGTGCTCGGGGTGCTGGGTGCTCAGTGCTCGGGGTGCTGGGTGCTCAGTACTCAGGGTGCTGGGTGCTCAGTACTCAGGGTGCTGGGTGCTCAGTGCTCAGGGTGCTGGGTGCTCAATCCTCAGGGTGCTGGGTGCTCAGTACTCAGGGTGTTCGGTGCTCAGTACTCAGGGTGCTCAGTGCTCAGTACTCAGGGTGCTGGTTGCTCAGTGCTCGTGGTGCTCTGTGCTCAGTACTCAGGGTGCTGGGTGCTCAGTACTCAGGGTGCTGGGTGCTCAGTACTCAGGGTGCTGTGTGCTCAGTGCTCAGGGTGCTGGGTGCTCAGTGCTCGGGGTGCTCGGTGCTCAGTACTCAAGGTGCTGGGTGCTCAGTGCTCAGGGTGCTGGGTGCTCAGTCCTCGGGGCGCTCCGTGCTCAGTGCTCAGGGTGCTGGGTGCTCAGTACTCAGGGTGCTCGGTGCTCAGTACTCAGGGTTCTCAGTGCTCAGTGCTCAGGGTGCTGGGTGCTCAGTTCTCAGGGTGCTCAGTGCTCAGTACTCGGGGTGCTGGGTGCTCAGTACTCAGGGTGCTCAGTGCTCAGCGCTCGGGGTGCTGGGTGCTCAGTGCTCAGGGTGCTCAGTGCTCAGTGCTCGGGGTGCTGGATGCTCAGTGCTTGGGGAGCTGGGTGCTCAGTGCTCGGAGTTCTGGGTGCTCAGTACTCAGGGTGCTTTGTGCTCAGTGCTCAGTACTCAGCGTGCTGGGTGCTCAGTGCTCAGAGTGTTGGGTGCTCAGTACTCAGGGTGCTGGGTGCTCAGTGCTCAGTGCTCAGGGTGCTCATTGCTCATCGTGCTGGGTGCTCAGGGTGCTGGGTGCTCAGTGCTCGGGGTGCTGGGTGCTCAGTGCTCAGGGTGCTGGGTACTCAGTACTCAGGGTGCTGGGTGCTCAGTGCTCAGGGTGCTGGGTGCTCAGTGCTCAGGGTGCTGGGTGCTCAGTGCTCGGGGTGCTGGGTGCTCAGTGCTCGGGGTGCTGGGTGCTCAGTCCTCGGGGTGCTGGGTGCTCAGTGCTCGGTGTGCTGGGTGCTCAGTGCTCAGGGTGATCAGTGGTCAGTACTCAGGGTGATCAGTGGTCAGTACTCAGGGTGCTGGGTGCTCAGTGCACAGGGTGCTGGGTGCTCAGTACTCAGGGTGCTGGGTGCTCAGTACTCAGGGTGCTGAGTGCTCAGTACTCAGGGTGCTGAGTGCTCAGTACTCAGGGTGCTGGGTGCTCAGTACTCTGGGTGCTGGGTGCTCAGTGCTCAGGGTGCTGGGTGCTCAGTGCTCAGGGTGCTGGGTGCTCAGTGCTCGGGGTGCTGGGTGCTCAGTGCTCGGGGTGCTGGGTGCTCAGTGCTCAGTGCTCAGGGTGCTGGTTGCTCAGTACTCAGGGTTCTCAGTGCTCAGTACTCAGGGTGATGGGTGCTCAGTGCTCAGGGTGCTGGGTGCTCAGTATTCAGGGTGCTCAGTGCTCAGTACTCGGGGTGCTTGGTGCTCAGTACTCAGGGTGCTCAGTGCTAAGTACTCAGGGTGCTGTGTGCTCAGTGCTCGGGGTGCTCGGTGCTCAGTAGTCAAGTTGCTGGGTGCTCAGGGCTCAGGGTGCTGGGTGCTCAGTCGTCGGGGTGCACCGTGCTCAGTGATCAGGGTGCTGGGTGCTCAGTACTCAGGGTGCTCGGTGCTCAGTACTCCGGGTTCTCTGTGCTCAGTTCTCAGGGTGATGGGTGCTCAGTGCTCAGGGTGCTGGGTGCTCAGTATTCAGGGTGCTCACTGCTCAGTACTCGGGGTTCTTGGTGCTCAGTACTCAGGGTGCTCAGTGCTCAGTACTCGGTGTGCTGGGTTCTCAGTGCTCAGGGTGCTCAGTGCTCAGTACTCAGTGCTCAGGGTGCTCAGTGGTCAGTGCTCAGGGTGCTGGGTGTTCAGTACTCAGGGTGCTGTGTGTTCAGTACTCGGTGTGCTGGGTGCTCAGTGCTCAGGGTGCTCAGTGCTCAGTACTCAGTGCTCAGGGTACTCAGTGCTCAGTGCTCAGGGTGCTGGGTGTTCAGTACTCAGGGTGCTGGGTGATCAGTACTCAGGGTGCTGGGTGCTCAGTGCTCAGGGTGCTGGGTGCTCAGTACTCTGTGTGTTGGGTGCTCAGTGCTCAGGGTGCTGGGTGCTCAGTGCTCAGGGTGCTGCGTGCTCAGTACTCAGGGTGCTGGGTGCTCAGTGCTCGAGGTGCTCGGTGCTCAGTACTCAAGGTGCTGGGTGCTCAGTGCTCAGGGTGCTGGGTGCTCAGTCCTCGGGGTGCTCCGTGCTCAGGGTGCTGGGTGCTCAGTGTTCGGTGTGCTCGGTGCTCAGTACTCAGGGTGCTGAGTGCTCAGTACTCAGGGTGATGGGTGCTCAGTACTCAGGGTGCTGGGTGCTCAGTGCTCAGGGTGCTGGGTGCTCAGTACTCAGGGTGCTGGGGGCTCAGTACTCAGGGTGCTGGGTGCTCAGTACTCAGGTTGCTCGGTTCTCAGTACTCAGGGTGCTGGGTGCTCATTCTCGGCGTGCTGGGTGCTCAGTGCTCGGGGTGCTGGGTGCTCAGTACTCAGGGTGCTGGGGGCTCAGTACTCAGGGTGCTGGGTGCTCAGTACTCAGGGTGATCTGTTCTCAGTACTCAGGGTGCTGGGTGCTCAGTGCTCGGGATGCTGGGTGCTCAGTACTCGGGGAGCTCAGTGCTCAGTACTCAGGGTGCTGGGTTCTAAGTACTCAGGGTGCGGGGTGCTTAGTGCTCGGGGTGCTCGGTGCTCAGTACTCGGGGTGCTGGGTGCTCAGTACTCGGGGTGCTGGGTGCTCAGTGCTCAGGGTGCTTGGTGCTCAGTACTCAGGGTGCTCGGTGCTCAGTACTCTGGGTGCTCAGTGCTCAGTACTCAGCGTGCTGGGTGCTCAGTGCTCAGGGTCCTCGGTGCTCAGTACTCAGGATGCTCAGTGCTCAGTACTCAGCGTGCTTTGTGCTCAGTGCTCAGGGTGTTGGGTGCTCAGTACTCAGGGTGCTGGGTGCTCAGTACTCAGGGTGCTGGGTGCTCAGTACTCAGGGTGCTGGGTGCTCAGTGCTCGGGGTGCTAGGTGATCAGTACTCATGGTGCAGGGTGCTCAGTGCTCAGGGTGCTGGGTACTCAGTACTCAGGGTGCTGGGTGCTCAGTGCTCAGGGTGCTGGGTGCTCAGTGCTCAGGGTGCTGGGTGATCAGTGCTCGGGGTGCTGGGTGCTCAGTGCTCGGGGTGCTGGGTGCTCAGTGCTCTGGGTGCTGGGTGCTCAGTGCTCAGGGTGCTGGGTGCTCAGTGCTCAGGGTGCTGGGTGCTCAGTGCTCGGGGTGCTGGGTGCTCAGTGCTCGGGGTGCTGGGTGCTCAGTGCTCAGGGTGCTGGGTGCTAAGTACTCAGGGTGCTGGGTGCTCAGTACTCAGGGTGCTGGGTGCTCAGTGCTCAGGGTGCTGGGTGCTCAGTCCTCAGGGTACTGGGTGCTCAGTACTCAGGGTGTTCGGTGCTCAGTACTCAGGGTGCTCAGTGCTCAGTACTCAGGGTGCTGGTTGCTCAGTGCTCGGGGTGCTCTGTGCTCAGTACTCAGGGTACTGGGTGCTCAGTACTCAGGGTGCTGGGTGCTCAGTACTCAGGGTGCTGTGTGCTCAGTGCTCAGGGTGCTGGGTGCTCAGTGCTCGGGGTGCTCGGTGCTCAGTACTCAAGGTGCTGGGTGCTCAGTGCTCAGGATGCTGGGTGCTCAGTCCTCGGGGTGCTCCGTGCTCAGTGCTCAGGGTGCTGGGTGCTCAGTACTCAGGGTGCTCGGTGCTCAGTACTCAGGGATCTCAGTGCTCAGTGCTCAGGGTGCTGGGTACTCAGTTCTCAGGGTGCTCAGTGCTCAGTACTCGGGGTGCTGGGTGCTCAGTACTCAGGGTGCTCAGTGCTCAGCGCTCGGGGTGCTGGGTGCTCAGTGCTCAGGGTGCTCAGTGCTCAGTGCTCGGGGTGCTGGATGCTCAGTGCTCGGGGAGCTGGGTGCTCAGTGCTCGGAGTTCTGGGTGCTCAGTACTCAGTGTGCTTTGTGCTCAGTGCTCAGTACTCAGCGTGCTGGGTGCTCAGTGCTCAGAGTGTTGGGTGCTCAGTACTCAGGGTGCTGGGTGCTCAGTGCTCAGTGCTCAGGGTGCTCATTGCTCATCGTGCTGGGTGCTCAGGGTGCTGGGTGCTCAGTGCTCGGGGTGCTGGGTGCTCAGTGCTCAGGGTGCTGGGTGCTCAGTGCTCGGGGTGCTCGGTGATCAGTACTCAGGGTGCTGGGTGCTCAGTGCTCAGGGTGCTGGGTACTCAGTACTCAGGGTGCTGGGTGCTCAGTGCTCAGGGTGCTGGGTGCTCAGTGCTCAGGGTGCTGGGTGCTCAGTGCTCGGGGTGCTGGGTGCTCAGTGCTCGGGGTGCTGGGTGCTCAGTCCTCGGGGTGCTGGGTGCTCAGTGCTCGGTGTGCTGGGTGCTCAGTGCTCAGGGTGATCAGTGGTCAGTACTCAGGGTGATCAGTGGTCAGTACTCAGGGTGCTGGGTGCTCACTGCACAGGGTGCTGGGTGCTCAGTCCTCAGGGTGCTCAGTACTCAGGGTTCTCAGTGCTCAGTGCTCAGTACTCAGGGTGTTCAGTACTCAGGGTGCTGGGTGCTCAGTGCTCAGGGTGCTGGGTGCTCAGTACTCAGGGTGCTGGGTGCTCAGTACTCGGGGTGCTGGGTGTTCAGTACTCAGGGTGCTGGGTGCTCAGTGCTCGGGGTGCTGGGTGCTCAGTGCTCAGGGTGATCGGTGCTCAGTGCTCAGGGTGCTGGGTGCTCAGTCCTCAGGGTGCTCAGTGCTCAAGGTGCTGGGTGCTCAGTGCTCGGGGTGCTTGGTGCTCAGTACTCAGGGTGCTGAGTGCTCAGTACTCAGGGTGCTGGGTGCTCAGTACTCTGGGTGCTGGGTGCTCAGTACTCAGGGTGCTGGGTGCTCAGTGCTCAGGGTGCTGGGTGCTCAGTGCTCAGGGTGCTGGGTGCTCAGTGCTCGGGGTGCTGGGTGCTCAGTGCTCGGGGTGCTGGGTGCTCAGTGCTCAGTGCTCAGGGTGCTGGTTGCTCAGTACTCAGGGTTCTCAGTGCTCAGTACTCAGGGTGATGGGTGCTCAGTGCTCAGGGTGCTGGGTGCTCAGTATTCAGGGTGCACAGTGCTCAGTACTCGGGGTGCTTGGTGCTCAGTACTCAGGGTGCTCAGTGCTAAGTACTCAGGGTGCTGGGTGCTCAGTGCTCGGGGTGCTCGGTGCTCAGTACTCAAGTTGCTGGGTGCTCAGGGCTCAGGGTGCTGCGTGCTCAGTCGTCGGGGTGCACCGTGCTCAGTGATCAGGGTGCTGGGTGCTCAGTACTCAGGGTGCTCGGTGCTCAGTACTCCGGGTTCTCAGTGCTCAGTACTCAGGGTGATGGGTGCTCAGTGCTCAGGGTGCTGGGTGCTCAGTATTCAGGGTGCTCACTGCTCAGTACTCGGGGTGCTTGGTGCTCAGTACTCAGGGTGCTCAGTGCTCAGTACTCGGTGTGCTGGGTTCTCAGTGCTCAGGGTGCTCAGTGCTCAGTACTCAGTGCTCACTGTGCTCAGTGCTCAGTGCTCAGTGTGCTGGGTGTTCAGTACTCAGGGTGCTGTGTGTTCAGTACTCGGTGTGCTGGGTGCTCAGTGCTCAGGGTGCTCAGTGCTCAGTACTCAGTGCTCAGGGTACTCAGTGCTCAGTGCTCAGGGTGCTGGGTGTTCAGTACTCAGGGTGCTGGGTGATCAGTACTCAGCGTGCTGGGTGCTCAATGCTCAGGGTGCTGGGTGCTAAGTACTCTGTGTGTTGGGTGCTCAGTGCTCAGGGTGCTGGGTGTTCAGTGCTCAGGGTGCTGTGTGCTCAGTACTCAGGGTGCTGGGTGCTCAGTGCTCGGGGTGCTGGGTGCTCAGTACTCAGGGTGCTGCGGGCTCAGTACTCAGGGTGCTGGGTGCTCAGTACTCAGGGTGATCTGTTCTCAGTACTCAGGGTGCTGGGTGCTCAGTGCTCGGGATGCTGGGTGATCAGTACTCGGGGAGCTCAGTGCTCAGTACTCATGGTGCTGGGTTCTAAGTACTCAGGGTGCGGGTTGCTTAGTGCTCGGGGTGCTCGGTGCTCAGTACTCGGGGTGCTGGGTGCTCAGTACTCGGGGTGCTGGGTGCTCAGTGCTCAGGGTGCTGGGTGCTAAGTACTCAGGGTGCTCGGTGCTCAGTACTCTGGGTGCTCAGTGCTCAGTACTCAGCGTGCTGGGTGCTCAGTGCTCAGGGTCCTCGGTGCTCAGTACTCAGGATGCTCAGTGCTCAGTACTCAGCGTGCTTTGTGCTCAGTGCTCAGGGTGTTGGGTGCTCAGTACTCAGGGTGCTGGGTGCTCAGTACTCAGGGTGCTGGGTGCTCAGTACTCAGGGTGCTGGGTGCTCAGTGCTCAGGGTGATCGGTGCTCAGTGCTCAGGGTGCTGGGTGCTCAGTCCTCAGGGTGCTCAGTGCTCAAGGTGCTGGGTGCTCAGTGCTCGGGGTGCTTGGTGCTCAGTACTCAGGGTGCTGAGTGCTCAGTACTCAGGGTGCTGGGTGCTCAGTACTCTGGGTGCTGGGTGCTCAGTACTCAGGGTGCTGGGTGCTCAGTGCTCAGGGTGCTGGGTGCTCAGTGCTCAGGGTGCTGGGTGCTCAGTGCTCGGGGTGCTGGGTGCTCAGTGCTCGGGGTGCTGGGTGCTCAGTGCTCAGTGCTCAGGGTGCTGGTTGCTCAGTACTCAGGGTTCTCAGTGCTCAGTACTCAGGGTGATGGGTGCTCAGTGCTCAGGGTGCTGGGTGCTCAGTATTCAGGGTGCTCAGTGCTCAGTCCTCGGGGTGCTTGGTGCTCAGTACTCAGGGTGCTCAGTGCTAAGTACTCAGGGTGCTGGGTGCTCAGTGCTCGGGGTGCTCGGTGCTCAGTACTTAAGTTGCTGGGTGCTCAGGGCTCAGGGTGCTGGGTGCTCAGTCGTCGGGGTGCACCGTGCTCAGTGATCAGGGTGCTGGGTGCTCAGTACTCAGGGTGCTCGGTGCTCAGTACTCCGGGTTCTCAGTGCTCAGTACTCAGGGTGATGGGTGCTCAGTGCTCAGGGTGCTGGGTGCTCAGTATTCAGGGTGCTCACTGCTCAGTACTCGGGGTGCTTGGTGCTCAGTACTCAGGGTGCTCAGTGCTCAGTACTCGGTGTGCTGGGTTCTCAGTGCTCAGGGTGCTCAGTGCTCAGTACTCAGTGCTCAGGGTGCTCAGTGCTCAGTGCTCAGGGTGCTGGGTGTTCAGTACTCAGGGTGCTGTGTGTTCAGTACTCGGTGTGCTGGGTGCTCAGTGCTCAGGGTGCTCAGTGCTCAGTACTCAGTGCTCAGGGTACTCAGTACTCAGTGCTCAGGGTGCTGGGTGTTCAGTACTCAGGGTGCTGGGTGATCAGTACTCAGGGTGCTGGGTGCTCAGTGCTCAGGGTGCTGGGTGCTCAGTACTCTGTGTGTTGGGTGCTCAGTGCTCAGGGTGCTGGGTGCTCAGTGCTCAGGGTGCTGCGTGCTCAGTACTCAGGGTGCTGGGTGCTCAGTGCTCGAGGTGCTCGGTGCTCAGTACTCAAGGTGCTGGGTGCTCAGTGCTCAGGGTGCTGGGTGCTCAGTCCTCGGGGTGCTCCGTGCTCAGGGTGCTGGGTGCTCAGTGCTCGGTGTGCTCGGTGCTCAGTACTCAGGGTGCTGAGTGCTCAGTACTCAGGGTGATGGGTGCTCAGTACTCAGGGTGCTGGGTGCTCAGTGCTCGGGGTGCTGGGTGCTCAGTACTCAGGGTGCTGGGGGCTCAGTACTCAGGGTGCTGTGTGCTCAGTACTCAGGTTGCTCGGTTCTCAGTACTCAGGGTGCTGGGTGCTCATTCTCGGCGTGCTGGGTGCTCAGTGCTCGGGGTGCTGGGTGCTCAGTACTCAGGGTGCTGGGTGCTCAGTACTCAGGGTGCTGGGTGCTCAGTACTCAGGGTGATCTGTTCTCAGTACTCAGGGTGCTGGGTGCTCAGTGCTCGGGATGCTGGGTGCTCAGTACTCGGGGAGCTCAGTGCTCAGTACTCAGGGTGCTGGGTTCTAAGTACTCAGGGTGCGGGGTGCTTAGTGCTCGGGGTGCTCGGTGCTCAGTACTCGGGGTGCTGGGTGCTCAGTACTCGGGGTGCTGGGTGCTCAGTGCTCAGGGTGCTGGGTGCTCAGTACTCAGGGTGCTCGGTGCTCAGTACTCTGGGTGCTCAGTGCTCAGTACTCAGCGTGCTGGGTGCTCAGTGCTCAGGGTCCTCGGTGCTCAGTACTCAGGATGCTCAGTGCTCAGTACTCAGCGTGCTTTGTGCTCAGTGCTCAGGGTGTTGGTTGCTCAGTACTCAGGGTGCTGGGTGCTCAGTACTCAGGGTGCTGGGTGCTCAGTACTCAGGGTGCTGGGTGCTCAGTGCTCGGGGTGCTCGGTGATCAGTACTCATGGTGCTGGGTGCTCAGTGCTCAGGGTGCTGGGTACTCAGTACTCAGGGTGCTGGGTGCTCAGTGCTCAGGGTGCTGGGTGATCAGTGCTCGGGGTGCTGGGTGCTCAGTGCTCGGGGTGCTGGGTGCTCATTGCTCTGGGTGCTGGGTGCTCAGTGCTCAGGGTGCTGGGTGCTCAGTGCTCAGGGTGCTGGGTGATCAGTGCTCGGGGTGCTGGGTGCTCAGTGCTCGGGGTGCTGGGTGCTCAGTGCTCGGGGTGCTGGGTGCTCAGTGCTCAGGGTGCTGGGTGCTCAGTACTCAGGGTGCTGGGTGCTCAGTACTCAGGGTGCTGGGTGCTCAGTGCTCAGGGTGCTGGGTGCTCAGTCCTCAGGGTACTGGGTGCTCAGTACTCAGGGTGTTCGGTGCTCAGTACTCAGGGTGCTCAGTGCTCAGTACTCAGGGTGCTGGTTGCTCAGTGCTCGGGGTGCTCTGTGCTCAGTACTCAGGGTGCTGGGTGCTCAGTACTCAGGGTGCTGGGTGCTCAGTACTCAGGGTGCTGTGTGCTCAGTGCTCAGGGTGCTGGGTGCTCAGTGCTCGGGGTGCTCGGTGCTCAGTACTCAGGGTTCTCAGTGCTCAGTGCTCAGGGTGCTGGGTGCTCAGTTCTCAGGGTGCTCAGTGCTCAGTACTCGGGGTGCTGGGTGCTCAGTACTCAGGGTGCTCAGTGCTCAGCGCTCGGGGTGCTGGGTGCTCAGTGCTCAGGGTGCTCAGTGCTCAGTGCACGGGGTGCTGGATGCTCAGTACTCGGGGAGCTGGGTGCTCAGTGCTCGGAGTTCTGGGTGCTCAGTACTCAGGGTGCTCGGTGCTCAGTACTCCGGGTTCTCAGTGCTCAGTACTCAGGGTGATGGGTGCTCAGTGCTCAGGGTGCTGGGTGCTCAGTATTCAGGGTGCTCACTGCTCAGTACTCGGGGTGCTTGGTGCTCAGTACTCAGGGTGCTCAGTGCTCAGTACTCGGTGTGCTGGGTTCTCAGTGCTCAGGGTGCTCAGTGCTCAGTACTCAGTGCTCAGGGTGCTCAGTGCTCAGTGCTCAGGGTGCTGGGTGTTCAGTACTCAGGGTGCTGTGTGTTCAGTACTCGGTGTGCTGGGTGCTCAGTGCTCAGGGTGCTCAGTGCTCAGTACTCAGTGCTCAGGGTACTCAGTACTCAGTGCTCAGGGTGCTGGGTGTTCAGTACTCAGGGTGCTGGGTGATCAGTACTCAGGGTGCTGGGTGCTCAGTGCTCAGGGTGCTGGGTGCTCAGTACTCTGTGTGTTGGGTGCTCAGTGCTCAGGGTGCTGGGTGCTCAGTGCTCAGGGTGCTGCGTGCTCAGTACTCAGGGTGCTGGGTGCTCAGTGCTCGAGGTGCTCGGTGCTCAGTACTCAAGGTGCTGGGTGCTCAGTGCTCAGGGTGCTGGGTGCTCAGTCCTCGGGGTGCTCCGTGCTCAGGGTGCTGGGTGCTCAGTGCTCGGTGTGCTCGGTGCTCAGTACTCAGGGTGCTGAGTGCTCAGTACTCAGGGTGATGGGTGCTCAGTACTCAGGGTGCTGGGTGCTCAGTGCTCGGGGTGCTGGGTGCTCAGTACTCAGGGTGCTGGGGGCTCAGTACTCAGGGTGCTGTGTGCTCAGTACTCAGGTTGCTCGGTTCTCAGTACTCAGGGTGCTGGGTGCTCATTCTCGGCGTGCTGGGTGCTCAGTGCTCGGGGTGCTGGGTGCTCAGTACTCAGGGTGCTGGGTGCTCAGTACTCAGGGTGCTGGGTGCTCAGTACTCAGGGTGATCTGTTCTCAGTACTCAGGGTGCTGGGTGCTCAGTGCTCGGGATGCTGGGTGCTCAGTACTCGGGGAGCTCAGTGCTCAGTACTCAGGGTGCTGGGTTCTAAGTACTCAGGGTGCGGGGTGCTTAGTGCTCGGGGTGCTCGGTGCTCAGTACTCGGGGTGCTGGGTGCTCAGTACTCGGGGTGCTGGGTGCTCAGTGCTCAGGGTGCTGGGTGCTCAGTACTCAGGGTGCTCGGTGCTCAGTACTCTGGGTGCTCAGTGCTCAGTACTCAGCGTGCTGGGTGCTCAGTGCTCAGGGTCCTCGGTGCTCAGTACTCAGGATGCTCAGTGCTCAGTACTCAGCGTGCTTTGTGCTCAGTGCTCAGGGTGTTGGTTGCTCAGTACTCAGGGTGCTGGGTGCTCAGTACTCAGGGTGCTGGGTGCTCAGTACTCAGGGTGCTGGGTGCTCAGTGCTCGGGGTGCTCGGTGATCAGTACTCATGGTGCTGGGTGCTCAGTGCTCAGGGTGCTGGGTACTCAGTACTCAGGGTGCTGGGTGCTCAGTGCTCAGGGTGCTGGGTGATCAGTGCTCGGGGTGCTGGGTGCTCAGTGCTCGGGGTGCTGGGTGCTCATTGCTCTGGGTGCTGGGTGCTCAGTGCTCAGGGTGCTGGGTGCTCAGTGCTCAGGGTGCTGGGTGATCAGTGCTCGGGGTGCTGGGTGCTCAGTGCTCGGGGTGCTGGGTGCTCAGTGCTCGGGGTGCTGGGTGCTCAGTGCTCAGGGTGCTGGGTGCTCAGTACTCAGGGTGCTGGGTGCTCAGTACTCAGGGTGCTGGGTGCTCAGTGCTCAGGGTGCTGGGTGCTCAGTCCTCAGGGTACTGGGTGCTCAGTACTCAGGGTGTTCGGTGCTCAGTACTCAGGGTGCTCAGTGCTCAGTACTCAGGGTGCTGGTTGCTCAGTGCTCGGGGTGCTCTGTGCTCAGTACTCAGGGTGCTGGGTGCTCAGTACTCAGGGTGCTGGGTGCTCAGTACTCAGGGTGCTGTGTGCTCAGTGCTCAGGGTGCTGGGTGCTCAGTGCTCGGGGTGCTCGGTGCTCAGTACTCAGGGTTCTCAGTGCTCAGTGCTCAGGGTGCTGGGTGCTCAGTTCTCAGGGTGCTCAGTGCTCAGTACTCGGGGTGCTGGGTGCTCAGTACTCAGGGTGCTCAGTGCTCAGCGCTCGGGGTGCTGGGTGCTCAGTGCTCAGGGTGCTCAGTGCTCAGTGCACGGGGTGCTGGATGCTCAGTACTCGGGGAGCTGGGTGCTCAGTGCTCGGAGTTCTGGGTGCTCAGTACTCAGGGTTCTTTGTGCTCAGTGCTAAGTACTCATCGTGCTGGGTGCTCAGTTCTCAGAGGGTTGGGTGCTCAGTACTCAGGGTGCTGGGTGCTCAGTGCTCAGTGCTCAGGGTGCTCATTGCTCAGGGTGCTGGGTGCTCAGTGCTCGGGGTGCTGGGTGCTCAGTGCTCAGGGTGCTGGGTGCTCAGTGCTCGGGGTGCTCGGTGATCAGTACTCAGGGTGCTGGGTGCTCAGTGCTCAGGGTGCTGGGTACTCAGTACTCAGGTTTCTGGGTGCTCAGTGCTCAGGGTGCTGGGTGCTCAGTGCTCAGGGTGCTGGGTGCTCAGTGCTCGGGGTGCTGGGTGCTCAGTGCTCGGGGTGCTGGGTGCTCAGTCCTCGGGTTCTGGGTGCTCAGTGTTCAGGGTGCTGGGTGCTCAGTACTCAGGGTGCTGGGTGCTCAGTCCTCAGGGTGCTGGGTGCTCAGTGCTCAGGGTGCTGGGTGCTCAGTCCTCAGGGTGCTGGGTGCTCAGTACTCAGGGTGTTTGGTGCTCAGTACTCATGGTGCTCAGTGCTCAGTACTCAGGGTGCTGGTTGCTCAGTGCTCGGGGTGCTCGGTGCTCAGTACTCAGGGTGCTGGGTGCTCAGTACTCAGGGTGCTGGGTGCTCAGTACTCAGGGTGCTGTGTGCTCAGTGCTCAGGGTGCTGGGTGCTCAGTACTCAGGGTGCTGGGTGCACAGTGCTCAGGGTGCTGGCTGCTCAGTACTCAGGGTGCTGGGTGCTCAGTCCTCAGGGTGCTCAGTGCTCAAGGTGCTGGGTGCTCAGTGCTCGGGGTGCTTGGTGCTCAGTACTCAGGGTGCTGAGTGCTCAGTACTCAGGGTGCTGGGTGCTCAGTACTCTGGGTGCTGGGTGCTCAGTACTCAGGGTGCTGGGTGCTCAGTGCTCAGGGTGCTGGGTGCTCAGTGCTCAGGGTGCTGGGTGCTCAGTGCTCGGGGTGCTGGGTGCTCAGTGCTCGGGGTGCTGGGTGCTCAGTGCTCAGTGCTCAGGGTGCTGGTTGCTCAGTACTCAGGGTTCTCAGTGCTCAGTACTCAGGGTGATGGGTGCTCAGTGCTCAGGGTGCTGGGTGCTCAGTATTCAGGGTGCTCAGTGCTCAGGACTCGGGGTGCTTGGTGCTCAGTACTCAGGGTGCTCAGTGCTAAGTACTCAGGGTGCTTTGTGCTCAGTGCTCGGGGTGCTCGGTGCTCAGTACTCAAGTTGCTGGTTGCTCAGGGCTCAGGGTGCTGGGTGCTCAGTCGTCGGGGTGCACCGTGCTCAGTGATCAGGGTGCTGGGTGCTCAGTACTCAGGGTGCTCGGTGCTCAGTACTCCGGGTTCTCAGTGCTCAGTACTCAGGGTGATGGGTGCTCAGTGCTCAGGGTGCTGGGTGCTCAGTATTCAGGGTGCTCACTGCTCAGTACTCGGGGTGCTTGGTGCTCAGTACTCAGGGTGCTCAGTGCTCAGTACTCGGTGTGCTGGGTTCTCAGTGCTCAGGGTGCTCAGTGCTCAGTACTCAGTGCTCAGGGTGCTCAGTGCTCAGTGCTCAGGGTGCTGGGTGTTCAGTACTCAGGGTGCTGTGTGTTCAGTACACGGTGTGCTGGGTGCTCAGTGCTCAGGGTGCTCAGTGCTCAGTACTCAGTGCTCAGGGTACTCAGTGCTCAGTGCTCAGGGTGCTGGGTGTTCAGTACTCAGGGTGCTGGGTGATCAGTACTCAGGGTGCTGGGTGCTCAGTGCTCAGGGTGCTGGGTGCTCAGTACTCTGTGTGTTGGGTGCTCAGTGCTCAGGGTGCTGGGTGCTCAGTGCTCAGGGTGCTGCGTGCTCAGTACTCAGGGTGCTGGGTGCTCAGTGCTCGAGGTGCTCGGTGCTCAGTACTCAAGGTGCTGGGTGCTCAGTGCTCAGGGTGCTGGGTGCTCAGTCCTCGGGGTGCTCCGTGCTCAGGGTGCTGGGTGCTCAGTGCTCGGTGTGCTCGGTGCTCAGTACTCAGGGTGCTGAGTGCTCAGTACTCAGGGTGATGGGTGCTCAGTACTCAGGGTGCTGGGTGCTCAGTGCTCGGGGTGCTGGGTGCTCAGTACTCAGGGTGCTGGGGGCTCAGTACTCAGGGTGCTGGGTGCTCAGTACTCAGGTTGCTCGGTTCTCAGTACTCAGGGTGCGGGGTGCTTAGTGCTCGGGGTGCTCGGTGCTCAGTACTCGGGGTGCTGGGTGCTCAGTACTCGGGGTGCTGGGTGCTCAGTGCTCAGGGTGCTGGGTGCTCAGTACTCAGGGTGCTCGGTGCTCAGTACTCTGGGTGCTCAGTGCTCAGTACTCAGCGTGCTGGGTGCTCAGTGCTCAGGGTCCTCGGTGCTCAGTACTCAGGATGCTCAGTGCTCAGTACTCAGCGTGCTTTGTGCTCAGTGCTCAGGGTGTTGGGTGCTCAGTACTCAGGGTGCTGGGTGCTCAGTACTCAGGGTGCTGGGTGCTCAGTACTCAGGGTGCTGGGTGCTCAGTGCTCGGGGTGCTCGGTGATCAGTACTCATGGTGCTGGGTGCTCAGTGCTCAGGGTGCTGGGTACTCAGTACTCAGGGTGCTGGGTGCTCAGTGCTCAGGGTGCTGGGTGCTCAGTGCTCAGGGTGCTGGGTGATCAGTGCTCGGGGTGCTGGGTGCTCAGTGCTCGGGGTGCTGGGTGCTCAGTGCTCTGGGTGCTGGGTGCTCAGTGCTCAGGGTGCTGGGTGCTCAGTGCTCAGGGTGCTGGGTGATCAGTGCTCGGGGTGCTGGGTGCTCAGTGCTCGGGGTGCTGGGTGCTCAGTGCTCGGGGTGCTGGGTGCTCAGTGCTCGGGGTGCTGGGTGCTCAGTGCTCGGGGTGCTGGGTGCTCAGTGCTCGGGGTGCTGGGTGCTCAGTACTCAGGGTGCTGGGTGCTCAGTACTCAGGGTGCTGGGTGCTCAGTGCTCAGGGTGCTGGGTGCTCAGTCCTCAGGGTGCTGGGTGCTCAGTACTCAGGGTGTTCGGTGCTCAGTACTCAGGGTGCTCAGTGCTCAGTACTCAGGGTGCTGGTTGCTCAGTGCTCGGGGTGCTCTGTGCTCAGTACTCAAGGTGCTGGGTGCTCAGTACTCAGGGTGCTGGGTGCTCAGTACTCAGGGTGCTGTGTGCTCAGTGCTCAGGGTGCTGGGTGCTCAGTACTCAGGGTGCTGGGTGCACAGTGCTCAGGGTGCTGGGTGCTCAGTACTCAGGGTGCTGGGTGCTCAGTACTCAGGGTGATCGGTGCTTAGTACTCAGGGTGCTGGGTGCTCAGTGCTCAGGGTGCTGGGTACTCAGTACTCAGTGTGCTGGGTGCTCAGTACTCAGGGTGCTGGGTGCTCAGTGCTCAGGGTGCTGGGTGCTCAGTGCTCAGGGTGCTGGGTGCTCAGTACTCAGGGTGCTGGGTGCTCCGTGCTCAGGGTGATCGGTGCTCAGTACACAGGGTGCTCAGTACTCAGGGTGCTGGGTGCTCAGTGCTCAGGGTGCTGGGTGCTCAGTACTCAGGGTGCTGGGTGCTCAGTGCTCGGGGTGCTGGGTGCTCAGTGCTCAGGGTGATCGCTGCTCAGTACTCAGGGCACCGGTTGCTCAGTCCTCGGGGTGCTGGGTGCTCAGTGCTCGGGGTGCTGGGTGCTCAGTGCTCAGTGCTCAGGCTGCTGGGTGCTCAGTGCTCAGTGCTCAGGGTGCTGGGTGCTCAGTACTCAGGGTGCTGGGTGCTCAGTACTCAGGGTGCTGTGTGCTCAGTTCTCAGGGTGCTGGGTGCTCAGTACTCTGTGTGTTGGGTGCTCAGTACTCAGGGTGCTGGGTGCTCAGTGCTCAGGGTGCTGGGTGCTCAGTACTCAGGGTGCTGGGTGCTCAGTGCTCGCGTTGCTCGGTGCTCAGTACTCAAGGTGCTGGGTGCTCAGTGCTCAGGGTGCAGGGTGCTCAGTCCAAGGGGTGCTCCGTGCTCAGTGATCAGGGTGCTGGGTGCTCAGTACTCAGGGTGCTCGGTGCTCAGTACTCAGGGTTTTCAGTGCTCAGGGTGCTGGGTGCTCAGTACTCAGGGTGCTCAGTGCTCAGTACTCGGGGTGCTGGGTGCTCAGTACTCAGGGTGCTCAGTGCTCAGTACTCGGGGTGCTGGGTGCTCAGTGCTCAGTGTGCTCAGTGCTCAGTGCTCGGGGTCCTGGGTGCTCAGTGCTCGGGGCGATGGGTGCTCAGTGCTCGGGGTGCTGGGTGCTCAGTACTCAGGGTGCTGTGTGCTCAGTGCTCAGTACTCAGCGTGCTGGGTGCTCAGTGCTCAGAGTGTTGGGTGCTCAGTACACAGGGTGCTGGGTGCTCAGTGCTCAGGGTGCTCATTGCTCAGGGTGCTGGGTGCTCAGGTTGCTGGGTGCTCAGTGCTCGGGGTGCTGGGTGCTCAGTGCTCAGTGCTCAGTGCTCAGGGTGCTGGGTGCTCAGTGCTCAGTGCTCAGGGTGCTGGGTGTTCAGTACTCAGGGTGCTCGGTGCTTAGTGCTCAGGGTGCTGGGTGCTCAGTGCTCGGGGTGCTGGGTGCTCAGTGCTCAGGGTGATCAATGCTCAGTACTCAGGGTGCTGGGTGCTCAGTGCTCAGGGTGCTGGGTGCTCAGTCCTCAGGGTGCTCAGTACTCAGGGTGCTCGGTGCTCAGTGCTCAGTACTCAGGGTGCTCAGTACTCAGGGTGCTGGGTGCTCAGTACTCTGTGCTGGGTGCTCAGTACTCAGGGTGCTGGGTGCTCAGTGCTCAGTTTGCTGGGTGCTCAGTGCTCAGGGTGCTGGGTGCTCAGTGCTCGGGGTGCTGGGTGCTCAGTGCTCGGTGTGCTGGGTGCTCAGTGCTCAGTGCTCAGGGTGCTGGTTGCTCAGTACTCAGGGTTCTCAGTGCTCAGTACTCAGGGTGATGGGTGCTCAGTGCTCAGGGTGCTGGGTGCTCAGTATTCAGGGTGCTCAGTGCTCAGTACTCGGGGTGCTTGGTGCTCAGTACTCAGGGTGCTCAGTGCTAAGTACTCAGGGTGCTGGGTGCTCAGTGCTCGGGGTGCTCGGTGCTCAGTACTCAAGTTGCTGGGTGCTCAGGGCTCAGGGTGCTGGGTGCTCAGTCGTCGGGGTGCACCGTGCTCAGTGATCAGGGTGCTGGGTGCTCAGTACTCAGGGTGCTCGGTGCTCAGTACTCCGGGTTCTCAGTGCTCAGTACTCAGGGTGATGGGTGCTCAGTGCTCAGGGTGCTGGGTGCTCAGTATTCAGGGTGCTCACTGCTCAGTACTCGGGGTGCTTGGTGCTCAGTACTCAGGGTGCTCAGTGCTCAGTACTCGGTGTGCTGGGTTCTCAGTGCTCAGGGTGCTCAGTGCTCAGTACTCAGTGCTCAGGGTGCTCAGTGCTCAGTGCTCAGGATGCTGGGTGTTCAGTACTCAGGGTGCTGTGTGTTCAGTACTCCGTGTGCTGGGTGCTCAGTGCTCAGGGTGCTCAGTGCTCAGTACTCAGTGCTCAGGGTACTCAGTGCTCAGTGCTCAGGGTGCTGGGTGTTCAGTACTCAGGGTGCTGGGTGATCAGAACTCAGGGTGCTGGGTGCTCAGTGCACAGGGTGCTGGGTGCTCAGTACTCTGTGTGTTGGGTGCTCAGTGCTCAGGGTGCTGGGTGCTCAGTGCTCAGGGTGCTGCGTGCTCAGTACTCAGGGTGCTGGGTGCTCAGTGCTCGAGGTGCTCGGTGCTCAGTACTCAAGGTGCTGGGTGCTCAGTGCTCAGGGTGCTGGGTGCTCAGTCCTCGTGGTGCTCCGTGCTCAGGGTGCTGGGTGCTCAGTGCTCGGTGTGCTCGGTGCTCAGTACTCAGGGTGCTGAGTGCTCAGTACTCAGGGTGATGGGTGCTCAGTACTCAGGGTGCTGGGTGCTCAGTACTCAGGGTGCTGGGGGCTCAGTACTCAGGGTGCTGGGTGCTCAGTACTCAGGTTGCTCGGTTCTCAGTACTCAGGGTGCTGGGTGCTCATTCTCGGCGTGCTGGGTGCTCAGTGCTCGGGGTGCTGGGTGCTCAGTACTCAGGGTGCTGGGGGCTCAGTACTCGGGGTGATCTGTTCTCAGTACTCAGGGTGCTGGGTGCTCAGTGCTCGGGATGCTGGGTGCTCAGTACTCGGGGAGCTCAGTGCTCAGTACTCAGGGTGCTGGGTTCTATGTACTCAGGGTGCAGGGTGCTTAGTGCTCGGGGTGCTCGGTGCTCAGTACTCGGGGTGCTGGGTGCTCAGTACTCGGGGTGCTGGGTGCTCAGTGCTCAGGGTGCTGGCTGCTCAGTACTCAGGGTGCTCGGTGCTCAGTACTCTGGGTGCTCAGTGCTCAGTACTCAGCGTGCTGGGTGCTCAGTGCTCAGGGTCCTCGGTGCTCAGTACTCAGGGTGTTCGGTGCTCCGTACTCAGGGTGCTCAGTGCTCAGTACTCAGGGTGCTGGTTGCTCAGTGCTCAGGGTGCTCTGTGCGCAGTACTCAGGGTGCTGGGTGCTCAGTACTCAGGGTGCTGGGTGCTCAGTACTCAGGGTGCTGTGTGCTCAGTGCTCAGGGTGCTGGGTGCTCAGTACTCAGGGTGCTGGGTGCACAGTGCTCAGGGTGCTGGGTGCTCAGTACTCAGGGTGCTGGGTGCTCAGTACTCAGGGTGATCGGTGCTTAGTACTCAGGGTGCTGGGTGCTCAGTGCTCAGGGTGCTGGGTACTCAGTACTCAGTGTGCTGGGTGCTCAGTACTCAGGGTGCTGGGTGCTCAGTGCTCAGGGTGCTGGGTGCTCAGTGCTCAGGGTGCTGGGTGCTCAGTACTCAGGGTGCTGGGTGCTCCGTGCTCAGGGTGATCGGTGCTCAGTACACAGGGTGCTCAGTACTCAGGGTGCTGGGTGCTCAGTGCTCAGGGTGCTGGGTGCTCAGTACTCAGGGTGCTGGGTGCTCAGTGCTCGGGGTGCTGGGTGCTCAGTGCTCAGGGTGATCGGTGCTCAGTACACAGGGCACTGGGTGCTCAGTCCTCGGGGTGCTGGGTGCTCAGTGCTCGGGGTGCTGGGTGCTCAGTGCTCAGGCTGCTGGGTGCTCAGTGCTCAGTGCTCAGGGTGCTGGGTGCTCAGTACTCAGGGTGCTGGGTGCTCAGTACTCAGGGTGCTGGGTGCTCAGTACTCAGGTTGCTGGGTGCTCAGTACTCTGTGTGTTGGGTGCTCAGTACTCAGGGTGCTGGGTGCTCAGTGCTCAGGGTGCTGGGTGCTCAGTACTCAGGGTGCTGGGTGCTCAGTGCTCGCGGTGCTCGGTGCTCAGTACTCAAGGTGCTGGGTGCTCAGTGCTCAGGGTGCAGGGTGCTCAGTCCTAGGGGTGCTCCGTGCTCAGTGATCAGGGTGCTGGGTGCTCAGTACTCAGGGTGCTGGGTGCTCAGTACTCAGGGTGCTCAGTGCTCAGTACTCGGGGTGCTGGGTGCTCAGTACTCAGGTTGCTCAGTGCTCAGTACTCGGGGTGCTGGGTGCTCAGTGTTCAGTGTGCTCAGTGCTCAGTGCTCGGGGTCCTGGGTGCTCAGTGCTCGGGGCGCTGGGTGCTCAGTGCTCGGGGTGCTGGGTGCTCAGTACTCAGGGTGCTGTGTGCTCAGTGCTCAGTACTCAGCGTGCTGGGTGCTCAGTGCTCAGAGTGTTGGGTGCTCAGTACTCAGGGTGCTGGGTGCTCAGTGCTCAGGGTGCTCATTGCTCAGGGTGCTGGGTGCTCAGGGTGCTGGGTGCTCAGTGCTCGGGGTGCTGGGTGCTCAGTGCTCAGTGCTCAGTGCTCAGGGTGCTGGGTGCTCAGTGCTCATTGCTCAGGGTGCTGGGTGTTCAGTACTCAGGGTGCTCGGTGCTTAGTGCTCAGGGTGCTGGGTGCTCAGTGCTCGGGGTGCTGGGTGCTCAGTGCTCAGGGTGATCAATGCTCAGTACTCAGGGTGCTGGGTGCTCAGTGCTCAGGGTGCTGGGTGCTCAGTCCTCAGGGTTCTCAGTACTCAGGGTGCTCGGTGCTCAGTGCTCAGTACTCAGGGTGCTCAGTACTCAGGGTGCTGGGTGCTCAGTGCTCAGGGTGCTGGGTGCTCAGTACTCAGGGTGCTGGGTGCTCAGTACTCGGGGTGCTGGGTGCTCAGTACTCAGGGTGCTGGGTGCTCAGTGCTCGGGGTGCTGGGTGGTCAGTGCTCAGGGTGATCGGTGCTCAGTGCTCAGGGTGCTGGGTGCTCAGTCCTCAGGGTGCTCAGTGCTCGGGGTGCTCGGTGCTCAGTACTCAGCGTGCTGAGTGCCCAGTACTCAGGGTTCTTGGTGCTCAGTACTCAGGGTGCTGGGTGCTCAGTACTCAGGGTGCTGGGTGCTCAGTGCTCAGGGTGCTGGGTGCTCAGTGCTCAGGGTGCTGGGTGCTCAGTACTCCCGGTGCTGGGTTCTCAGGGCTGTGGTGCTGGGTGCTCAGTGCTCAGTGCTCAGGGTGCTGGGTGCTCAGTGCTCTGTGCTCAGGGTGCTGGTTGCTCAGTACTCAGGGTGCTGGGTGCTCAGTACTCAGGTTACTGGGTGCTCAGTGCTCAGGGTGCTCTGTGGTCAGTACTCAGGGTGCTGGGTGCTTAGTGCTCGGGGTGCTGCGTGCTCAGTACTCAGGGTACTGGGTGCTCAGTGCTCACGGTGCTGGGTACTCAGTGCTCAGGGTGCTGGGTGCTCAGTACTCAGGGTGCTGGGTGCTCAGTGCTCGGGGTGCTCGGTGCTCAGTACTCAAGGTGCTGGGTGCTCAGTACTCAGGGTGCTGGGTGCTCAATGCTCGGGGTGCTCGGTGCTCAGTACTCGGGGTGCTGGTTGCTCAGTACTCGGGGTGCTGGGTGCTCAGTGCTCAGGGTGCTGGGTGTTCAGTACTCAGGGTGCTGGGTGCTCAGTACTCAGGGTGCTGGGTGCTCAGTGCTCAGGGTGCTCAGTGCTCAGTACTCAGTGCTCAGGGTGCTGGGTGTTCAGTACTCAGTGTACTGGGTGTTCAGTACTCGGTGTGCTGGGTGCTCAGTGCTCAGGGTGCTCAGTGCTCAGTACTCAGTGCTCAGGGTGCTCAGTGCTCAGTGCTCAGGGTGCTGGGTGTTCATTATTCAGGGTGCTGGGTGTTCAGTACTCGGTGTGCTGGGTGCTCAGTGCTCAGGGTGCTCAGTGCTCAGTACTCAGTGCTCAGGGTGCTCAGTGCTCAGTGCTCAGGGTGCTGGGTCTTCAGTACTCAGGGTGCTGGGTGTTCAGTACTCGATGTGCTGTGTGCTCAGTGCTCAGGGTGCTCAGTGCTCAGTACTCAGTGCTCAGGGTACTCAGTGCTCAGTGCTCAGGGTGCTGGGTGCTCAGTGCTCAGGGTGCTGGGTGCTCAGTGCTCAGGGTGCTGGGTGCTCAGTGCTCAGTGCTCAGGGTGCTGGTTGCTCAGTACTCAGGGTGCTGGGTGCTCAGTACTCAGGTTACTGGGTGCTCAGTGCTCAGGGTGCTCTGTGGTCAGTACTCAGGGTGCTGGATGCTCAGTGCTCGGGGTGCTGCGTGCTCAGTACTCAGGGTGCTGGGTGCTCAGTGCACACGGTGCTGGGTAATCAGTGCTCAGGGTGCTGGGTGCTCAGTACTCAGGGTGCTGGGTGCTCAGTGCTCGGCGTGCTCGGTGCTCAGTACTCAAGGTGCTGGGTGCTCAGTACTCAGGGTGCTGGGTGCTCAGTGCTCAGGGTGCTCGGTGCTCAGTACTCGGGGTGCTGGTTGCTCAGTACTCGGGGTGCTGGGTGCTCAGTGCTCAGTTTGCTGGGTGTTCAGTACTCAGGGTGCTGGGTGCTCAGTACTCAGTGTGCTGGGTGCTCAGTGCTCAGGGTGCTCAGTGCTCAGTACTCAGTGCTCAGGGTGCTGGGTGTTCAGTACTCAGGGTGCTGGGTGTTCAGTACTCTGTGTGCTGGGTGCTCAGTGCTCAGGGTGCTCAGTGCTCAGTACTCAGTGCTCAGGGTGCTCAGTGCTCAGGGTGCTGGGTGTTCAGTATTCAGGGTGCTGGGTGTTCAGTACTCGGTGTGCTGGGTGCTCAGTGCTCAGGGTACTCAGTGCTCAGTACTCAGTGCTCAGGGTGATCAGTGCTCAGTGCTCAGGGTGCTGGGTGTTCAGTACTCAGGGTGCTGGGTGTTCAGTACTCGGTGTGCTGTGTGCTCAGTGCTAAGGGTACTCAGTGCTCAGTACTCAGTGCTCAGGGTACTCAGTGCTCAGTGCTCAGGGTGCTGGGTGTTCAGTACTCAGGGTGCTGTGTGCTCAGTACTCAGGGTGATGGGAGCTCAGTGCTCAGGGTGCTGGGTGCTCAGTGCTCGAGGTGCTCGGTGCTCAGTACTCAAGGTGCTGGGTGCTCAGTGCTCAGGGTGCTGGGTGCTCAGTCCTCGGGGTGCTCCGTGCTCAGGGTGCTGGGTGCTCAGTGCTCGGGGTGCTCGGTGCTCAGTACTCAGGGTGCTGAGTTCTCAGTACTCAGGGTGATGGGTGCTCAGTACTCAGGGTGCTGGGTGCTCAGTGCTCCGGGTGCTCGGTGCTCAGTACTCAGGGTGCTGGGTGCTCAGTACTCAGGGTGCTGGGTGCTCAGTACTCAGGGTGCTGGGTGCTCAGTGCTCAGGGTGCTGGGTACTCAGTACTCAGGGTGCTGGGTGCTCAGTACTCAGGGTGCTGGGTGCTCAGTGCTCAGGGTGCTGGGTGCTCAGTGCTCAGGGTGCTGGGTGCTCAGTACTCAGGGTGCTGGGTGCTCAGTGCACAGGGTGCTGGGTGCTCAGTACTCAGGGTGCTCAGTACTCAGGGTGCTGGGTGCTCAGTGCTCAGGGTGCTTGGTGCTCAGTACGCAGGGTGCTGGGTGCTCAGTGCTCGGGGTGTTGGGTGCTCAATGCTCAGGGTGATCGGTGCTCCGTATTCAGGGCGCTGGGTGCTCAGTCCTCGGGGTGCTGGGTGCTCAGTGCTCGGGGTGCTGGGTGCTCAGTTCTCAGTGCTCAGGCTGCTGGGTGCTCAGTGCTCAGTGCTCAGGGTGCTGGGTGCTCAGTACTCAGTGTGCTGGGTGCTCAGTGCTCAGGGTGCTCAGTGCTCAGTACTCAGTGCTCAGGGTGCTGGGTGTTCAGTACTCAGGGTGCTGGGTGTTCAGTACTCTGTGTGCTGGGTGCTCAGTGCTCAGGGTGCTCAGTGCTCAGTACTCAGTGCTCAGGGTGCTCAGTGCTCAGGGTGCTGGGTGTTCAGTATTCAGGGTGCTGGGTGTTCAGTACTCGGTGTGCTGGGTGCTCAGTGCTCAGGGTACTCAGTGCTCAGTACTCAGTGCTCAGGGTGATCAGTGCTCAGTGCTCAGGGTGCTGGGTGTTCAGTACTCAGGGTGCTGGGTGTTCAGTACTCGGTGTGCTGTGTGCTCAGTGCTAAGGGTACTCAGTGCTCAGTACTCAGTGCTCAGGGTACTCAGTGCTCAGTGCTCAGGGTGCTGGGTGTTCAGTACTCAGGGTGCTGGGTGCTCAGTACTCAGGGTGATGGGAGCTCAGTGCTCAGGGTGCTGCGTGCTCAGTACTTAGGGTGCTGGGTGCTCAGTGCTCGAGGTGCTCGGTGCTCAGTACTCAAGGTGCTGGGTGCTCAGTGCTCAGGGTGCTGGGTGCTCAGTCCTCGGGGTGCTCCGTGCTCAGGGTGCTGGGTGCTCAGTGCTCGGGGTGCTCGGTGCTCAGTACTCAGGGTGCTGAGTTCTCAGTACTCAGGGTGATGGGTGCTCAGTACTCAGGGTGCTGGGTGCTCAGTGCTCCGGGTGCTCGGTGCTCAGTACTCAGGGTGCTGGGTGCTCAGTACTCAGGGTGCTGGGTGCTCAGTACTCAGGGTGCTGGGTGCTCAGTGCTCAGGGTGCTGGGTACTCAGTACTAAGGGTGCTGGGTGCTCAGTACTCAGGGTGCTGGGTGCTCAGTGCTCAGGGTGCTGGGTGCTCAGTGCTCAGGGTGCTGGGTGCTCAGTACTCAGGGTGCTGGGTGCTCAGTGCTCAGGGTGCTGGGTGCTCAGTACTCAGGGTGCTCAGTACTCAGGGTGCTGGGTGCTCAGTGCTCAGGGTGCTTGGTGCTCAGTACTCAGGGTGCTGGGTGCTTAGTGCTCGGGGTGTTGGGTGCTCAATGCTCAGGGTGATCGGTGCTCCGTATTCAGGGCGCTGGGTGCTCAGTCCTCGGGGTGCTGGGTGCTCAGTGCTCGGGGTGCTGGGTGCTCAGTTCTCAGTGCTCAGGCTGCTGGGTGCTCAGTGCTCAGTGCTCAGGGTGCTGGGTGCTCAGTACTCAGGATGCTGGGTGCTCAGTACTCAGGGTGCTGGGTGCTCAGTTCTCAGGGTGCTCGGTGCTCAGTACTCTGTGTGTTTTGTGCTCAGTACTCAGGGTGCTGGGTGCTCAGTGCTCAGGGTGCTGGGTGCTCAGTACTCAGGGTGCTGGGTGCTCAGTGCTCGCGGTGCTCGGTGCTCAGTCCTCAAGGTGCTGGCTGCTCAGTGCTCAGGGTGCAGGGTGCTCAGTCCTCGGGGTGCTCAGTACTCAGGGTGCTGGCTGCTCAGTACTCAGGGTGCTCGGTGCTCAGTACTCAGGGTTTTCAGTGCTCAGGGTGCTGGGTGCTCAGTACTCAGGGTGCTCAGTGCTCAGTACTCGGGGTGCTGGGTGCTCAGTACTCAGGGTGCTCAGTGCTCAGTACTCGGGGTGCTGGGTGCTCAGTGCTCAGTGTGCTCAGTGCTCAGTGCTCGGGGTGCTGGGTGCTCAGTGCTCGGGGCGCTGGGTGCTCAGTGCTCGGGGTGCTGGGTGCTCAGTACTCAGGGTACTGTGTGCTCAGTGCTCAGTACTCAGTGTGATGGATGCTCAGTGCTCAGAGTGTTGGGTGCTCAGTACTCAGGGTGCTGGGTGCTCAGTGCTCAGGTAGCTCATTGCTCAGGGTGCTGGGTGCTCAGGGTACTGGGTGCTCAGTGATAGGGGTGCTGGGTGCTCAGTGCTCAGTGCTCAGGGTGCTGGGTGCTCAGTGCTCAGTGCTCAGGGTGCTGGGTGTTCAGTACTCAGGGTGCTCGGTGTTTAGTGCTCAGGGTGCTGGGTGCTCAGTACTCAGGGTGCTGGGTGCTCAGTGCTCGGGGTGCTGGGTGCTCAGTGCTCAGGGTGATCAATGCTCAGTAATCAGTGTGCTGGGTGCTCAGTGCTCAGCGTGCTGGGTGCTCAGTCCTCAGGGTGCTCAGTACTCAGGGTGCTCGGTGCTCAGTGCTCAGTACTCAGGGTCCTCAGTACTCAGGGTGCTGGGTGCTCAGTGCTCAGGGTGCTGGGTGCTCAGTACTCAGGGTGCTGGGTGCTCAGTACTCGGGGTGCTGGGTGCTCAGTACTCAGGGTGCTGGGTGCTCAGTGCTCGGGGTGCTGGGTGCTCAGTGCTCAGGGTGATCGGTGCTCAGTGCTCAGGGTGCTGGGTGCTCAGTCCTCAGGGTGCTCAGTGCTCAGGGTGCTTGGTGCTCAGTGCTCGGGGTGCTCGGTGCTCAGTACTCAGGGTGCTGAGTGCCCATTACTCAGGGTTCTGTGTGCTCAGTACTCAGGGTGCTGGGTGCTCAGTACTCAGGGTGCTGGGTGCTCAGTGCTCAGGTTGCTGGGTGCTCAGTGCTCAGGGTGCTGGGTGCTCAGTGCTCGGGGTGCTGGGTTCTAAGGGCTGTGGTGCTGGGTGCTCAGTGCTCAGTGCTCAGGGTGCTGGGTGCTCAGTGCTCAGTGCTCAGGGTTCTCGTTGCTCAGTACTCAGGGTGCTGTGTGCTCAGTACTCAGGTTACTGGATGCTGAGGGCTCAGGGTGCTCTGTGGTCAGTACTCAGGGTGCTGGGTGCTCAGTGCTCAGGCTGCTGCGTGCTCAGTACTCAGGGTGCTGGGTGCTCAGTACTCAGGGTGCTAAGTGCTCAGTACTCGGGGTGCTGGGTGCTCAGTTCTCAGGGTGCTCAGTACTCAGGGTGCTGGGTGCTCAGTGCTCAGGTTGCAGGGTGCTCAGTCCTCGGGGTGCTCCATGCTCAGTGCTCAGGGTGCTGGGTGCTCAGTACTCAGGGTGCTGGGTGCTCAGTGCTCAGGGTGCTGGGTGCTCAGTACTCAGGGTGCTGGGTGCTCAGTGCTAGCGGTGCTCGGTGCTCAGTCCTCAAGGTGCTGGGTGCTCAGTGCTCAGGGTGCAGGCGGCTCAGTCCTCGGGGGGCTGGGTGCTCAGTGCTCGCGGTGCTCGGTGCTCAGTCCTCAAGGTGCTGGGTGCTCAGTGCTCAGGGTGCTGGGTGCTCAGTGCTCAGGGTGCTGGGTGCTCAGTACTCAGGGTGCTCAGTGCTCAGTACTCGTGGTGCTGGGTGCTCAGTGCTCAGTGTGCTCAGTGCTCAGTACTCAGGGTGTTGGGGGCTCAGTACTCAGGGTGCTGGGTGCTCAGTACTCAGGGTGCTCGGTTCTCAGTACTCAGGGTGCTGGGTGCTCAGTACTCAGGGTGCTGGTTGCTCAGTGCTCGGGGTGCTGGGTGCTCAGTACTCAGGGTGCTGGGGGCTCAGTACTCAGGGGGCTGGGTGCTCAGTACTCAGCGTACTTTGTGCTCAGTGCTCAGTGTGCTGGGTGCTCAGTGCTGAGGATGCTGGGTGCTCAGTGCTCAGGGTGCTGGGTGCTCAGTGCTGAGGGTGCTGGCTGCTCAGTGCTCAGGGTGCTGGGTGCTCAGTACTCAGGGTGCTCGGTGCTCAGTACTCAGGGTGCTCAGTGCTCAGTACTCAGGGTGCTGGGTGCTCAGTACTCAGCGTACTTTGTGCTCAGTGCTCAGTGTGCTGGGTGCTCAGTACTCAGGGTGCTGGGTGCTCAGTACTCAGGGTGCTGGGTGCTCAGTACTCAGGGTGCTGGGTGCTCAGTGCTCGGGGTGCTCGGTGATCAGTACTCAGGTTGCTGGGTGCTCAGTGCTCAGGATGCTGGGTACTCAGTACTCAGGGTGCTGGGTGCTCAGTGCTCAGGGTGCTGGGTGCTCAGTGCTCAGGGTGCTGGGTGCTCAGTGCTCAGGGTGCTGGGTGCTCAGTGCTCGGGGTGCTGGGTCCTCAGTGCTCGGGGTGCTGGGTGCTCAGTGCTCGGGGTGCTGGGTGCTCAGTGCTCGGGGTGCTGGGTGCTCAGTGCTCGGGGTGCTGGGTGCTCAGTGCTCGGGGTGCTGGGTGCTCAGTGCTCGGGGTGCTGGGTGCTCAGTGCTCGGTGTGCTGGGTGCTCAGTGCTCAGGTTGCTGGGTGCTCAGTACTCAGGGTGCTGGGTGCTCAGTGCTCAGGGTGCTGGGTGCTCAGTCCTCAGGGTGCTGGGTGCTCAGTACTCAGGGTGTTCGGTGCTCAGTACTCAGGGTGCTCAGTGCTCAGTACTCAGGGTGCTGGTTGCTCAGTGCTCGGGGTGCTCGGTGCTCAGTACTCAGGGTGCTGGGTGCTCAGTACTCAGGGTGCTGGGTGCTCAGTACTCAGGGTGCTGGGTGCTCACTACTCAGGGTGCTGGGTGCTCAGTACTCAGGGTGCTGGGTGCACAGTACTCAGGGTGCTGGGTGCTCAGTACTCAGGGTGCTGGGTGCTCAGTACTCAGGGTGATCGGTGCTCAGTACTCAGGGTGCTGGGTGCTCAGTGCTCAGGGTGCTGGGTACTCAGTACTCAGGGTGCTGGGTGCTCAGTACTCAGGTTTCTGGGTGCTCAGTGCTCAGGGTGCTGGGTGCTCAGTGCTCAGGGTGCTGGGTGCTCAGTACTCAGGGTGCTGGGTGCTCAGTGCTCAGGGTGATCGGTGCTCAGTACTCAGGGCGCTGGGTGCTCAGTACTCGGGGTGCTGGGTGCTCAGTTCTTGGGGTGCTGGGTGCTCAGTGCTCAGTGCTCAGGGTGCTGGGTGCTCAGTGCTCAGTGCTCAGGGTGCTGGGTGCTCAGTACACAGGGTGCTGGGTGCTCAGTACTCAGGGTGCTGGGTGCTCAGTTCTCAGGGTGCTGGGTGCTCAGTACTCTGGGGGTTGGGTGCTCAGAACTCAGGGTGCTGGGTGCTCAGTGCTCTGGGTGCTGGGTGCTCAGTGCTCAGGGTGCTGGGTGCTCAGTGCTCAGGGTGCTGGGTGCTCAGTACTCAGGGTGCTGGGTGCTCAGTGCTCGCGGTGCTCGGTGCTCAGTACTCAAGGTGCTGGGTGCTCAGTGCTCAGGGTGCAGGGTGCTCAGTCCTCGGGGTGCTCCGTGCTCAGTGCTCACGGTGCTGGGTGCTCAGTACTCAGGGTGCTCGGTGCTCAGTACTCATTGTTTTCAGTGCTCAGGGTGCTGGGTGCTCAGTACTCAGGGTGCTGGGTGCTCAGTACTCAGGGTGCTGGGTGCTCAGTACTCAGGGTGCTGGGTGCTCAGTGCTCAGGGTGCTGGGTGCTCAGTCCTCAGGGTGCTGGGTGCTCAGTACTCAGGGTGTTCGGTGCTCAGTACAAAGGGTGCTCAGTGCTCAGTACTCAGGGTGCTGGTTGCTCAGTGCTCGGCGTGCTGGGTGCTCAGTACTCAGGGTGCTGGGTGCTCAGTACTCAGGGTGCTGGCTGCACAGTGCTCAGGGTGCTGGGTGCTCAGTACTCAGGGTGCTGGGTGCTCAGTACTCAGGGTGCTGGGTGCTCAGTACTCAGGGTGATCGGTGCTCAGTACTCAGGGTGCTGGGTGCTCAGTGCTCAGGGTGCTGGGTACTCAGTACTCAGGGTTCTGGGTGCTCAGTACTCAGGTTTATGGGTGCTCAGTGCTCAGGGTGCTGGGTGCTCAGTGCTCAGGGTGCTGGGTGCTCAGTACTCAGGGTGCTGGGTACTCAGTGCTCAGGGTGATCGGTGCTCAGTACTCAGGGTGCTCAGTACTCAGGGTGCTGGGTGCTCAGTGCTCAGGGTGCTGGGTGCTCAGTACTCAGGGTGCTGGGTGCTCAGTGCTCGGGGTGCTGGGTGCTCAGTGCTCAGGGTGATCGGTGCTCAGTACTCAGGGCGCTGGGTGCTCAGTCCTCGGAGTGCTGGGTGCTCAGTGCTCGGGGTGCTGGGTGCTCAGTGCTCAGTGCTCAGGGCGCTGGGTGCTCAGTCCTCGGGGTGCTGGGTGCTCAGGACTCAGGGTGCTCGGTGCTCAGTACTCGGGGTGCTGGTTGCTCAGTGCTCAGTGTGCTCAGTGCTCAGTGCTCGGGGTGCTGGGTGCTCAGTGCTCGGGGCGCTGGGTGCTCAGTGCTCGGGGTGCTGGGTGCTCAGTACTCAGCGTGCTGGGTGCTCAGTGCTCACAGTGTTGGGTGCTCAGTACTCAGGGTGCTGGGTGCTCAGTGCTCAGTGCTCAGGGTGCTCAGTGCTCAGGGTGCTGGGTGCTCAGGGTGCTGGGTGCTCAGTGCTCGGGGTGCTGGGTGCTCAGTGCTCAGTGCTCAGGGTGCTGGGTGCTCAGTGCTCAGTGCTCAGGCTGCTGGGTGTTCAGTACTCAGGGTGCTCGGTGCTCAGTGCTCAGGGTGATCAGTGCTCAGTCCTCAGGGTGGTCAGTACTCAGGGTGCTCGGTGCTCAGTGCTCAGTACTCAGGGTGCTCAGGACTCAGGGTGCTGGTTGCTCAGTGCTCGGGGTGCTGGGTGCTCAGTACTCAGGGTGCTGGGTGCTCAGTACTCAGTGTGCTGGGTGCTCAGTACTCAGGGTGCTGGGTGCTCAGTGCTGGGGTGCTGGGTGCTCAGTGCTCAGGGTGATCGGTGCTCAGTGCTCAGGGTGCTTGGTGCTCAGTCCTCAGGGTGCTCAGTGCTCAGGGTGCTGGGTGCTCAGTGCTCGGGGTGCTCGGTGCTCAGTACTCAGGGTGCTGAGTGCCCAGTACTCAGGTTGCTGGGTGCTCAGTACTCAGGGTGCTGGGTGCTCAGTACTCAGGGTGCTGGGTGCTCAGTGCTCAGGGTGCTGGGTGCTCAGTGCTCAGGGTGCTGGGTGCTCAGTGCTCGGAGTGCTGGGTTCTCAGGGCTGTGGTGCTGGGTGCTCAGTGCTCAGTGCTCAGGGTGCTGGGTGCTCAGTGCTCAGTGCTCAGGGTGCTGGTTGCTCAGTACTCAGGGTGCTGGGTGCTCAGTACTCAGGTTACTGGGTGCTCACTGCTCGGGGTGCTGCGTGCTCACTACTCAGGGTGCTGGGTACTCAGTGCTCAGGGTGCTGGGTGCTCAGTACTCAGGGTGCCGGGTGCTCAGTGCTCGGGGTGCTGGGTGCTCAGTACTCAGGGTGCTGGGTGCTCAGTGCTCGGGGTGCTGGGTGCTCAGTGCTCAGGGTGATCGGTGCTCAGTGCTCAGGGTGCTGGGTGCTCAGTCCTCAGGGTGCTCAGTGCTCAGGGTGCTGGGTGCTCAGTGCTCGGGGTGCTCGTTGCTCAGTACTCAGGGTGCTGAGTGCTCAGTACTCAGGGTGCTGGGTGCTCAGTACTCAGGGTGCTGGGTGCTCAGTACTCAGGGTGCTGGGTGCTCAGTGCTCAGGGTGCTGGGTGCTCAGTGCTCAGGGTGCTGGGTGCTCAGTGCTCGGGGTGCTGGGTGCTCAGTGCTCGGGGTGCTGGGTGCTCAGTGCTCAGGGCGCTGGGTGCTCAGTGCTCGCTGTGCTGGGTGCTCAGTACTCGGGGTGCTGTGTGCTCAGTGCTCAGTGTGCTCAGTGCTCAGTACTCAGTGCTCAGGGTGCTCAGTGCTCAGTGCTCAGGGTGCTGGGTTTTCAGTACTCAGGGCGCTGGGTGCTCAGTGCTTAGGGTGCTGGGTGCTCAGTACTCAGTGTGCTGGGTGCTCAGTACTCGGGGTGCTGGGTGCTCAGTACTCGGGTGCTGGGTGCTCAGTGCTCAGGGTGCTGGGTGCTCAGTGCTCGGTGTGCTGGGTGCTCAGTGCTCAGTAGTCAGGGTGCTGGGTGCTCAGTGCTCGGGGTGCTCGGTGCTCAGTACGTTGGGTGCTGGGTGCTCAGTACTCAGTGTGCTGGGTGCTCAGTACTCGGGGTGCTGGGTGCTCAGTACTCGGGTGCTGGGTGCTCAGTGCTCGGTGTGCTGGGTGCTCAGTGCTCAGTAGTCAGGGTGCTGGGTGCTCAGTGCTCGGGGTGCTGGGTGCTCAGTGCTTAGGGTGCTGGGTGCTCAGTACTCAGTGTGCTGGGTGCTCAGTACTCGGGGTGCTGGGTGCTCAGTACTCGGGTGCTGGGTGCTCAGTGCTCAGGGTGCTGGGTGCTCAGTGCTCGGTGTGCTGGGTGCTCAGTGCTCAGTAGTCAGGGTGCTGGGTGCTCAGTGCTCGGGGTGCTCGGTGCTCAGTACGTTGGGTGCTCACTACTCAGGGTGCTGGGTGCTCAGTGCTCAGGTTGCTGGGTGCTCAGTGCTCAGGGTGCTGGGTGCTCAGTGCTCAGGGTGCTGGGTGCTCAGTACTCAGGTTGCTGGGTGCTCAGTGCTTGGGTAGCTGGGTGCTCAGTGCTCGTGGTGCTGGGTGCTCATTACTCGGGGTGCTGGGTGCTCAGTACTCAGGTTGCTGGGTGATCAGTGCTCAGGGTGCTGGGTGCTCAGTGCTCAGTGCTCAGGGTGCTGGTTTCTCAGTTCTCAGCGTGCTGGGTGCTCAGTACTCAGGGTGCTAGGTGCTCAGTGCTCAGGGTGCTTGGTGCTCAGTACTCAGGGTGCTGGGTGATCAGTGCTCGGGGTGCTGGGTGGTCAGTGCTCAGGGTGCTGGGTGCTCAGTGCTCAGGGTGCTGGGTGCTCAGTACTCAGGGTGCTGGGTGCTCAGTGCTCGGGGTGCTCGGTGCTCAGTACTCAGGGTGCTGGTTGCTCAGTGCTCAGGGTGCTGGGTGCTCAGTGATCAGGGTGCTGGGTGCTCAGTACTCAGGGTGCTCGGTGCTCAGTACTCAGGGTTCTCAGTGCTCAGTACTCAGGGTGCTGGGTACTCAGTGCTCAGGGTGCTTGGTGCTCAGTACTCAGGGTGCTCAGTGCTCAGTACTGGGGGTGCTTGGTGCTCAGTACTCAGGGTGCTCAGTGCTCAGTACTCGGGGTGCTGGGTGCTCAGTGCTCAGGGTGCTCAGTGCTCAGTGCTCAGGGTGCTGGGTGCTCAGTGCTCGGGGCGCTGGGTGCTCAGTGCTCGGGGTGCTGGGTGCTCAGTACTCGGGGTTCTGGGTGCTCAGTGCTCAGGGTACTCAGTGCTCAGTGATCAGGGTGCTGGGTGTTCAGTACTCAGGGTGCTGGGTGCTCAGTACTCAGGGTGCTGGGTGCTCAGTGCTCAGGGTGCTGGGTGCTCAGTGCTCGGGGCGCTGGGTGCTCAGTGCTCGGGGTGCTCAGAGCTCAGTACTCAGGGTGCTGGGTGCTCAGTGCTCGGGGTGATCGGTGCTCAGTACTCAGGATGCTGGGTGCTCAGTGCTCGGGGTGCTCGGTGCTCAGTACGTTGGGTGCTCACTACTCAGGGTGCTGGGTGCTCAGTGCTCAGGGTGCTGGGTGCTCAGTGCTCAGGGTTCTGGCTGCTCAGTGCTCAGGGTGCTGGGTGCTCAGTACTCAGGCTGCTGGGTGCTCAGTGCTCGCGGTGCTGGGTGCTCAGTGCTCAGGGTGCTGGGTGCTCAGTGCTCGGGGTGCTGGGTGCTCAGTGCTCGGGGTGATCGGTGCTCAGTACTCAGGGTGCTGGGTGCTCAGTGCTCGGGGTGCTCGGTGCTCAGTACGTTGGGTGCTCACTACTCAGGGTGCTGGGTGCTCAGTGCTCAGGGTGTTGGGTGCTCAGTGCTCAGGGTGCTGGGTGCTCAGTGCTCAGGGTGCTGGGTGCTCAGTACTCAGGGTTCTGGGTGCTCAGTGCTCGGGGCGCTGGGTGCTCAGTGCTCAGGGTGCTGGGTGCTCAGTACTCGAGGTGCTGGGTGCTCAGTACTCAGGGTGCTGGGTGCTCAGTACTCAGGGTGCTGGGTGCTCAGTGCTCGGGGTGCTGGGTGCTCAATACTCAGGGTGCTGGGTGCTCAGTACTCGGGGTGCTGGGTGCTCAGTACTCAGGGTGCTGGGTGCTCAGGACTCAGGGTGCTGGGTGCTCAGTACTCAGGTGCTGGGTGCTCAGGGCTCAGGTTGCTGGGTGCGCATTTCTCGGGGTGCTGGGTGCTCAGTGCTCAGTACTCAGGGTGCTGGATGCATAGTACTCAGGGTGCTGGGTGCTCAGTGCTCGGGGTGCTGGGTGCTCAGTGCTCAGTACTCAGGGTGCTGGGTGCTCAGTGCTCAGGGTGCTGGGTGCTCAGTGCTCAGGGTGCTGGGTACTCAGTGCTCAGGGTGCTGGGTACTCAGTACTCAGGGTGCTGGGTGCTCAGTGCTCGGGGTGCTGGGTGCTCAGTGCTCGGGGTGCTGGGTGCTCAGTGCTCGGGGTGCTCGGTGCTCAGTACTCAGGGTGCTCAGTGCTCGAGGTGCTCAGTACTCAGGGTGCTGGGTGCTCAGTGCTCAGGGTGCTGGGTGCTCAGTACTCAGGGTGCTCAGTGCTCAGGGTGCTCGGTGCTCAGTGCTCGGGGTGCTCGGTGCTCAGTACTCAGGGTGCTGAGTGCTCAGTACTCAGGGTGCTGGGTGCTCAGTACTCAGGGTGCTGGGTGCTCAGTGCTCAGGGTGCTGGGTGATCAGTGCTCAGTGTGCTGGGTGCTCAGTGCTCAGGGTGCTGGGTGCTCAGTGCTCGGGGTGCTGGGTGCTCAGTACTCAGTGTGCTGGGTGCTCAGTGCTCGGGGTGATCGGTGCTCAGTAGTCAGGGTGCTGGGTGCTCTGTGCTCGGGGTGCTCGGTGCTCAGTACGTTGGGTGCTCACTAGTCAGGGTGCTGGGTGCTCAGTGCTCAGGGTGCTGGGTGCTCAGTGCTCAGGGTGCTGGGTGCTCAGTGCTCAGGGTGCTGGGTGCTCAGTGCTCGGGGCGCTGGGTGCTCAGTGCTCAGGGTGCTGGGTGCTCAGTACTCGGGGTGCTGTGTGCTCAGTACTCAGGGTGCTGGGTGCTCAGTACTCAGGGTGCTGGGTGCTCAGTGCTCGGGGTGCTGGGTGCTCAGTACTCAGGGTGCTGCGTTCTCAGTTCTCGGGGTGCTGGGTGCTCAGTACTCAGGGTGCTGGGTGCTCAGTACTCAGGGTGCTGGGTGCTCAGTACTCGGGTGCTGGTTGCTCAGGGCTCAGGGTGCTGGGTGCTCATTTCTCGGGGTGCTGGGTGCTCAGTACTCGGGTGCTGGGTGCTCAGTACTCAGGGTGCTGGGTACTCAGTACTCAGGGTGCTGGGTGCTAAGTACTCGAGTGCTGGGTGCTCAGTGCTCAGGGTGCTGGGAGCTCAGTGCTCGGTGTGCTGGGTGCTCAGTGCTCAGTACTCAGGGTGCTGTTTGCTCAGTGCTCGGGGTGCTTGGTGCTCAGTGCTCAGTACTCAGGGTGGTGGGTGCTCAGTGCTCAGGGTTCTGTGTGCTCAGTGCTCAGGGTGCTGGGTGCTCAGTGCACAGGGTACTGGGTACTCAGTTCTCAGGGTGCAGGGTGCTCAGTACTCAGGGTTCTGGGTGCTCAGTACTCAGGGTGCTGGGTGCTCAGTGCTCGGGTTTGCTGGGTGCTCAGTGCTCGCGGTGCTGGGTGCTCAGTGCTCGGGGTGCTCGGTGCTCAGTACTCAGGGTGCTGGGTGCTCAGTGCTCGAGGTGCTCAGTACTCAGGGTGCTGTGTGTTCAGTGCTCAGGGTGCTGGGTGCTCAGTACTCAGGGTGCTCGGTGCTTAGTACTCAGGGTGCTGGGTGCTCAGTGCTCGGGGTGCTGGGTGCTCAGTGCTCAGTACTCAGGGTGCTGGGTGCTCAGTGCTCGGGGTTCTGGGTGCTCAGTGCTCAGTACTCAGGGTGCTGGGTGCTCAGTGCTCAGTTTGCTGGGTGCTCAGTGCTCGGGGTGCTGGGTGCTCAGTACTCAGTGTGCTTTGTGCTCAGTACTCCGGGTGCTGGGTGCTCAGTTCTCGGGGTGCTCGGTGCTCAGTAATCAGTGCTCAGGGTGCTCAGTGCTCTCTGCTCAGGGTGCTGGGTGTTCAGTACGCAGGGTGCTGGGTGCTCAGTACTCAGGGTGCTGGGTGCTCAGTGCTCAGGGTCCTGGGTGCTCAGTACTCGGGGTGCTCGGTGCTCTGTGCTCAGGGTGCTGGGTGCTCAGTACTCATGGTGCTGGGTGCTCAGTACTCAGTGTGCTGGGTGCTCAGTGCTCAGGGTGCTGGGTACTCAGTGCTCAGAGTGCTCGGTGCTCAGTACTCGGGGTGCTGGGTGCTCATTCTCGGGGTGCAGGGTGCTCAGTGCTCGGGGTGCTGCGTGCTCAGTACTCAGGGTGCTGGGTGCTCAGTGCTCAGGGTGCTGGGTGCTCAGTACTCAGGGTGCTGGGTGCTCAGGGTGCTGGATGCTCAGTACTCAGGGTGCTGGGTGCTCAGTGCTCAGGGTGCTGGGTGCTCAGTACTCAGGGTGCTGGGAGCTCAGTGCTCAGGGTGATCTTTGCTCAGTACTCAGGGTGCTCAGTACTCAGGGTGCTGGGTGCTCAGTGCTCGGGGTGCTGGGTGCTCAGTACTCAGGGTGCTGGGTGCTCAGTGCTCGGTGTTCTGGGTGCTCAGTGCTCAGGGTGATCGTTGCTCAGTACTCAGGGTGCTGGGTGCTCAGTGCTCAGGGTGCTGGGTGCTCAGTCCTCAAGGTGCTCAGTGCTCAGTGTGCTGGGCGCTCAGTGCTCGGGGTGCTCGGTACTCAGTACTCATGGTGCTGAGTGCTCAGTACTCAGGGTGCTGGGTGCTCAGTACTCAGGGTGCTGGGTGCTCAGTGCTCAGGGTGCTGGGTGATCAGTGCTCAGTGTGCTGGGTGCTCAGTGCTCAGGGTGCTGGGTGCTCAGTGCTCGGGGTACTGGGTGCTCAGTACTCAGGGTGCTGGGTGCTCAGTGCTCAGGGTGCTGGGTGCTCAGTGCTCGGGGCGCTGGGTGCTCAGTGCTTGGGGTGCTCGGAGCTCAGTACTCAGGGTGCTGGGTGCTCAGTGCTCGGGGTGATCGGTGCTCAGTAGTCAGGGTGCTGGGTGCTCAGTGCTCGAGGTGCTCAGTACTCAGGGTGCTGTGTGTTCAGTGCTCAGGGTGCTGGGTGCTCAGTACTCAGGGTGCTCGGTGCTTAGTACTCAGGGTGCTGGGTGCTCAGTGCTCGGGGTGCTGGGTGCTCAGTGCTCAGTACGCAGGGTGCTGGGTGCTCAGTGCTCGGGGTGCTGGGTGCTCAGTGCTCAGTACTCAGGGTGCTGGGTGCTCAGTGCTCAGTTTGCTGGGTGCTCAGTGCTCGGGGTGCTGGGTGCTCAGTACTCAGTGTGCTTTGTGCTCAGTACTCCGGGTGCTGGGTGCTCAGTTCTCGGGGTGCTCGGTGCTCAGTACTCAGTGCTCAGGGTGCTCAGTGCTCAGTGCTCAGGGTGCTGGGTGCTCAGTGCTCGGGGTGATCGGTGCTCAGTAGTCAGGGTGCTGGGTGCTCAGTGCTCGGGGTGCTCGGTGCTCAGTACGTTGGGTGCTCACTACTCAGGGTGCTGGGTGCTCAGTGCTCAGGGTGCTGGGTGCTCAGTACTCAGGGTGCTGGGTGCTCAGTACTCGGGTGCTGGGTGCTCAGGGCTCAGGGTGCTGGGTGCTCATTTCTCGGGGTGCTGGGTGCTCAGTACTCGGGTGCTGGGTGCTCAGTACTCAGGGTGCTGGGTACTCAGTACTCAGGGTGCTGGGTGCTAAGTACTCGAGTGCTGGGTGCTCAGTGCTCAGGGTGCTGGGAGCTCAGTGCTCGGTGTGCTGGGTGCTCAGTGCTCAGTACTCAGGGTGCTGTTTGCTCAGTGCTCGGGGTGCTTGGTGCTCAGTGCTCAGTACTCAGGGTGGTGGGTGCTCAGTGCTCAGGGTTCTGTGTGCTCAGTGCTCAGGGTGCTGGGTGCTCAGTGCACAGGGTACTGGGTACTCAGTTCTCAGGGTGCTGGGTGCTCAGTACTCAGGGTTCTGGGTGCTCAGTACTCAGGGTGCTGGGTGCTCAGTGCTCGGGTTTGCTGGGTGCTCAGTGCTCGCGGTGCTGGGTGCTCAGTGCTCGGGGTGCTCGGTGCTCAGTACTCAGGGTGCTGGGTGCTCAGTGCTCGAGGTGCTCAGTACTCAGGGTGCTGTGTGTTCAGTGCTCAGGGTGCTGGGTGCTCAGTACTCAGGGTGCTCGGTGCTTAGTACTCAGGGTGCTGGGTGCTCAGTGCTCGGGGTGCTGGGTGCTCAGTGCTCAGTACTCAGGGTGCTGGGTGCTCAGTGCTCGGGGTTCTGGGTGCTCAGTGCTCAGTACTCAGGGTGCTGGGTGCTCAGTGCTCAGTTTGCTGGGTGCTCAGTGCTCGGGGTGCTGGGTGCTCAGTACTCAGTGTGCTTTGTGCTCAGTACTCCGGGTGCTGGGTGCTCAGTTCTCGGGGTGCTCGGTGCTCAGTAATCAGTGCTCAGGGTGCTCAGTGCTCTCTGCTCAGGGTGCTGGGTGTTCAGTACTCAGGGTGCTGGGTGCTCAGTACTCAGGGTGCTGGGTGCTCAGTGCTCAGGGTCCTGGGTGCTCAGTACTCGGGGTGCTCGGTGCTCTGTGCTCAGGGTGCTGGGTGCTCAGTACTCATGGTGCTGGGTGCTCAGTACTCAGTGTGCTGGGTGCTCAGTGCTCAGGGTGCTGGGTACTCAGTGCTCAGAGTGCTCGGTGCTCAGTACTCGGGGTGCTGGGTGCTCATTCTCGGGGTGCAGGGTGCTCAGTGCTCGGGGTGCTGCGTGCTCAGTACTCAGGGTGCTGGGTGCTCAGTGCTCAGGGTGCTGGGTGCTCAGTACTCAGGGTGCTGGGTGCTCAGGGTGCTGGGTGCTCAGTACTCAGGGTGCTGGGTGCTCAGTGCTCAGGGTGCTGGGTGCTCAGTACTCAGGGTGCTGGGAGCTCAGTGCTCAGGGTGATCTTTGCTCAGTACTCAGGGTGCTCAGTACTCAGGGTGCTGGGTGCTCAGTGCTCGGGGTGCTGGGTGCTCAGTACTCAGGGTGCTGGGTGCTCAGTGCTCGGTGTTCTGGGTGCTCAGTGCTCAGGGTGATCGGTGCTCAGTACTCAGGGTGCTGGGTGCTCAGTGCTCAGGGTGCTGGGTGCTCAGTCCTCAAGGTGCTCAGTGCTCAGTGTGCTGGGCGCTCAGTGCTCGGGGTGCTCGGTACTCAGTACTCATGGTGCTGAGTGCTCAGTACTCAGGGAGCTGGGTGCTCAGTACTCAGGGTGCTGGGTGCTCAGTGCTCAGGGTGCTGGGTGATCAGTGCTCAGTGTGCTGGGTGCTCAGTGCTCAGGGTGCTGGGTGCTCAGTGCTCGGGGTGCTGGGTGCTCAGTACTCAGGGTGCTGGGTGCTCAGTGCTCAGGGTGCTGGGTGCTCAGTGCTCGGGGCGCTGGGTGCTCAGTGCTTGGGGTGCTCGGAGCTCAGTACTCAGGGTGCTGGGTGCTCAGTGCTCGGGGTGATCGGTGCTCAGTAGTCAGGGTGCTGGGTGCTCAGTGCTCGAGGTGCTCAGTACTCAGGGTGCTGTGTGTTCAGTGCTCAGGGTGCTGGGTGCTCAGTACTCAGGGTGCTCGGTGCTTAGTACTCAGGGTGCTGGGTGCTCAGTGCTCGGGGTGCTGGGTGCTCAGTGCTCAGTACGCAGGGTGCTGGGTGCTCAGTGCTCGGGGTGCTGGGTGCTCAGTGCTCAGTACTCAGGGTGCTGGGTGCTCAGTGCTCAGTTTGCTGGGTGCTCAGTGCTCGGGGTGCTGGATGCTCAGTACTCAGTGTGCTTTGTGCTCAGTACTCCGGGTGCTGGGTGCTCAGTTCTCGGGGTGCTCGGTGCTCAGTACTCAGTGCTCAGGGTGCTCAGTGCTCAGTGCTCAGGGTGCTGGGTGCTCAGTGCTCGGGGTGATCGGTGCTCAGTAGTCAGGGTGCTGGGTGCTCAGTGCTCGGGGTGCTCGGTGCTCAGTACGTTGGGTGCTCACTACTCAGGGTGCTGGGTGCTCAGTGCTCAGGGTGCTGGGTGCTCAGTGCTCAGGGTGCTGGCTGCTCAGTGCTCAGGGTGCTGGGTGCTCAGTGCTCGGGGCGCTGGGTGCTCAGTGCTCAGGGTGCTGGGTGCTCAGTACTCGCGGTGCTGGGTGCTCAGTACTCAGGGTGCTGGGTGCTCAGTACTCTGGGTTCTGGGTGCTCAGTACTCAGGGTGCTGGGTGCTCAGTGCTCGGGGTTGCTGGGTGCTCAGTGCTCGCGGTGCTGAGTGCTCAGTGCTCGGGGTGCTCGGTGCTCAGTACTCAGGGTGCTGGGTGCTCAGTGCTCGAGGTGCTCAGTACTCAGGGTGCTGTGTGTTCAGTGCTCAGGGTGCTGGGTGCTCAGTACTCAGGGTGCTCGGTGCTTAGTACTCAGGGTGCTGGGTGCTCAGTGCTCGGGGTGCTGGGTGCTCAGTGCTCAGTACTCAGGGTGCTGGGTGCTCAGTGCTCGGGGTGCTGGTTGCTCAGTGCTCAGTACTCAGGGTGCTGGGTGCTCAGTGCTCAGTTTGCTGGGTGCTCAGTGCTCGGGGTGCTGGGTGTTCAGTACTCAGTGTGCTTTGTGCTCAGTACTCCGGGTGCTGGGTGCTCAGTTCTCGGGGTGCTCGGTGCTCTGTACTCAGTGCTCAGGGTGCTCAGTGCTCAGTGCTCAGGGTGCTGGTTGTTCAGTACTCAGGTTGCTGGGTTCTCAGTACTCAGGGTGCTGGGTGCTCAGTGCTCAGGGTCCTGGGTGCTCAGTACTAAGTGTGCTGGGTGCTCAGTGTGCTGGGTACTCAGTGCTCAGAGTGCTCGGTGCTCAGTACTCGGGGTGCTGGGTGCTCATTCTCGGGGTGCTGGGTGCTCAGTGCTCGGGGTGCTGGGTGCTCAGTACTCAGGGTGCTGGGTGCTCAGTGCTCAGGGTGCTGGGTGCTCAGTACTCAGGGTGCTGGGTGCTCAGGGTGCTGGGTGCTCAGTACTCAGGGTGCTGGGTGCTCAGTGCTCAGGGTGCTGGGTGCTCAGTACTCAGGGAGCTCAGTACTCAGGGTGCTGGGTGCTCAGTGCTCGGGGTGCTGGGTGCTCAGTACTCAGGGTTCTGGGTGCTCAGTGCTCGGGGTGCTCGTTGCTCAGTACGTTGGGTGCTCAGTGCTCAGGGTGCTGGCTGCTCAGTGCTCAGGGTGCTGGGTGCTCACTGCTCAGGGTGCTTGATGCTCAGTACTCAGGGTGCTGGGTGCTCAGTGCTCGGGGTGCTGGGTGCTCAGTGCTCAGGGTGTTCGGTGCTCAGTACTCAGGGTGCTGGGAGCTCAGGGCTCGGGGTGCTGGGTGCTCAGTATTCAGGGTGCTGGGTGCTCAGTGCTCAGGGTGCTGGGTACTCAGTGCTCAGGGTGCTGGGTGCTCAGTATTCAGGGTGCTGGGTGCTCAGTGCTCAGGGTGCTGGGTACTCAGTGCTCAAGGTGCTGGGTGCTCAGTACTCAGGGTGCTGGGTGCTCAGTGCTCGGCGTGCTGGGTGCTCAGTGCTCGGGGTGCTCGGTGCTCAGTACTCAGGGTGCTGGGTGCTCAGTTCTCGAGGTGCTCAGTACTCAGGGTGCTGTGTGTTCAGTGCTCAGGGTGCTGGGTGCTCAGTACTCAGGATGCTCGGTGCTTAGTACTCAGCGTGCTGGGATCTCAGTACTCCGTGTGCTGGGTGCTCAGTGCTCGGTGTGCTCGGTGCTCAGTACTCAGTGCTCAGGGTGCTCAGTGCTCAGTGCTCAGGGTGCTGGGTGTTCAGTACTCAGGGTGCTTGGTGCTCAGTACTCGGGGTACTGGGTGCTCAGTACTCAGGGTGCTGGGTGCTCAGTACTCAGGGTGCTGGGTGCTCAGTACTCGGGTGCTGGGTGCTCAGTGCTCAGGGTGCTGGGTGCTCAGTGCTCGGGGTGCTGGGTGCTCAGTACTCAGGGTGCTGCGTGCTCAGTACTCAGGGTGCTGGGTGCTCTGTGCTCGGGGTGCTGGGTGCTCAGTGCTCGCGGTGCTGGGTGCTCAGTGCTCGAGGTGCTCGGTGCTCAGTACTCAGGGTGCTGGGTGCTCAGTCCTCTAGGTGCTCAGTACTCAGGGTGCTGTGTGTTCAGTGCTCAGGGTGCTGGGTGCTCAGTACTCAGGGTTCTCGGTGCTTAGTACTCAGGGTGCTAGGTGCTCAGAACTCAGGGTGCTGGGTGCTCAGTGCTCAGGGTGCTAGGTGCTCAGTGCTCAGGGTGCTGGGTGCTCAGTGCTCAGGGTGCTGGGTGCTCAGTGCTCAGGGTGCTGGGTGCTCGGTGCTCTGGGTGCTGGGTGCTTAGTGCTCGGGGTGCCCGGTGCTCAGTACTCGGGGTTCTCAGTGCTCAGTACTCAGGGTGCTGGGTGCTCAGTGCTCAGGGTGCTGGGTGCTCAGTACTCAGGGTGCTGGGTGCTCGGTGCTCAGTACGCTGGGTGCTCAGTACTCAGGGTGCTGGGTGCTCAGTACTCAGGGTGCTCGGTGCTCAGTGCTCAGTGTGTTGGGTGCTCGGTGCTCGGGGTGCTGAGTTCTTAGTGCTCTGGTTGCTATGTGCTCAGTACTCAGGGTGCTGGGTGCTCAGTGCTCAGTACTCAGGGTGCTGGGTGCTCAGTGCTCAGGGTGCAGGGTGCTTGGTGCTCGGGGTGCTGGGTGCTTAGTGCTCGGGTTGCTGGGTGCTCAGTACTCAGGGTGCTGGGTGCTCAGTGCTCGGGGTGCTGGGTGCTCAGTGCTCAGTACTCAGGGTGCTCTGTGCTCAGTGCTCAGGGTGCTGTGTGCTCAGTGCTCAGGGTGCTGGGTCCTCAGTGCTCAGGGTGCTGGGTGCTCAGTACTCAGGGTGCTGGGTGCTCAGGACTCAGGGTGCTGGGTGCTCTGTGCTCGCGGTGCTGGGTGCTCAGTGCTCAGGGTGCTCGGTGCTCAGTACTCAGGGTGCTGGGTGCTCAGTGCTCGAGGTGCTCAGTACTCAGGGTGCTGTGTGTTCAGTGCTCAGTGTGCTGGGTGCTCAGTACTCAGGGTGCTCGGTGCTTAGTACTCAGACTGCTGGGTGCTCAGTACTCCGGGTGCTGGGTGCTCAGTACTCGGGGTGCTCGGTGCTCTGTGCTCAGGGTGCTGGGTGCTCAGTACTCATGGTGCTGGGTGCTCAGTACTCAGTGTGCTGGGTGCTCAGTGCTCAGGGTGCTGGGTACTCAGTGCTCAGAGTGCTCGGTGCTCAGTACTCGGGGTGCTGGGTGCTCATTCTCGGGGTGCAGGGTGCTCAGTGCTCGGGGTGCTGCGTGATCAGTACTCAGGGTGCTGGGTGCTCAGTGCTCAGGGTGCTGGGTGCTCAGTACTCAGGGTGCTGGGTGCTCAGGGTGCTGGGTGCTCAGTATTCAGGGTGCTGGGTGCTCAGTGCTCAGGGTGCTGGGTGCTCAGTACTCAGGGTGCTGGGAGCTCAGTGCTCAGGGTGATCTTTGCTCAGTACTCAGGGTGCTCAGTACTCAGGGTGCTGGGTGCTCAGTGCTCGGGGTGCTGGGTGCTCAGTACTCAGGGTGCTGGGTGCTCAGTGCTCGGTGTTCTGGGTGCTCAGTGCTCAGGGTGATCGGTGCTCAGTACTCAGGGTGCTGGGTGCTCAGTGCTCAGGGTGCTGGGTGCTCAGTCCTCAAGGTGCTCAGTGCTCAGTGTGCTGGGCGCTCAGTGCTCGGGGTGCTCGGTACTCAGTACTCATGGTGCTGAGTGCTCAGTACTCAGGGTTCTGGGTGCTCAGTACTCAGGGTGCTGGGTGCTCAGTGCTCAGGGTGCTGGGTGATCAGTGCTCAGTGTGCTGGGTGCTCAGTGCTCAGGGTGCTGGGTGCTCAGTGCTCGGGGTGCTGGGTGCTCAGTACTCAGGGTGCTGGGTGCTCAGTGCTCAGGGTGCTGGGTGCTCAGTGCTCGGGGCGCTGGGTGCTCAGTGCTTGGGGTGCTCGGAGCTCAGTACTCAGGGTGCTGGGTGCTCAGTGCTCGGGGTGATCGGTGCTCAGTAGTCAGGGTGCTGGGTGCTCAGTGCTCGAGGTGCTCAGTACTCAGGGTGCTGTGTGTTCAGTGCTCAGGGTGCTGGGTGCTCAGTACTCAGGGTGCTCGGTGCTTAGTACTCAGGGTTCTGGGTGCTCAGTGCTCGGGGTGCTGGGTGCTCAGTGCTCAGTACGCAGGGTGCTGGGTGCTCAGTGCTCAGGGTGCTGGGTGCTCAGTGCTCAGTACTCAGGGTGCTGGGTGCTCAGTGCTCAGTTTGCTGGGTGCTCAGTGCTCGGGGTGCTGGGTGCTCAGTACTCAGTGTGCTTTGTGCTCAGTACTCCGGGTGCTGGGTGCTCAGTTCTCGGGGTGCTCGGTGCTCAGTACTCAGTGCTCAGGGTGCTCAGTGCTCAGTGCTCAGGGTGCTGGGTGCTCAGTGCTCGGGGTGATCGGTGCTCAGTAGTCAGGGTGCTGGGTGCTCAGTGCTCGGGGTGCTCGGTGCTCAGTACGTTGGGTGCTCACTACTCAGGGTGCTGGGTGCTCAGTGCTCAGGGTGCTGGGTGCTCAGTGCTCAGGGTGCTGGCTGCTCAGTGCTCAGGGTGCTGGGTGCTCAGTGCTCGGGGCGCTGGGTGCTCAGTGCTCAGGGTGCTGGGTGCTCAGTACTCGGGGTGCTGGGTGCTCAGTACTCAGGGTGCTGGGTGCTCAGTACTCTGGGTTCTGGGTGCTCAGTACTCAGGGTGCTGGGTGCTCAGTGCTCGGGGTTGCTGGGTGCTCAGTGCTCGCGGTGCTGAGTGCTCAGTGCTCGGGGTGCTCGGTGCTCAGTACTCAGGGTGCTGGGTGCTCAGTGCTCGAGGTGCTCAGTACTCAGGGTGCTGTGTGTTCAGTGCTCAGGGTGCTGGGTGCTCAGTACTCAGGGTGCTCGGTGCTTAGTACTCAGGGTGCTGGGTGCTCAGTGCTCGGGGTGCTGGGTGCTCAGTGCTCAGTACTCAGGGTGCTGGGTTCTCAGTGCTCGGGGTGCTGGTTGCTCAGTGCTCAGTACTCAGGGTGCTGGGTGCTCAGTGCTCAGTTTGCTGGGTGCTCAGTGCTCGGGGTGCTGGGTGCTCAGTACTCAGTGTGCTTTGTGCTCAGTACTCCGGGTGCTGGGTGCTCAGTTCTCGGGGTGCTCGGTGCTCAGTACTCAGTGCTCAGGGTGCTCAGTGCTCAGTGCTCAGGGTGCTGGTTGTTCAGTACTCAGGTTGCTGGGTTCTCAGTACTCAGGGTGCTGGGTGCTCAGTGCTCAGGGTCCTGGGTGCTCAGTACTAAGTGTGCTGGGTGCTCAGTGTGCTGGGTACTCAGTGCTCAGAGTGCTCGGTGCTCAGTACTCGGGGTGCTGGGTGCTCATTCTCGGGGTGCTGGGTGCTCAGTGCTCGGGGTGCTGGGTGCTCAGTACTCAGGGTGCTGGGTGCTCAGTGCTCAGGGTGCTGGGTGCTCAGTACTCAGGGTGCTGGGTGCTCAGGGTGCTGGGTGCTCAGTACTCAGGGTGCTGGGTGCTCAGTGCTCAGGGTGCTGGGTGCTCAGTACTCAGGGTTCTGGGTGCTCAGTGCTCGGGGTGCTCGTTGCTCAGTACGTTGGGTGCTCAGTGCTCAGGGTGCTGGCTGCTCAGTGCTCAGGGTGCTGGGTGCTCACTGCTCAGGGTGCTTGATGCTCAGTACTCAGGGTGCTGGGTGCTCAGTGCTCGGGGTGCTGGGTGCTCAGTGCTCAGGGTGTTCGGTGCTCAGTACTCAGGGTGCTGGGAGCTCAGGGCTCGGGGTGCTGGGTGCTCAGTATTCAGGGTGCTGGGTGCTCAGTGCTCAGGGTGCTGGGTACTCAGTGCTCAGGGTGCTGGGTGCTCAGTATTCAGGGTGCTGGGTGCTCAGTGCTCAGGGTGCTGGGTACTCAGTGCTCAAGGTGCTGGGTGCTCAGTACTCAGGGTGCTGGGTGCTCAGTACTCAGGGTGCTGGGTGCTCAGTGCTCGGGGTGCTGGGTGCTCAGTGCTCGGCGTGCTGGGTGCTCAGTGCTCGGGGTGCTCGGTGCTCAGTACTCAGGGTGCTGGGTGCTCAGTTCTCGAGGTGCTCAGTACTCAGGGTGCTGTGTGTTCAGTGCTCAGGGTGCTGGGTGCTCAGTACTCAGGATGCTCGGTGCTTAGTACTCAGCGTGCTGGGATCTCAGTACTCCGTGTGCTGGGTGCTCAGTGCTCGGTGTGCTCGGTGCTCAGTACTCAGTGCTCAGGGTGCTCAGTGCTCAGTGCTCAGGGTGCTGGGTGTTCAGTACTCAGGGTGCTTGGTGCTCAGTACTCGGGGTACTGGGTGCTCAGTACTCAGTGTGCTGGGTGCTCAGTACTCAGGGTGCTGGGTGCTCAGTACTCGGGTGCTGGGTGCTCAGTGCTCAGGGTGCTGGGTGCTCAGTGCTCGGGGTGCTGGGTGCTCAGTACTCAGGGTGCTGCGTGCTCAGTACTCAGGGTGCTGGGTGCTCTGTGCTCGGGGTGCTGGGTGCTCAGTGCTCGCGGTGCTGGGTGCTCAGTGCTCGAGGTGCTCGGTGCTCAGTACTCAGGGTGCTGGGTGCTCAGTCCTCTAGGTGCTCAGTACTCAGGGTGCTGTGTGTTCAGTGCTCAGGGTGCTGGGTGCTCAGTACTCAGGGTGCTCGGTGCTTAGTACTCAGGGTGCTGGGTGCTCAGAACTCAGGGTGCTGGGTGCTCAGTGTTCAGGGTGCTAGGTGCTCAGTGCTCAGGGTGCTGGGTGCTCAGTGCTCAGGGTGCTGGGTGCTCAGTGCTCAGGGTGCTGGGTGCTCGGTGCTCTGGGTGCTGGGTGCTTAGTGCTCGGGGTGCCCGGTGCTCAGTACTCGGGGTGCTCAGTGCTCAGTACTCAGGGTGCTGGGTGCTCAGTGCTCAGGGTGCTGGGTGCTCAGTACTCAGGGTGCTGGGTGCTCGGTGCTCAGTACGCTGGGTGCTCAGTACTCAGGGTGCTGGGTGCTCAGTACTCAGGGTGCTCGGTGCTCAGTGCTCAGTGTGTTGGGTGCTCGGTGCTCGGGGTGCTGAGTTCTTAGTGCTCTGGTTGCTATGTGCTCAGTACTCAGGGTGCTGGGTGCTCAGTGCTCAGTACTCAGGGTGCTGGGTGCTCAGTGCTCAGGGTGCAGGGTGCTTGGTGCTCGGGGTGCTGGGTGCTTAGTGCTCGGGTTGCTGGGTGCTCAGTACTCAGGGTGCTGGGTGCTCAGTGCTCGGGGTGCTGGGTGCTCAGTGCTCAGTACTCAGGGTGCTCTGTGCTCAGTGCTCAGGGTGCTGTGTGCTCAGTGCTCAGGGTGCTGGGTCCTCAGTGCTCAGGGTGCTGGGTGCTCAGTACTCAGGGTGCTGGGTGCTCAGTACTCAGGGTGCTGGGTGCTCTGTGCTCGTTGTGCTGGGTGCTCAGTGCTCGCGGTGCTGGGTGCTCAGTGCTCAGGGTGCTCGGTGCTCAGTACTCAGGGTGCTGGGTGCTCAGTGCTCGAGGTGCTCAGTACTCAGGGTGCTGTGTGTTCAGTGCTCAGTGTGCTGGGTGCTCAGTACTCAGGGTGCTCGGTGCTTAGTACTCAGACTGCTGGGTGCTCAGTACTCCGGGTGCTGGGTGCTCAGTGCTCGGGGTGCTCGGTGCTCAGTGCACAAGGTGCTGGGTGCTCAGTACTCAGGGTGCTCATTGCTCAGGGTGCTGGGTGCTCAGTACTCAGGGTGCTCGGTGCTCAGTACTCGGGGTGCTGGGTGCTCATTAATCAGGGTGATGGGTGCTCAGTACTCAGGGTGCTCAGTGCTTGGGGTGCAGGGTGCTCAGTACTCAGGGTGCTCTGTGCTTGTGGTGCTGGGTGCTCAGTACTCAGGGTGCTGGGTGCTCAGTGCTCAGGGTGTTGGGTGCTAAGTACTCAGGGTGCTGGGTGCTCAGTACTCAGGGTGCTGGGTGCTCAGTGCTCGGGGTGCTGGGTGCTCAGTGCTCGGGGTGCTGGGTGCTCAGTGCTCGGGGTGCTGGGTGCTCAGTGCTCGGGGTTCTGGGTGCTCAGTGCTCGGGGTGCTGGGTGCTCAGTGCTCGGGGTGCTGGGTGCTCAGTGCTCGGGGTGCTTGGTGCTCAGTGCTCAGGGTGCTGGGTGCTCAGTGCTCGGGGTGCTTGGTGCTCAGTGCTCGGGGTGCTGGGTGCTCAGTGCTCAAGGTGCTGGGTGCTCGGTGCTCGGGGTGCTGGGTGCTTAGTGCTCAGGGTGCCCGGTGCTCAGTACTCGGGGTTCTGGGTGCTCAGTGCTCAGGGTACTCGGTGCTCAGTACGTTGGGTGCTCAGTACTCAGGGAGCTGGGTGCTCAGTGCTCAGGGTGCTGGGTGCTCAGTGCTCAGGGTGCTGGGTGCTCAGTGCTCAGGGTGCTGGGTGCTCAGTGCTCAGGGTGCTGGGTGCTCAGTGCTCAGGGTGCTGGGTGCTCGGTGCTCTGGGTGCTGGGTGCTTAGTGCTCGGGGTGCCCGGTGCTCAGTACTCGGCGTGCTCAGTGCTCAGTACTCAGGGTGGTGGGTGCTCAGTGCTCAGGGTGCTGGGTGCTCAGTACTCAGGGTGCTGGGTGCTCGGTGCTCAGTACGCTGGGTGCTCAGTACTCAGGGTGCTGGGTGCTCAGTACTCAGGATGCTCGGTGCTCAGTACTCAGGGTGCTGGGTGCTCAGTGCTCGGGGTGCTGGGTGCTCAGTACTCAGGGTGCTGGGTGCTCAGTGCTCGGGGTGCTCGGTGCTCAGTACGCTGGGTGCTCAGTACTCAGGGTGCTGGGTGCTCAGTACTCAGGGTGCTGGGTGCTTAGTACTCAGGGTGCTGTGTGCTCAGTGCTCGGGGTGCTGGGTGCTCAGTGCTCAGTACTCAGGGTGCTGGGTGCTCAGTGCTCAGGTTGCTGGGTGCTCGGCGCTCAGTACGCTGGGTGCTCAGTACTCAGGGTGCTGGGTGCTCAGTACTCAGGGTGCTCGGTGCTCAGTACTCAGGGTGCTGGGTGCTCAGTGCTCGGGGTGCTGGGTGCTCAGTACTCAGGGTGCTGGGTGCTCAGTGCTCGGGGTGCTCGGTGCTCAGTACGCTGGGTGCTCAGTATTCAGGGTGCTGGGTGCTCAGTACTCAGGGTGCTGGGTGCTCAGTGCTCAGGGTGCTGGGTGCTCAGTGCTCGGGGTGCTCAGTGCTAAGTACTCAGGGTGCTGGGTGCTCAGTACTCAGGGTGCTGGGTGCTCAGTACTCAGAGTGCTGGGTGCTCAGTGCTCGTAGTGCTGGGTACTCTGTGCTCAGGGTGCTCAGTGCTCAGTACTCAGGGTGCTGGGTGCTCATTACTCAGGGTGCTGGGTGCTCAGTGCTCGGGGTGCTGGGTGCTCAGTACTCAGGGTGCTGGGTGCTCAGTGCTCAGGGTGCTCGGTGCTCAGTACTCATGGTGCTGGGTGCTCATTCTCAGGGTGCTGGGTGCTCAGTACTCAGGTTGCTCAGTACTCTGGGTGCTCGGTGCTCAGTACTCATGGTGCTGGCTGCTCAGTACTCAGGGTGCTCGGTGCTCAGTTCTCAGGGTGCTCGGTGCTCAGTGTTTGGTGTGCTGGGTGCTCAGTACTCAGGGTGCTGGGTGCTCAGTGCTCATGGTGCTCGGTGCTCAGTGCTCTGGGTGCTGGGTGCTCAGTACTCAGTGCTCAGGATGCTGGGTGCTCAGTGCTCAGGGTGCTGGGTGCTCAGTGCTCAGGGAGCTCAGTTCTCAGTGCTCAGTACTTAGGGTGCTGGGTGCTCAGTATTCAGGGTGCTGGGTGCTCAGTGCTCGGGGTGCCCGGTGCTCAGTGCTCGGGGTGCTCGGTGCTCAGTACTCAGGGTGCTGGGTGCTCAGTACTCACGGTGCTGGGTGCTCAGTGCTCGGGGTGCTGGGTGCTCAGTGCTCGGGTTGCTGGGTGCTCAGTGCTCGGGGTGCTGGGTGCTCAGTACTCAGGGTGCTCAGTACTCAGGGTGCTGGGTGCTCAGTGCTCGGGGTGCTCGTTGCTCAGTACGTTGGGTGCTCAGTGCTCAGGGTGCTGGCTGCTCAGTGCTCAGGGTGCTGGGTGCTCAGTGCTCAGGGTGCTTGATGCTCAGTACTCAGCGTGCTGGGTGCTCAGTGCTCAGGGTGCTGGGTGCTCAGTGCTCAGGGTGCTGGGTGCTCAGTGCTCAGGGTGCTGGGTGCTCAGTACTCAGGGTGCTGGGTGCTCAGTACTCGGGGTGCTGGGTGCTCAGTGCTCAGCGTGCTGGGTGCTCAGTACTCAGGGTGCTCGGTGCTCAGTGCTTGGGGTGCTGGGTGCTCAGTACTCAGAGTGCTGGGTGCTCAGTTCTCAGGGTGCTGCATGCTCAGTGCTCAGGGTGATGGGTGCTCAGTACTCAGTGCTCAGGATGCTCCGTGCTCAGTGCTCGGGCCGCTGGGTGCTCAGTGCTCAGGGTGCTGCGTGCTCAGTACTCAGGGTGCTGGGTTCTCAGTACTCAGGGTGCTGGGTGCACAGTGCTAGGGGTGCTGGGTGCTCAGTGCTCGGGGTCTGGGTGCTCAGTACTCAGGGTGCTGGGTGCTCAGTACTCAGGGTGCTGGGTGCTCAGTGCTCAGGGTGCTGGGTGCTCAGTGCTCTGGGTGCTTGGTGCTCAGTGCTCAGGGTGCTGGGTGCTCAGTGCTCAGGGTGCTGGGTGCTCAGTGCTCGGGGTGCTGGGTGCTGAGGGCTCAGGGTGCTGGGTGCTCAGTGCTCGGGGTGCTCGGTGCTCAGTACACAGGGTGCTAGGTGCTCAGTGCTCGGGGTGCTGGGTGCTCAGTGCTCAGTACTCAGGGTGCTGGGTGCTCAGTGCTCGGGGTGCTGGGTGCTCAGTACTCAGGGTGCTGGGTGCTCAGTGCTCAGGGTGCTGGGTGCTCAGTGCTCAGGGTGCTGGGTGCTCAGTGATCGGGGTGCTGGGTGCTCAGTACTCAGGGTGCTCAGTGCTCGGGGAGCTTGGTGCTCAGTACTCAGGGTGCTGGGTGCTCAGTACTCAGTGCTCGGGGTCCTGGGTGCTGCGTGCTCGGGGTGCTGGGTGCTCAGTGCTCTGGGTGCTTAGTGCTCAGTACTCAGGGTGCTGGGTGCTCAGTACTCAGGGTGCTCAGTGCTCGGGGTGCTGGGTGCTCAGTACTCAGGGTGCTGGGTGCTCAGTACTCAGGGTGCTCAGTGCTCGGGGTGCTGGGTGCTCAGTGCTCAGGGTGATCGGTGCTCAGTACTCAGGATGCTGGGTGCTCAGTACTCAGGGTGCTGGGTGCTCAGTACTCAGGGTGCTGGTTGCTCAGTCCTCAGGGTGCTCAGTGCTCAGGGTGCTGGGTGATCAGTGCTCGGGGTGCTCAGTGCTCAGTACTCAGGGTGCTGAGTGCCCAGTACTCAGGGTGCTGGGTGCTCAGTACTCAGGGTGCTCATTGCTCAGGGTGCTGGGTGCTCAGTACTCAGGGTGCTGGGTGCTCAGTGCTCAGGGTGCTCGGTGCTCAGTACGTTGGGTGCTCAGTACTCAGGGTGCTCGGTGCTCAGTACTCAGGGTGCTGGGTGCTCATTAATCAGGGTGCTGGGTGCTCAGTACTCAGGGTGCTCAGTGCTTGGGGTGCAGGGTGCTCAGTACTCAGGGTGCTCTGTGCTTGGGGTGCTGGGCGCTCAGTACTCAGGGTGCTGGGTGCTCAGTGCTCAGTACTCAGTGTGCTGGGTGCTCAGTGCTCAGGTTGCTGGGTGCTCGGTGCTCAGTACGCTGGGTGCTCAGTACTCAGGGTGCTGGATGCTCAGTACTCAGGGTGCTCGGTGCTCAGTACTCAGGGTGCTGGGTGCTCAGTGCTCGGGGTGCTGGGTGCTCAGTACTCAGGGTGCTGGGTGCTCAGTGCTCGGGGTGCTCGGTGCTCAGTACGCTGGGTGCTCAGTATTCAGGGTGCTGGGTGCTCAGTACTCAGGGTGCTGGGTGCTCAGTGCTCAGGGTGCTGGGTGCTCAGTGCTCGGGGTGCTGGGTGCTCAGTACTCAGAGTGCTGGGTGCTCTGTGCTCAGGGTGATCAGTGCTCAGTACTCAGGGTGCTGGGTGCTCATTACTCAGGGTGCTGGGTGCTCAGTGCTCGGGGTGCTGGGTGCTCAGTACTCAGGGTGCTGGGTGCTCAGTGCTCAGGGTGCTCGGTGCTCAGTACTCATGTTGCTGGGTGCTCATTCTCAGGGTGCTGGGTGCTCAGTACTCAGGTTGCTCAGTACTCTGGGTGCTCGGTGCTCAGTACTCATGGTGCTGGCTGCTCAGTACTCAGGGTGCTCGGTGCTCAGTTCTCAGGGTGCTCGGTGCTCAGTGTTTGGTGTGCTGGGTGCTCAGTACTCAGGGTGCTGGGTGCTCAGTGCTCATGGTGCTCGGTGCTCAGTGCTCTGGGTGCTGGGTGCTCAGTACTCAGTGCTCAGGATGCTGGGTGCTCAGTGCTCAGGGTGCTGGGTGCTCAGTGCTCAGGGAGCTCAGTGCTCAGTGCTCAGTACTTAGGGTGCTGGGTGCTCAGTACTCAGGGTGCCCGGTGCTCAGTGCTCGGGGTGCTCGGTGCTCAGTACTCAGGGTGCTGGGTGCTCAGTACTCACGGTGCTGGGTGCTCAGTGCTCGGGGTGCTGGGTGCTCAGTGCTCGGGGTGCTGGGTGCTCAGTGCTCGGGGTGCTGGGTGCTCAGTACTCAGGGTGCTCAGCGCTCAGTACTCAGGGTGCTGGGTGCTCAGCGCTCGGGGTGCTCGTTGCTCAGTACGTTGGGTGCTCAGTGCTCAGGGTGCTGGGTGCTCAGTGCTCAGGGTGCTTGATGCTCAGTACTCAGGGTGCTGGGTGCTCAGTGCTCAGGGTGCTGGGTGCTCAGTGCTCAGGGTGCTGGGTGCTCAGTGCTCAGGGTGCTGGGTGCTCAGTACTCAGGGTGCTGGGTGCTCAGTACTCGGGGTGCTGGGTGCTCAGTGCTCAGCGTGCTGGGTGCTCAGTACTCAGGGTGCTCGGTGCTCAGTGCTTGGGGTGCTGGGTGCTCAGTACTCAGGGTGCTGGGTGCTCAGTTCTCAGGGTGCTGCGTGCTCAGTGCTCAGGGTGATGGGTGCTCAGTACTCAGTGCTCAGGATGCTGGGTGCTCAGTGCTCGGGCCGCTGGGTGCTCAGTGCTCAGGGTGCTGGGTGCTCAGTACTCAGGGTGCTGGGTTCTCAGTACTCAGGGTGCTGGGTGCACAGTGCTAGGGGTGCTGGGTGCTCAGTGCTCAGGGTCTGGGTGCTCAGTACTCAGGGTGCTGGGTGCTCAGTACTCAGGGTGCTGGGTGCTCAGTGCTCAGGGTGCTGGGTGCTCAGTGCTCTGGGTGCTGGGTGCTCAGTGCTCAGGGTGCTGGGTGCTCAGTGCTCAGGGTGCTGGGTGCTCAGTGCTCAGGGTGCTGGATGCTGAGTGCTCAGGGTGCTGGGTGCTCAGTGCTCGGGGTGCTCGGTGCTCAGTACACAGGGTGCTAGGTGCTCAGTGCTCGGGGTGCTGGGTGCTCAGTGCTCAGTACTCAGGGTGCTGGGTGCTCAGTGCTCGGGGTGCTGGGTGCTCAGTACTCAGGGTGCTGGGTGCTCAGTGCTCAGGGTGCTGGGTGCTCAGTGCTCAGGGTGCTGGGTGCTCAGTGATCGGGGTGCTGGGTGCTCAGTACTCAGGGTGCTCAGTGCTCGGGGAGCTCGGTGCTCAGTACTCAGGGTGCTGGGTGCTCAGTACTCAGTGCTCGGGGTCCTGGGTGCTCCGTGCTCGGGGTGCTGGGTGCTCAGTGCTCTGGGTGCTTAGTGCTCAGTACTCAGGGTGCTGGGTGCTCAGTACTCAGGGTGCTCAGTGCTCGGGGTGCTGGGTGCTCAGTACTCAGGGTGCTGGGTGCTCAGTACTCAGGGTGCTCAGTGCTCGGGGTGCTGGGTGCTCAGTGCTCAGGGTGATCGGTGCTCAGTACTCAGGATGCTGGGTGCTCAGTACTCAGGGTGCTGGGTGCTCAGTACTCAGGGTGCTCAGTGCTCAGGGTGCTGGGTGATCAGTGCTCGGGGTGCTCGGTGCTCAGTACTCAGGGTGCTGAGTGCCCAGTACTCAGGGTGCTGGGTGCTCAGTACTCAGGGTGCTCATTGCTCAGGGTGCTGGGTGCTCAGTACTCAGGGTGCTGGGTGCTCAGTGCTCAGGGTGCTCGGTGCTCAGTACGTTGGGTGCTCAGTACTCAGGGTGCTCGGTGCTCAGTACTCGGGGTGCTGGGTGCTCATTAATCAGGGTGCTGGGTGCTCAGTACTCAGGGTGCTCAGTGCTTGGGGTGCAGGGTGCTCAGTACTCAGGGTGCTCTGTGCTTGGGGTGCTGGGTGCTCAGTGCTCAGGGTGTTGGGTGCTCAGTACTCAGGGTGCTGGGTGCTCAGTACTCAGGGTGCTCAGTGCTCAGGGTGCTGGGTGATCAGTGGTCGGGGTGCCCGGTGCTCAGTACTCGGGGTTCTGGGTGCTCTGTGCTCAGGGTACTCGGTGCTCAGTACGTTGGGTGCTCAGTACTCAGGGTGTTGGGTGCTCAGTGCTCAGGGTGCTAGGTGCTCAGTGCTCAGGGTGCTGGGTGCTCAGTGCTCAGGGTGCTGGGTGCTCAGTGCTCAGGGTGCTGGGTGCTCGGTGCTCTGGGTGCTGGGTGCTTAGTGCTCGGGGTGCCCGGTGCTCAGTACTCGGTTTGCTCAGTGCTCAGTACTCAGGGTGCTGGGTGCTCAGTGCTCAGGGTGCTGGGTGCTCAGTACTCAGGGTGCTGGGTGCTCGGTGCTCAGTACGCAGTGTGCTCAGTACTCAGGGTGCTGGGTGCTCAGTACTCAGTGTGCTCGGTGCTCAGTGCTCAGGGTGCTAGGTGCTCGGTGCTCGGGGTGCTGGGTGCTTAGTGCTCGGGTTGCTGGGTGCTCAGTACTCAGGGTGCTGGGTGCTAAGTGCTCAGTACACAGGGTGCTGGGTGCTCAGTGCTCAGGGTTCTGGGTGCTCAGTGCTCAGGGTGCTGGGTGCTCGGAGCTCGGGGTGCTGGGTGCTTAGTGCTCGGGTTGCTGGGTGCTCAGTACTCAGGGTGCTGGGTGCTCAGTACTCAGGGTGCTGGGTGCTCAGTGCTCAGGGTGCTGGGTGCTCGGTGCTCGGGGTGCAGGGTGCTTAGTGCTCGGGTTGCTGGGTGCTCAGTACTCAGGGTGCTGGGTGCTCAGTGCTCGGGGTGCTGGGTGCTCAGTGCTCAGTACTCAGGGTGCTGTGTGCTCTGTGCTCAGGGTGCTGTGTGTTCAGTTCTCAGGGTGCTGGGTGCTCAGTACTCAGGGTGCTGGGTGCTCAGTACGCAGGGTGCTGGGTTCTCAGTGCTCAGGGTGCTGGGTGCTCGGTGCTCGGGGTGCTGGGTGTTTAGTGCTCGGGTTGCTGGGTGCTCAGTACTCAGGGTGCTGGGTGCTCAGTGCTCGGGGTGCTGGGTGCTCAGTGCTGAGTACTCAGGGTGCTGGGTGCTCAGTGCTCAGGGTGCTGTGTGCTCAGTGCTCAGGGTGCTGGGTACTCAGTGCTCAGGGTGCTGGGTGCTCAGTACTCAGGGTGCTGGGTGCTCAGTACTCAGGGTGCTGGGTGCTCTTTGCTCGGGGTGCTGGGTGCTCAGTGCTCGCGGTGCTGTGTGCTCAGTGCTCAGGGTGCTCGGTGCTCAGTACTCAGGGTGCTGGGTGCTCAGTGCTCGAGGTGCTCAGTACTCAGGGTGCTGTGTGTTCAGTGCTCAGTGTGCTGGGTGCTCAGTACTCAGGGTGCTCGGTGCTTAGTACTCAGGGTGCTGGGTGCTCAGTACTCCGGGTGCTGGGAGCTCAGTGCTCGGGGTTCTCGGTGCTCAGTGCTCAAGGTGCTGGGTGCTCAGTACTCAGCGTGCTCATTGCTCAGGGTGCTGGGTGCTCAGTACTCAGGGTGCTGGGTGCTCAGTGCTCAGGGTGCTCGGTGCTCAGTACGTTGGGTGCTCAGTACTCAGGGTGCTTGGTGCTCAGTACTCGGGGTGCTGGGTGGTCATTAATCAGGGTGATGGGTGCTCAGTAATCAGGGTGCTCAGTGCTTGGGGTTCAGGGTGCTCAGTACTCAGGGTGTTCTGTGCTTGGGGTGCTGGGTGCTCAGTACTCAGGGTGCTGGGTACTCAGTGCTCAGGGTGTTGGGTGCTCAGTACTCAGGGTGCTGGGTGCTCAGTACTCAGGGTGCTGGGTGCTCAGTGCTCGGGGTGTTGGGTGCTCAGTGCTCGGGGTGCTGGGTGCTCAGTACTCAGGGTGCTGGGTGCTCAGTACTCAGGGTGCTCAGTGCTCGGGGTGCTGGGTGCTCAGTGCTCAGGGTGCTGGGTGCTCAGTACTCAGGGTGCTGGGTGCTCAGTACTCAGGGTGCTCAGTGCTCGGGGTGCTGGGTGCTCAGTGCTCAGGGTGCTGGGTGCTCGGTGCTCGGGGTGCTGGGTGCTTAGTGCTCGTGGTGCCCGGTGCTCAGTACTCGGGGTTCTGGGTGCTCAGTGCTCAGGGTACTCGGTGCTCAGTACGTTGGGTGCTCAGTACTCAGGGTGCTGGGTGCTCAGTGCTCAGGGTGCTGGGTGCTCAGTGCTCAGGGTGCTGGGTGCTCAGTGCTCAGGGTGCTGGGTGCTCAGTGCTCAGGGTGCTGGGTGCTCGGTGCTCTGGGTGCTGGGTGCTTAGTGCTCGGGGTGCTCGGTGCTCAGTACTCGGGGTGCTCAGTGCTCAGTACTCAGGGTGGTGGGTGCTCAGTGCTCAGGGTGCTGGGTGCTCAGTACTCAGGGTGCTGGGTGCTCGGTTCTCAGTACGCTGGGTTCTCAGTACTCAGGGTGCTGGGTGCTCAGTACTCAGGGTGCTCGGTGCTCAGTACTCAGGGTGCTGGGTTCTCAGTGCTCGGGGTTCTGGGTGCTCAGTACTCAGGGTGCTGGGTGCTCAGTGCTCGGGGTGCTCGGTGCTCAGTACGCTGGGTGCTCAGTACTCAGGGTGCTGGGTGCTCAGTACTCAGGGTGCTCGGTGCTTAGTAGTCAGGGTGCTGCGTGCTCAGTGCTCCGGGTGCTGGGTGCTCAGTGCTCAGTACTCAGGGTGCTGGGTGCTCAGTGCTCAGGTTGCTGGGTGCTCAGTGCTCGGGGTGCTCGGTGCTCAGTACTCAGGGTGCTCATTACTCAGGGTGCTCAGTACTCAGGGTGCTGGGTGCTCAGTACTCAGGGTGCTCAGTACTCAGGGTGCTGGGTGCTCAGTGCTCGGGGTGCTGGGTGCTCAGTACCCAGGGTGCTCAGTACTCAGGGTGCTGGGTGCTCAGTGCTCGGGGTGCTGGGTGCTCAGTGCTCAGGGTGATCGGTGCTCAGTACTCAGGATGCTGGGTGCTCAGTACTCAGGGTGCTGGGTGCTCAGTACACAGGGTGCTGGTTGCTCAGTCCTCAGGGTGCTCAGTGCTCAGGGTGCTGGGTGCTCAGTGCTCGGGGTGCTCGGTGCTCAGTACTCAGGGTGCTGGGTGCTCAGTACTCAGGGTGCTGGGTGCTCAGTACTCAGGGTGCTGGGTGCTCAGTGCTCGTAGTGCTGGGTGCTCAGTGCTCAGTACTCAGGGTGCTGGGTGCACATTACTCAGCGTGCTGGGTGCTCAGTGCTCGGGGTGCTGGGTGCTCAGTACTCAGGGTGCTGGGTGCTCAGTGCTCGGGGTGCTGGGTGCTGGGTGCTCAGTACTCAGGGTGCTGGGTGCTCAGTACTCAGGGTGCTGGGTGCTCAGTGCTCGGGGTGCTGGGTGCTCAGTGCTCGGGGTGCTGGGTGCTCAGTACTCAGGGTGCTGGGTGCTCAGTGCTCGGGGTGCTGGGTGCTCAGTACTCAGGGTGCTGGGTGCTCAGTGCTCGGGGTGCTGGGTGCTCAGTGCTCGGGGTGCTGGGTGCTCAGTACTCAGGGTGCTGGGTGCTCAGTGCTCGGGGTGCTGGGTGCTCAGTACTCAGGGTGCTGGGTGCTCATTGCTCGGGGTGCTCGGTGCTCAGTACGCTGGGTGCTCAGTACTCAGGGTGCTGGGTGCTCAGTACTCAGGGTGCTGGGTGCTTAGTACTCAGGGTGCTGGGTGCTCAGTGCTCCGGGTGCTGGGTGCTCAGTGCTCAGTACTCAGGGTGCTGGGTGCTCAGTGCTCAGGTTGCTGGGTGCTCAGTGCTCAGGGTGATTCGTGCTCGGTGCTCGGTGCTCGGGGTGCTGGGTGCTTAGTGCTCGGGGTGCTGGGTGCTCAGTACTCAGGGTGCTGGGTGGTCAGTACTCACGGTGCTGGGTGCTCAGTACTCGGGGTGCTGGGTGCTCACTACTCAGGGTGCTGGGTGCTCAGTACTCAGGGTGCTGGGTGCTCAGTGCTCGGGGTGCTCGGTGCTCAGTACTCAGGGTGCTCATTACTCAGGGTGCTCAGTATTCAGGGTGCTGGGTGCTCAGTACTCAGGGTGCTCAGTACTCAGGGTGCTGGGTGCTCAGTGCTCAGGGTGCTGGGTGCTCAGTACCCAGGGTGCTCAGTACTCAGGGTGCTGGGTGCTCAGTGCTCGGGGTGCTGGGTGCTCAGTGCTCAGGGTGATCGGTGCTCAGTACTCAGGATGCTATGTGCTCAGTACTCAGGGTGCTGGGTGCTCAGTACACAGGGTGCTGGTTGCTCAGTCCTCAGGGTGCTCAGTGCTCAGGGTGCTGGGTGCTCAGTGCTCGGGGTGCTCGGTGCTCAGTACTCAGGGTGCTGGGTGCTCAGTACTCAGGGTGCTGGTTGCTCAGTACTCAGGGTGCTGGGTGCTCAGTGCTCGTAGTGCTGGGTGCTCAGTGCTCAGTACTCAGGGTGCTGGGTGCTCATTACTCAGGGTGCTGGGTGCTCAGTGCTCGGGGTGCTGGGTGCTCAGTACTCAGGGTGCTGGGTGCTCAGTGCTCAGGGTGCTCGGTGCTCAGTACTCATGGTGCTGGGTGCTCATTCTCAGGGTGCTGGGTGCTCAGTACTCAGGTTGCTCAGTACACTGGGTGCTCGGTGCTCAGTACTCATGGTGCTGGCTGCTCAGTACTAAGGGTGCTCGGTGCTCAGTTCTCAGGGTGCTCGGTGCTCAGTGTTTGGGGTGCTGGGTGCTCAGTACTCAGGGTGCTGAGTGCTCAGTGCTCAGGGTGCTCGGTGCTCAGTGCTCTGGGTGCTGGGTGCTCAGTACTCAGTGCTCAGGATGCTGGGTGCTCAGTGCTCAGGGTGCTGGGTGCTCAGTGCTCAGGGAGCTCAGTGCTCAGTACTTAGGGTGCTGGGTGCTCAGTACTCAGGGTGCTGGGTGCTCAGTGCTCGGGGTGCTCGGTGCTCAGTACTCAGGGTGCTGGGTGCTCAGTACTCACGGTGCTGGGTGCTCAGTGCTCGGGGTGCTGGGTGCTCAGTGCTCGGGGTGCTGCGTGCTCAGTGCTCAGGGTGCTGGGTGCTCAGTGCTCAGGGTGATCGGTGCTCAGTACTCAGGATGCTGGGTGCTCAGTACCCAGGGTGCTGGGTGCTCAGTACACAGGGTGCTGGTTGCTCAGTCCTCAGGGTGCTCAGTGCTCAGGGTGCTGGGTGCTCAGTGCTCGGGGTGCTCGGTGCTCAGTACTCAGGGTGCTGGGTGCTCAGTACTCAGCGTGCTGGGTGCTCAGTACTCAGGGTGCTGGGTGCTCAGTGCTCGTAGTGCTGGGTGCTCAGTGCTCAGTACTCAGGGTGCTGGGTGCACATTACTCAGCGTGCTGGGTGCTCAGTGCTCGGGGTGCTGGGTGCTCAGTACTCAGGGTGCTGGGTGCTCAGTGCTCGGGGTGCTGGGTGCTCAGTGCTCAGTACTCAGGGTGCTGGGTGCTCAGTACTCAGGGTGCTGGGTGCTCAGTGCTCGGGGTGCTGGGTGCTCAGTGCTCGGGGTGCTGGGTGCTCAGTACTCAGGGTGCTGGGTGCTCAGTGCTCAGGGTGTTGGGTGCTCAGTACTCAGGGTGCTGGGTGCTCAGTACTCAGGGTGCTGGGTGCTCAGTGCTCGGGGTGCTGGGTGCTCAGTGCTCGGGGTGCTGGGTGCTCAGTGCTCGGGGTGCTGGGTGCTCAGTGCTCAGGGTGCTGGGTGCTCAGTGCTCGGGGTGCTGGGTGCTCAGTGCTCGGGGTGCTTGGTGCTCAGTGCTCGGGGTGCTGGGTTCTCAGTGCTCAGTGTGCTGGGTGCTCGGTGCTCGGGGTGCTGGGTGCTTAGTGCTCGGGGTGCCCGGTGCTCAGTACTCGGGGTTCTGGGTGCTCAGTGCTCAGGGTACTCGGTGCTCAGTACGTTGGGTGCTCAGTACTCAGGGTGCTGGGTGCTCAGTGCTCAGGGTGCTAGGTGCTCAGTGCTCAGGGTGCTGGGTGCTCAGTGCTCAGGGTGCTGGGTGCTCAGTGCTCAGGGTGCTGGGTGCTCGGTGCTCTGGGTGCTGGGTGCTTAGTGCTCGGGGTGCCCGGTGCTCAGTACTCGGGGTGCTCAGTGCTCAGTACTCAGGGTGCTGGGTGCTCAGTGCTCAGGGTGCTGGGTGCTCAGTACTCAGGGTGCTGGGTGCTCGGTGCTCAGTACGCAGTGTGCTCAGTACTCAGGGTGCTGGGTGCTCAGTACTCAGGGTGCTCGGTGCTCAGTGCTCAGGGTGCTAGGTGCTCGGTGCTCGGGGTGCTGGGTGCTTAGTGCTCGGGTTGCTGGGTGCACAGTACTCAGGGTGCTGGGTGCTAAGTGCTCAGTACTCAGGGTGCTGGGTGCTCAGTGCTCAGGGTTCTGGGTGCTCAGTGCTCAGGTTGCTGGGTGCTCAGTACTCAGGGTGCTGGGTGCTTAGTGCTCGGGTTGCTGGGTGCTCAGTACTCAGGGTGCTGGGTGCTCAGTACTCAGGGTGCTGGGTGCTCAGTGCTCAGGGTGCTGGGTGCTCGGTGCTCGGGGTGCAGGGTGCTTAGTGCTCGGGTTGCTGGGTGCTCAGTACTCAGGGTGCTGGGTGCTCAGTGCTCGGGGTGCTGGGTGCTCAGTGCTCAGTACTCAGGGTGCTGTGTGCTCAGTGCTCAGGGTGCTGTGTGTTCAGTTCTCAGGGTGCTGGGTGCTCAGTACTCAGGGTGCTGGGTGCTCAGTACTCAGGGTGCTGGGTGCTCAGTGCTCAGGGTGCTGGGTGCTCGGTGCTCGGGGTGCTGGGTGTTTAGTGCTCGGGTTGCTGGGTGCTCAGTACTCAGGGTGCTGGGTGCTCAGTGCTCGGGGTGCTGGGTGCTCAGTGCTCAGTACTCAGGGTGCTGGGTGCTCAGTGCTCAGGGTGCTGTGTGCTCAGTGCTCAGGGTGCTGGGTACTCAGTGCTCAGGGTGCTGGGTGCTCAGTACTCAGGGTGCTGGGTGCTCAGTACTCAGGGTGCTGGGTGCTCTGTGCTCGGGGTGCTGGGTGCTCAGTGCTCGCGGTGCTGGGTGCTCAGTGCTCAGGGTGCTCGGTGCTCAGTACTCAGGGTGCTGGGTGCTCAGTGCTCGAGGTGCTCAGTACTCAGGGTGCTGTGTGTTCAGTGCTCAGTGTGCTGGGTGCTCAGTACTCAGGGTGCTCGGTGCTTAGTACTCAGGGTGCTGGGTGCTCAGTACTCCGGGTGCTGGGTGCTCAGTGCTCGGGGTTCTCGGTGCTCAGTGCTCAAGGTGCTGGGTGCTCAGTATTCAGCGTGCTCATTGCTCAGGGTGCTGGGTGCTCAGTACTCAGGGTGCTGGGTGCTCATTGCTCAGGGTGCTCGGTGCTCAGTACGTTGGGTGCTCAGTACTCAGGGTGCTTGGTGCTCAGTACTCGGGGTGCTGGGTGCTCATTAATCAGGGTGATGGGTGCTCAGTAATCAGGGTGCTCAGTGCTTGGGGTTCAGGGTGCTCAGTACTCAGGGTGTTCTGTGCTTGGGGTGCTGGGTGCTCAGTACTCAGGGTGCTGGGTGCTCAGTGCTCAGGGTGTTGGGTGCTCAGTACTCAGGGTGCTGGGTGCTCAGTACTCAGGGTGCTGGGTGCTCAGTGCTCGGGGTGTTGGGTGCTCAGTGCTCGGGGTGCTGGGTGCTCAGTGCTCGGGGTGCTGGGTGCTCAGTGCTCGGGGTTCTGGGTGCTCAGTGCCCAGGGTGCTGGGTGATCAGTGCTCGGGGTGCTGGGTGCTCAGTGCTCAGGGTGCTGGGTGCTCGGTGCTCGGGGTGCTGGGTGCTTAGTGCTCGTGGTGCCCGGTGCTCAGTACTCGGGGTTCTGGGTGCTCAGTGCTCAGGGTACTCGGTGCTCAGTACGTTGGGTGCTCAGTACTCAGGGTGCTGGGTGCTCAGTGCTCAGGGTGCTGGGTGCTCAGTGCTCAGGGTGCTGGGTGCTCAGTGCTCAGGGTGCTGGGTGCTCAGTGCTCAGGGTGCTGGGTGCTCAGTGCTCAGGGTGCTGGGTGCTCGGTGCTCTGGGTGCTGAGTGCTTAGTGCTCGGGGTGCTCGGTGCTCAGTACTCGGGGTGCTCAGTGCTCAGTACTCAGGGTGGTGGGTGCTCAGTGCTCAGGGTGCTGGGTGCTCAGTACTCAGGGTGCTGGGTGCTCGGTTCTCAGTACGCTGGGTTCTCAGTACTCAGGGTGCTGGGTGCTCAGTACTCAGGGTGCTCGGTGCTCAGTACTCAGGGTGCTGGGTGCTCAGTGCTCGGGGTGCTGGGTGCTCAGTACTCAGGGTGCTGGGTGCTCATTGCTCGGGGTGCTCGGTGCTCAGTACGCTGGGTGCTCAGTACTCAGGGTGCTGGGTGCTCAGTACTCAGGGTGCTGGGTGCTTAGTACTCAGGGTGCTGGGTGCTCAGTGCTCCGGGTGCTGGGTGCTCAGTGCTCAGTACTCAGGGTGCTGGGTGCTCAGTGCTCAGGTTGCTGGGTGCTCAGTGCTCAGGGTGATTCGTGCTCGGTGCTCGGTGCTCGGGGTGCTGGGTGCTTAGTGCTCGGGGTGCTGGGTGCTCAGTACTCAGGGTGCTGGGTGGTCAGTACTCACGGTGCTGGGTGCTCAGTACTCGGGGTGCTGGGTGCTCACTACTCAGGGTGCTGGGTGCTCAGTACTCAGGGTGCTGGGTGCTCAGTGCTCGGGGTGCTCGGTGCTCAGTACTCAGGGTGCTCATTACTCAGGGTGCTCAGTATTCAGGGTGCTGGGTGCTCAGTACTCAGGGTGCTCAGTACTCAGGGTGCTGGGTGCTCAGTGCTCAGGGTGCTGGGTGCTCAGTACCCAGGGTGCTCAGTACTCAGGGTGCTGGGTGCTCAGTGCTCGGGGTGCTGGGTGCTCAGTGCTCAGGGTGATCGGTGCTCAGTACTCAGGATGCTGGGTGCTCAGTACTCAGGGTGCTGGGTGCTCAGTACACAGGGTGCTGGTTGCTCAGTCCTCAGGGTGCTCAGTGCTCAGGGTGCTGGGTGCTCAGTGCTCGGGGTGCTCGGTGCTCAGTATTCAGGGTGCTGGGTGCTCAGTACTCAGGGTGCTGGGTGCTCAGTACTCAGGGTGCTGGGTGCTCAGTGCTCGTAGTGCTGGGTGCTCAGTGCTCAGTACTCAGGGTGCTGGGTGCTCATTACTCAGGGTGCTGGGTGCTCAGTGCTCGGGGTGCTGGGTGCTCAGTACTCAGGGTGCTGGGTGCTCAGTGCTCAGGGTGCTCGGTGCTCAGTACTCATGGTGCTGGGTGCTCATTCTCAGGGTGCTGGGTGCTCAGTACTCAGGTTGCTCAGTACACTGGGTGCTCGGTGCTCAGTACTCATGGTGCTGGCTGCTCAGTACTAAGGGTGCTCGGTGCTCAGTTCTCAGGGTGCTCGGTGCTCAGTGTTTGGGGTGCTGGGTGCTCAGTACTCAGGGTGCTGAGTGCTCAGTGCTCAGGGTGCTCGGTGCTCAGTGCTCTGGGTGCTGGGTGCTCAGTACTCAGTGCTCAGGATGCTGGGTGCTCAGTGCTCAGGGTGCTGGGTGCTCAGTGCTCAGGGAGCTCAGTGCACAGTACTTAGGGTGCTGGGTGCTCAGTACTCAGGGTGCTGGGTGCTCAGTGCTCGGGGTGCCCGGTGCTCAGTGCTCGGGGTGCTCGGTGCTCAGTACTCAGGGTGCTGGGTGCTCAGTACTCACGGTGCTGGGTGCTCAGTGCTCGGGGTGCTGGGTGCTCAGTGCTCGGGGTGCTGCGTGCTCAGTGCTCAGGGTGCTGGGTGCTCAGTATTCAGGGTGCTGGGTGCTCAGTGCTTGGGGTGCTGGGTACTCAGTACTCAGGGTGCTGGGTGCTCAGTACTCAGGGTGCTCGGTGCTCAGTGCTTGGGGTGCTGGGTGCTCAGTACTCAGGGTGCTTGGTGCTCAGTGCTCAGGGTGCTGCGTGCTCAGTGCTCAGGGTGCTGGGTGCTCAGTACTCTGTGCTCAGGATGCTGGGTGCTCAGTGCTCGGGCTGCTGGGTGCTCAGTGCTCAGGGTGCTGGGTGCTCAGTACTCAGGGTGCTGGGTGCTCAGTTCTCAGGGTGCTGGGTGGTCAGTGCTCTGGGTGCTGGGTGCTCAGTGCTCGGGGTTCTCGGTGCTCAGTGCTCAAGGTGCTGGGTGCTCAGTACTCAGGGTGCTCATTGCTCAGGGTGCTGGGTGCTCAGTACTCAGGGTGCTGGGTGCTCAGTGCTCAGGGTGATGGGTGCTCAGTACTCAGGGTGCTCAGTGCTTGGGGTACAGGGTGCTCAGTACTCAGGGTGCTCTGTGCTTGCTGTGCTGGGTGCTCAGTACTCAGGGTGCTGGGTGCTCAGTACTCAGGGTGCTGGGTGCTCAGTGCTCGGGGTGCTGGGTGCTCAGTGCTCGGGGTGCTGGGTGCTCAGTGCTCGGGGTGCTGGGTGCTCAGTGCTCTGGGTTCTGGGTGCTCAGTGCCCGGGGTGCTGGGTGCTCAGTGCTCGGGGTGCTGGGTGCTCAGTCCTCGGGGTGCTTGGTGCTCAGTGCTCGGGGTGCTGGGTGCTCAGTGCTCAGGGTGCTGGGTGCTCGGTGCTCGGGGTGCTGGGTGCTTAGTGCTCGGGGTGCCCGGTGCTCAGTACTCCGGGTTCTGGGTGCTCAGTGCTCAGGGTACTCGGTGCTCAGTACGTTGGGTGCTCAGTACTCAGGGTACTGGGTGCTCAGTGCTCAGGGTGCTGGGTGCTCAGTGCTCAGGGTGCTGGGTGCTCAGTGCTCAGGGTGCTGGGTGCTCAGTGCTCAGGGTGCTGGGTGCTCAGTGCTCAGGGTGCTGGGTGCTCGGTGCTCTGGGTGCTGGGTCCTTAGTGCTCGGGGTGCCCGGTGCTCAGTACTCGGGGTGCTCAGTGCTCAGTACTCAGGGTGGTGGGTGCTCAGTGCTCAGGGTGCTGGGTGCTCAGTACTCAGGGTGCTGGGTGCTCGGTTCTCAGTACGCTGGGTGCTCAGTACTCAGGGTGCTGGGTGCTCAGTACTCAGGGTGCTCGGTGCTCAGTACTCAGGGTGCTGGGTGCTCAGTGCTCGGGGTGCTGGGTGCTCAGTACTCAGGGTGCTGGGTGCTCAGTGCTCGGGGTGCTCGGTGCTCAGTACGCTCTGTGCTCAGTACTCAGGGTGCTGGGTGCACAGTACTCAGGGTGCTGGGTGCTCAGTACTCAGGGTGCTGGGTGCTCAGTGCTCGGGGTGCTGGGTGCTCAGTGCTCAGTACTCAGGGTGCTGGGTGCTCAGTGCTCAGGTTGCTGGGTGCTCAGTGCTCAGGGTGCTTCGTGCTCGGTGCTCGGTGCTCGGGGTGCTGGGTGCTTAGTGCTCGGGGTGCTGGGTGCTCAGTACTCAGGGTGCTGGGTGGCCAGTACTCACGGTGCTGGGTGCTCAGTACTCGGGGTGCTGGGTGCTCACTACTCAGGGTGCTGGGTGCTCAGTACTCAGGGTGCTGGGTGCTCAGTGCTCGGGGTGCTCGGTGCTCAGTACTCAGGGTGCTCATTACTCAGGGTGCTCAGTACTCAGGGTGCTGGGTGCTCAGTACTCAGGGTGCTCAGTACTCAGGGTGCTGGGTGCTCAGTGCTCGGGGTGCTGGGTGCTCAGTACTCAGGGTGCTCAGTACTCTGGGTGCTGGGTGCTCAGTGCTCGGGGTGCTGGGTGCTCAGTGCTCAGGGTGATCGGTGCTCAGTACTCAGGATGCTGGGTGCTCAGTACTCAGGGTGCTGGGTGCTCAGTACTCAGGGTGCTGGTTGCTCAGTCCTCAGGGTGCTCAGTGCTCAGGGTGCTGGGTGCTCAGTGCTCAGGGTGCTCGGTGCTCAGTACTCAGGGTGCTGGGTGCTCAGTACTCAGGGTGCTGGGTGCTCAGTACTCAGGGTGCTGGGTGCTCAGTGCTCGTAGTGCTGGGTGCTCAGTGCTCAGGGTGCTCAGTGCTCAGTACTCAGGGTGCTGGGTGCTCATTACTCAGGGTGCTGGGTGATCAGTGCTCGGGGTGCTGGGTGCTCAGTACTCAGGGTGCTGGGTGCTCAGTGCTCAGGGTGCTCGGTGCTCAGTACTCATGGTGCTGGGTGCTCATTCTCAGGGTGCTGGGTGCTCAGTACTCAGGTTGCTCAGTACTCTGGGTGCTCGGTGCTCAGTACTCATGGTGCTGGCTGCTCAGTGCTAAGGGTGCTCGGTGCTCAGTTCTCAGGGTGCTCGGTGCTCAGTGTTTGGGGTGCTGGGTGCTCAGTACTCAGGGTGCTGAGTGCTCAGTGCTCAGGGTGCTCGGTGCTCAGTGCTCTGGGTGCTGGGTGCTCAGTACTCAGTGCTCAGGATGCTGGGTGCTCAGTGCTCAGGGTGCTTGGTGCTCAGTGCTCAGGGAGCTCAGTGCTCAGTACTTAGGGTGCTGGGTGCTCAGTACTCAGGGTGCTGGGTGCTCAGTGCTCGGGGTGCCCTGTGCTCAGTGCTCGGTGTGCTCGGTGCTCAGTACTCAGGGTGCTGGGTGCTCAGTACTCACGGTGCTGGGTGCTCAGTGCTCGGGGTGCTGGGTGCTCAGTGCTCGGGGTGCTGGGTGCTCAGAACTCAGGGTGCTGTGTGCTCAGTGCTCAGGGTGCTGGGTGCTCAGTACTCAGGGTGCTGGGTCCTCAGTGCTCGGGGTGCCCTGTGCTCAGTGCTCGGTGTGCTCGGTGCTCAGTACTCAGGGTGCTCAGCGCTCAGTACTCAGGGTGCTGGGTGATCAGTGCTCGGGGTGCTCGTTGCTCAGTACGTTGGGTGCTCAGTGCTCAGGGTGCTGGCTGCTCAGTGCTCAGTTTGCTGGGTGCTCAGTGCTCAGGGTGCTTGATGCTCAGTACTCAGGGTGCTGGGTGCTCAGTGCTCAGGGTGCTGGGTGGTCAGTGCTCGGGGTGCTGGGTGCTCAGTGCTCAGGGTGCTGGGTGCTCAGTACTCAGGGTGCTGGGTGCTCAGTACTCGCGGTGCTGGGTGCTCAGTGCTCAGCGTGCTGGGTGCTCAGTACTCAGGGTGCTCGGTGCTCAGTGCTTGGGGTGCCGGGTGCTCAGGACTCAGGGTGCTGGGTGCTCAGTGCTCAGGGTGCTGCGTGCTCAGTGCTCAGGGTGCTGGGTGTTCAGTACTCAGTGCTCAGGATGCTGGGTGCACAGTGCTCGGGCTGCTTGGTGCTCAGTGCTCAGGGTGCTGGGTGCTCAGTACTCAGGGTGCTGGGTGCTCAGTGCTCAGGGTGCTGGGTGCTCAGTGCTCTGGGTGCTGGGTGCTCAGTGCTCAGGGTGCTGGGTGCTCAGTGCTCAGGGTGCTGGGTGCTCAGTGCTCGGGGTGCTCGGTGCTCAGTACACAGGGTGCTGGGTGCTCAGTGCTCGGGGTGCTGGGTGCTCAGTGCTCAGTACTCAGGGTGCTGGGTGCTCAGTGCTCGGGGTGCTGGGTGCTCAGTACTCAGCGTGCTGGGTGCTCAGTACTCAGGGTGCTCAGTGCTCGGGGAGCTCGGTGCTCAGTACTCAGGGTGCTGGGTGCTCAGTACTCAGTGATCGGGGTCCTGGGTGCTCCGTGCTCGGGGTGCTGGGTGCTCAGTGCTCTGGGTGCTTAGTGTTCAGTACTCAGGGTACTGGGTGCTCAGTACTCAGGGTGCTCAGTGCTCGGGGTGCTGGGTGCTCAGTACTCAGGGTGCTGGGTGCTCAGTACTCAGGGTGCTCAGTGCTCAGGGTGCTGGGTGATCACTGCTCGGGGTGCTCGGCGCTCAGTACTCAGGGTGCTGAGTGCTCAGTACTCAGGGTGCTGGGTGCTCAGTACTCAGGGTGCTGGGTGATCAGTGCTCGGGGTGCTGGGTGCTCAGTGCTCAGGGTGCTCAGTGCTCAGTACTCAGGGTGCTCAGTGCTCAGTACTCAGGGTGCTGGGTGCTCAGTGCTCAGGGTGCTGGGTGCTCAGTACTCAGGGTGCTGGGTGCTCGGTGCTCAGTACGCTGGGTGCTCAGTACTCAGGGTGCTGGGTGCTCAGTACTCACGGTGCTGTGTGCTCAGTGCTCGGGGTGCTGGGTGCTCAGTACTCAGGGTGCTGGGTGCTCAGTGCTCGGGGTGCTCGGTGCTCAGTACGCTGGGTGCTCAGTACTCAGGGTGCTGGGTGCTCAGTACTCAGGGTGCTGGGTGCTTAGTACTCAGGCTGCTGGGTGCTCAGTGCTCAGGGTGCTGGGTGCTCAGTGCTCAGTACTCAGGGTGCTGGGTGCTCAGTGCTCAGGGTGCTGGGTGCTTGGTGCTCGGGGTGCTGGGTGCTTAGTGCTCGGGGTGCTGGGTGCTCAGTACTCAGGGTGCTGGTTGGTCAGTACTCACGATGCTGGGTGCTCAGTACTCGGGGTGCTGGGTGCTCACTACTCAGTGTGCTGGGTGCTCAGTACTCAGGGTGCTCGGTGCTCAGTGCTTGGGGTGCTGGGTGCTCAGTACTCAGGGTGCTGGGTGCTCAGTGCTCAGGGTGCTAGGTTCTCAGTGCTCAGGGTGCTGGGTGATCAGTACTCAGTGCTCAGGATGCTGGGTGCTCAGTGCTCGGGCTGCTGGGTGCTCAGTGCTCAGGGTGCTGGGTGCTCAGTACTCAGGGTGCTGGGTGCTCAGTGCTCAGGGTGCTCGGTGCTCAGTACGTTGGGTGCTCAGTACTCAGGGTGCTCGGTGCTCAGTACTCGGGGTGATGGGTGCTCATTAATCAGGGTGCTGGGTGCTCAGTACTCAGGGTGCTCATTGCTCAGGGTGCTGGGTGCTCAGTACTCAGGGTGCTGGGTGCTCAGTGCTCAGGGTGCTCGGTGCTCAGTACGTTGGGTGCTCAGTACTCAGGGTGCTCGGTGCTCCGTACTCGGGGTGCTGGGTGCTCATTAATCAGGGTGCTGGGTGCTCAGTACTCAGGGTGCTCAGTGCTTGGGGTGCAGGGTGCTCAGTACTCAGGGTGCTCTGTGCTTGGGGTGCTGGGCGCTCAGTACTCAGGGTGCTGGGTGCTCAGTGCTCAGGGTGTTGGGTGCTCAGTACTCAGGGTGCTGGGTGCTCAGTACTCAGGGTGCTGGGTGCTCAGTGCTCGGGGTGCTGGGTGCTCAGTGCTCGGGGTGCTGGGTGCTCAGTGCTCGGGGTGCTCGGTGCTCAGTGCTCGGGGTGCTGGGTGCTCAGTGCTCAGTACTCAGGGTGCTGGGTGCTCAGTGCTCAGGTTGCTGGGTGCTCAGTGCTCAGTACGCTGGGTGCTCAGTACTCAGGGTGCTGGATGCTCAGTACTCAGGGTGCTCGGTGCTCAGTACTCAGGGTGCTGGGTGCTCAGTGCTCGGGGTGCTGGGTGCTCAGTACTCAGGGTGCTGGGTGCTCAGTGCTCGGGGTGCTCGGTGCTCAGTACGCTGGGTGCTCAGTATTCAGGGTGCTGGGTGCTCAGTACTCAGGGTGCTGGGTGCTCAGTGCTCAGGGTGCTGGGTGCTCAGTGCTCGGGGTGCTCAGTGCTAAGTACTCAGGGTGCGGGGTGCTCAGTACTCAGGGTGCTGGGTGCTCAGTACTCAGAGTGCTGGGTGCTCAGTGCTCGTAGTGCTGGGTGCTCAGTGCTCAGGGTGCTCAGTGCTCAGTACTTAGGGTGCTGGGTGCTCATTACTCAGGGTCCTGGGTGCTCAGTGCTCGGGGTGCTGGGTGCTCAGTACTCAGGGTGCTGGGTGCTCAGTGCTCAGGGTGCTCGGTGCTCAGTACTCATGTTGCTGGTTGTTCATTCTCAGGGTGCTGGGTGCTCAGTTCTCAGGTTGCTCAGTACTCTGGGTGCTCGGTGCTCAGTACTCATGGTGCTGGCTGCTCAGTACTCAGGGTGCTCGGTGCTCAGTTCTCAGGGTGCTCGGTGCTCAGTGTTTGGTGTGCTGGGTGCTCAGTACTCAGGGTGCTGGGTGCTCAGTGCTCATGGTGCTCGGTACTCAGTGCTCTGGGTGCTGGGTGCTCAGTACTCAGTGCTCAGGATGCTGGGTGCTCAGTGCTCAGGGTGCTGGGTGCTCAGTGCTCAGGGAGCTCAGTGCTCAGTGCTCAGTACTTAGGGTGCTGGGTGCTCAGTACTCAGGGTGTTGGGTGCTCAGTGCTCGGGGTGCCCGGTGCTCAGTGCTCGGGGTGCTCGGTGCTCAGTACTCAGGGTGCTGGGTGCTCAGTACTCACGGTGCTGGGTGCTCAGTGCTCGGGGTGCTGGGTGCTCAGTGCTCGGGGTGCTGGGTGCTCAGTGCTCGGGGTGCTGGGTGCTCAGTACTCAGGGTGCTCAGCGCTCAGTACTCAGGGTGCTGGGTGCTCAGTGCTCAGGGTGCTCGTTGCTCAGTACGTTGGGTGCTCAGTGCTCAGGGTGCTGGCTGCTCAGTGCTCAGGGTGCTGGGTGCTCAGTGCTCAGGGTGCTTGATGCTCAGTACTCAGGGTGCTGGGTGCTCAGTGCTCAGGGTGCTGGGTGCTCAGTGCTCAGGGTGCTGGGTGCTCAGTACTCAGGGTGCTGGGTGCTCAGTACTCAGGGTGCTGGGTGCTCAGTGCTCAGTGTGCTGGGTGCTCAGTGCTCTGGGTGCTGGGTGCTCAGTGCTCAGCGTGCTGGGTGCTCAGTGCTCAGGGTGCTGGGTGCTCAGTGCTCGGGGTGCTGGGTGCTGAGTGCTCAGGGTGCTGGGTGCTCAGTGCTCGGGGTGCTCGGTGCTCAGTACACAGGGTGCTAGGTGCTCAGTGCTCGGGGTGCTGGGTGCTCAGTGCTCAGTACTCAGGGTGCTGGGTGCTCAGTGCTCGGGGTGCTGGGTGCTCAGTACTCAGGGTGCTGGGTGCTCAGTGCTCAGGGTGCTGGGTGCTCAGTGCTCAGGGTGCTGGGTGCTCAGTGATCGGGGTGCTGGGTGCTCAGTACTCAGGGTGCTCAGTGCTCGGGGAGCTCGGTGCTCAGTACTCAGGGTGCTGGGTGCTCAGTGCTCGGGGTGCTGGGTGCTCAGTACTCAGGGTGCTGGGTGCTCAGTGCTCGGGGTGCTCGGTGCTCAGTACGCTCTGTGCTCAGTACTCAGGGTGCTGGGTGCTCAGTACTCAGGGTGCTGGGTGCTTAGTACTCAGGGTGCTGGGTGCTCAGTGCTCGGGGTTCTGGGTGCTCAGTGCTCAGTACTCAGGGTGCTGGGTGCTCAGTGCTCAGGTTGCTGGGTGCTCAGTGCTCAGGGTGCTTCGTGCTCGGTGCTCGGTGCTCGGGGTGCTGGGTGCTTAGTGCTCGGGGTGCTGGGTGCTCAGTACTCAGGGTGCTGGGTGGTCAGTACTCACGGTGCTGGGTGCTCAGTACTCGGGGTGCTGGGTGCTCACTACTCAGGGTGCTGGGTGCTCAGTACTCAGGGTGCTGGGTGCTCAGTGCTCGGGGTGCTCGGTGCTCAGTACTCAGGGTGCTCATTACTCAGGGTGCTCAGTACTCAGGGTGCTGGGTGCTCAGTACTCAGGGTGCTCAGTACTCAGGGTGCTGGGTGCTCAGTGCTCGGGGTGCTGGGTGCTCAGTACTCAGGGTGCTCAGTACTCTGGGTGCTGGGTGCTCAGTGCTCGGGGTGCTGGGTGCTCAGTGCTCAGGGTGATCGGTGCTCAGTACTCAGGATGCTGGGTGCTCAGTACTCAGGGTGCTGGGTGCTCAGTACTCAGGGTGCTGGTTGCTCAGTCCTCAGGGTGCTCAGTGCTCAGGGTGCTGGGTGCTCAGTGCTCAGGGTGCTCGGTGCTCAGTACTCAGGGTGCTGGGTGCTCAGTACTCAGGGTGCTGGGTGCTCAGTACTCAGGGTGCTGGGTGCTCAGTGCTCGTAGTGCTGGGTGCTCAGTGCTCAGGGTGCTCAGTGCTCAGTACTCAGGGTGCTGGGTGCTCATTACTCAGGGTGCTGGGTGCTCAGTGCTCGGGGTGCTGGGTGCTCAGTACTCAGGGTGCTGGGTGCTCAGTGCTCAGGGTGCTCGGTGCTCAGTACTCATGGTGCTGGGTGCTCATTCTCAGGGTGCTGGGTGCTCAGTACTCAGGTTGCTCAGTACTCTGGGTGCTCGGTGCTCAGTACTCATGGTGCTGGCTGCTCAGTGCTAAGGGTGCTCGGTGCTCAGTTCTCAGGGTGCTCGGTGCTCAGTGTTTGGGGTGCTGGGTGCTCAGTACTCAGGGTGCTGAGTGCTCAGTGCTCAGGGTGCTCGGTGCTCAGTGCTCTGGGTGCTGGGTGCTCAGTACTCAGTGCTCAGGATGCTGGGTGCTCAGTGCTCAGGGTGCTTGGTGCTCAGTGCTCAGGGAGCTCAGTGCTCAGTACTTAGGGTGCTGGGTGCTCAGTACTCAGGGTGCTGGGTGCTCAGTGCTCGGGGTGCCCTGTGCTCAGTGCTCGGTGTGCTCGGTGCTCAGTACTCAGGGTGCTGGGTGCTCAGTACTCACGGTGCTGGGTGCTCAGTGCTCGGGGTGCTGGGTGCTCAGTGCTCGGGGTGCTGGGTGCTCAGTACTCAGGGTGCTGTGTGCTCAGTGCTCAGGGTGCTGGGAGCTCAGTACTCAGGGTGCTGGGTCCTCAGTGCTCGGGGTGCCCTGTGCTCAGTGCTCGGTGTGCTCGGTGCTCAGTACTCAGGGTGCTCAGCGCTCAGTACTCAGGGTGCTGGGTGATCAGTGCTCGGGGTGCTCGTTGCTCAGTACGTTGGGTGCTCAGTGCTCAGGGTGCTGGCTGCTCAGTGCTCAGGGTGCTGGGTGCTCAGTGCTCAGGGTGCTTGATGCTCAGTACTCAGGGTGCTGGGTGCTCAGTGCTCAGGGTGCTGGGTGGTCAGTGCTCGGGGTGCTGGGTGCTCAGTGCTCAGGGTGCTGGGTGCTCAGTACTCAGGGTGCTGGGTGCTCAGTACTCGCGGTGCTGGGTGCTCAGTGCTCAGCGTGCTGGGTGCTCAGTACTCAGGGTGCTCGGTGCTCAGTGCTTGGGGTGCCGGGTGCTCAGTACTCAGGGTGCTGGGTGCTCAGTGCTCAGGGTGCTGCGTGCTCAGTGCTCAGGGTGCTGGATGCTCAGTACTCAGTGCTCAGGATGCTGGGTGCACAGTCCCCGGGCTGCTTGGTGCTCAGTGCTCAGGGTGCTGGGTGCTCAGTACTCAGGGTGCTGGGTGCTCAGTGCTCAGGGTGCTGGGTGCTCAGTGCTCTGGGTGCTGGGTGCTCAGTGCTCAGGGTGCTGGGTGCTCAGTGCTCAGTGTACTGGGTGCTCAGTGCTCGGGGTGCTGGGTGCTGAGTGCTCAGGGTGCTGGGTGCTCAGTGCTCGGGGTGCTCGGTGCTCAGTACACAGGGTGCTGGGTGCTCAGTGCTCGGGGTGCTGGGTGCTCAGTGCTCAGTACTCAGGGTGCTGGGTGCTCAGGGCTCGGGGTGCTGGGTGCTCAGTACTCAGCGTGCTGGGTGCTCAGTACTCAGGGTGCTCAGTGCTCGGGGAGCTCGGTGCTCAGTACTCAGGGTGCTGGGTGCTCAGTACTCAGTGATCGGGGTCCTGGGTGCTCCGTGCTCGGGGTGCTGGGTGCTCAGTGCTCTGGGTGCTTAGTGTTCAGTACTCAGGGTACTGGGTGCTCAGTACTCAGGGTGCTCAGTGCTCGGGGTGCTGGGTGCTCAGTACTCAGGGTGCTGGGTGCTCAGTACTCAGGGTGCTCAGTGCTCAGGGTGCTGGGTGATCACTGCTCGGGGTGCTCGGTGCTCAGTACTCAGGGTGCTGAGTGCTCAGTACTCAGGGTGCTGGGTGCTCAGTACTCAGGGTGCTGGGTGATCAGTGCTCGGGGTGCTGGGTGCTCAGTGCTCAGGGTGCTCAGTGCTCAGTACTCAGGGTGCTCAGTGCTCAGTACTCAGGGTGCTGGGTGCTCAGTGCTCAGGGTGCTGGGTGCTCAGTACTCAGGGTGCTGGGTGCTCGGTGCTCAGTACGCTGGGTGCTCAGTACTCAGGGTGCTGGGTGCTCAGTACTCACGGTGCTGTGTGCTCAGTGCTCGGGGTGCTGGGTGCTCAGTACTCAGGGTGCTGGGTGCTCAGTGCTCGGGGTGCTCGGTGCTCAGTACGCTGGGTGCTCAGTACTCAGGGTGCTGGGTGCTCAGTACTCAGGGTGCTGGGTGCTTAGTACTCAGGCTGCTGGGTGCTCAGTGCTCAGGGTGCTGGGTGCTCAGTGCTCAGTACTCAGGGTGCTGGGTGCTCAGTGCTCAGGGTGCTGGGTGCTTGGTGCTCGGGGTGCTGGGTGCTTAGTGCTCGGGGTGCTGGGTGCTCAGTACTCAGGGTGCTGGTTGGTCAGTACTCACGATGCTGGGTGCTCAGTACTCGGGGTGCTGGGTGCTCACTACTCAGTGTGCTGGGTGCTCAGTACTCAGGGTGCTCGGTGCTCAGTGCTTGGGGTGCTGGGTGCTCAGTACTCAGGGTGCTGGGTGCTCAGTGCTCAGGGTGCTGCGTTCTCAGTGCTCAGGGTGCTGGGTGATCAGTACTCAGTGCTCAGGATGCTGGGTGCTCAGTGCTCGGGCTGCTGGGTGCTCAGTGCTCAGGGTGCTGGGTGCTCAGTACTCAGGGTGCTGGGTGCTCAGTGCTCAGGGTGCTCGGTGCTCAGTACGTTAGGTGCTCAGTGCTCAGGGTGCTCGGTGCTCAGTACTCGGGGTGCTGGGTGCTCATTAATCAGGGTGCTGGGTGCTCAGTACTCAGGGTGCTCATTGCTCAGGGTGCTGGGTGCTCAGTACTCAGGGTGCTGGGTGCTCAGTGCTCAGGGTGCTCGGTGCTCAGTACGTTGGGTGCTCAGTACTCAGGGTGCTCGGTGCTCAGTACTCGGGGTGCTGGGTGCTCATTAATCAGGGTGCTGGGTGCTCAGTACTCAGGGTGCTCAGTGCTTGGGGTGCAGGGTGCTCAGTACTCAGGGTGCTCTGTGCTTGGGGTGCTGGGCGCTCAGTACTCAGGGTGCTGGGTGCTCAGTGCTCAGGGTGTTGGGTGCTCAGTACTCAGGGTGCTGGGTGCTCAGTACTCAGGGTGCTGGGTGCTCAGTGCTCGGGGTGCTGGGTGCTCAGTGCTCGGGGTGCTGGGTGCTCAGTGCTCGGGGTGCTCGGTGCTCAGTGCTCGGGGTGCTGGGTGCTCAGTGCTCAGTACTCAGGGTGCTGGGTGCTCAGTGCTCAGGTTGCTGATTGCTCGGTGCTCAGTACGCTGGGTGCTCAGTACTCAGGGTGCTGGATGCTCAGTACTCAGGGTGCTCGGTGCTCAGTACTCAGGGTGCTGGGTGCTCAGTGCTCGGGGTGCTGGGTGCTCAGTACTCAGGGTGCTGGGTGCTCAGTGCTCGGGGTGCTCGGTGCTCAGTACGCTGGGTGCTCAGTATTCAGGGTGCTGGGTGCTCAGTACTCAGGGTGCTGGGTGCTCAGTGCTCAGGGTGCTGGGTGCTCAGTGCTCGGGGTGCTCAGTGCTAAGTACTCAGGGTGCGGGGTGCTCAGTACTCAGGGTGCTGGGTGCTCAGTACTCAGAGTGCTGGGTGCTCAGTGCTCGTAGTGCTGGGTGCTCAGTGCTCAGGGTGCTCAGTGCTCAGTACTTAGGGTGCTGGGTGCTCATTACTCAGGGTGCTGGGTGCTCAGTGCTCGGGGTGCTGGGTGCTCAGTACTCAGGGTGCTGGGTGCTCAGTGCTCAGGGTGCTCGGTGCTCAGTACTCATGTTGCTGGGTGTTCATTCTCAGGGTGCTGGGTGCTCAGTACTCAGGTTGCTCAGTACTCTGGGTGCTCGGTGCTCAGTACTCATGGTGCTGGCTGCTCAGTACTCAGGGTGCTCGGTGCTCAGTTCTCAGGGTGCTCGGTGCTCAGTGTTTGGTGTGCTGGGTGCTCAGTACTCAGGGTGCTGGGTGCTCAGTGCTCATGGTGCTAGGTGCTCAGTGCTCTGGGTGCTGGGTGCTCAGTACTCAGTGCTCAGGATGCTGGGTGCTCAGTGCTCAGGGTGCTGGGTGCTCAGTGCTCAGGGAGCTCAGTGCTCAGTGCTCAGTACTTAGGGTGCTGGGTGCTCAGTACTCAGGGTGTTGGGTGCTCAGTGCTCGGGGTGCCCGGTGCTCAGTGCTCGGGGTGCTCGGTGCTCAGTACTCAGGGTGCTGGGTGCTCAGTACTCACGGTGCTGGGTGCTCAGTGCTCGGGGTGCTGGGTGCTCAGTGCTCGGGGTGCTGGGTGCTCAGTGCTCGGGGTGCTGGGTGCTCAGTACTCAGGGTGCTCAGCGCTCAGTACTCAGGGTGCTGGGTGCTCAGTGCTCGGGGTGCTCGTTGCTCAGTACGTTGGGTGCTCAGTGCTCAGGGTGCTGGCTGCTCAGTGCTCAGGGTGCTGGGTGCTCAGTGCTCAGGGTGCTTGATGCTCAGTACTCAGGGTGCTGGGTGCTCAGTACTCGGGGTGCTGGGTGCTCATTAATCAGGGTGCTGGGTGCTCAGTACTCAGGGTGCTCAGTGCTTGGGGTGCAGGGTGCTCAGTACTCAGGGTGCTCTGTGCTTGGGGTGCTGGGCGCTCAGTACTCAGGGTGCTGGGTGCTCAGTGCTCAGGGTGTTGGGTGCTCAGTACTCAGGGTGCTGGGTGCTCAGTACTCAGGGTGCTGGGTGCTCAGTACTCAGGGTGCTGGGTGCTCGGTGCTCAGTACGCTGGGTGCTCAGTACTCAGGGTGCTGGGTGCTCAGTACTCACGGTGCTGTGTGCTCAGTGCTCGGGGTGCTGGGTGCTCAGTACTCAGGGTGCTGGGTGCTCAGTGCTCGGGGTGCTCGGTGCTCAGTACGCTGGGTGCTCAGTACTCAGGGTGCTGGGTGCTCAGTACTCAGGGTGCTGGGTGCTTAGTACTCAGGCTGCTGGGTGCTCAGTGCTCAGGGTGCTGGGTGCTCAGTGCTCAGTACTCAGGGTGCTGGGTGCTCAGTGCTCAGGGTGCTGGGTGCTTGGTGCTCGGGGTGCTGGGTGCTTAGTGCTCGGGGTGCTGGGTGCTCAGTACTCAGGGTGCTGGTTGGTCAGTACTCACGATGCTGGGTGCTCAGTACTCGGGGTGCTGGGTGCTCACTACTCAGTGTGCTGGGTGCTCAGTACTCAGGGTGCTCGGTGCTCAGTGCTTGGGGTGCTGGGTGCTCAGTACTCAGGGTGCTGGGTGCTCAGTGCTCAGGGTGCTGCGTTCTCAGTGCTCAGGGTGCTGGGTGATCAGTACTCAGTGCTCAGGATGCTGGGTGCTCAGTGCTCGGGCTGCTGGGTGCTCAGTGCTCAGGGTGCTGGGTGCTCAGTACTCAGGGTGCTGGGTGCTCAGTGCTCAGGGTGCTCGGTGCTCAGTACGTTGGGTGCTCAGTACTCAGGGTGCTCGGTGCTCAGTACTCGGGGTGCTGGGTGCTCATTAATCAGGGTGCTGGGTGCTCAGTACTCAGGGTGCTCAGTGCTTGGGGTGCAGGGTGCTCAGTACTCAGGGTGCTCTGTGCTTGGGGTGCTGGGCGCTCAGTACTCAGGGTGCTGGGTGCTCAGTGCTCAGGGTGTTGGGTGCTCAGTACTCAGGGTGCTGGGTGCTCAGTACTCAGGGTGCTGGGTGCTCAGTGCTCGGGGTGCTGGGTGCTCAGTGCTCGGGGTGCTGGGTGCTCAGTGCTCGGGGTGCTCGGTGCTCAGTGCTCGGGGTGCTGGGTGCTCAGTGCTCAGTACTCAGGGTGCTGGGTGCTCAGTGCTCAGGTTGCTGATTGCTCGGTGCTCAGTACGCTGGGTGCTCAGTACTCAGGGTGCTGGATGCTCAGTACTCAGGGTGCTCGGTGCTCAGTACTCAGGGTGCTGGGTGCTCAGTGCTCGGGGTGCTGGGTGCTCAGTACTCAGGGTGCTGGGTGCTCAGTGCTCGGGGTGCTCGGTGCTCAGTACGCTGGGTGCTCAGTATTCAGGGTGCTGGGTGCTCAGTACTCAGGGTGCTGGGTGCTCAGTGCTCAGGGTGCTGGGTGCTCAGTGCTCGGGGTGCTCAGTGCTAAGTACTCAGGGTGCGGGGTGCTCAGTACTCAGGGTGCTGGGTGCTCAGTACTCAGAGTGCTGGGTGCTCAGTGCTCGTAGTGCTGGGTGCTCAGTGCTCAGGGTGCTCAGTGCTCAGTACTTAGGGTGCTGGGTGCTCATTGCTCAGGGTGCTGGGTGCTCAGTGCTCGGGGTGCTGGGTGCTCAGTACTCAGGGTGCTGGGTGCTCAGTGCTCAGGGTGCTCGGTGCTCAGTACTCATGGTGCTGGGTGCTCATTCTCAGGGTGCTGGGTGCTCAGTACTCAGGTTGCTCAGTACTCTGGGTGCTCGGTGCTCAGTACTCATGGTGCTGGCTGCTCAGTGCTAAGGGTGCTCGGTGCTCAGTTCTCAGGGTGCTCGGTGCTCAGTGTTTGGGGTGCTGGGTGCTCAGTACTCAGGGTGCTGAGTGCTCAGTGCTCAGGGTGCTCGGTGCTCAGTGCTCTGGGTGCTGGGTGCTCAGTACTCAGTGCTCAGGATGCTGGGTGCTCAGTGCTCAGGGTGCTTGGTGCTCAGTGCTCAGGGAGCTCAGTGCTCAGTACTTAGGGTGCTGGGTGCTCAGTACTCAGGGTGCTGGGTGCTCAGTGCTCGGGGTGCCCTGTGCTCAGTGCTCGGTGTGCTCGGTGCTCAGTACTCAGGGTGCTGGGTGCTCAGTACTCACGGTGCTGGGTGCTCAGTGCTCGGGGTGCTGGGTGCTCAGTGCTCGGGGTGCTGGGTGCTCAGTAATCAGGGTGCTGTGTGCTCAGTGCTCAGGGTGCTGGGAGCTCAGTACTCAGGGTGCTGGGTCCTCAGTGCTCGGGGTGCCCTGTGCTCAGTGCTCGGTGTGCTCGGTGCTCAGTACTCAGGGTGCTCAGCGCTCAGTACTCAGGGTGCTGGGTGATCAGTGCTCGGGGTGCTCGTTGCTCAGTACGTTGGGTGCTAAGTGCTCAGGGTGCTGGCTGCTCAGTGCTCAGGGTGCTGGGTGCTCAGTGCTCAGAGTGCTTGATGCTCAGTACTCAGGGTGCTGGGTGCTCAGTGCTCAGGGTGCTGGGTGGTCAGTGCTCGGTATGCTGGGTGCTCAGTGCTCAGGGTGCTGGGTGCTCAGTACTCAGGGTGCTGGGTGCTCAGTACTCGCGGTGCTGGGTGCTCAGTGCTCAGCGTGCTGGGTGCTCAGTACTCAGGGTGCTCGGTGCTCAGTGCTTGGGGTGCCGGGTGCTCAGTACTCAGGGTGCTGGGTGCTCAGTGCTCAGGGTGCTGCGTGCTCAGTGCTCAGGGTGCTGGGTGCTCAGTACTCAGTGCTCAGGATGCTGGGTGCACAGTGCTCGGGCTGCTTGGTGCTCAGTGCTCAGGGTGCTGGGTGCTCAGTACTCAGGGTGCTGGGTGCTCAGTGCTCAGGGTGCTGGGTGCTCAGTGCTCTGGGTGCTGGGTGCTCAGTGCTCAGGGTGCTGGGTGCTCAGTGCTCAGTGTGCTGGGTGCTCAGTGCTCGGGGTGCTGGGTGCTGAGTGCTCAGGGTGCTGGGTGCTCAGTGCTCGGGGTGCTCGGTGCTCAGTACACAGGGTGCTGGGTGCTCAGTGCTCGGGGTGCTGGGTGCTCAGTGCTCAGTACTCAGGGTGCTGGGTGCTCAGTGCTCGGGGTGCTGGGTGCTCAGTACTCAGCGTGCTGGGTGCTCAGTACTCAGGGTGCTCAGTGCTCGGGGAGCTCGGTGCTCAGTACTCAGGGTGCTGGGTGCTCAGTACTCAGTGATCGGGGTCCTGGGTGCTCCGTGCTCGGGGTGCTGGGTGCTCAGTGCTCTGGGTGCTTAGTGTTCAGTACTCAGGGTACTGGGTGCTCAGTACTCAGGGTGCTCAGTGCTCGGGGTGCTGGGTGCTCAGTACTCAGGGTGCTGGGTGCTCAGTACTCAGGGTGCTCAGTGCTCAGGGTGCTGGGTGATCACTGCTCGGGGTGCTCGGTGCTCAGTACTCAGGGTGCTGAGTGCTCAGTACTCAGGGTGCTGGGTGCTCAGTACTCAGGGTGCTGGGTGCTCAGTACTCAGGGTGCTGGGTGCTCGGTGCTCAGTACGCTGGGTGCTCAGTACTCAGGGTGCTGGGTGCTCAGTACTCACGGTGCTGTGTGCTCAGTGCTCGGGGTGCTGGGTGCTCAGTACTCAGGGTGCTGGGTGCTCAGTGCTCGGGGTGCTCGGTGCTCAGTACGCTGGGTGCTCAGTACTCAGGGTGCTGGGTGCTCAGTACTCAGGGTGCTGGGTGCTTAGTACTCAGGCTGCTGGGTGCTCAGTGCTCAGGGTGCTGGGTGCTCAGTGCTCAGTACTCAGGGTGCTGGGTGCTCAGTGCTCAGGGTGCTGGGTGCTTGGTGCTCGGGGTGCTGGGTGCTTAGTGCTCGGGGTGCTGGGTGCTCAGTACTCAGGGTGCTGGTTGGTCAGTACTCACGATGCTGGGTGCTCAGTACTCGGGGTGCTGGGTGCTCACTACTCAGTGTGCTGGGTGCTCAGTACTCAGGGTGCTCGGTGCTCAGTGCTTGGGGTGCTGGGTGCTCAGTACTCAGGGTGCTGGGTGCTCAGTGCTCAGGGTGCTGCGTTCTCAGTGCTCAGGGTGCTGGGTGATCAGTACTCAGTGCTCAGGATGCTGGGTGCTCAGTGCTCGGGCTGCTGGGTGCTCAGTGCTCAGGGTGCTGGGTGCTCAGTACTCAGGGTGCTGGGTGCTCAGTGCTCAGGGTGCTCGGTGCTCAGTACGTTGGGTGCTCAGTACTCAGGGTGCTCGGTGCTCAGTACTCGGGGTGCTGGGTGCTCATTAATCAGGGTGCTGGGTGCTCAGTACTCAGGGTGCTCATTGCTCAGGGTGCTGGGTGCTCAGTACTCAGGGTGCTGGGTGCTCAGTGCTCAGGGTGCTCGGTGCTCAGTACGTTGGGTGCTCAGTACTCAGGGTGCTCGGTGCTCAGTACTCGGGGTGCTGGGTGCTCATTAATCAGGGTGCTGGGTGCTCAGTACTCAGGGTGCTCAGTGCTTGGGGTGCTGGGTGCTCAGTGCTCGGGGTGCTCGGTGCTCAGTGCTCGGGGTGCTGGGTGCTCAGTGCTCAGTACTCAGGGTGCTGGGTGCTCAGTGCTCAGGGTGCTCGGTGCTCAGTACGTTGGGTGCTCAGTACTCAGGGTGCTGGGTGCTCAGTGCTCATGGTGCTCGGTGCTCAGTGCTCTGGGTGCTGGGTGCTCAGTACTCAGTGCTCAGGATGCTGGGTGCTCAGTGCTCAGGGTGCTGGGTGCTCAGTGCTCAGGGAGCTCAGTGCTCAGTGCTCAGTACTTAGGGTGCTGGGTGCTCAGTACTCAGGGTGTTGGGTGCTCAGTGCTCGGGGTGCCCGGTGCTCAGTGCTCGGGGTGCTCGGTGCTCAGTACTCAGGGTGCTGGGTGCTCAGTACTCACGGTGCTGGGTGCTCAGTGCTCGGGGTGCTGGGTGCTCAGTGCTCGGGGTGCTGGGTGCTCAGTGCTCGGGGTGCTGGGTGCTCAGTACTCAGGGTGCTCAGCGCTCAGTACTCAGGGTGCTGGGTGCTCAGTGCTCGGGGTGCTCGTTGCTCAGTACGTTGGGTGCTCAGTGCTCAGGGTGCTGGCTGCTCAGTGCTCAGGGTGCTGGGTGCTCAGTGCTCAGGGTGCTTGATGCTCAGTACTCAGGGTGCTGGGTGCTCAGTGCTCAGGGTGCTGGGTGCTCAGTGCTCAGGGTGCTGGGTGCTCAGTGCTCAGGGTGCTGGGTGCTCAGTACTCAGGGTGCTGGGTGCTCAGTACTCGGGGTGCTGGGTGCTCAGTGCTCAGCGTGCTGGGTGCTCAGTACTCAGGGTGCTCGGTGCTCAGTGCTTGGGGTGCTGGGTGCTCAGTACTCAGGGTGCTGGGTGCTCAGTTCTCAGGGTGCTGCGTGCTCAGTGCTCAGGGTGATGGGTGCTCAGTACTCAGTGCTCAGGATGCTGGGTGCTCAGTGCTCGGGCCGCTGGGTGCTCAGTGCTCAGGGTGCTGGGTGCTCAGTACTCAGGGTGCTGGGTTCTCAGTACTCAGGGTGCTGGGTGCACAGTGCTAGGGGTGCTGGGTGCTCAGTGCTCGGGGTCTGGGTGCTCAGTACTCAGGGTGCTGGGTGCTCAGTACTCAGGGTGCTGGGTGCTCAGTGCTCAGGGTGCTGGGTGCTCAGTGCTCTGGGTGCTGGGTGCTCAGTGCTCAGGGTGCTGGGTGCTCAGTGCTCAGGGTGCTGGGTGCTCAGTGCTCGGGGTGCTGGGTGCTGAGTGCTCAGGGTGCTGGGTGCTCAGTGCTCGGGGTGCTCGGTGCTCAGTACACAGGGTGCTAGGTGCTCAGTGCTCGGGGTGCTGGGTGCTCAGTGCTCAGTACTCAGGGTGCTGGGTGCTCAGTGCTCGGGGTGCTGGGTGCTCAGTACTCAGGGTGCTGGGTGCTCAGTGCTCAGGGTGCTGGGTGCTCAGTGCTCAGGGTGCTGGGTGCTCAGTGATCGGGGTGCTGGGTGCTCAGTACTCAGGGTGCTCAGTGCTCGGGGAGCTCGGTGCTCAGTACTCAGGGTGCTGGGTGCTCAGTACTCAGTGCTCGGGGTCCTGGGTGCTCCGTGCTCGGGGTGCTGGGTGCTCAGTGCTCTGGGTGCTTAGTGCTCAGTACTCAGGGTGCTGGGTGCTCAGTACTCAGGGTGCTCAGTGCTCGGGGTGCTTAGTGCTCAGTACTCAGGATGCTGGGTGCTCAGTACTCAGGGTGCTGGGTGCTCAGTACTCAGGGTGCTGGTTGCTCAGTCCTCAGGGTGCTCAGTGCTCAGGGTGCTGGGTGATCAGTGCTCGGGGTGCTCGGTGCTCAGTACTCAGGGTGCTGAGTGCCCAGTACTCAGGGTGCTGGGTGCTCAGTACTCAGGGTGCTCATTGCTCAGGGTGCTGGGTGCTCAGTACTCAGGGTGCTGGGTGCTCAGTGCTCAGGGTGCTCGGTGCTCAGTACGTTGGGTGCTCAGTACTCAGGGTGCTCGGTGCTCAGTACTCGGGGTGCTGGGTGCTCATTAATCAGGGTGCTGGGTGCTCAGTACTCAGGGTGCTCAGTGCTTGGGGTGCAGGGTGCTCAGTACTCAGGGTGCTCTGTGCTTGGGGTGCTGGGTGCTCAGTACTCAGGGTGCTGGGTGCTCAGTGCTCAGGGTGTTGGGTGCTCAGTACTCAGGGTGCTGGGTGCTCAGTACTCAGGGTGCTGGGTGCTCAGTGCTCGGGGTGCTGGGTGCTCAGTGCTCGGGGTGCTGGGTGCTCAGTGCTCGGGGTGCTGGGTGCTCAGTGCTCAGGGTGCTGGGTGCTCAGTGCTCGGGGTGCTGGGTGCTCAATGCTCGGGGTGCTTGGTGCTCAGTGCTCGGGGTGCTGGGTTCTCAGTGCTCAGTGTGCTGGGTGCTCGGTGCTCGGGGTGCTGGGTGCTTAGTGCTCGGGGTGCCCGGTGCTCAGTACTCGGGGTTCTGGGTGCTCAGTGCTCAGGGTACTCGGTGCTCAGTACGTTGGGTGCTCAGTACTCAGGGTGCTGGGTGCTCAGTGCTCAGGGTGCTAGGTGCTCAGTGCTCAGGGTGCTGGGTGCTCAGTGCTCAGGGTGCTAGGTGCTCGGTGCTCGGGGTGCTGGGTGCTTAGTGCTCGGGTTGCTGGGTGCTCAGTACTCAGGGTGCTGGGTGCTAAGTGCTCAGTACTCAGGGTGCTGGGTGCTCAGTGCTCAGGGTTCTGGGTGCTCAGTGCTCAGGGTGCTGGGTGCTCGGAGCTCGGGGTGCTGGGTGCTTAGTGCTCGGGTTGCTGGGTGCTCAGTACTCAGGGTGCTGGGTGCTCAGTACTCAGGGTGCTGGGTGCTCAGTGCTCAGGGTGCTGGGTGCTCAGTGCTCAGTACTCAGGGTGCTGTGTGCTCAGTGCTCAGGGTGCTGTGTGTTCAGTTCTCAGGGTGCTGGGTGCTCAGTACTCAGGGTGCTGGGTGCTCAGTACTCAGGGTGCTGGGTGCTCAGTACTCAGGGTGCTGGGTGCTCAGTGCTCAGGGTGCTGGGTGCTCGGTGCTCGGGGTGCTGGGTGTTTAGTGCTCGGGTTGCTGGGTGCTCAGTACTCAGGGTGCTGGGTGCTCAGTGCTCGGGGTTCTGGGTGCTCAGTGCTCAGTACTCAGGGTGCTGGGTGCTCAGTGCTCAGGGTGCTGTGTGCTCAGTGCTCAGGGTGCTGGGTACTCAGTGCTCAGGGTGCTGGGTGCTCAGTACTCAGGGTGCTGGGTGCTCAGTACTCAGGGTGCTGGGTGCTCTGTGCTCGGGGTGCTGGCTGCTCAGTGCTCGCGGTGCTGGGTGCTCAGTGCTCAGGGTGCTCGGTGCTCAGTACTCAGGGTGCTGGGTGCTCAGTGCTCGAGGTGCTCAGTACTCAGGGTGCTGTGTGTTCAGTGCTCAGTGTGCTGGGTGCTCAGTACTCAGGGTGCTCGGTGCTTAGTACTCAGGGTGCTGGGTGCTCAGTACTCCGGGTGCTGGGTGCTCAGTGCTCGGGGTGCTCGGTGCTCAGTACGTTGGGTGCTCAGTACTCAGGGTGCTTGGTGCTCAGTACTCGGGGTGCTGGGTGCTCATTAATCAGGGTGATGGGTGCTCAGTAATCAGGGTGCTCAGTGCTTGGGGTTCAGGGTGCTCAGTACTCAGGGTGTTCTGTGCTTGGGGTGCTGGGTGCTCAGTACTCAGGGTGCTGGGTGCTCAGTGCTCAGGGTGTTGGGTGCTCAGTACTCAGGGTGCTGGGTGCTCAGTACTCAGGGTGCTGGGTGCTCAGTGCTCGGGGTGTTGGGTGCTCAGTGCTCGGGGTGCTGGGTGCTCAGTGCTCGGGGTGCTGGGTGCTCAGTGCTCGGGGTTCTGGGTGCTCAGTGCCCAGGGTGCTGGGTGATCAGTGCTCGGGGTGCTGGGTGCTCAGTGCTCAGGGTGCTGGGTGCTCGGTGCTCGGGGTGCTGGGTGCTTAGTGCTCGTGGTGCCCGGTGCTCAGTACTCGGGGTTCTGGGTGCTCAGTGCTCAGGGTACTCGGTGCTCAGTACGTTGGGTGCTCAGTACTCAGGGTGCTGGGTGCTCAGTGCTCAGGGTGCTGGGTGCTCAGTGCTCAGGGTGCTGGGTGCTCAGTGCTCAGGGTGCTGGGTGCTCAGTGCTCAGGGTGCTGGGTGCTCAGTGCTCAGGGTGCTGGGTGCTCGGTGCTCTGGGTGCTGGGTGCTTAGTGCTCGGGGTGCTCGGTGCTCAGTACTCGGGGTGCTCAGTGCTCAGTACTCAGGGTGGTGGGTGCTCAGTGCTCAGGGTGCTGGGTGCTCAGTACTCAGGGTGCTGGGTGCTCGGGTCTCAGTACGCTGGGTTCTCAGTACTCAGGGTGCTGGGTGCTCAGTACTCAGGGTGCTCGGTGCTCAGTACTCAGGGTGCTGGGTGCTCAGTGCTCGGGGTGCTGGGTGCTCAGTACTCAGGGTGCTGGGTGCTCAGTGCTCGGGGTGCTCGGTGCTCAGTACGCTGGGTGCTCAGTACTCAGGGTGCTGGGTGCTCAGTACTCAGGGTGCTGGGTGCTTAGTACTCAGGGTGCTGGGTGCTCAGTGCTCCGGGTGCTGGGTGCTCAGTGCTCAGTACTCAGGGTGCTGGGTGCTCAGTGCTCAGGTTGCTGGGTGCTCAGTGCTCAGGGTGCTTCGTGCTCGGTGCTCGGTGCTCGGGGTGCTGGGTGCTTAGTGCTCGGGGTGCTGGGTGCTCAGTACTCAGGGTGCTGGGTGGTCAGTACTCACGGTGCTGGGTGCTCAGTACTCGGGGTGCTGGGTGCTCACTACTCAGGGTGCTGGGTGCTCAGTACTCAGGGTGCTGGGTGCTCAGTGCTCGGGGTGCTCGGTGCTCAGTACTCAGGGTGCTCATTACTCAGGGTGCTCAGTACTCAGGGTGCTGGGTGCTCAGTACTCAGGGTGCTCAGTACTCAGGGTGCTGGGTGCTCAGTGCTCGGGGTGCTGGGTGCTCAGTACCCAGGGTGCTCAGTACTCAGGGTGCTGGGTGCTCAGTGCTCGGGGTGCTGGGTGCTCAGTACTCAGGGTGCTGGGTGCTCAGTGCTCGTAGTGCTGGGTGCTCAGTGCTCAGTACTCAGGGTGCTGGGTGCTCATTACTCAGGGTGCTGGGTGCTCAGTGCTCGGGGTGCTGGGTGCTCAGTACTCAGGGTGCAGTGTGCTCAGTGCTCAGGGTGCTCGGTGCTCAGTACTCATGGTGCTGGGTGCTCATTCTCAGGGTGCTGGGTGCTCAGTACTCAGGGTGCTGGGTGCTCAGTGCTCAGGGAGCTCAGTGCTCAGTACTTAGGGTGCTGGGTGCTCAGTACTCAGGGTGCTGGGTGCTCAGTGCTCGGGGTGCCCGGTGCTCAGTGCTCGGGGTGCTGGGTGCTCAGTGCTCGGGGTGCCCGGTGCTCAGTGCTCGGGGTGCTGGGTGCTCAGTGCTCGGGGTGCTGGGTGCTCAGTGCTCAGGGTGCTGGGTGCTCAGTATTCAGGGTGCTGGGTGCTCAGTGCTTGGTGTGCAGGGTGCTCAGTACTCAGGGTGCTGGGTGCTCAGTACTCAGGGTGCTCGGTGCTCAGTGCTTGGGGTGCTGGGTGCTCAGTACTCAGGGTGCTGGGTGCTCAGTGCTCAGGGTGCTGCGTGCTCAGTGCTCAGGGTGCTGGGTGCTCAGTACTCAGTGCTCAGGATGCTGGGTGCTCAGTGCTCGGGCTGCTGGGTGCTCAGTGCTCAGGGTGCTGGGTGCTCAGTACTCAGGGTGCTGGGTGCTCAGTTCTCAGGGTGCTGGGTACTCAGTGCTCTGGGTGCTGGGTGCTCAGTGCTCGGGGTTCTCGGTGCTCAGTGCTCAAGGTGCTGGGTGCTCAGTACTCAGGGTGCTCATTGCTCAGGGTGCTGGGTGCTCAGAACTCAGGGTGCTGGGTGCTCAGTGCTCAGGGTGATGGGTGCTCAGTACTCAGGGTGCTCAGTGCTTGGGGTGCAGGGTGCTCAGTACTCAGGGTGCTCTGTGCTTGCTGTGCTGGGTGCTCAGTACTCAGGGTGCTGGGTGCTCAGTACTCAGGGTGCTGGGTGCTCAGTGCTCGGGGTGCTGGGTGCTCAGTGCTCGGGGTGCTGGGTGCTCAGTGCCCGGGGTGCTGGGTGCTCAGTGCTCGGGGTTCTGGGTGCTCAGTGCCCAGGGTGCTGGGTGCTCAGTGCTCGGGGTGCTGGGTGCTCAGTGCTCGGGGTGCTTGGTGCTCAGTGCTCGGGGTGCTGGGTGCTCAGTGCTCAGGGTGCTGGGTGCTCGGTGCTCGGGGTGCTGGGTGCTTAGTGCTCGGGGTGCCCGGTGCTCAGTACTCCGGGTTCTGGGTGCTCAGTGCTCAGGGTACTCGGTGCTCAGTACGTTGGGTGCTCAGTACTCAGGGTGCTGGGTGCTCAGTGCTCAGGGTGCTGGGTGCTCAGTGCTCATGGTGCTGGGTGCTCAGTGCTCAGGGTGGTGGGTGCTCAGTGCTCAGGGTGCTGGGTGCTCAGTGCTCAGGGTGCTGGGTGCTCGGTGCTCTGGGTGCTAGGTGCTTAGTGCTCGGGGTGCCCGGTGCTCAGTACTCGGGGTGCTCAGTGCTCAGTACTCAGGGTGGTGGGTGCTCAGTGCTCAGGGTGCTGGGTGCTCAGTACTCAGGGTGCTGGGTGCTCGGTTCTCAGTACGCTGGGTGCTCAGTACTCAGGGTGCTGGGTGCTCAGTACTCAGGGTGCTCGGTGCTCAGTACTCAGGGTGCTGGGTGCTCAGTGCTCGGGGTGCTGGGTGCTCAGTACTCAGGGTGCTGGGTGCTCAGTGCTCGGGGTCTCGGTGCTCAGTACGCTCTGTGCTCAGTACTCAGGGTGCTGGGTGCTCAGTACTCAGGGTGCTGGGTGCTTAGTACTCAGGGTGCTGGGTGCTCAGTGCTCGGGGTGCTGGGTGCTCAGTGCTCAGTACTCAGGGTGCTGGGTGCTCAGTGCTCAGGTTGCTGGGTGCTCAGTGCTCAGGGTGCTTCGTGCTCGGTGCTCGGTGCTCGGGGTGCTGGGTGCTTAGTGCTCGGGGTGCTGGGTGCTCAGTACTCAGGGTGCTGGGTGGTCAGTACTCACGGTGCTGGGTGCTCAGTACTCGGGGTGCTGGGTGCTCACTACTCAGGGTGTTGGGTGCTCAGTACTCAGGGTGCTGGGTGCTCAGTGCTCGGGGTGCTCGGTGCTCAGTACTCAGGGTGCTCATTACTCAGGGTGCTCAGTACTCAGGGTGCTGGGTGCTCAGTACTCAGGGTGCTCAGTACTCAGGGTGCTGGGTGCTCAGTGCTCGGGGTGCTGGGTGCTCAGTACTCAGGGTGCTCAGTACTCTGGGTGCTGGGTGCTCAGTGCTCGGGGTGCTGGGTGCTCAGTGCTCAGGGTGATCGGTGCTCAGTACTCAGGATGCTGGGTGCTCAGTACTCAGGGTGCTGGGTGCTCAGTACTCAGGGTGCTGGTTGCTCAGTCCTCAGGGTGCTCAGTGCTCAGGGTGCTGGGTGCTCAGTGCTCAGGGTGCTCGGTGCTCAGTACTCAGGGTGCTGGGTGCTCAGTACTCAGGGTGCTGGGTGCTCAGTACTCAGGGTGCTGGGTGCTCAGTGCTCGTAGTGCTGGGTGCTCCGTGCTCAGGGTGCTCAGTGCTCAGTACTCAGGGTGCTGGGTGCTCATTACTCAGGGTGCTGGGTTCTCAGTGCTCGGGGTGCTGGGTGCTCAGTACTCAGGGTGCTGGGTGGTCAGTGCTCAGGGTGCTCGGTGCTCAGTACTCATGGTGCTGGGTGCTCATTCTCAGGGTGCTGGGTGCTCAGTACTCAGGTTGCTCAGTACTCTGGGTGCTCGGTGCTCAGTACTCATGGTGCTGGCTGCTCAGTGCTAAGGGTGCTCGGTGCTCAGTTCTCAGGGTGCTCGGTGCTCAGTGTTTGGGGTGCTGGGTGCTCAGTACTCAGGGTGCTGAGTGCTCAGTGCTCAGGGTGCTCGGTGCTCAGTGCTCTGGGTGCTGGGTGCTCAGTACTCAGTGCTCAGGATGCTGGGTGCTCAGTGCTCAGGGTGCTTGGTGCTCAGTGCTCAGGGAGCTCAGTGCTCAGTACTTAGGGTGCTGGGTGCTCAGTACTCAGGGTGCTGGGTGCTCAGTGCTCGGGGTGCCCTGTGCTCAGTGCTCGGTGTTCTCGGTGCTCAGTACTCAGGGTGCTGGGTGCTCAGTACTCACGGTGCTGGCTGCTCAGTGCTCGGGGTGCTGGGTGCTCAGTGCTCGGGGTGCTGGGTGCTCAGTACTCAGGGTGCTGGGTGCTCAGTGCTCAGGGTGCTGGGTGCTCAGTACTCAGGGTGCTGGGTGCTCAGTGCTCGGGGTGCCCTGTGCTCAGTGCTCGGTGTGCTCGGTGCTCAGTACTCAGGGTGCTCAGCGCTCAGTACTCAGGGTGCTGGGTGATCAGTGCTCGGGGTGCTCGTTGCTCAGTACGTTGGGTGCTCAGTGCTCAGGGTGCTGGCTGCTCAGTGCTCAGGGTGCTGGGTGCTCAGTGCTCAGGGTGCTTGATGCTCAGTACTCAGGGTGCTGGGTGCTCAGTGCTCAGGGTGCTGGGTGGTCAGTGCTCGGGGTGCTGGGTGCTCAGTGCTCAGGGTGCTGGGTGCTCAGTACTCAGGGTGCTGGGTGCTCAGTACTCGCGGTGCTGGGTGCTCAGTGCTCAGCGTGCTGGGTGCTCAGTACTCAGGGTGCTCGGTGCTCAGTGCTTGGGGTGCCGGGTGCTCAGTACTCAGGGTGCTGGGTGCTCAGTGTTCAGGGTGCTGCGTGCTCAGTGCTCAGGGTGCTGGGTGCTCAGTACTCAGTGCTCAGGATGCTGGGTGCACAGTGCTCGGGCTGCTGGGTGCTCAGTGCTCAGGGTGCTGTGTGCTCAGTACTCAGGGTGCTGGGTGCTCAGTGCTCAGGGTGCTGGGTGCTCAGTGCTCTGGGTGCTGGGTGCTCAGTGCTCAGGGTGCTGGGTGCTCAGTGCTCAGTGTGCTGGGTGCTCAGTGCTCGGGGTGCTGGGTGCTGAGTGCTCAGGGTGCTGGGTGCTCAGTGCTCGGGGTGCTCGGTGCTCAGTACACAGGGTGCTGGGTTCTCAGTGCTCGGGGTGCTGGGTGCTCAGTACTCAGCGTGCTGGGTGCTCAGTACTCAGGGTGCTCAGTGCTCGGGGAGCTCGGTGCTCAGTACTCAGGGTGCTGGGTGCTCAGTACTCAGTGATCGGGGTCCTGGGTGCTCCGTGCTCGGGGTGCTGGGTGCTCAGTGCTCTGGGTGCTTAGTGCTCAGTACTCAGGGTACTGGGTGCTCAGTACTCAGGGTGCTCAGTGCTCGGGGTGCTGGGTGCTCAGTACTCAGGGTGCTGGGTGCTCAGTACTCAGGGTGCTCAGTGCTCAGGGTGCTGGGTGATCACTGCTCGGGGTGCTCGGTGCTCAGTACTCAGGGTGCTGAGTGCTCAGTACTCAGGGTGCTGGGTGCTCAGTACTCAGGGTGCTGGGTGATCAGTGCTCGGGGTGCTGGGTGCTCAGTGCTCAGGGTGCTCAGTGCTCAGTACTCAGGGTGCTCAGTGCTCAGTACTCAGGGTGCTGTGTGCTCAGTGCTCAGGGTGCTGGGTGCTCAGTACTCAGGGTGCTGGGTGCTCGGTGCTCAGTACGCTGGGTGCTCAGTACTCAGGGTGCTGGGTGCTCAGTACTCACGGTGCTGTGTGCTCAGTGCTCGGGGTGCTGGGTGCTCAGTACTCAGGGTGCTGGGTGCTCAGTGCTCGAGGTGCTCGGTGCTCAGTACGCTGGGTGCTCAGTACTCAGGGTGCTGGGTGCTCAGTACTCAGGGTGCTGGGTGCTTAGTACTCAGGCTGCTGGGTGCTCAGTGCTCAGGGTGCTGGGTGCTCAGTGCTCAGTACTCAGGGTGCTGGGTGCTCAGTGCTCAGGGTGCTGGGTGCTTGGTGCTCGGGGTGCTGGGTGCTTAGTGCTCGGGGTGCTGGGTGCTCAGTACTCAGGGTGCTGGGTGGTCAGTACTCACGATGCTGGGTGCTCAGTACTCGGGGTGCTGGGTGCTCACTACTCAGTGTGCTGGGTGCTCAGTACTCAGGGTGCTCGGTGCTCAGTGCTTGGGGTGCTGGGTGCTCAGTACTCAGGGTGCTGGGTGCTCAGTGCTCAGGGTGCTGCGTTCTCAGTCCTCAGGGTGCTGGGTGATCAGTACTCAGTGCTCAGGATGCTGGGTGCTCAGTGCTCGGGCTGCTGGGTGCTCAGTGCTCAGGGTGCTGGGTGCTCAGTACTCAGGGTGCTGGGTTCTCCGTACTCAGGGTGCTGGGTGCACAGTGCTAGGGGTGCTGGGTGCTCAGTGCTCGGGGTCTGGGTGCTCAGTACTCAGGGTGCTGGGTGCTCAGTGCTCGGGGTGCTGGGTGCTGAGTGCTCAGGGTGCTGGGTGCTCAGTGCTCGGGGTGCTCGGGGTGCTCGGTGCTCAGTACACAGGGTGCTGGGTGCTCAGTGCTCGGCTTGCTGGGTGCTCAGTGCTCAGTACTCAGGGTGCTGGGTGCTCAGTGCTCGGGGTGCTGGGTGCTCAGTACTCAGCGTGCTGGGTGCTCAGTACTCAGGGTGCTGGGTGCTCAGTGCTCAGGGTGCTGGGTGCTCAGTGCTCAGGGTGCTGGGTGCTCAGTGATCGGGGTGCTGGGTGCTCAGTACTCAGGGTGCTCAGTGCTCGGGGAGCTCGGTGCTCAGTACTCAGGGTGCTGGGTGCTCAGTACTCAGTGCTCGGGGTCCTGGGTGCTCCGTGCTCGGGGTGCTGGGTGCTCAGTGCTCTGGGTGCTTAGTGCTCAGTACTCAGGGTGCCTAGTGCTCAGTACTCAGGGTGCTCAGTGCTCGGGGTGCTGGGTGCTCAGTGCTCAGGGTGATAGGTGCTCAGTACTCAGAATGCTGTGTACTCAGTACTCAGGGTGCTGGGTGCTCAGTGCTCGGGGTGCTTGGTGCTCAGTACTCAGGGTGCTGAGTGCTCAGTACTCAGGGTGCTGGGTGCTCAGTACTCAGGGTGCTGGGTGCTCAGTGCTCGGGGTGCTGGGTGCTCAGTGCTCAGGGTGCTCAGTGCTCAGTTCTCAGGGTGCTCAGTGCTCAGTACTCAGGGTGCTGAGTGCTCAGTGCTCAGGGTGCTGGGTGCTCAGTACTCAGGGTGCTGGGTGCTCGGTGCTCAGTACGCTGGGTGCTCAGTACTCAGGGTGCTGGGTGATCAGTACTCAGGGTGCTCGGTGCTCAGTACTCAGTGTGCTGGGTGCTCAGTGCTCGGGGTGCTGGGTGCTCAGTACTCAGGGTGCTGGGTGCTCAGTGCTCGGGGTGCTCGGTGCTCAGTACGCTGGGTGCTCAGTACTCAGGGTGCTGGGTGCTCAGTACTCAGGGTGCTGGGTGCTTAGTACTCAGGGTGCTGTGTGCTTAGTACTCAGGGTGCTGGGTGCTCAGTGCTCAGGGTGCTGGGTGCTCAGTGCTCAGTGCTCAGGGTGCTGGGTGCTCAGTGCTCAGGGTGCTGGGTGCTCAGTACTCAGGGTGCTGTGTGCTCAGTGCTCAGGGTGCTCGGTGCTCAGTACTCATGGTGCTGGGTGCTCATTCTCAGGGTGCTGGGTGCTCAGTACTCAGGTTGCTCAGTACACTGGGTGCTCGGTGCTCAGTACTCATGGTGCTGGCTGCTCAGTACTAAGGGTGCTCGGTGCTCAGTTCTCAGGGTGCTCGGTGCTCAGTGTTTGGGGTGCTGGGTGCTCAGTACTCAGGGTGCTGAGTGCTCAGTGCTCAGGGTGCTCGGTGCTCAGTGCTCTGGGTGCTGGGTGCTCAGTACTCAGTGCTCAGGATGCTGGGTGCTCAGTGCTCAGGGTGCTGGGTGCTCAGTGCTCAGGGAGCTCAGTGCTCAGTACTTAGGGTGCTGGGTGCTCAGTACTCAGGGTGCTGGGTGCTCAGTGCTCGGGGTGCCCGGTGCTCAGTGCTCGGGGTGCTGGGTGCTCAGTGCTCGGGGTGCCCGGTGCTCAGTGCTCGGGGTGCTGGGTGCTCAGTGCTCGGGGTGCTGGGTGCTCAGTGCTCAGGGTGCTGGGTGCTCAGTATTCAGGGTGCTGGGTGCTCAGTGCTTGGTGTGCTGGGTGCTCAGTACTCAGGGTGCTGGGTGCTCAGTACTCAGGGTGCTCGGTGCTCAGTGCTTGGGGTGCTGGGTGCTCAGTACTCAGGGTGCTGGGTGCTCAGTGCTCAGGGTGCTGCGTGCTCAGTGCTCAGGGTGCTGGGTGCTCAGTACTCAGTGCTCAGGATGCTGGGTGCTCAGTGCTCGGGCTGCTGGGTGCTCAGTGCTCAGGGTGCTGGGTGCTCAGTTCTCAGGGTGCTGGGTGCTCAGTGCTCTGGGTGCTGGGTGCTCAGTGCTCGGGGTTCTCGGTGCTCAGTGCTCAAGTTGCTGGGTGCTCAGTACTCAGGGTGCTCATTGCTCAGGGTGCTGGGTGCTCAGAACTCAGGGTGCTGGGTGCTCAGTGCTCAGGGTGATGGGTGCTCAGTACTCAGGGTGCTCAGTGCTTGGGGTGCAGGGTGCTCAGTACTCAGGGTGCTCTGTGCTTGCTGTGCTGGGTGCTCAGTACTCAGGGTGCTGGGTGCTCAGTACTCAGGGTGCTGGGTGCTCAGTGCTCGGGGTGCTGGGTGCTCAGTGCTCGGGGTGCTGGGTGCTCAGTGCCCGGGGTGCTGGGTGCTCAGTGCTCGGGGTTCTGGGTGCTCAGTGCCCAGGGTGCTGGGTGCTCAGTGCTCGGGGTGCTGGGTGCTCAGTGCTCGGGGTGCTTGGTGCTCAGTGCTCGGGGTGCTGGGTGCTCAGTGCTCAGGGTGCTGGGTGCTCGGTGCTCGGGGTGCTGGGTGCTTAGTGCTCGGGGTGCCCGGTGCTCAGTACTCCGGGTTCTGGGTGCTCAGTGCTCAGGGTACTCGGTGCTCAGTACGTTGGGTGCTCAGTACTCAGGGTGCTGGGTGCTCAGTGCTCAGGGTGCTGGGTGCTCAGTGCTCATGGTGCTGGGTGCTCAGTGCTCAGGGTGGTGGGTGCTCAGTGCTCAGGGTGCTGGGTGCTCAGTGCTCAGGGTGCTGGGTGCTCGGTGCTCTGGGTGCTGGGTGCTTAGTGCTCGGGGTGCCCGGTGCTCAGTACTCGGGGTGCTCAGTGCTCAGTACTCAGGGTGGTGGGTGCTCAGTGCTCAGGGTGCTGGGTGCTCAGTACTCAGGGTGCTGGGTGCTCGGTTCTCAGTACGCTGGGTGCTCAGTACTCAGGGTGCTGGGTGCTCAGTACTCAGGGTGCTCGGTGCTCAGTACTCAGGGTGCTGGGTGCTCAGTGCTCGGGGTGCTGGGTGCTCAGTACTCAGGGTGCTGGGTGCTCAGTGCTCGGGGTGCTCGGTGCTCAGTACGCTCTGTGCTCAGTACTCAGGGTGCTGGGTGCTCAGTACTCAGGGTGCTGGGTGCTTAGTACTCAGGGTGCTGGGTGCTCAGTGCTCGGGGTGCTGGGTGCTCAGTGCTCAGTACTCAGGGTGCTGGGTGCTCAGTGCTCAGGTTGCTGGGTGCTCAGTGCTCAGGGTGCTTCGTGCTCGGTGCTCGGTGCTCGGGGTGCTGGGTGCTTAGTGCTCGGGGTGCTGGGTGCTCAGTACTCAGGGTGCTGGGTGGTCAGTACTCACGGTGCTGGGTGCTCAGTACTCGGGGTGCTGGGTGCTCACTACTCAGGGTGCTGGGTGCTCAGTACTCAGGGTGCTGGGTGCTCAGTGCTCGGGGTGCTCGGTGCTCAGTACTCAGGGTGCTCATTACTCAGGGTGCTCAGTACTCAGGGTGCTGGGTGCTCAGTACTCAGGGTGCTCAGTACTCAGGGTGCTGGGTGCTCAGTGCTCGGGGTGCTGGGTGCTCAGTACTCAGGGTGCTCAGTACTCTGGGTGCTGGGTGCTCAGTGCTCGGGGTGCTGGGTGCTCAGTGCTCAGGGTGATCGGTGCTCAGTACTCAGGATGCTGGGTGCTCAGTACTCAGGGTGCTGGGTGCTCAGTACTCAGGGTGCTGGTTGCTCAGTCCTCAGGGTGCTCAGTGCTCAGGGTGCTGGGTGCTCAGTGCTCAGGGTGCTCGGTGCTCAGTACTCAGGGTGCTGGGTGCTCAGTACTCAGGGTGCTGGGTGCTCAGTACTCAGGGTGCTGGGTGCTCAGTGCTCGTAGTGCTGGGTGCTCCGTGCTCAGGGTGCTCAGTGCTCAGTACTCAGGGTGCTGGGTGCTCATTACTCAGGGTGCTGGGTGCTCAGTGCTCGGGGTGCTGGGTGCTCAGTACTCAGGGTGCTGGGTGGTCAGTGCTCAGGGTGCTCGGTGCTCAGTACTCATGGTGCTGGGTGCTCATTCTCAGGGTGCTGGGTGCTCAGTACTCAGGTTGCTCAGTACTCTGGGTGCTCGGTGCTCAGTACTCATGGTGCTGGCTGCTCAGTGCTAAGGGTGCTCGGTGCTCAGTTCTCAGGGTGCTCGGTGCTCAGTGTTTGGGGTGCTGGGTGCTCAGTACTCAGGGTGCTGAGTGCTCAGTGCTCAGGGTGCTCGGTGCTCAGTGCTCTGGGTGCTGGGTGCTCAGTACTCAGTGCTCAGGATGCTGGGTGCTCAGTGCTCAGGGTGCTTGGTGCTCAGTGCTCAGGGAGCTCAGTGCTCAGTACTTAGGGTGCTGGGTGCTCAGTACTCAGGGTGCTGGGTGCTCAGTGCTCGGGGTGCCCTGTGCTCAGTGCTCGGTGTTCTCGGTGCTCAGTACTCAGGGTGCTGGGTGCTCAGTACTCACGGTGCTGGGTGCTCAGTGCTCGGGGTGCTGGGTGCTCAGTGCTCGGGGTGCTGGGTGCTCAGTACTCAGGGTGCTGGGTGCTCAGTGCTCAGGGTGCTGGGTGCTCAGTACTCAGGGTGCTGGGTGCTCAGTGCTCGGGGTGCCCTGTGCTCAGTGCTCGGTGTGCTCGGTGCTCAGTACTCAGGGTGCTCAGCGCTCAGTACTCAGGGTGCTGGGTGATCAGTGCTCGGGGTGCTCGTTGCTCAGTACGTTGGGTGCTCAGTGCTCAGGGTGCTGGCTGCTCAGTGCTCAGGGTGCTGGGTGCTCAGTGCTCAGGGTGCTTGATGCTCAGTACTCAGGGTGCTGGGTGCTCAGTGCTCAGGGTGCTGGGTGGTCAGTGCTCGGGGTGCTGGGTGCTCAGTGCTCAGGGTGCTGGGTGCTCAGTACTCAGGGTGCTGGGTGCTCAGTACTCGCGGTGCTGGGTGCTCAGTGCTCAGCGTGCTGGGTGCTCAGTACTCAGGGTGCTCGGTGCTCAGTGCTTGGGGTGCCGGGTGCTCAGTACTCAGGGTGCTGTGTGCTCAGTGTTCAGGGTGCTGCGTGCTCAGTGCTCAGGGTGCTGGGTGCTCAGTACTCAGTGCTCAGGATGCTGGGTGCACAGTGCTCGGGCTGCTGGGTGCTCAGTGCTCACGGTGCTGTGTGCTCAGTACTCAGGGTGCTGGGTGCTCAGTGCTCAGGGTGCTGGGTGCTCAGTGCTCTGGGTGCTGGGTGCTCAGTGCTCAGGGTGCTGGGTGCTCAGTGCTCAGTGTGCTGGGTGCTCAGTGCTCGGGGTGCTGGGTGCTGAGTGCTCAGGGTGCTGGGTGCTCAGTGCTCGGGGTGCTCGGTGCTCAGTACACAGGGTGCTGGGTTCTCAGTGCTCGGGGTGCTGGGTACTCAGTACTCAGCGTGCTGGGTGCTCAGTACTCAGGGTGCTCAGTGCTCGGGGAGCTCGGTGCTCAGTACTCAGGGTGCTGGGTGCTCAGTACTCAGTGATCGGGGTCCTGGGTGCTCCGTGCTCGGGTTGCTGGGTGCTCAGTGCTCTGGGTGCTTAGTGCTCAGTACTCAGGGTACTGGGTGCTCAGTACTCAGGGTGCTCAGTGCTCGGGGTGCTGGGTGCTCAGTACTCAGGGTGCTGGGTGCTCAGTACTCAGGGTGCTCAGTGCTCAGGGTGCTGGGTGATCACTGCTCGGGGTGCTCGGTGCTCAGTACTCAGGGTGCTGAGTGCTCAGTACTCAGGGTGCTGGGTGCTCAGTACTCAGGGTGCTGGGTGATCAGTGCTCGGGGTGCTGGGTGCTCAGTGCTCAGGGTGCTCAGTGCTCAGTACTCAGGGTGCTCAGTGCTCAGTACTCAGGGTGCTGTGTGCTCAGTGCTCAGGGTGCTGGGTGCTCAGTACTCAGGGTGCTGGGTGCTCGGTGCTCAGTACGCTGGGTGCTCAGTACTCAGGGTGCTGGGTGCTCAGTACTCACGGTGCTGTGTGCTCAGTGCTCGGGGTGCTGGGTGCTCAGTACTCAGGGTGCTGGGTGCTCAGTGCTCGAGGTGCTCGGTGCTCAGTACGCTGGGTGCTCAGTACTCAGGGTGCTGGGTGCTCAGTACTCAGGGTGCTGGGTGCTTAGTACTCAGGCTGCTGGGTGCTCAGTGCTCAGGGTGCTGGGTGCTCAGTGCTCAGTACTCAGGGTGCTGGGTGCTCAGTGCTCAGGGTGCTGGGTGCTTGGTGCTCGGGGTGCTGGGTGCTTAGTGCTCGGGGTGCTGGGTGCTCAGTACTCAGGGTGCTGGGTGGTCAGTACTCACGATGCTGGGTGCTCAGTACTCGGGGTGCTGGGTGCTCACTACTCAGTGTGCTGGGTGCTCAGTACTCAGGGTGCTCGGTGCTCAGTGCTTGGGGTGCTGGGTGCTCAGTACTCAGGGTGCTGGGTGCTCAGTGCTCAGGGTGCTGCGTTCTCAGTGCTCAGGGTGCTGGGTGATCAGTACTCAGTGCTCAGGATGCTGGGTGCTCAGTGCTCGGGCTGCTGGGTGCTCAGTGCTCAGGGTGCTGGGTGCTCAGTACTCAGGGTGCTGGGTTCTCCGTACTCAGGGTGCTGGGTGCACAGTGCTAGGGGTGCTGGGTGCTCAGTGCTCGGGGTCTGGGTGCTCAGTACTCAGGGTGCTGGGTGCTCAGTGCTCGGGGTGCTGGGTGCTGAGTGCTCAGGGTGCTGGGTGCTCAGTGCTCGGGGTGCTCGGGGTGCTCGGTGCTCAGTACACAGGGTGCTGGGTGCTCAGTGCTCGGGGTGCTGGGTGCTCAGTGCTCAGTACTCAGGGTGCTGGGTGCTCAGTGCTCGGGGTGCTGGGTGCTCAGTACTCAGCGTGCTGGGTGCTCAGTACTCAGGGTGCTGGGTGCTCAGTGCTCAGGGTGCTGGGTGCTCAGTGCTCAGGGTGCTGGGTGCTCAGTGATCGGGGTGCTGGGTGCTCAGTACTCAGGGTGCTCAGTGCTCGGGGAGCTCGGTGCTCAGTACTCAGGGTGCTAGGTGCTCAGTACTCAGTGCTCGGGGTCCTGGGTGCTCCGTGCTCGGGGTGCTGGGTGCTCAGTGCTCTGGGTGCTTAGTGCTCAGTACTCAGGGTGCCTGGTGCTCAGTACTCAGGGTGCTCAGTGCTCGGGGTGCTGGGTGCTCAGTGCTCAGGGTGATAGGTGCTCAGTACTCAGAATGCTGTGTACTCAGTACTCAGGGTGCTGGGTGCTCAGTGCTCGGGGTGCTTGGTGCTCAGTACTCAGGGTGCTGAGTGCTCAGTACTCAGGGTGCTGGGTGCTCAGTACTCAGGGTGCTGGGTGCTCAGTGCTCGGGGTGCTGGGTGCTCAGTGCTCAGGGTGCTCAGTGCTCAGTTCTCAGGGTGCTCAGTGCTCAGTACTCAGGGTGCTGAGTGCTCAGTGCTCAGGGTGCTGGGTGCTCAGTACTCAGGGTGCTGGGTGCTCGGTGCTCAGTACGCTGGGTGCTCAGTACTCAGGGTGCTGGGTGATCAGTACTCAGGGTGCTCGGTGCTCAGTACTCCGTGTGCTGGGTGCTCAGTGCTCGGGGTGCTGGGTGCTCAGTACTCAGGGTGCTGGGTGCTCAGTGCTCGGGGTGCTCGGTGCTCAGTACGCTGGGTGCTCAGTACTCAGGGTGCTGGGTGCTCAGTACTCAGGGTGCTGTGTGCTTAGTACTCAGGGTGCTGTGTGCTTAGTACTCAGGGTGCTGGGTGCTCAGTGCTCAGGGTGCTGGGTGCTCAGTGCTCAGTGCTCAGGGTGCTGGGTGCTCAGTGCTCAGTGTGCTGGGTGCTCGGCGCTCGGGGTGCTGGGTGCTTAGTGCTCGGGGTGCTGGGTGCTCAGTACTCAGGGTGCTGGGTGGTCAGTACTCACGGTGCTGGGTGCTCAGTACTCGGGGTGCTGGGTCCTCACTACTCAGGGTGCTGGGTGCTCAGTACTCAGGGTGCTGGGTGCTCAGTGCTCGGGGTGCTCGGTGCTCAGTACTCAGGGTGTTGGGTGCTCAGTGCTCAGGGTGCTGGGTGCTCAGTACTCAGTGTGCTGGGTGCTCAGTGCTCAGGGTGCTGGGTGCTCAGTACTCAGGGTGCTCAGTACTCAGGGTGCTGGGTGCTCAGTACTCAGGGTGCTCAGGACTCAGGGTGCTGGGTGCTCAGTGCTCGGGGTGCTGGGTGCTCAGTACTCAGGGTGCTCAGTACTCAGGGTGCTGGGTGCTCAGTGCTCGGGGTGCTGGGTGCTCAGTGTTCAGGGTGATCGGTGCTCAGTACTCAGGATGCTGGGTGCTCAGTACTCAGGGTGCTGGATGCTCAGTACTCAGGGTGCTGGATGCTCAGTCCTCAGCGTGCTCAGTGCTCAGAGTGCTGGGTGCTCAGTGCTCGGGGTGCTGGGTGCTCAGTGCTCAGTGCTCAGGGTGCTCAGTGCTCAGGGTGCTGGGTGCTCAGGGTGCTGGGTGCTCAGTGCTCGGGGTGCTGGGTGCTCATTGCTCAGGGTGCTGGGTGCTCAGTGCTCAGTGCTCAGGGTGCTGGGTGCTCAGTGCTCAGTGCTCAGGGTGCTGGGTGTTCAGTACTCAGGGTGCTGGGTGCTCAGTACTCAGGGTGCTGGGTGCTCAGTGCTCAGGGTGCTGGGTGCTCAGTGCTCACGATGCTGGGTGCTCAGTACTCAGGGTGCTGGGTGCTCAGTTCTCAGGGTGCTGGGTGCACAGTGTTCGGGGTGCTCGGTGCTCAGTGCTCGGGGTGCTGGGTGCTCAGTACTCAGGGTGCTGGGTGCTCAGTACTCAGGGTGCTGGTTGCTCAGTCCTCAGCGTGCTCAGTGCTCAGGGTGCTGGGTGCTCAGTGCTCGGGGTGCTCGGTGCTCAGTACTCAGGGTGCTGAGTTCTCAGTACTCAGGGTGCTGGGTGCTCAGTGCTCAGGGTGCTGGGTGCTCAGTGCTCAGGTTGCTCAGTGCTCAGTACTCAGTGTGCTGGGTGCTCATTACTAAGGGTGCTTGGTGCTCAGTGCTCGGGGTGCAGGGTGCTCAGTACTCAGGGTGCTGGGTGCTCGGTGCTCAGGGTGCTGGGTGCTCAGTGCTCGGGGTGCTGGGTGCTCAGTACTCAGGGTGCTGGGTGCTCAGTACTCAGGGTGCTGGGTGCTCAGTGCTCGGGGGGCTGGGTGCTCAGTGCTCAGGGTGCTGGGTGCTCATTACTTAGGTGCTGGGTGCTCAGTGCTCGGGGTGCTCGGTGCTCAGTACTCAAGGTGCTGGGTGCTCAGTGCTCACGGTGCTGGGTGCTCAGTCCTCGGGGTGCTCCGTGCTCAGTGCTCAGGGTGCTGGGTGCTCATTGCTCAGGGTGCTCGTTGCTCAGTACTCATGGTGCTGGGTGCTCATTCTCGGGGTGCTGTGTGCTCAGTACTCAGGTTGCTCAGTACTCTGGGTGCTCGGTGCTCAGTACTCATGGTGCTGGGTGCTCAGTACTCAGGGTGCTCGGTGCTCAGTTCTCAGGGTGCTCGGTGCTCAGTGTTTGGGGTGCTGGGTGCTCAGTACTCAGGGTGCTGGGTGCTCAGTGTTCAGGGTGCTTGGTGCTCAGTGCTCAGCATGCTGGGTGCTCAGTACTCAGTGCTCAGGATGCTGGGTGCTCAGTGCTCAGGGTGCTCAGTGCTCGGGGTGCAGGGTGCTCAGTACTCAGGGTGCTGGGTGCTCAGTACTCAGGGTGCTCAGTACTCAGGGTGCTGGGTGCTCAGTGCTCGGGGTGCTGGGTGCTCAGTACTCAGGGTGCTGGGTGCTCAGTGCTCAGAGTGCTGGGTGCTCAGTGCTCGGGGTGCTGGGTGCTCATTCTCGGGGTGCTGGGTGCTCAGTACTCAGGGTGGTGGGTGCTCAGTGCTCGGGGTGCTCGGTGCTCAGTACACAGGGTGCTGGGTGCTCAGTGCTCGGGGTGCTGGGTGCTCAGTGCTCGGGGTGCTGGGTGCTCAGTACTCAGGGTGCTGGGTGCTCAGTGCTCAGTACTCAGCGTGCTCTGTGCTCAGTGCTCAGAGTGTTGGATGCTCAGTACTCAGGGTGCTGGGTGCTCAGTGCTCAGGGTGCTCAGTGCTCAGGGTGCTGGGTGCTCAGGGTGCTGGGTGCTCAATGCTCGGGGTGCTGGGTGCTCAGTGCTCAGGGTGCTGAGTGCTCAGTGCTCAGTGCTCAGGGTGCTGGGTGCTCAGTGCTCAGTGCTCAGGGTGCTGGGTGTTCAGTACTCAGGGTGCTGGGTTCTCAGTACTCAGGGTGCTGGGTGCTCAGTGCTCAGGGTGCTGGGTGCTCAGTGCTCACGATGCTGGGTGCTCAGTACTCAGGGTGCTGGGTGCTCAGTTCTCAGGGTGCTGGGTGCACAGTGTTCGGGGTGCTCGGTGCTCAGTGCTCAGGGTGCTGGGTGCTCAGTACTCAGGGTGCTGGGTGCTCAGTGCTCGGGGTGCTGGGTGCTCAGTGCTCGGGGTGCTGGGTGCTCAGTACTCAGGGTGCTCGGTGCTCAGTGCTCGGGGTGCTGGGTGCTCAGTGCTCGGGGTGCTGGGTGCTCAGTACTCGGGGTGCTGGGTGCTCAGTGCTCAGGGTGCTGGTTCTCAGTGCTCGGGGGTACTGGGTACTCAGTGCTCAGTACACAGGGTGCTGAGTGCTCAGTGCTCGGGGTGCTGGGGGCTCAGTGCTCAGTACTCAGGGTGCTGGGTGCTCAGTGCTCGGGGTGCTGGGTGCTCAGAGCTCGGGGTGCTCGGTGCTCAGTACTCAGGGTTCTCAGTGCTCAGTGCTCAGGGTGCTGGGTGCTCAGTGCCCAGGGTGCTGGGTGCTCAGTGCTCAGGGTGCTGCGTTCTCAGTGCTCAGGGTTCTGGGTGCTCAGTACTCAGTGCTCAGGATGCTGGGTGCTCAGTGCTCAGGGTGCTGGGTGCTCAGTACTCAGGGTGCTGGGTTCTCCGTACTCAGGGTGCTGGGTGCACAGTGCTAGGGGTGCTGGGTGCTCAGTGCTCGGGGTCTGGGTGCTCAGTACTCAGGGTGCTGGGTGCTCAGTGCTCGGGGTGCTGGGTGCTGAGTGCTCAGGGTGCTGGGTGCTCAGTGCTCGGGGTGCTCGGTGCTCAGTACACAGGGTGCTGGGTGCTCAGTGCTCGGGGTGCTGGGTGCTCAGTGCTCAGTACTCAGGGTGCTGGGTGCTCAGTGCTCGGGGTGCTGGGTGCTCAGTACTCAGCGTGCTGGGTGCTCAGTACTCAGGGTGCTGGGTGCTCAGTGCTCAGGGTGCTGGGTGCCCAGTGCTCAGGGTGCTGGGTGCTCAGTGATCGGGGTGCTGGGTGCTCAGTACTCAGGGTGCTCAGTGCTCGGGGAGCTCGGTGCTCAGTACTCAGGGTGCTGGGTGCTCAGTACTCAGTGCTCGGGGTCCTGGGTGCTCCGTGCTCGGGGTGCTGGGTGCTCAGTGCTCTGGGTGCTTAGTGCTCAGTACTCAGGGTGCTGGGTGCTCAGTACTCAGGGTGCTCAGTGCTCGGGGTGCTGGGTGCTCAGTGCTCAGGTTGATAGGTGCTCAGTACTCAGGATGCTGTGTACTCAGTACTCAGGGTGCTGGGTGCTCAGTGCTCGGGATCCTGGGTGCTCAGTGCTCAGGGTGCTCAGTGCTCAGTTCTCAGGGTGCTCAGTGCTCAGTACTCAGGGTGCTGAGTGCTCAGTGCTCAGGGTGCTGGGTGCTCAGTACTCAGGGTGCTGGGTGCTCGGTGCTCAGTACGCTGGGTGCTCAGTACTCAGGGTGCTGGGTGCTCAGTACTCAGGGTGCTCGGTGCTCAGTACTCAGGGTGCTGGGTGCTCAGTGCTCGGGGTGCTGGGTGCTCAGTGCTCAGGGTGCTGGGTGCTCAGTGCTCGGGGTGCTCGGTGCTCAGTACGCTGGGTGCTCAGTACTCAGGGTGCTGGGTGCTCAGTACTCAGGGTGCTGGGTGCTTAGTACTCAGGGTGCTGGGTGCTCAGTGCTCAGGTTGCTGGGTGCTCAGTGCTCAGTGTTCAGGGTGCTGGGTGCTCAGTGCTCAGGGTGCTGGGTGCTCGGCGCTCGGGGTGCTGGGTGCTTAGTGCTCGGGGTGCTGGGTGCTCAGTACTCAGGGTGCTGGGTGGTCAGTACTCACGGTGCTGGGTGCTCAGTACTCGGGGTGCTGGGTGCTCACTACTCAGGGTGCTGGGTGCTCAGTACTCAGGGTGCTGGGTGCTCAGTGCTCGGGGTGCTCGGTGCTCAGTACTCAGGGTGCTGGGTGCTCAGTGCTCAGGGTGCTGGGTGCTCAGTACTCAGTGTGCTGGGTGCTCAGTGCTCAGGGTGCTGGGTGCTCAGTACTCAGGGTGCTGAGTACTCAGGGTGCTGGGTGCTCAGTACTCAGGGTGCTCAGGACTCAGGGTGCTGGGTGCTCAGTGCTCGGGGTGCTGGGTGCTCAGTACTCAGGGTGCTCAGTACTCAGGGTGCTGGGTGCTCAGTGCTCGGGGTGCTGGGTGCTCAGTGCTCAGGGTGATCGGTGCTCAGTACTCAGGATGCTGGGTGCTCAGTACTCAGGGTACTGGGTGCTCAGTGCTCAGGGTGCTGGGTGCTCAGTGCTCGGGGTGCTGGGTGCTCAGTACTCGGGGTGCTGGGTGCTCAGTGCTCAGGGTGCTGGTTCTCAGTGCTCGGGGGTACTGGGTACTCAGTGCTCAGTACACAGGGTGCTGAGTGCTCAGTGCTCGGGGTGCTGGGTGCTCAGTGCTCAGTACTCAGGGTGCTGGGTGCTCAGTGCTCGGGGTGCTGGGTGCTCAGAGCTCGGGGTGCTCGGTGCTCAGTACTCAGGGTTCTCAGTGCTCAGTGCTCAGGGTGCTGGGTGCTCAGTGCCCAGGGTGCTGGGTTCTCAGTGCTCAGGGTGCTGCGTTCTCAGTGCTCAGGGTGCTGGGTGCTCAGTACTCAGTGCTCAGGATGCTGGGTGCTCAGTGCTCAGGGTGCTGGGTGCTCAGTACTCAGGGTGCTGGGTTCTCCGTACTCAGGGTGCTGGGTGCACAGTGCTAGGGGTGCTGGGTGCTCAGTGCTCGGGGTCTGGGTGCTCAGTACTCAGGGTGCTGGGTGCTCAGTGCTCGGGGTGCTGGGTGCTGAGTGCTCAGGGTGCTGGGTGCTCAGTGCTCGGGGTGCTCGGTGCTCAGTACACAGGGTGCTGGGTGCTCAGTGCTCGGGGTGCTGGGTGCTCAGTGCTCAGTACTCAGGGTGCTGGGTGCTCAGTGCTCGGGGTGCTGGGTGCTCAGTACTCAGCGTGCTGGGTGCTCAGTACTCAGGGTGCTGGGTGCTCAGTGCTCAGGGTGCTGGGTGCCCAGTGCTCAGGGTGCTGGGTGCTCAGTGATCGGGGTGCTGGGTGCTCAGTACTCAGGGTGCTCAGTGCTCGGGGAGCTCGGTGCTCAGTACTCAGGGTGCTGGGTGCTCAGTACTCAGTGCTCGGGGTCCTGGGTGCTCCGTGCTCGGGGTGCTGGGTGCTCAGTGCTCTGGGTGCTTAGTGCTCAGTACTCAGTGTGCTGGGTGCTCAGTACTCAGGGTGCTCAGTGCTCGGGGTGCTGGGTGCTCAGTGCTCAGGGTGATAGGTGCTCAGTACTCAGGATGCTGTGTACTCAGTACTCAGGGTGCTGGGTGCTCAGTGCTCGGGGTGCTCGGTGCTCAGTACTCAGGGTGCTGAGTGCTCAGTACTCAGGGTGCTGGGTGCTCAGTACTCAGGGTGCTGGGTGCTCAGTGCTCGGGGTGCTGGGTGCTCAGTGCTCAGGGTGCTCAGTGCTCAGTTCTCAGGGTGCTCAGTGCTCAGTACTCAGGGTGCTGAGTGCTCAGTGCTCAGGGTGCTGGGTGCTCAGTACTCAGGGTGCTGGGTGCTCGGTGCTCAGTACGCTGGGTGCTCAGTACTCAGGGTGCTGGGTGCTCAGTACTCAGGGTGCTCGGTGCTCAGTACTCAGGGTGCTGGGTGCTCAGTGCTCGGGGTGCTGGGTGCTCAGTACTCAGGGTGCTGGGTGCTCAGTGCTCGGGGTGCTCGGTGCTCAGTACGCTGGGTGCTCAGTACTCAGGGTGCTGGGTGCTCAGTACTCAGGGTGCTGGGTGCTTAGTACTCAGGGTGCTGGGTGCTCAGTGCTCAGGTTGCTGGGTGCTCAGTGCTCAGTGCTCAGGGTGCTGGGTGCTCAGTGCTCAGGGTGCTGGGTGCTCGGCGCTCGGGGTGCTGGGTGCTTAGTGCTCGGGGTGCTGGGTGCTCAGTACTCAGGGTGCTGGGTGGTCAGTACTCACGGTGCTGGGTGCTCAGTACTCGGGGTGCTGGGTGCTCACTACTCAGGTTGCTGGGTGCTCAGTACTCAGGGTGCTGGGTGCTCAGTGCTCGGGGTGCTCGGTGCTCAGTACTCAGGGTGCTGGGTGCTCAGTGCTCAGGGTGCTGGGTGCTCAGTACTCAGTGTGCTGGGTGCTCAGTGCTCAGGGTGCTGGGTGCTCAGTACTCAGGGTGCTCAGTACTCAGGGTGCTGGGTGCTCAGTACTCAGGGTGCTCAGGACTCAGGGTGCTGGGTGCTCAGTGCTCGGGGTGCTGGGTGCTCAGTACTCAGGGTGCTCAGTACTCAGGGTGCTGGGTGCTCAGTGCTCGGGGTGCTGGGTGCTCAGTGCTCAGGGTGATCGGTGCTCAGTACTCAGGATGCTGGGTGCTCAGTACTCAGGGTGCTGGATGCTCAGTACTCAGGGTGCTGGTTGCTCAGTCCTCCGCGTGCTCAGTGCTCAGGGTGCTGGGTGCTCAGTGCTCGGGGTGCTGGGTGCTCAGTGCTCAGGTTGCTGGGTGCTCAGTGCTCAGGGTGCTCAGTGCTCAGTACTCAGGGTGCTGGGTGCTCATTACTCAGGGTGCTTGGTGCTCAGTGCTCAGGGTGCTGGGTGCTCAGTGCTCGGGGTGCTGGGTGCTCAGTGCTCAGGGTGCTGGGTGCTCAGTGCTCAGGGTGCTCAGTGCTCAGTACTCAGGGTGCTGGGTGCTCAGTACTCAGGGTACTGGGTGCTCAGTGCTCATGGTGCTGGGTGCTCAGTGCTCGGGGTGCTGGGTGCTCAGTATTCAGGGTGCTGGGTGCTCAGTACTCAGGGTGCTGGGTGCTCAGTGCTCGGGGGGCTGGGTGCTCAGTTCTCAGGGTGCTGGGTGCTCATTACTTAGGGTGCTGGGTGCTCAGTGCTCGGGGTGCTCGGTGCTCAGTACTCAAGGTGCTGGGTGCTCAGTGCTCACGGTACTGGGTGCTCAGTCCTCGGGGTGCTCCGTGCTCAGTGCTCAGGGTGCTGGGTGCTCAGTGATCAGGCTGCTCGGTGCTCAGTACTCATGGTGCTGGGTGCTCATTCTCGGGGTGCTGGGTGCTCAGTACTCAGGTTGCTCAGTACTCTGGGTGCTCGGTGCTCAGTACTCATGGTGCTGGGTGCTCAGTACTCAGGGTGCTCGGTGCTCAGTTCTCAGGGTGCTCGGTGCTCAGTGTTTGGGGTGCTGGGTGCTCAGTACTCAGGGTGCTGGGTGCTCAGTGTTCAGGGTGCTGGGTGCTCAGTGCTCAGCGTGCTGGGTGCTCAGTACTCAGTGCTCAGGATGCTGGGTGCTCAGTGCTCAGGGTGCTCAGTGCTCGGGGTGCAGGGTGCTCAGTACTCAGGGTGCTGGGTGCTCAGTACTCAGGGTGCTCAGTACTCAGGGTACTGGGTGCTCAGTGCTCAGGGTGCTGGGTGCTCAGTACTCAGGGTGCTGGGTGCTCAGTGCTCAGGGTGCTTGGTGCTCAGTTCTCGGGGTGCTGGGTGCTCATTCTCGGGGTGCTGGGTGCTCAGTACTCAGGGTGCTGGGTGCTCAGTGCTCGGGGTGCTCGGTGCTCAGTACACAGGGTGCTGGGTGCTCAGTGCACGGGGTGCTGGGTGCTCCGTACTCAGGGTGCTGGGTGCTCAGTTCTCAGTACTCAGCGTGCTCTGTGCTCAGTGCTCAGAGTGTTTGATGCTCAGTACTCAGGGTGCTGGGTTCTCAGTGCTCAGTGCTCAGGGTGCTCAGTGCTCAGGGTGCTGGGTGCTCAGCGTGCTGGGTGCTCAGTGCTCGGGGTGCTGGGTGCTCAGTGCTCAGGGTGCTGGGTTCTCAGTGCTCAGTGCTCAGGGTGCTGGGTGCTCAGTGCTCAGTGCTCAGGGTGCTGGGTGTTCAGTACTCAGGGTGCTGGGTGCTCAGTACTCAGGGTGCTGGGTGCTCAGTGCTCAGGGTGCTGGGTGCTCAGTGCTCACGATGCTGGGTGCTCAGTACTCAGGGTGCTGGGTGCTCAGTTCTCAGGGTGCTGGGTGCACAGTGTTCGGGGTGCTCGGTGCTCAGTGCTCGGGGTGCTGGGTGCTCAGTACTCAGGGTGCTGGGTGCTCAGTACTCAGGGTGCTGGTTGCTCAGTCCTCAGCGTGCTCAGTGCTCAGGGTGCTGGGTGCTCAGTGCTCGGGGTGCATGGTGCTCAGTACTCAGGGTGCTGAGTGCTCAGTACTCAGGGTGCTGGGTGCTCAGCGCTCAGGGTGCTGGGTGCTCAGTGCTCAGGGTGCACAGTGCTCAGTACTCAGGGTGCTTGGTGCTCATTACTCAGGGTGCTTGGTGCTCAGTGCTCGGGGTGCAGGGTGCTCAGTACTCAGGGTGCTGGGTGCTCAGTGCTCAGGGTGCTGGGTGCTCAGTGCTCGGGGTGCTGGGTGCTCAGTACTCAGGGTGCTGGGTGCTCAGTACTCAGGGTGCTGGGTGCTCAGTGCTCGGGGGGCTGGGTGCTCAGTGCTCAGGGTGCTGGGTGCTCATTACTTAGGGTGCTGGGTGCTCAGTGCTCGGGGTGCTCGATGCTCAGTACTCAAGGTGCTGGGTGCTCAGTGCTCACTGTGCTGGGTGCTCAGTCCTCGGGGTGCTCCGTGCTCAGTGCTCAGGGTGCTGGGTGCTCAGTGCTCAGGGTGCTCGGTGCTCAGTACTCATGGTGCTGGGTGCTCATTCTCGGGGTGCTGGGTGCTCAGTACTCAGGTTGCTCAGTACTCTGGGTGCTCGGTGCTCAGTACTCATGGTGCTGGGTGCTCAGTACTCAGGGTGCTCGGTGCTCAGTTCTCAGGGTGCTCGGTGCTCAGTGTTTGGGGTGCTGGGTGCTCAGTACTCAGGGTGCTGGGTGCTCAGTGTTCAGGGTGCTTGGTGCTCAGTGCTCAGCGTGCTGGGTGCTCAGTACTCAGTGCTCAGGATGCTGGGTGCTCAGTGCTCAGGGTGCTCAGTGCTCGGGGTGCAGGGTGCTCAGTACTCAGGGTGCTGGGTGCTCAGTACTCAGGGTGCTCAGTACTCAGGGTGCTGGGTGCTCAGTGCTCGGGGTGCTGGATGCTCTGTACTCAGGGTGCTGGGTGCTCAGTGCTCAGGGTGCTGGGTGCTCAGTGCTCGGGGTGCTGGGTGCTCATTCTCGGGGTGCTGGGTGCTCAGTACTCAGGGTGGTGGGTGCTCAGTGCTCGGGGTGCTCGGTGCTCAGTACACAGGGTGCTGGGTGCTCAGTGCTCGGGGTGCTGGGTGCTCAGTACTCAGGGTGCTGGGTGCTCAGTGCTCAGTACTCAGCGTGCTCTGTGCTCAGTGCTCAGAGTGTTGGATGCTCAGTACTCAGGGTGCTGGGTGCTCAGTGCTCAGGGTGCTCAGTGCTCAGGGTGCTGGGTGCTCAGGGTGCTGGGTGCTCAATGCTCGGGGTGCTGGGTGCTCAGTGCTCAGGGTGCTGGGTGCTCAGTGCTCAGTGCTCAGGGTGCTGGGTGCTCAGTGCTCAGTGCTCAGGGTGCTGGGTGTTCAGTACTCAGGGTGCTGGGTTCTCAGTACTCAGGGTGCTGGGTGCTCAGTGCTCAGGGTGCTGGGTGCTCAGTGCTCACGATGCTGGGTGCTCAGTACTCAGGGTGCTGGGTGCTCAGTTCTCAGGGTGCTGGGTGCACAGTGTTCGCGGTGCTCGGTGCTCAGTGCTCAGGGTGCTGGGTGCTCAGTACTCAGGGTGCTGGGTGCTCAGTGCTCGGGGTGCTGGGTGCTCTGTGCTCGGGGTGCTGGGTGCTCAGTACTCAGGGTGCTCGGTGCTCAGTGATCGGGGTGCTGGGTGCTCAGTGCTCGGGGTGCTGGGTGCTCAGTACTCGGGGTGCTGGGTGCTCAGTGCTCAGGGTGCTGGTTCTCAGTGCTCGGGGGTACTGGGTACTCAGTGCTCAGTACACAGGGTGCTGAGTGCTCAGTGCTCGGGGTGCTGGGTGCTCAGTGCTCAGTACTCAGGGTGCTGGGTGCTCAGTGCTCGGGGTGCTGGGTGCTCAGTGCTCGGGGTGCTCGGTGCTCAGTACTCAGGGTTCTCAGTGCTCAGTGCTCGGGGTGCTCGGTGCTCAGTACTCAAGGTGCTGGGTGCTCAGTGCTCACGGTACTGGGTGCTCAGTCCTCGGGGTGCTGGGTGCTCAGTACTCAGGGTGCTCAGTGCTCAGTACTCGGGGTACTGGGTGCTCAGTACTCAGGGTGCTCAGTGCTCAGTACTCGGGGTTCTGGGTGCTCAGTGCTCAGGGTGCTCAGTGCTCAGTGCTCGGGGTGCTGGATGCTCAGTGCTCGGTGTGCTGTGTGCTCAGTGCTCAGAGTGCTGGGTGCTCAGTACTCAGGTTGCTGGGTGCTCAGTGCTCAGGGTGCTGGGTGCTCAGTACTCAGGGTGCTGGGTGCTCAGTACTCAGGGTGCTGGGTGCTCAGTGCTCGGGGTGCTCGGTGCTCAGTACACAGGGTGCTGGGTGCTCAGTGCTCAGGGTGCTGGGTGCTCAGTACTCAGGGTGCTGGGTGCTCAGTGCTCAGTACTCAGCGTGCTCTGTGCTCAGTGCTCAGAGTGTTTGATGCTCAGTACTCAGGGTGCTGGGTGCTCAGTGCTCAGTGCTCAGGGTGCTCAGTGCTCAGGGTGCTGGGTGCTTAGGGTGCTGGGTGCTGGGTGCTCAGTACTCAGGGTGCTGGGTGCTCAGTGCTCAGTGCTCAGGGTGCTCAGTGCTCAGGGTGCTGGGTGCTTAGGGTGCTGGGTGCTGGGTGCTCAGTACTCAGGGTGCTGGGTGCTCAGTACTCAGGGTGCTGGGTGCTCAGTGCTCGGGGTGCTCGGTGCTCAGTACACAGGGTGCTGGGTGCTCAGTGCTCAGGGTGCTGGGTGCTCAGTACTCAGGGTGCTGGGTGCTCAGTGCTCAGTGCTCAGGGTGCTCAGTGCTCAGGGTGCTGGGTGCTTAGGGTGCTGGGTGCTCAGTACTCAGGGTGCTGGGTGCTCAGTACTCAGGGTGCTCAGTGCTCAGGGTGCTGGGTGATCACTGCTCGGGGTGCTCGGTGCTCAGTACTCAGGGTGCTGAGTGCTCAGTACTCAGGGTGCTGGGTGCTCAGTACTCAGGGTGCTGGGTGATCAGTGCTCGGGGTGCTGGGTGCTCAGTGCTCAGGGTGCTCAGTGCTCAGTACTCAGGGTGCTCAGTGCTCAGTACTCAGGGTGCTGGGTGCTCAGTGCTCAGGGTGCTGGGTGCTCAGTACTCAGGGTGCTGGGTGCTCGGTGCTCAGTACGCTGGGTGCTCAGTACTCAGGGTGCTGGGTGCTCAGTACTCAGGGTGCTGGGTGCTTAGTACTCAGGCTGCTGGGTGCTCAGTGCTCAGGGTGCTGGGTGCTCAGTGCTCAGTACTCAGGGTGCTGGGTGCTCAGTGCTCAGGGTGCTGGGTGCTTGGTGCTCGGGGTGCTGGGTGCTTAGTGCTCGGTGTGCTGGGTGCTCAGTACTCAGGGTGCTGGGTGGTCAGTACTCACGATGCTGGGTGCTCAGTACTCGGGGTGCTGGGTGCTCACTACTCAGTGTGCTGGGTGCTCAGTACTCAGCGTGCTCGGTGCTCAGTGCTTGGGGTGCTGGGTGCTCAGTACTCAGGGTGCTGGGTGCTCAGTGCTCAGGGTGCTGCGTGCTCAGTGCTCAGGGTGCTGGGTGCTCAGTACTCAGTGCTCAGGATGCTGGGTGCTCAGTGCTCGGGCTGCTGGGTGCTCAGTGCTCAGGGTGCTGGGTGCTCAGTACTCAGGGTGCTGGGTTCTCCGTACTCAGGGTGCTGGGTGCACAGTGCTAGGGGTGCTGGGTGCTCAGTGCTCGGGGTCTGGGTGCTCAGTACTCAGGGTGCTGGGTGCTCAGTGCTCGGGGTGCTGGGTGCTGAGTGCTCAGGGTGCTGGGTGCTCAGTGCTCGGGGTGCTCGGTGCTCAGTACTCAGGGTGCTGGGTGCTCAGTGCTCGGGGTGGTGGGTGCTCAGTACTCATCGTGCTGGGTGCTCAGTACTCAGGGTGCTGGGTGCTCAGTGCTCAGGGTGCTGGGTGCTCAGTGCTCAGGGTGCTGGGTGCTCAGTGATCGGGGTGCTGGGTGCTCAGTACTCAGGGTGCTCAGTGCTCGGGGAGCTCGGTGCTCAGTACTCAGGGTGCTGGGTGCTCAGTACTCAGGGCTCGGGGTCCTGGGTGCTCCGTGCTCGGGGTGCTGGGTGCTCAGTGCTCTGGGTGCTTAGTGCTCAGTACTCAGGGTGCTGGGTGCTCAGTACTCAGGGTGCTCAGTGCTCGGGGTGCTGGGTGCTCAGTGCTCAGGGTGATAGGTGCTCAGTACTCAGGATGCTGTGTACTCAGTACTCAGGGTGCTGGGTGCTCAGTGCTCGGGGTGCTCGGTGCTCAGTACTCAGGGTGCTGAGTGCTCAGTACTCAGGGTGCTGGGTGCTCAGTACTCAGGGTGCTGGGTGCTCAGTGCTCGGGGTGCTGGGTGCTCAGTGCTCAGGGTGCTCAGTGCTCAGTTCTCAGGGTGCTCAGTGCTCAGTACTCAGGGTACTGAGTGCTCAGTGCTCAGGGTGCTGGGTGCTCAGTACTCAGGGTGCTGGGTGCTCGGTGCTCAGTACGCTGGGTGCTCAGTACTCAGGATGCTCGGTGCTCAGTACTCAGCGTGCTGGGTGCTCAGTGCTCGGGGTGCTGGGTGCTCAGTACTCAGGGTGCTGGGTGCTCAGTGCTCGGGGTGCTCGGTGCTCAGTACGCTGGGTGCTCAGTACTCAGGGTGCTGGGTGCTTAGTACTCAGGGTGCTGGGTGCTCAGTGCTCAGGGTGCTGGGTGCTCAGTGCTCAGTGCTCAGGGTGCTTGGTGCTCAGTGCTCAGGGTGCTGGGTGCTCAGTACTCAGGGTGCTGGGTGGTCAGTACTCACGGTGCTGGGTGCTCAGTACTCGGGGTGCTGGGTGCTCACTACTCAGGGTGCTGGGTGCTCACTACTCAGGGTGCTGGGTGCTCAGTACTCAGGGTGCTGGGTGCTCAATGCTCGGGGTGCTCGGTGCTCAGTACTCAGGGTGCTGGGTGCTCAGTGCTCAGGGTGCTGGGTGCTCAGTACTCAGTGTGCTGGGTGCTCAGTGCTCAGGGTGCTGGGTGCTCAGTACTCAGGGTGCTCAGTACTCAGGGTGCTGGGTGCTCAGTACTCAGGGTGCTCAGGACTCAGGGTGCTGGGTGCTCAGTGCTCGGGGTGCTGGCTGCTCAGTACTCAGGGTGCTCAGTACTCAGGGTGCTGGGTGCTCAGTGCTCGGGGTGCTGGGTGCTCAGTGCTCAGGGTGATCGGTGCTCAGTACTCAGGGTGCTGGGTGCTCAGTGCTCAGGGTGCTCAGTGCTCAGTACTCAGGGTGCTGGGTGCTCATTACTCAGGGTGCTTGGTGCTCAGTGCTCGGGGTGCTGGGTGCTCAGTACTCAGGGTACTGGGTGCTCAGTGCTCAGGGTGCTGGGTGCTCAGTGCTCGGGGTGCTGGGTGCTCAGTATTCAGGGTGCTGGGTACTCAGTACTCAGGGTGCTGGGTGCTCAGTGCTCGGGGGCTGGGTGCTCAGTGCTCAGGGTGCTGGGTGCTCATTACTTAGGGTGCTGGGTGCTCAGTGCTCGGGGTGCTCGGTGCTCAGTACTCAAGGTGCTGGGTGCTCAGTGCTCACGGTGCTGGGTGCTCAGTCCTCGGGGTGCTCCGTGCTCAGTGCTCAGGGTGCTGTGTGCTCAGTGATCAGGGTGCTCGGTGCTCAGTACTCATGGTGCTGGGTGCTCATTCTCGGGGTGCTGGGTGCTCAGTACTCAGGTTGCTCAGTACTCTGGGTGCTCGATGCTCAGTACTCATGGTGCTGGGTGCTCAGTACTCAGGGTGCTCGGTGCTCAGTTCTCAGGGTGCTCGGTGCTCAGTGTTTGGGGTGCTGGGTGCTCAGTACTCAGGGTGCTCGGTGCTCAGTGTTCAGGGTGCTGGGTGCTCAGTGCTCAGCGTGCTGGGTGCTCAGTACTCAGTGCTCAGGATGCTGGGTGCTCAGTGCTCAGGGTGCTCAGTGCTCGGGGTGCAGGGTGCTCAGTACTCAGGGTGCTGGGTGCTCAGTACTCAGGGTGCTCAGTGCTCGGGGTGCTGGGTGCTCAGTGCTCAGGGTGATAGGTGCTCAGTACTCAGGATGCTGTGTACTCAGTACTCAGGGTGCTGGGTGCTCAGTGCTCGGGGTGCTCGGTGCTCAGTACTCAGGGTGCTGAGTGCTCAGTACTCAGGGTGCTGGGTGCTCAGTACTCAGTGTGCTGGGTGCTCAGTGCTCGGGGTGCTGGGTGCTCAGTGCTCAGGGTGCTCAGTGCTCAGTTCTCAGGGTGCTCAGTGCTCAGTACTCAGGGTGCTGAGTGCTCAGTGCTCAGGGTGCTGGGTGCTCAGTACTCAGGGTGCTGGGTGCTCGGTGCTCAGTACGCTGGGTGCTCAGTACTCAGGGTGCTGGGTGCTCAGTACTCAGGGTGCTCGGTGCTCAGTACTCAGCGTGCTGGGTGCTCAGTGCTCAGGGTGCTGGGTGCTCAGTACTCAGGGTGCTGGGTGCTCAGTGCTCGGGGTGCTCGGTGCTCAGTACGCTGGGTGCTCAGTACTCAGGGTGCTGGGTGCTTAGTACTCAGGGTGCTGGGTGCTCAGTGCTCAGGGTGCTGGGTGCTCAGTGCTCAGTGCTCAGGGTGCTGGGTGCTCAGTGCTCAGGTTGCTGGGTGCTCAGTACTCAGGGTGCTGGGTGGTCAGTACTCACGGTGCTGGGTGCTCAGTACTCGGGGTGCTGGGTGCTCACTACTCAGGGTGCTGGGTGCTCAGTACTCAGGGTGCTGGGTGCTCAGTGCTCGGGGTGCTCGTTGCTCAGTACTCAGGGTGCTGGGTGCTCAGTGCTCAGGGAGCTGGGTGCTCAGTACTCAGTGTGCTGGGTGCTCAGTTCTCAGGGTGCTGGGTGCTCAGTACTCAGGGTGCTCAGTACTCAGGGTGCTGGGTGCTCAGTACTCAGGGTGCTCATGACTCAGGGTGCTGGGTGCTCAGTGCTCGGGGTGCTGGCTGCTCAGTACTCAGGGTGCTCAGTACTCAGGGTGCTGGGTGCTCAGTGCTCGGGGTGCTGGGTGCTCAGTGCTCAGGGTGATCGGTGCTCAGTACTCAGGGTGCTGGGTGCTCAGTGCTCAGGGTGCTCAGTGCTCAGTACTCAGGGTGCTGGGTGCTCATTACTCAGGGTGCTTGGTGCTCAGTGCTCGGGGTGCTGGGTGCTCAGTACTCAGGGTACTGGGTGCTCAGTGCTCAGGGTGCTGGGTGCTCAGTGCTCGGGGTGCTGGGTGCTCAGTATTCAGGGTGCTGGGTGCTCAGTACTCAGGGTGCTGGGTGCTCAGTGCTCGGGGGGCTGGGTGCTCAGTGCTCAGTGTGCTGGGTGCTCATTACTTAGGGTGCTGGGTGCTCAGTGCTCGGGGTGCTCGGTGCTCAGTACTCAAGGTGCTGGGTGCTCAGTGCTCACGGTGCTGGGTGCTCAGTCCTCGGGGTGCTCCGTGCTCAGTGCTCAGGGTGCTGGGTGCTCAGTGATCAGGGTGCTCGGTGCTCAGTACTCATGGTGCTGGGTGCTCATTCTCGGGGTGCTGGGTGCTCAGTACTCAGGTTGCTCAGTACTCTGGGTGCTCGATGCTCAGTACTCATGGTGCTGGGTGCTCAGTACTCAGGGTGCTCGGTGCTCAGTTCTCAGGGTGCTCGGTGCTCAGTGTTTGGGGTGCTGGGTGCTCAGTACTCAGGGTGCTCGGTGCTCAGTGTTCAGGGTGCTGGGTGCTCAGTGCTCAGCGTGCTGGGTGCTCAGTACTCAGTGCTCAGGATGCTGGGTGCTCAGTGCTCAGGGTGCTCAGTGCTCGGGGTGCAGGGTGCTCAGTACTCAGGGTGCTGGGTGCTCAGTTCTCAGTACTCAGCGTGCTCTGTGCTCAGTGCTCAGAGTGTTTGATGCTCAGTACTCAGGGTGCTGGGTGCTCAGTGCTCAGGGTGCTGGGTGCTCAGTACTCAGGGTGCTGGGTGCTCAGTGCTCAGGGTGCTTGGTGCTTAGTTCTCGGGATGCTGGGTGCTCATTCTCGGTGTGCTGGGTGCTCAGTACTCAGGGTGCTGGGTGCTCAGTGCTCGGGGTGCTCGGTGCTCAATACACAGGGTGCTGGGTGCTCAGTGCTCGGGGTGCTGGGTGCTCAGTACTCAGGGTGCTGGGTGCTCAGTTCTCAGTACTCAGCGTGCTCTGTGCTCAGTGCTCAGAGTGTTTGATGCTCAGTACTCAGGGTGCTGGGTGCTCAGTGCTCAGTGCTCAGGGTGCTCAGTGCTCAGGGTGCTGGGTGCTCAGGGTGCTGGGTGCTCAGTGCTCGGGGTGCTGGGTGCTCAGTGCTCAGGGTGCTGGGTGCTCAGTGCTCAGTGCTCAGGGTGCTGGGTGCTCAGTGCTCAGTGCTCAGGGTGCTGGGTGTTCAGTACTCAGGGTGCTGGGTTCTCAGTACTCAGGGTGCTGGGTGCTCAGTGCTCAGGGTGCTGGGTTCTCAGTGCTCACGATGCTGGGTGCTCAGTACTCAGGGTGCTGGGTGCTCAGTTCTCAGGGTGCTGGGTGCACAGTGTTCGGGGTGCTCGGTGCACAGTGCTCGGGGTGCTGGGTGCTCAGTACTCAGGGTGCTGGGTGCTCAGTACTCAGGGTGCTGGTTGCTCAGTCCTCAGCGTGCTCAGTGCTCAGGGTGCTGGGTGCTCAGTGCTCGGGGTGCTCGGTGCTCAGTACTCAGGGTGCTGAGTGCTCAGTACTCAGGGTGCTCGGTGCTCAGTGCTCAGGGTGCTGGGTGCTCAGTGCTCTGGGTGCTCAGTGCTCAGTACTCAGGGTGCTGGGTGCTCATTACTCAGGGTGCTTGGTGCTCAGTGCTCGGGGTGCAGGGTGCTCAGTACTCAGGGTGCTGGGTGCTCAGTGCTCAGGGTGCTGGGTGCTCAGTGCTCGGGGGGCTGGGTGCTCAGTGCTCAGGGTGCTGGGTGCTCATTACGTAGGGTGCTGGGTGCTCAGTGCTCGGGGTGCTGGGTGCTCAGTGCTCGGGGTGCTTGGTGCTCAGTGCTCGGGGTGCTGGGTGCTCAGTACTCAAGGTGCTGGGTGCTCAGTGCTCACGGTGCTGGGTGCTCAGTCCTCGGGGTGCTCCGTGCTCAGTGCTCAGGGTGCTGGGTGCTCAGTGCTCAGGGTGCTCGGTGCTCAGTACTCATGGTGCTGGGTGCTCATTCTCGGGGTGCTGGGTGCTCAGTACTCAGGTTGCTCAGTACTCTGGGTGCTCGGTGCTCAGTACTCATGGTGCTGGGTGCTCAGTACTCAGGGTGTTCGGTGCTCAGTTCTCAGGGTGCTCGGTGCTCAGTGTTTGGGGTGCTGGGTGCTCAGTACTCAGGGTGCTGGGTGCTCAGTGTTCAGGGTGCTTGGTGCTCAGTGCTCAGCGTGCTGGGTGCTCAGTACTCAGTGCTCAGGATGCTGGGTGCTCAGTGCTCAGGGTGCTCAGTGCTCGGGGTGCAGGGTGCTCAGTACTCAGGGTGCTGGGTGCTCAGTACTCAGGGTGCTCAGTACTCAGGGTGCTGGGTGCTCAGTGCTCGGGGTGCTGGGTGCTCAGTACTCAGGGTGCTGGGTGCTCAGTGCTCAGGGTGCTGGGTGCTCAGTGCTCGGGGTGCTGGGTGCTCATTCTCGGGGTGCTGGGTGCTCAGTACTCAGGGTGGTGGGTGCTCAGTGCTCGGGGTGCTCGGTGCTCAGTACACAGGGTGCTGGGTGCTCAGTGCTCGGGGTGCTGGGTGCTCAGTACTCAGTGTGCTGGGTGCTCAGTGCTCAGTACTCAGCGTGCTCTGTGCTCAGTGCTCAGAGTGTTGGATGCTCAGTACTCAGGGTGGTGGGTGCTCAGTGCTCAGGGTGCTCAGTGCTCAGAGTGCTGGGTGCTCAGGGTGCTGGGTGCTCAATGCTCGGGGTGCTGGGTGCTCAGTGCTCAGGGTGCTGGGTGCTCAGTGCTCAGTGCTCAGGGTGCTGGGTGCTCAGTGCTCAGTGCTCAGGGTCCTGGGTGTTCAGTACTCAGGGTGCTGGGTTCTCAGTACTCAGGGTGCTGGGTGCTCAGTGCTCAGGGTGCTGGGTGCTCAGTGCTCACGATTCTGTGTGCTCAGTACTCAGGGTGCTGGGTGCTCAGTTCTCAGGGTGCTGGGTGCACAGTGTTCGGGGTGCTCGGTGCTCAGTGCTCAGGGTACTGGGTGCTCAGTACTCAGGGTGCTGGGTGCTCAGTGCTCGGGGTGCTGGGTGCTCAGTGCTCGGGGTGCTGGGTGCTCAGTACTCAGGGTGCTCGGTGCTCAGTGCTCGGGGTGCTGGGTGCTCAGTGCTCGGGTTGCTGGGTGCTCAGTACTCGGGGTGCTGGGTGCTCAGTGCTCAGGATGCTGGTTCTCAGTGCTCGGGGGTACTGGGTACTCAGTGCTCAGTACACAGGGCGCTGAGTGCTCAGTGCTCGGGGTGCTGGGTGCTCAGTGCTCAGTACTCAGGGTGCTGGGTGCTCAGTGCTCGGGGTGCTGGGTGCTCAGAGCTCGGGGTGCTCGGTGCTCAGTACTCAGGGTTCTCAGTGCTCAGTGCTCAGGGTGCTGGGTGCTCAGTGCCCAGGGTGCTGGGTGCTCAGTGCTCAGGGTGCTGCGTGCTCAGTGCTCAGGGTGCTGGGTGCTCAGTACTCAGTGCTCAGGATGCTGGGTGATCAGTGCTCGGGCTGCTGGGTGCTCAGTGCTCAGGGTGCTGGCTGCTCAGTACTAAGGGTGCTGGGTTCTCCGTACTCAGGGTGCTGGGTGCACAGTGCTAGGGGTGCTGGGTGCTCAGTGCTCGGGGTCTGGGTGCTCAGTACTCAGGGTGCTGGGTGCTCAGTGCTCGGGGTGCTGGGTGCTGAGTGCTCAGGGTGCTGGGTGCTCAGTGCTCGGGGTGCTCGGTGCTCAGTACACAGGGTGCTGGGTGCTCAGTGCTCGGGGTGCTGGGTGCTCAGTGCTCAGTACTCAGGGTGCTGGGTGCTCATTGCTCGGGGTGCTGGGTGCTCAGTACTCAGCGTGCTGGGTGCTCAGTACTCAGGGTGGTGGGTGCTCAGTGCTCAGGGTGCTGGGTGCTCAGTGCTCAGGGTGCTGGGTGCTCAGTGATCGGGGTGCTGGGTGCTCAGTACTCAGGGTGCTCAGTGCTCGGGGAGCTCGGTGCTCAGTACTCAGGGTGCTGGGTGCTCAGTACTCAGTGCTCGGGGTCCTGGGTGCTCCGTGCTCGGGGTGCTGGGTGCTCAGTGCTCTGGGTGCTTAGTGCTCAGTACTCAGGGTGCTGGGTGCTCAGTGCTCAGGGTGATAGGTGCTCAGTACTCAGGATGCTGTGTACTCAGTACTCAGGGTGCTGGGTGCTCAGTGCTCGGGGTGCTCGGTGCTCAGTACTCAGGGTGCTGAGTGCTCAGTACTCAGGGTGCTGGGTGCTCAGTACTCAGGGTGCTGGGTGCTCAGTGCTCGGGGTGCTGGGTGCTCAGTGCTCAGGGTGCTCAGTGCTCAGTTCTCAGGGTGCTCAGTGCTCAGTACTCAGGGTGCTGAGTGCTCAGTGCTCAGGGTGCTGGGTGCTCAGTACTCAGGGTGCTGGGTGCTCGGTGCTCAGTACGCTGGGTGCTCAGTACTCAGGGTGCTGGGTGCTCAGTACTCAGGGTGCTCGGTGCTCAGTACTCAGGGTGCTGGGTGCTCAGTGCTCGGGGTGCTGGGTGCTCAGTACTCAGGGTGCTGGGTGCTCAGTACTCAGGGTGCTGGGTGCTTAGTACTCAGGGTGCTGGGTGCTCAGTGCTCAGGGTGCTGGGTGCTCAGTGCTCAGTGCTCAGGGTGCTGGGTGCTCAGTGCTCAGGGTGCTGGGTGCTCGGCGCTCGGGGTGCTGGGTGCTTAGTGCTCGGGGTGCTGGGTGCTCAGTACTCAGGGTGCTGGGTGGTCAGTACTCACGGTGCTGGGTGCTCAGTACTCGGCGTGCTGGGTGCTCACTACTCAGGGTGCTGGGTGCTCAGTACTCAGGGTGCTGGGTGCTCAGTGCTCGGGGTGCTCGGTGCTCAGTACTCAGGGTGCTGGGTGCTCAGTGCTCAGGGTGCTGGGTGCTCAGTACTCAGTGTGCTGGGTGCTCAGTGAACAGGGTGCTGGGTGCTCAGTACTCAGGGTGCTCAGTACTCAGGGTGCTAGGTGCTCAGTACTCAGGGTGCTCAGGACTCAGGGTGCTGGGTGCTCAGTGCTCGGGGTGCTGGGTGCTCAGTACTCAGGGTGCTCAGTACTCAGGGTGCTGGGTGCTCAGTGCTCGGGGTGCTGGGTGCTCAGTGCTCAGGGTGATCGGTGCTCAGTACTCAGGATGCTGGGTCCTCAGTACTCAGTGTGCTGGATACTCAGTACTCAGGGTGCTGGTTGCTCAGTCCTCAGCGTGCTCAGTGCTCAGGGTGCTGGGTGCTCAGTGCTCGGGGTGCTGGGTGCTCAGTGCTCAGGGTGCTGGGTGCTCAGTGCTCAGGGTGCTCAGTGCTCAGTACTCAGGGTGCTGGGTGCTCATTACTCAGGGTGCTTGGTGCTCAGTGCTCGGGGTGCTGGGTGCTCAGTACTCAGGGTTCTGGGTGCTCAGTGCTCAGGGTGCTGGGTGCTCAGTGCTCGGGGTGCTGGATGCTCAGTATTCAGGGTGCTGGGTGCTCAGTACTCAGGGTGCTGGGTGCTCAGTGCTCGGGGGGCTGGGTGCTCAGTGCTCAGGGTGCTGGGTGCTCATTATTTAGGGTGCTGGGTGCTCAGTGCTCGGGGTGCTCGGTGCTCAGTACTCAAGGTGCTGGGTGCTCAGTGCTCACGGTGCTGGGTGCTCAGTCCTCGGGGTGCTTCGTGCTCAGTGCTCAGGGTGCTGGGTGCTCAGTGATCAGGGTGCTCGGTGCTCAGTACTCATGGTGCTGGGTGCTCATTCTCGGGGTGCTGGGTGCTCAGTACTCAGGTTGCTCAGTACTCTGGGTGCTCGGTGCTCAGTACTCATGGTGCTGGGTGCTCAGTACTCAGGGTGCTCGGTGCTCAGTTCTCAGGGTGCTCGGTGCTCAGTGTTTGGGGTGCTGGGTGCTCAGTACTCAGGGTGCTGGGTGCTCAGTGTTCAGGGTGCTGGGTGCTCAGTGCTCAGCGTGCTGGGTGCTCAGTACTCAGTGCTCAGGATGCTGGGTGCTCAGTGCTCAGGGTGCTCAGTGCTCGGGGTGCAGGGTGCTCAGTACTCAGGGTGCTGGGTGCTCAGTACTCAGGGTGCTCAGTACTCAGGGTGCTGGGTGCTCAGTGCTCAGGGTGCTGGGTGCTCAGTACTCAGGGTGCTGGGTGCTCAGTGCTCAGGGTGCTTGGTGCTCAGTTCTCGGGGTGCTGGGTGCTCATTCTCGGGGTGCTGGGTGCTCAGTACTCAGGGTGCTGGGTGCTCAGTGCTCGAGGTGCTCAGTGCTCAGTACACAGGGTGCTGGGTGCTCAGTGCTCGGGGTGGTGGGTGCTCAGTACTCAGGGTGCTGGGTGCTAAGTTCTCAGTACTCAGCGTGCTCTGTGCTCAGTGCTCAGAGTGTTTGATGCTCAGTACTCAGGGTGCTGGGTGCTCAGTGCTCAGTGCTCAGGGTGCTCAGTGCTCAGGGTGCTGGGTGCTCAGGGTGCTGGGTGCTCAGTGCTCGGGGTGCTGGGTGCTCAGTGCTCAGGGTGCTGGGTGCTCAGTGCTCAGTGCTCAGGGTGCTGGGTGCTCAGTGCTCAGTGCTCAGGGTGCTGGGTGTTCAGTACTCAGGGTGCTGGGTGCTCAGTACTCAGGGTGCTGGGTGCTCAGTGCTCAGGGTGCTGGGTGCTCAGTGCTCACGATGCTGGGTGCTTAGTACTCAGGGTGCTGGGTGCTCAGTTCTAAGAGTGCTGGGTGCACAGTGTTCGGGGTGCTCGGTGCTCAGTGCTCGGGGTGCTGGGTGCTCAGTACTCAGGGTGCTGGGTGCTCAGTACTCAGGGTGCTGGTTGCTCAGTCCTCAGCGTGCTCAGTGATCAGGGTGCTGGGTGCTCAGTGCTCGGGGTGCTCGGTGCTCAGTACTCAGGGTGCTGAGTGCTCAGTACTCAGGGTGCTGGGTGCTCAGTGCTCAGGGTGCTGGGTGCTCAGTGCTCAGGGTGCTCAGTGCTCAGTACTCAGTGTGCTGGGTGCTCATTACTCAGGGTGCTTGGTGCTCAGTGCTCGGGGTGCAGGGTGCTCAGTACTCAGGGTGCTGGGTGCTCAGTGCTCAGGGTGCTGGGTGCTCAGTGCTCGGGGTGCTGGGTGCTCAGTACTCAGGGTTCTGGGAGCTCAGTACTCAGGGTGCTGGGTGCTCAGTGCTCGGGGGGCTGGGTGCTCAGTGCTCAGGGTGCTGGGTGCTCATTACTTAGGGTGCTGGGTGCTCAGTGCTCGGGGTGCTCGGTGCTCAGTACTCAAGGTGCTGGGTGCTCAGTGCTCACGGTGCTGGGTGCTCATTCCTCGGGGTGCTCCGTGCTCAGTGCTCAGGGTGCTGGGTGCTCAGTGCTCAGGGTGCTCGGTGCTCAGTACTCATGGTGCTGGGTGCTCATTCTCGGGGTGCTGGGTGCTCAGTACTCAGGTTGCTCAGTACTCTGGGTGCTCGGTGCTCAGTACTCATGGTGCTGGGTGCTCAGTACTCAGGGTGCTCGGTGCTCAGTTCTCAGGGTGCTCGGTGCTCAGTGTTTGGGGTGCTGGGTGCTCAGTACTCAGGGTGATGGGTGCTCAGTGTTCAGGGTGCTTGGTGCTCAGTGCTCAGCGTGCTGGGTGCTCAGTACTCAGTGCTCAGGATGCTGGGTGCTCAGTGCTCAGGGTGCTCAGTGCTCGGGGTGCAGGGTGCTCAGTACTCAGGGTGCTGGGTGCTCAGTACTCAGGGTGCTCAGTACTCAGGGTGCTGGGTGCTCAGTGCTCGGTGTGCTGGGTGCTCAGTACTCAGGGTGCTGGGTGCTCAGTGCTCAGGGTGCTGGGTGCTCAGTGCTCGGGGTGCTGGGTGCTCATTCTCGGGGTGCTGGGTGCTCAGTACTCAGGGTGGTGGGTGCTCAGTGCTCGGGGTGCTCGGTGCTCAGTACACAGGGTGCTGGGTGCTCAGTGCTCAGGGTGCTGGGTGATCAGTACTCAGGGTGCTGGGTGCTCAGTGCTCAGTACTCAGCGTGCTGTGTGCTCAGTGCTCAGAGTGTTGGATGCTCAGTACTCAGGGTGCTGGGTGCTCAGTGCTCAGGGTGCTCAGTGCTCAGGGTGCTGGGTGCACAGGGTGCTGGGTGCTCAATGCTCGGGGTGCTGGGTGCTCAGTGCTCAGGGTGCTGGGTGCTCAGTGCTCAGTGCTCAGGGTGCTGGGTGCTCAGTGCTCAGTGCTCAGGGTGCTGGGTGTTCAGTACTCAGGGTGCTGGGTTCTCAGTACTCAGGGTGCTGGGTGCTCAGTGCTCAGGGTGCTGGGTGCTCAGTGCTCACGATGCTGGGTGCTCAGTACTCAGGGTGCTGGGTGCTCAGTTCTCAGGGTGCTGGGTGCACAGTGTTCGGGGTGCTCGGTGCTCAGTGGTCAGGGTGCTGGGTGCTCAGTACTCAGGGTGCTGGGTGCTCAGTGCTCGGGGTGCTGGGTGCTCAGTGCTCGGGGTACTGGGTGCTCAGTACTCCGGATGCTCGGTGCTCAGTGATCGGGGTGCTGGGTGCTCAGTGCTCGGGGTGCTGGGTGCTCAGTACTCGGGGTGCTGGGTGCTCAGTGCTCAGGGTGCTGGTTCTCAGTGCTCGGGGGTACTGGGTACTCAGTGCTCAGTACACAGGGTGCTGAGTGCTCAGTGCTCGGGTTGCTGGGTGCTCAGTGCTCAGTACTCAGGGTGCTGGGTGCTCAGTGCTCGGGGTGCTGGGTGCTCAGTGCTCGGGTGCTCGGTGCTCAGTACTCAGCGTTCTCAGTGCTCAGTGCTCAAGGTGCTGGGTGCTCAGTACTCAGGGTGCTCAGTGCTCAGTACTCGGGGTACTGGGTGCTCAGTACTCAGGGTGCTCAGTGCTCAGTACTCGGGGTTCTGGGTGCTCAGTGCTCAGGGTGCTCAGTGCTCAGTGCTCGGGGTCCTGGGTGCTCAGTGCTCGGGGTGCTGTGTGCTCAGTGCTCAGAGTGCTGGGTGCTCAGTACTCAGGTTGCTGGGTGCTCAGTGCTCAGGGTGCTGGGTGCTCAGTACTCAGGGTGCTGGGTGCTCAGTACTCAGGGTGCTGGGTGCTCAGTGCTCGGGGTGCTCGGTGCTGAGTACTCAAGGTGCTGGGTGCTCAGTGCTCAGGGTGCTGGGTGCTCAGTGCTCAGGGTGCTGGGTGCTCAGTGCTCGGGGTGCTGGGTGCTCAGTGCTCGGGGTGCCCGGTGCTCAGTGCTCGGGGTGCTGGGTACTCAGTACTCGGGGTGCTCAGTGCTCAGTACTCAGGGTGCTGGGTGCTCAGTGCTCAGTACTCAGCGTGCTCTGTGCTCAGTGCTCAGAGTGTTTGATGCTCAGTACTCAGGGTGCTGGGTGCTCAGTGCTCAGTGCTCAGGGTGCTCAGTGCTCAGGGTGCTGGGTGCTCAGGGTGCTGGGTGCTCAGTGCTCGGGGTGCTGGGTGCTCAGTGCTCAGGGTGCTGGGTGCTCAGTGCTCAGTGCTCAGGGTGCTGGTTGCTCAGTGCTCAGTGCTCAGGGTGCTGGGTGTTCAGTACTCAGGGTGCTGGGTGCTCAGTACTCAGGGTGCTGGGTGCTCAGTGCTCAGGGTGCTGGGTGCTCAGTGCTCACGATGCTGGGTGCTCAGTACTCAGGGTGCTGGGTGCTCAGTTCTCAGGGTGCTGGGTGCACAGTGTTCGGGGTGCTCGGTGCTCAGTGCTCGGGGTGCTGGGTGCTCAGTACTCAGGGTGCTCCGTGCTCAGTACTCAGGGTGCTGGTTGCTCAGTCCTCAGCATGCTCAGTGCTCAGGGTGCTGGGTGCTCAGTGCTCGGGGTGCTCGGTGCTCAGTACTCAGGGTGCTGAGTGCTCAGTACTCAGGGTGCTGTGTGCTCAGTGCTCAGGGTGCTGGGTTCTCAGTGCTCAGGGTGCTCAGTGCTCAGTACTCAGGGTGCTGGGTGCTCATTACTCAGGGTGCTTGGTGCTCAGTGCTCGGGGTGCAGGGTGCTCAGTACTCAGGGTGCTGGGTGCTCAGTGCTCACGGTGCTGGGTGCTCAGTGCTCGGGGTGCTGGGTGCTCAGTACTCAGGGTGCTGGGTGCTCAGTACTCAGGGTGCTGGGTGCTCAGTGCTCGGGGGGCTGGGTGCTCAGTGCTCAGTGTGCTGGGTGCTCATTACTTAGGGTGCTGGGTGCTCAGTGCTCGGGGTGCTCGGTGCTCAGTACTCAAGGTGCTGGGTGCTCAGTACTCAGGGTGCTGGGTGCTCAGTACTCAGGGTGCTGGGTGCTCAGTGTTCAGGGTGCTGGGTGCTCAGTGCTCAGCGTGCTGGGTGCTCAGTACTCAGTGCTCAGGATGCTGGGTGCTCAGTGCTCAGGGTGCTCAGTGCTCGGGGTGCAGGGTGCTCAGTACTCAGGGTGCTGGGTGCTCAGTACTCAGGGTGCTGGGTGCTCAGTACTCAGGGTGCTGGGTGCTCAGTGTTCAGGGTGCTGGGTGCTCAGTGCTCAGCGTGCTGGGTGCTCAGTACTCAGTGCTCAGGATGCTGGGTGCTCAGTGCTCAGGGTGCTCAGTGCTCGGGGTGCAGGGTGCTCAGTACTCAGGGTGCTGGGTGCTCAGTACTCAGGGTGCTCAGTACTCAGGGTGCTGGGTGCTCAGTGCTCAGGGTGCTGGGTGCTCAGTACTCAGGGTGCTGGGTGCTCAGTGCTCAGGGTGCTTGGTGCTCAGTTCTCGGGGTGCTGGGTGCTCATTCTCGGGGTGCTGGGTGCTCAGTACTCAGGGTGCTGGGTGCTCAGTGCTCGAGGTGCTCGGTGCTCAGTACACAGTGTGCTGGGTGCTCAGTGCTCGGGGTGGTGGGTGCTCAGTACTCAGGGTGCTGGGTGCTCAGTTCTCAGTACTCAGCGTGCTCTGTGCTCAGTGCTCAGAGTGTTTGATGCTCAGTACTCAGGGTGCTGGGTGCTCAGTGCTCAGTGCTCAGGGTGCTCAGTGCTCAGGATGCTGGGTGCTCAGGGTGCTGGGTGCTCAGTGCTCGGGGTGCTGGGTGCTCAGTGCTCAGGGTGCTGGGTGCTCAGTGCTCAGTGCTCAGGGTGCTGGGTGCTCAGTGCTCAGTGCTAAGGGTGCTGGGTGTTCAGTACTCAGGGTGCTGGGTGCTCAGTACTCAGGGTGCTGGGTGCTCAGTGCTCAGGGTGCTGGGTGCTCAGTGCTCACGATGCTGGGTGCTTAGTACTCAGGGTGCTGGGTGCTCAGTTCTCAGAGTGCTGGGTGCACAGTGTTCGGGGTGCTCGGTGCTCAGTGCTCGGGGTGCTGGGTGCTCAGTACTCAGGGTGCTGGGTGCTCAGTACTCAGGGTGCTGGTTGCTCAGTCCTCAGCGTGCTCAGTGATCAGGGTGCTGGGTGCTCAGTGCTCGGGGTGCTCGGTGCTCAGTACTCAGGGTGCTGAGTGCTCAGTACTCAGGGTGCTGGGTGCTCAGTGCTCAGGGTGCTGGGTGCTCAGTGCTCAGGGTGCTCAGTGCTCAGTACTCAGTGTGCTGGGTGCTCATTACTCAGGGTGCTTGGTGCTCAGTGCTCGGGGTGCAGGGTGCTCAGTACTCAGGGTGCTGGGTGCTCAGTGCTCAGGGTGCTGGGTGCTCAGTGCTCGGGGTGCTGGGTGCTCAGTACTCAGGGTGCTGGGTGCTCAGTACTCAGGGTGCTGGGTGCTCAGTGCTCGGGGGGCTGGGTGCTCAGTGCTCAGGGTGCTGGGTGCTCATTACTTAGGGTGCTGGGTGCTCAGTGCTCGGGGTGCTCGGTGCTCAGTACTCAAGGTGCTGGGTGCTCAGTGCTCACGGTGCTGGGTGCTCATTCCTCGGGGTGCTCCGTGCTCAGTGCTCAGGGTGCTGGGTGCTCAGTGCTCAGGGTGCTCGGTGCTCAGTACTCATGGTGCTGGGTGCTCATTCTCGGGGTGCTGGGTGCTCAGTACTCAGGTTGCTCAGTACTCTGGGTGCTCGGTGCTCAGTACTCATGGTGCTGGGTGCTCAGTACTCAGGGTGCTCGGTGCTCAGTTCTCAGGGTGCTCGGTGCTCAGTGTTTGGGGTGCTGGGTGCTCAGTACTCAGGGTGCTGGGTGCTCAGTGTTCAGGGTGCTTGGTGCTCAGTGCTCAGCGTGCTGGGTGCTCAGTACTCAGTGCTCAGGATGCTGGGTGCTCAGTGCTCAGGGTGCTCAGTGCTCGGGGTGCAGGGTGCTCAGTACTCAGGGTGCTGGGTGCTCAGTACTCAGGGTGCTCAGTTCTCAGGCTGCTGGGTGCTCAGTGCTCGGTGTGCTGGGTGCTCAGTACTCAGGGTGCTGGGTGCTCAGTGCTCAGGGTGCTGGGTGCTCAGTGCTCGGGGTGCTGGGTGCTCATTCTCGGGGTGCTGGGTGCTCAGTACTCAGAGTGCTGGGTGCTCAGTACTCAGGTTGCTGGGTGCTCAGTGCTCGGGGTGCTCGGTGCTGAGTACTCAAGGTGCTGGGTGCTCAGTGCTCAGGGTGCTGGGTGCACAGTGCTCAGGGTGCTGGGTGCTCAGTACTCAGGGTGCTGGGTGCTCAGTGCTCAGTACTCAGCGTGCTCTGTGCTCAGTGCTCAGAGTGTTTGATGCTCAGTACTCAGGGTGCTGGGTGCTCAGTGCTCAGTGCTCAGGGTGCTCAGTGCTCAGGGTGCTGTGTGCTCAGGGTGCTGGGTGCTCAGTGCTCGGGGTGCTGGGTGCTCAGTGCTCAGGGTGCTGGGTGCTCAGTGCTCAGTGCTCAGGGTGCTGGTTGCTCAGTGCTCAGTGCTGAGGGTGCTGGGTGTTCAGTACTCAGGGTGCTGGGTGCTCAGTACTCAGGGTGCTGGGTGCTCAGTGCTCAGGGTGCTGGGTGCTCAGTGCTCACGATGCTGGGTGCTCAGTACTCAGGGTGCTGGGTGCTCAGTTCTCACGGTGCTGGGTGCACAGTGTTCGGGGTGCTCGGTGCTCAGTGCTCGGGGTGCTGGGTGCTCAGTACTCAGGGTGCTGGGTGCTCAGTACTCAGGGTGCTGGTTGCTCAGTCCTCAGCATGCTCAGTGCTCAGGGTGCTGGGTGCTCAGTGCTCGGGGTGCTCGGTGCTCAGTACTCAGGGTGCTGAGTGCTCAGTACTCAGGGTGCTGTGTGCTCAGTGCTCAGGGTGCTGGGTTCTCAGTGCTCAGGGTGCTCAGTGCTCAGTACTCAGGGTGCTGGGTGCTCATTACTCAGGGTGCTTGGTGCTCAGTGCTCGGGGTGCAGGGTGCTCAGTACTCAGGGTGCTGGGTGCTCAGTGCTCACGGTGCTGGGTGCTCAGTGCTCGGGGTGCTGGGTGCTCAGTACTGAGGGTGCTGGGTGCTCAGTACTCAGGGTGCTGGGTGCTCAGTGCTCGGGGGGCTGGGTGCTCAGTGCTCAGGGTGCTGGGTGCTCATTACTTAGGGTGCTGGGTGCTCAGTGCTCGGGGTGCTCGGTGCTCAGTACTCAAGGTGCTGGGTGCTCAGTGCTCACGGTGCTGGGTGCTCAGTCCTCGGGGTGCTCCGTGCTCAGTGCTCAGGGTGCTGGGTGCTCAGTGCTCAGGGTGCTCGGTGCTCAGTACTCATGGTGCTGGGTGCTCATTCTCGGGGTGCTGGGTGCTCAGTACTCAGGTTGCTCAGTACTCTGGGTGCTCGGTGCTCAGTACTCATGGTGCTGGGTGCTCAGTACTCAGGGTGCTCGGTGCTCAGTTCTCAGGGTGCTCGGTGCTCAGTGTTTGGGGTGCTGGGTGCTCAGTACTCAGGGTGCTGGGTGCTCAGTGTTCAGGGTGCTTGGTGCTCAGTGCTCAGCGTTCTGGGTGCTCAGTACTCAGTGCTCAGGATGCTGGGTGCTCAGTGCTCAGGGTGCTCAGTGCTCGGGGTGCAGGGTGCTCAGTACTCAGGGTGCTGGGTGCTCAGTACTCAGGGTGCTCAGTACTCAGGGTGCTGGGTGCTCAGTCTTCGGGGTGCTGGGTGCTCAGTACTCAGGGTGCTGGGTGCTCAGTGCTCAGGGTGCTGGGTGCTCAGTGCTCGGGGTGCTGGGTGCTCATTCTCGGGGTGCTGGGTGCTCAGTACTCAGGGTGCTGGGTGCTCAGTGCTCGGGGTGCTCGGTGCTCAGTACACAGGGTGCTGGGTACTCAGTGCTCGGGGTGCTGGGTGCTCAGTACTCAGGGTGCTGGGTGCTCAGTGCTCAGTACTCAGCGTGCTCTGTGCTCAGTGCTCAGAGTGTTGGATGCTCAGTACTCAGGGTGCTGGGTGCTCAGTGCTCAGGGTGCTCAGTACTCAGGGTGCTGTTTGCTCAGGGTGCTGGGTGCTCAGTGCTCGGGGTGCTGGGTGCTCAGTGCTCGGGGTGCTGGGTGCTCAGTACTCAGGGTGCTCGGTGCTCAGTGCTCGGGGTGCTGGGTGCTCAGTGCTCGGGGTGCTGGGTGCTCAGTACTCGGGGTGCTGGGTGCTCAGTGCTCAGGGTGCTGGTTCTCAGTGCTCGGGGGTACTGGGTACTCAGTGCTCAGTACACAGGGTGCTGAGTGCTCAGTGCTCGGGGTGCTGGGTGCTCAGTGCTCAGTACTCAGGGTGCTGGGTGCTCAGTGCTCGGGGTGCCTGGTGCTCAGAGCTCGGGGTGCTCGGTGCTCAGTACTCAGGGTTCTCAGTGCTCAGTTCTCAGGGTGCTGGGTGCTCAGTACTCAGGGTGCTCAGTGCTCAGTACTCGGGGTACTGGGTGCTCAGTACTCAGGGTGCTCAGTGCTCAGTACTCGGGGTTCTGGGTGCTCAGTGCTCAGGGTGCTCAGTGCTCAGTGCTCGGGGTGCTGGGTGCTCAGTGCTCGGGGTGCTGGGTGCTCAGTGCTCAGAGTGCTGGGTGATCAGTACTCAGGTTGCTGGGTGCTCAGTGCTCAGGGTGCTGGGTGCTCAGTACTCAGGGTGCTGGGTGCTCAGTGCTCAGGGTGCTCGGTGCTCAGTACTCACGGTGCTGGGTACTCAGTGCTCACGGTGCTCATTCTCAGGGTGCTGGGTGCTCAGTACTCAGGGTGCTGGGTGCTCAGTGCTCAGCGTGCTGGGTGCTCAGTACTCAGTGCTCAGGATGCTGGGTGCTCAGTGCTCAGGGTGCTCAGTACTCAGCGTGCTGGGTGCTCAGTGCTCAGGGTGCTGGGTGCTCAGTACTCAGGGTGCTGGGTGCTCAGTACTCAGGGTGCTAAGAGCTCAGGGTGCTCAGTGCTCAGGATGCTGGGTGCTCAGTGCTCAGTGCACAGGGTGCTGGGTGCTCAGTGTTCCGGGTGCTGGATGCTCAGTGCTCAGCGTGCTGGGTGCTCAGTACTCAGTGCTCAGGATGCTGGGTGCTCAGTGCTCAGGGTGCTCAGTGCTCGGGGTGCAGGGTGCTCAGTACTCAGGGTGCTGGGTGCTCAGTACTCAGGGTACTCAGTACTCAGGGTGCTGGGTGCTCAGTGCTCGGGGTGCTGGGTGCTCAGTACTCAGGGTGCTGAGTGCTCAGTGCTCAGGGTGCTGGGTGCTCAGTGCTCGGGGTGCTGGGTGCTCATTCTCGGGGTGCTGGGTGCTCAGTACTCAGGGTGCTGGGTGCTCAGTGCTCGGGGTCCTCGGTGCTCAGTACACAGGGTGCTGGGTGCTCAGTGCTCGGGGTGCTGGGTGCTCAGTACTCAGGGTGCTGGGTGCTCAGTGCTCAGTACTCAGCGTGCTCTGTGCTCAGTGCTCAGAGTGTTTGATGCTCAGTACTCAGGGTGCTGGGTGCTCAGTGCTCAGTGCTCAGGATGCTCAGTGCTCAGGGTGCTGGGTGCTCAGGGTGCTGGGTGCTCAGTGCTCGGGGTGCTGGGTGCTCAGTGCTCAGGTTGCTGGGTGCTCAGTGCTCAGTGCTCAGGTTGCTGGGTGCTCAGTGCTCAGGGTGCTGGGTGTTCAGTATTCAGGGTGCTGGGTGCTCAGTACTCAGGGTGCTGGGTGCTCAGTGCTCAGGGTGCTGGGTGCTCAGTGCTCACGATGCTGGGTACTCAGTACTCAGGGTGCTGGGTGCTCACTTCTCAGGGTGCTGGGTGCACAGTGTTCGGGGTGCTCGGTGCTCAGTGCTCGGGGTGCTGGGTGCTCAGTACTCAGGGTGCTGGGTGCTCAGTACTCAGGGTGCTGGTTGCTCAGTCCTCAGCGTGCTCAGTGCTCAGGGTGCTGGGTGCTCAGTGCTCAGGGTGCTCGGTGCTCAGTACTCAGGGTACTGAGTGCTCAGTACTCAGGTTGCTGGGTGCTCAGTGCTCAGGGTGCTGGGTGCTCAGTGCTCAGGGTGCTCAGTGCTCAGTACTCAGGGTGCTGGGTGCTCATTACTCAGGGTGCTTGGTGCTCAGTGCTCGGGGTGCTGGGTGCTCAGTACTCAGGGTGCTGTGTGCTCAGTGCTCAGGGTGCTGGGTGCTCAGTGCTCGGGGTGCTGGGTGCTCAGTACTCAGGGTGCTGGGTGCTCAGTACTCAGGGTGCTGGGTGCTCAGTGCTCGGGGGGCTGGGTGCTCAGTGCTCAGGGTGCTGGGTGCTCATTACTTAGGGTGCTGGGTGCTCAGTGCTCGGGGTGCTCGGTGCTCAGTACTCAAGGTGCTGGGTGCTCAGTGCTCACGGTGCTGGGTGCTCAGTGCTCAGGGTGCTCGGTGCTCAGTACTCATGGTGCTGGGTGCTCATTCTCGGGGTGCTGGGTGCTCAGTACTCAGGTTGCTCAGTACTCTGTTTGCTCGGTGCTCAGTTCTCAGGGTGCTCGGTGCTCAGTGTTTGGGGTGCTGGGTGCTCAGTACTCAGGGTGCTGGGTGCTCAGTGTTCAGGGTGCTTGGTGCTCAGTGCTCAGCGTGCTGGGTGCTCAGTACTCAGTGCTCAGGATGCTGGGTGCTCAGTGCTCAGGGTGCTCAGTGCTCGGGGTGCAGGGTGCTCAGTACTCAGGGAGCTGGGTGCTCAGTACTCAGGGTGCTCAGTACTCAGGGTGCTGGGTGCTCAGTGCTCGGGGTGCTGGGTGCTCATTCTCGGGGTGCTGGGTGCTCAGTACTCAGGGTGATGGGTGCTCAGTGCTCGGGGTGCTCGGTGCTCAGTACACAGAGTGCTGGGTGCTCCGTGCTCGGGGTGCTGGGTGCTCAGTACTCAGGGTGCTGGGTGCTCAGTGCTCAGTACTCAGCGTGCTCTGTGCTCAGTGCTCAGAGTGTTTTATGCTCAGTACTCAGGGTGCTGGGTGCTCAGTGCTCAGTGCTCAGGGTGCTCAGTGCTCAGGGTGCTGGGTGCTCAGGGTTCTTTGTGCTCAGTGCTCGGGTTGCTGGGTGCTCAGTGCTCAGGGTGCTGGTTGCTCAGTGCTCAGTGCTCAGGGTGCTGGGTGCTCAGTGCTGAGTGCTCAGGGTGAAGGGTGTTCAGTACTCAGGGTGATGGGTGCTCAGTACTCAGGGTGCTGGGTGCTCAGTGCTCAGGGTGCTGGGTGCTCAGTGCTCACGATGCTGGGTGCTCAGTACTCAGGGTGCTGGGTGCTCAGTTCTCAGGGTGCTGGGTGCACAGTGTTCGGGGTGCTCGGTGCTCTGTGCTCAGGGTGCTGGGTGCTCAGTACTCAGGGTGCTGGGTGCTCAGTGCTGGGGGTGCTGGGTGCTCAGTGCTCGGGGTGCTGGGTGCTCAGTTCTCAGGGTGCTGGGTGCTCAGTGTTCGGGGTGCTGGGTGCTCAGTCCTCAGGGTGCTGGGTGCTCAGTACTCGGGGTGCTGGGTGCTCAGTGCTCAGGGTGCTGGTTCTCAGTGCTCGGGGGTACTGGGTACTCAGTGCTCAGTACACAGGGTGCTGAGTGCTCGGTGCTCGGGGTGCTGGGTGCTCAGTGCTCAGTACTCAGGGTGCTGGGTGCTCAGTGCTCGGGGTGCTGGGTGCTCAGAGCTCGGGGTGCTCGGTGCTCAGTACTCAGGGTTCTCAGTGCTCAGTGCTCAGGGTGCTGGGTGCTCAGTACTCAGGGTGCTCATTGCTCAGTACTCGGGGTACTGGGTGCTCAGTACTCAGGGTGCTCAGTGCTCAGTACTCGGGGTTCTGGCTGCTCAGTGCTCAGGGTGCTCAGTGCTCAGTGCTCGGGGTGCTGGGTGCTCAGTGCTCGGGGTGCTGGTTGCTCAGTGCTCAGAGTGCTGGGTGCTCAGTACTCAGGTTGCTGGGTGCTCAGTGCTCAGGGTGCTGGGTGCTCAGTACTCAGGGTGCTGGGTGCTCAGTACTCAGGGTGCTGGGTGCTCAGTGCTCAGGGTGCTCGGTGCTCAGTACTCATGGTGCTGGGTACTCAGTGCTCAGGGTGCTCATTCTCGGGGTGCTGGGTGCTCAGTACTCAGGGTGCTGGGTGCTCAGTGCTCGGGGTTCTGGGTGATCAGTGCTCGGGGTGCTCGGTGCTCAGTTCTCTGGGTGCTCAGTGCTCAGTACTCAGGGTGCTGGGTGCTCAGTACTCAGGCTGCTGGGTGCTCAGTACTCAGGGAGCTCAGTGCTCGGGGTGCAGGGTGCTCAGTACTCAGGGTGCTGGGTGCTCAGTACTCAGGGTGCTCAGCACTCAGGGTGCTGGGTGCTCAGTGCTCGGGGTGCTGGGTGTTCAGTACTCAGGGTGCTGGGTGCTCAGTGCTCAGGGTGCTGGGTGCTCAGTGCTCGGGATGCTGGGTGCTCATTCTCGGGGTGCTGGGTGCTCAGTACTCAAGGTGCTGGGTGCTCAGTGCTCGGGGTGCTCGGTGCTAAGTACACAGGGTGCTGGGTGCTCAGTGCTCGGGGTGCTGGGTGCTCAGTACTCAGGGTGCTGGGTGCTCAGTTCTCAGTACTCAGTGTGCTCTGTGCTCAGTGCTCAGAGTGTTGGGTGCTCAGTACTCAGGGTGCTCTCTGCTCAGTGCTCAGTGCTCAGGGTGCTCAGTGCTCAGGCTGCTTGGTGCTCAGGGTGCTGGGTGCTCAGTGCTCGGGGTGCTGGGTGCTCAGTGCTCAGGGTGCTGGGTGCTCAGTGCTCAGTGCTCAGGGTGCTGGTTGCTCAGTGCTCAGTGCTCAGGGTGCAGGGTGTTCAGTACTCAGGGTGCTGGGTGCTCAGTACTCAGGGTGCTGGGTGCTCAGTGCTCAGGGTGCTGGGTGCTCAGTGCTCAGGATGCTGGGTGCTCAGTACTCAGGGTGCTGGGTGCTCACTTCTCAGGGTGCTGGGTGCACAGTGTTCGGGGTGCTCGGTGCTCAGTGCTCGGGGTGCTGGGTGCTCAGTACTCAGGGTGCTGGGTGCTCAGTGCTCTGGGTGCTGGGTGCTCAGTGCTCGGGTTGCTGGGTGCTCAGTACTCAGGGTGCTGGGTGCTCAGTGCTCGGGGTGCTGGGTGCTCAGTGCTCAGGGTGCTGGGTCTCAGTGCTCAGGTGTACTGGGTACTCAGTGCTCAGTACACACGGTGCTGAGTGCTCAGTGCTCGGGGTGCTGGGTGCACAGTGCTCAGTACTCAGGGTGCTGGGTGCTCAGTGCTCGGGGTGCTGGGTGCTCAGTGCTCGGGGTGCTCGGTGCTCAGTACTCAGGGTTCTCAGTGCTCAGGGTGCTGGGTGCTCAGTACTCAGGGTGCTCAGTGCTCAGTACTCGGGGTGCTGGGTGCTCAGTACTCAGGTTGCTCTGTGCTCAGTACTCGGGGTGCTGGGTGCTCAGTGCTCAGGGTGCTCAGTGGTCAGTGCTCGGAGTGCTGGGTGCTCAGTGCTCGGGGTGCTGGGTGCTCAGTGCTCAGAGTGCTGGGTCCTCAGTACTCAGTTTTCTGGTGCTCAGTGCTCAGGGTGCTGGGTGCTCAGTACTCAGGGTGCTGGGTGCTCAGTACTCATGGTGCTGGGTACTCAGTTCTCAGGGTGCTCATTCTCGGGGTGCTGGGTGCTCAGTACTCAGGGTGCTGGGTGCTCAGTGCTCGGGGTGCTGGGTGCTCAGTTCTCGGGGTGCTCGGTGCTCAGTACTCGGGGTGCTGGGTGAGCAGTGCTCAGGGTGCTGGGTGCTCAGTGCTCGGGGTGCTGGGTGCTCAGTGCTCAGGGTGCTGGGTGCTCAGTGCTCGGGGTGCTCGGTGCTCAGTACTCAGGGTGCTGGGTACTCAGTACTCAGGGTGCTGGGTGCTCAGTGCTCAGGGTGCTGGGTGCTCAGTACTCAGGGTGCTGGGTGCTCAGTACTCAGGGTGCTAAGAGCTCAGGGTGCTCAGTGCTCGGGGTGCTGGATGCTCAGTGCTCAGTGCACAGGGTGCTGGGTGCTCAGTCCTCGGGGTGCTGGGTGCTCAGTACTCAGGGTGCTGGGTGCTCAGTACTCAGGGTGCTGGGTACTCAGTGCTCAGGGTGCTGGGTGCTCAGTGCTCTGGGTGCTGGGTGCTCAGTGCTCAGGGTGCTGGGTGCTCAGTGCTCAGGTTGCTGGGTGCTCAGTGTTCGGGGTGCTGGGTGCTGAGTGCTCAGGGTGCTGGGTGCTCAGTGCTCGGGGTGCTCGGTGCTCAGTACACAGGGTGCTGGGTGCTCAGTGCTCGGGGTGCTGGGTGCTCAGTGCTCAGTACTCAGGGTGCTGGGTGCTCAGTGCTCGGGGTGCTGGGTGCTCAGTACTCAGCGTGCTGGGTGCTCAGTACTCAGGGTGCTCAGTGCTCGGGGTGCTGGGTGCTCAGTGCTCAGGGTGATCGGTGCTCAGTACTCAGGATGCTGGGTGCTCAGTACTCAGGGTGCTGGTTGCTCAGTCCTCAGGGTGCTCAGTGCTTAGGGTGCTGTGTGCTCCGTGCTCGGGGTGCTCGGTGCTCAGTATTCAGGTTGCTGAGTGCTCAGTACTCAGGGTGCTGGGTGCTCAGTACTCAGGGTGCTGGGTGCTCAGTGCTCGGGGTGCTGGGTGCTCAGTGCTCAGGGTGCTCAGTGCTCAGTACTCAGGGTGATCAGTGCTCAGTACTCAGGGTGCTGGGTGCTCAGTGCTCAGGGTGCTGGGTGCTCAGTGCTCGGGGGTACTGGGTACTCAGTGCTCAGTACACAGGGTGCTGAGTGCTCAGTGCTCAGGGTGCTGGGTGCTCAGTGCTCAGTACTCAGGGTGCTGGGTGCTCAGTGCTCGGGGTGCTGGGTGCTCAGTGCTCGGTGTGCTTGGTGCTCAGTACTCAGGGTTCTCAGTGCTCAGTGCTCAGGGTGCTGGGTGCTCAGTACTCAGGGTGCTCAGTGCTCAGTACTCGGGGTGCTGGGTGCTCAGTACTCAGGGTGCTCAGTGCTCAGTACTCGGGGTGCTGGGTGCTCAGTGCTCAGGGTGCTCAGTGCTCAGTGCTCGGGGTGCTGGGTGCTCAGTGCTCAGGGTGCTGGGTGCTCATTGCTCAGAGTGCTGGGTGCTCAGTACTCAGGTTGCTGGGTGCTCAGTGCTCAGGGTGCTGGGTGCTCAGTACTCAGGGTGCTGGGTGCTCAGTACTCATGGTGCTGGGTACTCAGTGCTCAGGGTGCTCATTCTTGTGGTGCTGGGTGCTCAGTACTCAGGGTGCTGGGTGCTCAGTGCTCGGGGTGCTGGGTGCTCATTGCTCAGGGTGATCGGTGTTCAGTACTCAGGATGCTGGGTGCTCAGTACTCAGGGTGCTGGGTGCTCAGTACTCAGGGTGCTGGGTGCTCAGTGCTCAGTACTCAGCGTGCTCTGTGCTCAGTGCTCAGAGTGTTTGATGCTCAGTACTCAGGGTGCTGGGTGCTCAGTGCTCAGTGCTCAGGATGCTCAGTGCTCAGGGTGCTGGGTGCTCAGGGTGCTGGGTACTCAGTGTTCGGGGTGCTGGGTGCTCAGTGCTCAGGGTGCTGGGTGCTCAGTGCTCAGTGCTCAGGGTGCTGGGTGCTCAGTGCTCAGTGCTCAGGGTGCTGGGTGTTCAGTATTCAGGGTGCTGGGTGCTCAGTACTCAGGGTGCTGGGTGCTCAGTGCTCAGGGTGCTGGGTGCTCAGTGCTCACGATGCTGGGTACTCAGTACTCAGGGTGCTGGGTGCTCACTTCTCAGGGTGCTGGGTGCACAGTGTTCGGGGTGCTCGGTGCTCAGTGCTCGGGGTGCTGGGTGCTCAGTACTCAGGGTGCTGGGTGCTCAGTACTCAGGGTGCTGGTTGCTCAGTCCTCAGCGTGCTCAGTGCTCAGGGTGCTGGGTGCTCAGTGCTCGGGGTGCTCGGTGCTCAGTACTCAGGGTACTGAGTGCTCAGTACTCAGGGTGGTGGGTGCTCAATGCTCAGGGTGCTGGGTGCTCAGTGCTCAGGGTGCTCAGTGTTCAGTACTCAGGGTGCTGGGTGCTCATTACTCAGGGTGCTTGGTGCTCAGTGCTCGGGGTGCTGGGTGCTCAGTACTCAGGGTGCTGGGTGCTCAGTGCTCAGGGTGCTGGGTGCTCAGTGCTCGGGGTGCTGGGTGCTCAGTACTCAGGGTGCTGGGTGCTCAGTACTCAGGGTGCTGGGTGCTCAGTGCTCGGGGGGCTGGGTGCTCAGTGCTCAGGGTGCTGGGTGCTCATTACTTAGGGTGCTGGGTGCTCAGTTCTCGGGGTGCTCGGTGCTCAGTACTCAAGGTGCTGGGTGCTCAGTGCTCACGGTGCTGGGTGCTCAGTCCTCGGGGTGCTCCGTGCTCAGTACTCATGGTGCTGGGTGCTCATTCTCGGGGTGCTGGGTGCTCAGTACTCAGGTTGCTCAGTACTCTGGGTGCTCGGTGCTCAGTTCTCAGGGTGCTCGGTGCTCAGTGTTTGGGGTGCTGGGTGCTCAGTACTCAGGGTGCTGGGTGCTCAGTGTTCAGGGTGCTTGGTGCTCAGTGCTCAGCGTGCTGGGTGCTCAGTACTCAGTGCTCAGGATGCTGGGTGCTCAGTGCTCAGGGTGCTCAGTGTTCGGGGTGCAGGGTGCTCAGTACTCAGGATGCTGGGTGCTCAGTACTCAGGGTGCTCAGTACTCAGGGTGCTGGGTGCTCAGTGCTCGGGGTGCTGGGTGCTCAGTACTCAGGGTGCTGGGTGCTCAGTGCTCAGGGTGCTGGGTGCTCAGTGCTCGGGGTCCTGGGTGCTCATTCTCGGGGTGCTGGGTGCTCAGTACTCAGGGTGCTGGGTGCTCAGTGCTCGGGGTGCTCGGTGCTCAGTACACAGGGTGCTGGGTGCTCCGTGCTCGGGGTGCTGGGTGCTCAGTACTCAGGGTGCTGGGTGCTCAGTGCTCAGTACTCAGCGTGCTCTGTGCTCAGTGCTCAGAGTGTTGGATGCTCAGTACTCAGGGTGCTGGGTGCTCAGTGCTCAGTGCTCAGGGTGCTCAGTGCTCAGGGTGCTGGGTGCTCAGGGTTCTTTGTGCTCAGTGCTCGGGGTGCTGGGTGCTCAGTGCTCAGGGTGCTGGGTGCTCAGTGCTCAGTGCTAAGGGTGCTGGGTGCTCAGTGCTGAGTGCTCAGGGTGAAGGGTGTTCAGTACTCAGTGTGATGGGTGCTCAGTACTCAGGGTGCTGGGTGCTCAGTGCTCAGGGTGCTGGGTGCTCAGTGCTCACGATGCTGGGTGCTCAGTACTCAGGGTGCTGGGTGCTCAGTTCTCAGGGTGCTGGGTGCACAGTGTTCGGGGTGCTCGGTGCTCAGTGCTCAGGGTGCTGGGTGCTCAGTACTCAGGGTGCTGGGTGCTCAGTGCTCGGGGTGCTGGGTGCTCAGTGCTCGGCGTGCTGTGTGCTCAGTACTCAGGGTGCTGGGTGCTCAGTGCTCGGGGTGCTGGGTGCTCAGTGCTCGGGGTGCTGGGTGCTCAGTACTCGGGGTGCTGGGTGCTCAGTGCTCAGGGTGCTGGTTCTCAGTGCTCGGGGGTACTGGGTGCTCAGTGCTCAGTACTCAGGGTGCTGGGTGCTCAGTGCTCGGTGTGTTGGGTGCTCAGTGCTCAGTACTCAGGGTGCTGGGTGCTCAGTGCTCGGGGTGCTGGGTGCTCAGAGCTCGGGGTGCTCGGTGCTCAGTACTCAGGGTTCTCAGTGCTCAGTGCTCAGTGTGCTGGGTGCTCAGTACTCAGGGTGCTCAGTGCTCAGTACTCGGGGTACTGGGTGCTCAGTACTCAGGGTGCTCAGTGCTCAGTACTCGGGGTTCTGGGTGCTCAGTGCTCAGGGTGCTCAGTGCTCAGTGCTCGGGGTGCTGGGTGCTCAGTGCTCGGGGTGCTGGGTGCTCAGTGCTCAGAGTGCTGGGTGCTCAGTACTCAGGTTGCTGGGTGCTCAGTGCTCAGGGTGCTGGGTGCTCAGTACTCAGGGTGCTGGGTGCTCAGTACTCAGGGTGCTGGGTGCTCAGTGCTCAGGGTGCTCGGTGCTCAGTACTCATGGTGCTGGGTACTCAGTGCTCAGGGTGCTCATTCTCGGGGTGCTGGGTGCTCAGTACTCAGGGTGCTGGGTGCTCAGTGCTCGGGGTGCTGGGTGATCAGTGCTCGGGGTGCTCGGTGCTCAGTACTCAGGGTGCTGGGTGCTCAGTACTCAGGGTGCTCAGTGCTCGGGGAGCTCGGGGCTCAGTACTCAGGGTGCTTGGTACTCAGTGCTCGGGGTGCTCGGTGCTCAGTATTCAGGGTGCTGGGTGCTCAGTGCTCAGGGTGCTGGGTGCTCAGTACTCAGGGTGCTCGGTGCTCAGTACTCAGGGTGCTAAGACCTCATGGTGCTCACTGCTCGGGGTGCTGGATGCTCAGTGCTCTGGGTGCTGGGTGCTCATTGCTCGGGGTGCTGGGTGCTCAGTACTCAGGGTGCTGGGTGCTCAGTGCTCGGGGTGCTGGGTGCTCAGTGCTCAGGGTGCTGGGTCTCAGTGCTCGGGGGTACTGGGTACTCAGTGCTCAGTACACACGGTGCTGAGTGCTCAGTGCTCGGGGTGCTGGGTTCTCAGACCTCGGGGTGCAGGGTGCTCAGTTCTCTGGGTGTTCAGTGCTCAGTACTCAGGGTGCTGGGTGCTCAGTACTCAGGCTGCTGGGTGCTCAGTACTCAGGGAGCTCAGTGCTCGGGGTGCAGGGTGCTCAGTACTCAGGGTGCTGGGTGCTCAGTACTCAGGGTGCTCAGTACTCAGGGTGCTGGGTGCTCAGTGCTCGGGGTGCTGGGTGCTCAGTACTCAGGGTGCTGGGTGCTCAGTGCTCAGGGTGCTGGGTGCTCAGTGCTCGGGATTCTGGGTGCTCATTCTCGGGGTGCTGGGTGCTCAGTACTCAGGGTGCTGGGTGCTCAGTGCTCGGGGTGCTCGGTGCTCAGTACACAGGGTGCTGCGTGCTCAGTGCTCGGGGTGCTGGGTGCTCAGTACTCAGGGTGCTGGGTGCTCAGTCCTCAGTACTCAGTGTGCTCTGTGCTCAGTGCTCAGAGTGTTGGGTGCTCAGTACTCAGGGTGCTCTCTGCTCAGTGCTCAGTACTCAGGGTGCTCAGTGCTCAGGCTGCTGGGTGCTCAGGGTGCTGGGTGCTCAGTGCTCGGGGTGCTGGGTGCTCAGTGCTCAGGGTGCTGGGTGCTCAGTGCTCAGTGCTCAGGGTGCTGGTTGCTCAGTGCTCAGTGCTCAGGGTGCAGGGTGTTCAGTACTCAGGGTGCTGGGTGCTCAGTACTCAGGGTGCTGGGTGCTCAGTGCTCAGGGTGCTGGGTGCTCAGTGCTCGGGGTGCTGGGTGCTCACTTCTCAGGGTGCTGGGTGCACAGTGTTCGGGGTGCTCGGTGCTCAGTGCTCGGGGTGCTGGGTGCTCAGTACTCAGGGTGCTGGGTGCTCAGTGCTCTGGGTGCTGGGTGCTCAGTGCTCGGGGTGCTGGGTGCTCAGTACTCAGGGTGCTGGGTGCTCAGTGCTCTGGGTGCTGGGTGCTCATTGCTCGGGGTGCTGGGTGCTCAGTACTCAGGGTGCTGGGTGCTCAGTGCTCGGGGTGCTGGGTGCTCAGTGCTCAGGGTGCTGGGTCTCAGTGCTCGGGGGTACTGGGTACTCAGTGCTCAGTACACACGGTGCTGAGTGCTCAGTGCTCGGGGTGCTGGGTGCTCAGTGCTCAGTACTCAGGATGCTGGGTGCTCAGTGCTCGGGGTGCTGGGTGCTCAGTGCTCGGGGTGCTCGGTGCTCAGTACTCAGGGTTCTCAGTGCTCAGTGCTCAGGGTGCTGGGTGCTCAGTACTCAGGGTGCTCAGTGCTCAGTACTCGGGGTGCTGGGTGCTCAGTACTCAGGTTGCTCAGTGCTCAGTACTCGGGGTGCTGGGTGCTCAGTGCTCAGGGTGCTCAGTGGTCAGTGCTCGGGGTGCTGGGTGCTCAGTGCTCGGGGTGCTGGGTGCTCAGTGCTCAGAGTGCTGGGTACTCAGTACTCATTTTTCTGGTGCTCAGTGCTCAGGGTGCTGGGTGCTCAGTACTCAGGGTGCTGGGTGCTCAGTACTCATGGTGCTGGGTACTCAGTTCTCAGGGTGCTCATTCTCGGGGTGCTGGGTGCTCAGTACTCAGGGTGCTGGGTGCTCAGTGCTCGGGGTGCTGGGTGCTCAGTTCTCGGGGTGCTCGGTGCTCAGTACTCGGGGTGCTGGGTGAGCAGTGCTCAGGGTGCTGGGTGCTCAGTGCTCGGGGTGCTGGGTGCTCAGTGCTCAGGGTGCTGGGTGCTCAGTGCTCGGGGTGCTCGGTGCTCAGTACTCAGGGTGCTGGGTGCTCAGTACTCAGGGTGCTGGGTGCTCAGTGCTCAGGGTGCTGGGTGCTCAGTACTCAGGGTGCTGGGTGCTCAGTACTCAGGGTGCTAAGAGCTCAGGGTGCTCAGTGCTCGGGGTGCTGGATGCTCAGTGCTCAGTGCACAGGGTGCTGGGTGCTCAGTCCTCGGGGTGCAGGGTGCTCAGTACTCAGGATGCTGGGTGCTCAGTACTCAGGGTGCTCAGTACTCAGGGTGCTGGGTGCTCAGTGCTCGGGGTGCTGGGTGCTCAGTACTCAGGGTGCTGGGTGCTCAGTGCTCAGGGTGCTGGGTGCTCAGTGCTCGGGGTGCTGGGTGCTCATTCTCGGGGTGCTGGGTGCTCAGTACTCAGGGTGCTGGGTGCTCAGTGCTCGGGGTGCTCGGTGCTCAGTACACAGGGTGCTGGGTGCTCCGTGCTCGGGGTGCTGGGTGCTCAGTACTCAGGGTGCTGGGTGCTCAGTGCTCAGTACTCAGCGTGCTCTGTGCTCAGTGCTCAGAGTGTTGGATGCTCAGTACTCAGGGTGCTGGGTGCTCAGTGCTCAGTGCTCAGGGTGCTCAGTGCTCAGGGTGCTGGGTGCTCAGGGTTCTTTGTGCTCAGTGCTCGGGGTGCTGGGTGCTCAGTGCTCAGGGTGCTGGGTGCTCAGTGCTCAGTGCTAAGGGTGCTGGGTGCTCAGTGCTGAGTGCTCAGGGTGAAGGGTGTTCAGTACTCAGTGTGATGGGTGCTCAGTACTCAGGGTGCTGGGTGCTCAGTGCTCAGGGTGCTGGGTGCTCAGTGCTCACGATGCTGGGTGCTCAGTATTCAGGGTGCTGGGTGCTCAGTTCTCAGGGTGCTGGGTGCACAGTGTTCGGGGTGCTCGGTGCTCAGTGCTCAGGGTGCTGGGTGCTCAGTACTCAGGGTGCTGGGTGCTCAGTGCTCGGGGTGCTGGGTGCTCAGTGCTCGGCGTGCTGGGTGCTCAGTACTCAGGGTGCTGGGTGCTCAGTGCTCGGGGTGCTGGGTGCTCAGTGCTCGGGGTGCTGGGTGCTCAGTACTCGGGGTGCTGGGTGCTCAGTGCTCAGGGTGCTGGTTCTCAGTGCTCGGGGGTACTGGGTGCTCAGTGCTCAGTACTCAGGGTGCTGGGTGCTCAGTGCTCGGGGTGCTGGGTGCTCAGTGCTCAGTACTCAGGGTGCTGGGTGCTCAGTGCTCGGGGTGCTGGGTGCTCAGAGCTCGGGGTGCTCGGTGCTCAGTACTCAGGGTTCTCAGTGCTCAGTGCTCAGGGTGCTGGGTGCTCAGTACTCAGGGTGCTCAGTGCTCAGTACTCGGGGTACTGGGTGCTCAGTACTCAGGGTGCTCAGTGCTCAGTACTCGGGGTTCTGGGTGCTCAGTGCTCAGGGTGCTCAGTGCTCAGTGCTCGGGGTGCTGGGTGCTCAGTGCTCGGGGTGCTGGGTGCTCAGTGCTCAGAGTGCTGGGTGCTCAGTACTCAGGTTGCTGGGTGCTCAGTGCTCAGGGTGCTGGGTGCTCAGTACTCAGGGTGCTGGGTGCTCAGTACTCAGGGTGCTGGGTGCTCAGTGCTCAGGGTGCTCGGTGCTCAGTACTCATGGTGCTGGGTACTCAGTGCTCAGGGTGCTCATTCTCGGGGTGCTGGGTGCTCAGTACTCAGGGTGCTGGGTGCTCAGTGCTCGGGGTGCTGGGTGATCAGTGCTCGGGGTGCTCGGTGCTCAGTACTCAGGGTGCTGGGTGCTCAGTACTCAGGGTGCTCAGTGCTCGCGAGCTCGGGGCTCAGTACTCAGGGTGCTTGGTACTCAGTGCTCGGGGTGCTCGGTGCTCAGTATTCAGGGTGCTGGGTGCTCAGTGCTCAGGGTGCTGGGTGCTCAGTACTCAGGGTGCTGGGTGCTCAGTACTCAGGGTGCTAAGACCTCATGGTGCTCAGTGCTCGGGGTGCTGGATGCTCAGTGCTCTGGGTGCTGGGTGCTCATTGCTCGGACTGCTGGGTGCTCAGTACTCAGGGTGCTGGGTGCTCAGTGCTCGGGGTGCTGGGTGCTCAGTGCTCAGGGTGCTGGGTCTCAGTGCTCGGGGGTACTGGGTACTCAGTGCTCAGTACACACGGTGCTGAGTGCTCAGTGCTCGGGGTGCTGGGTTCTCAGACCTCGGGGTGCAGGGTGCTCAGTTCTCTGGGTGTTCAGTGCTCAGTACTCAGGGTGCTGGGTGCTCAGTACTCAGGCTGCTGGGTGCTCAGTACTCAGGGAGCTCAGTGCTCGGGGTGCAGGGTGCTCAGTACTCAGGGTGCTGGGTGCTCAGTACTCAGGGTGCTCAGTACTCAGGGTGCTGGGTGCTCAGTGCTCGGGGTGCTGGGTGCTCAGTACTCAGGGTGCTGGGTGCTCAGTGCTCAGGGTGCTGGGTGCTCAGTGCTCGGGATTCTGGGTGCTCATTGCTCGGGATGCTGGGTGCTCAGTACTCAGGGTGCTGGGTGCTCAGTGCTCGGGGTGCTGGGTGCTCAGTGCTCAGGGTGCTGGGTCTCAGTGCTCGGGGGTACTGGGTACTCAGTGCTCAGTACACACGGTGCTGAGTGCTCAGTGCTCGGGGTGCTGGGTGCTCAGTGCTCAGTACTCAGGATGCTGGGTGCTCAGTGCTCGGGGTGCTGGGTGCTCAGTGCTCGGGGTGCTCGGTGCTCAGTACTCAGGGTTCTCAGTGCTCAGTGCTCAGGGTGCTGGGTGCTCAGTACTCAGGGTGCTCAGTGCTCAGTACTCGGGGTGCTGGGTGCTCAGTACTCAGGTTGCTCAGTGCTCAGTACTCGGGGTGCTGGGTGCTCAGTGCTCAGGGTGCTCAGTGGTCAGTGCTCGGGGTGCTGGGTGCTCAGTGCTCGGGGTGCTGGGTGCTCAGTGCTCAGAGTGCTGGGTACTCAGTACTCATTTTTCTGGTGCTCAGTGCTCAGGGTGCTGGGTGCTCAGTACTCAGGGTGCTGGGTGCTCAGTACTCATGGTGCTGGGTACTCAGTTCTCAGGGTGCTCATTCTCGGGGTGCTGGGTGCTCAGTACTCAGGGTGCTGGGTGCTCAGTGCTCGGGGTGCTGGGTGCTCAGTTCTCGGTGTGCTCGGTGCTCAGTACTCGGGGTGCTGGGTGAGCAGTGCTCAGGGTGCTGGGTGCTCAGTGCTCGGGGTGCTGGGTGCTCAGTGCTCAGGGTGCTGGGTGCTCAGTGCTCGGGGTGCTCAGTGCTCAGTACTCAGGGTGCTGGGTGCTCAGTACTCAGGGTGCTGGGTGCTCAGTGCTCAGGGTGCTGGGTGCTCAGTACTCAGGGTGCTGGGTGCTCAGTACTCAGGGTGCTAAGAGCTCAGGGTGCTCAGTGCTCGGGGTGCTGGATGCTCAGTGCTCAGTGCACAGGGTGCTGGGTGCTCAGTCCTCGGGGTGCTGGGTGCTCAGTACTCAGGGTGCTGGGTGCTCAGTACTCAGGGTGCTGGGTACTCAGTGCTCAGGGTGCTGGGTGCTCAGTGCTCTGGGTGCTGGGTGCTCAGTGCTCAGGGTGCTGGGTGCTCAGTGCTCAGGTTGCTGGGTGCTCAGTGTTCGGTCTGCTGGGTGCTGAGTGCTCAGGGTGCTGGGTGCTCAGTGCTCGGGGTGCTTTGTGCTCAGTGCTCAGTACTCAGGGTGCTGGGTGCTCAGTGCTCGGGGTGCTGGGTGCTCAGTACTCAGCGTGCTGGGTGCTCAGTACTCAGGGTGCTGGGTGCTCAGTGCTCAGGGTGCTGGGTGCTCAGTGCTCAGGGTGCTGGGTGCTCAGTTATCGGGGTGCTGGGTGCTCAGTACTCAGGGTGCTCAGTGCTCGGGGAGCTCGGTGCTCAGTACTCAGGGTGCTGGGTGCTCAGTACTCAGTGCTCGGGGTCCTGGGTGCTCCATGCTCGGGGTGCTGGGTGCTCAGTGCTCTGGCTGCTTAGTACTCAGTACTCAGGGTGCTGGGTGCTCAGTACTCAGGGTGCTCAGTGCTCGGGGTGCTGGGTGCTCAGTGCTCAGGGTGATCGGTGCTCAGTACTCAGGATGCTGGGTGCTCAGTACTCAGGGTGCTGGGTGCTCAGTACTCAGGGTGCTGGTTGCTCAGTCCTCAGGGTGCTCAGTGCTCAGGGTGCTGTGTGCTCAGTGCTCGGGGTGCTCGGTGCTCAGTATTCAGGGTGCTGAGTGCTCAGTACTCAGGGTGCTGGGTGCTCAGTACTCAGGGTGCTGTGTGCTCAGTGCTCAGGGTGCTCAGTGCTCAGTACTCAGGGTGCTCAGTGCTCAGTACTCAGGGTGCTGGGTGCTCAGTGCTCAGGGTGCTGGGTGCTCAGTGCTCGGGGGTACTGGGTACTCAGTGCTCAGTAGACAGGGTGCTGAGTGCTCAGTGCTCGGGGTGCTGGGTGCTCAGTGCTCAGTACTCAGGGTGCTGGGTGCTCAGTGCTCGGGGTGCTGTTTGCTCAGTGCTCGGGGTGCTCGGTTCTCAGTACTCAGGGTTCTCAGTGCTCAGTGCTCAGGGTGCTGGGTGCTCAGTACTCAGGGTGCTCAGTGCTCAGTACTCGGGGTGCTGGGTTCTCAGTACTCAGGGTGCTCAGTGCTCAGTACTCGGGGTGCTGGGTGCTCAGTGCTCAGGGTGCTCAGTGCTCAGTGCTCGGGGTGCTGGGTGCTAAGTGCTCGGGGTGCTGGGTGCTCAGTGCTCAGGGTGCTGGGTGCTCAGTACTCAGGGTGCTGGGTGCTCAGTACTCATGGTGCTGGGTACTCAGTGCTCAGGGTGCTCATTCTCGGGGTGCTCGGTGCTCAGTACTCGGGGTGCTGGGTGCTCAGTGCTCGGGGTGCTGGGTGCTCAGTGCTCGGGGTGCTCGGTGCTCAGTACTCAGGGTGCTGGGTGCTCAGTACTCAGGGTGCTCAGTGTTCGGGGAGCTCGGTGCTCAGTACTCAGGTTGCTGTGTGCTCAGTACTCAGGTTGCTGGGTGCTCAGTGCTCAGGGTGCTGGGTGCTCAGTACTCAGGGTGCTGGGTGCTCAGTGCTCGGGGTGCTGGGTGCTCAGTGCTCGGGGTGCACGGTGCTCAGTACTCATGGTGCTGGGTGCTCAGTACTCAGGGTGCTCAGTGTTCGGGGAGCTCGGTGCTCAGTACTCAGGGTGCTGGGTGTTCAGTGCTGGGTGCTCAGTGCTCGGGGTGATGGGTGCTCAGTGCTCGGGGTGCTCGGTGCTCAGTACTCAGGGTGCTGGGTGCTCAGTACTCAGGGTGCTCAGTGTTCGGGGTGCTGGGTGCTCAGTACTCAGGGTTCTCAGTGCTCAGTGCTCAGGGTGCTGGGTGCTCAGTACTCATGGTGCTCAGTGCTCAGTACTCGGGGTGCTGGGTGCTCAGTACTCAGGGTGCTCAGTGCTCAGTACTCGGGGTGCTGGGTGCTCAGTGCTCAGGGTGCTCAGTGCTCAGTGCTCGGGTTGCTGGGTGCTCAGTTCTCGGGGTGCTCGGTGCTCAGTACTCGGGGTGCTGGGTGCTCAGTGCTCAGGGTGCTGGGTGCTCAGTGCTCGGGGTGCTGGGTGCTCAGTGCTCAGGGTGCTGGGTGCTCAGTGCCCGGGTGCTCAGTGCTCAGTACTCAGAGTGCTGGGTGCTCAGTACTCAGGGTGCTGGGTGCTCAGTACTCAGGGTGCTGGGTGCTCAGTACTCAGGGTGCTGGGTGCTCAGTACTCAGGGTGCTGGGTGCTCAGTACTCAGGGTGCTGGGTGCTCAGTGCTCAGGGTGCTGGGTGCTCAGTGCTCAGGGTGCTGGGTGCTCAGTGCTCAGTGCTCAGGGTGCTGGTTGCTCAGTGCTCAGTGCTCAGGGTGCAGGGTGTTCAGTACTCAGGGTGCTGGGTGCTCAGTACTCAGGGTGCTGGGTGCTCAGTGCTCAGGGTGCTGGGTGCTCAGTGCTCAGGATGCTGGGTGCTCAGTACTCAGGGTGCTGGGTGCTCACTTCTCAGGGTGCTGGGTGCACAGTGTTCGGGGTGCTCGGTGCTCAGTGCTCGGGGTGCTGGGTGCTCAGTACTCAGGGTGCTGGGTGCTCAGTGCTCTGGGTGCTGGGTGCTCAGTGCTCGGGGTGCTGGGTGCTCAGTACTCAGGGTGCTGGGTGCTCAGTGCTCTGGGTGCTGGGTGCTCATTGCTCGGGGTGCTGGGTGCTCAGTACTCAGGGTGCTGGGTGCTCAGTGCTCGGGGTGCTGGGTGCTCAGTGCTCAGGGTGCTGGGTCTCAGTGCTCGGGGGTACTGGGTACTCAGTGCTCAGTACACACGGTGCTGAGTGCTCAGTGCTCGGGGTGCTGGGTGCTCAGTGCTCAGAACTCAGGGTGCTGGGTGCTCAGTGCTCGGGGTGCTGGGTGCTCAGTGCTCGGGGTGCTCGGTGCTCAGTACTCAGGGTTCTCAGTGCTCAGTGCTCAGGGTGCTGGGTGCTCAGTACTCAGGGTGCTCAGTGCTCAGTACTCGGGGTGCTGGGTGCTCAGTACTCAGGTTGCTCAGTGCTCAGTACTCGGGGTGCTGGGTGCTCAGTGCTCAGGGTGCTCAGTGGTCAGTGCTCGGGGTGCTGGGTGCTCAGTGCTCGGGGTGCTGGGTGCTCAGTGCTCAGAGTGCTGGGTACTCAGTACTCATTTTTCTGGTGCTCAGTGCTCAGGGTGCTGGGTGCTCAGTACTCAGGGTGCTGGGTGCTCAGTACTCATGGTGCTGGGTACTCAGTTCTCAGGGTGCTCATTCTCGGGGTGCTGGGTGCTCAGTACTCAGGGTGCTGGGTGCTCAGTGCTCGGGGTGCTGGGTGCTCAGTTCTCGGGGTGCTCGGTGCTCAGTACTCGGGGTGCTGGGTGAGCAGTGCTCAGGGTGCTGGGTGCTCAGTGCTCGGGGTGCTGGGTGCTCAGTGCTCAGCGTGCTGGGTGCTCAGTGCTCGGGGTGCTCGGTGCTCAGTACTCAGGGTGCTGGGTGCTCAGTACTCAGGGTGCTGGGTGCTCAGTGCTCAGGGTGCTGGGTGCTCAGTACTCAGGGTGCTGGGTGCTCAGTACTCAGGGTGCTAAGAGCTCAGGGTGCTCAGTGCTCGGGGTGCTGGATGCTCAGTGCTCAGGGCACAGGGTGCTGGGTGCTCAGTCCTCGGGGTGCTGGGTGCTCAGTACTCAGGGTGCTGGGTGCTCAGTACTCAGGGTGCTGGGTACTCAGTGCTCAGGGTGCTGGGTGCTCAGTGCTCTGGGTGCTGGGTGCTCAGTGCTCAGGGTGCTGGGTGCTCAGTGCTCAGGTTGCTGGGTGCTCAGTGTTCGGGGTGCTGGGTGCTGAGTGCTCAGGGTGCTGGGTGCTCAGTGCTCGGGGTGCTCGGTGCTCAGTACACAGGGTGCTGGGTGCTCAGTGCTCGGGGTGCTGGGTGCTCAGTGCTCAGTACTCAGGGTGCTGGGTGCTCAGTGCTCGGGGTGCTGGGTGCTCAGTACTCAGCGTGCTGGGTGCTCAGTACTCAGGGTGCTGGGTGCTCAGTGCTCAGGGTGCTGGGTGCTCAGTGCTCAGGGTGCTGGGTGCTCAGTTATCGGGGTGCTGGGTGCTCAGTACTCAGGGTGCTCAGTGCTCGGGGAGCTCGGTGCTCAGTACTCAGGGTGCTGGGTGCTCAGTACTCAGTGCTCGGGGTCCTGGGTGCTCCATGCTCGGGGTGCTGGGTGCTCAGTGCTCTGGCTGCTTAGTACTTAGTACTCAGGGTGCTGGGTGCTCAGTAATCAGGGTGCTCAGTGCTCGGGGTGCTGGGTGCTCAGTGCTCAGGGTGATCGGTGCTCAGTACTCAGGATGCTGGGTGCTCAGTACTCAGGGTGCTGGGTGCTCAGTACTCAGGGTGCTGGTTGCTCAGTCCTCAGGGTGCTCAGTGCTCAGGGTGCTGTGTGCTCAGTGCTCGGGGTGCTCGGTGCTCAGTATTCAGGGTGCTGAGTGCTCAGTACTCAGGGTGCTGGGTGCTCAGTACTCAGGGTGCTGTGTGCTCAGTGCTCAGGGTGCTCAGTGCTCAGTACTCAGGGTGCTCAGTGCTCAGTACTCAGGGTGCTGGGTGCTCAGTGCTCAGGGTGCTGGGTGCTCAGTGCTCGGGGGTACTGGGTACTCAGTGCTCAGTAGACAGGGTGCTGAGTGCTCAGTGCTCGGGGTGCTGGGTGCTCAGTGCTCAGTACTCAGGGTGCTGGGTGCTCAGTGCTCGGGGTGCTGGGTGCTCAGTGCTCGGGGTGCTCGGTTCTCAGTACTCAGGGTTCTCAGTGCTCAGTGCTCAGGGTGCTGGGTGCTCAGTACTCAGGGTGCTCAGTGCTCAGTACTCGGGGTGCTGGGTTCTCAGTACTCAGGGTGCTCAGTGCTCAGTACTCGGGGTGCTGGGTGCTCAGTGCTCGGGGTGCTGGGTGCTCAGTGCTCAGGGTGCTGGGTGCTCAGTACTCAGGGTGCTGGGTGCTCAGTACTCATGGTGCTGGGTACTCAGTGCTCAGGGTGCTCATTCTTGGGGTGCTCGGTGCTCAGTACTCGGGGTGCTGGGTGCTCAGTGCTCGGGGTGCTGGGTGCTCAGTGCTCGGGGTGCTCGGTGCTCAGTACTCAGGGTGCTGGGTGCTCAGTACTCAGGGTGCTCAGTGTTCGGGGAGCTCGGTGCTCAGTACTCAGGTTGCTGGGTGCTCAGTACTCAGGTTGCTGGGTGCTCAGTGCTCAGGGTGCTGGGTGCTCAGTACTCAGGGTGCTGGGTGCTCAGTGCTCGGGGTGCTGGGTGCTCAGTGCTCGGGGTGCACGGTGCTCAGTACTCATGGTGCTGGGTGCTCAGTACTCAGGGTGCTCAGTGTTCGGGGAGCTCGGTGCTCAGTACTCAGGGTGCTGGGTGTTCAGTGCTGGGTGCTCAGTGCTCGGGGTGCTGGGTGCTCAGTGCTCGGGGTGCTCGGTGCTCAGTACTCAGGGTGCTGGGTGCTCAGTACTCAGGGTGCTCAGTGTTCGGGGTGCTGGGTGCTCAGTACTCAGGGTTCTCAGTGCTCAGTGCTCAGGGTGCTGGGTGCTCAGTACTCATGGTGCTCAGTGCTCAGTACTCGGGGTGCTGGGTGCTCAGTACTCAGGGTGCTCAGTGCTCAGTACTCGGGGTGCTGGGTGCTCAGTGCTCAGGGTGCTCAGTGCTCAGTGCTCGGGTTGCTGGGTGCTCAGTTCTCGGGGTGCTCGGTGCTCAGTACTCGGGGTGCTGGGTGCTCAGTGCTCAGGGTGCTGGGTGCTCAGTGCTCGGAGTGCTGGGTGCTCAGTGCTCAGGGTGCTGGGTGCTCAGTGCCCGGGTGCTCAGTGCTCAGTACTCAGAGTGCTGGGTGCTCAGTACTCAGGGTGCTGGGTGCTCAGTACTCAGGGTGCTGGGTGCTCAGTACTCAGGGTGCTAAGAGCTCAGGGTGCTCAGTGATCGGGGTGCAGGATGCTCAGTGCTCAGTGCACAGTGTGCTGTGTGCTCAGTCCTCGGGGGGCTGGGTGCTCAGTACTCAGGGTGCTGTGTGCTCAGTACTCAGGGTGCTGGGTGCTCAGTGCTCACGGTGCTGGGTGCTCAGTGCTCGGGGTGCTGGGTGCTGAGTGCTCAGGGTGCTGGGTGCTCAGTGCTCGGGGTGCTCGGTGCTCAGTACACAGGGTGCTGGGTGCTCAGTGCTCGGGGTGCTGGGTGCTCAGTGCTCAGTACTCAGGGTGCTGGGTGCTCAGTGCTCGGGGTGCTGGGTGCTCAGTACTCAGCGTGCTGGATGCTCAGTACTCAGGGTGCTGGGTGATCAGTGCTCAGGGTGCTGGGTGCTCAGTGCTCAGGGTGCTGGGTGCTCAGTGATCGGGGTGCTGGGTGCTCAGTACTCAGGGTGCTCAGTGCTCGGGGAGCTCGGTGCTCAGTACTCAGGGTGCTGGGTGCTAAGTACTCAGTGCTCGGAGTCCTGGGTGCTCCGTGCTCGGGGTGCTGGGTGCTCAGTGCTCAGTAGACAGGGTGCTGGGTGCTCAGTGCTCGGGGTGCTGGGTGCTCAGTGCTCAGTACTCAGGGTGCTGGGTGCTCAGTGCTCGGGGTGCTGGGTGCTCAGTGCTCAGTACTCAGGGTGCTGGGTGCTCAGTGCTCGGGGTGCTGGGTGCTCAGTGCTCGGGGTGCTCGGTGCTCAGTACTCAGGGTTCTCAGTGCTCAGTGCTCAGGGTGCTGGGTGCTCAGTACTCAGGGTGCTCAGTGCTCAGTACTCGGGGTGCTGGGTGCTCAGTGCTCAGGGTGCTCAGTGGTCAGTGCTCGGGGTGCTGGGTGCTCAGTGCTCGGGGTGCTGGGTGCTCAGTGCTCAGAGTGCTGGGTACTCAGTACTCATTTTTCTGGTGCTCAGTGCTCAGGGTGCTGGGTGCTCAGTACTCAGGGTGCTGGGTGCTCAGTACTCATGTTGCTGGGTACTCAGTTCTCAGGGTGCTCATTCTCGGGGTGCTGGGTGCTCAGTACTCAGGGTGCTGGGTGCTCAGTGCTCGGGGTGCTGGGTGCTCAGTTCTCGGGGTGCTCGGTGCTCAGTACTCGGGGTGCTGGGTGAGCAGTGCTCAGGGTGCTGGGTGCTCAGTGCTCGGGGTGCTGGGTGCTCAGTGCTCAGGGTGCTGGGTGCTCAGTGCTCGGGGTGCTCGGTGCTCAGTACTCAGGGTGCTGGGTGCTCAGTACTCAGGTTGCTGGGTGCTCAGTGCTCAGGGTGCTGGGTGCTCAGTACTCAGGGTGCTGGGTGCTCAGTACTCAGGGTGCTAAGAGCTCAGGGTGCTCAGTGCTCGGGGTGCTGGATGCTCAGTGCTCAGTGCACAGGGTGCTGGGTGCTCAGTCCTCGGGGTGCTGGGTGCTCAGTACTCAGGGTGCTGGGTGCTCAGTACTCAGGGTGCTGGGTACACAGTGCTCAGGGTGCTGGGTGCTCAGTGCTCTGGGTGCTGGGTGCTCAGTGCTCAGGGTGCTGGGTGCTCAGTGCTCAGGTTGCTGGGTGCTCAGTGTTTGGGGTGCTGGGTGCTGAGTGCTCAGGGTGCTGGGTGCTCAGTGCTCGGGGTGCTCGGTGCTCAGTACACAGGGTGCTGGGTGCTCAGTGCTCGGGGTGCTGGGTGCTCAGTGCTCAGTACTCAGGGTGCTGGGTGCTCAGTGCTCGGGGTGCTGGGTGCTCAGTACTCAGCGTGCTGGGTGCTCAGTACTCAGGGTGCTGGGTGCTCAGTGCTCAGGGTGCTGGGTGCTCAGTGCTCAGGGTGCTGGGTGCTCAGTTATCGGGGTGCTGGGTGCTCAGTACTCAGGGTGCTCAGTGCTCGGGGAGCTCGGTGCTCTGTACTCAGGGTGCTGGGTGCTCAGTACTCAGTGCTCGGGGTCCTGGGTGCTCCATGCTCGGGGTGCTGGGTGCTCAGTGCTCTGGCTGCTTAGTACTCAGTACTCAGGGTGCTGGGTGCTCAGTACTCAGGGTGCTCAGTGCTCGGGGTGCTGGGTGCTCAGTGCTCAGGGTGATCGGTGCTCAGTACTCAGGATGCTGGGTGCTCAGTACACAGGGTGCTGGGTGCTCAGTACTCAGGGTGCTGGTTGCTCAGTCCTCAGGGTGCTCAGTGCTCAGGGTGCTGTGTGCTCAGTGCTCGGGGTGCTCGGTGCTCAGTATTCAGGGTGCTGAGTGCTCAGTACTCAGGGTGCTGGGTGCTCAGTACTCAGGGTGCTGTGTGCTCAGTGCTCAGGGTGCTCAGTGCTCAGTACTCAGGGTGCTCAGTGCTCAGTACTCAGGGTGCTGGGTGCTCAGTGCTCAGGGTGCTGGGTGCTCAGTGCTCGGGGGTACTGGGTACTCAGTGCTCAGTAGACAGGGTGCTGAGTGCTCAGTGCTCGGGGTGCTGGGTGCTCAGTGCTCAGTACTCAGGGTGCTGGGTGCTCAGTGCTCGGGGTGCTGGGTGCTCAGTACTCAGCGTGCTGGGTGCTCAGTACTCAGGGTGCTGGGTGCTCAGTGCTCAGGGTGCTGGGTGCTCAGTGCTCAGGGTGCTGGGTGCTCAGTTATCGGGGTGCTGGGTGCTCAGTACTCAGGGTGCTCAGTGCTCGGGGAGCTCGGTGCTCAGTACTCAGGGTGCTGGGTGCTCAGTACTCAGTGCTCGGGGTCCTGGGTGCTCCATGCTCGGGGTGCTGGGTGCTCAGTGCTCTAGCTGCTTAGTACTCAGTACTCAGGGTGCTGGGTGCTCAGTAATCAGGGTGCTCAGTGCTCGGGGTGCTGGGTGCTCAGTGCTCAGGGTGATCGGTGCTCAGTACTCAGGATGCTGGGTGCTCAGTACTCAGGGTGCTGGGTGCTCAGTACACAGGGTGCTGGTTGCTCAGTCCTCAGGGTGCTCAGTGCTCAGGGTGCTGTGTGCTCAGTGCTCGGGGTGCTCGGTGCTCAGTATTCAGGGTGCTGAGTGCTCAGTACTCAGGGTGCTGGGTGCTCAGTACTCAGGGTGCTGTGTGCTCAGTGCTCAGGGTGCTCAGTGCTCAGTACTCAGGGTGCTCAGTGCTCAGTACTCAGGGTGCTGGGTGCTCAGTGCTCAGGGTGCTGGGTGCTCAGTGCTCGGGGGTACTGGGTACTCAGTGCTCAGTAGACAGGGTGCTGAGTGCTCAGTGCTCGGGGTGCTGGGTGCTCAGTGCTCAGTACTCAGGGTGCTGGGTGCTCAGTGCTCGGGGTGCTGGGTGCTCAGTGCTCGGGGTGCTCGGTTCTCAGTACTCAGGGTTCTCAGTGCTCAGTGCTCAGGGTGCTGGGTGCTCAGTACTCAGGGTGCTCAGTGCTCAGTACTCGGGGTGCTGGGTTCTCAGTACTCAGGGTGCTCAGTGCTCAGTACTCGGGGTGCTGGGTGCTCAGTGCTCGGGGTGCTGGGTGCTCAGTGCTCAGGGTGCTGGGTGCTCAGTACTCAGGGTGCTGGGTGCTCAGTACTCATGGTGCTGGGTACTCAGTGCTCAGGGTGCTCATTCTCGGGGTGCTCGGTGCTCAGTACTCGGGGTGCTGGGTGCTCAGTGCTCGGGGTGCTGGGTGCTCAGTGCTCGGGGTGCTCGGTGCTCAGTACTCAGGGTGCTGGGTGCTCAGTACTCAGGGTGCTCAGTGTTCGGGGAGCTCGGTGCTCAGTACTCAGGTTGCTGGGTGCTCAGTACTCAGGTTGCTGGGTGCTCAGTGCTAAGGGTGCTGGGTGCTCAGTACTCAGGGTGCTGGGTGCTCAGTGCTCGGGGTGCTGGGTGCTCAGTGCTCGGGGTGCACGGTGCTCAGTACTCATGGTGCTGGGTGCTCAGTACTCAGGGTGCTCAGTGTTCGGGGAGCTCGGTGCTCAGTACTCAGGGTGCTGGGTGTTCAGTGCTGGGTGCTCAGTGCTCGGGGTGCTGGGTGCTCAGTGCTCGGGGTGCTCGGTGCTCAGTACTCAGGGTGCTGGGTGCTCAGTACTCAGGGTGCTCAGTGTTCGGGGTGCTGGGTGCTCAGTACTCAGGGTTCTCAGTGCTCAGTGCTCAGGGTGCTGGGTGCTCAGTACTCATGGTGCTCAGTGCTCAGTACTCGGGGTGCTGGGTGCTCAGTACTCAGGGTGCTCAGTGCTCAGTACTCGGGGTGCTGGGTGCTCAGTGCTCAGGGTGCTCAGTGCTCAGTGCTCGGGTTGCTGGGTGCTCAGTTCTCGGGGTGCTCGGTGCTCAGTACTCGGGGTGCTGGGTGCTCAGTGCTCAGGGTGCTGGGTGCTCAGTGCTCGGAGTGCTGGGTGTTCAGTGCTCAGGGTGCTGGGTGCTCAGTGCCCGGGTGCTCAGTGCTCAGTACTCAGAGTGCTGGGTGCTCAGTACTCAGGGTGCTGGGTGCTCAGTACTCAGGGTGCTGGGTGCTCAGTACTCAGGGTGCTAAGAGCTCAGGGTGCTCAGTGCTCGGGGTGCAGGATGCTCAGTGCTCAGTGCACAGTGTGCTGTGTGCTCAGTCCTCGGGGGGCTGGGTGCTCAGTACTCAGGGTGCTGTGTGCTCAGTACTCAGGGTGCTGGGTGCTCAGTGCTCACGGTGCTGGGTGCTCAGTGCTCGGGGTGCTGGGTGCTGAGTGCTCAGGGTGCTGGGTGCTCAGTGCTCGGGGTGCTCGGTGCTCAGTACACAGGGTGCTGGGTGCTCAGTGCTCGGGGTGCTGGGTGCTCAGTGCTCAGTACTCAGGGTGCTGGGTGCTCAGTGCTCGGGGTGCTGGGTGCTCAGTACTCAGCGTGCTGGATGCTCAGTACTCAGGGTGCTGGGTGATCAGTGCTCAGGGTGCTGGGTGCTCAGTGCTCAGGGTGCTGGGTGCTCAGTGATCGGGGTGCTGGGTGCTCAGTACTCAGGGTGCTCAGTGCTCGGGGAGCTCGGTGCTCAGTACTCAGGGTGCTGGGTGCTAAGTACTCAGTGCTCGGAGTCCTGGGTGCTCCGTGCTCGGGGTGCTGGGTGCTCAGTGCTCAGTAGACAGGGTGCTGGGTGCTCAGTGCTCGGGGTGCTGGGTGCTCAGTGCTCAGTACTCAGGGTGCTGGGTGCTCAGTGCTCGGGGTGCTGGGTGCTCAGTGCTCAGTACTCAGGGTGCTGGGTGCTCAGTGCTCGGGGTGCTGGGTGCTCAGTGCTCGGGGTGCTCGGTGCTCAGTACTCAGGGTTCTCAGTGCTCAGTGCTCAGGGTGCTGGGTGCTCAGTTCTCAGGGTGCTCAGTGCTCAGTACTCGGGGTGCTGGGTGCTCAGTGCTCAGGGTGCTCAGTGGTCAGTGCTCGGGGTGCTGGGTGCTCAGTGCTCGGGGTGCTGGGTGCTCAGTGCTCAGAGTGCTGGGTACTCAGTACTCATTTTTCTGGTGCTCAGTGCTCAGGGTGCTGGGTGCTCAGTACTCAGGGTGCTGGGTGCTCAGTACTCATGGTGCTGGGTACTCAGTTCTCAGGGTGCTCATTCTCGGGGTGCTGGGTGCTCAGTACTCAGGGTGCTGGGTGCTCAGTGCTCGGGGTGCTGGGTGCTCAGTTCTCGGGGTGCTCGGTGCTCAGTACTCGGGGTGCTGGGTGAGCAGTGCTCAGGGTGCTGGGTGCTCAGTGCTCGGGGTGCTGGGTGCTCAGTGCTCAGGGTGCTGGGTGCTCAGTGCTCGGGGTGCTCGGTGCTCAGTACTCAGGGTGCTGGGTGCTCAGTACTCAGGGTGCTGGGTGCTCAGTGCTCAGGGTGCTGGGTGCTCAGTACTCAGGGTGCTGGGTGCTCAGTACTCAGGGTGCTAAGAGCTCAGGGTGCTCAGTGCTCGGGGTGCTGGATGCTCAGTGCTCAGTGCACAGGGTGCTGGGTGCTCAGTCCTCGGGGTGCTGGGTGCTCAGTACTCAGGGTGCTGGGTGCTCAGTACTCAGGGTGCTGGGTACTCAGTGCTCAGGGTGCTGGGTGCTCAGTGCTCTGGGTGCTGGGTGCTCAGTGCTCAGGGTGCTGGGTGCTCAGTGCTCAGGTTGCTGGGTGCTCAGTGTTCGGGGTGCTGGGTGCTGAGTGCTCAGGGTGCTGGGTGCTCAGTGCTCGGGGTGCTCGGTGCTCAGTACACAGGGTGCTGGGTGCTCAGTGCTCGGGGTGCTGGGTGCTCAGTGCTCAGTACTCAGGGTGCTGGGTGCTCAGTGCTCGGGGTGCTGGGTGCTCAGTACTCAGCGTGCTGGGTGCTCAGTACTCAGGGTGCTGGGTGCTCAGTGCTCAGGGTGCTGGGTGCTCAGTGCTCAGGGTGCTGGGTGCTCAGTTATCGGGGTGCTGGGTGCTCAGTACTCAGGGTGCTGGGTGCTCAGTACTCATGGTGCTGGGTACTCAGTGCTCAGGGTGCTCATTCTCGGGGTGCTCGGTGCTCAGTACTCGGGGTGCTGGGTGCTCAGTGCTCAGTACTCAGGGTGCTGGGTGCTCAGTGCTCGGGGTGCTGGGTGCTCAGTGCTCGGGGTGCTCGGTTCTCAGTACTCAGGGTTCTCAGTGCTCAGTGCTCAGGGTGCTGGGTGCTCAGTACTCAGGGTGCTCAGTGCTCAGTACTCGGGGTGCTGGTTTCTCAGTACTCAGGGTGCTCAGTGCTCAGTACTCGGGGTGCTGGGTGCTCAGTGCTCGGGGTGCTGGGTGCTCAGTGCTCAGGGTGCTGGGTGCTCAGTACTCAGGGTGCTGGGTGCTCAGTACTCATGGTGCTGGGTACTCAGTGCTCAGGGTGCTCATTCTCGGGGTGCTCGGTGCTCAGTACTCGGGGTGCTGGGTGCTCAGTGCTCGGGGTGCTGGGTGCTCAGTGCTCGGGGTGCTCGGTGCTCAGTACTCAGGGTGCTGGGTGCTCAGTACTCAGGGTGCTCAGTGTTCGGGGAGCTCGGTGCTCAGTACTCAGGTTGCTGGGTGCTCAGTACTCAGGTTGCTGGGTGCTCAGTGCTCAGGGTGCTGGGTGCTCAGTACTCAGGGTGCTGGGTGCTCAGTGCTCGGGGTGCTGGGTGCTCAGTGCTCGGGGTGCACGGTGCTCAGTACTCATGGTGCTGGGTGCTCAGTACTCAGGGTGCTCAGTGTTCGGGGAGCTCGGTGCTCAGTACTCAGGGTGCTGGGTGTTCAGTGCTGGGTGCTCAGTGCTCGGGGTGCTGGGTGCTCAGTGCTCGGGGTGCTCGGTGCTCAGTACTCAGGGTGCTGGGTGCTCAGTACTCAGGGTGCTCAGTGTTCGGGGTGCTGGGTGCTCAGTACTCAGGGTTCTCAGTGCTCAGTGCTCAGGGTGCTGGGTGCTCAGTACTCATGGTGCTCAGTGCTCAGTACTCGGGGTGCTGGGTGCTCAGTACTCAGGGTGCTCAGTGCTCAGTACTCGGGGTGCTGGGTGCTCAGTGCTCAGGGTGCTCAGTGCTCAGTGCTCGGGTTGCTGGGTGCTCAGTTCTCGGGGTGCTCGGTGCTCAGTACTCGGGGTGCTGGGTGCTCAGTGCTCAGGGTGCTGGGTGCTCAGTGCTCGGAGTGCTGGGTGTTCAGTGCTCAGGGTGCTGGGTGCTCAGTGCCCGGGTGCTCAGTGCTCAGTACTCAGAGTGCTGGGTGCTCAGTACTCAGGGTGCTGGGTGCTCAGTACTCAGGGTGCTGGGTGCTCAGTACTCAGGGTGCTAAGAGCTCAGGGTGCTCAGTGCTCGGGGTGCAGGATGCTCAGTGCTCAGTGCACAGTGTGCTGTGTGCTCAGTCCTCGGGGGGCTGGGTGCTCAGTACTCAGGGTGCTGTGTGCTCAGTACTCAGGGTGCTGGGTGCTCAGTGCTCACGGTGCTGGGTGCTCAGTGCTCGGGGTGCTGGGTGCTGAGTGCTCAGGGTGCTGGGTGCTCAGTGCTCGGGGTGCTCGGTGCTCAGTACACAGGGTGCTGGGTGCTCAGTGCTCGGGGTGCTGGGTGCTCAGTGCTCAGTACTCAGGGTGCTGGGTGCTCAGTGCTCGGGGTGCTGGGTGCTCAGTACTCAGCGTGCTGGATGCTCAGTACTCAGGGTGCTGGGTGATCAGTGCTCAGGGTGCTGGGTGCTCAGTGCTCAGGGTGCTGGGTGCTCAGTGATCGGGGTGCTGGGTGCTCAGTACTCAGGGTGCTCAGTGCTCGGGGAGCTCGGTGCTCAGTACTCAGGGTGCTGGGTGCTAAGTACTCAGTGCTCGGAGTCCTGGGTGCTCCGTTCTCGGGGTGCTGGGTGCTCAGTGCTCAGTAGACAGGGTGCTGGGTGCTCAGTGCTCGGGGTGCTGGGTGCTCAGTGCTCAGTACTCAGGGTGCTGGGTGCTCAGTGCTCGGGGTGCTGGGTGCTCAGTGCTCAGTACTCAGGGTGCTGGGTGCTCAGTGCTCGGGGTGCTGGGTGCTCAGTGCTCGGGGTGCTCGGTGCTCAGTACTCAGGGTTCTCAGTGCTCAGTGCTCAGGGTGCTGGGTGCTCAGTACTCAGGGTGCTCAGTGCTCAGTACTCGGGGTGCTGGGTGCTCAGTGCTCAGGGTGCTCAGTGGTCAGTGCTCGGGGTGCTGGGTGCTCAGTGCTCGGGGTGCTGGGTGCTCAGTGCTCAGAGTGCTGGGTACTCAGTACTCATTTTTCTGGTGCTCAGTGCTCAGGGTGCTGGGTGCTCAGTACTCAGGGTGCTGGGTGCTCAGTACTCATGGTGCTGGGTACTCAGTTCTCAGGGTGCTCATTCTCGGGGTGCTGGGTGCTCAGTACTCAGGGTGCTGGGTGCTCAGTGCTCGGGGTGCTGGGTGCTCAGTTCTCGGGGTGCTCGGTGCTCAGTACTCGGGGTGCTGGGTGAGCAGTGCTCAGGGTGCTGGGTGCTCAGTGCTCGGGGTGCTGGGTGCTCAGTGCTCAGGGTGCTGGGTGCTCAGTGCTCGGGGTGCTCGGTGCTCAGTACTCAGGGTGCTGGGTGCTCAGTACTCAGGGTGCTGGGTGCTCAGTGCTCAGGGTGCTGGGTGCTCAGTACTCAGGGTGCTGGGTGCTCAGTACTCAGGGTGCTAAGAGCTCAGGGTGCTCAGTGCTCGGGGTGCTGGATGCTCAGTGCTCAGTGCACAGGGTGCTGGGTGCTCAGTCCTCGGGGTGCTGGGTGCTCAGTACTCAGGGTGCTGGGTGCTCAGTACTCAGGGTGCTGGGTACTCAGTGCTCAGGGTGCTGGGTGCTCAGTGCTCTGGGTGCTGGGTGCTCAGTGCTCAGGGTGCTGGGTGCTCAGTGCTCAGGTTGCTGGGTGCTCAGTGTTCGGGGTGCTGGGTGCTGAGTGCTCAGGGTGCTGGGTGCTCAGTGCTCGGGGTGCTGGGTGCTCAGTGCTCAGTACTCAGGGTGCTGGGTGCTCAGTGCTCGGGGTGCTGGGTGCTCAGTACTCAGCGTGCTGGGTGCTCAGTACTCAGGGTGCTGGGTGCTCAGTGCTCAGGGTGCTGGGTGCTCAGTGCTCAGGGTGCTGGGTGCTCAGTTATCGGGGTGCTGGGTGCTCAGTACTCAGGGTGCTCAGTGCTCGGGGAGCTCGGTGCTCAGTACTCAGGGTGCTGGGTGCTCAGTACTCAGTGCTCGGGGTCCTGGGTGCTCCATGCTCGGGGTGCTGGGTGCTCAGTGCTCTGGCTGCTTAGTACTCAGTACTCAGGGTGCTGGGTGCTCAGTACTCAGGGTGCTCAGTGCTCGGGGTGCTGGGTGCTCAGTGCTCAGGGTGATCGGTGCTCAGTACTCAGGATGCTGGGTGCTCAGTACTCAGGGTGCTGGGTGCTCAGTACTCAGGGTGCTGGTTGCTCAGTCCTCAGGGTGCTCAGTGCTCAGGGTGCTGTGTGCTCAGTGCTCGGGGTGCTCGGTGCTCAGTATTCAGGGTGCTGAGTGCTCAGTACTCAGGGTGCTGGGTGCTCAGTACTCAGGGTGCTGTGTGCTCAGTGCTCAGGGTGCTCAGTGCTCAGTACTCAGGGTGCTCAGTGCTCAGTACTCAGGGTGCTGGGTGCTCAGTGCTCAGGGTGCTGGGTGCTCAGTGCTCGGGGGTACTGGGTACTCAGTGCTCAGTAGACAGGGTGCTGAGTGCTCAGTGCTCGGGGTGCTGGGTGCTCAGTGCTCAGTACTCAGGGTGCTGGGTGCTCAGTGCTCGGGGTTCTGGGTGCTCAGTGCTCGGGGTGCTCGGTTCTCAGTACTCAGGGTTCTCAGTGCTCAGTGCTCAGGGTGCTGGGTGCTCAGTACTCAGGGTGCTCAGTGCTCAGTACTCGGGGTGCTGGGTTCTCAGTACTCAGGGTGCTCAGTGCTCAGTACTCGGGGTGCTGGGTGCTCAGTGCTCAGGGTGCTCAGTGCTCAGTGCTCGGGGTGCTGGGTGCTCAGTGCTCGGGGTGCTGGGTGCTCAGTGCTCAGAGTGCTGGGTGCTCAGTACTCAGGTTGCTGGGTGTTCAGTGCTCAGGGTGCTGGGTGCTCAGTACTCAGGGTGCTGGGTGCTCAGTACTCATGGTGCTGGGTACTCAGTGCTCAGGGTGCTCATTCTCCGGGTGCTCGGTGCTCAGTACTCGGGGTGCTGGGTGCTCAGTGCTCGGGGTGCTGGGTGCTCAGTGCTCGGGGTGCTCGGTGCTCAGTACTCAGGGTGCTGGGTGCTCAGTACTCAGGGTGCTCAGTGTTCGGGGATCTCGGTGCTCAGTACTCAGGTTGCTGGGTGCTCAGTACTCAGGTTGCTGGGTGCTCAGTGCTCAGGGTGCTGGGTGCTCAGTACTCAGGGTGCTGGGTGCTCAGTGCTCGGGGTGCTGGGTGCTCAGTGCTCGGGGTGCACGGTGCTCAGTACTCATGGTGCTGGGTCCTCAGTACTCAGGGTGCTCAGTGTTCGGGGAGCTCGGTGCTCAGTACTCAGGTTTGCTGGGTGTTCAGTGCTGGGTGCTCAGTGCTCGGGGTGCTGGGTGCTCAGTGCTCGGGGTGCTCGGTGCTCAGTACTCAGGGTGCTGGATGCTCAGTACTCAGGGTGCTCAGTGTTCGGGGTGCTGGGTGCTCAGTACTCAGGGTTCTCAGTGCTCAGTGCTCAGGGTGCTGGGTGCTCAGTACTCATGGTGCTCAGTGCTCAGTACTCGGGGTGCTGGGTGCTCAGTACTCAGGGTGCTCAGTGCTCAGTACTCGGGGTGCTGGGTGCTCAGTGCTCAGGGTGCTCAGTGCTCAGTGCTCGGGTTGCTGGGTGCTCAGTTCTCGGGGTGCTCGGTGCTCAGTACTCGGGGTGCTGGGTGCTCAGTGCTCAGGGTGCTGGGTGCTCAGTGCTCGGGGTGCTGGGTGCTCAGTGCTCAGGGTGCTGGGTGCTCAGTGCCCGCGTGCTCAGTGCTCAGTACTCAGAGTGCTGGGTGCTCAGTACTCAGGGTGCTGGGTGCTCAGTACTCAGGGTGCTGGGTGCTCAGTACTCAGTGTGCTAAGAGCTCAGGGTGCTCAGTGCTCGGGGTGCAGGATGCTCAGTGCTCAGTGCACAGGGTGCTGTGTGCTCAGTCCTCGGGGGGCTGGGTGCTCAGTACTCAGGGTGCTGTGTGCTCAGTACTCAGGGTGCTGGGTGCTCAGTGCTCAGGGTGCTGGGTGCTCAGTGCTCTGGGTGCTGGGTGCTCAGTGCTCAGGGTGCTGGGTGCTCAGTGCTCACGGTGCTGGGTGCTCAGTGCTCGGGGTGCTGGGTGCTGAGTGCTCAGGGTGCTGGGTGCTCAGTGCTCGGGGTGCTCGGTGCTCAGTACACAGGGTGCTGGGTGCTCAGTGCTCGGGGTGCTGGGTGCTCAGTGCTCAGTACTCAGGGTGCTGGGTGCTCAGTGCTCGGGGTGCTGGGTGCTCAGTACTCAGCGTGCTGGGTGCTCAGTACTCAGGGTGCTGGGTGCTCAGTGCTCAGGGTGCTGGGTGCTCAGTGCTCAGGGTGCTGGGTGCTCAGTGATCGGGGTGCTGGGTGCTCAGTACTCAGGGTGCTCAGTGCTCGGGGAGCTCGGTGCTCAGTACTCAGGGTGCTGGGTGCTAAGTACTCAGTGCTCGGAGTCCTGGGTGCTCCGTGCTCGGGGTGCTGTGTGCTCAGTGCTCTGGGTGCTTAGTGCTCAGTACTCAGGGTCCTGGGTGCTCAGTACTCAGGGTGCTCAGTGCTCGGGGTGCTGGGTGCTCAGTGCTCAGGGTGATCGGTGCTCAGTACTCAGGATGCTGGGTGCTCAGTACTCAGGGTGCTGGGTGCTCAGTACTCAGGGTGCTGGTTGCTCAGTCCTCAGGGTGCTCAGTGCTCAGGGTGCTGTGTGCTCAGTGCTCGGGGTGCTCGGTGCTCAGTATTCAGGGTGCTGAGTGCTCAGTACTCAGGGTGCTGGGTGCTCAGTACTCAGGGTGCTGTGTGCTCAGTGCTCAGGGTGCTCAGTGCTCAGTACTCAGGGTGCTCAGTGCTCAGTACTCAGGGTGCTGGGTGCTCAGTGCTCAGGGTGCTGGGTGCTCAGTGCTCGGGGGTACTGGGTACTCAGTGCTCAGTAGACAGGGTGCTGAGTGCTCAGTGCTCGGGGTGCTGGGTGCTCAGTGCTCAGTACTCAGGGTGCTGGGTGCTCAGTGCTCGGGGTTCTGGGTGCTCAGTGCTCGGGGTGCTCGGTTCTCAGTACTCAGGGTTCTCAGTGCTCAGTGCTCAGGGTGCTGGGTGCTCAGTACTCAGGGTGCTCAGTGCTCAGTACTCGGGGTGCTGGGTTCTCAGTACTCAGGGTGCTCAGTGCTCAGTACTCGGGGTGCTGGGTGCTCAGTGCTCAGGGTGCTCAGTGCTCAGTGCTCGGGGTGCTGGGTGCTCAGTGCTCGGGGTGCTGGGTGCTCAGTGCTCAGAGTGCTGGGTGCTCAGTACTCAGGTTGCTGGGTGCTCAGTGCTCAGGGTGCTGGGTGCTCAGTACTCAGGGTGCTGGGTGCTCAGTACTCATGGTGCTGGGTACTCTGTGCTCAGGGTGCTCATTCTCGGGGTGCTCGGTGCTCAGTACTCGGGGTGCTGGGTGCTCAGTGCTCGGGGTGCTGGGTGCTCAGTGCTCGGGGTGCTCGGTGCTCAGTACTCAGGGTGCTGGGTGCTCAGTACTCAGGGTGCTCAGTGTTCGGGGAGCTCGGTGCTCAGTACTCAGGTTGCTGGGTGCTCAGTACTCAGGTTGCTGGGTGCTCAGTGCTCAGGGTGCTGGGTGCTCAGTACTCAGGGTGCTGGGTGCTCAGTGCTCGGGGTGCTGGGTGCTCAGTGCTCGGGGTGCACGGTGCTCAGTACTCATGGTGCTGGGTGCTCAGTACTCAGGGTGCTCAGTGTTCGGGGAGCTCGGTGCTCAGTACTCAGGGTGCTGGGTGTTCAGTGCTGGGTGCTCAGTGCTCGGGGTGCTGGGTGCTCAGTGCTCGGGGTGCTCGGTGCTCAGTACTCAGGGTGCTGGGTGCTCAGTACTCAGGGTGCTCAGTGTTCGGGGTGCTGGGTGCTCAGTACTCAGGGTTCTCAGTGCTCAGTGCTCAGGGTGCTGGGTGCTCAGTACTCATGGTGCTCAGTGCTCAGTACTCGGGGTGCTGGGTGCTCAGTACTCAGGGTGCTCAGTGCTCAGTACTCGGGGTGCTGGGTGCTCAGTGCTCAGGGTGCTCAGTGCTCAGTGCTCGGGTTGCTGGGTGCTCAGTTCTCGGGGTGCTCGGTGCTCAGTACTCGGGGTGCTGGGTGCTCAGTGCTCAGGGTGCTGGATGCTCAGTGCTCGGGGTGCTGGGTGCTCAGTGCTCAGGGTGCTGGGTGCTCAGTGCCCGCGTGCTCAGTGCTCAGTACTCAGAGTGCTGGGTGCTCAGTACTCAGGGTGCTGGGTGCTCAGTACTCAGGGTGCTGGGTGCTCAGTACTCAGGGTGCTAAGAGCTCAGGGTGCTCAGTGCTCGGGGTGCAGGATGCTCAGTGCTCAGTGCACAGGGTGCTGTGTGCTCAGTCCTCGGGGGGCTGGGTGCTCAGTACTCAGGGTGCTGTGTGCTCATTACTCAGGGTGCTGGGTGCTCAGTGCTCAGGGTGCTGGGTGCTCAGTGCTCTGGGTGCTGGGTGCTCAGTGCTCAGGGTGCTGGGTGCTCAGTGCTCACGGTGCTGGGTGCTCAGTGCTCGGGGTGCTGGGTGCTGAGTGCTCAGGGTGCTGGGTGCTCAGTGCTCGGGGTGCTCGGTGCTCAGTACACAGGGTGCTGGGTGCTCAGTGCTCGGGGTGCTGGGTGCTCAGTGCTCAGTACTCAGGGTGCTGGGTGCTCAGTGCTCGGGGTGCTGGGTGCTCAGTACTCAGCGTGCTGGGTGCTCAGTACTCAGGGTGCTGGGTGCTCAGTGCTCAGGGTGCTGGGTGCTCAGTGCTCAGGGTGCTGGGTGCTCAGTGATCGGGGTGCTGGGTGCTCAGTACTCAGGGTGCTCAGTGCTCGGGGAGCTCGGTGCTCAGTACTCAGGGTGCTGGGTGCTAAGTACTCAGTGCTCGGAGTCCTGGGTGCTCCGTGCTCGGGGTGCTGTGTGCTCAGTGCTCTGGGTGCTTAGTGCTCAGTACTCAGGGTCCTGGGTGCTCAGTACTCAGGGTGCTCAGTGCTCGGGGTGCTGGGTGCTCAGTGCTCAGGGTGATCGGTGCTCAGTACTCAGGATGCTGGGTGCTCAGTACTCAGGGTGCTGGGTGCTGAGTCCTCAGGGTGCTCAGTGCTCAGGGTGCTGGGTGCTCAGTGCTCGGGGTGCTCGGTGCTCAGTACTCAGGGTGCTGGGTGCTCAGTGCTCGGGGTGCTGGGTGCTCAGTGCTCAGGGTGCTCAGTGCTCAGTACTCAGGGTGCTCAGTGCTCAGTACTCAGGGTGCAGGGTGCTCAGTGCTCAGGGTGCTGGGTGCTCAGTGCTCGGGGGTACTGGGTACTCAGTGCTCAGTACACAGGGTGCTGAGTGCTCAGTGCTCGGGGTGCTGGGTGCTCAGTGCTCAGTACTCAGGGTGCTGGGTGCTCAGTGCTCGGGGTGCTGGGTGCTCAGTGCTCGGGGTGCTCGGTGCTCAGTACTCAGGGTTCTCAGTGCTCAGTGCTCAGGGTGCTGGGTGCTCAGTACTCAGGGTGCTCAGTGCTCCGTACTCGGGGTGCTGGGTGCTCAGTACTCAGGGTGCTCAGTGCTCAGTACTCGGGTTGCTGGGTGCTCAGTGCTCAGGGTGCTCAGTGCTCAGTGCTCGGGGTGCTGGGTGCTCAGTGCTCGGGGTGCTGGGTGCACAGTGCTCAGAGTGCTGGGTGCTCAGTACTCAGGTTGCTGGGTGCTCAGTGCTCAGGGTGCTGGGTGATCAGTACTCAGGGTGCTGGGTGCTCAGAACTCATGGTGCTGGGTGCTCTGTGCTCAGGGTGCTGGGTGCTCAGTGCTCGGGGTGCTCGGTGCTCAGTACTCAGGGTGCTGGGTGCTCAGTACTCAGGGTGCTCAGTGTTCGGGGAGCTCGGTGCTCAGTACTCAGGGTGCTGGGTGTTCAGTGCTCGGGGTGCTCGTTGCTCAGTACTCAGGGTTCTCAGTGCTCAGTGCTCAGGGTGCTGGGTGCTCAGTACTCATGGTGCTCAGTGCTCAGTACTCGGGGTGCTGGGTGCTCAGTACTCAGAGTGCTCAGTGCTCAGTACTCGGGGTTCTGGGTGCTCAGTGCTCAGGGTGCTCAGTGCTCAGTGCTCGGGGTGCTGGGTGCTCAGTTCTCAGGGTGCTCGATGCTCAGTACTCGGGATGCTGGGTGCTCAGTGCTCAGGGTCCTGGGTGCTCAGTGCTCGGGGTGCTGGGTGCTCAGTGTTCAGGGTGCTGGGTGCTCAGTGCCCGGGTGCTCAGTGCTCAGTACTCAGAGTGCTGGGTGCTCAGTACTCAGGGTGCTGGGTGCTCAGTGCTCAGGGTGCTGGGTGCTCAGTACTCAGGGTGCTGGGTACTCAGTACTCAGGGTGCTAAGAGCTCAGGGTGCTCAGTGCTCGGGGTGCTCAGTGCTCAGTACTCGGGGTGCTGGGTGCTCAGTGCTCAGGGTGCTCAGTGCTCAGTGCTCGGGGTGCTAGGTGCTCAGTGCTCGGGGTGCTGGGTGCTCAGTGCTCAGAGTGCTGGGTGCTCAGTACTCAGGTTGCTGGGTGCTCAGTGCTCAGGGTGCTGGGTGCTCAGTACTCAGGGTGCTGGGTGCTCAGAACTCATGGTGCTGGGTGCTCAGTGCTCAGGGTGCTGGGTGCTCAGTGCTCGGGGTGCTCGGTGCTCAGTACTCAGGATGCTGAGTGCTCAGTACTCAGGGTGCTGGGTGCTCAGTACTCAGGGTGCTGGGTGCTCAGTGCTCGGGGTGCTGCGTGCTCAGTGCTCAGGGTGCTCAGCGCTCAGTACTCAGGGTGCTCAGTGCTCAGTACTCAGGGTGCTGGGTGCTCAGTGATCAGGGTGCTGGGTGCTCAGTGCTCGGGGGTACTGGGTACTCAGTGCTCAGTACACAGGGTGCTGAGTGCTCAGTGCTCGGGGTGCTGGGTGCTCAGTGCTCAGTACTCAGGGTGCTGGGTGCTCAGTGCTCGGGGTGCTGGGTGCTCAGTGCTCAGGGTGCTCGGTGCTCAGTACTCAGGGTTCTCAGTGCTCAGTGCTCAGGGTGCTGGGTGCTCAGTACTCAGGGTGCTGGGTGCTCAGTACTCAGGGTGCTGGGTGCTCAGTACTCAGGTTGCTGGGTGCTCAGTGCTCAGGGTGCTGGGTGCTCAGTACTCAGGGTGCTGGGTGCTCAGTACTCATGGTGCTGGGTACTCAGTGCTCAGGGTGCTCATTCTCGGGGTGCTGGGTGCTCAGTACTCAGGGTGCTGGGTGCTCAGTGCTCAGGGTGCTGGGTGCTCAGTACTCAGGGTGCTGGGTGCTCATTACTCAGGGTGCGAAGAGCTCAGGGTGCTCAGTGCTCGGGGTGCTGGATGCTCAGTGCTCAGTGCACAGGGTGCTGGGTGCTCAGTCCTCGGGGTGCTGGGTGCTCAGTACTCAGGGTGCTGGGTACTCAGTGCTCAGGGTGCTCATTCTCGGGGTGCTGGGTGCTCAGTACTCAGGGTGCTGGGTGCTCAGTGCTCGGGGTGCTGGGTGCTCAGTGCTCGGGGTGCTCGGTGCTCAGTACTCAGGGTGCTGGGTGCTCAGTACTCAGGGTGCTCAGTGTTCGGGGAGCTCGGTGCTCAGTACTCAGGGTGCTGGGTGTTCAGTGCTCGGGGTGCTCGGTGCTCAGTACTCAGGGTTCTCAGTGGTCAGTGCTCAGGGTGCTGGGTGCTCAGTACTCATGGTGCTCAGTGCTCAGTACTCGGGGTGCAGGGTGCTCAGTACTCAGAGTGCTCAGTGCTCAGTACTCGGGGTGCTGGGTGCTCAGTGCTCAGGGTGCTCAGTGCTCAGTGCTCGGGGTGCTGGGTGCTCAGTTCTCAGGGTGCTCGGTGCTCAGTACTCGGGGTGCTGGGTGCTCAGTGCTCAGGGTGCTGGGTGCTCAGTGCTCGGGGTGCTGGGTGCTCAGTGCTCAGGGTGCTGGGTGCTCAGTGCCCGGGTGCTCAGTGCTCAGTACTCAGAGTGCTGGGTGCTCAGTACTCAGGGTGCTGGGTGCTCAGTGCTCAGGGTGCTGGGTGCTCAGTACTCAGGGTGCTGGGTGCTCAGTACTCAGGGTGCTAAGAGCTCAGGGTGCTCAGTGCTCGGGGTGCTGGATGCTCAGTGCTCAGTGCACAGGGTGCTGGGTGCTCAGTCCTCGGGGTGCTGGGTGCTCAGTACTCAGGGTGCTGGGTGCTCAGTACTCAGGGTGCTGGGTGCTCAGTGCTCAGGATGCTGGGTGCTCAGTGCTCTGGGTGCTGGGTGCTCAGTGCTCAGGGTGCTGGGTGCTCAGTGCTCACGGTGCTGGGTGCTCAGTGCTCGGGGTGCTGGGTGCTGAGTGCTCAGGGTGCTGGGTGCTCAGTGCTCGGGGTGCTCGGTGCTCAGTACACAGGGTGCTGGGTGCTCAGTGCTCGGGGTGCTGGGTGCTCAGTGCTCAGTACTCAGGGTGCTGGGTGCTCAGTGCTCGGGGTGCTGGGTGCTCAGTACTCAGCGTGCTGGGTGCTCAGTACTCAGGGTGCTGGGTGCTCAGTGCTCAGGGTGCTGGGTGCTCAGTGCTCAGGGTGCTGGGTGCTCAGTTATCGGGGTGCTGGGTGCTCAGTACTCAGGGTGCTCAGTGCTCGGGGATCTCGGTGCTCAGTACTCAGGGTGCTGGGTGCTCAGTACTCAGTGCTCGGGGTCCTGGGTGCTCCGTGCTCGGGGTGCTGGGTGCTCAGTGCTCTGGCTGCTTAGTACTCAGTACTCAGGGTGCTGGGTGCTCAGTACTCAGGGTGCTCAGTGCTCAGGGTGCTGGGTGCTCAGTGCTCAGGGTGCTCGGTGCTCAGTGCTCAGTACTCAGGTTGCTGGGTGCTCAGTGCTCAGGGTGCTCAGTTCTCAGTACTCAGTGCTCAGGGTGCTCAGTGCTCAGTTCTCAGGGTGCTGGGTGCTCAGTACTCAGGGTGCTGGGTGCTCAGTACCCAGGGTGCTGGTTGCTCAGTCCTCAGGGTGCTCAGTGCTCAGGGTGCTGTGTGCTCAGTGCTCGGGGTGCTCGGTGCTCAGTATTCAGGGTGCTGAGTGCTCAGTACTCAGGGTGCTGGGTGCTCAGTACTCAGGGTGCTGGGTGCTCAGTGCTCGGGGTGCTGGGTGCTCAGTGCTCAGGGTGCTCAGTGCTCAGTACTCAGGGTGCTCAGTGCTCAGTACTCAGGGTGCTGGGTGCTCAGTGCTCAGGGTGCTGGGTGCTCAGTGCTCGGGGGTACTGGGTACTCAGTGCTCAGTACACACGGTGCTGAGTGCTCAGTGCTCGGGGTGCTGGGTGCTCAGTGCTCAGTACTCAGGGTGCTGGGTGCTCAGTGCTCGGGGTGCTGGGTGCTCAGTGCTCGGGGTGCTCGGTGCTCAGTACTCAGGGTTCTCAGTGCTCAGTGCTCAGGGTGCTGGTTGCTCAGTACTCAGGGTGCTCAGTGCTCAGTACTCGGGGTGCTGGGTGCTCAGTACTCAGGGTGCTCAGTGCTCAGTACTCGGGGTGCTGGGTGCTCAGTGCTCAGGGTACTCAGTGCTCAGTGCTGGGGGTGCTGGGTGCTCAGTGCTCGAGGTGCTGGGTGCTCAGTGCTCAGAGTACTGGGTGCTCAGTACTCAGGTTGCTGGGTGCTCAGTGCTCAGTGTGCTGGGTGCTCAGTACTCAGGGTGCTGGGTGCTCAGTACTCATGGTGCTGGGTACTCAGTGCTCAGGGTGCTCTTTCTCGGGGTGCTGGGTGCTCAGTACTCAGGGTGCTGGGTGCTCAGTGCTCGGGGTGCTGGGTGCTCAGTGCTCGGGGTGCTCGGTGCTCAGTACTCAGGGTGCTGGGTGCTCAGTACTCAGGGTGCTCAGTGTTCGGGGAGCTCGGTGCTCAGTACTCAGGGTGCTGGGTGTTCAGTGCTCGGGGTGCTTGGTGCTCAGTACTCAGGGTTCTCAGTGCTCAGTGCTCAGGGTGCTGGGTGCTCAGTACTCATGGTGCTCAGTGCTCAGTACTCGGGGTGCTGGGTGCTCAGTACTCAGGGTGCTCAGTGCTCAGTACTCGGGGTGCTGGGTGCTCAGTGCTCAGGGTGCTCAGTGCTCAGTGCTCGGGGTTCTGGGTGCTCAGTTCTCAGGGAGCTCGGTGCTCAGTACTCGGGGTGCTGGGTGCTCAGTGCTCAGGGTGCTGGGTGCTCAGTGCTCGGGGTGCTGGGTGCTCAGTGCTCAGGGTGCTGGGTGCTCAGTGCCCGGGTGCTCAGTGCTCAGTACTCAGAGTGCTGGGTGCTCAGTACTCAGGGTGCTCGGTGCTCAGTGCTCAGGGTGCTGGGTGCTCAGTACTCAGGGTGCTGGGTGCTCAGTGCCCGGGTGCTCAGTGCTCAGTACTCAGAGTGCTGGGTGCTCAGTGCTCTGGGTGCTGGGTGCTCAGTGCTCAGGGTGCTGGGTGCTCAGTGCTCACGGTGCTGGGTGCTCAGTGCTCGGGGTGCTGGGTGCTGAGTGCTCAGGGTGCTGGGTGCTCAGTGCTCAGGGTGCTCGGTGCTCAGTACACAGGGTGCTGGGTGCTCAGTGCTCGGGGTGCTGGGTGCTCAGTGCTCAGTACTCAGGGTGCTGGGTGCTCAGTGCTCGGGGTGCTGGGTGCTCAGTACTCAGCGTGCTGGGTGCTCAGTACTCAGGGTGCTGGGTGCTCAGTGCTCAGGGTGCTGGGTGCTCAGTGCTCAGGGTGCTGGGTGCTCAGTGATCGGGGTGCTGGGTGCTCAGTACTCAGGGTGCTCAGTGCTCGGGGAGCTCGGTGCTCAGTACTCAGGGTGCTGGGTGCTAAGTACTCAGTGCTCGGAGTCCTGGGTGCTCCGTGCTCGGGGTGCTGGGTGCTCAGTGCTCTGGGTGCTTAGTGCTCAGTACTCAGGGTGCTGGGTGCTCAGTACTCAGGGTGCTCAGTGCTCGGGGTGCTGGGTGCTCAGTGCTCAGGGTGATCGGTGCTCAGTACTCAGGATGCTGGGTGCTCAGTACTCAGGGTGCTGGGTGCTGAGTCCTCAGGGTGCTCAGTGCTCAGGGTGCTGGGTGCTCAGTGCTGGTGGTGCTCGGTGCTCAGTACTCAGGGTGCTGAGTGATCAGTACTCAGGGTGCTGGGTGCTCAGTACTCAGGGTGCTGGGTGCTCAGTGCTCGGGGTGCTGGGTGCTCAGTGCTCAGGGTGCTCAGTGCTCAGTACTCAGGGTGCTCAGTGCTCAGTACTCAGGGTGCTGGGTGCTCAGTGCTCAGGGTGCTGGGTGCTCAGTGCTCGGGGGTACTGGGTACTCAGTGCTCAGTACACAGGGTGCTGAGTGCTCAGTGCTCGGGGTGCTGGGTGCTCAGTGCTCAGTGCTCAGGGTGCTGGGTGCTCAGTGCTCGGGGTGCTGGGTGCTCAGTGCTCGGGGTGCTCGGTGCTCAGTACTCAGGGTTCTCAGTGCTCAGTGCTCAGGGTGCTGGGTGCTCAGTACTCAGGGTGCTCAGTGCTCAGTCCTCGGGGTGCTGGGTGCTCAGTACTCAGGGTGCTGGGTGCTCAGTACTCAGGGTGCTGGGTGCTCAGTGCTCAGGATGCTGGGTGCTCAGTGCTCTGGGTGCTGGGTGCTCAGTGCTCAGGGTGCTGGGTGCTCAGTGCTCACGGTGCTGGGTGCTCAGTGCTCGGGGTGCTGGGTGCTGAGTGCTCAGGGTGCTGAGTGCTCAGTGCTCGGGGTGCTCGGTGCTCAGTACACAGGGTGCTGGGTGCTCAGTGTTCGGGGTGCTGGGTGCTCAGTGCTCAGTACTCAGGGTGCTGGGTGCTCAGTGCTCGGGGTGCTGGGTGCTCAGTACTCAGCGTGCTGGGTGCTCAGTACTCAGGGTGCTGGGTGCTCAGTGCTCAGGGTGCTGGGTGCTCAGTGCTCAGGGTGCTGGGTGCTCAGTTATCGGGGTGCTGGGTGCTCAGTACTCAGGGTGCTCAGTGCTCGGGGATCTCGGTGCTCAGTACTCAGGGTGCTGGGTGCTCAGTACTCAGTGCTCGGGGTCCTGGGTGCTCCGTGCTCGGGGTGCTGGGTGCTCAGTGCTCTGGCTGCTTAGTACTCAGTACTCAGGGTGCTGGGTGCTCAGTACTCAGGGTGCTCAGTGCTCGGTGTGCTGGGTGCTCAGTGCTCAGGGTGCTCGGTGCTCAGTGCTCAGTACTCAGGGTGCTGGGTGCTCAGTGCTCAGGGTGCTCAGTTCTCAGTACTCAGTGCTCAGGGTGCTCAGTGCTCAGTTCTCAGGGTGCTGGGTGCTCAGTACTCAGGGTGCTGGGTGCTCAGTACTCAGGGTGCTGGTTGCTCAGTCCTCAGGGTGCTCAGTGCTCAGGGTGCTGTGTGCTCAGTGCTCGGGGTGCTCGGTGCTCAGTATTCAGGGTGCTGAGTGCTCAGTACTCAGGGTGCTGGGTGCTCAGTACTCAGGGTGCTGGGTGCTCAGTGCTCGGGGTGCTGGGTGCTCAGTGCTCAGGGTGCTCAGTGCTCAGTACTCAGGGTGCTCAGTGCTCAGTACTCAGGGTGCTGGGTGCTCAGTGCTCAGGGTGCTGGGTGCTCAGTGCTCGGGGGTACTGGGTACTCAGTGCTCAGTACACACGGTGCTGAGTGCTCAGTGCTCGGGGTGCTGGGTGCTCAGTGCTCAGTACTCAGGGTGCTGGGTGCTCAGTGCTCGGGGTGCTGGGTGCTCAGTGCTCGGGGTGCTCGGTGCTCAGTACTCAGGGTTCTCAGTGCTCAGTGCTCAGGGTGCTGGTTGCTCAGTACTCAGGGTGCTCAGTGCTCAGTACTCGGGGTGCTGGGTGCTCAGTACTCAGGGTGCTCAGTGCTCAGTACTCGGGGTGCTGGGTGCTCAGTGCTCAGGGTACTCAGTGCTCAGTGCTGGGGGTGCTGGGTGCTCAGTGCTCGAGGTGCTGGGTGCTCAGTGCTCAGAGTACTGGGTGCTCAGTACTCAGGTTGCTGGGTGCTCAGTGCTCAGGGTGCTGGGTGCTCAGTACTCAGGGTGCTGGGTGCTCAGTACTCATGGTGCTGGGTACTCAGTGCTCAGGGTGCTCTTTCTCGGGGTGCTGGGTGCTCAGTACTCAGGGTGCTGGGTGCTCAGTGCTCGGGGTGCTGGGTGCTCAGTGCTCGGGGTGCTCGGTGCTCAGTACTCAGGGTGCTGGGTGCTCAGTACTCAGGGTGCTCAGTGTTCGGGGAGCTCGGTGCTCAGTACTCAGGGTGCTGGGTGTTCAGTGCTCGGGGTGCTTGGTGCTCAGTACTCAGGGTTCTCAGTGCTCAGTGCTCAGGGTGCTGGGTGCTCAGTACTCATGGTGCTCAGTGCTCAGTACTCGGGGAGCTGGGTGCTCAGTACTCAGGGTGCTCAGTGCTCAGTACTCGGGGTGCTGGGTGCTCAGTGCTCAGGGTGCTCAGTGCTCAGTGCTCGGGGTGCTGGGTGCTCAGTTCTCAGGGAGCTCGGTGCTCAGTACTCGGGGTGCTGGGTGCTCAGTGCTCAGGGTGCTGGGTGCTCAGTGCTCGGGGTGCTGGGTGCTCAGTGCTCAGGGTGCTGGGTGCTCAGTGCCCGGGTGCTCAGTGCTCAGTACTCAGAGTGCTGGGTGCTCAGTACTCAGGGTGCTGGGTGCTCAGTGCTCAGGGTGCTGGGTGCTCAGTACTCAGGGTGCTGGGTGCTCAGTGCCCGGGTGCTCAGTGCTCAGTACTCAGAGTGCTGGGTGCTCAGTGCTCTGGGTGCTGGGTGCTCAGTGCTCAGGGTGCTGGGTGCTCAGTGCTCACGGTGCTGGGTGCTCAGTGCTCGGGGTGCTGGGTGCTCAGTGCTCTGGGTGCTGGGTGCTCAGTGCTCAGGGTGCTGGGTGCTCAGTGCTCACGGTGCTGGGTGCTCAGTGCTCAGGGTGCTGGGTGCTCAGTGCTCACGGTGCTGGGTGCTCAGTGCTCGGGGTGCTGGGTGCTCAGTGCTCACGGTGCTGGGTGCTCAGTGCTCAGGGTGCTGGGTGCTCAGTGCTCACGGTGCTGGGTGCTCAGTGCTCGGGGTGCTGGGTGCTGAGTGCTCAGGGTGCTGGGTGCTCAGTGCTCGGGGTGCTGGGTGCTCAGTGCTCAGTACTCAGGGTGCTGGGTGCTCAGTGCTCGGGGTGCTGGGTGCTCAGTACTCAGCGTGCTGGGTGCTCAGTACTCAGGGTGCTGGGTGCTCAGTGCTCAGGGTGCTGGGTGCTCAGTGCTCAGGGTGCTGGGTGCTCAGTGATCGGGGTGCTGGGTGCTCAGTACTCAGGGTGCTCAGTGCTCGGGGAGCTCGGTGCTCAGTACTCAGGGTGCTGGGTGCTAAGTACTCAGTGCTCGGAGTCCTGGGTGCTCCGTGCTCGGGGTGCTGGGTGCTCAGTGCTCTGGGTGCTTAGTGCTCAGTACTCAGGGTGCTGGGTGCTCAGTACTCAGGGTGCTCAGTGCTCGGGGTGCTGGGTGCTCAGTGCTCAGGGTGATCGGTGCTCAGTACTCAGGATGCTGGGTGCTCAGTACTCAGGGTGCTGGGTGCTGAGTCCTCAGGGTGCTCAGTGCTCAGGGTGCTGGGTGCTCAGTGCTCGGGGTGCTCGGTGCTCAGTACTCAGGGTGCTGAGTGATCAGTACTCAGGGTGCTGGGTGCTCAGTACTCAGGGTGCTGGGTGCTCAGTGCTCGGGGTGCTGGGTGCTCAGTGCTCAGGGTGCTCAGTGCTCAGTACTCAGGGTGCTCAGTGCTCAGTACTCAGGGTGCTGGGTGCTCAGTGCTCAGGGTGCTGGGTGCTCAGTGCTCGGGGGTACTGGGTACTCAGTGCTCAGTACACAGGGTGCTGAGTGCTCAGTGCTCGGGGTGCTGGGTGCTCAGTGCTCAGTGCTCAGGGTGCTGGGTGCTCAGTGCTCGGGGTGCTGGGTGCTCAGTGCTCGGGGTGCTCGGTGCTCAGTACTCAGGGTTCTCAGTGCTCAGTGCTCAGGGTGCTGTGTGCTCAGTACTCAGGGTGCTCAGTGCTCCGTACTCGGGGTGCTGGGTGCTCAGTACTCAGGGTGCTCAGTGCTCAGTACTCGGGGTGCTGGGTGCTCAGTGCTCAGGGTGCTCAGTGCTCAGTGCTCGGGGTGCTGGGTGCTCAGTGCTCGGGGTGCTGGGTGCTCAGTGCTCAGAGTGCTGGGTGCTCAGTACTCAGGTTGCTGGGTGCTCAGTGCTCAGGGTGCTGGGTGCTCAGTACTCAGGGTGCTGGGTGCTCAGAACTCATGGTGCTGGGTGCTCAGTGCTCAGGGTGCTGGGTGCTCAGTGCTCGGGGTGCTCGGTGCTCAGTACTCAGGATGCTGAGTGCTCAGTACCCAGGGTGCTGGGTGCTCAGTACTCAGGGTGCTGGGTGCTCAGTGCTCGGGGTGCTGGGTGCTCAGTGCTCAGGGTGCTCAGCTCTCAGTACTCAGGGTGCTCAGTGCTCAGTACTCAGGGTGCTGGGTGCTCAGTGCTCAGGGTGCTGGGTGCTCAGTGCTCGGGGGTACTGGGTACTCAGTGCTCAGTACACAGGGTGCTGAGTGCGCAGTGCTCGGGGTGCTGGGTGCTCAGTGCTCAGTACTCAGGGTGCTGGGTGCTCAGTGCTCGGGGTGCTGGGTGCTCAGTGCTCGGGGTGCTCGGTGCTCAGTACTCAGGGTTCTCAGTGCTCAGTGCTCAGGGTGCTGGGTGCTCAGTACTCAGGGTGCTCAGTGCTCCGTACTCGGGGTGCTGGGTGCTCAGTGCTCAGGGTGCTCAGTGCTCAGTGCTCGGGGTGCTGGGTGCTCAGTGCTCAGGGTGCTGGGTGCTCAGTGCTCAGAGTGCTGGGTGCTCAGTACTCAGGTTGCTGGGTGCTCAGTGCTCAGGGTGCTGGGTGCTCAGTACTCAGGGTGCTGTGTGCTCAGTACTCATGGTGCTGGGTACTCAGTGCTCAGGGTGCTCATTCTCGGGGTGCTGGGTGCTCAGTGCTCAGGGTGCTCAGTGCTCAGTGCTCGGGGTGCTCGGTGCTCAGTTCTCAGGGTGCTCGGTGCTCAGTACTCGGGGTGCTGGGTGCTCAGTGCTCAGGGTGCTGGGTGCTCAGTGCTCGGGGTGCTGGGTGCTCAGTGCTCAGGGTGCTGGGTGCTCAGTGCCCGGGTGCTCAGTGCTCAGTACTCAGAGTGCTGGGTGCTCAGTACTCAGGGTGCTGGGTGCTCAGTGCTCAGGGTGCTGGGTGCTCAGTACTCAGGGTGCTGGGTGCTCAGTACTCAGGGTGCTAAGAGCTCAGGGTGCTCAGTGCTCGGGGTGCTGGATGCTCAGTGCTCAGTGCACAGGGTGCTGGGTGCTCAGTCCTCGGGGTGCTGGGTGCTCAGTACTCAGGGTGCTGGGTGCTCAGTACTCAGGGTGCTGGGTGCTCAGTGCTCAGGGTGCTGGGTGCTCAGTGCTCTGGGTGCTGGGTGCTCAGTGCTCAGGGTGCTGGGTGCTCAGTGCTCACGGTGCTGGGTACTCAGTGCTCGGGGTGCTGGGTGCTGAGTGCTCAGGGTGCTGGGTGCTCAGTGCTCGGGGTGCTCGGTGCTCAGTACACAGGGTGCTGGGTGCTCAGTGCTCGGGGTGCTGGGTGCTCAGTGCTCAGTACTCAGGGTGCTGGGTGCTCAGTGCTCGGGGTGCTGGGTGCTCAGTACTCAGCGTGCTGGGTGCTCAGTACTCAGGGTGCTCAGTGCTCTGGGTGCTTAGTGCTCAGTACTCATGGTGCTGGGTGCTCAGTACTCAGGGTGCTCAGTGCTCGGGGTGCTGGGTGCTCAGTGCTCAGGGTGATCGGTGCTCAGTACTCAGGATGCTGGGTGCTCAGTACTCAGGGTGCTTGGTGCTGAGTCCTCAGGGTGCTCAGTGGTCAGGGTGCTGGGTGCTCAGTGCTCGGGGTGCTCAGTGCTCAGTACTCAGGGTGCTGAGTGATCAGTACTCAGGGTGCTGGCTGCTCAGTACTCAGGATGCTGGGTGCTCAGTGCTCGGGGTGCTGGGTGCTCAGTGCTCAGGGTGCTCAGTGCTCAGTACTCAGGGTGCTCAGTGCTCAGTACTCAGGGTGCTGGGTGCTCAGTGCTCAGGGTGCTGGGTGCTCAGTGCTCGGGGGTACTGGGTACTCAGTGCTCAGTACACAGGGTGCTGAGTGCTCAGTGCTCGGGGTGCTGGGTGCTCAGTGCTCAGTACTCAGGGTGCTGGGTGCTCAGTGCTCGGGGTGCTGGGTGCTCAGTGCTCGGGGTGCTCGGTGCTCAGTACTAAGGGTTCTCAGTGCTCAGTGCTCAGGGTGCTGGGTGCTCAGTACTCAGGGTGCTCAGTGCTCCGTACTCGGGGTGCTGGGTGCTCAGTACTCAGGGTGCTCAGTGCTCAGTACTCGGGGTGCTGGGTGCTCAGTGCTCAGGGTGCTCAGTGCTCAGTGCTCGGGGTGCTGGGTGCTCAGTGCGCGGGGTGCTGGGTGCTCAGTGCTCAGAGTGCTGGGTGCTCAGTACTCAGGTTGCTGGGTGCTCAGTGCTCAGTGTGCTGGGTGCTCAGTACTCAGGGTGCTGGGTGCTCAGAACTCATGGTGCTGGGTGCTCAGTGCTCAGGGTGCTGGGTGCTCAGTGCTCGGTGTGCTCGGTGCTCAGTACTCAGGATGCTGAGTGCTCAGTACTCAGGGTGCTGGGTGCTCAGTACTCAGGGTGCTGGGTGCTCAGTGCTCGGGGTGCTGGGTGCTCAGTGCTCAGGGTGCTGAGCGCTCAGTACTCAGGGTGCTCAGTGCTCAGTACTCAGGGTGCTGGGTGCTCAGTGCTCAGGGTGATGGGTGCTCAGTGCTCGGGGGTACTGGGTACACAGTGCTCAGTACACAGGGTGCTGAGTGCTCAGTGCTCGGGGTGCTGTGTGCTCAGTGCTCAGTACTCAGGGTGCTGGGTGCTCAGTGCTCGGGGTGCTGGGTGCTCATTGCTCGGGGTGCTGGGTGCTCAGTGCTCAGGGTGCTCAGTGCTCAGTACTCGGGGTGCTGGGTGCTCAGTGCTCAGGGTGCTCAGTGCTCAGTGCTCGGGGTGCTGGGTGCTCAGTGCTCGGGGTGCTGGGTGCTCAGTTCTCGGGGTGCTCGGTGCTCAGTACTCGGGGTGCTGGGTGAGCAGTGCTCAGGGTGCTGGGTGCTCAGTACTCAGGGTGCTGGGTGCTCAGTGCTCAGGGTGCTGGGTGCTCAGTACTCAGGGTGCTGGGTGCTCAGTACTCAGGGTGCTAAGAGCTCAGGGTGCTCAGTGCTCGGGGTGCTGGATGCTCAGTGCTCAGTGCACAGGGTGCTGGGTGCTCAGTCCTCGGGGTGCTGGGTGCTCAGTACTCAGGGTGCTGGGTGCTCAGTACTCAGGGTGCTGGGTACTCAGTGCTCAGGGTGCTGGGTGCTCAGTGCTCTGGGTGCTGGGTGCTCAGTGCTCAGGGTGCTGGGTGCTCAGTGCTCAGGTTGCTGGGTGCTCAGTGTTCGGGGTGCTGGGTGCTGAGTGCTCAGGGTGCTGGGTGCTCAGTGCTCGGGGTGCTCGGTGCTCAGTACACAGGGTGCTGGGTGCTCAGTGCTCGGGGTGCTGGGTGCTCAGTGCTCAGTACTCAGGGTGCTGGGTGCTCAGTGCTCGGGGTGCTGGGTGCTCAGTACTCAGCGTGCTGGGTGCTCAGTACTCAGGGTGCTGGGTGCTCAGTGCTCAGGGTGCTGGGTGCTCAGTGCTCAGGGTGCTGGGTGCTCAGTTATCGGGGTGCTGGGTGCTCAGTACTCAGGGTGCTCAGTGCTCGGGGAGCTCGGTGCTCAGTACTCAGGGTGCTGGGTGCTCAGTACTCAGTGCTCGGGGTCCTGGGTGCTCCATGCTCGGGGTGCTGGGTGCTCAGTGCTCTGGCTGCTTAGTACTCAGTACTCAGGGTGCTGGGTGCTCAGTACTCAGGGTGCTCAGTGCTCGGGGTGCTGGGTGCTCAGTGCTCAGGGTGATCGGTGCTCAGTACTCAGGATGCTGGGTGCTCAGTACTCAGGGTGCTGGGTGCTCAGTACTCATGGTGCTGGTTGCTCAGTCCTCAGGGTGCTCAGTGCTCAGGGTGCTGTGTGCTCAGTGCTCGGGGTGCTCGGTGCTCAGTATTCAGGGTGCTGAGTGCTCAGTACTCAGGGTGCTGGGTGCTCAGTACTCAGGGTGCTGTGTGCTCAGTGCTCAGGGTGCTCAGTGCTCAGTACTCAGGGTGCTCAGTGCTCAGTACTCAGGGTGCTGGGTGCTCAGTGCTCAGGGTGCTGGGGGCTCAGTGCTCGGGGGTACTGGGTACTCAGTGCTCAGTAGACAGGGTGCTGAGTGCTCAGTGCTCGGGGTGCTGGGTGCTCAGTGCTCAGTACTCAGGGTACTGGGTGCTCAGTTCTCAGGGTGCTCGGTGCTCAGTACTCGGGGTGCTGGGTGCTCAGTGCTCAGGGTGCTGGGTGCTCAGTGCTCGGGGTGCTGGGTGCTCAGTGCTCAGGGTGCTGGGTGCTCAGTGCCCGGGTGCTCAGTGCTCAGTACTCAGAGTGCTGGGTGCTCAGTACTCAGGGTGCTGGGTGCTCAGTGCTCAGGGTGCTGGGTGCTCAGTACTCAGGGTGCTGGGTGCTCAGTACTCAGGGTGCTAAGAGCTCAGGGTGCTCAGTGCTCGGGGTGCTGGATGCTCAGTGCTCAGTGCACAGGGTGCTGGGTGCTCAGTCCTCGGGGTGCTGGGTGCTCAGTACTCAGGGTGCTGGGTGCTCAGTACTCAGGGTGCTGGGTGCTCAGTGCTCAGGGTGCTGGGTGCTCAGTGCTCTGGGTGCTGGGTGCTCAGTGCTCAGGGTGCTGGGTGCTCAGTGCTCACGGTGCTGGGTACTCAGTGCTCGGGGTGCTGGGTGCTGAGTGCTCAGGGTGCTGGGTGCTCAGTGCTCGGGGTGCTCGGTGCTCAGTACACAGGGTGCTGGGTGCTCAGTGCTCGGGGTGCTGGGTGCTCAGTGCTCAGTACTCAGGGTGCTGGGTGCTCAGTGCTCGGGGTGCTGGGTGCTCAGTACTCAGCGTGCTGGGTGCTCAGTACTCAGGGTGCTCAGTGCTCTGGGTGCTTAGTGCTCAGTACTCATGGTGCTGGGTGCTCAGTACTCAGGGTGCTCAGTGCTCGGGGTGCTGGGTGCTCAGTGCTCAGGGTGATCGGTGCTCAGTACTCAGGATGCTGGGTGCTCAGTACTCAGGGTGCTGGGTGCTGAGTCCTCAGGGTGCTCAGTGGTCAGGGTGCTGGGTGCTCAGTGCTCGGGGTGCTCAGTGCTCAGTACTCAGGGTGCTGAGTGATCAGTACTCAGGGTGCTGGCTGCTCAGTACTCAGGGTGCTGGGTGCTCAGTGCTCGGGGTGCTGGGTGCTCAGTGCTCAGGGTGCTCAGTGCTCAGTACTCAGGGTGCTCAGTGCTCAGTACTCAGGGTGCTGGGTGCTCAGTGCTCAGGGTGCTGGGTGCTCAGTGCTCGGGGGTACTGGGTACTCAGTGCTCAGTACACAGGGTGCTGAGTGCTCAGTGCTCGGGGTGCTGGGTGCTCAGTGCTCAGTACTCAGGGTGCTGGGTGCTCAGTGCTCGGGGTGCTGGGTGCTCAGTGCTCGGGGTGCTCGGTGCTCAGTACTAAGGGTTCTCAGTGCTCAGTGCTCAGGGTGCTGGGTGCTCAGTACTCAGGGTGCTCAGTGCTCCGTACTCGGGGTGCTGGGTGCTCAGTACTCAGGGTGCTCAGTGCTCAGTACTCGGGGTGCTGGGTGCTCAGTGCTCAGGGTGCTCAGTGCTCAGTGCTCGGGGTGCTGGGTGCTCAGTGCTCGGGGTGCTGGGTGCTCAGTGCTCAGAGTGCTGGGTGCTCAGTACTCAGGTTGCTGGGTGCTCAGTGCTCAGTGTGCTGGGTGCTCAGTACTCAGGGTGCTGGGTGCTCAGAACTCATGGTGCTGGGTGCTCAGTGCTCAGGGTGCTGGGTGCTCAGTGCTCGGTGTGCTCGGTGCTCAGTACTCAGGATGCTGAGTGCTCAGTACTCAGGGTGCTGGGTGCTCAGTACTCAGGGTGCTGGGTGCTCAGTGCTCGGGGTGCTGGGTGCTCAGTGCTCAGGGTGCTCAGCGCTCAGTACTCAGGGTTCTCAGTGCTCAGTACTCAGGGTGCTGGGTGCTCAGTGCTCAGGGTGCTGGGTGCTCAGTGCTCGGGGGTACTGGGTACACAGTGCTCAGTACACAGGGTGCTGAGTGCTCAGTGCTCGGGGTGCTGGGTGCTCAGTGCTCAGTACTCAGGGTGCTGGGTGCTCAGTGCTCGGGGTGCTGGGTGCTCAGTGCTCAGAGTGCTGGGTGCTCAGTGCTCAGGGTGCTCAGTGCTCAGTACTCGGGGTGCTGGGTGCTCAGTGCTCAGGGTGCTCAGTGCTCAGTGCTCGGGGTGCTGGGTGCTCAGTGCTCGGGGTGCTGGGTGCTCAGTTCTCGGGGTGCTCGGTGCTCAGTACTCGGGGTGCTGGGTGAGCAGTGCTCAGGGTGCTGGGTGCTCAGTACTCAGGGTGCTGGGTGCTCAGTGCTCAGGGTGCTGGGTGCTCAGTACTCAGGGTGCTGGGTGCTCAGTACTCAGGGTGCTAAGAGCTCAGGGTGCTCAGTGCTCGGGGTGCTGGATGCTCAGTGCTCAGTGCACAGGGTGCTGGGTGCTCAGTCCTCGGGGTGCTGGGTGCTCAGTACTCAGGGTGCTGGGTGCTCAGTACTCAGGGTGCTGGGTACTCAGTGCTCAGGGTGCTGGGTGCTCAGTGCTCTGGGTGCTGGGTGCTCAGTGCTCAGGGTGCTGGGTGCTCAGTGCTCAGGTTGCTGGGTGCTCAGTGTTCGGGGTGCTGGGTGCTGAGTGCTCAGGGTGCTGGGTGCTCAGTGCTCGGGGTGCTCGGTGCTCAGTACACAGGGTGCTGGGTGCTCAGTGCTCGGGGTGCTGGGTGCTCAGTGCTCAGTACTCAGGGTGCTGGGTGCTCAGTGCTCGGGGTGCTGGGTGCTCAGTACTCAGCGTGCTGGGTGCTCAGTACTCAGGGTGCTGGGTGCTCAGTTCTCAGGGTGCTGGGTGCTCAGTGCTCAGGGTGCTGGGTGCTCAGTTATCGGGGTGCTGGGTGCTCAGTACTCAGGGTGCTCAGTGCTCGGGGAGCTCGGTGCTCAGTACTCAGGGTGCTGGGTGCTCAGTACTCAGTGCTCGGGGTCCTGGGTGCTCCATGCTCGGGGTGCTGGGTGCTCAGTGCTCTGGCTGCTTAGTACTCAGTACTCAGGGTGCTGGGTGCTCAGTACTCAGGGTGCTCAGTGCTCGGGGTGCTGGGTGCTCAGTGCTCAGGGTGATCGGTGCTCAGTACTCAGGATGCTGGGTGCTCAGTACTCAGGGTGCTGGGTGCTCAGTACTCAGGGTGCTGGTTGCTCAGTCCTCAGGGTGCTCAGTGCTCAGGGTGCTGTGTGCTCAGTGCTCGGGGTGCTCGGTGCTCAGTATTCAGGGTGCTGAGTGCTCAGTACTCAGGGTGCTGGGTGCTCAGTACTCAGGGTGCTGTGTGCTCAGTGCTCAGGGTGCTCAGTGCTCAGTACTCAGGGTGCTCAGTGCTCAGTACTCAGGGTGCTGGGTGCTCAGTGCTCAGGGTGCTGGGGGCTCAGTGCTCGGGGGTACTGGGTACTCAGTGCTCAGTAGACAGGGTGCTGAGTGCTCAGTGCTCGGGGTGCTGGGTGCTCAGTGCTCAGTACTCAGGGTGCTGGGTGCTCAGTGCTCGGGGTGCTGGGTGCTCAGTGCTCGGGGTGCTCGGTGCTCAGTACTCAGGGTTCTCAGTGCTCAGTGCTCAGGGTGCTGGGTGCTCAGTACTCAGGGTGCTCAGTGCTCAGTACTCGGGGTGCTGGGTTCTCAGTACTCAGGGTGCTCAGTGCTCAGTACTCGGGGTGCTGGGTGCTCAGTGCTCAGGGTGCTCAGTGCTCAGTGCTCGGGGTGCTGGGTGCTCAGTGCTCGGGGTGCTGGGTGCTCAGTGCTCAGAGTGCTGGGTGCTCAGTACTCAGGTTGCTGGGTGCTCAGTGCTCAGGGTGCTGGGTGCTCAGTACTCAGGGTGCTGGGTGCTCAGTACTCATGGTGCTGGGTACTCAGTGCTCAGGGTGCTCATTCTCGGGGTGCTCGGTGCTCAGTACTCGGGGTCCTGGGTGCTCAGTGCTCGGGGTGCTGGGTGCTCAGTGCTCGGGGTGCTCGGTGCTCAGTACTCAGGGTGCTGGGTGCTCAGTACTCAGGGTGCTCAGTGTTCGGGGAGCTCGGTGCTCAGTACTCAGGTTGCTGGGTGCTCAGTACTCAGGTTGCTGGGTGCTCAGTGCTCAGGGTGCTGGGTGCTCAGTACTCAGGGTGCTGGGTGCTCAGTGCTCGGGGTGCTGGGTGCTCAGTGCTCGGGGTGCACGGTGCTCAGTACTCATGGTGCTGGGTGCTCAGTACTCAGGGTGCTCAGTGTTCGGGGAGCTCGGTGCTCAGTACTCAGGGTGCTGGGTGTTCAGTGCTGGGTGCTCAGTGCTCGGGGTGCTGGGTGCCCAGTGCTCGGGGTGCTCGGTGCTCAGTACTCAGGGTGCTGGGTGCTCAGTACTCAGGGTGCTCAGTGTTCGGGGTGCTGGGTGCTCAGTACTCAGGGTTCTCAGTGCTCAGTGCTCAGGGTGCTGGGTGCTCAGTACTCATGGTGCTCAGTGCTCAGTACTCGGGGTGCTGGGTGCTCAGTACTCAGGGTGCTCAGTGCTCAGTACTCGGGGTGCTGGGTGCTCAGTGCTCAGGGTGCTCAGTGCTCAGTGCTCGGGTTGCTGGGTGCTCAGTTCTCGGGGTGCTCGGTGCTCAGTACTCGGGGTGCTGGGTGCTCAGTGCTCAGGGTGCTGGGTGCTCAGTGCTCGGGGTGCTGGGTGCTCAGTGCTCAGGGTGCTGGGTGCTCAGTGCCCGGGTGCTCAGTGCTCAGTACTCAGAGTGCTGGGTGCTCAGTACTCAGGGTGCAGGATGCTCAGTGCTCAGTGCACAGGGTGCTGTGTGCTCAGTCCTCGGGGGACTGGGTGCTCAGTACTCAGGGTGCTGTGTGCTCAGTACTCAGGGTGCTGGGTGCTCAGTGCTCAGGGTGCTGGGTGCTCAGTGCTCTGGGTGCTGGGTGCTCAGTGCTCAGGGTGCTGGGTGCTCAGTGCTCATGGTGCTGGGTGCTCAGTGCTCGGGGTGCTGTGTGCTGAGTGCTCAGGGTGCTGGGTGCTCAGTGCTCGGGGTGCTGGGTGCTCAGTACACAGGGTGCTGGGTGCTCAGTGCTCGGGGTGCTGGGTGCTCAGTGCTCAGTACTCAGGGTGCTGGGTGCTCAGTGCTCGGGGTGCTGGGTGCTCAGTACTCAGCGTGCTGGGTGCTCAGTACTCAGGGTGCTGGGTGCTCAGTGCTCAGGGTGCTGGGTGCTCAGTGCTCAGGGTGCTGGGTGCTCAGTGATCGGGGTGCTGGGTGCTCAGTACTCAGGGTGCTCAGTGCTCGGGGAGCTCGGTGCTCAGTACTCAGGGTGCTGGGTGCTAAGTACTCAGTGCTCGGAGTCCTGGGTGCTCCGTGCTCGGGGTGCTGGGTGCTCAGTGCTCTGGGTGCTTAGTGCTCAGTACTCAGGGTCCTGGGTGCTCAGTACTCAGGGTGCTCAGTGCTCGGGGTGCTGGGTGCTCAGTGCTCAGGGTGATCGGTGCTCAGTACTCAGGATGCTGGGTGCTCAGTACTCAGGGTGCTGGGTGCTGAGTCCTCAGGGTGCTCAGTGCTCAGGGTGCTGGGTGCTCAGTGCTCGGGGTGCTCGGTGCTCAGTACTCAGGGTGCTGGGTGCTCAGTGCTCGGGGTGCTGGGTGCTCAGTGCTCAGGGTGCTCAGTGCTCAGTACTCAGGGTGCTCAGTGCTCAGTACTCAGGGTGCAGGTTGCTCAGTGCTCAGGGTGCTGGGTGCTCAGTGCTCGGGGGTACTGGGTACTCAGTGCTCAGTACACAGGGTGCTGAGTGCTCAGTGCTCGGGGTGCTGGGTGCTCAGTGCTCAGTACTCAGGGTGCTGGGTGCTCAGTGCTCGGGGTGCTGGGTGCTCAGTGCTCGGGGTGCTCGGTGCTCAGTACTCAGGGTTCTCAGTGCTCAGTGCTCAGGGTGCTGAGTGCTCAGTACTCAGGGTGCTCAGTGCTCCGTACTCGGGGTGCTGGGTGCTCAGTACTCAGGGTGCTCAGTGCTCAGTACTCGGGTTGCTGGGTGCTCAGTGCTCAGGGTGCTCAGTGCTCAGTGCTCGGGGTGCTGGGTGCTCAGTGCTCGGGGTGCTGGGTGCTCAGTGCTCAGAGTGCTGGGTGCTCAGTACTCAGGTTGCTGGGTGCTCAGTGCTCAGGGTGCTCAGTGTTCGGGGAGCTCGGTGCTCAGTACTCAGGTTGCTGGGTGCTCAGTACTCAGGTTGCTGGGTGCTCAGTGCTCAGGGTGCTGGGTGCTCAGTACTCAGGGTGCTGGGTGCTCAGTGCTCGGGGTGCTGGGTGCTCAGTGCTCGGGGTGCACGGTGCTCAGTACTCATGGTGCTGGGTGCTCAGTACTCAGGGTGCTCAGTGTTCGGGGAGCTCGGTGCTCAGTACTCAGGGTGCTGGGTGTTCAGTGCTGGGTGCTCAGTGCTCGGGGTGCTGGGTGCCCAGTGCTCGGGGTGCTCGGTGCTCAGTACTCAGGGTGCTGGGTGCTCAGTACTCAGGGTGCTCAGTGTTCGGGGTGCTGGGTGCTCAGTACTCAGGGTTCTCAGTGCTCAGTGCTCAGGGTGCTGGGTGCTCAGTACTCATGGTGCTCAGTGCTCAGTACTCGGGGTGCTGGGTGCTCAGTACTCAGGGTGCTCAGTGCTCAGTACTCGGGGTGCTGGGTGCTCAGTGCTCAGGGTGCTCAGTGCTCAGTGCTCGGGTTGCTGGGTGCTCAGTTCTCGGGGTGCTCGGTGCTCAGTACTCGGGGTGCTGGGTGCTCAGTGCTCAGGGTGCTGGGTGCTCAGTGCTCGGGGTGCTGGGTGCTCAGTGCTCAGGGTGCTGGGTGCTCAGTGCCCGGGTGCTCAGTGCTCAGTACTCAGAGTGCTGGGTGCTCAGTACTCAGGGTGCAGGATGCTCAGTGCTCAGTGCACAGGGTGCTGTGTGCTCAGTCCTCGGGGGACTGGGTGCTCAGTACTCAGGGTGCTGTGTGCTCAGTACTCAGGGTGCTGGGTGCTCAGTGCTCAGGGTGCTGGGTGCTCAGTGCTCTGGGTGCTGGGTGCTCAGTGCTCAGGGTGCTGGGTGCTCAGTGCTCATGGTGCTGGGTGCTCAGTGCTCGGGGTGCTGTGTGCTGAGTGCTCAGGGTGCTGGGTGCTCAGTGCTCGGGGTGCTGGGTGCTCAGTACACAGGGTGCTGGGTGCTCAGTGCTCGGGGTGCTGGGTGCTCAGTGCTCAGTACTCAGGGTGCTGGGTGCTCAGTGCTCGGGGTGCTGGGTGCTCAGTACTCAGCGTGCTGGGTGCTCAGTACTCAGGGTGCTGGGTGCTCAGTGCTCAGGGTGCTGGGTGCTCAGTGCTCAGGGTGCTGGGTGCTCAGTGATCGGGGTGCTGGGTGCTCAGTACTCAGGGTGCTCAGTGCTCGGGGAGCTCGGTGCTCAGTACTCAGGGTGCTGGGTGCTAAGTACTCAGTGCTCGGAGTCCTGGGTGCTCCGTGCTCGGGGTGCTGGGTGCTCAGTGCTCTGGGTGCTTAGTGCTCAGTACTCAGGGTCCTGGGTGCTCAGTACTCAGGGTGCTCAGTGCTCGGGGTGCTGGGTGCTCAGTGCTCAGGGTGATCGGTGCTCAGTACTCAGGATGCTGGGTGCTCAGTACTCAGGGTGCTGGGTGCTGAGTCCTCAGGGTGCTCAGTGCTCAGGGTGCTGGGTGCTCAGTGCTCGGGGTGCTCGGTGCTCAGTACTCAGGGTGCTGGGTGCTCAGTGCTCGGGGTGCTGGGTGCTCAGTGCTCAGGGTGCTCAGTGCTCAGTACTCAGGGTGCTCAGTGCTCAGTACTCAGGGTGCAGGTTGCTCAGTGCTCAGGGTGCTGGGTGCTCAGTGCTCGGGGGTACTGGGTACTCAGTGCTCAGTACACAGGGTGCTGAGTGCTCAGTGCTCGGGGTGCTGGGTGCTCAGTGCTCAGTACTCAGGGTGCTGGGTGCTCAGTGCTCGGGGTGCTGGGTGCTCAGTGCTCGGGGTGCTCGGTGCTCAGTACTCAGGGTTCTCAGTGCTCAGTGCTCAGGGTGCTGAGTGCTCAGTACTCAGGGTGCTCAGTGCTCCGTACTCGGGGTGCTGGGTGCTCAGTACTCAGGGTGCTCAGTGCTCAGTACTCGGGTTGCTGGGTGCTCAGTGCTCAGGGTGCTCAGTGCTCAGTGCTCGGGGTGCTGGGTGCTCAGTGCTCGGGGTGCTGGGTGCTCAGTGCTCAGAGTGCTGGGTGCTCAGTACTCAGGTTGCTGGGTGCTCAGTGCTCAGGGTGCTGGGTGATCAGTACTCAGGGTGCTGGGTGCTCAGAACTCATGGTGCTGGGTGCTCAGTGCTCAGGGTGCTGGGTGCTCAGTGCTCGGGGTGCTCGGTGCTCAGTACTCAGGGTGCTGGGTGCTCAGTACTCAGGGTGCTCAGTGTTCGGGGAGCTCGGTGCTCAGTACTCAGGGTGCTGGGTGTTCAGTGCTCGGGGTGCTCGTTGCTCAGTACTCAGGGTTCTCAGTGCTCAGTGCTCAGGGTGCTGGGTGCTCAGTACTCATGGTGCTCAGTGCTCAGTACTCGGGGTGCTGGGTGCTCAGTACTCAGAGTGCTCAGTGCTCAGTACTCGGGGTTCTGGGTGCTCAGTGCTCAGGGTGCTCAGTGCTCAGTGCTCGGGGTGCTGGGTGCTCAGTTCTCAGGGTGCTCGATGCTCAGTACTCGGGATGCTGGGTGCTCAGTGCTCAGGGTCCTGGGTGCTCAGTGCTCGGGGTGCTGGGTGCTCAGTGCTCAGGGTGCTGGGTGCTCAGTGCCCGGGTGCTCAGTGCTCAGTACTCAGAGTGCTGGGTGCTCAGTACTCAGGGTGCTGGGTGCTCAGTGCTCAGGGTGCTGGGTGCTCAGTACTCAGGGTGCTGGGTGCTCAGTACTCAGGGTGCTAAGAGCTCAGGGTGCTCAGTGCTTGGGGTGCTCAGTGCTCAGTACTCGGGGTGCTGGGTGCTCAGTGCTCAGGGTGCTCAGTGCTCAGTGCTCGGGGTGCTAGGTGCTCAGTGCTCGGGGTGCTGGGTGCTCAGTGCTCAGAGTGCTGGGTGCTCAGTACTCAGGTTGCTGGGTGCTCAGTGCTCAGGGTGCTGGGTGCTCAGTACTCAGGGTGCTGGGTGCTCAGAACTCATGGTGCTGGGTGCTCAGTGCTCAGGGTGCTGGGTGCTCAGTGCTCGGGGTGCTCGGTGCTCAGTACTCAGGATGCTGAGTGCTCAGTACTCAGGGTGCTGGGTGCTCAGTACTCAGGGTGCTGGGTGCTCAGTGCTCGGGGTGCTGGGTGCTCAGTGCTCAGGGTGCTCAGCGCTCAGTACTCAGGGTGCTCAGTGCTCAGTACTCAGGGTGCTGGGTGCTCAGTGATCAGGGTGCTGGGTGCTCAGTGCTCAGGGTGCTCAGTGCTCAGTACTCAGGGTGCTCAGTGCTCAGTACTCAGGGTGCTGGGTGCTCAGTGCTCAGGGTGCTGGGTGCTCAGTGCTCGGGGGTACTGGGTATTCAGTGCTCAGTACACAGGGTGCTGAGTGCTCAGTGCTCGGGGTGCTGGGTGCTCAGTGCTCAGTGCTCAGGGTGCTGGGTGCTCAGTGCTCGGGGTGCTGGGTGCTCAGTGCTCGGGGTGCTCGGTGCTCAGTACTCAGGGTTCTCAGTGCTCACTGCTCAGGGTGTTGGGTGCTCAGTACTCAGGGTGCTCAGTGCTCCGTACTCGGGGTGCTGGGTGCTCAGTACTCAGGGTTCTCAGTGCTCAGTACTCGGGGTGCTGGGTGCTCAGTGCTCAGGGTGCTCAGTGCTCAGTGCTCGGGGTGCTGGGTGCTCAGTGCTCGGGGTGCTGGGTGCTCAGTGCTCAGAGTGCTGGGTGCTCAGTACTCAGGTTGCTGGGTGCTCAGTGCTCAGGGTGCTGGGTGCTCAGTACTCAGGGTGCTGGGTGCTCAGAACTCATGGTGCTGGGTGCTCAGTGCTCAGGGTGCTGGGTGCTCAGTGCTCGGGGTGCTCGGTGCTCAGTACTCAGGATGCTGAGTGCTCAGTACCCAGGGTGCTGGGTGCTCAGTACTCAGGGTGCTGGGTGCTCAGTGCTCGGGGTGCTGGGTGCTCAGTGCTCAGGGTGCTCAGCTCTCAGTACTCAGGGTGCTCAGTGCTCAGTACTCAGGGTGCTGGGTGCTCAGTGCTCAGGGTGCTGGGTGCTCAGTGCTCGGGGGTACTGGGTACTCAGTGCTCAGTACACAGGGTGCTGAGTGCGCAGTGCTCGGGGTGCTGGGTGCTCAGTGCTCAGTACTCAGGGTGCTGGGTGCTCAGTGCTCGGGGTGCTGGGTGCTCAGTGCTCGGGGTGCTCGGTGCTCAGTACTCAGGGTTCTCAGTGCTCAGTGCTCAGGGTGCTGGGTGCTCATTACTCAGGGTGCTCAGTGCTCAGTACTCGGGGTGCTCTGTGCTCAGTGCTCAGGGTGCTCAGTGCTCAGTGCTCGGGGTGCTGGGTGCTCAGTGCTCAGGGTGCTGGGTGCTCAGTGCTCAGAGTGCTGGGTGCTCAGTACTCAGGTTGCTGGGTGCTCAGTGCTCAGGGTGCTGGGTGCTCAGTACTCAGGGTGCTGGGTGCTCAGTACTCATGGTGCTGGGTACTCAGTGCTCAGGGTGCTCATTCTCGGGGTGCTGGGTGCTCAGTACTCAGGGTGCTGGGTGCTCAGTGCTCGGGGTGCTGGGTGCTCAGTGCTCGGGGTGCTCGGTGCTCAGTACTCAGGGTGCTGGGTGCTCAGTTCTCAGGGTGCTCAGTGTTCGGGGAGCTCGGTGCTCAGTACTCAGGGTGCTGGGTGTTCAGTGCTCGGGGTGCTCGGTGCTCAGTACTCAGGGTTCTCAGTGCTCAGTGCTCAGGGTGCTGGGTGCTCAGTACTCATGGTGCTCAGTGCTCAGTACTCGGGGTGCTGGGTGCTCAGTACTCAGGGTGCTCAGTGCTCAGTACTCGGGGTGCTGGGTGCTCAGTGCTCAGGGTGCTCAGTGCTCAGTGCTCGGGGTGCTGGGTGCTCAGTTCTCAGGGTGCTCGGTGCTCAGTACTCGGGGTGCTGGGTGCTCAGTGCTCAGGGTGCTGGGTGCTCAGTGCTCGGGGTGCTGGGTGCTCAGTGCTCAGGGTGCTGGGTGCTCAGTGCCCGGGTGCTCAGTGCTCAGTACTCAGAGTGCTGGGTGCTCAGTACTCAGGGTGCTGGGTGCTCAGTGCTCAGGGTGCTGGGTGCTCAGTACTCAGGGTGCTGGGTGCTCAGTACTCAGGGTGCTAAGAGCTCAGGGTGCTCAGTGCTCGGGGTGCTGGATGCTCAGTGCTCAGTGCACAGGGTGCTGGGTGCTCAGTCCTCGGGGTGCTGGGTGCTCAGTACTCAGGGTGCTGGGTGCTCAGTACTCAGGGTGCAGGGTGCTCAGTGCTCAGGGTGCTGGGTGCTCAGTGCTCTGGGTGCTGGGTGCTCAGTGCTCAGGGTGCTGAGTGCTCAGTGCTCACGGTGCTGGGTACTCAGTGCTCGGGGTGCTGGGTGCTGAGTGCTCAGGGTGCTGGGTGCTCAGTGCTCGGGGTGCTCGGTGCTCAGTACACAGGGTGCTGGGTGCTCAGTGCTCGGGGTGCTGGGTGCTCAGTGCTCAGTACTCAGGGTGCTGGGTGCTCAGTGCTCGGGGTGCTGGGTGCTCAGTACTCAGGGTGCTGGGTGCTCAGTGCTCAGGGTGCTGGGTGCTCAGTACTCAGGGTGCTCAGTGCTCTGGGTGCTTAGTGCTCAGTACTCATGGTGCTGGGTGCTCAGTACTCAGGGTGCTCAGTGCTCGGGGTGCTGGGTGCTCAGTGCTCAGGGTGATCGGTGCTCAGTACTCAGGATGCTGGGTGCTCAGTACTCAGGGTGCTGGGTGCTGAGTCCTCAGGGTGCTCAGTGGTCAGGGTGCTGGGTGCTCAGTGCTCGGGGTGCTCAGTGCTCAGTACTCAGGGTGCTGAGTGATCAGTACTCAGGGTGCTGGCTGCTCAGTACTCAGGGTACTGGGTGCTCAGTGCTCGGGGTGCTGGGTGCTCAGTGCTCAGGGTGCTCAGTGCTCAGTACTCAGGGTGCTCAGTGCTCAGTACTCAGGGTGCTGGGTGCTCAGTGCTCAGGGTGCTGGGTGCTCAGTGCTCGGGGGTACTGGCTACTCAGTGCTCAGTACACAGGGTGCTGAGTGCTCAGTGCTCGGGGTGCTGGGTGCTCAGTGCTCAGTACTCAGGGTGCTGGGTGCTCAGTGCTCGGGGTGCTGGGTGCTCAGTGCTCGGGGTGCTCGGTGCTCAATACTCAGGGTTCTCAGTGCTCAGGGTGCTGGGTGCTCAGTACTCAGGGTGCTCAGTGCTCCGTACTCGGGGTGCTGGGTGCTCAGTGCTCAGGGTGCTCAGTGCTCAGTGCTCGGGGTGCTGGGTGCTCAGTGCTCGGGGTGCTGGGTGCTCAGTGCTCAGAGTGCTGGGTGCTCAGTACTCAGGTTGCTGGGTGCTCAGTGCTCAGTGTGCTGGGTGCTCAGTACTCAGGGTGCTGGGTGCTCCGAACTCATGGTGCTGGGTGCTCAGTGCTCAGGGTGCTGGGTGCTCAGTGCTCGGTGTGCTCGGTGCTCAGTACTCAGGATGCTGAGTGCTCAGTACTCAGGGTGCTGGGTGCTCAGTACTCAGGGTGCTGGGTGCTCAGTGCTCGGGGTGCTGGGTGCTCAGTTCTCGGGGTGCTCGGTGCTCAGTACTCGGGGTGCTGGGTGCTCAGTGCTCAGGGTGCTGGGTGCTCAGTGCTCGGGGGTACTGGGTACACAGTGCTCAGTACACAGGGTGCTGAGTGCTCAGTGCTCGGGGTGCTGGGTGCTCAGTGCTCAGTACTCAGGGTGCTGGGTGCTCAGTGCTCGGGGTGCTGGGTGCTCAGTGCTCGGGGTGCTCGGTGCTCAGTACTCAGGGTTCTCAGTGCTCAGTGCTCAGGGTGCTGGTTGCTCAGTACTCAGGGTGCTCAGTGCTCAGTACTCCGGGTGCTGGGTGCTCAGTACTCAGGGTGCTCAGTGCTCAGTACTCGGGGTGCTGGGTGCTCAGTGCTCAGGGTGCTCAGTGCTCAGTGCTCGGGGTGCTGGGTGCTCAGTGCTCGGGGTGCTGGGTGCTCAGTTCTCGGGGTGCTCGGTGCTCAGTACTCGGGGTGCTGGGTGAGCAGTGCTCAGGGTGCTGGGTGCTCAGTGCTCGGGGTGCTGGGTGCTCAGTGCTCAGGGTGCTGGGTGCTCAGTGCTCGGGGTGCTCGGTGCACAGTACTCAGGGTGCTGGGTGCTCAGTACTCAGGGTGCTGGGTGCTCAGTGCTCAGGGTGCTGGGTGCTCAGTACTCAGGGTGCTGGGTGCTCAGTACTCAGGGTGCTAAGAGCTCAGGGTGCTCAGTGCTCGGGGTGCTGGATGCTCAGTGCTCAGTGCACAGGGTGCTGGGTGCTCAGTCCTCGGGGTGCTGGGTGCTCAGTACTCAGGGTGTTGGGTGCTCAGTACTCAGGGTGCTGGGTACTCAGTGCTCAGGGTGCTGGGTGCTCAGTGCTCTGGGTGCTGGGTGCTCAGTGCTCAGGGTGCTGGGTGCTCAGTGCTCAGGTTGCTGGGTGCTCAGTGTTCGGGGTGCTGGGTGCTGAGTGCTCAGGGTGCTGGCTGCTCAGTGCTCGGGGTGCTCGGTGCTCAGTACACAGGGTGCTGGGTGCTCAGTGCTCGGGGTGCTGGGTGCTCAGTGCTCAGTACTCAGGGTGCTGGGTGCTCAGTGCTCGGGGTGCTGGGTGCTCAGTACTCAGCGTGCTGGGTGCTCAGTACTCAGGGTGCTGGGTGCTCAGTGCTCAGAGTGCTGGGTGCTCAGTGCTCAGGGTGCTGGGTGCTCAGTTATCGGGGTGCTGGGTGCTCAGTACTCAGGGTGCTCAGTGCTCGGGGAGCTCGGTGCTCAGTACTCACTGTGCTGGGTGCTCAGTACTCAGTGCTCGGGGTCCTGGGTGCTCCATGATCGGGGTGCTGGGTGCTCAGTGCTCTGGCTGCTTAGTACTCAGTACTCAGGGGGCTGGGTGCTCAGTACTCAGGGTGCTCAGTGCTCGGGGTGCTGGGTGCTCAGTGCTCAGGGTGATCGGTGCTCAGTACTCAGGATGCTGGGTGCTCAGTACTCAGGGTGCTGGGTGCTCAGTACTCAGGGTGCTGGTTGCTCAGTCCTCAGGGTGCTCAGTGCTCAGGGTGCTGTGTGCTCAGTGCTCGGGGTGCTCGGTGCTCAGTATTCAGGGTGCTGAGTGCTCAGTACTCAGGGTGCTGGGTGCTCAGTACTCAGGGTGCTGTGTGCTCAGTGCTCAGGGTGCTCAGTGCTCAGTACTCAGGGTGCTCAGTGCTCAGTACTCAGGGTGCTGGGTGCTCAGTGCTCAGGGTGCTGGGTGCTCAGTGCTCGGGGGTACTGGGTACTCAGTGCTCAGTAGACAGGGTGCTGAGTGCTCAGTGCTCGGGGTGCTGGGGGCTCAGTTCTCAGTACTCAGGGTGCTGGGTGCTCAGTGCTCGGGGTGCTGGGTGCTCAGTGCTCGGGGTGCTCGGTGCTCAGTACTCAGGGTTCTCAGTGCTCAGTGCTCAGGGTGCTGGGTGCTCAGTACTCAGGGTGCTCAGTGCTCAGTACTCGGGGTGCTGGGTTCTCAGTACTCAGGGTGCTCAGTGCTCAGTACTCGGGGTGCTGGGTGCTCAGTGCTCAGGGTGCTCAGTGCTCAGTGCTCGGGGTGCTGGGTGCTCAGTGCTCGGGGTGCTGGGTGCTCAGTGCTCAGAGTGCTGGGTGCTCAGTACTCAGGTTGCTGGGTGCTCAGTGCTCAGGGTGCTGGGTGCTCAGTACTCAGGGTGCTGGGTGCTCAGTACTCATGGTGCTGGGTACTCAGTGCTCAGGGTGCTCATTCTCGGGGTGCTCGGTGCTCAGTACTCGGGGTGCTGGGTGCTCAGTGCTCGGGGTGCTGGGTGCTCAGTGCTCGGGGTGCTCGGTGCTCAGTACTCAGGGTGCTGGGTGCTCAGTACTCAGGGTGCTCAGTGTTCGGGGAGCTCGGTGCTCAGTACTCAGGTTGCTGGGTGCTCAGTACTCAGGTTGCTGGGTGCTCAGTGCTCAGGGTGCTGGGTGCTCAGTACTCAGGGTGCTGGGTGCTCAGTGCTCGGGGTGCTGGGTGCTCAGTGCTCGGGGTGCACGGTGCTCAGTACTCATGGTGCTGGGTGCTCAGTACTCAGGGTGCTCAGTGTTCGGGGAGCTCGGTGCTCAGTACTCAGGGTGCTGGGTGTTCAGTGCTGGGTGCTCAGTGCTCGGGGTGCTGGGTGCTCAGTGCTCGGGGTGCTCGGTGCTCAGCACTCAGGGTGCTGGGTGCTCAGTACTCAGGGTGCTCAGTGCTCGGGGTGCTGGGTGCTCAGTGCTCAGTACTCAGGGTGCTGGGTGCTCAGTGATCGGGGTGCTGGGTGCTCAGTACTCAGCGTGCTGGGTGCTCAGTGCTCAGGGTGCTGGGTGCTCAGTGCTCAGGGTGCTGGGTGCTCAGTTATCGGGGTGCTGGGTGCTCAGTACTCAGGGTGCTCAGTGCTCGGGGAGCTCGGTGCTCAGTACTCAGGGTGCTGGGTGCTCAGTACTCAGTGCTCGGGGTCCTGGGTGCTCCATGCTCGGGGTGCTGGGTGCTCAGTGCTCTGGCTGCTTAGTACTCAGTACTCAGGGTGCTGGGTGCTCAGTACTCAGGGTGCTCAGTGCTCGGGGTGCTGGGTGCTCAGTGCTCAGGGTGATCGGTGCTCAGTACTCAGGATGCTGGGTGCTCAGTACTCAGGGTGCTGGGTGCTCAGTACTCAGGGTGCTGGTTGCTCAGTCCTCAGGGTGCTCAGTGCTCAGGGTGCTGTGTGCTCAGTGCTCGGGGTGCTCGGTGCTCAGTATTCAGGGTGCTGAGTGCTCAGTACTCAGGGTGCTGGGTGCTCAGTACTCAGGGTGCTGTGTGCTCAGTGCTCAGGGTGCTCAGTGCTCAGTACTCAGGGTGCTCAGTGCTCAGTACTCAGGGTCCTGGGTGCTCAGTGCTCAGGGTGCTGGGTGCTCAGTGCTCGGGGGTACTGGGTACTCAGTGCTCAGTAGACAGGGTGCTGAGTGCTCAGTGCTCGGGGTGCTGGGTGCTCAGTGCTCAGGGTGCTGGGTGCTCAGTGCTCGGGGGTACTGGGTACTCAGTGCTCAGTAGACAGGGTGCTGAGTGCTCAGTGCTCGGGGTGCTGGGTGCTCAGTGCTCAGTACTCAGGGTGCTGGGTGCTCAGTGCTCGGGGTGCTGGGTGCTCAGTGCTCGGGGTGCTGGGTGCTCAGTACTCAGGGTGCTCAGTGCTCAGTACTCGGGGTGCTGGGTTCCCAGTACTCAGGGTGCTCAGTGCTCAGTACTCGGGGTGCTGGGTGCTCAGTGCTCAGGGTGCTCAGTGCTCAGTGCTCGGGGTGCTGGGTGCTCAGTGCTCGGGGTGCTGGGTGCTCAGTGCTCAGAGTGCTGGGTGCTCAGTACTCAGGTTGCTGGGTGCTCAGTGCTCAGGGTGCTGGGTGCTCAGTACTCAGGGTGCTGGGTGCTCAGTACTCATGGTGCTGGGTACTCAGTGCTCAGGGTGCTCATTCTCGGGGTGCTCGGTGCTCAGTACTCGGGGTGCTGGGTGCTCAGTGCTCGGGGTGCTGGGTGCTCAGTGCTCGGGGTGCTCGGTGCTCAGTACTCAGGGTGCTGGGTGCTCAGTACTCAGGGTGCTCAGTGTTCGGGGAGCTCGGTGCTCAGTACTCAGGTTGCTGGGTGCTCAGTACTCAGGTTGCTGGGTGCTCAGTGCTCAGGGTGCTGGGTGCTCAGTACTCAGGGTGCTGGGTGCTCAGTGCTCGGGGTGCTGGGTGCTCAGTGCTCGGGGTGCACGGTGCTCAGTACTCATGGTGCTGGGTGCTCAGTACTCAGGGTGCTCAGTGTTCGGGGAGCTCGGTGCTCAGTACTCAGGGTGCTGGGTGTTCAGTGCTGGGTGCTCAGTGCTCGGGGTGCTGGGTGCTCAGTGCTCGGGGTGCTCGGTGCTCAGTACTCAGGGTGCTGGGTGCTCAGTACTCAGGGTGCTCAGTGTTCGGGGTGCTGGGTGCTCAGTACTCAGGGTTCTCAGTGCTCAGTGCTCAGGGTGCTGGGTGCTCAGTACTCATGGTGCTCAGTGCTCAGTACTCGGGGTGCTGGGTGCTCAGTACTCAGGGTGCTCAGTGCTCAGTACTCGGGGTGCTGGGTGCTCAGTGCTCAGGGTGCTCAGTGCTCAGTGCTCGGGTTGCTGGGTGCTCAGTTCTCGGGGTGCTCGGTGCTCAGTACTCGGGGTGCTGGGTGCTCAGTGCTCAGGGTGCTGGGTGCTCAGTGCTCGGGGTGCTGGGTGCTCAGTGCTCAGGGTGCTGGGTGCTCAGTGCCCGGGTGCTCAGTGCTCAGTACTCAGAGTGCTGGGTGCTCAGTACTCAGGGTGCTGGGTGCTCAGTACTCAGGGTGCTGGGTGCTCAGTACTCAGGGTGCTAAGAGCTCAGGGTGCTCAGTGCTCGGGGTGCAGGATGCTCAGTGCTCAGTGCACAGGGTGCTGTGTGCTCAGTCCTCGGGGGGCTGGGTGCTCAGTACTCAGGGTGCTGGGTGCTCAGTGCTCAGGGTGCTGGGTGCTCAGTGCTCTGGGTGCTGGGTGCTCAGTGCTCAGGGTGCTGGGTGCTCAGTGCTCACGGTGCTGGGTGCTCAGTGCTCGGGGTGCTGGGTGCTGAGTGCTCAGGGTGCTGGGTGCTCAGTGCTCGGGGTGCTCGGTGCTCAGTACACAGGGTGCTGGGTGCTCAGTGCTCGGGGTGCTGGGTGCTCAGTGCTCAGTACTCAGGGTGCTGGGTGCTCAGTGCTCAGGGTGCTGGGTGCTCAGTACTCAGCGTGCTGGGTGCTCAGTACTCAGGGTGCTGGGTGCTCAGTGCTCAGGGTGCTGGGTGCTCAGTGCTCAGGGTGCTGGGTGCTCAGTGATCGGGGTGCTGGGTGCTCAGTACTCAGGGTGCTCAGTGCTCGGGGAGCTCGGTGCTCAGTACTCAGGGTGCTGGGTGCTAAGTACTCAGTGCTCGGAGTCCTGGGTGCTCCGTGCTCGGGGTGCTGGGTGCTCAGTGCTCTGGGTGCTTAGTGCTCAGTACTCAGGGTCCTGGGTGCTCAGTACTCAGGGTGCTCAGTGCTCGGGGTGCTGGGTGCTCAGTGCTCAGGGTGATCGGTGCTCAGTACTCAGGATGCTGGGTGCTCAGTACTCAGGGTGCTGGGTGCTGAGTCCTCAGGGTGCTCAGTGCTCAGGGTGCTGGGTGCTCAGTGCTCAGGGTGCTGGGTGCTCAGTGCTCAGGGTGCTCAGTGCTCAGTACTCAGGGTGCTCAGTGCTCAGTACTCAGGGTGCAGGGTGCTCAGTGCTCAGGGTGCTGGGTGCTCAGTGCTCGGGGGTACTGGGTACTCAGTGCTCAGTACACAGGGTGCTGAGTGCTCAGTGCTCGGGGTGCTGGGTGCTCAGTGCTCAGTACTCAGGGTGCTGGGTGCTCAGTGCTCGGGGTGCTGGGTGCTCAGTGCTCGGGGTGCTCGGTGCTCAGTACTCAGGGTTCTCAGTGCTCAGTGCTCAGGGTGCTGGGTGCTCAGTACTCAGGGTGCTCAGTGCTCCGTACTCGGGGTGCTGGGTGCTCAGTACTCAGGGTGCTCAGTGCTCAGTACTCGGGTTGCTGGGTGCTCAGTGCTCAGGGTGCTCAGTGCTCAGTGCTCGGGGTGCTGGGTGCTCAGTGCTCGGGGTGCTGGGTGCTCAGTGCTCAGAGTGCTGGGTGCTCAGTACTCAGGTTGCTGGGTGCTCAGTGCTCAGGGTGCTGGGTGATCAGTACTCAGGGTGCTGGGTGCTCAGAACTCATGGTGCTGGGTGCTCAGTGCTCAGGGTGCTGGGTGCTCAGTGCTCGGGGTGCTCGGTGCTCAGTACTCAGGTTGCTGGGTGCTCAGTACTCAGGGTGCTCAGTGTTCGGGGAGCTCGGTGCTCAGTACTCAGGGTGCTGGGTGTTCAGTGCTCGGGGTGCTCGTTGCTCAGTACTCAGGGTTCTCAGTGCTCAGTGCTCAGGGTGCTGGGTGCTCAGTACTCATGGTGCTCAGTGCTCAGTACTCGGGGTGCTGGGTGCTCAGTACTCAGAGTGCTCAGTGCTCAGTACTCGGGGTTCTGGGTGCTCAGTGCTCAGGGTGCTCAGTGCTCAGTGCTCGGGGTGCTGGGTGCTCAGTTCTCAGGGTGCTCGATGCTCAGTACTCGGGATGCTGGGTGCTCAGTGCTCAGGGTCCTGGGTGCTCAGTGCTCGGGGTGCTGGGTGCTCAGTGCTCAGGGTGCTGGGTGCTCAGTGCCCGGGTGCTCAGTGCTCAGTACTCAGAGTGCTGGGTGCTCAGTACTCAGGGTGCTGGGTGCTCAGTGCTCAGGGTGCTGGGTGCTCAGTACTCAGGGTGCTGGGTGCTCAGTACTCAGGGTGCTAAGAGCTCAGGGTGCTCAGGGCTTGGTGTGCTCAGTGCTCAGTACTCGGGGTGCTGGGTGCTCAGTGCTCAGGGTGCTCAGTGCTCAGTGCTCGGGGTGCTAGGTGCTCAGTGCTCGGGGTGCTGGGTGCTCAGTGCTCAGAGTGCTGGGTGCTCAGTACTCAGGTTGCTGGGTGCTCAGTGCTCAGGGTGCTGGGTGCTCAGTACTCAGGGTGCTGGGTGCTCAGAACTAATGGTGCTGGGTGCTCAGTGCTCAGGGTGCTGGGTGCTCAGTGCTCGGGGTGCTCGGTGCTCAGTACTCAGGATGCTGAGTGCTCAGTACTCAGGGTGCTGGGTGCTCAGTACTCAGGGTGCTGGGTGCTCAGTGCTCGGGGTGCTGGGTGCTCAGTGCTCAGGGTGCTCAGCGCTCAGTACTCAGGGTGCTCAGTGCTCAGTACTCAGGGTGCTGGGTGCTCAGTGATCAGGGTGCTGGGTGCTCAGTGCTCGGGGGTACTGGGTACTCAGTGCTCAGTACACAGGGTGCTGAGTGCTCAGTGCTCGGGGTGCTGGGTGCTCAGTGCTCAGTACTCAGGGTGCTGGGTGCTCAGTGCTCGGGGTGCTGGGTGCTCAGTGCTCGGGGTGCTCGGTGCTCAGTACTCAGGGTGCTGGGTGCTCAGTACTCAGGGTGCTCAGTGTTCGGGGAGCTCGGTGCTCAGTACTCAGGTTGCTGGGTGCTCAGTACTCAGGTTGCTGGGTGCTCAGTGCTCAGGGTGCTGGGTGCTCAGTACTCAGGGTGCTGGGTGCTCAGTGCTCGGGGTGCTGGGTGCTCAGTGCTCGGGGTGCACGGTGCTCAGTACTCATGGTGCTGGGTGCTCAGTACTCAGGGTGCTCAGTGTTCGGGGAGCTCGGTGCTCAGTACTCAGGGTGCTGGGTGTTCAGTGCTGGGTGCTCAGTGCTCGGGGTGCTGGGTGCTCAGTGCTCGGTGTGCTCGGTGCTCAGTACTCAGGGTGCTGGGTGCTCAGTACTCAGGGTGCTCAGTGTTCGGGGTGCTGGGTGCTCAGTACTCAGGGTTCTCAGTGCTCAGTGCTCAGGGTGCTGGGTGCTCAGTACTCATGGTGCTCAGTGCTCAGTACTCGGGGTGCTGGGTGCTCAGTACTCAGGGTGCTCAGTGCTCAGTACTCGGGGTGCTGGGTGCTCAGTGCTCAGGGTGCTCAGTGCTCAGTGCTCGGGTTGCTGGGTGCTCAGTTCTCGGGGTGCTCGGTGCTCAGTACTCGGGGTGCTGGGTGCTCAGTGCTCAGGGTGCTGGGTGCTCAGTGCTCGGGGTGCTGGGTGCTCAGTGCTCAGGGTGCTGGGTGCTCAGTGCCCGGGTGCTCAGTGCTCAGTACTCAGAGTGCTGGGTGCTCAGTACTCAGGGTGCTGGGTGCTCAGTACTCAGGGTGCTGGGTGCTCAGTACTCAGGGTGCTAAGAGCTCAGGGTGCTCAGTGCTCGGGGTGCAGGATGCTCAGTGCTCAGTGCACAGGGTGCTGTGTGCTCAGTCCTCGGGGGGCTGGGTGCTCAGTACTCAGGGTGCTGTGTGCTCAGTACTCAGGGTGCTGGGTGCTCAGTGCTCAGGGTGCTGGGTGCTCAGTGCTCTGGGTGCTGGGTGCTCAGTGCTCAGGGTGCTGGGTGCTCAGTGCTCACGGTGCTGGGTGCTCAGTGCTCGGGGTGCTGGGTGCTGAGTGCTCAGGGTGCTGGGTGCTCAGTGCTCGGGGTGCTCGGTGCTCAGTACACAGGGTGCTGGGTGCTCAGTGCTCGGGGTGCTGGGTGCTCAGTGCTCAGTACTCAGGGTGCTGGGTGCTCAGTGCTCAGGGTGCTGGGTGCTCAGTACTCAGCGTGCTGGGTGCTCAGTACTCAGGGTGCTGGGTGCTCAGTGCTCAGGGTGCTGGGTGCTCAGTGCTCAGGGTGCTGGGTGCTCAGTGATCGGGGTGCTGGGTGCTCAGTACTCAGGGTGCTCAGTGCTCGGGGAGCTCGGTGCTCAGTACTCAGGGTGCTGGGTGCTAAGTACTCAGTGCTCGGAGTCCTGGGTGCTCCGTGCTCGGGGTGCTGGGTGCTCAGTGCTCTGGGTGCTTAGTGCTCAGTACTCAGGGTCCTGGGTGCTCAGTACTCAGGGTGCTCAGTGCTCGGGGTGCTGGGTGCTCAGTGCTCAGGGTGATCGGTGCTCAGTACTCAGGATGCTGGGTGCTCAGTACTCAGGGTGCTGGGTGCTGAGTCCTCAGGGTGCTCAGTGCTCAGGGTGCTGGGTGCTCAGTGCTCAGGGTGCTGGGTGCTCAGTGCTCAGGGTGCTCAGTGCTCAGTACTCAGGGTGCTCAGTGCTCAGTACTCAGGGTGCAGGGTGCTCAGTGCTCAGGGTGCTGGGTGCTCAGTGCTCGGGGGTACTGGGTACTCAGTGCTCAGTACACAGGGTGCTGAGTGCTCAGTGCTCGGGGTGCTGGGTGCTCAGTGCTCAGTACTCAGGGTGCTGGGTGCTCAGTGCTCGGGGTGCTGGGTGCTCAGTGCTCGGGGTGCTCGGTGCTCAGTACTCAGGGTTCTCAGTGCTCAGTGCTCAGGGTGCTGGGTGCTCAGTACTCAGGGTGCTCAGTGCTCCGTACTCGGGGTGCTGGGTGCTCAGTACTCAGGGTGCTCAGTGCTCAGTACTCGGGTTGCTGGGTGCTCAGTGCTCAGGGTGCTCAGTGCTCAGTGCTCGGGGTGCTGGGTGCTCAGTGCTCGGGGTGCTGGGTGCTCAGTGCTCAGAGTGCTGGGTGCTCAGTACTCAGGTTGCTGGGTGCTCAGTGCTCAGGGTGCTGGGTGATCAGTACTCAGGGTGCTGGGTGCTCAGAACTCATGGTGCTGGGTGCTCAGTGCTCAGGGTGCTGGGTGCTCAGTGCTCGGGGTGCTCGGTGCTCAGTACTCAGGTTGCTGGGTGCTCAGTACTCAGGGTGCTCAGTGTTCGGGGAGCTCGGTGCTCAGTACTCAGGGTGCTGGGTGTTCAGTGCTCGGGGTGCTCGTTGCTCAGTACTCAGGGTTCTCAGTGCTCAGTGCTCAGGGTGCTGGGTGCTCAGTACTCATGGTGCTCAGTGCTCAGTACTCGGGGTGCTGGGTGCTCAGTACTCAGAGTGCTCAGTGCTCAGTACTCGGGGTTCTGGGTGCTCAGTGCTCAGGGTGCTCAGTGCTCAGTGCTCGGGGTGCTGGGTGCTCAGTTCTCAGGGTGCTCGATGCTCAGTACTCGGGATGCTGGGTGCTCAGTGCTCAGGGTCCTGGGTGCTCAGTGCTCGGGGTGCTGGGTGCTCAGTGCTCAGGGTGCTGGGTGCTCAGTGCCCGGGTGCTCAGTGCTCAGTACTCAGAGTGCTGGGTGCTCAGTACTCAGGGTGCTGGGTGCTCAGTGCTCAGGGTGCTGGGTGCTCAGTACTCAGGGTGCTGGGTGCTCAGTACTCAGGGTGCTAAGAGCTCAGGGTGCTCAGGGCTTGGGGTGCTCAGTGCTCAGTACTCGGGGTGCTGGGTGCTCAGTGCTCAGGGTGCTCAGTGCTCAGTGCTCGGGGTGCTAGGTGCTCAGTGCTCGGGGTGCTGGGTGCTCAGTGCTCAGAGTGCTGGGTGCTCAGTACTCAGGTTGCTGGGTGCTCAGTGCTCAGGGTGCTGGGTGCTCAGTACTCAGGGTGCTGGGTGCTCAGAACTAATGGTGCTGGGTGCTCAGTGCTCAGGGTGCAGGGTGCTCAGTGCTCGGGGTGCTCGGTGCTCAGTACTCAGGATGCTGAGTGCTCAGTACTCAGGGTGCTGGGTGCTCAGTACTCAGGGTGCTGGGTGCTCAGTGCTCGGGGTGCTGGGTGCTCAGTGCTCAGGGTGCTCAGCGCTCAGTACTCAGGGTGCTCAGTGCTCAGTACTCAGGGTGCTGGGTGCTCAGTGATCAGGGTGCTGGGTGCTCAGTGCTCGGGGGTACTGGGTACTCAGTGCTCAGTACACAGGGTGCTGAGTGCTCAGTGCTCGGGGTGCTGGGTGCTCAGTGCTCAGTACTCAGGGTGCTGGGTGCTCAGTGCTCGGGGTGCTGGGTGCTCAGTGCTCAGGGTGCTCGGTGCTCAGTACTCAGGGTTCTCAGTGCTCAGTGCTCAGGGTGCTGGGTGCTCAGTACTCAGGGTGCTGGGTGCTCAGTACTCAGGGTGCTGGGTGCTCAGTACTCAGGTTGCTGGGTGCTCAGTGCTCAGGGTGCTGGGTGCTCAGTACTCAGGGTGCTGGGTGCTCAGTACTCATGGTGCTGGGTACTCAGTGCTCAGGGTGCTCATTCTCGGGGTGCTGGGTGCTCAGTACTCAGGGTGCTGGGTGCTCAGTGCTCAGGGTGCTGGGTGCTCAGTACTCAGGGTGCTGGGTGCTAAGTACTCAGGGTGCTAAGAGCTCAGGGTGCTCAGTGCTCGGGGTGCTGGATGCTCAGTGCTCAGTGCACAGGGTGCTGGGTGCTCAGTCCTCGGGGTCCTGGGTGCTCAGTACTCAGGGTGCTGGGTGCTCAGTGCTCGGGGTGCTCGGTGCTCAGTACTCAGGGTGCTGGGTGCTCAGTACTCAGGGTGCTCAGTGTTCGGGGAGCTCGGTGCTCAGTACTCAGGGTGCTGGGTGTTCAGTGCTCGGGGTGCTCGGTGCTCAGTACTCAGGGTTCTCAGTGCTCAGTGCTCAGGGTGCTGGGTGCTCAGTACTCATGGTGCTCAGAGCTCAGTACTCGGGGTGCAGGGTGCTCAGTACTCAGAGTGCTCAGTGCTCAGTACTCGGGGTGCTGGGTGCTCAGTGCTCAGGGTGCTCAGTGCTCAGTGCTCGGGGTGCTGGGTGCTCAGTTCTCAGGGTGCTCGGTGCTCAGTACTCGGGGTGCTGGGTGCTCAGTGCTCAGGGTGCTGGGTGCTCAGTGCTCGGGGTGCTGGGTGCTCAGTGCTCAGGGTGCTGGGTGCTCAGTGCCCGGGTGCTCAGTGCTCAGTACTCAGAGTGCTGGGTGCTCAGTACTCAGGGTGCTGGGTGCTCAGTGCTCAGGGTGCTGGGTGCTCAGTACTCAGGGTGCTGGGTGCTCAGTACTCAGGGTGCTAAGAGTTCAGGGTGCTCAGTGCTCGGGGTGCTGGATGCTCAGTGCTCAGTGCACAGGGTGCTGGGTGCTCAGTCCTCGGGGTGCTGGGTGCTCAGTACTCAGGGTGCTGGGTGCTCAGTACTCAGGGTGCTGGGTGCTCAGTGCTCAGGATGCTGGGTGCTCAGTGCTCTGGGTGCTGGGTGCTCAGTGCTCAGGGTGCTGGGTGCTCAGTGCTCACGGTGCTGGGTGCTCAGTGCTCGGGGTGCTGGGTGCTGAGTGCTCAGGGTGCTGGGTGCTCAGTGCTCGGGGTGCTCGGTGCTCAGTACACAGGGTGCTGGGTGCTCAGTGCTCGGGGTGCTGGGTGCTCAGTGCTCAGTACTCAGGGTGCTGGGTGCTCAGTGCTCGGGGTGCTGGGTGCTCAGTACTCAGCGTGCTGGGTGCTCAGTACTCAGGGTGCTTGGTGCTCAGTGCTCAGGGTGCTGGGTGCTCAGTGCTCAGGGTGCTGGGTGCTCAGTTATCGGGGTGCTGGGTGCTCAGTACTCAGGGTGCTCAGTGCTCGGGGAGCTCGGTGCTCAGTACTCAGGGTGCTGGGTGCTCAGTACTCAGTGCTCGGGGTCCTGGGTGCTCCGTGCTCGGTTTGCTGGGTGCTCAGTGCTCTGGCTGCTTAGTACTCAGTACTCAGGGTGCTGGGTGCTCAGTACACAGGGTGCTCAGTGCTCGGGGTGCTGGGTGCTCAGTGCTCAGGGTGATCGGTGCTCAGTACTCAGGATGCTGGGTGCTCAGTACTCAGGGTGCTGGGTGCTCAGTACTCAGGGTGCTGGTTGCCCAGTCCTCAGGGTGCTCAGTGCTCAGGGTGCTGTGTGCTCAGTGCTCGGGGTGCTCGGTGCTCAGTATTCAGGGTGCTGAGTGCTCAGTACTCAGGGTGCTGGGTGCTCAGTACTCAGGGTGCTGGGTGCTCAGTGCTCGGGGTGCTGGGTGCTCAGTGCTCAGGGTGCTCAGTGCTCAGTACTCAGGGTGCTCAGTGCTCAGTACTCAGGGTGCTGGGTGCTCAGTGCTCAGGGTGCTGGGTGCTCAGTGCTCGGGGGTACTGGGTACTCAGTGCTCAGTACACACGGTGCTGAGTGCTCAGTGCTCGGGGTGCTGGGTGCTCAGTGCTCAGTACTCAGGCTGCTGGGTGCTCAGTGCTCGGGGTGCTGGGTGCTCAGTGCTCGGGGTGCTCGGTGCTCAGTACTCAGGGTTCTCAGTGCTCAGTGCTCAGGGTGCTGGTTGCTCAGTACTCAGGGTGCTCAGTGCTCAGTACTCGGGGTGCTGGGTGCTCAGTACTCAGGGTGCTCAGTGCTCAGTACTCGGGGTGCTGGGTGCTCAGTGCTCAGGGTACTCAGTGCTCAGTGCTGGGGGTGCTGGGTGCTCAGTGCTTGAGGTGCTGGGTGCTCAGTGCTCAGAGTGCTGGGTGCTCAGTACTCAGGTTGCTGGGTGCTCAGTGCTCAGGGTGCTGGGTGCTCAGTACTCAGGGTGCTGGGTGCTCAGTACTCATGGTGCTGGGTACTCAGTGCTCAGGGTGCTCTTTCTCGGGGTGCTGGGTGCTCAGTACTCAGGGTGCTGGGTGCTCAGTGCTCGGGGTGCTGGGTGCTCAGTGCTCGGGGTGCTCGGTGCTCAGTACTCAGGGTGCTGGGTGCTCAGTACTCAGGGTGCTCAGTGTTCGGGGAGCTCGGTGCTCAGTACTCAGGGTGCTGCGTGTTCAGTGCTCGGGGTGCTTGGTGCTCAGTACTCAGGGTTCTCAGTGCTCAGTGCTCAGGGTGCTGGGTGCTCAGTACTCATGGTGCTCAGTGCTCAGTACTCGGGGTGCTGGGTGCTCAGTACTCAGGGTGCTCAGTGCTCAGTACTCGGGGTGCTGGGTGCTCAGTGCTCAGGGTGCTCAGTGCTCAGTGCTCGGGGTACTGGGTGCTCAGTTCTCGGGGTGCTCGGTGCTCAGTACTCGGGGTGCTGGGTGCTCAGTGCTCAGGGTGCTGGGTGCTCAGTGCTCGGGGTGCTGGGTGCTCAGTGCTCAGGGTGCTGGGTGCTCAGTGCCCGGGTGCTCAGTGCTCAGTACTCAGAGTGCTGGGTGCTCAGTACTCAGGGTGCTGGGTGCTCAGTGCTCAGGGTGCTGGGTGCTCAGTACTCAGGGTGCTGTGTGCTCAGTGCCCGGGTGCTCAGTGCTCAGTACTCAGAGTGCTGGGTGCTCAGTGCTCTGGGTGCTGGGTGCTCAGTGCTCAGGGTGCTGGGTGCTCAGTGCTCACGGTGCTGGGTGCTCAGTGCTCGGGGTGCTGGGTGCTGAGTGCTCAGGGTGCTGGGTGCTCAGTGCTCGGTGTGCTCGGTGCTCAGTACACAGGGTGCTGGGTGCTCAGTGCTCGGGGTGCTGGGTGCTCAGTGCTCAGTACTCAGGGTGCTGGGTGCTCAGTGCTCGGGGTGCTGGGTGCTCAGTACTCAGCGTGCTGGGTGCTCAGTACTCAGGGTGCTGGGTGCTCAGTGCTCAGGGTGCTGGGTGCTCAGTGCTCAGGGTGCTGGGTGCTCAGTGATCGGGGTGCTGGGTGCTCAGTACTCAGGGTGCTCAGTGCTCGGGGAGCTCGGTGCTCAGTACTCAGGGTGCTGGGTGCTAAGTACTCAGTGCTCGGAGTCCTGGGTGCTCCGTGCTCGGGGTGCTGGGTGCTCAGTGCTCTGGGTGCTTAGTGCTCAGTACTCAGGGTGCTGGGTGCTCAGTACTCAGGGTGCTCAGTGCTCGGGGTGCTGGGTGCTCAGTGCTCAGGGTGATCGGTGCTCAGTACTCAGGATGCTGGGTGCTCAGTACTCAGGGTGCTGGGTGCTGAGTCCTCAGGGTGCTCAGTGCTCAGGGTGCTGGGTGCTCAGTGCTCGGGGTGCTCGGTGCTCAGTACTCAGGGTGCTGAGTGATCAGTACTCAGGGTGCTGGGTGCTCAGTACTCAGGGTGCTGGGTGCTCAGTGCTCGGGGTGCTGGGTGCTCAGTGCTCAGGGTGCTCAGTGCTCAGTACTCAGGGTGCTCAGTGCTCAGTACTCAGGGTGCTGGGTGCTCAGTGCTCAGGGTGCTGGGTGCTCAGTGCTCGGGGTTACTGGGTACTCAGTGCTCAGTACACAGGGTGCTGAGTGCTCAGTGCTCGGGGTGCTGGGTGCTCAGTGCTCAGTACTCAGGGTGCTGGGTGCTCAGTGCTCGGGGTGCTGGGTGCTCAGTGCTCGGGGTGCTCGGTGCTCAGTACTCAGGGTTCTCAGTGCTCAGTGCTCAGGGTGCTGGGTGCTCAGTACTCAGGGTGCTCAGTGCTCCGTACTCGGGGTGCTGGGTGCTCAGTACTCAGGGTGCTCAGTGCTCAGTACTCGGGGTGCTGGGTGCTCAGTGCTCAGGGTGCTCAGTGCTCAGTGCTCGGGGTGCTGGGTGCTCAGTGCTCGGGGTGCTGGGTGCTCAGTGCTCAGAGTGCTGGGTGCTCAGTACTCAGGTTGCTGGGTGCTCAGTGCTCAGGGTGCTGGGTGCTCAGTACTCAGGGTGCTGGGTGCTCAGAACTCATGGTGCTGGGTGCTCAGTGCTCAGGGTGCTGGGTGCTCAGTGCTCGGGGTGCTCGGTGCTCAGTACTCAGGATGCTGAGTGCTCAGTACCCAGGGTCCTGGGTGCTCAGTACTCAGGGTGCTCAGTGCTCGGGGTGCTGGGTGCTCAGTGCTCAGGGTGATCGGTGCTCAGTACTCAGGATGCTGGGTGCTCAGTACTCAGGGTGCTGGGTGCTGAGTCCTCAGGGTGCTCAGTGCTCAGGGTGCTGGGTGCTCAGTGCTCGGGGTGCTCGGTGCTCAGTACTCAGGGTGCTGGGTGCTCAGTGCTCGGGGTGCTGGGTGCTCAGTGCTCAGGGTGCTCAGTGCTCAGTACTCAGGGTGCTCAGTGCTCAGTACTCAGGGTGCAGGGTGCTCAGTGCTCAGGGTGCTGGGTGCTCAGTGCTCGGGGGTACTGGGTACTCAGTGCTCAGTACACAGGGTGATGAGTGCTCAGTGCTCGGGGTGCTGGGTGCTCAGTGCTCAGTACTCAGGGTGCTGGGTGCTCAGTGCTCGGGGTGCTGTGTGCTCAGTGCTCGGGGTGCTCGGTGCTCAGTACTCAGGGTTCTCAGTGCTCAGTGCTCAGGGTGCTGGGTGCTCAGTACTCAGGGTGCTCAGTGCTCCGTACTCGGGGTGCTGGGTGCTCAGTACTCAGGGTGCTCAGTGCTCAGTACTCGGGTTGCTGGGTGCTCAGTGCTCAGGGTGCTCAGTGCTCAGTGCTCGGGGTGCTGGGTTCTCAGTGCTCGGGGTGCTGGGTGCTCAGTGCTCAGAGTGCTGGGTGCTCAGTACTCAGGTTGCTGGGTGCTCAGTGCTCAGGGTGCTGGGTGATCAATACTCAGGGTGCTGGGTGCTCAGAACTCATGGTGCTGGGTGCTCAGTGCTCAGGGTGCTGGGTGCTCAGTGCTTGGGGTGCTCGGTGCTCAGTACTCAGGGTGCTGGGTGCTCAGTACTCAGGGTGCTCAGTGTTCGGGGAGCTCGGTGCTCAGTACTCAGGGTGCTGGGTGTTCAGTGCTCGGGGTGCTCGTTGCTCAGTACTCAGGGTTCTCAGTGCTCAGTTCTCAGGGTGCTGGGTGCTCAGTACTCATGGTGCTCAGTGCTCAGTACTCGGGGTGCTGGGTGCTCAGTACTCAGAGTGCTCAGTGCTCAGTACTCGGGGTTCTGGGTGCTCAGTGCTCAGGGTGCTCAGTGCTCAGTGCTCGGGGTGCTGGGTGCTCAGTTCTCAGGGTGCTCGATGCTCAGTACTCGGGATGCTGGGTGCTCAGTGCTCACGGTCCTGGGTGCTCAGTGCTCGGGGTGCTGGGTGCTCAGTGTTCAGGGTGCTGGGTGCTCAGTGCCCGGGTGCTCAGTGCTCAGTACTCAGAGTGCTGGGTGCTCAGTACTCAGGGTGCTGGGTGCTCAGTGCTCAGGGTGCTGGGTGCTCAGTACTCAGGGTGCTGGGTGCTCAGTACTCAGGGTGCTAAGAGCTCAGGGTGCTCAGTGCTTGGGGTGCTCAGTGCTCAGTACTCGGGGTGCTGGGTGCTCAGTGCTCAGGGTGCTCAGTGCTCAGTGCTCGGGGTGCTAGGTGCTCAGTGCTCGGGGTGCTGGGTGCTCAGTGCTCAGAGTGCTGGGTGCTCAGTACTCAGGTTGCTGGGTGCTCAGTGCTCAGGGTGCTGGGTGCTCAGTACTCAGGGTGCTGGGTGCTCAGAACTCATGGTGCTGGGTGCTCAGTGCTCAGGGTGCTGGGTGCTCAGTGCTCGGGGTGCTCGGTGCTCAGTACTCAGGATGCTGAGTGGTCAGTACTCAGGGTGCTGGGTGCTCAGTACTCAGGGTGCTGGGTGCTCAGTGCTCGGGGTGCTGGGTGCTCAGTGCTCAGGGTGCTCAGCGCTCAGTACTCAGGGTGCTCAGTGCTCAGTACTCAGGGTGCTGGGTGCTCAGTGATCAGGGTGCTGGGTGCTCAGTGCTCGGGGGTACTGGGTACTCAGTGCTCAGTACACAGGGTGCTGAGTGCTCAGTGCTCGGGGTGCTGGGTGCTCAGTGCTCAGTACTCAGGGTGCTGGGTGCTCAGTGCTCGGGGTGCTGGGTGCTCAGTGCTCAGGGTGCTCGGTGCTCAGTACTCAGGGTTCTCAGTGCTCAGTGCTCAGGGTGCTGGGTGCTCAGTACTCAGGGTGCTGGGTGCTCAGTACTCAGGGTGCTGGGTGCTCAGTACTCAGGTTGCTGGGTGCTCAGTGCTCAGGGTGCTGGGTGCTCAGTACTCAGGGTGCTGGGTGCTCAGTACTCATGGTGCTGGGTACTCAGTGCTCAGGGTGCTCATTCTCGGGGTGCTGGGTGCTCAGTACTCAGGGTGCTGGGTGCTCAGTACTCAGGGTGCTGGGTGCTCAGTGCTCAGGGTGCTGGGTGCTCAGTACTCAGGGTGCTGGGTGCTCAGTACTCAGGGTGCTAAGAGCTCAGGGTGCTCAGTGCTCGGGGTGCTGGATGCTCAGTGCTCAGTGCACAGGGTGCTGGGTGCTCAGTCCTCGGGGTGCTGGGTGCTCAGTACTCAGGGTGCTGGGTGCTCAGTGCTCGGGGTGCTCGGTGCTCAGTACTCAGGGTGCTGGGTGCTCAGTACTCAGGGTGCTCAGTGTTCGGGGAGCTCGGTGCTCAGTACTCAGGGTGCTGGGTGTTCAGTGCTCGGGGTGCTCGGTGCTCAGTACTCAGGGTTCTCAGTGCTCAGTGCTCAGGGTGCTGGGTGCTCAGTACTCATGGTGCTCAGTGCTCAGTACTCGGGGTGCAGGGTGCTCAGTACTCAGAGTGCTCAGTGCTCAGTACTCGGGGTGCTGGGTGCTCAGTGCTCAGGGTGCTCAGTGCTCAGGGTGCTGGGTGCTCAGTTCTCAGGGTGCTCGGTGCTCAGTACTCGGGGTGCTGGGTGCTCAGTGCTCAGGGTGCTGGGTGCTCAGTGCTCGGGGTGCTGGGTGCTCAGTACTCAGGGTGCTAAGAGCTCAGGGTGCTCAGTGCTTGGGGTGCTCAGTGCTCAGTACTCGGGGTGCTGGGTGCTCAGTGCTCAGGGTGCTCAGTGCTCAGTGCTCGGGGTGCTAGGTGCTCAGTGCTCGGGGTGCTGGGTGCTCAGTGCTCAGAGTGCTGGGTGCTCAGTACTCAGGTTGCTGGGTGCTCAGTGCTCAGGGTGCTGGGTGCTCAGTACTCAGGGTGCTGGGTGCTCAGAACTCATGGTGCTGGGTGCTCAGTGCTCAGGGTGCTGGGTGCTCAGTGCTCGGGGTGCTCGGTGCTCAGTACTCAGGATGCTGAGTGCTCAGTACTCAGGGTGCTGGGTGCTCAGTACTCAGGGTGCTGGGTGCTCAGTGCTCGGGGTGCTGGGTGCTCAGTGCTCAGGGTGCTCAGCGCTCAGTACTCAGGGTGCTCAGTGCTCAGTACTCAGGGTGCTGGGTGCTCAGTGATCAGGGTGCTGGGTGCTCAGTGCTCGGGGGTACTGGGTACTCAGTGCTCAGTACACAGGGTGCTGAGTGCTCAGTGCTCGGGGTGCTGGGTGCTCAGTGCTCAGTACTCAGGGTGCTGGGTGCTCAGTGCTCGGGGTGCTGGGTGCTCAGTGCTCAGGGTGCTCGGTGCTCAGTACTCAGGGTTCTCAGTGCTCAGTGCTCAGGGTGCTGGGTGCTCAGTACTCAGGGTGCTGGGTGCTCAGTACTCAGGGTGCTGGGTGCTCAGTACTCAGGTTGCTGGGTGCTCAGTGCTCAGGGTGCTGGGTGCTCAGTACTCAGGGTGCTGGGTGCTCAGTACTCATGGTGCTGGGTACTCAGTGCTCAGGGTGCTCATTCTCGGGGTGCTGGGTGCTCAGTACTCAGGGTGCTGGGTGCTCAGTACTCAGGGTGCTGGGTGCTCAGTGCTCAGGGTGCTGGGTGCTCAGTATTCAGGGTGCTGGGTGCTCAGTACTCAGGGTGCTAAGAGCTCAGGGTGCTCAGTGCTCGGGGTGCTGGATGCTCAGTGCTCAGTGCACAGGGTGCTGGGTGCTCAGTCCTCGGGGTGCTGGGTGCTCAGTACTCAGGGTGCTGGGTGCTCAGTGCTCGGGGTGCTCGGTGCTCAGTACTCAGGGTGCTGGGTGCTCAGTACTCAAGGTGCTCAGTGTTCGGGGAGCTCGGTGCTCAGTACTCAGGGTGCTGGGTGTTCAGTGCTCGGGGTGCTCGGTGCTCAGTACTCAGGGTTCTCAGTGCTCAGTGCTCAGGGTGCTGGGTGCTCAGTACTCATGGTGCTCAGTGCTCAGTACTCGGGGTGCAGGGTGCTCAGTACTCAGAGTGCTCAGTGCTCAGTACTCGGGGTGCTGGGTGCTCAGTGCTCAGGGTGCTCAGTGCTCAGTGCTCGGGGTGCTGGGTGCTCAGTTCTCAGGGTGCTCGGTGCTCAGTACTCGGGGTGCTGGGTGCTCAGTGCTCAGGGTGCTGGGTGCTCAGTGCTCAGGGTGCTGGGTGCTCAGTGCTCAGGGTGCTGGGTGCTCAGTGCCCGGGTGCTCAGTGCTCAGTACTCAGAGTGCTGGGTGCTCAGTACTCAGGGTGCTGGGTGCTCAGTGCTCAGGGTGCTGGGTGCTCAGTACTCAGGGTGCTGGGTGCTCAGTACTCAGGGTGCTAAGAGCTCAGGGTGCTCAGTGCTCGGGGTGCTGGATGCTCAGTGCTCAGTGCACAGGGTGCTGGGTGCTCAGTCCTCGGGGTGCTGGGTGCTCAGTACTCAGGGTGCTGGGTGCTCAGTACTCAGGGTGCTGGGTGCTCAGTGCTCAGGATGCTGGGTGCTCAGTGCTCTGGGTGCTGGGTGCTCAGTGCTCAGGGTGCTGGGTGCTCAGTGCTCACGGTGCTGGGTGCTCAGTGCTCGGGGTGCTGGGTGCTGAGTGCTCAGGGTGCTGGGTGCTCAGTGCTCGGGGTGCTCGGTGCTCAGTACACAGGGTGCTGGGTGCTCAGTGCTCGGGGTGCTGGGTGCTCAGTGCTCAGTACTCAGGGTGCTGGGTGCTCAGTGCTCGGGGTGCTGGGTGCTCAGTACTCAGCGTGCTGGGTGCTCAGTACTCAGGGTGCTGGGTGCTCAGTGCTCAGGGAGCTGGGTGCTCAGTGCTCAGGGTGCTGGGTGCTCAGTTATCGGGGTGCTGGGTGCTCAGTACTCAGGGTGCTCAGTGCTCGGGGAGCTCGGTGCTCAGTACTCAGGGTGCTGGGTGCTCAGTACTCAGTGCTCGGGGTCCTGGGTGCTCCGTGCTCGGTGTGCTGGGTGCTCAGTGCTCTGGCTGCTTAGTACTCAGTACTCAGGGTGCTGGGTGCTCAGTACTCAGGGTGCTCAGTGCTCGGGGTGCTGGGTGCTCAGTGCTCAGGGTGATCGGTGCTCAGTACTCAGGATGCTGGGTGCTCAGTACTCAGGGTGCTGGGTGCTCAGTACTCAGGGTGCTGGTTGCTCAGTCCTCAGGGTGCTCAGTGCTCAGGGTGCTGTGTGCTCAGTGCTCGGGGTGCTCGGTGCTCAGTATTCAGGGTGCTGAGTGCTCAGTACTCAGGGTGCTGGGTGCTCAGTACTCAGGGTGCTGGGTGCTCAGTGCTCGGGGTGCTGGGTGCTCAGTGCTCAGGGTGCTCAGTGCTCAGTACTCAGGGTGCTCAGTGCTCAGTACTCAGGGTGCTGGGTGCTCAGTGCTCAGGGTGCTGGGTGCTCAGTGCTCGGGGGTACTGGGTACTCAGTGCTCAGTACACACGGTGCTGAGTGCTCAGTGCTCGGGGTGCTGGGTGCTCAGTGCTCAGTACTCAGGCTGCTGGGTGCTCAGTGCTCGGGGTGCTGGGTGCTCAGTGCTCGGGGTGCTCGGTGCTCAGTACTCAGGGTTCTCAGTGCTCAGTGCTCAGGGTGCTGGTTGCTCAGTACTCAGGGTGCTCAGTGCTCAGTACTCGGGGTGCTGGGTGCTCAGTACTCAGGGTGCTCAGTGCTCAGTACTCGGGGTGCTGGGTGCTCAGTGCTCAGGGTACTCAGTGCTCAGTGCTGGGGGTGCTGGGTGCTCAGTGCTTGAGGTGCTGGGTGCTCAGTGCTCAGAGTGCTGGGTGCTCAGTACTCAGGTTGCTGGGTGCTCAGTGCTCAGGGTGCTGGGTGCTCAGTACTCAGGGTGCTGGGTGCTCAGTACTCATGGTGCTGGGTACTCAGTGCTCAGGGTGCTCTTTCTCGGGGTGCTGGGTGCTCAGTACTCAGGGTGCTGGGTGCTCAGTGCTCGGGGTGCTGGGTGCTCAGTGCTCGGTGTGCTCGGTGCTCAGTACTCAGGGTGCTGGGTGCTCAGTACTCAGGGTGCTCAGTGTTCGGGGAGCTCGGTGCTCAGTACTCAGGGTGCTGCGTGTTCAGTGCTCGGGGTGCTTGGTGCTCAGTACTCAGGGTTCTCAGTGCTCAGTGCTCAGGGTGCTGGGTGCTCAGTACTCATGGTGCTCAGTGCTCAGTACTCGGGGTGCTGGGTGCTCAGTACTCAGGGTGCTCAGTGCTCAGTACTCGGGGTGCTGGGTGCTCAGTGCTCAGGGTGCTCAGTGCTCAGTGCTCGGGGTACTGGGTGCTCAGTTCTCGGGGTGCTCGGTGCTCAGTACTCGGGGTGCTGGGTGCTCAGTGCTCAGGGTGCTGGGTGCTCAGTGCTCGGGGTGCTGGGTGCTCAGTGCTCAGGGTGCTGGGTGCTCAGTGCCCGGGTGCTCAGTGCTCAGTACTCAGGGTGCTGGGTGCTCAGTGCTCAGGGTGCTGGGTGCTCAGTACTCAGGGTGCTGGGTGCTCAGTGCCCGGGTGCTCAGTGCTCAGTACTCAGAGTGCTGGGTGCTCAGTGCTCTGGGTGCTGGGTGCTCAGTGCTCAGGGTGCTGGGTGCTCAGTGCTCACGGTGCTGGGTGCTCAGTGCTCGGGGTGCTGGGTGCTGAGTGCTCAGGGTGCTGGGTGCTCAGTGCTCGGGGTGCTCGGTGCTCAGTACACAGGGTGCTGGGTGCTCAGTGCTCGGGGTGCTGGGTGCTCAGTGCTCAGTACTCAGGGTGCTGGGTGCTCAGTGCTCGGGGTGCTGGGTGCTCAGTACTCAGCGTGCTGGGTGCTCAGTACTCAGGGTGCTGGGTGCTCAGTGCTCAGGGTGCTGGGTGCTCAGTGCTCAGGGTGATGGGTGCTCAGTGATCGGGGTGCTGGGTGCTCAGTACTCAGGGTGCTCAGTGCTCGGGGAGCTCGGTGCTCAGTACTCAGGGTGCTGGGTGCTAAGTACTCAGTGCTCGGAGTCCTGGGTGCTCCGTGCTCGGGGTGCTGGGTGCTCAGTGCTCTGGGTGCTTAGTGCTCAGTACTCAGGGTGCTGGGTGCTCAGTACTCAGGGTGCTCAGTGCTCGGGGTGCTGGGTGCTCAGTGCTCAGGGTGATCGGTGCTCAGTACTCAGGATGCTGGGTGCTCAGTACTCAGGGTGCTGGGTGCTGAGTCCTCAGGGTGCTCAGTGCTCAGGGTGCTGGGTGCTCAGTGCTCGGGGTGCTCGGTGCTCAGTACTCAGGGTGCTGAGTGATCAGTACTCAGGGTGCTGGGTGCTCAGTACTCAGGGTGCTGGGTGCTCAGTGCTCGGGGTGCTGGGTGCTCAGTGCTCAGGGTGCTCAGTGCTCAGTACTCAGGGTGCTCAGTGCTCAGTACTCAGGGTGCTGGGTGCTCAGTGCTCAGGGTGCTGGGTGCTCAGTGCTCGGGGTTACTGGGTACTCAGTGCTCAGTACACAGGGTGCTGAGTGCTCAGTGCTCGGGGTGCTGGGTGCTCAGTGCTCAGTACTCAGGGTGCTGGGTGCTCAGTGCTCGGGGTGCTGGGTGCTCAGTGCTCGGGGTGCTCGGTGCTCAGTACTCAGGGTTCTCAGTGCTCAGTGCTCAGGGTGCTGGGTGCTCAGTACTCAGGGTGCTCAGTGCTCCGTACTCGGGGTGCTGGGTGCTCAGTACTCAGGGTGCTCAGTGCTCAGTACTCGGGGTGCTGGGTGCTCAGTGCTCAGGGTGCTCAGTGCTCAGTGCTCGGGGTGCTGGGTGCTCAGTGCTCGGGGTGCTGGGTGCTCAGTGCTCAGAGTGCTGGGTGCTCAGTACTCAGGTTGCTGGGTGCTCAGTGCTCAGGGTGCTGGGTGCTCAGTACTCAGGGTGCTGGGTGCTCAGAACTCATGGTGCTGGGTGCTCAGTGCTCAGGGTGCTGGGTGCTCAGTGCTCGGGGTGCTCGGTGCTCAGTACTCAGGATGCTGAGTGCTCAGTACCCAGGGTGCTGGGTGCTCAGTACTCAGGGTGCTGGGTGCTCAGTGCTCGGGGTGCTGGGTGCTCAGTGCTCAGGGTGCTCAGCTCTCAGTACTCAGGGTGCTCAGTGCTCAGTACTCAGGGTGCTGGGTGCTCAGTGCTCAGGGTGCTGGGTGCTCAGTGCTCGGGGGTACTGGGTACTCAGTGCTCAGTACACAGGGTGCTGAGTGCTCAGTGCTCGGGGTGCTGGGTGCTCAGTGCTCAGTACTCAGGGTGCTGGGTGCTCAGTGCTCGGGGTGCTGGGTGCTCAGTGCTCGGGGTGCTCGGTGCTCAGTACTCAGGGTTCTCAGTGCTCAGTGCTCAGGGTGCTGGGTGCTCAGTACTCAGGGTGCTCAGTGCTCAGTACTCGGGGTGCTGGGTGCTCAGTGCTCAGGGTGCTCAGTGCTCAGTGCTCGGGGTGCTGGGTGCTCAGTGCTCAGGGTGCTGGGTGCTCAGTGCTCAGAGTGCTGGGTGCTCAGTACTCAGGTTGCTGGGTGCTCAGTGCTCAGGGTGCTGGGTGCTCAGTACTCAGAGTGCTGGGTGCTCAGTGCTCTGGGTGCTGGGTGCTCAGTGCTCAGGGTGCTCAGTGCTCAGTGCTCGGGGTGCTGGGTGCTCAGTGCTCAGGGTGCTGGGTGCTCAGTGCTCAGAGTGCTGGGTGCTCAGTACTCAGGTTGCTGGGTGCTCAGTGCTCAGGGTGCTGGGTGCTCAGTACTCAGAGTGCTGGGTGCTCAGTGCTCTGGGTGCTGGGTGCTCATTGCTCAGGGTGCTGGGTGCTCAGTGCTCACGGTGCTGGGTGCTCAGTGCTCGGGGTGCTGGGTGCTGAGTGCTCAGGGTGCTGGGTGCTCAGTGCTCGGGGTGCTCGGTGCTCAGTACACAGGGTGCTGGGTGCTCAGTGCTCGGGGTGCTGGGTGCTCAGTGCTCAGTACTCAGGGTGCTGGGTGCTCAGTGCTCGGGGTGCTGGGTGCTCAGTACTCAGCGTGCTGGGTGCTCAGTACTCAGGGTGCTGGGTGCTCAGTGCTCAGGGTGCTGGGTGCTCAGTGCTCAGGGTGCTGGGTGCTCAGTGATCGGGGTGCTGGGTGCTCAGTACTCAGGGTGCTCAGTGCTCGGGGAGCTCGGTGCTCAGTACTCAGGGTGCTGGGTGCTAAGTACTCAGTGCTCGGAGTCCTGGGTGCTCCGTGCTCGGGGTGCTGGGTGCTCAGTGCTCTGGGTGCTTAGTGCTCAGTACTCAGGGTGCTGGGTGCTCAGTACTCAGGGTGCTCAGTGCTCGGGGTGCTGGGTGCTCAGTGCTCAGGGTGATCGGTGCTCAGTACTCAGGATGCTGGGTGCTCAGTACTCAGGGTGCTGGGTGCTGAGTCCTCAGGGTGCTCAGTGCTCAGGGTGCTGGGTGCTCAGTGCTCGGGGTGCTCGGTGCTCAGTACTCAGGGTGCTGAGTGATCAGTACTCAGGGTGCTGGGTGCTCAGTACTCAGGGTGCTGGGTGCTCAGTGCTCGGGGTGCTGGGTGCTCAGTGCTCAGGGTGCTCAGTGCTCAGTACTCAGGGTGCTCAGTGCTCAGTACTCAGGGTGCTGGGTGCTCAGTGCTCAGGGTGCTGGGTGCTCAGTGCTCGGGGTTACTGGGTACTCAGTGCTCAGTACACAGGGTGCTGAGTGCTCAGTGCTCGGGGTGCTGGGTGCTCAGTGCTCAGTACTCAGGGTGCTGGGTGCTCAGTGCTCGGGGTGCTGGGTGCTCAGTGCTCGGGGTGCTCGGTGCTCAGTACTCAGGGTTCTCAGTGCTCAGTGCTCAGGGTGCTGGGTGCTCAGTACTCAGGGTGCTCAGTGCTCCGTACTCGGGGTGCTGGGTGCTCAGTACTCAGGGTGCTCAGTGCTCAGTACTCGGGGTGCTGGGTGGTCAGTGCTCAGGGTGCTCAGTGCTCAGTGCTCGGGGTGCTGGTTGCTCAGTGCTCGGGGTGCTGGGTGCTCAGTGCTCAGAGTGCTGGGTGCTCAGTACTCAGGTTGCTGGGTGCTCAGTGCTCAGGGTGCTGGGTGCTCAGTACTCAGGGTGCTGGGTGCTCAGAACTCATGGTGCTGGGTGCTCAGTGCTCAGGGTGCTGGGTGTTCAGTGCTCGGGGTGCTCGGTGCTCAGTACTCAGGATGCTGAGTGCTCAGTACCCAGGGTGCTGGGTGCTCAGTACTCAGGGTGCTGGGTGCTCAGTGCTCAGGGTGCTCAGCTCTCAGTACTCAGGGTGCTCAGTGCTCAGTACTCAGGGTGCTGGGTGCTCAGTGCTCAGGGTGCTGGGTGCTCAGTGCTCGGGGGTACTGGGTACTCAGTGCTCAGTACACAGGGTGCTGAGTGCTCAGTGCTCGGGGTGCTGGGTGCTCAGTGCTCAGTACTCAGGGTGCTGGGTGCTCAGTGCTCGGGGTGCTGGGTGCTCAGTGCTCGGGGTGCTCGGTGCTCAGTACTCAGGGTTCTCAGTGCTCAGTGCTCAGGGTGCTGGGTGCTCAGTACTCAGGGTGCTCAGTGCTCAGTACTCGGGGTGCTGGGTGCTCAGTGCTCAGGGTGCTCAGTGCTCAGTGCTCGGGGTGCTGGGTGCTCAGTGCTCAGGGTGCTGGGTGCTCAGTGCTCAGAGTGCTGGGTGCTCAGTACTCAGGTTGCTGGGTGCTCAGTGCTCAGGGTGCTGGGTGCTCAGTACTCAGGGTGCTGGGTGCTCAGTACTCATGGTGCTGGGTACTCAGTGCACAGGGTGCTCATTCTCGGGGTGCTGGGTGCTCAGTACTCAGGGTGCTGGGTGCTCAGTGCTCGGGGTGCTGGGTGCTCAGTGCTCGGGGTGCTCGGTGCTCAGTACTCAGGGTGCTGGGTGCTCAGTACTCAGGGTGCTCAGTGTTCGGGGAGCTCGGTGCTCAGTACTCAGGGTCCTGGGTGTTCAGTGCTCGGGGTGCTCGGTGCTCAGTACTCAGGGTTCTCAGTGCTCAGTGCTCAGGGTGCTGGGTGCTCAGTACTCATGGTGCTCAGTGCTCAGTACTCGGGGTGCTGGGTGCTCAGTGCTCAGGGTGCTCAGTGCTCAGTGCTCGGGGTGCTGGGTGCTCAGTTCTCAGGGTGCTCGGTGCTCAGTACTCGGGGTGCTGGGTGCTCAGTGCTCAGGGTGCTGGGTGCTCAGTGCTCGGGGTGCTGGGTGCTCAGTGCTCAGGGTGCTGGGTGCTCAGTGCCCGGGTGCTCAGTGCTCAGTACTCAGAGTGCTGGGTGCTCAGTACTCAGGGTGCTGGGTGCTCAGTGCTCAGGGTGCTGGGTGCTCAGTACTCAGGGTGCTGGGTGCTCAGTACTCAGGGTGCTAAGAGCTCAGGGTGCTCAGTGCTCGGGGTGCTGGATGCTCAGTGCTCAGTGCACAGGGTGCTGGGTGCTCAGTCCTCGGGGTGCTGGGTGCACAGTACTCAGGGTGCTGGGTGCTCAGTACTCAGGGTGCTGGGTGCTCAGTGCTCAGGGTGCTGGGTGCTCAGTGCTCTGGGTGCTGGGTGCTCAGTGCTCAGGGTGCTGGGTGCTCAGTGCTCACGGTGCTGGGTACTCAGTGCTCGGGGTGCTGGGTGCTGAGTGCTCAGGGTGCTGGGTGCTCAGTGCTCGGGGTGCTCGGTGCTCAGTACACAGGGTGCTGGGTGCTCAGTGCTCGGGGTGCTGGGTGCTCAGTGCTCAGTACTCAGGGTGCTGGGTGCTCAGTGCTCGGGGTGCTGGGTGCTCAGTGCTCAGTACTCAGGGTGCTGGGTGCTCAGTGCTCAGGGTGCTGGGTGCTCAGTACTCAGGGTGCTCAGTGCTCTGGGTGCTTAGTGCTCAGTACTCATGGTGCTGGGTGCTCAGTACTCAGGGTGCTCAGTGCTCGGGGTGCTGGGTGCTCAGTGCTCAGGGTGATCGGTGCTCAGTACTCAGGATGCTGGGTGCTCAGTACTCAGGGTGCTGGGTGCTGAGTCCTCAGGGTGCTCAGTGGTCAGGGTGCTGGGTGCTCAGTGCTCGGGGTGCTCAGTGCTCAGTACTCAGGGTGCTGAGTGATCAGTACTCAGGGTGCTGGCTGCTCAGTACTCAGGGTGCTGGGTGCTCAGTGCTCGGGGTGCTGGGTGCTCAGTGCTCAGGGTGCTCAGTGCTCAGTACTCAGGGTGCTCAGTGCTCAGTACTCAGGGTGCTGGGTGCTCAGTGCTCAGGGTGCTGGGTGCTCAGTGCTCGGGGGTACTGGGTACTCAGTGCTCAGTACACAGGGTGCTGAGTGCTCAGTGCTCGGGGTGCTGGGTGCTCAGTGCTCAGTACTCAGGGTGCTGGGTGCTCAGTGCTCGGGGTGCTGGGTGCTCAGTGCTCGGGGTGCTCGGTGCTCAGTACTCAGGGTTCTCAGTGCTCAGTGCTCAGGGTGCTGGGTGCTCAGTACTCAGGGTGCTCAGTGCTCCGTACTCGGGGTGCTGGGTGCTCAGTACTCAGGGTGCTCAGTGCTCAGTACTCGGGGTGCTGGGTGCTCAGTGCTCAGGGTGCTCAGTGCTCAGTGCTCGGGGTGCTGGGTGCTCAGTGCTCGGGGTGCTGGGTGCTCAGTGCTCAGAGTGCTGGGTGCTCAGTACTCAGGTTGCTGGGTGCTCAGTGCTCAGTGTGCTGGGTGCTCAGTACTCAGGGTGCTGGGTGCTCAGAACTCATGGTGCTGGGTGCTCAGTGCTCAGGGTGCTGGGTGCTCAGTGCTCGGTGTGCTCGGTGCTCAGTACTCAGGATGCTGAGTGCTCAGTACTCAGGGTGCTGGGTGCTCAGTACTCAGGGTGCTGGGTGCTCAGTGCTCGGGGTGCTGGGTCCTCAGTGCTCAGGGTGCTCAGCGCTCAGTACTCAGGGTGCTCAGTGCTCAGTACTCAGGGTGCTGGGTGCTCAGTGCTCAGGGTGCTGGGTGCTCAGTGCTCGGGGGTACTGGGTACACAGTGCTCAGTACACAGGGTGCTGAGTGCTCAGTGCTCGGGGTGCTGGGTGCTCAGTGCTCAGTACTCAGGGTGCTGGGTGCTCAGTGCTCGGGGTGCTGGGTGCTCAGTGCTCGGGGTGCTCGGTGCTCAGTACTCAGGGTTCTCAGTGCTCAGTGCTCAGGGTGCTGGTTGCTCAGTACTCAGTGTGCTCAGTGCTCAGTACTCGGGGTGCTGGGTGCTCAGTACTCAGGGTGCTCAGTGCTCAGTACTCGGGGTGCTGGGTGCTCAGTGCTCAGGGTGCTCAGTGCTCAGTGCTCGGGGTGCTGGGTGCTCAGTGCTCGGGGTGCTGGGTGCTCAGTGCTCAGAGTGCTGGGTGCTCAGTACTCAGGTTGCTGGGTGCTCAGTGCTCAGGGTGCTGGGTGCTCAGTACTCAGGGTGCTGTGTGCTCAGTATTCATGGTGCTGGGTACTCAGTGCTCAGGGTGCTCATTCTCGGGGTGCTGGGTGCTCAGTACTCAGGGTGCTGGGTGCTCAGTACTCAGTGTGCTAAGAGCTCAGGGTGCTCAGTGCTCGGGGTGCTGGATGCTCAGTGCTCAGTGCACAGGGTGCTGGGTGCTCAGTCCTCGGGGTGCTGGGTGCTCAGTACTCAGGGTGCTGGGTGCTCAGTACTCAGGGTGCTGGGTGCTCAGTGCTCTGGGTGCAGGGTGCTCAGTGCTCAGGGTGCTGGGTGCTCAGTGCCTAGGGTGCTGGGTGCTCAGTGCTAGGGGTGCTGGGTGCTGAGTGCTCGGGTTGCTGGGTGCTCAGTGCTCGGGGTGCTCGGTGCTCAGTACACAGGGTGCTGGGTGCTCAGTGCTCGGGGTGCTGGGTGCTCAGTGCTCAGTACTCAGGGTGCTGGGTGCTCAGTGCTCGGGGTGCTGGGTGCTCAGTACTCAGCGTGCTGGGTGCTCAGTACTCAGGGTGCTGGGTGCTCAGTGCTCAGGGTGCTGGGTGCTCAGTGCTCAGGGTGCTGGGTGCTCAGTGATTGGGTTTCTGGGTGCTCAGTACTCAGGGTGCTCAGTTCTCGGGGAGCTCGGTGCTCAGTACTCAGGGTGCTGGGTGCTCAGTACTCAGTGCTCGGGGTCCTGGATGCTCCGTGCTCGGGGTGCTGGGTGCTCAGTGCTCTGGGTGCTTAGTGCTCAGTACTCAGGGTGCTGGGTGCTCAGTACTCAGGGTGCTCAGTGCTCGCGGTGCTGGGTGCTCAGTGCTCAGGGTGATCGGTGCTCAGTACTCAGGATGCTGGGTGCTCAGTACTCAGGGTGCTGAGTGCTCAGTACTCAGGGTGCTGGTTGCTCAGTCCTCAGGGTGCTCAGTGCTCAGGGTGCTGGGTGCTCAGTCCTCAGGGTGCTCAGTGCTCGGGGTGCTGGGTGCTCAGTGCTCGGGGTGCTGGGTGCTCAGTGCTCAGAGTGCTGGGTGCTCAGTACTCAGGTTGCTGGGTGCTCAGTGCTCAGGGTGCTGGGTGCTCAGTACTCAGGGTGCTGGGTGCTCATAACTCATGGTGCTGGGTGCTCAGTGCTCAGGGTGCTGGGTGCTCAGTGCTCGGGGTGCTCGGTGCTCAGTACTCAGGATGCTGAGTGCTCAGTACCCAGGGTGCTGGGTGCTCAGTACTCAGGGTGCTGGGTGCTCAGTGCTCAGGGTGCTCAGCTCTCAGTACTCAGGGTGCTCAGTGCTCAGTACTCAGGGTGCTGGGTGCTCAGTGCTCAGGGTGCTGGGTGCTCAGTGCTCGGGGGTACTGGGTACTCAGTGCTCAGTACACAGGGTGCTGAGTGCTCAGTGCTCGGGGTGCTGGGTGCTCAGTGCTCAGTACTCAGGGTGCTGGGTGCTCAGTGCTCGGGGTGCTGGGTGCTCAGTGCTCGGGGTGCTCGGTGCTCAGTACTCAGGGTTCTCAGTGCTCAGTGCTCAGGGTGCTGGGTGCTCAGTACTCAGGGTGCTCAGTGCTCAGTACTCGGGGTGCTGGGTGCTCAGTGCTCAGGGTGCTCAGTGCTCAGTGCTTGGGGTGCTGGGTGCTCAGTGCTCAGGGTGCTGGGTGCTCAGTGCTCAGAGTGCTGGGTGCTCAGTACTCAGGTTGCTGGGTGCTCAGTGCTCAGGGTGCTGGGTGCTCAGTACTCAGGGTGCTGGGTGCTCAGTACTCATGGTGCTGGGTACTCAGTGCTCAGGGTGCTCATTCTCGGGGTGCTGGGTGCTCAGTACTCAGGGTGCTGGGTGCTCAGTGCTCGGGGTGCTGGGTGCTCAGTGCTCGGGGTGCTCGGTGCTCAGTACTCAGGGTGCTGGGTGCTCAGTACTCAGGGTGCTCAGTGTTCGGGGAGCTCGGTGCTCAGTACTCAGGGTCCTGGGTGTTCAGTGCTCGGGGTGCTCGGTGCTCAGTACTCAGGGTTCTCAGTGCTCAGTGCTCAGGGTGCTGGGTGCTCAGTACTCAGGGTGCTCAGTGCTCAGTACTCGGGGTGCTGGGTGCTCAGTGCTCAGGGTGCTCAGTGCTCAGTGCTCGGGGTGCTGGGTGCTCAGTTCTCAGGGTGCTCGGTGCTCAGTACTCGGGGTGCTGGGTGCTCAGTGCTCAGGGTGCTGGGTGCTCAGTGCTCGGGGTGCTGGGTGCTCAGTGCTCAGGGTGCTGGGTGCTCAGTGCCCGGGTGCTCAGTGCTCAGTACTCAGAGTGCTGGGTGCTCAGTACTCAGGGTGCTGGGTGCTCAGTGCTCAGGGTGCTGGGTGCTCAGTACTCAGGGTGCTGGGTGCTCAGTACTCAGGGTGCTAAGAGCTCAGGGTGCTCAGTGCTCGGGGTGCTGGATGCTCAGTGCTCAGTGCACAGGGTGCTGGGTGCTCAGTCCTCGGGGTGCTGGGTGCTCAGTACTCAGGGTGCTGGGTGCTCAGTACTCAGGGTGCTGGGTGCTCAGTGCTCAGGGTGCTGGGTGCTCAGTGCTCTGGGTGCTGGGTGCTCAGTGCTCAGGGTGCTGGGTGCTCAGTGCTCACGGTGCTGGGTACACAGTGCTCGGGGTGCTGGGTGCTGAGTGCTCAGGGTGCTGGGTGCTCAGTGCTCGGGGTGCTCGGTGCTCAGTACGCAGGGTGCTGGGTGCTCAGTGCTCGGGGTGCTGGGTGCTCAGTGCTCAGTACTCAGGGTGCTGGGTGCTCAGTGCTCGGGGTGCTGGGTGCTCAGTACTCAGCGTGCTGGGTGCTCAGTACTCAGGGTGCTGGGTGCTCAGTGCTCAGGGTGCTGGGTGCTCAGTACTCAGGGTGCTCAGTGCTCTGGGTGCTTAGTGCTCAGTACTCATGGTGCTGGGTGCTCAGTACTCAGGGTGCTCAGTGCTCGGGGTGCTGGGTGCTCAGTGCTCAGGGTGATCGGTGCTCAGTATTCAGGATGCTGGGTGCTCAGTACTCAGGGTGCTGGGTGCTGAGTCCTCAGGGTGCTCAGTGGTCAGGGTGCTGGGTGCTCAGTGCTCGGGGTGCTCAGTGCTCAGTACTCAGGGTGCTGAGTGATCAGTACTCAGGGTGCTGGCTGCTCAGTACTCAGGGTGCTGGGTGCTCAGTGCTCGGGGTGCTGGGTGCTCAGTGCTCAGGGTGCTCAGTGCTCAGTACTCAGGGTGCTCAGTGCTCAGTACTCAGGGTGCTGGGTGCTCAGTGCTCAGGGTGCTGGGTGCTCAGTGCTCGGGGGTACTGGGTACTCAGTGCTCAGTACACAGGGTGCTGAGTGCTCAGTGCTCGGGGTGCTGGGTGCTCAGTGCTCAGTACTCAGGGTGCTGGGTGCTCAGTGCTCGGGGTGCTGGGTGCTCAGTGCTCGGGGTGCTCGGTGCTCAGTACTCAGGGTTCTCAGTGCTCAGTGCTCAGGGTGCTGGGTGCTCAGTACTCAGGGTGCTCAGTGCTCCGTACTCGGGGTGCTGGGTGCTCAGTACTCAGGGTGCTCAGTGCTCAGTACTCGGGGTGCTGGGTGCTCAGTGCTCAGGGTGCTCAGTGCTCAGTGCTCGGGGTGCTGGGTGCTCAGTGCTCGGGGTGCTGGGTGCTCAGTGCTCAGAGTGCTGGGTGCTCAGTACTCAGGTTGCTGGGTGCTCAGTGCTCAGTGTGCTGGGTGCTCAGTACTCAGGGTGCTGGGTGCTCAGAACTCATGGTGCTGGGTGCTCAGTGCTCAGGGTGCTGGGTGCTCAGTGCTCGGTGTGCTCGGTGCTCAGTACTCAGGATGCTGAGTGCTCAGTACTCAGGGTGCTGGGTGCTCAGTACTCAGGGTGCTGGGTGCTCAGTGCTCGGGGTGCTGGGTGCTCAGTGCTCAGGGTGCTCAGCGCTCAGTACTCAGGGTGCTCAGTGCTCAGTACTCAGGGTGCTGGGTGCTCAGTGCTCAGGGTGCTGGGTGCTCAGTGCTCGGGGGTACTGGGTACACAGTGCTCAGTACACAGGGTGCTGAGTGCTCAGTGCTCGGGGTGCTGGGTGCTCAGTGCTCAGTACTCAGGGTGCTGGGTGCTCAGTGCTCGGGGTGCTGGGTGCTCAGTGCTCGGGGTGCTCGGTGCTCAGTACTCAGGGTTCTCAGTGCTCAGTGCTCAGGGTGCTGGTTGCTCAGTACTCAGGGTGCTCAGTGCTCAGTACTCGGGGTGCTGGGTGCTCAGTACTCAGGGTGCTCAGTGCTCAGTACTCGGGGTGCTGGGTGCTCAGTGCTCAGGGTGCTCAGTGCTCAGTGCTCGGGGTGCTGGGTGCTCAGTGCTCGGGGTGCTGCGTGCTCAGTGCTCAGAGTGCTGGGTGCTCAGTACTCAGGTTGCTGGGTGCTCAGTGCTCAGGGTGCTGGGTGCTCAGTACTCAGGGTGCTGTGTGCTCAGTATTCATGGTGCTGGGTACTCAGTGCTCAGGGTGCTCATTCTCGGGGTGCTGGGTGCTCAGTACTCAGGGTGCTGGGTGCTCAGTACTCAGTGTGCTAAGAGCTCAGGGTGCTCAGTGCTCGGGGTGCTGGATGCTCAGTGCTCAGTGCACAGGGTGTTGGGTGCTCAGTCCTCGGGGTGCTGGGTGCTCAGTACTCAGGGTGCTGGGTGCTCAGTACTCAGGGTGCTGGGTGCTCAGTGCTCAGGGTGCTGGGTGCTCAGTGCTCTGGGTGCTGGGTGCTCAGTGCTCAGGGTGCTGGGTGCTCAGTCCCTAGGGTGCTGGGTGCTCAGTGCTAGGGGTGCTGGGTGCTGAGTGCTCGGGGTGCTGGGTGCTCAGTGCTCGGGGTGCTCGGTGCTCAGTACACAGGGTGCTGGGTGCTCAGTGCTCGGGGTGCTGGGTGCTCAGTGCTCAGTACTCAGGGTGCTGGGTGCTCAGTGCTCGGGGTGCTGGGTGCTCAGTACTCAGCGTGCTGGGTGCTCAGTACTCAGGGTGCTGGGTGCTCAGTGCTCAGGGTGCTGGGTGCTCAGTGCTCAGGGTGCTGGGTGCTCAGTGATTGGGGTTCTGGGTGCTCAGTACTCAGGGTGCTCAGTGCTCGGGGAGCTCGGTGCTCAGTACTCAGGGTGCTGGGTGCTCAGTACTCAGTGCTCGGGGTCCTGGATGCTCTGTGCTCGGGGTGCTGGGTGCTCAGTGCTCTGGGTGCTTAGTGCTCAGTACTCAGGGTGCTGGGTGCTCAGTACTCAGGGTGCTCAGTGCTCGCCGTGCTGGGTGCTCAGTGCTCAGGGTGATCGGTGCTCAGTACTCAGGATGCTGGGTGCTCAGTACTCAGGGTGCTGAGTGCTCAGGACTCAGGGTGCTGGTTGCTCAGTCCTCAGGGTGCTCAGTGCTCAGGGTGCTGGGTGCTCAGTCCTCAGGGTGCTCAGTGCTCAGGGTGCTGGGTGCTCAGTGCTCGGGTTGCTCGGTGCTCAGTACTCAGGGTGCTGAGTGCTCAGTACTCAGGGTGCTGGGTGCTCAGTACTCAGGGTGCTGGGTGCTCAGTACTCAGCGTGCTGGGTGCTCAGTGCTCAGGGTGCTGGGTGCTCAGTGCTCGGGGGTACTGGGTACTCAGTGCTCAGTACACAGGGTGCTGAGTGCTCAGTGCTCGGGGTGCTGGGTGCTCAGTGCTCAGTACTCAGGGTGCTGGGTGCTCAGTGCTCGGGGGTACTGGGTACTCAGTGCTCAGTACACAGGGTGCTGAGTGCTCAGTGCTCGGGGTGCTGGGTGCTCAGTGCTCAGTACTCAGGGTGCTGGGTGCTCAGTGCTCGGGGTGCTGGGTGCTCAGTGCTCGGGGTGCTCGGTGCTCAGTACTCAGGGTTCTCAGTGCTCAGTGCTCAGGGTGCTGGGTGCTCAGTACTCAGGGTGCTCAGTGCTCAGTACTCAGGGTGCTGGGTGCTCAGTGCTCAGGGTGCTCAGTGCTCAGAGCTCGGGGTGCTGGGTGCTCAGTGCTCAGGGTGCTGGGTGCTCAGTGCTCAGAGTGCTGGGTGCTCAGTACTCAGGTTGCTGGGTGCTCAGTGCTCAGGGTGCTGGGTGCTCAGTACTCAGGGTGCTGGGTGCTCAGTACTCATGGTGCTGGGTACTCAGTGCTCAGGGTGCTCATTCTCGGGGTGCTGGGTGCTCAGTACTCAGGGTGCTGGGTGCTCAGTGCTCGGGGTGCTGGGTGCTCAGTGCTCGGGGTGCTCGGTGCTCAGTACTCAGGGTGCTGGGTGCTCAGTACTCAGGGTGCTCAGTGTTCGGGGAGCTCGGTGCTCAGTACTCAGGGTGCTGGGTGTTCAGTGCTCGGGGTGCTCGGTGCTCAGTACTCAGGGTTCTCAGTGCTCAGTGCTCAGGGTGCTGGGTGCTCAGTACTCATGGTGCTCAGTGCTCAGTACTCGGGGTGCTGGGAGCTCAGTACTCAGGGTGCTCAGTGCTCAGTACTCGGGGTGCTGGGTGCTCAGTGCTCAGGGTGCTCAGTGCTCAGTGCTCGGGGTGCTGGGTGCTCAGTTCTCAGGGTGCTCGGTGCTCAGTACTCGGGGTGCTGGGTGCTCAGTGCTCAGGGTGCTGGGTGCTCAGTGCTCAGGGTGCTGGGTGCTCAGTGTTCAGGGTGCTGGGTGCTCAGTGCCCGGGTGCTCAGTGCTCAGTACTCAGAGTGCTGGGTGCTCAGTACTCAGGGTGCTGGGTGCTCAGTGCTCAGGGTGCTGGGTGCTCAGTACTCAGGGTGCTGGGTGCTCAGTACTCAGGGTGCTAAGAGCTCAGGGTGCTCAGTGCTCGGGGTGCTGGATGCTCAGTGCTCAGTGCACAGGTTGCTGGGTGCTCAGTCCTCGGGGTGCTGGGTGCTCAGTACTCAGGGTGCTGGGTGCTCAGTACTCAGGGTGCTGGGTGCTCAGTGCTCAGGGTGCTGGGTGCTCAGTGCTCTGGGTGCTGGGTGCTCAGTGCTCAGGGTGCTGGGTGCTCAGTGCTCACGGTGCTGGGTACTCAGTGCTCGGGGTGCTTGGTGCTGAGTGCTCAGGGTGCTGGGTGCTCAGTGCTCGGGGTGCTCGGTGCTCAGTACACAGGGTGCTGGGTGCTCAGTGCTCGGGGTGCTGGGTGCTCAGTGCTCAGTACTCAGGGTGCTGGGTGCTCAGTGCTCGGGGTGCTGGGTGCTCAGTACTCAGCGTGCTGGGTGCTCAGTACTCAGGGTGCTGGGTGCTCAGTGCTCAGGGTGCTGGGTGCTCAGTGCTGAGGGTGCTGGGTGCTCAGTGATCGGGGTGCTGGGTGCTCAGTACTCAGGGTGCTCAGTGCTCTGGGTGCTTAGTGCTCAGTACTCATGGTGCTGGGTGCTCAGTACTCAGGGTGCTCAGTGCTCGGGGTGCTGGGTGCTCAGTGCTCAGGGTGATCGGTGCTCAGTACTCAGGATGCTGGGTGCTCAGTACTCAGGGTGCTGGGTGCTGAGTCCTCAGGGTGCTCAGTGGTCAGGGTGCTGGGTGCTCAGTGCTCGGGGTGCTCAGTGCTCAGTACTCAGGGTGCTGAGTGATCAGTACTCAGGGTGCTGGCTGCTCAGTACTCAGGGTGCTGGGTGCTCAGTGCTCGGGGTGCTGGGTGCTCAGTGCTCAGGGTGCTCAGTGCTCAGTACTCAGGGTGCTCAGTGCTCAGTACTCAGGGTGCTGGGTGCTCAGTGCTCAGGGTGCTGGGTGCTCAGTGCTCGGGGGTACTGGGTACTCAGTGCTCAGTACACAGGGTGCTGAGTGCTCAGTGCTCGGGGTGCTGGGTGCTCAGTGTTCAGTACTCAGGGTGCTGGGTGCTCAGTGCTCGGGGTGCTGGGTGCTCAGTGCTCGGGGTGCTCCGTGCTCAGTACTCAGGGTTCTCAGTGCTCAGTGCTCAGGGTGCTGGGTGCTCAGTACTCAGGGTGCTCAGTGCTCCGTACTCGGGGTGCTGGGTGCTCAGTACTCAGGGTGCTCAGTGCTCAGTACTCGGGGTGCTGGGTGCTCAGTGCTCAGGGTGCTCAGTGCTCAGTGCTCGGGGTGCTGGGTGCTCAGTGCTCGGGGTGCTGGGTGCTCAGTGCTCAGAGTGCTGGGTGCTCAGTACTCAGGTTGCTGGGTGCTCAGTGCTCAGTGTGCTGTGTGCTCAGTACTCAGGGTGCTGGGTGCTCAGAACTCATGGTGCTGGGTGCTCAGTGATCAGGGTGCTGGGTGCTCAGTGCTCGGTGTGCTCGGTGCTCAGTACTCAGGATGCTGAGTGCTCAGTACTCAGGGTGCTGGGTGCTCAGTACTCAGGGTGCTGGGTGCTCAGTGCTCGGGGTGCTGGGTGCTCAGTGCTCAGGGTGCTCAGCGCTCAGTACTCAGGGTGCTCAGTGCTCAGTACTCAGGGTGCTGGGTGCTCAGTGCTCAGGGTGCTGGGTGCTCAGTGCTCGGGGGTACTGGGTACTCAGTGCTCAGAACACAGGGTGCTGGGTGCTCAGTGCTCGGGGTGCTGGGTGCTCAGTGCTCGGGGTGCTCGGTGCTCAGTACTCAGGGTTCTCAGTGCTCAGTGCTCAGGGTGCTGGGTGCTCAGTACTCAGGGTGCTCAGTGCTCAGTACTCGGGGTGCTGGGTGCTCAGTGCTCAGGGTGCTCAGTGCTCAGTGCTTGGGGTGCTGGGTGCTCAGTGCTCAGGGTGCTGGGTGCTCAGTGCTCAGAGTGCTGGGTGCTCAGTACTCAGGTTGCTGGGTGCTCAGTGCTCAGGGTGCTGGGTGCTCAGTACTCAGGGTGCTGGGTGCTCAGTACTCATGGTGCTGGGTACTCAGTGCTCAGGGTGCTCATTCTCGGGGTGCTGGGTGCTCAGTACTCAGGGTGCTGGGTGCTCAGTGCTCGGGGTGCTGGGTGCTCAGTGCTCGGGGTGCTCGGTGCTCAGTACTCAGGGTGCTGGGTGCTCAGTACTCAGGGTGCTCAGTGTTCGGGGAGCTCGGTGCTCAGTACTCAGGGTCCTGGGTGTTCAGTGCTCGGGGTGCTCGGTGCTCAGTACTCAGGGTTCTCAGTGCTCAGTGCTCAGGGTGCTGGGTGCTCAGTACTCAGGGTGCTCAGTGCTCAGTACTCGGGGTGCTGGGTGCTCAGTGCTCAGGGTGCTCAGTGCTCAGGGCTCGGGGTGCTGGGTGCTCAGTTCTCAGGGTGCTCGGTGCTCAGTACTCGGGGTGCTGGGTGCTCAGTGCTCAGGGTGCTGGGTGCTCAGTGCTCGGGGTGCTGGGTTCTCAGTGCTCAGGGTGCTGGGTGCTCAGTGCCCGGGTGCTCAGTGCTCAGTACTCAGAGTGCTGGGTGCTCAGTACTCAGGGTGCTGGGTGCTCAGTGCTCAGGGTGCTGGGTGCTCAGTACTCAGGGTGCTGGGTGCTCAGTACTCAGGGTGCTAAGAGCTCAGGGTGCTCAGTGCTCGGGGTGCTGGATGCTCAGTGCTCAGTGCACAGGGTGCTGGGTGCTCAGTCCTCGGGGTGCTGGGTGCTCAGTACTCAGGGTGCTGGGTGCTCAGTACTCAGGGTGCTGGGTGCTCAGTGCTCAGGGTGCTGGGTGCTCAGTGCTCTGGGTGCTGGGTGCTCAGTGCTCAGGGTGCTGGGTGCTCAGTGCTCACGGTGCTGGGTACACAGTGCTCGGGGTGCTGGGTGCTGAGTGCTCAGGGTGCTGGGTGCTCAGTGCTCGGGGTGCTCGGTGCTCAGTACGCAGGGTGCTGGGTGCTCAGTGCTCGGGGTGCTGGGTGCTCAGTGCTCAGTACTCAGGGTGCTGGGTGCTCAGTGCTCGGGGTGCTGGGTGCTCAGTACTCAGCGTGCTGGGTGCTCAGTACTCAGGGTGCTGGGTGCTCAGTGCTCAGGGTGCTGGGTGCTCAGTACTCAGGGTGCTCAGTGCTCTGGGTGCTTAGTGCTCAGTACTCATGGTGCTGGGTGCTCAGTACTCAGGGTGCTCAGTGCTCGGGGTGCTGGGTGCTCAGTGCTCAGGGTGATCGGTGCTCAGTATTCAGGATGCTGGGTGCTCAGTACTCAGGGTGCTGGGTGCTGAGTCCTCAGGGTGCTCAGTGGTCAGGGTGCTGGGTGCTCAGTGCTCGGGGTGCTCAGTGCTCAGTACTCAGGGTGCTGAGTGATCAGTACTCAGGGTGCTGGCTGCTCAGTACTCAGGGTGCTGGGTGCTCAGTGCTCGGGGTGCTGGGTGCTCAGTGCTCAGGGTGCTCAGTGCTCAGTACTCAGGGTGCTCAGTGCTCAGTACTCAGGGTGCTGGGTGCTCAGTGCTCAGGGTGCTGGGTGCTCAGTGCTCGGGGGTACTGGGTACTCAGTGCTCAGTACACAGGGTGCTGAGTGCTCAGTGCTCGGGGTGCTGGGTGCTCAGTGCTCAGTACTCAGGGTGCTGGGTGCTCAGTGCTCGGGGTGCTGGGTGCTCAGTGCTCGGGGTGCTCGGTGCTCAGTACTCAGGGTTCTCAGTGCTCAGTGCTCAGGGTGCTGGGTGCTCAGTACTCAGGGTGCTCAGTGCTCCGTACTCGGGGTGCTGGGTGCTCAGTACTCAGGGTGCTCAGTGCTCAGTACTCGGGGTGCTGGGTGCTCAGTGCTCAGGGTGCTCAGTGCTCAGTGCTCGGGGTGCTGGGTGCTCAGTGCTCGGGGTGCTGGGTGCTCAGTGCTCAGAGTGCTGGGTGCTCAGTACTCAGGTTGCTGGGTGCTCAGTGCTCAGTGTGCTGGGTGCTCAGTACTCAGGGTGCTGGGTGCTCAGAACTCATGGTGCTGGGTGCTCAGTGCTCAGGGTGCTGGGTGCTCAGTGCTCGGTGTGCTCGGTGCTCAGTACTCAGGATGCTGAGTGCTCAGTACTCAGGGTGCTGGGTGCTCAGTACTCAGGGTGCTGGGTGCTCAGTGCTCGGGGTGCTGGGTGCTCAGTGCTCAGGGTGCTCAGCGCTCAGTACTCAGGGTGCTCAGTGCTCAGTACTCAGGGTGCTGGGTGCTCAGTGCTCAGGGTGCTGGGTGCTCAGTGCTCGGGGGTACTGGGTACACAGTGCTCAGTACACAGGGTGCTGAGTGCTCAGTGCTCGGGGTGCTGGGTGCTCAGTGCTCAGTACTCAGGGTGCTGGGTGCTCAGTGCTCGGGGTGCTGGGTGCTCAGTGCTCGGGGTGCTCGGTGCTCAGTACTCAGGGTTCTCAGTGCTCAGTGATCAGGGTGCTGGTTGCTCAGTACTCAGGGTGCTCAGTGCTCAGTACTCGGGGTGCTGGGTGCTCAGTACTCAGGGTGCTCAGTGCTCAGTACTCGGGGTGCTGGGTGCTCAGTGCTCAGGGTGCTCAGTGCTCAGTGCTCGGGGTGCTGGGTGCTCAGTGCTCGGGGTGCTGGGTGCTCAGTGCTCAGAGTGCTGGGTGCTCAGTACTCAGGTTGCTGGGTGCTCAGTGCTCAGGGTGCTGGGTGCTCAGTACTCAGGGTGCTGTGTGCTCAGTATTCATGGTGCTGGGTACTCAGTGCTCAGGGTGCTCATTCTCGGGGTGCTGGGTGCTCAGTACTCAGGGTGCTGGGTGCTCAGTACTCAGTGTGCTAAGAGCTCAGGGTGCTCAGTGCTCGGGGTGCTGGATGCTCAGTGCTCAGTGCACAGGGTGCTGGGTGCTCAGTCCTCGGGGTGCTGGGTGCTCAGTACTCAGGGTGCTGGGTGCTCAGTACTCAGGGTGCTGGGTGCTCAGTGCTCAGGGTGCTGGGTGCTCAGTGCTCTGGGTGCTGGGTGCTCAGTGCTCAGGGTGCTGGGTGCTCAGTCCCTAGGGTGCTGGGTGCTCAGTGCTAGGGGTGCTGGGTGCTGAGTGCTCGGGGTGCTGGGTGCTCAGTGCTCGGGGTGCTCGGTGCTCAGTACACAGGGTGCTGGGTGCTCAGTGCTCGGGGTGCTGGGTGCTCAGTGCTCAGTACTCAGGGTGCTGGGTGCTCAGTGCTCGGGGTGCTGGGTGCTCAGTACTCAGCGTGCTGGGTGCTCAGTACTCAGGGTGCTGGGTGCTCAGTGCTCAGGGTGCTGGGTGCTCAGTGCTCAGGGTGCTGGGTGCTCAGTGATTGGGGTTCTGGGTGCTCAGTACTCAGGGTGCTCAGTGCTCGGGGAGCTCGGTGCTCAGTACTCAGGGTGCTGGGTGCTCAGTACTCAGTGCTCGGGGTCCTGGATGCTCTGTGCTCGGGGTGCTGGGTGCTCAGTGCTCTGGGTGCTTAGTGCTCAGTACTCAGGGTGCTGGGTGCTCAGTACTCAGGGTGCTCAGTGCTCGCCGTGCTGGGTGCTCAGTGCTCAGGGTGATCGGTGCTCAGTACTCAGGATGCTGGGTGCTCAGTACTCAGGGTGCTGAGTGCTCAGGACTCAGGGTGCTGGTTGCTCAGTCCTCAGGGTGCTCAGTGCTCAGGGTGCTGGGTGCTCAGTCCTCAGGGTGCTCAGTGCTCAGGGTGCTGGGTGCTCAGTGCTCGGGTTGCTCGGTGCTCAGTACTCAGGGTGCTGAGTGCTCAGTACTCAGGGTGCTGGGTGCTCAGTACTCAGGGTGCTGGGTGCTCAGTACTCAGGGTGCTGGGTGCTCAGTGCTCAGGGTGCTGGGTGCTCAGTGCTCGGGGGTACTGGGTACTCAGTGCTCAGTACACAGGGTGCTGAGTGCTCAGTGCTCGGGGTGCTGGGTGCTCAGTGCTCAGTACTCAGGGTGCTGGGTGCTCAGTGCTCGGGGGTACTGGGTACTCAGTGCTCAGTACACAGGGTGCTGAGTGCTCAGTGCTCGGGGTGCTGGGTGCTCAGTGCTCAGTACTCAGGGTGCTGGGTGCTCAGTGCTCGGGGTGCTGGGTGCTCAGTGCTCGGGGTGCTCGGTGCTCAGTACTCAGGGTTCTCAGTGCTCAGTGCTCAGGGTGCTGGGTGCTCAGTACTCAGGGTGCTCAGTGCTCAGTACTCAGGGTGCTGGGTGCTCAGTGCTCAGGGTGCTCAGTGCTCAGAGCTCGGGGTGCTGGGTGCTCAGTGCTCAGGGTGCTGGGTGCTCAGTGCTCAGAGTGCTGGGTGCTCAGTACTCAGGTTGCTGGGTGCTCAGTGCTCAGGGTGCTGGGTGCTCAGTACTCAGGGTGCTGGGTGCTCAGTACTCATGGTGCTGGGTACTCAGTGCTCAGGGTGCTCATTCTCGGGGTGCTGGGTGCTCAGTACTCAGGGTGCTGGGTGCTCAGTGCTCGGGGTGCTGGGTGCTCAGTGCTCGGCGTGCTCGGTGCTCAGTACTCAGGGTGCTGGGTGCTCAGTACTCAGGGTGCTCAGTGTTCGGGGAGCTCGGTGCTCAGTACTCAGGGTGCTGGGTGTTCAGTGCTCGGGGTGCTCGGTGCTCAGTACTCAGGGTTCTCAGTGCTCAGTGCTCAGGGTGCTGGGTGCTCAGTACTCATGGTGCTCAGTGCTCAGTACTCGGGGTGCTGGGAGCTCAGTACTCAGGTTGCTCAGTGCTCAGTACTCGGGGTGCTGGGTGCTCAGTGCTCAGGGTGCTCAGTGCTCAGTGCTCGGGGTGCTGGGTGCTCAGTTCTCAGGGTGCTCGGTGCTCAGTACTCGGGGTGCTGGGTGCTCAGTGCTCAGGGTGCTGGGTGCTCAGTGCTCAGGGTGCTGGGTGCTCAGTGTTCAGGGTGCTGGGTGCTCAGTGCCCGGGTGCTCAGTGCTCAGTACTCAGAGTGCTGGGTGCTCAGTACTCAGGGTGCTGGGTGCTCAGTGCTCAGGGTGCTGGGTGCTCAGTACTCAGGGTGCTGGGTGCTCAGTACTCAGGGTGCTAAGAGCTCAGGGTGCTCAGTGCTCGGGGTGCTGGATGCTCAGTGCTCAGTGCACAGGTTGCTGGGTGCTCAGTCCTCGGGGTGCTGGGTGCTCAGTACTCAGGGTGCTGGGTGCTCAGTACTCAGGGTGCTGGGTGCTCAGTGCTCAGGGTGCTGGGTGCTCAGTGCTCTGGGTGCTGGGTGCTCAGTGCTCAGGGTGCTGGGTGCTCAGTGCTCACGGTGCTGGGTACTCAGTGCTCGGGGTGCTTGGTGCTGAGTGCTCAGGGTGCTGGGTGCTCAGTGCTCGGGGTGCTCGGTGCTCAGTACACAGGGTGCTGGGTGCTCAGTGCTCGGGGTGCTGGGTGCTCAGTGCTCAGTACTCAGGGTGCTGGGTGCTCAGTGCTCGGGGTGCTGGGTGCTCAGTACTCAGCGTGCTGGGTGCTCAGTACTCAGGGTGCTGGGTGCTCAGTGCTCAGGGTGCTGGGTGCTCAGTGCTGAGGGTGCTGGGTGCTCAGTGATCGGGGTGCTGGGTGCTCAGTACTCAGGGTGCTCAGTGCTCTGGGTGCTTAGTGCTCAGTACTCATGGTGCTGGGTGCTCAGTACTCAGGGTGCTCAGTGCTCGGGGTGCTGGGTGCTCAGTGCTCAGGGTGATCGGTGCTCAGTACTCAGGATGCTGGGTGCTCAGTACTCAGGGTGCTGGGTGCTGAGTCCTCAGGGTGCTCAGTGGTCAGGGTGCTGGGTGCTCAGTGCTCGGGATGCTCAGTGCTCAGTACTCAGGGTGCTGAGTGATCAGTACTCAGGGTGCTGGCTGCTCAGTACTCAGGGTGCTGGGTGCTCAGTGCTCGGGGTGCTGGGTGCTCAGTGCTCAGGGTGCTCAGTGCTCAGTACTCAGGGTGCTCAGTGCTCAGTACTCAGGGTGCTGGGTGCTCAGTGCTCAGGGTGCTGGGTGCTCAGTGCTCGGGGGTACTGGGTACTCAGTGCTCAGTACACAGGGTGCTGAGTGCTCAGTGCTCGGGGTGCTGGGTGCTCAGTGCTCAGTACTCAGGGTGCTGGGTGCTCAGTGCTCGGGGTGCTGGGTGCTCAGTGCTCGGGGTGCTCCGTGCTCAGTACTCAGGGTTCTCAGTGCTCAGTGCTCAGGGTGCTGGGTGCTCAGTACTCAGGGTGCTCAGTGCTCCGTACTCGGGGTGCTGGGTGCTCAGTACTCAGGGTGCTCAGTGCTCAGTACTCGGGGTGCTGGGTGCTCAGTGCTCAGGGTGCTCAGTGCTCAGTGCTCGGGGTGCTGGGTGCTCAGTGCTCGGGGTGCTGGGTGCTCAGTGCTCAGAGTGCTGGGTGCTCAGTACTCAGGTTGCTGGGTGCTCAGTGCTCAGTGTGCTGTGTGCTCAGTACTCAGGGTGCTGGGTGCTCAGAACTCATGGTGCTGGGTGCTCAGTGATCAGGGTGCTGGGTGCTCAGTGCTCGGTGTGCTTGGTGCTCAGTACTCAGGATGCTGTGTGCTCAGTATTCATGGTGCTGGGTACTCAGTGCTCAGGGTGCTCATTCTCGGGGTGCTGGGTGCTCAGTACTCAGGGTGCTGGGTGCTCAGTACTCAGTGTGCTAAGAGCTCAGGGTGCTCAGTGCTCGGGGTGCTGGATGCTCAGTGCTCAGTGCACAGGGTGCTGGGTGCTCAGTCCTCGGGGTGCTGGGTGCTCAGTACTCAGGGTGCTGGGTGCTCAGTACTCAGGGTGCTGGGTGCTCAGTGCTCAGGGTGCTGGGTGCTCAGTGCTCTGGGTGCTGGGTGCTCAGTGCTCAGGGTGCTGGGTGCTCAGTGCCTAGGGTGCTGGGTGCTCAGTGCTAGGGGTGCTGGGTGCTGAGTGCTCGGGGTGCTGGGTGCTCAGTGCTCGGGGTGCTCGGTGCTCAGTACACAGGGTGCTGGGTGCTCAGTGCTCGGGGTGCTGGGTGCTCAGTGCTCAGTACTCAGGGTGCTGGGTGCTCAGTGCTCGGGGTGCTGGGTGCTCAGTACTCAGCGTGCTGGGTGCTCAGTACTCAGGGTGCTGGGTGCTCAGTGCTCAGGGTGCTGGGTGCTCAGTGCTCAGGGTGCTGGGTGCTCAGTGATTGGGGTTCTGGGTGCTCAGTACTCAGGGTGCTCAGTGCTCGGGGAGCTCGGTGCTCAGTACTCAGGGTGCTGGGTGCTCAGTACTCAGTGCTCGGGGTCCTGGATGCTCCGTGCTCGGGGTGCTGGGTGCTCAGTGCTCTGGGTGCTTAGTGCTCAGTACTCAGGGTGCTGGGTGCTCAGTACTCAGGGTGCTCAGTGCTCCGTACTCGGGGTGCTGGGTGCTCAGTACTCAGGGTGCTCAGTGCTCAGTACTCGGGGTGCTGGGTGCTCAGTGCTCAGGGTGCTCAGTGCTCAGTGCTCGGGGTGCTGGGTGCTCAGTGCTCGGGGTGCTGGGTGCTCAGTGCTCAGAGTGCTGGGTGCTCAGTACTCAGGTTGCTATGTGCTCAGTGCTCAGTGTGCTGGGTGCTCAGTACTCAGGGTGCTGGGTGCTCAGAACTCATGGTGCTGGGTGCTCCTTGATCAGGGTGCTGGATGCTCAGTGCTCGGTGTGCTCGGTGCTCAGTACTCAGGATGCTGAGTGCTCAGTACTCAGGGTGCTGGGTGCTCAGTACTCAGGGTGCTGGGTGCTCAGTGCTCGGGGTGCTGGGTGCTCAGTGCTCAGGGTGCTCAGCGCTCAGTACTCAGGGTGCTCAGTGCTCAGTACTCAGGGTGCTGGGTGCTCAGTGCTCAGGGTGCTGGGTGCTCAGTGCTCGGGGGTACTGGGTACTCAGTGCTCAGTACACAGGATGCTGAGTGCTCAGTGCTCGGGGTGCTGGGTGCTCAGTGCTCAGTACTCAGGGTGCTGGGTGCTCAGTGCTCGGGGTGCTGGGTGCTCAGTGCTCGGGGTGCTCGGTGCTCAGTACTCAGGGTTCTCAGTGCTCAGTGCTCAGGGTGCTGGTTGCTCAGTACTCAGGGTGCTCAGTGCTCAGTACTCGGGGTGCTGGGTGCTCAGTACTCAGGGTGCTCAGTGCTCAGTACTCGGGGTGCTGGGTGCTCAGTGCTCAGGGTGCTCAGTGCTCAGTGCTCGGGGTGCTGGGTGCTCAGTGCTCGGGGTGCTGGGTGCTCAGTGCTCAGAGTGCTGGGTGCTCAGTACTCAGGTTGCTGGGTGCTCAGTGCTCAGGGTGCTGGGTGCTCAGTACTCAGGGTGCTGTGTGCTCAGTATTCATGGTGCTGGGTACTCAGTGCTCAGGGTGCTCATTCTCGGGGTGCTGGGTGCTCAGTACTCAGGGTGCTGGGTGCTCAGTACTCAGTGTGCTAAGAGCTCAGGGTGCTCAGTGCTCGGGGTGCTGGATGCTCAGTGCTCAGTGCACAGGGTGCTGGGTGCTCAGTCCTCGGGGTGCTGGGTGCTCAGTACTCAGGGTGCTGGGTGCTCAGTACTCAGGGTGCTGGGTCCTCAGTGCTCAGGGTGCTGGGTGCTCAGTGCTCTGGGTGCTGGGTGCTCAGTGCTCAGGGTGCTGGGTGCTCAGTGCCTAGGGTGCTGGGTGCTCAGTGCTAGGGGTGCTGGGTGCTGAGTGCTCGGGGTGCTGGGTGCTCAGTGCTCGGGGTGCTCGGTGCTCAGTACACAGGGTGCTGGGTGCTCAGTGCTCGGGGTGCTGGGTGCTCAGTGCTCAGTACTCAGGGTGCTGGGTGCTCAGTGCTCGGGGTGCTGGGTGCTCAGTACTCAGCGTGCTGGGTGCTCAGTACTCAGGGTGCTGGGTGCTCAGTGCTCAGGGTGCTGGGTGCTCAGTGCTCAGGGTGCGGGGTGCTCAGTGATTGGGGTTCTGGGTGCTCAGTACTCAGGGTGCTCAGTGCTCGGGGAGCTCGGTGCTCAGTACTCAGGGTGCTGGGTGCTCAGTACTCAGTGCTCGGGGTCCTGGATGCTCCGTGCTCGGGGTGCTGGGTGCTCAGTGCTCTGGGTGCTTAGTGCTCAGTACTCAGGGTGCTGGGTGCTCAGTACTCAGGGTGCTCAGTGCTCGGGGTGCTGGGTGCTCAGTGCTCAGGGTGATCGGTGCTCAGTACTCAGGATGCTGAGTGCTCAGTACTCAGGGTGCTGAGTGCTCAGTACTCAGGGTGCTGGTTGCTCAGTCCTCAGGGTGCTCAGTGCTCAGGGTGCTGGGTGCTCAGTCCTGAGGGTGCTCAGTGCTCAGGGTGCTGGGTGCTCAGTGCTCGGGTTGCTCGGTGCTCAGTACTCAGGGTGCTGAGTGCTCAGTACTCAGGGTGCTGGGTGCTCAGTACTCAGGGTGCTGGGTGCTCAGTACTCAGGGTGCTGGGTGCTCAGTGCTCAGGGTGCTGGGTGCTCAGTGCTCGGGGGAACTGGGTACTCAGTGCTCAGTACACAGGGTGCTGAGTGCTCAGTGCTCGGGGTGCTGGGTGCTCAGTGCTCAGTACTCAGGGTGCTGGGTGCTCAGTGCTCGGGGTGCTGGGTGCTCAGTGCTCGGGGTGCTCGGTGCTCAGTACTCAGGGTTCTCAGTGCTCAGTGCTCAGGGTGCTGGGTGCTCAGTACTCAGGGTGCTCAGTGCTCCGTACTCGGGGTGCTGGGTGCTCAGTACTCAGGGTGCTCAGTGCTCAGTACTCGGGGTGCTGGGTGCTCAGTGCTCAGGGTGTTCAGTGCTCAGTGCTCGGGGTGCTCGGTGCTCAGTGCTCGGGGTGCTGGGTGCTCAGTGCTCAGAGTGCTGGGTGCTCAGTACTCAGGTTGCTGGGTGCTCAGTGCTCAGGGTGCTGGGTGCTCAGTACTCAGGGTGCTGGGTGCTCAGAACTCATGGTGCTGGGTGCTCAGTGCTCAGGGTGCTGGGTGCTCAGTGCTCGGTGTGCTCGGTGCTCAGTACTCAGGATGCTGAGTGCTCAGTACTCAGGGTGCTGGGTGCTCAGTACTCAGGGTGCTGGGTGCTCAGTGCTCGCGGTGCTGGGTGCTCAGTGCTCAGGGTGCTCAGCGCTCAGTATTCAGGGTGCTCAGTGCTCAGTACTCAGGGTGCTGGGTGCTCAGTGCTCAGGGTGCTGGGTGCTCAGTGCTCGGAGGTACTGGGTACTCAGTGCTCAGTACACAGGGTGCTGAGTGCTCAGTGCTCGGGGTGCTGGGTGCTCAGTGCTCAGTACTCAGGGTGCTGGGTGCTCAGTGCTCGGGGTGCTGGGTGCTCAGTGCTCGGGGTGCTCGGTGCTCAGTACTCAGGGTTCTCAGTGCTCAGTGCTCAGGGTGCTGGTTGCTCAGTACTCAGGGTGCTCAGTGCTCAGTACTCGGGGTGCTGGGTGCTCAGTACTCAGGGTGCTCAGTGCTCAGTACTCAGGGTGCTGGGTGCTCAGTGCTCAGGGTGCTCAGGCTCAGTGCTCGGGGTGCTGGGTGCTCAGTGCTCGGGGTGCTGGGTGCTCAGTGCTCAGAGTGATGGGTGCTCAGTACTCAGGTTGCTGGGTGCTCAGTGCTCAGGGTGCTGGGTGCTCAGTACTCAGGGTGCTGGGTGCTCAGTATTCATGGTGCTGGGTACTCAGTGCTCAGGGTGCTCATTCTCGGGGTGCTGGGTGCTCAGTACTCAGGGTGCTGGGTGCTCAGTACTCAGTGTGCTAAGAGCTCAGGGTGCTCAGTGCTCGGGGTGCTGGATGCTCAGTGCTCAGTGCACAGGGTGCTGGGTGCTCAGTCCTCGGGGTGCTGGGTGCTCAGTACTCAGGGTGCTGGGTGCTCAGTACTCAGGGTGCTGGGTGCTCAGTGCTCAGGGTGCTGGGTGCTCAGTGCTCTGGGTGCTGGGTGCTCAGTGCTCAGGGTGCTGGGTGCTCAGTGCCTAGGGTGCTGGGTGCTCAGTGCTAGGGGTGCTGGGTGCTGAGTGCTCGGGGTGCTGGGTGCTCAGTGCTCGGGGTGCTCGGTGCTCAGTACACAGGGTGCTGGGTGCTCAGTGCTCGGGGTGCTGGGTGCTCAGTGCTCAGTACTCAGGGTGCTGGGTGCTCAGTGCTCGGGGTGCTGGGTGCTCAGTACTCAGCGTGCTGGGTGCTCAGTACTCAGGGTGCTGGGTGCTCAGTGCTCAGGGTGCTGGGTGCTCAGTGCTCAGGGTGCTGGGTGCTCAGTGATCAGGGTTCTGGGTGCACAGTACTCAGGGTGCTCAGTGCTCGGGGAGCTCGGTGCTCAGTACTCAGGGTGCTGGGTGCTCAGTACTCAGTGCTCGGGGTCCTGGATGCTCCGTGCTCGGGGTGCTGGGTGCTCAGTGCTCTGGGTGCTTAGTGCTCAGTACTCAGGGTGCTGGGTGCTCAGTACTCAGGGTGCTCAGTGCTCGGGGTGCTGGGTGCTCAGTGCTCAGGGTGATCGGTGCTCAGTACTCAGGATGCTGGGTGCTCAGTACTCAGGGTGCTGGGTGCTCAGTACTCAGGGTGCTGGTTGCTCAGTCCTCAGGGTGCTCAGTGCTCAGGGTGCTGGGTGCTCAGTCCTCAGGGTGCTCAGTGCTCAGGGTGCTGGGTGCTCAGTGCTCGGGTTGCTCGGTGCTCAGTACTCAGGGTGCTGAGTGCTCAGTACTCAGGGTGCTGGGTGCTCAGTACTCAGGGTGCTGGGTGCTCAGTGCTCGGGGTGCTGGGTGCTCAGTGCTCATGGTGCTCAGTGCTCAGTACTCAGGGTGCTGAGTGCTCAGTACTCAGGGTGCTGGGTGCTCAGTACTCAGGGTGCTGGGTGCTCAGTGCTCAGGGTGCTGGGTGCTCAGTACTCAGGGTGCTGGGTGCTCGGTGCTCAGTACGCTGGGTGCTCAGTACTCAGGGTGCTGGGTGCTCAGTACTCAGGGTGCTCGGTGCTCAGTACTCAGGGTGCTTTGTGCTCAGTGCTCGGGGTGCTGGGTGCTCAGTACTCAGGGTGCTGGGTGCTGAGTGCTCGGGGTGCTCGGTGCTCAGTACCCTGGGTGCTCAGTACTCAGGGTGCTGGGTGCTCAGTACTCAGGGTGCTGGGTGCTTAGTACTCAGGGTGCTGGGTGCTCAGTGCTCAGGGTGCTGGGTGCTCAGTTCTCAGTACTCAGGGTGCTGGGTGCTCAGTGCTCACGGTGCTGGGTGCTCACTGCTCAGGGTGCTGGGTGCTCGGTGCTCGGGGTGCTGGGTGCTTAGTGCTCGGGGTGCTGGGTGCTCAGTACTCAGGGTGCTGGGTGGTCAGTACTCACGGTGCTGGGTGCTCAGTACTCGGGGTGCAGGGTGCTCACTACTCCGGGTGCTGGGTGCTCAGTACTCAGGGTGCTGGGTGCTCAGTGCTCGGGGTGCTCGGTGCTCAGTACTCAGGGTACTGGGTGCTCAGTGCTCAGGGTGCTGGGTGCTCAGTACTCAGTGTGCTGGGTGCTCAGTGCTCAGGGTGCTGGGTGCTCAGTACTTATGGTGCTCAGTACTCAGGGTGCTGGGTGCTCAGTACTCAGGGTGCCCAGTGCTCAGGGTGCTGGGTGGTCAGTGCTCGGGGTGCTCGGTGCTCAGTACTCAGGATGCTGAGTGCTCAGTACTCAGGGTGCTGGGTGCTCAGTACTCAGGGTGCTGGGTGCTCAGTGCTCGGGGTGCTGGGTGCTCAGTGCTCAGGGTGCTCAGTGCTCAGTACTCAGGGTGCTCAGTGCTCAGTACTCAGGGTGCTGGGTGCTCAGTGCTCAGGGTGCTGGGTGCTCAGTGCTCGGGGGTACTGGGTACTCAGTGCTCAGTACACAGGGTGCTGGGTGCTCAGTGCTCGGGGTGCTGGGTGCTCAGTGCTCAGTACTCAGGGTGCTGGGTGCTCAGTGCTCGGGGTGCTGGGTGCTCAGTGCTCGGGGTGCTCGGTGCTCTGTACTCAGGGTTCTCAGTACTGAGTGCTCAGGGTGCTGGGTGCTCAGTACTCAGGGTGCTCAGTGCTCAGTACTCGGGGTGCTGGGTGCTCAGTACTCAGGGTGCTCAGTGCTCAGTACTCGGGGTGCTGGGTGCTCAGTGCTCAGGGTGCTCAGTGCTCAGTGCTCGGGGTGCTGGGTGCTCAGTGCTCGGGGTGCTGGGTGCTCAGTGCTCAGAGTGCTGGGTGCTCAGTACTCAGGTTGCTGGGTGCTCAGTGCTCAGGGTGCTGGGTGCTCAGTACTCAGGGTGCTGGGTGCTCAATACTCATGGTGCTGGGTACTCAGTGCTCAGGGTGCTCATTCTCGGGGTGCTGGGTGCTCAGTACTCAGGGTGGTGGGTGCTCAGTGCTCGGGGTGCTGGGTGCTCAGTGCTCGGGGTGCTCGGTGCTCAGTACTCAGGGTGCTGGGTGCTCAGTGCTCAGGGTGCTCAGTGCTCGGGGAGCTCGGTGCTCAGTACTCAGTGTGCTGGGTGTTCAGTGCTCGGGGTGCTCGGTGCTCAGTACTCAGGGTTCTCAGTGCTCAGTGCTCAGGGTGCTGGGTGCTCAGTACTCATGGTGCTCAGTGCTCAGTACACGGGGTGCTCGTTGCTCAGTACTCAGTGTGCTCAGTGCTCAGTACTCGGGGTGCTGGGTGCTCAGTGCTCAGGGTGCTCAGTGCTCAGTGCTCGGGGTGCTGGGTGCTCAGTTCTCGGGGTGCTCGGTGCTCAGTACTCGGGTGCTGGGTGCTCAGTGCTCAGGGTGCTGGGTGCGCAGTGCTCGGGGTGCTGGGTGCTCAGTGCTCAGTGTGCTGGGTGCTCAGTGCACGGGGTGCTCGGTGCTCAGTACTCAGGGTGCTTGGTGCTCAGTACTCAGGGTGCTGGGTGCTCAGTGCTCAGGGTGCTGGGTGCTCAGTACTCAGGGTGCTGGGTGCTCAGTACTCAGGGTGCTAAGAGCTCAGGGTGCTCAGTGCTCGGGGTGCTGGATGCTCAGTGCTCAGTGCACAGGGTGCTGGGTGCTCAGTCCTCGGGGTGCTGGGTGCTCAGTACTCAGGGTGCTGGGTGCTCAGTACTCAGGGTGCTGGGTGCTCAGTGCTCAGTGTGCTGGGTGCTCAGTGCTCTGGGTGCTGGGTGCTCAGTGCTCAGGGTGCTGGGTGCTCAGTGCTCAGGGTGCTGGGTGCTCAGTGCTCGGGGTGCCGGGTGCTGAGCGCTCAGGGTGCTGGGTGCTCAGTGCTCGGGGTGCTCGGTTCTCAGTACACAGGGTGCTGGGTGCTCAGTGCTCGGGGTGCTGGGTGCTCAGTGCTCAGTACTCAGGGTGCTGGGTGCTCAGTGCTCGGGGTGCTGGGTGCTCAGTACTCAGCGTGCTGGGTGCTCAGTACTCAGGGTGCTGGGTGCTCAGTGCTCAGGGTGCTGGGTGCTCAGTGCTCAGGGTGCTGGGTGCTCAGTGATCGGGGTTCTGGGTGCTCAGTACTCAGGGTGCTCAGTGCTCGCGGAGCTCGGTGCTCAGTACTCAGGGTGCTGGGTGCTCAGTACTCAGTGCTCGGGGTCCTGGATGCTCCGTGCTCGGGGTGCTGGGTGCTCAGTGCTCTGGGTGCTTAGTGCTCAGTACTCAGGGTGCTGGGTGCTCAGTACTCAGGGTGCTCAGTGCTCGGGGTGCTGGGTGCTCAGTGCTCAGGGTGATCGATGCTCAGTACTCAGGATGCTGGGTGCTCAGTACTCAGGGTGCTGGGTGCTCAGTACTCAGGGTGCTGGTTGCTCAGTCCTCAGGGTGCTCAGTGCTCAGGGTGCTGGGTGCTCAGGGCTCGGGGTGCTCGGTGCTCAGTACTCAGGGTGCTGAGTGCTCAGTACTCAGGGTGCTGGTTGCTCAGTACTCAGGGTGCTGGGTGCTCAGTGCTCGGGGTGCTGGGTGCTCAGTGCTCATGGTGCTCAGTGCTCAGTACTCAGGGTGCTCAGTGCTCAGTACTCAGGGTGCTGGGTGCTCAGTACTCATGGTGCTGGGTGCTCAGTGCTCAGGGTGCTGGCTGCTCAGTACTCAGGGTGCTGGGTGCTCGGTGCTCAGTACGCTGGGTGCTCAGTACTCAGGGTGCTGGGTGCTCAGTACTCAGGGTGCTGGGTGCTCAGTACTCAGGGTGCTGGGTGGTCAGTACTCACGGTGCTGGGTGCTCAGTAGTCGGGGTGCTGGGTGCTCACTACTCAGGGTGCTGGGTGCTCAGTACTCAGGGTGCTGGGTGCTCAGTGCTCGGGGTGCTCGGTGCTCAGTACTCAGGGTGCTGGGTGCTCAGTGCTCAGGGTGCTGGGTGGTCAGTACTCAGTGTGCTGGGTGCTCAGTGCTCAGGGTGCTGGTTGCTCAGTCCTCAGGGTGCTCAGTGCTCAGGGTGCTGGGTGCTCAGTACTCAGTGTGCTCAGTACTCAGGGTGCTGGGTGCTCAGTACTCAGGGTGCTCAGTACTCAGGGTGCTGGGTGCTCAGTGCTCAGGGTGCTGGGTGCTCAGTACTCACGGTGCTCAGTACTCAGGGTGCTGGGTGCTCAGTGCTCGGGGTGCTGGGTGCTCAGTGCTCAGGGTGATCGGTGCTCAGTACTCAGGATGCTGGGTGCTCAGTACTCAGGGTGCTGGGTGCTCAGTACTCATGGTGCTGGGTACTCAGTGCTCAGGGTGCTCATTCTCGGGGTGCTGGGTGCTCAGTACTCAGGGTGGTGGGTGCTCAGTGCTCGGGGTGCTGGGTGCTCAGTGCTCGGGGTGCTCGGTGCTCAGTACACAGGGTGCTGGGTGCTCAGTGCTCAGGGTGCTCAGTGCTCGGGGAGCTCGGTGCTCAGTACTCAGGGTGCTGGGTGTTCAGTGCTCGGGGTGCTCGGTGCTCAGTACTCAGGGTTCTCAGTGCTCAGTGCTCAGGGTGCTGGGTGCTCAGTACTCATGGTGCTCAGTGCTCAGTACTCCGGGTGCTGGTTGCTCAGTACTCAGGGTGCTCAGTGCTCAGTACTCGGGGTGCTGGGTGCTCAGTGCTCAGGGTGCTCAGTGCTCAGTGCTCAGGGTGCTGGGTGCTCAGTTCTCGGGGTGCTCGGTGCTCAGTACTCGGGGTGCTGGGTGCTCAGTGCTCAGGGTGCTGGGTGCTCAGTGCTCAGGGTGCTGGGTGCTCAGTGCTCAGTGTGCTGGGTGCTCAGTGCTCGGGGTGCTCGGTGCTCAGTACTCAGGGTGCTTGGTGCTCAGTACTCAGGGTGCTGGGTGCTCAGTGCTCAGGGTGCTGGGTGCTAAGTACTCAGGGTGCTGGGTGCTCAGTACTCAGGGTGCTAAGAGCTCAGGGTGCTCAGTGCTCGGGGTACTGGATGCTCAGTGCTCAGTGCACAGGGTGCTGGGTGCTCAGACCTCGGGGTGCTGGGTGCTCAGTACTCAGGGTGCTGGGTGCTCAGTACTCAGGGTGCTGGGTGCTCAGTTCTCAGTGTGCTGGGTGCTCAGGGCTCTGGGTGCTGGGTGCTCAGTGCTCAGGGTGCTGGGTGCTCAGTGCTCAGGGTGCTGGGTGCTCAGTGCTCGGGGTGCCGGGTGCTGAGCGCTCAGTGTGCTGGGTGCTCAGTTCTCGGGGTGCTCGGTTCTCAGTACACAGGGTGCTGGGTGCTCAGTGCTCGGGGAGCTCGGTGCTCAGTACTCAGGGTGCTGGGTGTTCAGTGCTCGGTGTGCTCGGTGCTCAGTACTCAGGGTTCTCAGTGCTCAGTGCTCAGGGTGCTGGGTGCTCAGTACTCATGGTGCTCAGTGCTCAGTACTCGGGGTGCTGGTTGCTCAGTACTCAGTGTGCTCAGTGCTCAGTACTCGGGGTGCTGGGTGCTCAGTGCTCAGGGTGCTCAGTGCTCAGTGCTCGGGGTGCTGGGTGCTCAGTTCTCGGGGTGCTCGGTGCTCAGTACTCGGGGTGCTGGGTGCTCAGTGCTCAGGGTGCTGGGTGCTCAGTGCTCAGGGTGCTGGGTGCTCAGTGCTCAGTGTGCTGGGTGCTCAGTGCACGGGGTGCTCGGTGCTCAGTACTCAGGGTGCTTGGTGCTCAGTACTCAGGGTGCTGGGTGCTCAGTGCTCGGGGTGCTCCGTGCTCAGTGCTCAGGGTGATCGGTGCTCAGTACTCAGGATGCTGGGTGCTCAGTACTCAGGGTGCTGGGTGCTCAGTACTCATCGTGCTGGGTACTCAGTGCTCAGGGTGCTCATTCTCGGGGTGCTGGGTGCTCAGTACTCAGGGTGCTGGGTGCTCAGTGCTCGGGGTGCTGGGTGCTCAGTGCTCGGGGTGCTCGGTGCTCAGTACTCAGGGTGCTGGGTGCTCAGTGCTCAGGGTGCTCAGTGCTCGGGGAGCTCGGTGCTCAGTACTCAGGGTGCTGGGTGTTCAGTGCTCGGGGTGCTCGGTGCTCAGTACTCAGGGTTCTCAGTGCTCAGTGCTCAGGGTGCTGGGTGCTCAGTACTCATGGTGCTCAGTGCTCAGTGCTCGGGGTGCTGGGTGCTCAGTGCTCAGGGTGATCGGTGCTCAGTACTCAGGATGCTGGGTGCTCAGTACTCAGGGTGCTGGGTGCTCAGTACTCATGGTGCTGGGTACTCAGTGCTCAGGGTGCTCATTCTCGGGGTGCTGGGTGCTCAGTACTCAGGGTGGTGGGTGCTCAGTGCTCGGGGTGCTGGGTGCTCAGTGCTCGGGGTGCTCGGTGCTCAGTACTCAGGGTGCTGGGTGCTCAGTGCTCAGGGTGCTCAGTGCTCGGGGAGCTCGGTGCTCAGTACTCAGGGTGCTGGGTGTTCAGTGCTCGGGGTGCTCGGTGCTCAGTACTCAGGGTTCTCAGTGCTCAGTGCTCAGGGTGCTGGGTGCTCAGTACTCATGGTGCTCAGTGCTCAGTACTCCGGGTGCTGGTTGCTCAGTACTCAGGGTGCTCAGTGCTCAGTACTCGGGGTGCTGGGTGCTCAGTGCTCAGGGTGCTCAGTGCTCAGTGCTCAGGGTGCTGGGTGCTCAGTTCTCGGGGTGCTCGGTGCTCAGTACTCGGGGTGCTGGGTGCTCAGTGCTCAGGGTGCTGGGTGCTCAGTGCTCAGGGTGCTGGGTGCTCAGTGCTCAGTGTGCTGGGTGCTCAGTGCTCGGGGTGCTCGGTGCTCAGTACTCAGGGTGCTTGGTGCTCAGTACTCAGGGTGCTGGGTGCTCAGTGCTCAGGGTGCTGGGTGCTAAGTACTCAGGGTGCTGGGTGCTCAGTACTCAGGGTGCTAAGAGCTCAGGGTGCTCAGTGCTCGGGGTACTGGATGCTCAGTGCTCAGTGCACAGGGTGCTGGGTGCTCAGACCTCGGGGTGCTGGGTGCTCAGTACTCAGGGTGCTGGGTGCTCAGTACTCAGGGTGCTGGGTGCTCAGTTCTCAGTGTGCTGGGTGCTCAGGGCTCTGGGTGCTGGGTGCTCAGTGCTCAGGGTGCTGGGTGCTCAGTGCTCAGGGTGCTGGGTGCTCAGTGCTCGGGGTGCCGGGTGCTGAGCGCTCAGTGTGCTGGGTGCTCAGTTCTCGGGGTGCTCGGTTCTCAGTACACAGGGTGCTGGGTGCTCAGTGCTCGGGGAGCTCGGTGCTCAGTACTCAGGGTGCTGGGTGTTCAGTGCTCGGTGTGCTCGGTGCTCAGTACTCAGGGTTCTCAGTGCTCAGTGCTCAGGGTGCTGGGTGCTCAGTACTCATGGTGCTCAGTGCTCAGTACTCGGGGTGCTGGTTGCTCAGTACTCAGTGTGCTCAGTGCTCAGTACTCGGGGTGCTGGGTGCTCAGTGCTCAGGGTGCTCAGTGCTCAGTGCTCGGGGTGCTGGGTGCTCAGTTCTCGGGGTGCTCGGTGCTCAGTACTCGGGGTGCTGGGTGCTCAGTGCTCAGGGTGCTGGGTGCTCAGTGCTCAGGGTGCTGGGTGCTCAGTGCTCAGTGTGCTGGGTGCTCAGTGCACGGGGTGCTCGGTGCTCAGTACTCAGGGTGCTTGGTGCTCAGTACTCAGGGTGCTGGGTGCTCAGTGCTCGGGGTGCTCCGTGCTCAGTGCTCAGGGTGATCGGTGCTCAGTACTCAGGATGCTGGGTGCTCAGTACTCAGGGTGCTGGGTGCTCAGTACTCATCGTGCTGGGTACTCAGTGCTCAGGGTGCTCATTCTCGGGGTGCTGGGTGCTCAGTACTCAGGGTGCTGGGTGCTCAGTGCTCGGGGTGCTGGGTGCTCAGTGCTCGGGGTGCTCGGTGCTCAGTACTCAGGGTGCTGGGTGCTCAGTGCTCAGGGTGCTCAGTGCTCGGGGAGCTCGGTGCTCAGTACTCAGGGTGCTGGGTGTTCAGTGCTCGGGGTGCTCGGTGCTCAGTACTCAGGGTTCTCAGTGCTCAGTGCTCAGGGTGCTGGGTGCTCAGTACTCATGGTGCTCAGTGCTCAGTACTCGGGGTGCTGGTTGCTCAGTACTCAGGGTGCTCAGTGCTCAGTACTCGGGGTGCTGGGTGCTCAGTGCTCAGGGTGCTCAGTGCTCAGTGCTCGGGGTGCTGGGTGCTCAGTTCTCGGGGTGCTCGGTGCTCAGTACTCGGGGTGCTGGGTGCTCAGTGCTCAGGGTGCTGGGTGCTCAGTGCTCGGGGTGCTGGGTGCTCAGTGCTCAGTGTGCTGGGTGCTCAGTGCTCGGGGTGCTCGGTGCTCAGTACTCAGGGTGCTTGGTGCTCAGTACTCAGGGTGCTGGGTGCTCAGTGCTCAGGGTGCTGGGTGCTAAGTACTCAGGGTGCTGGGTGCTCAGTACTCAGGGTGCTAAGAGCTCAGGGTGCTCAGTGCTCGGGGTGCTGGATGCTCAGTGCTCAGTGCACAGGGTGCTGGGTGCTCAGTCCTCGGGGTGCTGGGTGCTCAGTACTCAGGGTGCTGGGTGCTCAGTACTCAGGGTGCTGGGTGCTCAGTGCTCAGTGTGCTGGGTGCTCAGTGCTCTGGGTGCTGGGTGCTCAGTGCTCAGGGTGCTGGGTGCTCAGTGCTCAGGGTGCTGGGTGCTCAGTGCTCGGGGTGCCGGGTGCTGAGCGCTCAGTGTGCTGGGTGCTCAGTGCTCGGGGTGCTCGGTTCCCAGTACACAGGGTGCTGGGTGCTCAGTGCTCGGGGAGCTCGGTGCTCAGTACTCAGGGTGCTGGGTGTTCAGTGCTCGGGGTGCTCGGTGCTCAGTACTCAGGGTTCTCAGTGCTCAGTGCTCAGGGTGCTGGGTGCTCAGTACTCATGGTGCTCAGTGCTCAGTACTCGGGGTGCTGGTTGCTCAGTACTCAGTGTGCTCAGTGCTCAGTACTCGGGGTGCTGGGTGCTCAGTGCTCAGGGTGCTCAGTGCTCAGTGCTCGGGGTGCTGGGTGCTCAGTTCTCGGGGTGCTCGGTGCTCAGTACTCGGGGTGCTGGGTGCTCAGTGCTCAGGGTGCTGGGTGCTCAGTGCTCGGGGTGCTGGGTGCTCAGTGCTCAGTGTGCTGGGTGCTCAGTGCATGGGGTGCTCGGTGCTCAGTACTCAGGGTGCTTGGTGCTCAGTACTCAGGGTGCTGGGTGCTCAGTGCTCAGGGTGCTGGGTGCTCAGTACTCAGGGTGCTGGGTGCTCAGTACTCAGGGTGCTAAGAGCTCAGGGTGCTCAGTGCTCGGGGTGCTGGATGCTCAGTGCTCAGTGCACAGGGTGCTGGGTGCTCAGTCCTCGGGGTGCTGGGTGCTCAGTACTCAGGGTGCTGGGTGCTCAGTACTCAGGGTGCTGGGTGCTCAGTGCTCAGTGTGCTGGGTGCTCAGTGCTCTGGGTGCTGGGTGCTCAGTGCTCAGGGTGCTGGGTGCTCAGTGCTCAGGGTGCTGGGTGCTCAGTGCTCGGGGTGCCGGGTGCTGAGCGCTCAGGGTGCTGGGTGCTCAGTGCTCGGGGTGCTCGGTTCTCAGTACACAGGGTGCTGGGTGCTCAGTGCTCGGGGTGCTGGGTGCTCAGTGCTCAGTACTCAGGGTGCTGGGTGCTCAGTGCTCGGGGTGCTGGTTCCTCAGTACTCAGCGTGCTGGGTGCTCAGTACTCAGGGTGGTGGGTGCTCAGTGCTCAGGGTGCTGGGTGCTCAGTGCTCAGGGTGCTGGGTGCTCAGTGATCGGGGTTCTGGGTGCTCAGTACTCAGGGTGCTCAGTGCTCGCAGAGCTCGGTGCTCAGTACTCAGGGTGCTGGGTGCTCAGTACTCAGTGCTCGGGGTCCTGGATGCTCCGTGCTCGGGGTGCTGGGTGCTCAGTGCTCTGGGTGCTTAGTGCTCAGTACTCAGGGTGCTGGGTGCTCAGTACTCAGGGTGCTCAGTGCTCGGGGTGCTGGGTGCTCAGTGCTCAGGGTGATCGATGCTCAGTACTCAGGATGCTGGGTGCTCAGTACTCAGGGTGCTGGGTGCTCAGTACTCAGGGTGCTGGTTGCTCAGTCCTCAGGGTGCTCAGTGCTCAGGGTGCTGGGTGCTCAGGGCTGGGGGTGATCGATGCTCAGTACTCAGGGTGCTGAGTGCTCAGTACTCAGGGTGCTGGTTGCTCAGTACTCAGGGTGCTGGGTGCTCAGTGCTCGGGGTGCTGGGTGCTCAGTGCTCATGGTGCTCAGTGCTCAGTACTCAGGGTGCTCAGTGCTCAGTACTCAGGGTGCTGGGTGCTCAGTACTCAGGGTGCTGGGTGCTCAGTGCTCAGGGTGCTGGCTGCTCAGTACTCAGGGTGCTGGGTGCTCGGTGCTCAGTACGCTGGGTGCTCAGTACTCAGGGTGCTGGGTGCTCAGTACTCAGGGTGCTCGGTGATCAGTACTCAGGGTGCTGGGTGCTCAGTGCTCGGGGTGCTGGGTGCTCAGTACTAAGGGTGCTGGGTGCTCAGTGCTCGGGGTGCTCGGTGCTCAGTATGCTGGGTGCTCAGTACTCAGGGTGCTGGGTGCTCAGTACTAAGGGTGCTGGGTGCTTAGTATTAAGGGTGCTGGGTGCTCAGTGCTCAGGGTGCTGGGTGTTCAGTGCTCAGTACTCAAGGTGCTGGGTGCTCAGTGCTCAGGGTGCTGGGTGCTCACTGCTCAGAATGCTGGGTGCTCGGTGCTCGGGGTGCTGGGTGCTTAGTGCTCGGGGTGCTGGGTGCTCAGAACTCAGGGTGCTGGGTGGTCAGTACTCACGGTGCTGGGTGCTCAGTAGTCGGGGTGCTGGGTGCTCACTACTCAGGGTGCTGGGTGCTCAGTACTCAGGGTTCTGGGTGCTCAGTGCTCGGGGTGCTCGGTGCTCAGTACTCAGGGTGCTGGGTGCTCAGTGCTCGGGGTGCTGGGTGCTCAGTGCTCAGGGTGATCGGTGCTCAGTACTCAGGATGCTGGGTGCTCAGTACTCAGGGTGCTGGGTGCTCAGTACTCAGGGTGCTGGTTGCTCAGTCCTCAGGGTGCTCAGTGCTCAGGGTGCTGGGTGCTCAGGGCTCGGGGTGCTCGGTGCTCAGTACTCAGGGTGCTGAGTGCTCAGTACTCAGGGTGCTTGTTGCTCAGTACTCAGGGTGCTGGGTGCTCAGTGCTCGGGCTGCTGGGTGCTCAGTGCTCATGGTGCTCAGTGCTCAGTACTCAGGGTGCTCAGTGCTCAGTACTCAGGGTGCTGGGTGCTCAGTGCTCAGGGTGCTGGTTGCTCAGTCCTCAGGGTGCTCAGTGCTCAGGGTGCTGGGTGCTCAGTACTCAGTGTGCTCAGTACTCAGGGTGCTGGGTGCTCAGTACTCAGGGTGCTCAGTACTCAGGGTGCTGGGTGCTCAGTGCTCAGGGTGCTGGGTGGTCAGTACTCAGTGTGCTGGGTGCTCAGTGCTCAGGGTGCTGGTTGCTCAGTCCTCAGGGTGCTCAGTGCTCAGGGTGCTGGGTGCTCAGTACTCAGTGTGCTCAGTACTCAGGGTGCTGGTTGCTCAGTCCTCAGGGTGCTCAGTGCTCAGGGTGCTGGGTGCTCAGTGCTCGGGGTGCTCGGTGCTCAGTACTCAGGGTGCTGAGTGCTCAGTACTCAGGGTGCTGGTTGCTCAGTACTCAGGGTGCTGGGTGCTCAGTGCTCGGGGTGCTGGGTGCTCAGTGCTCATGGTGCTCAGTGCTCAGTACTCAGGGTGCTCAGTGCTCAGTACTCAGGGTGCTGGGTGCTCAGTACTCAGGGTGCTGGGTGGTCAGTACTCACGGTGCTGGGTGCTCAGTAGTCGGGGTGCTGGGTGCTCACTACTCAGGGTGCTGGGTGCTCAGTACTCAGGGTGCTGGGTGCTCAGTGCTCGGGGTGCTCGGTGCTCAGTACTCAGGGTGCTGCGTGCTCAGTGCTCAGGGTGCTGGGTGGTCAGTACTCAGTGTGCTGGGTGCTCAGTGCTCAGGGTGCTGGTTGCTCAGTCCTCAGGGTGCTCAGTGCTCAGGGTGCTGGGTGCTCAGTACTCAGTGTGCTCAGTACTCAGGGTGCTGGGTGCTCAGTACTCAGGGTGCTCAGTACTCAGGGTGCTGGGTGCTCAGTGCTCGGGGTGCTGGGTGCTCAGTACTCACGGTGCTCAGTGCTCAGGGTGCTGGGTGGTCAGTACTCAGTGTGCTGGGTGCTCAGTGCTCAGGGTGCTGGTTGCTCAGTCCTCAGGGTGCTCAGTGCTCAGGGTGCTGGGTGCTCAGTACTCAGTGTGCTCAGTACTCAGGGTGCTGGTTGCTCAGTCCTCAGGGTGCTCAGTGCTCAGGGTGCTGGGTGCTCAGTGCTCGGGGTGCTCGGTGCTCAGTACTCAGGGTGCTGAGTGCTCAGTACTCAGGGTGCTGGTTGCTCAGTACTCAGGGTGCTGGGTGCTCAGTGCTCGGGGTGCTGGGTGCTCAGTGCTCATGGTGCTCAGTGCTCAGTACTCAGGGTGCTCAGTGCTCAGTATTCAGGGTGCTGGGTGCTCAGTACTCAGGGTGCTGGGTGCTCAGTGCTCAGGGTGCTGGCTGCTCAGTACTCAGGGTGCTGGGTGCTCGGTGCTCAGTACGCTGGGTGCTCAGTACTCAGGGTGCTGGGTGCTCAGTACTCAGGGTGCTCGGTGCTCAGTACTCAGGGTGCTGGGTGCTCAGTGCTCGGGGTGCTGGGTGCTCAGTACTAAGGGTGCTGGGTGCTCAGTGCTCGGGGTGCTCGGTGCTCAGTATGCTGGGTGCTCAGTACTCAGGGTGCGGGGTGCTCAGTACTAAGGGTGCTGGGTGCTTAGTATTAAGGGTGCTGGGTGCTCAGTGCTCAGGGTGCTGGGTGCTCAGTGCTCAGTACTCAAGGTGCTGGGTGCTCAGTGCTCAGGGTGCTGGGTGCTCACTGCTCAGGATGCTGGGTGCTCGGTGCTCGGGGTGCTGGGTGCTTAGTGCTCGTGGTGCTGGTTGCTCAGTACTCAGGGTGCTGGGTGGTCAGTACTCACGGTGCTGCGTGCTCAGTAGTCGGGGTGCTGGGTGCTCACTACTCAGGGTGCTGGGTGCTCAGTACTCAGGGTGCTGGGTGCTCAGTGCTCGGGGTGCTCGGTGCTCAGTACTCAGGGTGCTGGGTGCTCAGTGCTCAGGGTGCTGGGTGGTCAGTACTCAGTGTGCTGGGTGCTAAGTGCTCAGGGTGCTGGTTGCTCAGTCCTCAGGGTGCTCAGTGCTCAGGGTGCTGGGTGCTCAGTACTCAGTGTGCTCAGTACTCAGGGTGCTGGGTGCTCAGTACTCAGGGTGCTCAGTACTCAGGGTGCTGGGTGCTCAGTGCTCGGGGTGCTGGGTGCTCAGTACTCACGGTGCTCAGTACTCAGGGTGCTGGGTGCTCAGTGCTCGGGGTGCTGGGTGCTCAGTGCTCAGGGTGATCGGTGCTCAGTACTCAGGATGCTGGGTGCTCAGTACTCAGGGTGCTGGGTGCTCAGTACTCATGGTGCTGGGTACTCAGTGCTCAGGGTGCTCATTCTCGGGGTGCTGGGTGCTCAGTACTCAGGGTGCTGGGTGCTCAGTGCTCGGGGTGCTGGGTGCTCAGTGCTCGGGGTGCTCGGTGCTCAGTACTCAGGGTGCTGGGTGCTCAGTGCTCAGGGTGCTCAGTGCTCGGGGAGCTCGGTGCTCAGTACTCAGGGTGCTGGGTGTTCAGTGCTCGGGGTGCTCCGTGCTCAGTACTCAGGGTTCTCAGTGCTCAGTGCTCAGGGTGCTGGGTGCTCAGTACTCATGGTGCTCAGTGCTCAGTACTCGGGGTGCTGGTTGCTCAGTACTCAGGGTGCTCAGTGCTCAGTACTCGGGGTGCTGGGTGCTCAGTGCTCAGGGTGCTCAGTGCTCAGTGCTCGGGGTGCCGGGTGCTCAGTTCTCGGGGTGCTCGGTGCTCAGTACTCGGGGTGCTGGGTGCTCAGTGCTCAGGGTGCTGGGTGCTCAGTGCTCGGGGTGCTGGGTGCTCAGTGCTCAGTGTGCTGGGTGCTCAGTGCTCGGGGTGCTCGGTGCTCAGTACTCAGGGTGCTTGGTGCTCAGTACTCAGGGTGCTGGGTGCTCAGTGCTCAGGGTGCTGGGTGCTAAGTACTCAGGGTGCTGGGTGCTCAGTACTCAGGGTGCTAAGAGCTCAGGGTGCTCAGTGCTCGGGGTGCTGGATGCTCAGTGCTCAGTGCACAGGGTGCTGGCTACTCAGTCCTCGGGGTGCTGGGTGCTCAGTACTCAGGGTGCTGGGTGCTCAGTACTCAGGGTGCTGGGTGCTCAGTGCTCAGTGTGCTGGGTGCTCAGTGCTCTGGGTGCTGGGTGCTCAGTGCTCAGGGTGCTGGGTGCTCAGTGCTCAGGGTGCTGGGTGCTCAGTGCTCGGGGTGCCGGGTGCTGAGCGCTCAGTGTGCTGGGTGCTCAGTGATCGGGGTGCTCGGTTCTCAGTACACAGGGTGCTGGGTGCTCTGTGCTCGGGGTGCTGGGTGCTCAGTGCTCAGTACTCAGGGTGCTGGGTGCTCAGTGCTCGGGGTGCTGGGTGCTCAGTACTCAGCGTGCTGGATGCTCAGTACTCAGGGTGCTGGGTGCTCAGTGCTCAGGGTGCTGGGTGCTCAGTGCTCAGGGTGCTGGGTGCTCAGTGATCGGGGTTCTGGGTGCTCAGTACTCAGGGTGCTCAGTGCTCGCGGAGCTCGGTGCTCAGTACTCAGGGTGCTGGGTGCTCAGTACTCAGTGCTCGGGGTCCTGGATGCTCCGTGCTCGGGGTGCTGGGTGCTCAGTGCTCTGGGTGCTTAGTGCTCAGTACTCAGGGTGCTGGGTGCTCAGGGCTCGGGGTGCTCGGTGCTCAGTACTCAGGGTGCTGAGTGCTCAGTACTCAGGGTGCTGGTTGCTCAGTACTCAGGGTGCTGGGTGCTCAGTGCTCGGGGTGCTGAGTGCTTAGTGCTCATGGTGCTCAGTGCTCAGTACTCAGGGTGCTCAGTGCTCAGTACTCAGGGTGCTGGGTGCTCAGTACTCAGCGTGCTGGGTGCTCAGTGCTCAGGGTGCTGGCTGCTCAGTACTCAGGGTGCTGGGTGCTCGGTGCTCAGTACGCTGGGTGCTCAGTACTCAGGGTACTGGGTGCTCAGTACTCAGGGTGCTCGGTGCTCAGTACTCAGGGTGCTGGGTGCTCAGTGCTCGGGGTGCTGGGTGCTCAGTACTAAGGGTGCTGGGTGCTCAGTGCTCGGGGTGCTCGGTGCTCAGTATGCTGGGTGCTCAGTACTCAGGGTGCTGGGTGCTCAGTACTCAGGGTGCTGGGTGCTTAGTATTAAGGGTGCTGGGTGCTCAGTGCTCAGGGTGCTGGGTGCTCAGTGCTCAGTACTCAAGGTGCTGGGTGCTCAGTGCTCAGGGTGCTGGGTGCTCACTGCTCAGGGTGCTGGGTGCTCGGTGCTCGGGGTGCTGGGTGCTTCGTGCTCGGGGTGCTGGGTGCTCAGTACTCAGGGTGCTGGGTGGTCAGTACTCACGGTGCTGGGTGCTCAGTAGTCGGGGTGCTGGGTGCTCACTACTCAGGGTGCTGGGTGCTCAGTACTCAGGGTGCTGGGTGCTCAGTGCTCGGGGTGCTCGGTGCTCAGTACTCAGGGTGCTGGGTGCTCAGTGCTCAGGGTGCTGGGTGGTCAGTACTCAGTGTGCTGGGTGCTCAGTGCTCAGGGTGCTGGTTGCTCAGTCCTCAGGGTGCTCAGTGCTCAGGGTGCTGGGTGCTCAGTACTCAGTGTGCTCAGTACTCAGGGTGCTGGGTGCTCAGTACTCAGGGTGCTCAGTACTCAGGGTGCTGGGTGCTCAGTGCTCGGGGTGCTGGGTGCTCAGTACTCACGGTGCTCAGTACTCAGGGTGCTGGGTGCTCAGTGCTCGGGGTGCTGGGTGCTCAGTGCTCAGGGTGATCGGTGCTCAGTACTCAGGATGCTGGGTGCTCAGTACTCAGGGTGCTGGGTGCTCAGTACTCAGGGTGCTGGTTGCTCAGTCCTCAGGGTGCTCAGTGCTCAGGGTGCTGGGTGCTCAGTGCTCGGGGTGCTCGGTGCTCAGTACTCAGGGTGCTGAGTGCTCAGTACTCAGGGTGCTGGGTGCTCAGTACTCAGGGTGCTGGGTGCTCAGTGCTCGGGGTGCTGGGTGCTCAGTGCTCAGGGTGCTCAGTGCTCAGTACGCAGGGTGCTGGGTGCTCATTACTCAGGGTGCTTGGTGCTCAGTGCTCGGGGTGCTGGGGGCTCAGTGCTCAGGGTGCTCGGTGCTCAGTACTCATGGTGCTGGGTGCTCATTCTCGGGGTGCTGGGTGCTCAGTACTCAGGTTGTTCAGTACTCTGGGTGCTCGGTGCTCAGTACTCATGGTGCTGGGTGCTCAGTACTCAGGGTGCTCGGTGCTCAGTTCTCAGGGTGCTCGGTGCTCAGTGTTTGGGGTGCTGGGTGCTCAGTACTCAGGGTGCTGGGTGCTCAGTGCTCGGGGTGCTGGGTGCTCAGTGCTCGGGGTGCTCAGTGCTCAGTACTCAGGGTTCTCAGTGCTCAGTGCTCAGGGTGCTGGGTGCTCAGTACTCAGGGTGCTCAGTGCTCAGTACTCGGGGTGCTGGGTGCTCAGTACTCAGGGTGCTCAGTGCTCAGTACTCGGGGTGCTGGGTGCTCAGTGCTCAGGGTGCTCAGTGCTCAGTGCTCGGGGTGCTGGGTGCTCAGTGCTCGGGGTGCTGGGTGCTCAGTGCTCAGAGTGCTGGGTGCTCAGTACTCAGGTTGCTGGGTGCTCAGTGCTCAGGGTGCTTTGTGCTCAGTACTCAGGGTGCTGGGTGCTCAGTACTCATGGTGCTGGGTACTCAGTGCTCAGGGTGCTCATTCTCGGGGTGCTGGGTGCTCAGTACTCAGGGTGCTGGGTGCTCAGTGCTCGGGGTGCTGGGTGCTCAGTGCTCGGGGTGCTCGGTGCTCAGTACTCAGGGTGCTGGGTGCTCAGTACTCAGGGTGCTCAGTGCTCGGGGAGCTCGGTGCTCAGTACACAGGGTGCTGGGTGTTCAGTGCTCGGGGTGCTCGGTGCTCAGTACTCAGGGTTCTCAGTGCTCAGTGCTCAGGGTGCTGGATGCTCAGGACTCATGGTGATCAGTGCTCAGTTCTCGGGGTGCTGGGTGCTAAGTACTCAGGGTGCTCAGTGCTCAGTACTCGGGGTGCTGGGTGCTCAGTGCTCAGGGTGCTCATTGCTCAGTGCTTGGGGTGCTGGGTGCTCAGTTCTCGGGGTGCTCGGTGCTCAGTACTCGAGGTGCTGGGTGCTCAGTGCTCAGGGTGCTGGGTGCTCAATGCTCGGGGTGCTGGGTGCTCAGTGCTCAGGGTGCTTGGTGCTCAGTGCTCGGGGTGCTCGGTTCTCAGTACTAAGGGTGCTGGGTGCTCAGTACTCAGGGTGCTGGGTGCTCAGTGCTCAGGGTGCTGGGTGCTCAGTACTCAGGGTGCTGGGTGCTCAGTACTCAGGGTGCTAAGAGCTCAGTTTGCTCAGTGCTCGGGGTCCTGGGTGCTCAGTGCTCGGGGTGCTCGGTGCTCAATACACAGGGTGCTGGGTGCTCAGTGCTCGGGGTGCTGGGTGCTCAGTGCTCAGTACTCAGGGTGCTGTGTGCTCAGTGCTCGGGGTGCTGGGTGCTCAGTACTCAGCGTGCTGGGTGCTCAGTACTCAGGGTGCTGGGTGCTCAGTGCTCAGGGTGCTGGGTGCTCAGTGCTCAGTGTGCTGGGTGCTCAGTGATCGGGGTGTTGTGTGCTCAGTACTCAGGGTGCTCAGTGCTCGGGGAGCTCGGTGCTCAGTACTCAGGGTGCTGGGTGCTCAGTACTCAGGGTGCTCAGTGCTCGGGGTGCTGGGTGCTCAGTGCTCAGGGTGATCGGTGCTCAGTACTCAGGATGCTGGGTGCTCAGTACTCAGGGTGCTGGGTGCTGAGTACTCAGGGTGCTGGTTGCTCAGTCCTCAGGGTGCTCAGTGCTCAGGGTGCTGGGTGCTCAGTGCTCGGGGTGCTCGGTGCTCAGTACTCAGGGTGCTGAGTGCTCAGTACTCAGGGTGCTGTGTGCTCAGTACTCAGGGTGCTGGGTGCTCAGTGCTCGGGGAGCTGGGTGCTCAGTGCTCAGGGTGCTCAGTGCTCAGTACTCAGGGTGCTCAGTGGTCAGTACTCAGGGTGCAGGGTGATCAGTGCTCAGGGTGCTGGGTGCTCAGTGCTCGGGGTACTGGGTACTCAGTGCTCAGTACACAGGGTGCTGAGTGCTCAGTGCTCGGGGTGCTGGGTGCTCAGTGCTCAGTACACAGGGTGCTGGGTGCTCAGTGCTCGGGGTGAGGGGTGCTCAGTGCTCGGGGTGCTCGGTGCTCAGTACTCAGGGTTCTCAGTGCTCAGTGCTCAGGGTGCTGGGTGCTCATTACTCAGGGTGCTCAGTGCTCAGTACTCGGGGTGCTGGGTGCTCAGTACTCAGGGTGCTCAGTGCTCAGTACTCGGGGTGCTGGGTGCTCAGTGCTCAGGGTGCTCAGTGCTCAGTGCTCGCGGTGCTGGGTGCTCAGTGCTCGGGGTGCTGGGTGCTCAGTACTCAGGTTGCTGGGTGCTCAGTGCTCAGGGTGCTGGGTGCTCAGTACTCAGGGTGCTGGGTGCTCAGTACTCATGGTGCTGGGTACTCAGTGCTCAGGGTGCTCATTCTCGGGGTGCTGGGTGCTCAGTACTCAGGGTGCTGGGTGCTCAGTGTTCGGGGTGCTGGGTGCTCAGTGCTCGGGGTGCTCGGTGCTCAGTACTCAGGGTGCTGGGTGCTCAGTGCTCGGGGTGCTCGGTGCTCAGTACTCAGGGTGCTGGGTGCTCAGTATTCAGGGTGCTCAGTGCTCAGGGAGCTCGGTGCTCAGTACTCAGGGTGCTGGGTGCTCAGTGCTCAGGGTGCTCGGTGCTCAGTACTCAGGGTTCTCAGTGCTCAGTGCTCAGGTTGCTGGGAGCTCAGGACTCATGGTGCTCAGTGCTCAGTACTCGGGGTGCTGGGTGCTCAGTACTCAGGGTGCTCAGTGCTCAGTACTCGGGGTGCTGGGTGCTCAGTGCTCAGGGTGCTCAGTGCTCAGTGCTCGGGGTGCTGGGTGCTCAGTTCTCGGGGTGCTCGGTGCTCAGTACTCGGGGTGCTGGGTGCTCAGTGCTCAGGGTGCTGGGTGCTCAGTGCTCTGGGTGCTGGGTGCTCAGTGCTCAGGGTGCTGGGTGCTCAGTGCTCGGGGTGCTGGGTGCTCAGTGCTCAGGGTGCTGCGTGCTCAGTACTCAGGGTGCTGGGTGCTCAGTACTCAGGGTGCTAAGAGCTCAGGGTGCTCAGTGCTCGGGGTGCTGGATGCTCAGTGCTCAGTGCACAGGGTGCTGGGTGCTCAGTCCTCGGGGTGCTGGGTGCTCAGTACTCAGGGTGCTGGGTGCTCAGTACTCAGGGTGCTGGGTGCTCAGTGCTCAGGGTGCTGGGTGCTCAGTGCTTTGGGTGCTGGGTGCTCAGTGCTCAGGGTGCTGGGTCCTCAGTGCTCAGGGTGCTGGGTGCTCAGTGCTCAGGGTGCTGGGTGCTGAGTGCTCAGGGTGCTGGGTGCTCAGTGCTCGGGGTGCTCGGTGCTCAGTACACAGGGTGCTGGGTGCTCAGTGTTCGGGGTGCTCGGTGCTCAGTACACAGGGTGCTGGGTGCTCAGTGCTCGGGGTGCTGGGTGCTCAGTACTCAGCGTGCTGGGTGCTCAGTACTCAGGGTGCTGGGTGCTCAGTGCTCAGGGTGCTGGGTGCTCAGTGCTCAGGGTGCTGGGTGCTCAGTGATCGGGGTTCTGTGTGCTCAGTACTCAGGGTGCTCAGTGCTCGGGGAGCTCAGTGCTCAGTACTCAGGGTGCTGGGTGCTCAGTACTCAGTGCTCGGGGTCCTGGGTGCTCCGTGCTCGGGGTGCTGGGTGCTCAGTGCTCTGGGTGCTTAGTGCTCAGTACTCAGGCTGCTGGGTGCTCAGTACTCAGGGTGCTCAGTGCTCGGGGTGCTGGGTGCTCAGTGCTCAGGGTGATCGGTGCTCAGTACTCAGGATGCTGGGTGCTCAGTACTCAGGGTGCTGGGTGCTCAGTACTCAGGGTGCTGATTGCTCAGTGCTTGGTGTGCTGGGTGCTCAGTGCTCAGGGTGCTCAGTGCTCAGTACTCAGGGTGCTCAGTACTCAGGGTGCTGGGTGCTCAGTGCTCAGGGTGCTGGGTGCTCAGTACTCAGGGTGCTGGGTGCTCGGTGCTCAGTACGCTGGGTGCTCAGTACTCAGGGTGCTGGGTGCTCAGTACTCAGGGTGCTCGGTGCTCAGTGCTCGGGGTGCTGGGTGCTCAGTACTCAGGGTGCTGGGTGCTCAGTGCTCGGGGTACTCGGTGCTCAGTACGCTGGGTGCTCAGTACTCAGGGTGCTGGGTGCTCAGTACTCAGGGTGCTGGGTGCTTAGTACTCAGGGTGCTGGGTGCTCAGTGCTCAGGGTGCTGGGTGCTCAGTGCTCAGTACTCAGGGTGCTGGCTGCTCAGTGCTCAGGGTGCTGGGTGCTCACTGCTCAGGGTGCTGGGTGCTCGGTGCTCGGGGTGCTGGGTGCTTAGTGCTCGGGGTGCTGGGTGCTCAGTACTCAGGGTGCTGGGTGGTCAGTACTCACGGTGCTGGGGGCTCAGTACTCGGGGTGCTGGGTGCTCACTACTCAGCGTGCTGGGTGCTCAGTACTCAGAGTGCTGGATGCTCAGTGCTCGGGGTGCTCGGTGCTCAGTACTCAGGGTGCTGGTTGCTCAGTGCTCAGGGTGCTGGGTGCTCAGTACTCAGTGTGCTGGGTGCTCAGTGCTCAGTGTGCTGGGTGCTCAGTAATCAGGGTGCTCAGTACTCAGGGTGCTGGGTGCTCAGTACTCAGGGTGCTCAGTACTCAGGGTGCTGGGTGCTCAGTGCTCAGGGTGCTGGGTGCTCAGTACTCAGGGTGCTCAGTACTCAGGGTGCTGGGTGCTCAGTGCTCGGGGTGCTGGGTGCTCAGTGCTCAGGGTGATCGGTGCTCAGTACTCAGGATGCTGGGTGCTCAGTACTCAGGGTGCTGTGTGCTCAGTACTCAGGGTGCTGGTTGCTCAGTCCTCAGGGTGCTCAGTGCTCAGGGTGCTGGGTGCTCAGTGCTCGGGGTGCTCGGTGCTCAGTGCTCGGGGTGCTGGGTGCTCAGTGCTCAGTACTCAGCGTGCTCTGTGCTCAGAGTGTTGGATGCTCAGTACTCAGGGTGCTGGGTGCTCAGTGCTCAGTGCTCAGGGTGCTCAGTGCTCAGGGTGCTGGGTGCTCAGTGTGCTGGGTGCTCAGTGCTCAGGGTGCTGGGTGCTCAGTGCTCAGGGTGCTGGGTGCTCAGTGCTCAGTGCTCAGGGTGCTGGGTGCTCAGTGCTCAGTTCTCAGGGTGCTGGGTGTTCAGTACTCAGGGTGCTGGGTGCTCAGTACTCAGGGTGCTGGGTGCTCAGTGCTCAGGGTGCTGGGTGCTCAGTGCTCAGGATGCTGGGTGCTCAGTACTCAGGGTTCTGGGTGCTCAGTTCTCAGGGTGCTGGGTGCACAGTGTTCGGGGTGCTCGGTGCTCAGTGCTCAGGGTGCTGGGTGCTCAGTGCTCGGGGTGCTCGGTGCTCAGCACTCAGGGTGCTGGGTGCTCAGTACTCAGGGTGCTGGGTGCTCAGTGCTCGGGGTGCTCGGTGCTCAGTACGCTGGGTGCTCAGTACTCAGGGTGCTGGGTGCTCAGTACTCAGGGTGCTGGGTGCTTAGTACCCAGGGTGCTGGGTTCTCATTGCTCAGGTTGCTGTGTGCTCAGTGCTCAGTGCTCGGGGTGCTGGGTGCTCAGTGCTCAGGGTGATCGGTGCTCAGTACTCAGGATGCTGGGTGCTCAGTACTCAGGGTGCTGGGTGCTCAGTACTCAGGGTGCTGATTGCTCAGTGCTTGGTGTGCTGGGTGCTCAGTGCTCAGGGTGCTCAGTGCTCAGTACTCAGGGTGCTCAGTACTCAGGGTGCTGGGTGCTCAGTGCTCAGGGTGCTGGGTGCTCAGTACTCAGGGTGCTGGGTGCTCGGTGCTCAGTACGCTGGGTGCTCAGTACTCAGGGTGCTGGGTGCTCAGTACTCAGGGTGCTCGGTGCTCAGTGCTCGGGGTGCTGGGTGCTCAGTACTCAGGGTGCTGGGTGCTCAGTGCTCGGGGTACTCGGTGCTCAGTACGCTGGGTGCTCAGTACTCAGGGTGCTGGGTGCTCAGTACTCAGGGTGCTGGGTGCTTAGTACTCAGGGTGCTGGGTGCTCAGTGCTCAGGGTGCTGGGTGCTCAGTGCTCAGTACTCAGGGTGCTGGCTGCTCAGTGCTCAGGGTGCTGGGTGCTCACTGCTCAGGGTGCTGGGTGCTCGGTGCTCGGGGTGCTGGGTGCTTAGTGCTCGGGGTGCTGGGTGCTCAGTACTCAGGGTGCTGGGTGGTCAGTACTCACGGTGCTGGGGGCTCAGTACTCGGGGTGCTGGGTGCTCACTACTCAGGGTGCTGGGTGCTCAGTACTCAGAGTGCTGGATGCTCAGTGCTCGGGGTGCTCGGTGCTCAGTACTCAGGGTGCTGGGTGCTCAGTGCTCAGCGTGCTGGGTGCTCAGTACTCAGTGTGCTGGGTGCTCAGTGCTCAGGGTGCTGGGTGCTCAGTAATCAGGGTGCTCAGTACTCAGGGTGCTGGGTGCTCAGTACTCAGGGTGCTCAGTACTCAGGGTGCTGGGTGCTCAGTGCTCAGGGTGCTGGGTGCTCAGTACTCAGGGTGCTCAGTACTCAGGGTGCTGGGTGCTCAGTGCTCGGGGTGCTGGGTGCTCAGTGCTCAGGGTGATCGGTGCTCAGTACTCAGGATGCTGGGTGCTCAGTACTCAGGGTGCTGTGTGCTCAGTACTCAGGGTGCTGGTTGCTCAGTCCTCAGGGTGCTCAGTGCTCAGGGTGCTGGGTGCTCAGTGCTCGGGGTGCTCGGTGCTCAGTGCTCGGGGTGCTGGGTGCTCAGTGCTCAGTACTCAGCGTGCTCTGTGCTCAGAGTGTTGGATGCTCAGTACTCAGGGTGCTGGGTGCTCAGTGCTCAGTGCTCAGGGTGCTCAGTGCTCAGGGTGCTGGGTGCTCAGTGTGCTGGGTGCTCAGTGCTCAGGGTGCTGGGTGCTCAGTGCTCAGGGTGCTGGGTGCTCAGTGCTCAGTGCTCAGGGTGCTGGGTGCTCAGTGCTCAGTGCTCAGGGTGCTGGGTGTTCAGTACTCAGGGTGCTGGGTGCTCAGTACTCAGGGTGCTGGGTGCTCAGTGCTCAGGGTGCTGGGTGCTCAGTGCTCAGGATGCTGGGTGCTCAGTACTCAGGGTTCTGGGTGCTCAGTTCTCAGGGTGCTGGGTGCACAGTGTTCGGGGTGCTCGGTGCTCAGTGCTCAGGGTGCTGGGTGCTCAGTGCTCGGGGTGCTCGGTGCTCAGCACTCAGGGTGCTGGGTGCTCAGTACTCAGGGTGCTGGGTGCTCAGTGCTCGGGGTGCTCGGTGCTCAGTACGCTGGGTGCTCAGTACTCAGGGTGCTGGGTGCTCAGTACTCAGGGTGCTGGGTGCTTAGTACCCAGGGTGCTGGGTTCTCATTGCTCAGGTTGCTGTGTGCTCAGTGCTCAGTACTCAGGGTGCTGGGTGCTCAGTGCTCAGGGTGCTGGGTGCTCACTGCTCAGGGTGCTGGGTGCTCGGTGCTCGGGGTGCTGGGTGCTTAGTGCTCGGGGTGCTGGGTGCTCAGTACTCAGGGTGCTGGGTGGTCAGTACTCACGGTGCTGGGTGCTCAGTACTCGGGGTGCTGGGTGCTCACTACTCAGGGTGCTGGGTGCTCAGTACTCAGAGTGCTGGGTGCTCAGTGCTCGGGGTGCTCGGTGCTCAGTACTCAGGGTGCTGGGTGCTCAGTGCTCAGTGTGCTGGGTGCTCAGTACTCAGTGTGCTGGGTGCTCAGTGCTCAGGGTGCTGGGTGCTCAGTGCTCGGGTGATGGGTACTCAGGGCTCATGGTGCTGGGTGCTCAGTGCTCGGGGTGCTAGGTGCTCAGTGCTCAGTACTCAAGGTGCTGGGGGCTCAGTGCTCGGGGTGCTGCGTGCTCCGTGCTCAGTACTCAGGGTGCTGGGTGCTCAGTGCTCGGGGTGCTGGGTGCTCAGTGCTCAGGGTGCTGGGTGCTCAGTGCTCAGGGTGCTGGGTGCTCAGTGCTCGGGGTGTTGGTTGCTCAGTACTCAGGGTGCTGGGTGCTCAGTACTCAGGGTGCTGGGTGCTCAGTGCTCGGGGTGCTGGGTGCTCAGTGCTCGGGGTGCTGGGTGCTCAGTTCTCGGGGTGCTCGGTGCTCAGTATTCAGGGTGCTGGGTGCTCAGTGCTCGGGGTGCTCAGTACTCAGGGTGCTGTGTTTCAGTGCTCAGGGTGCTGGGTGCTCAGTACTCAGGGTGCTCGGTGCTTAGTACTCAGGATGCTGGGTGCTCAGTGCTCGGGGTGCTCGGTGTTCGGTGCTCAAGGTGCTGGGTGCTCAGTACTCAGGGTGATCATTGCTCAGGGTGCTGGGTGCTCAGTACTCAGGGTGCTGGGTGGTCAGTACTCAGGGTGCTCAGTGCTCAGTAATCAGGGTGCTCCGTGCTCAGGGTGCTGGGTGCTCAGTGCTCGGGGTGCTCGGTGCTCAGTACTCAGGGTGCTGGGTGCTCAGCTCTCTGGGTGCTGGGAGCTCAGTGCTCAGGGTGCTGGGTGCTCGGTGCTCAGTACGCTGGGTGCTCAGTACTCAGTACTCAGGGTGCTAGGTGCTCAGTGCTCAGGGTGCTGGGTGCTCAGTACTCAGGGTGCTGGGTGCTCGGTGCTCAGTACGCTGGGTGCTCAGTACTCAGCGTGCTGGGTGCTCAGTACTCAGGGTGCTGGGTGCTCAGTACTCAGGGTGCTCGGTGCTCAGTACTCAGGGTGCTGGGTGCTCAGTGCTCAGGGTGCTGGGTGCTCAGTACTCAGGGTGCTAGGTGCTCAGTGCTCGGGGTGCTCGGTGCTCAGTACGCTGGGTGCTCAGTACTCAGGGTGCTGGGTGCTCAGTACTCAGGGTGCTCCGTGCTCAGTACTCAGGGTTCTGGGTGCTTAGTACTCAGGGTGCTCGGCGCTCAGTGCTCGGAGTGCTGGGTGCTCAGTGCTCAGGGTGCTGGGTGCTCAGTACTCAGGGTGCTCGGTGCTCAGTGCTCGGGGTGCTGGGTGCTCAGTACTCAGGGTGCTCGGTTCTCAGAACTCAGTGTGCTCAGTGCTCAGTACTCAGGGTGCTGGGTGCTCAGTGCTCGGGGTGCTGGGTGCTCAGTGCTCGGGGTGCTGGGTGCTCAGTGCTCGGGGTGCTGGGTGCTCAGTGCTCAGAGTGCTGGGTGCTCAGTACTCAGGGTGCTCAGTGCTCAGTACTCAGCGTGCTGGGTTCTCAGTGCTCAGGGTGCTGGGTGCTCAGTACTCAGGGTGCAGGGTGCTTAGTACTCAGTGTGCTCGGTCCTCAGTGGTCAGGGTGCTGGGTGCTCAGTACTCAGGGTGCAGGGTGCTCAGTGCTCAGGGTGCTCAGTGCTCAGTACTCAGGGTGCTCGGTGCTCAGTGCTCAGGGTGCTGGGTGCTCAGTGCTCGGGGTGCTGGGTGCTCAGTGCTCGGGGTGCTGGGTGCTCAGTGCTCAGGTGATCGGTGCTCAGTACTCAGGGTGCTCGGTGCTCAGTGCTCAGGGTGCTGGGTAATCAGTCCTCAGGGTGCTCAGTGCTCAGGGTGCTGGGTGCTCAGTGCTCAGGGTGCTGGGTTCTCAGTCCTTAGGGTGCTCAGTGCTCAGGGTGCTGGGTGCTCAGTGCTCGTGGTGCTCGGTGCTCAGTACTCAGGGTGCTCAGTGCTCAGTGCTCTGGGTGCTGGGTGCTCAGTGCTCGGGGTGCTGGGTGCTCAGTGCTCAGGGTGCTGGGTTCTCAGTACTCAGGGTGCTCAGTTCTCAGGGTGCTGGGTGCTCAGTGCTCTGGGTGCTGGGTACTCAGTGCTCAGTAAACAGGGTGCTGGGTGCTCAGTCCTCTGGGTGCTGGGTGCTCAGTTCTCTGGGTGCTCAGTGCTCAGTACTCAGGGTGCTGGGTGCTCAGTACTCAGGGTGCCGGGTGCTCAGTACTCAGGGAGCTCAGTGCTCGGGGTGCAGGGTGCTCAGTACTCAGGGTGCTGGGTGCTCAGTACTCAGGGTGCTCAGTACTCAGGGTGCTGGGTGCTCAGTGCTCGGGGTGCTGGGTGCTCAGTACTCAGGGTGCTGGGTGCTCAGTGCTCAGGGTGCTGGGTGCTCAGTGCTCGGGGTGCAGGGTGCTCATTCTCCGGGTGCTGGGTGCTCAGTACTCAGGGTGCTGGGTGCTCAGTGCTCGGGGTGCTCGGTGCTCAGTACACAGCGTGCTGGGTGCTCAGTGCTCACGGTGCTGGGTGCTCAGTACTCACGGTGCTGGGTGCTCAGTGCTCAGAGTGTTGGGTGCTCAGTAATCAGGGTGCTGGGTGCTCAGTGCTCAGGGTGCTGGGTGCTCAGTGCTCAGGATGCTGGGTGCTCAGTACTCAGGGTTCTGGGTGCTCAGTTCTCAGGGTGCTGGGTGCACAGTGTTCGGGGTGCTCGGTGCTCAGTGCTCAGGGTGCTGGGTGCTCAGTGCTCGGGGTGCTCGGTGCTCAGCACTCAGGGTGCTGGGTGCTCAGTACTCAGGGTGCTGGGTGCTCAGTGCTCGGGGTGCTCGGTGCTCAGTACGCTGGGTGCTCAGTACTCAGGGTGCTGGGTGCTCAGTACTCAGGGTGCTGGGTGCTTAGTACCCAGGGTGCTGGGTTCTCATTGCTCAGGTTGCTGTGTGCTCAGTGCTCAGTACTCAGGGTGCTGGGTGCTCAGTGCTCAGGGTGCTGGGTGCTCACTGCTCAGGGTGCTGGGTGCTCGGTGCTCGGGGTGCTGGGTGCTTAGTGCTCGGGGTGCTGGGTGCTCAGTACTCAGGGTGCTGGGTGGTCAGTACTCACGGTGCTGGGTGCTCAGTACTCGGGGTGCTGGGTGCTCACTACTCAGGGTGCTGGGTGCTCAGTACTCAGAGTGCTGGGTGCTCAGTGCTCGGGGTGCTCGGTGCTCAGTACTCAGGGTGCTGGGTGCTCAGTGCTCAGTGTGCTGGGTGCTCAGTACTCAGTGTGCTGGGTGCTCAGTGCTCAGGGTGCTGGGTGCTCAGTGCTCGGGTGATGGGTACTCAGGGCTCATGGTGCTGGGTGCTCAGTGCTCGGGGTGCTAGGTGCTCAGTGCTCAGTACTCAAGGTGCTGGGGGCTCAGTGCTCGGGGTGCTGCGTGCTCCGTGCTCAGTACTCAGGGTGCTGGGTGCTCAGTGCTCGGGGTGCTGGGTGCTCAGTGCTCAGGGTGCTGGGTGCTCAGTGCTCAGGGTGCTGGGTGCTCAGTGCTCGGGGTGTTGGTTGCTCAGTACTCAGGGTGCTGGGTGCTCAATACTCAGGGTGCTGGGTGCTCAGTGCTCGGGGTGCTGGGTGCTCAGTGCTCGGGGTGCTGGGTGCTCAGTTCTCGGGGTGCTCGGTGCTCAGTATTCAGGGTGCTGGGTGCTCAGTGCTCGGGGTGCTCAGTACTCAGGGTGCTGTGTTTCAGTGCTCAGGGTGCTGGGTGCTCAGTACTCAGGGTGCTCGGTGCTTAGTACTCAGGATGCTGGGTGCTCAGTGCTCGGGGTGCTCGGTGCTCGGTGCTCAAGGTGCTGGGTGCTCAGTACTCAGGGTGATCATTGCTCAGGGTGCTGGGTGCTCAGTACTCAGGGTGCTGGGTGGTCAGTACTCAGGGTGCTCAGTGCTCAGTAATCAGGGTGCTCCGTGCTCAGGGTGCTGGGTGCTCAGTGCTCGGGGTGCTCGGTGCTCAGTACTCAGGGTGCTGGGTGCTCAGCTCTCTGGGTGCTGGGAGCTCAGTGCTCAGGGTGCTGGGTGCTCGGTGCTCAGTACGCTGGGTGCTCAGTACTCAGTACTCAGGGTGCTAGGTGCTCAGTGCTCAGGGTGCTGGGTGCTCAGTACTCAGGGTGCTGGGTGCTCGGTGCTCAGTACGCTGGGTGCTCAGTACTCAGCGTGCTGGGTGCTCAGTACTCAGGGTGCTGGGTGCTCAGTACTCAGGGTGCTCGGTGCTCAGTACTCAGGGTGCTGGGTGCTCAGTGCTCAGGGTGCTGGGTGCTCAGTACTCAGGGTGCTAGGTGCTCAGTGCTCGGGGTGCTCGGTGCTCAGTACGCTGGGTGCTCAGTACTCAGGGTGCTGGGTGCTCAGTACTCAGGGTGCTCCGTGCTCAGTACTCAGGGTTCTGGGTGCTTAGTACTCAGGGTGCTCGGCGCTCAGTGCTCGGAGTGCTGGGTGCTCAGTGCTCAGGGTGCTGGGTGCTCAGTACTCAGGGTGCTCGGTGCTCAGTGCTCGGGGTGCTGGGTGCTCAGTACTCAGGGTGCTCGGTTCTCAGAACTCAGTGTGCTCAGTGCTCAGTACTCAGGGTGCTGGGTGCTCAGTGCTCGGGGTGCTGGGTGCTCAGTGCTCGGGGTGCTGGGTGCTCAGTGCTCGGGGTGCTGGGTGCTCAGTGCTCAGAGTGCTGGGTGCTCAGTACTCAGGGTGCTCAGTGCTCAGTACTCAGCGTGCTGGGTTCTCAGTGCTCAGGGTGCTGGGTGCTCAGTACTCAGGGTGCAGGGTGCTTAGTACTCAGTGTGCTCGGTCCTCAGTGGTCAGGGTGCTGGGTGCTCAGTACTCAGGGTGCAGGGTGCTCAGTGCTCAGGGTGCTCAGTGCTCAGTACTCAGGGTGCTCGGTGCTCAGTGCTCAGGGTGCTGGGTGCTCAGTGCTCGGGGTGCTGGGTGCTCAGTGCTCGGGGTGCTGGGTGCTCAGTGCTCAGGTGATCGGTGCTCAGTACTCAGGGTGCTCGGTGCTCAGTGCTCAGGGTGCTGGGTAATCAGTCCTCAGGGTGCTCAGTGCTCAGGGTGCTGGGTGCTCAGTGCTCAGGGTGGTGGGTTCTCAGTCCTTAGGGTGCTCAGTGCTCAGGGTGCTGGGTGCTCAGTGCTCATGGTGCTCGGTGCTCAGTACTCAGGGTGCTCAGTGCTCAGTGCTCTGGGTGCTGGGTGCTCAGTGCTCGGGGTGCTGGGTGCTCAGTGCTCAGGGTGCTGGGTTCTCAGTACTCAGGGTGCTCAGTTCTCAGGGTGCTGGGTGCTCAGTGCTCTGGGTGCTGGGTACTCAGTGCTCAGTAAACAGGGTGCTGGGTGCTCAGTCCTCTGGGTGCTGGGTGCTCAGTTCTCTGGGTGCTCAGTGCTCAGTACTCAGGGTGCTGGGTGCTCAGTACTCAGGGTGCCGGGTGCTCAGTACTCAGGGAGCTCAGTGCTCGGGGTGCAGGGTGCTCAGTACTCAGGGTGCTGGGTGCTCAGTACTCAGGGTGCTCAGTACTCAGGGTGCTGGGTGCTCAGTGCTCGGGGTGCTGGGTGCTCAGTACTCAGGGTGCTGGGTGCTCAGTGCTCAGGGTGCTGGGTGCTCAGTGCTCGGGGTGCAGGGTGCTCATTCTCCGGGTGCTGGGTGCTCAGTACTCAGGGTGCTGGGTGCTCAGTGCTCGGGGTGCTCGGTGCTCAGTACACAGCGTGCTGGGTGCTCAGTGCTCACGGTGCTGGGTGCTCAGTACTCACGGTGCTGGGTGCTCAGTGCTCAGAGTGTTGGGTGCTCAGTAATCAGGGTGCTGGGTGCTCAGTGCTCAGTGCTCAGGGTGCTCAGTGCTCAGGGTGCTGGGTGCTCAGGGTGCTGGGTGCTCAGTGCTCGGGGTGATGGGTGCTCAGTGCTCAGGGTGCTGGGTGCTCAGTGCTCAGTGCTCAGGGTGCTGGGTGCTCAGTGCTCAGTGCTCAGGGTGCTGGGTGTTCAGTACTCAGGGTGCTGGGTGCTCAGTACTCAGGGTGCTGGGTGCTCAGTGCTCAGGGTGCTGGGTGCTCAGTGCTCAGGGTGCTGGGTGCTCAGTACTCAGGGTGCTGGGTGCTCAGTACTCAGGGTGCTCGGTGCTCAGTGCTCAGGGTGCTGGGTGCTCAGTGCTCGGTATGCTGGGTGTTCAGTACTCAGGGTGCTGGGTGCTCAGTACTCAGGGTGCTGGGTGCTCAGTGCTCAGGGTGCTGGGTGCTCAGTGCTCAGGGTGCTGGGTGCTCAGTACTCAGGGTGCTGGGTGCTCAGTACTCAGGGTGCTCGGTGCTCAGTGCTCAGGGTGCTGGGTGCACAGTGCTAGGGGTGCTGGGTGCTCAGTTCTCGGGGTGCTGGGTGCTCAGTGCTCAGGGTGCTGGGTCTCAGTGCTCGGGGTACTGGGTACTCAGTCCTCAGTACACAGGGTGCTGGGTCCTCAGTGCTCGGGGTGCTGGGTGCTCAGTGCTCAGTACTCAGGGTGCTGGGTGCTCAGTGCTCGGGGTGCTGTGTGCTCAGTACTCAGGGTACTCAGTGCTCAGTACTCGGGGTGCTGGGTGCTCAGTACTCAGGGAGCTGGGTGCTCAGTACTCTGGGTGCTGGGTGCTCAGTACTCGGGTGCTGGGTGCTCAGGGCTCAGGGTGCTGGGTGCTCAGTGCTCGGGGTGCTGGGTGCTCATTGCTCAGTACTCAGGGTGCTGGGTGCTCAGTGCTCGGGGTGCTGGGTGCTCAGTGCTCAGTACTCAGGGTGCTGGGTGATCAGTGCTCAGGGTGCTGGGTGCTCAGTACTCAGTGTGCTGGGTGCTCAGTACTCAGGGTGCTGGGTGCTCAGTACTCAGGGTGCTCGGTGCTCAGTACTCAGGGTGCTGGGTGCTCAGTGCTCAGGGTGCTAGGTCCTCAGTGCTCGGGGTGCTGGGTGCTCAGTGCTCAGGGTGCTGGGTGCTCAGTACTCAGGGTGCTGGGTGCTCAGTACTCAGGGTGCTGGGTGCTCAGTACTCAGGATGCTGGGTGCTCAGTACTCTGGGTGCTGGGTGCTCAGTTCTCGGGTGATGGGTGCTCAGGGCTCAGGGTGCAGGGTGCTCAGTGCTCGGGGTGCTAGGTGCTCAGTGCTCAGTACTCAAGGTGCTGGGGGCTCAGTGCTCGGGGTGCTGGGTGCTCAGTGCTCAGTACTCAGGGTGCTGGGTGTTCAGGGCTAGGGGTGCTGGGTGCTCAGTGCTCAGGGTGCTGGGTGCTCAGTGCTCAGGGTGCTGGGTGCTCAGTGCTCGGGGTGTTGGTTGCTCAGTACTCAGGGTGCTGGGTGCTCAGTACTCAGGGTGCTGGGTGCTCAGTGCTGGGGGTGCTGGGTGCTCAGTGCTCGGGGTGCTGGGTGCTCAGTTCTCGGGGTGCTCGGTGCTCAGTACTCAGGGTGCTGGGTGCTCAGTGCTCGGGGTTCTCAGTACTAATGGTGCTGTGTGTTCAGTGCTCAGGGTGCTGGGTGCTCAGTACTCAGGGTGCTCGGTGCTTAGTACTCAGGATGCTGGGTGCTCAGTGCTCAGGGTGCTGGGTGCTCAGTACTCAGGGTGCTAGGTGCTCAGTGCTCGGGGTGCTCGGTGCTCAGTACGCTGGGTGCTCAGTACTCAGGGTGCTGGGTGCTCAGTACTCAGGGTGCTGGGTGCTCAGTACTCAGGGTTCTGGGGGCTTAGTACTCAGGGTGCTCAGTGCTCAGTGCTCGGGGTGCTGGGTGCTCAGTGCTCAGGGTGCAGGGTGCTCAGTACTCAGGGTGCTCGGTGCTCAGTGCTCGGGGTGCTGGGTGCTCAGTACTCAGGGTGCTCGGTGCTCAGTACTCAGGGTGCTCAGTGCTCAGTACTCAGGGTGCTGGGTGCTCAGTGCTCGGGGTGCTGGGTGCTCAGTGCTCGGGGTGCTGGGTGCTCAGTGCTCGGGGTGCTGGGTGCTCAGTGCTCAGAGTGCTGGGTGCTCAGTACTCAGGGTGATCCGTGCTCAGTACTCAGGGTGCTGGGTGCTCAGTACTCAGTGTGCTGGGTGCTCAGTACTCAGGGTGCTGGGTGCTCAGTACTCAGGGTGCTCGGTGCTCAGTACTCAGGGTGCTGGGTGCTCAGTGCTCTGAGTGCTAGGTCCTCAGTGCTCGGGGTGCTGGGTGCTCAGTGCTCAGGGTGCTGGGTGCTCAGTACTCAGGGTGCTGGGTGCTCAGTACTCAGGGTGCTGGGTGCTCAGTACTCAGGATGCTGGGTGCTCAGTACTCTGGGTGCTGGGTGCTCAGTTCTCGGGTGATGGGTGCTCAGGGCTCAGGGTGCAGGGTGCTCAGTGCTCGGGGTGCTAGGTGCTCAGTGCTCAGTACTCAAGGTGCTGGGGGCTCAGTGCTCGGGGTGCTGGGTGCTCAGTGCTCAGTACTCAGGGTGCTGGGTGCTCAGGGCCAGGGGTGCTGGGTGCTCAGTGCTCAGGGTGCTGGGTGCTCAGTGCTCAGGGTGCTGGGTGCTCAGTGCTCGGGGTGTTGGTTGCTCAGTACTCAGGGTGCTGGGTGCTCAGTACTCAGGGTGCTGGGTGCTCAGTGCTGGGGGTGCTGGGTGCTCAGTGCTCGGGGTGCTGGGTGCTCAGTTCTCGGGGTGCTCGGTGCTCAGTACTCAGGGTGCTGGGTGCTCAGTGCTCGGGGTGCTCAGTACTAATGGTGCTGTGTGTTCAGTGCTCAGGGTGCTGGGTGCTCAGTACTCAGGGTGCTCGGTGCTTAGTACTCAGGATGCTGGGTGCTCAGTGCTCAGGGTGCTGGGTGCTCAGTACTCAGGGTGCTAGGTGCTCAGTGCTCGGGGTGCTCGGTGCTCAGTACGCTGGGTGCTCAGTACTCAGGGTGCTGGGTGCTCAGTACTCAGGGTGCTGGGTGCTCAGTACTCAGGGTTCTGGGGGCTTAGTACTCAGGGTGCTCAGTGCTCAGTGCTCGGGGTGCTGGGTGCTCAGTGCTCAGGGTGCTGGGTGCTCAGTACTCAGGGTGCTCGGTGCTCAGTGCTCGGGGTGCTGGGTGCTCAGTACTCAGGGTGCTCGGTGCTCAGTACTCAGGGTGCTCAGTGCTCAGTACTCAGGGTGCTGGGTGCTCAGTGCTCGGGGTGCTGGGTGCTCAGTGCTCGGGGTGCTGGGTGCTCAGTGCTCGGGGTGCTGGGTGCTCAGTGCTCAGAGTGCTGGGTGCTCAGTACTCAGGGTGATCCGTGCTCAGTACTCAGGGTGCTGGGTGCTCAGTGCTCAGGGTGCTCAGTGCTCAGTACTCAGGGTGCTGGGTGCTCAGTGCTCAGGGTGCTCGGTGCTCAGTACTCAGGGTGCTCAGTGCTCAGTACTCAGCGTGCTGGGTGCTCAGTGCTCAGGGTGCTGGGTGCTCAGTACTCAAGGTGCAGGGTGCTTAGTACTCAGTGTGCTCGGTCCTCAGTGCTCAGGGTGCTGGGTGCTCAGTACTCAGGGTGCAGGGTGCTCAGTGCTCAGGGTGCTCAGTGCTCAGTACTCAGGGTGCTCGGTGCTCAGTGCTCAGGGTGCTGGGTGCTCAGTGCTCGGGGTGCTGGGTGCTCAGTGATCAGGTGATCGGTGCTCAGTACTCAGGGTGCTGGGTGCTCAGTGCTCAGGGTGCTGGGTGCTCAGTCCTCAGGGTGCTCAGTGCTCAGGGTGCTGGGTGCTCAGTGCTCAGGGTGCTGGGTGCTCAGTCCTCAGGGTGCTCAGTGCTCAGGGTGCTGGGTGCTCAGTGCTCGGGGTGCTCGGTGCTCAGTACTCAGGGTGCTCAGTGCTCAGTGCTCTGGGTGCTGGGTGCTCAGTGCTCGGGGTGCTGGGTGCTCAGTGCTCAGGGTGCTGGGTTCTCAGTACTCAGGGTGCTCAGTTCTCAGGGTGCTGGGTGCTCAGTGCTCTGGGTGCTGGGTACTCAGTGCTCAGTAAACAGGGTGCTGGGTGCTCAGTGCTCGGGGTGCTGGATGCTCAGTACTCAGGGTGCTGGGTGCTCAGTGCTCAGGGTGCTGGGTGCTCAGTACTCAGTGTGCTGGGTGCTCAGTGCTCAGGGTGCTGGGTGCTCAGTACTCAGGGTGCTGGGTACTCAGTGCTCAGGGTGCTCGGTGCTCAGTACTCGGGGTGCTGGGTGCTCATTCTCAGGGTGCTGGGTGCTCAGTGCTCGCTGTGATGGGTGCTCAGTACTCAGGGTGCTGGTTGCTCAGTGCTCAGGGTGCTGGGTGCTCAGTACTCAGGGTGCTGGGTGCTCAGTGCTCAGGGTGCTGGGTGCTCAGTACTCAGGGTGCTGGGTGCTCAGTGCTCAGGGTGCTGGGTGCTCAGTACTCAGGGTGCTGGGTGCTCAGTGCTCAGGGTGCTGGGTGCTCAGTGCTCAGGGTGCTGGGTGCTCAGTACTCAGGGTGCTGGGTGCTCGGTGCTCAGTACGCTGGGTGCTCAGTACTCAGGGTGCTGGGTGCTCAGTACTCAGGGTGCTGGGTGCTCAGTACTCAGGGTGCTCGGTGCTCAGTACTCAGGGTGCTGGGTGCTCAGTGCTCAGGGTGCTGGGTGCTCAGTACTCAGGGTGCTAGGTGCTCAGTGCTCGGGGTGCTCGGTGCTCAGTACGCTGGGTGCTCAGTACTCAGGGTGCTGGGTGCTCAGTACTCAGGGTGCTGGGTGCTCAGTACTCAGGGTGCTGGGTGCTTAGTACTCATGGTGCTGGGTGCTCAGTGCTCGGGGTGCTGGGTGCTCAGTTCTCGGGGTGCTCGGTGCTCAGTACTCAGGGTGCTGGGTGCTCAGTGCTCGGGGTGCTCAGTACTAATGGTGCTGTGTGTTCAGTGCTCAGGGTGCTGGGTGCTCAGTACTCAGGGTGCTCGGTGCTTAGTACTCAGGATGCTGGGTGCTCAGTGCTCAGGGTGCTGGGTGCTCAGTACTCAGGGTGCTAGGTGCTCAGTGCTCGGGGTGCTCGGTGCTCAGTACGCTGGGTGCTCAGTACTCAGGGTGCTGGGTGCTCAGTACTCAGGGTGCTGGGTGCTCAGTACTCAGGGTTCTGGGGGCTTAGTACTCAGGGTGCTCAGTGCTCAGTGCTCGGGGTGCTGGGTGCTCAGTGCTCAGGGTGCTGGGTGCTCAGTACTCAGGGTGCTCGGTGCTCAGTGCTCGGGGTGCTGGGTGCTCAGTACTCAGGGTGCTCGGTGCTCAGTACTCAGGGTGCTCAGTGCTCAGTACTCAGGGTGCTGGGTGCTCAGTGCTCGGGGTGCTGGGTGCTCAGTGCTCGGGGTGCTGGGTGCTCAGTGCTCGGGGTGCTGGGTGCTCAGTGCTCAGAGTGCTGGGTGCTCAGTACTCAGGGTGATCCGTGCTCAGTACTCAGGGTGCTGGGTGCTCAGTGCTCAGGGTGCTCAGTGCTCAGTACTCAGGGTGCTGGGTGCTCAGTGCTCAGGGTGCTCGGTGCTCAGTACTCAGGGTGCTCAGTGCTCAGTACTCAGCGTGCTGGGTGCTCAGTGCTCAGGGTGCTGGGTGCTCAGTACTCAAGGTGCAGGGTGCTTAGTACTCAGTGTGCTCGGTCCTCAGTGCTCAGGGTGCTGGGTGCTCAGTACTCAGGGTGCAGGGTGCTCAGTGCTCAGGGTGCTCAGTGCTCAGTACTCAGGGTGCTCGGTGCTCAGTGCTCAGGGTGCTGGGTGCTCAGTGCTCGGGGTGCTGGGTGCTCAGTGATCAGGTGATCGGTGCTCAGTACTCAGGGTGCTGGGTGCTCAGTGCTCAGGGTGCTGGGTGCTCAGTCCTCAGGGTGCTCAGTGCTCAGGGTGCTGGGTGCTCAGTGCTCAGGGTGCTGGGTGCTCAGTCCTCAGGGTGCTCAGTGCTCAGGGTGCTGGGTGCTCAGTGCTCGGGGTGCTCGGTGCTCAGTACTCAGGGTGCTCAGTGCTCAGTGCTCTGGGTGCTGGGTGCTCAGTGCTCGGGGTGCTGGGTGCTCAGTGCTCAGGGTGCTGGGTTCTCAGTACTCAGGGTGCTCAGTTCTCAGGGTGCTGGGTGCTCAGTGCTCTGGGTGCTGGGTACTCAGTGCTCAGTAAACAGGGTGCTGGGTGCTCAGTGCTCGGGGTGCTGGATGCTCAGTACTCAGGGTGCTGGGTGCTCAGTGCTCAGGGTGCTGGGTGCTCAGTACTCAGTGTGCTGGGTGCTCAGTGCTCAGGGTGCTGGGTGCTCAGTACTCAGGGTGCTGGGTACTCAGTGCTCAGGGTGCTCGGTGCTCAGTACTCGGGGTGCTGGGTGCTCATTCTCAGGGTGCTGGGTGCTCAGTGCTCGCTGTGATGGGTGCTCAGTACTCAGGGTGCTGGTTGCTCAGTGCTCAGGGTGCTGGGTGCTCAGTACTCAGGGTGCTGGGTGCTCAGTGCTCAGGGTGCTGGGTGCTCAGTACTCAGGGTGCTGGGTGCTCAGTGCTCAGGGTGCTGGGTGCTCAGTACTCAGGGTGCTGGGTGCTCAGTGCTCAGGGTGCTGGGTGCTCAGTGCTCAGGGTGCTGGGTGCTCAGTACTCAGGGTGCTGGGTGCTCGGTGCTCAGTACGCTGGGTGCTCAGTATTCAGGGTGCTGGGTGCTCAGTACTCAGGGTGCTGGGTGCTCAGTACTCAGGGTGCTCGGTGCTCAGTACTCAGGGTGCTGGGTGCTCAGTGCTCAGGGTGCTGGGTGCTCAGTACTCAGGGTGCTAGGTGCTCAGTGCTCGGGGTGCTCGGTGCTCAGTACGCTGGGTGCTCAGTACTCAGGGTGCTGGGTGCTCAGTACTCAGGGTGCTGGGTGCTCAGTACTCAGGGTGCTGGGTGCTTAGTACTCAGGGTGCTGGGTGCTCAGTGCTCGGGGTGCTGGGTGCTCAGTTCTCGGGGTGCTCGGTGCTCAGTACTCAGGGTGCTGGGTGCTCAGTGCTCGGGGTGCTCAGTACTAATGGTGCTGTGTGTTCAGTGCTCAGGGTGCTGGGTGCTCAGTACTCAGGGTGCTCGGTGCTTAGTACTCAGGATGCTGGGTGCTCAGTGCTCAGGGTGCTGGGTGCTCAGTACTCAGGGTGCTAGGTGCTCAGTGCTCGGGGTGCTCGGTGCTCAGTACGCTGGGTTCTCAGTACTCAGGGTGCTGGGTGCTCAGTACTCAGGGTGCTGGGTGCTCAGTACTCAGGGTTCTGGGGGCTTAGTACTCAGGGTGCTCAGTGCTCAGTGCTCGGGGTGCTGGGTGCTCAGTGCTCAGGGTGCTGGGTGCTCAGTACTCAGGGTGCTCGGTGCTCAGTGCTCGGGGTGCTGGGTGCTCAGTACTCAGGGTGCTCGGTGCTCAGTACTCAGGGTGCTCAGTGCTCAGTACTCAGGGTGCTGGGTGCTCAGTGCTCGGGGTGCTGGGTGCTCAGTGCTCGGGGTGCTGGGTGCTCAGTGCTCGGGGTGCTGGGTGCTCAGTGCTCAGAGTGCTGGGTGCTCAGTACTCAGGGTGATCCGTGCTCAGTACTCAGGGTGCTGGGTGCTCAGTGCTCAGGGTGCTCAGTGCTCAGTACTCAGGGTGCTGGGTGCTCAGTGCTCAGGGTGCTCGGTGCTCAGTACTCAGGGTGCTCAGTGCTCAGTACTCAGCGTGCTGGGTGCTCAGTGCTCAGGGTGCTGGGTGCTCAGTACTCAAGGTGCAGGGTGCTTAGTACTCAGTGTGCTCGGTCCTCAGTGCTCAGGGTGCTGGGTGCTCAGTACTCAGGGTGCAGGGTGCTCAGTGCTCAGGGTGCTCAGTGCTCAGTACTCAGGGTGCTCGGTGCTCAGTGCTCAGGGTGCTGGGTGCTCAGTGCTCGGGGTGCTGGGTGCTCAGTGATCAGGTGATCGGTGCTCAGTACTCAGGGTGCTGGGTGCTCAGTGCTCAGGGTGCTGGGTGCTCAGTCCTCAGGGTGCTCAGTGCTCAGGGTGCTGGGTGCTCAGTGCTCAGGGTGCTGGGTGCTCAGTCCTCAGGGTGCTCAGTGCTCAGGGTGCTGGGTGCTCAGTGCTCGGGGTGCTCGGTGCTCAGTACTCAGGGTGCTCAGTGCTCAGTGCTCTGGGTGCTGGGTGCTCAGTGCTCGGGGTGCTGGGTGCTCAGTGCTCAGGGTGCTGGGTTCTCAGTACTCAGGGTGCTCAGTTCTCAGGGTGCTGGGTGCTCAGTGCTCTGGGTGCTGGGTACTCAGTGCTCAGTAAACAGGGTGCTGGGTGCTCAGTGCTCGGGGTGCTGGATGCTCAGTACTCAGGGTGCTGGGTGCTCAGTGCTCAGGGTGCTGGGTGCTCAGTACTCAGTGTGCTGGGTGCTCAGTGCTCAGGGTGCTGGGTGCTCAGTACTCAGGGTGCTGGGTACTCAGTGCTCAGGGTGCTCGGTGCTCAGTACTCGGGGTGCTGGGTGCTCATTCTCAGGGTGCTGGGTGCTCAGTGCTCGCTGTGATGGGTGCTCAGTACTCAGGGTGCTGGTTGCTCAGTGCTCAGGGTGCTGGGTGCTCAGTACTCAGGGTGCTGGGTGCTCAGTGCTCAGGGTGCTGGGTGCTCAGTACTCAGGGTGCTGGGTGCTCAGTGCTCAGGGTGCTGGGTGCTCAGTACTCAGGGTGCTGGGTGCTCAGTGCTCAGGGTGCTGGGTGCTCAGTGCTCAGGGTGCTGGGTGCTCAGTACTCAGGGTGCTGGGTGCTCGGTGCTCAGTACGCTGGGTGCTCAGTACTCAGGGTGCTGGGTGCTCAGTACTCAGGGTGCTGGGTGCTCAGTACTCAGGGTGCTCGGTGCTCAGTACTCAGGGTGCTGGGTGCTCAGTGCTCAGGGTGCTGGGTGCTCAGTACTCAGGGTGCTAGGTGCTCAGTGCTCGGGGTGCTCGGTGCTCAGTACGCTGGGTGCTCAGTACTCAGGGTGCTGGTGCTCAGTACTCAGGGTGCTGGGTGCTCAGTACTCAGGGTGCTGGGTGCTTAGTACTCAGGGTGCTGGGTGCTCAGTGCTCGGGGTGCTGGGTGCTCAGTTCTCGGGGTGCTCGGTGCTCAGTACTCAGGGTGCTGGGTGCTCAGTGCTCGGGGTGCTCAGTACTAATGGTGCTGTGTGTTCAGTGCTCAGGGTGCTGGGTGCTCAGTACTCAGGGTGCTCGGTGCTTAGTACTCAGGATGCTGGGTGCTCAGTGCTCAGGGTGCTGGGTGCTCAGTACTCAGGGTGCTAGGTGCTCAGTGCTCGGGGTGCTCGGTGCTCAGTACGCTGGGTGCTCAGTACTCAGGGTGCTGGGTGCTCAGTACTCAGGGTGCTGGGTGCTCAGTACTCAGGGTTCTGGGGGCTTAGTACTCAGGGTGCTCAGTGCTCAGTGCTCGGGGTGCTGGGTGCTCAGTGCTCAGGGTGCTGGGTGCTCAGTACTCAGGGTGCTCGGTGCTCAGTGCTCGGGGTGCTGGGTGCTCAGTACTCAGGGTGCTCGGTGCTCAGTACTCAGGGTGCTCAGTGCTCAGTACTCAGGGTGCTGGGTGCTCAGTGCTCGGGGTGCTGGGTGCTCAGTGCTCGGGGTGCTGGGTGCTCAGTGCTCGGGGTGCTCGGTGCTCAGTGCTCAGGGTGCTGGGTGCTCAGTGCTCGGTATGCTGGGTGTTCAGTACTCAGGGTGCTGGGTGCTCAGTACTCAGGGTGCTGGGTGCTCAGTGCTCAGGGTGCTGGGTGCTCAGTGCTCAGGGTGCTGGGTGCTCAGTACTCAGGGTGCTGGGTGCTCAGTACTCAGGGTGCTCGGTGCTCAGTGCTCAGGGTGCTGGGTGCACAGTGCTAGGGGTGCTGGGTGCTCAGTTCTCGGGGTGCTGGGTGCTCAGTGCTCAGGGTGCTGGGTCTCAGTGCTCGGGGTACTGGGTACTCAGTCCTCAGTACACAGGGTGCTGGGTCCTCAGTGCTCGGGGTGCTGGGTGCTCAGTGCTCAGTACTCAGGGTGCTGGGTGCTCAGTGCTCGGGGTGCTGTGTGCTCAGTACTCAGGGTACTCAGTGCTCAGTACTCGGGGTGCTGGGTGCTCAGTACTCAGGGAGCTGGGTGCTCAGTACTCTGGGTGCTGGGTGCTCAGTACTCGGGTGCTGGGTGCTCAGGGCTCAGGGTGCTGGGTGCTCAGTGCTCGGGGTGCTGGGTGCTCATTGCTCAGTACTCAGGGTGCTGGGTGCTCAGTGCTCGGGGTGCTGGGTGCTCAGTGCTCAGTACTCAGGGTGCTGGGTGATCAGTGCTCAGGGTGCTGGGTGCTCAGTACTCAGTGTGCTGGGTGCTCAGTACTCAGGGTGCTGGGTGCTCAGTACTCAGGGTGCTCGGTGCTCAGTACTCAGGGTGCTGGGTGCTCAGTGCTCAGGGTGCTAGGTCCTCAGTGCTCGGGGTGCTGGGTGCTCAGTGCTCAGGGTGCTGGGTGCTCAGTACTCAGGGTGCTGGGTGCTCAGTACTCAGGGTGCTGGGTGCTCAGTACTCAGGATGCTGGGTGCTCAGTACTCTGGGTGCTGGGTGCTCAGTTCTCGGGTGATGGGTGCTCAGGGCTCAGGGTGCAGGGTGCTCAGTGCTCGGGGTGCTAGGTGCTCAGTGCTCAGTACTCAAGGTGCTGGGGGCTCAGTGCTCGGGGTGCGGGGTGCTCAGTGCTCAGTACTCAGGGTGCTGGGTGTTCAGGGCTAGGGGTGCTGGGTGCTCAGTGCTCAGGGTGCTGGGTGCTCAGTGCTCAGGGTGCTGGGTGCTCAGTGCTCGGGGTGTTGGTTGCTCAGTACTCAGGGTGCTGGGTGCTCAGTACTCAGGGTGCTGGGTGCTCAGTGCTGGGGGTGCTGGGTGCTCAGTGCTCGGGGTGCTGGGTGCTCAGTTCTCGGGGTGCTCGGTGCTCAGTACTCAGGGTGCTGGGTGCTCAGTGCTCGGGGTTCTCAGTACTAATGGTGCTGTGTGTTCAGTGCTCAGGGTGCTGGGTGCTCAGTACTCAGGGTGCTCGGTGCTTAGTACTCAGGATGCTGGGTGCTCAGTGCTCAGGGTGCTGGGTGCTCAGTACTCAGGGTGCTAGGTGCTCAGTGCTCGGGGTGCTCGGTGCTCAGTACGCTGGGTGCTCAGTACTCAGGGTGCTGGGTGCTCAGTACTCAGGGTGCTGGGTGCTCAGTACTCAGGGTTCTGGGGGCTTAGTACTCAGGGTGCTCAGTGCTCAGTGCTCGGGGTGCTGGGTGCTCAGTGCTCAGGGTGCTGGGTGTTCAGTACTCAGGGTGCTCGGTGCTCAGTGCTCGGGGTGCTGGGTGCTCAGTACTCAGGGTGCTCGGTGCTCAGTACTCAGGGTGCTCAGTGCTCAGTACTCAGGGTGCTGGGTGCTCAGTGCTCGGGGTGCTGGGTGCTCAGTGCTCGGGGTGCTGGGTGCTCAGTGCTCGGGGTGCTGGGTGCTCAGTGCTCAGAGTGCTGGGTGCTCAGTACTCAGGGTGATCCGTGCTCAGTACTCAGGGTGCTGGGTGCTCAGTACTCAGTGTGCTGGGTGCTCAGTACTCAGGGTGCTGGGTGCTCAGTACTCAGGGTGCTCGGTGCTCAGTACTCAGGGTGCTGGGTGCTCAGTGCTCTGAGTGCTAGGTCCTCAGTGCTCGGGGTGCTGGGTGCTCAGTGCTCAGGGTGCTGGGTGCTCAGTACTCAGGGTGCTGGGTGCTCAGTACTCAGGGTGCTGGGTGCTCAGTACTCAGGATGCTGGGTGCTCAGTACTCTGGGTGCTGGGTGCTCAGTTCTCGGGTGATGGGTGCTCAGGGCTCAGTGTGCAGGGTGCTCAGTGCTCGGGGTGCTAGGTGCTCAGTGCTCAGTACTCAAGGTGCTGGGGGCTCAGTGCTCGGGGTGCTGGGTGCTCAGTGCTCAGTACTCAGGGTGCTGGGTGCTCAGGGCCAGGGGTGCTGGGTGCTCAGTGCTCAGGGTGCTGGGTGCTCAGTGCTCAGGGTGCTGGGTGCTCAGTGCTCGGGGTGTTGGTTGCTCAGTACTCAGGGTGCTGGGTGCTCAGTACTCAGGGTGCTGGGTGCTCAGTGCTGGGGGTGCTGGGTGCTCAGTGCTCGGGGTGCTGGGTGCTCAGTTCTCGGGGTGCTCGGTGCTCAGTACTCAGGGTGCTGGGTGCTCAGTGCTCGGGGTGCTCAGTACTAATGGTGCTGTGTGTTCAGTGCTCAGGGTGCTGGGTGCTCAGTACTCAGGGTGCTCGGTGCTTAGTACTCAGGATGCTGGGTGCTCAGTGCTCAGGGTGCTGGGTGCTCAGTACTCAGGGTGCTAGGTGCTCAGTGCTCGGGGTGCTCGGTGCTCAGTACGCTGGGTGCTCAGTACTCAGGGTGCTGGGTGCTCAGTACTCAGGGTGCTGGGTGCTCAGTACTCAGGGTTCTGGGGGCTTAGTACTCAGGGTGCTCAGTGCTCAGTGCTCGGGGTGCTGGGTGCTCAGTGCTCAGGGTGCTGGGTGCTCAGTACTCAGGGTGCTCGGTGCTCAGTGCTCGGGGTGCTGGGTGCTCAGTACTCAGGGTGCTCGGTGCTCAGTACTCAGGGTGCTCAGTGCTCAGTACTCAGGGTGCTGGGTGCTCAGTGCTCGGGGTGCTGGGTGCTCAGTGCTCGGGGTGCTGGGTGCTCAGTGCTCGGGGTGCTGGGTGCTCAGTGCTCAGAGTGCTGGGTGCTCAGTACTCAGGGTGATCCGTGCTCAGTACTCAGGGTGCTGGGTGCTCAGTGCTCAGGGTGCTCAGTGCTCAGTACTCAGGGTGCTGGGTGCTCAGTGCTCAGGGTGCTCGGTGCTCAGTACTCAGGGTGCTCAGTGCTCAGTACTCAGCGTGCTGGGTGCTCAGTGCTCAGGGTGCTGGGTGCTCAGTACTCAAGGTGCAGGGTGCTTAGTACTCAGTGTGCTCGGTCCTCAGTGCTCAGGGTGCTGGGTGCTCAGTACTCAGGGTGCAGGGTGCTCAGTGCTCAGGGTGCTCAGTGCTCAGTACTCAGGGTGCTCGGTGCTCAGTGCTCAGGGTGCTGGGTGCTCAGTGCTCGGGGTGCTGGGTGCTCAGTGATCAGGTGATCGGTGCTCAGTACTCAGGGTGCTGGGTGCTCAGTGCTCAGGGTGCTGGGTGCTCAGTCCTCAGGGTGCTCAGTGCTCAGGGTGCTGGGTGCTCAGTGCTCAGGGTGCTGGGTGCTCAGTCCTCAGGGTGCTCAGTGCTCAGGGTGCTGGGTGCTCAGTGCTCGGGGTGCTCGGTGCTCAGTACTCAGGGTGCTCAGTGCTCAGTGCTCTGGGTGCTGGGTGCTCAGTGCTCGGGGTGCTGGGTGCTCAGTGCTCAGGGTGCTGGGTTCTCAGTACTCAGGGTGCTCAGTTCTCAGGGTGCTGGGTGCTCAGTGCTCTGGGTGCTGGGTACTCAGTGCTCAGTAAACAGGGTGCTGGGTGCTCAGTGCTCGGGGTGCTGGATGCTCAGTACTCAGGGTGCTGGGTGCTCAGTGCTCAGGGTGCTGGGTGCTCAGTACTCAGTGTGCTGGGTGCTCAGTGCTCAGGGTGCTGGGTGCTCAGTACTCAGGGTGCTGGGTACTCAGTGCTCAGGGTGCTCGGTGCTCAGTACTCGGGGTGCTGGGTGCTCATTCTCAGGGTGCTGGGTGCTCAGTGCTCGCTGTGATGGGTGCTCAGTACTCAGGGTGCTGGTTGCTCAGTGCTCAGGGTGCTGGGTGCTCAGTACTCAGGGTGCTGGGTGCTCAGTGCTCAGGGTGCTGGGTGCTCAGTACTCAGGGTGCTGGGTGCTCAGTGCTCAGGGTGCTGGGTGCTCAGTACTCAGGGTGCTGGGTGCTCAGTGCTCAGGGTGCTGGGTGCTCAGTGCTCAGGGTGCTGGGTGCTCAGTACTCAGGGTGCTGGGTGCTCGGTGCTCAGTACGCTGGGTGCTCAGTACTCAGGGTGCTGGGTGCTCAGTACTCAGGGTGCTGGGTGCTCAGTACTCAGGGTGCTCGGTGCTCAGTACTCAGGGTGCTGGGTGCTCAGTGCTCAGGGTGCTGGGTGCTCAGTACTCAGGGTGCTAGGTGCTCAGTGCTCGGGGTGCTCGGTGCTCAGTACGCTGGGTGCTCAGTACTCAGGGTGCTGGGTGCTCAGTACTCAGGGTGCTGGGTGCTCAGTACTCAGGGTGCTGGGTGCTTAGTACTCAGGGTGCTGGGTGCTCAGTGCTCGGGGTGCTGGGTGCTCAGTGCTTGGGGTGCTCGGTGCTCAGTGCTCGGGGTGCTTGGTGCTCAGTAATCAGGGTGCTTTGTGCTCAGTACTCGTTGTGCTGGGTGCTCAGTGCTCAGGGTGCTGGGTGCTCAGTACTCAGGGTGTTCGGTGCTCAGTGCTCGGGGTGCTGGGTGCTCAGTACTCAGGGTGCTGGGTGCTCAGTACTCAGGGTGCTGGGTGCTCAGTGCTCAGGGTGCTCGGTGCTCAGTACTCACGGTGCTGGGTACTCAGTGCTCACGGTGCTCATTCTCAGGGTGCTGGGTGCTCAGTACTCAGGGTGCTGGGTGCTCAGTGCTCGGGGTGCTGGGTGCTCAGTGCTCGGGGTGCTCGGTGCTCAGTACTCAGGGTGCTGGGTGCTCAGTACTCAGGGTGCTCAGTGCTCGGGGAGCTCAGGGCTCAGTACTCAGGGTGCTGGGTGCTCAGTGCTCGGGGTGCTCGGTACTCAGTACTCAGGGTCCTGGGTGCTCAGTGCTCAGGGTGCTGGGTGCTCAGTACTCAGGGTTCTGGGTGCTCAGTACTCAGGGTGCTAAGAGCTCAGGGTGCTCAGTGCTCGGGGTGCTGGATGCTCAGTGCTCAGTGCACAGGGTGCTGGGTGCTCAGTCCTCTGGTTGCTGGGTGCTCAGTTCTCTGGGTGCTCAGTGCTCAGTACTCAGGGTGCTGGGTGCTCAGTACTCAGGGAGCTGGGTGCTCAGTACTCAGGGAGCTCAGTGCTCGGGGTGCAGGGTGCTCAGTACTCAGGGTGCTGGGTGCTCAGTACTCAGGGTGCTCAGTACTCAGGGTGCTGGGTGCTCAGTGCTCGGGGTGCTGGGTGCTCAGTACTCAGGGTGCTGGGTGCTCAGTGCTCAGGGTGCTGGGTGCTCAGTGCTCGGGGTGCTGGGTGCTCATTCTCGGGGTGCTGGGTGCTCAGTACTCAGGGTGCTGGGTGCTCAGTGCTCGGGGTGCTGGGTGCTCAGTGCTCAGTACTCAGGGTGCTGGGTGATCAGTGCTCAGGGTGCTGGGTGCTCAGTACTCAGTGTGCTGGGTGCCCAGTACTCAGGGCGCTGGGTGCTCAGTACTCAGGGTGCTCGGTGCTCAGTACTCAGGGTGCTGGGTGCTCAGTGCTCAGGGTGCTAGGTCCTCAGTGCTCGGGGTGCTGGGTGCTCAGTGCTCAGGGTGCTGGGTGCTCAGTACTCAGGGTGCTGGGTGCTCAGTACTCAGGGTGCTGGGTGCTCAGTACTCAGGATGCTGGGTGCTCAGTACTCTGGGTGCTGGGTGCTCAGTTCTCGGGTGATGGGTGCTCAGGGCTCAGGGTGCAGGGTGCTCAGTGCTCGGGGTGCTAGGTGCTCAGTGCTCAGTACTCAAGGTGCTGGGGGCTCAGTGCTCGGGGTGCTGGGTGCTCAGTGCTCAGTACTCAGGGTGCTGGGTGCTCAGGGCTAGGGGTGCTGGGTGCTCAGTCCTCAGGGTGCTGGGTGCTCAGTGCTCAGGGTGCTGGGTGCTCAGTGCTCGGGGTGTTGGTTGCTCAGTACTCAGGGTGCTGGGTGCTCAGTACTCAGGGTGCTGGGTGCTCAGTGCTGGGGGGTGCTGGGTGCTCAGTGCTCGGGGTGCTGGGTGCTCAGTTCTCGGGGTGCTCGGTGCTCAGTACTCAGGGTGCTGGGTGCTCAGTGCTCGGGGTGCTCAGTACTAATGGTGCTGTGTGTTCAGTGCTCAGGGTGCTGGGTGCTCAGTACTCAGGGTGCTCGGTGCTTAGTACTCAGGATGCTGGGTGCTCAGTGCTCAGGGTGCTGGGTGCTCAGTACTCAGGGTGCTAGGTGCTCAGTGCTCGGGGTGCTCGGTGCTCAGTACGCTGGGTGCTCAGTACTCAGGGTGCTGGGTGCTCAGTACTCAGGGTGCTGGGTGCTCAGTACTAAGGGTTCTGGGGGCTTAGTACTCAGGGTGCTCAGTGCTCAGTGCTCGGGGTGCTGGGTGCTCAGTGCTCAGGGTGCTGGGTGCTCAGTACTCAGGGTGCTCGGTGCTCAGTGCTCGGGGTGCTGGGTGCTCAGTACTCAGGGTGCTCGGTGCTCAGTACTCAGGGTGCTCAGTGCTCAGTACTCAGGGTGCTGGGTGCTCAGTGCTCGGGGTGCTGGGTGCTCAGTGCTCGGGGTGCTGGGTGCTCAGTGCTCGGGGTGCTGGGTGCTCAGTGCTCAGAGTGCTGGGTGCTCAGTACTCAGGGTGATCCGTGCTCAGTACTCAGGGTGCTGGGTGCTCAGTACTCAGTGTGCTGGGTGCTCAGTACTCAGGGTGCTGGGTGCTCAGTACTCAGGGTGCTCGGTGCTCAGTACTCAGGGTGCTGGGTGCTCAGTGCTCTGAGTGCTAGGTCCTCAGTGCTCGGGGTGCTGGGTGCTCAGTGCTCAGGGTGCTGGGTGCTCAGTACTCAGGGTGCTGGGTGCTCAGTACTCAGGGTGCTGGGTGCTCAGTACTCAGGATGCTGGGTGCTCAGTACTCTGGGTGCTGGGTGCTCAGTTCTCGGGTGATGGGTGCTCAGGGCTCAGGGTGCAGGGTGCTCAGTGCTCGGGGTGCTAGGTGCTCAGTGCTCAGTACTCAAGGTGCTGGGGGCTCAGTGCTCGGGGTGCTGGGTGCTCAGTGCTTAGTACTCAGGGTGCTGGGTGCTCAGGGCTAGGGGTGCTGGGTGCTCAGTGCTCAGGGTGCTGGGTGCTCAGTGCTCAGGGTGCTGGGTGCTCAGTGCTCGGGGTGTTGGTTGCTCAGTACTCAGGGTGCTGGGTGCTCAGTACTCAGGGTGCTGGGTGCTCAGTGCTGGGGGTGCTGGGTGCTCAGTGCTCGGGGTGCTGGGTGCTCAGTTCTCGGGGTGCTCGGTGCTCAGTACTCAGGGTGCTGGGTGCTCAGTGCTCGGGGTGCTCAGTACTAATGGTGCTGTGTGTTCAGTGCTCAGGGTGCTGGGTGCTCAGTACTCAGGGTGCTCGGTGCTTAGTACTCAGGATGCTGGGTGCTCAGTGCTCAGGGTGCTGGGTGCTCAGTACTCAGTGTGCTAGGTGCTCAGTGCTCGGGGTGCTCGGTGCTCAGTACGCTGGGTGCTCAGTACTCAGGGTGCTGGGTGCTCAGTACTCAGGGTGCTGGGTGCTCAGTACTCAGGGTTCTGGGGGCTTAGTACTCAGGGTGCTCAGTGCTCAGTGCTCGGGGTGCTGGGTGCTCAGTGCTCAGGGTGCTGGGTGCTCAGTACTCAGGGTGCTCGGTGCTCAGTGCTCGGGGTGCTGGGTGCTCAGTACTCAGGGTGCTCGGTGCTCAGTACTCAGGGTGCTCAGTGCTCAGTACTCAGGGTGCTGGGTGCTCAGTGCTCGGGGTGCTGGGTGCTCAGTGCTCGGGGTGCTGGGTGCTCAGTGCTCGGGGTGCTGGGTGCTAAGTGCTCAGAGTGCTGGGTGCTCAGTACTCAGGGTGATCCGTGCTCAGTACTCAGGGTGCTGGGTGCTCAGTGCTCAGGGTGCTCAGTGCTCAGTACTCAGGGTGCTGGGTGCTCAGTGCTCAGGGTGCTCGGTGCTCAGTACTCAGGGTGCTCAGTGCTCAGTACTCAGCGTGCTGGGTGCTCAGTGCTCAGGGTGCTGCGTGCTCAGTACTCAAGGTGCAGGGTGCTTAGTACTCAGTGTGCTCGGTCCTCAGTGCTCAGGGTGCTGGGTGCTCAGTACTCAGGGTGCAGGGTGCTCAGTGCTCAGGGTGCTCAGTGCTCAGTACTCAGGGTGCTCGGTGCTCAGTGCTCAGGGTGCTGGGTGCTCAGTGCTCGGGGTGCTGGGTGCTCAGTGCTCAGGTGATCGGTGCTCAGTACTCAGGGTGCTGGGTGCTCAGTGCTCAGGGTGCTGGGTGCTCAGTCCTCAGGGTGCTCAGTGCTCAGGGTGCTGGGTGCTCAGTGCTCAGGGTGCTGGGTGCTCAGTCCTCAGGGTGCTCAGTGCTCAGGGTGCTGGGTGCTCAGTGCTCGGGGTGCTCGGTGCTCAGTACTCAGGGTGCTCAGTGCTCAGTGCTCTGGGTGCTGGGTGCTCAGTGCTCGGGGTGCTGGGTGCTCAGTGCTCAGGGTGCTGGGTTCTCAGTACTCAGGGTGCTCAGTTCTCAGGGTGCTGGGTGCTCAGTGCTCTGGGTGCTGGGTACTCAGTGCTCAGTAAACAGGGTGCTGGGTGCTCAGTGCTCGGGGTGCTGGATGCTCAGTACTCAGGGTGCTGGGTGCTCAGTGCTCAGGGTGCTGGGTGCTCAGTACTCAGTGTGCTGGGTGCTCAGTGCTCAGGGTGCTGGGTGCTCAGTACTCAGGGTGCTGGGTACTCAGTGCTCAGGGTGCTCGGTGCTCAGTACTCGGGGTGCTGGGTGCTCATTCTCAGGGTGCTGGGTGCTCAGTGCTCGCTGTGATGGGTGCTCAGTACTCAGGGTGCTGGTTGCTCAGTGCTCAGGGTGCTGGGTGCTCAGTACTCAGGGTGCTGGGTGCTCAGTGCTCAGGGTGCTGGGTGCTCAGTACTCAGGGTGCTGGGTGCTCAGTGCTCAGGGTGCTGGGTGCTCAGTACTCAGGGTGCTGGGTGCTCAGTGCTCAGGGTGCTGGGTGCTCAGTGCTCAGGGTGCTGGGTGCTCAGTACTCAGGGTGCTGGGTGCTCGGTGCTCAGTACGCTGGGTGCTCAGTACTCAGGGTGCTGGGTGCTCAGTACTCAGGGTGCTGGGTGCTCAGTACTCAGGGTGCTCGGTGCTCAGTACTCAGGGTGCTGGGTGCTCAGTGCTCAGGGTGCTGGGTGCTCAGTACTCAGGGTGCTAGGTGCTCAGTGCTCGGGGTGCTCGGTGCTCAGTACGCTGGGTGCTCAGTACTCAGGGTGCTGGGTGCTCAGTACTCAGGGTGCTGGGTGCTCAGTACTCAGGGTGCTGGGTGCTTAGTACTCAGGGTGCTGGGTGCTCAGTGCTCGGGGTGCTGGGTGCTCAGTGCTTGGGGTGCTCGGTGCTCAGTGCTCGGGGTGCTTGGTGCTCAGTAATCAGGGTGCTTTGTGCTCAGTACTCGTTGTGCTGGGTGCTCAGTGCTCAGGGTGCTGGGTGCTCAGTACTCAGGGTGTTCGGTGCTCAGTGCTCGGGGTGCTGGGTGCTCAGTACTCAGGGTGCTGGGTGCTCAGTACTCAGGGTGCTGGGTGCTCAGTGCTCAGGGTGCTCGGTGCTCAGTACTCACGGTGCTGGGTACTCAGTGCTCACGGTGCTCATTCTCAGGGTGCTGGGTGCTCAGTACTCAGGGTGCTGGGTGCTCAGTGCTCGGGGTGCTGGGTGCTCAGTGCTCGGGGTGCTCGGTGCTCAGTACTCAGGGTGCTGGGTGCTCAGTACTCAGGGTGCTCAGTGCTCGGGGAGCTCAGGGCTCAGTACTCAGGGTGCTGGGTGCTCAGTGCTCGGGGTGCTCGGTACTCAGTACTCAGGGTCCTGGGTGCTCAGTGCTCAGGGTGCTGGGTGCTCAGTACTCAGGGTTCTGGGTGCTCAGTACTCAGGGTGCTAAGAGCTCAGGGTGCTCAGTGCTCGGGGTGCTGGATGCTCAGTGCTCAGTGCACAGGGTGCTGGGTGCTCAGTCCTCTGGTTGCTGGGTGCTCAGTTCTCTGGGTGCTCAGTGCTCAGTACTCAGGGTGCTGGGTGCTCAGTACTCAGGGAGCTGGGTGCTCAGTACTCAGGGAGCTCAGTGCTCGGGGTGCAGGGTGCTCAGTACTCAGGGTGCTGGGTGCTCAGTACTCAGGGTGCTCAGTACTCAGGGTGCTGGGTGCTCAGTGCTCGGGGTGCTGGGTGCTCAGTACTCAGGGTGCTGGGTGCTCAGTGCTCAGGGTGCTGGGTGCTCAGTGCTCGGGGTGCTGGGTGCTCATTCTCGGGGTGCTGGGTGCTCAGTACTCAGGGTGCTGGGTGCTCAGTGCTCGGGGTGCTGGGTGCTCAGTGCTCAGTACTCAGGGTGCTGGGTGATCAGTGCTCAGGGTGCTGGGTGCTCAGTACTCAGTGTGCTGGGTGCCCAGTACTCAGGGTGCTGGGTGCTCAGTACTCAGGGTGCTCGGTGCTCAGTACTCAGGGTGCTGGGTGCTCAGTGCTCAGGGTGCTAGGTCCTCAGTGCTCGGGGTGCTGGGTGCTCAGTGCTCAGGGTGCTGGGTGCTCAGTACTCAGGGTGCTGGGTGCTCAGTACTCAGGGTGCTGGGTGCTCAGTACTCAGGATGCTGGGTGCTCAGTACTCTGGGTGCTGGGTGCTCAGTTCTCGGGTGATGGGTGCTCAGGGCTCAGGGTGCAGGGTGCTCAGTGCTCGGGGTGCTAGGTGCTCAGTGCTCAGTACTCAAGGTGCTGGGGGCTCAGTGCTCGGGGTGCTGGGTGCTCAGTGCTCAGTACTCAGGGTGCTGGGTGCTCAGGGCTAGGGGTGCTGGGTGCTCAGTCCTCAGGGTGCTGGGTGCTCAGTGCTCAGGGTGCTGGGTGCTCAGTGCTCGGGGTGTTGGTTGCTCAGTACTCAGGGTGCTGGGTGCTCAGTACTCAGGGTGCTGGGTGCTCAGTGCTGGGGGGTGCTGGGTGCTCAGTGCTCGGGGTGCTGGGTGCTCAGTTCTCGGGGTGCTCGGTGCTCAGTACTCAGGGTGCTGGGTGCTCAGTGCTCGGGGTGCTCAGTACTAATGGTGCTGTGTGTTCAGTGCTCAGGGTGCTGGGTGCTCAGTACTCAGGGTGCTCGGTGCTTAGTACTCAGGATGCTGGGTGCTCAGTGCTCAGGGTGCTGGGTGCTCAGTACTCAGGGTGCTAGGTGCTCAGTGCTCGGGGTGCTCGGTGCTCAGTACGCTGGGTGCTCAGTACTCAGGGTGCTGGGTGCTCAGTACTCAGGGTGCTGGGTGCTCAGTACTAAGGGTTCTGGGGGCTTAGTACTCAGGGTGCTCAGTGCTCAGTGCTCGGGGTGCTGGGTGCTCAGTGCTCAGGGTGCTGGGTGCTCAGTACTCAGGGTGCTCGGTGCTCAGTGCTCGGGGTGCTGGGTGCTCAGTACTCAGGGTGCTCGGTGCTCAGTACTCAGGGTGCTCAGTGCTCAGTACTCAGGGTGCTGGGTGCTCAGTGCTCGGGGTGCTGGGTGCTCAGTGCTCGGGGTGCTGGGTGCTCAGTGCTCGGGGTGCTGGGTGCTCAGTGCTCAGAGTGCTGGGTGCTCAGTACTCAGGGTGATCCGTGCTCAGTACTCAGGGTGCTGGGTGCTCAGTACTCAGTGTGCTGGGTGCTCAGTACTCAGGGTGCTGGGTGCTCAGTACTCAGGGTGCTCGGTGCTCAGTACTCAGGGTGCTGGGTGCTCAGTGCTCTGAGTGCTAGGTCCTCAGTGCTCGGGGTGCTGGGTGCTCAGTGCTCAGGGTGCTGGGTGCTCAGTACTCAGGGTGCTGGGTGCTCAGTACTCAGGGTGCTGGGTGCTCAGTACTCAGGATGCTGGGTGCTCAGTACTCTGGGTGCTGGGTGCTCAGTTCTCGGGTGATGGGTGCTCAGGGCTCAGGGTGCAGGGTGCTCAGTGCTCGGGGTGCTAGGTGCTCAGTGCTCAGTACTCAAGGTGCTGGGGGCTCAGTGCTCGGGGTGCTGGGTGCTCAGTGCTTAGTACTCAGGGTGCTGGGTGCTCAGGGCTAGGGGTGCTGGGTGCTCAGTGCTCAGGGTGCTGGGTGCTCAGTGCTCAGTGTGCTGGGTGCTCAGTGCTCGGGGTGTTGGTTGCTCAGTACTCAGGGTGCTGGGTGCTCAGTACTCAGGGTGCTGGGTGCTCAGTGCTGGGGGTGCTGGGTGCTCAGTGCTCGGGGTGCTGGGTGCTCAGTTCTCGGGGTGCTCGGTGCTCAGTACTCAGGGTGCTGGGTGCTCAGTGCTCGGGGTGCTCAGTACTAATGGTGCTGTGTGTTCAGTGCTCAGGGTGCTGGGTGCTCAGTACTCAGGGTGCTCGGTGCTTAGTACTTAGGATGCTGGGTGCTCAGTGCTCAGGGTGCTGGGTGCTCAGTACTCAGTGTGCTAGGTGCTCAGTGCTCGGGGTGCTCGGTGCTCAGTACGCTGGGTGCTCAGTACTCAGGGTGCTGGGTGCTCAGTACTCAGGGTGCTGGGTGCTCAGTACTCAGGGTTCTGGGGGCTTAGTACTCAGGGTGCTCAGTGCTCAGTGCTCGGGGTGCTGGGTGCTCAGTGCTCAGGGTGCTGGGTGCTCAGTACTCAGGGTGCTCGGTGCTCAGTGCTCGGGGTGCTGGGTGCTCAGTACTCAGGGTGCTCGGTGCTCAGTACTCAGGGTGCTCAGTGCTCAGTACTCAGGGTGCTGGGTGCTCAGTGCTCGGGGTGCTGGGTGCTCAGTGCTCGGGGTGCTGGGTGCTCAGTGCTCGGGGTGCTGGGTGCTAAGTGCTCAGAGTGCTGGGTGCTCAGTACTCAGGGTGATCCGTGCTCAGTACTCAGGGTGCTGGGTGCTCAGTGCTCAGGGTGCTCAGTGCTCAGTACTCAGGGTGCTGGGTGCTCAGTGCTCAGGGTGCTCGGTGCTCAGTACTCAGGGTGCTCAGTGCTCAGTACTCAGCGTGCTGGGTGCTCAGTGCTCAGGGTGCTGCGTGCTCAGTACTCAAGGTGCAGGGTGCTTAGTACTCAGTGTGCTCGGTCCTCAGTGCTCAGGGTGCTGGGTGCTCAGTACTCAGGGTGCAGGGTGCTCAGTGCTCAGGGTGCTCAGTGCTCAGTACTCAGGGTGCTCGGTGCTCAGTGCTCAGGGTGCTGGGTGCTCAGTGCTCGGGGTGCTGGGTGCTCAGTGCTCAGGTGATCGGTGCTCAGTACTCAGGGTGCTGGGTGCTCAGTGCTCAGGGTGCTGGGTGCTCAGTCCTCAGGGTGCTCAGTGCTCAGGGTGCTGGGTGCTCAGTGCTCAGGGTGCTGGGTGCTCAGTCCTCAGGGTGCTCAGTGCTCAGGGTGCTGGGTGCTCAGTGCTCGGGGTGCTCGGTGCTCAGTACTCAGGGTGCTCAGTGCTCAGTGCTCTGGGTGCTGGGTGCTCAGTGCTCGGGGTGCTGGGTGCTCAGTGCTCATGGTGCTGGGTTCTCAGTACTCAGGGTGCTCAGTTCTCAGGGTGCTGGGTGCTCAGTGCTCTGGGTGCTGGGTACTCAGTGCTCAGTAAACAGGGTGCTGGGTGCTCAGTGCTCGGGGTGCTGGATGCTCAGTACTCAGGGTGCTGGGTGCTCAGTGCTCAGGGTGCTGGGTGCTCAGTACTCAGTGTGCTGGGTGCTCAGTGCTCAGGGTGCTGGGTGCTCAGTACTCAGGGTGCTGGGTACTCAGTGCTCAGGGTGCTCGGTGCTCAGTACTCGGGGTGCTGGGTGCTCATTCTCAGGGTGCTGGGTGCTCAGTGCTCGCTGTGATGGGTGCTCAGTACTCAGGGTGCTGGTTGCTCAGTGCTCAGGGTGCTGGGTGCTCAGTACTCAGGGTGCTGGGTGCTCAGTGCTCAGGGTGCTGGGTGCTCAGTACTCAGGGTGCTGGGTGATCAGTGCTCAGTGTGCTGGGTGCTCAGTACTCAGGGTGCTGGGTGCTCAGTGCTCAGGGTGCTGGGTGCTCAGTGCTCAGGGTGCTGGGTGCTCAGTACTCAGGGTGCTGGGTGCTCGGTGCTCAGTACGCTGGGTGCTCAGTACTCAGGGTGCTGGGTGCTCAGTACTCAGGGTGCTGGGTGCTCAGTACTCAGGGTGCTCGGTGCTCAGTGCTCAGGGTGCTGGGTGCTCAGTACTCAGGGTGCTAGGTGCTCAGTGCTCGGGGTGCTCGGTGCTCAGTACGCTGGGTGCTCAGTACTCAGGGTGCTGGGTGCTCAGTACTCAGGGTGCTGGGTGCTCAGTACTCAGGGTGCTGGGTGCTTAGTACTCAGGGTGCTGGGTGCTCAGTGCTCGGGGTGCTGGGTGCTCAGTGCTTGGGGTGCTCGGTGCTCAGTGCTCGGGGTGCTTGGTGCTCAGTAATCAGGGTGCTTTGTGCTCAGTACTCGTTGTGCTGGGTGCTCAGTGCTCAGGGTGCTGGGTGCTCAGTACTCAGGGTGTTCGGTGCTCAGTGCTCGGGGTGCTGGGTGCTCAGTACTCAGGGTGCTGGGTGCTCAGTACTCAGGGTGCTGGGTGCTCAGTGCTCAGGGTGCTCGGTGCTCAGTACTCACGGTGCTGGGTACTCAGTGCTCACGGTGCTCATTCTCAGGGTGCTGGGTGCTCAGTACTCAGGGTGCTGGGTGCTCAGTGCTCGGGGTGCTGGGTGCTCAGTGCTCGGGGTGCTCGGTGCTCAGTACTAAGGGTGCTGGGTGCTCAGTACTCAGGGTGCTCAGTGCTCGGGGAGCTCAGGGCTCAGTACTCAGGGTGCTGGGTGCTCAGTGCTCGGGGTGCTCGGTGCTCAGTACTCAGGGTCCTGGGTGCTCAGTGCTCAGGGTGCTGGGTGCTCAGTACTCAGGGTTCTGGGTGCTCAGTACTCAGGGTGCTAAGAGCTCAGGGTGCTCAGTGCTCGGGGTGCTGGATGCTCAGTGCTCAGTGCACAGGGTGCTGGGTGCTCAGTCCTCTGGGTGCTGGGTGCTCAGTTCTCTGGGTGCTCAGTGCTCAGTACTCAGGGTGCTGGGTGCTCAGTGCTCGGGGTGCTGGGTGCTCAGTACTCAGGGTGCTGGGTGCTCATTCTCGGGGTGCTCAGTGCTCAGTACTCAGGGTGCTGGGTGCTCAGTGCTCGGGGTGCTGGATGCTCAGTACTCAGGGTGCTGGGTGCTCAGTGCTCAGGGTGCTGGGTGCTCAGTACTCAGTGTGCTGGGTGCTCAGTGCTCAGGTTGCTGGGTGCTCAGTACTCAGGGTGCTGGGTACTCAGTGCTCAGGGTGCTCGGTGCTCAGTACTCGGGGTGCTGGGTGCTCATTCTCAGGGTGCTGGGTGCTCAGTGCTCGCTGTGATGGGTGCTCAGTACTCAGGGTGCTGGTTGCTCAGTGCTCAGGGTGCTGGGTGCTCAGTACTTAGGGTGCTGGGTGCTCAGTGCTCAGGGTGCTGGGTGCTCAGTACTCAGGGTGCTGGGTGCTCAGTGCTCAGGGTGCTGGGTGCTCAGTACTCAGGGTGCTGGGTGCTCAGTGCTCAGGGTGCTGGGTGCTCAGTGCTCAGGGTGCTGGGTGCTCAGTACTCAGGGTGCTGGGTGCTCGGTGCTCAGTACGCTGGGTGCTCAGTACTCAGGGTGCTGGGTGCTCAGTACTCAGGGTGCTGGGTGCTCAGTACTCAGGGTGCTCGGTGCTCAGTACTCAGGGTGCTGGGTGCTCAGTGCTCAGGGTGCTGGGTGCTCAGTACTCAGGGTGCTAGGTGCTCAGTGCTCGGGGTGCTCGGTGCTCAGTACGCTGGGTGCTCAGTACTCAGGGTGCTGGGTGCTCAGTACTCAGGGTGCTGGGTGCTCAGTACTCAGGGTGCTGGGTGCTTAGTACTCAGGGTGCTGGATGCTCAGTGCTCGGGGTGCTGGGTGCTCAGTGCTTGGGGTGCTCGGTGCTCAGTGCTCGGGGTGCTTGGTGCTCAGTAATCAGGGTGCTTTGTGCTCAGTACTCGTTGTGCTGGGTGCTCAGTGCTCAGGGTGCTGGGTGCTCAGTACTCAGGGTGTTCGGTGCTCAGTGCTCGGGGTGCTGGGTGCTCAGTACTCAGGGTGCTGGGTGCTCAGTACTCAGGGTGCTGGGTGCTCAGTGCTCAGGGTGCTCGGTGCTCAGTACTCACGGTGCTGGGTACTCAGTGCTCACGGTGCTCATTCTCAGGGTGCTGGGTGCTCAGTACTCAGGGTGCTGGGTGCTCAGTGCTCGGGGTGCTGGGTGCTCAGTGCTCGGGGTGCTCGGTGCTCAGTACTCAGGGTGCTGGGTGCTCAGTACTCAGGGTGCTCAGTGCTCGGGGAGCTCGGGGCTCAGTACTCAGGGTGCTGGGTGCTCAGTGCTCGGGGTGCTCGGTGCTCAGTACTCAGGGTGCTGGGTGCTCAGTGCTCAGGGTGCTGGGTGCTCAGTACTCAGGGTTCTGGGTGCTCAGTACTCAGGGTGCTAAGAGCTCAGGGTGCTCAGTGCTCGGGGTGCTGGATGCTCAGTGCTCAGTGCACAGGGTGCTGGGTGCTCAGTCCTCTGGGTGCTGGGTGCTCAGTTCTCTGGGTGCTCAGTGCTCAGTACTCAGGGTGCTGGTTGCTCAGTACTCAGGGAGCTGGGTGCTCAGTACTCAGGGAGCTCAGTGCTCGGGGTGCAGGGTGCTCAGTACTCAGGATGCTGGCTGCGCGGTGCTCAGTACGCTGGGTGCTCAGTACTCAGGGTGCTGGGTGCTCAGTACTCAGGCGCTGGGTGCTCAGTACACAGGGTGCTCGGTGCTCAGTACTCAGGGTGCTGGGTGCTCAGTGCTCAGGGTGCTGGGTGCTCAGTACTCAGGGTGCTCGGTGCTCAGTGCTCGGGGTGCTCGGTGCTCAGTACGCTGGGTGATCAGTACTCAGGGTGCTGGGTACTCAGTACTCAGGGTGCTGGGTGCTCAGTGCTCGGGGTGCTGTGTGTTCAGTGCTCGGGTGCTCGGTGCTCAGTACGCTGGGTGATCAGTACTCAGGGTGCTGGGTACTCAGTACTCAGGGTGCTCGGTGCTCAGTGCTCGGGGTGCTTGGTGCTCAGTAATCAGGGTGCTGGGTGCTCAGTACTCGTTGTGCTGGGTGCTCAGTGCTCATGGTGCTGGGTGCTCAGTGCTCGGGGTGCTGGGTGCTCAGTGCTCAGTACTCAGGGTGCTGGGTGATCAGTGCTCAGGGTGCTGGGTGCTCAGTACTCAGTGTGCTGGGTGCTCAGTACTCAGGGTGCTGGGTGCTCAGTACTCAGGGTGCTCGGTGCTCAGTACTCAGGGTGCTGGGTGCTCAGTGCTCAGGGTGCTAGGTCCTCAGTGCTCGGGGTGCTGGGTGCTCAGTGCTCAGGGTGCTGGGTGCTCAGTACTCAGGGTGCTGGGTGCTCAGTACTCAGGGTGCTGGGTGCTCAGTACTCAGGATGCTGGGTGCTCAGTACTCTGGGTGCTGGGTGCTCAGTTCTCGGGTGATGGGTGCTCAGGGCTCAGGGTGCAGGGTGCTCAGTGCTCGGGGTGCTAGGTGCTCAGTGCTCAGTACTCAAGGTGCTGGGGGCTCAGTGCTCGGGGTGCTGGGTGCTCAGTGCTCAGTACTCAGGGTGCTGGGTGCTCAGGGCTAGGGGTGCTGGGTGCTCAGTCCTCAGGGTGCTGGGTGCTCAGTGCTCAGGGTGCTGGGTGCTCAGTGCTCGGGGTGTTGGTTGCTCAGTACTCAGGGTGCTGGGTGCTCAGTACTCAGGGTGCTGGGTGCTCAGTGCTGGGGGGTGCTGGGTGCTCAGTGCTCGGGGTGCTGGGTGCTCAGTTCTCGGGGTGCTCGGTGCTCAGTACTCAGGGTGCTGGGTGCTCAGTGCTCGGGGTGCTCAGTACTAATGGTGCTGTGTGTTCAGTGCTCAGGGTGCTGGGTGCTCAGTACTCAGGGTGCTCGGTGCTTAGTACTCAGGATGCTGGGTGCTCAGTGCTCAGGGTGCTGGGTGCTCAGTACTCAGGGTGCTAGGTGCTCAGTGCTCGGGGTGCTCGGTGCTCAGTACGCTGGGTGCTCAGTACTCAGGGTGCTGGGTGCTCAGTACTCAGGGTGCTGGGTGCTCAGTACTAAGGGTTCTGGGGGCTTAGTACTCAGGGTGCTCAGTGCTCAGTGCTCGGGGTGCTGGGTGCTCAGTGCTCAGGGTGCTGGGTGCTCAGTACTCAGGGTGCTCGGTGCTCAGTGCTCGGGGTGCTGGGTGCTCAGTACTCAGGGTGCTCGGTGCTCAGTACTCAGGGTGCTCAGTGCTCAGTACTCAGGGTGCTGGGTGCTCAGTGCTCGGGGTGCTGGGTGCTCAGTGCTCGGGGTGCTGGGTGCTCAGTGCTCGGGGTGCTGGGTGCTCAGTGCTCAGAGTGCTGGGTGCTCAGTACTCAGGGTGATCCGTGCTCAGTACTCAGGGTGCTGGGTGCTCAGTACTCAGTGTGCTGGGTGCTCAGTACTCAGGGTGCTGGGTGCTCAGTACTCAGGGTGCTCGGTGCTCAGTACTCAGGGTGCTGGGTGCTCAGTGCTCTGAGTGCTAGGTCCTCAGTGCTCGGGGTGCTGGGTGCTCAGTGCTCAGGGTGCTGGGTGCTCAGTACTCAGGGTGCTGGGTGCTCAGTACTCAGGGTGCTGGGTGCTCAGTACTCAGGATGCTGGGTGCTCAGTACTCTGGGTGCTGGGTGCTCAGTTCTCGGGTGATGGGTGCTCAGGGCTCAGGGTGCAGGGTGCTCAGTGCTCGGGGTGCTAGGTGCTCAGTGCTCAGTACTCAAGGTGCTGGGGGCTCAGTGCTCGGGGTGCTGGGTGCTCAGTGCTCAGTACTCAGGGTGCTGGGTGCTCAGGGCTAGGGGTGCTGGGTGCTCAGTGCTCAGGGTGCTGGGTGCTCAGTGCTCAGGGTGCTGGGTGCTCAGTGCTCGGGGTGTTGGTTGCTCAGTACTCAGGGTGCTGGGTGCTCAGTACTCAGGGTGCTGGGTGCTCAGTGCTGGGGGTGCTGGGTGCTCAGTGCTCGGGGTGCTGGGTGCTCAGTGCTCGGGGTGCTCAGTACTAATGGTGCTGTGTGTTCAGTGCTCAGGGTGCTGGGTGCTCAGTACTCAGGGTGCTCGGTGCTTAGTACTCAGGATGCTGGGTGCTCAGTGCTCAGGGTGCTGGGTGCTCAGTACTCAGTGTGCTAGGTGCTCAGTGCTCGGGGTGCTCGGTGCTCAGTACGCTGGGTGCTCAGTACTCAGGGTGCTGGGTGCTCAGTGCTCGGGGTGCTCGGTGCTCAGTACGCTGGGTGCTCAGTACTCAGGGTGCTGGGTGCTCAGTACTCAGGGTGCTGGGTGCTCAGTACTCAGGGTGCTGGGTGCTCAGTACTCAGGGTGCTGGGTGCTTAGTACTCAGGGTGCTGGGTGCTCAGTGCTCGGGGTGCTGGGTGCTCAGTGCTTGGGGTGCTCGGTGCTCAGTGCTCGGGGTGCTTGGTGCTCAGTAATCAGGGTGCTTTGTGCTCAGTACTCGTTGTGCTGGGTGCTCAGTGCTCAGGGTGCTGGGTGCTCAGTACTCAGGGTGTTCGGTGCTCAGTGCTCGGGGTGCTGGGTGCTCAGTACTCAGGGTGCTGGGTGCTCAGTACTCAGGGTGCTGGGTGCTCAGTGCTCAGGGTGCTCGGTGCTCAGTACTCACGGTGCTGGGTACTCAGTGCTCACGGTGCTCATTCTCAGGGTGCTGGGTGCTCAGTACTCAGGGTGCTGGGTGCTCAGTGCTCGGGGTGCTGGGTGCTCAGTGCTCGGGGTGCTCGGTGCTCAGTACTAAGGGTGCTGGGTGCTCAGTACTCAGGGTGCTCAGTGCTCGGGGAGCTCAGGGCTCAGTACTCAGGGTGCTGGGTGCTCAGTGCTCGGGGTGCTCGGTGCTCAGTACTCAGGGTCCTGGGTGCTCAGTGCTCAGGGTGCTGGGTGCTCAGTACTCAGGGTTCTGGGTGCTCAGTACTCAGGGTGCTAAGAGCTCAGGGTGCTCAGTGCTCGGGGTGCTGGATGCTCAGTGCTCAGTGCACAGGGTGCTGGGTGCTCAGTCCTCTGGGTGCTGGGTGCTCAGTTCTCTGGGTGCTCAGTGCTCAGTACTCAGGGTGCTGGGTGCTCAGTGCTCGGGGTGCTGGGTGCTCAGTACTCAGGGTGCTGGGTGCTCATTCTCGGGGTGCTCAGTGCTCAGTACTCAGGGTGCTGGGTGCTCAGTGCTCGGGGTGCTGGATGCTCAGTACTCAGGGTGCTGGGTGCTCAGTGCTCAGGGTGCTGGGTGCTCAGTACTCAGTGTGCTGGGTGCTCAGTGCTCAGGGTGCTGGGTGCTCAGTACTCAGGGTGCTGGGTACTCAGTGCTCAGGGTGCTCGGTGCTCAGTACTCGGGGTGCTGGGTGCTCATTCTCAGGGTGCTGGGTGCTCAGTGCTCGCTGTGATGGGTGCTCAGTACTCAGGGTGCTGGTTGCTCAGTGCTCAGGGTGCTGGGTGCTCAGTACTTAGGGTGCTGGGTGCTCAGTGCTCAGGGTGCTGGGTGCTCAGTACTCAGGGTGCTGGGTGCTCAGTGCTCAGGGTGCTGGGTGCTCAGTACTCAGGGTGCTGGGTGCTCAGTGCTCAGGGTGCTGGGTGCTCAGTGCTCAGGGTGCTGGGTGCTCAGTACTCAGGGTGCTGGGTGCTCGGTGCTCAGTACGCTGGGTGCTCAGTACTCAGGGTGCTGGGTGCTCAGTACTCAGGGTGCTGGGTGCTCAGTACTCAGGGTGCTCGGTGCTCAGTACTCAGGGTGCTGGGTGCTCAGTGCTCAGGGTGCTGGGTGCTCAGTACTCAGGGTGCTAGGTGCTCAGTGCTCGGGGTGCTCGGTGCTCAGTACGCTGGGTGCTCAGTACTCAGGGTGCTGGGTGCTCAGTACTCAGGGTGCTGGGTGCTCAGTACTCAGGGTGCTGGGTGCTTAGTACTCAGGGTGCTGGGTGCTCAGTGCTCGGGGTGCTGGGTGCTCAGTGCTTGGGGTGCTCGGTGCTCAGTGCTCGGGGTGCTTGGTGCTCAGTAATCAGGGTGCTTTGTGCTCAGTACTCGTTGTGCTGGGTGCTCAGTGCTCAGGGTGCTGGGTGCTCAGTACTCAGGGTGTTCGGTGCTCAGTGCTCGGGGTGCTGGGTGCTCAGTACTCAGGGTGCTGGGTGCTCAGTACTCAGGGTGCTGGGTGCTCAGTGCTCAGGGTGCTCGGTGCTCAGTACTCACGGTGCTGGGTACTCAGTGCTCACGGTGCTCATTCTCAGGGTGCTGGGTGCTCAGTACTCAGGGTGCTGGGTGCTCAGTGCTCGGGGTGCTGGGTGCTCAGTGCTCGGGGTGCTCGGTGCTCAGTACTCAGGGTGCTGGGTGCTCAGTACTCAGGGTGCTCAGTGCTCGGGGAGCTCGGGGCTCAGTACTCAGGGTGCTGGGTGCTCAGTGCTCGGGGTGCTCGGTGCTCAGTACTCAGGGTGCTGGGTGCTCAGTGCTCAGGGTGCTGGGTGCTCAGTACTCAGGGTTCTGGGTGCTCAGTACTCAGGGTGCTAAGAGCTCAGGGTGCTCAGTGCTCGGGGTGCTGGATGCTCAGTGCTCAGTGCACAGGGTGCTGGGTGCTCAGTCCTCTGGGTGCTGGGTGCTCAGTTCTCTGGGTGCTCAGTGCTCAGTACTCAGGGTGCTGGTTGCTCAGTACTCAGGGAGCTGGGTGCTCAGTACTCAGGGAGCTCAGTGCTCGGGGTGCAGGGTGCTCAGTACTCAGGGTGCTGGCTGCGCGGTGCTCAGTACGCTGGGTGCTCAGTACTCAGGGTGCTGGGTGCTCAGTACTCAGGCGCTGGGTGCTCAGTACACAGGGTGCTCGGTGCTCAGTACTCAGGGTGCTGGGTGCTCAGTGCTCAGGGTGCTGGGTGCTCAGTACTCAGGGTGCTCGGTGCTCAGTGCTCGGGGTGCTCGGTGCTCAGTACGCTGGGTGATCAGTACTCAGGGTGCTGGGTACTCAGTACTCAGGGTGCTGGGTGCTCAGTGCTCGGGGTGCTGTGTGTTCAGTGCTCGGGTGCTCGGTGCTCAGTACGCTGGGTGATCAGTACTCAGGGTGCTGGGTACTCAGTACTCAGGGTGCTCGGTGCTCAGTGCTCGGGGTGCTTGGTGCTCAGTAATCAGGGTGCTGGGTGCTCAGTACTCGTTGTGCTGGGTGCTCAGTGCTCATGGTGCTGGGTGCTCAGTGCTCGGGGTGCTGGGTGCTCAGTGCTCAGTACTCAGGGTGCTGGGTGATCAGTGCTCAGGGTGCTGGGTGCTCAGTACTCAGTGTGCTGGGTGCTCAGTACTCAGGGTGCTGGGTGCTCAGTACTCAGGGTGCTCGGTGCTCAGTACTCAGGGTGCTGGGTGCTCAGTGCTCAGGGTGCTAGGTCCTCAGTGCTCGGGGTGCTGGGTGCTCAGTGCTCAGGGTGCTGGGTGCTCAGTACTCAGGGTGCTGGGTGCTCAGTACTCAGGGTGCTGGGTGCTCAGTACTCAGGATGCTTGGTGCTCAGTACTCTGGGTGCTGGGTGCTCAGTTCTCGGGTGATGGGTGCTCAGGGCTCAGGGTGCAGGGTGCTCAGTGCTCGGGGTGCTAGGTGCTCAGTGCTCAGTACTCAAGGTGCTGGGGGCTCAGTGCTCGGGGTGCTGGGTGCTCAGTGCTCAGTACTCAGGGTGCTGGGTGCTCAGGGCTAGGGGTGCTGGGTGCTCAGTCCTCAGGGTGCTGGGTGCTCAGTGCTCAGGGTGCTGGGTGCTCAGTGCTCGGGGTGTTGGTTGCTCAGTACTCAGGGTGCTGGGTGCTCAGTACTCAGGGTGCTGGGTGCTCAGTGCTGGGGGGTGCTGGGTGCTCAGTGCTCGGGGTGCTGGGTGCTCAGTTCTCGGGGTGCTCGGTGCTCAGTACTCAGGGTGCTGGGTGCTCAGTGCTCGGGGTGCTCAGTACTAATGGTGCTGTGTGTTCAGTGCTCAGGGTGCTGGGTGCTCAGTACTCAGGGTGCTCGGTGCTTAGTACTCAGGATGCTGGGTGCTCAGTGCTCAGGGTGCTGGGTGCTCAGTACTCAGGGTGCTAGGTGCTCAGTGCTCGGGGTGCTCGGTGCTCAGTACGCTGGGTGCTCAGTACTCAGGGTGCTGGGTGCTCAGTACTCAGGGTGCTGGGTGCTCAGTACTAAGGGTTCTGGGGGCTTAGTACTCAGGGTGCTCAGTGCTCAGTGCTCGGGGTGCTGGGTGCTCAGTGCTCAGGGTGCTGGGTGCTCAGTACTCAGGGTGCTCGGTGCTCAGTGCTCGGGGTGCTGGGTGCTCAGTACTCAGGGTGCTCGGTGCTCAGTACTCAGGGTGCTCAGTGCTCAGTACTCAGGGTGCTGGGTGCTCAGTGCTCGGGGTGCTGGGTCCTCAGTGCTCGGGGTGCTGGGTGCTCAGTGCTCGGGGTGCTGGGTGCTCAGTGCTCAGAGTGCTGGGTGCTCAGTACTCAGGGTGATCCGTGCTCAGTACTCAGGGTGCTGGGTGCTCAGTACTCAGTGTGCTGGGTGCTCAGTACTCAGGGTGCTGGGTGCTCAGTACTCAGGGTGCTCGGTGCTCAGTACTCAGGGTGCTGGGTGCTCAGTGCTCTGAGTGCTAGGTCCTCAGTGCTCGGGGTGCTGGGTGCTCAGTGCTCAGGGTGCTGGGTGCTCAGTACTCAGGGTGCTGGGTGCTCAGTACTCAGGGTGCTGGGTGCTCAGTACTCAGGATGCTGGGTGCTCAGTACTCTGGGTGCTGGGTGCTCAGTTCTCGGGTGATGGGTGCTCAGGGCTCAGGGTGCAGGGTGCTCAGTGCTCGGGGTGCTAGGTGCTCAGTGCTCAGTACTCAAGGTGCTGGGGGCTCAGTGCTCGGGGTGCTGGGTGCTCAGTGCTCAGTACTCAGGGTGCTGGGTGCTCAGGGCTAGGGGTGCTGGGTGCTCAGTGCTCAGGGTGCTGGGTGCTCAGTGCTCAGGGTGCTGGGTGCTCAGTGCTCGGGGTGTTGGTTGCTCAGTACTCAGGGTGCTGGGTGCTCAGTACTCAGGGTGCTGGGTGCTCAGTGCTGGGGGTGCTGGGTGCTCAGTGCTCGGGGTGCTGGGTGCTCAGTTCTCGGGGTGCTCGGTGCTCAGTACTCAGGGTGCTGGGTGCTCAGTGCTCGGGGTGCTCAGTACTAATGGTGCTGTGTGTTCAGTGCTCAGGGTGCTGGGTGCTCAGTACTCAGGGTGCTCGGTGCTTAGTACTCAGGATGCTGGGTGCTCAGTGCTCAGGGTGCTGGGTGCTCAGTACTCAGTGTGCTAGGTGCTCAGTGCTCGGGGTGCTCGGTGCTCAGTACGCTGGGTGCTCAGTACTCAGGGTGCTGGGTGCTCAGTACTCAGGGTGCTGGGTGCTCAGTACTCAGGGTTCTGGGGGCTTAGTACTCAGGGTGCTCAGTGCTCAGTGCTCGGGGTGCTGGGTGCTCAGTGCTCAGGGTGCTGGGTGCTCAGTACTCAGGTTGCTCGGTGCTCAGTGCTCGGGGTGCTGGGTGCTCAGTACTCAGGGTGCTCGGTGCTCAGTACTCAGGGTGCTCAGTGCTCAGTACTCAGGGTGCTGGGTGCTCAGTGCTCGGGGTGCTGGGTGCTCAGTGCTCGGGGTGCTGGGTGCTCAGTGCTCGGGGTGCTGGGTGCTAAGTGCTCAGAGTGCTGGGTGCTCAGTACTCAGGGTGATCCGTGCTCAGTACTCAGGGTGCTGGGTGCTCAGTGCTCAGGGTGCTCAGTGCTCAGTACTCAGGGTGCTGGGTGCTCAGTGCTCAGGGTGCTCGGTGCTCAGTACTCAGGGTGCTCAGTGCTCAGTACTCAGCGTGCTGGGTGCTCAGTGCTCAGGGTGCTGCGTGCTCAGTACTCAAGGTGCAGGGTGCTTAGTACTCAGTGTGCTCGGTCCTCAGTGCTCAGGGTGCTGGGTGCTCAGTACTCAGGGTGCAGGGTGCTCAGTGCTCAGGGTGCTCAGTGCTCAGTACTCAGGGTGCTCGGTGCTCAGTGCTCAGGGTGCTGGGTGCTCAGTGCTCGGGGTGCTGGGTGCTCAGTGCTCAGGTGATCGGTGCTCAGTACTCAGGGTGCTGGGTGCTCAGTGCTCAGGGTGCTGGGTGCTCAGTCCTCAGGGTGCTCAGTGCTCAGGGTGCTGGGTGCTCAGTGCTCAGGGTGCTGGGTGCTCAGTCCTCAGGGTGCTAAGTGCTCAGGGTGCTGGGTGCTCAGTGCTCGGGGTGCTCGGTGCTCAGTACTCAGGGTGCTCAGTGCTCAGTGCTCTGGGTGCTGGGTGCTCAGTGCTCGGGGTGCTGGGTGCTCAGTGCTCAGGGTGCTGGGTTCTCAGTACTCAGGGTGCTCAGTTCTCAGGGTGCTGGGTGCTCAGTGCTCTGGGTGCTGGGTACTCAGTGCTCAGTAAACAGGGTGCTGGGTGCTCAGTGCTCGGGGTGCTGGATGCTCAGTACTCAGGGTGCTGGGTGCTCAGTGCTCAGGGTGCTGGGTGCTCAGTACTCAGTGTGCTGGGTGCTCAGTGCTCAGGGTGCTGGGTGCTCAGTACTCAGGGTGCTGGGTACTCAGTGCTCAGGGTGCTCGGTGCTCAGTACTCGGGGTGCTGGGTGCTCATTCTCAGGGTGCTGGGTGCTCAGTGCTCGCTGTGATGGGTGCTCAGTACTCAGGGTGCTGGTTGCTCAGTGCTCAGGGTGCTGGGTGCTCAGTACTCAGGGTGCTGGGTGCTCAGTGCTCAGGGTGCTGGGTGCTCAGTACTCAGGGTGCTGGGTGATCAGTGCTCAGGGTGCTGGGTGCTCAGTACTCAGGGTGCTGGGTGCTCAGTGCTCAGGGTGCTGGGTGCTCAGTGCTCAGGGTGCTGGGTGCTCAGTACTCAGGGTGCTGGGTGCTCGGTGCTCAGTACGCTGGGTGCTCAGTACTCAGGGTGCTGGGTGCTCAGTACTCAGGGTGCTGGGTGCTCAGTACTCAGGGTGCTCGGTGCTCAGTACTCAGGGTGCTGGGTGCTCAGTGCTCAGGGTGCTGGGTGCTCAGTACTCAGGGTGCTAGGTGCTCAGTGCTCGGGGTGCTCGGTGCTCAGTACGCTGGGTGCTCAGTACTCAGGGTGCTGGGTGCTCAGTACTCAGGGTGCTGGGTGCTCAGTACTCAGGGTGCTGGGTGCTTAGTACTCAGGGTGCTGGGTGCTCAGTGCTCGGGGTGCTGGGTGCTCAGTGCTTGGGTGCTCGGTGCTCAGTGCTCGGGGTGCTTGGTGCTCAGTAATCAGGGTGCTTTGTGCTCAGTACTCGTTGTGCTGGGTGCTCAGTGCTCAGGGTGCTGGGTGCTCAGTACTCAGGGTGTTCGGTGCTCAGTGCTCGGGGTGCTGGGTGCTCAGTACTCAGGGTGCTGGGTGCTCAGTACTCAGGGTGCTGGGTGCTCAGTGCTCAGGGTGCTCGGTGCTCAGTACTCACGGTGCTGGGTACTCAGTGCTCACGGTGCTCATTCTCAGGGTGCTGGGTGCTCAGTACTCAGGGTGCTGGGTACTCAGTGCTCGGGGTGCTGGGTGCTCAGTGCTCGGGGTGCTCGGTGCTCAGTACTAAGGGTGCTGGGTGCTCAGTACTCAGGGTGCTCAGTGCTCGGGGAGCTCAGGGCTCAGTACTCAGGGTGCTGGGTGCTCAGTGCTCGGGGTGCTCGGTGCTCAGTACTCAGGGTCCTGGGTGCTCAGTGCTCAGGGTGCTGGGTGCTCAGTACTCAGGGTTCTGGGTGCTCAGTACTCAGGGTGCTAAGAGCTCAGGGTGCTCAGTGCTCGGGGTGCTGGATGCTCAGTGCTCAGTGCACAGGGTGCTGGGTGCTCAGTCCTCTGGGTGCTGGGTGCTCAGTTCTCTGGGTGCTCAGTGCTCAGTACTCAGGGTGCTGGGTGCTCAGTGCTCGGGGTGCTGGGTGCTCAGTACTCAGGGTGCTGGGTGCTCATTCTCGGGGTGCTCAGTGCTCAGTACTCAGGGTGCTGGGTGCTCAGTGCTCGGGGTGCTGGATGCTCAGTACTCAGGGTGCTGGGTGCTCAGTGCTCAGGGTGCTGGGTGCTCAGTACTCAGTGTGCTGGGTGCTCAGTGCTCAGGGTGCTGGGTGCTCAGTACTCAGGGTGCTGGGTACTCAGTGCTCAGGGTGCTCGGTGCTCAGTACTCGGGGTGCTGGGTGCTCATTCTCAGGGTGCTGGGTGCTCAGTGCTCGCTGTGATGGGTGCTCAGTACTCAGGGTGCTGGTTGCTCAGTGCTCAGGGTGCTGGGTGCTCAGTACTTAGGGTGCTGGGTGCTCAGTGCTCAGGGTGCTGGGTGCTCAGTACTCAGGGTGCTGGGTGCTCAGTGCTCAGGGTGCTGGGTGCTCAGTACTCAGGGTGCTGGGTGCTCAGTGCTCAGGGTGCTGGGTGCTCAGTGCTCAGGGTGCTGGGTGCTCAGTACTCAGGGTGCTGGGTGCTCGGTGCTCAGTACGCTGGGTGCTCAGTACTCAGGGTGCTGGGTGCTCAGTACTCAGGGTGCTGGGTGCTCAGTACTCAGGGTGCTCGGTGCTCAGTACTCAGGGTGCTGGGTGCTCAGTGCTCAGGGTGCTGGGTGCTCAGTACTCAGGGTGCTAGGTGCTCAGTGCTCGGGGTGCTCGGTGCTCAGTACGCTGGGTGCTCAGTACTCAGGGTGCTGGGTGCTCAGTACTCAGGGTGCTGGGTGCTCAGTACTCAGGGTGCTGGGTGCTTAGTACTCAGGGTGCTGGGTGCTCAGTGCTCGGGGTGCTGGGTGCTCAGTGCTTGGGGTGCTCGGTGCTCAGTGCTCGGGGTGCTTGGTGCTCAGTAATCAGGGTGCTTTGTGCTCAGTACTCGTTGTGCTGGGTGCTCAGTGCTCAGGGTGCTGGGTGCTCAGTACTCAGGGTGTTCGGTGCTCAGTGCTCGGGGTGCTGGGTGCTCAGTACTCAGGGTGCTGGGTGCTCAGTACTCAGGGTGCTGGGTGCTCAGTGCTCAGGGTGCTCGGTGCTCAGTACTCACGGTGCTGGGTACTCAGTGCTCACGGTGCTCATTCTCAGGGTGCTGGGTGCTCAGTACTCAGGGTGCTGGGTGCTCAGTGCTCGGGGTGCTGGGTGCTCAGTGCTCGGGGTGCTCGGTGCTCAGTACTCAGGGTGCTGGGTGCTCAGTACTCAGGGTGCTCAGTGCTCGGGGAGCTCGGGGCTCAGTACTCAGGGTGCTGGGTGCTCAGTGCTCGGGGTGCTCGGTGCTCAGTACTCAGGGTGCTGGGTGCTCAGTGCTCAGGGTGCTGGGTGCTCAGTACTCAGGGTTCTGGGTGCTCAGTACTCAGGGTGCTAAGAGCTCAGGGTGCTCAGTGCTCGGGGTGCTGGATGCTCAGTGCTCAGTGCACAGGGTGCTGGGTGCTCAGTCCTCTGGGTGCTGGGTGCTCAGTTCTCTGGGTGCTCAGTGCTCAGTACTCAGGGTGCTGGTTGCTCAGTACTCAGGGAGCTGGGTGCTCAGTACTCAGGGAGCTCAGTGCTCGGGGTGCAGGGTGCTCAGTACTCAGGGTGCTGGCTGCGCGGTGCTCAGTACGCTGGGTGCTCAGTACTCAGGGTGCTGGGTGCTCAGTACTCAGGCGCTGGGTGCTCAGTACACAGGGTACTCGGTGCTCAGTACTCAGGGTGCTGGGTGCTCAGTGCTCAGGGTGCTGGGTGCTCAGTACTCAGGGTGCTCGGTGCTCAGTGCTCGGGGTGCTCGGTGCTCAGTACGCTGGGTGATCAGTACTCAGGGTGCTGGGTACTCAGTACTCAGGGTGCTGGGTGCTCAGTGCTCGGGGTGCTGTGTGTTCAGTGCTCGGGTGCTCGGTGCTCAGTACGCTGGGTGATCAGTACTCAGGGTGCTGGGTACTCAGTACTCAGGGTGCTCGGTGCTCAGTGCTCGGGGTGCTTGGTGCTCAGTAATCAGGGTGCTGGGTGCTCAGTACTCGTTGTGCTGGGTGCTCAGTGCTCATGGTGCTGGGTGCTCAGTACTCAGGGTGCTAGGTGCTCAGTGCTCAGGGTGCTGGGTGCTCAGTACTCAGGGTGCTAGGTGCTCAGTACTCAGGGTGCTGGGTGCTCAGTGCTCAGGGTGCTGGGTGCTCAGTACTCAGGGTGCTAGGTGCTCAGTACTCAGGGTGTTGGGTGCTCAGTGCTCAGGGTGCTGGGTGCTCAGTACTCAGGGTGCTAGGTGCTCAGTGCTCGGGGTGCTCGGTGCTCAGTGCTCAGGGTGCTGGGTGCTCAGTACTCAGGGTGCTCGGTGCTCAGTACTCAGGGTGCTGGGTGCTCAGTGCTCAGGGTGCTGGGTGCTCAGTACTCAGGGTGCTAGGTGCTCAGTGCTCGGGGTGCTCGGTGCTCAGTACGCTGGGTGATCAGTACTCAGGGTGCTGGGTACTCAGTACTCAGGGTGCTCGGTGCTCAGTGCTCGGGGTGCTTGGTGCTCAGTAATCAGGGTGCTGGGTGCTCAGTACTCGTTGTGCTGGGTGCTCAGTGCTCATGGTGCTGGGTGCTCAGTACTCAGAGTGCTTGGTGCTCAGTGCTCGGGGTGCTGGGTGCTCAGTACTCAGGGTGCTCGGTGATCAGTACTCAGGGTGCTCAGTGCTCAGTACTCAGGGTGCTGGGTGCTCAGTGCTCGGGGTGCTGGGTGCTCAGTGCTCAGTACTCAGGGTGCTGGGTGCTCAGGGCTAGGGGTGCTGGGTGCTCAGTGCTCAGGGTGCTGGGTGCTCAGTGCTCAGGGTGCTGGGTGCTCAGTGCTCGGGGTGTTGGTTGCTCAGTACTCAGGGTGCTGGGTGCTCAGTACTCAGGGTGCTGGGTGCTCAGTGCTGGGGGTGCTGGGTGCTCAGTGCTCGGGGTGCTGGGTGCTCAGTTCTCGGGGTGCTCGGTGCTCAGTACTCAGGGTGCTGGGTGCTCAGTGCTCGGGGTGCTCAGTACTAATGGTGCTGTGTGTTCAGTGCTCAGGGTGCTGGGTGCTCAGTACTCAGGGTGCTCGGTGCTTAGTACTCAGGATGCTGGGTGCTCAGTGCTCAGGGTGCTGTGTGCTCAGTACTCATTGTGCTAGGTGCTCAGTGCTCGGGGTGCTCGGTGCTCAGCACGCTGGGTGCTCAGTACTCAGGGTGCTGGGTGCTCAGTACTCAGGGTGCTGGGTGCTCAGTACTCAGGGTTCTGGGGGCTTAGTACTCAGGGTGCTCAGTGCTCAGTGCTCGGGGTGCTGGGTGCTCAGTGCTCAGGGTGCCGGGTGCTCAGTACTCAGGGTGCTCGGTGCTCAGTGCTCGGGGTGCTGGGTGCTCAGTGCTCGGGGTGCTGGGTGCTCAGTGCTCGGGGTGCTGGGTGCTCAGTGCTCAGAGTGCTGGGTGCTCAGTACTCAGGGTGATCCGTGCTCAGTACTCAGGGTGCTGGGTGCTCAGTGCTCGGGGTGCTGGGTGCTCAGTGCTCGGGGTGCTGGGTGCTCAGTGCTCGGGGTGCTGGGTGCTCAGTGCTCAGAGTGCTGGGTGCTCAGTACTCAGGGTGATCCGTGCTCAGTACTCAGGGTGCTGGGTGCTCAGTGCTCAGGGTGCTCAGTGCTCAGTACTGAGGGTGCTGGGTGCTCAGTACTCAGGGTGATCCGTGCTCAGTACTCAGGGTGCTGGGTGCTCAGTGCTCAGGGTGCTGGGTGCTCAGTCCTCAGGGTGCTCAGTGTTCAGGGTGCTGGGTGCTCAGTGCTCAGGGTGCTGGGTGCTCAGTCCTCAGGGTGCTCAGTGCTCAGGGTGCTGGGTGCTCAGTGCTCGGGGTGCTCGGTGCTCAGTACTCAGGGTGATCAGTGCTCAGTGCTCTGGGTGCTGGGTGCTCAGTGCTCGGGGTGCTGGGTGCTCAGTGCTCAGGGTGCTGGGTTCTCAGTACTCAGGTTGCTCAGTTCTCAGGGTGCTGGGTGCTCAGTGATCTGGGTGCTGGGTACTCAGTGCTCAGTAAACAGGGTGCTGGGTGCTCAGTGTTCGGGGTGCTGGTTGCTCAGTGCTCAGTACTCAGGGTGCTGGGTGCTCAGTGCTCGGGGTGCTGGATGCTCAGTGCTCAGGGTGCTGGGTGCTCAGTACTCAGTGTGCTGGGTGCTCAGTGCTCAGGGTGCTGGGTGCTCAGTACTCAGGGTGCTGGGTACTCAGTGCTCAGGGTGCTCGGTGCTCAGTACTCGGGGTGCTGGGTGCTCATTCTCAGGGTGCTGGGTGCTCAGTGCTCGCTGTGATGGGTGCTCAGTACTCAGGGTGCTGGTTGCTCAGTGCTCAGGGTGCTGGGTGCTCAGTACTTAGGGTGCTGGGTGCTCAGTGCTCAGGGTGCTGGGTGCTCAGTACTCAGGGTGCTGGGTGCTCAGTGCTCAGGGTGCTGGGTGCTCAGTACTCAGGGTGCTGGGTGCTCAGTGCTCAGGGTGCTGGGTGCTCAGTGCTCAGGGTGCTGGGTGCTCAGTACTCAGGGTGCTGGGTGCTCGGTGCTCAGTACGCTGGGTGCTCAGTACTCAGGGTGCTGGGTGCTCAGTACTCAGGGTGCTGGGTGCTCAGTACTCAGGGTGCTCGGTGCTCAGTACTCAGGGTGCTGGGTGCTCAGTGCTCAGGGTGCTGGGGGCTCAGTACTCAGGGTGCTAGGTGCTCAGTGCTCGGGGTGCTCGGTGCTCAGTACGCTGGGTGCTCATTACTCAGGGTGCTGGGTGCTCAGTACTCAGGGTGCTGGGTGCTCAGTACTCAGGGTGCTGGGTGCTTAGTACTCAGGGTGCTGGGTGCTCAGTGCTCGGGGTGCTGGGTGCTCAGTGCTTGGGGTGCTCGGTGCTCAGTGCTCGGGGTGCTTGGTGCTCAGTAATCAGGGTGCTTTGTGCTCAGTACTCGTTGTGCTGGGTGCTCAGTGCTCAGGGTGCTGGGTGCTCAGTACTCAGGGTGTTCGGTGCTCAGTGCTCGGGGTGCTGGGTGCTCAGTACTCAGGGTGCTGGGTGCTCAGTACTCAGGGTGCTGGGTGCTCAGTGCTCAGGGTGCTCGGTGCTCAGTACTCACGGTGCTGGGTACTCAGTGCTCACGGTGCTCATTCTCAGGGTGCTGGGTGCTCAGTACTCAGGGTGCTGGGTGCTCAGTGCTCGGGGTGCTGGGTGCTCAGTGCTCGGGGTGCTCGGTGCTCAGTACTCAGGGTGCTGGGTGCTCAGTACTCAGGGTGCTCAGTGCTCGGGGAGCTCGGGGCTCAGTACTCAGGGTGCTGGGTGCTCAGTGCTCGGGGTGCTCGGTGCTCAGTACTCAGGGTGCTGGGTGCTCAGTGCTCAGGGTGCTGGGTGCTCAGTACTCAGGGTTCTGGGTGCTCAGTACTCAGGGTGCTAAGAGCTCAGGGTGCTCAGTGCTCGGGGTGCTGGATGCTCAGTGCTCAGTGCACAGGGTGCTGGGTGCTCAGTCCTCTGGGTGCTGGGTGCTCAGTTCTCTGGGTGCTCAGTGCTCAGTACTCAGGGTGCTGGGTGCTCAGTACTCAGGGAGCTGGGTGCTCAGTACTCAGGGAGCTCAGTGCTCGGGGTGCAGGGTGCTCAGTACTCAGGGTGCTGGCTGCGCGGTGCTCAGTACGCTGGGTGCTCAGTACTCAGGGTGCTGGGTGCTCAGTACTCAGGCGCTGGGTGCTCAGTACACAGGGTGCTCGGTGCTCAGTACTCAGGGTGCTGGGTGCTCAGTGCTCAGGGTGCTGGGTGCTCAGTACTCAGGGTGCTAGGTGCTCAGTGCTCGGGGTGCTCGGTGCTCAGTACGCTGGGTGATCAGTACTCAGGGTGCTGGGTACTCAGTACTCAGGTTGCTGGGTGCTCAGTGCTCGGGGTGCTGGGTGTTCAGTGCTCGGGGTGCTCGGTGCTCAGTGCTCATGGTGCTGGGTGCTCAGTACTCAGAGTGCTTGGTGCTCAGTGCTCGGGGTGCTGGGTGCTCAGTACTCAGGGTGCTCGGTGATCAGTACTCAGGGTGCTCAGTGCTCAGTACTCAGGGTGCTGGGTGCTCAGTGCTCGGGTTGCTGGGTGCTCAGTGCTCGGGGTGCTGGGTGCTCAGTGCTCGGGGTGCTGGGTGCTCAGTGCTCAGAGTGCTGGGTGCTCAGTACTCAGGGTGCTCGGTGCAGAGTACTCAGGGTGCTTTGTGCTCAGTGCTCAGGGGGCTCAGTGCTCAGTACTCAGAGTGCTGGGTGCTCAGTGCTCGGGGAGCTGGGTGCTCAGTGCTCGGGGTGCTGGGTGCTTAGTGCTCGGGGTGCTGGGTGCTCAGTGCTCAGAGTGCTGGGTGGTCAGTACTCAGGGTGCTCAGTTCTCAGTACTCAGGGTGCTTTTTGCTCAGTGCTCAGGGTGCTCAGTGCTCAGTACTCAGAGTGCTGGGTGCTCAGTGCTCAGGGTGCTCGGTGCTCAGTACTCAGGGTGCTCAGTGCTCAGTACTCAGCGTGCTGGGTGCTCAGTGCTCAGGGTGCTGGGTGCTCAGTACTCAGGGTGCAGGGTGCTCAGTGCTCAGGGTGCTCAGTGCTCAGTACTCAGGGTGCTCCGTGCTCAGTTCTCAGGGTGCTGGGTGCTCAGTGCTCAGGGTGCTGGGTGCTCAGTGCTCAGGTTATCGGTGCTCAGTACTCAGGGTGCTGGGTGCTCAGTGCTCAGGGTGCTGGGTGCTCAGTCCTCAGGGTGCTCAGTGCTCAGGGTGCTGGGTGCTCAGTGCTCGGGGTGCTCGGGGCTCAGTACTCAGGGTGCTCAGTGCTCAGTGCTCTGGGTGCTGGGTGCTCAGTGCTCGGGGTGCTGGGTGCTCAGTGCTCAGTGTGCTGGGTTCTCACTACTCAGGGTGCTCAGTTCTCAGGGTGCTGGGTGCTCAGTGCTCTGGGTGCTGGGTACTCAGTGCTCAGTAAACAGGGTGCTGGGTGCTCAGTGCTCGGGGTGCTGGGTGCTCAGTGCTCAGTACTCAGGGTGCTGGGTGCTCAGTGCTCGGGGTGCTGGATGCTCAGTATTCAGGGTGCTGGGTTTTTCAGTGCTCAGGGTGCTGGGTGCTCAGTACTCAGTGTGCTGGGTGCTCAGTGCTCGGGGTGCTGGGTGCTCAGTGCTCAGGGTGCTGGGTGCTCAGTACTCAGGGTGCTCGGTGCTCAGTACTCAGGGTGCTGGGTGCTCAGTGCTCAGGGTGCTGGGTGCTCAGTACTCAGGGTGCTAGGTGCTCAGTGCTCGGGGTGCTCGGTGCTCAGTACTCGGGGTGCTGGGTGCTCATTCTCAGGGTGCTGGGTGCTCAGTGCTCGGGATGATGGGTGCTCAGTACTCAGAGTGCTGGGTGCTCAGTGCTCAGGGTGCTGGGTGCTCAGTACTCAGGGGGCTGGGAGCTCAGTGCTCAGGGTGATCGGTGCTCAGTACTCAGGGTGCTGGGTGCTCAGTGCTCAGGGTGCTGGGTGCTCAGTGCTCAGGGTGCTGGGTGCTCAGTACTCAGGGTGCTGGCTGCGCGGTGCTCAGTACGCTGGGTGCTCAGTACTCAGGGTGCTGGGTGCTCAGTACTCAGGCGCTGGGTGCTCAGTACTCAGGGTGCTCGGTGCTCAGTACTCAGGGTGCTGGGTGCTCAGTGCTCAGGGTGCTGGGTGCTCAGTACTCAGGGTGCTAGGTGCTCAGTGCTCGGGGTGCTGGGTGCTCAGTGCTCAGGGTGCTGGGTGCTCAGTTCTCAGGGTGCTGGCTGCGCGGTGCTCAGTACGCTGGGTGCTCAGTACTCAGGGTGCTGGGTGCTCAGTACTCAGGCGCTGGGTGCTCAGTACTCAGGGTGCTCGATGCTCAGTACTCAGGGTGCTGGGTGCTCAGTGCTCAGGGTGCTGGGTGCTCAGTACTCAGGGTGCTGGGTGCTCAGTGCTCAGGGTGCTGGGTGCTCAGTACTCAGGGGGCTGGGAGCTCAGTGCTCAGGGTGATCGGTGCTCAGTACTCAGGGTGCTGGGTGCTCAGTGCTCAGGGTGCTGGGTGCTCAGTGCTCAGGGTGCTGGGTGCTCAGTACTCAGGGTGCTGGCTGCGCGGTGCTCAGTACGCTGGGTGCTCAGTACTCAGGGTGCTGGGTGCTCAGTACTCAGGCGCTGGGTGCTCAGTACTCAGGGTGCTCGGTGCTCAGTATTCAGGGTGCTGGGTGCTCAGTGCTCAGGGTGCTGGGTGCTCAGTACTCAGGGTGCTAGGTGCTCAGTGCTCGGGGTGCTCGGTGCTCAGTACGCTGGGTGATCAGTACTCAGGGTGCTGGGTACTCAGTACTCAGGGTGCTGGGTGCTCAGTGCTCGGGGTGCTGGGTGCTCAGTGCTCGGGGTGCTCGGTGCTCAGTGCTCGGGGTGCTGGATGCTCAGTATTCAGGGTGCTGGGTGCTTAGTACTCAGGGTGCTGGGTGCTCAGTGCTCGGGGTGCTGGGTGCTCAGTACTCAGTGTGCTGGGTGCTCAGTGCTCAGGGTGCTGGGTGCTCAGTACTCAGGGTGCTGGGTACTCAGTGCTCAGGGTGCTCGGTGCTCAGTACTCGGGGTGCTGGGTGCTCATTCTCAGGGTGCTGGGTGCTCAGTGCTCGGGGTGATGGGTGCTCAGTACTCAGGTTGCTGGGTGCTCAGTGCTCAGGGTGCTGGGTGCTCAGTATTCAGGGTGCTGGGTGCTCAGTACTCAGGGTGCTGGGTGCTCAGTACTCAGTGTGCTGGGTGCTCAGGGCTCAGGGTGCTGGGTGCTCAGTACTCAGGGGGCTGGGAGCTCAGTGCTCAGGGTGATCTGTGCTCAGTACTCAGGGTGCTGGGTGCTCAGTGCTCAGGGTGCTGGGTGCTCAGTGCTCAGGGTGCTGGGTGCTCAGTGCTCGGGGTGCTCGGTGCTCAGTACTCAGGGTGCTGAGTGCTCAGTACTCAGGGTGCTGAGTGCTCAGTACTCAGGGTGCTGGGTGCTCAGTGCTCGGGGTGCTGGGTGCTCAGTGCTCAGGGTGATCGGTGCTCAGTACTCAGGGTGCTGGGTGCTCAGTGCTCAGGGTGCTGGGTGCTCAGTCCTCAGGGTGCTCAGTCCTCAGGGTGCTGGGTGCTCAGTGCTCGGGGTGCTTGGTGCTCAGTACTCAGGGTGCTGAGTGCTCAGTACTCAGGGTGCTGGGTGCTCAGTACTCAGGGTGCTGGGTGATCAGTGCTCAGGGTGCTGGGTGATCAGTGCTCGGGGTGCTGGGTGCTCAGTGCTCGGGGTGCTGGGTGCTCAGTGCTCAGAGCTCAGGGTGCTGGGTGATCAGTGCTCAGTGCTCAGGGTGCTGGTTGCTCAGTACTCAGGGTGCTGGGTGCTCAGTACTCAGGGTGCTGGGTGATCAGTGCTCAGGGTGATGGGTGATCAGTGCTCGGGGTGCTAGGTGCTCAGTGCTCAGGGTGCTGGGTGCTCAGTGCTCAGAGCTCAGGGTGCTGGGTGCTCAGTGCTCAGTGCTCAGGGTACTGGTTGCTCAGTACTCAGGGTGCTGGGTGCTCAGTACTCAGGGTGCTGGGTGCTCAGTGCTCAGGGTGCTGGGTGCTCAGTACTCAGGGTGCTGGGTGATCAGTGCTCGGGGTGCTGTGTGCTCAGTGCTCAGGGTGCTGGGTGCTCAGTGCTCAGGGTGCTGGGTGCTCAGTACTCAGGGTGCTCGGTGCTCAGTACTCAGGGTTGTCAGTGCTCAGTACTCAGGGTGCTGGGTACTCAGTTCTCAGGGTGCTGGGTGCTAAGTACTCAGGGTGCTCAGTGCTCAGTACTCAGAGTGCTGGGTGTTCAGTACTCAGGGTGCTCAGTACTCAGGGTGCTGGGTGCTCAATGCTCAGGTTGCTGGGTGCTCAGTACTCAGGGTGCTGGGTGCTCAGTGCTCGGGGTGCTGGGTGCTCAGTGCTCATGGTGCTGGGTGCTCAGTACTCAGGGTGCTGGGTGCTCAGGGCTCGAGGTGCTCGGTGCTCAGTACTCAAGGTGCTGGGTTCTCAGTGCTCAGGGTGCTGGGTCCTCAGTCCTCGGGGTGCTCCGTGTTAAGGGTGCTGGGTGCTCAGTGCTTGGGGTGCTCGGTGCTCAGTACTCAGGGTGCTGAGTGCTCAGTACTCAGGGTGCCGGGTGCTCAGTACTCAGGGTGCTGGGTGCTCAGTGCTCGGGGTGCTGGGTGCTCAGTGCTCAGGGTGCTCAGTGCTCAGTACTCAGGGTGCTGGGTGCTCAGTATTCGGGGTGCTGAGTGCTCAGTGCTCAGGGTGCTGGTTGCTCAGTACTCAGGGTGCTGGGTGCTCAGTGGTCAGTGTGCTCGGTGCTCAGTGCTCAGGGTGCTGGGTGCTCAGTACTCAGGGTGCTGGGTGCTCAGTGCTCGGGGTGCTGGGTGCTCAGTGCTCAGGGTGCAGGGTGCTCAGTACTTAGGGTGCTGGGTGCTCAGTGCTCGGGGTGCTCAGTGCTCAGTACTCAAGGTGCAGGGTGCTCAGTGCTCACGGTGCTGGGTGCTCAGTCCTCGGCGTGCTCCGTGCTCAGTGCTCAGGGTGCTGGGTGCTCATTACTCAGGGTGCTCGGTGCTCAGTACTAAGGGTGCTCAGTGCTCAGTACTCAGGGTGCTGGGTGCTCAGTACTCGGGGTGCTGGGTGCTCAGTGCTCATGGTGCTCGGTGCTTAGTACTCATGGTGCTCAGTGCTCGGGGTGCTGGGTGCTCAGTGCTCGGTGTGCTGGGTGCTCAGTGCTCGGGGTGCTGGGTGCTGAGTGCTCGGTGTGCTGGGTGCTCAGTGCTAGGGGTGCTGGGTGCTCAGTGCTCGGGGTGCTGGGTGCTCAGTACTCGGGGTGCTCGGTGCTCAGTACTCAGGGTGCTGGGTGCTCATTACTCAGGGTGCTGGGTGCTCAGTACTCAGGGTGCTGGGTGCTCAGTGCTCATTACTCAGCCTGCTGGGTGCTCAGTGCTCGGGGTGCTGCGTCCTCAATGCTCAGGGTGCTGGGTGCTCAGTACTCAGGGTGCTGGGTTCTCAGTGCTCGTGGTGCTGGGTCCTCAGTGCTCAGGGTGCTGGGTGCTCAGTGCTCAGGGTGCTGGGTGCTCAGTGCTCAGGGTGCTCAGTGCTCAGTACTCAGGGTGCTCGGTGCTCAGTGCACAGGGTGCTCAGTGCTCGGGGTGCTGGGTGCTCAGTGCTCGGGGTGCTGGGTGCTCAGTGCTCAGGGTGCTGGTTGCTCAGTTCTCAGTGTGCTCAGTGCTCAGGGTGCTGGGTGCTCAGAACTCAGGGTGCTGGGTGCTCAGTACTCAGGGTGCTGGGTGCTCAGTACTCAGGGTGCTTGGTGCTCAGTACTCAGGGTGCTGGGTGCTCAGTGCTCAGGGTGCTCGGTGCTCAGTACTCATGGTGCTGGGTGCTCATTCTCGGGGTGCTGGGTGCTCAGTACTCAGGGTGCTGGGTGGTCAGTGCTCGTGGTGCCCGGTGCTCAGTGCTCGGGGTGCTCGGTGCACAGTTCTCAGGGTGCTGCGTGCTCAGTACACAGGGTGCTGGGTGCTCAGTGCTGGGTGCTCAGTGCTCCGGGTGCTGGGTGCTCAGTGCTCGGGGTGCTGGGTGCTCAGTACTCAGGGTGCTCGGTGCTCAGTACTCAGGGTGCTGGGTGCTCAGTGCTCGCGGTGCTGGGTGCTCAGTACTCAGGGTGCTGGGTGCTCAGTGCTCGGGGTGCTCGGTGCTCAGTACGTTGGGTGCTCAGTACTCAGGGTGCTGGGTGCTCAGTGCTCAGGGTGCTGGTTGCTCAGTGCTCAGGGTGCTGGGTTCTCAGTGCTCAGGGTGCTTGGTGCTCAGTGCTCAGGGTGCTGGGTGCTCAGTGCTCAGGGTGCTTGGTGCTCAGTACTCAGGGTGCTGGGTGCTCAGTGCTCAGGGTGCTGGGTGCTCAGTGCTCGGGGTGCTGGGTGCTCAGTACTCAGGGTGCTAGGTGCTCAGTACTCAGGGTGCTGGGTGCTCAGTACTCAGGGTGCTGGGTGCTCAGTGCTCAGCGTGCTGGGTGCTCAGTACTCAGGGTGCTCGGTGCTCAGTGCTTGGGGTGCTGGGTGCTCAGTACTCAGGGTGCTGGGTGCTCAGTGCTCAGGGTGCTGGGTGCTCAGTGCTCAGGGTGCTGGGTGCTCAGTACTCAGTGCTCAGGATGCTGGGTGCTCAGTGCTCGGGCTGCTGGGTGCTCAGTGCTCAGGGTGCTGGGTGCTCAGTACTCAGGGTGCTGGGTTCTCATTACTCAGGGTGCTGGGTGCACAGTGCTAGAGGTGCTGGGTGCTCAGAGCTCGGGGTCTGGGTGCTCAGTACTCAGGGTGCTGGGTGCTCAGTACTCAGGATGCTGGGTGCTCAGTGCTCAGGGTGCTGGGTGCTCAGTGCTCTGGGTGCTGGGTGCTCAGTGCTTAGGGTGCTGGGTGCTCAGTGCTCAGGGTGCTGGGTGTTCAGTGCTCGGGGTGCTGGGTGCTGAGTGCTCAGGGTGCAGGGTGCTCAGTGCTCGGGGTGCTCGGTGCTCAGTGCTCAGGGTCCTGGGTGCTCAGTACTCAGGGTCCTGGGTGCTTTGTACTCAGGGTGCTCAGTGCTCAGTACACAGGGTGCTGGCTGCTCAGTGCTCGGGGTGCTGGGTGCTCAGTGCTCAGTACTCAGCGTGCTGGGTGCTCAGTGCTCGGGGTGCTTGGTGCTCAGTACTCAGGGTGCTGGGTGCTCAGTGCTCGGGGTTCTGGGTGCTCAGTGCTCAGGGTGCTGGGTGCTCAGTGATCGGGGTGCTGGGTGCTCAGTACTCAGGGTGCTCAGTGCTCGGGGAGCTCGGTGCTCAGTACTCAGGGTGCTGGGTGCTCAGTACTCAGTTCTCGGGGTCCTGGGTGCTCCGTGCTCGGGGTGCTGGGTGCTCAGTGCTCTGGGTGCTTAGTGCTCAGTACTCAGGGTGCTGGGCGCTCAGTACTCAGGGTGCTCAGTGCTCGGGGTGCTGGGTGCTCAGTACTCAGGGTGCTGGGTGCTCAGTACTCAGGGTGCTGGGTGCTCAGTGCTCAGGGTCCTCGGTGCTCAGTACTCAGGGTGCTCAGTGCTCATTACTCAGCGTGCTTTGTGCTCAGTGCTCAGGGTGCTGGGTGCTCAGTACTCAGTGTGCTGGGTGCTCAGTACTCAGGGTGCTGGGGGCTCAGTACTCTGGGTACTGGGTGCTCAGTACTCAGGGTGCTGGGTGCTCAGTACTCAGGGTGCTGGATGCTCAGTACTCAGGGTGCTGGGGGCTCAGTACTCAGGGTGCTGGGTGCTCAGTACTCAGGGTGCTCGGTTCTCAGTACTCAGGGTGCTGGGTGCTCATTCTCGGGGTGCTGGGTGCTCAGTGCTCGGGGTGCTGGGTGCACAGTGCCCAGGGTGCTGGGTGCTCAGTGCTCAGGGTGCTCAGTACTCAGGGTGCTGTGTGTTCAGTGCTCAGGGTACTGGGTGCTCAGTGCTCAGGGTGCTGGGTGCGCAGTGCTCGGGGTGCTGGGTGCTCCGTGCTCAGGGTGCAGGGTGCTCAGTGCTCAGGGTGATGTGTGCTCAGTACTCGGGGTACTGGGTGCTCAGTGCTCAGGGTGCTGGGTGCTCAGTGCTCAGGGTGCTGGGTGCTCAGTGCTCAGTAATGAGGGTGCTGGGTGCTCAGTGCTCGGGGGGCTGGGTGCTCAGTGCTCAGTACTCAGGGTGCGGGGTGCTCAGTGCTCGGGGTGCTGGATGCTCAGTACTCAGGGTGCTGGGTACTCAGTGCTCAGGGTGCTGGGTGGTCAGTACTAAGGGTGCTGGGTGCTCAGTGCTCAGGGTACTGGGTGCTCAGTACTCAGGGTGCTGGGTACTCAGTGCTCGGGGTGCTGGGTGCTCAGTGCTCAGGATGCTGGGTGCTCAGTGCTCAGTGCACAGGGTGCTGGGTGCTCAGTGCTCAGTGCTCAGTGTGCTGGGTGCTCAGTCCTCGGGGTGCTGGGTGCTCAGTTCTCTGGGTGCTCAGTGCTCAGTCCTCAGGGTGCTGGGTGCTCAGTACTCAGGGTGCTGGGTGCTCAGTGCTCAGGGTGCTGGGTGCTCAGTACTTAGGGTGCTGGGTGCTCAGTGCTCGGGGTGCTCGGTGCTCAGTACTCAAGGTGCAGGGTGCTCAGTGCTCACGGTGCTGGGTGCTCAGTCCTCGGCGTGCTCCGTGCTCAGTGCTCAGGGTGCTGGGTGCTCATTACTCAGGGTGCTCGGTGCTCAGTACTAAGGGTGCTCAGTGCTCAGTACTCAGGGTGCTGGGTGCTCAGTACTCGGGGTGCTGGGTGCTCAGTGCTCATGGTGCTCGGTGCATAGTACTCATGGTGCTCAGTGCTCGGGGTGCTGGGTGCTCAGTGCTCGGTGTGCTGGGTGCTCAGTGCTCGGGGTGCTGGGTGCTGAGTGCTCGGTGTGCTGGGTGCTCAGTGCTAGGGGTGCTGGGTGCTCAGTGCTCGGGGTGCTGGGTGCTCAGTACTCGGGGTGCTCGGTGCTCAGTACTCAGGGTGCTGGGTGCACATTACTCAGGGTGCTGGGTGCTCAGTACTCAGGGTGCTGGGTGCTCAGTGCTCAGTACTCAGCCTGCTGGGTGCTCAGTGCTCGGGGTGCTGCGTCCTCAATGCTCAGGGTGCTGGGTGCTCAGTACTCAGGGTGCTGGGTTCTCAGTGCTCGTGGTGCTGGGTCCTCAGTGCTCAGGGTGCTGGGTGCTCAGTGCTCAGGGTGCTGGGTGCTCAGTGCTCAGGGTGCTCAGTGCTCAGTACTCAGGGTGCTCGGTGCTCAGTGCACAGGGTGCTCAGTGCTCGGGGTGCTGGGTGCTCAGTGCTCGGGGTGCTGGGTGCTCAGTGCTCAGGGTGCTGGTTGCTCAGTACTCAGTGTGCTCAGTGCTCAGGGTGCTGGGTGCTCAGAACTCAGGGTGCTGGGTGCTCAGTACTCAGGGTGCTGGGTGCTCAGTGCTCAGGGTGCTCGGTGCTCAGTACTCATGGTGCTGGGTGCTCATTCTCGGGGTGCTGGGTGCTCAGTACTCAGGGTGCTGGGTGGTCAGTGCTCGTGGTGCCCGGTGCTCAGTGCTCGGGGTGCTCGGTGCACAGTTCTCAGGGTGCTGCGTGCTCAGTACTCAGGGTGCTGGGTGCTCAGTGCTCAGGGTGCTGGGTGCTCAGTGCTCGGGGTGCTGGGTGCTCAGTACTCAGGGTGCTAGGTGCTCAGTACTCAGGGTGCTGGGTGCTCAGTACTCAGGGTGCTGGGTGCTCAGTGCTCACCGTGCTGGGTGCTCAGTACTCAGGGTGCTCGGTGCTCAGTGCTTGGGGTGCTGGGTGCTCAGTACTCAGGGTGCTGGGTGCTCAGTGCTCAGGGTGCTGGGTGCTCAGTGCTCAGGGTGCTGGGTGCTCAGTACTCAGTGCTCAGGATGCTGGGTGCTCAGTGCTCGGGCTGCTGGGTGCTCAGTGCTCAGGGTGCTGGGTGCTCAGTACTCAGGGTGCTGGGTTCTCATTACTCAGGGTGCTGGGTGCACAGTGCTAGAGGTGCTGGGTGCTCAGAGCTCGGGGTCTGGGTGCTCAGTACTCAGGGTGCTGGGTGCTCAGTACTCAGGATGCTGGGTGCTCAGTGCTCAGGGTGCTGGGTGCTCAGTGCTCTGGGTGCTGGGTGCTCAGTGCTTAGGGTGCTGGGTGCTCAGTGCTCAGGGTGCTGGGTGTTCAGTGCTCGGGGTGCTGGGTGCTGAGTGCTCAGGGTGCAGGGTGCTCAGTGCTCGGGGTGCTCGGTGCTCAATGCTCAGGGTCCTGGGTGCTCAGTACTCAGGGTCCTGGGTGCTTTGTACTCAGGGTGCTCAGTGCTCAGTACACAGGGTGCTGGGTGCTCAGTGCTCGGGGTGCTGGGTGCTCAGTGCTCAGTACTCAGGGTGCTGGGTGCTCAGTGCTCGGGGTGCTTGGTGCTCAGTACTCAGGGTGCTGGGTGCTCAGTGCTCGGGGATCTGGGTGCTCAGTGCTCAGGGTGCTGGGTGCTCAGTGATCGGGGTGCTGGGTGCTCAGTACTCAGGGTGCTCAGTGCTCGGGGAGCTCGGTGCTCAGTACTCAGGGTGCTGGGTGCTCAGTACTCAGTGCTCGGGGTCCTGGGTGCTCCGTGCTCGGGGTGCTGGGTGCTCAGTGCTCTGGGTGCTTAGTGCTCAGTACTCAGGGTGCAGGGTGCTCAGTACTCAGGGTGCTCAGTGCTCGGGGTGCTGGGTGCTCAGTACTCAGGGTGCTGGGTGCTCAGTACTCAGGGTGCTGGGTGCTCAGTGCTCAGGGTCCTCGGTGCTCAGTACTCAGGGTGCTCAGTGCTCATTACTCAGCGTGCTTTGTGCTCAGTGCTCAGGGTGCTGGGTGCTCAGTACTCAGTGTGCTGGGTGCTCAGTACTCAGGGTGCTGGGGGCTCAGTACTCTGGGTGCTGGGTGCTCAGTACTCAGGGTGCTGGGTGCTCAGTACTCAGGGTGCTGGATGCTCAGTACTCAGGGTGCTGGGGGCTCAGTACTCAGGGTGCTGGGTGCTCAGTACTCAGGGTGCTCGGTTCTCAGTACTCAGGGTGCTGGGTGCTCATTCTCGGGGTGCTGGGTGCTCAGTGCTCGGGGTGCTGGGTGCACAGTGCCCAGGGTGCTGGGTGCTCAGTGCTCAGGGTGCTCAGTACTCAGGGTGCTGTGTGTTCAGTGCTCAGGGTACTGGGTGCTCAGTGCTCAGGGTGCTGGGTGCGCAGTGCTCGGGGTGCTGGGTCCTCCGTGCTCAGGGTGCAGGGTGCTCAGTGCTCAGGGTGATGTGTGCTCAGTACTCGGGGTACTGGGTGCTCAGTGCTCAGGGTGCTGGGTGCTCAGTGCTCAGGGTGCTGGGTGCTCAGTGCTCAGTAATGAGGGTGCTGGGTGCTCAGTGCTCGGGGGGCTGGGTGCTCAGTGCTCAGTACTCAGGGTGCTGGGTGCTCAGTGCTCGGCGTGCTGGATGCTCAGTACTCAGGGTGCTAGGTGCTCAGTGCTCAGGGTGCTGGGTGGTCAGTACTAAGGGTGCTGGGTGCTCAGTGCTCAGGGTACTGGGTGCTCAGTACTCAGGGTGCTGGGTACTCAGTGCTCGGGGTGCTGGGTGCTCAGTGCTCAGGGTGCTGGGTGCTCAGTGCTCAGTGCACAGGGTGCTGGGTGCTCAGTGCTCAGTGCTCAGTGTGCTGGGTGCTCAGTCCTCGGGGTGCTGGGTGCTCAGTTCTCTGGGTGCTCAGTGCTCAGTCCTCAGGGTGCTGGGTGCTCAGTACTCAGGGTGCTGAGTGCTCAGTACTCAGGGAGCTCAGTGCTCGGGGTGCAGGGTGCTCAGTACTCAGGGTGCTGGGGGCTCAGTACTCAGGGTGCTCAGTACTCGGGGTGCGGGGTGCTCAGTACTCAAGGTGCTGGGTGCTCAGTACTCAGGGTGCTGGGTGCTCAGTACTCAGGGTGCGGGGTGCTCAGTACTCAGGGTGCTGGGTGATCAGTACTCGGGTGCTGGGTGCTCAGTGCTCAGGGTGCTGGGTGCTCAGTGCTCGGGGTGCTGGGTGCTCAGTGCTCAGTACTCAGGGTGCAGGGTGCTCAGTGCTTGGGGTGCTGGGTGCTCAGTGCTCAGGGTGCTGGGTGCTCAGTTCTCAGGGTGCTGGGTACTCAGTGCTCGGGGTGCTGGGTGCTCAGTACTCAGGGTGCTGGGTGCTCAGTACTCAGGGTGCTGGGGGCTCAGTGCTCGGGGATCTGGGTGCTCAGTGCTCAGGGTGCTGGGTGCTCAGTGATCGGGGTGCTGGGTGCTCAGTACTCAGGGTGCTCAGTGCTCGGGGAGCTCGGTGCTCAGTACTCAGGGTGCTGGGTGCTCAGTACTCAGTGCTCGGGGTCCTGGGTTCTCCGTGCTCGGGGTGCTGGGTGCTCAGTGCTCTGGGTGCTTAGTGCTCAGTACTCAGGGTGCAGGGTGCTCAGTACTCAGGGTGCTCAGTGCTCGGGGTGCTGGGTGCTCAGTACTCAGGGTGCTGGGTGCTCAGTACTCAGGGTGCTGGGTGCTCAGTGCTCAGGGTCCTCGGTGCTCAGTACTCAGGGTGCTCAGTGCTCATTACTCAGCGTGCTTTGTGCTCAGTGCTCAGGGTGCTGGGTGCTCAGTACTCAGTGTGCTGGGTGCTCAGTACTCAGGGTGCTGGGGGCTCAGTACTCTGGGTGCTGGGTGCTCAGTACTCAGGGTGCTGGGTGCTCAGTACTCAGGGTGCTGGATGCTCAGTACTCAGGGTGCTGGGGGCTCAGTACTCAGGGTGCTGGGTGCTCAGTACTCAGGGTGCTCGGTTCTCAGTACTCAGGGTGCTGGGTGCTCATTCTCGGGGTGCTGGGTGCTCAGTGCTCGGGGTGCTGGGTGCACAGTGCCCAGGGTGCTGGGTGCTCAGTGCTCAGGGTGCTCAGTACTCAGGGTGCTGTGTGTTCAGTGCTCAGGGTACTGGGTGCTCAGTGCTCAGGGTGCTGGGTGCGCAGTGCTCGGGGTGCTGGGTGCTCCGTGCTCAGGGTGCAGGGTGCTCAGTGCTCAGGGTGATGTGTGCTCAGTACTCGGGGTACTGGGTGCTCAGTGCTCAGGGTGCTGGGTGCTCAGTGCTCAGGGTGCTGGGTGCTCAGTGCTCAGTAATGAGGGTGCTGGGTGCTCAGTGCTCGGGGGGCTGGGTGCTCAGTGCTCAGTACTCAGGGTGCTGGGTGCTCAGTGCTCGGCGTGCTGGATGCTCAGTACTCAGGGTGCTGGGTGCTCAGTGCTCAGGGTGCTGGGTGGTCAGTACTAAGGGTGCTGGGTGCTCAGTGCTCAGGGTACTGGGTGCTCAGTACTCAGGGTGCTGGGTACTCAGTGCTCGGGGTGCTGGGTGCTCAGTGCTCAGGGTGCTGGGTGCTCAGTGCTCAGTGCACAGGGTGCTGGGTGCTCAGTGCTCAGTGCTCAGTGTGCTGGGTGCTCAGTCCTCGGGGTGCTGGGTGCTCAGTTCTCTGGGTGCTCAGTGCTCAGTCCTCAGGGTGCTGGGTGCTCAGTACTCAGGGTGCTGAGTGCTCAGTACTCAGGGAGCTCAGTGCTCGGGGTGCAGGGTGCTCAGTACTCAGGGTGCTGGGGGCTCAGTACTCAGGGTGCTCAGTACTCGGGGTGCGGGGTGCTCAGTACTCAAGGTGCTGGGTGCTCAGTACTCAGGGTGCTGGGTGCTCAGTACTCAGGGTGCGGGGTGCTCAGTACTCAGGGTGCTGGGTGATCAGTACTCGGGTGCTGGGTGCTCAGTGCTCAGGGTGCTGGGTGCTCAGTGCTCGGGGTGCTGGGTGCTCAGTGCTCAGTACTCAGGGTGCTGGGTGCTCAGTGCTCGGTGTGCTGGGTGCTCAGTGCTCAGTACTCAGGGTGCAGGGTGCTCAGTGCTTGGGGTGCTGGGTGCTCAGTGCTCAGGGTGCTGGGTGCTCAGTTCTCAGGGTGCTGGGTACTCAGTGCTCGGGGTGCTGGGTGCTCAGTACTCAGGGTGCTGGGTGCTCAGTACTCAGGGTGCTGGGGGCTCAGTGCTCGGGCTGCTGGGTGCTCAGTGCTCGGGGTGCTGGGTGCTCAGTGCTCGGGGTGCTCGGTGCTCAGTACTCAGGGTACTGGGTGCTCAGTGCTCGGGGTGCTCAGTACTCAGGGTGCTGTGTGTCCACTGCTCAGGGTGCTGGGTGCTCAGTACTCAGGGTGCTCGGTGCGTAGTACTCAGGGTGCTGGGTGCTCAGTACTCCGGGTGCTGGGTGCTCAGTGCTCGGGGTGCTCGGTGCTCAGTGCTCAAGGTGCTGGGTGCTCAGTACTCAGTGTGCTGGGTGCTCAGTACTCAGGGTGCTGGGGGCTCAGTACTCTGGGTGCTGGGTGCTCAGTACTCAGGGTGCTGGGTGCTCAGTACTCAGGGTGCTGGATGCTCAGTACTCAGGGTGCTGGGGGCTCAGTACTCAGGGTGCTGGGTGCTCAGTACTCAGGGTGCTCGGTTCTCAGTACTCAGGGTGCTGGGTGCTCATTCTCGGGGTGCTGGGTGCTCAGTGCTCGGGGTGCTGGGTGCACAGTGCCCAGGGTGCTGGGTGCTCAGTGCTCAGGGTGCTCAGTACTCAGGGTGCTGTGTGTTCAGTGCTCAGGGTACTGGGTGCTCAGTGCTCAGGGTGCTGGGTGCGCAGTGCTCGGGGTGCTGGGTGCTCCGTGCTCAGGGTGCAGGGTGCTCAGTGCTCAGGGTGATGTGTGCTCAGTACTCGGGGTACTGGGTGCTCAGTGCTCAGGGTGCTGGGTGCTCAGTGCTCAGGGTGCTGGGTGCTCAGTGCTCAGTAATGAGGGTGCTGGGTGCTCAGTGCTCGGGGGGCTGGGTGCTCAGTGCTCAGTACTCAGGGTGCTGGGTGCTCAGTGCTCGGGGTGCTGGATGCTCAGTACTCAGGGTGCTGGGTGCTCAGTGCTCAGGGTGCTGGGTGGTCAGTACTAAGGGTGCTGGGTGCTCAGTGCTCAGGGTACTGGGTGCTCAGTACTCAGGGTGCTGGGTACTCAGTGCTCGGGGTGCTGGGTGCTCAGTGCTCAGGGTGCTGGGTGCTCAGTGCTCAGTGCACAGGGTGCTGGGTGCTCAGTGCTCAGTGCTCAGTGTGCTGGGTGCTCAGTCCTCGGGGTGCTGGGTGCTCAGTTCTCTGGGTGCTCAGTGCTCAGTCCTCAGGGTGCTGGGTGCTCAGTACTCAGGGTGCTGGGTGCTCAGTACTCAGGGAGCTCAGTGCTTGGGGTGCAGGGTGCTCAGTACTCAGGGTGCTGGGGGCTCAGTACTCAGGGTGCTCAGTACTCGGGGTGCGGGGTGCTCAGTACTCAAGGTGCTGGGTGCTCAGTACTCAGGGTGCTGGGTGCTCAGTACTCAGGGTGCTGGGTGCTCAGTACTCAGGGTGCTGGGTGATCAGTACTCGGGTGCTGGGTGCTCAGTGCTCAGGGTGCTGGGTGCTCAGTGCTCGGGGTGCTGGGTGCTCAGTGCTCAGTACTCAGGGTGCTGGGTGCTCAGTGCTCGGGGTGCTGGGTGCTCAGTGCTCAGTACTCAGGGTGCAGGGTGCTCAGTGCTTGGGGTGCTGGGTGCTCAGTGCTCAGGGTGCTGGGTGCTCAGTGCTCAGGGTGCTGGGTACTCAGTGCTCGGGGTGCTGGGTGCTCAGTACTCAGGGTGCTGGGTGCTCAGTACTCAGGGTGCTGGGGGCTCAGTGCTCGGGCTGCTGGGTGCTCAGTGCTCGGGGTGCTGGGTGCTCAGTGCTCGGGGTGCTCGGTGCTCAGTACTCAGGGTACTGGGTGCTCAGTGCTCGGGGTGCTCAGTACTCAGGGTGCTGTGTGTCCACTGCTCAGGGTGCTGGGTGCTCAGTACTCAGGGTGCTCGGTGCGTAGTACTCAGGGTGCTGGGTGCTCAGTACTCCGGGTGCTGGGTGCTCAGTGCTCGGGGTGCTCGGTGCTCAGTGCTCAAGGTGCTGGGTGCTCAGTACTCAGTGTGCTCATTGCTCAGGGTGCTGGGTGCTCAGTGCTAAGGGTGCTGGGTGCTCAGTGCTCAGGGTGCTCGGTGCTCAGTACGTTGGGTGCTCAGTACTCAGGGTGCTGGGTGCTCAGTGCTCAGGGTGCTGGGTGCTCAGTGCTCAGGGTGCTGGGTGCTCAGTGCTCAGGGTGCTGGGTGCTCGGTGCTCGGGGTGCTGGGTGCTCAGTGCTCAGTGTGCTGGGTGCTCAGTACTCAGGGTGCTGGGTGCTCAGTGCTCATGGTGCTGGGTGCTCAGTACTCAGGGTGCTGGGTGCTCGGTGCTCAGTACGCTGGGTGCTCAGTACTCAGGGTGCTGGGTGCTCAGTACTTAGGGTGCTCGATGCTCAGTACTCAGGGTGCTGGGTGCTCAGTGCTCGGGGTGCTGGGTGCTCAGTACTCAGGGTGCTGGGTGCTCAGTGCTCGGGGTGCTCGGTGCTCAGTACGCTGGGTGCTCATTACTCAGGGTGCTGGGTGCTCAGTACTCAGGGTGCTGGGTGCTCAGTACTCAGGGTGCTGGGTGCTTAGTACTCAGGGTGCTCAGTGCTCAGTACTTAGGGTGCTCAGTGCTCAGTGCTCGGGGTGCTGGGTGCTCAGTGCTCAGGGTGCTGGGTGCTCATTGCTCGGGGTGCTGGGTGCTCAGTGCTCAGGGTGCTGGGTGCTAAGTGCTCAGAGTGCTGGGTGCTCAGTACTCCGGGTGCTCGGTGCTCAGTACTCAGAGTGCTCAGTGCTCAGTACTCAGCGTGCTTTGTGCTCAGTGCTCAGGGTGCTGGGTGCTCAGTACTCAGGGTGCTGGGTGCTCAGTACTCAGGGTGCTGGGTGCTCAGTACTCAGGGTGCTGGGTGCTCAGTGCTCGGGGTGCTCGGTGATCAGTACTAAGAGTGCTGGGTGCTCAGTGCTCAGGGTACTGGGTACTCAGTACTCAGGGTGCTGGGTGCTCAGTGCTCAGGGTGCTGGGTGCTCAGTGCTCAGGGTGCTGGGTGCTCAGTGCTCGGGGTGCTGGGTGCTCAGTGCTCAGGGTGCTGGGTGCTCAGTGCTGAGGGTGCTCAGTGCTCATTACTCAGCGTGCTTTGTGCTCAGTGCTCAGGGTGCTGGGTGCTCAGTACTCAGTGTGCTTTGTGCTCAGTTCTCAGGGTGCTGGGGGCTCAGTACTCAGGGTGCTGGGTGCTCAGTACTCAGGGTGCTGGGTGCTCAGTACTCAGGGTGCTGGGTGCTCAGTACTCAGGGTGCTGGGGGCTCAGTACTCAGGGTGCTGGGTGCTCAGTACTCAGGGTGCTCGGTTCTCAGTACTCAGGCTGCTGGGTGCTCATTCTCGGGGTGCTGGGTGCTCAGTGCTCGGGGTGCTTGGTGCTCAGTACTAAGGGTGCTGGGGGCTCAGTACTCAGGGTGCTGGGTGCTCAGTGCTCAGGGTGCTGGGTGCTCAGTGCTCAGGGTGCTGGGTGCTCAGTACTCAGGGTGCTGGGTGCTCAGTACTTAGGGTGCTCGGTGCTCAGTACTCAGATTGCTGAGTGCTCAGGGTGCTGGGTACTCAGTACTCAGGGTGCTGGGTGCTCAGTACTCAGGGTGCTGGGTGCTCAGTGCTCAGGGTGCTAGGTGCTCAGTACTCAGGGTGCTGGGTGCTCAGTACTCAGCGTGCTTTGTGCTCAGTGCTCAGGGTGCTGGGTGCTCAGTACTCAGTGTGCTGGGTCCTCAGTACTCAGGGTGCTGGGTGCTCAGTACTCAGGGTGCTGGGTGCTCAGTGCTCAGGGTCCTCGGTGTTCAGTACTCAGGGTGCTCAGTGCTCATTACTCAGCGTGCTTTGTGCTCAGTGCTCAGGGTGCTGGGTGCTCAGTACTCAGTGTGCTGGGTGCTCAGTACTCAGGGTGCTGGGGGCACAGTACTCAGGGTGCTGGGTGCTCAGTACACAGGGTGCTGGGTGCTCAGTACTCAGGGTGCTGGATGCTCAGTACTCAGTGTGCTGGGTGCTCATTCTCGGGGTGCTGGGTGCTCAGTGCTCGGGGTGCTTGGTGCTCAGTACTAAGGGTGCTGGGTGCTCATTCTCGGGGTGCTGGGTGCTCATTCTCGGGGTGCTGGGTGCTCAGTACTCAGGGTGCTGTGTGTTCAGTGCTCAGGTTACTGGGTGCTCAGTACTCAGGGTGCTTGGTGCTCAGTACTCAGTGTGCTCGGTGCTCAGTACTCGGGGTGCTGGGTGCTCAGTACTCGGGGTGCTGGGTGCACAGTGCTCAGGGTGCTGGGTGCTCAGTGCTCAGGGTGCTGGGTGCTCAGTGCTCAGGCTGCTGGCTGCTCAGTGCTCAGGGTGCTGGGGGCTCAGTACTCAGGGTGCTCAGTGCTCAGTACTCAGCGTGCTGGGTGCTCAGTCCTCAGGGTCCTCGGTGCTCAGTACTCAGTGTGCTCAGTGCCCAGCACTCAGCGTGCTTTGTGCTCAGTGCTCAGGGTGCTGGGTGCTCAGTACTCAGGGTGCTGGGTGCTCAGTACTCAGGGTGTTGGGTGCTCAGTACTCAGGGTGCTGGGTGCTCAGTGCTCGGGGTGCTCGGTGATCAGTACTACGAGTGCTGGGTGCTCAGTGCTCAGGGTACTGGGTACTCAGTACTCAGGGTGCTGGGTGCTCAGTGCTCAGGGTGCTGGGTGCTCAGTGCTCAGGGTGCTGGGTGCTCAGTGCTCGGGGTGCTGGGTGCTCAGTGCTCAGGGTGCTGGGTGCTCAGTGCTGAGGGTGCTCAGTGCTCATTACTCAGCGTGCTTTGTGCTCAGTGCTCAGGGTGCTGGGTGCTCAGTACTCAGTGTGCTGGGTGCTCAGTACTCAGGATGCTGGGGGCTCAGTACTCTGGGTGCTGGGGGCTCAGTACTCAGGGTGCTGGGTGCTCAGTACTCAGGGTGCTGGATGCTCAGTACTCAGGGTGCTGGGGGCTCAGTACTCAGGGTGCTGGGTGCTCAGTACTCAGGGTGCTCGGTTCTCAGTACTCAGGGTGCTGGGTGCTCATTCTCGGGGTGCTGGGTGCTCAGTGCTCGGGGTGCTGGGTGCACAGTGCCCAGGGTGCTGGGTGCTCAGTGCTCAGGGTGCTCAGTACTCAGGGTGCTGTGTGTTCAGTGCTCAGGGTACTGGGTGCTCAGTGCTCAGGGTGCTGGGTGCGCAGTGCTCGGGGTGCTGGGTGCTCCGTGCTCAGGGTGCAGGGTGCTCAGTGCTCAGGGTGATGTGTGCTCAGTACTCGGGGTACTGGGTGCTCAGTGCTCAGGGTGCTGGGTGCTCAGTGCTCAGTAATGAGGGTGCTGGGTGCTCAGTGCTCGGGGGGCTGGGTGCTCAGTGCTCAGTACTCAGGGTGCTGGGTGCTCAGTGCTCGGGGTGCTGGATGCTCAGTACTCAGGGTGCTGGGTGCTCAGTGCTCAGGGTGCTGGGTGGTCAGTACTAAGGGTGCTGGGTGCTCAGTGCTCAGGGTACTGGGTGCTCAGTACTCAGGGTGCTGGGTACTCAGTGCTCGGGGTGCTGGGTGCTCAGTGCTCAGGGTGCTGGGTGCTCAGTGCTCAGTGCACAGGGTGCTGGGTGCTCAGTGCTCAGTGCTCAGTGTGCTGGGTGCTCAGTCCTCGGGTTGCTGGGTGCTCAGTTCTCTGGGTGCTCAGTGCTCAGTCCTCAGGGTGCTGGGTGCTCAGTACTCAGGGTGCTGGGTGCTCAGTACTCAGGGAGCTCAGTGCTCGGGGTGCAGGGTGCTCAGTACTCAGGGTGCTGGGGGCTCAGTACTCAAGGTGCTCAGTACTCGGGGTGCGGGGTGCTCAGTACTCAAGGTGCTGGGTGCTCAGTACTCAGGGTGCTGGGTGCTCAGTACTCAGGGTGCGGGGTGCTCAGTACTCAGGGTGCTGGGTGATCAGTACTCGGGTGCTGGGTGCTCAGTGCTCAGGGTGCTGGGTGCTCAGTGCTCGGGGTGCTGGGTGCTCAGTGCTCAGTACTCAGGGTGCTGGGTGTTCAGTGCTCGGGGTGCTGGGTGCTCAGTGCTCAGTACTCAGGGTGCAGGGTGCTCAGTGCTTGGGGTGCTGGGTGCTCAGTGCTCAGGGTGCTGGGTGCTCAGTGCTCAGGGTGCTGGGTACTCAGTGCTCGGGGTGCTGGGTGCTCAGTACTCAGGGTGCTGGGTGCTCAGTACTCAGGGTGCTGGGGGCTCAGTGCTCGGGCTGCTGGGTGCTCAGTGCTCGGGGTGCTGGGTGCTCAGTGCTCGGGGTGCTCGGTGCTCAGTACTCAGGGTACTGGGTGCTCAGTGCTCGGGGTGCTCAGTACTCAGGGTGCTGTGTGTCCACTGCTCAGGGTGCTGGGTGCTCAGTACTCAGGGTGCTCGGTGCGTAGTACTCAGGGTGCTGGGTGCTCAGTACTCCGGGTGCTGGGTGCTCAGTGCTCGGGGTGCTCGGTGCTCAGTGCTCAAGGTGCTGGGTGCTCAGTACTCAGTGTGCTGGGTGCTCAGTACTCAGGGTGCTGGGGGCTCAGTACTCTGGGTGCTGGGTGCTCAGTACTCAGGGTGCTGGGTGCTCAGTACTCAGGGTGCTGGATGCTCAGTACTCAGGGTGCTGGGGGCTCAGTACTCAGGGTGCTGGGTGCTCAGTACTCAGGGTGCTCGGTTCTCAGTACTCAGGGTGCTGGGTGCTCATTCTCGGGGTGCTGGGTGCTCAGTGCTCGGGGTGCTGGGTGCACAGTGCCCAGGGTCCTGGGTGCTCAGTGCTCAGGGTGCTCAGTACTCAGGGTGCTGTGTGTTCAGTGCTCAGGGTACTGGGTGCTCAGTGCTCAGGGTGCTGGGTGCGCAGTGCTCGGGGTGCTGGGTGCTCCGTGCTCAGGGTGCAGGGTGCTCAGTGCTCAGGGTGATGTGTGCTCAGTACTCGGGGTACTGGGTGCTCAGTGCTCAGGGTGCTGGGTGCTCAGTGCTCAGGGTGCTGGGTGCTCAGTGCTCAGTAATGAGGGTGCTGGGTGCTCAGTGCTCGGGGGGCTGGGTCCTCAGTGCTCAGTACTCAGGGTGCTGGGTGCTCAGTGCTCGGGGTGCTGGATGCTCAGTACTCAGGGTGCTGGGTGCTCAGTGCTCAGGGTGCTGGGTGGTCAGTACTAAGGGTGCTGGGTGCTCAGTGCTCAGGGTACTGGGTGCTCAGTACTCAGGGTGCTGGGTACTCAGTGCTCGGGGTGCTGGGTGCTCAGTGCTCAGGGTGCTGGGTGCTCAGTGCTCAGTGCACAGGGTGCTGGGTGCTCAGTGCTCAGTGCTCAGTGTGCTGGGTGCTCAGTCCTCGGGGTGCTGGGTGCTCAGTACTCTGGGTGCTCAGTGCTCAGTCCTCAGGGTGCTGGGTGCTCAGTACTCAGGGTGCTGGGTGCTCAGTACTCAGGGAGCTCAGTGCTCGGGGTGCAGGGTGCTCAGTACTCAGGGTGCTGGGGGCTCAGCACTCAGGGTGCTCAGTACTCGGGGTGCGGGGTGCTCAGTACTCAAGGTGCTGGGTGCTCAGTACTCAGGGTGCTGGGTGCTCAGTACTCAGGGTGCGGGGTGCTCAGTACTCAGGGTGCTGGGTGATCAGTACTCGGGTGCTGGGTGCTCAGTGCTCAGGGTGCTGGGTGCTCAGTGCTCGGGGTGCTGGGTGCTCAGTGCTCAGTACTCAGGGTGCTGGGTGCTCAGTGCTCGGGGTGCTGGGTGCTCAGTGCTCAGTACTCAGGGTGCAGGGTGCTCAGTGCTTGGGGTGCTGGGTGCTCAGTGCTCAGGGTGCTGGGTGCTCAGTGCTCAGGGTGCTGGGTACTCAGTGCTCGGGGTGCTGGGTGCTCAGTACTCAGGTTGCTGGGTGCTCAGTACTCAGGGTGCTGGGGGCTCAGTGCTCGGGCTGCTGGGTGCTCAGTGCTCGGGGTGCTGGGTGCTCAGTGCTCGGGGTGCTCGGTGCTCAGTACTCAGGGTACTGGGTGCTCAGTGCTCGGGGTGCTCAGTACTCAGGGTGCTGTGTGTCCACTGCTCAGGGTGCTGGGTGCTCAGTACTCAGGGTGCTCGGTGCGTAGTACTCAGGGTGCTGGGTGCTCAGTACTCCGGGTGCTGGTTGCTCAGTGCTCGGGTTGCTCGGTGCTCAGTGCTCAAGGTGCTGGGTGCTCAGTACTCAGTGTGGTCATTGCTCAGGGTGCTGGGTGCTCAGTGCTAAGGGTGCTGGGTGCTCAGTGCTCAGGGTGCTCGGTGCTCAGTACGTTGGGTGCTCAGTACTCAGGGTGCTGGGTGCTCAGTGCTCAGGGTGCTGGGTGCTCAGTGCTCAGGGTGCTGGGTGCTCAGTGCTCAGGGTGCTGGGTGCTCGGTGCTCGGGGTGCTGGGTGCTCAGTGCTCAGTGTGCTGGGTGCTCAGTACTCAGGGTGCTGGGTGCTCAGTGCTCATGGTGCTGGGTGCTCAGTACTCAGGGTGCTGGGTGCTCGGTGCTCAGTACGCTGGGTGCTCAGTACTCAGGGTGCTGGGTGCTCAGTACTTAGGGTGCTCGGTGCTCAGTACTCAGGGTGCTGGGTGCTCAGTGCTCGGGGTGCTGGGTGCTCAGTACTCAGGGTGCTGGGTGCTCAGTGCTCGGGGTGCTCGGTGCTCAGTACGCTGGGTGCTCATTACTCAGGGTGCTGGGTGCTCAGTACTCAGGGTGCTGGGTGCTCAGTACTCAGGGTGCTGGGTGCTTAGTACTCAGGGTGCTCAGTGCTCAGTACTTAGGGTGCTCAGTGCTCAGTGCTCGGGGTGCTGGGTGCTCAGTGCTCAGGGTGCTGGGTGCTCAGTGCTCGGGGTGCTGGGTGCTCAGTGCTCAGGGTGCTGGGTGCTAAGTGCTCAGAGTGCTGGGTGCTCAGTATTCCGGGTGCTCGGTGCTCAGTACTCAGAGTGCTCAGTGCTCAGTACTCAGCGTGCTTTGTGCTCAGTGCTCAGGGTGCTGGGTGCTCAGTACTCAGGGTGCTGGGTGCTCAGTACTCAGGGTGCTGGGTGCTCAGTACTCAGGGTGCTGGGTGCTCAGTGCTCGGGGTGCTCGGTGATCAGTACTAAGAGTGCTGTGTGCTCAGTGCTCAGGGTACTGGGTACTCAGTACTCAGGGTGCTGGGTGCTCAGTGCTCAGGGTGCTGGGTGCTCAGTGCTCAGGGTGCTGGGTGCTCAGTGCTCGGGGTGCTGGGTGCTCAGTGCTCAGGGTGCAGGGTGCTCAGTGCTGAGGGTGCTCAGTGCTCATTACTCAGCGTGCTTTGTGCTCAGTGCTCAGGGTGCTGGGTGCTCAGTACTCAGTGTGCTGGGTGCTCAGTACTCAGGGTGCTGGGGGCTCAGTACTCAGGGTGCTGGGTGCTCAGTACTCAGGGTGCTGGGTGCTCAGTACTCAGGGTGCTGGGTGCTCAGTACTCAGGGTGCTGGGGGCTCAGTACTCAGGGTGCTGGGTGCTCAGTACTCAGGGTGCTCGGTTCTCATTACTCAGGCTGCTGGGTGCTCATTCTCGGGGTGCTGGGTGCTCAGTGCTCGGGGTGCTTGGTGCTCAGTACTAAGGGTGCTGGGGGCTCAGTACTCAGGGTGCTGGGTGCTCAGTGCTCAGGGTGCTGGGTGCTCAGTGCTCAGGGTGCTGGGTGCTCAGTACTCAGGGTGCTGGGTGCTCAGTACTTAGGGTGCTCCCTGCTCAGTACTCAGGTTGCTGAGTGCTCAGGGTGCTGGGTACTCAGTACTCAGGGTTCTGGGTGCTCAGTACTCAGGGTGCTGGGTGCTCAGTGCTCAGGGTGCTAGGTGCTCAGTACTCAGGGTGCTGGGTGCTCAGTACTCAGGGTGCTGGGTGCTCAGTACCCAGGGTGCTGTGTGCTCAGTGCTCGGGGTGCTGGGGGCTCAGTGCTCTGGGTGCTGGGTGCTCAGTGCTCGGGGCGCTGGGTGCTCTGTGCTCGGGGTGCTCGGAGCTCAGTACTCAGGGTGCTGCGTGCTCAGTACTCAGGGTTCTGGGTGCTTAGTGCTCAGGGTGCTGGGTGCTCAGTGCTCAGGGTGCTGGGTGCTCAGTGCTCTGGGTGCTGGGTGCTCCGTGCTTAGGGTGCAGGGTGCTCAGTGCTCAGGGTGCTGGGTGCTCAGTGCTCTGGGTGCTTGGTGCTCAGTGCTTAGGGTGCTGGGTGCTCAGTGCTCAGGGTGCTGGGTGTTCAGTGCTCGGGGTGCTGGGTGCCGAGTGCTCAGGGTGCAGGGTGCTCAGTGCTCGGGGTGCTCGGTGCTCAGTGATCAGGGTCCTGGGTGCTCAGTACTCAGGGTCCTGGGTGCTTTGTACTCAGGGTGCTCAGTGCTCAGTACACAGGGTGCTGGGTGCTCAGTGCTCGGGGTGCTGGGTGCTCAGTGCTCAGTACTCAGGGTGCTGGGTGCTCAGTGCTCGGGGTGCTTGGTGCTCAGTACTCAGGGTGCTGGGTGCTCAGTGCTCGGGGTGCTGGGTGCTCAGTGCTCAGGGTGCTGGGTGCTCAGTGTACGGGGTGCTGGGTGCTCAGTACTCAGGGTGCTTAGTGCTCGGGGAGCTCGGTGCTCAGTACTCAGGGTGCTGGGTGCTCAGTACTCAGTACTCGGGGTCCTGGGTGCTCCGTGCTCGGGGTGCTGGGTGCTCAGTGTTCTGGGTGCTTAGTGCTCAGTACTCAGGGTGCTGGGTGCTCAGTACTCAGGGTGCTCAGTGCTCGGGGTGCTGGGTGCTCAGTACTCAGAGTGCTGGGTGCTCAGTACTCAGGGTGCTGGGTGCTCAGTACTCAGGGTGCTGGGTGCTCAGTGCTCAGGGTCCTCGGTGCTCAGTACTCAGGGTGCTCAGTGCTCATTACTCAGCGTGCTTTGTGCTCAGTGCTCAGGGTGCTGGGTGCTCAGTACTCAGTGTGCTGGGTGCTCAGTACTCAGGGTGCTGGGGGCTCAGTACTCAGGGTGCTGGGTGCTCAGTACACAGGGTGCTGGGTGCTCAGTACTCAGGGTGCTGGATGCTCAGTACTCAGGGTGCTGGGGGCTCAGTACTCAGGGTGCTGGGTGCTCAGTACTCAGGGTGCTCTGTTCTCAGTACTCAGGGTGCTGGGTGCTCATTCTCGGGGTGCTGGGTGCTCAGTGCTCGGGGTGCTTGGTGCTCAGTACTAAGGGTGCTGGGTGCTCATTCTCGGGGTGCTGGGTGCTCATTCTCGGGGTGCTGGGTGCTCAGTACTCAGGGTGCTGTGTGTTCAGTGCTCAGGTTACTGGGTGCTCAGTACTCAGGGTGCTTGGTGCTCAGTACTCAGGGTGCTGGGTGCTCAGTACTCGGGGTGCTGGGTGCTCAGTACTCGGGGTGCTGGGTGCACAGTGCTCAGGGTGCTGGGTGCTCAGTGCTCAGGGTGCTGGGTGCTCAGTGCTCAGGCTGCTGGCTGCTCAGTGCTCAGGGTGCTGGGGGCTCAGTACTCAGGGTGCTCAGTGCTCAGTACTCAGCGTGCTGGGTGCTCAGTCCTCAGGGTCCTCGGTGCTCAGTACTCAGTGTGCTCAGTGCTCAGCACTCAGCGTGCTTTGTGCTCAGTGCTCAGGGTGCTGGGTGTTCAGTACTCAGGGTGCTGGGTGCTCAGTACTCAGGGTGTTGGGTGCTCAGTACTCAGGGTGCTGGGTGCTCAGTGCTCGGGGTGCTCGGTGATCAGTACTAAGAGTGCTGGGTGCTCAGTGCTCAGGGTACTGGGTACTCAGTACTCAGGGTGCTGGGTGCTCAGTGCTCAGGGTGCTGGGTGCTCAGTGCTCAGGGTGCTGGGTGCTCAGTGCTCGGGTTGCTGGGTGCTCAGTGCTCAGGGTGCTGGTTGCTCAGTGCTGAGGGTGCTCAGTGCTCATTACTCAGCGTGCTTTGTGCTCCGTGCTCAGGGTGCTGGGTGCTCAGTACTCAGTGTGCTGGGTGCTCAGTACTCAGGGTGATGGGTGCTCAGTACTCAGGGTGCTGGGTGCTCAGTCCTCAGGGTGCTCAGTGCTCAGTCAGGGTGCTCGATGCTCTGTACTAAGGGTGCTCAGTGCTCAGTACTCAGGGTGCTCAGTACTCAGTGCTCAGGATGCTGTGTGCTCAGTGCTCTGGGTGCTGGGTGCTCAGTGCTCAGGGTGCTCCCTGCTCAGTACTCAGGGTGCTGGGTGCTCAGTACTCAGGGTGCTGGGTGGTCAGTGCTCGGGGTGCACGGTGCTTAGTGCTCGGGGTGCTCGGTGCTCAGTTCTCAGGGTGCTGGGTGCTCAGTACTCAGGGTGCTGGGTGCTCAGTGCTGGGTGCTCAGTGCTCCGGGTGCTGGGTGCTCAGTGCTCGGGGTGCTGGGTGCTCAGTACTCAGGGTGCTCGGTGCTCAGTACTCAGGGTGCTGGGTGCTCAGTGCTCGCGGTGCTGGGAGCTCAGTACTCAGGGTGCTGGGTGCTCAGTGCTCGGGGTGCTCGGTGCTCAGTACGTTGGGTGCTCAGTACTCAGGGTGCTGGGTGCTCAGTGCTCAGGGTGCTGGGTGCTCAGTACTCAGGGTGCTGGGTGCTCAGTGCTCAGGGTGTTTGGTGCTCAGTGCTCAGGGTGCTGGGTGCTCAGTGCTCAGGGTGCTTGGTGCTCAGTACTCAGGGTGCTGGGTGCTCAGTGCTCGGGGTGCTCGGTGCTCAGTACGTTGGGTGCTCAGTACTCAGGGTGCTGGGTGCTCAGTGCTCAGGGTGCTGGGTGCTCAGTACTCAGGGTGCTGGGTGCTCAGTGCTCAGGGTGTTTGGTGCTCAGTGCTCAGGGTGCTGGGTGCTCAGTGCTCAGGGTGCTGGGTGCTCAGTGCTCGGGGTGCTGGGTGCTCAGTACTCAGGGTGCTGGGTGCTCAGTACTCAGGGTGCTGGGTGCTCAGTACTCGGGGTGCTGGGTGCTCAGTGCTCAGCGTGCTGGGTGCTCAGTACTCAGGGTGCTCGGTGCTCAGTGCTTGGGGTGCTGGGTGCTCAGTACTCAGGGTGCTGGGTGCTCAGTACTCAGGGTGCTCAGTGCTCGGGGTGCTGGGTGCTCAGTACTCAGGGTGCTCAGTGCTCGGGGTGCTGGGTGCTCAGTACTCAGAGTGCTGGGTGCTCAGTACTCAGGGTGCTGGGTGCTCAGTACTCAGGGTGCTGGGTGCTCAGTGCTCAGGGTCCTCGGTGCTCAGTACTCAGGGTGCTCAGTGCTCATTACTCAGCGTGCTTTGTGCTCAGTGCTCAGGGTGCTGGGTGCTCAGTGCTCAGGGTGCTGGGTGCTCAGTGCTCGGGGTGCTGGGTGCTCAGTACTCAGGGTGCTGGGTGCTCAGTACTCAGGGTGCTCAGTGCTCGGGGTGCTGGGTGCTCAGTACTCAGAGTGCTGGGTGCTCAGTACTCAGGGTGCTGGGTGCTCAGTACTCAGGGTGCTGGGTGCTCAGTGCTCAGGGTCCTCGGTGCTCAGTACTCAGGGTGCTCAGTGCTCATTACTCAGCGTGCTTTGTGCTCAGTGCTCAGGGTGCTGGGTGCTCAGTACTCAGTGTGCTGGGTGCTCAGTACTCAGGGTGCTGGGGGCTCAGTACTCAGGGTGCTGGGTGCTCAGTACACAGGGTGCTGGGTGCTCAGTACTCAGGGTGCTGGATGCTCAGTACTCAGGGTGCTGGGGGCTCAGTACTCAGGGTGCTGGGTGCTCAGTACTCAGGGTGCTCTGTTCTCAGTACTCAGGGTGCTGGGTGCTCATTCTCGGGGTGCTGGGTGCTCAGTGCTCGGGGTGCTTGGTGCTCAGTACTAAGGGTGCTGGGTGCTCATTCTCGGGGTGCTGGGTGCTCATTCTCGGGGTGCTGGGTGCTCAGTACTCAGGGTGCTGTGTGTTCAGTGCTCAGGTTACTGGGTGCTCAGTACTCAGGGTGCTTGGTGCTCAGTACTCAGGGTGCTGGGTGCTCAGTACTCGGGGTGCTGGGTGCTCAGTACTCGGGGTGCTGGGTGCACAGTGCTCAGGGTGCTGGGTGCTCAGTGCTCAGGGTGCTGGGTGCTCAGTGCTCAGGCTGCTGGCTGCTCAGTGCTCAGGGTGCTGGGTGCTCAGTACTCAGGGTGCTCAGTGCTCAGTACTCAGCGTGCTGGGTGCTCAGTCCTCAGGGTCCTCGGTGCTCAGTACTCAGTGTGCTCAGTGCTCAGCACTCAGCGTGCTTTGTGCTCAGTGCTCAGGGTGCTGGGTGTTCAGTACTCAGGGTGCTGGGTGCTCAGTACTCAGGGTGTTGGGTGCTCAGTACTCAGGGTGCTGGGTGCTCAGTGCTCGGGGTGCTCGGTGATCAGTACTAAGAGTGCTGGGTGCTCAGTGCTCAGGGTACTGGGTACTCAGTACTCAGGGTGCTGGGTGCTCAGTGCTCAGGGTGCTGGGTGCTCAGTGCTCAGGGTGCTGGGTGCTCAGTGCTCGGGTTGCTGGGTGCTCAGTGCTCAGGGTGCTGGTTGCTCAGTGCTGAGGGTGCTCAGTGCTCATTACTCAGCGTGCTTTGTGCTCCGTGCTCAGGGTGCTGGGTGCTCAGTACTCAGTGTGCTGGGTGCTCAGTACTCAGGGTGCTGGGTGCTCAGTACTCAGGGTGCTGGGTGCTCAGTCCTCAGTGTGCTCAGTGCTCAGTCAGGGTGCTCGATGCTCTGTACTAAGGGTGCTCAGTGCTCAGTACTCAGGGTGCTCAGTACTCAGTGCTCAGGATGCTGTGTGCTCAGTGCTCTGGGTGCTGGGTGCTCAGTGCTCAGGGTGCTCCCTGCTCAGTACTCAGGGTGCTGGGTGCTCAGTACTCAGGGTGCTGGGTGGTCAGTGCTCGGGGTGCACGGTGCTTAGTGCTCGGGGTGCTCGGTGCTCAGTTCTCAGGGTGCTGGGTGCTCAGTACTCAGGGTGCTGGGTGCTCAGTGCTGGGTGCTCAGTGCTCCGGGTGCTGGGTGCTCAGTGCTCGGGGTGCTGGGTGCTCAGTACTCAGGGTGCTCGGTGCTCAGTACTCAGGGTGCTGGGTGCTCAGTGCTCGCGGTGCTGGGAGCTCAGTACTCAGGGTGCTGGGTGCTCAGTGCTCGGGGTGCTCGGTGCTCAGTACGTTGGGTGCTCAGTACTCAGGGTGCTGGGTGCTCAGTGCTCAGGGTGCTGGGTGCTCAGTACTCAGGGTGCTGGGTGCTCAGTGCTCAGGGTGTTTGGTGCTCAGTGCTCAGGGTGCTGGGTGCTCAGTGCTCAGGGTGCTTGGTGCTCAGTACTCAGGGTGCTGGGTGCTCAGTGCTCGGGGTGCTCGGTGCTCAGTACGTTGGGTGCTCAGTACTCAGGGTGCTGGGTGCTCAGTGCTCAGGGTGCTGGGTGCTCAGTACTCAGGGTGCTGGGTGCTCAGTGCTCAGGGTGTTTGGTGCTCAGTGCTCAGGGTGCTGGGTGCTCAGTGCTCAGGGTGCTGGGTGCTCAGTGCTCGGGGTGCTGGGTGCTCAGTACTCAGGGTGCTGGGTGCTCAGTACTCAGGGTGCTGGGTGCTCAGTACTCGGGGTGCTGGGTGCTCAGTGCTCAGCGTGCTGGGTGCTCAGTACTCAGGGTGCTCGGTGCTCAGTGCTTGGGGTGCTGGGTGCTCAGTACTCAGGGTGCTGGGTGCTCAGTGCTCAGGGTGCTGGGTGCTCAGTGCTCAGGGTGCTGGGTGCTCAGTACTCAGTGCTCAGGATGCTGGGTGCTCAGTGCTCGGGCTGCTGGGTGCTCAGTGCTCAGGGTGCTGGGTGCTCAGTACTCAGGGTGCTGGGTTCTCATTACTCAGGGTGCTGGGTGCACAGTGCTAGGGGTGCTGGGTGCTCAGAGCTCGGGGTCTGGGTGCTCAGTACTCAGGGTGCTGGGTGCTCAGTACTCAGGATGCTGGGTGCTCAGTGCTCAGGGTGCTGGGTGCTCAGTGCTCTGGGTGCTGGGTGCTCAGTGCTTAAGGTGCTGGGTGCTCAGTGCTCAGGGTGCTGGGTGTTCAATGCTCAGGGTGCTGGGTGCTGAGTGCTCAGGGTGCAGGGTGCTCAGTGCTCGGGGTGCTCGGTGCTCAGTGCTCAGGGTCCTGGGTGCTCAGTACTCAGGGTGCTGGGTGCTTTGTACTCAGGGTGCTCAGTGCTCAGTACACAGGGTGCTGGGTGCTCAGTGCTCGGGGTGTTGGGTGCTCAGTGCTCAGTACTCAGGGTGCTGGGTGCTCAGTGCTCGGGGTGCTGGGTGCTCAGTACTCAGGGTGCTGGGTGCTCAGTGCTCGGGGTGCTGGGTGCTCAGTGCTCAGGGTGCTGGGTGCTCAGTGATCGGGGTGCTGGGTGCTCAGTACTCAGGGTGCTCAGTGCTCGGGGAGCTCGGTGCTCAGTACTCAGGGTGCTGGGTGCTCAGTACTCAGTGCTCGGGGTCCTGGGTGCTCCGTGCTCGGGGTGCTGGGTGCTCAGTGTTCTGGGTGCTTATTGCTCAGTACTCAGGGTGCTGGGTGCTCAGTACTCAGGGTGCTCAGTGCTCGGGGTGCTGGGTGCTCAGTACTCAGGGTGCTGGGTGCTCAGTACTCAGGGTGCTGGGTGCTCAGTGCTCAGGGTCCTTGGTGCTCAGTACTAAGGGTGCTCAGTGCTCATTACTCAGCGTGCTTTGTGCTCAGTGCTCAGGGTGCTGGGTGCTCAGTACTCAGTGTGCTGGGTGCTCAGTACTCAGGGTGCTGGGGGCTCAGTACTCAGGGTGCTGGGTGCTCAGTACTCAGGGTGCTGGGTGCTCAGTACTCAGGGTGCTGGGTGCTCAGTACTCAGGGTGCTGGGGGCTCAGTACTCAGGGTGCTGGGTGCTCAGTATTCAGGGTGCTCGGTTCTCAGTACTCAGGGTGCTGGGTGCTCATTCTCGGGGTGCTAGGTGCTCAGTGCTCGGGGAGCTTGGTGCTCAGTACTAAGGGTGCTGGGGGCTCAGTACTCAGGGTGCTGGGTGCTCAGTGCTCAGGGTACTGGGTGCACAGTGCCCAGGGTGCTGGGTGCTCAGTGCTCAGGGTGCTCAGTACTCAGGGTGCTGTGTGTTCAGTGCTCAGGGTACTGGGTGCTCAGTACTCAGGGTGCTTGGTGCTCAGTACTCAGGGTGCTGGGTGCTCAGTACTCGGGGTGCTGGGTGCTCAGTACTCGGGGTGCTGGGTGCACAGTGCTCAGGGTGCTGGGTGCTCAGTGCTTGGGGTGCTGGGTGCTCAGTGCTCAGGCTGCTGGCTGCTCAGTGCTCAGGGTGCTGGGTGCTCAGTACTCAGGGTGCTCAGTGCTCAGTACTCAGCGTGCTGGGTGCTCAGTCCTCAGGTTCCTCGGTGCTCTGTACTCAGGGTGCTCAGTGCTCAGTACTCAGCGTGATTTGTGCTCAGTGCTCAGGGTGCTGGGTGCTCAGTACTCAGGGTGCTGGGTGCTCAGTACTCAGGGTGCTGTATGCTCAGTACTCAGGGTGCTGGGTGCTCAGTGCTCAGGTTGCTCGGTGATCAGTACTAAGAGTGCTGGGTGCTCAGTGCTCAGGGTACTGGGTACTCAGTACTCAGGGAGCTGGGTGCTCAGTGCTCAGGGTGCTGGGTGCTCAGTGCTCAGGGTGCTGGGTGCTCAGTGCTCGGGGTGCTGGGTGCTCAGTGCTCAGGTTGCTGGGTGCTCAGTGCTCAGTGCTCAGGGTGCTGGGTGCTCAGTGCTCAGGGTGCTGGGTGCTCAGTGCTCGGGGTGCTGGGTGCTCAGTGCTCGGGGTGCTGGGTGCTCAGTGCTCGGGGTGCTGGGGGCTCAGTACTCAGGGTGCTGGGTGCTCAGTACTCAGTGTGTTCGGTGCTCAGTACACAGGGTGCTCAGTGCTCAGTACTCAGGGTGCTGGGTGCTCAGTGCTCGGGGTGCTGGGTGCTCAGTACTCGGGGTGCTGGGTGCTCAGTACTCAGGGTGCTGGGTGCTCAGTGCTCAGGGTGCTGGGTGCTCAGTACTCAGGGTGCTGGGTGCTCATTACTTAGGGTGATCGGTGCTCAGTACTCAGGTTGCTGAGTGCTCAGGGTGCTTTGTACTCAGTACTCAGGGTGCTGGGTGCTCAGTACTCAGGGTGCTAGGTGCTCAGTTCTCAGGGTGCTGGGTGCTCAGTACTCAGGGTGCTGGGTGCTCAGTACTCAGGGTGCTGGGTGCTCAGTGCTCGGGGTGCTGGGTGCTCAGTGCTCGGGGTGCTGGGGGCTCAGTGCTCGGGGTGCTGGGTGCTCAGTGCTCGGGGCACTGGGTGCTCTGTGCTCCGGGTGCTCGGAGCTCAGTACTCAGGGTGCTGGGTGCTCAGTGCTCGGGGTGCTCGGTGCTCAGTACTCAGGGTGCTGGGTGCTTAGTGCTCGGGGTGCTGGGTGCTCAGTACTCAGGGTGCTGCGTGCTCAGTACTCAGGGTGCTGGGTGATCTGTACTCAGGGTGCTGGGTGATCTGTACTCGGGTGCTGGGTGCTCAGTGCTCAGGTTGCTGGGTGCTCAGTGCTCGGGGTGCTGGGTGCTCAGTGCTCAGTACTCAGGGTGCTGGATGCTCAGTGCTCGGGGTGCTGGGTGCTCAGTGCTCAGTACTCAGGGTGCTGGGTGCTCAGTGCTCAGGGTGCTGGGTGCTCAGTGCTCAGTGTGCTGGGTGCTCAGTGCTCAGGGTGCTGGGTACTCAGTGCTCAGGGAGCTGGGTACTCAGTGCTCGGGGTGCTGGGTGCTCAGTACTCAGGGTGCTGGGTGCTCAGTACTCAGGGTGCTCAGTGCTCAGTACTCAGGGTGCTCAGTGCTCAGTACTCAGGGTGCTCAGTGCTCTGTGTGCTGTGTGCTCAGTTCTCGGGGTGCTGGGTGCTCAGTCCTCAGGGTGCTGGGTGCTCAGTGCTCAGGGTGCTCGGTGCTCAGTGCTCAGGGTGCTGGGTGCTCAGTACTCAGGGTGCTGGGTGCTCAGTGCTCGGGGTGCTGGGTGCTCAGTACTCAGGGTGCTGGGTGCTCACTGCTCAGGGTGCTGGGTGCTCAGGGCTCAGGGTGCTCGGTGCTTTGTACTCAGGGTGCTCGGTGCTCGGGGTGCTGGGTGCTCAGTGCTCGGGGTGCTGGGTGCTCAGTGCTCGGGGTGCTGGGTGCTCAGTGCTCGGGGTGCTGGGTGCTCAGTGCTCAGGGTTCTGGGTGCTCAGTGCTCGGGGTGCTGGGTGCTCAGTACTCGGGGTGCTCGGTGCACAGTACTCAGGTTGCTGGGTGCTCAGTGCTCAGGGTGCTGGGTGCTCAGTACTCAGGGTGCTGGGTGCTCGGTGCTCAGTACGCTGGGTGCTCAGTACTCAGGGTGCTGGCTGCTGAGTACTCAGGGTGCTCGGTGCTCAGTACTCAGGGTGCTGGGTGCTCAGTGCTCGGGGTGCTGGGTGCTCATTACTCAGGGTGCTGGGTGCTCAGTACTCAGGGTGCTCAGTGCTCGGGGTGCTGGGTGCTCAGTACTCAGGGTGCTGGGTGCTCAATGCTCGGGGTGCTGGGTGCTCAGTGCTCAGGGTGCTGGGTGCTCAGTGATCGGGGTGCTGGTTGCTCAGTACTCAGGGTGCTCAGTGCTCGGGGAGCTCGGTGCTCAGTACTCAGGGTGCTGGGTGCTCAGTACTCAGTGCTCGGGGTCCTGGGTGCTCCGTGCTCGGGGTGCTGGGTGCTCAGTGCTCTGGGTGCTTAGTGCTCAGTACTAAGTGTGCTGGGTGCTCAGTACTCAGGGTGCTCAGTGCTCGGGGTGCTGGGTGCTCAGTACTCAGGGTGCTGGGTGCTCAGTTCTCAGGGTGCTGGGTGCTCATTCTCGGGGTGCTGGGTGCTCATTGCTCGGGGTGCTGGGTGCTCAGTACTCAGGGTGCTGGGTGCTCCGTACTCAGGGTTCTGGGTGCTCATTACTTAGGGTGCTCGGTGCTCAGTACTCAGGTTGCTGAGTGCTCAGGGTGCTGGGTACTCAGTACTCAGGGTGCTGGGTGCTCAGTACTCAGGGTGCTGGGTGCTCAGTGCTCAGGGTGCTGGGTGCTCAGTACTCAGGGTGCTGGGTGCTCAGTACTCAGGGTGCTGGGTGCTCAGTGCTCGGGGTGCTGGGTGCTCAGTGCTCGGGGTGCTGGGGGCTCATTGCTCGGGGTGCTGGGTGCTCAGTGCTCGGGGCGCTGGGTGCTCTGTGCTCGGGGTGCTCGGAGCTCAGTACACAGGGTGCTGGGTGCTCAGTGCTCGGGGTGCTCGGTGCTCAGTACTCAGGGTTCTGGGTGCTTAGTGCTCGGGGTGCTGGGTGCTCAGTACTCAGGGTGCTGCGTGCTCAGTACTCAGGGTGCTGGGTGATCAGTACTCAGGGTGCTGGGTGATCTGTACTCGGGTGCTGGGTGCTCAGTGCTCAGGGTGCTGGGTGCTCAGTGCTCGGGGTGCTGGGTGCTCAGTGCTCAGTACTCAGGGTGCTGGGTGCTCAGTGCTCTGGGTGCTGGGTGCTCAGTGCTCAGTACTCAGGGTGCTGGGTGCTCAGTGCTCAGGGTGCTGGGTGCTCAGTGCTCAGGGTGCTGGGTGCTCAGTGCTCAGGGTGCTGGGTACTCAGTGCTCAGGGAGCTGGGTACTCAGTGCTCGGGATGCTGGGTGCTCAGTACTCAGGGTGCTGGGTGCTCAGTACTCAGGGAGCTCAGTGCTCAGTACTCAGGGTGCTCAGTGCTCAGTACTCAGGGTGCTCAGTGCTCTGTGTGCTGTGTGCTCAGTGCTCGGGGTGCTGGGTGCTCAGTCCTCAGGGTGCTGGGTGCTCAGTGCTCAGGGTGCTCGGTGCTCAGTGCTCAGGGTGCTGGGTGCTCAGTACTCAGGGTGCTGGGTGCTCAGTGCTCGGGGTGCTGGGTGCTCAGTTCTCGGGGTGCTGGGTGCTCACTGCTCAGGGTGCTGGGTGCTCAGTGCTCAGGGTGCTCGGTGCTTTGTACTCAGGGTGCTCGGTGCTCGGGGTGCTGGGTGCTCAGTGCTCGGGGTGCTGGGTGCTCAGTGCTCGGGGTGCTGGGTGCTCAGTGCTCGGGGTGCTGGGTGCTCAGTGCTCAGGGTTCTGGGTGCTCAGTGCTCGGGGTGCTGGGTGCTCAGTACTCGGGGTGCTCGGTGCTCAGTACTCAGGTTGCTGGGTGCTCAGTGCTCAGGGTGCTGGGTGCTCAGTACTCAGGGTGCTGGGTGCTCGGTGCTCAGTACGCTGGGTGCTCAGTACTCAGGGTGCTGGCTGCTGAGTACTCAGGGTGCTCGGTGCTCAGTACTCAGGGTGCTGGGTGCTCAGTGCTCGGGGTGCTGGGTGCTCATTACTCAGGGTGCTGGGTGCTCAGTACTCAGGGTGCTCAGTGCTCGGGGTGCTGGGTGCTCAGTACTCAGGGTGCTGGGTGCTCAATGCTCGGGGTGCTGGGTGCTCAGTGCTCAGGGTGCTGGGTGCTCAGTGATCGGGGTGCTGGTTGCTCAGTACTCAGGGTGCTCAGTGCTCGGGGAGCTCGGTGCTCAGTACTCAGGGTGCTGGGTGCTCAGTACTCAGTGCTCGGGGTCCTGGGTGCTCCGTGCTCGGGGTGCTGGGTGCTCAGTGCTCTGGGTGCTTAGTGCTCAGTACTAAGTGTGCTGGGTGCTCAGTACTCAGGGTGCTCAGTGCTCGGGGTGCTGGGTGCTCAGTACTCAGGGTGCTGGGTGCTCAGTTCTCAGGGTGCTGGGTGCTCATTCTCGGGGTGCTGGGTGCTCAGTGCTCGGGGTGCTGGGTGCTCAGTACTCAGGGTGCTGGGTGCTCCGTACTCAGGGTGCTGGGTGCTCATTACTTAGGGTGCTCGGTGCTCAGTACTCAGGTTGCTGAGTGCTCAGGGTGCTGGGTACTCAGTACTCAGGGTGCTGGGTGCTCAGTACTCAGGGTGCTGGGTGCTCAGTGCTCAGGGTGCTGGGTGCTCAGTACTCAGGGTGCTGGGTGCTCAGTACTCAGGGTGCTGGGTGCTCAGTGCTCGGGGTGCTGGGTGCTCAGTGCTCGGGGTGCTGGGGGCTCATTGCTCGGGGTGCTGGGTGCTCAGTGCTCGGGGCGCTGGGTGCTCTGTGCTCGGGGTGCTCGGAGCTCAGTACACAGGGTGCTGGGTGCTCAGTGCTCGGGGTGCTCGGTGCTCAGTACTCAGGGTTCTGGGTGCTTAGTGCTCGGGGTGCTGGGTGCTCAGTACTCAGGGTGCTGCGTGCTCAGTACTCAGGGTGCTGGCTGATCAGTACTCAGGGTGCTGGGTGATCTGTACTCGGGTGCTGGGTGCTCAGTGCTCAGGGTGCTGGGTGCTCAGTGCTCGGGGTGCTGGGTGCTCAGTGCTCAGTACTCAGGGTGCTGGGTGCTCAGTGCTCGGGGTGCTGGGTGCTCAGTGCTCAGTACTCAGGGTGCTGGGTGCTCAGTGCTCAGGGTGCTGGGTGCTCAGTGCTCAGGGTGCTGGGTGCTCAGTGCTCAGGGTGCTGGGTACTCAGTGCTCAGGGAGCTGGGTACTCAGTGCTCGGGGTGCTGGGTGCTCAGTACTCAGGGTGCTGGGTGCTCAGTACTCAGGGAGCTCAGTGCTCAGGACTCAGGGTGCTCAGTGCTCAGTACTCAGGGTGCTCAGTGCTCTGTGTGCTGTGTGCTCAGTGCTCGGGGTGCTGGGTGCTCAGTCCTCAGGGTGCTGGGTGCTCAGTGCTCAGGGTGCTCGGTGCTCAGTGCTCAGGGTGCTGGGTGCTCAGTACTCAGGGTGCTGGGTGCTCAGTGCTCGGGGTGCTGGGTGCTCAGTACTCAGGGTGCTGGGTGCTCACTGCTCAGGGTGCTGGGTGCTCAGTGCTCAGGGTGCTCGGTGCTTTGTACTCAGGGTCCTCGGTGCTCGGGTTGCTGGGTGCTCAGTGCTCGGGGTGCTGGGTGCTCAGTGCTCGGGGTGCTGGGTGCTTAGTGCTCGGGGTGCTGGGTGCTCAGTGCTCAGGGTTCTGGGTGCTCAGTGCTCGGGGTGCTGGGTGCTCAGTACTCGGGGTGCTCGGTGCTCAGTACTCAGGTTGCTGGGTGCTCAGTGCTCAGGGTGCTGGGTGCTCAGTACTCAGGGTGCTGGGTGCTCGGTGCTCAGTACGCTGGGTGCTCAGTACTCAGGGTGCTGTCTGCTGAGTACTCAGGGTGCTCGGTGCTCAGTAATCAGGGTGCTGGGTGCTCAGTGCTCGGGGTGCTGGGTGCTCATTACTCAGGGTGCTGGGTGCTCAGTACTCAGGGTGCTCAGTGCTCGGGGTGCTGGGTGCTCAGTACTCAGGGTGCTGGGTGCTCAATGCTCGGGGTGCTGGGTGCTCAGTGCTCAGTGTGCTGGGTGCTCAGTGATCGGGGTGCTGGTTGCTCAGTACTCAGGGTGCTCAGTGCTCTTGGAGCTCGGTGCTCAGTACTCAGGGTGCTGGGTGCTCAGTACTCAGTGCTCGGGGTCCTGGGTGCTCCGTGCTCAGGGTGCTGGGTGCTCAGTGCTCTGGGTGCTTAGTGCTCAGTACTAAGGGTGCTGGGTGCTCAGTACTCAGGGTGCTCAGTGCTCGGGGTGCTGGGTGCTCAGTACTCAGGGTGCTGGGTGCTCAGTACTCAGGGTGCTGGGTGCTCATTCTCGGGGTGCTGGGTGCTCAGTGCTCGGGGTGCTGGGTGCTCAGTACTCAGGGTGCTGGGTGCTCAGTACTCAGGCTGCTGGGGGCTCAGTACTCAGGGTGCTGGGTGCTCAGTACTCAGGGTGCTCGGTTCTCAGTACTCAGGGTGCTGGGAGCTCATTCTCGGGGTGCTGGGTGCTCAGTGCTCGGGGTGCTGGGTGCTCAGTACTCATTGTGCTGGGGGCTCAGTACTCAGGGTGGTGGGTGCTCAGTACTCAGGGTGATCTGTTCTTAGTACTCAGGGTGCTGGGTGCTCAGTGCTCGGGGTGCTGTGTGCACAGTGCTCAGGGTACTGGGTGCTCAGTGCTCGGGGTGCTCAGTACTCAGGGTGCTGTGTGTTCAGTGCTCAGGGTACTGGGTGCTCAGTACTCAGGGTGCTTGGTGCTCAGTACTCAGGGTGCTGGTTGCTCAGTACTCGGGGTGCTGGGTGCTCAGTACTCGGGGTGCTGGGTGCACAGTGCTCAGGGTGCTGGCTGCTCAGTGCTCAGGGTGCTGGGTGCTCAGTACTCAGGGTGCTCAGTGCTCAGTACTCAGCGTTCTGGGTGCTCAGTGCTCAGGGTCCTCGGTGCTCAGTACTCAGGGTGCTCAGTGCTCAGTACTCAGCGTGCTTTGTGCTCAGTGCTCAGGGTGCTGGGTGCTCAGTACTAAGGGTGCTGGGTGCTCAGTACTCAGGGTGCTGGGTGCTCAGTACTCAGGGTGCTGGGTGCTCAGTGCTCGGGGTGCTCGGTGATCAGTACTCAGGGTGCTGGGTGCTCAGTGCTCTTGGTGCTGGGTGCTCAGTGCTCGGGGTGCTGGGTGCTCAGTGCTCGGGGTGCTGGGTGCTCAGTACTCAGGGTTCTGGGTGCTTAGTGCTCGGGGTGCTGGGTGCTCAGTACTCAGGGTGCTGCGTGCTCAGTAGTCAGGGTGCTGGGTGATCAGTACTCAGGGTGCTGGGTGATCTGTACTCGGGTGCTGGGTGCTCAGTGCTCAGGGTGCTGGGTGCTCAGTGCTCGGGGTGCTGGGTGCTCAGTGCTCAGTACTCAGGGTGCTGGGTGATCAGTGCTCAGTACTCAGGGTGCTGGGTGCTCAGTACTCAGGGTGCTGGGTGTTCAGTGCTCGGGGTGCTCGGTGATCAGTACTCAGGGTGCTGGGTGCTCAGTGCTCTTGGTGCTGGGTGCTCAGTGCTCGGGGTGCTGGGTGCTCAGTGCTCGGGGTGCTCGGTGCTCAGTACTCAGGGTTCTGGGTGCTTAGTGCTCGGGGTGCTGGGTGCTCAGTACTCAGGGTGCTGCGTGCTCAGTACTCAGGGTGCTGGGTGATCAGTACTCAGGTTGCTGGGTGATCTGTACTCGGGTGCTGGGTGCTCAGTGCTCAGGGTGCTGGGTGCTCAGTGCTCGGGTTGCTGGGTGCTCAGTGCTCAGTACTCAGGGTGCTGGGTGCTCAGTGCTCGGGGTGCTGGGTGCTCAGTGCTCAGTACTCAGGGTGCTGGGTGCTCAGTGCTCAGGGTGCTGGGTGCTCAGTGCTCAGGGTGCTGGGTGCTCAGTGCTCAGGGTGCTGGGTACTCAGTGCTCAGGGAGCTGGGTACTCAGTGCTCGGGGTGCTGGGTGCTCAGTACTCAGGGTGCTGGGTGCTCAGTACTCAGGGAGCTCAGTGCTCAGTACTCAGGGTGCTCAGTGCTCAGTACTCAGGGTGCTCAGTGCTCTGTGTGCTGTGTGCTCAGTGCTCGGGGTGCTGGGTGCTCAGTCCTCAGGGTGCTGGGTGCTCAGTGCTCAGGGTGCTCGGTGCTCAGTGCTCAGGGTGCTGGGTGCTCAGTACTCAGGGTGCTGGGTGCTCAGTGCTCGGGGTGCTGGGTGCTCAGTACTCAGGGTGCTGGGTGCTCACTGCTCAGGGTGCTGGGTGCTCAGTGCTCAGGGTGCTCGGTGCTTTGTACTCAGGGTGCTCGGTGCTCGGGTTGCTGGGTGCTCAGTGCTCGGGGTGCTGGGTGCTCAGTGCTCGGGGTGCTGGGTGCTCAGTGCTCGGGGTGCTGGGTGCTCAGTGCTCAGGGTTCTGGGTGCTCAGTGCTCGGGGTGCTGGGTGCTCAGTACTCGGGGTGCTCGGTGCTCAGTACTCAGGTTGCTGGGTGCTCAGTGCTCAGGGTGCTGGGTGCTCAGTACTCAGGGTGCTGGGTGCTCGGTGCTCAGTACGCTGGGTGCTCAGTACTCAGGGTGCTGTCTGCTGAGTACTCAGGGTGCTCGGTGCTCAGTAATCAGGGTGCTGGGTGCTCAGTGCTCGGGGTGCTGGGTGCTCATTACTCAGGGTGCTGGGTGCTCAGTACTCAGGGTGCTCAGTGCTCGGGGTGCTGGGTGCTCAGTACTCAGGGTGCTGGGTGCTCAATGCTCGGGGTGCTGGGTGCTCAGTGCTCAGGGTGCTGGGTGCTCAGTGATCGGGGTGCTGGTTGCTCAGTACTCAGGGTGCTCAGTGCTCTTGGAGCTCGGTGCTCAGTACTCAGGGTGCTGGGTGCTCAGTACTCAGTGCTCGGGGTCCTGGGTGCTCCGTGCTCAGGGTGCTGGGTGCTCAGTGCTCTGGGTGCTTAGTGCTCAGTACTAAGGGTGCTGGGTGCTCAGTACTCAGGGTGCTCAGTGCTCGGGGTGCTGGGTGCTCAGTACTCAGGGTGCTGGGTGCTCAGTACTCAGGGTGCTGGGTGCTCATTCTCGGGGTGCTGGGTGCTCAGTGCTCGGGGTGCTGGGTGCTCAGTACTCAGGGTGCTGGGTGCTCAGTACTCAGGCTGCTGGGGGCTCAGTACTCAGGGTGCTGGGTGCTCAGTACTCAGGGTGCTCGGTTCTCAGTACTCAGGGTGCTGGGAGCTCATTCTCGGGGTGCTGGGTGCTCAGTGCTCGGGGTGCTGGGTGCTCAGTACTCATTGTGCTGGGGGCTCAGTACTCAGGGTGGTGGGTGCTCAGTACTCAGGGTGATCTGTTCTCAGTACTCAGGGTGCTGGGTGCTCAGTGCTCGGGGTGCTGTATGCACAGTGCTCAGGGTGCTGGGTGCTCAGTGCTCGGGGTGCTCAGTACTCAGGGTGCTGTGTGTTCAGTGCTCAGGGTACTGGGTGCTCAGTACTCAGGGTGCTTGGTGCTCAGTACTCAGGGTGCTGGTTGCTCAGTACTCGGGGTGCTGGGTGCTCAGTACTCGGGGTGCTGGGTGCACAGTGCTCAGGGTGCTGGCTGCTCAGTGCTCAGGGTGCTGGGTGCTCAGTACTCAGGGTGCTCAGTGCTCAGTACTCAGCGTTCTGGGTGCTCAGTGCTCAGGGTCCTCGGTGCTCAGTACTCAGGGTGCTCAGTGCTCAGTACTCAGCGTGCTTTGTGCTCAGTGCTCAGGGTGCTGGGTGCTCAGTACTAAGGGTGCTGGATGCTCAGTACTCAGGGTGCTGGGTGCTCAGTACTCAGGGTGCTGGGTGCTCAGTGCTCGGGGTGCTCGGTGATCAGTACTCAGGGTGCTGGGTGCTCAGTGCTCTTGGTGCTGGGTGCTCAGTGCTCGGGGTGCTGGGTGCTCAGTGCTCGGGGTGCTGGGTGCTCAGTACTCAGGGTGCTGGGTGCTCAGTACTCAGGGTGTTCGGTGCTCAGTATTCAGGGTGCTCAGTGCTCAGTACTCAGGGTGCTGGGTGCTCAGTGCTCGGGGTGCTGGGTGCTCAGTACTCGGGGTGCTGGGTGCTCAGTACTCAGTGTGCTGGGTACTCAGTGCTCAGGGCGCTGGGTGCTCAGTACTCAGGGTGCTGGGTGCTCAGTACTCAGGGTGCTGGGTGCTCAGTACTCAGGGTGCTCAGTGCTCAGTACTCAGGGTGCTCAGTGCTCAGTACTCACGGTGCTCAGTGCTCAGTACTCAGGGTGCTCAGTGCTCTGTGTGCTGTGTGCTCAGTTCTCGGGGTGCTGGGTGCTCAGTCCTCAGGGTGCTGGGTGCTCAGTGCTCAGGGTGCTCAGTACTCAGTGCTCAGGGTGCTGGGTGCTCAGTACTCAGGGTGCTGTGTGCTCAGTGCTCGGGGTGCTGGGTGCTCAGTACTCAGGGTGCTGGGTGCTCACTGCTCAGGGTGCTGGGTGCTCAGTGCTCAGGTTGCTCGGTGCTTTGTACTCAGGGTGCTGGGTGCTCGGGGTGCTGGGTGCTCAGTGCTCGGGGTGCTGGGTGCTCAGTGCTCGGGGTGCTGGGTGCTCAGTGCTCGGGGTGCTGGGTGCTCAGTGCTCAGGGTTCTGGGTGCTCAGTGCTCGGGGTGCTGGGTGCTCAGTACTCGGGGTGCTGGGTGCTCAGTACTCAGGGTGCTCAGTGCTCGGGGTGCTGGGTGCTCAGTACTCAGGGTGCTGGGTGCTCAATGCTCGGGGTGCTGGGTGCTCAGTGCTCAGGGTGCTGGGTGCTCAGTGATCGGGGTGCTGGTTGCTCAGTACTCAGGGTGCTCATTGCTCGGGGAGCTCGGTGCTCAGTACTCAGGGTGCTGGGTGCTCAGTACTCAGTGCTCGGGGTCCTGGGTGCTCCGTGCTCGGGGTGCTGGGTGCTCAGTGATCTGGGTGCTTAGTGCTCAGTACTAAGTGTGCTGGGTGCTCAGTACTCAGGGTGCTCAGTGCTCGGGGTGCTGGGTGCTCAGTACTCAGGGTGCTGGGTGCTCAGTTCTCAGGGTGCTGGGTGCTCATTCTCGGGGTGCTGGGTGCTCAGTGCTCGGGGTGCTGGGTGCTCAGTACTCAGGGTGCTGGGTGATCCGTACTCAGGGTGCTGGGTGCTCATTACTTAGGGTGCTCGGTGCTCAGTACTCAGGTTGCTGAGTGCTCAGGGTGCTGGGTACTCAGTACTCAGGGTGCTGGGTGCTCAGTACTCAGGGTGCTGGGTGCTCAGTGCTCAGGGTGCTGGGTGCTCAGTACTCAGGGTGCTGGGTGCTCAGTACTCAGGGTGCTGGGTGCTCAGTGCTCGGGTTGCTGGGTGCTCAGTGCTCGGGGTGCTGGGGGCTCATTGCTCGGGGTGCTGGGTGCTCAGTGCTCGGGGCGCTGGGTGCTCTGTGCTCGGGGTGCTCGGAGCTCAGTACACAGGGTGCTGGGTGCTCAGTGCTCGGGGTGCTCGGTGCTCAGTACTCAGGGTGCTGGGTGCTTAGTGCTCGGGGTGCTGGGTGCTCAGTACTCAGGGTGCTGCGGGATCAGTACTCAGGGTGCTGGGTGATCAGTACTCAGGGTGCTGGGTGATCTGTACTCGGGTGCTGGGTGCTCAGTGCTCAGGGTGCTGGGTGCTCAATGCTCGGGGTGCTGGGTGCTCAGTGCTCAGTACTCAGGGTGCTGGGTGCTCAGTGCTCGGGGTGCTGGGTGCTCAGTGCTCAGTACTCAGGGTGCTGGGTGCTCAGTGCTCAGGGTGCTGGGTGCTCAGTGCTCAGGGTGCTGGGTGCTCAGTGCTCAGGGTGCTGGGTACTCAGTGCTCAGGGAGCTGGGTACTCAGTGCTCGGGGTGCTGGGTGCTCAGTACTCAGGGTGCTGGGTGCTCAGTACTCAGGGAGCTCAGTGCTCAGTACTCAGGGTGCTCAGTGCTCAGTACTCAGGGTGCTCAGTGCTCTGTGTGCTGTGTGCTCAGTGCTCGGGGTGCTGGGTGCTCAGTCCTCAGGGTGCTGGGTGCTCAGTGCTCAGGGTGCTCGGTGCTCAGTGCTCAGGGTGCTGGGTGCTCAGTACTCAGGGTGCTGGGTGCTCAGTGCTCGGGGTGCTGGGTGCTCAGTACTCAGGGTGCTGGGTGCTCACTGCTCAGGGTGCTGGGTGCTCAGTGCTCAGGGTGCTCGGTGCTTTGTACTCAGGGTGCTCGGTGCTCGGGTTGCTGGGTGCTCAGTGCTCGGGGTGCTGGGTGCTCAGTGCTCGGGGTGCTGGGTGCTCAGTGCTCGGGGTGCTGGGTGCTCAGTGGTCAGGGTTCTGGGTGCTCAGTGCTCGGGGTGCTGGGTGCTCAGTACTCGGGGTGCTCGGTGCTCAGTACTCAGGTTGCTGGGTGCTCAGTGCTCAGGGTGCTGGGTGCTCAGTACTCAGGGTGCTGGGTGCTCGGTGCTCAGTACGCTGGGTGCTCAGTACTCAGGGTGCTCGGTTCTCAGTACTCAGGGTGCTGGGAGCTCATTCTCGGGGTGCTGGGTGCTCAGTACTCATTGTGCTGGGTGCTCAGTACTCAGGGTGCTGGGTGCTCAGTACTCAGATTGCTGGGTGCTCATTCTCGGGGTGCTGGGTGCTCAGTGCTCGGGGTGCTTGGTGCTCAGTACTCCGGGTGCTGGTTGCTCAGTACTCGGGGTGCTGGGTGCTCAGTACTCGGGGTGCTGGGTGCACAGTGCTCAGGGTGCTGGCTGCTCAGTGCTCAGGGTGCTGGGTGCTCAGTACTCAGGGTGCTCAGTGCTCAGTACTCAGCGTTCTGGGTGCTCAGTGCTCAGGGTCCTCGGTGCTCAGTACTCAGGGTGCTCAGTGCTCAGTACTCAGCGTGCTTTGTGCTCAGTGCTCAGGGTGCTGGGTGCTCAGTACTAAGGGTGCTGGGTGTTCAGTACTCAGGGTGCTGGGTGCTCAGTACTCAGGGTGCTGGGTGCTCAGTGCTCGGGGTGCTCGGTGATCAGTACTCAGGGTGCTGGGTGCTCAGTGCTCTTGGTGCTGGGTGCTCAGTGCTCGGGGTGCTGGGTGCTCAGTACTCAGGGTGTTCGGTGCTCAGTATTCAGGGTGCTCAGTGCTCAGTACTCAGGGTGCTGGGTGCTCAGTGCTCGGGGTGCTGGGTGCTCAGTACTCAGGGTGCTGGGTGCTCAGTACTCAGGGTGTTCGGTGCTCAGTATTCAGGGTGCTCAGTGCTCAGTACTCAGTGTGCTGGGTGCTCAGTGCTCGGGGTGCTGGGTGCTCAGTACTCGGGGTGCTGGGTGCTCAGTACTCAGGGTGCTGGGTACTCAGTGCTCAGGGTGCTGGGTGCTCAGTACTCAGGGTGCTGGGTGCTCAGTACTTAGGGTGCTCGGTGCTCATTACTCAGGGTGCTGGGTGCTCAGTGCTCAGGGTGCTCAGTGCTCAGTACTCAGCGTGCTTTGTGCTCAGTGCTCGGGGTGCTGGGTGCTCAGTACTCAGGGTGTTCGGTGCTCAGTATTCAGGGTGCTCAGTGCTCAGTACTCAGGGTGCTGGGTGCTCAGTGCTCGGTGTGCTGGGTTCTCAGTGCTCGGGGTGCTGGGTGCTCAGTACTCAGGGTGTTCGGTGCTCAGTATTCAGGGTGCTCAGTGCTCAGTACTCAGGGTGTTCGGTGCTCAGTATTCAGGGTGCTCAGTGCTCAGTACTCAGGGTGCTGGGTGCTCAGTGCTCGGGGTGCTGGGTGCTCAGTACTCGGGGTGCTGGGTGCTCAGTACTCAGGGTGCTGGGTACTCAGTGCTCAGGGTGCTGGGTGCTCAGTACTCAGGGTGCTGGGTGCTCAGTACTTAGGGTGCTCGGTGCTCATTACTCAGGGTGCTGGGTGCTCAGTGCTCAGGGTGCTCAGTGCTCAGTACTCAGCGTGCTTTGTGCTCAGTGCTCAGGGTGCTGGGTGCTCAGTACTCAGGGTGCTGGGTGCTCAGTACTCACGGTGCTGGGTGCTCAGTGCTCAGGGTGCTGGGTGCTCAGTACTCAGTGCTCAGGATGCTGGGTGCTCAGTGCTCAGGGTGCTCGGTGCTCAGTACTCAGTGCTCAGGGTGATGGGTGCTCAGTGCTCAGGGTGCTCGGTGCTCAGGGTCCTGGGTGCTCAGTACTCAGGGTGCTTCGTGCTTAGTACTCAGGGTGCTCAGTGCTCAGTACACAGGGTGCTGGGTGCTCAGTGCTCGGGGTGCTGGGTGCTCAGTGCTCAGTACTCAGGGTGCTGGGTGCTCAGTGCTCGGGGTGCTGGGTGCTCAGTACTCAGCGTGCTGGGTGCTCAGTACTCAGGGTGCTGGGTGCGCAGTGCTCAGAGTGCTGGGTGCTAAGTGCTCAGGGTGCTATGTGCTCAGTGATCGGGGTGCTGGGTGCTCAGTGCTCAGGGTGCTGGCTGCTCAGTGCTCAGGGTGCTGGGTGCTCAGTGCTCAGGGTGCTCGGTGCTCAGTACTCAGTGCTCAGGGTGCTGGGTGCTCAGTGCTCAGGGTGCTCGGTGCTCAGTACTCAGTGCTCAGGGTGATGGGTGCTCAGTGCTCAGGGTGCTGGGTGCTCAGTACTCAGCGTGCTGGGTGCTCAGTGCTCAGGGTGCTGGGTGGTCAGTGCTCAGGGTGCTATGTGCTCAGTGATCGGGGTGCTGGGTGCTCAGTACTCAGGGTGCTGGGTACTCAGTGCTCAGGGTGCTGGGTGCTCAGTACTCAGGGTGCTGGGTGCTCAGTACTTAGGGTGCTCGGTGCTCATTACTCAGGGTGCTGGGTGCTCAGTGCTCAGGGTGCTCAGTGCTCAGTACTCAGCGTGCTTTGTGCTCAGTGCTCGGGGTGCTGGGTGCTCAGTACTCAGGGTGTTCGGTGCTCAGTATTCAGGGTGCTCAGTGCTCAGTACTCAGGGTGCTGGGTGCTCAGTGCTCGGTGTGCTGGGTTCTCAGTGCTCGGGGTGCTGGGTGCTCAGTACTCAGGGTGTTCGGTGCTCAGTATTCAGGGTGCTCAGTGCTCAGTACTCAGGGTGTTCGGTGCTCAGTATTCAGGGTGCTCAGTGCTCAGTACTCAGGGTGCTGGGTGCTCAGTGCTCGGGGTGCTGGGTGCTCAGTACTCGGGGTGCTGGGTGCTCAGTACTCAGGGTGCTGGGTACTCAGTGCTCAGGGTGCTGGGTGCTCAGTACTCAGGGTGCTGGGTGCTCAGTACTTAGGGTGCTCGGTGCTCATTACTCAGGGTGCTGGGTGCTCAGTGCTCAGGGTGCTCAGTGCTCAGTACTCAGCGTGCTTTGTGCTCAGTGCTCAGGGTGCTGGGTGCTCAGTACTCAGGGTGCTGGGTGCTCAGTACTCACGGTGCTGGGTGCTCAGTGCTCAGGGTGCTGGGTGCTCAGTACTCAGTGCTCAGGATGCTGGGTGCTCAGTGCTCAGGGTGCTCGGTGCTCAGTACTCAGTGCTCAGGGTGATGGGTGCTCAGTGCTCAGGGTGCTCGGTGCTCAGGGTCCTGGGTGCTCAGTACTCAGGGTGCTTCGTGCTTAGTACTCAGGGTGCTCAGTGCTCAGTACACAGGGTGCTGGGTGCTCAGTGCTCGGGGTGCTGGGTGCTCAGTGCTCAGTACTCAGGGTGCTGGGTGCTCAGTGCTCGGGGTGCTGGGTGCTCAGTACTCAGCGTGCTGGGTGCTCAGTACTCAGGGTGCTGGGTGCGCAGTGCTCAGAGTGCTGGGTGCTCAGTGCTCAGGGTGCTATGTGCTCAGTGATCGGGGTGCTGGGTGCTCAGTGCTCAGGGTGCTGGCTGCTCAGTGCTCAGGGTGCTGGGTGCTCAGTGCTCAGGGTGCTCGGTGCTCAGTACTCAGTGCTCAGGGTGCTGGGTGCTCAGTGCTCAGGGTGCTCGGTGCTCAGTACTCAGTGCTCAGGGTGATGGGTGCTCAGTGCTCAGGGTGCTGGGTGCTCAGTACTCAGCGTGCTGGGTGCTCAGTGCTCAGGGTGCTGGGTGGTCAGTGCTCAGGGTGCTATGTGCTCAGTGATCGGGGTGCTGGGTGCTCAGTACTCAGGGTGCTCAGTGCTCGGGGAGCTCGGTGCTCAGTTCTCAGGGTGCTCGGTGCTCAGTGTTTGGGGTGCTGGGTGCTCAGTACTCAGGGTGATGCGTGCTCAGTGCTGAGGGTGCTGGGTGCTCAGTGCTCAGGGTGCTGGGTGCTCAGTACTCAGTGCTCAGGATGCTGGGTGCTCAGTGCTCAGGGTGCTGGGTGCTCAGTGCTCAGGGTGCTCAGTGTTCAGTGCTCAGTACTCAGGGTGCTGGGTGCTCAGTACTCAGGGTGCTGGGTGCTCAGTGCTCGGGGTGCTGGGTGCTCAGTACTCAGGGTGCTGGGTGCTCAGTGCTCGGGGTGCTGGGTCCTCAGTACTCAGGGTGCTGGGTGCTCAGTACTCAGGTTGCTGTGTCCTCAGTGCTCAGGGTGCTGGGTGCTCAGTACTCAGTGTGCTCAGTGCTCAGGGTGCTGGGTGCTCAGAACTCAGGGTGCTGGGTGCTCAGTACTCAGGGTGCTGGGTGCTCAGTACTCAGGGTGCTTGGTGCTCAGTACTCAGGGTGCTGGGTGCTCAGTGCTCAGGGTGCTCGGTGCTCAGTACTCATGGTGCTGGGTGCTCATTCTCGGGGTGCTGGGTGCTCAGTACTCAGGTTGCTCAGTACTCTGGGTGCTCAGTGCTCAGTACTCATGGTGCTGGGTGCTCAGTACTCAGGGTGCTAGGTGCTCAGTTCTCAGGGTGCTCGGTGCTCAGTGTTTGGGGTGCTGGGTGCTCAGTACTCAGGGTGCTGGGTGCTCAGTGCTTGGGGTGCTCGGTGCTCAGTACTCAGGGTGCTGTGTGCTCAGTACTCGGGGTGCTGCTTGCTCAGTGCTCAGGGTGCTGGGTGCTCAGTGCTCGGGGTGCTGGGTGCTCAGTGCTCAGGGTGCTGGCTGCTCAGTGCTCAGGGTGCTGGGTGCTCAGTACTCAGGGTGCTCGGTGCTCAGTACTCAGGGTGCTCAGTGCTCAGTACTCAGCGTGCTGGGTACTCAGTGCTCAAGGTGCTCGGTGGTCAGTACTCGGGGTGCTGGGAGCTCAGTGCTCGGGGTGCTGGGTGCTCAGTGCTCAGTACTCAGGGTGCTGGGTGCTCAGTGCTCGGGGTGCTGGGTGCTCAGTACTCAGGGTGCTGGGTGCTGAGTGCTCGGGGTGCTGGGTGCTCAGTGCTCAGGGTGCTGGGTGCTTAGTGATCGGGGTGCTGGGTGCTCAGTACTCAGGGTGCTCAGTGCTCGGGGAGCTCGGTGCTCAGTACTCAGGGTGCTGGGTGCTCAGTACTCAGTGCTCGGGGTCCTGGGTGCTCCGTGCTCGGGGTGCTGGGTGCTCAGTGCTCTGGGTGCTTAGTGCTCAGTACTCAGGGTGCTGGGTGCTCAGTACTCAGGGTGCTCAGTGCTCGGGGTGCTGGGTGCTCAGTACTCAGGGTGCTGGGTGCTCAGTACTCAGGGTGCTGGGTGCTCAGTGCTCAGGGTCCTCGGTGCTCAGTACTCAGGGTGCTCAGTGCTCATTACTCAGCGTGCTTTGTGCTCAGTGCTCAGGGTGCTGGGTGCTCAGTACTCAGTGTGCTGGGTGCTCAGTACTCAGGGTGCTGGGGGCTCAGTTCTCAGGGTGCTCGGTGCTCAGTACTCAAGGTGCTGGATGCTCAGTACTCAGGGTGCTGGGTGTTCAGTACTCAGGGTGCTGGGTGCTCAGTGCTCAGGGTGCTGGGTGCTCAGTGCTCAGGGTGCTGGGTGCTCAGTGCTCAGGGTGTTTGGTGCTCAGTGCTCAGGGTGCTGGGTGCTCAGTGCTCAGGGTGCTTGGTGCTCAGTACTCAGGGTGCTGGGTGCTCAGTGCTCAGGGTGCTGGGTGCTCAGTGCTCGGACTGCTGGGTGCTCAGTACTCAGGGTGCTGGGTGCTCAGTACTCAGGGTGCTGGGTGCTCAGTACTCGGGGTGCTGGGTGCTCAGTGCTCAGCGTGCTGGGTGCTCAGTACTCAGGGTGCTCGGTGCTCAGTGCTTGGGGTGCTGGGTGCTCAGTACTCAGGGTGCTGGGTGCTCAGTGCTCAGGGTGCTGGGTGCTCAGTGCTCAGGGTGCTGGGTGCTCACTACTCAGTGCTCAGGATGCTGGGTGCTCAGTGCTCGGGCTGCTGGGTGCTCAGTGCTCAGGGTGCTGGGTGCTCAGTACTCAGGGTGCTGGGTTCTCATTACTCAGGGTGCTGGGTGCACAGTGCTAGGGGTGCTGGGTGCTCAGAGCTCGGGGTCTGGGTGCTCAGTACTCAGGGTGCTGGGTGCTCAGTACTCAGGATGCTGGGTGCTCAGTGCTCAGGGTGCTGGGTGCTCAGTGCTCTGGGTGCTGGGTGCTCAGTGCTTAAGGTGCTGGGTGCTCAGTGCTCAGGGCGCTGGGTGTTCAATGCTCGGGGTGCTGGGTGCTGAGTACTCAGGGTGCAGGGTGCTCAGTGCTCGGGGTGCTCGGTGCTCAGTGCTCAGGGTCCTGGGTGCTCAGTACTCAGGGTGCTGGGTGCTTTGTACTCAGGGTGCTCAGTGCTCAGTACACAGGGTGCTGGGTGCTCAGTGCTCGGGGTGCTGGGTGCTCAGTGCTCAGTACTCAGGGTGCTGGGTGCTCAGTGCTCGGGGTGCTGGGTGCTCAGTACTCAGGGTGCTGGGTGCTCAGTGCTCGGGGTGCTGGGTGCTCAGTGCTCAGGGTGCTGGGTGCTCAGTTTTCGGGGTGCTGGGTGCTCAGTACTCAGGGTGCTCAGTGCTCGGGGAGCTCGGTGCTCAGTACTCAGGGTGCTGGGTGCTCAGTACTCAGTGCTCGGGGTCCTGGGTGCTCCGTGCTCGGGGTGCTGGGTGCTCAGTGCTCTGGGTGCTTAGTGCTCAGTACTCAGGGTGCTGGGTGCTCAGTACTCAGGGTGCTCAGTGCTCGGGGTGCTGGGTGCTCAGTACTCAGTGTGCTGGGTGCTCAGTACTCAGGGTGCTGGGGGCTCAGTACTCAGGGTGCTGGGTGCTCAGTACTCAGGGTGCTGGGTGCTCAGTACTCATGGTGCTGGGTGCTCAGTACTCAGGGTGCTGGGGGCTCAGTACTCAGGGTGCTGGGTGCTCAGTACTCAGGGTGCTGGGTGCTCAGTGCTCGGGGTGCTTGGTGCTCAGTACTAAGGGTGATGGGGGCTCAGTACTCAGGGTGCTGGTTGCTCAGTGCTCAGGGTACTGGGTGCACAGTGCCCAGGGTGCTGGGTGCTCAGTGCTCAGGGTGCTCAGTACTCAGGGTGCTGTGTGTTCAGTGCTCAGGGTACTGGGTGCTCAGTACTCAGGGTGCTTGGTGCTCAGTACTCAGGGTGCTGGGTGCTCAGTATTCGGGGTGCTGGGTGCACAGTGCTCAGGGTGCTGGGTGCTCAGTGCTTGGGGTGCTGGGTGCTCAGTGCTCAGGCTGCTGGCTGCTCAGTGCTCAGGGTGCTGGGTGCTCAGTACTCAGGGTGCTCAGTGCTCAGTACTCAGCGTGCTGGGTGCTCAGTCCTCAGGTTCCTCGGTGCTCTGTACTCAGGGTGCTCAGTGCTCAGTACTCAGCGTGATTTGTGCTCAGTGCTCAGGGTGCTGGGTGCTCAGTACTCAGGGTGCTGGGTGCTCAGTACTCAGGGTGCTGGGTGCTCAGTACTCAGGGTGCTGGGTGCTCAGTGCTCGGGTTGCTCGGTGATCAGTACTAAGAGTGCTGGGTGCTCAGTGCTCAGGGTACTGGGTACTCAGTACTCAGGGAGCTGGGTGCTCAGTGCTCAGGGTGCTGGGTGCTCAGTGCTCAGGGTGCTGGGTGCTCAGTGCTCGGGGTGCTGGGTGCTCAGTGCTCAGGGTGCTGGGTGCTCAGTGCTCAGTGCTCAGGGTGCTGGGTGCTCAGTGCTCAGGGTGCTGGGTGCTCAGTGCTCGGGGTGCTGGGTGCTCAGTGCTCGGGGTGCTGGGTGCTCAGTGCTCGGGGTGCTGGGGGCTCAGTACTCAGGGTGCTGGGTGCTCAGTACTCAGTGTGTTCGGTGCTCAGTACTCAGGGTGCTCAGTGCTCAGTACTCAGGGTGCTGGGTGCTCAGTGCTCGGGGTGCTGGGTGCTCAGTACTCGGGGTGCTGGGTGCACAGTGCCCAGGGTGCTGGGTGCTCAGTGCTCAGGGTGCTCAGTACTCAGGGTGCTGTGTGTTCAGTGCTCAGGGTACTGGGTGCTCAGTACTCAGGGTGCTTGGTGCTCAGTACTCAGGGTGCTGGGTGCTCAGTATTCGGGGTGCTGGGTGCACAGTGCTCAGGGTGCTGGGTGCTCAGTGCTTGGGGTGCTGGGTGCTCAGTGCTCAGGCTGCTGGCTGCTCAGTGCTCAGGGTGCTGGGTGCTCAGTACTCAGGGTGCTCAGTGCTCAGTACTCAGCGTGCTGTGTGCTCAGTCCTCAGGTTCCTCGGTGCTCTGTACTCAGGGTGCTCAGTGCTCAGTACTCAGCGTGATTTGTGCTCAGTGCTCAGGGTGCTGGGTGCTCAGTACTCAGGGTGCTGGGTGCTCAGTACTCAGGGTGCTGGGTGCTCAGTACTCAGGGTGCTGGGTGCTCAGTGCTCGGGTTGCTCGGTGATCAGTACTAAGAGTGCTGGGTGCTCAGTGCTCAGGGTACTGGGTACTCAGTACTCAGGGAGCTGGGTGCTCAGTGCTCAGGGTGCTGGGTGCTCAGTGCTCAGGGTGCTGGGTGCTCAGTGCTCGGGGTGCGGGGTGCTCAGTGCTCAGGGTGCTGGGTGCTCAGTGCTCAGTGCTCAGGGTGCTGGGTGCTCAGTGCTCAGGGTGCTGGGTGCTCAGTGCTCGGGGTGCTGGGTGCTCAGTGCTCGGGGTGCTGGGTGCTCAGTGCTCGGGGTGCTGGGGGCTCAGTACTCAGGGTGCTGGGTGCTCAGTACTCAGTGTGTTCGGTGCACAGTACTCAGGGTGCTCAGTGCTCAGTACTCAGGGTGCTGGGTGCTCAGTGCTCGGGGTGCTGGGTGCTCAGTACTCGGGGTGCTGGGTGCTCAGTACTCAGGGTGCTGGGTGCTCAGTGCTCAGGGTGCTGGGTGCTCAGTACTCAGGGTGCTGGGTGCTCATTACTTAGGGTGATCGGTGCTCAGTACTCAGGTTGCTGAGTGCTCAGGGTGCTGGGTACTCAGTACTCAGGGTGCTGGGTGCTCAGTACTCAGGGTGCTGGGTGCTCAGTTCTCAGGGTGCTGGGTGCTCAGTACTCAGGGTGCTGGGTGCTCAGTACTCAGGGTGCTTGGTGCTCAGTGCTCGGGGTGCTGGGTGCTCAGTGCTCGGGGTGCTGGGGGCTCAGTGCTCGGGGTGCTGGGTGCTCAGTGCTCGGGGCGCTGGGTGCTTTGTGCTCCGGGTGCTCGGAGCTCAGTACTCAGGGTGCTGGGTGCTCAGTGCTCGGGGTGCTCAGTGCTCAGTACTCAGGGTGCTGGGTGCTTAGTGCTCGGGGTGCTGGGTGCTCAGTACTCAGGGTGCTGCGTGCTCAGTACTCAGGGTGCTGGGTGATCTGTACTCAGGGTGCTGGGTGATCTGTACTCGGGTGCTGGGTGCTCAGTGCTCAGGTTGCTGGGTGCTCAGTGCTCGGGGTGCTGGGTGCTCAGTGCTCAGTACTCAGGGTGCTGGGTGCTCAGTGCTCGGGGTGCTGGGTGCTCAGTGCTCAGTACTCAGGGTGCTGGGTGCTCAGTGCTCAGGGTGCTGGGTGCTCAGTGCTCAGGGTGCTGGGTGCTCAGTGCTCAGGGTGCTGGGTACTCAGTGCTCAGGGAGCTGGGTACTCAGTGCTCGGGGTGCTGGGTGCTCAGTACTCAGGGTGCTGGGTGCTCAGTACTCAGAGTGCTCAATGCTCAGTACTCAGGGTGCTCAGTGCTCAGTACTCAGGGTGCTCAGTGCTCTGTGTGCTGTGTGCTCAGTGCTCGGGGTGCTGGGTGCTCAGTCCTCAGGGTGCTGGGTGCTCAGTGCTCAGGGTGCTCGGTGCTCAGTGCTCAGTGTGCTGGGTGCTCAGTACTCAGGGTGCTGGGTGCTCAGTGCTCGGGGTGCTGGGTGCTCAGTACTCAGGGTGCTGGGTGCTCACTGCTCAGGGTGCTGGGTGCTCAGTGCTCAGGGTGCTCGGTGCTTTGTACTCAGGGTGCTCGGTGCTCGGGGTGCTGGGTGCTCAGTGCTCGGGGTGCTGGGTGCTCAGTGCTCGGGGTGCTGGGTGCTCAGTGCTCGGGGTGCTGGGTGCTCAGTGCTCAGGGTTCTGGGTGCTCAGTGCTCGGGGTGCTGGGTGCTCAGTACTCGGGGTGCTCGGTGCTCAGTACTCAGGTTGCTGGGTGCTCAGTGCTCAGGGTGCTGGGTGCTCAGTACTCAGGGTGCTGGGTGCTCATTACTTAGGGTGCTCGGTGCTCAGTACTCAGGTTGCTGAGTGCTCAGGGTGCTGGGTACTCAGTACTCAGGGTGCTGGGTGCTCAGTACTCAGGGTGCTGGGTGCTCAGTGCTCAGGGTGCTGGGTGCTCAGTACTCAGGGTGCTGGGTGCTCAGTACTCAGGGTGCTGGGTGCTCAGTGCTCGGGGTGCTGGGTGCTCAGTGCTCGGGGTGCTGGGGGCTCATTGCTCGGGGTGCTGGGTGCTCAGTGCTCGGGGCGCTGGGTGCTCTGTGCTCGTGGTGCTCGGAGCTCAGTACACAGGGTGCTGGGTGCTCAGTGCTCGGGGTGCTCCGTGCTCAGTACTCAGGGTGCTGGGTGCTTAGTGCTCGGGGTGCTGGGTGCTCAGTACTCAGGGTGCTGCGTGCTCAGTACTCAGGGTGCTGGGTGATCAGTACTCAGGGTGCTGGGTGATCTGTACTCGGGTGCTGGGTGCTCAGTGCTCAGGGTGCTGGGTGCTCAGTGCTCGGGGTGCTGGGTGCTCAGTGCTCAGTACACAGGGTGCTGGGTGCTCAGTGCTCAGGGTGCTGGGTGCTCAGTACTCAGGGAGCTCAGTGCTCAGTACTCAGGGTGCTCAGTGCTCAGTACTCAGGGTGCTCAGTGCTCTGTGTGCTGTGTGCTCAGTGCTCGGGGTGCTGGGTGCTCAGTCCTCAGGGTGCTGGGTGCTCAGTGCTCAGGGTGCTCGGTGCTCAGTGCTCAGGGTGCTGGGTGCTCATTACTCAGGGTGCTGGGTGCTCAGTTCTCGGGGTGCTGGGTGCTCAGTACTCAGGGTGCTGGGTGCTCACTGCTCAGGGTGCTGGGTGCTCAGTGCTCAGGGTGCTCGGTGCTTTGTACTCAGGGTGCTCGGTGCTCGGGTTGCTGGGTGCTCAGTGCTCGGGGTGCTGGGTGCTCAGTGCTCGGGGTGCTGGGTGCTCATTGCTCGGGGTGCTGGGTGCTCAGTGCTCAGGGTTCTGGGTGCTCAGTGCTCGGGGTGCTGGGTGCTCAGTACTCGGGGTGCTCGGTGCTCAGTACTCAGGTTGCTGGGTGCTCAGTGCTCAGGGTGCTGGGTGCTCAGTACTCAGGGTGCTGGGTGCTCGGTGCTCAGTACGCTGGGTGCTCAGTACTCAGGGTGCTGTCTGCTGAGTACTCAGGGTGCTCGGTGCTCAGTAATCAGGGTGCTGGGTGCTCAGTGCTCGGGGTGCTGGGTGCTCATTACTCAGGGTGCTGGGTGCTCAGTACTCAGGGTGCTCAGTGCTCGGGGTGCTGGGTGCTCAGTACTCAGGGTGCTGGGTGCTCAATGCTCGGGGTGCTGGGTGCTCAGTGCTCAGGGTGCTGGGTGCTCAGTGATCGGGGTGCTGGTTGCTCAGTACTCAGGGTGCTCAGTGCTCGGGGAGCTCGGTGCTCAGTACTCAGGGTGCTGGGTGCTCAGTACACAGTGCTCGGGGTCCTGGGTTCTCCGTGCTCGGGGTGCTGGGTGCTCAGTGCTCTGGGGGCTTAGTGCTCAGTACTAAGGGTGCTGGGTGCTCAGTACTCAGGGTGCTCAGTGCTCGGGGTGCTGGGTGCTCAGTACTCAGGGTGCTGGGTGCTCAGTACTCAGGGTGCTGGGTGCTCATTCTCGGGGTGCTGGGTGCTCAGTGCTCGGGGTGCTGGTTGCTCAGTACTCAGGGTGCTGGGTGCTCAGTACTCAGGCTGCTGGGGGCTCAGTACTCAGGGTCCTGGGTGCTCAGTACTCAGGGTGCTCGGTTCTCAGTACTCAGGGTGCTGGGAGCTCATTCTCGGGGTGCTGGGTGCTCAGTGCTCGGGGTGCTGGGTGCTCAGTACTCATTGTGCTGGGGGCTCAGTACTCAGGGTGGTGGGTGCTCAGTACTCAGGGTGATCTGTTCTCAGTACTCAGGGTGCTGGGTGCTCAGTGCTCGGGGTGCTCAGTACTCAGGGTGCTGTGTGTTCAGTGCTCAGGGTACTGGGTGCTCAGTACTCAGGGTGCTTGGTGCTCAGTACTCAGGGTGCTGGTTGCTCAGTACTCGGGGTGCTGGGTGCTCAGTACTCGGGGTGCTGGGTGCACAGTGCTCAGGGTGCTGGCTGCTCAGTGCTCAGGGTGCTGGGTGCTCAGTACTCAGGGTGCTCAGTGCTCAGTACTCAGCGTTCTGGGTGCTCAGTGCTCAGGGTCCTCGGTGCTCAGTACTCAGGGTGCTCAGTGCTCAGTACTCAGCGTGCTTTGTGCTCAGTGCTCAGGGTGCTGGGTGCTCAGTACTAAGGGTGCTGGGTGCTCAGTACTCAGGGTGCTGGGTGCTCAGTACTCAGGGTGCTGGGTGCTCAGTGCTCGGGGTGCTCGGTGATCAGTACTCAGGGTGCTGGGTGCTCAGTGCTCTTGGTGCTGGGTGCTCAGTGCTCGGGGTGCTGGGTGCTCAGTGCTCGGGGTGCTGGGTGCTCAGTACTCAGGGTGCTGGGTGCTCAGTACTCAGGGTGTTCGGTGCTCAGTATTCAGGGTGCTCAGTGCTCAGTACTCAGGGTGCTGGGTGCTCAGTGCTCGGGGTGCTGGGTGCTCAGTACTCGGGGTGCTGGGTGCTCAGTACTCAGGGTGCTGGGTACTCAGTGCGCAGGGTGCTGGGTGCTCAGTACTCAGGGTGCTGGGTGCTCAGTACTTAGGGTGCTCGGTGCTCATTACTCAGGGTGCTGGGTGCTCAGTGCTCAGGGTGCTCAGTGCTCAGTACTCAGCGTGCTTTGTGCTCAGTGCTCAGGGTGCTGGGTGCTCAGTACTCAGGGAGCTGGGTGCTCAGTACTCACGGTGCTGGGTGCTCAGTGCTCAGGGTGCTGGGTGCTCAGTACTCAGTGCTCAGGATGCTGGGTGCTCAGTGCTCAGGGTGCTCGGTGCTCAGTACTCAGTGCTCAGGGTGATGGGTGCTCAGTGCTCAGGGTGCTCGGTGCTCAGTGCTCAGGGTCCTGGGTGCTCAGTACTCAGGGTGCTGGGTGCTTAGTACTCAGGGTGCTCAGTGCTCAGTACACAGGGTGCTCGGTGCTCAGTGCTCGGGGTGCTGGGTGCTCAGTGCTCAGTACTCAGGGTGCTGGGTGCTCAGTGCTCGGGGTGCTGGGTGCTCAGTACTCAGCGTGCTGGGTGCTCAGTACTCAGGGTGCTGGGTGCGCAGTGCTCAGAGTGCTGGGTGCTCAGTGCTCAGGGTGCTATGTGCTCAGTGATCGGGGTGCTGGGTGCTCAGTGCTCTGGGTGCTGGGTGCTCAGTGCTTAAGGTGCTGGGTGCTCAGTGCTCAGGGTGCTGGGTGTTCAATGCTCGGGGTGCTGGGTGCTGAGTACTCAGGGTGCAGGGTGCTCAGTGCTCGGGGTGCTCGGTGCTCAGTGCTCAGGGTCCTGGGTGCTCAGTACTCAGGGTGCTGGGTGCTTTGTACTCAGGGTGCTCAGTGCTCAGTACACAGGGTGCTGGGTGCTCAGTGCTCGGGGTGCTGGGTGCTCAGTGCTCAGTACTCAGGGTGCTGGGTGCTCAGTGCTCGGGGTGCTGGGTGCTCAGTACTCAGGGTGCTGGGTGCTCAGTGCTCGGGGTGCTGGGTGCTCAGTGCTCAGGGTGCTGGGTGCTCAGTGTTCGGGGTGCTGGGTGCTCAGTACTCAGGGTGCTCACTGCTCGGGGAGCTCGGTGCTCAGTACTCAGGGTGCTGGGTGCTCAGTACTCAGTGCTCGGGGTCCTGGGTGCTCCGTGCTCGGGGTGCTGGGTGCTCAGTGCTCTGGGTGCTTAGTGCTCAGTACTCAGGGTGCTGGGTGCTCAGTACTCAGGGTGCTCAGTGCTCGGGGTGCTGGGTGCTCAGTACTCAGGGTGCTGGGTGCTCAGTACTCAGGGTGCTGGGTGCTCAGTGCTCAGGGTCCTCGGTGCTCAGTACTAAGGGTGCTCAGTGCTCATTACTCAGCGTGCTTTGTGCTCAGTGCTCAGGGTGCTGGGTGCTCAGTACTCAGTGTGCTGGGTGCTCAGTACTCAGGGTGCTGGGGGCTCAGTACTCAGGGTGCTGGGTGCTCAGTACTCAGGGTGCTGGGTGCTCAGTACTCAGGGTGCTGGGTGCTCAGTACTCAGGGTGTTGGGGGCTCAGTACTCAGGGTGCTGGGTGCTCAGTACTCAGGGTGCTCGGTTCTCAGTACTCAGGGTGCTGGGTGCTCATTCTCGGGGTGCTAGGTGCTCAGTGCTGCGGGTGCTTGGTGCTCAGTACTAAGGGTGCTGGGGGCTTAGTACTCAGGGTGCTGGGTGCTCAGTGCTCAGGGTACTGGGTGCACAGTGCCCAGGGTGCTGGGTGCTCAGTGCTCAGGGTGCTCAGTACTCAGGGTGCTGTGTGTTCAGTGCTCAGGGTGCTGGGTACTCAGTGCTCAGGGAGCTGGGTACTCAGTGCTCGGGGTGCTGGGTGCTCAGTACTCAGGGTGCTGGGTGCTCAGTACTCAGAGTGCTCAATGCTCAGTACTCAGGGTGCTCAGTGCTCAGTACTCAGGGTGCTCAGTGCTCTGTGTGCTGTGTGCTCAGTGCTCGGGGTGCTGGGTGCTCAGTCCTCAGGGTGCTGGGTGCTCAGTGCTCAGGGTGCTCGGTGCTCAGTGCTCAGTGTGCTGGGTGCTCAGTACTCAGGGTGCTGGGTGCTCAGTGCTCGGGGTGCTGGGTGCTCAGTACTCAGGGTGCTGGGTGCTCACTGCTCAGGGTGCTGGGTGCTCAGTGCTCAGGGTGCTCGGTGCTTTGTACTCAGGGTGCTCGGTGCTCGGGGTGCTGGGTGCTCAGTGCTCGGGGTGCTGGGTGCTCAGTGCTCGGGGTGCTGGGTGCTCAGTGCTCGGGGTGCTGGGTGCTCAGTGCTCAGGGTTCTGGGTGCTCAGTGCTCGGGGTGCTGGGTGCTCAGTACTCGGGGTGCTCGGTGCTCAGTACTCAGGTTGCTGGGTGCTCAGTGCTCAGGGTGCTGGGTGCTCAGTACTCAGGGTGCTGGGTGCTCATTACTTAGGGTGCTCGGTGCTCAGTACTCAGGTTGCTGAGTGCTCAGGGTGCTGGGTACTCAGTACTCAGGGTGCTGGGTGCTCAGTACTCAGGGTGCTGGGTGCTCAGTGCTCAGGGTGCTGGGTGCTCAGTACTCAGGGTGCTGGGTGCTCAGTACTCAGGGTGCTGGGTGCTCAGTGCTCGGGGTGCTGGGTGCTCAGTGCTCGGGGTGCTGGGGGCTCATTGCTCGGGGTGCTGGGTGCTCAGTGCTCGGGGCGCTGGGTGCTCTGTGCTCGGGGTGCTCGGAGCTCAGTACACAGGGTGCTGGGTGCTCAGTGCTCGGGGTGCTCGGTGCTCAGTACTCAGGGTGCTGGGTGCTTAGTGCTCGGGGTGCTGGGTGCTCAGTACTCAGGGTGCTGCGTGCTCAGTACTCAGGGTGCTGGGTGATCAGTACTCAGGGTGCTGGGTGATCTGTACTCGGGTGCTGGGTGCTCAGTGCTCAGGGTGCTGGGTGCTCAGTGCTCGGGGTGCTGGGTGCTCAGTGCTCAGGACTCAGGGTGCTGGGTGCTCAGTGCTCGGGGTGCTGGGTGCTCAGTGCTCAGTACTCAGGGTGCTGGGTGCTCAGTGCTCAGGGTGCTGGGTGCTCAGTACTCAGGGAGCTCAGTGCTCAGTACTCAGGGTGCTCAGTGCTCAGTACTCAGGGTGCTCAGTGCTCTGTGTGCTGTGTGCTCAGTGCTCGGGGTGCTGGGTGCTCAGTCCTCAGGGTGCTGGGTGCTCAGTGCTCAGGGTGCTCGGTGCTCAGTGCTCAGGGTGCTGGGTGCTCATTACTCAGGGTGCTGGGTGCTCAGTGCTCGGGGTGCTGGGTGCTCAGTACTCAGGGTGCTGGGTGCTCACTGCTCAGGGTGCTGGGTGTTCAGTGCTCAGGGTGCTCGGTGCTTTGTACTCAGGGTGCTCGGTGCTCGGGTTGCTGGGTGCTCAGTGCTCGGGGTGCTGGGTGCTCAGTGCTCGGGGTGCTGGGTGCTCATTGCTCGGGGTGCTGGGTGCTCAGTGCTCAGGGTTCTGGGTGCTCAGTGCTCGGGGTGCTGGGTGCTCAGTACTCGGGGTGCTCGGTGCTCAGTACTCAGGTTGCTGGGTGCTCAGTGCTCAGGGTGCTGGGTGCTCAGTACTCAGGGTGCTGGGTGCTCGGTGCTCAGTACGCTGGGTGCTCAGTACTCAGGGTGCTGTCTGCTGAGTACTCAGGGTGCTCGGTGCTCAGTAATCAGGGTGCTGGGTGCTCAGTGCTCGGGGTGCTGGGTGCTCATTACTCAGGGTGCTGGGTGCTCAGTACTCAGGGTGCTCAGTGCTCGGGGTGCTGGCTGCTCAGTACTCAGGGTGCTGGGTGCTCAATGCTCGGGGTGCTGGGTGCTCAGTGCTCAGGGTGCTGGGTGCTCAGTGATCGGGGTGCTGGTTGCTCAGTACTCAGGGTGCTCAGTGCTCGGGGAGCTCGGTGCTCAGTACTCAGGGTGCTGGGTGCTCAGTACTCAGTGCTCGGGGACCTGGGTTCTCCGTGCTCGGGGTGCTGGGTGCTCAGTGCTCTGGGTGCTTAGTGCTCAGTACTAAGGGTGCTGGGTGCTCAGTACTCAGGGTGCTCAGTGCTCGGGGTGCTGGGTGCTCAGTACTCAGGGTGCTGGGTGCTCAGTACTCAGGGTGCTGGGTGCTCATTCTCGGGGTGCTGGGTGCTCAGTGCTCGGGGTGCTGGGTGCTCAGTACTCAGGGTGCTGGGTGCTCAGTACTCAGGCTGCTGGGGGCTCAGTACTCAGGGTGCTGGGTGCTCAGTACTCAGGGTGCTCGGTTCTCAGTACTCAGGGTGCTGGGAGCTCATTCTCGGGGTGCTGGGTGCTCAGTGCTCGGGGTGCTGGGTGCTCAGTACTCATTGTGCTGGGGGCTCAGTACTCAGGGTGGTGGGTGCTCAGTACTCAGGGTGATCTGTTCTCAGTACTCAGGGTGCTGGGTGCTCAGTGCTCGGGGTGCTCAGTACTCAGGGTGCTGTGTGTTCAGTGCTCAGGGTACTGGGTGCTCAGTACTCAGGGTGCTTGGTGCTCAGTACTCAGGGTGCTGGTTACTCAGTACTCGGGGTGCTGGGTGCTCAGTACTCGGGGTGCTGGGTGCACAGTGCTCAGGGTGCTGGCTGCTCAGTGCTCAGGGTGCTGGGTGCTCAGTACTCAGGGTGCTCAGTGCTCAGTACTCAGCGTTCTGGGTGCTCAGTGCTCAGGGTCCTCGGTGCTCAGTACTCAGGGTGCTCAGTGCTCAGTACTCAGCGTGCTTTGTGCTCGGTGCTCAGGGTGCTGGGTGCTCAGTACTAAGGGTGCTGGGTGCTCAGTACTCAGGGTGCTGGGTGCTCAGTACTCAGGGTGCTGGGTGCTCAGTGCTCGGGGTGCTCGGTGATCAGTACTCAGGGTGCTGGGTGCTCAGTGCTCTTGGTGCTGGGTGCTCAGTGCTCGGGGTGCTGGGTGCTCAGTGCTCGGGGTGCTGGGTGCTCAGTACTCAGGGTGCTGGGTGCTCAGTACTCAGGGTGTTCGGTGCTCAGTATTCAGGGTGCTCAGTGCTCAGTACTCAGGGTGCTGGGTGCTCAGTGCTCGGGGTGCTGGGTGCTCAGTACTCGGGGTGCTGGGTGCTCAGTACTCAGGGTGCTGGGTACTCAGTGCGCAGGGTGCTGGGTTCTCAGTACTCAGGGTGCTGGGTGCTCAGTACTTAGGGTGCTCGGTGCTCATTACTCAGGGTGCTGGGTGCTCAGTGCTCAGGGTGCTCAGTGCTCAGTACTCAGCGTGCTTTGTGCTCAGTGCTCAGGGTGCTGGGTGCTCAGTACTCAGGGTGCTGGGTGCTCAGTACTCACGGTGCTGGGTGCTCAGTGCTCAGGGTGCTGGGTGCTCAGTACTCAGTGCTCAGGATGCTGGGTGCTCAGTGCTCAGGGTGCTCGGTGCTCAGTACTCAGTGCTCAGGGTGATGGGTGCTCAGTGCTCAGGGTGCTCGGTGCTCAGTGCTCAGGGTCCTGGGTGCTCAGTACTCAGGGTGCTGGGTGCTTAGTACTCAGGGTGCTCAGTGCTCAGTACACAGGGTGCTGGGTGCTCAGTGCTCGGGGTGCTGGGTGCTCAGTGCTCAGTACTCAGGGTGCTGGGTGCTCAGTGCTCGGGGTGCTGGGTGCTCAGTACTCAGCGTGCTGGGTGCTCAGTACTCAGGGTGCTGGGTGCGCAGTGCTCAGAGTGCTGGGTGCTCAGTGCTCAGGGTGCTATGTGCTCAGTGATCGGGGTGCTGGGTGCTCAGTGCTCTGGGTGCTGGGTGCTCAGTGCTTAAGGTGCTGGGTGCTCAGTGCTCAGGGTGCTGGGTGTTCAATGCTCGGGGTGCTGGGTGCTGAGTACTCAGGGTGCAGGGTGCTCAGTGCTCGGGGTGCTCGGTGCTCAGTGCTCAGGGTCCTGGGTGCTCAGTACTCAGGGTGCTGGGTGCTTTGTACTCAGGGTGCTCAGTGCTCAGTACACAGGGTGCTGGGTGCTCAGTGCTCGGGGTGCTGGGTGCTCAGTGCTCAGTACTCAGGGTGCTGGGTGCTCAGTGCTCGGGGTGCTGGGTGCTCAGTATTCAGGGTGCTGGGTGCTCAGTGCTCGGGGTGCTGGGTGCTCAGTGCTCAGGGTGCTGGGTGCTCAGTGTTCGGGGTGCTGGGTGCTCAGTACTCAGGGTTCTCAGTGCTCGGGGAGCTCGGTGCTCAGTACTCAGGGTGCTGGGTGCTCAGTACTCAGTGCTCGGGGTCCTGGGTGCTCCGTGCTCGGGGTGCTGGGTGCTCAGTGCTCTGGGTGCTTAGTGCTCAGTACTCAGGGTGCTGGGTGCTCAGTACTCAGGGTGCTCAGTGCTCGGGGTGCTGGGTGCTCAGTACTCAGGGTGCTGGGTGCTCAGTACTCAGGGTGCTGGGTGCTCAGTGCTCAGGGTCCTCGGTGCTCAGTACTAAGGGTGCTCAGTGCTCATTACTCAGCGTGCTTTGTGCTCAGTGCTCAGGGTGCTGGGTGCTCAGTACTCAGTGTGCTGGGTGCTCAGTACTCAGGGTGCTGGGGGCTCAGTACTCAGGGTGCTGGGTGCTCAGTACTCAGGGTGCTGGGTGCTCAGTACTCAGGGTGCTGGGTGCTCAGTACTCAGGGTGCTGGGGGCTCAGTACTCAGGGTGCTGGGTGCTCAGTACTCAGGGTGCTCGGTTCTCAGTACTCAGGGTGCTGGGTGCTCATTCTCGGGGTGCTAGGTGCTCAGTGCTCGGGGTGCTTGGTGCTCAGTACTAAGGGTGCTGGGGGCTTAGTACTCAGGGTGCTGGGTGCTCAGTGCTCAGGGTACTGGGTGCACAGTGCCCAGGGTGCTGGGTGCTCAGTGCTCAGGGTGCTCAGTACTCAGGGTGCTGTGTGTTCAGTGCTCAGGGTACTGGGTGCTCAGTACTCAGGGTGCTTGGTGCTCAGTACTCAGGGTGCTGGGTGCTCAGTATTCGGGGTGCTGGGTGCACAGTGCTCAGGGTGCTGGGTGCTCAGTGCTTGGGGTGCTGGGTGCTCAGTGCTCAGGCTGCTGGCTGCTCAGTGCTCAGGGTGCTGGGTGCTCAGTACTCAGGGTGCTCAGTGCTCAGTACTCAGCGTGCTGGGTGCTCAGTCCTCAGGTTCCTCGGTGCTCTGTACTCAGGGTGCTCAGTGCTCAGTACTCAGCGTGATTTGTGCTCAGTGCTCAGGGTGCTGGGTGCTCAGTACTCAGGGTGCTGGGTGCTCAGTACTCAGGGTGCTGGGTGCTCAGTACTCAGGGTGCTGGGTGCTCAGTGCTCGGGTTGCTCGGTGATCAGTACTAAGAGTGCTGGGTGCTCAGTGCTCAGGGTACTGGGTACTCAGTACTCAGGGAGCTGGGTGCTCAGTGCTCAGGGTGCTGGGTGCTCAGTGCTCAGGGTGCTGGGTGCTCAGTGCTCGGGGTGCTGGGTGCTCAGTGCTCAGGGTGCTGGGTGCTCAGTGCTCAGTGCTCAGGGTGCTGGGTGCTCAGTGCTCAGGGTGCTGGGTGCTCAGTGCTCGGGGTGCTGGGTGCTCAGTGCTCGGGGTGCTGGGTGCTCAGTGCTCGGGGTGCTGGGGGCTCAGTACTCAGGGTGCTGGGTTCTCAGTACTCAGTGTGTTCGGTGCTCAGTACTCAGGGTGCTCAGTGCTCAGTACTCAGGGTGCTGGGTGCTCAGTGCTCGGGGTGCTGGGTGCTCAGTACTCGGGGTGCTGGGTGCTCAGTACTCAGGGTGCTGGGTGCTCAGTGCTCAGGGTGCTGGGTGCTCAGTACTCAGGGTGCTGGGTGCTCATTACTTAGGGTGATCGGTGCTCAGTACTCAGGTTGCTGAGTGCTCAGGGTGCTGGGTACTCAGTACTCAGGGTGCTGGGTGCTCAGTACTCAGGGTGCTGGGTGCTCAGTTCTCAGGGTGCTGGGTGCTCAGTACTCAGGGTGCTGGGTGCTCAGTACTCAGGGTGCTTGGTGCTCAGTGCTCGGGGTGCTGGGTGCTCAGTGCTCGGGGTGCTGGGGGCTCAGTGCTCGGGGTGCTGGGTGCTCAGTGCTCGGGGCGCTGGGTGCTTTGTGCTCCGGGTGCTCGGAGCTCAGTACTCAGGGTGCTGGGTGCTCAGTGCTCGGGGTGCTCAGTGCTCAGTACTCAGGGTGCTGGGTGCTTAGTGCTCGGGGTGCTGGGTGCTCAGTACTCAGGGTGCTGCGTGCTCAGTACTCAGGGTGCTGGGTGATCTGTACTCAGGGTGCTGGGTGATCTGTACTCGGGTGCTGGGTGCTCAGTGCTCAGGTTGCTGGGTGCTCAGTGCTCGGGGTGCTGGGTGCTCAGTGCTCAGTACTCAGGGTGCTGGGTGCTCAGTGCTCGGGGTGCTGGGTGCTCAGTGCTCAGTACTCAGGGTGCTGGGTGCTCAGTGCTCAGGGTGCTGGGTGCTCAGTGCTCAGGGTGCTGGGTGCTCAGTGCTCAGGGTGCTGGGTACTCAGTGCTCAGGGAGCTGGGTACTCAGTGCTCGGGGTGCTGGGTGCTCAGTACTCAGGGTGCTGGGTGCTCAGTACTCAGAGTGCTCAATGCTCAGTACTCAGGGTGCTCAGTGCTCAGTACTCAGGGTGCTCAGTGCTCTGTGTGCTGTGTGCTCAGTGCTCGGGGTGCTGGGTGCTCAGTCCTCAGGGTGCTGTGTGCTCAGTGCTCAGGGTGCTCGGTGCTCAGTGCTCAGTGTGCTGGGTGCTCAGTACTCAGGGTGCTGGGTGCTCAGTGCTCGGGGTGCTGGGTGCTCAGTACTCAGGGTGCTGGGTGCTCACTGCTCAGGGTGCTGGGTGCTCAGTGCTCAGGGTGCTCGGTGCTTTGTACTCAGGGTGCTCGGTGCTCGGGGTGCTGGGTGCTCAGTGCTCGGGGTGCTGGGTGCTCAGTGCTCGGGGTGCTGGGTGCTCAGTGCTCGGGGTGCTGGGTGCTCAGTGCTCAGGGTTCTGGGTGCTCAGTGCTCGGGGTGCTGGGTGCTCAGTACTCGGGGTGCTCGGTGCTCAGTACTCAGGTTGCTGGGTGCTCAGTGCTCAGGGTGCTGGGTGCTCAGTACTCAGGGTGCTGGGTGCTCATTACTTAGGGTGCTCGGTGCTCAGTACTCAGGTTGCTGAGTGCTCAGGGTGCTGGGTACTCAGTACTCAGGGTGCTGGGTGCTCAGTACTCAGGGTGCTGGGTGCTCAGTGCTCAGGGTGCTGGGTGCTCAGTACTCAGGGTGCTGGGTGCTCAGTACTCAGGGTGCTGGGTGCTCAGTGCTCGGGGTGCTGGGTGCTCAGTGCTCGGGGTGCTAGGGGCTCATTGCTCGGGGTGCTGGGTGCTCAGTGCTCGGGGCGCTGGGTGCTCTGTGCTCGGGGTGCTCGGAGCTCAGTACACAGGGTGCTGGGTGCTCAGTGCTCGGGGTGCTCGGTGCTCAGTACTCAGGGTGCTGGGTGCTTAGTGCTCGGGGTGCTGGGTGCTCAGTACTCAGGGTGCTGCGTGCTCAGTACTCAGGGTGCTGGGTGATCAGTACTCAGGGTGCTGGGTGATCTGTACTCGGGTGCTGGGTGCTCAGTGCTCAGGGTGCTGGGTGCTCAGTGCTCGGGGTGCTGGGTGCTCAGTGCTCAGGACTCAGGGTGCTGGGTGCTCAGTGCTCGGGGTGCTGGGTGCTCAGTGCTCAGTACTCAGGGTGCTGGGTGCTCAGTGCTCAGGGTGCTGGGTGCTCAGTACTCAGGGAGCTCAGTGCTCAGTACTCAGGGTGCTCAGTGCTCAGTACTCAGGGTGCTCAGTGCTCTGTGTGCTGTGTGCTCAGTGCTCGGGGTGCTGGGTGCTCAGTCCTCAGGGTGCTGGGTGCTCAGTGCTCAGGGTGCTCGGTGCTCAGTGCTCAGGGTGCTGGGTGCTCATTACTCAGGGTGCTGGGTGCTCAGTGCTCGGGGTGCTGGGTGCTCAGTACTCAGGGTGCTGGGTGCTCACTGCTCAGGGTGCTGGGTGCTCAGTGCTCAGGGTGCTCGGTGCTTTGTACTCAGGGTGCTCGGTGCTCAGGTTGCTGGGTGCTCAGTGCTCGGGGTGCTGGGTGCTCAGTGCTCGGGGTGCTGGGTGCTCATTGCTCGGGGTGCTGGGTGCTCAGTGCTCAGGGTTCTGGGTGCTCAGTGCTCGGGGTGCTGGGTGCTCAGTACTCGGGGTGCTCGGTGCTCAGTACTCAGGTTGCTGGGTGCTCAGTGCTCAGGGTGCTGGGTGCTCAGTACTCAGGGTGCTGGGTGCTCGGTGCTCAGTACGCTGGGTGCTCAGTACTCAGGGTGCTGTCTGCTGAGTACTCAGGGTGCTCGGTGCTCAGTAATCAGGGTGCTGGGTGCTCAGTGCTCGGGGTGCTTGGTGCTCATTACTCAGGGTGCTGGGTGCTCAGTACTCAGGGTGCTCAGTGCTCGGGGTGCTGGGTGCTCAGTACTCAGGGTGCTGGGTGCTCAATGCTCGGGGTGCTGGGTGCTCAGTGCTCAGGGTGCTGGGTGCTCAGTGATCGGGGTGCTGGTTGCTCAGTACTCAGGGTGCTCAGTGCTCGGGGAGCTCGGTGCTCAGTACTCAGGGTGCTGGGTGCTCTGTACTCAGTGCTCGGGGTCCTGGGTTCTCCGTGCTCGGGGTGCTGGGTGCTCAGTGCTCTGGGTGCTTAGTGCTCAGTACTAAGGGTGCTGGGTGCTCAGTACTAAGGGTGCTCAGTGCTCGGGGTGCTGGGTGCTCAGTACTCAGGGTGCTGGGTGCTCAGTACTCAGGGTGCTGGGTGCTCATTCTCGGGGTGCTGGGTGCTCAGTGCTCGGGGTGCTGGGTGCTCAGTACTCAGGGTGCTGGGTGCTCAGTACTCAGGCTGCTGGGGGCTCAGTACTCAGGGTGCTGGGTGCTCAGTACTCAGGGTGCTCGGTTCTCAGTACTCAGGGTGCTGGGAGCTCATTCTCGGGGTGCTGGGTGCTCAGTGCTCGGGGTGCTGGGTGCTCAGTACTCATTGTGCTGGGGGCTCAGTACTCAGGGTGGTGGGTGCTCAGTACTCAGGGTGATCTGTTCTCAGTACTCAGGGTGCTGGGTGCTCAGTGCTCGGGGTGCTCAGTACTCAGGGTGCTGTGTGTTCAGTGCTCAGGGTACTGGGTGCTCAGTACTCAGGGTGCTTGGTGCTCAGTACTCAGGGTGCTGGTTGCTCAGTACTCGGGGTGCTGGGTGCTCAGTACTCGGGGTGCTGGGTGCACAGTGCTCAGGGTGCTGGCTGCTCAGTGCTCAGGGTGCTGGGTGCTCAGTACTCAGGGTGCTCAGTGCTCAGTACTCAGCGTTCTGGGTGCTCAGTGCTCAGGGTCCTCGGTGCTCAGTACTCAGGGTGCTCAGTGCTCAGTACTCAGCGTGCTTTGTGCTCAGTGCTCAGGGTGCTGGGTGCTCAGTACTAAGGGTGCTGGGTGCTCAGTACTCAGGGTGCTGGGTGCTCAGTACTCAGGGTGCTGGTTGCTCAGTGCTCGGGGTGCTCGGTGATCAGTACTCAGGGTGCTGGGTGCTCAGTGCTCTTGGTGCTGGGTGCTCAGTGCTCGGGGCGCTGGGTGCTCAGTGCTCGGGGTGCTGGGTGCTCAGTACTCAGGGTGCTGGGTGCTCAGTACTCAGGGTGTTCGGTGCTCAGTATTCAGGGTGCTCAGTACTCAGGGTGCTGGGTGCTCAGTGCTCGGGGTGCTGGGTGCTCAGTACTCGGGGTGCTGGGTGCTCAGTACTCAGGGTGCTGGGTACTCAGTGCGCAGGGTGCTGGGTGCTCAGTACTCAGGGTGCTGGGTGCTCAGTACTTAGGGTGCTCGGTGCTCATTACTCAAGGTGCTGGGTGCTCAGTGCTCAGGGTGCTCAGTGCTCAGTACTCAGCGTGCTTTGTGCTCAGTGCTCAGCGTGCTGGGTGCTCAGTACTCAGGGTGCTGGGTGCTCAGTACTCACGGTGCTGGGTGCTCAGTGCTCAGGGTGCTGGGTGCTCAGTACTCAGTGCTCAGGATGCTGGGTGCTCAGTGCTCAGGGTGCTCGGTGCTCAGTACTCAGTGCTCAGGGTGATGGGTGCTCAGTGCTCAGGGTGCTCGGTGCTCAGTGCTCAGGGTCCTGGGTGCTCAGTACTCAGGGTGCTGGGTGCTTAGTACTCAGGGTGCTCAGTGCTCAGTACACAGGGTGCTGGGTGCTCAGTGCTCGCGGTGCTGGGTGCTCAGTGCTCAGTACTCAGGGTGCTGGGTGCTCAGTGCTTGGGGTGCTGGGTGCTCAGTACTCAGCGTGCTGGGTGCTCAGTACTCAGGGTGCTGGGTGCGCAGTGCTCAGAGTGCTGGGTGCTCAGTGCTCAGGGTGCTATGTGCTCAGTGATCGGGGTGCTGGGTGCTCAGTGCTCAGGGTGCTGGCTGCTCAGTGCTCAGGGTGCTGGCTGCTCAGTGCTCAGGGTGCTGGGTGCTCAGTACTCAGGGTGCTGGGTGCTCAGTACTCAGGGTGCTGGGTGCTCAGTGCTCGGGGTGCTGGGTGCTCAGTGCTCGGGGTGCTGGGGGCTCATTGCTCGGGGTGCTGGGTGCTCAGTGCTCGGGGCGCTGGGTGCTCTGTGCTCGGGGTGCTCGGAGCTCAGTACACAGGGTGCTGGGTGCTCAGTGCTCGGGGTGCTGGGTGCTCAGTGCTCGGGGTGCTGGGTGCTCAGTGCTCGGGGTGCTGGGTGATCAGTGCTCAGGGTGCTGGGTGCTCAGTGCTCGGGGTGCTGGGTGCTCAGTGCTCGGGGTGCTCGGTGCTCAGTACTCAGGGTGCTGGCTGCTGAGTACTCAGGGTGCTCGGTGCTCAGTACTCAGGGTGCTGGGTGCTCAGTGCTCGGGGTGCTGGGTGCTCATTACTCAGGGTGCTGGGTGCTCAGTACTCAGGGTGCTCAGTGCTCGGGGTGCTGGGTGCTCAGTACTCAGGGTGCTGGGTGCTCAGTGCTCGGGGTGCTGGGTGCTCAGTGCTCAGGGTGCTGGGTGCTCAGTGATCGGGGTGCTGGATGCTCAGTACTCAGGGTGCTCAGTGCTCGGGGAGCTCGGTGCTCAGTACTCAGGGTGCTGGGTGCTCAGTACTCAGTGCTCGGGGTCCTGGGTGCTCCGTGCTCGGGGTGCTGGGTGCTCAGTGCTCTGGGTGCTTAGTGCTCAGTACTAAGGGTGCTGGGTGCTCAGTACTCAGGGTGCTCAGTGCTCGGGGTGCTGGGTGCTCAGTACTCAGGGTGCTGGGTGCTCAGTACTCAGGGTGCTGGGTGCTCATTCTCGGGGTGCTGGGTGCTCAGTGCTCGGGGTGCTGGGTGCTCAGTACTCAGGGTGCTGGGTGCTCAGTGCTTGGTGTGCTTGGTGCTCAGTATTAAGGGTGCTGGGGGCTCAGTATTCAGGTTGCTGGGTGCTCAGTGCTCGGGGTGCTGGGTGCTCAGTGCCCAGGGTGCTGGGTGCTCAGTGCTCAGCGTGCTCAGTACTCAGGGTGCTGTGTGTTCAGTGCTCAGGGTGCTGGGTGCTCAGTGATCGGGGTGCTGGGTGCTCAGTACTCAGGGTGCTCAGTGCTCGGGGAGCTCGGTGCTCAGTACTCAGGGTGCTGGGTGCTCAGTACTCAGTGCTCGGGGTCCTGGGTGCTCCGTGCTCGGGGTGCTGGGTGCTAAGTGCTCTGGGTGCTTAGTGCTCATTACTCAGGGTGCTGGGTGCTCAGTACTCAGGGTGCTCAGTGCTCGGGGTGCTGGGTGCTCAGTACTCAGGGTGCTGGGTGCTCAGTGCTCAGGGTCCTCGGTGCTCAGTACTCAGGGTGCTCAGTGCTCATTACTCAGCGTGCTTTGTGCTCAGTGCTCAGGGTGCTGGGTGCTCAGTACTCAGTGTGCTGGGTGCTCAGTACTCAGGGTGCTGGGGGCTCAGTACTCAGGGTGCTGGGTGCTCAGTACTCAGGGTGCTGGGTGCTCAGTACTCAGGGTGCTGGGTGCTCAGTACTCAGGGTGCTGGGGGCTCAGTACTCAGGGTGCTGGGTGCTCAGTACTCAGGGTGCTCGGTTCTCAGAACTCAGGGTGCTGGGTGCTCAGTGCTCGGGGTGCTTGGTGCTCAGTACTAAGGGTGCTGGGGGCTCAGTACTCAGGGTGCTGGGTGCTCAGTACTCACGGTGATCTGTTCTCAGTACTCAGGGTGCTGTGTGCTCAGTGCTCGGGGTGCTGGGTGCACAGTGCCCAGGGTGCTGGGTGCTCAGTGCTCAGCGTGCTCAGTACTCAGGGTGCTGTGTGTTCAGTGCTCAGGGTACTGGGTGCTCAGTACTCAGGGTGCTTGGTGCTCAGTACTCAGGGTGCTGGGTGCTCAGTACTCGGGGTGCTGGGTGCTCAGTACTCGGGGTGCTGGGTGCACAGTGCTCAGGGTGCTGGGTGCTCAGTGCTCGGGGTGCTGGGTGCTCAGTGCTCAGGCTGCTGGCTGCTCAGTGCTCAGGGTGCTGGGTGCTCAGTACTCAGGGTGCTCAGTGCTCAGTACTCAGCGTGCAGGGTGCTCAGTCCTCAGGGTCCTCGGTGCTCAGTACTCAGGGTGCTCAGTGCTCAGTACTCAGCGTACTTTGTGCTCAGTGCTCAGGGTGCTGGGTGCTCAGTACTCAGGGTGCTGGGTGCTCATTACTCAGGGTGCTGGGTGCTCAGTACTCAGGGTGCTGGATGCTCAGTGCTCGGGGTGCTCGGTGATCAGTACTAAGAGTGCTGGGTGCTCAGTTCTCAGGGTGCTGGGTGCTCAGTGCTCGGGGTGCTGGGTGCTCAGTGCTCAGGGTGCTGGGTGCTCAGTGCTCAGTGCTCAGGGTGCTGGGTGCTCAGTGCTCAGGGTGCTGGGTGCTCAGTGCTAGGGGTGCTGGGTGCTCAGTGCTCGGGGTGCTGGGTGCTCAGTGCTCGGGTGCTGGGTGCTCAGTACTCAGGGTGCTGGGTGCTCAGTACTCAGTGTGTTCGGTGCTCAGTACTCAGGGTGCTCAGTGCTCAGTACTCAGGGTGCTGGGTGCTCAGTGCTCGGGGTGCTGGGTGCTCAGTACTCGGTGTGCTGTGTGCTCAGTACTCAGGGTGCTGGGTGCTCAGTGCTCAGGGTGCTGGGTGCTCAGTACTCAGGTTGCTGAGTGCTCAGGGTGCTGGGTACTCAGTACTCAGGGTGCTGGGTGCTCAGTACTCAGGGTGCTGGGTGCTCAGTGCTCAGGGTGCTGGGTGCTCAGTACTCAGGGTGCTGGGTGCTCAGTACTCAGGGTGCTGGGTGCTCAGTGCTCGGGGTGCTGGGTGCTCAGTGCTCGGGGTGCTGGGGGCTCAGTGCTCGCGGTCCTGGGTGCTCAGTGCTCGGGGCGCTGGGTGCTCTGTGCTCGGGGTGCTCAGAGCTCAGTACTCAGGGTGCTGGGTGCTCAGTGCTCGGGGTGCTCGGTGCTCAGTACTTAGGGTGCGCTGTGCTTAGTGCTCGGGGTGCTCGGTGCTCAGTAAGTTGGGTGCTCACTACTCAGGGTGCTGGGTGCTCAGTGCTCAGGGTGCTGGGTGCTCAGTGCTCAGGATGCTGGGTGCTCAGTGCTCAGGGTGCTGGGTGCTCAGTACTCAGGGTGCTGGGTGCACAGTGCTCCGGGTGCAGGTTGCTCAGTGCTCAGGGTGCTGGGTGCTCAGTGCTCAGGGTGCTGGGTGCTCAGTACTCGGGGTGCTGGGTGCTCAGTACTCAGGGTGCTGCGTGCTCAGTACTCAGGGTGCTGGGTGATCAGTACTCGGGTGCTGGGTGCTCAGTGCTCAGGGTGCTGGGTGCTCAGTGCTCGGGTTGCTGGGTGCTCAGTGCTCAGTACTCAGGGTGCTGGGTGCTCAGTGCTCGGGGTGCTGGGTTCTCAGTGCTCAGTACTCAGGGTGCTTGGTGCTCATTGCTCAGGGTGCTGGGTGCTCAGTGCTCAGGGTGCTGGGTACTCAGTGCTCAGGGAGCTGGGTACTCAGTGCTCGGGGTGCTGGGTGCTCAGTACTCAGGGTGCTGGGTGCTCAGTACTCAGGGTGCTGGGTGATCAGTACTCGGGTGCTGGGTGCTCAGTGCTCAGGGTGCTGGGTGCTCAGTGCTCGGGGTGCTGGGTGCTCATTGCTCAGTACTCAGGGTGCTGGGTGCTCAGTGCTCGGGGTGCTGGGTGCTCAGTGCTCAGTACTCAGGGTGCTGGGTGCTCAGTGCTCAGGGTGCTGGGTGCTCAGTACTCAGGGTGCTCAGTGCTCAGTGTGCTGTGTGCTCAGTGCTCGGGGTGCTGGGTGCTCAGTCCTCAGGGTGCTGGGTGCTCAGTGCTCAGGGTGCTCGGTGCTCAGTGCTCAGGGTGCTGGGTGCTCAGTACTCAGGGTGCTAGGTGCTCAGTGCTCGGGGTGCTGGGTGCTCAGTACTCAGGGTGCTGGGTGCTCACTGCTCAGGGTGCTGGGTGCTCAGTGCTCAGGGTGCTCGGTGCTTTGTACTCAGGGTACTCGGTGCTCGGGGTGCTGGGTGCTCAGTGCTCGGGGTGCTGGGTGCTCAGTGCTCGGGGTGCTGGGTGCTCAGTGCTCGGGGTGCTGGGTGCTCAGTGCTCGGGGTGCTGGGTGCTCAGTACTCGGGGTGCTCGGTGCTCAGTACTCGGGTTGCTGGGTGCTCAGTGCTCTGGGTGCTGGGTGCTCAGTACTCAGGGTGCTGGGTGCTCGGTGCTCAGTACGCTGGGTGCTCAGTACTCAGGGTGCTGGCTGCTGAGTACTCAGGGTGCTCGGTGCTCAGTACTCAGGGTGCTGGGTGCTCAGTGCTCGCGGTGCTGGGTGCTCATTACTCAGGGTGCTGGGTGCTCAGTACTCAGGGTGCTCAGTGCTCGGGGTGCTGGGTGCTCAGTACTCAGGGTGCTGGGTGCTCAGTGCTCGGGGTGCTGGGTGCTCAGTGCTCGCGGTGCTGGGTGCTCATTACTCAGGGTGCTGGGTGCTCAGTGATCGGGGTGCTGGGTGCTCAGTACTCAGGGTGCTCAGTGCTCGGGGACCTCGGTGCTCAGTACTCAGGGTGCTGGGTGCTCAGTACTCAGTGCTCGGGGTCCTGGGTGCTCCGTGCTCGGGGTGCTGGGTGCTCAGTGCTCTGGGTGCTTAGTGCTCAGTACTAAGGGTGCTGGGTGCTCAGTACTCAGGGTGCTCAGTGCTCGGGGTGCTGGGTGCTCAGTACTCAGGCTGCTGTGTGCTCAGTACTCAGGGTGCTGGGTGCTCATTCTCGGGGTGCTGGGTGCTCAGTGCTCGGGGTGCTGGGTGCTCAGTACTCAGGGTGCTGGGTGCTCAGTGCTCGGGGTGCTTGGTGCTCAGTACTCAGGGTGCTGGGTGCTCAGTGCTCGGGGTGCTGGGTGCTCAGTACTCAGGGTGCTGGGTGCTCAGTGCTCGGGGTGCTGGGTGCTCAGTGCTCGGGGTGCTGGGTGCACAGTGCCCAGCGTGCTCAGTACTCAGGGTGCTGTGTGTTCAGTGCTCAGGGTGCTGGGTGCTCAGTGATCGGGGTGCTGGGTGCTCAGTACTCAGGGTGCTCAGTGCTCGGGGAGCTCGGTGCTCAGTACTCAGGGTGCTGGGTGCTCAGTACTCAGTGCTCGGGGTCCTGGGTGCTCCGTGCTCGGGTTGCTGGGTGCTCAGTCCTCTGGGTGCTTAGTGCTCAGTACTCAGGGTGCTGGGTGCTCAGTACTCAGGGTGCTCAGTGCTCGGGGTGCTGGGTGCTCAGTACTCAGGGTGCTGGGTGCTCAGTACTCAGGGTGCTGGGTGCTCAGTGCTCAGGGTCCTCGGTGCTCAGTACTCAGGGTGCTCAGTGCTCATTACTCAGCGTGCTTTGTGTTCAGTGCTCAGGGTGCTGGGTGCTCAGTACTCAGTGTGCTGGGTGCTCAGTACTCAGGGTGCTGGGGGCTCAGTACTCAGGGTGCTGGGTGCTCAGTACTCAGGGTGCTGGGTGCTCAGTACTCAGGGTGCTGGGTGCTCAGTACTCAGGGTGCTGGGGGCTCAGTACTCAGGGTGCTGGGTGCTCAGTACTCAGGGTGCTCGGTTCTCAGTACTCAGGGTGCTGGGTGCTCAGTGCTCGGGGTGCTTGGTGCTCAGTACTAAGGGGGCTGGGGGCTCAGTACTCAGGGTGCTGGGTGCTCAGTACTCAGGGTGATCTGTTCTCAGTACTCAGGGTGCTGGGTGCTCAGTGCTCGGGGTGCTGGGTGCACAGTGCCCAGGGTGCTGGGTGCTCAGTGCTCAGCGTGCTCAGTACTCAGGGTGCTGTGTGTTCAGTGCTCAGGGTACTGGGTGCTCAGTACTCAGGGTGCTTGGTGCTCAGTACTCAGGGTGCTGGGTGCTCAGTACTCGGGGTGCTGGGTGCACAGTGCTCAGGGTGCTGGGTGCTCAGTGCTCGGGGTGCTGGGTGCTCAGTGCTCAGGCTGCTGGCTGCTCAGTGCTCTGGGTGCTGGGTGCTCAGTACTCAGGGTGCTCAGTGCTCAGTACTCAGCGTGCTGGGTGCTCAGTCCTAAGGGTCCTCGGTGCTCAGTACGCAGGGTGCTCAGTGCTCAGTACTCAGCGTGCTTTGTGCTCAGTGCTCAGGGTGCTGGGTGCTCAGTACTCAGGGTGCTGGGTGCTCAGTACTCAGGGTGCTGGGTGCTCAGTGCTCGGGGTGCTCGGTGATCAGTACTAAGAGTGCTGGGTGCTCAGTGCTCAGGGTACTGGGTACTCAGTACTCAGGGTGCTGGGTGCTCAGTGCTCAGGGTGCTGGGTGCTCAGTGCCCAGGGTGCTGGGTGCTCAGTGCTCAGTGCTCAGGGTGCTGGGTGCTCAGTGCTCAGGGTGCTGGGTGCTCAGTGCTAGGGGTGCTGGGTGCTCAGTGCTCGGGGTGCTGGGTGCTCAGTGCTCGGGGTGCTGGGTGCTCAGTACTCAGGGTGCTGGGTGCTCAGTACTCAGTGTGTTCGGTGCTCAGTACTCGGGGTACTGTGTGCTCAGTACTCAGGGTGCTGGGTGCTCAGTGCTCAGGGTGCTGGGTGCTCAGTACTCAGTGTGCTGGGTGCTCAGTACTTAGGGGGCTCGGTCCTCAGTACTCAGGTTGCTGAGTGCTCAGGGTGCTGGGTACTCAGTACTCAGGGTGCTGGGTGCTCAGTACTCAGGGTGCTGGGTGCTCAGTGCTCAGGGTGCTGGGTGCTCAGTACTCAGGGTGCTGGGTGCTCAGTACTCAGGGTGCTGGGTGCTCAGTGCTCGGGGTGCTGGGTGCTCAGTGCTCGGGGTGCTGGGGGCTCAGTGCTCGGGGTACTGGGTGCTCAGTGCTCGGGGCGCTGGGTGCTCTGTGCTCAGGGTGCTCGGAGCTCAGTACTCAGGGTGCTGGGTGCTCAGTCCTCGGGGTGCTCGGTGCTCAGTACTCAGGGTGCTGGGTGCTTAGTGCTCGGGGTGCTCGGTGCTCAGTAAGTTGGGTGCTCACTACTCAGGGTGCTGGGTGCTCAGTGCTCAGGGTGCTGGGTGCTCAGTGCTCAGGATGCTGGGTGCTCAGTGCTCAGGGTGCTGGGTGCTCAGTACTCAGGGTGCTGGGTGCACAGTGCTCGGGGTGCAGGTTGCTCAGTGCTCAGGGTGCTGGGTGCTCAGTGCTCAGGGTGTTGGGTGCTCAGTACTCGGAGTGCTGGGTGCTGAGTACTCGGGGTGCTGCGTGCTCAGTACTCAGGGTGCTGGGTGATCAGTACTCGGGTGCTGGGTGCTCAGTGCTCAGGGTGCTGGGTGCTCAGTGCTCGGGGTGCTGGGTGCTCAGTACTCAGGGTGCTGCGTGCTCAGTACTCAGGGGGCTGGGTGATCAGTACTCGGGTGCTGGGTGCTCAGTGCTCAGGGTGCTGGGTGCTCAGTGCTCGGGGTGCTGGGTGCTCAGTGCTCAGGGTGCTGGGTGCTCAGTGCTCAGGGTGCTGGGTACTCAGTTCTCAGGGTGCTCGGTGGTCAGTACTCGGGGTGCTGGGAGCTCAGTGCTCGGGGTGCTGGGTGCTCAGTGCTCAGTACTCAGGGTGCTGGGTGCTCCGTGCTCAGGGTGCTGGGTGCTCAGTACTCAGGGTGCTGGGTGCTGAGTGCTCGGGGTGCTGGGTGCTCAGTGCTCATGGTGCTGGGTGCTCAGTGATCGGTGTGCTGGGTGCTCAGTACTCAGGGTGCTCAGTGCTCGGGGAGCTCGGTGCTCAGTACTCAGGGTGCTGGGTGCTCAGTACTCAGTGCTCGGGGTCCTGGGTGCTCCGTGCTCGGGGTGCTGGGTGCTCAGTGCTCTGGGTGCTTAGTGCTCAGTACTCAGGGTGCTGGGTGCTCAGTACTCAGGGTGCTCAGTGCTCGGGGTGCTGGGTGCTCAGTACTCAGGGTGCTGGGTGCTCAGTACTCAGGGTGCTGGGTGCTCAGTGCTCAGGGTCCTCAGTGCTCAGTACTCAGGGTGCTCAGTGCTCATTACTCAGCGTGCTTTGTGTTCAGTGCTCAGGGTGCTGGGTGCTCAGTACTCAGTGTGCTGGGTGCTCAGTACTCAGGGTGATGGGGGCTCAGTACTCAGGGTGCTGGGTGCTCAGTACTCAGGGTGCTGGGTGCTCAGTACTCAGGGTGCTGGGTGCTCAGTACTCAGGGTGCTGGGGGCTCAGTACTCAGGATGCTGGGTGCTCAGTACTCAGGGTGCTCGGTTCTCAGTACTCAGGGTGCTGGGTGCTCAGTGCTCGGGGTGCTTGGTGCTCAGTACTAAGGGTGCTGGGGGCTCAGTACTCAGGGTGCTGGGTGCTCAGTACTCAGGGTGATCTGTTCTCAGTACTCAGGGTGCTGGGTGCTCAGTGCTCGGGGTGCTGTGTGCACAGCGCCCAGGGTGCTGGGTGCTCAGTGCTCAGCGTGCTCAGTACTCAGGGTGCTGTGTGTTCAGTGCTCAGGGTACTGGGTGCTCAGTACTCAGGGTGCTTGGTGCTCAGTACTCAGGGTGCTGGGTGCTCAGTACTCGGGGTGCTGGGTGCTCAGTACTCGGGGTGCTGGGTGCACAGTGCTCAGGGTGCTGGGTGCTCAGTGCTCGGGGTGCTGGGTGCTCAGTGCTCAGGCTGCTGGCTGCTCAGTGCTCTGGGTGCTGGGTGCTCAGTACTCAGGGTGCTCAGTGCTCAGTACTCAGCGTGCTGGGTGCTCAGTACTCAGGGTGCTGGGTGCTCAGTACTCAGGGTGCTGGGTGCTCAGTGCTCGGGGTGCTGGGTGCTCAGTGCTCGGGGTGCTGGGGGCTCAGTGCTCGGGGTACTGGGTGCTCAGTGCTCGGGGCGCTGGGTGCTCTGTGCTCAGGGTGCTCGGAGCTCAGTACTCAGGGTGCTGGGTGCTCAGTCCTCGGGGTGCTCGGTGCTCAGTACTCAGGGTGCTGGGTGCTTAGTGCTCGGGGTGCTCTGTGCTCAGTAAGTTGGGTGCTCACTACTCAGGGTGCTGGGTGCTCAGTGCTCAGGGTGCTGGGTGCTCAGTGCTCAGGATGCTGGGTGCTCAGTGCTCAGGGTGCTGGGTGCTCAGTACTCAGGGTGCTGGGTGCACAGTGCTCGGGGTGCAGGTTGCTCAGTGCTCAGGGTGCTGGGTGCTCAGTGCTCAGGGTGTTGGGTGCTCAGTACTCGGGGTGCTGGGTGCTGAGTACTCGGGGTGCTGCGTGCTCAGTACTCAGGGTGCTGGGTGATCAGTACTCGGGTGCTGGGTGCTCAGTGCTCAGGGTGCTGGGTGCTCAGTGCTCGGGGTGCTGGGTGCTCAGTACTCAGGGTGCTGCGTGCTCAGTACTCAGGGGGCTGGGTGATCAGTACTCGGGTGCTGGGTGCTCAGTGCTCAGGGTGCTGGGTGCTCAGTGCTCGGGGTGCTGGGTGCTCAGTGCTCAGGGTGCTGGGTGCTCAGTGCTCAGGGTGCTGGGTACTCAGTTCTCAGGGTGCTCGGTGGTCAGTACTCGGGGTGCTGGGAGCTCAGTGCTCGGGGTGCTGGGTGCTCAGTGCTCAGTACTCAGGGTGCTGGGTGCTCCGTGCTCAGGGTGCTGGGTGCTCAGTACTCAGGGTGCTGGGTGCTGAGTGCTCGGGGTGCTGGGTGCTCAGTGCTCATGGTGCTGGGTGCTCAGTGATCGGTGTGCTGGGTGCTCAGTACTCAGGGTGCTCAGTGCTCGGGGAGCTCGGTGCTCAGTACTCAGGGTGCTGGGTGCTCAGTACTCAGTGCTCGGGGTCCTGGGTGCTCCGTGCTCGGGGTGCTGGGTGCTCAGTGCTCTGGGTGCTTAGTGCTCAGTACTCAGGGTGCTGGGTGCTCAGTACTCAGGGTGCTCAGTGCTCGGGGTGCTGGGTGCTCAGTACTCAGGGTGCTGGGTGCTCAGTACTCAGGGTGCTGGGTGCTCAGTGCTCAGGGTCCTCAGTGCTCAGTACTCAGGGTGCTCAGTGCTCATTACTCAGCGTGCTTTGTGTTCAGTGCTCAGGGTGCTGGGTGCTCAGTACTCAGTGTGCTGGGTGCTCAGTACTCAGGGTGATGGGGGCTCAGTACTCAGGGTGCTGGGTGCTCAGTACTCAGGGTGCTGGGTGCTCAGTGCTCGGGGTGCTGTGTGCACAGCGCCCAGGGTGCTGGGTGCTCAGTGCTCAGCGTGCTCAGTACTCAGGGTGCTGTGTGTTCAGTGCTCAGGGTACTGGGTGCTCAGTACTCAGGGTGCTTGGTGCTCAGTACTCAGGGTGCTGGGTGCTCAGTACTCGGGGTGCTGGGTGCTCAGTACTCGGGGTGCTGGGTGCACAGTGCTCAGGGTGCTGGGTGCTCAGTGCTCGGGGTGCTGGGTGCTCAGTGCTCAGGCTGCTGGCTGCTCAGTGCTCTGGGTGCTGGGTGCTCAGTACTCAGGGTGCTCAGTGCTCAGTACTCAGCGTGCTGGGTGCTCAGTCCTCAGGGTCCTCGGTGCTCAGTACTCAGGGTGCTCAGTGCTCAGTACTCAGCGTGCTTTGTGCTCAGTGCTCAGGGTGCTGGTTGCTCAGTACTAAGGGTGCTGGGTGCTCAGTACTCAGGGTGCTGGGTGCTCAGTACTCAGGGTGCTGTGTGCTCAGTGCTCGGGGTGCTCGGTGATCAGTACTAAGAGTGCTGGCTGCTCAGTGCTCAGGGTACTGGGTACTCAGTACTCAGGGTGCTGGGTGCTCAGTGCTCAGGGTGCTGGGTGCTCAGTGCCCAGGGTGCTGGGTGCTCAGTGCTCGGGGTGCTGGGTGCTCAGTGCTCAGGGTGCTGGGTGCTCAGTGCTCAGTGCTCAGGGTGCTGGGTGCTCAGTGCTCAGGGTGCTGGGTGATCAGTGCTAGGGGTGCTGGGTGCTCAGTGCTCGGGGTGCTGGGTGCTCAGTGCTCGGGGTGCTGGGTGCTCAGTACTCAGGGTGCTGGGTGCTCAGTACTCAGTGTGTTCGGTGCTCAGTACTCAGGGTGCTCAGTGCTCAGTACTCAGGGTGCTGGGTGCTCAGTGCTCGGGGTGCTGGGTGCTCAGTACTCGGGGTACTGTGTGATCAGTACTCAGGGTGCTGGGTGCTCAGTGCTCAGGGTGCTGGGTGCTCAGTACACAGTGTGCTGGGTGCTCAGTACTTAGGGGGCTCGGTCCTCAGTACTCAGGTTGCTGAGTGCTCAGGGTGCTGGGTATTCAGTACTCAGGGTGCTGGGTGCTCAGTACTCAGGGTGCTGGGTGCTCAGTACTCAGGGTGCTGGGTGCTCAGTACTCAGGGTGCTGGGTGCTCAGTGCTCGGGGTGCTGGGTGCTCAGTGCTCGGGGTGCTGGGGGCTCAGTGCTCGGCGTGCTGGGTGCTCAGTGCTCGGGGCGCTGGGTGCTCTGTGCTCGGGGTGCTCGGAGCTCAGTACTCAGGGTGCTGGGTGCTCAGTCCTCGGGGTGCTCAGTGCTCAGTACTCAGGGTGCTGGGTGCTTAGTGCTCGGGGTGCTCGGTGCTCAGTAAGTTGGGTGCTCACTACTCAGGGTGCTGGGTGCTCAGTGCTCAGGGTGCTGGGTGCTCAGTGCTCAGGATGCTGGGTGCTCAGTGCTCAGGGTGCTGGGTGCTCAGTACTCAGGGTGCTGGGTGCACAGTGCTCGGGGTGCAGGTTGCTCAGTGCTCAGGGTGCTGGGTGCTCAGTGCTCAGGGTGTTGGGTGCTCAGTACTCGGGGTGCTGGGTGCTCAGTACTCAGGGTGCTGCGTGCTCAGTACTCAGGGTGCTGGGTGATCAGTACTCGGGTGCTGGGTGCTCAGTGCTCAGGGTGCTGGGTGCTCAGTGCTCGGGGTGCTGGGTGCTCAGTACTCAGGGTGCTGCGTGCTCAGTACTCAGGGGGCTGGGTGATCAGTACTCGGGTGCTGGGTGCTCAGTGCTCAGGGTGCTGGGTGCTCAGTGCTCGGGGTGCTGGGTGCTCATTGCTCAGTACTCAGGGTGCTGGGTGCTCAGTGCTCGGGTTGCTGGGTGCTCAGTGCTCAGTACTCAGGGTGCTGGGTGCTCAGTGCTCAGGGTGCTGGGTACTCAGTGCTCAGGGTGCTGGGTGCTCAGTGCTCAGGGTGCTGGGTGCTCAGTGCTCAGGGTGCTGGGTGCTCAGTGCTCAGGGTGCTGGGTGCTCAGTACTCAGGGTGCTGCGTGCTCAGTACTCAGGGGGCTGGGTGATCAGTACTCGGGTGCTGGGTGCTCAGTGCTCAGGGTGCTGGGTGCTCAGTGCTCGGGGTGCTGGGTGCTCATTGCTCAGTACTCAGGGTGCTGGGTGCTCAGTGCTCGGGGTGCTGGGTGCTCAGTGCTCAGTACTCAGGGTGCTGGGTGCTCAGTGCTCAGGGTGCTGGGTACTCAGTGCTCAGGGTGCTGGGTGCTCAGTGCTCAGGGTGCTGGGTGCTCAGTGCTCAGGGTGCTGGGTACTCAGTGCTCAGGGTGCTCGGTGGTCAGTACTCGGGGTGCTGGGAGCTCAGTGCTCGGGGTGCTGGGTGCTCAGTGCTCAGTACTCAGGGTGCTGGGTGGTCAGTGCTCGGGGTGCTGGGTGCTCAGTACTCAGGGTGCTGGGTGCTGAGTGCTCGGGGTGCTGGGTGCTCAGTGCTCATGGTGCTGGGTGCTCAGTGATCGGGGTGCTGGGTGCTCAGTACTCAGGGTGCTCAGTGCTCGGGGTGCTGGGTGCTCAGTACTCAGGGTGCTGGGTGCTCAGTACTCAGGGTGCTGGGTGCTCAGTGCTCAGGGTCCTCGGTGCTCAGTACTCAGGGTGCTCAGTGCTCATTACTCAGCGTGCTTTGTGTTCAGTGCTCAGGGTGCTGGGTGCTCAGTACTCAGTGTGCTGGGTGCTCAGTACTCAGGGTGCTGGGGGCTCAGTACTCAGGGTGCTGGGTGCTCAGTACTCAGGGTGCTGGGTGCTCAGTACTCAGGGTGCTGGGTGCTCAGTACTCAGGGTGCTGGGGGCTCAGTACTCAGGGTGCTGGGTGCTCAGTACTCAGGGTGCTCGGTTCTCAGTACTCAGGGTGCTGGGTGCTCAGTGCTCGGGGTGCTTGGTGCTCAGTACTAAGGGTACTGGGGGCTCAGTACTCAGGGTGCTGCGTGCTCAGTACTCAGGGTGATCTGTTCTCAGTACTCAGGGTGCTCGGTACTCAGTGCTCGGGGTGCTGGGTGCACAGTGCCCAGGGTGCTGGGTGCTCAGTGCTCAGCGTGCTCAGTACTCAGGGTGCTGTGTGTTCAGTGCTCAGGGTACTGGGTGCTCAGTACTCAGGGTGCTTGGTGCTCAGTACTCAGGGTGCTGGGTGCTCAGTACTCGGGGTGCTGGGTGCTCAGTACTCGGGGTGCTGGGTGCACAGTGCTCAGGGTGCTGGGTGCTCAGTGCTCGGGGTGCTGGGTGCTCAGTGCTCAGGCTGCTGGCTGCTCAGTGCTCTGGGTGCTGGGTGCTCAGTACTCAGGGTGCTCAGTGCTCAGTACTCAGCGTGCTATGTGCTCAGTCCTCAGGGTCCTCGGTGCTCAGTACTCAGGGTGCTCAGTGCTCAGTACTCAGCGTGCTTTGTGCTCAGTGCTCAGGGTGCTGGGTGCTCAGTACTCAGGGTGCTGGGTGCTCAGTACTCAGGGTGCTGGGTGCTCAGTACTCAGGGTGCTGTGTGCTCAGTGCTCGGGGTGCTCGGTGATCAGTACTAAGAGTGCTGGGTGCTCAGTGCTCAGGGTACTGGGTACTCAGGACTCAGGGTGCTGGGTGCTCAGTGCTCAGGGTGCTGGGTGCTCAGTGCCCAGGGTGCTGGGTGCTCAGTGCTCGGGGTGCTGGGTGCTCAGTGCTCAGGGTGCTGGGTGCTCAGTGCTCAGTGCTCAGGGTGCTGGGTGCTCAGTGCTCAGGGTGCTGGGTGCTCAGTGCTAGGGGTGCTGGGTGCTCAGTGCTCGGGGTGCTGGGTGCTCAGTGCTCGGGGTGCTGGGTGCTCAGTACTCAGGGTGCTGGGTGCTCAGTACTCAGTGTGTTCGGTGCTCAGTACTCAGGGTGCTCAGTGCTCAGTACTCAGGGTGCTGGGTGCTCAGTGCTCGGAGTGCTGGGTGCTCAGTACTCGGGGTACTGTGTGCTCAGTACTCAGGGTGCTGGGTGCTCAGTGCTCAGGGTGCTGGGTGCTCAGTACTCAGTGTGCTGGGTGCTCAGTAATTAGGGGGCTCGGTCATCAGTACTCAGGTTGCTGAGTCCTCGGGGTGCTGGGTACTCAGTACTCAGGGTGCTGGGTGCTCAGTACTCAGGGTGCTGGGTGCTCAGTGCTCAGGGTGCTGGGTGCTCAGTACTCAGGGTGCTGGGTGCTCAGTACTCAGGGTGCTGGGTGCTCAGTGCTCGGGGTGCTGGGTGCTCAGTGCTCTGGGTGCTGGGGGCTCAGTGCTCGGGGTGCTGGGTGCTCAGTGCTCGGGGCGCTGGGTGCTCTGTGCTCGGGGTGCTCGGAGCTCAGTACTCAGGGTGCTGGGTGCTCAGTCCTCGGGGTGCTCGGTGCTCAGTACTCAGGGTGCTGGGTGCTTAGTGCTCGGGGTGCTCGGTGCTCAGTAAGTTGGGTGCTCACTACTCAGGGTGCTGGGTGCTCAGTGCTCAGGGTGCTGGGTGCTCAGTGCTCAGGATGCTGGGTGCTCAGTGCTCAGGGTGCTGGGTGCTCAGTACTCAGGGTGCTGGGTGCACAGTGCTCGGGGTGCAGGTTGCTCAGTGCTCAGGGTGCTGGGTGCTCAGTGCTCAGTGTGTTGGGTGCTCAGTACTCGGGGTGCTGGGTGCTCAGTACTCAGGGTGCTGCGTGCTCAGTACTCAGGGTGCTGGGTGATCAGTACTCGGGTGCTGGGTGCTCAGTGCTCAGGGTGCTGGGTGCTCAGTGCTCGGGGTGCTGGGTGCGCAGTACTCAGGGTGCTGCGTGCTCAGTACTCAGGGGGCTGGGTGATCAGTACTCGGGTGCTGGGTGCTCAGTGCTCAGGGTGCTGGGTGCTCAGTGCTCGGGGTGCTGGGTGCTCATTGCTCAGTACTCAGGGTGCTGGGTGCTCAGTGCTCGGGGTGCTGGGTGCTCAGTGCTCAGTACTCAGGGTGCTGGGTGCTCAGTGCTCAGGGTGCTGGGTACTCAGTGCTCAGGGTGCTGGGTGCTCAGTGCTCAGGGTGCTGGGTGCTCAGTGCTCAGGGTGCTGGGTACTCAGTGCTCAGGGTGCTCGGTGGTCAGTACTCGGGGTGCTGGGAGCTCAGTGCTCGGGGTGCTGGGTGCTCAGTGCTCAGTACTCAGGGTGCTGGGTGCTCAGTGCTCGGGGTGCTGGGTGCTCAGTACTCAGGGTGCTGGGTCCTCAGTGCTCAGGGTGCTGGGTGCTCAGTACTCAGTGTGCTCAGTGCTCAGGGTGCTGGGTGCTCAGAACTCAGGGTGCTGGGTGCTCAGTACTCAGGGTGCTGGGTGCTCAGTACTCAGAGTGCTTGGTGCTCAGTACTCAGGGTGCTGGGTGCTCAGTGCTCAGGGTGCTCGGTGCTCAGTACTCATGGTGCTGGGTGCTCATTCTCGGGGTGCTGGGTGCTCAGTACTCAGGTTGCTCAGTACTCTGGGTGCTCGGTGCTCAGTACTCCGGGTGCTCGGTGCTCAGTTCTCAGGGTGCTCGGTGCTCAGTGTTTGGGGTGCTGGGTGCTCAGTACTCAGGGTGCTGGGTGCTCAGTGCTCAGGGTGCTGGGTGCTCAGTACTCAGGGTGCTCGGTGCTCAGTACGCAGGGTGCTCAGTGCTCAGTACTCAGCGTGCTGGGTACTCAGTGCTCAGGGTGCTCGGTGGTCAGTACTCGGGGTGCTGGGAGCTCAGTGCTCGGGGTGCTGGGTGCTCAGGGCTCAGTACTCAGGGTGCTGGGTGCTCAGTACTCAGGGTGCTGGGTGCTCAGTGCTCAGGCTGCTGGCTGCTCAGTGCTCAGGGTGCTGGGTGCTCAGTACTCCGGGTGCTCAGTGCTCAGTACTCAGCGTGCTGGGTGCTCAGTCCTCAGGGTCCTCGGTGCTCAGTACTCAGGGTGCTCAGTGCTCAGTACTCAGCGTGCTTTGTGCTCAGTACTCAGGGTGCTGGGTGCTCAGTACTCAGGGTGCTGGGTGCTCAGTACTCAGGGTGCTGGGTGCTCAGTGCTCGGGGTGCTCGGTGATCAGTACTAAGAGTGCTGGGTGCTCAGTGCTCAGGGTACTGGGTACTCAGTACTCAGGGTGCTGGGTGCTCAGTGCTCAGGGTGCTGGGTGCTCAGTGCTCAGGGTGCTGGGTGCTCAGTGCTCGGGGTGCTGGGTGCTCAGTGCTCAGGGTGCTGGGTGCTCAGTGCTCAGTGCTCAGGGTGCTGGGTGCTCAGTGCTCAGGGTGCTGGGTGCTCAGTGCTAGGGGTGCTGGGTGCTCAGTGCTCGGGGTGCTGGGTGCTCAGTGCTCGGGGTACTGGGTGCTCAGTACTCAGGGTGCTGGGTGCTCAGTACTCAGTGTGCTCAGTGCTCAGTACTCAGGGTGCTGGGTGCTCAGTGCTCGGGGTGCAGGGTGCTCAGTACTCGGGGTGCTGTGTGCTCAGTACTCAGGGTGCTGGGTGCTCAGGGCTCAGGGTGCTGGGTGCTCAGTACTCAGGGTGCTGGGTGCTCAGTACTTAGGGTGCTCGGTCCTCAGTACTCAGGTTGCTGAGTGCTCAGGGTGCTGGGTACTCAGTACTCAGGGTGCTGGGTGCTCAGTACTCAGGGTGCTGGGTGCTCAGTGCTCAGGGTGCTGGGTGCTCAGTACTCAGGGTGCTGGGTGCTCAGTACTCAGGGTGCTGGGTGCTCAGTGCTCGGGGTGCTGGGTGCTCAGTGCTCGGGGTGCTGGGGGCTCAGTGCTCGTGGTGCTGGGTGCTCAGTGCTCGGGGCGCTGGGTGCTCTGTGCTCGGGGTACTCGGAGCTCAGTACTCAGGGTGCTGGGTGCTCAGTGCTCGGGGTGATGGGTGCTCAGTGCTCAGTACTCAGGGTGCTGGGTGCTCAGTGCTCAGGGTGCTGGGTGCTCAGTGCTCAGGGTGCTGGGTGCTCAGTGCTCAGGGTGCTGGGTACTCAGTGCTCAGGGAGCTGGGTAATCAGTGCTCGGGGTGCTGGTTGCTCAGTACTCAGGTTGCTGGGTGCTCAGTACTCAGGGTGCTCAGTGCTCAGTACTCAGGGTGCTCAGTGCTCAGTACTCAGGGTGCTCAGTGCTCAGTGTGCTGTGTGCTCAGTGCTCGGGGTGCTGGGTGCTCAGTCCTCAGGGTGCTGGGTGCTCAGTGCTCAGGGTGCTCGGTGCTCAGTGCTCAGGGTGCTGGGTGCTCAGTACTCAGGGTGCTGGGTGCTCAGTGCTCGGGGTGCTGGGTGCTCAGTACTCAGGGTGCTGGGTGCTCACTGCTCAGGGTGCTGGGTGCTCAGTGCTCAGGGTGCTCGGTGCTTTGTACTCAGGGTGCTCGGTGCTCGGGGTGCTGGGTGCTCAGTGCTCGGGGTGCTGGGTGCTCAGTGCTCGGGGTGCTGGGTGCTCAGTGCTCGGGGTGCTGGGTGCTCAGTGCTCAGGGTGCTGGGTGCTCAGCGCTCGCGGTGCTGAGTGCTCAGTGCTCGGGGTGCTCGGTGCTCAGTGCTCAGGTTGCTGGGTGCTCAGTGCTCAGGGTGCTGGGTGCTCAGTACTCAGGGTGCTGGGTGCTCGGTGCTCAGTACGCTGGGTGCTCAGTACTCAGGGTGCTGGCTGCTGAGTACTCAGGGTGCTCGGTGCTCAGTACTCAGGGTGCTGGGTGCTCAGTGCTCGGGGTGCTGGGTGCTCATTACTCAGGGTGCTGGGTGCTCAGTACTCAGGGTGCTCAGTGCTCGGGGTGCTGGGTGCTCAGTACTCAGGGTGCTGGGTGCTCAGTGCTCGGGGTGCTGGGTGCTCAGTGCTCAGGGTGCTGGGTGCTCAGTGATCGGGGTGCTGGGTGCTCAGTACTCAGGGTGCTCAGTGCTCAGGGAGTTCGGTGCTCAGTACTCAGGGTGCTGGTTGCTCAGTACTCAGTGCTCGGGGTCCTGGGTGCTCCGTGCTCGGGGTGCTGGGTGCTCAGTGCTGTGGGTGCTTAGTGCTCAGTACTAAGGGTGCTGGGTGCTCAGTACTCAGGGTGCTCAGTGCTCTGGGTGCTGGGTCCTCAGTACTCAGGGTGCTGGGTGCTCAGTACTCAGGGTGCTGGGTGCTCATTCTCGGGGTGCTGGGTGCTCAGTGCTCGGGGTGCTGGGTGCTCAGTACTCATGGTGCTGGGTGCTCAGTGCTTGGGGTGCTTGGTGCTCAGTACTAAGGGTGCTGGGGGCTCAGTATTCAGGGTGCTGGGTGCTCAGTGCTCGGGGTGCTGGGTGCACAGTGCCCAGGGTGCTGGGTGCTCAGTGCTCAGCGTGCTCAGTACTCAGGGTGCTGTGTGTTCAGTGCTCAGGGTGCTGGGAGCTCAGTGATCGGGGTGCTGGGTGCTCAGTACTCAGGGTGCTCAGTGCTCGGGGAGCTCGGTGCTCAGTACTCAGGGTGCTGGGTGCTCAGTACTCAGTGCTCGGGGTCCTGGGTGCTCCGTGCTCGGGGTGCTGGGTGCTAAGTGCTCTGGGTGCTTAGTGCTCAGTACTCAGGGTGCTGGGTGCTCAGTACTCAGGGTGCTCAGTGCTCGGGGTGCTGGGTGCTCAGTACTCAGGGTGCTGGGTGCTCAGTGCTCAGGGTCCTCGGTGCTCAGTACTCAGGGTGCTCAGTGCTCATTACTCAGCGTGCTTTGTGCTCAGTGCTCAGGGTGCTGGGTGCTCAGTACTCAGTGTGCTGGGTGCTCAGTACTCAGGGTGCTGGGGGCTCAGTACTCAGGGTGCTGGGTGCTCAGTACTCAGGGTGCTGGGTGCTCAGTACTCAGGGTGCTGGGTGCTCAGTACTCAGGGTGCTGGGGGCTCAGTACTCAGGGTGCTGGGTGCTCAGTACTCAGGGTGCTCGGTTCTCAGAACTCAGGGTGCTGGGTGCTCAGTGCTCGGGGTGCTTGGTGCTCAGTACTAAGGGTGCTGGGGGCTCAGTACTCAGGGTGCTGGGTGCTCAGTACTCAGGGTGATCTGTTCTCAGTACTCAGGGTGCTGGGTGCTCAGTGCTCGGGGTGCTGGGTGCACAGTGCCCAGGGTGCTGGGTGCTCAGTGCTCAGCGTGCTCAGTCCTCAGGGTGCTGTGTGTTCAGTGCTCAGGGTACTGGGTGCTCAGTACTCAGGGTGCTTGGTGCTCAGTACTCAGGGTGCTGGGTGCTCAGTACTCGGGGTGCTGGGTGCTCAGTACTCGGGGTGCTGGGTGCACAGTGCTCAGGGTGCTGGGTGCTCAGTGCTCGGGGTGCTGGGTGCTCAGTGCTCAGGCTGCTGGCTGCTCAGTGCTCAGGGTGCTGGGTGCTCAGTACTCAGGGTGCTCAGTGCTCAGTACTCAGCGTGCAGGGTGCTCAGTCCTCAGGGTCCTCGGTGCTCAGTACTCAGGGTGCTCAGTGCACAGTACTCAGCGTACTTTGTGCTCAGTGCTCAGGGTGCTGGGTGCTCAGTACTCAGGGTGCTGGGTGCTCAGTACTCAGGGTGCTGGGTGCTCAGTACTCAGGGTGCTGGGTGCTCAGTGCTCGGGGTGCTCGGTGATCAGTACTAAGAGTGCTGGGTGCTCAGTGCTCAGGGTACTGGGTACTCAGTACTCAGGGTGCTGGGTGCTCAGTGCTCAGTGTGCTGGGTGCTCAGTGCTCAGGGTGCTGGGTGCTCAGTGCTCGGGGTGCTGGGTGCTCAGTGCTCAGGGTGCTGGGTGCTCAGTGCTCAGTGCTCAGGGTGCTGGGTGCTCAGTGCTCAGGGTGCTGGGTGCTCAGTGCTAGGGGTGCTGGGTGCTCAGTGCTCGGGGTGCTGGGTGCTCAGTGCTCGGGTTGCTGGGTGCTCAGTACTCAGGGTGCTGGGTGCTCACTACTCAGTGTGTTCGGTGTTCAGTACTCAGGGTGCTCAGTGCTCAGTACTCAGGGTGCTGGGTGCTCAGTGCTCGGGGTGCTGGGTGCTCAGTACTCGGGGTGCTGTGTGCTCAGTACTCAGGGTGCTGGGTGCTCAGTGCTCAGGGTGCTGGGTGCTCAGTACTCAGGTTGCTTAGTGCTCAGGGTGCTGGGTACTCAGTACTCAGGGTGCTGGGTGCTCAGTACTCAGGGTGCTGGGTGCTCAGTGCTCAGGGTGCTGGGTGCTCAGTACTCAGGGTGCTGGGTGCTCAGTACTCAGGGTGCTGGGTGCTCAGTTCTCGGGGTGTTGGGTGCTCAGTGCTCGGGGTGCTGGGGGCTCAGTGCTCGCGGTGCTGGGTGCTCAGTGCTCGGGGCGCTGGGTGCTCTGTGCTCGGGGTGCTCGGAGCTCAGTACTCAGGGTGTTGGGTGCTCAGTGCTCGGGGTGCTCGGTGCTCAGTACTTAGGGTGCTGGGTGCTTAGTGCTTGGGGTGCTCGGTGCTCAGTAAGTTGGGTGCTCACTACTCAGGGTGCTGGGTGCTCAGTGCTCAGGGTGCTGGGTGCTCAGTGCTCAGGATGCTGGGTGCTCAGTGCTCAGGGTGCTGGGTGCTCAGTACTCAGGGTGCTGGGTGCACAGTGCTCGGGGTGCAGGTTGCTCAGTGCTCAGGGTGCTGGGTGCTCAGTGCTCAGGGTGCTGGGTGCTCAGTACTCGGGGTGCTGGGTGCTCAGTACTCAGGGTGCTGCGTGCTCAGTACTCAGGGTGCTGGGTGATCAGTACTCGGGTGCTGGGTGCTCAGTGCTCAGGGTGCTGGGTGCTCAGTGCTCGGGGTGCTGGGTGCTCAGTGCTCAGTACTCAGGGTGCTGGGTGCTCAGTGCTCGGGGTGCTGGGTTCTCAGTGCTCAGTACTCAGGGTGCTTGGTGCTCAGTGCTCAGGGTGCTGGGTGCTCAGTGCTCAGGGTGCTGGGTGCTCAGTGCTCAGGGTGCTGGGTACTCAGTGCTCAGGGAGCTGGGTACTCAGTGCTCGGGGTGCTGGGTGCTCAGTACTCAGGGTGCTGGGTGCTCAGTACTCAGGGTGCTGGGTGATCAGTACTCGGGTGCTGGGTGCTCGGTGCTCAGGGTGCTGGGTGCTCAGTGCTCGGGGTGCTGGGTGCTCATTGCTCAGTACTCAGGGTGCTGGGTGCTCAGTGCTCGGGGTGCTGGGTGCTCAGTGCTCAGTACTCAGGGTGCTGGGTGCTCAGTGCTCAGGGTGCTCAGTGCTCAGTACTCAGGGTGCTCAGTGCTCAGTGTGCTGTGTGCTCAGTGCTCGGGGTGCTGGGTGCTCAGTCCTCAGGGTGCTGGGTGCTCAGTGCTCAGGGTGCTCGGTGCTCAGTGCTCAGGGTGCTGGGTGCTCAGTACTCAGAGTGCTGGGTGCTCAGTGCTCGGGGTCCTGGGTGCTCAGTACTCAGGGTGCTGGGTGCTCACTGCTCAGGGTGCTGGGTGCTCAGTGCTCAGGGTGCTCGGTGCTTTGTACTCAGGGTACTCGGTGCTCGGGGTGCTGGGTGCTCAGTGCTCGGGGTGCTGGGTGCTCAGTGCTCGGGGTGCTGGGTGCTCAGTGCTCGGGGTGCTGGGTGCTCAGTGCTCGGGGTGCTGGGTGCTCAGTACTCGGGGTGCTCGGTGCTCAGTACTCGGGTTGCTGGGTGCTCAGTACTCCGGGTGCTGGGTGCTCAGTGCTCGGGGTGCTGGGTGCTCAGTGCTCAGTACTCAGGGTGCTGGCTGCTGAGTACTCAGGGTGCTCGGTGCTCAGTACTCAGGGTGCTTGGTGCTCAGTGCTCGCGGTGCTGGGTGCTAAGTACTCAGGGTGCTGGGTGCTCAGTACTCAGGGTGCTCAGTGCTCGGGGTGCTGGGTGCTCAGTACTCAGGGTGCTGGGTGCTCAGTGCTCGGGGTGCTGGGTGCTCAGTGCTCGCGGTGCTGGGTGCTCATTACTCAGGGTGCTGGGTGCTCAGTGATCGGGGTGCTGGGTGCTCAGTACTCAGGGTGCTCAGTGCTCGGGGAGCTCGGTGCTCAGTACTCAGGGTGCTGGGTGCTCAGTACTCAGTGCTCGGGGTCCTGGGTGCTCCTTGCTCGGGGTGCTGGGTGCTCAGTGCTCTGGGTGCTTAGTGCTCAGTACTAAGGGTGCTGGGTGCTCAGTACTCAGGGTGCTCAGTGCTCGGGGTGCTGGGTGCTCAATACTCAGGGTGCTGTGTGCTCAGTACTCAGGGTGCTGGGTGCTCATTCTCGGGGTGCTGGGTGCTCAGTGCTCGGGGTGCTGGGTGCTCAGTACTCAGGGTGCTGCGTGCTCAGTGCTCGGGGTGCTTGGTGCTCAGTACTAAGGGTGCTGGGGGCTCAGTACTCAGGGTGCTGGGTGCTCAGTACTCAGGGTGATCTGTTCTCAGTACTCAGGGTGCTGGGTGCTCAGTGCTCGGGGTGCTGGGTGCACAGTGCCCAGGGTGCTGGGTGCTCAGTGCTCAGCGTGCTCAGTACTCAGTGTGCTGTGTGTTCAGTGCTCAGGGTGCTGGGTGCTCAGTGATCGGGGTGCTGGGTGCTCAGTACTCAGGGTGCTCAGTGCTCGGGGAGCTCGGTGCTCAGTACTCAGGGTGCTGGGTGCTCAGTACTCAGTGCTCGGGGTCCTGGGTGCTCCGTGCTCGGGTTGCTGGGTGCTCAGTCCTCTGGGTGCTTAGTGCTCAGTACTCAGGGTGCTGGGTGCTCAGTACTCAGGGTGCTCAGTGCTCGGGGTGCTGGGTGCTCAGTACTCAGGGTGCTGGGTGCTCAGTACTCAGGGTGCTGGGTGCTCAGTGCTCAGGGTCCTCGGTGCTCAGTACTCAGGGTGCTCAGTGCTCATTACTCAGCGTGCTTTGTGTTCAGTGCTCAGGGTGCTGGGTGCTCAGTACTCAGTGTGCTGGGTGCTCAGTACTCAGGGTGCTGGGGGCTCAGTACTCAGGGTGCTGGGTGCTCAGTACTCAGGGTGCTGGGTGCTCAGTACTCAGGGTGCTGGGTGCTCAGTACTCAGGGTGCTGGGGGCTCAGTACTCAGGGTGCTGGGTGCTCAGTACTCAGGGTGCTCGGTTCTCAGTACTCAGGGTGCTGGGTGCTCAGTGCTCGGGGTGCTTGGTGCTCAGTACTAAGGGTGCTGGGGGCTCAGTACTCAGGGTGCTGGGTGCTCAGTACTCAGGGTGATCTGTTCTCAGTACTCAGGGTGCTGGGTGCTCAGTGCTCGGGGTGCTGGGTGCACAGTGCCCATGGTGCTGGGTGCTCAGTGCTCAGCGTGCTCAGTACTCAGGGTGCTGGGTGCTCAGTACTCAGGGTGCTGGGTGCTCAGTACTCAGGGTGATCTGTTCTCAGTACTCAGGGTGCTGGGGGCTCAGTACTCAGGGTGCTGGGTGCTCAGTACTCAGGGTGCTGTGTGCTCAGTGCTCGGGGTGCTCGATGATCAGTACTAAGAGTGCTGGGTGCTCAGTGCTCAGGGTACTGGGTACTCAGTACTCAGGGTGCTGGGTGCTCAGTGCTCAGGGTGCTGGGTGCTCATTGCCCAGGGTGCTGGGTGCTCAGTGCTCGGGGTGCTGGGTGCTCAGTGCTCAGGGTGCTGGGTGCTCAGTGCTCAGTGCTCAGGGTGCTGGGTGCTCAGTGCTCAGGGTGCTGGGTGCTCAGTGCTAGGGGTGCTGGGTGCTCAGTGCTCGGGGTGCTGGGTGCTCAGTGCTCGGGGTGCTGGGTGCTCTGTACTCAGGGTGCTGGGTGCTCAGTACTCAGTGTGTTCGGTGCTCAGTACTCAGGGTGCTCAGTGCTCAGTACTCAGGGTGCTGGGTGCTCAGTGCTCGGAGTGCTGGGTGCTCAGTACTCGGGGTACTGTGTGCTCAGTACTCAGGGTGCTGGGTGCTCAGTGCTCAGGGTGCTGGGTGCTCAGTACTAAGTGTGCTGGGTGCTCAGTAATTAGGGGGCTCGGTCATCAGTACTCAGGTTGCTGAGTGCTCGGGGTGCTGGGTACTCAGTACTCAGGGTGCTGGGTGCTCAGTACTCAGGGTGCTGGGTGCTCAGTGCTCAGGGTGCTGGGTGCTCAGTACTCAGGGTGCTGGGTGCTCAGTACTCAGGGTGCTGGGTGCTCAGTGCTCGGGGTGCTGGGTGCTCAGTGCTCTGGGTGCTGGGGGCTCAGTGCTCGGGGTGCTGGGTGCTCAGTGCTCGGGGCGCTGGGTGCTCTGTGCTCGGGGTGCTCGGAGCTCAGTACTCAGGGTGCTGGGTGCTCAGTCCTCGGGGTGCTCGGTGCTCAGTAGTCAGGGTGCTGGGTGCTTAGTGCTCGGGGTGCTCGGTGCTCAGTAAGTTGGGTGCTCACTACTCAGGGTGCTGGGTGCTCAGTGCTCAGGGTGCTGGGTGCTCAGTGCTCAGGATGCTGGGTGCTCAGTGCTCAGGGTGCTGGGTGCTCAGTACTCAGGGTGCTGGGTGCACAGTGCTCGGGGTGCAGGTTGCTCAGTGCTCAGGGTGCTGGGTGCTCAGTGCTCAGTGTGTTGGGTGCTCAGTACTCGGGGTGCTGGGTGCTCAGTACTCAGGGTGCTGCGTGCTCAGTACTCAGGGTGCTGGGTGATCAGTACTCGGGTGCTGGGTGCTCAGTGCTCAGGGTGCTGGGTGCTCAGTGCTCGGGGTGCTGGGTGCTCAGTACTCAGGGTGCTGCGTGCTCAGTACTCAGGGGGCTGGGTGATCAGTACTCGGGTGCTGGGTGCTCAGTGCTCAGGGTGCTGGGTGCTCAGTGCTCGGGGTGCTGGGTGCTCATTGCTCAGTACTCAGGGTGCTGGGTGCTCAGTGCTCGGGGTGCTGGGTGCTCAGTGCTCAGTACTCAGGGTGCTGGGTGCTCAGTGCTCAGGGTGCTGGGTACTCAGTGCTCAGGGTGCTGGGTGCTCAGTGCTCAGGGTGCTGGGTGCTCAGTGCTCAGGGTGCTGGGTACTCAGTGCTCAGGGTGCTCGGTGGTCAGTACTCGGGGTGCTGGGAGCTCAGTGCTCGGGGTGCTGGGTGCTCAGTGCTCAGTACTCAGGGTGCTGGGTGCTCAGTGCTCGGGGTGCTGGGTGCTCAGTACTCAGGGTGCTGGGTCCTCAGTGCTCAGGGTGCTGTGTGCTCAGTACTCAGTGTGCTCAGTGCTCAGGGTGCTGGGTGCTCAGAACTCAGGGTGCTGGGTGCTCAGTACTCAGGGTGCTGGGTGCTCAGTACTCAGAGTGCTTGGTGCTCAGTACTCAGGGTGCTGGGTGCTCAGTGCTCAGGGTGCTCGGTGCTCAGTACTCATGGTGCTGGGTGCTCATTCTCGGGGTGCTGGGTGCTCAGTACTCAGGTTGCTCAGTACTCTGGGTGCTCGGTGCTCAGTACTCAGGGTGCTCGGTGCTCAGTTCTCAGGGTGCTCGTTGCTCAGTGTTTGGGGTGCTGGGTGCTCAGTACTCAGGGTGCTGGGTGCTCAGTGCTCAGGGTGCTGGGTGCTCAGTACTCAGGGTGCTCGGTGCTCAGTACGCAGGGTGCTCAGTGCTCAGTACTCAGCGTGCTGGGTACTCAGTGCTCAGGGTGCTCGGTGGTCAGTACTCGGGGTGCTGGGAGCTCAGTGCTCGGGGTGCTGGGTGCTCAGGGCTCAGTACTCAGGGTGCTGGGTGCTCAGTACTCAGGGTGCTTGGTGCTCAGTGCTCAGGCTGCTGGCTGCTCAGTGCTCAGGATGCTGGGTGCTCAGTACTCAGGGTGCTCAGTGCTCAGTACTCAGCGTGCTGGGTGCTCAGTCCTCAGGGTCCTCGGTGCTCAGTACTCAGTGTGCTCAGTGCTCAGTACTCAGCGTGCTTTGTGCTCAGTACTCAGGGTGCTGGGTGCTCAGTACTCAGGGTGCTGGGTGCTCAGTACTCAGGGTGCTGGGTGCTCAGTGCTCGGGGTGCTCGGTGATCAGTACTAAGAGTGCTGGGTGCTCAGTGCTCAGGGTACTGGGTACTCAGTACTCAGGGTGCTGGGTGCTCAGTGCTCAGGGTGCTGGCTGCTCAGTGCTCAGGGTGCTGGGTGCTCAGTGCTCGGGGTGCTGGGTTCTCAGTGCTCAGGGTGCTGGGTGCTCAGTGCTCAGTGCTCAGGGTGCTGGGTGCTCAGTGCTCAGGGTGCTGGGTGCTCAGTGCTAGGGGTGCTGGGTGCTCAGTGCTCGGGGTGCTGGGTGCTCAGTGCTCGGGGTACTGGGTGCTCAGTACTCAGGGTGCTGGGTGCTCAGTACTCAGTGTGCTCAGTGCTCAGTACTCAGGGTGCTGGGTGCTCAGTGCTCGGGGTGCTGGGTGCTCAGTACTCGGGGTGCTGTGTGCTCAGTACTCAGGGTGCTGGGTGCTCAGTGCTCAGGGTGCTGGGTGCTCAGTACTCAGGGTGCTGGGTGCTCAGTACTTAGGGTGCTCGGTCCTCAGTACTCAGGTTGCTGAGTGCTCAGGGTGCTGGGTACTCAGTACTCAGGGTGCTAGGTGCTCAGCACTCAGGGTGCTGGGTGCTCAGTGCTCAGGGTGCTGGGTGCTCAGTACTCAGGGTGCTGGGTGCTCAGTACTCAGGGTGCTGGGTGCTCAGTGCTCAGGGTGCTGGGTGCTCAGTGCTCGGGGTGCTGGGGTCTCAGTGCTCGGGGTGCTGGTTGCTCAGTGCTCGGGGCGCTGGCTGCTCTGTGCTCGGGGTACTCGGAGCTCAGTACTCAGGGTGCTGGGTGCTCAGTGCTCGGGGTGATGGGTGCTCAGTGCTCAGTACTCAGGGTGCTGGGTGCTCAGTGCTCAGGGTGCTGGGTGCTCAGTGCTCAGGGTGCTGGGTGCTCAGTGCTCAGGGTGCTGGGTACTCAGTGCTCAGGGAGCTGGGTACTCAGTGCTCGGGGTGCTGGTTGCTCAGTACTCAGGTTGCTGGGTGCTCAGTACTCAGGGTGCTCAGTGCTCAGTACTCAGGGTGCTCAGTGCTCAGTACTCAGGGTGCTCAGTGCTCAGTGTGCTGTGTGCTCAGTGCTCGGGGTGCTGGGTGCTCAGTCCTCAGGGTGCTGGGTGCTCAGTGCTCAGGGTGCTCGGTGCTCAGTGCTCAGGGTGCTGGGTGCTCAGTACTCAGGGTGCTGGGTGCTCAGTGCTCGGGGTGCTGGGTGCTCAGTACTCAGGGTGCTGGGTGCTCACTGCTCAGGGTGCTGGGTGCTCAGTGCTCAGGGTGCTCGGTGCTTTGTACTCAGGGTGCTCGGTGCTCGGGGTGCTGGGTGCTCAGTGCTCGGGGTGCTGGGTGCTCAGTGCTCGGGGTGCTGGGTGCTCAGTGCTCGGGGTGCTGGGTGCTCAGTGCTCAGGGTGCTGGGTGCTCAGTGCTCGCGGTGCTGAGTGCTCAGTGCTCGGGGTGCTCGGTGCTCAGTGCTCAGGTTGCTGGGTGCTCAGTGCTCAGGGTGCTGGGTGCTCAGTACTCAGGGTGCTGGGTGCTCGGTGCTCAGTACGCTGGGTGCTCAGTACTCAGGGTGCTGGCTGCTGAGTACTCAGGGTGCTCGGTGCTCAGTACTCAGGGTGCTGGGTGCTCAGTGCTCGGGGTGCTGGGTGCTCATTACTCAGGGTGCTGGGTGCTCAGTACTCAGGGTGCTCAGTGCTCGGGGTGCTGGGTGCTCAGTACTCAGGGTGCTGGGTGCTCAGTGCTCGGGGTGCTGGGTGCTCAGTGCTCAGGGTGCTGGGTGCTCAGTGATCGGGGTGCTGGGTGCTCAGTACTCAGGATGCTCAGTGCTCGGGGAGTTCGGTGCTCAGTACTCAGGGTGCTGGTTGCTCAGTACTCAGTGCTCGGGGTCCTGGGTGCTCCGTGCTCGGGGTGCTGGGTGCTCAGTGCTCTGGGTGCTTAGTGCTCAGTACTAAGGGTGCTGGGTGCTCAGTACTCAGGGTGCTCAGTGCTCTGGGTGCTGGGTCCTCAGTACTCAGGGTGCTGGGTGCTCAGTACTCAGGGTGCTGGGTGCTCATTCTCGGGGTGCTGGGTGCTCAGTGCTCGGGGTGCTGGGTGCTCAGTACTCAGGGTGCTGGGTGCTCAGTGCTTGGGGTGCTTGGTGCTCAGTACTAAGGGTGCTGGGGGCTCAGTATTCAGGGTGCTGGGTGCTCAGTGCTCGGGGTGCTGGGTGCACAGTGCCCAGGGTGCTGGGTGCTCAGTGCTCAGCGTGCTTAGTACTCAGGGTGCTGTGTGTTCAGTGCTCAGGGTGCTGGGAGCTCAGTGATCGGGGTGCTGGGTGCTCAGTACTCAGGGTGCTCAGTGCTCGGGGAGCTCGGTGCTCAGTACTCAGGGTGCTGGGTGCTCAGTACTCAGTGCTCGGGGTCCTGGGTGCTCCGTGCTCGGGGTGCTGGGTGCTAAGTGCTCTGGGTGCTTAGTGCTCAGTACTCAGGGTGCTGGGTGCTCAGTACTCAGGGTGCTCAGTGCTCGGGGTGCTGGGTGCTCAGTACTCAGGGTGCTGGGTGCTCAGTGCTCAGGGTCCTCGGTGCTCAGTACTCAGGGTGCTCAGTGCTCATTACTCAGCGTGCTTTGTGCTCAGTGCTCAGGGTGCTGGGTGCTCAGTACTCAGTGTGCTGGGTGCTCAGTACTCAGGGTGCTGGGGGCTCAGTACTCAGGGTGCTGGGTGCTCAGTACTCAGGGTGCTGGGTGCTCAGTACTCAGGGTGCTGGGTGCTCAGTACTCAGGGTGCTGGGGGCTCAGTACTCAGGGTGCTGGGTGCTCAGTACTCAGGGTGCTCGGTTCTCAGAACTCAGGGTGCTGGGTGCTCAGTGCTCGGGGTGCTTGGTGCTCAGTACTCAGGGTGATCTGTTCTCAGTACTCAGGGTGCTGGGTGCTCAGTGCTCGGGGTGCTGGGTGCACAGTGCCCAGGGTGCTGGGTGCTCAGTGCTCAGCATGCTCAGTACTCAGGGTGCTGTGTGTTCAGTGCTCAGGGTACTGGGTGCTCAGTACTCAGGGTGCTTGGTGCTCAGTACTCAGGGTGCTGGGTGCTCAGTACTCGGGGTGCTGGGTGCTCAGTACTCGGGGTGCTGGGTGCACAGTGCTCAGGGTGCTGGGTGCTCAGTGCTCAGGGTGCTGGGTGCTCAGTGCTCAGGCTGCTGGCTGCTCAGTGCTCAGGGTGCTGGGTGCTCAGTACTCAGGGTGCTCAGTGCTCAGTACTCAGCGTGCAGGGTGCTCAGTCCTCAGGGTCCTCGGTGCTCAGTACTCAGGGTGCTCAGTGCACAGTACTCAGCGTACTTTGTGCTCAGTGCTCAGGGTGCTGGGTGCTCAGTACTCAGGGTGCTGGGTGCTCAGTACTCAGGGTGCTGGGTGCTCAGTACTCAGGGTGCTGGGTGCTCAGTGCTCGGGGTGCTCGGTGATCAGTACTAAGAGTGCTGGGTGCTCAGTGCTCAGGGTACTGGGTACTCAGTACTCAGGGTGCTGGGTGCTCAGTGCTCAGTGTGCTGGGTGCTCAGTGCTCAGGGTGCTGGGTGCTCAGTGCTCGGGGTGCTGGGTGCTCAGTGCTCAGGGTGCTGGGTGCTCAGTGCTCAGTGCTCAGGGTGCTGGGTGCTCAGTGCTCAGGGTGCTGGGTGCTCAGTACTCAGGGTGATCTGTTCTCAGTACTCAGGGTGCTGGGTGCTCAGTGCTCGGGGTGCTGGGTGCACAGTGCCCAGGGTGCTGGGTGCTCAGTGCTCAGCATGCTCAGTACTCAGGGTGCTGTGTGTTCAGTGCTCAGGGTACTGGGTGCTCAGTACTCAGGGTGCTTGGTGCTCAGTACTCAGGGTGCTGGGTGCTCAGTACTCGGGGTGCTGGGTGCTCAGTACTCGGGGTGCTGGGTGCACAGTGCTCAGGGTGCTGGGTGCTCAGTGCTCAGGGTGCTGGGTGCTCAGTGCTCAGGCTGCTGGCTGCTCAGTGCTCAGGGTGCTGGGTGCTCAGTACTCAGGGTGCTCAGTGCTCAGTACTCAGCGTGCAGGGTGCTCAGTCCTCAGGGTCCTCGGTGCTCAGTACTCAGGGTGCTCAGTGCACAGTACTCAGCGTACTTTGTGCTCAGTGCTCAGGGTGCTGGGTGCTCAGTACTCAGGGTGCTGGGTGCTCAGTACTCAGGGTGCTGGGTGCTCAGTACTCAGGGTGCTGGGTGCTCAGTGCTCGGGGTGCTCGGTGATCAGTACTAAGAGTGCTGGGTGCTCAGTGCTCAGGGTACTGGGTACTCAGTACTCAGGGTGCTGGGTGCTCAGTGCTCAGTGTGCTGGGTGCTCAGTGCTCAGGGTGCTGGGTGCTCAGTGCTCGGGGTGCTGGGTGCTCAGTGCTCAGGGTGCTGGGTGCTCAGTGCTCAGTGCTCAGGGTGCTGGGTGCTCAGTGCTCAGGGTGCTGGGTGCTCAGTGCTTGGGGTGCTGGGTGCTCAGTGCTCGGGGTGCTGGGTGCTCAGTGCTCGGGGTGCTGGGTGCTCAGTACTCAGGGTGCTGGGTGCTCAGTACTCAGTGTGTTCGGTGCTCAGTACTCAGGGTGCTCAGTGCTCAGTACTCAGGGTGCTGGGTGCTCAGTGCTCGGAGTGCTGGGTGCTCAGTACTCGGGGTACTGTGTGCTCAGTACTCAGGGTGCTGGGTGCTCAGTGCTCAGGGTGCTGGGTGCTCAGTACTAAGTGTGCTGGGTGCTCAGTAATTAGGGGGCTCGGTCATCAGTACTCAGGTTGCTGAGTGCTCGGGGTGCTGGGTACTCAGTACTCAGGGTGCTGGGTGCTCAGTACTCAGGGTGCTGGGTGCTCAGTGCTCAGGGTGCTGGGTGCTCAGTACTCAGGGTGCTGGGTGCTCAGTACTCAGGGTGCTGGGTGCTCAGTGCTCGGGGTGCTGGGTGCTCAGTGCTCTGGGTGCTGGGGGCTCAGTGCTCGGGGTGCTGGGTGCTCAGTGCTCGGGGCGCTGGGTGCTCTGTGCTCGGGGTGCTCGGAGCTCAGTACTCAGGGTGCTGGGTGCTCAGTCCTCGGGGTGCTCGGTGCTCAGTAGTCAGGGTGCTGGGTGCTTAGTGCTCGGGGTGCTCGGTGCTCAGTAAGTTGGGTGCTCACTACTCAGGGTGCTGGGTGCTCAGTGCTCAGGGTGCTGGGTGCTCAGTGCTCAGGATGCTGGGTGCTCAGTGCTCAGGGTGCTGGGTGCTCAGTACTCAGGGTGCTGGGTGCACAGTGCTCGGGGTGCAGGTTGCTCAGTGCTCAGGGTGCTGGGTGCTCAGTGCTCAGTGTGTTGGGTGCTCAGTACTCGGGGTGCTGGGTGCTCAGTACTCAGGGTGCTGCGTGCTCAGTACTCAGGGTGCTGGGTGATCAGTACTCGGGTGCTGGGTGCTCAGTGCTCAGGGTGCTGGGTGCTCAGTGCTCGGGGTGCTGGGTGCTCAGTACTCAGGGTGCTGCGTGCTCAGTACTCAGGGGGCTGGGTGATCAGTACTCGGGTGCTGGGTGCTCAGTGCTCAGGGTGCTGGGTGCTCAGTGCTCGGGGTGCTGGGTGCTCATTGCTCAGTACTCAGGGTGCTGGGTGCTCAGTGCTCGGGGTGCTGGGTGCTCAGTGCTCAGTACTCAGGGTGCTGGGTGCTCAGTGCTCAGGGTGCTGGGTACTCAGTGCTCAGGGTGCTGGGTGCTCAGTGCTCAGGGTGCTGGGTGCTCAGTGCTCAGGGTGCTGGGTACTCAGTGCTCAGGGTGCTCGGTGGTCAGTACTCGGGGTGCTGGGAGCTCAGTGCTCGGGGTGCTGGGTGCTCAGTGCTCAGTACTCAGGGTGCTGGGTGCTCAGTGCTCGGGGTGCTGGGTGCTCAGTACTCAGGGTGCTGGGTCCTCAGTGCTCAGGGTGCTGTGTGCTCAGTACTCAGTGTGCTCAGTGCTCAGGGTGCTGGGTGCTCAGAACTCAGGGTGCTGGGTGCTCAGTACTCAGGGTGCTGGGTGCTCAGTACTCAGAGTGCTTGGTGCTCAGTACTCAGGGTGCTGGGTGCTCAGTGCTCAGGGTGCTCGGTGCTCAGTACTCATGGTGCTGGGTGCTCATTCTCGGGGTGCTGGGTGCTCAGTACTCAGGTTGCTCAGTACTCTGGGTGCTCGGTGCTCAGTACTCAGGGTGCTCCGTGCTCAGTTCTCAGGGTGCTCGTTGCTCAGTGTTTGGGGTGCTGGGTGCTCAGTACTCAGGGTGCTGGGTGCTCAGTGCTCAGGGTGCTGGGTGCTCAGTACTCAGGGTGCTCGGTGCTCAGTACGCAGGGTGCTCAGTGCTCAGTACTCAGCGTGCTGGGTACTCAGTGCTCAGGGTGCTCGGTGGTCAGTACTCGGGGTGCTGGGAGCTCAGTGCTCGGGGTGCTGGGTGCTCAGGGCTCAGTACTCAGGGTGCTGGGTGCTCAGTACTCAGGGTGCTTGGTGCTCAGTGCTCAGGCTGCTGGCTGCTCAGTGCTCAGGATGCTGGGTGCTCAGTACTCAGGGTGCTCAGTGCTCAGTACTCAGCGTGCTGGGTGCTCAGTCCTCAGGGTCCTCGGTGCTCAGTACTCAGTGTGCTCAGTGCTCAGTACTCAGCGTGCTTTGTGCTCAGTACTCAGGGTGCTGGGTGCTCAGTACTCAGGGTGCTGGGTGCTCAGTACTCAGGGTGCTGGGTGCTCAGTGCTCGGGGTGCTCGGTGATCAGTACTAAGCGTGCTGGGTGCTCAGTGCTCAGGGTACTGGGTACTCAGTACTCAGGGTGCTGGGTGCTCAGTGCTCAGGGTGCTGGCTGCTCAGTGCTCAGGGTGCTGGGTGCTCAGTGCTCGGGGTGCTGGGTTCTCAGTGCTCAGGGTGCTGGGTGCTCAGTGCTCAGTGCTCAGGGTGCTGGGTGCTCAGTGCTCAGGGTGCAGGGTGCTCAGTGCTAGGGGTGCTGGGTGCTCAGTGCTCGGGGTGCTGGGTGCTCAGTGCTCGGGGTACTGGGTGCTCAGTACTCAGGGTGCTGGGTGCTCAGTACTCAGTGTGCTCAGTGCTCAGTACTCAGGGTGCTGGGTGCTCAGTGCTCGGGGTGCTGGGTGCTCAGTACTCGGGGTGCTGTGTGCTCAGTACTCAGGGTGCTGGGTGCTCAGTGCTCAGGGTGCTGGGTGCTCAGTACTCAGGGTGCTGGGTGCTCAGTACTTAGGGTGCTCGGTCCTCAGTACTCAGGTTGCTGAGTGCTCAGGGTGCTGGGTACTCAGTACTCAGGGTGCTAGGTGCTCAGCACTCAGGGTGCTGGGTGCTCAGTGCTCAGGGTGCTGGGTGCTCAGTACTCAGGGTGCTGGGTGCTCAGTACTCAGGGTGCTGGGTGCTCAGTGCTCAGGGTGCTGGGTGCTCAGTGCTCGGGGTGCTGGGGTCTCAGTGCTCGGGGTGCTGGGTGCTCAGTGCTCGGGGCGCTGGCTGCTCTGTGCTCGGGGTACTCGGAGCTCAGTACTCAGGGTGCTGGGTGCTCAGTGCTCGGGGTGATGGGTGCTCAGTGCTCAGTACTCAGGGTGCTGGGTGCTCAGTGCTCAGGGTGCTGGGTGCTCAGTGCTCAGGGTGCTGGGTGCTCAGTGCTCAGGGTGCTGGGTACTCAGTGCTCAGGGAGCTGGGTACTCAGTGCTCGGGGTGCTGGTTGCTCAGTACTCAGGTTGCTGGGTGCTCAGTACTCAGGGTGCTCAGTGCTCAGTACTCAGGGTGCTCAGTGCTCAGTACTCAGGGTGCTCAGTGCTCAGTGTGCTGTGTGCTCAGTGCTCGGGGTGCTGGGTGCTCAGTCCTCAGGGTGCTGGGTGCTCAGTGCTCAGGGTGCTCGGTGCTCAGTGCTCAGGGTGCTGGGTGCTCAGTACTCAGGGTGCTGGGTGCTCAGTGCTCGGGGTGCTGGGTGCTCAGTACTCAGGGTGCTGGGTGCTCACTGCTCAGGGTGCTGGGTGCTCAGTGCTCAGGGTGCTCGGTGCTTTGTACTCAGGGTGCTCGGTGCTCGGGGTGCTGGGTGCTCAGTGCTCGGGGTGCTGGGTGCTCAGTGCTCGGGGTGCTGGGTGCTCAGTGCTCGGGGTGCTGGGTGCTCAGTGCTCAGGGTGCTGGGTGCTCAGTGCTCGCGGTGCTGAGTGCTCAGTGCTCGGGGTGCTCGGTGCTCAGTGCTCAGGTTGCTGGGTGCTCAGTGCTCAGGGTGCTGGGTGCTCAGTACTCAGGGTGCTGGGTGCTCGGTGCTCAGTACGCTGGGTGCTCAGTACTCAGGGTGCTGGCTGCTGAGTACTCAGGGTGCTCGGTGCTCAGTACTCAGGGTGCTGGGTGCTCAGTGCTCGGGGTGCTGGGTGCTCATTACTCAGGGTGCTGGGTGCTCAGTACTCAGGGTGCTCAGTGCTCGGGGTGCTGGGTGCTCAGTACTCAGGGTGCTGGGTGCTCAGTGCTCGGGGTGCTGGGTGCTCAGTGCTCAGGGTGCTGGGTGCTCAGTGATCGGGGTGCTGGGTGCTCAGTACTCAGGATGCTCAGTGCTCGGGGAGTTCGGTGCTCAGTACTCAGGGTGCTGGTTGCTCAGTACTCAGTGCTCGGGGTCCTGGGTGCTCCGTGCTCGGGGTGCTGGGTGCTCAGTGCTCTGGGTGCTTAGTGCTCAGTACTAAGGGTGCTGGGTGCTCAGTACTCAGGGTGCTCAGTGCTCTGGGTGCTGGGTCCTCAGTACTCAGGGTGCTGGGTGCTCAGTACTCAGGGTGCTGGGTGCTCATTCTCGGGGTGCTGGGTGCTCAGTGCTCGGGGTGCTGGGTGCTCAGTACTCAGGGTGCTGGGTGCTCAGTGCTTGGGGTGCTTGGTGCTCAGTACTAAGGGTGCTGGGGGCTCAGTATTCAGGGTGCTGGGTGCTCAGTGCTCGGGGTGCTGGGTGCACAGTGCCCAGGGTGCTGGGTGCTCAGTGCTCAGCGTGCTTAGTACTCAGGGTGCTGTGTGTTCAGTGCTCAGGGTGCTGGGAGCTCAGTGATCGGGGTGCTGGGTGCTCAGTACTCAGGGTGCTCAGTGCTCGGGGAGCTCGGTGCTCAGTACTCAGGGTGCTGGGTGCTCAGTACTCAGTGCTCGGGGTCCTGGGTGCTCCGTGCTCGGGGTGCTGGGTGCTAAGTGCTCTGGGTGCTTAGTGCTCAGTACTCAGGGTGCTGGGTGCTCAGTACTCAGGGTGCTCAGTGCTCGGGGTGCTGGGTGCTCAGTACTCAGGGTGCTGGGTGCTCAGTGCTCAGGGTCCTCGGTGCTCAGTACTCAGGGTGCTCAGTGCTCATTACTCAGCGTGCTTTGTGCTCAGTGCTCAGGGTGCTGGGTGCTCAGTACTCAGTGTGCTGGGTGCTCAGTACTCAGGGTGCTGGGGGCTCAGTACTCAGGGTGCTGGGTGCTCAGTACTCAGGGTGCTGGGTGCTCAGTACTCAGGGTGCTGGGTGCTCAGTACTCAGGGTGCTGGGGGCTCAGTACTCAGGGTGCTGGGTGCTCAGTACTCAGGGTGCTCGGTTCTCAGAACTCAGGGTGCTGGGTGCTCAGTGCTCGGGGTGCTTGGTGCTCAGTACTCAGGGTGATCTGTTCTCAGTACTCAGGGTGCTGGGTGCTCAGTGCTCGGGGTGCTGGGTGCACAGTGCCCAGGGTGCTGGGTGCTCAGTGCTCAGCATGCTCAGTACTCAGGGTGCTGTGTGTTCAGTGCTCAGGGTACTGGGTGCTCAGTACTCAGGGTGCTTGGTGCTCAGTACTCAGGGTGCTGGGTGCTCAGTACTCGGGGTGCTGGGTGCTCAGTACTCGGGGTGCTGGGTGCACAGTGCTCAGGGTGCTGGGTGCTCAGTGCTCAGGGTGCTGGGTGCTCAGTGCTCAGGCTGCTGGCTGCTCAGTGCTCAGGGTGCTGGGTGCTCAGTACTCAGGGTGCTCAGTGCTCAGTACTCAGCGTGCAGGGTGCTCAGTCCTCAGGGTCCTCGGTGCTCAGTACTCAGGGTGCTCAGTGCACAGTACTCAGCGTACTTTGTGCTCAGTGCTCAGGGTGCTGGGTGCTCAGTACTCAGGGTGCTGGGTGCTCAGTACTCAGGGTGCTGGGTGCTCAGTACTCAGGGTGCTGGGTGCTCAGTGCTCGGGGTGCTCGGTGATCAGTACTAAGAGTGCTGGGTGCTCAGTGCTCAGGGTACTGGGTACTCAGTACTCAGGGTGCTGGGTGCTCAGTGCTCAGTGTGCTGGGTGCTCAGTGCTCAGGGTGCTGGGTGCTCAGTGCTCGGGGTGCTGGGTGCTCAGTGCTCAGGGTGCTGGGTGCTCAGTGCTCAGTGCTCAGGGTGCTGGGTGCTCAGTGCTCAGGGTGCTGGGTGCTCAGTACTCAGGGTGATCTGTTCTCAGTACTCAGGGTGCTGGGTGCTCAGTGCTCGGGGTGCTGGGTGCACAGTGCCCAGGGTGCTGGGTGCTCAGTGCTCAGCATGCTCAGTACTCAGGGTGCTGTGTGTTCAGTGCTCAGGGTACTGGGTGCTCAGTACTCAGGGTGCTTGGTGCTCAGTACTCAGGGTGCTGGGTGCTCAGTACTCGGGGTGCTGGGTGCTCAGTACTCGGGGTGCTGGGTGCACAGTGCTCAGGGTGCTGGGTGCTCAGTGCTCAGGGTGCTGGGTGCTCAGTGCTCAGGCTGCTGGCTGCTCAGTGCTCAGGGTGCTGGGTGCTCAGTACTCAGGGTGCTCAGTGCTCAGTACTCAGCGTGCAGGGTGCTCAGTCCTCAGGGTCCTCGGTGCTCAGTACTCAGGGTGCTCAGTGCACAGTACTCAGCGTACTTTGTGCTCAGTGCTCAGGGTGCTGGGTGCTCAGTACTCAGGGTGCTGGGTGCTCAGTACTCAGGGTGCTGGGTGCTCAGTACTCAGGGTGCTGGGTGCTCAGTGCTCGGGGTGCTCGGTGATCAGTACTAAGAGTGCTGGGTGCTCAGTGCTCAGGGTACTGGGTACTCAGTACTCAGGGTGCTGGGTGCTCAGTGCTCAGTGTGCTGGGTGCTCAGTGCTCAGGGTGCTGGGTGCTCAGTGCTCGGGGTGCTGGGTGCTCAGTGCTCAGGGTGCTGGGTGCTCAGTGCTCAGTGCTCAGGGTGCTGGGTGCTCAGTGCTCAGGGTGCTGGGTGCTGAGTGCTAGGGGTGCTGGGTGCTCAGTGCTCGGGGTGCTGGGTGCTCAGTGCTCGGGGTGCTGGGTGCTCAGTACTCAGGGTGCTGGGTGCTCAGTACTCAGTGTGTTCGGTGTTCAGTACTCAGGGTGCTCAGTGCTCAGTACTCAGGGTGCTGGGTGCTCAGTGCTCGGGGTGCTGGGTGCTCAGTACTCGGGGTGCTGTGTGCTCAGTACTCAGGGTGCTGGGTGCTCAGTGCTCAGGGTGCTGGGTGCTCAGTACTCAGGTTGCTGAGTGCTCAGGGTGCTGGGTACTCAGTACTCAGGGTGCTGGGTGCTCAGTACTCAGGGTGCTGGGTGCTCAGTGCTCAGGGTGCTGGGTGCTCAGTACTCAGGGTGCTGGGTGCTCAGTACTCAGGGTGCTGGGTGCTCAGTGCTCGGGGTGCTGGGTGCTCAGTGCTCGGTGTGCTGGGTGCTCAGTGCTCGGGGCGCTGGGTGCTCTGTGCTCGGGGTGCTCGGAGCTCAGTACTCAGGGTGTTGGGTGCTCAGTGCTCGGGGTGCTCGGTGCTCAGTACTTAGGGTGCTGGGTGCTTAGTGCTCGGGGTGCTCGGTGCTCAGTAAGTTGGGTGCTCACTACTCAGGGTGCTGGGTGCTCAGTGGTCAGGGTGCTGGGTGCTCAGTGCTCAGGATGCTGGGTGCTCAGTGCTCAGGGTGCTGGGTGCTCAGTACTCAGGGTGCTGGGTGCACAGTGCTCGGGGTGCAGGTTGCTCAGTGCTCAGGGTGCTGGGTGCTCAGTGCTCAGGGTGCTGGGTGCTCAGTACTCGGGGTGCTGGGTGCTCAGTACTCAGGGTGCTGCGTGCTCAGTACTCAGGGTGCTGGGTGATCAGTACTCGGGTGCTGGGTGCTCAGTGCTCAGGGTGCTGGGTGCTCAGTGCTCGGGGTGCTGGGTGCTCAGTGCTCAGTACTCAGGGTGCTGGGTGCTCAGTGCTCGGGGTGCTGGGTTCTCAGTGCTCAGTACTCAGGGTGCTTGGTGCTCAGTGCTCAGGGTGCTGGGTGCTCAGTGCTCAGGGTGCTGGGTGCTCAGTGCTCAGGGTGCTGGGTACTCAGTGCTCAGGGAGCTGGGTACTCAGTGCTCGGGGTGCTGGGTGCTCAGTACTCAGGGTGCTGGGTGCTCAGTACTCAGGGTGCTGGGTGATCAGTACTCGGGTGCTGGGTGCTCGGTGCTCAGGGTGCTGGGTGCTCAGTGCTCGGGGTGCTGGGTGCTCATTGCTCAGTACTCAGGGTGCTGGGTGCTCAGTGCTCGGGGTGCTGGGTGCTCAGTGCTCAGTACTCAGGGTGCTGGGTGCTCAGTGCTCAGGGTGCTCAGTGCTCAGTACTCAGGGTGCTCAGTGCTCAGTGTGCTGTGTGCTCAGTGCTCGGGGTGCTGGGTGCTCAGTCCTCAGGGTGCTGGGTGCTCAGTGCTCAGGGTGCTCGGTGCTCAGTGCTCAGGGTGCTGGGTGCTCAGTACTCAGAGTGCTGGGTGCTCAGTGCTCGGGGTCCTGGGTGCTCAGTACTCAGGGTGCTGGGTGCTCACTGCTCAGGGTGCTGGGTGCTCAGTGCTCAGGGTGCTCGGTGCTTTGTACTCAGGGTACTCGGTGCTCGGGGTGCTGGGTGCTCAGTGCTCGGGGTGCTGGGTGCTCAGTGCTCGGGGTGCTGGGTGCTCAGTGCTCGGGGTGCTGGGTGCTCAGTGCTCGGGGTGCTGGGTGCTCAGTACTCGGGGTGCTCGGTGCTCAGTACTCGGGTTGCTGGGTGCTCAGTACTCAGGGTGCTGGGTGCTCAGTGCTCGGGGTGCTGGGTGCTCAGTGCTCAGTACTCAGGGTGCTGGCTGCTGAGTACTCAGGGTGCTCGGTGCTCAGTACTCAGGGTGCTTGGTGCTCAGTGCTCGCGGTGCTGGGTGCTAAGTACTCAGGGTGCTGGGTGCTCAGTACTCAGGGTGCTCAGTGCTCGGGGTGCTGGGTGCTCAGTACTCAGGGTGCTGGGTGCTCAGTGCTCGGGGTGCTGGGTGCTCAGTGCTCGCGGTGCTGGGTGCTCATTACTCAGGGTGCTGGGTGCTCAGTGATCGGGGTGCTGGGTGCTCAGTACTCAGGGTGCTCAGTGCTCGGGGAGCTCGGTGCTCAGTACTCAGGGTGCTGGGTGCTCAGTACTCAGTGCTCGGGGTCCTGGGTGCTCCGTGCTCGGGGTGCTGGGTGCTCAGTGCTCTGGGTGCTTAGTGCTCAGTACTAAGGGTGCTGGGTGCTCAGTACTCAGGGTGCTCAGTGCTCGGGGTGCTGGGTGCTCAGTACTCAGGGTGCAGTGTGCTCAGTACTCAGGGTGCTGGGTGCTCATTCTCGGGGTGCTGGGTGCTCAGTGCTCGGGGTGCTGGGTGCTCAGTACTCAGGGTGCTGGGTGCTCAGTGCTCGGTGTGCTTGGTGCTCAGTACTAAGGGTGCTGGGGGCTCAGTACTCAGGGTGCTGGGTGCTCAGTACTCAGGGTGATCTGTTCTCAGTACTCAGGGTGCTGGGTGCTCAGTGCTCGGGGTGCTGGGTGCACAGTGCCCAGGGTGCTGGGTGCTCAGTGCTCAGCGTGCTCAGTACTCAGGGTGCTGTGTGTTCAGTGCTCAGGGTGCTGGGTGCTCAGTGATCGGGGTGCTGGGTGCTCAGTACTCAGGGTGCTCAGTGCTCGGGGAGCTCGGTGCTCAGTACTGAGGGTGCTGGGTGCTCAGTACTCAGGGTGCTGGGTGCTCAGTGCTCAGGGTCCTCGGTGCTCAGTACTCAGGGTGCTCAGTGCTCATTACTCAGCGTGCTTTGTGTTCAGTGCTCAGGGTGCTGGGTGCTCAGTACTCAGTGTGCTGGGTGCTCAGTACTCAGGGTGCTGGGGGCTCAGTACTCAGGGTGCTGGGTGCTCAGTACTCAGGGTGCTGGGTGCTCAGTACTCAGGGTGCTGGGTGCTCAGTACTCAGGGTGCTGGGGGCTCAGTACTCAGGGTGCTGGGTGCTCAGTACTCAGGGTGCTCGGTTCTCAGTACTCAGGGTGCTGGGTGCTCAGTGCTCGGGGTGCTTGGTGCTCAGTACTAAGGGTGCTGGGGGCTCAGTACTCAGGGTGCTGGGTGCTCAGTACTCAGGGTGATCTGTTCTCAGTACTCAGGGTGCTGGGTGCTCAGTGCTCGGGGTGCTGGGTGCACAGTGCCCAGGGTGCTGGGTGCTCAGTGCTCAGCGTGCTCAGTACTCAGGGTGCTGTGTGTTCAGTGCTCAGGGTACTGGGTGCTCAGTACTCAGGGTGCTTGGTGCTCAGTACTCAGGGTGCTGGGTGCTCAGTACTCGGGGTGCTGGGTGCTCAGTACTCGGGGTGCTGGGTGCACAGTGCTCAGGGTGCTGGGTGCTCAGTGCTCGGGGTGCTGGGTGCTCAGTGCTCAGGCTGCTGGCTGCTCAGTGCTCTGGGTGCTGGGTGCTCAGTACTCAGGGTGCTCAGTGCTCAGTACACAGCGTGCTGGGTGCTCAGTCCTCAGGGTCCTCGGTGCTCAGTACTCAGGGTGCTCAGTGCTCAGTACTCAGCGTGCTTTGTGCTCAGTGCTCAGGGTGCTGGGTGCTCAGTACTCAGGGTGCTGGGTGCTCAGTACTCAGGGTGCTGGGTGCTCAGTACTCAGGGTGCTGGGTGCTCAGTGCTCGGGGTGCTCGGTGATCAGTACTAAGAGTGCTGGGTGCTCAGTGCTCAGGGTACCTGGTACTCAGTACACAGGGTGCTGGGTGCTCAGTGCTCAGGGTGCTGGGTGCTCAGTGCCCAGGGTGCTGGGTGCTCAGTGCTCGGGGTGCTGGGTGCTCAGTGCTCAGGGTGCTGGGTGCTCAGTGCTCAGTGCTCAGTGTGCTGGGTGCTCAGTGCTCAGGGTGCTGGGTGCTCAGTGCTAGGGGTGCTGGGTGCTCAGTGCTCGGGGTGCTGGGTGCTCAGTGCTCGGGGTGCTGGGTGCTCAGTACTCAGGGTGCTGGGTGCTCAGTACTCAGTGTGTTCGGTGCTCAGTACTCAGGGTGCTCAGTGCTCAGTACTCAGGGTGCTGGGTGCTCAGTGCTCGGGGTTCTGGGTGCTCAGTACTCGGGGTACTGTGTGCTCAGTACTCAGGGTGCTGGGTGCTCAGTGCTCAGGGTGCTGGGTGCTCAGTACTCAGTGTGCTGGGTGCTCAGTACTTAGGGGGCTCGGTCCTCAGTACTCAGGTTGCTGAGTGCTCAGGGTGCTGGGTACTCAGTACTCAGGGTGCTGGGTGCTCAGTACTCAGGGTGCTGGGTGCTCAGTGCTCAGGGTTCTGGTTGCTCAGTACTCAGGGTGCTGGGTGCTCAGTACTCAGGGTGCTGGGTGCTCAGTGCTCGGGGTGCTGGGTGCTCAGTGCTCGGGGTGCTGGGGGCTCAGTGCTCGGGGTGCTGGGTGCTCAGTGCTCGGGGCGCTGGGTGCTCTGTGCTCGGGGTGCTCGGAGCTCAGTACTCAGGGTGCTGGGTGCTCAGTCCTCGGGGTGCTCGGTGCTCAGTACTCAGGGTGCTGGGTGCTTAGTGCTCGGGGTAATCGGTGCTCAGTAAGTTGGGTGCTCACTACTCAGGGTGCTGGGTGCTCAGTGCTCAGGGTGCTGGGTGCTCAGTGCTCAGGATGCTGGGTGCTCAGTGCTCAGGGTGCTGGGTGCTCAGTACTCAGGGTGCTGGGTGCACAGTGCTCGGGGTGCAGGTTACTCAGTGCTCAGGGTGCTGGGTGCTCAGTGCTCAGGGTGTTGGGTGCTCAGTACTCGGGGTGCTGGGTGCTCAGTACTCAGGGTGCTGCGTGCTCAGTACTCAGGGTGCTGGGTGATCAGTACTCGGGTGCTGGGTGCTCAGTGCTCAGGGTGCTGGGTGCTCAGTGCTCGGGGTGCTGGGTGCTCAGTGCTCAGTACTCAGGGTGCTGGGTGCTCAGTGCTCAGGGTGCTGGGTACTCAGTGCTCAGGGTGCTGGGTGCTCAGTGCTCAGGGTGCTGGGTGCTCAGTGCTCAGGGTGCTGGGTACTCAGTGCTCAGGGTGCTCGGTGGTCAGTACTCGGGGTGCTGGGAGCTCAGTGCTCGGGGTGCTGGGTGCTCAGTGCTCAGTACTCAGGGTGCTGGGTGCTCAGTGCTCGGGGTGCTGGGTGCTCAGTACTCAGGGTGCTGGGTGCTGAGTGCTCGGGGTGCTGAGTGCTCAGTGCTCATGGTGCTGGGTGCTCAGTGATCGGGTTTCTGGGTGCTCAGTACTCAGGGTGCTCAGTGCTCGGGGAGCTCGGTGCTCAATACTCAGGGTGCTGGGTGCTCAGTACTCAGTGCTCGGGGTCCTGGGTGCTCCGTGCTCGGGGTGCTGGGTGCTCAGTGCTCTGGGTGCTTAGTGCTCAGTACTCAGGGTGCTGGGTGCTCAGTACTCAGGGTGCTCAGTGCTCGGGGTGCTGGGTGCTCAGTACTCAGGGTGCTGGGTGCTCAGTACTCAGGGTGCTGGGTGCTCAGTGCTCAGGGTCCTCGGTGCTCAGTACTCAGGGTGCTCAGTGCTCATTCTCGGGGTGCTGGGTGCTCAGTGCTCGGGGTGCTTGGTGCTCAGTACTAAGGGTACTGGGGGCTCAGTACTCAGGGTGCTGGGTGCTCAGTACTCAGGGTGATCTGTTCTCAGTACTCAGGGTGCTGGGTGCTCAGTGCTCGGGGTGCTGGGTGCACAGTGCCCAGGGTGCTGGGTGCTCAGTGCTCAGGGTGCTCAGTACTCAGGGTGCTGTGTATTCAGTGCTCAGGGTACTGGGTGCTCAGTACTCAGGGTGCTTGGTGCTTTGCTCAGTACTCAGGGTGCTGGGTGCTCAGTACTCGGGGTGCTGGGTGCTCAGTACTCGGGGTGCTGGGTGCACAGTGCTCAGGGTGCTGGGTGCTCAGTGCTCGGGGTGCTGGGTGCTCAGTGCTCAGGCTGCTGGCTGCCCAGTGCTCAGGGTGCTGGGTGCTCAGTACTCAGGGTGCTCAGTACTCAGCGTGCTGTGTGCTCAGTCCTCAGGGTCCTCGGTGCTCAGTACTCAGGGTGCTCAGTGCTCAGTACTCAGCGTGCTTTGTGCTCAGTGCTCAGGGTGCTGGGTGCTCAGTACTCAGGGTGCTGGGTGCTCAGTACTCAGGGTGCTGGGTGCTCAGTACTCAGGGTGCTGGGTGCTCAGTGCTCGGGGTGCTCGGTGATCAGTACTAAGAGTGCTGGGTGCTCAGTGCTCAGGGTACTGGGTACTCAGTACGCAGGGTGCTGGGTGCTCAGTGCTCAGGTTGCTGGGTGCTCAGTCCTCAGGGTGCTGGGTGCTCAGTGCTCGGGGTGCTGGGTGCTCAGTGCTCAGGGTGCTGGGTGCTCAGTGCTCAGTGCTCAGGGTGCTGGGTGCTCAGTGCTCAGGGTGCTGGGTGCTCAGTGCTCGGGGTGCTGGGTGCTCAGTGCTCAGGGTGCTGGGTGCTCAGTGCTCGGGGTGCTCAGTGCTCAGTACTCAGTGTGCTGGGTGCTCAGTGCTCGGGGTGCTCGGTGCTCAGTACTCAGGGTGCTGGGTGCTCAGTGCTCGGGGTGCTCGGTGCTCAGTACGTTGGGTGCTCACTACTCAGGGTGATGGGTTCTCAGTGCTCAGGGTGCTGGGTGCTCGGTGCTCAGGGTGCTGGGTGCTCAGTACTCAGGGTGCTGGGTGCTCGGTGCTCGGGGTGCTGGGTGCTCAGTGCTCGGGGTGCTGGGTGCACAGTGCCCAGGGTGCTGGGTGCTCAGTGCTCAGCGTGCTCAGTACTCAGGGTGCTGTGTGTTCAGTGCTCAGGGTACTGGGTGCTCAGTACTCAGGGTGCTTGGTGCTCAGTACTCAGGGTGCTGGGTGCTCAGTACTCGGGGTGCTGGGTGCTCAGTACTCGGGGTGCTGGGTGCACAGTGCTCAGGGTGCTGGGTGCTCAGTGCTCGGGGTGCTGGGTGCTCAGTGCTCAGGCTGCTGGCTGCTCAGTGCTCTGGGTGCTGGGTGCTCAGTACTCAGGGTGCTCAGTGCTCAGTACACAGCGTGCTGGGTGCTCAGTCCTCAGGGTCCTCGGTGCTCAGTACTCAGGGTGCTCAGTGCTCAGTACTCAGCGTGCTTTGTGCTCAGTGCTCAGGGTGCTGGGTGCTCAGTACTCAGGGTGCTGGGTGCTCAGTACTCAGGGTGCTGGGTGCTCAGTACTCAGGGTGCTGGGTGCTCAGTGCTCGGGGTGCTCGGTGATCAGTACTAAGAGTGCTGGGTGCTCAGTGCTCAGGGTACCTGGTACTCAGTACTCAGGGTGCTGGGTGCTCAGTGCTCAGGGTGCTGGGTGCTCAGTGCCCAGGGTGCTGGGTGCTCAGTGCTCGGGGTGCTGGGTGCTCAGTGCTCAGGGTGCTGGGTGCTCAGTGCTCAGTGCTCAGGGTGCTGGGTGCTCAGTGCTCAGGGTGCTGGGTGCTCAGTGCTAGGGGTGCTGGGTGCTCAGTGCTCGGGGTGCTGGGTGCTCAGTGCTCGGGGTGCTGGGTGCTCAGTACTCAGGGTGCTGGGTGCTCAGTACTCAGTGTGTTCGGTGCTCAGTACTCAGGGTGCTCAGTGCTCAGTACTCAGGGTGCTGGGTGCTCAGTGCTCGGGGTGCTGGGTGCTCAGTACTCGGGGTACTGTGTGCTCAGTACTCAGGGTGCTGGGTGCTCAGTGCTCAGGGTGCTGGGTGCTCAGTACTCAGTGTGCTGGGTGCTCAGTACTTAGGGTGCTCGGTCCTCAGTACTCAGGTTGCTGAGTGCTCAGGGTGCTGGGCACTCAGTACTCAGGGTGCTGGGTGCTCAGTACTCAGGGTGCTGGGTGCTCAGTGCTCAGGGTGCTGGTTGCTCAGTACTCAGGGTGCTGGGTGCTCAGTACTCAGGTTGCTGGGTGCTCAGTGCTCGGGGTGCTGGGTGCTCAGTGCTCGGGGTGCTGGGGGCTCAGTGCTCGGGGTGCTGGGTGCTCAGTGCTCGGGGCGCTGGGTGCTCTGTGCTCGGGGTGCTCGGAGCTCAGTACTCAGGGTGCTGGGTGCTCAGTCCTCGGGGTGCTCGGTGCTCAGTACTCAGGGTGCTGGGTGCTTAGTGCTCGGGGTAATCGGTGCTCAGTAAGTTGGGTGCTCACTACTCAGGGTGCTGGGTGCTCAGTGCTCAGGGTGCTGGGTGCTCAGTGCTCAGGATGCTGGGTGCTCAGTGCTCAGGGTGCTGGGTGCTCAGTACTCAGGGTGCTGGGTGCACAGTGCTCGGGGTGCAGGTTACTCAGTGCTCAGGGTGCTGGGTGCTCAGTGCTCAGGGTGTTGGGTGCTCAGTACTCGGGGTGCTGGGTGCTCAGTACTCAGGGTGATGCGTGCTCAGTACTCAGGGTCCTGGGTGATCAGTACTCGGGTGCTGGGTGCTCAGTGCTCAGGGTGCTGGGTGCTCAGTGCTCGGGGTGCTGGGTGCTCAGTGCTCAGTACTCAGGGTGCTGGGTGCTCAGTGCTCAGGGTGCTGGGTACTCAGTGCTCAGGGTGCTGGGTGCTCAGTGCTCAGGGTGCTGGGTGCTCAGTGCTCAGGGTGCTGGGTACTCAGTGCTCAGGGTGCTCGGTGGTCAGTACTCGGGGTGCTGGGAGCTCAGTGCTCGGGGTGCTGGGTGCTCAGTGCTCAGTACTCAGGGTGCTGGGTGCTCAGTGCTCGGGGTGCTGGGTGCTCAGTACTCAGGGTGCTGGGTGCTGAGTGCTCGGGGTGCTGAGTGCTCAGTGCTCATGGTGCTGGGTGCTCAGTGATCGGGTTTCTGGGTGCTCAGTACTCAGGGTGCTCAGTGCTCGGGGAGCTCGGTGCACAATACTCAGGGTGCTGGGTGCTCAGTACTCAGTGCTCGGGGTCCTGGGTGCTCCGTGCTCGGGGTGCTGGGTGCTCAGTGCTCTGGGTGCTTAGTGCTCAGTACTCAGGGTGCTGGGTGCTCAGTACTCAGGGTGCTCAGTGCTCGGGGTGCTGGGTGCTCAGTACTCAGGGTGCTGGGTGCTCAGTACTCTGGGTGCTGGGTGCTCAGTGCTCAGGGTCCTCGGTGCTCAGTACTCAGGGTGCTCAGTGCTCATTACTCAGCGTGTTTTGTGCTCAGTGCTCAGGGTGCTGGGTGCTCAGTACTCAGTGTGCTGGGTGCTCAGTACTCAGGGTGCTGGGGGCTCAGTACTCAGGGTTCTGGGTGCTCAGTACTCAGGGTGCTGGGTGCTCAGTACTCAGGGTGCTGGGTGCTCAGTACTCAGGGTGCTGGGGGCTCAGTACTCAGGGTGCTGGGTGCTCAGTAGTCAGGGTGCTCGGTTCTCAGTACTCAGGGTGCTTGGTGCTCATTCTCGGGGTGCTGGGTGCTCAGTGCTCGGGGTGCTTGGTGCTCAGTACTAAGGGTACTGGGGGCTCAGTACTCAGGGTGCTGGGTGCTCAGTACTCAGGGTGATCTGTTCTCAGTACTCAGGGTGCTGGGTGCTCAGTGCTCGGGGTGCTGGGTGCACAGTGCCCAGGGTGCTGGGTGCTCAGTGCTCAGGGTACTGGGTGCTCAGTACTCAGGGTGCTTGGTGCTCAGTACTCAGGGTGCTGGGTGCTCAGTACTCGGGGTGCTGGGTGCTCAGTACTCGGGGTGCTGGGTGCACAGTGCTCAGGGTGCTGGGTGCACAGTGCTCAGGTTGCTGGGTGCTCAGTCCTCAGGGTGCTGGGTGCTCAGTGCTCCGTTTGCTGGGTGCTCAGTGCTCAGGGTGCTGGGTTCTCAGTGCTCAGTGCTCAGGGTGCTGGGTGCTCAGTGCTCAGGGTGCTGGGTGCTCAGTGCTCGGGGTGCTGGGTGCTCAGTGCTCGGGGTGCTGGGTGCTCAGTGCTCGGGGTGCTGGGTGCTCAGTACTCAGGGTGCTGGGTGCTCAGTACTCAGTGTGTTCGGTGCTCAGTACTCAGGGTGCTCAGTGCTCAGTACTCAGTGTGCTGGGTGTTCAGTGCTCGGGGTGCTGGGTGCTCAGTACTCGGGGAGCTGGGTGCTCAGTACTCAGGGTGCTGGGTGCTCAGTGCTCAGGGTGCTGGGTGCTCAGTACTCAGGGTGCTGGGTGCTCAGTGCTCGGGGTGCTCGGTGCTCAGTACTCAGGGTGCTGGGTGCTCAGTGCTCGGGGTGCTCGGTGCTCAGTACTCAGGGTGCTGGGTGCTTAGTGCTCGGGGTGCTCGGTGCTCAGTAAGTTGGGTGCTCACTACTCAGGGTGCTGGGTGCTCAGTGCTCAGGTTGCTGGGTGCTCAGTGCTCAGGGTGCTGGGTGCTCAGTACTCAGGGTGCTGGGTGCACAGTGCTCGGGGTGCAGGTTGCTCAGTGCTCAGGGTGCTGGGTGCTCAGTTCTCAGGGTGCTGGGTGCTCAGTACTCGGGGTGCTGGGTGCTCAGTACTCAGGGTGCTGCGTGCTCAGTACTCAGGGTGCTGGGTGATCAGTACTCGGGTGCTGGGTGCTCAGTGCTCAGGGTGCTGGGTGCTCAGTGCTCGGGGTGCTGGTAGCTCATTGCTCAGTACTCAGGGGGCTGGGTGCTCAGTGCTCGGGGTGCTGGGTGCTCAGTGCTCTGTACTCAGGGTGCTGGGTGCTCAGTGCTCAGGGTGCTCAGTGCTCAGTACTCAGGGTGCTCAGTGCTCAGTGTGCTGTGTGCTCAGTGTTCGGGGTGCTGGGTGCTCAGTCCTCAGGGTGCTGGGTGCTCAGTGCTCAGGGTGCTCGGTGCTCAGTGCTCAGGGTGCTGGGTGCTCAGTACTCAGGGTGCTGGGTGCTCAGTGCTCGGGGTGCTGGGTGCTCAGTACTCAGGGTGCTGGGTGCTCACTGCTCAGGGTGCTGGGTGCTCAGTGCTCAGGGTGCTCGGTGCTTTGTACTCAGGGTGCTCGGTGCTCGGGGTGCTGGGAGCTCAGTGCTCGGGGTGCTGGGTGCTCAGTGCTCGGGGTGCTGGGTGCTCAGTGCTCAGGTTGCTGGGTGCTCAGTGTTCGGGGTGCTGGGTGCTCAGTACTCAGGGTGCTCAGTGCTCGGGGAGCTCAGTGCTCAGTACTCAGGGTGCTGGGTGCTCAGTACTCAGTGCTCGGGGTCCTGGGTGCTCCGTGCTCGGGGTGCTGGGTGCTCAGTCCTCTGGGTGCTTAGTGCTCAGTACTCAGGGTGCTGGGTGCTCAGTACTCAGGGTGCTCAGTGCTCGGGGAGCTCAGTGCTCAGTACTCAGGGTGCTGGGTGCTCAGTACTCAGTGCTCGGGGTCCTGGGTGCTCCGTGCTCGGGGTGCTGGGTGCTCAGTACTCAGGGTGCTGGGTGCTCAGTACTCAGGGTGCTGGGTGCTCAGTGCTCAGGGTCCTCGGTGCTCAGTACTCAGGGTGCTCAGTGCTCATTACTCAGCGTGCTTTGTGTTCAGTGCTCAGGGTGCTGGGTGCTCAGTACTCAGTGTGCTGGGTGCTCAGTACTCAGGGTGCTGGGGGCTCAGTACTCAGGGTGCTGGGTGCTCAGTACTCAGGGTGCTGGGTGCTCAGTACTCAGGGTGCTGGGGGCTCAGTACTCAGGGTGCTGGGTGCTCAGTGCTCGGGGTGCTTGGTGCTCAGTACTAAGGGTGCTGGGGGCTCAGTACTCAGGGTGCTGGGTGCTCAGTACTCAGGGTGATCTGTTCTCAGTACTCAGGGTGCTGGGTGCTCAGTGCTCGGGGTGCTGGGTGCACAGTGCCCAGGGTGCTGGGTGCTCAGTGCTCAGCGTGCTCAGTACTCAGGGTGCTGTGTGTTCAGTGCTCAGGGTACTGGGTGCTCAGTACTCAGGGTGCTTGGTGCTCAGTACTCAGGGTGCTGGGTGCTCAGTACTCGGGGTGCTGGGTGCTCAGTACTCGGGGTGCTGGGTGCACAGTGCTCAGGGTGCTGGGTGCTCAGTGCTCGGGGTGCTGGGTGCTCAGTGCTCAGGCTGCTGACTGCTCAGTGCTCTGGGTGCTGGGTGCTCAGTACTCAGGGTGCTCAGTGCTCAGTACTCAGCGTGCTGGGTGCTCAGTCCACAGGGTCCTCGGTGCTCAGTACTCAGGGTGCTCAGTGCTCAGTACTCAGCGTGCTTTGTGCTCAGTGCTCAGGGTGCTGGGTGCTCAGTACTCAGGGTGCTGGGTGCTCAGTACTCAGGGTGCTGGGTGCTCAGTACTCAGGGTGCTGGGTGCTCAGTGCTCGGGGTGCTCGGTGATCAGTACTAAGAGTGCTGGGTCCTCAGTGCTCAGGGTACTGGGTACTCAGTACTCAGGGTGCTGGGTGCTCAGTGCTCAGGGTGCTGGGTGCTCAGTGCCCAGGGTGCTGGGTGCTCAGTGCTAGGGGTGCTGGGTGCTCAGTGCTCGGGGTGCTGGGTGCTCAGTGCTCAGTGCTCAGGGTGCTGGGTGGTCAGTGCTCAGGGTGCTGGGTGCTCAGTGCTAGGGGTGCTGGGTGCTCAGTGCTCGGGGTGCTGGGTGCTCAGTGCTCGGGGTGCTGGGTGCTCAGTACTCAGGGTGCTGGGTGCTCAGTACTCAGTGTGTTCGGTGCTCAGTACTCAGGGTGCTCAGTGCTCAGTACTCAGGGTGCTGGGTGCTCAGTGCTCGGGGTGCTGGGTGCTCAGTACTCGGGGTACTCTGTGCTCAGTACTCAGGGTGCTGGGTGCTCAGTGCTCAGGGTGCTGGGTGCTCAGTACTCAGGGTGCTGGGTGCTCAGTACATAGGGGGCTCGGTCCTCAGTACTCAGGTTGCTGAGTGCTCAGGGTGCTGGGTGCTCAGTGCTCATGGTGCTCAGTGCTCAGTACTCAGGGTGCTCAGTGCTCAGTACTCAGGGTGCTGGGTGCTCAGTACTCAGGGTGCTGGGTGCTCAGTGCTCAGGGTGCTGGGTGCTCAGTACTCAGGGTGCTGGGTGCTCAGTACTCAGGGTGCTGGGTGCTCAGTGCTCGGGGTGCTGGGTGCTCAGTGCTCGGGGTGCTGGGGGCTCAGTGCTTGGGGTGCTGGGTGCTCAGTGCTCGGGGCGCTGGGTGCTCTGTGCTCGGGGTGCTCGGAGCTCAGTACTCAGGGTGCTGGGTGCTCAGTCCTCGGGGTGCTCGGTGCTCAGTACTCAGGGTGCTGGGTGCTTAGTGCTCGGGGTGCTCGGTGCTCAGTAAGTTGGGTGCTCACTACTCAGGGTGCTGGGTGCTCAGTGCTCAGGGTGCTGGGTGCTCAGTGCTCAGGATGCTGGGTGCTCAGTGCTCAGGGTGCTGGGTGCTCAGTACTCAGGGTGCTGGGTTCACAGTTCTCGGGGTGCAGGTTGCTCAGTGCTCAGGGTGCTGGGTGCTCAGTGCTCAGGGTGTTGGGTGCTCAGTACTCGGGGTGCTGGGTGCTCAGTACTCAGGGTGCTGCGTGTTCAGTACTCAGGGTGCTGGGTGATCAGTACTCGGGTGCTGGGTGCTCAGTGCTCAGGGTGCTGGGTGCTCAGTGCTCGGGGTGCTGGGTGCTCAGTACTCAGGGTGCTGCGTGCTCAGTACTCAGGGGGCTGGGTGATCAGTACTCGGGTGCTGGGTGCTCAGTGCTCAGGGTGCTGGGTGCTCAGTGCTCGGGGTGCTGGGTGCTCATTGCTCAGTACTCAGGGTGCTGGGTGCTCAGTGCTCGGGGTGCTGGGTGCTCAGTGCTCAGTACTCAGGGTGCTGGGTGCTCAGTGCTCAGGGTGCTGGGTACTCAGTGCTCAGGGTGCTGGGCGCTCAGTGCTTAGTACTCAGGGTGCTGGGTGCTCAGTACTCCGGGTGCTGGGTGCTCAGTGCTCAGGGTGCTGGGTACTCAGTGCTCAGGGTGCTCGGTGGTCAGTACTCGGGGTGCTGGGAGCTCAGTGCTCGGGGTGCTGGGTGCTCAGTGCTCAGTACTCAGGGTGCTGGGTGCTCAGTGCTCGGGGTGCTGGGTGCTCAGTACTCAGGGTGCTGGGTGCTGAGTGCTCGGGGTGCTGGGTGCTCAGTGATCGGGGTGCTGGGTGCTCAGTACTCAGGGTGCTCAGTGCTCGGGGAGCTCGGTGCTCAGTACTCAGGGTGCTGGGTGCTCAGTACTCAGTGCTCGGGGTCCTGGGTGCTCCGTGCTCGGGGTGCTGTGTGCTCAGTGCTCTGGGTGCTTAGTGCTCAGTACTCAGGGTGCTGGGTGCTCAGTACTCAGGGTGCTCAGTGCTCGGGGTGCTGGGTGCTCAGTACTCAGGGTGCTGGGTGCTCAGTACTCAGGGTGCTGGGTGCTCAGTGCTCAGGGTCCTCGGTGCTCAGTACTCAGGGTGCTCAGTGCTCATTACTCAGCGTGCTTTGTGCTCAGTGCTCAGGGTGCTGGGTGCTCAGTACTCAGTGTGCTGGGTGCTCAGTACTCAGGGTGCTGGGGGCTCAGTACTCAGGGTTCTGGGTGCTCAGTACTCAGGGTGCTGGGTGCTCAGTACTCAGGGTGCTGGGGGCTCAGTACTCAGGGTGCTGGGTGCTCAGTAGTCAGGGTGCTCTGTTCTCTGTACTCAGGGTGCTGGGTGCTCATTCTCGGGGTGCTGGGTGCTCAGTGCTCGGGGTGCTTGGTGCTCAGTACTAAGGGTGCTGGGGGCTCAGTACTCAGGGTGCTGGGTGCTCAGTACTCAGGGTGAAATGTTCTCAGTACTCAGGGTGCTGGGTGCTCAGTGCTCGGGGTGCTGGGTGCACAGTGCCCAGGGTGCTGGGTGCTCAGTGCTCAGGGTGCTCAGTACTCAGGGTGCTGTGTGTTCAGTGCTCAGGCTACTGGGTGCTCAGTACTCAGGGTGCTTGGTGCTCAGTACTCAGGGTGCTGGGTGCTCAGTACTCGGGGTGCTGGGTGCTCAGTACTCGGGGTTCTGGGTGCACAGTGCTCAGGGTGCTGGGTGCTCAGTGCTCGGGGTGCTGGGTGCTTAGTGCTCAGGCTGCTGGCTGCTCAGTGCTCAGGGTGCTGGGTGCTCAGTACTCAGGGTGCTCAGTGCTCAGTACTCAGCGTGCTGGGTGCTCAGTCCTCAGGGTCCTCGGTGCTCAGTACTCAGGGTGCTCAGTGCTCAGTACTCAGCGTGCTTTGTGCTCAGTGCTCAGGGTGCTGGGTGCTCAGTACTCAGGGTGCTGGGTGCTCAGTACTCAGGGTGCTGGGTGCTCAGTACTCAGGGTGCTGGGTGCTCAGTGCTCGGGGTGCTCGGTGATCAGTACTAAGAGTGCTGGGTGCTCAGTGCTCAGGGTACTGGGTACTCAGTACGCAGGGTGCTGGGTGCTCAGTGCTCAGGTTGCTGGGTGCTCAGTCCTCAGGGTGCTGGGTGCTCAGTGCTCGGGGTCCTGGGTGCTCAGTGCTCAGGGTGCTGGGTGCTCAGTGCTCAGTGCTCAGGGTGCTGGGTGCTCAGTGCTCAGGGTGCTGGGTGCTCAGTGCTCGGGGTGCTGGGTGCTCAGTGCTCGGGGTGCTGGGTGCTCAGTGCTCGGGGTGCTGGGTGCTCAGTACTCAGGGAGCTGGGTGCTCAGTACTCAGTGTGTTCGGTGCTCAGTACTCAGGGTGCTCAGTGCTCAGTACTCAGGGTGCTGGGTGCTCAGTGCTCGGTGTGCTGGGTGCTCAGTACTTGGGGAGCTGGGTGCTCAGTACTCAGGGTGCTGGGTGCTCAGTGCTCGGGGTGCTCGGTGCTCAGTACGTTGGGTGCTCACTCCTCAGGGTGCTGGGTGCTCAGTGCTCAGGGTGCTGGGTGCTCGGTGCTCAGGGTGCTGGGTGCTCAGTACTCAGGGTGCCGGGTGCTCAGTTCTCGGGGTGCTGGGTGCTCAGTAGTCAGGGTGCTCGGTTCTCGGTACTCAGGGTGCTGGGTGCTCATTCTCGGGGTGCTGGGTGCTCAGTGCTCGGGGTGCTTGGTGCTCAGTACTAAGGGTGCTGGGGGCTCAGTACTCAGGGTGCTGGGTGCTCAGTACTCAGGGTGAAATGTTCTCAGTACTCAGGGTGCTGGGTGCTCAGTGCTCGGGGTGCTGGGTGCACAGTGCCCAGGGTGCTGGGTGCTCAGTGCTCAGGGTGCTCAGTACTCAGGGTGCTGTGTGTTCAGTGCTCAGGCTACTGGGTGCTCAGTACTCAGGGTGCTTGGTGCTCAGTACTCAGGGTGCTGGGTGCTCAGTACTCGGGGTGCTGGGTGCTCAGTACTCGGGGTTCTGGGTGCACAGTGCTCAGGGTGCTGGGTGCTCAGTGCTCGGGGTGCTGGGTGCTTAGTGCTCAGGCTGCTGGCTGCTCAGTGCTCAGGGTGCTGGGTGCTCAGTACTCAGGGTGCTCAGTGCTCAGTACTCAGCGTGCTGGGTGCTCAGTCCTCAGGGTCCTCGGTGCTCAGTACTCAGGGTGCTCAGTGCTCAGTACTCAGCGTGCTTTGTGCTCAGTGCTCAGGGTGCTGGGTGCTCAGTACTCAGGGTGCTGGGTGCTCAGTACTCAGGGTGCTGGGTGCTCAGTACTCAGGGTGCTGGGTGCTCAGTGCTCGGGGTGCTCGGTGATCAGTACTAAGAGTGCTGGGTGCTCAGTGCTCAGGGTACTGGGTACTCAGTACGCAGGGTGCTGGGTGCTCAGTGCTCAGGTTGCTGGGTGCTCAGTCCTCAGGGTGCTGGGTGCTCAGTGCTCGGGGTCCTGGGTGCTCAGTGCTCAGGGTGCTGGGTGCTCAGTGCTCAGTGCTCAGGGTGCTGGGTGCTCAGTGCTCAGGGTGCTGGGTGCTCAGTGCTCGGGGTGCTGGGTGCTCAGTGCTCGGGGTGCTGGGTGCTCAGTGCTCGGGGTGCTGGGTGCTCAGTACTCAGGGAGCTGGGTGCTCAGTACTCAGTGTGTTCGGTGCTCAGTACTCAGGGTGCTCAGTGCTCAGTACTCAGGGTGCTGGGTGCTCAGTGCTCGGTGTGCTGGGTGCTCAGTACTTGGGGAGCTGGGTGCTCAGTACTCAGGGTGCTGGGTGCTCAGTGCTCGGGGTGCTCGGTGCTCAGTACGTTGGGTGCTCACTCCTCAGGGTGCTGGGTGCTCAGTGCTCAGGGTGCTGGGTGCTCGGTGCTCAGGGTGCTGGGTGCTCAGTACTCAGGGTGCCGGGTGCTCAGTTCTCGGGGTGCTGGGTGCTCAGTACTCAGGGTGCCGGGTGCTCAGTACTCAGGGTGCTGAGTGCTCAGTACTCGGGTGCTGGGTGCTCAGTGCTCAGGATGCTGGGTGCTCAGTGCTCGGGGTGCTGGGTGCTCAGTGCTCAGTACACAGGGCGCTGGGTGTTCAGTGCTCTTGGTGCCGGGTGCTCAGTGCTCAGTACTCAGGGTGCTGGGTGCTCAGTGCTCAGGGTGCTGGGTGCTCAGTGCTCAGGGTGCTGGGTGCTCAGTGGTCAGGGTGCTGGGTACTCAGTGCTCAGGGTGCTGGGTGCTCAGTACTCAGGGTGCTCAGTGCTCAGTACTCGGGGTGCTGGGTGCTCAGTGCTCAGGGAGCTCAATACTCAGTACTCGGGGTGCTTTGTGCTCAGTGCTCAGGGTGCTCAGTGCTCAGTGCTCGGGGTGCTGGGTGCTCAGTGCTCATGGTGCTCAATGCTCAGTACTCGGGGTGCTGTGTGCTCAGTGCTCAGGGTGCTCAGTGCTCTGTGCTCGGGGTGCTGGGTGCTCAGTACTCGGGGTGCTGGGTGCTCAGTGCTCAGGGTGCTCAGTGCTCAGTACTCAGTGCTCAGGGTGCTCAGTGCTCAGTGCTCAGGGTGCTGGGTGTTCAGTACTCAGGGTGCTGGGTGCTCAGTACTCAGGGTGCTGGGTGCTCAGTGCTCAGGCTGCTGGGTGCTCAGTGCTCGGGGTGCTCAGTACTCAGGGTGCTATGTGTTCAGTGCTCAGGGTACTGGGTGCTCAGTACTCAGGGTGCTCGGTGCTTAGTACTCAGGATGCTGGGTGCTCAGTACTCCGGGTGCTGGGTGCTCAGTGCTCGGGGTGCTCGGAGCTCAGTACTCAGGGTGCTGGGTGCTCAGTTCTCGGGGTGATCGGTGCTCAGTACTCAGGGTGCTGGGTGCTCAGTGCTCGGGGTGCTCGGTGCTCAGTATGTTGGGTGCTCACTACTCAGGGTGCTGGGTGCTCAGTACTCAGGGTGCTCGGTGCTCAGTACTCAGGGTGCTGGGTGCTCAGTGCTCGGGGTGCTGGGTGCTCAGTACTCAGGGTGCTGGGTGCTCAGTGCTCGGGGTGCTCGGTGCTCAGTACGCTGGGTGCTCAGTACTCAGGGTGCTGGGTGCTCAGTACTCAGGGTGCTGGGTGCTCAGTACTCAAGGTGCTGGGTGCTTAGTACTCAGGGTGCTGGGTGCTCAGTGCTCGGGGTGCTGGGTGCTCAGTGCTCGGGGTGCTCAGTGCTCAGTGCTCGGGGTGCTGGGTGCTCAGTACTCAGGGTGCTGGGTGCTCAGTACTCGTTGTGCTGGGTGCTCAGTGCTCAGGGTGCTGGGTGCTCAGTACTCAGGGTGCTCGGTGCTCAGTGCTCGGGGTGCTGGGTGCTCAGTACTCAGGGTGCTGGGTGCTCAGTACTCAGGGTGCTCAGTTCTATGAACTCAGCGTGCTGGGTGCTCAGTGCTCAGGGTGCTCGGTGCTCAGTACTCAGGGTGCTCAGTGCTCAGTACTCAGCGTGCTGGTTGCTCAGTTCTCAGGGTGCTGGGTGCTCAGTACTCAGGGTGCTGGGTGCTTAGTACTCAGGGTGCTCGGTCCTCAGTGCTCCGGGTGCTGGGTGCTCAGTACTCAGGGAGCAGGGTGCTCAGTGCTCAGGGTGCTCAGTGCTCAGTACTCAGGGTGCTCGGTGCTCAGTGCTCAGCGTGCTCAGTGCTCAGTACTCAGGGTGCTCAGTGCTCAGTGCTCTGGGTGCTGGGTGCTCAGTGCTCGGGGTGCTGGGTGCTCAGTGCTCAGGATGCTGGGTGCTCAGTACTCAGGGTGCTCAGTGCTCAGGGTGCTGGGTGCTCAGTGCTCGGGGTGCTGGGTACTCAGTGCTCAGTACACAGGGTGCTGGTTGCTCAGTGCTCTGGGTGCTGGGTGCTCAGTACTCAGTACTCAGGGTGCTGGTTGCTCAGTGCTCGGGGTGCTGGATGCTCAGTACTCAGGGTGCTGGGTGCTCAGTGCTCAGGGTGCTGGGGGCTCAGTACTCAGGGTGCTCGGTGCTCAGTGCTCGGGGTGCTGGGTGCACAGTGCCCAGGGTGCTGGGTGCTCAGTGCTCAGCGTGCTCAGTACTCAGGGTGCTGTGTGTTCAGTGCTCAGGGTACTGGGTGCTCAGTACTCAGGGTGCTTGGTGCTCAGTACTCAGGGTGCTGGGTGCTCAGTACTCGGGGTGCTGGGTGCTCAGTACTCGGGGTGCTGGGTGCACAGTGCTCAGGGTGCTGGGTGCTCAGTGCTCGGGGTGCTGGGTGCTCAGTGCTCAGGCTGCTGGCTGCTCAGTGCTCTGGGTGCTGGGTGCTCAGTACTCAGGGTGCTCAGTGCTCAGTACTCAGCGTGCTATGTGCTCAGTCCTCAGGGTCCTCGGTGCTCAGTACTCAGGGTGCTCAGTGCTCAGTACTCAGCGTGCTTTGTGCTCAGTGCTCAGGGTGCTGGGTGCTCAGTACTCAGGGTGCTGGGTGCTCAGTACTCAGGGTGCTGGGTGCTCAGTACTCAGGGTGCTGTGTGCTCAGTGCTCGGGGTGCTCGGTGATCAGTACTAAGAGTGCTGGGTGCTCAGTGCTCAGGGTACTGGGTACTCAGTACTCAGGGTGCTGGGTGCTCAGTGCTCAGGGTGCTGGGTGCTCAGTGCCCAGGGTGCTGGGTGCTCAGTGCTCGGGGTGCTGGGTGCTCAGTGCTCAGGGTGCTGGGTGCTCAGTGCTCAGTGCTCAGGGTGCTGGGTGCTCAGTGCTCAGGGTGCTGGGTGCTCAGTGCTAGGGGTGCTGGGTGCTCAGTGCTCGGGGTGCTGGGTGCTCAGTGCTCGGGGTGCTGGGTGCTCAGTACTCAGGGTGCTGGGTGCTCAGTACTCAGTGTGTTCGGTGCTCAGTACTCAGGGTGCTCAGTGCTCAGTACTCAGGGTGCTGGGTGCTCAGTGCTCGGAGTGCTGGGTGCTCAGTACTCGGGGTACTGTGTGCTCAGTACTCAGGGTGCTGGGTGCTCAGTGCTCAGGGTGCTGGGTGCTCAGTAATTAGGGGGCTCGGTCATCAGTACTCAGGTTGCTGAGTGCTCGGGGTGCTGGGTACTCAGTACTCAGGGTGCTGGGTGCTCTGTACTCAGGGTGCTGGGTGCTCAGTGCTCAGGGTGCTGGGTGCTCAGTACTCAGGGTGCTGGGTGCTCAGTACTCAGGGTGCTGGGTGCTCAGTGCTCGGGGTGCTGGGTGCTCAGTGCTCTGGGTGCTGGGGGCTCAGTGCTCGGGGTGCTGGGTGCTCAGTGCTCGGGGCGCTGGGTGCTCTGTGCTCGGGGTGCTCGGAGCTCAGTACTCAGGGTGCTGGGTGCTCAGTCCTCGGGGTGCTCGGTGCTCAGTACTCAGGGTGCTGGGTGCTTAGTGCTCGGGGTGCTCGGTGCTCAGTAAGTTGGGTGCTCACTACTCAGGGTGCTGGGTGCTCAGTGCTCAGGGTGCTGGGTGCTCAGTGCTCAGGATGCTGGGTGCTCAGTGCTCAGGGTGCTGGGTGCTCAGTACTCAGGGTGCTGGGTGCACAGTGATCGGGGTGCAGGTTGCTCAGTGCTCAGGGTGCTGGGTGCTCAGTGCTCAGTGTGTTGGGTGCTCAGTACTCGGGGTGCTGGGTGCTCAGTACTCAGGGTGCTGCGTGCTCAGTACTCAGGGTGCTGGGTGATCAGTACTCGGGTGCTGGGTGCTCAGTGCTCAGGGTGCTGGGTGCTCAGTGCTCGGGGTGCTGGGTGCTCAGTACTCAGGGTGCTGCGTGCTCAGTACTCAGGGGGCTGGGTGATCAGTACTCGGGTGCTGGGTGCTCAGTGCTCAGGGTGCTGGGTGATCAGTGCTCGGGGTGCTGGGTGCTCATTGCTCAGTACTCAGGGTGCTGGGTGCTCAGTGCTCGGGGTGCTGGGTGCTCAGTGCTCAGTACTCAGGGTGCTGGGTGCTCAGTGCTCAGGGTGCTGGGTACTCAGTGCTCAGGGTGCTGGGTGCTCAGTGCTCAGGGTGCTGGGTGCTCAGTGCTCAGGGTGCTGGGTACTCAGTGCTCAGGGTGCTCGGTGGTCAGTACTCGGGGTGCTGGGAGCTCAGTGCTCGGGGTGCTGGGTGCTCAGTGCTCAGTACTCAGGGTGCTGGGTGCTCAGTGCTCGGGGTGCTGGGTGCTCAGTACTCAGGGTGCTGGGTCCTCAGTGCTCAGGGTGCTGGGTGCTCAGTACTCAGTGTGCTCAGTGCTCAGGGTGCTGGGTGCTCAGAACTCAGGGTGCTGGGTGCTCAGTACTCAGGGTGCTGGGTGCTCAGTACTCAGAGTGCTTGGTGCTCAGTACTCAGGGTGCTGGGTGCTCAGTGCTCAGGGTGCTCGGTGCTCAGTACTCATGGTGCTGGGTGCTCATTCTCGGGGTGCTGGGTGCTCAGTACTCAGGTTGCTCAGTACTCTGGGTGCTCGGTGCTCAGTACTCAGGGTGCTCGGTGCTCAGTTCTCAGGGTGCTCGGTGCTCAGTGTTTGGGGTGCTGGGTGCTCAGTACTCAGGGTGCTGGGTGCTCAGTGCTCAGGGTGCTGGGTGCTCAGTACTCAGGGTGCTCGGTGCTCAGTACGCAGGGTGCTCAGTGCTCAGTACTCAGCGTGCTGGGTACTCAGTGCTCAGGGTGCTCGGTGGTCAGTACTCGGGGTGCTGGGAGCTCAGTGCTCGGGGTGCTGGGTGCTCAGGGCTCAGTACTCAGGGTGCTGGGTGCTCAGTACTCAGGGTGCTGGGTGCTCAGTGCTCAGGCTGCTGGCTGCTCACTGCTCAGGGTGCTGGGTGCTCAGTACTCAGGGTGCTCAGTGCTCAGTACTCAGCGTGCTTTGTGCTCAGTACTCAGGGTGCTGGGTGCTCAGTACTCAGGGTGCTGGGTGCTCAGTACTCAGGGTGCTGGGTGCTCAGTGCTCGGGGTGCTCGGTGATCAGTACTAAGAGTGCTGGGTGCTCAGTGCTCAGGGTACTGGGTACTCAGTACTCAGGGTGCTGGGTGCTCAGTGCTCAGGGTGCTGGGTGCTCAGTGCTCAGGGTGCTGGGTGCTCAGTGCTCGGGGTGCTGGGTGCTCAGTGCTCAGGGTGCTGGGTGCTCAGTGCTCAGTGCTCAGGGTGCTGGGTGCTCAGTGCTCAGGGTGCTGGGTGCTCAGTGCTAGGGGTGCTGGGTGCTCAGTGCTCGGGGTGCTGGGTGCTCAGTGCTCGGGGTACTGGGTGCTCAGTACTCAGGGTGCTGGGTGCTCAGTACTCAGTGTGCTCAGTGCTCAGTACTCAGGGTGCTGGGTGCTCAGTGCTCGGGGTGCTGGGTGCTCAGTACTCGGGGTGCTGTGTGCTCAGTACTCAGGGTGCTGGGTGCTCAGTGCTCAGGGTGCTGGGTGCTCAGTACTCAGGGTGCTGGGTGCTCAGTACTTAGGGTGCTCGGTCCTCAGTACTCAGGTTGCTGAGTGCTCAGGGTGCTGGGTACTCAGTACTCAGGGTGCTGGGTGCTCAGTACTCAGGGTGCTGGGTGCTCAGTGCTCAGGGTGCTGGGTGCTCAGTACTCAGGGTGCTGGGTGCTCAGTACTCAGGGTGCTGGGTGCTCAGTGCTCGGGGTGCTGGGTGCTCAGTGCTCGGGGTGCTGGGGGCTCAGTGCTCGGGGTGCTGGGTGCTCAGTGCTCGGGGCGCTGGGTGCTCTGTGCTCGGGGTACTCGGAGCTCAGTACTCAGGGTGCTGGGTGCTCAGTGCTCGGGGTGATGGGTGCTCAGTGCTCAGTACTCAGGGTGCTGGGTGCTCAGTGCTCAGGGTGCTGGGTGCTCAGTGCTCAGGGTGCTGGGTGCTCAGTGCTCAGGGTGCTGGGTACTCAGTGCTCAGGGAGCTGGGTAATCAGTGCTCGGGGTGCTGGTTGCTCAGTACTCAGGTTGCTGGGTGCTCAGTACTCAGGGTGCTCAGTGCTCAGTACTCAGGGTGCTCAGTGCTCAGTACTCAGGGTGCTCAGTGCTCAGTGTGCTGTGTGCTCAGTGCCCGGGGTGCTGGGTGCTCAGTCCTCAGGGTGCTGGGTGCTCAGTGCTCAGGGTGCTCGGTGCTCAGTGCTCAGGGTGCTGGGTGCTCAGTACTCAGGGTGCTGGGTGCTCACTGCTCAGGGTGCTGGGTGCTCAGTGCTCAGGGTGCTCGGTGCTTTGTACTCAGGGTGCTCGGTGCTCGGGGTGCTGGGTGCTCAGTGCTCGGGGTGCTGGGTGCTCAGTGCTCCTGGTGCTGGGTGCTCAGTGCTCGGGGTGCTGGGTGCTCAGTGCTCAGGGTGCTGGGTGCTCAGTGCTCGCGGTGCTGAGTGCTCAGTGCTCGGGGTGCTCGGTGCTCAGTGCTCAGGTTGCTGGGTGCTCAGTGCTCAGGGTGCTGGGTGCTCAGTACTCAGGGTGCTGGGTGCTCGGTGCTCAGTACGCTGGGTGCTCAGTACTCAGGGTGCTGGCTGCTGAGTACTCAGGGTGCTCGGTGCTCAGTACTCAGGGTGCTGGGTGCTCAGTGCTCGGGGTGCTGGGTGCTCATTATTCAGGGTGCTGGGTGCTCAGTACTCAGGGTGCTCAGTGCTCGGGGTGCTGGGTGCTCAGTACTCAGGGTGCTGGGTGCTCAGTGCTCGGGGTGCTGGGTGCTCAGTGCTCAGGGTGCTGGGTGCTCAGTGATCGGGGTGCTGGGTGCTCAGTACTCAGGGTGCTCAGTGCTCAGGGAGTTCGGTGCTCAGTACTCAGGGTGCTGGTTGCTCAGTACTCAGTGCTCGGGGTCCTGGGTGCTCCGTGCTCGGGGTGCTGGGTGCTCAGTGCTGTGGGTGCTTAGTGCTCAGTACTAAGGGTGCTGGGTGCTCAGTACTCAGGGTGCTCAGTGCTCTGGGTGCTGGGTCCTCAGTACTCAGGGTGCTGGGTGCTCAGTACTCAGGGTGCTGGGTGCTCATTCTCGGGGTGCTGGGTGCTCAGTGCTCGGGGTGCTGGGTGCTCAGTACTCAGGGTGCTGGGTGCTCAGTGCTTGGGGTGCTTGGTGCTCAGTACTAAGGGTGCTGGGGGCTCAGTATTCAGGGTGCTGGGTGCTCAGTGCTCGCGGTGCTGGGTGCACAGTGCCCAGGGTGCTGGGTGCTCAGTGCTCAGCGTGCTCAGTACTCAGGGTGCTGTGTGTTCAGTGCTCAGGGTGCTGGGAGCTCAGTGATCGGGGTGCTGGGTGCTCAGTACTCAGGGTGCTCAGTGCTCGGGGAGCTCGGTGCTCAGTACTCAGGGTGCTGGGTGCTCAGTACTCAGTGCTCGGGGTCCTGGGTGCTCCGTGCTCGGGGTGCTGGGTGCTAAGTGCTCTGGGTGCTTAGTGCTCAGTACTCAGGGTGCTGGGTGCTCAGTACTCAGGGTGCTCAGTGCTCGGGGTGCTGGGTGCTCAGTACTCAGGGTGCTGGGTGCTCAGTGCTCAGGGTCCTCGGTGCTCAGTACTCAGGGTGCTCAGTGCTCATTACTCAGCGTGCTTTGTGCTCAGTGCTCAGGGTGCTGGGTGCTCAGTACTCAGTGTGCTGGGTGCTCAGTACTCAGGGTGCTGGGGGCTCAGTACTCAGGGTGCTGGGTGCTCAGTACTCAGGGTGCTGGGTGCTCAGTACTCAGGGTGCTGGGTGCTCAGTACTCAGGGTGCTGGGGGCTCAGTACTCAGGGTGCTGGGTGCTCAGTACTCAGGGTGCTCGGTTCTCAGAACTCAGGGTGCTGGGTGCTCAGTGCTCGGGGTGCTTGGTGCTCAGTACTAAGGGTGCTGGGGGCTCAGTACTCAGGGTGCTGGGTGCTCAGTACTCAGGGTGATCTGTTCTCAGTACTCAGGGTGCTGGGTGCTCAGTGCTCGGGGTGCTGGGTGCACAGTGCCCAGGGTGCTGGGTGCTCAGTGCTCAGCGTGCTCAGTACTCAGGGTGCTGTGTGTTCAGTGCTCAGGGTACTGGGTGCTCAGTACTCAGGGTGCTTGGTGCTCAGTACTCAGGGTGCTGGGTGCTCAGTACTCGGGGTGCTGGGTGCTCAGTACTCGGGGTGCTGGGTGCACAGTGCTCAGGGTGCTGGGTGCTCAGTGCTCGGGGTGCTGGGTGCTCAGTGCTCAGGCTGCTGGCTGCTCAGTGCTCAGGGTGCTGGGTGCTCAGTACTCAGGGTGCTCAGTGCTCAGTACTCAGCGTGCAGGGTGCTCAGTCTTCAGGGTCCTCGGTGCTCAGTACTCAGGGTGCTCAGTGCACAGTACTCAGCGTACTTTGTGCTCAGTGCTCAGGGTGCTGGGTGCTCAGTACTCAGGGTGCTGGGTGCTCAGTACTCAGGGTGCTGGGTGCTCAGTACTCAGGGTGCTGGGTGCTCAGTGCTCGGGGTGCTCGGTGATCAGTACTAAGAGTGCTGGGTGCTCAGTGCTCAGGGTACTGGGTACTCAGTACTCAGGGTGCTGGGTGCTCAGTGCTCAGTGTGCTGGGTGCTCAGTGCTCAGGGTGCTGGGTGCTCAGTGCTCGGGGTGCTGGGTGCTCAGTGCTCAGGGTGCTGGGTGCTCAGTGCTCAGTGCTCAGGGTGCTGGGTGCTCAGTGCTCAGGGTGCTGGGTGCTCAGTGCTAGGGGTGCTGGGTGCTCAGTGCTCGGGGTGCTGGGTGCTCAGTGCTCGGTGTGCTGGGTGCTCAGTACTCAGGGTGCTGGGTGCTCAGTACTCAGTGTGTTCGGTGTTCAGTACTCAGGGTGCTCAGTGCTCAGTACTCAGGGTGCTGGGTGCTCAGTGCTCGGGGTGCTGGGTGCTCAGTACTCGGGGTGCTGTGTGCTCAGTACTCAGGGTGCTGGGTGCTCAGTGCTCAGGGTGCTGGGTGCTCAGTACTCAGGTTGCTTAGTGCTCAGGGTGCTGGGTACTCAGTACTCAGGGTGCTGGGTTCTCAGTACTCAGGGTGCAGGGTGCTCAGTGCTCAGGGTGCTGGGTGCTCAGTACTCAGGGTGCTGGGTGCTCAGTACTCAGGGTGCTGGGTGCTCAGTGCTCGGGGTGCTGGGTGCTCAGTGCTCGGTGTGCTGGGGGCTCAGTGCTCGCGGTGCTGGGTGCTCAGTGCTCGGGGCGCTGGGTGCTCTGTGCTCGGGGTGCTCGGAGCTCAGTACTCAGGGTGTTGGGTGCTCAGTGCTCGGGGTGCTCGGTGCTCAGTACTTAGGGTGCTGGGTGCTTAGTGCTCGGGGTGCTCGGTGCTCAGTAAGTTGGGTGCTCACTACTCAGGGTGCTGGGTGCTCAGTGCTCAGGGTGCTGGGTGCTCAGTGCTCAGGATGCTGGGTGCTCAGTGCTCAGGGTGCTGGGTGCTCAGTACTCAGGGTGCTGGGTGCACAGTGCTCGGGGTGCAGGTTGCTCAGTGCTCAGGGTGCTGGGTGCTCAGTGCTCAGGGTGCTGGGTGCTCAGTACTCGGGGTGCTGGGTGCTCAGTACTCAGGGTGCTGCGTGCTCAGTACTCAGGGTGCTGGGTGATCAGTATTCGGGTGCTCGGTGCTCAGTGCTCAGGGTGCTGGGTGCTCAGTGCTCGGGGTGCTGGGTGCTCAGTGCTCAGTACTCAGGGTGCTGGGTGCTCAGTGCTCGGGGTGCTGGGTTCTCAGTGCTCAGTACTCAGGGTGCTTGGTGCTCAGTGCTCAGGGTGCTGGGTGCTCAGTGCTCAGGGTGCTGGGTGCTCAGTGCTCAGGGTGCTGGGTACTCAGTGCTCAGGGAGCTGGGTACTCAGTGCTCGGGGTGCTGGGTGCTCAGTACTCAGGGTGCTGGGTGCTCAGTACTCAGGGTGCTGGGTGATCAGTACTCGGGTGCTGGGTGCTCGGTGCTCAGGGTGCTGGGTGCTCAGTGCTCGGGGTGCTGGGTGCTCATTGCTCAGTACTCAGGGTGCTGGGTGCTCAGTGCTCGGGGTGCTGGGTGCTCAGTGCTCAGTACTCAGGGTGCTGGGTGCTCAGTGCTCAGGGTGCTCAGTGCTCAGTACTCAGGGTGCTCAGTGCTCAGTGTGCTGTGTGCTCAGTGCTCGGGTGCTGGGTGCTCAGTCCTCAGGGTGCTGGGTGCTCAGTGCTCAGGGTGCTCGGTGCTCAGTGCTCAGGGTGCTGGGTGCTCAGTACTCAGAGTGCTGGGTGCTCAGTGCTCGGGGTCCTGGGTGCTCAGTACTCAGGGTGCTGGGTGCTCACTGCTCAGGGTGCTGGGTGCTCAGTGCTCAGGGTGCTCGGTGCTTTGTACTCAGGGTACTCGGTGCTCGGGGTGCTGGGTGCTCAGTGCTCGGGGTGCTGGGTGCTCAGTGCTCGGGGTGCTGGGTGCTCAGTGCTCGGGGTGCTGGGTGCTCAGTGCTCGGGGTGCTGGGTGCTCAGTACTCGGGGTGCTCGGTGCTCAGTACTCGGGTTGCTGGGTGCTCAGTACTCCGGGTGCTGGGTGCTCAGTGCTCGGGGTGCTGGGTGCTCAGTGCTCAGTACTCAGGGTGCTGGCTGCTGAGTACTCAGGGTGCTCGGTGCTCAGTACTCAGGGTGCTTGGTGCTCAGTGCTCGCGGTGCTGGGTGCTAAGTACTCAGGGTGCTGGGTGCTCAGTACTCAGGGTGCTCAGTGCTCGGGGTCCTGGGTGCTCCGTGCTCGGGGTGCTGGGTGCTCAGTGCTCTGGGTGCTTAGTGCTCAGTACTAAGGGTGCTGGGTGCTCAGTACTCAGGGTGCTCAGTGCTCGGGGTGCTGGGTGCTCAGTACTCAGGGTGCTGTGTGCTCAGTACTCAGGGTGCTGGGTGCTCATTCTCGGGGTGCTGGGTGCTCAGTGCTCGGGGTGCTGGGTGCTCAGTACTCAGGGTGCTGGGTGCTCAGTGCTCGGGGTGCTTGGTGCTCAGTACTAAGGGTGCTGGGGGCTCAGTACTCAGGGTGCTTGGTGCTCAGTACTCAGGGTGATCTGTTCTCAGTACTCAGGGTGCTGTGTGCTCAGTGCTCGGGGTGCTGGGTGCACAGTGCCCAGGGTGCTGGGTGCTCAGTGCTCAGCGTGCTCAGTACTCAGGGTGCTGTGTGTTCAGTGCTCAGGGTGCTGGGTGCTCAGTGATCGGGGTGCTGGGTGCTCAGTACTCAGGGTGCTCAGTGCTCGGGGAGCTCGGTGCTCAGTACTCAGGGTGCTGGGTGCTCAGTACTCAGTGCTCGGGGTCCTGGGTGCTCCGTGCTCGGGTTGCTGGGTGCTCAGTCCTCTGGGTGCTTAGTGCTCAGTACTCAGGGTGCTGGGTGCTCAGTACTCAGGGTGCTCAGTGCTCGGGGTGCTGGGTGCTCAGTACTCAGGGTGCTGGGTGCTCAGTACTCAGGGTGCTGGGTGCTCAGTGCTCAGGGTCCTCGGTGCTCAGTACTCAGGGTGCTCAGTGCTCATTACTCAGCGTGCTTTGTGTTCAGTGCTCAGGGTGCTGGGTGCTCAGTACTCAGTGTGCTGGGTGCTCAGTACTCAGGGTGCTGGGGGCTCAGTACTCAGGGTGCTGGGTGCTCAGTACTCAGGGTGCTGGGTGCTCAGTACTCAGGGTGCTGGGTGCTCAGTACTCAGGGTGCTGGGGGCTCAGTACTCAGGGTGCTGGGTGCTCAGTACTCAGGGTGCTCGGTTCTCAGTACTCAGGGTGCTGGGTGCTCAGTGCTCGGGGTGCTTGGTGCTCAGTACTAAGGGTGCTGGGGGCTCAGTACTCAGGGTGCTGGGTGCTCAGTACTCAGGGTGATCTGTTCTCAGTACTCAGGGTGCTGGGTGCTCAGTGCTCGGGGTGCTGGGTGCACAGTGCCCAGGGTGCTGGGTGCTCAGTGCTCAGCGTGCTCAGTACTCAGGGTGCTGGGTGCTCAGTACTCAGGGTGCTGGGTGCTCAGTACTCAGGGTGATCTGTTCTCAGTACTCAGGGTGCTGGGGGCTCAGTACTCAGGGTGCTGGGTGCTCAGTACTCAGGGTGCTGTGTGCTCAGTGCTCGGGGTGCTCGGTGATCAGTACTAAGATTGCTGGGTGCTCAGTGCTCAGGGTACTGGGTACTCAGTACTCAGGGTGCTGGGTGCTCAGTGCTCAGGGTGCTGGGTGCTCAGTGCCCAGGGTGCTGGGTGCTCAGTGCTCGGGGTGCTGGGTGCTCAGTGCTCAGGGTGCTGGGTGCTCAGTGCTCAGTGCTCAGGGTGCTGGGTGCTCAGTGCTCAGGGTGCTGGGTGCTCAGTGCTAGGGGTGCTTGGTGCTCAGTGCTCGGGGTGCTGGGTGCTCAGTGCTCGGGGTGCTGGGTGCTCAGTACTCAGGGTGCTGGGTGCTCAGTACTCAGTGTGTTCGGTGCTCAGTACTCAGGGTGCTCAGTGCTCAGTACTCAGGGTGCTGGGTGCTCAGTGCTCGGAGTGCTGGGTGCTCAGTACTCGGGGTACTGTGTGCTCAGTACTCAGGGTGCTGGGTGCTCAGTGCTCAGGGTGCTGGGTGCTCAGTACTCAGTGTGCTGGGTGCTCAGTAATTAGGGGGCTCGGTCATCAGTACTCAGGTTGCTGAGTGCTCGGGGTGCTGGGTACTCAGTACTCAGGGTGCTGGGTGCTCAGTACTCAGGGTGCTGGGTGCTCAGTGCTCAGGGTGCTGGGTGCTCAGTACTCAGGGTGCTGGGTGCTCAGTGCTCGGGGTGCTGGGTGCTCAGTGCTCTGGGTGCTGGGGGCTCAGTGCTCGGGGTGCTGGGTGCTCAGTGCTCGGGGCGCTGGGTGCTCTGTGCTCGGGGTGCTCGGAGCTCAGTACTCAGGGTGCTGGGTGCTCAGTCCTCGGGGTGCTCGGTGCTCAGTAGTCAGGGTGCTGGGTGCTTAGTGCTCGGGGTGCTCGGTGCTCAGTAAGTTGGGTGCTCACTACTCAGGGTGCTGGGTGCTCAGTGCTCAGGGTGCTGGGTGCTCAGTGCTCAGGATGCTGGGTGCTCAGTGCTCATGGTGCTGGGTGCTCAGTACTCAGGGTGCTGGGTGCACAGTGCTCGGGGTGCAGGTTGCTCAGTGCTCAGGGTGCTGGGTGCTCAGTGCTCAGTTTGTTGGGTGCTCAGTACTCGGGGTGCTGGGTGCTCAGTACTCAGGGTGCTGCGTGCTCAGTACTCAGGGTGCTGGGTGATCAGTACTCGGGTGCTGGGTGCTCAGTGCTCAGGGTGCTGGGTGCTCAGTGCTCGGGGTGCTGGGTGCTCAGTAATCAGGGTGCTGCGTGCTCAGTACTCAGGGGGCTGGGTGATCAGTACTCGGGTGCTGGGTGCTCAGTGCTCAGGGTGCTGGGTGCTCAGTGCTCGGGGTGCTGGGTGCTCATTGCTCAGTACTCAGGGTGCTGGGTGCTCAGTGCTCGGGGTGCTGGGTGCTCAGTGCTCAGTACTCAGGGTGCTGGGTGCTCAGTGCTCAGGGTGCTGGGTACTCAGTGCTCAGGGTGCTGGGTGCTCAGTGCTCAGGGTGCTGGGTGCTCAGTGCTCAGGGTGCTGGGTACTCAGTGCTCAGGGTGCTCGGTGGTCAGTACTCGGGGTGCTGGGAGCTCAGTGCTCGGGGTGCTGGGTGCTCAGTGCTCAGTACTCAGGGTGCTGGGTGCTCAGTGCTCGGGGTGCTGGGTGCTCAGTACTCAGGGTGCTGGGTCCTCAGTGCTCAGGGTGCTGGGTGCTCAGTACTCAGTGTGCTCAGTGCTCAGGGTGCTGGGTGCTCAGAACTCAGGGTGCTGGGTGCTCAGTACTCAGGGTGCTGGGTGCTCAGTACTCAGAGTGCTTGGTGCTCAGTACTCAGGGTGCTGGGTGCTCAGTGCTCAGGGTGCTCGGTGCTCAGTACTCATGGTGCTGGGTGCTCATTCTCGGGGTGCTGGGTGCTCAGTACTCAGGTTGCTCAGTACTCTGGGTGCTCGGTGCTCAGTACTCAGGGTGCTCGGTGCTCAGTTCTCAGGGTGCTCGGTGCTCAGTGTTTGGGGTGCTGGGTGCTCAGTACTCAGGGTGCTGGGTGCTCAGTGCTCAGGGTGCTGGGTGCTCAGTACTCAGGGTGCTCGGTGCTCAGTACGCAGGGTGCTCAGTGCTCAGTACTCAGCGTGCTGGGTACTCAGTGCTCAGGGTGCTCGGTGGTCAGTACTCGGGGTGCTGGGAGCTCAGTGCTCGGGGTGCTGGGTGCTCAGGGCTCAGAACTCAGGGTGCTGGGTGCTCAGTACTCAGGGTGCTTGGTGCTCAGTGCTCAGGCTGCTGGCTACTCAGTGCTCAGGGTGCTGGGTGCTCAGTACTCAGGGTGCTCAGTGCTCAGTACTCAGCGTGCTGGGTGCTCAGTCCTCAGGGTCCTCGGTGCTCAGTACTCAGGGTGCTCAGTGCTCAGTACTCAGCGTGCTTTGTGCTCAGTACTCAGGGTGCTGGGTGCTCAGTACTCAGGGTGCTGGGTGCTCAGTACTCAGGGTGCTGGGTGCTCAGTGCTCGGGGTGCTCGGTGATCAGTACTAAGAGTGCTGGGTGCTCAGTGCTCAGGGTACTGGGTACTCAGTACTCAGGGTGCTGGGTGCTCAGTGCTCAGGGTGCTGGGTGCTCAGTGCTCAGGGTGCTGGGTGCTCAGTGCTCGGGGTGCTGGGTGCTCAGTGCTCAGGGTGCTGGGTGCTCAGTGCTCAGTGCTCAGGGTGCTGGGTGCTCAGTGCTCAGGGTGCTGGGTGCTCAGTGCTAGGGGTGCTGGGTGCTCAGTGCTCGGGGTGCTGGGTGCTCAGTGCTCGGGGTACTGGGTGCTCAGTACTCAGGCTGCTGGGTGCTCAGTACTCAGTGTGCTCAGTGCTCAGTACTCAGGGTGCTGGGTGCTCAGTGCTCGGGGTGCTGGGTGCTCAGTACTCGGGGTGCTGTGTGCTCAGTACTCAGGGTGCTGGGTGCTCAGTGCTCAGGGTGCTGGGTGCTCAGTACTCAGGGTGCTGGGTGCTCAGTACTTAGGGTGCTCGGTCCTCAGTACTCAGGTTGCTGAGTGCTCAGGGTGCTGGGTGCTCAGTACTCAGGGTGCTAGGTGCTCAGCACACAGGGTGCTGGATGCTCAGTGCTCAGGGTGCTGGGTGCTCAGTACTCAGGGTGCTGGGTGCTCAGTACTCAGGGTGCTGGGTGCTCAGTGCTCGGGGTGCTGGGTGCTCAGTGCTCGGGGTGCTGGGGGCTCAGTGCTCGGGGTGCTGGGTGCTCAGTGCTCGGGGCGCTGGGTGCTCTGTGCTCGGGGTACTCGGAGCTCAGTACTCAGGGTGCTGGGTGCTCAGTGCTCGGGGTGATGGGTGCTCAGTGCTCAGTACTCAGGGTGCTGGGTGCTCAGTGCTCAGGGTGCTGGGTGCTCAGTGCTCAGGGTGCTGGGTGCTCAGTGCTCAGGGTGCTGGGTACTCAGTGCTCAGGGAGCTGGGTACTCAGTGCTCGGGGTGCTGGTTGCTCAATACTCAGGTTGCTGGGTGCTCAGTACTCAGGGTGCTCAGTGCTCAGTACTCAGGGTGCTCAGTGCTCAGTACTCAGGGTGCTCAGTGCTCAGTGTGCTGTGTGCTCAGTGCTCGGGGTGCTGGGTGCTCAGTCCTCAGGGTGCTGGGTGCTCAGTGCTCAGGGTGCTCGGTGCTCAGTGCTCAGGGTGCTGGGTGCTCAGTACTCAGGGTGCTGGGTGCTCAGTGCTCGGGGTGCTGGGTGCTCAGTACTCAGGGTGCTGGGTGCTCACTGCTCAGGGTGCTGGGTGCTCAGTGCTCAGGGTGCTCGGTGCTTTGTACTCAGGGAGCTCGGTGCTCGGGGTGCTGGGTGCTCAGTGCTCGGGGTGCTGGGTGCTCAGTGCTCGGGGTGCTGGGTGCTCAGTGCTCGGGGTGCTGGGTGCTCAGTGCTCAGGGTGCTGGGTGCTCAGTGCTCGCGGTGCTGAGTGCTCAGTGCTCGGGGTGCTCGGTGCTCAGTGCTCAGGTTGCTGGGTGCTCAGTGCTCAGGGTGCTGGGTGCTCAGTACTCAGGGTGCTGGGTGCTCGGTGCTCAGTACGCTGGGTGCTCAGTACTCAGGGTGCTGGCTGCTGAGTACTCAGGGTGCTCGGTGCTCAGTACTCAGGGTGCTGGGTGCTCAGTGCTCGGGGTGCTGGGTGCTCATTACTCAGGGTGCTGGGTGCTCAGTACTCAGGGTGCTCAGTGCTCGGGGTGCTGGGTGCTCAGTACTCAGGGTGCTGGGTGCTCAGTGCTCGGGGTGCTGGGTGCTCAGTGCTCAGGGTGCTGGGTGCTCAGTGATCGGGGTGCTGGGTGCTCAGTACTCAGGATGCTCAGTGCTCGGGGAGTTCGGTGCTCAGTACTCAGGGTGCTGGTTGCTCAGTACTCAGTGCTCTGGGTCCTGGGTGCTCCGTGCTCGGGGTGCTGGGTGCTCAGTGCTCTGGGTGCTTAGTGCTCAGTACTAAGGGTGCTGGGTGCTCAGTACTCAGGGTGCTCAGTGCTCTGGGTGCTGGGTCCTCAGTACTCAGGGTGCTGGGTGCTCAGTACTCAGGGTGCTGGGTGCTCATTCTCGGGGTGCTGGGTGCTCAGTGCTCGGGGTGCTGGGTGCTCAGTACTCAGGGTGCTGGGTGCTCAGTGCTTGGGGTGCTTGGTGCTCAGTACTAAGGGTGCTGGGGGCTCAGTATTCAGGGTGCTGGGTGCTCAGTGCTCGGGGTGCTGGGTGCACAGTGCCCAGGGTGCTGGGTGCTCAGTGCTCAGGGTGCTCAGTACTCAGGGTGCTGTGTGTTCAGTGCTCAGGGTGCTGGGAGCTCAGTGATCGGGGTGCTGGGTGCTCAGTACTCAGGGTGCTCAGTGCTCGGGGAGCTCGGTGCTCAGTACTCAGGGTGCTGGGTGCTCAGTACTCAGTGCTCGGGGTCCTGGGTGCTCCGTGCTCGGGGTGCTGGGTGCTAAGTGCTCTGGGTGCTTAGTGCTCAGTACTCAGGGTGCTGGGTGCTCAGTACTCAGGGTGCTCAGTGCTCGGGGTGCTGGGTGCTCAGTACTCAGGGTGCTGGGTGCTCAGTGCTCAGGGTCCTCGGTGCTCAGTACTCAGGGTGCTCAGTGCTCATTACTCAGCGTGCTTTGTGCTCAGTGCTCAGGGTGCTGGGTGCTCAGTACTCAGTGTGCTGGGTGCTCAGTACTCAGGGTGCTGGGGGCTCAGTACTCAGGGTGCTGGGTGCTCAGTACTCAGGGTGCTGGGTGCTCAGTACTCAGGGTGCTGGGTGCTCAGTACTCAGGGTGCTGGGGGCTCAGTACTCAGGGTGCTGGGTGCTCAGTACTCAGGGTGCTCGGTTCTCAGAACTCAGGGTGCTGGGTGCTCAGTGCTCGGGGTGCTTGGTGCTCAGTACTAAGGGTGCTGGGGGCTCAGTACTCAGGGTGCTGGGTGCTCAGTACTCAGGGTGATCTGTTCTCAGTACTCAGGGTGCTGGGTGCTCAGTGCTCGGGGTGCTGGGTGCACAGTGCCCAGGGTGCTGGGTGCTCAGTGCTCAGCGTGCTCAGTACTCAGGGTGCTGTGTGTTCAGTGCTCAGGGTACTGGGTGCTCAGTACTCAGGGTGCTTGGTGCTCAGTACTCAGGGTGCTGGGTGCTCAGTACTCGGGGTGCTGGGTGCTCAGTACTCGGGGTGCTGGGTGCACAGTGCTCAGGGTGCTGGGAGCTCAGTGCTCGGGGTGCTGGGTGCTCAGTGCTCAGGCTGCTGGCTGCTCAGTGCTCAGGGTGCTGGGTGCTCAGTACTCAGGGTGCTCAGTGCTCAGTACTCAGCGTGCAGGGTGCTCAGTCCTCAGGGTCCTCGGTGCTCAGTACTCAGGGTGCTCAGTGCACAGTACTCAGCGTACTTTGTGCTCAGTGCTCAGGGTGCTGGGTGCTCAGTACTCAGGGTGCTGGGTGCTCAGTACTCAGGGTGCTGGGTGCTCAGTACACAGGGTGCTTGGTGCTCAGTGCTCGGGGTGCTCGGTGATCAGTACTAAGAGTGCTGGGTGCTCAGTGCTCAGGGTACTGGGTACTCAGTACTCAGGGTGCTGGGTGCTCAGTGCTCAGTGTGCTGGGTGCTCAGTGCTCAGGGTGCTGGGTGCTCAGTGCTCGGGGTGCTGGGTGCTCAGTGCTCAGGGTGCTGGGTGCTCAGTGCTCAGTGCTCAGGGTGCTGGGTGCTCAGTGCTCAGGGTGCTGGGTGCTCAGTGCTAGGGGTGCTGGGTGCTCAGTGCTCGGGGTGCTGGGTGCTCAGTGCTCGGGGTGCTGGGTGCTCAGTACTCAGGGTGCTGGGTGCTCAGTACTCAGTGTGTTCGGTGTTCAGTACTCAGAGTGCTCAGTGCTCAGTACTCAGGGTGCTGGGTGCTCAGTGCTCGGGGTGCTGGGTGCTCAGTACTCGGGGTGCTGTGTGCTCAGTACTCAGGGTGCTGGGTGCTCAGTGCTCAGGGTGCTGGGTGCTCAGTACTCAGGTTGCTGAGTGCTCAGGGTGCTGGGTACTCAGTACTCAGGGTGCTGGGTGCTCAGTACTCAGGGTGCTGGGTGCTCAGTGCTCAGGGTGCTATGTGCTCAGTACTCAGGGTGCTGGGTGCTCAGTACTCAGGGTGCTGGGTGCTCAGTGCTCGGGGTGCTGGGTGCTCAGTGCTCGGTGTGCTGGGGGCTCAGTGCTCGCGGTGCTGGGTGCTCAGTGCTCGGGGCGCTGGGTGCTCTGTGCTCGGGGTGCTCGGAGCTCAGTACTCAGGGTGTTGGGTGCTCAGTGCTCGGGGTGCTCGGTGCTCAGTACTTAGGGTGCTGGGTGCTTAGTGCTCGGGGTGCTCGGTGCTCAGTAAGTTGGGTGCTCACTACTCAGGGTGCTGGGTGCTCAGTGCTCAGGGTGCTGGGTGCTCAGTGCTCAGGATGCTGGGTGCTCAGTGCTCAGGGTGCTGGGTGCTCAGTACTCAGGGTGCTGGGTGCATAGTGCTCGGGGTGCAGGTTGCTCAGTGCTCAGGGTGCTGGGTGCTCAGTGCTAAGGGTGCTGGGTGCTCAGTACTCGGGGTGCTGGGTGCTCAGTACTCAGGGTGCTGCGTGCTCAGTACTCAGGGTGCTGGGTGATCAGTACTCGGGTGCTGGGTGCTCAGTGCTCAGGGTGCTGGGTGCTCAGTGCTCGGGGTGCTGGGTGCTCAGTGCTCAGTACTCAGGGTGCTGGGTGCTCAGTGCTCGGGGTGCTGGGTTCTCAGTGCTCAGTACTCAGGGTGCTTGGTGCTCAGTGCTCAGGGTGCTGGGTGCTCAGTGCTCAGGGTGCTGGGTGCTCAGTGCTCAGGGTGCTGGGTACTCAGTGCTCAGGGAGCTGGGTACTCAGTGCTCGGGGTGCTGGGTGCTCAGTACTCAGGGTGCTGGGTGCTCAGTACTCAGGGTGCTGGGTGATCAGTACTCGGGTGCTGGGTGCTCGGTGCTCAGGGTGCTGGGTGCTCAGTGCTCGGGGTGCTGGGTGCTCATTGCTCAGTACTCAGAGTGCTGGGTGCTCAGTGCTCGGGGTGCTGGGTGCTCAGTGCTCAGTACTCAGGGTGCTGGGTGCTCAGTGCTCAGGGTGCTCAGTGCTCAGTACTCAGGGTGCTCAGTGCTCAGTGTGCTGTGTGCTCAGTGCTCGGGGTGCTGGGTGCTCAGTCCTCAGGGTGCTGGGTGCTCAGTGCTCAGGGTGCTCGGTGCTCAGTGCTCAGGGTGCTGGGTGCTCAGTACTCAGAGTGCTGGGTGCTCAGTGCTCGGGGTCCTGGGTGCTCAGTACTCAGGGTGCTGGGTGCTCACTGCTCAGGGTGCTGGGTGCTCAGTGCTCAGGGTGCTGGGTGCTCAGTGCTCGGGGTGCTGGGTGCTCAGTGCTCGGGGTGCTGGGTGCTCAGTACTCGGGGTGCTCGGTGCTCAGTACTCGGGGTGCTGGGTGCTCAGTGCTCGGGGTGCTGGGTGCTCAGTGCTCGGGGTGCTGGGTGCTCAGTGCTCGGGGTGCTGGGTGCTCAGTGCTCGGGGTGCTGGGTGCTCAGTGCTCGGGGTGCTGGGTGCTCAGTACTCAGGGTGCTCGGTGCTCAGTACTCGGGTTGCTGGGTGCTCAGTACTCAGGGTGCTGGGTGCTCAGTGCTCGGGGTGCTGGGTGCTCAGTGCTCAGTACTCAGGGTGCTGGCTGCTGAGTACTCAGGGTGCTCGGTGCTCAGTACTCAGGGTGCTTGGTGCTCAGTGCTCGCGGTGCTGGGTGCTAAGTACTCAGGGTGCTGGGTGCTCAGTACTCAGGGTGCTCAGTGCTCGGGGTGCTGGGTGCTCAGTACTCAGGGTGCTGGGTGCTCAGTGCTCGGGGTGCTGGGTGCTCAGTGCTCGCGGTGCTGGGTGCTCATTACTCAGGGTGCTGGGTGCTCAGTGATCGGGGTGCTGGGTGCTCAGTACTCAGGGTGCTCAGTGCTCGGGGAGCTCGGTGCTCAGTACTCAGGGTGCTGGGTGCTCAGTACTCAGTGCTCGGGGTCCTGGGTGCTCCGTGCTCGGGGTGCTGGGTGCTCAGTGCTCTGGGTGCTTAGTGCTCAGTACTAAGGGTGCTGGGTGCTCAGTACTCAGGGTGCTCAGTGCTCGGGGTGCTGGGTGCTCAGTACTCAGGGTGCTGTGTGCTCAGTACTCAGGGTGCTGGGTGCTCATTCTCGGGGTGCTGGGTGCTCAGTGCTCGGGGTGCTGGGTGCTCAGTACTCAGGGTGCTGGGTGCTCAGTGCTCGGGGTGCTTGGTGCTCAGTACTAAGGGTGCTGGGGGCTCAGTACTCAGGGTGCTGGGTGCTCAGTACTCAGGGTGATCTGTTCTCAGTACTCAGGGTGCTGGGTGCTCAGTGCTCGGGGTGCTGGGTGCACAGTGCCCAGGGTGCTGGGTGCTCAGTGCTCAGCGTGCTCAGTACTCAGGGTGCTGTGTGTTCAGTGCTCAGGGTGCTGGGTGCTCAGTGATCGGTGTGCTGGGTGCTCAGTACTCAGGGTGCTCAGTGCTCGGGGAGCTCGGTGCTCAGTACTCAGGGTGCTGGGTGCTCAGTACTCAGTGCTCGGGGTCCTGGGTGCTCCGTGCTCGGGTTGCTGGGTGCTCAGTCCTCTGGGTGCTTAGTGCTCAGTACTCAGGGTGCTGGGTGCTCAGTACTCAGGGTGCTCAGTGCTCGGGGTGCTGGGTGCTCAGTACTCAGGGTGCTGGGTGCTCAGTACTCAGGGTGCTGGGTGCTCAGTGCTCAGGGTCCTCGGTGCTCAGTACTCAGGGTGCTCAGTGCTCATTACTCAGCGTGCTTTGGGTTCAGTGCTCAGGGTGCTGGGTGCTCAGTACTCAGTGTGCTGGGTGCTCAGTACTCAGGGTGCTGGGGGCTCAGTACTCAGGGTGCTGGGTGCTCAGTACTCAGGGTGCTGGGTGCTCAGTACTCAGGGTGCTGGGTGCTCAGTACTCAGGGTGCTGGGGGCTCAGTACTCAGGGTGCTGGGTGCTCAGTACTCAGGGTGCTCGGTTCTCAGTACTCAGGGTGCTGGGTGCTCAGTGCTCGGGGTGCTTGGTGCTCAGTACTAAGGGTGCTGGGGGCTCAGTACTCAGGGTGCTGGGTGCTCAGTACTCAGGGTGATCTGTTCTCAGTACTCAGGGTGCTGGGTGCTCAGTGCTCGGGGTGCTGGGTGCACAGTGCCCAGGGTGCTGGGTGCTCAGTGCTCAGCGTGCTCAGTACTCAGGGTGCTGTGTGTTCAGTGCTCACGGTACTGGGTGCTCAGTACTCAGGGTGCTTGGTGCTCAGTACTCAGGGTGCTGGGTGCTCAGTACTCGGGGTGCTGGGTGCTCAGTACTCGGGGTGCTGGGTGCACAGTGCTCAGGGTGCTGGGTGCTCAGTGCTCGGGGTGCTGGGTGCTCAGTGCTCAGGCTGCTGGCTGCTCAGTGCTCTGGGTGCTGGGTGCTCAGTACTCAGGGTGCTCAGTGCTCAGTACACAGCGTGCTGGGTGCTCAGTCCTCAGGGTCCTCGGTGCTCAGTACTCAGGGTGCTCAGTGCTCAGTACTCAGCGTGCTTTGTGCTCAGTGCTCAGGGTGCTGGGTGCTCAGTACTCAGGGTGCTGGGTGCTCAGTACTCAGGGTGCTGGGTGCTCAGTACTCAGGGTGCTGGGTGCTCAGTGCTCGGGGTGCTCGGTGATCAGTACTAAGAGTGCTGGGTGCTCAGTGCTCAGGGTACCTGGTACTCAGTACTCAGGGTGCTGGGTGCTCAGTGCTCAGGGTGCTGGTTGCTCAGTGCCCAGGGTGCTGGGTGCTCAGTGCTCGGGGTGCTGGGTGCTCAGTGCTCAGGGTGCTGGGTGCTCAGTGCTCAGTGCTCAGTGTGCTGGGTGCTCAGTGCTCAGGGTGCTGGGTGCTCAGTGCTAGGGGTGCTGGGTGCTCAGTGCTCGGGGTGCTGGGTGCTCAGTGCTCGGGGTGCTGGGTGCTCAGTACTCAGGGTGCTGGGTGCTCAGTACTCAGTGTGTTCGGTGCTCAGTACTCAGTGTGCTCAGTGCTCAGTACTCAGGGTGCTGGGTGCTCAGTGCTCGGGGTTCTGGGTGCTCAGTACTCGGGGTACTGTGTGCTCAGTACTCAGGGTGCTGGGTGCTCAGTGCTCAGGGTGCTGGGTGCTCAGTACTCAGTGTGCTGGGTGCTCAGTACTTAGGGGGCTCGGTCCTCAGTACTCAGGTTGCTGAGTGCTCAGGGTGCTGGGTACTCAGTACTCAGGGTGCTGGGTGCTCAGTACTCAGGGTGCTGGGTGCTCAGTGCTCAGGGTTCTGGTTGCTCAGTACTCAGGGTGCTGGGTGCTCAGTACTCAGGGTGCTGGGTGCTCAGTGCTCGGGGTGCTGGGTGCTCAGTGCTCGGGGTGCTGGGGGCTCAGTGCTCGGGGTGCTGGGTGCTCAGTGCTCGGGGCGCTGGGTGCTCTGTGCTCGGGGTGCTCGGAGCTCAGTACTCAGGGTGCTGGGTGCTCAGTCCTCGGGGTGCTCGGTGCTCAGTACTCAGGGTGCTGGGTGCTTAGTGCTCGGGGTAATCGGTGCTCAGTAAGTTGGGTGCTCACTACTCAGGGTGCTGGGTGCTCAGTGCTCAGGGTGCTGGGTGCTCAGTGCTCAGGATGCTGGGTGCTCAGTGCTCAGGGTGCTGGGTGCTCAGTACTCAGGGTGCTGGGTGCACAGTGCTCGGGGTGCAGGTTACTCAGTGCTCAGGGTGCTGGGTGCTCAGTGCTCAGGGTGTTGGGTGCTCAGTACTCGGGGTGCTGGGTGCTCAGTACTCAGGGTACTGCGTGCTCAGTACTCAGGGTGCTGGGTGATCAGTACTCGGGTGCTGGGTGCTCAGTGCTCAGGGTGCTGGGTGCTCAGTGCTCGGGGTGCTGGGTGCTCAGTGCTCAGTACTCAGGGTGCTGGGTGCTCAGTGCTCAGGGTGCTGGGTACTCAGTGCTCAGGGTGCTTGGTGCTCAGTGCTCAGGGTGCTGGGTGCTCAGTGCTCAGGGTGCTGGGTACTCAGTGCTCAGGGTGCTCGGTGGTCAGTACTCGGGGTGCTGGGAGCTCAGTGCTCGGGGTGCTGGGTGCTCAGTGCTCAGTACTCAGGGTGCTGGGTGCTCAGTGCTCGGGGTGCTGGGTGCTCAGTACTCAGGGTGCTGGGTGCTGAGTGCTCGGGGTGCTGAGTGCTCAGTGCTCATGGTGCTGGGTGCTCAGTGATCGGGTTTCTGGGTGCTCAGTACTCAGGGTGCTCAGTGCTCGGGGAGCTCGGTGCTCAATACTCAGGGTGCTGGGTGCTCAGTACTCAGTGCTCGGGGTCCTGGGTGCTCCGTGCTCGGGGTGCTGGGTGCTCAGTGCTCTGGGTGCTTAGTGCTCAGTACTCAGGGTGCTGGGTGCTCAGTACTCAGGGTGCTCAGTGCTCGGGGTGCTGGGTGCTCAGTACTCAGGGTGCTGGGTGCTCAGTACTCAGGGTGCTGGGTGCTCAGTGCTCAGGGTCCTCGGTGCTCAGTACTCAGGGTGCTCAGTGCTCATTACTCAGCGTGCTTTGTGCTCAGTGCTCAGGGTGCCGGGTGCTCAGTACTCAGTGTGCTGGGTGCTCAGTACTCAGGGTGCTGGGGGCTCAGTACTCAGGGTTCTGGGTGCTCAGTACTCAGGGTGCTGGGTGCTCAGTACTCAGGGTGCTGGGTGCTCAGTACTCAGGGTGCTGGGGGCTCAGTACTCAGGGTGCTGGGTGCTCAGTAGTCAGGGTGCTCGGTTCTCAGTACTCAGGGTGCTTGGTGCTCATTCTCGGGGTGCTGGGTGCTCAGTGCTCGGGGTGCTTGGTGCTCAGTACTAAGGGTACTGGGGGCTCAGTACTCAGGGTGCTGGGTGCTCAGTACTCAGGGTGATCTGTTCTCAGTACTCAGGGTGCTGGGTGCTCAGTGCTCGGGGTGCTGGGTGCACAGTGCCCAGGGTGCTGGGTGCTCAGTGCTCAGGGTGCTCAGTACTCAGGGTGCTGTGTGTTCAGTGCTCAGGGTACTGGGTGCTCAGTACTCAGGGTGCTTGGTGCTCAGTACTCAGGGTGCTGGGTGCTCAGTACTCGGGGTGCTGGGTGCTCAGTACTCGGGGTGCTGGGTGCACAGTGCTCAGGGTGCTGGGTGCTCAGTGCTCGGGGTGCTGGGTGCTCAGTGCTCAGGCTGCTGGCTGCCCAGTGCTCAGGGTGCTGGGTGCTCAGTACTCAGGGTGCTCAGTACTCAGCGTGCTGGGTGCTCAGTCCTCAGGGTCCTCGGTGCTCAGTACTCAGGGTGCTCAGTGCTCAGTACTCAGCGTGCTTTGTGCTCAGTGCTCAGGGTGCTGGGTGCTCAGTACTCAGGGTGCTGGGTGCTCAGTACTCAGGGTGCTGGGTGCTCAGTACTCAGGGTGCTGGGTGCTCAGTGCTCGGGGTGCTCGGTGATCAGTACTAAGAGTGCTGGGTGCTCAGTGCTCAGGGTACTGGGTACTCAGTACGCAGGGTGCTGGGTGCTCAGTGCTCAGGTTGCTGGGTGCTCAGTCCTCAGGGTGCTGGGTGCTCAGTGCTCGGGGTGCTGGGTGCTCAGTGCTCAGGGTGCTGGGTGCTCAGTGCTCAGTGCTCAGGGTGCTGGATGCTCAGTGCTCAGGGTGCTGGGTGCTCAGTGCTCGGGGTGCTGGGTGCTCAGTGCTCGGGGTGCTGGGTGCTCAGTGCTCGGGGTGCTGGGTGCTCAGTACTCAGGGTGCTGGGTGCTCAGTACTCAGTGTGTTCGGTGCTCAGTACTCAGGGTGCTCAGTGCTCAGTACTCAGTGTGCTGGGTGCTCAGTGCTCGGGGTGCTGGGTGCTCAGTACTTGGGGAGCTGGGTGCTCAGTACTCAGGGTGCTGGGTGCTCAGTGCTCAGGGTGCTGGGTGCTCAGTACTCAGGGTGCTGGGTGCTCAGTGCTCGGGGTGCTCGGTGCTCAGTACTCAGGGTGCTGGGTGCTCAGTGCTCGGGGTGCTCGGTGCTCAGTACGTTGGGTGCTCACTACTCAGGGTGCTGGGTTCTCAGTGCTCAGGGTGCTGGGTGCTCGGTGCTCAGGGTGCTGGGTGCTCAGTACTCAGGGTGCTGGGTGCTCGGTGCTCGGGGTGCTGGGTGCTCAGTGCTCGGGGTGCTGGGTGCACAGTGCCCAGGGTGCTGGGTGCTCAGTGCTCAGCGTGCTCAGTACTCAGGGTGCTGTGTGTTCAGTGCTCAGGGTACTGGGTGCTCAGTACTCAGGGTGCTTGGTGCTCAGTACTCAGGGTGCTGGGTGCTCAGTACTCGGGGTGCTGGGTGCTCAGTACTCGGGGTGCTGGGTGCACAGTGCTCAGGGTGCTGGGTGCTCAGTGCTCGGGGTGCTGGGTGCTCAGTGCTCAGGCTGCTGGCTGCTCAGTGCTCTGGGTGCTGGGTGCTCAGTACTCAGGGTGCTCAGTGCTCAGTACACAGCGTGCTGGGTGCTCAGTCCTCAGGGTCCTCGGTGCTCAGTACTCAGGGTGCTCAGTGCTCAGTACTCAGCGTGCTTTGTGCTCAGTGCTCAGGGTGCTGGGTGCTCAGTACTCAGGGTGCTGGGTGCTCAGTACTCAGGGTGCTGGGTGCTCAGTACTCAGGGTGCTGGGTGCTCAGTGCTCGGGGTGCTCGGTGATCAGTACTAAGAGTGCTGGGTGCTCAGTTCTCAGGGTACCTGGTACTCAGTACTCAGGGTGCTGGGTGCTCAGTGCTCAGGGTGCTGGGTGCTCAGTGCCCAGGGTGCTGGGTGCTCAGTGCTCGGGGTGCTGGGTGCTCAGTGCTCAGGGTGCTGGGTGCTCAGTGCTCAGTGCTCAGGGTGCTGGGTGCTCAGTGCTCAGGGTGCTGGGTGCTCAGTGCTAGGGGTGCTGGGTGCTCAGTGCTCGGGGTGCTGGGTGCTCAGTGCTCGGGGTGCTGGGTGCTCAGTACTCAGGGTGCTGGGTGCTCAGTACTCAGTGTGTTCGGTGCTCAGTACTCAGGGTGCTCAGTGCTCAGTACTCAGGGTGCTGGGTGCTCAGTGCTCGGGGTGCTGGGTGCTCAGTACTCGGGGTACTGTGTGCTCAGTACTCAGGGTGCTGGGTGCTCAGTGCTCAGGGTGCTGCGTGCTCAGTACTCAGTGTGCTGGGTGCTCAGTACTTAGGGTGCTCGGTCCTCAGTACTCAGGTTGCTGAGTGCTCAGGGTGCTGGGCACTCAGTACTCAGGGTGCTGGGTGCTCAGTACTCAGGGTGCTGGGTGCTCAGTGCTCAGGGTGCTGGTTGCTCAGTACTCAGGGTGCTGGGTGCTCAGTACTCAGGTTGCTGGGTGCTCAGTGCTCGGGGTGCTGGGTGCTCAGTGCTCGGGGTGCTGGGGGCTCAGTGCTCGGGGTGCTGGGTGCTCAGTGCTCGGGGCGCTGGGTGCTCTGTGCTCGGGGTGCTCGGAGCTCAGTACTCAGGGTGCTGGGTGCTCAGTCCTCGGGGTGCTCGGTGCTCAGTACTCAGGGTGCAGGGTGCTTAGTGCTCGGGGTAATCGGTGCTCAGTAAGTTGGGTGCTCACTACTCAGGGTGCTGGGTGCTCAGTGCTCAGGGTGCTGGGTGCTCAGTGCTCAGGATGCTGGGTGCTCAGTGCTCAGGGTGCTGGGTGCTCAGTACTCAGGGTGCTGGGTGCACAGTGCTCGGGGTGCAGGTTACTCAGTGCTCAGGGTGCTGGGTGCTCAGTGCTCAGGGTGTTGGGTGCTCAGTACTCGGGGTGCTGGGTGCTCAGTACTCAGGGTGCTGCGTGCTCAGTACTCAGGGTGCTGGGTGATCAGTACTCGGGTGCTGGGTGCTCAGTGCTCAGGGTGCTGGGTGCTCAGTGCTCGGGGTGCTGGGTGGTCAGTGCTCAGTACTCAGGGTGCTGGGTGCTCAGTGCTCAGGGTGCTAGGTACTCAGTGCTCAGGGTGCTGGGTGCTCAGTGCTCAGGGTGCTGGGTGCTCAGTGCTCAGGGTGCTGGGTACTCAGTGCTCAGGGTGCTCGGTGGTCAGTACTCGGGGTGCTGGGAGCTCAGTGCTCGGGGTGCTGGGTGCTCAGTGCTCAGTACTCAGGGTGCTGGGTGCTCAGTGCTCGGGGTGCTGGGTGCTCAGTACTCAGGGTGCTGGGTGCTGAGTGCTCGGGGTGCTGAGTGCTCAGTGCTCATGGTGCTGGGTGCTCAGTGATCGGGTTTCTGGGTGCTCAGTACTCAGGGTGCTCAGTGCTCGGGGAGCTCGGTGCTCAATACTCAGGGTGCTGGGTGCTCAGTACTCAGTGCTCGGGGTCCTGGGTGCTCCGTGCTCGGGGTGCTGGGTGCTCAGTGCTCTGGGTGCTTAGTGCTCAGTACTCAGGGTGCTGGGTGCTCAGTACTCAGGGTGCTCAGTGCTCGGGGTGCTGGGTGCTCAGTACTCAGGGTGCTGGGTGCTCAGTACTCTGGGTGCTGGGTGCTCAGTGCTCAGGGTCCTCGGTGCTCAGTACTCAGGGTGCTCAGTGCTCATTACTCAGCGTGTTTTGTGCTCAGTGCTCAGGGTGCTGGGTGCTCAGTACTCAGTGTGCTGGGTGCTCAGTACTCAGGGTGCTGGGGGCTCAGTACTCAGGGTTCTGGGTGCTCAGTACTCAGGGTGCTGGGTGCTCAGTACTCAGGGTGCTGGGTGCTCAGTACTCAGGGTGCTGGGGGCTCAGTACTCAGGGTGCTGGGTGCTCAGTAGTCAGGGTGCTCGGTTCTCAGTACTCAGGGTGCTTGGTGCTCATTCTCGGGGTGCTGGGTGCTCAGTGCTCGGGGTGCTTGGTGCTCAGTACTAAGGGTACTGGGGGCTCAGTACTCAGGGTGCTGGGTGCTCAGTACTCAGGGTGATCTGTTCTCAGTACTCAGGGTGCTGGGTGCTCAGTGCTCGGGGTGCTGGGTGCACAGTGCCCAGGGTGCTGGGTGCTCAGTGCTCAGGGTACTGGGTGCTCAGTACTCAGGGTGCTTGGTGCTCAGTACTCAGGGTGCTGGGTGCTCAGTACTCGGGGTGCTGGGTGCTCAGTACTCGGGGTGCTGGATGCACAGTGCTCAGGGTGCTGGGTGCACAGTGCTCAGGTTGCTGGGTGCTCAGTCCTCAGGGTGCTGGGTGCTCAGTGCTCCGTTTGCTGGGTGCTCAGTGCTCAGGGTGCTGGGTTCTCAGTGCTCAGTGCTCAGGGTGCTGGGTGCTCAGTGCTCAGGGTGCTGGGTGCTCAGTGCTCGGGGTGCTGGGTGCTCAGTGCTCGGGGTGCTGGGTGCTCAGTGCTCGGGGTGCTGGGTGCTCAGTACTCAGGGTGCTGGGTGCTCAGTACTCAGTGTGTTCGGTGCTCAGTACTCAGGGTGCTCAGTGCTCAGTACTCAGTGTGCTGGGTGCTCAGTGCTCGGGGTGCTGGGTGCTCAGTACTTGGGGAGCTGGGTGCTCAGTACTCAGGGTGCTGGGTGCTCAGTGCTCAGGGTGCTGGGTGCTCAGTACTCAGGGTGCTGGGTGCTCAGTGCTCGGGGTGCTCGGTGCTCAGTACTCAGGGTGCTGGGTGCTCAGTGCTCGGGGTGCTCGGTGCTCAGTACTCAGGGTGCTGGGTGCTTAGTGCTCGGGGTGCTCGGTGCTGAGTAAGTTGGGTGCTCACTACTCAGGGTGCTGGGTGCTCAGTGCTCAGGTTGCTGGGTGCTCAGTGCTCAGGATGCTGGGTGCTCAGTGCTCAGGGTGCTGGGTGCTCAGTACTCAGGGTGCTGGGTGCACAGTGCTCGGGGTGCAGGTTGCTAAGTGCTCAGGGTGCTGGGTGCTCAGTTCTCAGGGTGCTGGGTGCTCAGTACTCGGGGTGCTGGGTGCTCAGTACTCAGGGTGCTGCGTGCTCAGTACTCAGGGTGCTGTGTGATCAGTACTCGGGTGCTGGGTGCTCAGTGCTCAGGGTGCTGGGTGCTCAGTGCTCGGGGTGCTGGGTGCTCATTGCTCAGTACTCAGGGTGCTGGGTGCTCAGTGCTCGGGGTGCTGGGTGCTCAGTGCTCTGTACTCAGGGTGCTGGGTGCTCAGTGCTCAGGGTGCTCAGTGCTCAGTACTCAGGGTGCTCAGTGCTCAGTGTGCTGTGTGCTCAGTGCTCGGGGTGCTGGGTGCTCAGTCCTCAGGGTGCTGGGTGCTCAGTGCTCAGGGTGCTCGGTGCTCAGTGCTCAGGGTGCTGGGTGCTCAGTACTCAGGGTGCTGGGTGCTCAGTGCTCGGGGTGCTGGGTGCTCAGTACTCAGGGTGCTGGGTGCTCACTGCTCAGGGTGCTGGTTGCTCAGTGCTCAGGGTGCTCGGTGCTTTGTACTCAGGGTGCTCGGTGCTCGGGGTGCTGGGAGCTCAGTGCTCGGGGTGCTGGGTGCTCAGTGCTCGGGGTGCTGGGTGCTCAGTGCTCGGGGTGCTGGGTGCTCAGTGCTCAGGGTGCTGGGTGCTCAGTGCTCGGGGTGCTGGGTGCTCAGTACTCGGGGTGCTCGGTGCTCAGTACTCAGGTTGCTGGGGGCTCAGTGCTCAGGGTGCTGGGTGCTCAGTGCTCGGGGTGCTGGGTGCTCAGTGCTCGCGGTGCTGGGTGCTCATTACTCAGGGTGCTGGGTGCTCAGTGATCGGTGTGCTGGGTGCTCAGTACTCAGGGTGCTCAGTGCTCGGGGAGCTCGGTGCTCAGTACTCAGGGTGCTGGGTGCTCATTCTCGGGGTGCTGGGTGCTCAGTGCTCGGGGTGCTGGGTGCTCAGTACTCAGGGTGCTGGGTGCTCAGTGCTCGGGGTGCTTGGTGCTCAGTACTAAGGGTGCTGGGGGCTCAGTACTCAGGGTGCTGGGTGCTCAGTACTCAGGTTGATCTGTTCTCAGTACTCAGGGTGCTGGGTGCTCAGTGCTCGGGGTGCTGGGTGCACAGTGCCCAGGGTGCTGGGTGCTCACTGCTCAGCGTGCTCAGTACTCAGGGTGCTGTGTGTTCAGTGCTCAGGTTGCTGGGTGCTCAGTGTTCGGGGTGCTGGGTGCTCAGTACTCAGGGTGCTCAGTGCTCGGGGAGCTCGGTGCTCAGTACTCAGGGTGCTGGGTGCTCAGTACTCAGTGCTCGGGGTCCTGGGTGCTCCGTGCTCGGGGTGCTGGGTGCTCAGTCCTCTGGGTGCTTAGTGCTCAGTACTCAGGGTGCTGGGTGCTCAGTACTCAGGGTGCTCAGTGCTCGGGGTGCTGGGTGCTCAGTACTCAGGGTGCTGGGTGCTCAGTACTCAGGGTGCTGGGTGCTCAGTGCTCAGGGTCCTCGGTGCTCAGTACTCAGTGTGCTCAGTGCTCATTACTCAGCGTGCTTTGTGTTCAGTGCTCAGGGTGCTGGGTGCTCAGTACTCAGTGTGCTGGGTGCTCAGTACTCAGGGTGCTGGGGGCTCAGTACTCAGGGTGCTGGGTGCTCAGTACTCAGGGTGCTGGGTGCTCAGTACTCAGGGTGCTGGGTGCTCAGTACTCAGGGTGCTGGGGGCTCAGTACTCAGGGTGCTGGGTGCTCAGTGCTCGGGGTGCTTGGTGCTCAGTACTAAGGGTGCTGGGGGCTCAGTACTCAGGGTGCTGGGTGCTCAGTACTCAGGGTGATCTGTTCTCAGTACTCAGGGTGCTGGGTGCTCAGTGCTCGGGGTGCTGGGTGCACAGTGCCCAGGGTGCTGGGTGCTCAGTGCTCAGCGTGCTCAGTACTCAGGGTGCTGTGTGTTCAGTGCTCAGGGTACTGGGTGCTCAGTACTCAGGGTGCTTGGTGCTCAGTACTCAGGGTGCTGGGTGCTCAGTACTCGGGGTGCTGGGTGCTCAGTACTCGGGGTGCTGGGTGCACAGTGCTCAGGGTGCTGGGTGCTCAGTGCTCGGGGTGCTGGGTGCTCAGTGCTCAGGCTGCTGACTGCTCAGTGCTCTGGGTGCTGGGTGCTCAGTACTCAGGGTGCTCAGTGCTCAGTACTCAGCGTGCTGGGTGCTCAGTCCACAGGGTCCTCGGTGCTCAGTACTCAGGGTGCTCAGTGCTCAGTACTCAGCGTGCTTTGTGCTCAGTGCTCAGGGTGCTGGGTGCTCAGTACTCAGGGTGCTGGGTGCTCAGTACTCAGGGTGCTGGGTGCTCAGTACTCAGGGTGCTGGGTGCTCAGTGCTCGGGGTGCTCGGTGATCAGTACTAAGAGTGCTGGGTCCTCAGTGCTCAGGGTACTGGGTACTCAGTACTCAGGGTGCTGGGTGCTCAGTGCTCAGGGTGCTGGGTGCTCAGTGCCCAGGGTGCTGGGTGCTCAGAGCTCGGGGTGCTGGGTGCTCAGTGCTCAGGGTGCTGGGTGCTCAGTGCTCAGTGCTCAGGGTGCTGGGTGGTCAGTGCTCAGGGTGCTGGGTGCTCAGTGCTAGGGGTGCTGGGTGCTCAGTGCTCGGGGTGCTGGGTGCTCAGTGCTCGGGGTGCTGGGTGCTCAGTACTCAGGGTGCTGGGTGCTCAGTACTCAGTGTGTTCGGTGCTCAGTACTCAGGGTGCTCAGTGCTCAGTACTCAGGGTGCTGGGTGCTCAGTGCTCGGGGTGCTGGGTGCTCAGTACTCGGGGTACTCTGTGCTCAGTACTCAGGGTGCTGGGTGCTCAGTGCTCAGGGTGCTGGGTGCTCAGTACTCAGGGTGCTGGGTGCTCAGTACTTAGGGGGCTCGGTCCTCAGTACTCAGGTTACTGAGTGCTCAGGGTGCTGGGTGCTCAGTGCTCATGGTGCTCAGTGCTCAGTACTCAGGGTGCTCAGTGCTCAGTACTCAGGGTGCTGGGTGCTCAGTACTCAGGGTGCTGGGTGCTCAGTGCTCAGGGTGCTGGGTGCTCAGTACTCAGGGTGCTGGGTGCTCAGTACTCAGGGTGCTGGGTGCTCAGTGCTCGGGGTGCTGGGTGCTCAGTGCTCGGGGTGCTGGGGGCTCAGTGCTTGGGGTGCTGGGTGCTCAGTGCTCGGGGCGCTGGGTGCTCTGTGCTCGGGGTGCTCGGAGCTCAGTACTCAGGGTGCTGGGTGCTCAGTCCTCAGGGTGCTCGGTGCTCAGTACTCAGGGTGCTGGGTGCTTAGTGCTCGGGGTGCTCGGTGCTCAGTAAGTTGGGTGCTCACTACTCAGGGTGCTGGGTGCTCAGTGCTCAGGGTGCTGGGTGCTCAGTGCTCAGGATGCTGGGTGCTCAGTGCTCAGGGTGCTGGGTGCTCAGTACTCAGGGTGCTGGGTTCACAGTTCTCGGGGTGCAGGTTGCTCAGTGCTCAGGGTGCTGGGTGCTCAGTGCTCAGGGTGTTGGGTGCTCAGTACTCGGGGTGCTGGGTGCTCAGTACTCAGGGTGCTGCGTGTTCAGTACTCAGGGTGCTGGGTGATCAGTACTCGGGTGCTGGGTGCTCAGTGCTCAGGGTGCTGGGTGCTCAGTGCTCGGGGTGCTGGGTGCTCAGTACTCAGGGTGCTGCGTGCTCAGTACTCAGGGGGCTGGGTGATCAGTACTCGGGTGCTGGGTGCTCAGTGCTCAGGGTGCTGGATGCTCAGTGCTCGGGGTGCTGGGTGCTCATTGCTCAGTACTCAGGGTGCTGGGTGCTCAGTGCTCGGGGTGCTGGGTGCTCAGTGCTCAGTACTCAGGGTGCTGGGTGCTCAGTGCTCAGGGTGCTGGGTACTCAGTGCTCAGGGTGCTGGGCGCTCAGTGCTTAGTACTCAGGGTGCTGGGTGCTCAGTACTCCGGGTGCTGGGTGATCAGTGCTCAGGGTGCTGGGTACTCAGTGCTCAGGGTGCTCGGTGGTCAGTACTCGGGGTGCTGGGAGCACAGTGCTCGGGGTGCTGGGTGCTCAGTGCTCAGTACTCAGGGTGCTGGGTGCTCAGTGCTCGGGGTGCTGGGTGCTCAGTACTCAGGGTGCTGGGTGCTGAGTGCTCGGGGTGCTGGGTGCTCAGTGATCGGGGTGCTGGGTGCTCAGTACTCAGGGTGCTCAGTGCTCGGGGAGCTCGGTGCTCAGTACTCAGGGTGCTGGGTGCTCAGTACTCAGTGCTCGGGGTCCTGGGTGCTCCGTGCTCGGGGTGCTGTGTGCTCAGTGCTCTGGGTGCTTAGTGCTCAGTACTCAGGGTGCTGGGTGCTCAGTACTCAGGGTGCTCAGTGCTCGGGGTGCTGGGTGCACAGTACTCAGGGTGCTGGGTGCTCAGTACTCAGGGTGCTGGGTGCTCAGTGCTCAGGGTCCTCGGTGCTCAGTACTCAGGGTGCTCAGTGCTCATTACTCAGCGTGCTTTGTGCTCAGTGCTCAGGGTGCTGGGTGCTCAGTACTCAGTGTGCTGGGTGCTCAGTACTCAGGGTGCTGGGGGCTCAGTACTCAGGGTTCTGGGTGCTCAGTACTCAGGGTGCAGGGTGCTCAGTACTCAGGGTGCTGGGTGCTCAGTACTCAGGGTGCTGGGTGCTCAGTACTCAGGGTGCTGGGTGCTCAGTAGTCAGGGTGCTCGGTTCTCAGTACTCAGGGTGCTGGGTGTTCATTCTCGGGGTGCTGGGTGCTCAGTGCTCGGGGTGCTTGGTGCTCAGTACTAAGGGTGCTGGGGGCTCAGTACTCAGGGTGCTGGGTGCTCAGTACTCAGGGTGAAATGTTCTCAGTACTCAGGGTGCTGGGTGCTCAGTGCTCGGGGTGCTGGGTGCACAGTGCCCAGGGTGCTGGGTGCTCAGTGCTCAGGGTGCTCAGTACTCAGGGTGCTGTGTGTTCAGTGCTCAGGGTACTGGGTGCTCAGTACTCAGGGTGCTTGGTGCTCAGTACTCAGGGTGCTGGGTGCTCAGTACTCGGGGTGCTGGGTGCTCAGTACTCGGGGTTCTGGGTGCACAGTGCTCAGGGTGCTGGGTGCTCAGTGCTCGGGGTGCTGGGTGCTTAGTGCTCAGGCTGCTGGCTGCTCAGTGCTCAGGGTGCTGGGTGCTCAGTACTCAGGGTGCTCAGTGCTCAGTACTCAGCGTGCTGGGTGCTCAGTCCTCAGGGTCCTCGGTGCTCAGTACTCAGGGTGCTCAGTGCTCAGTACTCAGCGTGCTTTGTGCTCAGTGCTCAGGGTGCTGGGTGCTCAGTACTCAGGGTGCTGGGTGCTCAGTACTCAGGGTGCTGGGTGCTCAGTACTCAGGGTGCTGGGTGCTCAGTGCTCGGGGTGCTCGGTGATCAGTACTAAGAGTGCTGGGTGCTCAGTGCTCAGGGTACTGGGTACTCAGTATGCAGGGTGCTGGGTGCTCAGTGCTCAGGTTGCTGGGTGCTCAGTCCTCAGGGTGCTGGGTGCTCAGTGCTCGGGGTCCTGGGTGCTCAGTGCTCAGGGTGCTGGGTGCTCAGTGCTCAGGGTGCTGGGTGCTCAGTGCTCAGGGTGCTGGGTGCTCAGTGCTCGGGGTGCTGGGTGCTCAGTGCTCGGGGTGCTGGGTGCTCAGTGCTCGGGGTGCTGGGTGCTCAGTGCTCAGGGAGCTGGGTGCTCAGTACTCAGTGTGTTCGGTGCTCAGTACTCAGGGTGCTCAGTGCTCAGTACTCAGGGTGCTGGGTGCTCAGTGCTCGGTGTGCTGGGTGCTCAGTACTTGGGGAGCTGGGTGCTCAGTACTCAGGGTGCTGGGTGCTCAGTGCTCGGGGTGCTCGGTGCTCAGTACGTTGGGTGCTCACTCCTCAGGGTGCTGGGTGCTCAGTGCTCAGGGTGCTGTGTGCTCGGTGCTCAGGGTGCTGGGTGCTCAGTACTCAGGGTGCCGGGTGCTCAGTTCTCGGGGTGCTGGGTGCTCAGTACTCACTGTGCCGGGTGCTCAGTACTCAGGGTGCTGAGTGCTCAGTACTCGGGGGCTGGGTGCTCAGTGCTCAGGATGCTGGGTGCTCAGTGCTCGGGGTGCTGGGTGCTCAGTGCTCAGTACACAGGGCGCTGGGTGTTCAGTGCTCTTGGTGCCGGGTGCTCAGTGCTCAGTACTCAGGGTGCTGGGTGCTCAGTGCTCAGGGTGCTGGGTGCTCAGTGCTCAGGGTGCTGGGTGCTCAGTGGTCAGGGTGCTGGGTACTCAGTGCTCAGGGTGCTGGGTGCTCAGTACTCAGGGTGCTCAGTGCTCAGTACTCGGGGTGCTGGGTGCTCAGTGCTCAGGGTGCTCAATACTCAGTACTCGGGGTGCTTTGTGCTCAGTGCTCAGGGTGCTCAGTGCTCAGTGCTCGGGGTGCTGGGTGCTCAGTGCTCATGGTGCTCAATGCTCAGTACTCGGGGTGCTGTGTGCTCAGTGCTCAGGGTGCTCAGTGCTCTGTGCTCGAGGTGCTGGGTGCTCAGTACTCGGGGTGCTGGGTGCTCAGTGCTCAGGGTGCTCAGTGCTCAGTACTCAGTGCTCAGGGTGCTCAGTGCTCAGTGCTCAGGGTGCTGGGTGTTCAGTACTCAGGGTGCTGGGTGCTCAGTACTCAGGGTGCTGGGTGCTCAGTGCTCAGGCTGCTGGGTGCTCAGTGCTCGGGGTGCTCAGTACTCAGGGTGCTATGTGTTCAGTGCTCAGGGTACTGGGTGCTCAGTACTCAGGGTGCTCGGTGCTTAGTACTCAGGATGCTGGGTGCTCAGTACTCCGGGTGCTGGGTGCTCAGTGCTCGGGGTGCTCGGAGCTCAGTACTCAGGGTGCTGGGTGCTCAGTTCTCGGGGTGATCGGTGCTCAGTACTCAGGGTGCTGGGTGCTCAGTGCTCGGGGTGCTCGGTGCTCAGTATGTTGGGTGCTCACTACTCAGGGTGCTGGGTGCTCAGTACTCAGGGTGCTCGGTGCTCAGTACTCAGGGTGCTGGGTGCTCAGTGCTCGGGGTGCTGGGTGCTCAGTACTCAGGGTGCTGGGTGCTCAGTTCTCGGGGTGCTCGGTGCTCAGTAACCTGGGTGCTCAGTACTCAGGGTGCTGGGTGCTCAGTACTCAGGGTGCTGGGTGCTCAGTGCTCGGGGGGCTCAGTGCTCAGTACTCAGGGTGCTGGGTGCTCAGTGCTCGGGGTGCTCGGTGCTCAGTACGCTGGGTGCTCAGTACTCAGGGTGCTGGGTGCTCAGTACTCAGGGTGCTGGGTGCTCAGTACTCAAGGTGCTGGGTGCTTAGTACTCAGGGTGCTGGGTGCTCAGTGCTCGGGGTGCTGGGTGCTCAGTGCTCGGGGTGCTGGGTGCTCAGTGCTCGGGGTGCTGGGTGCTCAGTACTCAGGGAGCTGGGTGCTCAGTACTCAGTGTGTTCGGTGCTCAGTACTCAGGGTGCTCAGTGCTCAGTACTCAGGGTGCTGGGTGCTCAGTGCTCGGTGTGCTGGGTGCTCAGTACTTGGGGAGCTGGGTGCTCAGTACTCAGGGTGCTGGGTGCTCAGTGCTCGGGGTGCTCGGTGCTCAGTACGTTGGGTGCTCACTCCTCAGGGTGCTGGGTGCTCCGTGCTCAGGGTGCTGGGTGCTCGGTGCTCAGGGTGCTGGGTGCTCAGTACTCAGGGTGCCGGGTGCTCAGTTCTCGGGGTGCTGGGTGCTCAGTACTCAGGGTGCCGGGTGCTCAGTACTCAGGGTGCTGAGTGCTCAGTACTCGGGTGCTGGGTGCTCAGTGCTCAGGATGCTGGGTGCTCAGTGCTCGGGGTGCTGGGTGCTCAGTGCTCAGTACACAGGGCGCTGGGTGTTCAGTGCTCTTGGTGCCGGGTGCTCAGTGCTCAGTACTCAGGGTGCTGGGTGCTCAGTGCTCAGGGTGCTGGGTGCTCAGTGCTCAGGGTGCTGGGTGCTCAGTGGTCAGGGTGCTGGGTACTCAGTGCTCAGGGTGCTGGGTGCTCAGTACTCAGGGTGCTCAGTGCTCAGTACTCGGGGTGCTGGGTGCTCAGTGCTCAGGGTGCTCAATACTCAGTACTCGGGGTGCTTTGTGCTCAGTGCTCAGGGTGCTCAGTGCTCAGTGCTCGGGGTGCTGGGTGCTCAGTGCTCATGGTGCTCAATGCTCAGTACTCGGGGTGCTGTGTGCTCAGTGCTCAGGGTGCTCAGTGCTCTGTGCTCGGGGTGCTGGGTGCTCAGTACTCGGGGTGCTGGGTGCTCAGTGCTCAGGGTGCTCAGTGCTCAGTACTCAGTGCTCAGGGTGCTCAGTGCTCAGTGCTCAGGGTGCTGGGTGTTCAGTACTCAGGGTGCTGGGTGCTCAGTACTCAGGGTGCTGGGTGCTCAGTGCTCAGGCTGCTGGGTGCTCAGTGCTCGGGGTGCTCAGTACTCAGGGTGCTATGTGTTCAGTGCTCAGGGTACTGGGTGCTCAGTACTCAGGGTGCTCGGTGCTTAGTACTCAGGATGCTGGGTGCTCAGTACTCCGGGTGCTGGGTGCTCAGTGCTCGGGGTGCTCGGAGCTCAGTACTCAGGGTGCTGGGTGCTCAGTTCTCGGGGTGATCGGTGCTCAGTACTCAGGGTGCTGGGTGCTCAGTGCTCGGGGTGCTCGGTGCTCAGTATGTTGGGTGCTCACTACTCAGGGTGCTGGGTGCTCAGTACTCAGGGTGCTCGGTGCTCAGTACTCAGGGTGCTGGGTGCTCAGTGCTCGGGGTGCTGGGTGCTCAGTACTCAGGGTGCTGGGTGCTCAGTGCTCGGGGTGCTCGGTGCTCAGTACGCTGGGTGCTCAGTACTCAGGGTGCTGGGTGCTCAGTACTCAGGGTGCTGGGTGCTCAGTACTCAAGGTGCTGGGTGCTTAGTACTCAGGGTGCTGGGTGCTCAGTGCTCGGGGTGCTGGGTGCTCAGTGCTCGGGGTGCTCAGTGCTCAGTGCTCGGGGTGCTGGGTGCTCAGTACTCAGGGTGCTGGGTGCTCAGTACTCGTTGTGCTGGGTGCTCAGTGCTCAGGGTGCTGGGTGCTCAGTACTCAGGGTGCTCGGTGCTCAGTGCTCGGGGTGCTGGGTGCTCAGTACTCAGGGTGCTGGGTGCTCAGTACTCAGGGTGCTCAGTTCTATGAACTCAGCGTGCTGGGTGCTCAGTGCTCAGGGTGCTCGGTGCTCAGTACTCAGGGTGCTCAGTGCTCAGTACTCAGCGTGCTGGTTGCTCAGTTCTCAGGGTGCTGGGTGCTCAGTACTCAGGGTGCTGGGTGCTTAGTACTCAGGGTGCTCGGTCCTCAGTGCTCCGGGTGCTGGGTGCTCAGTACTCAGGGAGCAGGGTGCTCAGTGCTCAGGGTGCTCAGTGCTCAGTACTCAGGGTGCTCGGTGCTCAGTGCTCAGGGTGCTCAGTGCTCAGTACTCAGGGTGCTCAGTGCTCAGTGCTCTGGGTGCTGGGTGCTCAGTGCTCGGGGTGCTGGGTGCTCAGTGCTCAGGATGCTGGGTGCTCAGTACTCAGGGTGCTCAGTGCTCAGGGTGCTGGGTGCTCAGTGCTCGGGGTGCTGGGTACTCAGTGCTCAGTACACAGGGTGCTGGTTGCTCAGTGCTCTGGGTGCTGGGTGCTCAGTACTCAGTACTCAGGGTGCTGGTTGCTCAGTGCTCGGGGTGCTGGATGCTCAGTACTCAGGGTGCTGGGTGCTCAGTGCTCAGGGTGCTGGGTGGTCAGTACTCAGGGTGTTGGTTCTCAGTGCCAGGGTGCTGGGTGCACAGTACTCAGGGTGCTGGGTCCTCAGTGCTCAGGGTGCTGGGTGCTCAGTACTCAGGGTGCTGGGTGCTTATTACTCAGGGTGCTCGGTCCTCAGTGCTCAGGGTGCTGGGTGCTCAGTACTCAGGGAGCTGGGTGCTCAGTGCTCAGGGTGCTCAGTGCTCAGTACTCAGGGTGCTCGGTGCTCAGTGCTCAGGGTGCTCAGTGCTCAGTACTCAGGGTGCTCAGTGCTCAGTGCTCTGGGTGCTGGGTGCTCAGTGCTCGGGGTGCTGGGTGCTCAGTGCTCAGGGTGCTGGGTGCTCAGTACTCAGGGTGCTCAGTGCTCAGGGTGCTGGGTGCTCAGTGCTCGGGGTGCTGGGTACTCAGTGCTCAGTACACAGGGTCCTGCGTGCTCAGTGCTCTGGGTGCTGGGTGCTCAGTACTCAGTACTCAGTGTGCTGGTTGCTCAGTGCTCGGGGTGCTGGATGCTCAGTACTCAGGGTGCTGGGTGCTCAGTGCTCAGGGTGCTGGGTGCTCAGTACTCAGTACTCAGGGTGCTGGTTGCTCAGTGCTCGGGGTGCTGGATGCTCAGTACTCAGGGTGCTGGGTGCTCAGTGCTCAGGGTGCTGGGTGCTCAGTACTCAGGGTGCTGGGTGCTCAGTGCTCAGGGTGCTGGGTGCACAGTACTCAGGGTGCTGGGTCCTCAGTGCTCAGGGTGCTGGGTTCTCAGTGCTCGGGGTGCTCAGTACTCAGGGTGCTGTGTGTTCAGTGCTCAGGGTACTGGGTGCTCAGTACTGAGGGTGCTCGGTGCTTAGTACTCAGGGTGATGGGTGCTCAGTACTCAGGGTGCTCATTGCTCAGGGTGCTGGGTGCTCAGTACTCAGGGTGCTCATTGCTCAGGGTGCTGGGTGCTCAGTACTCAGGGTGCTGGGTGCTCAGTGCTCGGGGTGCTCGGTGCTCAGTGCTCAGGGTGCTGTGTGCTCAGTACTCAGGGTGCTCATTGCTCAGGGTGCTGGGTGCTCAGTACTCAGGGTGCTCATTGTTCAGGGTGCTGGGTGCTCAGTGCTCAGGGTGCTGGGTGCTCACTGCTCGGGGTGCTGGCTGCTCAGTGCTCAGGTTGCTGGGTGCTCAGTGCTCAGGGTGCTCGGTGCTCAGTGCTCAGGGTGCTGGGTGCTCAGTACTCAGGGTGCTAGGTGCTCAGTACTCAGGGTGCTCAGTGCTCAGTACTCAGGGTGCTCAGTGCTCAGTACTCTGGGTGCTCAGTGCTCAGGGTGCTGGGTGCTCAGAGCTCGGGGTGCTTGGTGCTCAGTCCTCAGGGTGCTGGGTGCTCAGTGCTCAGGGTGCTCGGTGCTCAGTGCTCAGGGTGCTGGGTGCTAAGTACTCAGGGTGCTGGGTGCTCAGTGCTCGGGGTCCTGGGTGCTCAGTACTCAGGGTGCTGGGTGCTCAGTGCTCAGGGTGCTCGGTGCTTAGTACTCAGGGTGCTCGGTACTCGGGGTGCTGGGTGCTCAGTGCTCGGGGTGCTGGGTACTCAGTGCTCTCGGTGCTGGGTGCTCAGTGCTCGGGGTGCTGGGTGCTCAGTGCTCGGGGTGCTGGGTGCTCAGTGCTCGGGGTGCTGGGTGCTCAGTACTCGGGGTGCTCGGTGCTCAGTACTCAGGGTGCTGGGTGCTCAGTACTCAGGGTGATGGGTGCTCAGTACTCAGGGTGCTGGGTGCTCGGTGCTCAGTACGCTGGGTGCTCAGTGCTCAGGGTGCTGGGTGCTCAGTGCTCGGGGCGCTGGGTGCTCAGTGCTCGGGGTGCTCGGAGCTCAGTACTCAGGGTGCTGGGTGCTCAGTGCTCGGGGTGATCGGTTCTCAGTACTCAGGGTGCTGGGTGCTGAGTGCTCGGGTTGCTCGGTGCTCAGTACGTTGGGTGCTCACTACTCAGGGTGCTGGGTGCTCAGTGCTCAGTGTGCTGGGTGCTCAGTGCTCAGGGTGCTGGGTGCTCAGGGTGCTGGGTGCTCAGTACTCAGGGTGCTGGGTGCTCAGTGCTCAGGGTGCTGGGTGCTCAGTGCTCGGGGTGCTGGGTGCTCAGTGCTCAGAACTCAGGGTGCTGGGTGCTCAGTGCTCAGGGTGCTGTGTGCTCAGTGCTCAGGGTGCTGGGTGCTCAGTGCACAGGGGGCTGAGTACTCAGTGCTCAGGGTGCTGGGTGCTCAGTGCTCAGGGTGCTGGGTGCTCAGAATTCAGGGTGCTGGGTGCTCAGTGCTCGGGGTGCTGGGTGCTCATTGCTCACGGTGCTGGGTGCTCAGTGCTCGGGGTGCTCGGTGCTCAGTACTCAGGGTGCTGGGTGCTCAGTGCTCGAGGTGCTCAGTACTCAGGGTGCTGTGTGTTCAGTGCTCAGGGTGCTGGGTGCTCAGTACTCAGGGTGCTGGGTGCTCAGTGCTCGGGGTGCTGGGTGCTAAGTGCTCAGGTTGCTGGGTGCTCAGTACTCAGGGTGCTGGGTGCTCAGTACTCGGGGTGCTGGGTGCTCAGTACTCAGGGTGCTGGGTGCTCAGTACTCAGGGTGCTGGGTGCTCAGTACTCGGGTGCTGGGTGCTCAGTGCTCAGGGTGCTGGGTGCTCAGTGCTCGGGGTGCTGGGTGCTCAGTGCTGGGGGTGCTCGGTGCTCAGTGCTCAAGGTGCTGGGTGCTCAGTACTCAGGGTGCTCATTGCTCAAGGTGCTGGGTGCTCAGTACTCAGGGTGCTGGGTGCTCAGTGCTCAGGGTGCTCGGTGCTCGGGGTGCTGGGTGCTCAGTACACAGGGTGCTGGGTGCTCAGTATTCAGGGTGCTGGGTGCTCAGTGCTCGGGGTGCTGGGTGCTCATTGCTCGCGGTGCTGGGTGCTCAGTACTCAGGGTGCTCATTGCTCAAGGTGCTGGGTGCTCAGTACTCAGGGTGCTGGGTGCTCAGTGCTCGGGGTGCTCGGTGCTTAGTACTCAGGGTGCTGGGTGCTCAGTGCTCGGGGTGCTGGGTGCTCAGTGCTCAGTACTCAGGGTGCTGGGTGCTCAGTGCTCAGGGTGCTGTGTGCTCAGTGCTCAGGGTGCTGGGTGCTCAGTGCTCAGGGTGCTGGGTACTCAGTATTAAGGGTGCTGGGTGCTCAGTGCTCGGGGTGCTATGTGCTCAGTGCTCGCGGTGCTGGGTGCTCAGTGCTCGGGGTGCTGGGTGCTCAGTGCTCGGTGTGCTATGTGCTCAGTGCTAGCGGTGCTGGGTGCTCAGTGCTCGGGGTGCTCGGTGCTCAATACTCAGGGTGCTGGGTGCTAAGTGCTCGAGGTGCTCAGTACTCAGGGTGCTGTGGGTTCAGTGCTCAGGGTGCTGGGTGCTCAGTACTCAGGGTGCTCGGTGCATAGTACTCAGGGTGCTGGGTGCTCAGTACTCCGGGTGCTGGGTGCTCAGTGCTCGGGGTTCTCAGTGCTCAGCGCTCAAGGTGCTGCGTGCTCAGTACTCAGGGTGCTCATTGCTCAGGGTGCTGGGTGCTCAGTGCTCAGGGTGCTCAGTGCTCGGGGCACTGGGTGCTCAGTGCTCAGGGTGCTCAGAGCTCAGTACTCAGGGTGCTGGGTGCTCAGTGCTCGGGGTGCTCGGTGCTCAGTACTCAGGGTGCTAGGTGCTCAGTGCTCGGGGTGCTCGGTGCTCAGTACGTTGGGTGCTCACTACTCAGGGTGCTGGGTGCTCAGTGCTCAGGGTGCTGGGTGCTCGGTGCTCAGGGTGCTGGGTGCTCAGTACTCAGGGTGCTGGGTGCTCAGTGCTCGGGGTGCTGGGTGCTCAGTACTCAGGGTGCTGGGTGCTCAGTACACAGGGTGCTGGGTGCTCAGTACTCGGGTGCTGGGTGCTCAGTGCTCAGGGTGCTGGGTGCTCAGTGCTCGGGGTGCTGGCTGCTCAGTGCTCAGTACTCAGGGTGCTGGGTGTTCAGTGCTCGGGGTGCTGGGTGCTCAGTGCTCAGTACTCAGGGTGCTGGGTGCTCAGTGCTCAGGGTGCTTGGTGCTCAGTGCTCAAGGTGCTGGGTGCTCAGTGCTCAGGGTGCTGGGTACTCAGTGCTCAGGGTGCTGAGTGCTCAGTACTCAGGGTGCTCAGTGCTCAGTACTAGGGGTGCTGGGTGCTCAGTGCTCAGGGTGCTCAGTGCTCAGTACTCGGGGTGCTGTGTGCTCAGTGCTCAGGGTGCTCAGTGCTCAGTGCTCGGGGTGCTGGGTGCTCAGTGCTCGGGGCGCTGGGTGCTCAGTGCTCCGGGTGCTGGGTGCTCAGTTCTCGGGGTGCGGGGTGCTCAGTGCTCAGGGTGCTCAGTGCTCAGTACTCGGTGCTCAGGGTGCTCAGTGCTCAGTGCTCAGGGTGCTGGGTGTTCAGTACTCAGGGTGCTGGGTGCTCAGTTCTCAGGGTGCTGGGTGCTCAGTGCTCAGGGTGCTGGGTGCTCAGTGCTCCGGGTGCTCAGTACTCAGGGTGCTGTGTGTTCAGTGCTCAGCGTACTGGGTGCTCAGTACTCAGGGTGCTGGGTGCTAAGTGCTCAGGGTGCTGGGTGCTCAGTGCTCAGGGTGCTCAGTGCTCAGTACTCAGTGTGCTTGGTGCTCAGTGCTCAGGGTGCTGTGTGCTCAGTGCTCAGGGTGATGGGTGCACAGTGCTCAGGGTGCTGGGTACTCAGTGCCCGGGGTGCTCAGTGCTCAGTACTCGGGGTGCTGGGTGCTCAGTGCTCAGGGTGCTCAATGCTCAGTACTCGGGGTGCTGTGTGCTCAGTCCTCAGGGTGCTCAGTGCTCAGTGCTCGGTGTGCTGGGTGCTCAGTGCTCGGGGCGCTGGGTGCTCAGTGCTCAGGGTGCTGGGTGCTCAGTACTCGGGGTGCTGGGTGCTCAGTGCTCAGGGTGCTCAGTGCTAAGTACTCAGTGCTCAGGGTGCTCAGTGCTCAGTACTCAGGGTGCTGGGTGTTCAGTACTCAGGGTGCTGGGTGCTCAGTACTCAGGGTGCCGGGTGCTCAGTGCTCAGGGTTCTGGGTGCTCAGTGCTCGGGGTGCTCAGTACTCAGGGTGCTGTGTGTTCAGTGCTCAGGGTACTCGGTGCTCAGTACTCAGGGTGCTCGGTGCTTAGTACTCAGGGTGCTGGGTGCTCAGTAATCCGGGTGATGGGTGCTCAGTGCTCGGGGTGCTCAGTACTCAGGGTGCTGGGTGCTCAGTGCTCGGGGTGCTCAGTACTCAGGGTGCTGTGTGTTCAGTACTCAGGGTGCTGGGTGCTCAGTACTCATGGTGCTGGGTGCTCAGTGCTCAGGGTGCTGGGTGCTCAGTGCTCGGGGTGCTCAGTACTCAGGGTGCTGTGTGTTCAGTACTCAGGGTGCTGGGTGCTCAGTACTCAGGGTGCTGGGTGCTCAGTACTCGGGTGCTGGCTGCTCAGTACTCAGGGTGCTGGGTGCTCAGTACTCGGGTGCTGGGTGCTCAGTGTTCAGGGTGCTGGGTGCTCAGTGCTCAGGGTGCTGGGTGCTCAGTGCTCAGTACTCAGGGTGCTGGGTGCTCAGTGCTCGGAGTGCTGGGTGCTCAGTGCTCAGGGTGCTGGGTGCTCAGTGCTCGGGGTGCTGGGTGCTCAGTGCTCAGTACTCAGGGTGCTGGGTGCTCAGTGCTCGGGGTGCTGGGTGCTCAGTGCTCAGGGTGCTGGGCGCTCAGTACTCAGGGTGCTGGGTGCTCAGTACTCAGGGTGCTGGGTGCTCAGTACTCGGGTGCTGGGTGCTCAGTGCTCAGGGTGCTGGGTGCTCAGTGCTCGGGGTGCTGGGTGCTCAGTGGTCAGTACTCAGGGTGCTGGGTGCTCAGTGCTCGGGGTGCTGGGTGCTCAGTGCTCAGGGTGCTGGGTGCTCAGTGCTCAGGGCGCTGGGTGCTCAGTGCTCGGGGTGCTGGGTGCTCAGTGCTCAGTCCTCAGGGTGATGGATGCTCAGTGCTCAGTGTGCTGGGTGCTCAGTGCTCAGGGTGCTGGGTACTCAGTGCTCAGGGTGCTGGGTGCTCAGTACTCAGCGTGCTGGGTGCTCAGTACACATGGTGCTGGGTTCTCAGTCCTCGGGTCTTTGGGTGCTCAGTGCTCGGGGTGCTGGGTGCTCAGTGCTCGGGGTGCTGTGTGTTCAGTGCTCAGGGTGCTGGGTGTTCAGTACTCAGGATGCTGGGGGCTCAGTACTCAGGGTTCTCATTGCTCAGGGTGCTGGGTGCTCAGTACTCAAGGTGCTGGGTGCTCAGTACTCAGGGTGCTCAGTGCTCAGTACTCAGGGTGCTCAGTGCTCAGTACTCCGGGTGCTCGGTGCTCAGGGTGCTGTGTGCTCAGTGCTCGGGGTGCTCGGTGCTCAGTACTCAGGGTGCTGGGTGCTCAGTGCTCAGGGTGCTGGGTGCTCAGTGCTCAGGGTGCTGGGTGCTCAGTACTCAGGGTGCTGGGTGCTCGGTGCTCAGTACGCTGGGTGCTCAGTACTCAGGGTGCTGGGTGCTCAGTACTCAGGGTGCTCGGTGCTCAGTACTCAGGGTGCTGGGTGCTCAGTGCTCGTGGTGCTGGGTGCTCAGTACTAAGGGTGCTCAGTGCTCAGTACTCAGCGTGCTGGGTGCTCAGTGCTCAGGGTGCTCGGTGCTCAGTACTCAGGGTGCTCAGTGCTCAGTTCTCAGCGTGCTGGGTGCTCAGTGCTCAGGGTGCTCGGTGCTCAGTACTCAGGGTGCTCAGTGCTGAGTACTCAGCGTGCTGGGTGCTCAGTGCTCGGGGTGCTGGGTGCTCAGTACTAAGGGTGCTCAGTGCTCAGTACTCAGCGTGCTGGGTGCTCAGTGCTCAGGGTGCTCGGTGCTCAGTACTCAGGGTGCTCAGTGCTGAGTACTCAGCGTGCTGGGTGCTCAGTGCTCGGGGTGCTGGGTGCTCAGTACTCAGGGTGCTGGGTGCTCAGTACTCGTTGTGCTGGGTGCTAAGTGCTCAGGGTGCTGGGTGCTCAGAACTCAGGGTGCTGGGTGCTCAGTACTCAGGGTGCTCAGTGCTCAGTACTCGGGTGCTGGGTGCTCAGTGTTCAGGGTGCTGGGTGCTCAGTGCTCGGGGTGCTGGGTGCTCAGTGCTCAGTACTCAGGGTGCTGGGTGCTCAGTGCTCGGGGTGCTGGTTGCTCAGTGCTCAGGGTGCTGGGTGCTCAGTGCTCGGGGTGCTGGGTGCTCAGTGCTCAGTACTCAGGGTGCTGTGTGCTCAGTGCTCGGGGTGCTGGGTGCTCAGTGCTCAGGGTGTTGGGCGCTCAGTACTCAGGGTGCTGGGTGCTCAGTACTCAGGGTGCTGGGTGCTCAGTACACGGGTGCTGGGTGCTCAGTGCTCAGGGTGCTGGGTGCTCAGTGCTCGGGGTGCTGGGTGCTCAGTGCTCAGTACTCAGGGTGCTGGGTGCTCAGTGCTCGGGGTGCTGGGTGCTCAGTGCTCAGGGTGCTGGGTGCTCAGTGCTCAGGGCGCTGGGTGCTCAGTGCTCGGGGTCCTGGGTGCTCAGTGCTCAGTCCTCAGGGTGATGGGTGCTCAGTGCTCAGGGTGCTGGGTGCTCAGTGCTCAGGGTGCTGGGTGCTCAGTGATCGGGGTGCTGGGTGCTCAGTGCTCATGGTGCTCAGTACTCAGGGTACTGGGGGCTCAGTACTCAGGGTGCTGGGTGCTCAGTACTCAGGGTGCTCGGTTCTCAGTACTCAGGGTGCTGGGAGCTCATTCTCGGGGTGCTGGGTGCTCAGTGCTCGGGGTGCTGGGTGCTCAGTACTCATTGTGCTGGGGGCTCAGTACTCAGGGTGGTGGGTGCTCAGTACTCAGGGTGATCTGTTCTCAGTACTCAGGGTGCTGGGTGCTCAGTGCTCGGGGTGCTGGGTGCACAGTGCTCAGGGTGCTGGGTGCTCAGTGCTCGGGGTGCTCAGTACTCAGGGTGCTGTGTGTTCAGTGCTCAGGGTACTGGGTGCTCAGTACTCAGGGTGCTTGGTGCTCAGTACTCAGGGTGCTGGTTGCTCAGTACTCGGGGTGCTGGGTGCTCAGTACTCGTGGTGCTGGGTGCACAGTGCTCAGGGTGCTGGGTGCTCAGTGCTCGGGGTGCTGGGTACTCAGTGCTCAGGGTGCTGGCTGCTCAGTGCTCAGGGTGCTGGGTGCTCAGTACTCAGGGTGCTGGGTGCTCAGTACTCAGGGTGCTGGGTGCTCAGTACTCAGGGTGCTGGGTGCTCATTGCTCGGGGTGCTCGGTGAACAGTACTCAGGGTGCTGGGTGCTCAGTGCTCAGGGTGCTGGGTACTCAGTACTCAGGGTGCTGAGTGCTCAGTGCTCAGGGTGCTGGGTGCTCAGTGCTCGGGGTGCTGGGTGCTCAGTGCTCGGGGTGCTGGGTGCTCAGTGCTCGGGGTGCTGGGTGCTCAGTGCTCGGGGTGCTGGGTGCTCAGTACTCAGGGTGCTGGGTGCTCAGTACTCAGGGTGTTCGGTGCTCAGTATTCAGGGTGCTCAGTGCTCAGTACTCAGGGTGCTGGGTGCCCAGTGCTCGGGGTGCTGGGTGCTCAGTACTCGGGGTGCTGGGTGCTCAGTACTCAGGGTGCTGGGTACTCAGTGCTCAGGGTGCTGGGTGCTCAGTACTCAGGGTGCTGGGTGCTCAGTGCTCAGGGTGCTCAGTGCTCAGTACTCAGCGTGCTTTGTGCTCAGTGCTCAGGGTGCTGGGTGCTCAGTACTCAGGGTGCTGGGTGCTCAGTACTCAGGGTGCTGGGTGCTCAGTGCTCAGGGTGCTCAGTGCTCAGTACTCAGCGTGCTTTGTGCTCAGTGCTCAGGGTGCTGGGTGCTCAGTACTCAGGGTGCTGGGTGCTCAGTACTCCGTGCTCAGGGTGCTGGGTGCTCAGTACACAGGGTGCTGGGTGCTCAGTGCTCGGGGTGCTGGGTGCTCAGTGCTCAGTACTCAGGGTGCTGGGTGCTCAGTGCTCGGGGTGCTGGGTGCTCAGTACTCAGCGTGCTGGGTGCTCAGTACTCAGGGTGCTGGGTGCTCAGTGCTCAGAGTGCTGGGTGCTCAGTGCTCAGGGTGCTATGTGCTCAGTGATCGGGGTGCTGGGTGCTCAGTGCTCAGGGTGCTGGGTGCTCAGTGCTCAGGGTGCTCGGTGCTCAGTACTCAGTGCTCAGGGTGATGGGTGCTCAGTGCTCGGGGTGCTCGGTGCTCAGTGATCAGGGTCCTGGGTGCTCAGTGCTCGGGGTGCTGGGTGCTCAGTGCTCAGTACTCAGGGTGCTGGGTGCTCAGTGCTCGGGGTGCTGGGTGCTCAGTGCTCAGTACTCAGGGTGCTGGGTGCTCAGTGCTCGGGGTGCTGGGTGCTCAGTACTCAGCGTGCTGGGTGCTCAGTACTCAGGGTGCTGGGTGCTCAGTGCTCAGGGTGCTGGGTGCTCAGTGCTCAGGGTGCTATGTGCTCTGTGATCGGGGTGCTGGGTGCTCAGTACTCAGGGTGCTCAGTGCTCGGGGAGCTTGGTGCTCAGTGCTCAGGGTGCTGGGTGCTCAGTACTCAGTGCTCAGGATGCTGGGTGCTCAGTGCTCAGGGTGCTGGGTGCTCAGTGCTCGGGGTGCTGGGTAATCAGTGCTCAGGGTGCTGGCTGCTCAGTGCTCAGGGTGCTGGGTGCTCAGTACTCAGGGTGCTCGGTGCTCAGTACTCAGGGTGCTCAGTGCTCAGTACTCAGGGTGCTCGGTGCTCAGTGCTCAGGGTCCTCGGTGCTCAGTACTCAGGGTGCTCAGTGCTCAGTACGCAGCGTGCTTTTTGCTCAGTGCTCAGGGTGCTGGGTGCTCAGTACTCAGGGTGCTGGGTGCTCAGTACTCACGGTGCTGGATGCTCAGTACTCGGGGTGCTGGGTGCTCATTACTCAGGGTGCTGGGTGCTCAGTGCTCTGGGTGCTCGGTGCTCAGTACTCTTGGTGCTGGGTGCTCAGTACTCAGGGTGCTGGGTGCTCAGTGCTCAGGGTGATCGGTGCTCAGTACTCAGGGTGCTCAGTACTCAGGGTGCTGGGTGCTCAGTACTCAGGGTGCTGGGTGCTCAGTGCTCTTGGTGCTGGGTGCTCAGTGCTCAGGGTGCTGGGTGCTCAGTGCTCAGTGTGCTGGGTACTCAGTGCTCAGGGTGCTCGGTGCTCAGTACGTTGTGTGCTCAGTGCTCAGGGTGCTGGGTGCTCAGTGCTCAGGGTGCTGGGTGCTCAATGCTCAGGGTGCTGGGTGCTCAGTACTCAGGGTGCTGGGTGCTCAGTGCTCAGGGTGCTGTGTTCTCAGTGCTCAGGGTGCTCGGTGGTCAGTACTAAGGGTGCTGGGAGCTCAGTGCTCGGGGTGCTGGGTGCACAGTGCTCAGTACTCAGGGTGCTCAGTGCTCATTACTCAGCGTGCTTTGTGCTCAGTGCTCAGGGTGCTGGGTGCTCAGTACTCAGGGTGCTGGGTGCTCAGTGCTCAGGTTGCTGGGTGCTCAGTGCTCAGGCTGCTGGGTACACAGTACTCAGGGTGCTGGGTGCTCAGTGCTCGGGGTGCTATGTGCTCTGTGCTCGCGGTGCTGGGTGCTCAGTGCTCGGGGTGCTGGGTGCTCAGTGCTCGGGGTGCTATGTGCTCAGTGCTCGCGGTGCTGGGTGCTCAGTGCTCGGGGTGCTCGGTGCTCAGTACTCAGGATGCTGGGTGCTCAGTGCTCGAGGTGCTCAGTACTCAGGGTGCTGTGTGTTCAGTGCTCGGGGCGCTGGGTGCTCAGTACTCTGGGTGCTGGGTGCTCAGTGCTCAGGGTGCTGGGTGCTCAGTGCTCAGTACTCAGGGTGTTGGGTGCTAAGTGCTCAGGGTGCTGGGTGCTCAGTACTCAGGGTCCTGGGTGCTCAGTACTCGGGTGCTGGGTGCTCAGTGCTCAGGGTGCTGGGTGCTCAGTGCTCGGGGTGCTGGGTGCTCAGTGCTCAGTACCCAGGGTGCTGGGTGTTCAGTGCTCGGGGTGCTGGGTTCTCAGTGCTCAGTACTCAGGGTGTTGGGTGCTAAGTGCTCAGGGTGCTGGGTGCTCAGTGCTCAGGGTGCTGGGTGCTCAGTACTCAGGGTGCTCAGGGCTCAGTACTCGGGGTGCTGGGTGCTCAGTGCTCAGGGTGCTCAGTGCTCAGTGCTCAGGGTGCCGGGTGCTCAGTGCTCGGGGCGCTGGGTGCTCAGTGCTCGGTGTGCTGGGTGCTCAGTACTCAGGGTGCTGGGTGCTCAGTACTCAGGGTGCTGGGTGCTCAGTGCTCATGGTGCTGGGTGCTCAGTGCTCGGTGTGCTAAGTACTCAGGGTGCTGTGTGTTCAGTGCTCAGGGTACTGGGTGCTCAGTACTCAGGGTGATCGGTGCTTAGTACTCAGTGTGCTGGGTGCTCAGTACTCCGGGTGCTGGGTGCTCAGTGCTCGGGGTGCTCCGAGCTCAGTACTCAGGGTGATGGCTGCTCAGTTCTCGGGGTGATCGGTGCTCAGTACTCAGAGAGCTGGGTGCTCAGTGCTCGGGGTGCTCGGTGCTGAGTACATTGGGTGCTCACTACTCAGGGTGCTGGGTGCTCAGTGCTCAGTGTGCTGGGTGCTCAGTGCTCAGGGTGCTGGGTGCTCAGTGCTCAGGGTGCTGGGTGCTCAGTATTCAGGGTGCTGGGTGCTCAGTGCTCGGGGTGCTGGGTGCTCAGTGCTCAGGGTGCTGGGTGCTCAGTACTCAGGGTGCTGGGTGCTCAGTACTCGGGGTGCTGGGCGCTCAGTACTCAGGGTGCTGGGTGCTCAGTACTCAGGGTGCTGGGTGCTCAGTACTCGGGTGCTGGGTGCTCAGTGCTCAGGGTGCTGGGTACTCAGTGCTCGGGGTGCTGGGTGCTCAGTGCTCAGTACTCAGGGTGCTGGGTGCTCAGTGCTCGTTGTGCTGGGTGCTCAGTGCTCAGTACTCAGGGTGCTGGGTGTTCAGTGCTCAGGGTGCTGTGTGCTCAGTGCTCAGGGTGCTGGGTACTCAGTGCTCAGGGTGCTGGGTGCTCAGTGCTCAGGGTGCTCAGTGCTCAGTACTCAGCGTGCTTTGTGCTCAGTGCTCAGGGTGCTGGGTGCTCAGTACTCAGGGTGCTGGGTGCTCAGTACTCACGGTGCTGGGTGCTCAGTGCTCAGGGTGCTGGGTGCTCAGTACTCCGTGCTCAGGATGCTGGGTGCTCAGTGCTCAGGGTGCTCGGTGCTCAGTACTAAGTGCTCAGGGTGATGGGTGCTCAGTGCTCGGGGTGCTCGGTGCTCAGTGCTCAGGGTCCTGGGTGCTCAGTACTTAGGGTGCTGGGTGCTTAGTACTCAGGGTGCTCAGTGCTCAGTACACAGGGTGCTGGGTGCTCAGTGCTCGGGGTGCTGGGTGCTCAGTGCTCAGTACTCAGGGTGCTGGGTGCTCAGTGCTCGGGGTGCTGGGTGCTCAGTACTCAGCGTGCTGGGTGCTCAGTACTCAGGGTGCTGGGTGCTCAGTGCTCAGAGTGCTGGGTGCTCAGTGCTCAGGGTGCTATGTGCTCAGTGATCGGGGTGCTGGGTGCTCAGTGCTCAGGGTGCTGGCTGCTCAGTGCTCAGGGTGCTGGGTGCTCAGTGCTCAGGGTGCTCGGTGCTCAGTACTCAGTGCTCAGGGTGATGGGTGCTCAGTGCTCGGGGTGCTCGGTGCTCAGTGCTCAGGGTCCTGGGTGCTCAGTGCTCGGGGTGCTGGGTGCTCAGTGCTCAGTACTCAGGGTGCTGGGTGCTCAGTGCTCGGGGTGCTGGGTGCTCAGTGCTCAGTACTCAGGGTGCTGGGTGCTCAGTGCTCGGGGTGCTGGGTGCTCAGTACTCAGCGTGCTGGGTGCTCAGTACTCAGGGTGCTGGGTGCTCAGTGCTCAGGGTGCTGGGTGCTCAGTGCTCAGGGTGCTATGTGCTCTGTGATCGGGGTGCTGGGTGCTCAGTACTCAGGGTGCTCAGTGCTCGGGGAGCTTGGTGCTCAGTGCTCAGGGTGCTGGGTGCTCAGTACTCAGTGCTCAGGATGCTGGGTGCTCAGTGCTCAGGGTGCTGGGTGCTCAGTGCTCGGGGTGCTGGGTAATCAGTGCTCAGGGTGCTGGCTGCTCAGTGCTCAGGGTGCTGGGTGCTCAGTACTCAGGGTGCTCGGTGCTCAGTACTCAGGGTGCTCAGTGCTCAGTACTCAGGGTGCTCGGTGCTCAGTGCTCAGGGTCCTCGGTGCTCAGTACTCAGGGTGCTCAGTGCTCAGTACGCAGCGTGCTTTTTGCTCAGTGCTCAGGGTGCTGGGTGCTCAGTACTCAGGGTGCTGGGTGCTCAGTACTCACGGTGCTGGATGCTCAGTACTCGGGGTGCTGGGTGCTCATTACTCAGGGTGCTGGGTGCTCAGTGCTCTGGGTGCTCGGTGCTCAGTACTCTTGGTGCTGGGTGCTCAGTACTCAGGGTGCTGGGTGCTCAGTGCTCAGGGTGATCGGTGCTCAGTACTCAGGGTGCTCAGTACTCAGGGTGCTGGGTGCTCAGTACTCAGGGTGCTGGGTGCTCAGTGCTCTTGGTGCTGGGTGCTCAGTGCTCAGGGTGCTGGGTGCTCAGTGCTCGGTGTGCTGGGTACTCAGTGCTCAGGGTGCTCGGTGCTCAGTACGTTGTGTGCTCAGTGCTCAGGGTGCTGGGTGCTCAGTGCTCAGGGTGCTGGGTGCTCAATGCTCAGGGTGCTGGGTGCTCAGTACTCAGGGTGCTGGGTGCTCAGTGCTCAGGGTGCTGTGTACTCAGTGCTCAGGGTGCTCGGTGGTCAGTACTAAGGGTGCTGGGAGCTCAGTGCTCGGGGTGCTGGGTGCACAGTGCTCAGTACTCAGGGTGCTCAGTGCTCATTACTCAGCGTGCTTTGTGCTCAGTGCTCAGGGTGCTGGGTGCTCAGTACTCAGGGTGCTGGGTGCTCAGTGCTCAGGTTGCTGGGTGCTCAGTGCTCAGGCTGCTGGGTACACAGTACTCAGGGTGCTGGGTGCTCAGTGCTCGGGGTGCTATGTGCTCTGTGCTCGCGGTGCTGGGTGCTCAGTGCTCGGGGTGCTGGGTGCTCAGTGCTCGGGGTGCTATGTGCTCAGTGCTCGCGGTGCTGGGTGCTCAGTGCTCGGGGTGCTCGGTGCTCAGTACTCAGGGTGCTGGGTGCTCAGTGCTCGAGGTGCTCAGTACTCAGGGTGCTGTGTGTTCAGTGCTCGGGGCGCTGGGTGCTCAGTACTCTGGGTGCTGGGTGCTCAGTGCTCAGGGTGCTGGGTGCTCAGTGCTCAGTACTCAGGGTGTTGGGTGCTAAGTGCTCAGGGTGCTGGGTGCTCAGTACTCAGGGTCCTGGGTGCTCAGTACTCGGGTGCTGGGTGCTCAGTGCTCAGGGTGCTGGGTGCTCAGTGCTCGGGGTGCTGTGTGCTCAGTGCTCAGTACCCAGGGTGCTGGGTGTTCAGTGCTCGGGTTGCTGGGTTCTCAGTGCTCAGTACTCAGGGTGTTGGGTGCTAAGTGCTCAGGGTGCTGGGTGCTCAGTGCTCAGGGTGCTGGGTGCTCAGTACTCAGGGTGCTCAGGGCTCAGTACTCGGGGTGCTGGGTGCTCAGTGCTCAGGGTGCTCAGTGCTCAGTGCTCAGGGTGCCGGGTGCTCAGTGCTCGGGGCGCTGGGTGCTCAGTGCTCGGTGTGCTGGGTGCTCAGTACTCAGGGTGCTGGGTGCTCAGTACTCAGGGTGCTGGGTGCTCATTGCTCAGGATGCTGGGTGCTCAGTGCTCGGGGTGCTAAGTACTCAGGGTGCTGTGTGTTCAGTGCTCAGGGTACTGGGTGCTCAGTACTCAGGGTGATCGGTGCTTAGTACTCAGGGTGCTGGGTGCTCAGTACTCCGGGTGCTGGGTGCTCAGTGCTCGGGGTGCTCCGAGCTCAGTACTCAGGGTGATGGCTGCTCAGTTCTCGGGGTGATCGGTGCTCAGTACTCAGAGAGCTGGGTGCTCAGTGCTCGGGGTGCTCGGTGCTGAGTACATTGGGTGCTCACTACTCAGGGTGCTGGGTGCTCAGTGCTCAGTGTGCTGGGTGCTCAGTGCTCAGGGTGCTGGGTGCTCAGTGCTCAGGGTGCTGGGTGCTCAGTATTCAGGGTGCTGGGTGCTCAGTGCTCGGGGTGCTGGGTGCTCAGTGCTCAGGGTGCTGGGTGCTCAGTACTCAGGGTGCTGGGTGCTCAGTACTCGGGGTGCTGGGCGCTCATTACTCAGGTAGCTGGGTGCTCAGTACTCAGGGTGCTGGGTGCTCAGTACTCGGGTGCTGGGTGCTCAGTGCTCAGGGTGCTGGGTACTCAGTGCTCGGGGTGCTGGGTGCTCAGTGCTCAGTACTCAGGGTGCTGGGTGCTCAGTGCTCGTTGTGCTGGGTGCTCAGTGCTCAGTACTCAGGGTGCTGGGTGTTCAGTGCTCAGGGTGCTGTGTGCTCAGTGCTCAGGGTGCTGGGTACTCAGTGCTCAGGGTGCTGGGTGCTCAGTACTCAGGGTGCTGGGTGCTCATTACTCAGGGTGCTGGGTGCTCAGTGCTCGGGTGCTGGGTGCTCAGTGCTCGCGGTGCTGGGTGCTCAGTGCTCGAGGTGCTCAGTACTCAGGGTGCTGTGTGTTCAGTGCTCAGGGTGCTGGGTGCTCAGTACTCAGGGTGCTCGGTGCTTAGTACTCAGGGTGCTGGGTGCTCAGTGCTCAGGGTGTTGTGTGCTCAGTGCTCAGGGTGCTGGGTGCTCAGTGCTCAGGCTGCTGGGTACACAGTACTCAGGGTGCTGGGTGCTCAGTGCTCGGGGTGCTATGTGCTCAGTGCTCGCGGTGCTGGGTGCTCAGTGCTCGGGGTGCTCGGTGCTCAGTACTCAGGGTGCTGGGTGCTCAGTGCTCGAGGTGCTCAGTACTCAGGGTGCTGTGTGTTCAGTGCTCGGGGCGCTGGGTGCTCAGTACTCCGGGTGCTGGGTGCTCGGTGCTCAGGGTGCTGGGTGCTCAGTACTCAGGGTGCTGGGTGCTCAGTGCTCAGGGTGCTGGGTACTCAGTGCTCAGGGTGCTGGGTGCTCAGTGCTCGGGGTGCTATGTGCTCAGTGCTCGCGGTGCTGGGTGCTCAGTGCTCGGGGTGCTCGGTGCTCAGTACTCAGGGTGCTGGGTGCTCAGTGCTCGAGGTGCTCAGTACTCAGGGTGCTGTGTGTTCAGTGCTCGGGGCGCTGGGTGCTCAGTACTCCGGGTGCTGGGTGCTCAGTGCTCAGGGTGCTCGGTGCTCGGGGCACTGGGTGCTCAGTGCTCAGGGTGCTCGGAGCTCAGTACTCAGGGTGCTGGGTGCTCAGTGCTCGGGGTGCTCGGTGCTCAGTACTCAGGGTGCTGGGTGCTCAGTACTCAGGGTGCTCATTGCTCAGGGTGCTGGGTGCTCAGTGCTCAGGGTGCTCGGTGCTCGGGGCACTGGGTGCTCAGTGCTCAGGGTGCTCGGAGCTCAGTACTCAGGGTGCTGGGTGCTCAGTTCTCGGGGTGCTCGGTGCTCAGTACTCAGGGTGCTGGGTGCTCAGTGCTCGGGGTGCTCGGTGCTCAGTACGTTGGGTGCTCACTACTCAGGGTGCTGGGTACTCAGTGCTCAGGGTGCTGGGTGCTCGGTGCTCAGGGTGCTGGGTGCTCAGTACTCAGGGTGTTGGGTGCTCAGTGCTCGGGGTGCTGGGTGCTCAGTACTCAGGGTGCTGGGTGCTCAGTACTCAGGGTCCTGGGTGCTCAGTACTCGGGTGCTGTGTGTTCAGTGCTCAGGGTACTGGGTGCTCAGTACTCAGGGTGATCAGTGCTTAGTACTCAGGGTGCTGGGTGCTCAGAACTCCGGGTGCTGGGTGCTAAGTGCTCAGGGTGCTGGGTGCTCAGTGCTCAGGGTGCTGGGTGCTCAGTACTCAGGGTGCTCAGGGCTCAGTACTCGGGGTGCTGGGTGCTCAGTGCTCAGGGTGCTCAGTGCTCAGTGCTCAGGGTGCCGGGTGCTCAGTGCTCGGGGCCCTGGGTGCTCAGTGCTCGGTGTGCTGGGTGCTCAGTACTCAGGGTGCTGGGTGCTCAGTACTCAGGGTGCTGGGTGCTCAGTGCTCAGGGTGCTGGGTGCTCAGTGCTCGGGGTGCTCAGTACTCAGGGTGCTGTGTGTTCAGTGCTCAGGGTACTGGGTGCTCAGTACTCAGGGTGATCGGTGCTTAGTACTCAGGGTGCTGGGTGCTCAGTACTCCGGGTGCTGGGTGCTCAGTGCTCGGGGTTCTCCGAGCTCAGTACTCAGGGTGATGGGTGCTCAGTTCTCGGGGTGATCGGTGCTCAGTACTCAGAGTGCTGGGTGCTCAGTGCTCGGGGTGCTCGGTGCTGAGTACATTGGGTGCTCACTACTCAGGGTGCTTTGTGCTCAGTGCTCAGTGTGCTGGGTGCTCAGTGCTCAGGGTGCTGGGTGCTCAGTGCTCAGGGTGCTGGGTGCTCAGTATTCAGGGTGCTGGGTGCTCAGTGCTCGGGGTGCTGGGTGCTCAGTGCTCAGGGTGCTGGGTGCTCAGTACTCAGGGTGCTGGGTGCTCAGTACTCGGGGTGCTGGGCGCTCAGTACTCAGGGTGCTGGGTGCTCAGTACTCAGGGTGCTGGGTGCTCAGTACTCGGGTGCTGGGTGCTCAGTGCTCAGGGTGCTGGGTTCTCAGTGCTCGGGGTGCTGGGTGCTCAGTGCTCAGTACTCAGGGTGCTGGGTGCTCAGTGCTCGTTGTGCTGGGTGCTCAGTGCTCAGTACTCAGGGTGCTGGGTGTTCAGTGCTCAGGGAGCTGTGTGCTCAGTGCTCAGGGTGCTGCGTGCTCAGTGCTCAGGGTGCTGGGTACTCAGTGCTCAGGGTGCTGGGTGCTCAGTACTCAGGGTGCTGGGTGCTGATTACTCAGGGTGCTGGGTGCTCAGTGCTCGGGTGCTTGGTGCTCAGTGCTCGCGGTGCTGGGTGCTCAGTGCTCGAGGTGCTCAGTACTCAGGGTGCTGTGTGTTCAGTGCTCAGGGTGCTGGGTGCTCAGTGCTCAGGGTGCTGTGTGCTCAGTGCTCAGGGTGCTGGGTGCTCAGTGCTCAGGCTGCTGGGTACACAGTACTCAGGGTGCTGGGTGCTCAGTGCTCGGGGTGCTATGTGCTCTGTGCTCGCGGTGCTGGGTGCTCAGTGCTCGGGGTGCTGGGTGCTCAGTGCTCGGGGTGCTATGTGCTCAGTGCTCGCGGTGCTGGGTGCTCAGTGCTCGGGGTGCTCGGTCCTCAGTACTCAGGGTGCTGGGTGCTCAGTGCTCGAGGTGCTCAGTACTCAGGGTGCTGTGTGTTCAGTGCTCGGGGCGCTGGGTGCTCAGTACTCTGGGTGCTGGGTGCTCAGTGCTCAGGGTGCTCGGTGCTCGGGGCACTGGGTGCTCAGTGCTCAGGGTGCTCGGAGCTCAGTACTCAGGGTGCTGGGTGCTCAGTGCTCGGGGTGCTCGGTGCTCAGTACTCAGGGTGCTGGGTGCTCAGTACTCAGGGTGCTCATTGCTCAGGGTGCTGGGTGCTCAGTGCTCAGGGTGCTCGGTGCTCGGGGCACTGGGTGCTCAGTGCTCAGGGTGCTCGGAGCTCAGTACTCAGGGTGCTGGGTGCTCAGTTCTCGGGGTGCTCGGTGCTCAGTACTCAGGGTGCTGGGTGCTCAGTGCTCGGGGTGCTCGGTGCTCAGTACGTTGGATGCTCACTACTCAGGGTGCTGGGTACTCAGTGCTCAGGGTGCTGGGTGCTCGGTGCTCAGGGTGCTGGGTGCTCAGTACTCAGGGTGTTGGGTGCTCAGTGCTCGGGGTGCTGGGTGCTCAGTACTCAGGGTGCTGGGTGCTCAGTACTCAGGGTCCTGGGTGCTCAGTACTCGGGTGCTGTGTGTTCAGTGCTCAGGGTACTGGGTGCTCAGTACTCAGGGTGATCAGTGCTTAGTACTCAGGGTGCTGGGTGCTCAGTGCTCAGGGTGCTGGGTGCTCAGTGCTCGGGGTGCTGGGTGCTCAGTGCTCAGTACTCAGGGTGTTGGGTGTTCAGTGCTCGGGGTGCTGGGTGCTCAGTGCTCAGTACTCAGGGTGTTGGGTGCTCAGTGCTCAGGGTGCTGGGTGCTCAGTGCTCAGGGTGCTGGGTGCTCAGTACTCAGGGTGCTCAGGGCTCAGTACTCGGGGTGCTGGGTGCTCAGTGCTCAGGGTGCTCTGTGCTCAGTGCTCAGGGTGCCGGGTGCTCAGTGCTCGGGGCGCTGGGTGCTCAGTGCTCGGGGTGCTGTGTGCTCAGTACTCAGGGTGCTGGGTGCTCAGTGCTCTGGGTGCTCAGTGCTCAGTACTCAGTGCTCAGGGTGCTCAGTGCTCAGTGCTCAGGGTGCTGGGTGTTCAGTACTCAGGGTGCTGGGTGCTCAGTACTCAGGGTGCTGGGTGCTCAGTGCTCAGGGTGCTGGGTGCTCAGTGCTCGGGGTGCTCAGTACTCAGGGTGCTGTGTGTTCAGTGCTCAGGGTACTGGGTGCTCAGTACTCAGGGTGATCGGTGCTTAGTACTCAGGGTGCTGGGTGCTCAGTACTCCGGGTGCTGGGTGCTCAGTGCTCCAGGTGCTCCGAGCTCAGTACTCAGGGTGATGGGTGCTCAGTTCTCGGGGTGATCGGTGCTCAGTACTCAGAGTGCTGGGTGCTCAGTGCTCGGAGTGCTCGGTGCTGAGTACATTGGGTGCTCACTACTCAGGGTGCTGGGTGCTCAGTGCTCAGTGTGCTGGGTGCTCAGTGCTCAGGGTGCTGGGTGCTCAGTGCTCAGGGTGCTGGGTGCTCAGTATTCAGGGTGCTGGGTGCTCAGTGCTCGGGGTGCTGGGTGCTCAGTGCTCAGGGTGCTGGGTGCTCAGTACTCAGGGTGCTGGGTGCTCAGTACTCGGGGTGCTGGGCGCTCAGTACTGAGGGTGCTGGGTGCTCAGTACTCAGGGTGCTGGGTGCTCAGTACTCGGGTGCTGGGTGCTCAGTGCTCAGGGTGCTGGTTGCTCAGTGCTCGGGGTGCTGGGTGCTCAGTGCTCAGTACTCAGGGTGCTGGGTGCTCAGTGCTCGTTGTGCTGGGTGCTCAGTGCTCAGTACTCAGGGTGCTGGGTGTTCAGTGCTCAGGGTGCTGTGTGCTCAGTGCTCAGGGTTCTGGGTGCTCAGTGCTCAGGGTGCTGGGTACTCAGTGCTCAGGGTGCTGGGTGCTCAGTACTCAGGGTGCTGGGTGCTCATTACTCAGGGTGCTGGGTGCTCAGTGCTCGGGTGCTGGGTGCTCAGTGCTCGCGGTGCTGGGTGCTCAGTGCTCGAGGTGCTCAGTACTCAGGGTGCTGTGTGTACAGTGCTCAGGGTGCTGGGTGCTCAGTACTCAGGGTGCTCGGTGCTTAGTACTCAGGGTGCTGGGTGCTCAGTACTCCGGGTGCTGGGTGCTCAGTGCTCAGGGTTCTCAGTGCTCAGTGCTCAAGGTGCTGGGTGCTCAGTACTCATGGTGCTCATTGCTCAGGGTGCTGGGTGCTCAGTGCTCAGGGTGCTCGGTGCTCGGGGCACTGGGTGCTCAGTGCTCAGGGTGCTCAGAGCTCAGTACTCAGGGTGCTGGGTGCTCCGTGCTCGGGGTGCTCGGTGCTCAGTACTCAGGGTGCTGGGTGCTCAGTGCTCGGGGTGCTCGGTGCTCAGTACGTTGGGTGCTCACTACTCAGGGTGCTGGGTGCTCAGTGCTCAGGGTGCTGGGTGCTCGGTGCTCAGGGTGCTGGGTGCTCAGTACTCAGGGTGCTGGGTGCTCAGTGCTCAGGGTGCTGGGTACTCAGTGCTCAGGGTGCTGGGTGCTCAGTACTCAGGGTGCTCAGTGCTCAGTACTCGGGGTGCTGGGTGTTCAGTGCTCGGGGTGCTGGGTGCTCAGTGCTCAGTACTCAGGGTTCTGGGTGCTCAGTGCTCAGGGTGCTGGGTGCTCAGTGCTCAGGGTGCTGGGTGCTCAGTGCTCAGGGTGCTGGGTACTCAGTGCTCAAGGTGCTGGGTGCTCAGTACTCAGGGTGCTCATTGCTCAGGGTGCTGGGTGCTCAGTGCTCAGGGTGCTCGGTGCTCGGGGCACTGGGTGCTCAGTGCTCAGGGTGCTCAGAGCTCAGTACCCAGGGTGCTGGGTGCTCAGTGCTCGAGGTGCTCGGTGCTCAGTACTCAGGGTGCTGGGTGCTCAGTGCTCGGGGTGCTCGGTGCTCAGTACGTTGGGTGCTCACTACTCAGGGTGCTGGGTGCTCAGTGCTCAGGGTGCTGGGTGCTCGGTGCTCAGGGTGCTGGGTGCTCAGTACTCAGGGTGCTGGGTGCTCAGTGCTCAGGGTGCTGGGTACTCAGTGCTCAGGGTGCTGGGTGCTCATTACTCAGGGTGCTGGGTGCTCAGTGCTCAGTACTCAGGGTGCTGGGAGCTCAGTGCTCAGGGTGCTGGGTGCTCAGTGCTCAGGGTGCTAGGTGCTCAGTGCTCAGGGTGCTGGGTACTCAGTGCTCAGGGTGCTGGGTGCTCAGAACACAGGGTGCTCAGTGCTCAGTACTCGGTGTGCTGGGTGCTCAGTGCTCAGGGTGCTCAGTGCTCAGTACTCGGGGTGCTGTGTGCTCAGTGCTCAGGGTGCTCAGTGCTCAGTGCTCAGGGTGCTGGGTGCTCAGGGCTCGGGGCGCTGGGTGCTCAGTGCTCAGGGTGCTGGGTGCTCAGTACTCAGGGTGCTGGGTGCTCAGTACTCGGGGTGCTGGGCGCTCAGTACTCAGGGTGCTGGGTGCTCAGTACTCAGGGTGCTGGGTGCTCAGTACTCGGGTGCTGGGTGCTCAGTGCTCAGGGTGCTGGGTGCTCAGTGCTCGGGGTGCTGGGTGCTCAGTGCTCAGTACTCAGGGTGGTGGGTGCTCAGTGCTCGTTGTGCTGGGTGCTCAGTGCTCAGTACTCAGGGTGCTGGGTGTTCAGTGCTCAGGGTGCTGTGTGTTCAGTGCTCAGGGTGCTGGGTGCTCAGTGCTCAGGGTGCTGGGTACTCAGTGCTCAGGGTGCTGGGTGCTCAGTACTCAGGGTGCTGGGTGCTCATTACTCAGGGTGCTGGGTGCTCAGTGCTCGGGTGCTGGGTGCTCAGTGCTCGCGGTGCTGGGTGCTCAGTGCTCGGGGAGCTCGGTGCTCAGTACTCAGGGTGCTGGGTGCTCAGTGCTCGAGGTGCTCAATACTCAGGGTGCTGTGTGTTCAGTGCTCAGGGTGCTGGGTGCTCAGTACTCAGGGTGCTCGGTGCTTAGTACTCAGGGTGCTGGGTGCTCAGTACTCCGGGTGCTGGGTGCTCAGTGCTCGGGGTTCTCGGTGCTCAGTGCTCAAGGTGCTGGGTGCTCAGTACTCAGGGTGCTCATTGCTCAGGGTGCTGGGTGCTCAGTGCTCAGCGTGCTCGGTGCTCGGGGCACTGGGTGCTCAGTGCTCAGGGTGCTCAGAGCTCAGTACTCAGGGTGCTGGGTGCTCAGTGCTCGGGGTGCTCGGTGCTCAGTACTCAGGGTGCTGGGTGCTCAGTGCTCGGGGTGCTCGGTGCTCAGTACGTTGGGTGCTCACTACTCAGGGTGCTGGGTGCTCAGTGCTCAGGGTGCTGGGTGCTCGGTGCTCAGGGTGCTGGGTGCTCAGTACTCAGGGTGCTGGGTGCTCATTGCTCAGGTTGCTGGGTGCTCAGTGCTCAGGGTGCTCGGTGCTCGGGGCACTGGGTGCTCAGTGCTCAGGGTGCTCAGAGCTCAGTACTCAGGGTGCTGGGTGCTCAGTGCTCGGGGTGCTCGGTGCTCAGTACTTAGGGTGCTGGGTGCTCAGTGCACGGGGTGCTCGGTGCTCAGTACGTTGGGTGCTCACTACTCAGGGTGCTGGGTGCTCAGTGCTCAGGGTGCTGGGTGCTCGGTGCTCAGGGTGCTGGGTGCTCAGAACTCAGGGTGCTGGGTGCTCAGTGCTCAGGGTGCTGGGTACTCAGTGCTCAGGGTGCTGGGTGCTCAGTACTCAGGGTGCTCAGTGCTCAGTACTCGGGGTGCTGGGTGTTCAGTGCTCGGGGTGCTGGGTGCTCAGTGCTCAGTACTCAGGGTGCTGGGTGCTCAGTGCTCAGGGTGCTGGGTGCTCAGTGCTCAGGGTGCTGGGTGCTCAGTGCTCAGGGTGCTGGGTACTCAGTGCTCAGGGTGCTGGGTGCTCAGTACTCAGGGTGATCAGTGCTCAGTACTCGGGGTGCTGGGTGCTCAGTGCTCAGGGTGCTCAGTGCTCAGTACTCGGGGTGCTGTGTGCTCAGTGCTCAGGGTGCTCAGTGCTCAGTGCTCGGGGTGCTGGGTGCTCAGTGCTCGGGGCGCTGGGTGCTCAGTTCTCGGGGTGCTGGGTGCTCAGTACTCGGGGTGCGGGGTGCTCAGTGCTCAGGGTGCTCAGTGCTCAGTACTCAGTGCTCAGGGTGCTCAGTGCTCAGTGCTCAGGGTGCTGGTTGTTCAGTACTCAGGGTGCTGGGTGCTCAGTGCTCAGGGTGCTGGGTACTCAGTGCTCAGGGTGCTGGGTGCTCAGTACTCAGGGTGCTCAGTGCTCAGTACTCGGGGTGCTGGGTGTTCAGTGCTCGGGGTGCTGGGTGCTCAGTGCTCAGTACTCAGGGTGCTGGGTGCTCAGTGCTCAGGGTGCTGGGTGCTCAGTGCTCAGGGTGCTGGGTGCTCAGTGCTCAGGGTGCTGGGTACTCAGTGCTCAGGGTGCTGGGTGCTCAGTACTCAGGGTGCTCAGTGCTCAGTACTCGGGGTGCTGGGTGCTCAGTGCTCAGGGTGCTCAGTGCTCAGTACTCGGGGTGCTGTGTGCTCAGTGCTCAGGGTGCTCAGTGCTCAGTGCTCGGGGTGCTGGGTGCTCAGTGCTCGGGGCGCTGGGTGCTCAGTTCTCGGGGTGCTGGGTGCTCAGTACTCGGGGTGCGGGGTGCTCAGTGCTCAGGGTGCTCAGTGCTCAGTACTCAGTGCTCAGGGTGCTCAGTGCTCAGTGCTCAGGGTGCTGGTTGTTCAGTACTCAGGGTGCTGGGTGCTCAGTACTCAGGGTGCTGGGTGCTCAGTGCTCAGGGTGCTGGGTGATCAGTGCTCGGGGTGCTCAGTACTCAGGGTGCTCGGTGCTTAGTACTCAGGGTGCTGGGTGCTCAGTACTCCGGGTGCGGGGTGCTCAGTGCTCAGGGTGCTCAGTGCTCAGTACTCAGTGCTCAGGGTGCTGGGTGCTCAGTACTCAGGGTGCTGGGTGCTCAGTGCTCGGGGTGCTGGGTGCTCAGTGCTCAGGGTGCTGGGTGCTCAGTACTCAGGGTTCTGGGTGCTCAGTACTCAGGGTGCTGGGTGCTCAGTGCTCGGGGTGCTGGGTGCTCAGTGATCGGGGTGCTGTGTGCTCAGTGCTCGGGGTGCTCGGTGCTCAGTGCTCAAGGTGCTGGGTGCTCAGTACTCAGGGTGCTCATTGCTCAGGGTCCTGGGTGCTCAGTACTCAGGGTGCTGGGTGCTCATTGCTCAGGGTGCTCGGTGCTCGGGGTGCTGGGTGCTCAGTGCTCGGGGTGCTCGGAGCTCAGTACTCAGGGTGCTGGGTGCTCAGTGCTCAGGGTGCTGGGTGCTCAGTGCTCAGGGTGCTGGGTGCTCAGTGCTCAGGGTGCTGGGTACTCAATGCTCAAGGTGCTGGGTGCTCAGTATTCAGGGTGCTCATTGCTCAGGGTGCTGGGTGCTCAGTGCTCAGGGTGCTCGGTGCTCGGGGCACTGGGTGCTCAGTGCTCAGGGTGCTCAGAGCTCAGTACTCAGGGTGCTGGGTGCTCAGTGCTCGGGGTGCTCGGTGCTCAGTACTTAGGGTGCTGGGTGCTCAGTGCACGGGGTGGTCGGTGCTCAGTACGTTGGGTGCTCACTACTCAGGGTGCTGGGTGCTCAGTGCTCAGGGTGCTGGGTGCTCGGTGCTCAGGGTGCTGGGTGCTCAGAACTCAGGGTGCTGGGTGCTCAGTGCTCAGGGTGCTGGGTACTCAGTGCTCAGGGTGCTGGGTGCTCAGTACTCAGGGTGCTCAGTGCTCAGTACTCAGGGTGCTGGGTGCTCAGTGCTCAGGGTGCTGGGTGCTCAGTGCTCAGGGTGCTGGGTGCTCAGTGCTCAGGGTGCTGGGTACTCAGTGCTCAGGGTGCTGGGTGCTCAGTACTCAGGGTGCTCAGTGCTCAGTACTCGGGGTGCTGGGTGCTCAGTGCTCAGGGTGCTCAGTGCTCAGTACTCGGGGTGCTGTGTGCTCAGTGCTCAGGGTGCTCAGTGCTCAGTGCTCGGGGTGCTGGGTGCTCAGTGTTCGGGGCGCTGGGTGCTCAGTTCTCGGGGTGCTGGGTGCTCAGTACTCGGGGTGCGGGGTGCTCAGTGCTCAGGGTGCTCAGTGCTCAGTACTCAGTGCTCAGGGTGCTCAGTGCTCAGTGCTCAGGGTGCTGGTTGTTCAGTACTCAGGGTGCTGGGTGCTCAGTACTCAGGGTGCTGGGTGCTCAGTGCTCAGGGTGCTGGGTGATCAGTGCTCGGGGTGCTCAGTACTCAGGGTGCTGTGTGTTCAGTGCTCAGGGTACTGGGTGCTCAGTACTCAGGGTGCTCGGTGCTTAGTACTCAGGGTGCTGGGTGCTCAGTACTCCGGGTGCTGGGTGCTCAGTGCTCGGGGTGCTCGGAGATCAGTACTCAGGGTGCTGGGTGCTCAGTTCTCGGGGTGATCGGTGCTCAGTACTCAGGGTGCTGGGTGCTCAGTGCTCAGGGTGCTCGGTGCTCAGTACGTTGGGTGCTCACTAGTCAGGTTGCTGGGTGCTCAGTGCTCAGTGTGCTGGGTGCTCAGTGCTCAGGGTGCTGGGTGCTCAGTGCTCAGTACTCAGGGTGCTGGGTGCTCAGTGCTCAGGGTGCTGGGTGCTCAGTGCTCAGGGTGCTAGGTGCTCAGTGCTCAGGGTGCTGGGTACTCAGTGCTCAGGGTGCTGGGTGCTCAGAACTCAGGGTGCTCAGTGCTCAGTACTCGGTGTGCTGGGTGCTCAGTGCTCAGGGTGCTCAGTGCTCAGTACTCGGGGTGCTGTGTGCTCAGTGCTCAGGGTGCTCAGTGCTCAGTGCTCAGGGTGCTGGGTGCTCAGTGCTCGGGGCGCTGGGTGCTCAGTGCTCAGGGTGCTGGGTGCTGAGTACTCAGGGCGCTGGGTGCTCAGTACTCGGGGTGCTGGGCGCTCAGTACTCAGGGTGCTGGGTGCTCAGTACTCAGGGTGCTGGGTGCTCAGTACTCGGGTGCTGGGTGCTCAGTGCTCAGGGTGCTGGGTGCTCAGTTCTCGGGGTGCTGGGTGCTCAGTGCTCAGTACTCAGGGTGCTGGGTGCTCATTGCTCGTTGTGCTGGGTGCTCAGTGCTCAGTACTCAGGGTGCTGGGTGTTCAGTGCTCAGGGTGCTGTGTGCTCAGTGCTCAGGGTGCTGGGTGCTCAGTGCTCAGGGTGCTGGGTACTCAGTGCTCAGGATGCTGGGTGCTCAGTACTCAGGGTGCTGGGTGCTCATTACTCAGGGTGCTGGGTGCTCAGTGCTCGGGTGCTGGGTGCTCAGTGCTCGCGGTGCTGGGTGCTCAGTGCTCGGGGAGCTCGGTGCTCAGTACTCAGGGTGCTGGGTGCTCAGTGCTCGAGGTGCTCAATACTCAGGGTGCTGTGTGTTCAGTGCTCAGGGTGCTGGGTGCTCAGTACTCAGGGTGCTCGGTGCTTAGTACTCAGGGTGCTGGGTGCTCAGTACTCCGGGTGCTGGGTGCTCAGTGCTCGGGGTTCTCAGTGCTCAGTGCTCAAGGTGCTGGGTGCTCAGTACTCAGGGTGCTCATTGCTCAGGGTGCTGGGTGCTCAGTGCTCAGCGTGCTCGGTGCTCGGGGCACTGGGTGCTCAGTGCTCAGGGTGCTCAGAGCTCAGTACTCAGGGTGCTGGGTGCTCAGTGCTCGGGGTGCTCGGTGCTCAGTACTCAGGGTGCTGGGTGCTCAGTGCTCGGGGTGCTCGGTGCTCAGTACGTTGGGTGCTCACTACTCAGGGTGCTGGGTGCTCAGTGCTCAGGGTGCTGGGTGCTCGGTGCTCAGGGTGCTGGGTGCTCAGTACTCAGGGTGCTGGGTGCTCAGTGCTCAGGGTGCTGGGTACTCAGTGCTCAGGGTGCTGGGTGCTCAGTACTCAGGGTGCTCAGTGCTCAGTACTCGGGGTGCTGGGTGTTCAGTGCTCGGGGTGCTGGGTGCTCAGTGCTCAGTACTCAGGGTGCTGGGTGCTCAGTGCTCAGGGTGCTGGGTGCTCAGTGCTCAGGGTGCTGGGTGCTCAGTGCTCAGGGTGCTGGGTACTCAATGCTCAAGGTGCTGGGTGCTCAGTATTCAGGGTGCTCATTGCTCAGGGTGCTGGGTGCTCAGTGCTCAGGGTGCTCGGTGCTCGGGGCACTGGGTGCTCAGTGCTCAGGGTGCTCAGAGCTCAGTACTCAGGGTGCTGGGTGCTCAGTGCTCGGGGTGCTCGGTGCTCAGTACGTTGGGTGCTCACTACTCAGGGTGCTGGGTGCTCAGTGCTCAGGGTGCTGGGTGCTCGGTGCTCAGGGTGCTGGGTGCTCAGAACTCAGGGTGCTGGGTGCTCAGTGCTCAGGGTGCTGGGTACTCAGTGCTCAGGGTGCTGGGTGCTCAGTACTCAGGGTGCTCAGTGCTCAGTACTCGGGGTGCTGGGTGTTCAGTGCTCGGGGTGCTGGGTGCTCAGTGCTCAGTACTCAGGGTGCTGGGTGCTCAGTGCTCAGGGTGCTGGGTGCTCAGTGCTCAGGGTGCTGGGTACTCAGTGCTCAGGGTGCTGGGTGCTCAGTACTCAGGGTGCTCAGTGCTCAGTACTCGGGGTGCTGGGTGCTCAGTGCTCAGGGTGCTCAGTGCTCAGTACTCGGGGTGCTGTGTGCTCAGTGCTCAGGGTGCTCAGTGCTCAGTGCTCGGGGTGCTGGGTGCTCAGTGCTCGGGGCGCTGGGTGCTCAGTTCTCTGGGTTCTGGGTGCTCAGTACTCGGGGTGCGGGGTGCTCAGTGCTCAGGGTGCTCAGTGCTCAGTACTCAGTGCTCAGGGTGCTCAGTGCTCAGTGCTCAGGGTGCTGGTTGTTCAGTACTCAGTGTGCTGGGTGCTCAGTACTCAGGGTGCTGGGTGCTCAGTGCTCAGGGTGCTGGGTGATCAGTGCTCGGGGTGCTCAGTACTCAGGGTGCTGTGTGTTCAGTGCTCAGGGTACTGGGTGCTCAGTACTCAGGGTGCTCGATGCTTAGTACTCAGGGTGCTGGGTGCTCAGTACTCCGGGTGCTGGGTGCTCAGTGCTCGGGGTGCTCGTAGATCAGTACTCAGGGTGCTGGGTGCTCAGTTCTCGGGGTGATCGGTGCTCAGTACTCAGGGTGCTGGGTGCTCAGTGCTCGGGGTGCTCGGTGCTCAGTACGTTGGGTGCTCACTACTCAGGTTGCTGGGTGCTCAGTGCTCAGTGTGCTGGGTGCTCAGTGCTCAGGGTGCTGGGTGCTCAGTGCTCAGGGTGCTGGGTGCTCAGTACTCAGGGTGCTGGGTGCTCAGTGCTCGGGGTGCTGGGTGCTCAGTGCTCAGGGTGCTGGGTGCTCAGTACTCAGGGTTCTGGGTGCTCAGTACTCAGGGTGCTGGGTGCTCAGTGCTCGGGGTGCTGGGTGCTCAGTGATCTGGGTGCTGGGTGCTCAGTGCTCGGGGTGCTCGGTGCTCAGTGCTCAAGGTGCTGGGTGCTCAGTACTCAGGGTGCTCATTGCTCAGGGTCCTGGGTGCTCAGTACTCAGGGTGCTGGGTGCTCAGTGCTCAGGGTGCTCGGTGCTCGGGGCGCTGGGTGCTCAGTGCTCGGGGTGCTCGGAGCTCAGTACTCAGGGTGCTGGGTGCTCAGTGCTCAGGGTGCTGGGTGCTCAGTGCTCAGGGTGCTGGGTGCTCAGTGCTCAGGGTGCTGGGTACTCAATGCTCAAGGTGCTGGGTGCTCAGTATTCAGGGTGCTCATTGCTCAGGGTGCTGGGTGCTCAGTGCTCAGGGTGCTCGGTGCTCGGGGCACTGGGTGCTCAGTGCTCAGGGTGCTCAGAGCTCAGTACTCAGGGTGCTGGGTGCTCAGTGCTCGGGGTGCTCGGTGTTCAGTACTTAGGGTGCTGGGTGCTCAGTGCACGGGGTGCTCGGTGCTCAGTACGTTGGGTGCTCACTACTCAGGGTGCTGGGTGCTCAGTGCTCAGGGTGCTGGGTGCTCGGTGCTCAGGGTGCTGGGTGCTCAGAACTCAGGGTGCTGGGTGCTCAGTGCTCAGGGTGCTGGGTACTCAGTGCTCAGGGTGCTGGGTGCTCAGTACTCAGGGTGCTCAGTGCTCAGTACTCGGGGTGCTGGGTGTTCAGTGCTCGGGGTGCTGGGTGCTCAGTGCTCAGTACTCAGGGTGCTGGGTGCTCAGTGCTCAGGGTGCTGGGTGCTCAGTGCTCAGGGTGCTGGGTGCTCAGTGCTCAGGGTGCTGGGTACTCAGTGCTCAGGGTGCTGGGTGCTCAGTACTCAGGGTGCTCAGTGCTCAGTACTCGGGGTGCTGGGTGCTCAGTGCTCAGGGTGCTCAGTGCTCAGTACTCGGGGTGCTGTGTGCTCAGTGCTCAGGGTGCTCAGTGCTCAGTGCTCGGGGTGCTGGGTGCTCAGTGCTCGGGGCGCTGGGTGCTCAGTTCTCGGGGTGCTGGGTGCTCAGTACTCGGGGTGCGGGGTGCTCAGTGCTCAGGGTGCTCAGTGCTCAGTACTCAGTGCTCAGGGTGCTCAGTGCTCAGTGCTCAGGGTGCTGGTTGTTCAGTACTCAGGGTGCTGGGTGCTCAGTACTCAGGGTGCTGGGTGCTCAGTGCTCAGGGTGCTGGGTGATCAGTGCTCGGGGTGCTCAGTACTCAGGGTGCTGTGTGTTCAGTGCTCAGGGTACTGGGTGCTCAGTACTCAGGGTGCTCGGTGCTTAGTACTCAGGGTGCTGGGTGCTCAGTACTCCGGGTGCTGGGTGCTCAGTGCTCGGGGTGCTCGGAGATCAGTACTCAGGGTGCTGGGTGCTCAGTTCTCGGGGTGATCGGTGCTCAGTACTCAGGGTGCTGGGTGCTCAGTGCTCGGGGTGCTCGGTGCTCAGTACGTTGGGTGCTCACTACTCAGGTTGCTGTGTGCTCAGTGCTCAGTGTGCTGGGTGCTCAGTGCTCAGGGTGCTGGGTGCTCAGTGCTCAGGGTGCTGGGTGCTCAGTACTCAGGGTGCTGGGTGCTCAGTGCTCGGGGTGCTGGGTGCTCAGTGCTCAGGGTGCTGGGTGCTCAGTACTCAGGGTGCTGGGTGCTCAGTACTCAGGGTGCTGGGTGCTCAGTGCTCGGGGTGCTGGGTGCTCAGTGATCGGGGTGCTGGGTGCTCAGTGCTCGGGGTGCTCGGTGCTCAGTGCTCAAGGTGCTGGGTGCACAGTACTCAGGGTGCTCATTGCTCAGGGTCCTGGGTGCTCAGTACTCAGGGTTCTGGGTGCTCAGTGCTCAGGGTGCTCGGTGCTCGGGGTGCTGGGTGCTCAGTGCTCGGGGTGCTCGGAGCTCAGTACTCAGGGTGCTGGGTGCTCAGTGCTCGGGGTGCTCGGTGCTCAGTACTCATAGTGCTGGGTGCTCAGTGCTCGGGGTGCTGGGTGCTCACTGCTCAGTACTCAGGGTGCTGGGTGCTCAGTGCTCAGGGTGCTGTGTGCTCAGTGCTCAGGGTGCTGGGTGCTCAGTGCTGAGGCTGCTGGGTACTCAGTACTCAGGGTGCTGGGTGCTCAGTGCTCGGGGTGCTATGTGCTCAGTGCTCGCGGTGCTGGGTGCTCAGTGCTCGGGGTGCTATGTGCTCAGTGCTCGCGGTGCTGGGTGCTCAGTGCTCGGGGTGCTCGGTGCTCAGTCCTCAGGGTGCTGGGTGCTCAGTGCTCGAGGTGCTCAGTACTCAGGGTGCTGTGTATTCAGTGCTCGGGGCGCTGGGTGCTCAGTACTCCGGGTGCTGGGTGCTCAGTGCTCATGGTTCTCGGTGCTCAGTGCTCAGGGTGCTGGGTGTTCAGTACTCAGGGTGCTGGGTGCTCAGTACTCAGGGTGCTGGGTGCTCAGTGCTCAGGGTGCTGGGTGCTCAGTGCTCGGGGTGCTCAGTACTCAGGGTGCTGAGTGTTCAGTGCTCAGGGTACTGGGTGCTCAGTACTCAGGGTGATCGGTGCTTAGTGCTCAGGGTGCTGGGTGCTGAGTGTTCAGTACTCAGGGTGCTGGGTGCTCAGTACTCAGGGTGCTGGGTGCTCAGTGCTCGGGGTGCTGGGTGCTCAGTGCGCAGGGTGCTGGGTGCTCAGTGCTCAGGGTGCTCGGTGCTCGGGGCACTGGTTGCTCAGTGCTCAGGGTGCTCGGAGCTCAGTAATCAGGGTGCTGGGTGCACAGTGCTCGCGGTGCTCGGTGCTCAGTACTCAGGGTGCTGGGTGCTCAGTGCTCGGGGTGCTCGGTGCTCAGTACGTTGGGTGCTCACTACTCAGGGTGCTGGGTGCTCAGTGCTCAGGGTGCTGGGTGCTCGGTGCTCAGGGTGCTGGGTGCTCAGTACTCAGGGTGCTGGGTGCTCAGTGCTCGGGGTGCTGGGTGCTCAGTACTCAGGGTGCTGGGTGCTCAGTACTCAGGGTCCTGGGTGCTCAGTACTCGGGTGCTGGGTGCTCAGTGCTCAGGTTGCTGGGTGCTCAGTGCTCGGGGTGCTGGGTGCTCAGTGCTCAGTACTCAGGGTGCTGGGTGTTCAGTGCTCGGGGTGCTGGGTGCTCAGTGCTCAGTACTCAGGGTGCTGGGTGCTCAGTGCTCAGGGTGCTGGGTGCTCAGTGCTCAGGGTGCTGGGTGCTCAGTTCTCAGGGTGCTCAGTGCTCAGTACTCGGGGTGCTGGGTGCTCAGTGCTCAGGGTGCTCAGTGCTCAGTACCCGGGGTGCTGTGTGCTCAGTGCTCAGGGTGCTCAGTGCTCAGTGCTCGGGGTGCCGGGTGCTCAGTGCTCGGGGCGCTGGGTGCTCAGTGCTCGGGGTGCTGGGTGCTCAGTACTCGGGGTGCTGGGTGCTCAGTGCTCAGGGTGCTCAGTGCTCAGTACTCAGTGCTCAGGGTGCTCAGTGCTCAGTGCTCAGGGTGCTGGGTGTTCAGTACTCAGGGTGCTGGGTGCTCAGTACTCAGGGTGCTGGGTGCTCAGTGCTCAGGGTGCTGGGTGCTCAGTGCTCGGGGTGCTCAGTACTCAGGGTGATGAGTGTTCAGTGCTCGGGGTACTGGGTGCTCAGTACTCAGGGTGATCGGTGCTTAGTACTCAGGGTGCTGGGTGCTCAGTACTCCGGGTGCTGGGTGCTCAGTGCTCGGGGTGCTCGGAGCTCAGTACTCAGGGTGATGGGTGCTCAGTTCTCGGGGTGATCGGTGCTCAGTACTCAGAGTGCTGGTTGCTCAGTGCTCGGGGTGCTCGGTGCTCAGGACGTTGGGTGCTCACTACTCTGTGTGCTGGGTGCTCAGTGCTCAGTGTGCTGGGTGCTCAGTGCTCAGGGTGCTTGGTGCTCAGTATTCAGGGTGCTGGGTGCTCAGTGCTCGTTGTGCTGGGTGCTCAGTGCTCAGTACTCAGGGTGCTGGGTGTTCAGTGCTCAGGGTGCTGTGTGCTCAGTGCTCAGGGTGCTGCGTGCTCAGTGCTCAGGGTGCTGGGTACTCAGTGCTCAGGGTGCTGGGTGCTCAGTACTCAGGGTGCTGGGTGCTCATTACTCAGGGTGCTGGGTGCTCAGTGCTCGGGTGCTGGGTGCTCAGTGCTCGCGGTGCTGGGTGCTCAGTGCTCGAGGTGCTCAGTACTCAGGGTGCTGTGTGTTCAGTGCTCAGGGTGCTGGGTGCTCAGTGCTCAGGCTGCTGGGTACACAGTACTCAGGGTGCTGGGTGCTCAGTGCTCGGGGTGCTATGTGCTCTGTGCTCGCGGTGCTGGGTGCTCAGTGCTCGGGGTGCTGGGTGCTCAGTGCTCGGGGTGCTATGTGCTCAGTGCTCGCGGTGCTGGGTGCTCAGTGCTCGGGGTGTTGTGTGCTCAGTGCTCAGGGTGCTGGGTGCTCAGTGCTCAGGCTGCTGGGTACACAGTACTCAGGGTGCTGGGTGCTCAGTGCTCGGGGTGCTATGTGCTCTGTGCTCGCGGTGCTGGGTGCTCAGTGCTCGGGGTGCTGGGTGCTCAGTGCTCGGGGTGCTATGTGCTCAGTGCTCGCGGTGCTGGGTGCTCAGTGCTCGGGGTGCTCGGTGCTCAGTACTCAGGGTGCTGGGTGCTCAGTGCTCGAGGTGCTCAGTACTCAGGGTGCTGTGTGTTCAGTGCTCGGGGCGCTGGGTGCTCAGTACTCCGGGTGCTGGGTGCTCAGTGCTCAGGGTGCTCGGTGCTCGGGGCACTGGGTGCTCAGTGCTCAGGGTGCTCGGAGCTCAGTACTCAGGGTGCTGGGTGCTCAGTGCTCGGGGTGCTCGGTGCTCAGTAGTCAGGGTGCTGGGTGCTCAGTACTCAGGGTGCTCATTGCTCAGGGTGCTGGGTGCTCAGTGCTCAGGGTGCTCGGTGCTCGGGGCACTGGGTGCTCAGTGCTCAGGGTGCTCGGAGCTCAGTACTCAGGGTGCTGGGTGCTCAGTTCTCGGGGTGCTCGGTGCTCAGTACTCAGGGTGCTGGGTGCTCAGTGCTCGGGGTGCTCGGTGCTCAGTACGTTGGGTGCTCACTACTCAGGGTGCTGGGTACTCAGTGCTCAGGGTGCTGGGTGCTCGGTGCTCAGGGTGCTGGGTGCTCAGTACTCAGGGTGTTGGGTGCTCAGTGCTCGGGGTGCTGGGTGCTCAGTACTCAGGGTGCTGGGTGCTCAGTACTCAGGGTCCTGGGTGCTCAGTACTCGGGTGCTGTGTGTTCAGTGCTCAGGGTACTGGGTGCTCAGTACTCAGGTTGATCAGTGCTTAGTACTCAGGGTGCTGGGTGCTCAGAACTCCGGGTGCTGGGTGCTAAGTGCTCAGGGTGCTGGGTGCTCAGTGCTCAGGGTGCTGGGTGCTCAGTACTCAGGGTGCTCAGGGCTCAGTACTCGGGGTGCTGGGTGCTCAGTGCTCAGGGTGCTCAGTGCTCAGTGCTCAGGGTGCCGGGTGCTCAGTGCTCGGGGCGCTGGGTGCTCAGTGCTCGGTGTGCTGGGTGCTCAGTACTCAGGGTGCTGGGAGCTCAGTACTCAGGGTGCTGGGTGCTCAGTGCTCAGGGTGCTGGGTGCTCAGTGCTCGGGGTGCTCAGTACTCAGGGTGCTGTGTGTTCAGTGCTCAGGGTACTGGGTGCTCAGTACTCAGGGTGATCGGTGCTTAGTACTCAGGGTGCTGGGTGCTCAGTACTCCGGGTGCTGGGTGCTCAGTGCTCGGGGTGCTCCGAGCTCAGTACTCAGGGTGATGGGTGCTCAGTTCTCGGGGTGATCGGTGCTCAGTACTCAGAGTGCTGGGTGCTCAGTGCTCGGGGTGCTCGGTGCTGAGTACATTGGGTGCTCACTACTCAGGGTGCTTTGTGCTCAGTGCTCAGTGTGCTGGGTGCTCAGTGCTCAGGGTGCTGGGTGCTCAGTGCTCAGGGTGCTGGGTGCTCAGTATTCAGGGTGCTGGGTGCTCAGTGCTCGGGGTGCTGGGTGCTCAGTGCTCAGGGTGCTGGGTGCTCAGTACTCAGGGTGCTGGGTGCTCAGTACTCGGGGTGCTGGGCGCTCAGTACTCAGGGTGCTGGGTGCTCAGTACTCAGGGTGCTGGGTGCTCAGTATTCGGGTGCTGGGTGCTCAGTGCTCGAGGTGCTCAGTACTCAGGGTGCTGTGTGTTCAGTGCTCAGGGTGCTGGGTGCTCAGTGCTCAGGGTGCTGTGTGCTCAGTGCTCAGGGTGCTGGGTGCTCAGTGCTCAGGCTGCTGGGTACACAGTACTCAGGGTGCTGGGTGCTCAGTGCTCGGGGTGCTATGTGCTCTGTGCTCGCGGTGCTGGGTGCTCAGTGCTCGGGGTGCTGGGTGCTCAGTGCTCGGGGTGCTATGTGCTCAGTGCTCGCGGTGCTGGGTGCTCAGTGCTCGGGGTGCTCGGTCCTCAGTACTCAGGGTGCTGGGTGCTCAGTGCTCGAGGTGCTCAGTACTCAGGGTGCTGTGTGTTCAGTGCTCGGGGCGCTGGGTGCTCAGTACTCTGGGTGCTGGGTGCTCAGTGCTCGGGGTGCTCGGTGCTCAGTACTCAGGGTGCTGGGTGCTCAGTACTCAGGGTGCTCATTGCTCAGGGTGCTGGGTGCTCAGTGCTCAGGGTGCTCGGTGCTCGGGGCACTGGGTGCTCAGTGCTCAGGGTGCTCGGAGCTCAGTACTCAGGGTGCTGGGTGCTCAGTTCTCGGGGTGCTCGGTGCTCAGTACTCAGGGTGCTGGGTGCTCAGTGCTCGGGGTGCTCGGTGCTCAGTACGTTGGGTGCTCACTACTCAGGGTGCTGGGTACTCAGTGCTCAGGGTGCTGGGTGCTCGGTGCTCAGGGTGCTGGGTGCTCAATACTCAGGGTGTTGGGTGCTCAGTGCTCGGGGTGCTGGGTGCTCAGTACTCAGGGTGCTGGGTGCTCAGTACTCAGGGTCCTGGGTGCTCAGTACTCGGGTGCTGGGTGCTCAGTGCTCAGGGTGCTGGGTGCTCAGTGCTCGGGGTGCTGGGTGCTCAGTGCTCAGTACTCAGGGTGCTGGGTGTTCAGTGCTCGGGGTGCTGGGTGCTCAGTGCTCAGTACTCAGGGTGTTGGGTGCTCAGTGCTCAGGGTGCTTGGTGCTCAGTGCTCAGGGTGCTGGGTGCTCAGTACTCAGGGTGCTCAGGGCTCAGTACTCGGGGTGCTGGGTGCTCAGTGCTCAGGGTGCTCAGTGCTCAGTGCTCAGGGTGCCGGGTGCTCAGTGCTCGGGGCGCTGGGTGCTCAGTGCTCGGGGTGCTGTGTGCTCAGTACTCAGGGTGCTGGGTGCTCAGTGCTCTGAGTGCTCAGTGCTCAGTACTCAGTGCTCAGGGTGCTCAGTGCTCAGTGCTCAGGGTGCTGGGTGTTCAGTACTCAGGGTGCTGGGTGCTCAGTACTCAGGGTGCTGGGTGCTCAGTGCTCAGGGTGCTGGGTGCTCAGTGCTCGGGGTGCTCAGTACTCAGGGTGCTGTGTGTTCAGTGCTCAGGGTACTGGGTGCTCAGTACTCAGGGTGATCGGTGCTTAGTACTCAGGGTGCTGGGTGCTCAGTACTCCGGGTGCTGGGTGCTCAGTGCTCGGGGTGCTCCGAGCTCAGTACTCAGGGTGATGGGTGCTCAGTTCTCGGGGTGATCGGTGCTCAGTACTCAGAGTGCTGGGTGCTCAGTGCTCGGAGTGCTCGGTGCTGAGTACATTGGGTGCTCACTACTCAGGGTGCTGGGTGCTCAGTGCTCAGTGTGCTGGGTGCTCAGTGCTCAGGGTGCTGGGTGCTCAGTGCTCAGGGTGCTGGGTGCTCAGTATTCAGGGTGCTGGGTGCTCAGTGCTCGTGGTGCTGGGTGCTCAGTGCTCAGGGTGCTGGGTGCTCAGTACTCAGGGTGCTGGGTGCTCAGTACTCGGGGTGCTGGGCGCTCAGTACTGAGGGTGCTGGGTGCTCAGTACTCAGGGTGCTGGGTGCTCAGTACTCGGGTGCTGGGTGCTCAGTGCTCAGGGTGCTGGTTGCTCAGTGCTCGGGGTGCTGGGTGCTCAGTGCTCAGTACTCAGGGTGCTGGGTGCTCAGTGCTCGTTGTGCTGGGTGCTCAGTGCTCAGTACTCAGGGTGCTGGGTGTTCAGTGCTCAGGGTGCTGTGTGCTCAGTGCTCAGGGTGCTGGGTGCTCAGTGCTCAGGGTGCTGGGTACTCAGTGCTCAGGGTGCTGGGTACTCAGTGCTCGGGTGCTGGGTGCTCAGTGCTCGCGGTGCTGGGTGCTCAGTGCTCGAGGTGCTCAGTACTCAGGGTGCTGTGTGTTCAGTGCTCAGGGTGCTGGGTGCTCAGTACTCAGGGTGCTCGGTGCTTAGTACTCAGGGTGCTGGGTGCTCTGTACTCCGGGTGCTGTGTGCTCAGTGCTCAGGGTTCTCAGTGCTCAAGGTGCTGGGTGCTCAGTACTCATGGTGCTCATTGCTCAGGGTGCTGGGTGCTCAGTGCTCATGGTGCTCGGTGCTCGGGGCACTGGGTGCTCAGTGCTCAGGGTGCTCAGAGCTCAGTACTCAGGGTGCTGGGTGCTCCGTGCTCGGGGTGCTCGGTGCTCAGTACTCAGGGTGCTGGGTGCTCAGTGCTCGGGGTGCTCGGTGCTCAGTACGTTGGGTGCTCACTACTCAGGGTGCTGGGTGCTCAGTGCTCAGGGTGCTGGTTGCTCGGTGCTCAGGGTGCTGGGTGCTCAGTACTCAGGGTGCTGGGTGCTCAGTGCTCAGGGTGCTGGGTACTCAGTGCTCAGGGTGCTGGGTGCTCAGTACTCAGGGTGCTCAGTGCTCAGTACTCGGGGTGCTGGGTGTTCAGTGCTCGGGGTGCTGGGTGCTCAGTGCTCAGTACTCAGGGTTCTGGGTGCTCAGTGCTCAGGGTGCTGGGTGCTCAGTGCTCAGGGTGCTGGGTGCTCAGTGCTCAGGGTGCTGGGTACTCAGTGCTCAAGGTGCTGGGTGCTCAGTACTCAGGGTGCTCATTGCTCAGGGTGCTGGGTGCTCAGTGCTCAGGGTGCTCAGTGCTCAGTGCTCGGGGTGCTGGGTGCTCAGTGTTCGGGGCGCTGGGTGCTCAGTTCTCGGGGTGCTGGGTGCTCAGTACTCGGGGTGCGGGGTGCTCAGTGCTCAGGGTGCTCAGTGCTCAGTACTCAGTGCTCAGGGTGCTCAGTGCTCAGTGCTCAGGGTGCTGGTTGTTCAGTACTCAGGGTGCTGGGTGCTCAGTACTCAGGGTGCTGGGTGCTCAGTGCTCAGGGTGCTGGGTGATCAGTGCTCGGGGTGCTCAGTACTCAGGGTGCTGTGTGTTCAGTGCTCAGGGTACTGGGTGCTCAGTACTCAGGGTGCTCGGTGCTTAGTACTCAGGGTGCTGGGTGCTCAGTACTCCGGGTGCTGGGTGCTCAGTGCTCGGGGTGCTCGGAGATCAGTACTCAGGGTGCTGGGTGCTCAGTTCTCGGGGTGATCGGTGCTCAGTACTCAGGGTGCTGGGTGCTCAGTGCTCAGGGTGCTCGGTGCTCAGTACGTTGGGTGCTCACTAGTCAGGTTGCTGGGTGCTCAGTGCTCAGTGTGCTGGGTGCTCAGTGCTCAGGGTGCTGGGTGCTCAGTGCTCAGTACTCAGGGTGCTGGGTGCTCAGTGCTCAGGGTGCTGGGTGCTCAGTGCTCAGGGTGCTAGGTGCTCAGTGCTCAGGGTGCTGGGTACTCAGTGCTCAGGGTGCTGGGTGCTCAGAACTCAGTGTGCTCAGTGCTCAGTACTCGGTGTGCTGGGTGCTCAGTGCTCAGGGTGCTCAGTGCTCAGTACTCGGGGTGCTGTGTGCTCAGTGCTCAGGGTGCTCAGTGCTCAGTGCTCAGGGTGCTGGGTGCTCAGTGCTCGGGGCGCTGGGTGCTCAGTGCTCAGGGTGCTGGGTGCTGAGTACTCAGGGCGCTGGGTGCTCAGTACTCGGGGTGCTGGGCGCTCAGTACTCAGGGTGCTGGGTGCTCAGTACTCAGGGTGCTGGGTGCTCAGTACTCGGGTGCTGGGTGCTCAGTGCTCAGGGTGCTGGGTGCTCAGTTCTCGGGGTGCTGGGTGCTCAGTGCTCAGTACTCAGGGTGCTGGGTGCTCATTGCTCGTTGTGCTGGGTGCTCAGTGCTCAGTACTCAGGGTGCTGGGTGTTCAGTGCTCAGGGTGCTGTGTGCTCAGTGCTCAGGGTGCTGGGTGCTCAGTGCTCAGGGTGCTGGGTACTCAGTGCTCAGGATGCTGGGTGCTCAGTACTCAGGGTGCTGGGTGCTCATTACTCAGGGTGCTGGGTGCTCAGTGCTCGGGTGCTGGGTGCTCAGTGCTCGCGGTGCTGGGTGCTCAGTGCTCGGGGAGCTCGGTGCTCAGTACTCAGGGTGCTGGGTGCTCAGTGCTCGAGGTGCTCAATACTCAGGGTGCTGTGTGTTCAGTGCTCAGGGTGCTGGGTGCTCAGTACTCAGGGTGCTCGGTGCTTAGTACTCAGGGTGCTGGGTGCTCAGTACTCCGGGTGCTGGGTGCTCAGTGCTCGGGGTTCTCAGTGCTCAGTGCTCAAGGTGCTGGGTGCTCAGTACTCAGGGTGCTCATTGCTCAGGGTGCTGGGTGCTCAGTGCTCAGCGTGCTCGGTGCTCGGGGCACTGGGTGCTCAGTGCTCAGGGTGCTCAGAGCTCAGTACTCAGGGTGCTGGGTGCTCAGTGCTCGGGGTGCTCGGTGCTCAGTACTCAGGGTGCTGGGTGCTCAGTGCTCGGGGTGCTCGGTGCTCAGTACGTTGGGTGCTCACTACTCAGGGTGCTGGGTGCTCAGTGCTCAGGGTGCTGGGTGCTCGGTGCTCAGGGTGCTGGGTGCTCAGTACTCAGGGTGCTGGGTGCTCAGTGCTCAGGGTGCTGGGTACTCAGTGCTCAGGGTGCTGGGTGCTCAGTACTCAGGGTGCTCAGTGCTCAGTACTCGGGGTGCTGGGTGTTCAGTGCTCGGGGTGCTGGGTGCTCAGTGCTCAGTACTCAGGGTGCTGGGTGCTCAGTGCTCAGGGTGCTGGGTGCTCAGTGCTCAGGGTGCTGGGTGCTCAGTGCTCAGGGTGCTGGGTACTCAATGCTCAAGGTGCTGGGTGCTCAGTATTCAGGGTGCTCATTGCTCAGGGTGCTGGGTGCTCAGTGCTCAGGGTGCTCGGTGCTCGGGGCACTGGGTGCTCAGTGCTCAGGGTGCTCAGAGCTCAGTACTCAGGGTGCTGGGTGCTCAGTGCTCGGGGTGCTCGGTGCTCAGTACGTTGGGTGCTCACTACTCAGGGTGCTGGGTGCTCAGTGCTCAGGGTGCTGGGTGCTCGGTGCTCAGGGTGCTGGGTGCTCAGAACTCAGGGTGCTGGGTGCTCAGTGCTCAGGGTGCTGGGTACTCAGTGCTCAGGGTGCTGGGTGCTCAGTACTCAGGGTGCTCAGTGCTCAGTACTCGGGGTGCTGGGTGTTCAGTGCTCGGGGTGCTGGGTGCTCAGTGCTCAGTACTCAGGGTGCTGGGTGCTCAGTGCTCAGGGTGCTGGGTGCTCAGTGCTCAGGGTGCTGGGTACTCAGTGCTCAGGGTGCTGGGTGCTCAGTACTCAGGGTGCTCAGTGCTCAGTACTCGGGGTGCTGGGTGCTCAGTGCTCAGGGTGCTCAGTGCTCAGTACTCGGGGTGCTGTGTGCTCAGTGCTCAGGGTGCTCAGTGCTCAGTGCTCGGGGTGCTGGGTGCTCAGTGCTCGGGGCGCTGGGTGCTCAGTTCTCTGGGTGCTGGGTGCTCAGTACTCGGGGTGCGGGGTGCTCAGTGCTCAGGGTGCTCAGTGCTCAGTACTCAGTGCTCAGGGTGCTCAGTGCTCAGTGCTCAGGGTGCTGGTTGTTCAGTACTCAGTGTGCTGGGTGCTCAGTACTCAGGGTGCTGGGTGCTCAGTGCTCAGGGTGCTGGGTGATCAGTGCTCGGGGTGCTCAGTACTCAGGGTGCTGTGTGTTCAGTGCTCAGGGTACTGGGTGCTCAGTACTCAGGGTGCTCGATGCTTAGTACTCAGGGTGCTGGGTGCTCATTACTCCGGGTGCTGGGTGCTCAGTGCTCGGGGTGCTCGTAGATCAGTACTCAGGGTGCTGGGTGCTCAGTTCTCGGGGTGATCGGTGCTCAGTACTCAGGGTGCTGGGTGCTCAGTGCTCGGGGTGCTCGGTGCTCAGTACGTTGGGAGCTCACTACTCAGGTTGCTGGGTGCTCAGTGCTCAGTGTGCTGGGTGCTCAGTGCTCAGGGTGCTGGGTGCTCAGTGCTCAGGGTGCTGGGTGCTCAGTACTCAGGGTGCTGGGTGCTCAGTGCTCGGGGTGCTGGGTGCTCAGTGCTCAGGGTGCTGGGTGCTCAGTACTCAGGGTTCTGGGTGCTCAGTACTCAGGGTGCTGGGTGCTCAGTGCTCGGGGTGCTGGGTGCTCAGTGATCTGGGTGCTGGGTGCTCAGTGCTCGGGGTGCTCGGTGCTCAGTGCTCAAGGTGCTGGGTGCTCAGTACTCAGGGTGCTCATTGCTCAGGTTCCTGTATGCTCAGTACTCAGGGTGCTGGGTGCTCAGTGCTCAGGGTGCTCGGTGCTCGGGGCGCTGGGTGCTCAGTGCTCGGGGTGCTCGGAGCTCAGTACTCAGGGTGCTGGGTGCTCAGTGCTCAGGGTGCTGGGTGCTCAGTGCTCAGGGTGCTGGGTGCTCAGTGCTCAGGGTGCTGGGTACTCAATGCTCAAGGTGCTGGGTGCTCAGTATTCAGGGTGCTCATTGCTCAGGGTGCTGGGTACTCAGTGCTCAGGGTGCTCGGTGCTCGGGGCACTGGGTGCTCAGTGCTCAGGGTGCTCAGAGCTCAGTACTCAGGGTGCTGGGTGCTCAGTGCTCGGGGTGCTCGGTGCTCAGTACTTAGGGTGCTGGGTGCTCAGTGCACGGGGTGCTCGGTGCTCAGTACGTTGGGTGCTCACTACTCAGGGTGCTGGGTGCTCAGTGCTCAGGGTGCTGGGTGCTCGGTGCTCAGGGTGCTGGGTGCTCAGAACTCAGGGTGCTGGGTGCTCAGTGCTCAGGGTGCTGGGTACTCAGTGCTCAGGGTGCTGGGTGCTCAGTACTCAGGGTGCTCAGTGCTCAGTACTCGGGGTGCTGGGTGTTCAGTGCTCGGGGTGCTGGGTGCTCAGTGCTCAGTACTCAGGGTGCTGGGTGCTCAGTGCTCAGGGTGCTGGGTGCTCAGTGCTCAGGGTGCTGGGTGCTCAGTGCTCAGGGTGCTGGGTACTCAGTGCTCAGGGTGCTGGGTGCTCAGTACTCAGGGTGCTCAGTGCTCAGTACTCGGGGTGCTGGGTGCTCAGTGCTCAGGGTGCTCAGTGCTCAGTACTCGGGGTGCTGTGTGCTCAGTGCTCAGGGTGCTCAGTGCTCAGTGCTCGGGGTGCTGGGTGCTCAGTGCTCGGGGCGCTGGGTGCTCAGTTCTCGGGGTGCTGGGTGCTCAGTACTCGGGGTGCGGGGTGCTCAGTGCCCAGGGTGCTCAGTGCTCAGTACTCAGTGCTCAGGGTGCTCAGTGCTCAGTGCTCAGGGTGCTGGTTGTTCAGTACTCAGGGTGCTGGGTGCTCAGTACTCAGGGTGCTGGGTGCTCAGTGCTCAGGGTGCTGGGTGATCAGTGCTCGGGGTGCTCAGTACTCAGGGTGCTGTGTGTTCAGTACTCAGGGTACTGGGTGCTCAGTACTCAGGGTGCTCGGTGCTTAGTACTCAGGGTGCTGGGTGCTCAGTACTCCGGGTGCTGGGTGCTCAGTGCTCGGGGTGCTCGGAGATCAGTACTCAGGGTGCTGGGTGCTCAGTTCTCGGGGTGATCGGTGCTCAGTACTCAGGGTGCTGGGTGCTCAGTGCTCGGGGTGCTCGGTGCTCAGTACGTTGGGTGCTCACTACTCAGGTTGCTGGGTGCTCAGTTCTCAGTGTGCTGGGTGCTCAGTGCTCAGGGTGCTGGGTGCTCAGTGCTCAGGGTGCTGGGTGCTCAGTACTCAGGGTGCTGGGTGCTCAGTGCTCGGGGTGCTGGGTGCTCAGTGCTCAGGGTGCTGGGTGCTCAGTACTCAGGGTGCTGGGTGCTCAGTACTCAGGGTGCTGGGTGCTCAGTGCTCGGGGTGCTGGGTGCTCAGTGATCGGGGTGCTGGGTGCTCAGTGCTCGGGGTGCTCGGTGCTCAGTGCTCAAGGTGCTGGGTGCACAGTACTCAGGGTGCTCATTGCTCAGGGTCCTGGGTGCTCAGTACTCAGGGTTCTGGGTGCTCAGTGCTCAGGGTGCTCGGTGCTCGGGGTGCTGGGTGCTCAGTGCTCGGGGTGCTCGGAGCTCAGTACTCAGGGTGCTGGGTGCTCAGTGCTCGGGGTGCTCGGTGCTCAGTACTCATAGTGCTGGGTGCTCAGTGCTCGGGGTGCTGGGTGCTCACTGCTCAGTACTCAGGGTGCTGGGTGCTCAGTGCTCAGGGTGCTGTGTGCTCAGTGCTCAGGGTGCTGGGTGCTCAGTGCTGAGGCTGCTGGGTACTCAGTACTCAGGGTGCTGGGTGCTCAGTGCTCGGGGTGCTATGTGCTCAGTGCTCGCGGTGCTGGGTGCTCAGTGCTCGGGGTGCTATGTGCTCAGTGCTCGCGGTGCTGGGTGCTCAGTGCTCGGGGTGCTCGGTGCTCAGTCCTCAGGGTGCTGGGTGCTCAGTGCTCGAGGTGCTCAGTACTCAGGGTGCTGTGTATTCAGTGCTCGGGGCGCTGGGTGCTCAGTACTCCGGGTGCTGGGTGCTCAGTGCTCATGGTTCTCGGTGCTCAGTGCTCAGGGTGCTGGGTGTTCAGTACTCAGGGTGCTGGGTGCTCAGTACTCAGGGTGCTGGGTGCTCAGTGCTCAGGGTGCTGGGTGCTCAGTGCTCGGGGTGCTCAGTACTCAGGGTGCTGAGTGTTCAGTGCTCAGGGTACTGGGTGCTCAGTACTCAGGGTGATCGGTGCTTAGTGCTCAGGGTGCTGGGTGCTGAGTGTTCAGTACTCAGGGTGCTGGGTGCTCAGTACTCAGGGTGCTGGGTGCTCAGTGCTCGGGGTGCTGGGTGCTCAGTGCGCAGGGTGCTGGGTGCTCAGTGCTCAGGGTGCTCGGTGCTCGGGGCACTGGTTGCTCAGTGCTCAGGGTGCTCGGAGCTCAGTAATCAGGGTGCTGGGTGCACAGTGCTCGCGGTGCTCGGTGCTCAGTACTCAGGGTGCTGGGTGCTCAGTGCTCGGGGTGCTCGGTGCTCAGTACGTTGGGTGCTCACTACTCAGGGTGCTGGGTGCTCAGTGCTCAGGGTGCTGGGTGCTCGGTGCTCAGGGTGCTGGGTGCTCAGTACTCAGGGTGCTGGGTGCTCAGTGCTCGGGGTGCTGGGTGCTCAGTACTCAGGGTGCTGGGTGCTCAGTACTCAGGGTCCTGGGTGCTCAGTACTCGGGTGCTGGGTGCTCAGTGCTCAGGTTGCTGGGTGCTCAGTGCTCGGGGTGCTGGGTGCTCAGTGCTCAGTACTCAGGGTGCTGGGTGTTCAGTGCTCGGGGTGCTGGGTGCTCAGTGCTCAGTACTCAGGGTGCTGGGTGCTCAGTGCTCAGGGTGCTGGGTGCTCAGTGCTCAGGGTGCTGGGTGCTCAGTTCTCAGGGTGCTCAGTGCTCAGTACTCGGGGTGCTGGGTGCTCAGTGCTCAGGGTGCTCAGTGCTCAGTACCCGGGGTGCTGTGTGCTCAGTGCTCAGGGTGCTCAGTGCTCAGTGCTCGGGGTGCCGGGTGCTCAGTGCTCGGGGCGCTGGGTGCTCAGTGCTCGGGGTGCTGGGTGCTCAGTACTCGGGTTGCTGGGTGCTCAGTGCTCAGGGTGCTCAGTGCTCAGTACTCAGTGCTCAGGGTGCTCAGTGCTCAGTGCTCAGGGTGCTGGGTGTTCAGTACTCAGGGTGCTGGGTGCTCAGTACTCAGGGTGCTGGGTGCTCAGTGCTCAGGGTGCTGGGTGCTCAGTGCTCGGGGTGCTCAGTACTCAGGGTGATGAGTGTTCAGTGCTCGGGGTACTGGGTGCTCAGTACTCAGGGTGATCGGTGCTTAGTACTCAGGGTGCTGGGTGCTCAGTACTCCGGGTGCTGGGTGCTCAGTGCTCGGGGTGCTCGGAGCTCAGTACTCAGGGTGATGGGTGCTCAGTTCTCGGGGTGATCGGTGCTCAGTACTCAGAGTGCTGGTTGCTCAGTGCTCGGGGTGCTCGGTGCTCAGGACGTTGGGTGCTCACTACTCTGTGTGCTGGGTGCTCAGTGCTCAGTGTGCTGGGTGCTCAGTGCTCAGGGTGCTTGGTGCTCAGTATTCAGGGTGCTGGGTGCTCAGTGCTCGTTGTGCTGGGTGCTCAGTGCTCAGTACTCAGGGTGCTGGGTGTTCAGTGCTCAGGGTGCTGTGTGCTCAGTGCTCAGGGTGCTGCGTGCTCAGTGCTCAGGGTGCTGGGTACTCAGTGCTCAGGGTGCTGGGTGCTCAGTACTCAGGGTGCTGGGTGCTCATTACTCAGGGTGCTGGGTGCTCAGTGCTCGGGTGCTGGGTGCTCAGTGCTCGCGGTGCTGGGTGCTCAGTGCTCGAGGTGCTCAGTACTCAGGGTGCTGTGTGTTCAGTGCTCAGGGTGCTGGGTGCTCAGTGCTCAGGCTGCTGGGTACACAGTACTCAGGGTGCTGGGTGCTCAGTGCTCGGGGTGCTATGTGCTCTGTGCTCGCGGTGCTGGGTGCTCAGTGCTCGGGGTGCTGGGTGCTCAGTGCTCGGGGTGCTATGTGCTCAGTGCTCGCGGTGCTGGGTGCTCAGTGCTCGGGGTGTTGTGTGCTCAGTGCTCAGGGTGCTGGGTGCTCAGTGCTCAGGCTGCTGGGTACACAGTACTCAGGGTGCTGGGTGCTCAGTGCTCGGGGTGCTATGTGCTCTGTGCTCGCGGTGCTGGGTGCTCAGTGCTCGGGGTGCTGGGTGCTCAGTGCTCGGGGTGCTATGTGCTCAGTGCTCGCGGTGCTGGGTGCTCAGTGCTCGGGGTGCTCGGTGCTCAGTACTCAGGGTGCTGGGTGCTCAGTGCTCGAGGTGCTCAGTACTCAGGGTGCTGTGTGTTCAGTGCTCGGGGCGCTGGGTGCTCAGTACTCCGGGTGCTGGGTGCTCAGTGCTCAGGGTGCTCGGTGCTCGGGGCACTGGGTGCTCAGTGCTCAGGGTGCTCGGAGCTCAGTACTCAGGGTGCTGGGTGCTCAGTGCTCGGGGTGCTCGGTGCTCAGTAGTCAGGGTGCTGGGTGCTCAGTACTCAGGGTGCTCATTGCTCAGGGTGCTGGGTGCTCAGTGCTCAGGGTGCTCGGTGCTCGGGGCACTGGGTGCTCAGTGCTCAGGGTGCTCGGAGCTCAGTACTCAGGGTGCTGGGTGCTCAGTTCTCGGGGTGCTCGGTGCTCAGTACTCAGGGTGCTGGGTGCTCAGTGCTCGGGGTGCTCGGTGCTCAGTACGTTGGGTGCTCACTACTCAGGGTGCTGGGTACTCAGTGCTCAGGGTGCTGGGTGCTCGGTGCTCAGGGTGCTGGGTGCTCAGTACTCAGGGTGTTGGGTGCTCAGTGCTCGGGGTGCTGGGTGCTCAGTACTCAGGGTGCTGGGTGCTCAGTACTCAGGGTCCTGGGTGCTCAGTACTCGGGTGCTGTGTGTTCAGTGCTCAGGGTACTGGGTGCTCAGTACTCAGGTTGATCAGTGCTTAGTACTCAGGGTGCTGGGTGCTCAGAACTCCGGGTGCTGGGTGCTAAGTGCTCAGGGTGCTGGGTGCTCAGTGCTCAGGGTGCTGGGTGCTCAGTACTCAGGGTGCTCAGGGCTCAGTACTCGGGGTGCTGGGTGCTCAGTGCTCAGGGTGCTCAGTGCTCAGTGCTCAGGGTGCCGGGTGCTCAGTGCTCGGGGCGCTGGGTGCTCAGTGCTCGGTGTGCTGGGTGCTCAGTACTCAGGGTGCTGGGAGCTCAGTACTCAGGGTGCTGGGTGCTCAGTGCTCAGGGTGCTGGGTGCTCAGTGCTCGGGGTGCTCAGTACTCAGGGTGCTGTGTGTTCAGTGCTCAGGGTACTGGGTGCTCAGTACTCAGGGTGATCGGTGCTTAGTACTCAGGGTGCTGGGTGCTCAGTACTCCGGGTGCTGGGTGCTCAGTGCTCGGGGTGCTCCGAGCTCAGTACTCAGGGTGATGGGTGCTCAGTTCTCGGGGTGATCGGTGCTCAGTACTCAGAGTGCTGGGTGCTCAGTGCTCGGGGTGCTCGGTGCTGAGTACATTGGGTGCTCACTACTCAGGGTGCTTTGTGCTCAGTGCTCAGTGTGCTGGGTGCTCAGTGCTCAGGGTGCTGGGTGCTCAGTGCTCAGGGTGCTGGGTGCTCAGTATTCAGGGTGCTGGGTGCTCAGTGCTCGGGGTGCTGGGTGCTCAGTGCTCAGGGTGCTGGGTGCTCAGTACTCAGGGTGCTGGGTGCTCAGTACTCGGGGTGCTGGGCGCTCAGTACTCAGGGTGCTGGGTGCTCAGTACTCAGGGTGCTGGGTGCTCAGTATTCGGGTGCTGGGTGCTCAGTGCTCGAGGTGCTCAGTACTCAGGGTGCTGTGTGTTCAGTGCTCAGGGTGCTGGGTGCTCAGTGCTCAGGGTGCTGTGTGCTCAGTGCTCAGGGTGCTGGGTGCTCAGTGCTCAGGCTGCTGGGTACACAGTACTCAGGGTGCTGGGTGCTCAGTGCTCGGGGTGCTATGTGCTCTGTGCTCGCGGTGCTGGGTGCTCAGTGCTCGGGGTGCTGGGTGCTCAGTGCTCGGGGTGCTATGTGCTCAGTGCTCGCGGTGCTGGGTGCTCAGTGCTCGGGGTGCTCGGTCCTCAGTACTCAGGGTGCTGGGTGCTCAGTGCTCGAGGTGCTCAGTACTCAGGGTGCTGTGTGTTCAGTGCTCGGGGCGCTGGGTGCTCAGTACTCTGGGTGCTGGGTGCTCAGTGCTCGGGGTGCTCGGTGCTCAGTACTCAGGGTGCTGGGTGCTCAGTACTCAGGGTGCTCATTGCTCAGGGTGCTGGGTGCTCAGTGCTCAGGGTGCTCGGTGCTCGGGGCACTGGGTGCTCAGTGCTCAGGGTGCTCGGAGCTCAGTACTCAGGGTGCTGGGTGCTCAGTTCTCGGGGTGCTCGGTGCTCAGTACTCAGGGTGCTGGGTGCTCAGTGCTCGGGGTGCTCGGTGCTCAGTACGTTGGGTGCTCACTACTCAGGGTGCTGGGTACTCAGTGCTCAGGGTGCTGGGTGCTCGGTGCTCAGGGTGCTGGGTGCTCAATACTCAGGGTGTTGGGTGCTCAGTGCTCGGGGTGCTGGGTGCTCAGTACTCAGGGTGCTGGGTGCTCAGTACTCAGGGTCCTGGGTGCTCAGTACTCGGGTGCTGGGTGCTCAGTGCTCAGGGTGCTGGGTGCTCAGTGCTCGGGGTGCTGGGTGCTCAGTGCTCAGTACTCAGGGTGCTGGGTGTTCAGTGCTCGGGGTGCTGGGTGCTCAGTGCTCAGTACTCAGGGTGTTGGGTGCTCAGTGCTCAGGGTGCTTGGTGCTCAGTGCTCAGGGTGCTGGGTGCTCAGTACTCAGGGTGCTCAGGGCTCAGTACTCGGGGTGCTGGGTGCTCAGTGCTCAGGGTGCTCAGTGCTCAGTGCTCAGGGTGCCGGGTGCTCAGTGCTCGGGGCGCTGGGTGCTCAGTGCTCGGGGTGCTGTGTGCTCAGTACTCAGGGTGCTGGGTGCTCAGTGCTCTGAGTGCTCAGTGCTCAGTACTCAGTGCTCAGGGTGCTCAGTGCTCAGTGCTCAGGGTGCTGGGTGTTCAGTACTCAGGGTGCTGGGTGCTCAGTACTCAGGGTGCTGGGTGCTCAGTGCTCAGGGTGCTGGGTGCTCAGTGCTCGGGGTGCTCAGTACTCAGGGTGCTGTGTGTTCAGTGCTCAGGGTACTGGGTGCTCAGTACTCAGGGTGATCGGTGCTTAGTACTCAGGGTGCTGGGTGCTCAGTACTCCGGGTGCTGGGTGCTCAGTGCTCGGGGTGCTCCGAGCTCAGTACTCAGGGTGATGGGTGCTCAGTTCTCGGGGTGATCGGTGCTCAGTACTCAGAGTGCTGGGTGCTCAGTGCTCGGAGTGCTCGGTGCTGAGTACATTGGGTGCTCACTACTCAGGGTGCTGGGTGCTCAGTGCTCAGTGTGCTGGGTGCTCAGTGCTCAGGGTGCTGGGTGCTCAGTGCTCAGGGTGCTGGGTGCTGAGTATTCAGGGTGCTGGGTGCTCAGTGCTCGTGGTGCTGGGTGCTCAGTGCTCAGGGTGCTGGGTGCTCAGTACTCAGGGTGCTGGGTGCTCAGTACTCGGGGTGCTGGGCGCTCAGTACTGAGGGTGCTGGGTGCTCAGTACTCAGGGTGCTGGGTGCTCAGTACTCGGGTGCTGGGTGCTCAGTGCTCAGGGTGCTGGTTGCTCAGTGCTCGGGGTGCTGGGTGCTCAGTGCTCAGTACTCAGGGTGCTGGGTGCTCAGTGCTCGTTGTGCTGGGTGCTCAGTGCTCAGTACTCAGGGTGCTGGGTGTTCAGTGCTCAGGGTGCTGTGTGCTCAGTGCTCAGGGTGCTGGGTGCTCAGTGCTCAGGGTGCTGGGTACTCAGTGCTCAGGGTGCTGGGTACTCAGTGCTCGGGTGCTGGGTGCTCAGTGCTCGCGGTGCTGGGTGCTCAGTGCTCGAGGTGCTCAGTACTCAGGGTGCTGTGTGTTCAGTGCTCAGGGTGCTGGGTGCTCAGTACTCAGGGTGCTCGGTGCTTAGTACTCAGGGTGCTGGGTGCTCTGTACTCCGGGTGCTGTGTGCTCAGTGCTCAGGGTTCTCAGTGCTCAAGGTGCTGGGTGCTCAGTACTCATGGTGCTCATTGCTCAGGGTGCTGGGTGCTCAGTGCACATGGTGCTCGGTGCTCGGGGCACTGGGTGCTCAGTGCTCAGGGTGCTCAGAGCTCAGTACTCAGGGTGCTGGGTGCTCCGTGCTCGGGGTGCTCGGTGCTCAGTACTCAGGGTGCTGGGTGCTCAGTGCTCGGGGTGCTCGGTGCTCAGTACGTTGGGTGCTCACTACTCAGGGTGCTGGGTGCTCAGTGCTCAGGGTGCTGGTTGCTCGGTGCTCAGCGTGCTGGGTGCTCAGTACTCAGGGTGCTGGGTGCTCAGTGCTCAGGGTGCTGGGTACTCAGTGCTCAGGGTGCTGGGTGCTCAGTACTCAGGGTGCTCAGTGCTCAGTACTCGGGGTGCTGGGTGTTCAGTGCTCGGGGTGCTGGGTGCTCAGTGCTCAGTACTCAGGGTTCTGGGTGCTCAGTGCTCAGGGTGCTGGGTGCTCAGTGCTCAGGGTGCTGGGTGCTCAGTGCTCAGGGTGCTGGGTACTCAGTGCTCAAGGTGCTGGGTGCTCAGTACTCAGGGTGCTCATTGCTCAGGGTGCTGGGTGCTCAGTGCTCAGGGTGCTCAGTGCTCAGTGCTCGGGGTGCTGGGTGCTCAGTGTTCGGGGCGCTGGGTGCTCAGTTCTCGGGGTGCTGGGTGCTCAGTACTCGGGGTGCGGGGTGCTCAGTGCTCAGGGTGCTCAGTGCTCAGTACTCAGTGCTCAGGGTGCTCAGTGCTCAGTGCTCAGGGTGCTGGTTGTTCAGTACTCAGGGTGCTGGGTGCTCAGTACTCAGGGTGCTGGGTGCTCAGTGCTCAGGGTGCTGGGTGATCAGTGCTCGGGGTGCTCAGTACTCAGGGTGCTGTGTGTTCAGTGCTCAGGGTACTGGGTGCTCAGTACTCAGGGTGCTCGGTGCTTAGTACTCAGGGTGCTGGGTGCTCAGTACTCCGGGTGCTGGGTGCTCAGTGCTCGGGGTGCTCGGAGATCAGTACTCAGGGTGCTGGGTGCTCAGTTCTCGGGGTGATCGGTGCTCAGTACTCAGGGTGCTGGGTGCTCAGTGCTCAGGGTGCTCGGTGCTCAGTACGTTGGGTGCTCACTAGTCAGGTTGCTGGGTGCTCAGTGCTCAGTGTGCTGGGTGCTCAGTGCTCAGGGTGCTGGGTGCTCAGTGCTCAGTACTCAGGGTGCTGGGTGCTCAGTGCTCAGGGTGCTGGGTGCTCAGTGCTCAGGGTGCTAGGTGCTCAGTGCTCAGGGTGCTGGGTACTCAGTGCTCAGGGTGCTGGGTGCTCAGAACTCAGTGTGCTCAGTGCTCAGTACTCGGTGTGCTGGGTGCTCAGTGCTCAGGGTGCTCAGTGCTCAGTACTCGGGGTGCTGTGTGCTCAGTGCTCAGGGTGCTCAGTGCTCAGTGCTCAGGGTGCTGGGTGCTCAGTGCTCGGGGCGCTGGGTGCTCAGTGCTCAGGGTGCTGGGTGCTGAGTACTCAGGGCGCTGGGTGCTCAGTACTCGGGGTGCTGGGCGCTCAGTACTCAGGGTGCTGGGTGCTCAGTACTCAGGGTGCTGGGTGCTCAGTACTCGGGTGCTGGGTGCTCAGTGCTCAGGGTGCTGGGTGCTCAGTTCTCGGGGTGCTGGGTGCTCAGTGCTCAGTACTCAGGGTGCTGGGTGCTCATTGCTCGTTGTGCTGGGTGCTCAGTGCTCAGTACTCAGGGTGCTGGGTGTTCAGTGCTCAGGGTGCTGTGTGCTCAGTGCTCAGGGTGCTGGGTGCTCAGTGCTCAGGGTGCTGGGTACTCAGTGCTCAGGATGCTGGGTGCTCAGTACTCAGGGTGCTGGGTGCTCATTACTCAGGGTGCTGGGTGCTCAGTGCTCGGGTGCTGGGTGCTCAGTGCTCGCGGTGCTGGGTGCTCAGTGCTCGGGGAGCTCGGTGCTCAGTACTCAGGGTGCTGGGTGCTCAGTGCTCGAGGTGCTCAATACTCAGGGTGCTGTGTGTTCAGTGCTCAGGGTGCTGGGTGCTCAGTACTCAGGGTGCTCGGTGCTTAGTACTCAGGGTGCTGGGTGCTCAGTACTCCGGGTGCTGGGTGCTCAGTGCTCGGGGTTCTCAGTGCTCAGTGCTCAAGGTGCTGGGTGCTCAGTACTCAGGGTGCTCATTGCTCAGGGTGCTGGGTGCTCAGTGCTCAGCGTGCTCGGTGCTCGGGGCACTGGGTGCTCAGTGCTCAGGGTGCTCAGAGCTCAGTACTCAGGGTGCTGGGTGCTCAGTGCTCGGGGTGCTCGGTGCTCAGTACTCAGGGTGCTGGGTGCTCAGTGCTCGGGGTGCTCGGTGCTCAGTACGTTGGGTGCTCACTACTCAGGGTGCTGGGTGCTCAGTGCTCAGGGTGCTGGGTGCTCGGTGCTCAGGGTGCTGGGTGCTCAGTACTCAGGGTGCTGGGTGCTCAGTGCTCAGGGTGCTGGGTACTCAGTGCTCAGGGTGCTGGGTGCTCAGTACTCAGGGTGCTCAGTGCTCAGTACTCGGGGTGCTGGGTGTTCAGTGCTCGGGGTGCTGGGTGCTCAGTGCTCAGTACTCAGGGTGCTGGGTGCTCAGTGCTCAGGGTGCTGGGTGCTCAGTGCTCAGGGTGCTGGGTGCTCAGTGCTCAGGGTGCTGGGTACTCAATGCTCAAGGTGCTGGGTGCTCAGTATTCAGGGTGCTCATTGCTCAGGGTGCTGGGTGCTCAGTGCTCAGGGTGCTCGGTGCTCGGGGCACTGGGTGCTCAGTGCTCAGGGTGCTCAGAGCTCAGTACTCAGGGTGCTGGGTGCTCAGTGCTCGGGGTGCTCGGTGCTCAGTACGTTGGGTGCTCACTACTCAGGGTGCTGGGTGCTCAGTGCTCAGGGTGCTGGGTGCTCGGTGCTCAGGGTGCTGGGTGCTCAGAACTCAGGGTGCTGGGTGCTCAGTGCTCAGGGTGCTGGGTACTCAGTGCTCAGGGTGCTGGGTGCTCAGTACTCAGGGTGCTCAGTGCTCAGTACTCGGGGTGCTGGGTGTTCAGTGCTCGGGGTGCTGGGTGCTCAGTGCTCAGTACTCAGGGTGCTGGGTGCTCAGTGCTCAGGGTGCTGGGTGCTCAGTGCTCAGGGTGCTGGGTACTCAGTGCTCAGGGTGCTGGGTGCTCAGTACTCAGGGTGCTCAGTGCTCAGTACTCGGGGTGCTGGGTGCTCAGTGCTCAGGGTGCTCAGTGCTCAGTACTCGGGGTGCTGTGTGCTCAGTGCTCAGGGTGCTCAGTGCTCAGTGCTCGGGGTGCTGGGTGCTCAGTGCTCGGGGCGCTGGGTGCTCAGTTCTCTGGGTGCTGGGTGCTCAGTACTCGGGGTGCGGGGTGCTCAGTGCTCAGGGTGCTCAGTGCTCAGTACTCAGTGCTCAGGGTGCTCAGTGCTCAGTGCTCAGGGTGCTGGTTGTTCAGTACTCAGTGTGCTGGGTGCTCAGTACTCAGGGTGCTGGGTGCTCAGTGCTCAGGGTGCTGGGTGATCAGTGCTCGGGGTGCTCAGTACTCAGGGTGCTGTGTGTTCAGTGCTCAGGGTACTGGGTGCTCAGTACTCAGGGTGCTCGATGCTTAGTACTCAGGGTGCTGGGTGCTCATTACTCCGGGTGCTGGGTGCTCAGTGCTCGGGGTGCTCGTAGATCAGTACTCAGGGTGCTGGGTGCTCAGTTCTCGGGGTGATCGGTGCTCAGTACTCAGGGTGCTGGGTGCTCAGTGCTCGGGGTGCTCGGTGCTCAGTACGTTGGGTGCTCACTACTCAGGTTGCTGGGTGCTCAGTGCTCAGTGTGCTGGGTGCTCAGTGCTCAGGGTGCTGGGTGCTCAGTGCTCAGGGTGCTGGGTGCTCAGTACTCAGGGTGCTGGGTGCTCAGTGCTCGGGGTGCTGGGTGCTCAGTGCTCAGGGTGCTGGGTGCTCAGTACTCAGGGTTCTGGGTGCTCAGTACTCAGGGTGCTGGGTGCTCAGTGCTCGGGGTGCTGGGTGCTCAGTGATCTGGGTGCTGGGTGCTCAGTGCTCGGGGTGCTCGGTGCTCAGTGCTCAAGGTGCTGGGTGCTCAGTACTCAGGGTGCTCATTGCTCAGGGTCCTGGGTGCTCAGTACTCAGGGTGCTGGGTGCTCAGTGCTCAGGGTGCTCGGTGCTCGGGGCGCTGGGTGCTCAGTGCTCGGGGTGCTCGGAGCTCAGTACTCAGGGTGCTGGGTGCTCAGTGCTCAGGGTGCTGGGTGCTCAGTGCTCAGGGTGCTGGGTGCTCAGTGCTCAGGGTGCTGGGTACTCAATGCTCAAGGTGCTGGGTGCTCAGTATTCAGGGTGCTCATTGCTCAGGGTGCTGGGTGCTCAGTGCTCAGGGTGCTCGGTGCTCGGGGCACTGGGTGCTCAGTGCTCAGGGTGCTCAGAGCTCAGTACTCAGGGTGCTGGGTGCTCAGTGCTCGGGGTGCTCGGTGCTCAGTACTTAGGGTGCTGGGTGCTCAGTGCACGGGGTGCTCGGTGCTCAGTACGTTGGGTGCTCACTACTCAGGGTGCTGGGTGCTCAGTGCTCAGGGTGCTGGGTGCTCGGTGCTCAGGGTGCTGGGTGCTCAGAACTCAGGGTGCTGGGTGCTCAGTGCTCAGGGTGCTGGGTACTCAGTGCTCAGGGTGCTGGGTGCTCAGTACTCAGGGTGCTCAGTGCTCAGTACTCGGGGTGCTGGGTGTTCAGTGCTCGGGGTGCTGGGTGCTCAGTGCTCAGTACTCAGGGTGCTGGGTGCTCAGTGCTCAGGGTGCTGGGTGCTCAGTGCTCAGGGTGCTGGGTGCTCAGTGCTCAGGGTGCTGGGTACTCAGTGCTCAGGGTGCTGGGTGCTCAGTACTCAGGGTGCTCAGTGCTCAGTACTCGGGGTGCTGGGTGCTCAGTGCTCAGGGTGCTCAGTGCTCAGTACTCGGGGTGCTGTGTGCTCAGTGCTCAGGGTGCTCAGTGCTCAGTGCTCGGGGTGCTGGGTGCTCAGTGCTCGGGGCGCTGGGTGCTCAGTTCTCGGGGTGCTGGGTGCTCAGTACTCGGGGTGCGGGGTGCTCAGTGCTCAGGGTGCTCAGTGCTCAGTACTCAGTGCTCAGGGTGCTCAGTGCTCAGTGCTCAGGGTGCTGGTTGTTCAGTACTCAGGGTGCTGGGTGCTCAGTACTCAGGGTGCTGGGTGCTCAGTGCTCAGGGTGCTGGGTGATCAGTGCTCGGGGTGCTCAGTACTCAGGGTGCTGTGTGTTCAGTACTCAGGGTACTGGGTGCTCAGTACTCAGGGTGCTCGGTGCTTAGTACTCAGGGTGCTGGGTGCTCAGTACTCCGGGTGCTGGGTGCTCAGTGCTCGGGGTGCTCGGAGATCAGTACTCAGGGTGCTGGGTGCTCAGTTCTCGGGGTGATCGGTGCTCAGTACTCAGGGTGCTGGGTGCTCAGTGCTCGGGGTGCTCGGTGCTCAGTACGTTGGGTGCTCACTACTCAGGTTGCTGGGTGCTCAGTGCTCAGTGTGCTGGGTGCTCAGTGCTCAGGGTGCTGGGTGCTCAGTGCTCAGGGTGCTGGGTGCTCAGTACTCAGGGTGCTGGGTGCTCAGTGCTCGGGGTGCTGGGTGCTCAGTGCTCAGGGTGCTGGGTGCTCAGTACTCAGGGTGCTGGGTGCTCAGTACTCAGGGTGCTGGGTGCTCAGTGCTCGGGGTGCTGGGTGCTCAGTGATCGGGGTGCTGGGTGCTCAGTGCTCGGGGTGCTCGGTGCTCAGTGCTCAAGGTGCTGGGTGCACAGTACTCAGGGTGCTCATTGCTCAGGGTCCTGGGTGCTCAGTACTCAGGGTTCTGGGTGCTCAGTGCTCAGGGTGCTCGGTGCTCGGGGTGCTGGGTGCTCAGTGCTCGGGGTGCTCGGAGCTCAGTACTCAGGGTGCTGGGTGCTCAGTGCTCGGGGTGCTCGGTGCTCAGTACTCATAGTGCTGGGTGCTCAGTGCTCGGGGTGCTGGGTGCTCACTGCTCAGTACTCAGGGTGCTGGGTGCTCAGTGCTCAGGGTGCTGTGTGCTCAGTGCTCAGGGTGCTGGGTGCTCAGTGCTGAGGCTGCTGGGTACTCAGTACTCAGGGTGCTGGGTGCTCAGTGCTCGGGGTGCTATGTGCTCAGTGCTCGCGGTGCTGGGTGCTCAGTGCTCGGGGTGCTATGTGCTCAGTGCTCGCGGTGCTGGGTGCTCAGTGCTCGGGGTGCTCGGTGCTCAGTCCTCAGGGTGCTGGGTGCTCAGTGCTCGAGGTGCTCAGTACTCAGGGTGCTGTGTATTCAGTGCTCGGGGCGCTGGGTGCTCAGTACTCCGGGTGCTGGGTGCTCAGTGCTCATGGTTCTCGGTGCTCAGTGCTCAGGGTGCTGGGTGTTCAGTACTCAGGGTGCTGGGTGCTCAGTACTCAGGGTGCTGGGTGCTCAGTGCTCAGGGTGCTGGGTGCTCAGTGCTCGGGGTGCTCAGTACTCAGGGTGCTGAGTGTTCAGTGCTCAGGGTACTGGGTGCTCAGTACTCAGGGTGATCGGTGCTTAGTGCTCAGGGTGCTGGGTGCTGAGTGTTCAGTACTCAGGGTGCTGGGTGCTCAGTACTCAGGGTGCTGGGTGCTCAGTGCTCGGGGTGCTGGGTGCTCAGTGCGCAGGGTGCTGGGTGCTCAGTGCTCAGGGTGCTCGGTGCTCGGGGCACTGGTTGCTCAGTGCTCAGGGTGCTCGGAGCTCAGTAATCAGGGTGCTGGGTGCACAGTGCTCGTGGTGCTCGGTGCTCAGTACTCAGGGTGCTGGGTGCTCAGTGCTCGGGGTGCTCGGTGCTCAGTACGTTGGGTGCTCACTACTCAGGGTGCTGGGTGCTCAGTGCTCAGGGTGCTGGGTGCTCGGTGCTCAGGGTGCTGGGTGCTCAGTACTCAGGGTGCTGGGTGCTCAGTGCTCGGGGTGCTGGGTGCTCAGTACTCAGGGTGCTGGGTGCTCAGTACTCAGGGTCCTGGGTGCTCAGTACTCGGGTGCTGGGTGCTCAGTGCTCAGGTTGCTGGGTGCTCAGTGCTCGGGGTGCTGGGTGCTCAGTGCTCAGTACTCAGGGTGCTGGGTGTTCAGTGCTCGGGGTGCTGGGTGCTCAGTGCTCAGTACTCAGGGTGCTGGGTGCTCAGTGCTCAGGGTGCTGGGTGCTCAGTGCTCAGGGTGCTGGGTGCTCAGTTCTCAGGGTGCTCAGTGCTCAGTACTCGGGGTGCTGGGTGCTCAGTGCTCAGGGTGCTCAGTGCTCAGTACCCGGGGTGCTGTGTGCTCAGTGCTCAGGGTGCTCAGTGCTCAGTGCTCGGGGTGCCGGGTGCTCAGTGCTCGGGGCGCTGGGTGCTCAGTGCTCGGGGTGCTGGGTGCTCAGTACTCGGGGTGCTGGGTGCTCAGTGCTCAGGGTGCTCAGTGCTCAGTACTCAGTGCTCAGGGTGCTCAGTGCTCAGTGCTCAGGGTGCTGGGTGTTCAGTACTCAGGGTGCTGGGTGCTCAGTACTCAGGGTGCTGGGTGCTCAGTGCTCAGGGTGCTGGGTGCTCAGTGCTCGGGGTGCTCAGTACTCAGGGTGATGAGTGTTCAGTGCTCGGGGTACTGGGTGCTCAGTACTCAGGGTGATCGGTGCTTAGTACTCAGGGTGCTGGGTGCTCAGTACTCCGGGTGCTGGGTGCTCAGTGCTCGGGGTGCTCGGAGCTCAGTACTCAGGGTGATGGGTGCTCAGTTCTCGGGGTGATCGGTGCTCAGTACTCAGAGTGCTGGTTGCTCAGTGCTCGGGGTGCTCGGTGCTCAGGACGTTGGGTGCTCACTACTCTGTGTGCTGGGTGCTCAGTGCTCAGTGTGCTGGGTGCTCAGTGCTCAGGGTGCTTGGTGCTCAGTATTCAGGGTGCTGGGTGCTCAGTGCTCGTTGTGCTGGGTGCTCAGTGCTCAGTACTCAGGGTGCTGGGTGTTCAGTGCTCAGGGTGCTGTGTGCTCAGTGCTCAGGGTGCTGCGTGCTCAGTGCTCAGGGTGCTGGGTACTCAGTGCTCAGGGTGCTGGGTGCTCAGTACTCAGGGTGCTGGGTGCTCATTACTCAGGGTGCTGGGTGCTCAGTGCTCGGGTGCTGGGTGCTCAGTGCTCGCGGTGCTGGGTGCTCAGTGCTCGAGGTGCTCAGTACTCAGGGTGCTGTGTGTTCAGTGCTCAGGGTGCTGGGTGCTCAGTGCTCAGGCTGCTGGGTACACAGTACTCAGGGTGCTGGGTGCTCAGTGCTCGGGGTGCTATGTGCTCTGTGCTCGCGGTGCTGGGTGCTCAGTGCTCGGGGTGCTGGGTGCTCAGTGCTCGGGGTGCTATGTGCTCAGTGCTCGCGGTGCTGGGTGCTCAGTGCTCGGGGTGTTGTGTGCTCAGTGCTCAGGGTGCTGGGTGCTCAGTGCTCAGGCTGCTGGGTACACAGTACTCAGGGTGCTGGGTGCTCAGTGCTCGGGGTGCTATGTGCTCTGTGCTCGCGGTGCTGGGTGCTCAGTGCTCGGGGTGCTGGGTGCTCAGTGCTCGGGGTGCTATGTGCTCAGTGCTCGCGGTGCTGGGTGCTCAGTGCTCGGGGTGCTCGGTGCTCAGTACTCAGGGTGCTGGGTGCTCAGTGCTCGAGGTGCTCAGTACTCAGGGTGCTGTGTGTTCAGTGCTCGGGGCGCTGGGTGCTCAGTACTCCGGGTGCTGGGTGCTCAGTGCTCAGGGTGCTCGGTGCTCGGGGCACTGGGTGCTCAGTGCTCAGGGTGCTCGGAGCTCAGTACTCAGGGTGCTGGGTGCTCAGTGCTCGGGGTGCTCGGTGCTCAGTAGTCAGGGTGCTGGGTGCTCAGTACTCAGGGTGCTCATTGCTCAGGGTGCTGGGTGCTCAGTGCTCAGGGTGCTCGGTGCTCGGGGCACTGGGTGCTCAGTGCTCAGGGTGCTCGGAGCTCAGTACTCAGGGTGCTGGGTGCTCAGTTCTCGGGGTGCTCGGTGCTCAGTACTCAGGGTGCTGGGTGCTCAGTGCTCGGGGTGCTCGGTGCTCAGTACGTTGGGTGCTCACTACTCAGGGTGCTGGGTACTCAGTGCTCAGGGTGCTGGGTGCTCGGTGCTCAGGGTGCTGGGTGCTCAGTACTCAGGGTGTTGGGTGCTCAGTGCTCGGGGTGCTGGGTGCTCAGTACTCAGGGTGCTGGGTGCTCAGTACTCAGGGTCCTGGGTGCTCAGTACTCGGGTGCTGTGTGTTCAGTGCTCAGGGTACTGGGTGCTCAGTACTCAGGTTGATCAGTGCTTAGTACTCAGGGTGCTGGGTGCTCAGAACTCCGGGTGCTGGGTGCTAAGTGCTCAGGGTGCTGGGTGCTCAGTGCTCAGGGTGCTGGGTGCTCAGTACTCAGGGTGCTCAGGGCTCAGTACTCGGGGTGCTGGGTGCTCAGTGCTCAGGGTGCTCAGTGCTCAGTGCTCAGGGTGCCGGGTGCTCAGTGCTCGGGGCGCTGGGTGCTCAGTGCTCGGTGTGCTGGGTGCTCAGTACTCAGGGTGCTGGGAGCTCAGTACTCAGGGTGCTGGGTGCTCAGTGCTCAGGGTGCTGGGTGCTCAGTGCTCGGGGTGCTCAGTACTCAGGGTGCTGTGTGTTCAGTGCTCAGGGTACTGGGTGCTCAGTACTCAGGGTGATCGGTGCTTAGTACTCAGGGTGCTGGGTGCTCAGTACTCCGGGTGCTGGGTGCTCAGTGCTCGGGGTGCTCCGAGCTCAGTACTCAGGGTGATGGGTGCTCAGTTCTCGGGGTGATCGGTGCTCAGTACTCAGAGTGCTGGGTGCTCAGTGCTCGGGGTGCTCGGTGCTGAGTACATTGGGTGCTCACTACTCAGGGTGCTTTGTGCTCAGTGCTCAGTGTGCTGGGTGCTCAGTGCTCAGGGTGCTGGGTGCTCAGTGCTCAGGGTGCTGGGTGCTCAGTATTCAGGGTGCTGGGTGCTCAGTGCTCGGGGTGCTGGGTGCTCAGTGCTCAGGGTGCTGGGTGCTCAGTACTCAGGGTGCTGGGTGCTCAGTACTCGGGGTGCTGGGCGCTCAGTACTCAGGGTGCTGGGTGCTCAGTACTCAGGGTGCTGGGTGCTCAGTATTCGGGTGCTGGGTGCTCAGTGCTCGAGGTGCTCAGTACTCAGGGTGCTGTGTGTTCAGTGCTCAGGGTGCTGGGTGCTCAGTGCTCAGGGTGCTGTGTGCTCAGTGCTCAGGGTGCTGGGTGCTCAGTGCTCAGGCTGCTGGGTACACAGTACTCAGGGTGCTGGGTGCTCAGTGCTCGGGGTGCTATGTGCTCTGTGCTCGCGGTGCTGGGTGCTCAGTGCTCGGGGTGCTGGGTGCTCAGTGCTCGGGGTGCTATGTGCTCAGTGCTCGCGGTGCTGGGTGCTCAGTGCTCGGGATGCTCGGTCCTCAGTACTCAGGGTGCTGGGTGCTCAGTGCTCGAGGTGCTCAGTACTCAGGGTGCTGTGTGTTCAGTGCTCGGGGCGCTGGGTGCTCAGTACTCTGGGTGCTGGGTGCTCAGTGCTCGGGGTGCTCGGTGCTCAGTACTCAGGGTGCTGGGTGCTCAGTACTCAGGGTGCTCATTGCTCAGGGTGCTGGGTGCTCAGTGCTCAGGGTGCTCGGTGCTCGGGGCACTGGGTGCTCAGTGCTCAGGGTGCTCGGAGCTCAGTACTCAGGGTGCTGGGTGCTCAGTTCTCGGGGTGCTCGGTGCTCAGTACTCAGGGTGCTGGGTGCTCAGTGCTCGGGGTGCTCGGTGCTCAGTACGTTGGGTGCTCACTACTCAGGGTGCTGGGTACTCAGTGCTCAGGGTGCTGGGTGCTCGGTGCTCAGGGTGCTGGGTGCTCAATACTCAGGGTGTTGGGTGCTCAGTGCTCGGGGTGCTGGGTGCTCAGTACTCAGGGTGCTGGGTGCTCAGTACTCAGGGTCCTGGGTGCTCAGTACTCGGGTGCTGGGTGCTCAGTGCTCAGGGTGCTGGGTGCTCAGTGCTCGGGGTGCTGGGTGCTCAGTGCTCAGTACTCAGGGTGCTGGGTGTTCAGTGCTCGGGGTGCTGGGTGCTCAGTGCTCAGTACTCAGGGTGTTGGGTGCTCAGTGCTCAGGGTGCTGGGTGCTCAGTGCTCAGGGTGCTGGGTGCTCAGTACTCAGGGTGCTCAGGGCTCAGTACTCGGGGTGCTGGGTGCTCAGTGCTCAGGGTGCTCAGTGCTCAGTGCTCAGGGTGCCGGGTGCTCAGTGCTCGGGGCGCTGGGTGCTCAGTGCTCGGGGTGCTGTGTGCTCAGTACTCAGGGTGCTGGGTGCTCAGTGCTCTGAGTGCTCAGTGCTCAGTACTCAGTGCTCAGGGTGCTCAGTGCTCAGTGCTCAGGGTGCTGGGTGTTCAGTACTCAGGGTGCTGGGTGCTCAGTACTCAGGGTGCTGGGTGCTCAGTGCTCAGGGTGCTGGGTGCTCAGTGCTCGGGGTGCTCAGTACTCAGGGTGCTGTGTGTTCAGTGCTCAGGGTACTGGGTGCTCAGTACTCAGGGTGATCGGTGCTTAGTACTCAGGGTGCTGGGTGCTCAGTACTCCGGGTGCTGGGTGCTCAGTGCTCGGGGTGCTCCGAGCTCAGTACTCAGGGTGATGGGTGCTCAGTTCTCGGGGTGATCGGTGCTCAGTACTCAGAGTGCTGGGTGCTCAGTGCTCGGAGTGCTCGGTGCTGAGTACATTGGGTGCTCACTACTCAGGGTGCTGGGTGCTCAGTGCTCAGTGTGCTGGGTGCTCAGTGCTCAGGGTGCTGGGTGCTCAGTGCTCAGGGTGCTGGGTGCTCAGTATTCAGGGTGCTGGGTGCTCAGTGCTCGTGGTGCTGGGTGCTCAGTGCTCAGGGTGCTGGGTGCTCAGTACTCAGGGTGCTGGGTGCTCAGTACTCGGGGTGCTGGGCGCTCAGTACTGAGGGTGCTGGGTGCTCAGTACTCAGGGTGCTGGGTGCTCAGTACTCGGGTGCTGGGTGCTCAGTGCTCAGGGTGCTGGTTGCTCAGTGCTCGGGGTGCTGGGTGCTCAGTGCTCAGTACTCAGGGTGCTGGGTGCTCAGTGCTCGTTGTGCTGGGTGCTCAGTGCTCAGTACTCAGGGTGCTGGGTGTTCAGTGCTCAGGGTGCTGTGTGCTCAGTGCTCAGGGTGCTGGGTGCTCAGTGCTCAGGGTGCTGGGTACTCAGTGCTCAGGGTGCTGGGTACTCAGTGCTCGGGTGCTGGGTGCTCAGTGCTCGCGGTGCTGGGTGCTCAGTGCTCGAGGTGCTCAGTACTCAGGGTGCTGTGTGTTCAGTGCTCAGGGTGCTGGGTGCTCAGTACTCAGGGTGCTCGGTGCTTAGTACTCAGGGTGCTGGGTGCTCTGTACTCCGGGTGCTGTGTGCTCAGTGCTCAGGGTTCTCAGTGCTCAAGGTGCTGGGTGCTCAGTACTCATGGTGCTCATTGCTCAGGGTGCTGGGTGCTCAGTGCTCATGGTGCTCGGTGCTCGGGGCACTGGGTGCTCAGTGCTCAGGGTGCTCAGAGCTCAGTACTCAGGGTGCTGGGTGCTCAGTGCTCGGGGTGCTCGGTGCTCAGTACTTAGGGTGCTGGGTGCTCAGTGCACGGGGTGGTCGGTGCTCAGTACGTTGGGTGCTCACTACTCAGGGTGCTGGGTGCTCAGTGCTCAGGGTGCTGGGTGCTCGGTGCTCAGGGTGCTGGGTGCTCAGAACTCAGGGTGCTGGGTGCTCAGTGCTCAGGGTGCTGGGTACTCAGTGCTCAGGGTGCTGGGTGCTCAGTACTCAGGGTGCTCAGTGCTCAGTACTCAGGGTGCTGGGTGCTCAGTGCTCAGGGTGCTGGGTGCTCAGTGCTCAGGGTGCTGGGTGCTCAGTGCTCAGGGTGCTGGGTACTCAGTGCTCAGGGTGCTGGGTGCTCAGTACTCAGGGTGCTCAGTGCTCAGTACTCGGGGTGCTGGGTGCTCAGTGCTCAGGGTGCTCAGTGCTCAGTACTCGGGGTGCTGTGTGCTCAGTGCTCAGTACTCGGGGTGCTGGGTGCTCAGTGCTCAGGGTGCTCAGTGCTCAGTACTCGGGGTGCTGGGTGCTCAGTGCTCAGGGTGCTCAGTGCTCAGTACTCGGGGTGCTGTGTGCTCAGTGCTCAGTACTCGGGGTGCTGGGTGCTCAGTGCTCAGGGTGCTCAGTGCTCAGTACTCGGGGTGCTGTGTGCTCAGTGCTCAGGGTGCTCAGTGCTCAGTTCTCGGGGTGATCGGTGCTCAGTACTCAGAGTGCTGGTTGCTCAGTGCTCGGGGTGCTCGGTGCTCAGGACGTTGGGTGCTCACTACTCTGTGTGCTGGGTGCTCAGTGCTCAGTGTGCTGGGTGCTCAGTGCTCAGGGTGCTTGGTGCTCAGTATTCAGGGTGCTGGGTGCTCAGTGCTCGTTGTGCTGGGTGCTCAGTGCTCAGTACTCAGGGTGCTGGGTGTTCAGTGCTCAGGGTGCTGTGTGCTCAGTGCTCAGGGTGCTGCGTGCTCAGTGCTCAGGGTGCTGGGTACTCAGTGCTCAGGGTGCTGGGTGCTCAGTACTCAGGGTGCTGGGTGCTCATTACTCAGGGTGCTGGGTGCTCAGTGCTCGGGTGCTGGGTGCTCAGTGCTCGCGGTGCTGGGTGCTCAGTGCTCGAGGTGCTCAGTACTCAGGGTGCTGTGTGTTCAGTGCTCAGGGTGCTGGGTGCTCAGTGCTCAGGCTGCTGGGTACACAGTACTCAGGGTGCTGGGTGCTCAGTGCTCGGGGTGCTATGTGCTCTGTGCTCGCGGTGCTGGGTGCTCAGTGCTCGGGGTGCTGGGTGCTCAGTGCTCGGGGTGCTATGTGCTCAGTGCTCGCGGTGCTGGGTGCTCAGTGCTCGGGGTGTTGTGTGCTCAGTGCTCAGGGTGCTGGGTGCTCAGTGCTCAGGCTGCTGGGTACACAGTACTCAGGGTGCTGGGTGCTCAGTGCTCGGGGTGCTATGTGCTCTGTGCTCGCGGTGCTGGGTGCTCAGTGCTCGGGGTGCTGGGTGCTCAGTGCTCGGGGTGCTATGTGCTCAGTGCTCGCGGTGCTGGGTGCTCAGTGCTCGGGGTGCTCGGTGCTCAGTACTCAGGGTGCTGGGTGCTCAGTGCTCGAGGTGCTCAGTACTCAGGGTGCTGTGTGTTCAGTGCTCGGGGCGCTGGGTGCTCAGTACTCCGGGTGCTGGGTGCTCAGTGCTCAGGGTGCTCGGTGCTCGGGGCACTGGGTGCTCAGTGCTCAGGGTGCTCGGAGCTCAGTACTCAGGGTGCTGGGTGCTCAGTGCTCGGGGTGCTCGGTGCTCAGTAGTCAGGGTGCTGGGTGCTCAGTACTCAGGGTGCTCATTGCTCAGGGTGCTGGGTGCTCAGTGCTCAGGGTGCTCGGTGCTCGGGGCACTGGGTGCTCAGTGCTCAGGGTGCTCGGAGCTCAGTACTCAGGGTGCTGGGTGCTCAGTTCTCGGGGTGCTCGGTGCTCAGTACTCAGGGTGCTGGGTGCTCAGTGCTCGGGGTGCTCGGTGCTCAGTACGTTGGGTGCTCACTACTCAGGGTGCTGGGTACTCAGTGCTCAGGGTGCTGGGTGCTCGGTGCTCAGGGTGCTGGGTGCTCAGTACTCAGGGTGTTGGGTGCTCAGTGCTCGGGGTGCTGGGTGCTCAGTACTCAGGGTGCTGGGTGCTCAGTACTCAGGGTCCTGGGTGCTCAGTACTCGGGTGCTGTGTGTTCAGTGCTCAGGGTACTGGGTGCTCAGTACTCAGGTTGATCAGTGCTTAGTACTCAGGGTGCTGGGTGCTCAGAACTCCGGGTGCTGGGTGCTAAGTGCTCAGGGTGCTGGGTGCTCAGTGCTCAGGGTGCTGGGTGCTCAGTACTCAGGGTGCTCAGGGCTCAGTACTCGGGGTGCTGGGTGCTCAGTGCTCAGGGTGCTCAGTGCTCAGTGCTCAGGGTGCCGGGTGCTCAGTGCTCGGGGCGCTGGGTGCTCAGTGCTCGGTGTGCTGGGTGCTCAGTACTCAGGGTGCTGGGAGCTCAGTACTCAGGGTGCTGGGTGCTCAGTGCTCAGGGTGCTGGGTGCTCAGTGCTCGGGGTGCTCAGTACTCAGGGTGCTGTGTGTTCAGTGCTCAGGGTACTGGGTGCTCAGTACTCAGGGTGATCGGTGCTTAGTACTCAGGGTGCTGGGTGCTCAGTACTCCGGGTGCTGGGTGCTCAGTGCTCGGGGTGCTCCGAGCTCAGTACTCAGGGTGATGGGTGCTCAGTTCTCGGGGTGATCGGTGCTCAGTACTCAGAGTGCTGGGTGCTCAGTGCTCGGGGTGCTCGGTGCTGAGTACATTGGGTGCTCACTACTCAGGGTGCTTTGTGCTCAGTGCTCAGTGTGCTGGGTGCTCAGTGCTCAGGGTGCTGGGTGCTCAGTGCTCAGGGTGCTCGGTGCTCGGGGCACTGGGTGCTCAGTGCTCAGGGTGCTCGGAGCTCAGTACTCAGGGTGCTGGGTGCTCAGTTCTCGGGGTGCTCGGTGCTCAGTACTCAGGGTGCTGGGTGCTCAGTGCTCGGGGTGCTCGGTGCTCAGTACGTTGGGTGCTCACTACTCAGGGTGCTGGGTACTCAGTGCTCAGGGTGCTGGGTGCTCGGTGCTCAGGGTGCTGGGTGCTCAATACTCAGGGTGTTGGGTGCTCAGTGCTCGGGGTGCTGGGTGCTCAGTACTCAGGGTGCTGGGTGCTCAGTACTCAGGGTCCTGGGTGCTCAGTACTCGGGTGCTGGGTGCTCAGTGCTCAGGGTGCTGGGTGCTCAGTGCTCGGGGTGCTGGGTGCTCAGTGCTCAGTACTCAGGGTGCTGGGTGTTCAGTGCTCGGGTTGCTGGGTGCTCAGTGCTCAGTACTCAGGGTGTTGGGTGCTCAGTGCTCAGGGTGCTGGGTGTTCAGTGCTCAGGGTGCTGGGTGCTCAGTACTCAGGGTGCTCAGGGCTCAGTACTCGGGGTGCTGGGTGCTCAGTGCTCAGGGTGCTCAGTGCTCAGTGCTCAGGGTGCCGGGTGCTCAGTGCTCGGGGCGCTGGGTGCTCAGTGCTCGGGGTGCTGTGTGCTCAGTACTCAGGGTGCTGGGTGCTCAGTGCTCTGAGTGCTCAGTGCTCAGTACTCAGTGCTCAGGGTGCTCAGTGCTCAGTGCTCAGGGTGCTGGGTGTTCAGTACTCAGGGTGCTGGGTGCTCAGTACTCAGGGTGCTGGGTGCTCAGTGCTCAGGGTGCTGGGTGCTCAGTGCTCGGGGTGCTCAGTACTCAGGGTGCTGTGTGTTCAGTGCTCAGGGTACTGGGTGCTCAGTACTCAGGGTGATCGGTGCTTAGTACTCAGGGTGCTGGGTGCTCAGTACTCCGGGTGCTGGGTGCTCAGTGCTCGGGGTGCTCCGAGCTCAGTACTCAGGGTGATGGGTGCTCAGTTCTCGGGGTGATCGGTGCTCAGTACTCAGAGTGCTGGGTGCTCAGTGCTCGGAGTGCTCGGTGCTGAGTACATTGGGTGCTCACTACTCAGGGTGCTGGGTGCTCAGTGCTCAGTGTGCTGGGTGCTCAGTGCTCAGGGTGCTGGGTGCTCAGTTCTCAGGGTGCTGGGTGCTGAGTATTCAGGGTGCTGGGTGCTCAGTGCTCGTGGTGCTGGGTGCTCAGTGCTCAGGGTGCTGGGTGCTCAGTACTCAGGGTGCTGGGTGCTCAGTACTCGGGGTGCTGGGCGCTCAGTACTGAGGGTGCTGGGTGCTCAGTACTCAGGGTGCTGGGTGCTCAGTACTCGGGTGCTGGGTGCTCAGTGCTCAGGGTGCTGGTTGCTCAGTGCTCGGGGTGCTGGGTGCTCAGTGCTCAGTACTCAGGGTGCTGGGTGCTCAGTGCTCGTTGTGCTGGGTGCTCAGTGCTCAGTACTCAGGGTGCTGGGTGTTCAGTGCTCAGGGTGCTGTGTGCTCAGTGCTCAGGGTGCTGGGTGCTCAGTGCTCAGGGTGCTGGGTACTCAGTGCTCAGGGTGCTGGGTACTCAGTGCTCGGGTGCTGGGTGCTCAGTGCTCGCGGTGCTGGGTGCTCAGTGCTCGAGGTGCTCAGTACTCAGGGTGCTGTGTGTTCAGTGCTCAGGGTGCTGGGTGCTCAGTACTCAGGGTGCTCGGTGCTTAGTACTCAGGGTGCTGGGTGCTCTGTACTCCGGGTGCTGTGTGCTCAGTGCTCAGGGTTCTCAGTGCTCAAGGTGCTGGGTGCTCAGTACTCATGGTGCTCATTGCTCAGGGTGCTGGGTGCTCAGTGCTCATGGTGCTCGGTGCTCGGGGCACTGGGTGCTCAGTGCTCAGGGTGCTCAGAGCTCAGTACTCAGGGTGCTGGGTGCTCAGTGCTCGGGGTGCTCGGTGCTCAGTACTTAGGGTGCTGGGTGCTCAGTGCACGGGGTGGTCGGTGCTCAGTACGTTGGGTGCTCACTACTCAGGGTGCTGGGTGCTCAGTGCTCAGGGTGCTGGGTGCTCGGTGCTCAGGGTGCTGGGTGCTCAGAACTCAGGGTGCTGGGTGCTCAGTGCTCAGGGTGCTGGGTACTCAGTGCTCAGGGTGCTGGGTGCTCAGTACTCAGGGTGCTCAGTGCTCAGTACTCAGGGTGCTGGGTGCTCAGTGCTCAGGGTGCTGGGTGCTCAGTGCTCAGGGTGCTGGGTGCTCAGTGCTCAGGGTGCTGGGTACTCAGTGCTCAGGGTGCTGGGTGCTCAGTACTCAGGGTGCTCAGTGCTCAGTACTCGGGGTGCTGGGTGCTCAGTGCTCAGGGTGCTCAGTGCTCAGTACTCGGGGTGCTGTGTGCTCAGTGCTCAGTACTCGGGGTGCTGGGTGCTCAGTGCTCAGGGTGCTCAGTGCTCAGTACTCGGGGTGCTGTGTGCTCAGTGCTCAGGGTGCTCAGTGCTCAGTGCTCGGGGTGCTGGGTGCTCAGTGCTCAGTACTCAGGGTTCTGGGTGCTCAGTGCTCAGGGTGCTGGGTGCTCAGTGCTCAGGGTGCTGGGTGCTCAGTGCTCAGGGTGCTGGGTACTCAGTGCTCAAGGTGCTGGGTGCTCAGTACTCAGGGTGCTCATTGCTCAGGGTGCTGGGTGCTCAGTGCTCAGGGTGCTCGGTGCTCGGGGCACTGGTTGCTCAGTGCTCAGGGTGCTCAGAGCTCAGTACTCAGGGTGCTGGGTGCTCAGTGCTCGGGGTGCTCGGTGCTCAGTACTCAGGGTGCTGGGTGCTCAGTGCTCGGGGTGCTCGGTGCTCAGTACGTTGGGTGCTCACTACTCAGGGTGCTGGGTGCTCAGTGCTCAGGGTGCTGGGTGCTCGGTGCTCAGGGTGCTGGGTGCTCAGTACTCAGGGTGCTGGGTGCTCAGTGCTCAGGGTGCTGGGTACTCAGTGCTCAGGGTGCTGGGTGCTCATTAATCAGGGTGCTGGGTGCTCAGTGCTCAGTACTCAGGGTGCTGGGTGCTCAGTGCTCGGGGCGCTGGGTGCTCAGTGCTCAGGGTGCTGGGTGCTCAGTACTCAGGGTGCTGGGTGCTCAGTACTCGGGGTGCTGGGCGCTCAGTACTCAGGGTGCTGGGTGCTCAGTACTCAGGGTGCTGGGTGCTCAGTACTCGGGTGCTGGGTGCTCAGTGCTCAGGGTGCTGGGTGCTCAGTGCTCGGGGTGCTGGGTGCTCAGTGCTCAGTACTCAGGGTGCTGGGTGCTCAGTGCTCGTTGTGCTGGGTGCTCAGTGCTCAGTACTCAGGGTGCTGGGTGCTCAGTGCTCGGGGTGCTCCGAGCTCAGTACTCAGGGTGATGGGTGCTCAGTTCTCGGGGTGATCGGTGCTCAGTACTCAGAGTGCTGGGTGCTCAGTGCTCGGGGTGCTCGGTGCTGAGTACATTGGGTGCTCACTACTCAGGGTGCTTTGTGCTCAGTGCTCAGTGTGCTGGGTGCTCAGTGCTCAGGGTGCTGGGTGCTCAGTGCTCAGGGTGCTGGGTGCTCAGTATTCAGGGTGCTGGGTGCTCAGTGCTCGGGGTGCTGGGTGCTCAGTGCTCAGGGTGCTGGGTGCTCAGTACTCAGGGTGCTGGGTGCTCAGTACTCGGGGTGCTGGGCGCTCAGTACTCAGGGTGCTGGGTGCTCAGTACTCAGGGTGCTGGGTGCTCAGTATTCGGGTGCTGGGTGCTCAGTGCTCGAGGTGCTCAGTACTCAGGGTGCTGTGTGTTCAGTGCTCAGGGTGCTGGGTGCTCAGTGCTCAGGGTGCTGTGTGCTCAGTGCTCAGGGTGCTGGGTGCTCAGTGCTCAGGCTGCTGGGTACACAGTACTCAGGGTGCTGGGTGCTCAGTGCTCGGGGTGCTATGTGCTCTGTGCTCGCGGTGCTGGGTGCTCAGTGCTCGGGGTGCTGGGTGCTCAGTGCTCGGGGTGCTATGTGCTCAGTGCTCGCGGTGCTGGGTGCTCAGTGCTCGGGGTGCTCGGTCCTCAGTACTCAGGGTGCTGGGTGCTCAGTGCTCGAGGTGCTCAGTACTCAGGGTGCTGTGTGTTCAGTGCTCGGGGCGCTGGGTTCTCAGTACTCTGGGTGCTGGGTGCTCAGTGCTCAGGGTGCTCGGTGCTCGGGGCACTGGGTGCTCAGTGCTCAGGGTGCTCGGAGCTCAGTACTCAGGGTGCTGGGTGCTCAGTGCTCGGGGTGCTCGGTGCTCAGTACTCAGGGTGCTGGGTGCTCAGTACTCAGGGTGCTCATTGCTCAGGGTGCTGGGTGCTCAGTGCTCAGGGTGCTCGGTGCTCGGGGCACTGGGTGCTCAGTGCTCAGGGTGCTCGGAGCTCAGTACTCAGGGTGCTGGGTGCTCAGTTCTCGGGGTGCTCGGTGCTCAGTACTCAGGGTGCTGGGTGCTCAGTGCTCGGGGTGCTCGGTGCTCAGTACGTTGGGTGCTCACTACTCAGGGTGCTGGGTACTCAGTGCTCAGGGTGCTGGGTGCTCGGTGCTCAGGGTGCTGGGTGCTCAATACTCAGGGTGTTGGGTGCTCAGTGCTCGGGGTGCTGGGTGCTCAGTACTCAGGGTGCTGGGTGCTCAGTACTCAGGGTCCTGGGTGCTCAGTACTCGGGTGCTGGGTGCTCAGTGCTCAGGGTGCTGGGTGCTCAGTGCTCGGGGTGCTGGGTGCTCAGTGCTCAGTACTCAGGGTGCTGGGTGTTCAGTGCTCGGGGTGCTGGGTGCTCAGTGCTCAGTACTCAGGGTGTTGGGTGCTCAGTGCTCAGGGTGCTGGGTGCTCAGTGCTCAGGGTGCTGGGTGCTCAGTACTCAGGGTGCTCAGGGCTCAGTACTCGGGGTGCTGGGTGCTCAGTGCTCAGGGTGCTCAGTGCTCAGTGCTCAGGGTGCCGGGTGCTCAGTGCTCGGGGCGCTGGGTGCTCAGTGCTCGGGGTGCTGTGTGCTCAGTACTCAGGGTGCTGGGTGCTCAGTGCTCTGAGTGCTCAGTGCTCAGTACTCAGTGCTCAGGGTGCTCAGTGCTCAGTGCTCAGGGTGCTGGGTGTTCAGTACTCAGGGTGCTGGGTGCTCAGTACTCAGGGTGCTGGGTGCTCAGTGCTCAGGGTGCTGGGTGCTCAGTGCTCGGGGTGCTCAGTACTCAGGGTGCTGTGTGTTCAGTGCTCAGGGTACTGGGTGCTCAGTACTCAGGGTGATCGGTGCTTAGTACTCAGGGTGCTGGGTGCTCAGTACTCCGGGTGCTGGGTGCTCAGTGCTCGGGGTGCTCCGAGCTCAGTACTCAGGGTGATGGGTGCTCAGTTCTCGGGGTGATCGGTGCTCAGTACTCAGAGTGCTGGGTGCTCAGTGCTCGGAGTGCTCGGTGCTGAGTACATTGGGTGCTCACTACTCAGGGTGCTGGGTGCTCAGTGCTCAGTGTGCTGGGTGCTCAGTGCTCAGGGTGCTGGGTGCTCAGTGCTCAGGGTGCTGGGTGCTCAGTATTCAGGGTGCTGGGTGCTCAGTGCTCGTGGTGCTGGGTGCTCAGTGCTCAGGGTGCTGGGTGCTCAGTACTCAGGGTGCTGGGTGCTCAGTACTCGGGGTGCTGGGCGCTCAGTACTGAGGGTGCTGGGTGCTCAGTACTCAGGGTGCTGGGTGCTCAGTACTCGGGTGCTGGGTGCTCAGTGCTCAGGGTGCTGGTTGCTCAGTGCTCGGGGTGCTGGGTGCTCAGTGCTCAGTACTCAGGGTGCTGGGTGCTCAGTGCTCGTTGTGCTGGGTGCTCAGTGCTCAGTACTCAGGGTGCTGGGTGTTCAGTGCTCAGGGTGCTGTGTGCTCAGTGCTCAGGGTGCTGGGTGCTCAGTGCTCAGGGTGCTGGGTACTCAGTGCTCAGGGTGCTGGGTACTCAGTGCTCGGGTGCTGGGTGCTCAGTGCTCGCGGTGCTGGGTGCTCAGTGCTCGAGGTGCTCAGTACTCAGGGTGCTGTGTGTTCAGTGCTCAGGGTGCTGGGTGCTCAGTACTCAGGGTGCTCGGTGCTTAGTACTCAGGGTGCTGGGTGCTCTGTACTCCGGGTGCTGTGTGCTCAGTGCTCAGGGTTCTCAGTGCTCAAGGTGCTGGGTGCTCAGTACTCATGGTGCTCATTGCTCAGGGTGCTGGGTGCTCAGTGCTCAGGGTGCTCGGTGCTCGGGGCACTGGGTGCTCAGTGCTCAGGGTGCTCAGAGCTCAGTACTCAGGGTGCTGGGTGCTCCGTGCTCGGGGTGCTCGGTGCTCAGTACTCAGGGTGCTGGGTGCTCAGTGCTCGGGGTGCTCGGTGCTCAGTACGTTGGGTGCTCACTACTCAGGGTGTTGGGTGCTCAGTGCTCAGGGTGCTGGGTGCTCGGTGCTCAGGGTGCTGGGTGCTCAGTACTCAGGGTGCTGGGTGCTCAGTGCTCAGGGTGCTGGGTACTCAGTGCTCAGGGTGCTGGGTGCTCAGTACTCAGGGTGCTCAGTGCTCAGTACTCGGGGTGCTGGGTGTTCAGTGCTCGGGGTGCTGGGTGATCAGTGCTCAGTACTCAGGGTTCTGGGTGCTCAGTGCTCAGGGTGCTGGGTGCTCAGTGCTCAGGGTGCTGGGTGCTCAGTGCTCAGGGTGCTGGGTACTCAGTGCTCAAGGTGCTGGGTGCTCAGGACTCAGGGTGCTCATTGCTCAGGGTGCTGGGTGCTCAGTGCTCAGGGTGCTCGGTGCTCGGGGCACTGGTTGCTCAGTGCTCAGGGTGCTCAGAGCTCAGTACTCAGGGTGCTGGGTGCTCAGTGCTCGGGGTGCTCGGTGCTCAGTACTCAGGGTGCTGGGTGCTCAGTGCTCGGGGTGCTCGGTGCTCAGTACGTTGGGTGCTCACTACTCAGGGTGCTGGGTGCTCAGTGCTCAGGGTGCTGGGTGCTCGGTGCTCAGGGTGCTGGGTGCTCAGTACTCAGGGTGCTGGGTGCTCAGTGCTCAGGGTGCTGGGTACTCAGTGCTCAGGGTGCTGGGTGCTCATTAATCAGGGTGCTGGGTGCTCAGTGCTCAGTACTCAGGGTCCTGGGAGCTCAGTGCTCAGGGTGCTGGGTGCTCAGTGCTCAGGGTGCTAGGTGCTCAGTGCTCAGGGTGCTGGGTACTCAGTGCTCAGGGTGCTGGGTGCTCAGAACACAGGGTGCTCAGTGCTCAGTACTCGGTGTGCTGGGTGCTCAGTGCTCAGGGTGCTCAGTGCTCAGTACTCGGGGTGCTGTGTGCTCAGTGCTCAGGGTGCTCAGTGCTCAGTGCTCAGGGTGCTGGGTGCTCAGTGCTCGGGGCGCTGGGTGCTCAGTGCTCAGGGTGCTGGGTGCTCAGTACTCAGGGTGCTGGGTGCTCAGTACTCGGGGTGCTGGGCGCTCAGTACTCAGGGTGCTGGGTGCTCAGTACTCAGGGTGCTGGGTGCTCAGTACTCGGGTGCTGGGTGCTCAGTGCTCAGGGTGCTGGGTGCTCAGTGCTCGGGGTGCTGGGTGCTCAGTGCTCAGTACTCAGGGTGCTGGGTGCTCAGTGCTCGTTGTGCTGGGTGCTCAGTGCTCAGTACTCAGGGTGCTGGGTGCTCAGTGCTCGGGGTGCTCCGAGCTCAGTACTCAGGGTGATGGGTGCTCAGTTCTCGGGGTGATCGGTGCTCAGTACTCAGAGTGCTGGGTGCTCAGTGCTCGGGGTGCTCGGTGCTGAGTACATTGGGTGCTCACTACTCAGGGTGCTTTGTGCTCAGTGCTCAGTGTGCTGGGTGCTCAGTGCTCAGGGTGCTGGGTGCTCAGTGCTCAGGGTGCTGGGTGCTCAGTATTCAGGGTGCTGGGTGCTCAGTGCTCGGGGTGCTGGGTGCTCAGTGCTCAGGGTGCTGGGTGCTCAGTACTCAGGGTGCTGGGTGCTCAGTACTCGGGGTGCTGGGCGCTCAGTACTCAGGGTGCTGGGTGCTCAGTACTCAGGGTGCTGGGTGCTCAGTATTCGGGTGCTGGGTGCTCAGTGCTCGAGGTGCTCAGTACTCAGGGTGCTGTGTGTTCAGTGCTCAGGGTGCTGGGTGCTCAGTGCTCAGGGTGCTGTGTGCTCAGTGCTCAGGGTGCTGGGTGCTCAGTGCTCAGGCTGCTGGGTACACAGTACTCAGGGTGCTGGGTGCTCAGTGCTCGGGGTGCTATGTGCTCTGTGCTCGCGGTGCTGGGTGCTCAGTGCTCGGGGTGCTGGGTGCTCAGTGCTCGGGGTGCTATGTGCTCAGTGCTCGCGGTGCTGGGTGCTCAGTGCTCGGGGTGCTCGGTCCTCAGTACTCAGGGTGCTGGGTGCTCAGTGCTCGAGGTGCTCAGTACTCAGGGTGCTGTGTGTTCAGTGCTCGGGGCGCTGGGTGCTCAGTACTCTGGGTGCTGGGTGCTCAGTGCTCAGGGTGCTCGGTGCTCGGGGCACTGGGTGCTCAGTGCTCAGGGTGCTCGGAGCTCAGTACTCAGGGTGCTGGGTGCTCAGTGCTCGGGGTGCTCGGTGCTCAGTACTCAGGGTGCTGGGTGCTCAGTACTCAGGGTGCTCATTGCTCAGGGTGCTGGGTGCTCAGTGCTCAGGGTGCTCGGTGCTCGGGGCACTGGGTGCTCAGTGCTCAGGGTGCTCGGAGCTCAGTACTCAGGGTGCTGGGTGCTCAGTTCTCGGGGTGCTCGGTGCTCAGTACTCAGGGTGCTGGGTGCTCAGTGCTCGGGGTGCTCGGTGCTCAGTACGTTGGGTGCTCACTACTCAGGGTGCTGGGTACTCAGTGCTCAGGGTGCTGGGTGCTCGGTGCTCAGGGTGCTGGGTGCTCAGTACTCAGGGTGTTGGGTGCTCAGTGCTCGGGGTGCTGGGTGCTCAGTACTCAGGGTGCTGGGTGCTCAGTACTCAGGGTCCTGGGTGCTCAGTACTCGGGTGCTGGGTGCTCAGTGCTCAGGGTGCTGGGTGCTCAGTGCTCGGGGTGCTGGGTGCTCAGTGCTCAGTACTCAGGGTGCTGGGTGTTCAGTGCTCGGGGTGCTGGGTGCTCAGTGCTCAGTACTCAGGGTGTTGGGTGCTCAGTGCTCAGGGTGCTGGGTGCTCAGTGCTCAGGGTGCTGGGTGCTCAGTACTCAGGGTGCTCAGGGCTCAGTACTCGGGGTGCTGGGTGCTCAGTGCTCAGGGTGCTCAGTGCTCAGTGCTCAGGGTGCCGGGTGCTCAGTGCTCGGGGCGCTGGGTGCTCAGTGCTCGGGGTGCTCTGTGCTCAGTACTCAGGGTGCTGGGTGCTCAGTGCTCTGAGTGCTCAGTGCTCAGTACTCAGTGCTCAGGGTGCTCAGTGCTCAGTGCTCAGGGTGCTGGGTGTTCAGTACTCAGGGTGCTGGGTGCTCAGTACTCAGGGTGCTGGGTGCTCAGTGCTCAGGGTGCTGGGTGCTCAGTGCTCGGGGTGCTCAGTACTCAGGGTGCTGAGTGTTCAGTGCTCAGGGTACTGGGTGCTCAGTACTCAGGGTGATCGGTGCTTAGTGCTCAGGGTGCTGGGTGCTGAGTGTTCAGTACTCAGGGTGCTGGGTGCTCAGTACTCAGGGTGCTGGGTGCTCAGTGCTCGGGGTGCTGGGTGCTCAGTGCGCAGGGTGCTGGGTGCTCAGTGCTCAGGGTGCTCGGTGCTCGGGGCACTGGTTGCTCAGTGCTCAGGGTGCTCGGAGCTCAGTAATCAGGGTGCTGGGTGCACAGTGCTCGTGGTGCTCGGTGCTCAGTACTCAGGGTGCTGGGTGCTCAGTGCTCGGGGTGCTCGGTGCTCAGTACGTTGGGTGCTCACTACTCAGGGTGCTGGGTGCTCAGTGCTCAGGGTGCTGGGTGCTCGGTGCTCAGGGTGCTGGGTGCTCAGTACTCAGGGTGCTGGGTGCTCAGTGCTCGGGGTGCTGGGTGCTCAGTACTCAGGGTGCTGGGTGCTCAGTACTCAGGGTCCTGGGTGCTCAGTACTCGGGTGCTGGGTGCTCAGTGCTCAGGTTGCTGGGTGCTCAGTGCTCGGGGTGCTGGGTGCTCAGTGCTCAGTACTCAGGGTGCTGGGTGTTCAGTGCTCGGGGTGCTGGGTGCTCAGTGCTCAGTACTCAGGGTGCTGGGTGCTCAGTGCTCAGGGTGCTGGGTGCTCAGTGCTCAGGGTGCTGGGTGCTCAGTTCTCAGGGTGCTCAGTGCTCAGTACTCGGGGTGCTGGGTGCTCAGTGCTCAGGGTGCTCAGTGCTCAGTACCCGGGGTGCTGTGTGCTCAGTGCTCAGGGTGCTCAGTGCTCAGTGCTCGGGGTGCCGGGTGCTCAGTGCTCGGGGCGCTGGGTGCTCAGTGCTCGGGGTGCTGGGTGCTCAGTACTCGGGGTGCTGGGTGCTCAGTGCTCAGGGTGCTCAGTGCTCAGTACTCAGTGCTCAGGGTGCTCAGTGCTCAGTGCTCAGGGTGCTGGGTGTTCAGTACTCAGGGTGCTGGGTGCTCAGTACTCAGGGTGCTGGGTGCTCAGTGCTCAGGGTGCTGGGTGCTCAGTGCTCGGGGTGCTCAGTACTCAGGGTGATGAGTGTTCAGTGCTCGGGGTACTGGGTGCTCAGTACTCAGGGTGATCGGTGCTTAGTACTCAGGGTGCTGGGTGCTCAGTACTCCGGGTGCTGGGTGCTCAGTGCTCGGGGTGCTCGGAGCTCAGTACTCAGGGTGATGGGTGCTCAGTTCTCGGGGTGATCGGTGCTCAGTACTCAGAGTGCTGGTTGCTCAGTGCTCGGGGTGCTCGGTGCTCAGGACGTTGGGTGCTCACTACTCTGTGTGCTGGGTGCTCAGTGCTCAGTGTGCTGGGTGCTCAGTGCTCAGGGTGCTTGGTGCTCAGTATTCAGGGTGCTGGGTGCTCAGTGCTCGTTGTGCTGGGTGCTCAGTGCTCAGTACTCAGGGTGCTGGGTGTTCAGTGCTCAGGGTGCTGTGTGCTCAGTGCTCAGGGTGCTGCGTGCTCAGTGCTCAGGGTGCTGGGTACTCAGTGCTCAGGGTGCTGGGTGCTCAGTACTCAGGGTGCTGGGTGCTCATTACTCAGGGTGCTGGGTGCTCAGTGCTCGGGTGCTGGGTGCTCAGTGCTCGCGGTGCTGGGTGCTCAGTGCTCGAGGTGCTCAGTACTCAGGGTGCTGTGTGTTCAGTGCTCAGGGTGCTGGGTGCTCAGTGCTCAGGCTGCTGGGTACACAGTACTCAGGGTGCTGGGTGCTCAGTGCTCGGGGTGCTATGTGCTCTGTGCTCGCGGTGCTGGGTGCTCAGTGCTCGGGGTGCTGGGTGCTCAGTGCTCGGGGTGCTATGTGCTCAGTGCTCGCGGTGCTGGGTGCTCAGTGCTCGGGGTGTTGTGTGCTCAGTGCTCAGGGTGCTGGGTGCTCAGTGCTCAGGCTGCTGGGTACACAGTACTCAGGGTGCTGGGTGCTCAGTGCTCGGGGTGCTATGTGCTCTGTGCTCGCGGTGCTGGGTGCTCAGTGCTCGGGGTGCTGGGTGCTCAGTGCTCGGGGTGCTATGTGCTCAGTGCTCGCGGTGCTGGGTGCTCAGTGCTCGGGGTGCTCGGTGCTCAGTACTCAGGGTGCTGGGTGCTCAGTGCTCGAGGTGCTCAGTACTCAGGGTGCTGTGTGTTCAGTGCTCGGGGCGCTGGGTGCTCAGTACTCCGGGTGCTGGGTGCTCAGTGCTCAGGGTGCTCGGTGCTCGGGGCACTGGGTGCTCAGTGCTCAGGGTGCTCGGAGCTCAGTACTCAGGGTGCTGGGTGCTCAGTGCTCGGGGTGCTCGGTGCTCAGTACTCAGGGTGCTGGGTGCTCAGTACTCAGGGTGCTCATTGCTCAGGGTGCTGGGTGCTCAGTGCTCAGGGTGCTCGGTGCTCGGGGCACTGGGTGCTCAGTGCTCAGGGTGCTCGGAGCTCAGTACTCAGGGTGCTGGGTGCTCAGTTCTCGGGGTGCTCGGTGCTCAGTACTCAGGGTGCTGGGTGCTCAGTGCTCGGGGTGCTCGGTGCTCAGTACGTTGGGTGCTCACTACTCAGGGTGCTGGGTACTCAGTGCTCAGGGTGCTGGGTGCTCGGTGCTCAGGGTGCTGGGTGCTCAGTACTCAGGGTGTTGGGTGCTCAGTGCTCGGGGTGCTGGGTGCTCAGTACTCAGGGTGCTGGGTGCTCAGTACTCAGGGTCCTGGGTGCTCAGTACTCGGGTGCTGGGTGCTCAGTGCTCAGGGTGCTGGGTGCTCAGTGCTCGGGGTGCTGGGTGCTCAGTGCTCAGTACTCAGGGTGCTGGGTGTTCAGTGCTCGGGGTGCTGGGTGCTCAGTGCTCAGTACTCAGGGTGTTGGGTGCTCAGTGCTCAGGGTGCTGGGTGCTCAGTGCTCAGGGTGCTGGGTGCTCAGTACTCAGGGTGCTCAGGGCTCAGTACTCGGGGTGCTGGGTGCTCAGTGCTCAGGGTGCTCAGTGCTCAGTGCTCAGGGTGCCGGGTGCTCAGTGCTCGGGGCGCTGGGTGCTCAGTGCTCGGGGTGCTCTGTGCTCAGTACTCAGGGTGCTGGGTGCTCAGTGCTCTGAGTGCTCAGTGCTCAGTACTCAGTGCTCAGGGTGCTCAGTGCTCAGTGCTCAGGGTGCTGGGTGTTCAGTACTCAGGGTGCTGGGTGCTCAGTACTCAGGGTGCTGGGTGCTCAGTGCTCAGGGTGCTGGGTGCTCAGTGCTCGGGGTGCTCAGTACTCAGGGTGCTGAGTGTTCAGTGCTCAGGGTACTGGGTGCTCAGTACTCAGGGTGATCGGTGCTTAGTGCTCAGGGTGCTGGGTGCTGAGTGTTCAGTACTCAGGGTGCTGGGTGCTCAGTACTCAGGGTGCTGGGTGCTCAGTGCTCGGGGTGCTGGGTGCTCAGTGCGCAGGGTGCTGGGTGCTCAGTGCTCAGGGTGCTCGGTGCTCGGGGCACTGGTTGCTCAGTGCTCAGGGTGCTCGGAGCTCAGTAATCAGGGTGCTGGGTGCACAGTGCTCGTGGTGCTCGGTGCTCAGTACTCAGGGTGCTGGGTGCTCAGTGCTCGGGGTGCTCGGTGCTCAGTACGTTGGGTGCTCACTACTCAGGGTGCTGGGTGCTCAGTGCTCAGGGTGCTGGGTGCTCGGTGCTCAGGGTGCTGGGTGCTCAGTACTCAGGGTGCTGGGTGCTCAGTGCTCGGGGTGCTGGGTGCTCAGTACTCAGGGTGCTGGGTGCTCAGTACTCAGGGTCCTGGGTGCTCAGTACTCGGGTGCTGGGTGCTCAGTGCTCAGGTTGCTGGGTGCTCAGTGCTCGGGGTGCTGGGTGCTCAGTGCTCAGTACTCAGGGTGCTGGGTGTTCAGTGCTCGGGGTGCTGGGTGCTCAGTGCTCAGTACTCAGGGTGCTGGGTGCTCAGTGCTCAGGGTGCTGGGTGCTCAGTGCTCAGGGTGCTGGGTGCTCAGTTCTCAGGGTGCTCAGTGCTCAGTACTCGGGGTGCTGGGTGCTCAGTGCTCAGGGTGCTCAGTGCTCAGTACCCGGGGTGCTGTGTGCTCAGTGCTCAGGGTGCTCAGTGCTCAGTGCTCGGGGTGCCGGGTGCTCAGTGCTCGGGGCGCTGGGTGCTCAGTGCTCGGGGTGCTGGGTGCTCAGTACTCGGGGTGCTGGGTGCTCAGTGCTCAGGGTGCTCAGTGCTCAGTACTCAGTGCTCAGGGTGCTCAGTGCTCAGTGCTCAGGGTGCTGGGTGTTCAGTACTCAGGGTGCTGGGTGCTCAGTACTCAGGGTGCTGGGTGCTCAGTGCTCAGGGTGCTGGGTGCTCAGTGCTCGGGGTGCTCAGTACTCAGGGTGATGAGTGTTCAGTGCTCGGGGTACTGGGTGCTCAGTACTCAGGGTGATCGGTGCTTAGTACTCAGGGTGCTGGGTGCTCAGTACTCCGGGTGCTGGGTGCTCAGTGCTCGGGGTGCTCGGAGCTCAGTACTCAGGGTGATGGGTGCTCAGTTCTCGGGGTGATCGGTGCTCAGTACTCAGAGTGCTGGTTGCTCAGTGCTCGGGGTGCTCGGTGCTCAGGACGTTGGGTGCTCACTACTCTGTGTGCTGGGTGCTCAGTGCTCAGTGTGCTGGGTGCTCAGTGCTCAGGGTGCTTGGTGCTCAGTATTCAGGGTGCTGGGTGCTCAGTGCTCGTTGTGCTGGGTGCTCAGTGCTCAGTACTCAGGGTGCTGGGTGTTCAGTGCTCAGGGTGCTGTGTGCTCAGTGCTCAGGGTGCTGCGTGCTCAGTGCTCAGGGTGCTGGGTACTCAGTGCTCAGGGTGCTGGGTGCTCAGTACTCAGGGTGCTGGGTGCTCATTACTCAGGGTGCTGGGTGCTCAGTGCTCGGGTGCTGGGTGCTCAGTGCTCGCGGTGCTGGGTGCTCAGTGCTCGAGGTGCTCAGTACTCAGGGTGCTGTGTGTTCAGTGCTCAGGGTGCTGGGTGCTCAGTGCTCAGGCTGCTGGGTACACAGTACTCAGGGTGCTGGGTGCTCAGTGCTCGGGGTGCTATGTGCTCTGTGCTCGCGGTGCTGGGTGCTCAGTGCTCGGGGTGCTGGGTGCTCAGTGCTCGGGGTGCTATGTGCTCAGTGCTCGCGGTGCTGGGTGCTCAGTGCTCGGGGTGTTGTGTGCTCAGTGCTCAGGGTGCTGGGTGCTCAGTGCTCAGGCTGCTGGGTACACAGTACTCAGGGTGCTGGGTGCTCAGTGCTCGGGGTGCTATGTGCTCTGTGCTCGCGGTGCTGGGTGCTCAGTGCTCGGGGTGCTGGGTGCTCAGTGCTCGGGGTGCTATGTGCTCAGTGCTCGCGGTGCTGGGTGCTCAGTGCTCGGGGTGCTCGGTGCTCAGTACTCAGGGTGCTGGGTGCTCAGTGCTCGAGGTGCTCAGTACTCAGGGTGCTGTGTGTTCAGTGCTCGGGGCGCTGGGTGCTCAGTACTCCGGGTGCTGGGTGCTCAGTGCTCAGGGTGCTCGGTGCTCGGGGCACTGGGTGCTCAGTGCTCAGGGTGCTCGGAGCTCAGTACTCAGGGTGCTGGGTGCTCAGTGCTCGGGGTGCTCGGTGCTCAGTAGTCAGGGTGCTGGGTGCTCAGTACTCAGGGTGCTCATTGCTCAGGGTGCTGGGTGCTCAGTGCTCAGGGTGCTCGGTGCTCGGGGCACTGGGTGCTCAGTGCTCAGGGTGCTCGGAGCTCAGTACTCAGGGTGCTGGGTGCTCAGTTCTCGGGGTGCTCGGTGCTCAGTACTCAGGGTGCTGGGTGCTCAGTGCTCGGGGTGCTCGGTGCTCAGTACGTTGGGTGCTCACTACTCAGGGTGCTGGGTACTCAGTGCTCAGGGTGCTGGGTGCTCGGTGCTCAGGGTGCTGGGTGCTCAGTACTCAGGGTGTTGGGTGCTCAGTGCTCGGGGTGCTGGGTGCTCAGTACTCAGGGTGCTGGGTGCTCAGTACTCAGGGTCCTGGGTGCTCAGTACTCGGGTGCTGTGTGTTCAGTGCTCAGGGTACTGGGTGCTCAGTACTCAGGTTGATCAGTGCTTAGTACTCAGGGTGCTGGGTGCTCAGAACTCCGGGTGCTGGGTGCTAAGTGCTCAGGGTGCTGGGTGCTCAGTGCTCAGGGTGCTGGGTGCTCAGTACTCAGGGTGCTCAGGGCTCAGTACTCGGGGTGCTGGGTGCTCAGTGCTCAGGGTGCTCAGTGCTCAGTGCTCAGGGTGCCGGGTGCTCAGTGCTCGGGGCGCTGGGTGCTCAGTGCTCGGTGTGCTGGGTGCTCAGTACTCAGGGTGCTGGGAGCTCAGTACTCAGGGTGCTGGGTGCTCAGTGCTCAGGGTGCTGGGTGCTCAGTGCTCGGGGTGCTCAGTACTCAGGGTGCTGTGTGTTCAGTGCTCAGGGTACTGGGTGCTCAGTACTCAGGGTGATCGGTGCTTAGTACTCAGGGTGCTGGGTGCTCAGTACTCCGGGTGCTGGGTGCTCAGTGCTCGGGGTGCTCCGAGCTCAGTACTCAGGGTGATGGGTGCTCAGTTCTCGGGGTGATCGGTGCTCAGTACTCAGAGTGCTGGGTGCTCAGTGCTCGGGGTGCTCGGTGCTGAGTACATTGGGTGCTCACTACTCAGGGTGCTTTGTGCTCAGTGCTCAGTGTGCTGGGTGCTCAGTGCTCAGGGTGCTGGGTGCTCAGTGCTCAGGGTGCTGGGTGCTCAGTATTCAGGGTGCTGGGTGCTCAGTGCTCGGGGTGCTGGGTGCTCAGTGCTCAGGGTGCTGGGTGCTCAGTACTCAGGGTGCTGGGTGCTCAGTACTCGGGGTGCTGGGCGCTCAGTACTCAGGGTGCTGGGTGCTCAGTACTCAGGGTGCTGGGTGCTCAGTATTCGGGTGCTGGGTGCTCAGTGCTCGAGGTGCTCAGTACTCAGGGTGCTGTGTGTTCAGTGCTCAGGGTGCTGGGTGCTCAGTGCTCAGGGTGCTGTGTGCTCAGTGCTCAGGGTGCTGGGTGCTCAGTGCTCAGGCTGCTGGGTACACAGTACTCAGGGTGCTGGGTGCTCAGTGCTCGGGGTGCTATGTGCTCTGTGCTCGCGGTGCTGGGTGCTCAGTGCTCGGGGTGCTGGGTGCTCAGTGCTCGGGGTGCTATGTGCTCAGTGCTCGCGGTGCTGGGTGCTCAGTGCTCGGGATGCTCGGTCCTCAGTACTCAGGGTGCTGGGTGCTCAGTGCTCGAGGTGCTCAGTACTCAGGGTGCTGTGTGTTCAGTGCTCGGGGCGCTGGGTGCTCAGTACTCTGGGTGCTGGGTGCTCAGTGCTCGGGGTGCTCGGTGCTCAGTACTCAGGGTGCTGGGTGCTCAGTACTCAGGGTGCTCATTGCTCAGGGTGCTGGGTGCTCAGTGCTCAGGGTGCTCGGTGCTCGGGGCACTGGGTGCTCAGTGCTCAGGGTGCTCGGAGCTCAGTACTCAGGGTGCTGGGTGCTCAGTTCTCGGGGTGCTCGGTGCTCAGTACTCAGGGTGCTGGGTGCTCAGTGCTCGGGGTGCTCGGTGCTCAGTACGTTGGGTGCTCACTACTCAGGGTGCTGGGTACTCAGTGCTCAGGGTGCTGGGTGCTCGGTGCTCAGGGTGCTGGGTGCTCAATACTCAGGGTGTTGGGTGCTCAGTGCTCGGGGTGCTGGGTGCTCAGTACTCAGGGTGCTGGGTGCTCAGTACTCAGGGTCCTGGGTGCTCAGTACTCGGGTGCTGGGTGCTCAGTGCTCAGGGTGCTGGGTGCTCAGTGCTCGGGGTGCTGGGTGCTCAGTGCTCAGTACTCAGGGTGCTGGGTGTTCAGTGCTCGGGGTGCTGGGTGCTCAGTGCTCAGTACTCAGGGTGTTGGGTGCTCAGTGCTCAGGGTGCTGGGTGCTCAGTGCTCAGGGTGCTGGGTGCTCAGTACTCAGGGTGCTCAGGGCTCAGTACTCGGGGTGCTGGGTGCTCAGTGCTCAGGGTGCTCAGTGCTCAGTGCTCAGGGTGCCGGGTGCTCAGTGCTCGGGGCGCTGGGTGCTCAGTGCTCGGGGTGCTGTGTGCTCAGTACTCAGGGTGCTGGGTGCTCAGTGCTCTGAGTGCTCAGTGCTCAGTACTCAGTGCTCAGGGTGCTCAGTGCTCAGTGCTCAGGGTGCTGGGTGTTCAGTACTCAGGGTGCTGGGTGCTCAGTACTCAGGGTGCTGGGTGCTCAGTGCTCAGGGTGCTGGGTGCTCAGTGCTCGGGGTGCTCAGTACTCAGGGTGCTGTGTGTTCAGTGCTCAGGGTACTGGGTGCTCAGTACTCAGGGTGATCGGTGCTTAGTACTCAGGGTGCTGGGTGCTCAGTACTCCGGGTGCTGGGTGCTCAGTGCTCGGGGTGCTCCGAGCTCAGTACTCAGGGTGATGGGTGCTCAGTTCTCGGGGTGATCGGTGCTCAGTACTCAGAGTGCTGGGTGCTCAGTGCTCGGAGTGCTCGGTGCTGAGTACATTGGGTGCTCACTACTCAGGGTGCTGGGTGCTCAGTGCTCAGTGTGCTGGGTGCTCAGTGCTCAGGGTGCTGGGTGCTCAGTGCTCAGGGTGCTGGGTGCTCAGTATTCAGGGTGCTGGGTGCTCAGTGCTCGTGGTGCTGGGTGCTCAGTGCTCAGGGTGCTGGGTGCTCAGTACTCAGGGTGCTGGGTGCTCAGTACTCGGGGTGCTGGGCGCTCAGTACTGAGGGTGCTGGGTGCTCAGTACTCAGGGTGCTGGGTGCTCAGTACTCGGGTGCTGGGTGCTCAGTGCTCAGGGTGCTGGTTGCTCAGTGCTCGGGGTGCTGGGTGCTCAGTGCTCAGTACTCAGGGTGCTGGGTGCTCAGTGCTCGTTGTGCTGGGTGCTCAGTGCTCAGTACTCAGGGTGCTGGGTGTTCAGTGCTCAGGGTGCTGTGTGCTCAGTGCTCAGGGTGCTGGGTGCTCAGTGCTCAGGGTGCTGGGTACTCAGTGCTCAGGGTGCTGGGTACTCAGTGCTCGGGTGCTGGGTGCTCAGTGCTCGCGGTGCTGGGTGCTCAGTGCTCGAGGTGCTCAGTACTCAGGGTGCTGTGTGTTCAGTGCTCAGGGTGCTGGGTGCTCAGTACTCAGGGTGCTCGGTGCTTAGTACTCAGGGTGCTGGGTGCTCTGTACTCCGGGTGCTGTGTGCTCAGTGCTCAGGGTTCTCAGTGCTCAAGGTGCTGGGTGCTCAGTACTCATGGTGCTCATTGCTCAGGGTGCTGGGTGCTCAGTGCTCATGGTGCTCGGTGCTCGGGGCACTGGGTGCTCAGTGCTCAGGGTGCTCAGAGCTCAGTACTCAGGGTGCTGGGTGCTCAGTGCTCGGGGTGCTCGGTGCTCAGTACTTAGGGTGCTGGGTGCTCAGTGCACGGGGTGGTCGGTGCTCAGTACGTTGGGTGCTCACTACTCAGGGTGCTGGGTGCTCAGTGCTCAGGGTGCTGGGTGCTCGGTGCTCAGGGTGCTGGGTGCTCAGAACTCAGGGTGCTGGGTGCTCAGTGCTCAGGGTGCTGGGTACTCAGTGCTCAGGGTGCTGGGTGCTCAGTACTCAGGGTGCTCAGTGCTCAGTACTCAGGGTGCTGGGTGCTCAGTGCTCAGGGTGCTGGGTGCTCAGTGCTCAGGGTGCTGGGTGCTCAGTGCTCAGGGTGCTGGGTACTCAGTGCTCAGGGTGCTGGGTGCTCAGTACTCAGGGTGCTCAGTGCTCAGTACTCGGGGTGCTGGGTGCTCAGTGCTCAGGGTGCTCAGTGCTCAGTACTCGGGGTGCTGTGTGCTCAGTGCTCAGTACTCGGGGTGCTGGGTGCTCAGTGCTCAGGGTGCTCAGTGCTCAGTACTCGGGGTGCTGGGTGCTCAGTGCTCAGGGTGCTCAGTGCTCAGTACTCGGGGTGCTGTGTGCTCAGTGCTCAGTACTCGGGGTGCTGGGTGCTCAGTGCTCAGGGTGCTCAGTGCTCAGTACTCGGGGTGCTGTGTGCTCAGTGCTCAGGGTGCTCAGTGCTCAGTTCTCGGGGTGATCGGTGCTCAGTACTCAGAGTGCTGGTTGCTCAGTGCTCGGGGTGCTCGGTGCTCAGGACGTTGGGTGCTCACTACTCTGTGTGCTGGGTGCTCAGTGCTCAGTGTGCTGGGTGCTCAGTGCTCAGGGTGCTTGGTGCTCAGTATTCAGGGTGCTGGGTGCTCAGTGCTCGTTGTGCTGGGTGCTCAGTGCTCAGTACTCAGGGTGCTGGGTGTTCAGTGCTCAGGGTGCTGTGTGCTCAGTGCTCAGGGTGCTGCGTGCTCAGTGCTCAGGGTGCTGGGTACTCAGTGCTCAGGGTGCTGGGTGCTCAGTACTCAGGGTGCTGGGTGCTCATTACTCAGGGTGCTGGGTGCTCAGTGCTCGGGTGCTGGGTGCTCAGTGCTCGCGGTGCTGGGTGCTCAGTGCTCGAGGTGCTCAGTACTCAGGGTGCTGTGTGTTCAGTGCTCAGGGTGCTGGGTGCTCAGTGCTCAGGCTGCTGGGTACACAGTACTCAGGGTGCTGGGTGCTCAGTGCTCGGGGTGCTATGTGCTCTGTGCTCGCGGTGCTGGGTGCTCAGTGCTCGGGGTGCTGGGTGCTCAGTGCTCGGGGTGCTATGTGCTCAGTGCTCGCGGTGCTGGGTGCTCAGTGCTCGGGGTGTTGTGTGCTCAGTGCTCAGGGTGCTGGGTGCTCAGTGCTCAGGCTGCTGGGTACACAGTACTCAGGGTGCTGGGTGCTCAGTGCTCGGGGTGCTATGTGCTCTGTGCTCGCGGTGCTGGGTGCTCAGTGCTCGGGGTGCTGGGTGCTCAGTGCTCGGGGTGCTATGTGCTCAGTGCTCGCGGTGCTGGGTGCTCAGTGCTCGGGGTGCTCGGTGCTCAGTACTCAGGGTGCTGGGTGCTCAGTGCTCGAGGTGCTCAGTACTCAGGGTGCTGTGTGTTCAGTGCTCGGGGCGCTGGGTGCTCAGTACTCCGGGTGCTGGGTGCTCAGTGCTCAGGGTGCTCGGTGCTCGGGGCACTGGGTGCTCAGTGCTCAGGGTGCTCGGAGCTCAGTACTCAGGGTGCTGGGTGCTCAGTGCTCGGGGTGCTCGGTGCTCAGTAGTCAGGGTGCTGGGTGCTCAGTACTCAGGGTGCTCATTGCTCAGGGTGCTGGGTGCTCAGTGCTCAGGGTGCTCGGTGCTCGGGGCACTGGGTGCTCAGTGCTCAGGGTGCTCGGAGCTCAGTACTCAGGGTGCTGGGTGCTCAGTTCTCGGGGTGCTCGGTGCTCAGTACTCAGGGTGCTGGGTGCTCAGTGCTCGGGGTGCTCGGTGCTCAGTACGTTGGGTGCTCACTACTCAGGGTGCTGGGTACTCAGTGCTCAGGGTGCTGGGTGCTCGGTGCTCAGGGTGCTGGGTGCTCAGTACTCAGGGTGTTGGGTGCTCAGTGCTCGGGGTGCTGGGTGCTCAGTACTCAGGGTGCTGGGTGCTCAGTACTCAGGGTCCTGGGTGCTCAGTACTCGGGTGCTGTGTGTTCAGTGCTCAGGGTACTGGGTGCTCAGTACTCAGGTTGATCAGTGCTTAGTACTCAGGGTGCTGGGTGCTCAGAACTCCGGGTGCTGGGTGCTAAGTGCTCAGGGTGCTGGGTGCTCAGTGCTCAGGGTGCTGGGTGCTCAGTACTCAGGGTGCTCAGGGCTCAGTACTCGGGGTGCTGGGTGCTCAGTGCTCAGGGTGCTCAGTGCTCAGTGCTCAGGGTGCCGGGTGCTCAGTGCTCGGGGCGCTGGGTGCTCAGTGCTCGGTGTGCTGGGTGCTCAGTACTCAGGGTGCTGGGAGCTCAGTACTCAGGGTGCTGGGTGCTCAGTGCTCAGGGTGCTGGGTGCTCAGTGCTCGGGGTGCTCAGTACTCAGGGTGCTGTGTGTTCAGTGCTCAGGGTACTGGGTGCTCAGTACTCAGGGTGATCGGTGCTTAGTACTCAGGGTGCTGGGTGCTCAGTACTCCGGGTGCTGGGTGCTCAGTGCTCGGGGTGCTCCGAGCTCAGTACTCAGGGTGATGGGTGCTCAGTTCTCGGGGTGATCGGTGCTCAGTACTCAGAGTGCTGGGTGCTCAGTGCTCGGGGTGCTCGGTGCTGAGTACATTGGGTGCTCACTACTCAGGGTGCTTTGTGCTCAGTGCTCAGTGTGCTGGGTGCTCAGTGCTCAGGGTGCTGGGTGCTCAGTGCTCAGGGTGCTCGGTGCTCGGGGCACTGGGTGCTCAGTGCTCAGGGTGCTCGGAGCTCAGTACTCAGGGTGCTGGGTGCTCAGTTCTCGGGGTGCTCGGTGCTCAGTACTCAGGGTGCTGGGTGCTCAGTGCTCGGGGTGCTCGGTGCTCAGTACGTTGGGTGCTCACTACTCAGGGTGCTGGGTACTCAGTGCTCAGGGTGCTGGGTGCTCGGTGCTCAGGGTGCTGGGTGCTCAATACTCAGGGTGTTGGGTGCTCAGTGCTCGGGGTGCTGGGTGCTCAGTACTCAGGGTGCTGGGTGCTCAGTACTCAGGGTCCTGGGTGCTCAGTACTCGGGTGCTGGGTGCTCAGTGCTCAGGGTGCTGGGTGCTCAGTGCTCGGGGTGCTGGGTGCTCAGTGCTCAGTACTCAGGGTGCTGGGTGTTCAGTGCTCGGGGTGCTGGGTGCTCAGTGCTCAGTACTCAGGGTGTTGGGTGCTCAGTGCTCAGGGTGCTGGGTGCTCAGTGCTCAGGGTGCTGGGTGCTCAGTACTCAGGGTGCTCAGGGCTCAGTACTCGGGGTGCTGGGTGCTCAGTGCTCAGGGTGCTCAGTGCTCAGTGCTCAGGGTGCCGGGTGCTCAGTGCTCGGGGCGCTGGGTGCTCAGTGCTCGGGGTGCTGTGTGCTCAGTACTCAGGGTGCTGGGTGCTCAGTGCTCTGAGTGCTCAGTGCTCAGTACTCAGTGCTCAGGGTGCTCAGTGCTCAGTGCTCAGGGTGCTGGGTGTTCAGTACTCAGGGTGCTGGGTGCTCAGTACTCAGGGTGCTGGGTGCTCAGTGCTCAGGGTGCTGGGTGCTCAGTGCTCAGGGTGCTCAGTACTCAGGGTGCTGTGTGTTCAGTGCTCAGGGTACTGGGTGCTCAGTACTCAGGGTGATCGGTGCTTAGTACTCAGGGTGCTGGGTGCTCAGTACTCCGGGTGCTGGGTGCTCAGTGCTCGGGGTGCTCCGAGCTCAGTACTCAGGGTGATGGGTGCTCAGTTCTCGGGGTGATCGGTGCTCAGTACTCAGAGTGCTGGGTGCTCAGTGCTCGGAGTGCTCGGTGCTGAGTACATTGGGTGCTCACTACTCAGGGTGCTGGGTGCTCAGTGCTCAGTGTGCTGGGTGCTCAGTGCTCAGGGTGCTGGGTGCTCAGTGCTCAGGGTGCTGGGTGCTGAGTATTCAGGGTGCTGGGTGCTCAGTGCTCGTGGTGCTGGGTGCTCAGTGCTCAGGGTGCTGGGTGCTCAGTACTCAGGGTGCTGGGTGCTCAGTACTCGGGGTGCTGGGCGCTCAGTACTGAGGGTGCTGGGTGCTCAGTACTCAGGGTGCTGGGTGCTCAGTACTCGGGTGCTGGGTGCTCAGTGCTCAGGGTGCTGGTTGCTCAGTGCTCGGGGTGCTGGGTGCTCAGTGCTCAGTACTCAGTGTGCTGGGTGCTCAGTGCTCGTTGTGCTGGGTGCTCAGTGCTCAGTACTCAGGGTGCTGGGTGTTCAGTGCTCAGGGTGCTGTGTGCTCAGTGCTCAGGGTGCTGGGTGCTCAGTGCTCAGGGTGCTGGGTACTCAGTGCTCAGGGTGCTGGGTACTCAGTGCTCGGGTGCTGGGTGCTCAGTGCTCGCGGTGCTGGGTGCTCAGTGCTCGAGGTGCTCAGTACTCAGGGTGCTGTGTGTTCAGTGCTCAGGGTGCTGGGTGCTCAGTACTCAGGGTGCTCGGTGCTTAGTACTCAGGGTGCTGGGTGCTCTGTACTCCGGGTGCTGTGTGCTCAGTGCTCAGGGTTCTCAGTGCTCAAGGTGCTGGGTGCTCAGTACTCATGGTGCTCATTGCTCAGGGTGCTGGGTGCTCAGTGCTCATGGTGCTCGGTGCTCGGGGCACTGGGTGCTCAGTGCTCAGGGTGCTCAGAGCTCAGTACTCAGGGTGCTGGGTGCTCAGTGCTCGGGGTGCTCGGTGCTCAGTACTTAGGGTGCTGGGTGCTCAGTGCACGGGGTGGTCGGTGCTCAGTACGTTGGGTGCTCACTACTCAGGGTGCTGGGTGCTCAGTGCTCAGGGTGCTGGGTGCTCGGTGCTCAGGGTGCTGGGTGCTCAGAACTCAGGGTGCTGGGTGCTCAGTGCTCAGGGTGCTGGGTACTCAGTGCTCAGGGTGCTGGGTGCTCAGTACTCAGGGTGCTCAGTGCTCAGTACTCAGGGTGCTGGGTGCTCAGTGCTCAGGGTGCTGGGTGCTCAGTGCTCAGGGTGCTGGGTGCTCAGTGCTCAGGGTGCTGGGTACTCAGTGCTCAGGGTGCTGGGTGCTCAGTACTCAGGGTGCTCAGTGCTCAGTACTCGGGGTGCTGGGTGCTCAGTGCTCAGGGTGCTCAGTGCTCAGTACTCGGGGTGCTGTGTGCTCAGTGCTCAGTACTCGGGGTGCTGGGTGCTCAGTGCTCAGGGTGCTCAGTGCTCAGTACTCGGGGTGCTGTGTGCTCAGTGCTCAGGGTGCTCAGTGCTCAGTGCTCGGGGTGCTGGGTGCTCAGTGCTCAGTACTCAGGGTTCTGGGTGCTCAGTGCTCAGGGTGCTGGGTGCTCAGTGCTCAGGGTGCTGGGTGCTCAGTGCTCAGGGTGCTGGGTACTCAGTGCTCAAGGTGCTGGGTGCTCAGTACTCAGGGTGCTCATTGCTCAGGGTGCTGGGTGCTCAGTGCTCAGGGTGCTCGGTGCTCGGGGCACTGGTTGCTCAGTGCTCAGGGTGCTCAGAGCTCAGTACTCAGGGTGCTGGGTGCTCAGTGCTCGGGGTGCTCGGTGCTCAGTACTCAGGGTGCTGGGTGCTCAGTGCTCGGGGTGCTCGGTGCTCAGTACGTTGGGTGCTCACTACTCAGGGTGCTGGGTGCTCAGTGCTCAGGGTGCTGGGTGCTCGGTGCTCAGGGTGCTGGGTGCTCAGTACTCAGGGTGCTGGGTGCTCAGTGCTCAGGGTGCTGGGTACTCAGTGCTCAGGGTGCTGGGTGCTCATTAATCAGGGTGCTGGGTGCTCAGTGCTCAGTACTCAGGGTGCTGGGTGCTCAGTGCTCGGGGCGCTGTGTGCTCAGTGCTCAGGGTGCTGGGTGCTCAGTACTCAGGGTGCTGGGTGCTCAGTACTCGGGGTGCTGGGCGCTCAGTACTCAGGGTGCTGGGTGCTCAGTACTCAGGGTGCTGGGTGCTCAGTACTCGGGTGCTGGGTGCTCAGTGCTCAGGGTGCTGGGTGCTCAGTGCTCGGGGTGCTGGGTGCTCAGTGCTCAGTACTCAGGGTGCTGGGTGCTCAGTGCTCGTTGTGCTGGGTGCTCAGTGCTCAGTACTCAGGGTGCTGGGTGCTCAGTGCTCGGGGTGCTCCGAGCTCAGTACTCAGGGTGATGGGTGCTCAGTTCTCGGGGTGATCGGTGCTCAGTACTCAGAGTGCTGGGTGCTCAGTGCTCGGGGTGCTCGGTGCTGAGTACATTGGGTGCTCACTACTCAGGGTGCTTTGTGCTCAGTGCTCAGTGTGCTGGGTGCTCAGTGCTCAGGGTGCTGGGTGCTCAGTGCTCAGGGTGCTGGGTGCTCAGTATTCAGGGTGCTGGGTGCTCAGTGCTCGGGGTGCTGGGTGCTCAGTGCTCAGGGTGCTGGGTGCTCAGTACTCAGGGTGCTGGGTGCTCAGTACTCGGGGTGCTGGGCGCTCAGTACTCAGGGTGCTGGGTGCTCAGTACTCAGGGTGCTGGGTGCTCAGTATTCGGGTGCTGGGTGCTCAGTGCTCGAGGTGCTCAGTACTCAGGGTGCTGTGTGTTCAGTGCTCAGGGTGCTGGGTGCTCAGTGCTCAGGGTGCTGTGTGCTCAGTGCTCAGGGTGCTGGGTGCTCAGTGCTCAGGCTGCTGGGTACACAGTACTCAGGGTGCTGGGTGCTCAGTGCTCGGGGTGCTATGTGCTCTGTGCTCGCGGTGCTGGGTGCTCAGTGCTCGGGGTGCTGGGTGCTCAGTGCTCGGGGTGCTATGTGCTCAGTGCTCGCGGTGCTGGGTGCTCAGTGCTCGGGGTGCTCGGTCCTCAGTACTCAGGGTGCTGGGTGCTCAGTGCTCGAGGTGCTCAGTACTCAGGGTGCTGTGTGTTCAGTGCTCGGGGCGCTGGGTTCTCAGTACTCTGGGTGCTGGGTGCTCAGTGCTCAGGGTGCTCGGTGCTCGGGGCACTGGGTGCTCAGTGCTCAGGGTGCTCGGAGCTCAGTACTCAGGGTGCTGGGTGCTCAGTGCTCGGGGTGCTCGGTGCTCAGTACTCAGGGTGCTGGGTGCTCAGTACTCAGGGTGCTCATTGCTCAGGGTGCTGGGTGCTCAGTGCTCAGGGTGCTCGGTGCTCGGGGCACTGGGTGCTCAGTGCTCAGGGTGCTCGGAGCTCAGTACTCAGGGTGCTGGGTGCTCAGTTCTCGGGGTGCTCGGTGCTCAGTACTCAGGGTGCTGGGTGCTCAGTGCTCGGGGTGCTCGGTGCTCAGTACGTTGGGTGCTCACTACTCAGGGTGCTGGGTACTCAGTGCTCAGGGTGCTGGGTGCTCGGTGCTCAGGGTGCTGGGTGCTCAATACTCAGGGTGTTGGGTGCTCAGTGCTCGGGGTGCTGGGTGCTCAGTACTCAGGGTGCTGGGTGCTCAGTACTCAGGGTCCTGGGTGCTCAGTACTCGGGTGCTGGGTGCTCAGTGCTCAGGGTGCTGGGTGCTCAGTGCTCGGGGTGCTGGGTGCTCAGTGCTCAGTACTCAGGGTGCTGGGTGTTCAGTGCTCGGGGTGCTGGGTGCTCAGTGCTCAGTACTCAGGGTGTTGGGTGCTCAGTGCTCAGGGTGCTGGGTGCTCAGTGCTCAGGGTGCTGGGTGCTCAGTACTCAGGGTGCTCAGGGCTCAGTACTCGGGGTGCTGGGTGCTCAGTGCTCAGGGTGCTCAGTGCTCAGTGCTCAGGGTGCCGGGTGCTCAGTGCTCGGGGCGCTGGGTGCTCAGTGCTCGGGGTGCTGTGTGCTCAGTACTCAGGGTGCTGGGTGCTCAGTGCTCTGAGTGCTCAGTGCTCAGTACTCAGTGCTCAGGGTGCTCAGTGCTCAGTGCTCAGGGTGCTGGGTGTTCAGTACTCAGGGTGCTGGGTGCTCAGTACTCAGGGTGCTGGGTGCTCAGTGCTCAGGGTGCTGGGTGCTCAGTGCTCGGGGTGCTCAGTACTCAGGGTGCTGTGTGTTCAGTGCTCAGGGTACTGGGTGCTCAGTACTCAGGGTGATCGGTGCTTAGTACTCAGGGTGCTGGGTGCTCAGTACTCCGGGTGCTGGGTGCTCAGTGCTCGGGGTGCTCCGAGCTCAGTACTCAGGGTGATGGGTGCTCAGTTCTCGGGGTGATCGGTGCTCAGTACTCAGAGTGCTGGGTGCTCAGTGCTCGGAGTGCTCGGTGCTGAGTACATTGGGTGCTCACTACTCAGGGTGCTGGGTGCTCAGTGCTCAGTGTGCTGGGTGCTCAGTGCTCAGGGTGCTGGGTGCTCAGTGCTCAGGGTGCTGGGTGCTCAGTATTCAGGGTGCTGGGTGCTCAGTGCTCGTGGTGCTGGGTGCTCAGTGCTCAGGGTGCTGGGTGCTCAGTACTCAGGGTGCTGGGTGCTCAGTACTCGGGGTGCTGGGCGCTCAGTACTGAGGGTGCTGGGTGCTCAGTACTCAGGGTGCTGGGTGCTCAGTACTCGGGTGCTGGGTGCTCAGTGCTCAGGGTGCTGGTTGCTCAGTGCTCGGGGTGCTGGGTGCTCAGTGCTCAGTACTCAGGGTGCTGGGTGCTCAGTGCTCGTTGTGCTGGGTGCTCAGTGCTCAGTACTCAGGGTGCTGGGTGTTCAGTGCTCAGGGTGCTGTGTGCTCAGTGCTCAGGGTGCTGGGTGCTCAGTGCTCAGGGTGCTGGGTACTCAGTGCTCAGGGTGCTGGGTACTCAGTGCTCGGGTGCTGGGTGCTCAGTGCTCGCGGTGCTGGGTGCTCAGTGCTCGAGGTGCTCAGTACTCAGGGTGCTGTGTGTTCAGTGCTCAGGGTGCTGGGTGCTCAGTACTCAGGGTGCTCGGTGCTTAGTACTCAGGGTGCTGGGTGCTCTGTACTCCGGGTGCTGTGTGCTCAGTGCTCAGGGTTCTCAGTGCTCAAGGTGCTGGGTGCTCAGTACTCATGGTGCTCATTGCTCAGGGTGCTGGGTGCTCAGTGCTCAGGGTGCTCGGTGCTCGGGGCACTGGGTGCTCAGTGCTCAGGGTGCTCAGAGCTCAGTACTCAGGGTGCTGGGTGCTCCGTGCTCGGGGTGCTCGGTGCTCAGTACTCAGGGTGCTGGGTGCTCAGTGCTCGGGGTGCTCGGTGCTCAGTACGTTGGGTGCTCACTACTCAGGGTGTTGGGTGCTCAGTGCTCAGGGTGCTGGGTGCTCGGTGCTCAGGGTGCTGGGTGCTCAGTACTCAGGGTGCTGGGTGCTCAGTGCTCAGGGTGCTGGGTACTCAGTGCTCAGGGTGCTGGGTGCTCAGTACTCAGGGTGCTCAGTGCTCAGTACTCGGGGTGCTGGGTGTTCAGTGCTCGGGGTGCTGGGTGATCAGTGCTCAGTACTCAGGGTTCTGGGTGCTCAGTGCTCAGGGTGCTGGGTGCTCAGTGCTCAGGGTGCTGGGTGCTCAGTGCTCAGGGTGCTGGGTACTCAGTGCTCAAGGTGCTGGGTGCTCAGGACTCAGGGTGCTCATTGCTCAGGGTGCTGGGTGCTCAGTGCTCAGGGTGCTCGGTGCTCGGGGCACTGGTTGCTCAGTGCTCAGGGTGCTCAGAGCTCAGTACTCAGGGTGCTGGGTGCTCAGTGCTCGGGGTGCTCGGTGCTCAGTACTCAGGGTGCTGGGTGCTCAGTGCTCGGGGTGCTCGGTGCTCAGTACGTTGGGTGCTCACTACTCAGGGTGCTGGGTGCTCAGTGCTCAGGGTGCTGGGTGCTCGGTGCTCAGGGTGCTGGGTGCTCAGTACTCAGGGTGCTGGGTGCTCAGTGCTCAGGGTGCTGGGTACTCAGTGCTCAGGGTGCTGGGTGCTCATTAATCAGGGTGCTGGGTGCTCAGTGCTCAGTACTCAGGGTCCTGGGAGCTCAGTGCTCAGGGTGCTGGGTGCTCAGTGCTCAGGGTGCTAGGTGCTCAGTGCTCAGGGTGCTGGGTACTCAGTGCTCAGGGTGCTGGGTGCTCAGAACACAGGGTGCTCAGTGCTCAGTACTCGGTGTGCTGGGTGCTCAGTGCTCAGGGTGCTCAGTGCTCAGTACTCGGGGTGCTGTGTGCTCAGTGCTCAGGGTGCTCAGTGCTCAGTGCTCAGGGTGCTGGGTGCTCAGTGCTCGGGGCGCTGGGTGCTCAGTGCTCAGGGTGCTGGGTGCTCAGTACTCAGGGTGCTGGGTGCTCAGTACTCGGGGTGCTGGGCGCTCAGTACTCAGGGTGCTGGGTGCTCAGTACTCAGGGTGCTGGGTGCTCAGTACTCGGGTGCTGGGTGCTCAGTGCTCAGGGTGCTGGGTGCTCAGTGCTCGGGGTGCTGGGTGCTCAGTGCTCAGTACTCAGGGTGCTGGGTGCTCAGTGCTCGTTGTGCTGGGTGCTCAGTGCTCAGTACTCAGGGTGCTGGGTGCTCAGTGCTCGGGGTGCTCCGAGCTCAGTACTCAGGGTGATGGGTGCTCAGTTCTCGGGGTGATCGGTGCTCAGTACTCAGAGTGCTGGGTGCTCAGTGCTCGGGGTGCTCGGTGCTGAGTACATTGGGTGCTCACTACTCAGGGTGCTTTGTGCTCAGTGCTCAGTGTGCTGGGTGCTCAGTGCTCAGGGTGCTGGGTGCTCAGTGCTCAGGGTGCTGGGTGCTCAGTATTCAGGGTGCTGGGTGCTCAGTGCTCGGGGTGCTGGGTGCTCAGTGCTCAGGGTGCTGGGTGCTCAGTACTCAGGGTGCTGGGTGCTCAGTACTCGGGGTGCTGGGCGCTCAGTACTCAGGGTGCTGGGTGCTCAGTACTCAGGGTGCTGGGTGCTCAGTATTCGGGTGCTGGGTGCTCAGTGCTCGAGGTGCTCAGTACTCAGGGTGCTGTGTGTTCAGTGCTCAGGGTGCTGGGTGCTCAGTGCTCAGGGTGCTGTGTGCTCAGTGCTCACGGTGCTGGGTGCTCAGTGCTCAGGCTGCTGGGTACACAGTACTCAGGGTGCTGGGTGCTCAGTGCTCGGGGTGCTATGTGCTCTGTGCTCGCGGTGCTGGGTGCTCAGTGCTCGGGGTGCTGGGTGCTCAGTGCTCGGGGTGCTATGTGCTCAGTGCTCGCGGTGCTGGGTGCTCAGTGCTCGGGGTGCTCGGTCCTCAGTACTCAGGGTGCTGGGTGCTCAGTGCTCGAGGTGCTCAGTACTCAGGGTGCTGTGTGTTCAGTGCTCGGGGCGCTGGGTGCTCAGTACTCTGGGTGCTGGGTGCTCAGTGCTCAGGGTGCTCGGTGCTCGGGGCACTGGGTGCTCAGTGCTCAGGGTGCTCGGAGCTCAGTACTCAGGGTGCTGGGTGCTCAGTGCTCGGGGTGCTCGGTGCTCAGTACTCAGGGTGCTGGGTGCTCAGTACTCAGGGTGCTCATTGCTCAGGGTGCTGGGTGCTCAGTGCTCAGGGTGCTCGGTGCTCGGGGCACTGGGTGCTCAGTGCTCAGGGTGCTCGGAGCTCAGTACTCAGGGTGCTGGGTGCTCAGTTCTCGGGGTGCTCGGTGCTCAGTACTCAGGGTGCTGGGTGCTCAGTGCTCGGGGTGCTCGGTGCTCAGTACGTTGGGTGCTCACTACTCAGGGTGCTGGGTACTCAGTGCTCAGGGTGCTGGGTGCTCGGTGCTCAGGGTGCTGGGTGCTCAGTACTCAGGGTGTTGGGTGCTCAGTGCTCGGGGTGCTGGGTGCTCAGTACTCAGGGTGCTGGGTGCTCAGTACTCAGGGTCCTGGGTGCTCAGTACTCGGGTGCTGGGTGCTCAGTGCTCAGGGTGCTGGGTGCTCAGTGCTCGGGGTGCTGGGTGCTCAGTGCTCAGTACTCAGGGTGCTGGGTGTTCAGTGCTCGGGGTGCTGGGTGCTCAGTGCTCAGTACTCAGGGTGTTGGGTGCTCAGTGCTCAGGGTGCTGGGTGCTCAGTGCTCAGGGTGCTGGGTGCTCAGTACTCAGGGTGCTCAGGGCTCAGTACTCGGGGTGCTGGGTGCTCAGTGCTCAGGGTGCTCAGTGCTCAGTGCTCAGGGTGCCGGGTGCTCAGTGCTCGGGGCGCTGGGTGCTCAGTGCTCGGGGTGCTGTGTGCTCAGTACTCAGGGTGCTGGGTGCTCAGTGCTCTGAGTGCTCAGTGCTCAGTACTCAGTGCTCAGGGTGCTCAGTGCTCAGTGCTCAGGGTGCTGGGTGTTCAGTACTCAGGGTGCTGGGTGCTCAGTACTCAGGGTGCTGGGTGCTCAGTGCTCAGGGTGCTGGGTGCTCAGTGCTCGGGGTGCTCAGTACTCAGGGTGCTGTGTGTTCAGTGCTCAGGGTACTGGGTGCTCAGTACTCAGGGTGATCGGTGCTTAGTACTCAGGGTGCTGGGTGCTCAGTACTCCGGGTGCTGGGTGCTCAGTGCTCGGGGTGCTCCGAGCTCAGTACTCAGGGTGATGGGTGCTCAGTTCTCGGGGTGATCGGTGCTCAGTACTCAGAGTGCTGGGTGCTCAGTGCTCGGAGTGCTCGGTGCTGAGTACATTGGGTGCTCACTACTCAGGGTGCTGGGTGCTCAGTGCTCAGTGTGCTGGGTGCTCAGTGCTCAGGGTGCTGGGTGCTCAGTGCTCAGGGTGCTGGGTGCTCAGTATTCAGGGTGCTGGGTGCTCAGTGCTCGTGGTGCTGGGTGCTCAGTGCTCAGGGTGCTGGGTGCTCAGTACTCAGGGTGCTGGGTGCTCAGTACTCGGGGTGCTGGGCGCTCAGTACTGAGGGTGCTGGGTTCTCAGTACTCAGGGTGCTGGGTGCTCAGTACTCGGGTGCTTGGTGCTCAGTGCTCAGGGTGCTGGTTGCTCAGTGCTCGGGGTGCTGGGTGCTCAGTGCTCAGTACTCAGGGTGCTGGGTGCTCAGTGCTCGTTGTGCTGGGTGCTCAGTGCTCAGTACTCAGGGTGCTGGGTGTTCAGTGCTCAGGGTGCTGTGTGCTCAGTGCTCAGGGTGCTGGGTGCTCAGTGCTCAGGGTGCTGGGTACTCAGTGCTCAGGGTGCTGGGTACTCAGTGCTCGGGTGCTGGGTGCTCAGTGCTCGCGGTGCTGGGTGCTCAGTGCTCGAGGTGCTCAGTACTCAGGGTGCTGTGTGTTCAGTGCTCAGGGTGCTGGGTGCTCAGTACTCAGGGTGCTCGGTGCTTAGTACTCAGGGTGCTGGGTGCTCTGTACTCCGGGTGCTGTGTGCTCAGTGCTCAGGGTTCTCAGTGCTCAAGGTGCTGGGTGCTCAGTACTCATGGTGCTCATTGCTCAGGGTGCTGGGTGCTCAGTGCTCAGGGTGCTCGGTGCTCGGGGCACTGGGTGCTCAGTGCTCAGGGTGCTCAGAGCTCAGTACTCAGGGTGCTGGGTGCTCCGTGCTCGGGGTGCTCGGTGCTCAGTACTCAGGGTGCTGGGTGCTCAGTGCTCGGGGTGCTCGGTGCTCAGTACGTTGGGTGCTCACTACTCAGGGTGCTGGGTGCTCAGTGCTCAGGGTGCTGGGTGCTCGGTGCTCAGGGTGCTGGGTGCACAGTACTCAGGGTGCTGGGTGCTCAGTGCTCAGGGTGCTGGGTACTCAGTGCTCAGGGTGCTGGGTGCTCAGTACTCAGGGTGCTCAGTGCTCAGTACTCGGGGTGCTGGGTGTTCAGTGCTCGGGGTGCTGGGTGCTCAGTGCTCAGTACTCAGGGTTCTGGGTGCTCAGTGCTCAGGGTGCTGGGTGCTCAGTGCTCAGGGTGCTGGGTGCTCAGTGCTCAGGGTGCTGGGTACTCAGTGCTCAAGGTGCTGGGTGCTCAGTACTCAGGGTGCTCATTGCTCAGGGTGCTGGGTGCTCAGTGCTCAGGGTGCTCGGTGCTCGGGGCACTGGTTGCTCAGTGCTCAGGGTGCTCAGAGCTCAGTACTCAGGGTGCTGGGTGCTCAGTGCTCGGGGTGCTCGGTGCTCAGTACTCAGGGTGCTGGGTGCTCAGTGCTCGGGGTGCTCGGTGCTCAGTACGTTGGGTGCTCACTACTCAGGGTGCTGGGTGCTCAGTGCTCAGGGTGCTGGGTGCTCGGTGCTCAGGGTGCTGGGTGCTCAGTACTCAGGGTGCTGGGTGCTCAGTGCTCAGGGTGCTGGGTACTCAGTGCTCAGGGTGCTGGGTGCTCATTAATCAGGGTGCTGGGTGCTCAGTGCTCAGTACTCAGGGTCCTGGGAGCTCAGTGCTCAGGGTGCTGGGTGCTCAGTGCTCAGGGTGCTAGGTGCTCAGTGCTCAGGGTGCTGGGTACTCAGTGCTCAGGGTGCTGGGTGCTCAGAACACAGGGTGCTCAGTGCTCAGTACTCGGTGTGCTGGGTGCTCAGTGCTCAGGGTGCTCAGTGCTCAGTACTCGGGGTGCTGTGTGCTCAGTGCTCAGGGTGCTCAGTGCTCAGTGCTCAGGTTGCTGGGTGCTCAGTGCTCGGGGCGCTGGGTGCTCAGTGCTCAGGGTGCTGGGTGCTCAGTACTCAGGGTGCTGGGTGCTCAGTACTCGGGGTGCTGGGCGCTCAGTACTCAGGGTGCTGGGTGCTCAGTACTCAGGGTGCTGGGTGCTCAGTACTCGGGTGCTGGGTGCTCAGTGCTCAGGGTGCTGGGTGCTCAGTGCTCGGGGTGCTGGGTGCTCAGTGCTCAGTACTCAGGGTGCTGGGTGCTCAGTGCTCGTTGTGCTGGGTGCTCAGTGCTCAGTACTCAGGGTGCTGGGTGTTCAGTGCTCAGGGTGCTGTGTGCTCAGTGCTCAGGGTGCTGGGTGCTCAGTGCTCAGGGTGCTGGGTACTCAGTGCTCAGGGTGCTGGGTGCTCAGTACTCAGGGTGCTGGGTGCTCATTACTCAGGGTGCTGGGTGCTCAGTGCTCGGGTGCTGGGTGCTCAGTGCTCGCGGTGCTGGGTGCTCAGTGCTCGGGGAGCTCGGTGCTCAGTACTCAGGGTGCTGGGTGCTCAGTGCTCGAGGTGCTCAATACTCAGGGTGCTGTGTGTTCAGTGCTCAGGGTGCTGGGTGCTCAGTACTCAGGGTGCTCGGTGCTTAGTACTCAGGGTGCTGGGTGCTCAGTACTCCGGGTGCTGGGTGCTCAGTGCTCGGGGTTCTCGGTGCTCAGTGCTCAAGGTGCTGGGTGCTCAGTACTCAGGGTGCTCATTGCTCAGGGTGCTGGGTGCTCAGTGCTCAGCGTGCTCGGTGCTCGGGGCACTGGGTGCTCAGTGCTCAGGGTGCTCAGAGCTCAGTACTCAGGGTGCTGGGTGCTCAGTGCTCGGGGTGCTCGGTGCTCAGTACTCAGGGTGCTGGGTGCTCAGTGCTCGGGGTGCTCGGTGCTCAGTACGTTGGGTGCTCACTACTCAGGGTGCTGGGTGCTCAGTGCTCAGGGTGCTGGGTGCTCGGTGCTCAGGGTGCTGGGTGCTCAGTACTCAGGGTGCTAGGTGCTCATTGCTCAGGTTGCTGGGTGCTCAGTGCTCAGGGTGCTCGGTGCTCGGGGCACTGGGTGCTCAGTGCTCAGGGTGCTCAGAGCTCAGTACTCAGGGTGCTGGGTGCTCAGTGCTCGGGGCGCTGGGTGCTCAGTTCTCGCGGTGCTGGGTGCTCAGTACTCGGGGTGCGGGGTGCTCAGTGCTCAGAGTGCTCAGTGCTCAGTACTCAGTGCTCAGGGTGCTCAGTGCTCAGTGCTCAGGGTGCTGGTTGTTCAGTACTCAGGGTGCTGGGTGCTCAGTGCTCAGGGTGCTGGGTACTCAGTGCTCAGGGTGCTGGGTGCTCAGTACTCAGGGTGCTCAGTGCTCAGTACTCGGGGTGCTGGGTGTTCAGTGCTCGGGGTGCTGGGTGCTCAGTGCTCAGTACTCAGGGTGCTGGGTGCTCAGTGCTCAGGGTGCTGGGTGCTCAGTGCTCAGGGTGCTGGGTGCTCAGTGCTCAGGGTGCTGGGTACTCAGTGCTCAGGGTGCTGGGTGCTCAGTACTCAGGGTGCTCAGTGCTCAGTACTCGGGGTGCTGGGTGCTCAGTGCTCAGGGTGCTCAGTGCTCAGTACTCGGGGTGCTGTGTGCTCAGTGCTCAGGGTGCTCAGTGCTCAGTGCTCGGGGTGCTGGGTGCTCAGTGCTCGGGGCGCTGGGTGCTCAGTTCTCGGGGTGCTGGGTGCTCAGTACTCGGGGTGCGAGGTGCTCAGTGCTCAGGGTGCTCAGTGCTCAGTACTCAGTGCTCAGGGTGCTCAGTGCTCAGTGCTCAGGGTGCTGGGTGATCAGTGCTCGGGGTGCTCAGTACTCAGGGTGCTGTGTGTTCAGTGCTCAGGGTACTGGGTGCTCAGTACTCAGGGTGCTCGGTGCTTAGTACTCAGGGTGCTGGGTGCTCAGTAATCCGGGTGCTGGGTGCTCAGTGCTCGGGGTGCTCGTAGATCAGTACTCAGGGTGCTGCGTGCTCAGTTCTCGGGGTGATCGGTGCTCAGTACTCAGGGTGCTGGGTGCTCAGTGCTCGGGGTGCTCGGTGCTCAGTACGTTGGGTGCTCACTACTCAGGTTGCTGGGTGCTCAGTGCTCAGTGTGCTGGGTGCTCAGTGCTCAGGGTGCTGGGTGCTCAGTGCTCAGGGTGCTGGGTGCTCAGTACTCAGGGTGCTGGGTGCTCAGTGCTCGGGGTGCTGGGTGCTCAGTGCTCAGGGTGCTGGGTGCTCAGTACTCAGGGTTCTGGGTGCTCAGTACTCAGGGTGCTGGGTGCTCAGTGCTCGGGGTGCTGGGTGCTCAGTGATCGGGGTGCTGGGTGCTCAGTGCTCGGGGTGCTCGGTGCTCAGTGCTCAAGGTGCTGGGTGCTCAGTACTCAGGGTGCTCATTGCTCAGGGTCCTGGGTGCTCAGTACTCAGGGTGCTGGGTGCTCAGTGCTCAGGGTGCTCGGTGCTCGGGGTGCTGGGTGCTCAGTGCTCGGGTGCTCGGAGCTCAGTACTCAGGGTGCTGGGTGCTCAGTGCTCAGGGTGCTGGGTGCTCAGTGCTCAGGGTGCTGGGTGCTCAGTGCTCAGGGTGCTGGGTACTCAATGCTCAAGGTGCTGGGTGCTCAGTATTCAGGGTGCTCATTGCTCAGGGTGCTGGGTGCTCAGTGCTCAGGGTGCTCGGTGCTCGGGGCACTGGGTGCTCAGTGCTCAGGGGGCTCAGAGCTCAGTACTCAGGGTGCTGGGTGCTCAGTGCTCGGGGTGCTCGGTGCTCAGTACTTAGGGTGCTGGGTGCTCAGTGCACGGGGTGCTCGGTGCTCAGTACGTTGGGTGCTCACTACTCAGGGTGCTGGGTGCTCAGTGCTCAGGGTGCTGGGTGCTCGGTGCTCAGGGTGCTGGGTGCTCAGAACTCAGGGTGCTGGGTGCTCAGTGCTCAGGGTGCTGGGTACTCAGTGCTCAGGGTGCTGGGTGCTCAGTACTCAGGGTGCTCAGTGCTCAGTACTCAGGGTGCTGGGTGCTCAGTGCTCAGGGTGCTGGGTGCTCAGTGCTCAGGGTGCTGGGTGCTCAGTGCTCAGTGTGCTGGGTACTCAGTCCTCAGGGTGCTGGGTGCTCAGTACTCAGGGTGCTCCGTGCTCAGTACTCGGGGTGCTGGGTGCTCAGTGCTCAGGGTGCTCAGTGCTCAGTACTCGGGGTGCTGTGTGCTCAGTGCTCAGGGTGCTCAGTGCTCAGTGCTCGGGGTGCTGGGTGCTCAGTGTTCGGGGCGCTGGGTGCTCAGTTCTCGGGGTGCTGGGTGCTCAGTACTCGGGGTGCGGGGTGCTCAGTGCTCAGGGTGCTCAGTGCTCAGTACTCAGTGCTCAGGGTGCTCAGTGCTCAGTGCTCAGGGTGCTGGTTGTTCAGTACTCAGGGTGCTGGGTGCTCAGTACTCAGGGTGCTGGGTGCTCAGTGCTCAGGGTGCTGGGTGATCAGTGCTCGGGGTGCTCAGTACTCAGGGTGCTGTGTGTTCAGTGCTCAGGGTACTGGGTGCTCAGTACTCAGGGTGCTCGGTGCTTATTACTCAGGGTGCTGGGTGCTCAGTACTCCGGGTGCTGGGTGCTCAGTGCTCGGGTTGCTCGGAGATCAGTACTCAGGGTGCTGGGTGCTCAGTTCTCGGGGTGATCGGTGCTCAGTACTCAGGGTGCTGGGTGCTCAGTGCTCGGGGTGCTCGGTGCTCAGTACGTTGGGTGCTCACTACTCAGGTTGCTGGGTGCTCAGTGCTCAGTGTGCTGGGTGCTCAGTGCTCAGGGTGCTGGGTGCTCAGTGCTCAGTACTCAGGGTGCTGGGTGCTCAGTGCTCAGGGTGCTGGGTGCTCAGTGCTCAGGGTGCTAGGTGCTCAGTGCTCAGGGTGCTGGGTACTCAGTGCTCAGGGTGCTGGGTGCTCAGAACTCAGGGTGCTCAGTGCTCAGTACTCGGTGTGCTGGGTGCTCAGTGCTCAGGGTGCTCAGTGCTCAGTACTCGGGGTGCTGTGTGCTCAGTGCTCAGCGTGCTCAGTGCTCAGTGCTCAGGGTGCTGGGTGCTCAGTGCTCGGGGCGCTGGGTGCTCAGTGCTCAGGGTGCTGGGTGCTCAGTACTCAGGGTGCTGGGTGCTCAGTACTCGGGGTGCTGGGCGCTCAGTACTCAGGGTGCTGGGTGCTCAGTACTCAGGGTGCTGGGTGCTCAGTACTCGGGTGCTGGGTGCTCAGTGCTCAGGGTGCTGGGTGCTCAGTGCTCGGGGTGCTGGGTGCTCAGTGCTCAGTACTCAGGGTGCTGGGTGCTCATTGCTCGTTGTGCTGGGTGCTCAGTGCTCAGTACTCAGGGTGCTGGGTGTTCAGTGCTCAGGGTGCTGTGTGCTCAGTGCTCAGGGTGCTGGGTGCTCAGTGCTCAGGGTGCTGGGTACTCAGTGCTCAGGATGCTGGGTGCTCAGTACTCAGGGTGCTGGGTGCTCATTACTCAGGGTGCTGGGTGCTCAGTGCTCGGGTGCTGGGTGCTCAGTGCTCGCGGTGCTGGGTGCTCAGTGCTCGGGGAGCTCGGTGCTCAGTACTCAGGGTGCTGGGTGCTCAGTGCTCGAGGTGCTCAATACTCAGGGTGCTGTGTGTTCAGTGCTCAGGGTGCTGGGTGCTCAGTACTCAGGGTGCTCGGTGCTTAGTACTCAGGGTGCTGGGTGCTCAGTACTCCGTGTGCTGGGTGCTCAGTGCTCGGGGTTCTCAGTGCTCAGTGCTCAAGGTGCTGGGTGCTCAGTACTCAGGGTGCTCATTGCTCAGGGTGCTGGGTGCTCAGTGCTCAGCGTGCTCGGTGCTCGGGGCACTGGGTGCTCAGTGCTCAGGGTGCTCAGAGCTCAGTACTCAGGGTGCTGGGTGCTCAGTGCTCGGGGTGCTCGGTGCTCAGTACTCAGGGTGCTGGGTGCTCAGTGCTCGGGGTGCTCGGTGCTCAGTACGTTGGGTGCTCACTACTCAGGGTGCTGGGTGTTCAGTGCTCGGGGTGCTGGGTGCTCAGTGCTCAGTACTCAGGGTGCTGGGTGCTCAGTGCTCAGGGTGCTGGGTGCTCAGTGCTCAGGGTGCTGGGTGCTCAGTGCTCAGGGTGCTGGGTACTCAATGCTCAAGGTGCTGGGTGCTCAGTATTCAGGGTGCTCATTGCTCAGGGTGCTGGGTGCTCAGTGCTCAGGGTGCTCGGTGCTCGGGGCACTGGGTGCTCAGTGCTCAGGGTGCTCAGAGCTCAGTACTCAGGGTGCTGGGTGCTCAGTGCTCGGGGTGCTCGGTGCTCAGTACTTAGCGTGCTGGGTGCTCAGTGCACGGGGTGCTCGGTGCTCAGTACGTTGGGTGCTCACTACTCAGGGTGCTGGGTGCTCAGTGCTCAGGGTGCTGGGTGCTCGGTGCTCAGGGTGCTGGGTGCTCAGAACTCAGGGTGCTGGGTGCTCAGTGCTCAGGGTGCTGGGTACTCAGTGCTCAGGGTGCTGGGTGCTCAGTACTCAGGGTGCTCAGTGCTCAGTACTCGGGGTGCTGGGTGTTCAGTGCTCGGGGTGCTGGGTGCTCAGTGCTCAGTACTCAGGGTGCTGGGTGCTCAGTGCTAAGGGTGCTGGGTGCTCAGTGCTCAGGGTGCTGGGTACTCAGTGCTCAGGGTGCTGGGTGCTCAGTACTCAGGGTGCTCAGTGCTCAGTACTCGGGGTGCTGGGTGCTCAGTGCTCAGGGTGCTCAGTGCTCAGTACTCGGGGTGCTGTGTGCTCAGTGCTCAGGGTGCTCAGTGCTCAGTGCTCGGGGTGCTGGGTGCTCAGTGCTCGGGTCGCTGGGTGCTCAGTTCTCGGGGTGCTGGGTGCTCAGTACTCGGGGTGCGGGGTGCTCAGTGCTCAGGGTACTCAGTGCTCAGTACTCAGTGCTCAGGGTGCTCAGTGCTCAGTGCTCAGGGTGCTGGTTGTTCAGTACTCAGGGTGCTGGGTGCTCAGTACTCAGGGTGCTGGGTGCTCAATGCTCAGGGTGCTGGGTGATCAGTGCTCGGGGTGCTCAGTACTCAGGGTGCTGTGTGTTCAGTGCTCAGGGTACTGGGTGCTCAGTACTCAGGGTGCTCGGTGCTTAGTACTCAGGGTGCTGGGTGCTCAGTACTCCGGGTGCTGGGTGCTCAGTGCTCGGGGTGCTCGTAGATCAGTACTCAGGGTGCTGGGTGCTCAGTTCTCGGGGTGATCGGTGCTCAGTACTCAGGGTGCTGGGTGCTCAGTGCTCGGGGTGCTCGGTGCTCAGTACGTTGGGTGCTCACTACTCAGGTTGCTGGGTGCTCAGTGCTCAGTGTGCTGGGTGCTCAGTGCTCAGGGTGCTGGGTGCTCAGTGCTCAGGGTGCTGGGTGCTCAGTACTCAGGGTGCTGGGTGCTCAGTGCTCGGGGTGCTGGGTGCTCAGTGCTCAGGGTGCTGGGTGCTCAGTACTCAGGGTTCTGGGTGCTCAGTACTCAGGGTGCTGGGTGCTCAGTGCTCGGGGTGCTGGGTGCTCAGTGATCGGGGTGCTGGGTGCTCAGTGCTCGGGGTGCTCGGTGCTCAGTGCTCAAGGTGCTGGGTGCTCAGTACTCAGGGTGCTCATTGCTCAGGGTCCTGGGTGCTCAGTACTCAGGGTGCTGGGTGCTCAGTGCTCAGGGTGCTCGGTGCTCGGGGTGCTGGGTGCTCAGTGCTCGGGGTGCTCGGAGCTCAGTACTCAGGGTGCTGGGTGCTCAGTGCTCAGGGTGCTGGGTGCTCAGTGCTCAGGGTGCTGGGTGCTCAGTGCTCAGGGTGCTGGGTACTCAATGCTCAAGGTGCTGGGTGCTCAGTATTCAGGGTGCTCATTGCTCAGGGTGCTGGGTGCTCAGTGCTCAGGGTACTCGGTGCTCGGGGCACTGGGTGCTCAGTGCTCAGGGTGCTCAGAGCTCAGTACTCAGGGTGCTGGGTGCTCAGTGCTCGGGGTGCTCGGTGCTCAGTACGTTGGGTGCTCACTACTCAGGGTGCTGGGTGCTCAGTGCTCAGGGTGCTGGGTGCTCGGTGCTCAGGGTGCTGGGTGCTCAGAACTCAGGGTGCTGGGTGCTCAGTGCTCAGGGTGCTGGGTACTCAGTGCTCAGGGTGCTGGGTGCTCAGTACTCAGGGTGCTCAGTGCTCAGTACTCGGGGTGCTGGGTGTTCAGTGCTCGGGGTGCTGGGTGCTCAGTGCTCAGTACTCAGGGTGCTGGGTGCTCAGTGCTCAGGGTGCTGGGTGCTCAGTGCTCAGGGTGCTGGGTGCTCAGTGCTCAGGGTGCTGGGTACTCAGTGCTCAGGGTGCTGGGTGCTCAGTACTCAGGGTGCTCAGTGCTCAGTACTCGGGGTGCTGGGTGCTCAGTGCTCAGGGTGCTCAGTGCTCAGTACTCGGGGTGCTGTGTGCTCAGTGCTCAGGGTGCTCAGTGCTCAGTGCTCGGGGTGCTGGGTGCTCAGTGCTCGGGGCGCTGGGTGCTCAGTTCTCGGGGTGCTGGGTGCTCAGTACTCGGGGTGCGGGGTGCTCAGTGCTCAGGGTGCTCAGTGCTCAGTACTCAGTGCTCAGGGTGCTCAGTGCTCAGTGCTCAGGGTGCTGGTTGTTCAGTACTCAGGGTGCTGGGTGCTCAGTACTCAGGGTGCTGGGTGCTCAGTGCTCAGGGTGCTGGTTGTTCAGTACTCAGGGTGCTGGGTGCTCAGTACTCAGGGTGCTGTGTGTTCAGTGCTCAGGGTACTGGGTGCTCAGTACTCAGGGTGCTCGGTGCTTAGTACTCAGGGTGCTGGGTGCTCAGTACTCCGGGTGCTGGGTGCTCAGTGCTCGGAGTGCTCGGAGATCAGTTCTCAGGGTGCTGGGTGCTCAGTTCTCGGGGTGATCGGTGCTCAGTACTCAGGGTGCTGGGTGCTCAGTGCTCGGGGTGCTCGGTGCTCAGTACGTTGGGTGCTCACTACTCAGGTTGCTGGGTGCTCAGTGCTCAGTGTGCTGGGTGCTCAGTGCTCAGGGTGCTGGGTGCTCAGTGCTCAGGGTGCTGGGTGCTCAGTACTCAGGGTGCTGGGTGCTCAGTGCTCGGGGTGCTGGGTGCTCAGTGCTCAGGGTGCTGGGTGCTCAGTACTCAGGGTGCTGGGTGCTCAGTACTCAGGGTGCTGGGTGCTCAGTGCTCGGGGTGCTGGGTGCTCAGTGATCGGGGTGCTGGGTGCTCAGTGCTCGGGGTGCTCGGTGCTCAGTGCTCAAGGTGCTGGGTGCTCAGTACTCAGGGTGCTCATTGCTCAGGGTCCTGGGTGCTCAGTACTCAGGGTTCTGGGTGCTCAGTGCTCAGGGTGCTCGGTGCTCGGGGTGCTGGGTGCTCAGTGCTCGGGGTGCTCGGTGCTCAGTACTCATAGTGCTGGGTGCTCAGTGCTCGGGGTGCTGGGTGCTCACTGCTCAGTACTCAGGGTGCTGGGTGCTCAGTGCTCAGGGTGCTCTGTGCTCAGTGCTCAGGGTGCTGGGTGCTCAGTGCTGAGGCTGCTGGGTACTCAGTACTCAGGGTGCTGGGTGCTCAGTGCTCGGGGTGCTATGTGCTCAGTGCTCGCGGTGCTGGGTGCTCAGTGCTCGGGGTGCTGGGTGCTCAGTGCTCGGGGTGCTATGTGCTCAGTGCTCGCGGTGCTGGGTGCTCAGTGCTCGGGGTGCTCGGTGCTCAGTCCTCAGGGTGCTGGGTGCTCAGTGCTCGAGGTGCTCAGTACTCAGGGTGCTGTGTATTCAGTGCTCGGGGCGCTGGGTGCTCAGTACTCCGGGTGCTGGGTGCTCAGTGCTCATGGTTCTCGGTGCTCAGTGCTCAGGGTGCTGGGTGTTCAGTACTCAGTGTGCTGGGTGCTCAGTACTCAGGGTGTTGGGTGCTCAGTGCTCAGGGTGCTGGGTGCTCAGTGCTCGGGGTGCTCAGTACTCAGGGTGCTGAGTGTTCAGTGCTCAGGGTACTGGGTGCTCAGTACTCAGGGTGATCGTTGCTTAGTGCTCAGGGTGCTGGGTGCTGAGTGTTCAGTACTCAGGGTGCTGGGTGCTCAGTACTCAGGGTGCTGGGTGCTCAGTGCTCGGGGTGCTGGGTGCTCAGTGCGCAGGGTGCTGGGTGCTCAGTGCTCAGGGTGCTCGGTGCTCGGGGCACTGGTTGCTCAGTGCTCAGGGTGCTCGGAGCTCAGTAATCAGGGTGCTGGGTGCACAGTGCTCGCGGTGCTCGGTGCTCAGTACTCAGGGTGCTGGGTGCTCAGTGCTCGGGGTGCTCGGTGCTCAGTACGTTGGGTGCTCACTACTCAGGGTGCTGGGTGCTCAGTGCTCAGGGTGCTGGGTGCTCGGTGCTCAGGGTGCTGGGTGCTCAGTACTCAGGGTGCTGGGTGCTCAGTGCTCGGGGTGCTGGGTGCTCAGTACTCAGGGTGCTGGGTGCTCAGTACTCAGGGTCCTGGGTGCTCAGTACTCGGGTGCTGGGTGCTCAGTGCTCAGGTTGCTGGGTGCTCAGTGCTCGGGGTGCTGGGTGCTCAGTGCTCAGTACTCAGGGTGCTGGGTGTTCAGTGCTCGGGGTGCTGGGTGCTCAGTGCTCAGTACTCAGGGTGCTGGGTGCTCAGTGCTCAGTTCTCAGGGTGCTCAGTGCTCAGTACTCGGGGTGCTGGGTGCTCAGTGCTCAGGGTGCTCAGTGCTCAGTACCCGGGGTGCTGTGTGCTCAGTGCTCAGGGTGCTCAGTGCTCAGTGCTCGGGGTGCCGGGTGCTCAGTGCTCGGGGCGCTGGGTGCTCAGTGCTCGGGGTGCTGGGTGCTCAGTACTCGGGGTGCTGGGTGCTCAGTGCTCAGGGTGCTCAGTGCTCAGTACTCAGTGCTCAGGGTGCTCAGTGCTCAGTGCTCAGGGTGCTGGGTGTTCAGTACTCAGGGTGCTGGGTGCTCAGTACTCAGGGTGCTGGGTGCTCAGTGCTCAGGGTGCTGGGTGCTCAGTGCTCGGGGTGCTCAGTACTCAGGGTGCTGAGTGTTCAGTGCTCGGGGTACTGGGTGCTCAGTACTCAGGGTGATCGGTGCTTAGTACTCAGGGTGCTGGGTGCTCAGTACTCCGGGTGCTGGGTGCTCAGTGCTCGGGGTGCTCGGAGCTCAGTACTCAGGGTGATGGGTGCTCAGTTCTCGGGGTGATCGGTGCTCAGTACTCAGAGTGCTGGTTGCTCAGTGCTCGGGGTGCTCGGTGCTCAGGACGTTGGGTGCTCACTACTCTGTGTGCTGGGTGCTCAGTGCTCAGTGTGCTGGGTGCTCAGTGCTCAGGGTGCTTGGTGCTCAGTATTCAGGGTGCTGGGTGCTCAGTGCTCGGGGTGCTGGGTGCTCAGTGCGCAGGGTGCTGGGTGCTCAGTACTCAGGGTGCTGGGTGCTCAGTACTCGGGGTGCTGGGCGCTCAGTACTCAGGGTGCTGGGTGCTCAGTACTCAGGGTGCTGGGTGCTCAGTACTCGGGTGCTGGGTGCTCAGTGCTCAGGGTGCTTGGTGCTCAGTGATCGGGGTGCTGGGTGCTCAGTGCTCACTACTCAGGGTGCTGGGTGCTCAGTGCTCCTTGTGCTGGGTGCTCAGTGCTCAGTACTCAGGGTGCTGGGTGCTCAGTGCTCAGGGCGCTGTGTGCTCAGTGCTCAGGGTGCTGGGTGCTCAGTGCTCAGGGTGCAGGGTACTCAGTGCTCAGGGTGCTGGGAGCTCAGTACTCAGGGTGCTCTGTGCTCATTACTCAGGGTGCTGGGTGCTCAGTGCTCAGGGTGCTCGGAGCTCGGGGTGCTGGGTGCTCAGTGCTCGGGGTGCTCGGAGCTCAGTACTCAGGGTGCTGGGTGCTCAGTGCTCGGGGTGCTCGGTGCTCAGTACTCATGGTGCTGGGTGCTCAGTGCTCGGGGTGCTGGGTGCTCAGTGCTCAGTACTCAGGGTGCTGGGTGCTCAGTGCTCAGGGTGCTGTGTGCTCAGTGCTCAGGGTGCTGGGTGCTCAGTGCTGAGGCTGCTGGGTACTCAGTACTCAGGGTGCTGGGTGCTCAGTGCTCGGGGTGCTATGTGCTCAGTGCTCGCGGTGCTGGGTGCTCAGTGCTCGGGGTGCTCGGTGCTCAGTCCTCAGGGTGCTGGGTGCTCAGTGCTCGAGGTGCTCAGTACTCAGGGTGCTGTGTATTCAGTGCTCGGGGCGCTGGGTGCTCAGTACTCCGGGTGCTGGGTGCTCAGTGCTCGTGGTTCTCGGTGCTCAGTGCTCAAGGTGCTGGGTGCTCAGTACTCAGGGTGCTCATTGCTCAGGGTGCTGGGTGCTCAGTGCTCAGGGTGCTCGGTGCTCGGGGCACTGGTTGCTCAGTGCTCAGGGTGCTCGGAGCTCAGTAATCAGGGTGCTGGGTGCTCACTACTCAGGGTGCTGGGTGCTCAGTGCTCAGGGTGCTGGGTGCTCGGTGCTCAGGGTGCTGGGTGCTCAGTACTCAGGGTGCTGGGTGCTCAGTGCTCGGGGTGCTGGGTGCTCAGTACTCAGGGTGCTGGGTGCTCAGTACTCAGGGTCCTGGGTGCTCAGTACTCGGGTGCTGGGTGCTCAGTGCTCAGGTTGCTGGGTGCTCAGTGCTCGGGGTGCTGGGTGCTCAGTGCTCAGTACTCAGGGTGCTGGGTGTTCAGTGCTTGGGGTGCTGGGTGCTCAGTGCTCAGTACTCAGGGTGCTGGGTGCTCAGTGCTCAGGGTGCTGGGTGCTCAGTGCTCAGGGTGCTGGGTGCTCAGTTCACAGGGTGCTCAGTGCTCAGTACTCGGGGTGCTGGGTGCTCAGTGCTCAGGGTGCTCAGTGCTCAGTACTCAGTGCTCAGGGTGCTCAGTGCTCAGTGCTCAGGGTGCTGGTTGTTCAGTACTCAGGGTGCTGGGTGCTCAGTACTCAGGGTGCTGGGTGCTCAGTGCTCAGGGTGCTGGGTGATCAGTGCTCGGGGTGCTCAGTACTCAGGGTGCTGTGTGTTCAGTGCTCAGGGTACTGGGTGCTCAGTACTCAGGGTGCTCGGTGCTTAGTACTCAGGGTGCTGGGTGCTCAGTACTCCGGGTGCTGGGTGCTCAGTGCTCGGGGTGCTCGTAGATCAGTACTCAGGGTGCTGGGTGCTCAGTTCTCGGGGTGATCGGTGCTCAGTACTCAGGGTGCTGGGTGCTCAGTGCTCGGGGTGCTCGGTGCTCAGTACGTTGGGTGCTCACTACTCAGGTTGCTGGGTGCTCAGTGCTCAGTGTGCTGGGTGCTCAGTGCTCAGGGTGCTGGGTGCTCAGTGCTCAGGGTGCTGGGTGCTCAGTACTCAGGGTGCTGGGTGCTCAGTGCTCGGGGTGCTGGGTGCTCAGTGCTCAGGGTGCTGGGTGCTCAGTACTCAGGGTTCTGGGTGCTCAGTACTCAGGGTGCTGGGTGCTCAGTGCTCGGGGTGCTGGGTGCTCAGTGATCGGGGTCCTGGGTGCTCAGTGCTCGGGGTGCTCGGTGCTCAGTGCTCAAGGTGCTGGGTGCTCAGTACTCAGGGTGCTCATTGCTCAGGGTCCTGGGTGCTCAGTACTCAGGGTGCTGGGTGCTCAGTGCTCAGGGTGCTCGGTGCTCGGGGTGCTGGGTGCTCAGTGCTCGGGGTGCTCGGAGCTCAGTACTCAGGGTGCTGGGTGCTCAGTGCTCAGGGTGCTGGGTGCTCAGTGCTCAGGGTGCTGGGTGCTCAGTGCTCAGGGTGCTGGGTACTCAATGCTCAAGGTGCTGGGTGCTCAGTATTCAGGGTGCTCATTGCTCAGGGTGCTGGGTGCTCAGTGCTCAGGGTACTCGGTGCTCGGGGCACTGGGTGCTCAGTGCTCAGGGTGCTCAGAGCTCAGTACTCAGGGTGCTGGGTGCTCAGTGCTCGGGGTGCTCGGTGCTCAGTACTTAGGGTGCTGGGTGCTCAATGCACGGGGTGCTCGGTGCTCAGTACGTTGGGTGCTCACTACTCAGGGTGCTGGGTGCTCAGTGCTCAGGGTGCTGGGTGCTCGGTGCTCAGGGTGCTGGGTGCTCAGAACTCAGGGTGCTGGGTGCTCAGTGCTCAGGGTGCTGGGTACTCAGTGCTCAGGGTGCTGGGTGCTCAGTACTCAGGGTGCTCAGTGCTCAGTACTCGGGGTGCTGGGTGTTCAGTGCTCGGGGTGCTGGGTGCTCAGTGCTCAGTACTCAGGGTGCTGGGTGCTCAGTGCTCAGGGTGCTGGGTGCTCAGTGCTCAGGGTGCTGGGTGCTCAGTGCTCAGGGTGCTGGGTACTCAGTGCTCAGGGTGCTGGGTGCTCAGTACTCAGGGTGCTCAGTGCTCAGTACTCGGGGTGCTGGGTGCTCAGTGCTCAGGGTGCTCAGTGCTCAGTACTCGGGGTGCTGTGTGCTCAGTGCTCAGGGTGCTCAGTGCTCAGTGCTCGGGGTGCTGGGTGCTCAGTGCTCGGGGCGCTGGGTGCTCAGTTCTCGGGGTGCTGGGTGCTCAGTACTCGGGGTGCGGGGTGCTCAGTGCTCAGGGTGCTCAGTGCTCAGTACTCAGTGCTCAGGGTGCTCAGTGCTCAGTGCTCAGGGTGCTGGTTGTTCAGTACTCAGGGTGCTGGGTGCTCAGTACTCAGGGTGCTGGGTGCTCAGTGCTCAGGGTGCTGGTTGTTCAGTACTCAGGGTGCTGGGTGCTCAGTACTCAGGGTGCTGTGTGTTCAGTGCTCAGGGTACTGGGTGCTCAGTACTCAGGGTGCTCGGTGCTTAGTACTCAGGGTGCTGGGTGCTCAGTACTCCGGGTGCTGGGTGCTCAGTGCTCGGAGTGCTCGGAGATCAGTTCTCAGGGTGCTGGGTGCTCAGTTCTCGGGGTGATCGGTGCTCAGTACTCAGGGTGCTGGGTGCTCAGTGCTCGGGGTGCTCGGTGCTCAGTACGTTGGGTGCTCACTACTCAGGTTGCTGGGTGCTCAGTGCTCAGTGTGCTGGGTGCTCAGTGCTCAGGGTGCTGGGTGCTCAGTGCTCAGGGTGCTGGGTGCTCAGTACTCAGGGTGCTGGGTGCTCAGTGCTCGGGGTGCTGGGTGCTCAGTGCGCAGGGTGCTGGGTGCTCAGTGCTCAGGGTGCTCGGTGCTCGGGGCACTGGTTGCTCAGTGCTCAGGGTGCTCGGAGCTCAGTAATCAGGGTGCTGGGTGCACAGTGCTCGCGGTGCTCGGTGCTCAGTACTCAGGGTGCTGGGTGCTCAGTGCTCGGGGTGCTCGGTGCTCAGTACGTTGGGTGCTCACTACTCAGGGTGCTGGGTGCTCAGTGCTCAGGGTGCTGGGTGCTCGGTGCTCAGGGTGCTGGGTGCTCAGTACTCAGGGTGCTGGGTGCTCAGTGCTCGGGGTGCTGGGTGCTCAGTACTCAGGGTGCTGGGTGCTCAGTACTCAGGGTCCTGGGTGCTCAGTACTCGGGTGCTGGGTGCTCAGTGCTCAGGTTGCTGGGTGCTCAGTGCTCGGGGTGCTGGGTGCTCAGTGCTCAGTACTCAGGGTGCTGGGTGTTCAGTGCTCGGGGTGCTGGGTGCTCAGTGCTCAGTACTCAGGGTGCTGGGTGCTCAGTGCTCAGTTCTCAGGGTGCTCAGTGCTCAGTACTCGGGGTGCTGGGTGCTCAGTGCTCAGGGTGCTCAGTGCTCAGTACCCGGGGTGCTGTGTGCTCAGTGCTCAGGGTGCTCAGTGCTCAGTGCTCGGGGTGCCGGGTGCTCAGTGCTCGGGGCGCTGGGTGCTCAGTGCTCGGGGTGCTGGGTGCTCAGTACTCGGGGTGCTGGGTGCTCAGTGCTCAGGGTGCTCAGTGCTCAGTACTCAGTGCTCAGGGTGCTCAGTGCTCAGTGCTCAGGGTGCTGGGTGTTCAGTACTCAGGGTGCTGGGTGCTCAGTACTCAGGGTGCTGGGTGCTCAGTGCTCAGGGTGCTGGGTGCTCAGTGCTCGGGGTGCTCAGTACTCAGGGTGCTGAGTGTTCAGTGCTCGGGGTACTGGGTGCTCAGTACTCAGGGTGATCGGTGCTTAGTACTCAGGGTGCTGGGTGCTCAGTACTCCGGGTGCTGGGTGCTCAGTGCTCGGGGTACTCGGAGCTCAGTACTCAGGGTGATGGGTGCTCAGTTCTCGGGGTGATCGGTGCTCAGTACTCAGAGTGCTGGTTGCTCAGTGCTCGGGGTGCTCGGTGCTCAGGACGTTGGGTGCTCACTACTCTGTGTGCTGGGTGCTCAGTGCTCAGTGTGCTGGGTGCTCAGTGCTCAGGGTGCTTGGTGCTCAGTATTCAGGGTGCTGGGTGCTCAGTGCTCGGGGTGCTGGGTGCTCAGTGCGCAGGGTGCTGGGTGCTCAGTACTCAGGGTGCTGGGTGCTCAGTACTCGGGGTGCTGGGCGCTCAGTACTCAGGGTGCTGGGTGCTCAGTACTCAGGGTGCTGGGTGCTCAGTACTCGGGTGCTGGGTGCTCAGTGCTCAGGGTGCTTGGTGCTCAGTGATCGGGGTGCTGGGTGCTCAGTGCTCACTACTCAGGGTGCTGGGTGCTCAGTGCTCCTTGTGCTGGGTGCTCAGTGCTCAGTACTCAGGGTGCTGGGTGCTCAGTGCTCAGGGCGCTGTGTGCTCAGTGCTCAGGGTGCTGGGTGCTCAGTGCTCAGGGTGCAGGGTACTCAGTGCTCAGGGTGCTGGGAGCTCAGTACTCAGGGTGCTCTGTGCTCATTACTCAGGGTGCTGGGTGCTCAGTGCTCAGGGTGCTCGGAGCTCGGGGTGCTGGGTGCTCAGTGCTCGGGGTGCTCGGAGCTCAGTACTCAGGGTGCTGGGTGCTCAGTGCTCGGGGTGCTCGGTGCTCAGTACTCATGGTGCTGGGTGCTCAGTGCTCGGGGTGCTGGGTGCTCAGTGCTCAGTACTCAGGGTGCTGGGTGCTCAGTGCTCAGGGTGCTGTGTGCTCAGTGCTCAGGGTGCTGGGTGCTCAGTGCTGAGGCTGCTGGGTACTCAGTACTCAGGGTGCTGGGTGCTCAGTGCTCGGGGTGCTATGTGCTCAGTGCTCGCGGTGCTGGGTGCTCAGTGCTCGGGGTGCTCGGTGCTCAGTCCTCAGGGTGCTGGGTGCTCAGTGCTCGAGGTGCTCAGTACTCAGGGTGCTGTGTATTCAGTGCTCGGGGCGCTGGGTGCTCAGTACTCCGGGTGCTGGGTGCTCAGTGCTCGTGGTTCTCGGTGCTCAGTGCTCAAGGTGCTGGGTGCTCAGTACTCAGGGTGCTCATTGCTCAGGGTGCTGGGTGCTCAGTGCTCAGGGTGCTCGGTGCTCGGGGCACTGGTTGCTCAGTGCTCAGGGTGCTCGGAGCTCAGTAATCAGGGTGCTGGGTGCTCACTACTCAGGGTGCTGGGTGCTCAGTGCTCAGGGTGCTGGGTGCTCGGTGCTCAGGGTGCTGGGTGCTCAGTACTCAGGGTGCTGGGTGCTCAGTGCTCGGGGTGCTGGGTGCTCAGTACTCAGGGTGCTGGGTGCTCAGTACTCAGGGTCCTGGGTGCTCAGTACTCGGTTGCTGGGTGCTCAGTGCTCAGGTTGCTGGGTGCTCAGTGCTCGGGGTGCTGGGTGCTCAGTGCTCAGTACTCAGGGTGCTGGGTGTTCAGTGCTTGGGGTGCTGGGTGCTCAGTGCTCAGTACTCAGGGTGCTGGGTGCTCAGTGCTCAGGGTGCTGGGTGCTCAGTGCTCAGGGTGCTGGGTGCTCAGTTCACAGGGTGCTCAGTGCTCAGTGCTCGGGGTGCCGGGTGATCAGTGCTCGGGGCGCTGGGTGCTCAGTGCTCGGGGTGCTGGGTGCTCAGTACTCAGGTTGCTGGGTGCTCAGTGCTCAGGGTGCTCAGTGCTCAGTACTCAGTGCTCAGGGTGCTCAGTGCTCAGTGCTCAGGGTGCTGGGTGTTCAGTACTCAGGGTGCTGGGTGCTCAGTAATCAGGGTGCTGGGTGCTCAGTGCTCAGGGTGCTGGGTGCTCAGTGCTCGGGGTGCTCAGTACTAAGGGTGCTGAGTGTTCAGAGCTCGGGGTACTGGGTGCTCAGTACTCAGGGTGATCGGTGCTTAGTACTCAGGGTGCTGGGTGCTCAGTACTCTGGGTGCTGGGTGCTCAGTGCTCGGGGTGCTCGGAGCTCAGTACTCAGGGTGATGGGTGCTCAGTTCTCGGGGTGATCGGTGCTCAGTACTCAGAGTGATGGTTGCTCAGTGCTCGGGGTGCTCGGTGCTCAGGACGTTGGGTGCTCACTACTCTGTGTGCTGGGTGCTCAGTGCTCAGTGTGCTGGGTGCTCAGTGCTCAGGGTGCTTGGTGCTCAGTATTCAGGGTGCTGGGTGCTCAGTGCTCGGGGTGCTTGGTGCTCAGTGCGCAGGGTGCTGGGTGCTCAGTACTCAGGGTGCTGGGTGCTCAGTACTCGGGGTGCTGGGCGCTCAGTACTCAGGGTGCTGGGTGCTCAGTACTCAGGGTGCTGGGTGCTCAGTACTCGGGTGCTGGGTGCTCAGTGCTCAGGGTGCTGGGTGCTCAGTGATCGGGGTGCTGGGTGCTCAGTGCTCACTACTGAGGGTGCTGGGTGCTCAGTGCTCCTTGTGCTGGGTGCTCAGTGCTCAGTACTCAGGGTGCTGGGTGCTCAGTGCTCAGGGCGCTGTGTGCTCAGTGCTCAGGGTGCTGGGTGCTCAGTGCTCAGGGTGCAGGGTACTCAGTGCTCAGGGTGCTGGGTGCTCAGTACTCAGGGTGCTCTGTGCTCATTACTCAGGGTGCTGGGTGCTCAGTGCTCGGGGTGCTCAGTACTCAGGGTGCTGTGTGTTCAGTGCTCAGGGTGCTGGGTACTCAGTGCTCGCGGTGCTGGGTGCTCAGTGCTCGGGGTGCTCGGTGCTCAGTACTCAGGGTGCTGGGTGCTCAGTGCTCGAGGTGCTCAGTACTCAGGGTGCTGTGTGTTCAGTGCTCAGGGTGCTGGGTGCTCAGTACTCAGGGTGCTCGGTGCTTAGTTCTCAGGGTGCTGGGTGCTCAGTACTCTGGGTGCTGGGTGCTCAGTGCTCGGGGTGCTGGGTGCTCAGTGCTCAGTACTCAGGGTGCTGGGTGTTCAGTGCTCGGGGTGCTGGGTGCTCAGTGCTCAGTACTCAGGGTGCTGGGTGCTCAGTGCTCAGGGTGCTGGGTGCTCAGTGCTCAGGGTGCTGGGTGCTCAGTTCTCAGGGTGCTCAGTGCTCAGTACTCGGGGTGCTGGGTGCTCAGTGCTCAGGGTGCTCAGTGCTCAGTACCCGGTGTGCTGTGTGCTCAGTGCTCAGGGTGCTCAGTGCTCGGGGTGCCGGGTGCTCAGTGCTCGGGGCGCTGGGTGCTCAGTCCTCGGGGTGCTCAGAGCACAGTACTCAGGGTGCTGGGTGCTCAGTGCTCGGGGTTCTCGGTGCTCAGTACTCAGGGTGCTGGGTGCTCAGTGCTCGTTGTGCTCGGTGCTCAGTACTTTGGGTGCTCACTACTCAGGGTGGTGGGTGCTCAGTGCTCAGGGTGGTGGGTGCTCAGTGCTCAGGGTGCTGGGTGCTCAGTGCTCAGGGTGCTGGGTGCTCAGTACTCAAGGTGCTGGGTGCTCAGTGCTCGGGGTGCTGGGTGCTCAGTGCTCAGGGTGCTGGGTGCTCAGTACTCAGGGTGCTGGGTGTTCAGTACTCGGGGTGCTGGGTTCTCAGTACTCAGGGTGCTGGGTGCTCAGTACACGGGGTGCTGGGTTCTCAGTACACAGGTTGCTGGGTGCTCAGTACTCAGGGTGCTGGGTGCTCAGTACTCGGGTGCTGGGTGCTCAGTGCTCAGGGTGCTGGGTGCTCAGTGCTCGGGGTGCTGGGTGCTCAGGGCTCAGTACTCAGGGTGCTGGGTGCTCAGTGCTCGGGGTGCTGGGTGCTGAGTGCTCAGTACTCAGGGTGCTGGGTGCTCAGGGCTCAGGGTGCTGGGTCCTCAGTGCTCAGGGTGCTGGGTGCTCAGTGCTCGGGGTGCTGGGTGCTCGGTGCACAGTGCTCAAGGTGCTGGGTGCTCAGTACTCAGGGTGCTCATTGCTCAGGTTGCTGGGTGCTCAGTGCTCAGGGTGCTCCGTGCTCCGGGCGCTGGGTGCTCAGTGCTCACGGTGCTCGGAGCTCAGTACTCAGGGTGCTGGGTGCTCAGTGCTCGGGGTGCTCGGTGCTCAGTACTCAGGGTGCTGGGTGCTCAGTGCTCGGGGTGCTCGGTGCTCAGTACGTTGGGTGCTCACAACTCAGGGTGCTGGGTGCTCAGTGCTCAGGGTGCTGGGTGCTCAGTACTCCGGGTGCTGGGTGCTCAGTGCTCGGGGTGCTCGGAGCTCAGTACTCAGGGTGCTGGGTGCTCAGTTCTCGGGGTGGTCGGTGCTCAGTACTCAGGGTGCTGGGTGCTCAGTGCTCGGGGTGCTCGGTGCTCAGTACGTTGGGTGCTCACTACTCAGGGTGCTGGGTGCTCAGTGCTCAGTGTGCTGGGTGCTCAGTGCTCAGGGTGCTGGGTGCTCAGTGCTCAGGGTGCTGGGTGCTCAGTACTCAGGGTGCTGGGTGCTCAGTGCTCAGGGTGCTGGGTGCTCAGTGCTCAGGGTGCTGGGTGCTCAGTACTGAGGGTGCTGGGTGCTCAGTACTCGGGGTGCTGGGCGCTCAGTACTTAGGGTGCTGGGTGCTCAGTACTCAGGGTGCTGGGTGCTCAGTACTCGGGTGCTGGGTGCTCAGTGCTCAGGGTGCTGGGTGCTCAGTGCTCGGGTTGCTGGGTGCTCAGTGCTCAGTACTCAGGGTGCTGGGTGCTCAGTGCTCAGGGTGCTGGGTGCTCAGTTCTCAGTACTCAGGGTGCTGGGTGCTCAGTGCTCAGGGTGCTGGGTGCTCAGTGCTCAGGGTGCTGGGTGCTCAGTGCTCAGGGTGCTGGGTACTCAGTGCTCAGGGTGCTGGGTGCTCAATACTCAGGGTGCTGGGTGCTCAGTACTCAGGTTGCTGGGTGCTCAGTGCTCGGGGTGCTGGGTGCTCAGTGCTCGCGGTGCTGGGTGCTCAGTGCTCGGGGTGCTCGGTGCTCAGTACTCAGGGTGTTGGGTGCTCAGTGCTCAAGGTGCTCAGTACTAAGGGTGCTGTGTGTTCAGTGCTCAGGGTGCTGGGTGCTCAGTACTCAGGGTGCTCGGTGCTTAGTACTCAGGGTGCTTGGTGCTCAGTACTCCGGGTGCTGGGTGCTCAGTGCTCGGGGTGCTCGGTGCTCAGTGCTCAAGGTGCTGGGTGCTCAGTACTCAGGGTGCTCATTGCTCAGGGTGCTGTGTGCTCAGTACTCAGGGTGCTGGGTGCTCAGTGCTCAGGGTGCTCGGTGCTCGGGGCGCTGGGTGCTCAGTCCTCGGGGTGCTCAGAGCTCAGTACTCAGGGTGCTGGGTGCTCAGTGCTCGGGGTTCTCGGTGCTCAGTACTCAGGGTGCTGGGTGCTCAGTGCTCGTTGTGCTCGGTGCTCAGTACTTTGGGTGCTCACTACTCAGGGTGGTGGGTGCTCAGTGCTCAGGGTGGTGCGTGCTCAGTGCTCAGGGTGCTGGGTGCTCAGTGCTCAGGGTGCTGGGTGCTCAGTGCTCAGGGTGCTGGGTGCTCAGTGCTCGGGGTGCTGGGTGCTCAGTGCTCAGGGTGCTGGGTGCTCAGTACTCAGGGTGCTGGGTGTTCAGTACTCGGGGTGCTGGGTTCTCAGTACTCAGGGTGCTGGGTGCTCAGTACACGGGGTGCTGGGTTCTCAGTACACAGGTTGCTGGGTGCTCAGTACTCAGGGTGCTGGGTGCTCAGTACTCGGGTGCTGGGTGCTCAGTGCTCAGGGTGCTGGGTGCTCAGTGCTCGGGGTGCTGGGTGCTCAGGGCTCAGTACTCAGGGTGCTGGGTGCTCAGTGCTCGGGGTGCTGGGTGCTGAGTGCTCAGTACTCAGGGTGCTGGGTGCTCAGGGCTCAGGGTGCTGGGTCCTCAGTGCTCAGGGTGCTGGGTGCTCAGTGCTCGGGGTGCTGGGTGCTCAGTGCTCAGTACTCAGGGTGCTGGGTGCTCAGTGCTCAGGGTGCTGGGTGCTCAGTGCTCGGGGTGCTGGGTGCTCAGTGCTCAGGGTGCTGGGTGCTCAGTACTCCGGGTGCTGGGTGCTGAGTGCTCAGTACTCAGGGTGCTGGGTGCTCAGTGCTCGGGGTGCTGGGTGCTCAGTGCTCAGGGTGCTGGGTGCTCAGTACTCAGGGTGCTGGGTGTTCAGTACTCGGGGTGCTGGGTTCTCAGTACTCTTGGTGCTGGGTGCTCAGTACTCGGGGTGCTGGGTGCTCAGTGCTCAGGGTGCTGGGTGCTCAGTGCTCGGGGTGCTGGGTGCTCAGTGCTCAGTACTCAGGGTGCTGGGTGCACAGTGCTCAGGGTGCTGGGTGCTCAGTGCTCGGGGTGCTGGGTGCGCAGTACTCAGGGTGCTGGGTGCTCAGTACTCCGGGTGCTGGGTGCTCAGTTCTCGGGGTGCTCAGTGCTCAGTACTCAGTGCTCAGGGTGCTCAGTGCTCAGTGCTCAGGGTGCTGGGTGTTCAGTACTCAGGGTGCTGGGTGCTCAGTACTCGGGGTGCTCGGTGCTCAGTGCTCAGGGTGCTGGGTGCTCAGTGCTCAGGGTGCTCGGTGCTCCGGGCGCTGGGTGCTCAGTGCTCAGGGTGCTCGGAGCTCAGTACTCAGCGTGCTGGGTGCTCAGTGCTCGGGGTGCTCGGTGCTCAGTACTCAGGGTGCTGGATGCTCAGTGCTCGGGGTGCTGGGTGCTCAGTGCTCAGTACTCAGGGTGCTGGGTGCTCAGTGCTCAGGGTGCTGTGTGCTCAGTGCTCAGGGTGCTGGGTGCTCAGTGCTCAGGGTGCTGGGTAATCAGTGCTCAGGGTGCTGGGTGCTCAGTACTCAGGGTGCTGGGTGCTCAGTACTCAGGGTGCTGGGTGCTCAGTGCTCGGGGTGCTATGTGCTCAGTGGTCGCGGTGCTGGGTGCTCAGTGCTCGGGGTGCTCGGTGCTCAGTACTCAGGGTGCTGGGTGCTCAGTGCTCGAGGTGCTCAGTACTCAGGGTGCTGTGTGTTCAGTGCTCAGGGTGCTGGGTGCTCAGTACTCAGGGTGCTCGGTGCTTAGTACTCAGGGTGCTGGGTGCTCAGTACTCCGGGTGCTGGGTGCTCAGTGCTCGGGGTGCTCGGTGCTCAGTGCTCAAGGTGCTGGGTGCTCAGTACTCAGGGTGCTCATTGCTCAGGGTGCTGGGTGCTAAGTGCTCAGGGTGCTCGGTGCTCGGGGCGCTGGGTGCTCAGTGCTCGGGGTGCTCGGAGCTCAGTACTCAGGGTGCTGGGTGCTCAGTACTCGGGGTGCTCGGTGCTCAGTACTCAGGGTGCTGGGTGCTCAGTGCTCGGGGTGCTCGGTGCTCAGTACGTTGGGTGCTCACTACTCAGGGTGCTGGGTGCTCAGTGCTCAGGGTGCTGGGTGCTCAGTACTCAGGGTGCTGGGTGCTCAGTGCTCGGGGTGCTGGGTGCTCAGTGCTCAGGGTGCTGGGTGCTCAGTACTCAGGGTGCTCGGTGCTTAGTACTCAGGGTGCTCAGTGCTCGGGGTGCTGGGTGCTAAGTGCTCGGGGTGCTAGGTGCTCAGTACTCAGAGTGCTGGGTGCTCAGTACTCAGGGTACTGGGTGCTCAGTACTCGGGTGCTGGGTGCTCAGTGCTCAGGGTTCTGGGTGCTCAGTGCTCGGGGTGCTGGGTGCTCAGTGCTCAGTACTCAGGGTGCTGGGTGCTCAGTGCTCGGGGTGCTGGGTGCTCAGTGCTCAGTACTCAGGGTGCTGGGTGCTCAGTGCTCAGGGTGCTGGGTGCTCAGTGCTCAGGGTGCTGGGTGCTCAGTGCTCAGGGTGCTGGGTACTCAGTGCTCAGGGTGCTGGGTTCTCAGTACTCAGGGTGCTCAGTGCTCAGTACTCGGGGTGCTGGGTGCTCAGTGCTCAGGGTGCTCAGTGCTCAGTACTCGTTGTGCTGTGTGCTCAGTGCTCCGGGTGCTCAGTGCTCAGTGCTCGGGGTGCTGGGTGGTCAGTGCTCGGGGCGCTGTGGGCTCAGTGCTCAGTGTGCTGGGTGCTCAGTACTCGGGGTGCTGGGTGCTCAGTGCTCAGGGTGCTCAGTGCTCAGTACTCAGTGCTCAGGTTGCTCAGTGCTCAGTGCTCAGGGTGCTGGGTGTTCAGTACTCAGGGTGCTGGGTGCTCAGTACTCAGGGTGCTGGGTGCTCAGTACTCAGGGTGCTGGGTGCTCAGTGCTCGGGGTCCTCAGTACTCAGGGTGCTGTGTGTTCAGTGCTCAGGGTACTGGGTGCTCAGTACTCAGGGTGCTCGGTGCTTAGTACTCAGGGTGCTGGGTGCTCAGTACTCCGGGTGCTGGGTGCTCAGTGCTCGGGGTGCTCGGAGCTCAGTACTCAGGGTGCTGGGTGCTCAGTGCTCAGGGTGCTCGGTGCTCAGTACTCAGGGTGCTGGGTGCTCAGTGCTCGGGGTGCTCGGTGCTCAGTACGTTGGGTGCTCACTACTCAGAGTGCTGGGTGCTCAGTGCTCAGGGTGCTGGGTGCTCGGTGCTCAGGGTGCTGGGTGCTCAGTACTCAGGGTGCTGGGTGCTCAGTGCTCGGGGTGCTGGGTGCTCAGTACTCAGGGTGCTGGGTGCTCAGTACTCAGGGTCCTGGGTGCTCAGTACTCGGGTGCTGGGTGCTCAGTGCTCAGGTTGCTGGGTGCTCAGTGCTCGGGGTGCTGGGTGCTCAGTGCTCAGTACTCTGGGTGCTGGGTGTTCAGTGCTTGGGGTGCTGGGTGCTCAGTGCTCAGTGCTCAGGGTGCTGGGTGCTCAGTTCACAGGGTGCTCAGTGCTCAGTACTCGGGGTGCTGGGTGCTCAGTGCTCAGGGTGCTCAGTGCTCAGTACCCGGGGTGCTGTGTGCTCAGTGCTCAGGGTGCTCAGTGCTCAGTGCTCGGGGTGCCGGGTGATCAGTGCTCGGGGCGCTGGGTGCTCAGTGCTCGGGGTGCTGGGTGCTCAGTACTCGGGTTGCTGGGTGCTCAGTGCTCAGGGTGCTCAGTGCTCAGTACTCAGTGCTCAGGGTGCTCAGTGCTCAGTGCTCAGGGTGCTGGGTGTTCAGTACTCAGGGTGCTGGATGCTCAGTACTCAGGGTGCTGGGTGCTCAGTGCTCAGGGTGCTGGGTGCTCAGTGCTCGGGGTGCTCAGTACTAAGGGTGCTGAGTGTTCAGTGCTCGGGGTACTGGGTGCTCAGTACTCAGGGTGATCGGTGCTTAGTACTCAGGGTGCTGGGTGCTCAGTACTCCGGGTGCTGGGTGCTCAGTGCTCGGGGTGCTCGGAGCTCAGTACTCAGGGTGATGGGTGCTCAGTTCTCGGGGTGATCGGTGCTCAGTACTCAGAGTGATGGTTGCTCAGTGCTCGGGGTGCTCGGTGCTCAGGACGTTGGGTGCTCACTACTCTGTGTGCTGGGTGCTCAGTGCTCAGTGTGCTGGGTGCTCAGTGCTCAGGGTGCTTGGTGCTCAGTATTCAGGGTGCTGGGTGCTCAGTGCTCGGGGTGCTTGGTGCTCAGTGCGCAGGGTGCTGGGTGCTCAGTACTCAGGGTGCTGGGTGCTCAGTACTCGGGGTGCTGGGCGCTCAGTACTCAGGGTGCTGGGTGCTCAGTACTCAGGGTGCTGGGTGCTCAGTACTCGGGTGCTGGGTGCTCAGTGCTCAGGGTGCTGGGTGCTCAGTGATCGGGGTGCTGGGTGCTCAGTGCTCACTACTCAGGGTGCTGGGTGCTCAGTGCTCCTTGTGCTGGGTGCTCAGTGCTCAGTACTCAGGGTGCTGGGTGCTCAGTGCTCAGGGCGCTGTGTGCTCAGTGCTCAGGGTGCTGGGTGCTCAGTGCTCAGGGTGCAGGGTACTCAGTGCTCAGGGTGCTGGGTGCTCAGTACTCAGGGTGCTCTGTGCTCATTACTCAGGGTGCTGGGTGCTCAGTGCTCGGGGTGCTCGGTGCTCAGTACTCAGGGTGCTGGGTGCTCAGTGCTCGAGGTGCTCAGTACTCAGGGTGCTGTGTGTTCAGTGCTCAGGGTGCTGGGTGCTCAGTACTCAGGGTGCTCGGTGCTTAGTACTCAGGGTGCTGGGTGCTCAGTACTCTGGGTGCTGGGTGCTCAGTGCTCGGGGTGCTGGGTGCTCAGTGCTCAGTACTCAGGGTGCTGGGTGTTCAGTGCTCGTGGTGCTGGGTGCTCAGTGCTCAGTACTCAGGGTGCTGGGTGCTCAGTGCTCAGGGTGCTGGGTCCTCAGTGCTCAGGGTGCTGGGTGCTCAGTTCTCAGGGTGCTCAGTGCTCAGTACTCGGGGTGCTGGGTGCTCAGTGCTCAGGGTGCTCAGTGCTCAGTACCCGGTGTGCTGTGTGCTCAGTGCTCAGGGTGCTCAGTGCTCGGGGTGCCGGGTGCTCAGTGCTCGGGGCGCTGGGTGCTCAGTCCTCGGGGTGCTCAGAGCTCAGTACTCAGGGTGCTGGGTGCTCAGTGCTCGGGGTTCTCGGTGCTCAGTACTCAGGGTGCTGGGTGCTCAGTGCTCGTTGTGCTCGGTGCTCAGTACTTTGGGTGCTCACTACTCAGGGTGGTGGGTGCTCAGTGCTCAGGGTGGTGGGTGCTCAGTGCTCAGGGTGCTGGGTGCTCAGTGCTCAGGGTGCTGGGTGCTCAGTACTCAAGGTGCTGTGTGCTCAGTGCTCGGGGTGCTGGGTGCTCAGTGCTCAGGGTGCTGGGTGCTCAGTACTCAGGGTGCTGGGTGTTCAGTACTCGGGGTGCTGGGTTCTCAGTACTCATGGTGCTGGGTGCTCAGTACACGGGGTGCTGGCTTCTCAGTACACAGGTTGCTGGGTGCTCAGTACTCAGGGTGCTGGGTGCTCAGTACTCGGGTGCTGGGTGCTCAGTGCTCAGGGTGCTGGGTGCTCAGTGCTCGGGGTGCTGGGTGCTCAGGGCTCAGTACTCAGGGTGCTGGGTGCTCAGTGCTCGGGGTGCTGGGTGCTGAGTGCTCAGTACTCAGGGTGCTGGGTGCTCAGGGCTCAGGGTGCTGGGTCCTCAGTGCTCAGGGTGCTGGGTGCTCAGTGCTCGGGGTGCTGGGTGCTCGGTGCTCAGTGTTCAAGGTGCTGGGTGCTCAGTACTCAGGGTGCTCATTGCTCAGGTTGCTGGGTGCTCAGTGCTCAGGGTGCTCCGTGCTCGGGGCGCTGGGTGCTCAGTGCTCACGGTGCTCGGAGCTCAGTACTCAGGGTGCTGGGTGCTCAGTGCTCGGGGTGCTTGGTGCTCAGTACTCAGGGTGCTGGGTGCTCAGTGCTCGGGGTGCTCGGTGCTCAGTACGTTGGGTGCTCACAACTCAGGGTGCTGGGTGCTCAGTGCTCAGGGTGCTGGGTGCTCAGTACTCCGGGTGCTGGGTGCTCAGTGCTCGGGGTGCTCGGAGCTCAGTACTCAGGGTGCTGGGTGCTCAGTTCTCGGTGTGGTCGGTGCTCAGTACTCAGGGTGCTGGGTGCTCAGTGCTCGGGGTGCTCGGTGCTCAGTACGTTGGGTGCTCACTACTCAGGGTGCTGGGTGCTCAGTGCTCAGTGTGCTGGGTGCTCAGTGCTCAGGGTGCTGGGTGCTCAGTGCTCAGGGTGCTGGGTGCTCAGTACTCAGGGTGCTGGGTGCTCAGTGCTCAGGGTGCTGGGTGCTCAGTGCTCAGGGTGCTGGGTGCTCAGTACTGAGGGTGCTGGGTGCTCAGTACTCGGGGTGCTGGGCGCTCAGTACTTAGGGTGCTGGGTGCTCAGTACTCAGGGTGCTGGGTGCTCAGTGCTCGGGGTGCTGGGTGCTCAGTGCTCAGTACTCAGGGTGCTGGGTGCTCAGTGCTCAGGGTGCTGGGTGCTCAGTTCTCAGTACTCAGGGTGCTGGGTGCTCAGTGCTCAGGGTGCTGGGTGCTCAGTGCTCAGGGTGCTGGGTGCTCAGTGCTCAGGGTGCTGGGTACTCAGTCCTCAGGGTGCTGGGTGCTCAATACTCAGGGTGCTGGGTGCTCAGTACTCAGGTTGCTGGGTGCTCAGTGCTCGGGGTGCTGGGTGCTCAGTGCTCGCGGTGCTGGGTGCTCAGTGCTCGGGGTGCTCGGTGCTCAGTACTCAGGGTGTTCGGTGCTCAGTGCTCGAGCTGCTCAGTACTAAGGGTGCTGTGTGTTCAGTGCTCAGGGTGCTGGGTGCTCAGTACTCAGGGTGCTCGGTGCTTAGTACTCAGGGTGCTTGGTGCTCAGTACTCCGGGTGCTGGGTGCTCAGTGCTCGGGGTGCTCGGTGCTCAGTGCTCAAGGTGCTGGGTGCTCAGTACTCAGGGTGCTCATTGCTCAGGGTGCTGTGTGCTCAGTACTCAGGGTGCTGGGTGCTCAGTGCTCAGGGTGCTCGGTGCTCGGGGCGCTGGGTGCTCAGTCCTCGGGGTGCTCGGAGCTCAGTACTCAGGGTGCTGGGTGCTCAGTGCTCGGGGTTCTCGGTGCTCAGTACTCAGGGTGCTGGGTGCTCAGTGCTCGTTGTGCTCGGTGCTCAGTACTTTGGGTGCTCACTACTCAGGGTGGTGGGTGCTCAGTGCTCAGGGTGGTGCGTGCTCAGTGCTCAGGGTGCTGGGTGCTCAGTGCTCAGGGTGCTGGGTGCTCAGTGCTCAGGGTGCTGGGTGCTCAGTGCTCGGGGTGCTGGGTGCTCAGTGCTCAGGGTGCTGGGTGCTCAGTACTCAGGGTGCTGGGTGTTCAGTACTCGGGGTGCTGGGTTCTCAGTACTCAGGGTGCTGTGTGCTCAGTACACGGGGTGCTGGGTTCTCAGTACACAGGTTGCTGGGTGCTCAGTACTCAGGGTGCTGGGTGCTCAGTACTCGGGTGCTGGGTGCTCAGTGCTCAGGGTGCTGGGTGCTCAGTGCTCGGGGTGCTGGGTGCTCAGGGCTCAGTACTCAGGGTGCTGGGTGCTCAGTGCTCGGGGTGCTGGGTGCTGAGTGCTCAGTACTCAGGGTGCTGGGTGCTCAGGGCTCAGGGTGCTGGGTGCTCAGTGCTCAGGGTGCTGGGTGCTCAGTGCTCGGGGTGCTGGGTGCTCAGTGCTCAGTACTCAGGGTGCTGGGTGCTCAGTGCTCAGGGTGCTGGGTGCTCAGTGCTCGGGGTGCTGGGTGCTCAGTGCTCAGGGTGCTGGGTGCTCAGTAATCCGGGTGCTGGGTGCTGAGTGCTCAGTACTCAGGGTGCTGGGTGCTCAGTGCTCGGGGTGCTGGGTGCTCAGTGCTCAGGGTGCTGGGTGCTCAGTACTCAGGGTGCTGGGTGTTCAGTACTCGGGGTGCTGGGTTCTCAGTACTCTTGGTGCTGGGTGCTCAGTACTCGGGGTGCTGGGTGCTCAGTGCTCAGGGTGCTGGGTGCTCAGTGCTCGGGGTGCTGGGTGCTCAGTGCTCAGTACTCAGGGTGCTGGGTGCTCAGTGCTCAGGGTGCTGGGTGCTCAGTGCTCGGGGTGCTGGGTGCTCAGTACTCAGGGTGCTGGGTGCTCAGTACTCCGGGTGCTGGGTGCTCAGTTCTCGGGGTGCTCGGTGCTCAGTACTCAGTGCTCAGGGTGCTCAGTGCTCAGTGCTCAGGGTGCTGGGTGTTCAGTACTCAGGGTGCTGGGTGCTCAGTACTCGGGGTGCTCGGTGCTCAGTGCTCAGGGTGCTGGGTGCTCAGTGCTCAGGGTGCTCGGTGCTCCGGGCGCTGGGTGCTCAGTGCTCGGGGTGCTCGGAGCTCAGTACTCAGGGTGCTGGGTGCTCAGTGCTCGGGGTGCTCGGTGCTCAGTACTCAGGGTGCTGGATGCTCAGTGCTCGGGGTGCTGGGTGCTCAGTGCTCAGTACTCAGGGTGCTGGGTGCTCAGTGCTCAGGGTGCTGTGTGCTCAGTGCTCAGGGTGCTGGGTGCTCAGTGCTCAGGGTGCTGGGTAATCAGTGCTCAGGGTGCTGGGTGCTCAGTACTCAGGGTGCTGGGTGCTCAGTACTCAGGGTGCTGGGTGCTCAGTGCTCGGGGTGCTATGTGCTCAGTGGTCGCGGTGCTGGATGCTCAGTGCTCGGGGTGCTCGGTGCTCAGTACTCAGGGTGCTGGGTGCTCAGTGCTCGAGGTGCTCAGTACTCAGGGTGCTGTGTGTTCAGTGCTCAGGGTGCTGGGTGCTCAGTACTCAGGGTGCTCGGTGCTTAGTACTCAGGGTGCTGGGTGCTCAGTACTCCGGGTGCTGGGTGCTCAGTGCTCGGGGTGCTCGGTGCTCAGTGCTCAAGGTGCTGGGTGCTCAGTACTCAGGGTGCTCATTGCTCAGGGTGCTGGGTGCTAAGTGCTCAGGGTGCTCGGTGCTTGGGGCGCTGGGTGCTCAGTGCTCGGGGTGCTCGGAGCTCAGTACTCAGGGTGCTGGGTGCTCAGTACTCGGGGTGCTCGGTGCTCAGTACTCAGGGTGCTGGGTGCTCAGTGCTCGGGGTGCTCGGTGCTCAGTACGTTGGGTGCTCACTACTCAGGGTGCTGGGTGCTCAGTGCTCAGGGTGCTGGGTGCACAGTACTCAGGGTGCTGGGTGCTCAGTGCTCGGGGTGCTGGGTGCTCAGTGCTCAGGGTGCTGGGTGCTCAGTACTCAGGGTGCTCGGTGCTTAGTACTCAGGGTGCTCAGTGCTCGGGGTGCTGGGTGCTAAGTGCTCGGGGTGCTAGGTGCTCAGTACTCAGAGTGCTGGGTGCTCAGTACTCAGGGTACTGGGTGCTCAGTACTCGGGTGCTGGGTGCTCAGTGCTCAGGGTTCTGGGTGCTCAGTGCTCGGGGTGCTGGGTGCTCAGTACTCAGGGTGCTGGGTGCTCAGTGCTCGGGGTGCTGGGTGCTCAGTGCTCAGTACTCAGGGTGCTGGGTGCTCAGTGCTCAGGGTGCTGGGTGCTCAGTGCTCAGGGTGCTGGGTGCTCAGTGCTCAGGGTGCTGGGTACTCAGTGCTCAGGGTGCTGGGTTCTCAGTACTCAGGGTGCTCAGTGCTCAGTACTCGGGGTGCTGGGTGCTCAGTGCTCAGGGTGCTCAGTGCTCAGTACTCGTTGTGCTGTGTGCTCAGTGCTCCGGGTGCTCAGTGCTCAGTGCTCGGGGTGCTGGGTGGTCAGTGCTCGGGGCGCTGTGGGCTCAGTGCTCAGTGTGCTGGGTGCTCAGTACTCGGGGTGCTGGGTGCTCAGTGCTCAGGGTGCTCAGTGCTCAGTACTCAGTGCTCAGGTTGCTCAGTGCTCAGTGCTCAGGGTGCTGGGTGTTCAGTACTCAGGGTGCTGGGTGCTCAGTACTCAGGGTGCTGGGTGCTCAGTACTCAGGGTGCTGGGTGCTCAGTGCTCGGGGTCCTCAGTACTCAGGGTGCTGTGTGTTCAGTGCTCAGGGTACTGGGTGCTCAGTACTCAGGGTGCTCGGTGCTTAGTACTCAGGGTGCTGGGTGCTCAGTACTCCGGGTGCTGGGTGCTCAGTGCTCGGGGTGCTCGGAGCTCAGTACTCAGGGTGCTGGGTGCTCAGTGCTCAGGGTGATTGGTGCTCAGTACTCAGGGTGCTGGGTGCTCAGTGCTCGGGGTGCTCGGTGCTCAGTACGTTGGGTGCTCACTTCTCAGGGTCCTGGGTGCTCAGTGCTCAGTGTGCTGGGTGCTCAGTGCTCAGGGTGCTGGGTGCTCAGTGCTCAGGGTGCTGGGTGCTCAGTACTCAGGGTGCTGGGTGCTCAGTGCTCAGCGTGCTGTGTGCTCAGTACTCAGGGTGCTGGGTGCTCAGTACTTGGGGTGCTGGGTGCTCAGTACTCAGGGTGCTGGGTGCTCAGTGCTCAGCGTGCTGGGTGCTCAGTACTCAGGGTGCTGGGTGCTCAGTGCTCAGGGTGCTGGGTACTCAGTGCTCAGGGTGCTGGGTGCTCAGTGCTCGGGGTGCTCGGAGCTCAGTACTCAGGGTGCTGGGTGCTCAGTGCTCAGGGTGATTGTTGCTCAGTACTCAGGGTGCTGGGTGCTCAGTGCTCGGGGTGCTCGGTGCTCAGTACGTTGGGTGCTCACTACTCAGGGTCCTGGGTGCTCAGTGCTCAGTGTGCTGGGTGCTCAGTGCTCAGGGTGCTGGGTGCTCAGTACTCAGGGTGCTGGGTGCTCAGTACTCAGGGTGCTGGGTGCTCAGTGCTCAGCGTGCTGGGTGCTCAGTACTCAGGGTGCTGGGTGGTCAGTACTTGGGGTGCTGGGTGCTCAGTACTCAGGGTGCTGGGTGCTCAGTACTCAGGGTGCTGGGTGCTCAGTACTCGGGTGCTGGGTGCTCAGTGCTCAGGGTGCTGGGTGCTCAGTGCTCGGGGTGCTGGGTGCTCAGTGCTCAGTACTCAGGGTGCTGGGTGCTCAGTGCTCGGGGTGCTGGGTGCTCAGTGCTCAGTACTCAGGGTGCTGGGTGCTCAGTGCTCAGGGTGCTGGGTGCTCAGTTCTCAGGGTGCTGGGTGCTCTGTGCTCAGGGTGCTGGGTACTCAGTGCTCAGGGTGCTGGGTTCTCAGTACTCAGGGTGCTCAGTGCTCAGTTCTCAGGGTGCTGGGTGCTCAGTACTCAGGGTGCTCGGTGCTTAGTACTCAGGGTGCTCAGTGCTCGGGGTGCTGGGTGCTAAGTGCTCGGGGTGCTAAGTGCTCAGTACTCAGAGTGCTGGGTGCTCAGTACTCAGGGTACTGGGTGCTCAGTACTCGGGTGCTGGGTGCTCAGTGCTCAGGGTTCTGGGTGCTCAGTGCTCGGGGTGCTGGGTGCTCAGTGCTCAGTACTCAGGGTGCTGGGTGCTCAGTGCTCGGGGTGCTGGGTGCTCAGTGCTCAGTACTCAGGGTGCTGGGTGCTCAGTGCTCAGGGTGCTGGGTGCTCAGTGCTCAGGGTGCTGGGTGCTCAGTGCTCAGGGTGCTGGGTACTCAGTGCTCAGGGTGCTGGGTTCTCAGTACTCAGGGTGCTCAGTGCTCAGTACTCGGGGTGCTGGGTGCTCAGTGCTCAGGGTGCTCAGTGCTCAGTACTCGTTGTGCTGTGTGCTCAGTGCTCCGGGTGCTCAGTGCTCAGTGCTCGGGGTGCTGGGTGGTCAGTGCTCGGGGCGCTGTGGGCTCAGTGCTCAGTGTGCTGGGTGCTCAGTACTCGGGGTGCTGGGTGCTCAGTGCTCAGGGTGCTCAGTGCTCAGTACTCAGTGCTCAGGTTGCTCAGTGCTCAGTGCTCAGGGTGCTGGTTGTTCAGTACTCAGGGTGCTGGGTGCTCAGTACTCAGGGTGCTGGGTGCTCAGTGCTCGGGGTTCTCGGTGCTCAGTACTCAGGGTGCTGGGTGCTCAGTGCTCGTTGTGCTCGGTGCTCAGTACTTTGGGTGCTCACTACTCAGGGTGGTGGGTGCTCAGTGCTCAGGGTGGTGGGTGCTCAGTGCTCAGGGTGCTGGGTGCTCAGTGCTCAGGGTGCTGGGTGCTCAGTACTCAAGGTGCTGTGTGCTCAGTGCTCGGGGTGCTGGGTGCTCAGTGCTCAGGGTGCTGGGTGCTCAGTACTCAGGGTGCTGGGTGTTCAGTACTCGGGGTGCTGGGTTCTCAGTACTCATGGTGCTGGGTGCTCAGTACACGGGGTGCTGGCTTCTCAGTACACAGGTTGCTGGGTGCTCAGTACTCAGGGTGCTGGGTGCTCAGTACTCGGGTGCTGGGTGCTCAGTGCTCAGGGTGCTGGGTGCTCAGTGCTCGGGGTGCTGGGTGCTCAGGGCTCAGTACTCAGGGTGCTGGGTGCTCAGTGCTCGGGGTGCTGGGTGCTGAGTGCTCAGTACTCAGGGTGCTGGGTGCTCAGGGCTCAGGGTGCTGGGTCCTCAGTGCTCAGGGTGCTGGGTGCTCAGTGCTCGGGGTGCTGGGTGCTCGGTGCTCAGTGTTCAAGGTGCTGGGTGCTCAGTACTCAGGGTGCTCATTGCTCAGGTTGCTGGGTGCTCAGTGCTCAGGGTGCTCCGTGCTCGGGGCGCTGGGTGCTCAGTGCTCACGGTGCTCGGAGCTCAGTACTCAGGGTGCTGGGTGCTCAGTGCTCGGGGTGCTCGGTGCTCAGTACTCAGGGTGCTGGGTGCTCAGTGCTCGGGGTGCTCGGTGCTCAGTACGTTGGGTGCTCACAACTCAGGGTGCTGGGTGCTCAGTGCTCAGGGTGCTGGGTGCTCAGTACTCCGGGTGCTGGGTGCTCAGTGCTCGGGGTGCTCGGAGCTCAGTACTCAGGGTGCTGGGTGCTCAGTTCTCGGGGTGGTCGGTGCTCAGTACTCAGGGTGCTGGGTGCTCAGTGCTCGGGGTGCTCGGTGCTCAGTACGTTGGGTGCTCACTACTCAGGGTGCTGGGTGCTCAGGGCTCAGTGTGCTGGGTGCTCAGTGCTCAGGGTGCTGGGTGCTCAGTGCTCAGGGTGCTGGGTGCTCAGTACTCAGGGTGCTGGGTGCTCAGTGCTCAGGGTGCTGGGTGCTCAGTGCTCAGGGTGCTGGGTGCTCAGTACTGAGGGTGCTGGGTGCTCAGTACTCGGGGTGCTGGGCGCTCAGTACTTAGGGTGCTGGGTGCTCAGTACTCAGGGTGCTGGGTGCTCAGTACTCGGGTGCTGGGTGCTCAGTGCTCAGGGTGCTGGGTGCTCAGTGCTCGGGGTGCTGGGTGCTCAGTGCTCAGTACTCAGGGTGCTGGGTGCTCAGTGCTCAGGGTGCTGGGTGCTCAGTTCTCAGTACTCAGGGTGCTGGGTGCTCAGTGCTCAGGGTGCTGGGTGCTCAGTGCTCAGGGTGCTGGGTGCTCAGTGCTCAGGGTGCTGGGTACTCAGTGCTCAGGGTGCTGGGTGCTCAATACTCAGGGTGCTGGGTGCTCAGTACTCAGGTTGCTGGGTGCTCAGTGCTCGGGGTGCTGGGTGCTCAGTGCTCGCGGTGCTGGGTGCTCAGTGCTCGGGGTGCTCGGTGCTCAGTACTCAGGGTGTTGGGTGCTCAGTGCTCGAGGTGCTCAGTACTAAGGGTGCTGTGTGTTCAGTGCTCAGGGTGCTGGGTGCTCAGTACTCAGGGTGCTCGGTGCTTAGTACTCAGGGTGCTTGGTGCTCAGTACTCCGGGTGCTGGGTGCTCAGTGCTCGGGGTGCTCGGTGCTCAGTGCTCAAGGTGCTGGGTGCTCAGTACTCAGGGTGCTCATTGCTCAGGGTGCTGTGTGCTCAGTACTCAGGGTGCTGGGTGCTCAGTGCTCAGGGTGCTCGGTGCTCGGGGCGCTGGGTGCTCAGTCCTCGGGGTGCTCGGAGCTCAGTACTCAGGGTGCTGGGTGCTCAGTGCTCGGGGTTCTCGGTGCTCAGTACTCAGGGTGCTGGGTGCTCAGTGCTCGTTGTGCTCGGTGCTCAGTACTTTGGGTGCTCACTACTCAGGGTGGTGGGTGCTCAGTGCTCAGGGTGGTGCGTGCTCAGTGCTCAGGGTGCTGGGTGCTCAGTGCTCAGGGTGCTGGGTGCTCAGTGCTCAGGGTGCTGGGTGCTCAGTGCTCGGGGTGCTGGGTGCTCAGTGCTCAGGGTGCTGGGTGCTCAGTACTCAGGGTGCTGGGTGTTCAGTACTCGGGGTGCTGGGTTCTCAGTACTCAGGGTGCTGTGTGCTCAGTACACGGGGTGCTGGGTTCTCAGTACACAGGTTGCTGGGTGCTCAGTACTCAGGGTGCTGGGTGCTCAGTACTCGGGTGCTGGGTGCTCAGTGCTCAGGGTGCTGGGTGCTCAGTGCTCGGGGTGCTGGGTGCTCAGGGCTCAGTACTCAGGGTGCTGGGTGCTCAGTGCTCGGGGTGCTGGGTGCTGAGTGCTCAGTACTCAGGGTGCTGGGTGCTCAGGGCTCAGGGTGCTGGGTGCTCAGTGCTCAGGGTGCTGGGTGCTCAGTGCTCGGGGTGCTGGGTGCTCAGTGCTCAGTACTCAGGGTGCTGGGTGCTCAGTGCTCAGGGTGCTGGGTGCTCAGTGCTCGGGGTGCTGGGTGCTCAGTGCTCAGGGTGCTGGGTGCTCAGTAATCCGGGTGCTGGGTGCTGAGTGCTCAGTACTCAGGGTGCTGGGTGCTCAGTGCTCGGGGTGCTGGGTGCTCAGTGCTCAGGGTGCTGGGTGCTCAGTACTCAGGGTGCTGGGTGTTCAGTACTCGGGGTGCTGGGTTCTCAGTACTCTTGGTGCTGGGTGCTCAGTACTCGGGGTGCTGGGTGCTCAGTGCTCAGGGTGCTGGGTGCTCAGTGCTCGGGGTGCTGGGTGCTCAGTGCTCAGTACTCAGGGTGCTGGGTGCTCAGTGCTCAGGGTGCTGGGTGCTCAGTGCTCGGGGTGCTGGGTGCTCAGTACTCAGGGTGCTGGGTGCTCAGTACTCCGGGTGCTGGGTGCTCAGTTCTCGGGGTGCTCGGTGCTCAGTACTCAGTGCTCAGGGTGCTCAGTGCTCAGTGCTCAGGGTGCTGGGTGTTCAGTACTCAGGGTGCTGGGTGCTCAGTACTCGGGGTGCTCGGTGCTCAGTGCTCAGGGTGCTGGGTGCTCAGTGCTCAGGGTGCTCGGTGCTCCGGGCGCTGGGTGCTCAGTGCTCGGGGTGCTCGGAGCTCAGTACTCAGGGTGCAGGGTGCTCAGTGCTCGGGGTGCTCGGTGCTCAGTACTCAGGGTGCTGGATGCTCAGTGCTCGGGGTGCTGGGTGCTCAGTGCTCAGTACTCAGGGTGCTGGGTGCTCAGTGCTCAGGGTGCTGTGTGCTCAGTGCTCAGGGTGCTGGGTGCTCAGTGCTCAGGGTGCTGGGTAATCAGTGCTCAGGGTGCTGGGTGCTCAGTACTCAGGGTGCTGGGTGCTCAGTACTCAGGGTGCTGGGTGCTCAGTGCTCGGGGTGCTATGTGCTCAGTGGTCGCGGTGCTGGATGCTCAGTGCTCGGGGTGCTCGGTGCTCAGTACTCAGGGTGCTGGGTGCTCAGTGCTCGAGGTGCTCAGTACTCAGGGTGCTGTGTGTTCAGTGCTCAGGGTGCTGGGTGCTCAGTACTCAGGGTGCTCGGTGCTTAGTACTCAGGGTGCTGGGTGCTCAGTACTCCGGGTGCTGGGTGCTCAGTGCTCGGGGTGCTCGGTGCTCAGTGCTCAAGGTGCTGGGTGCTCAGTACTCAGGGTGCTCATTGCTCAGGGTGCTGGGTGCTAAGTGCTCAGGGTGCTCGGTGCTTGGGGCGCTGGGTGCTCAGTGCTCGGGGTGCTCGGAGCTCAGTACTCAGGGTGCTGGGTGCTCAGTACTCGGGGTGCTCGGTGCTCAGTACTCAGGGTGCTGGGTGCTCAGTGCTCGGGGTGCTCGGTGCTCAGTACGTTGGGTGCTCACTACTCAGGGTGCTGGGTGCTCAGTGCTCAGGGTGCTGGGTGCACAGTACTCAGGGTGCTGGGTGCTCAGTGCTCGGGGTGCTGGGTGCTCAGTGCTCAGGGTGCTGGGTGCTCAGTACTCAGGGTGCTCGGTGCTTAGTACTCAGGGTGCTCAGTGCTCGGGGTGCTGGGTGCTAAGTGCTCGGGGTGCTAGGTGCTCAGTACTCAGAGTGCTGGGTGCTCAGTACTCAGGGTACTGGGTGCTCAGTACTCATGTGCTGGGTGCTCAGTGCTCAGGGTTCTGGGTGCTCAGTGCTCGGGGTGCTGGGTGCTCAGTACTCAGGGTGCTGGGTGCTCAGTGCTCGGGGTGCTGGGTGCTCAGTGCTCAGTACTCAGGGTGCTGGGTGCTCAGTGCTCAGGGTGCTGGGTGCTCAGTGCTCAGGGTGCTGGGTGCTCAGTGCTCAGGGTGCTGGGTACTCAGTGCTCAGGGTGCTGGGTTCTCAGTACTCAGGGTGCTCAGTGCTCAGTACTCGGGGTGCTGGGTGCTCAGTGCTCAGGGTGCTCAGTGCTCAGTACTCGTTGTGCTGTGTGCTCAGTGCTCCGGGTGCTCAGTGCTCAGTGCTCGGGGTGCTGGGTGGTCAGTGCTCGGGGCGCTGTGGGCTCAGTGCTCAGTGTGCTGGGTGCTCAGTACTCGGGGTGCTGGGTGCTCAGTGCTCAGGGTGCTCAGTGCTCAGTACTCAGTGCTCAGGTTGCTCAGTGCTCAGTGCTCAGGGTGCTGGGTGTTCAGTACTCAGGGTGCTGGGTGCTCAGTACTCAGGGTGCTGGGTGCTCAGTACTCAGGGTGCTGGGTGCTCAGTGCTCGGGGTCCTCAGTACTCAGGGTGCTGTGTGTTCAGTGCTCAGGGTACTGGGTGCTCAGTACTCAGGGTGCTCGGTGCTTAGTACTCAGGGTGCTGGGTGCTCAGTACTCCGGGTGCTGGGTGCTCAGTGCTCGGGGTGCTCGGTGCTCAGTACGTTGGGTGCTCACTACTCAGGGTCCTGGGTGCTCAGTGCTCAGTGTGCTGGGTGCTCAGTGCTCAGGGTGCTGGGTGCTCAGTGCTCAGGGTGCTGGGTGCTCAGTACTCAGGGTGCTGGGTGCTCAGTGCTCAGCGTGCTGTGTGCTCAGTACTCAGGGTGCTGGGTGCTCAGTACTTGGGGTGCTGGGTGCTCAGTACTCAGGGTGCTGGGTGCTCAGTGCTCAGCGTGCTGGGTGCTCAGTACTCAGGGTGCTGGGTGCTCAGTGCTCAGGGTGCTGGGTACTCAGTGCTCAGGGTGCTGGGTGCTCAGTGCTCGGGGTGCTCGGAGCTCAGTACTCAGGGTGCTGGGTGCTCAGTGCTCAGGGTGATTGTTGCTCAGTACTCAGGGTGCTGGGTGCTCAGTGCTCGGGGTGCTCGGTGCTCAGTACGTTGGGTGCTCACTACTCAGGGTCCTGGGTGCTCAGTGCTCAGTGTGCTGGGTGCTCAGTACTCAGGGTGCTGGGTGCTCAGTACTCGGGTGCTGGGTGCTCAGTGCTCAGGGTGCTGGGTGCTCAGTGCTCGGGGTGCTGGGTGCTCAGTGCTCAGTACTCAGGGTGCTGGGTGCTCAGTGCTCGGGGTGCTGGGTGCTCAGTGCTCAGTACTCAGGGTGCTGGGTGCTCAGTGCTCAGGGTGCTGGGTGCTCAGTTCTCAGGGTGCTGGGTGCTCTGTGCTCAGGGTGCTGGGTACTCAGTGCTCAGGGTGCTGGGTTCTCAGTACTCAGGGTGCTCAGTGCTCAGTGCTCAGGGTGCTGGGTGCTCAGTACTCAGGGTGCTCGGTGCTTAGTACTCAGGGTGCTCAGTGCTCGGGGTGCTGGGTGCTAAGTGCTCGGGGTGCTAAGTGCTCAGTACTCAGAGTGCTGGGTGCTCAGTACTCAGGGTACTGGGTGCTCAGTACTCGGGTGCTGGGTGCTCAGTGCTCAGGGTTCTGGGTGCTCAGTGCTCGGGGTGCTGGGTGCTCAGTGCTCAGTACTCAGGGTGCTGGGTGCTCAGTGCTCGGGGTGCTGGGTGCTCAGTGCTCAGTACTCAGGGTGCTGGGTGCTCAGTGCTCAGGGTGCTGGGTGCTCAGTGCTCAGGGTGCTGGGTGCTCAGTACTCAGGGTGCTGGGTGCTCAGTACTCAGGGTGCTGGGTGCTCAGTGCTCGGGGTGCTATGTGCTCAGTGGTCGCGGTGCTGGATGCTCAGTGCTCGGGGTGCTCGGTGCTCAGTACTCAGGGTGCTGGGTGCTCAGTGCTCGAGGTGCTCAGTACTCAGGGTGCTGTGTGTTCAGTGCTCAGGGTGCTGGGTGCTCAGTACTCAGGGTGCTCGGTGCTTAGTACTCAGGGTGCTGGGTGCTCAGTACTCCGGGTGCTGGGTGCTCAGTGCTCGGGGTGCTCGGTGCTCAGTGCTCAAGGTGCTGGGTGCTCAGTACTCAGGGTGCTCATTGCTCAGGGTGCTGGGTGCTAAGTGCTCAGGGTGCTCGGTGCTTGGGGCGCTGGGTGCTCAGTGCTCGGGGTGCTCGGAGCTCAGTACTCAGGGTGCTGGGTGCTCAGTACTCGGGGTGCTCGGTGCTCAGTACTCAGGGTGCTGGGTGCTCAGTGCTCGGGGTGCTCGGTGCTCAGTACGTTGGGTGCTCACTACTCAGGGTGCTGGGTGCTCAGTGCTCAGGGTGCTGGGTGCACAGTACTCAGGGTGCTGGGTGCTCAGTGCTCGGGGTGCTGGGTGCTCAGTGCTCAGGGTGCTGGGTGCTCAGTACTCAGGGTGCTCGGTGCTTAGTACTCAGGGTGCTCAGTGCTCGGGGTGCTGGGTGCTAAGTGCTCGGGGTGCTAGGTGCTCAGTACTCAGAGTGCTGGGTGCTCAGTACTCAGGGTACTGGGTGCTCAGTACTCGGGTGCTGGGTGCTCAGTGCTCAGGGTTCTGGGTGCTCAGTGCTCGGGGTGCTGGGTGCTCAGTACTCAGGGTGCTGGGTGCTCAGTGCTCGGGGTGCTGGGTGCTCAGTGCTCAGTACTCAGGGTGCTGGGTGCTCAGTGCTCAGGGTGCTGGGTGCTCAGTGCTCAGGGTGCTGGGTGCTCAGTGCTCAGGGTGCTGGGTACTCAGTGCTCAGGGTGCTGGGTTCTCAGTACTCAGGGTGCTCAGTGCTCAGTACTCGGGGTGCTGGGTGCTCAGTGCTCAGGGTGCTCAGTGCTCAGTACTCGTTGTGCTGTGTGCTCAGTGCTCCGGGTGCTCAGTGCTCAGTGCTCGGGGTGCTGGGTGGTCAGTGCTCGGGGCGCTGTGGGCTCAGTGCTCAGTGTGCTGGGTGCTCAGTACTCGGGGTGCTGGGTGCTCAGTGCTCAGGGTGCTCAGTGCTCAGTACTCAGTGCTCAGGTTGCTCAGTGCTCAGTGCTCAGGGTGCTGGGTGTTCAGTACTCAGGGTGCTGGGTGCTCAGTACTCAGGGTGCTGGGTGCTCAGTACTCAGGGTGCTGGGTGCTCAGTGCTCGGGGTCCTCAGTACTCAGGGTGCTGTGTGTTCAGTGCTCAGGGTACTGGGTGCTCAGTACTCAGGGTGCTCGGTGCTTAGTACTCAGGGTGCTGGGTGCTCAGTACTCCGGGTGCTGGGTGCTCAGTGCTCGGGGTGCTCGGTGCTCAGTACGTTGGGTGCTCACTACTCAGGGTCCTGGGTGCTCAGTGCTCAGTGTGCTGGGTGCTCAGTGCTCAGGGTGCTGGGTGCTCAGTGCTCAGGGTGCTGGGTGCTCAGTACTCAGGGTGCTGGGTGCTCAGTGCTCAGCGTGCTGTGTGCTCAGTACTCAGGGTGCTGGGTGCTCAGTACTTGGGGTGCTGGGTGCTCAGTACTCAGGGTGCTGGGTGCTCAGTGCTCAGCGTGCTGGGTGCTCAGTACTCAGGGTGCTGGGTGCTCAGTGCTCAGGGTGCTGGGTACTCAGTGCTCAGGGTGCTGGGTGCTCAGTGCTCGGGGTGCTCGGAGCTCAGTACTCAGGGTGCTGGGTGCTCAGTGCTCAGGGTGATTGTTGCTCAGTACTCAGGGTGCTGGGTGCTCAGTGCTCGGGGTGCTCGGTGCTCAGTACGTTGGGTGCTCACTACTCAGGGTCCTGGGTGCTCAGTGCTCAGTGTGCTGGGTGCTCAGTACTCAGGGTGCTGGGTGCTCAGTACTCGGGTGCTGGGTGCTCAGTGCTCAGGGTGCTGGGTGCTCAGTGCTCGGGGTGCTGGGTGCTCAGTGCTCAGTACTCAGGGTGCTGGGTGCTCAGTGCTCGGGGTGCTGGGTGCTCAGTGCTCAGTACTCAGGGTGCTGGGTGCTCAGTGCTCAGGGTGCTGGGTGCTCAGTTCTCAGGGTGCTGGGTGCTCTGTGCTCAGGGTGCTGGGTACTCAGTGCTCAGGGTGCTGGGTTCTCAGTACTCAGGGTGCTCAGTGCTCAGTGCTCAGGGTGCTGGGTGCTCAGTACTCAGGGTGCTCGGTGCTTAGTACTCAGGGTGCTCAGTGCTCGGGGTGCTGGGTGCTAAGTGCTCGGGGTGCTAAGTGCTCAGTACTCAGAGTGCTGGGTGCTCAGTACTCAGGGTACTGGGTGCTCAGTACTCGGGTGCTGGGTGCTCAGTGCTCAGGGTTCTGGGTGCTCAGTGCTCGGGGTGCTGGGTGCTCAGTGCTCAGTACTCAGGGTGCTGGGTGCTCAGTGCTCGGGGTGCTGGGTGCTCAGTGCTCAGTACTCATTGTGCTGGGTGCTCAGTGCTCAGGGTGCTGGGTGCTCAGTGCTCAGGGTGCTGGGTGCTCAGTGCTCAGGGTGCTGGGTACTCAGTGCTCAGGGTGCTGGGTTCTCAGTACTCAGGGTGCTCAGTGCTCAGTACTCGGGGTGCTGGGTGCTCAGTGCTCAGGGTGCTCAGTGCTCAGTACTCGTTGTGCTGTGTGCTCAGTGCTCCGGGTGCTCAGTGCTCAGTGCTCGGGGTGCTGGGTGGTCAGTGCTCGGGGCGCTGTGGGCTCAGTGCTCAGTGTGCTGGGTGCTCAGTACTCGGGGTGCTGGGTGCTCAGTGCTCAGGGTGCTCAGTGCTCAGTACTCAGTGCTCAGGTTGCTCAGTGCTCAGTGCTCAGGGTGCTGGTTGTTCAGTACTCAGGGTGCTGGGTGCTCAGTACTCAGGGTGCTGGGTGCTCAGTACTCAGGGTGCTGGGTGCTCAGTGCTCGGGGTCCTCAGTACTCAGGGTGCTGTGTGTTCAGTGCTCAGGGTACTGGGTGCTCAGTACTCAGGGTGCTCGGTGCTTAGTACTCAGGGTGCTGGGTGCTCAGTACTCCGGGTGCTGTGTGCTCAGTGCTCGGGGTGCTCGGAGCTCAGTACTCAGGGTGCTGGGTGCTCAGTGCTCAGGGTGATTGGTGCTCAGTACTCAGGGTGCTGGGTGCTCAGTGCTCGGGGTGCTCGGTGCTCAGTACGTTGGGTGCTCACTACTCAGGGTCCTGGGTGCTCAGTGCTCAGTGTGCTGGGTGCTCAGTGCTCAGGGTGCTGGGTGCTCAGTGCTCAGGGTGCTGGGTGCTCAGTACTCAGGGTGCTGGGTGCTCAGTGCTCAGCGTGCTGTGTGCTCAGTACTCAGGGTGCTGGGTGCTCAGTACTTGGGGTGCTGGGTGCTCAGTACTCAGGGTGCTGGGTGCTCAGTGCTCAGCGTGCTGGGTGCTCAGTACTCAGGGTGCTGGGTGCTCAGTGCTCAGGGTGCTGGGTACTCAGTGCTCAGGGTGCTGGGTGCTCAGTGCTCGGGGTGCTCGGAGCTCAGTACTCAGGGTGCTGGGTGCTCAGTGCTCAGGGTGATTGGTGCTCAGTACTCAGGGTGCTGGGTGCTCAGTGCTCGGGGTGCTCGGTGCTCAGTACGTTGGGTGCTCACTACTCAGGGTCCTGGGTGCTCAGTGCTCAGTGTGCTGGGTGCTCAGTGCTCAGGGTGCTGGGTGCTCAGTACTCAGGGTGCTGGGTGCTCAGTACTCAGGGTGCTGGGTGCTCAGTGCTCAGCGTGCTGGGTGCTCAGTACTCAGGGTGCTGGGTGCTCAGTACTTGGGGTGCTGGGTGCTCAGTACTCAGGGTGCTGGGTGCTCAGTACTCAGGGTGCTGGGTGCTCAGTACTCGGGTGCTGGGTGCTCAGTGCTCAGGGTGCTGGGTGCTCAGTGCTCGGGGTGCTGGGTGCTCAGTGCTCAGTACTCAGGGTGCTGGGTGCTCAGTGCTCGGGGTGCTGGGTGCTCAGTGCTCAGTACTCAGGGTGCTGGGTGCTCAGTGCTCAGGGTGCTGGGTGCTCAGTGCTCAGGGTGCTGGGTGCTCTGTGCTCAGGGTGCTGGGTACTCAGTGCTCAGGGTGCTGGGTTCTCAGTACTCAGGGTGCTCAGTGCTCAGTACTCGGGGTGCTGGGTGCTCAGTGCTCAGGGTGCTCAGTGCTCAGTACTCGGGGTGCTGTGTGCTCAGTGCTCCGGGTGCTCAGTGCTCAGTGCTCGGGGTGCTGGGTGGTCAGTGCTCGGGGCGCTGTGGGCTCAGTGCTCAGTGTGCTGGGTGCTCAGTACTCGGGGTGCTGGGTGCTCAGTGCTCAGGGTGCTCAGTGCTCAGTACTCAGTGCTCAGGTTGCTCAGTGCTCAGTGCTCAGGGTGCTGGGTGTTCAGTACTCAGGGTGCTGGGTGCTCAGTACTCAGGGTGCTGGGTGCTCAGTACTCAGGGTGCTGGGTGCTCAGTGCTCGGGGTCCTCAGTACTCAGGGTGCTGTGTGTTCAGTGCTCAGGGTACTGGGTGCTCAGTACTCAGGGTGCTCGGTGCTTAGTACTCAGGGTGCTGGGTGCTCAGTACTCCGGGTGCTGGGTGCTCAGTGCTCGGGGTGCTCGGTGCTCAGTACGTTGGGTGCTCACTACTCAGGGTCCTGGGTGCTCAGTGCTCAGTGTGCTGGGTGCTCAGTGCTCAGGGTGCTGGGTGCTCAGTGCTCAGGGTGCTGGGTGCTCAGTACTCAGGGTGCTGGGTGCTCAGTGCTCAGCGTGCTGTGTGCTCAGTACTCAGGGTGCTGGGTGCTCAGTACTTGGGGTGCTGGGTGCTCAGTACTCAGGGTGCTGGGTGCTCAGTGCTCAGCGTGCTGGGTGCTCAGTACTCAGGGTGCTGGGTGCTCAGTGCTCAGGGTGCTGGGTACTCAGTGCTCAGGGTGCTGGGTGCTCAGTGCTCGGGGTGCTCGGAGCTCAGTACTCAGGGTGCTGGGTGCTCAGTGCTCAGGGTGATTGTTGCTCAGTACTCAGGGTGCTGGGTGCTCAGTGCTCGGGGTGCTCGGTGCTCAGTACGTTGGGTGCTCACTACTCAGGGTCCTGGGTGCTCAGTGCTCAGTGTGCTGGGTGCTCAGTACTCAGGGTGCTGGGTGCTCAGTACTCGGGTGCTGGGTGCTCAGTGCTCAGGGTGCTGGGTGCTCAGTGCTCGGGGTGCTGGGTGCTCAGTGCTCAGTACTCAGGGTGCTGGGTGCTCAGTGCTCGGGGTGCTGGGTGCTCAGTGCTCAGTACTCAGGGTGCTGGGTGCTCAGTGCTCAGGGTGCTGGGTGCTCAGTTCTCAGGGTGCTGGGTGCTCTGTGCTCAGGGTGCTGGGTACTCAGTGCTCAGGGTGCTGGGTTCTCAGTACTCAGGGTGCTCAGTGCTCAGTGCTCAGGGTGCTGGGTGCTCAGTACTCAGGGTGCTCGGTGCTTAGTACTCAGGGTGCTCAGTGCTCGGGGTGCTGGGTGCTAAGTGCTCGGGGTGCTAAGTGCTCAGTACTCAGAGTGCTGGGTGCTCAGTACTCAGGGTACTGGGTGCTCAGTACTCGGGTGCTGGGTGCTCAGTGCTCAGGGTTCTGGGTGCTCAGTGCTCGGGGTGCTGGGTGCTCAGTGCTCAGTACTCAGGGTGCTGGGTGCTCAGTGCTCGGGGTGCTGGGTGCTCAGTGCTCAGTACTCAGGGTGCTGGGTGCTCAGTGCTCAGGGTGCTGGGTGCTCAGTGCTCAGGGTGCTGGGTGCTCAGTGCTCAGGGTGCTGGGTACTCAGTGCTCAGGGTGCTGGGTTCTCAGTACTCAGGGTGCTCAGTGCTCAGTACTCGGGGTGCTGGGTGCTCAGTGCTCAGGGTGCTCAGTGCTCAGTACTCGTTGTGCTGTGTGCTCAGTGCTCCGGGTGCTCAGTGCTCAGTGCTCGGGGTGCTGGGTGGTCAGTGCTCGGGGCGCTGTGGGCTCAGTGCTCAGTGTGCTGGGTGCTCAGTACTCGGGGTGCTGGGTGCTCAGTGCTCAGGGTGCTCAGTGCTCAGTACTCAGTGCTCAGGTTGCTCAGTGCTCAGTGCTCAGGGTGCTGGTTGTTCAGTACTCAGGGTGCTGGGTGCTCAGTACTCAGGGTGCTGGGTGCTCAGTACTCAGGGTGCTGGGTGCTCAGTGCTCGGGGTCCTCAGTACTCAGGGTGCTGTGTGTTCAGTGCTCAGGGTACTGGGTGCTCAGTACTCAGGGTGCTCGGTGCTTAGTACTCAGGGTGCTGGGTGCTCAGTACTCCGGGTGCTGTGTGCTCAGTGCTCGGGGTGCTCGGAGCTCAGTACTCAGGGTGCTGGGTGCTCAGTGCTCAGGGTGATTGGTGCTCAGTACTCAGGGTGCTGGGTGCTCAGTGCTCGGGGTGCTCGGTGCTCAGTACGTTGGGTGCTCACTACTCAGGGTCCTGGGTGCTCAGTGCTCAGTGTGCTGGGTGCTCAGTGCTCAGGGTGCTGGGTGCTCAGTGCTCAGGGTGCTGGGTGCTCAGTACTCAGGGTGCTGGGTGCTCAGTGCTCAGCGTGCTGTGTGCTCAGTACTCAGGGTGCTGGGTGCTCAGTACTTGGGGTGCTGGGTGCTCAGTACTCAGGGTGCTGGGTGCTCAGTGCTCAGCGTGCTGGGTGCTCAGTACTCAGGGTGCTGGGTGCTCAGTGCTCAGGGTGCTGGGTACTCAGTGCTCAGGGTGCTGGGTGCTCAGTGCTCGGGGTGCTCGGAGCTCAGTACTCAGGGTGCTGGGTGCTCAGTGCTCAGGGTGATTGGTGCTCAGTACTCAGGGTGCTGGGTGCTCAGTGCTCGGGGTGCTCGGTGCTCAGTACGTTGGGTGCTCACTACTCAGGGTCCTGGGTGCTCAGTGCTCAGTGTGCTGGGTGCTCAGTGCTCAGGGTGCTGGGTGCTCAGTACTCAGGGTGCTGGGTGCTCAGTACTCAGGGTGCTGGGTGCTCAGTGCTCAGCGTGCTGGGTGCTCAGTACTCAGGGTGCTGGGTGCTCAGTACTTGGGGTGCTGGGTGCTCAGTACTCAGGGTGCTGGGTGCTCAGTACTCAGGGTGCTGGGTGCTCAGTACTCGGGTGCTGGGTGCTCAGTGCTCAGGGTGCTGGGTGCTCAGTGCTCGGGGTGCTGGGTGCTCAGTGCTCAGTACTCAGGGTGCTGGGTGCTCAGTGCTCGGGGTGCTGGGTGCTCAGTGCTCAGTACTCAGGGTGCTGGGTGCTCAGTGCTCAGGGTGCTGGGTGCTCAGTGCTCAGGGTGCTGGGTGCTCTGTGCTCAGGGTGCTGGGTACTCAGTGCTCAGGGTGCTGGGTTCTCAGTACTCAGGGTGCTCAGTGCTCAGTACTCGGGGTGCTGGGTGCTCAGTGCTCAGGGTGCTCAGTGCTCAGTACTCGGGGTGCTGTGTGCTCAGTGCTCCGGGTGCTCAGTGCTCAGTGCTCGGGGTGCTGGGTGGTCAGTGCTCGGGGCGCTGTGGGCTCAGTGCTCAGTGTGCTGGGTGCTCAGTACTCGGGGTGCTGGGTGCTCAGTGCTCAGGGTGCTCAGTGCTCAGTACTCAGTGCTCAGGTTGCTCAGTGCTCAGTGCTCAGGGTGCTGGGTGTTCAGTACTCAGGGTGCTGGGTGCTCAGTACTCAGGGTGCTGGGTGCTCAGTACTCAGGGTGCTGGGTGCTCAGTGCTCGGGGTCCTCAGTACTCAGGGTGCTGTGTGTTCAGTGCTCAGGGTACTGGGTGCTCAGTACTCAGGGTGCTCGGTGCTTAGTACTCAGGGTGCTGGGTGCTCAGTACTCCGGGTGCTGGGTGCTCAGTGCTCGGGGTGCTCGGTGCTCAGTACGTTGGGTGCTCACTACTCAGGGTCCTGGGTGCTCAGTGCTCAGTGTGCTGGGTGCTCAGTGCTCAGGGTGCTGGGTGCTCAGTGCTCAGGGTGCTGGGTGCTCAGTACTCAGGGTGCTGGGTGCTCAGTGCTCAGCGTGCTGTGTGCTCAGTACTCAGGGTGCTGGGTGCTCAGTACTTGGGGTGCTGGGTGCTCAGTACTCAGGGTGCTGGGTGCTCAGTGCTCAGCGTGCTGGGTGCTCAGTACTCAGGGTGCTGGGTGCTCAGTGCTCAGGGTGCTGGGTACTCAGTGCTCAGGGTGCTGGGTGCTCAGTGCTCGGGGTGCTCGGAGCTCAGTACTCAGGGTGCTGGGTGCTCAGTGCTCAGGGTGATTGTTGCTCAGTACTCAGGGTGCTGGGTGCTCAGTGCTCGGGGTGCTCGGTGCTCAGTACGTTGGGTGCTCACTACTCAGGGTCCTGGGTGCTCAGTGCTCAGTGTGCTGGGTGCTCAGTACTCAGGGTGCTGGGTGCTCAGTACTCGGGTGCTGGGTGCTCAGTGCTCAGGGTGCTGGGTGCTCAGTGCTCGGGGTGCTGGGTGCTCAGTGCTCAGTACTCAGGGTGCTGGGTGCTCAGTGCTCGGGGTGCTGGGTGCTCAGTGCTCAGTACTCAGGGTGCTGGGTGCTCAGTGCTCAGGGTGCTGGGTGCTCAGTTCTCAGGGTGCTGGGTGCTCTGTGCTCAGGGTGCTGGGTACTCAGTGCTCAGGGTGCTGGGTTCTCAGTACTCAGGGTGCTCAGTGCTCAGTGCTCAGGGTGCTGGGTGCTCAGTACTCAGGGTGCTCGGTGCTTAGTACTCAGGGTGCTCAGTGCTCGGGGTGCTGGGTGCTAAGTGCTCGGGGTGCTAAGTGCTCAGTACTCAGAGTGCTGGGTGCTCAGTACTCAGGGTACTGGGTGCTCAGTACTCGGGTGCTGGGTGCTCAGTGCTCAGGGTTCTGGGTGCTCAGTGCTCGGGGTGCTGGGTGCTCAGTGCTCAGTACTCAGGGTGCTGGGTGCTCAGTGCTCGGGGTGCTGGGTGCTCAGTGCTCAGTACTCAGGGTGCTGGGTGCTCAGTGCTCAGGGTGCTGGGTGCTCAGTGCTCAGGGTGCTGGGTGCTCAGTGCTCAGGGTGCTGGGTACTCAGTGCTCAGGGTGCTGGGTTCTCAGTACTCAGGGTGCTCAGTGCTCAGTACTCGGGGTGCTGGGTGCTCAGTGCTCAGGGTGCTCAGTGCTCAGTACTCGTTGTGCTGTGTGCTCAGTGCTCCGGGTGCTCAGTGCTCAGTGCTCGGGGTGCTGGGTGGTCAGTGCTCGGGGCGCTGTGGGCTCAGTGCTCAGTGTGCTGGGTGCTCAGTACTCGGGGTGCTGGGTGCTCAGTGCTCAGGGTGCTCAGTGCTCAGTACTCAGTGCTCAGGTTGCTCAGTGCTCAGTGCTCAGGGTGCTGGTTGTTCAGTACTCAGGGTGCTGGGTGCTCAGTACTCAGGGTGCTGGGTGCTCAGTACTCAGGGTGCTGGGTGCTCAGTGCTCGGGGTCCTCAGTACTCAGGGTGCTGTGTGTTCAGTGCTCAGGGTACTGGGTGCTCAGTACTCAGGGTGCTCGGTGCTTAGTACTCAGGGTGCTGGGTGCTCAGTACTCCGGGTGCTGTGTGCTCAGTGCTCGGGGTGCTCGGAGCTCAGTACTCAGGGTGCTGGGTGCTCAGTGCTCAGGGTGATTGGTGCTCAGTACTCAGGGTGCTGGGTGCTCAGTGCTCGGGGTGCTCGGTGCTCAGTACGTTGGGTGCTCACTACTCAGGGTCCTGGGTGCTCAGTGCTCAGTGTGCTGGGTGCTCAGTGCTCAGGGTGCTGGGTGCTCAGTGCTCAGGGTGCTGGGTGCTCAGTACTCAGGGTGCTGGGTGCTCAGTGCTCAGCGTGCTGTGTGCTCAGTACTCAGGGTGCTGGGTGCTCAGTACTTGGGGTGCTGGGTGCTCAGTACTCAGGGTGCTGGGTGCTCAGTGCTCAGCGTGCTGGGTGCTCAGTACTCAGGGTGCTGGGTGCTCAGTGCTCAGGGTGCTGGGTACTCAGTGCTCAGGGTGCTGGGTGCTCAGTGCTCGGGGTGCTCGGAGCTCAGTACTCAGGGTGCTGGGTGCTCAGTGCTCAGGGTGATTGGTGCTCAGTACTCAGGGTGCTGGGTGCTCAGTGCTCGGGGTGCTCGGTGCTCAGTACGTTGGGTGCTCACTACTCAGGGTCCTGGGTGCTCAGTGCTCAGTGTGCTGGGTGCTCAGTGCTCAGGGTGCTGGGTGCTCAGTACTCAGGGTGCTGGGTGCTCAGTACTCAGGGTGCTGGGTGCTCAGTGCTCAGCGTGCTGGGTGCTCAGTACTCAGGGTGCTGGGTGCTCAGTACTTGGGGTGCTGGGTGCTCAGTACTCAGGGTGCTGGGTGCTCAGTACTCAGGGTGCTGGGTGCTCAGTACTCGGGTGCTGGGTGCTCAGTGCTCAGGGTGCTGGGTGCTCAGTGCTCGGGGTGCTGGGTGCTCAGTGCTCAGTACTCAGGGTGCTGGGTGCTCAGTGCTCGGGGTGCTGGGTGCTCAGTGCTCAGTACTCAGGGTGCTGGGTGCTCAGTGCTCAGGGTGCTGGGTGCTCAGTGCTCAGGGTGCTGGGTGCTCTGTGCTCAGGGTGCTGGGTACTCAGTGCTCAGGGTGCTGGGTTCTCAGTACTCAGGGTGCTCAGTGCTCAGTACTCGGGGTGCTGGGTGCTCAGTGCTCAGGGTGCTCAGTGCTCAGTACTCGGGGTGCTGTGTGCTCAGTGCTCCGGGTGCTCAGTGCTCAGTGCTCGGGGTGCTCGGTGGTCAGTGCTCGGGGCGCTGGGGGCTCAGTGCTCGGTGTGCTGGGTGGTCAGTACTCGGGGTGCTGGGTGCTCAGTGCTCAGGGTGCTCAGTGCTCAGTACTCAGTGCTCAGGGTGCTCAGTGCTCAGTGCTCAGGGTGCTGGGTGTTCAGTACTCAGGGTGCTGGGTGCTCAGTACTCAGGGTGCTGGGTGCTCAGTACTCAGGGTGCTGGGTGCTCAGTGCTCGGGGTGCTCAGTACTCAGGGTGCTGTGTGTTCAGTGCTCAGGGTACTGGGAGCACAGTACTCAGGGTGCTCGGTGCTTAGTACTCAGGGTGCTGGGTGCTCAGTACTCCGGGTGCTGGGTGCTCAGGTGTTCAGGGTGCTCGGAGCTCAGTACTCAGGGTTCTGGGTGCTCAGTGCTCGGGGTGATCGGTGCTCAGTACTCAGGGTGCTGGGTGCTCAGTGCTCGGGGTGCTCGGTGCTCAGTACGTTGGGTGCTCACTACTCAGGGTCCTGGGTGCTCAGTGCTCAGTGTGCTGGGTGCTCAGTGCTCAAGGTGCTGGGTGCTCAGTGCTCAGGGTGCTGGGTGTTCAGTACTCAGGGTGCTGGGTGCTCAGTACTCAGGGTGCTGGGTGCTCAGTGCTCAGGGTGCTGGGTGCTCAGTCCTCGGGGTGCTCGGTGCTCAGTGCTCAGGGTGCTGGGTGCTCAGTGCTCAGGGTGCTCGGTGCTCGGGGCCCTGGGTGCTCCGTGCTCGGGGTGCTCGGAGCTCAGTACTCAGTGTGCTGGGTGCTCAGTTCTCGGGGTGCTCGGTGCTCAGTACTCAGGGTGCTGGGTGTTCAGTGCTCGGGGTGCTGGGTGCTCAGTGCTCAGTACGAAGGGTGCTGGGTGCTCAGTGCTCAGGGTGCTGTGTGCTCAGTGCTCAGGGTGCTGGGTGCTCAGTGCTCAGGGTGCTGGGTAATCAGTGCTCAGGGTGCTGGGTGCTCAGTACTCAGGGTGCTGGGTGCTCAGTACTCAGGGTGCTGGGTGCTCAGTGCTCGGGGTGCTATGTGCTCAGTGGTCGTGGTGCTGGGTGCTCAGTGCTCGGGGTGCTCGGTGCTCAGTACTCAGGGTGCTGGGTGCTCAGTGCTCGAGGTGCTCAGTACTCAGGGTGCTGTGTGTTCAGTGCTCAGGGTGCTGGGTGCTCAGTACTCAGGGTGCTCGGTGCTTAGTACTCAGGGTGCTGGGTGCTCAGTACTCCGGGTGCTGGGTGCTCAGTGCTCGGGGTGCTCGGTGCTCAGTGCTCAAGGTGCTGGGTGCTCAGTACTCAGGGTGCTCATTGCTCAGGGTGCTGGGTGCTAAGTGCTCAGGGTGCTCGGTGCTCGGGGCGCTGGGTGCTCAGTGCTCGGGGTGCTCGGAGCTCAGTACTCAGGGTGCTGGGTGCTCAGTACTCGGGGTGCTCGGTGCTCAGTACTCAGGGTGCTGGGTGCTCAGTGCTCGGGGTGCTGGGTGCTCAGTACTCAGGGTGCTGGGTGCTCAGTGCTCGGGGTGCTGGGTGCTCAGTGCTCAGGGTTCTGGGTGCTCAGTACTCAGGGTGCTGGGTGCTCAGTGCTCGGGGTGCTGGGTGCTCAGTGCTCAGGGTGCTGGGTGCTCAGTACTCAGGGTGCTCGGTGCTTAGTACTCAGGGTGCTCAGTGCTCGGGGTGCTGGGTGCTCAGTGCTCGGGGTGCTAGGTGCTCAGTACTCAGAGTGCTGGGTGCTCAGTACTCAGGGTACTGGGTGCTCAGTACTCGGGTGCTGGGTGCTCAGTGCTCAGGGTTCTGGGTGCTCAGTGCTCGGGGTGCTGGGTGCTCAGTGCTCGGGGTGCTGGGTGCTCTGTGCTCAGTACTCAGGGTGCTGGGTGCTCAGTGCTCAGGGTGCTGGGTGCTCAGTGCTCAGGGTGCTGGGTGCTCAGTGCTCAGGGTGCTGGGTACTCAGTGCTCAGGGTGCTGGGTTCTCAGTACTCAGGGTGCTCAGTGCTCAGTACTCGGGGTGCTGGGTGCTCAGTGCTCAGGGTGCTCAGTGCTCAGTACTCGTTGTGCTGTGTGCTCAGTGCTCCGGGTGCTCAGTGCTCAGTGCTCGGGGTGCTGGGTGGTCAGTGCTCGGGGCGCTGTGGGCTCAGTGCTCAGTGTGCTGGGTGCTCAGTACTCGGGGTGCTGGGTGCTCAGTGCTCAGGGTGCTCAGTGCTCAGTACTCAGTGCTCAGGGTGCTCAGTGCTCAGTGCTCAGGGTGCTGGGTGTTCAGTACTCAGGGTGCTGGGTGCTCAGTACTCAGGGTGCTGGGTGCTCAGTACTCAGGGTGCTGGGTGCTCAGTGCTCGGGGTCCTCAGTACTCAGGGTGCTGTGTGTTCAGTGCTCAGGGTACTGGGTGCTCAGTACTCAGGGTGCTCGGTGCTTAGTACTCAGGGTGCTGGGTGCTCAGTACTCCGGGTGCTGGGTGCTCAGTGCTCGGGGTGCTCGGAGCTCAGTACTCAGGGTGCTGGGTGCTCAGTGCTCAGGGTGATTGGTGCTCAGTACTCAGGGTGCTGGGTGCTCAGTGCTCAGGGTGCTGTGTGCTCAGTGCTCAGGGTGCTGGGTGCTCAGTTCTCAGGGTGCTGGGTAATCAGTGCTCAGGGTGCTGGGTGCTCAGTACTCAGGGTGCTGGGTGCTCAGTACTCAGGGTGCTGGGTGCTCAGTGCTCGGGGTGCTATGTGCTCAGTGGTCGCGGTGCTGGGTGCTCAGTGCTCGGGGTGCTCGGTGCTCAGTACTCAGGGTGCTGGGTGCTCAGTGCTCGAGGTGCTCAGTACTCAGGGTGCTGTGTGTTCAGTGCTCAGGGTGCTGGGTGCTCAGTACTCAGGGTGCTCGATGCTTAGTACTCAGGGTGCTGGGTGCTCAGTACTCCGGGTGCTGGGTGCTCAGTGCTCGGGGTGCTCGGTGCTCAGTGCTCAAGGTGCTGGGTGCTCAGTACTCAGGGTGCTCATTGCTCAGGGTGCTGGGTGCTAAGTGCTCAGGGTGCTCGGTGCTCGGGGCGCTGGGTGCTCAGTGCTCGTGGTGCTCGGAGCTCAGTACTCAGGGTGCTGGGTGCTCAGTACTCGGGGTGCTCGGTGCTCAGTACTCAGGGTGCTGGGTGCTCAGTGCTCGGGGTGCTCGGTGCTCAGTACGTTGGGTGCTCACTACTCAGGGTGCTGGGTGCTCAGTGCTCAGGGTGCTGGGTGCTCAGTACTCAGGGTGCTGGGTGCTCAGTGCTCAGGGTGCTGGGTGCTCAGTACTCAGGGTGCTCGGTGCTTAGTACTCAGGGTGCTCAGTGCTCGGGGTGCTGGGTGCTAAGTGCTCGGGGTTCTAGGTGCTCAGTACTCAGAGTGCTGGGTGCTCAGTACTCAGGGTACTGGGTGCTCAGTACTCGGGTGCTGGGTGCTCAGTGCTCAGGGTTCTGGGTGCTCAGTTCTCGGGGTGCTGGGTGCTCAGTGCTCAGTACTCAGGGTGCTGGGTGCTCAGTGCTCGGGGTGCTGGGTGCTCAGTGCTCAGTACTCAGGGTGCTGGGTGCTCAGTGCTCTGGGTGCTGGGTGCTCAGTGCTCAGGGTGCTGGGTGCTCAGTGCTCAGGGTGCTGGGTACTCAGTGCTCAGGGTGCTGGGTTCTCAGTACTCAGGGTGCTCAGTGCTCACTACTCGGGGTGCTGGGTGCTCAGTGCTCAGGGTGCTCAGTGCTCAGTACTCGTTGTGCTGTGTGCTCAGTGCTCCGGGTGCTCAGTGCTCAGTGCTCGGGGTGCTGGGTGGTCAGTGCTCGGGGCGCTGTGGGCTCAGTGATCAGTGTGCTGGGTGCTCAGTACTCGGGGTGCTGGGTGCTCAGTGCTCAGGGTGCTCAGTGCTCAGTACTCAGTGCTCAGGGTGCTCAGTGCTCAGTGCTCAGGGTGCTGGGTGTTCAGTACTCAGGGTGCTGGGTGCTCAGTACTCAGGGTGCTGGGTGCTCAGTACTCAGGGTGCTGGGTGCTCAGTGCTCGGGGTCCTCAGTACTCAGGGTGCTGTGTGTTCAGTGCTCAGGGTACTGGGTGCTCAGTACTCAGGGTGCTCGGTGCTTAGTACTCAGGGTGCTGGGTGCTCAGTACTCCGGGTGCTGGGTGCTCAGTGCTCGGGGTGCTCGGAGCTCAGTACTCAGGGTGCTGGGTGCTCAGTGCTCAGGGTGATTGGTGCTCAGTACTCAGGGTGCTGGGTGCTCAGTGCTCGGGGTGCTCGGTGCTCAGTACGTTGGGTGCTCACTACTCAGGGTCCTGGGTGCTCAGTGCTCAGTGTGCTGGGTGCTCAGTGCTCAGGGTGCTGGGTGCTCAGTGCTCAGGGTGCTGGGTGCTCAGTACTCAGGGTGCTGGGTGCTCAGTGCTCAGCGTGCTGTGTGCTCAGTACTCAGGGTGCTGGGTGCTCAGTACTTGGGGTGCTGGGTGCTCAGTACTCAGGGTGCTGGGTGCTCATTGCTCAGCGTGCTGGGTGCTCAGTACTCAGGGTGCTGGGTGCTCAGTGCTCAGGGTGCTGGGTACTCAGTGCTCAGGGTGCTGGGTGCTCAGTGCTCGGGGTGCTCGGAGCTCAGTACTCAGGGTGCTGGGTGCTCAGTGCTCAGGGTGATTGGTGCTCAGTACTCAGGGTGCTGGGTGCTCAGTGCTCGGGGTGCTCGGTGCTCAGTACGTTGGGTGCTCACTACTCAGGGTCCTGGGTGCTCAGTGCTCTGTGTGCTGGGTGCTCAGTGCTCAGGGTGCTGGGTGCTCAGTACTCAGGGTGCTGGGTGCTCAGTACTCAGGGTGCTGGGTGCTCAGTGCTCAGCGTGCTGGGTGCTCAGTACTCAGGGTGCTGGGTGCTCAGTACTTGGGGTGCTGGGTGCTCAGTACTCAGGGTGCTGGGTGCTCAGTACTCAGGGTGCTGGGTGCTCAGTACTCGGGTGCTGGGTGCTCAGTGCTCAGGGTGCTGGGTGCTCAGTGCTCGGGGTGCTGGGTGCTCAGTGCTCAGTACTCAGGGTGCTGGGTGCTCAGTGCTCGGGGTGCTGGCTGCTCAGTGCTCAGTACTCAGGGTGCTGGGTGCTCAGTGCTCAGGGTGCTGGGTGCTCAGTGCTCAGGGTGCTGGGTGCTCTGTGCTCAGGGTGCTGGGTACTCAGTGCTCAGGGTGCTGGGTTCTCAGTACTCAGGGTGCTCAGTGCTCAGTACTCGGGGTGCTGGGTGCTCAGTGCTCAGGGTGCTCAGTGCTCAGTACTCGGGGTGCTGTGTGCTCAGTGCTCCGGGTGCTCAGTGCTCAGTGCTCGGGGTGCTGGGTGGTCAGTGCTCGGGGCGCTGTGGGATCAGTGCTCAGTGTGCTGGGTGCTCAGTACTCGGGGTGCTGGGTGCTCAGTGCTCAGGGTGCTCAGTGCTCAGTACTCAGTGCTCAGGGTGCTCAGTGCTCAGTGCTCAGGGTGCTGGGTGTTCAGTACTCAGGGTGCTGGGTGCTCAGTACTCAGGGTGCTGGGTGCTCAGTACTCAGGGTGCTGGGTGCTCAGTGCTCGGGGTCCTCAGTACTCAGGGTGCTGTGTGTTCAGTGCTCAGGGTACTGGGTGCTCAGTACTCAGGGTGCTCGGTGCTTAGTACTCAGGGTGCTGGGTGCTCAGTACTCCGGGTGCTGGGTGCTCAGTGCTCGGGGTGCTCGGAGCTCAGTACTCAGGGTGCTGGGTGCTCAGTGCTCAGGGTGATTGGTGCTCAGTACTCAGGGTGCTGGGTGCTCAGTGCTCAGGGTGCTGTGTGCTCAGTGCTCAGGGTGCTGGGTGCTCAGTGCTCAGGGTGCTGGGTAATCAGTGCTCAGGGTGCTGGGTGCTCAGTACTCAGGGTGCTGGGTGCTCAGTACTCAGGGTGCTGGGTGCTCAGTGCTCGGGGTGCTATGTGCTCAGTGGTCGCGGTGCTGGGTGCTCAGTGCTCGGGGTGCTCGGTGCTCAGTACTCAGGGTGCTGGGTGCTCAGTGCTCGAGGTGCTCAGTACTCAGGGTGCTGTGTGTTCAGTGCTCAGGGTGCTGGGTGCTCAGTACTCAGGGTGCTCGATGCTTAGTACTCAGGGTGCTGGGTGCTCAGTACTCCGGGTGCTGGGTGCTCAGTGCTCGGGGTGCTCGGTGCTCAGTGCTCAAGGTGCTGGGTGCTCAGTACTCAGGGTGCTCATTGCTCAGGGTGCTGGGTGCTAAGTGCTCAGGGTGCTCGGTGCTCGGGGCGCTGGGTGCTCAGTGCTCGTGGTGCTCGGAGCTCAGTACTCAGGGTGCTGGGTGCTCAGTACTCGGGGTGCTCGGTGCTCAGTACTCAGGGTGCTGGGTGCTCAGTGCTCGGGGTGCTCGGTGCTCAGTACGTTGGGTGCTCACTACTCAGGGTGCTGGGTGCTCAGTGCTCAGGGTGCTGGGTGCTCAGTACTCAGGGTGCTGGGTGCTCAGTGCTCAGGGTGCTGGGTGCTCAGTACTCAGGGTGCTCGGTGCTTAGTACTCAGCGTGCTCAGTGCTCGGGGTGCTGGGTGCTAAGTGCTCGGGGTTCTAGGTGCTCAGTACTCAGAGTGCTGGGTGCTCAGTACTCAGGGTACTGGGTGCTCAGTACTCGGGTGCTGGGTGCTCAGTGCTCAGGGTTCTGGGTGCTCAGTTCTCGGGGTGCTGGGTGCTCAGTGCTCAGTACTCAGGGTGCTGGGTGCTCAGTGCTCGGGGTGCTGGGTGCTCAGTGCTCAGTACTCAGGGTGCTGGGTGCTCAGTGCTCAGGGTGCTGGGTGCTCAGTGCTCAGGGTGCTGGGTGCTCAGTGCTCAGGGTGCTGGGTACTCAGTGCTCAGGGTGCTGGGTTCTCAGTACTCAGGGTGCTCAGTGCTCAGTACTCGGGGTGCTGGGTGCTCAGTGCTCAGGGTGCTCAGTGCTCAGTACTCGTTGTGCTGTGTGCTCAGTGCTCCGGGTGCTCAGTGCTCAGTGCTCGGGGTGCTGGGTGGTCAGTGCTCGGGGCGCTGTGGGCTCAGTGATCAGTGTGCTGGGTGCTCAGTACTCGGGGTGCTGGGTGCTCAGTGCTCAGGGTGCTCAGTGCTCAGTACTCAGTGCTCAGGGTGCTCAGTGCTCAGTGCTCAGGGTGCTGGGTGTTCAGTACTCAGGGTGCTGGGTGCTCAGTACTCAGGGTGCTGGGTGCTCAGTACTCAGGGTGCTGGGTGCTCAGTGCTCGGGGTCCTCAGTACTCAGGGTGCTGTGTGTTCAGTGCTCAGGGTACTGGGTGCTCAGTACTCAGGGTGCTCGGTGCTTAGTACTCAGGGTGCTGGGTGCTCAGTACTCCGGGTGCTGGGTGCTCAGTGCTCGGGGTGCTCGGAGCTCAGTACTCAGGGTGCTGGGTGCTCAGTGCTCAGGGTGATTGGTGCTCAGTACTCAGGGTGCTGGGTGCTCAGTGCTCGGGGTGCTCGGTGCTCAGTACGTTGGGTGCTCACTACTCAGGGTCCTGGGTGCTCAGTGCTCAGTGTGCTGGGTGCTCAGTGCTCAGGGTGCTGGGTGCTCAGTGCTCAGGGTGCTGGGTGCTCAGTACTCAGGGTGCTGGGTGCTCAGTGCTCAGCGTGCTGTGTGCTCAGTACTCAGGGTGCTGGGTGCTCAGTACTTGGGGTGCTGGGTGCTCAGTACTCAGGGTGCTGGGTGCTCATTGCTCAGCGTGCTGGGTGCTCAGTACTCAGGGTGCTGGGTGCTCAGTGCTCAGGGTGCTGGGTACTCAGTGCTCAGGGTGCTGGGTGCTCAGTGCTCGGGGTGCTCGGAGCTCAGTACTCAGGGTGCTGGGTGCTCAGTGCTCAGGGTGATTGGTGCTCAGTACTCAGGGTGCTGGGTGCTCAGTGCTCGGGGTGCTCGGTGCTCAGTACGTTGGGTGCTCACTACTCAGGGTCCTGGGTGCTCAGTGCTCAGTGTGCTGGGTGCTCAGTGCTCAGGGTGCTGGGTGCTCAGTACTCAGGGTGCTGGGTGCTCAGTACTCAGGGTGCTGGGTGCTCAGTGCTCAGCGTGCTGGGTGCTCAGTACTCAGGGTGCTGGGTGCTCAGTACTTGGGGTGCTGGGTGCTCAGTACTCAGGGTGCTGGGTGCTCAGTACTCAGGGTGCTGGGTGCTCAGTACTCGGGTGCTGGGTGCTCAGTGCTCAGGGTGCTGGGTGCTCAGTGCTCGGGGTGCTGGGTGCTCAGTGCTCAGTACTCAGGGTGCTGGGTGCTCAGTGCTCGGGGTGCTGGCTGCTCAGTGCTCAGTACTCAGGGTGCTGGGTGCTCAGTGCTCAGGGTGCTGGGTGCTCAGTGCTCAGGGTGCTGGGTGCTCTGTGCTCAGGGTGCTGGGTACTCAGTGCTCAGGGTGCTGGGTTCTCAGTACTCAGGGTGCTCAGTGCTCAGTACTCGGGGTGCTGGGTGCTCAGTGCTCAGGGTGCTCAGTGCTCAGTACTCGGGGTGCTGTGTGCTCAGTGCTCCGGGTGCTCAGTGCTCAGTGCTCGGGGTGCTGGGTGGTCAGTGCTCGGGGCGCTGGGGGCTCAGTGCTCGGTGTGCTGGGTGGTCAGTACTCGGGGTGCTGGGTGCTCAGTGCTCAGGGTGCTCAGTGCTCTGTACTCAGTGCTCAGGGTGCTCAGTGCTCAGTGCTCAGGGTGCTGGGTGTTCAGTACTCAGGGTGCTGGGTGCTCAGTACTCAGGGTGCTGGGTGCTCAGTACTCAGGGTGCTGGGTGCTCAGTGCTCGGGGTGCTCAGTACTCAGGGTGCTGTGTGTTCAGTGCTCAGGGTACTGGGAGCACAGTACTCAGGGTGCTCGGTGCTTAGTACTCAGGGTGCTGGGTGCTCAGTAGTCCGGGTGCTGGGTGCTCAGGTGTTCAGGGTGCTCGGAGCTCAGTACTCAGGGTTCTGGGTGCTCAGTGCTCAGGGTGATCGGTGCTCAGTACTCAGGGTGCTGGGTGCTCAGTGCTCGGCGTGCTCGGTGCTCAGTACGTTGGGTGCTCACTACTCAGGGTCCTGGGTGCTCAGTGCTCAGTGTGCTGGGTGCTCAGTGCTCAGGGTGCTGGGTGCTCAGTGCTCAGGGTGCTGGGTGTTCAGTACTCAGGGTGCTGGGTGCTCAGTACTCAGGGTGCTGGGTGATCAGTGCTCAGGCTGCTGGGTGCTCAGTACTCGGGGTGCTCGGTGCTCAGTGCTCAGGGTGCTGGGTGCTCAGTGCTCAGGGTGCTCGGTGCTCGGGGCGCTGGGTGCTCCGTGCTCGGGGTGCTCGGAGCTCAGTACTCAGGGTGCTGGGTGCTCAGTGCTCGGGGTGCTCGGTGCTCAGTACTCAGGGTGCTGGGTGCTCAGTGCTCGGGGTGCTGGGTGCTCAGTGCTCAGTATGAAGGGTGCTGGGTGCACAGTGCTCAGGGTGCTGTGTGCTCAGTGCTCAGGGTGCTGGGTGCTCAGTGCTCAGGGTGCTGGGTAATCAGTGCTCAGGGTGCTGGGTGCTCAGTACTCAGGGTGCTGGGTGCTCAGTGCTCAGGGTGCTGGGTACTCAGTGCTCAGGGTGCTGGGTGCTCAGTGCTCGGGGTGCTCGGAGCTCAGTACTCAGGGTGCTGGGTGCTCAGTGCTCAGGGTGATTGGTGCTCAGTACTCAGGGTGCTGGGTGCTCAGTGCTCGGGGTGCTCGGTGCTCAGTACGTTGGGTGCTCACTACTCAGGGTCCTGGGTGCTCAGTGCTCAGTGTGCTGGGTGCTCAGTGCTCAGGGTGCTGGGTGCTCAGTACTCAGGGTGCTGGGTGCTCAGTACTCAGGGTGCTGGGTGCTCAGTGCTCAGCGTGCTGGGTGCTCAGTACTCAGGGTGCTGGGTGGTCAGTACTTGGGGTGCTGGGTGCTCAGTACTCAGGGTGCTGGGTGCTCAGTACTCAGGGTGCTGGGTGCTCAGTACTCGGGTGCTGGGTGCTCAGTGCTCAGGGTTCTGGGTGCTCAGTGCTCGGGGTGCTGGGTGCTCAGTGCTCAGTACTCAGGGTGCTGGGTGCTCAGTGCTCGGGGTGCTGGGTGCTCAGTGCTCAGTACTCAGGGTGCTGGGTGCTCAGTGCTCAGGGTGCTGGGTGCTCAGTGCTCAGGGTGCTGGTTGCTCTGTGCTCAGGGTGCTGGGTACTCAGTGCTCAGTGTGCTGGGTTCTCAGTACTCAGGGTGCTCAGTGCTCAGTACTCGGCGTGCTGGGTGCTCAGTGCTCAGGGTGCTCAGTGCTCAGTACTCGGGGTGCTGTGTGCTCAGTGCTCCGGGTGCTCAGTGCTCAGTGCTCGGGGTGCTGGGTGGTCAGTGCTCGGGGCGCTGGGGGCTCAGTGCTCGGTGTGCTGGGTGCTCAGTACTCGGGGTGCTGGGTGCTCAGTGCTCAGGGTGCTCAGTGCTCAGTACTCAGTGCTCAGGGTGCTCAGTGCTCAGTGCTCAGGGTGCTGGGTGTTCAGTACTCAGGGTGCTGGGTGCTCAGTACTCAGGGTGCTGGGTGCTCAGTACTCAGGGTGCTGGGTGCTCAGTGCTTGGGGTGCTCAGTACTCAGGGTGCTGTGTGTTCAGTGCTCAGGGTACTGGGAGCACAGTACTCAGGGTGCTCGGTGCTTAGTACTCAGTGTGCTGGGTGCTCAGTACTCCGGGTGCTGGGTGCTCAGGTGCTCAGGGTGCTCGGAGCTCAGTACTCAGGGTTCTGGGTGCTCAGTGCTCGGGGTGATCGGTGCTCAGTACTCAGGGTGCTGGGTGCTCAGTGCTCGGGGTGCTCGGTGCTCAGTACGTTGGGTGCTCACTACTCAGGGTCCTGGGTGCTCAGTGCTCAGTGTGCTGGGTGCTCAGTGCTCAGGGTGCTGGGTGCTCAGTGCTCAGGGTGCTGGGTGTTCAGTACTCAGGGTACTGGGTGCTCAGTACTCAGGGTGCTGGGTGCTCAGTGCTCAGGGTGCTGGGTGCTCAGTACTCGGGGTGCTCGGTGCTCAGTGCTCAGGGTGCTGGGTGCTCAGTGCTCAGGGTGCTCGGTGCTCGGGGCGCTGGGTGCTCCGTGCTCGGGGTGCTCGGAGCTCAGTACTCAGGGTGCTGGGTGCTCAGTGCTCGGGGTGCTCGGTGCTCAGTACTCAGGGTGCTGGGTGCTCAGTGCTCGGGGTGCTGGGTGCTCAGTGCTCAGTACTCAGGGTGCTGGGTGCTCAGTGCTCAGGGTGCTGTGTGCTCAGTGCTCAGGGTGCTGGGTGCTCAGTGCTCAGGGTGCTGGGTAATCAGTGCTCAGGGTGCTGGGTGCTCAGTACTCAGGGTGCTGGGTGCTCAGTACTCAGGGTGCTGGGTGCTCAGTGCTCGGGGTGCTATGTGCTCAGTGGTCACGGTGCTGGGTGCTCAGTGCTCGGGGTGCTCGGTGCTCAGTACTCAGGGTGCTGGGTGCTCAGTGCTCGAGGTGCTCAGTACTCAGGGTGCGGTGTGTTCAGTGCTCAGGCTGCTGGGTGCTCAGTACAAAGGGTGCTCGGTGCTTAGTACTCAGGGTGCTGGGTGCTCAGTACTCCGGGTGCTGGGTGCTCAGTGCTCGGGGTGCTCGGTGCTCAGTGCTCAAGGTGCTGGGTGCTCAGTACTCAGGGTGCTCATTGCTCAGGGTGCTGGCTGCTCAGTGCTCAGGGTGCTCGGTGCTCGGGGCGCTGGGTGCTCAGTGCTCGGGGTGCTCGGAGCTTAGTACTCAGGGTGCTGGGTGCTCAGTACTCGGGGTGCTCGGTGCTCAGTACTCAGGGTGCTGGGTGCTCAGTGCTCGGGGTGCTCGGTGCTCAGTACGTTGGGTACTCACTACTCAGGGTGCTGGGTGCTCAGTGCTCAGGGTGCTGGGTGCTCAGTACTCAGGGTGCTGGGTGCTCAGTGCTCGGTGTGCTGGGTGCTCAGTGCTCAGGGTGCTGGGTGCTCAGTATTCAGGGTGCTCGGTGCTTAGTACTCAGGGTGCTCGGTGCTCGGGGTGCTGGGTGCTCAGTGCTCGGGGTGCTGGGTGCTCAGTGCTCGTTGTGCTCGGTGCTCAGTACTTTGGGTGCTCACTACTCAGGCTGGTGGGTGCTCAGTGCTCAGGGTGCTGGGTGCTCAGTGCTCAGGGTGCTGGGTGCTCAGTGCTCAGGGTGCTGGGTGCTCAGTGCTCAGGGTGCTGTGTGCTCAGTGCTCGGGGTGCTGGGTTCTCAGTACTCGGGGTGCTGGGTGCTCAGTACCCTGGGTGCTGGGTTCTCAGTACACAGGTTGCTGGGTGCTCAGTACTCAGGGTGCTGGGTGCTCAGTACTCGGGTGCTGGGTGCTCAGTGCTCAGGGTGCTGGGTGCTCAGTGCTCGGGGTGCTGGGTGCTCAGGGCTCAGTACTCAGGTTGCTGGGTGCTCAGTGCTCGGGGTGCTGGGTGCTGAGTGCTCAGTACTCAGGGTGCTGGGTGCTCAGGGCTCAGGGTGCTGGGTCCTCAGTGCTCAGGGTGCTGGGTGCTCAGTGCTCGGGGTGCTGGGTGCTCAGTGCTCAGTACTCAGGGTGCTGGGTGCTCAGAGCTCAGGGTGCTGGGTGCTCAGTGCTCGGGGTGCTGGGTGCTCAGTGCTCAGGGTGCTGGGTGCTCAGTACTCCGGGTGCTGGGTGCTGAGTGCTCAGTACTCAGGGTGCTGGGTGCTCAGTGCTCGGGGTGCTGGGTGCTCAGTGCTCAGGGTGCGGGGTGCTCAGTACTCAGGGTGCTGGGTGTTCAGTACTCGGGGTGCTGGGTGCTCAGTACTCAGGGTGCTGGGTGCTCAGTACTCAGGGTGCTGGGTGCTCAGTACTCGGGTGCTTGGTGCTCAGTGCTCAGGCTGCTGGGTGCTCAGTGCTCAGGGTGCTGGGTGCTCAGTTCTCAGGGTGCTGGGTGCTCAGTACTCGGGGTGCTGGGTGCTCAGTACTCAGGGTGCTGGGTGCACAGTACTCAGGGTGCTGGGTGCTCAGTACTCGGGTGCTGGGTGCTCAGTGCTCAGGGTGCTGGGTGCTCAGTGCTCGGGGTGCTGGGTGCTCAGTGCTCAGTACTCAGGGTGCTGGGTGCTCAGTGCTCGGGTGCTGGGTGCTCAGTGCTCAGTACTCAGGGTGCTGGGTGCTCAGTGCTCATGGTGCTGGGTTCTCAGTGCTCAGGGTGCTAGGTGCTTGGTGCTCGGGGTGCTGGGTGCTTAGTGCTCGGGGTGCCGGTGCTCAGTACTCGGGGTGCTCAGTGCTCAGTACTCAGGGCGCTGGGTGCTCAGTGCTCAGGGTGCTGGGTGCTCAGTACTCAGGGTGCTGGGTGCTCGGTGCTCAATACGCTGGGTGCTCAGTGCTCAGGGTGCTGGGTGCTCAGTACTCAGGGTGCTGGGTGCTCAGTGCTCGGGGTGCGGGGTGCTCAGTGCTCAGTACTCAGGGTGCTGGGTGCTCAGTGCTCAGGGTGCTGGGTGCTCAGTGCTCGGGGTGCTCGGTGCTCAGTACGTTGGGTGCTCACTACTCAGGGTGCTGGGTGCTCAGTGCTCAGGGTGCTGGGTGCTCAGTGCTCAGGGTGCTGGGTGCTCAGTACTCAGGGTGCTGGGTGCTCAGTGCTCGGGGTGCTGGGTGCTCAGTGCTCAGGGCGCTGGGTGCTCAGTACTCAGGTTGCTGGGTGCTCAGTACTCGGGATGCTGGGTGCTCAGTACTCAGGGTGCTGGGTGCTCAGTGCTCGGGGTGCTCGGTGCTCAGTACGTTGGGTGCTCACTACTCAGGGTGCTGGGTGCTCAGTGCTCAGGGTGCTGGGTGCTCAGTGCTCAGGGTGCTGGGTGCTCAGTGCTCAGGGTGCTGGGTGCTCAGTACTCAGGGTGCTGGTTGCTCAGTGCTCGGGGTGCTGGGTGCTCAGTGCTCAGGGCGCTGGGTGCTCAGTACTCAGGTTGCTGGGTGCTCAGTACTCGGGGTGCTGGTTGCTCAGTCCTCAGCGTGCTCAGTGCTCAGGGTGCTGGGTGCTCAGTGCTCGGGGTGCTCGGTGCTCAGTACTCAGGGTACTGAGTGCTCAGTACTCAGGGTGCTGGGTGCTCAGTGCTCAGGGTGCTGGGTTCTCAGTGCTCAGGGTGCTCAGTGCTCAGTACTCAGGGTGCTGGGTGCTCAGTACTCAGGGTGCTGGGTGCTTAGTACTCGGGTGCTGGGTGCTCAGTACTCAGGGTGCTGGGTGCTCAGTACTCAGGGTGCTGGGTGCTTAGTACTCGGGTGCTGGTTGCTCAGTGCTCGGGGTGCTGGGTGCTCAGTGCTCAGGGCGCTGGGTGCTCAGTACTCAGGTTGCTGGGTGCTCAGTACTCGGGGTGCTGGGTGCTCAGTACTCAGGGTTCTGGGTGCTCAGTACTCAGGGTGCTGGGTGCTTAGTACTCGGGTGCTGGGTGCTCAGTGCTCAGGGTGCTGGGTGCTCAGTGCTCGGGGTGCTGGGTGCTCAGTGCTCAGTACTCAGGGTGCTGGGTGCTCAGTGCTCGGGGTGCTGGGTGCTCAGTGCTCAGTACTCAGGGTGCTGGGTGCTCAGTGCTCAGGGTGCTGGGTGCTTAGTACTCGGGTGCTGGGTGCTCAGTGCTCAGGGTGCTGGGTGCTCAGTGCTCGGGGTGCTGGGTGCTCAGTGCTCAGTACTCAGGGTGCTGGGTGCTTAGTACTCGGGTGCTGGGTGCTCAGTACTCAGGGTGCTGGGTGCTTAGTACTCGGGTGCTGGGTGCTCAGTGCTCAGGGTGCTGGGTGCTCAGTGCTCGGGGTGCTGGGTGCTCAGTGCTCAGTACTCAGGGTGCTGGGTGCTCAGTGCTCGGGGTGCTGGGTGCTCAGTGCTCAGTACTCAGGGTGCTGGGTGCTCAGTGCTCAGGGTGCTGGGTGCTCAGTGCTCAGGGTGCTGGGTGCTCAGTGCTTAGGGTGCTGGGTACTCAGTGCTCAGGGTGCTGGGTGCTCAGTACTCAGGGTGCTGGGTGCTCAGTGCTCAGGGTGCTGGGTGCTCAGTGCTCGGGGTGCTCGGTGCTCAGTACTCAGGGTGCTGGGTGCTCAGTGCTCCAGGTGCTCAGTACTCAGGGTGCTGTATGTTCAGTGCTCAGGGTGCTGGGTGCTCGGTGCTCAGGTTGCTGGGTGCTCAGTACTCGGGGTGCTGGGTGCTCAGTACTCAGGGTGCTGGGTGCTCATTGCTCGGGGTGCTGGGTCCTCAGTGCTACGGGTGCTGGGTGCTCAGTGCTCGGGGTGCTGGGTGCTCAGTGCTCGGGGCGCTGGGTGCTCAGTGCTCGGGGTGCTCGGTGCTCAGTACTCAGGGTGCTGGGTGCTCAGTGCTCAGGGTGCTCGGTGCTCAGTACTCAGGGTGCTGGGTGCTCAGTGCTCAGTGTGCTCGGTGCTCAGTACGTTGGGTGCTCAGTACTCAGGGTGTTGGGTGCTCAGTGCTCAGGGTGATCGGTGCTCAGTACTCAGGGTGGTCAGTACTCAGGGTGCTGGGTGCTCAGTACTCAGGGTGCTGGGTGCTCAGTGCTCATGGTGATCGGTGCTCAGTCCTCAGGGTGCTCAGAACTCAGGGTGCTGGGTGCTCAGTGCTCAGGTTGCTCAGTACTCAGGGTGCTGGGTGCTCAGTACTCAGGGTGCTGTGTGCTCAGTGCTCGGGGTGCTGGGTGCTCAGTACACTGGGTGCGGGGTGCTCATTGCTCAGGGTGCTGGGCGCTCAGTACTCAGGGTGCTGGGTGCTCAGTACTCAATGTGCTCAGTGCTCGGGGAGCTCGGTGCTCAGTACTCAGGGTGCTGGGTGCTCAGTACTCAGTGCTTGGGGTCCTGGGTGCTCAGCGCTCTGGGTGCTTAGTGCACAGTACTCAGGGTGCTGGGTGCTCAGTATTCAGGGTGCTCAGTGCTCGGGGTGCTGGGTGCTCATTACTCAGGGTGCTGGGTGCTCAGTACTCAGGGTGCTGGGTGCTCATTCTCGTGGTGCTGGGTGCTCAGTGCTCGGGGTGCTGGGTGCTCAGTACTCGGGGTGCTGGGTGCTCAGTGCTCAGCATGCTGGGTGCTCAGTACTCAGGGTGCTCGGTTCTCAGTACTCAGGGTGCTGGGTGCTCATTCTCGGGGTGCTGGGTGCTCAGTGCTCATGGTGCTGGGTGCTCAGTGCTCAGGGTCCTCTATGCTCAGTACTCATGGTGCTCAGTACTCAGCGTGCTTTGTGCTCAGTGCTCAGGGTGATGGGTGCTCAGTACTCAGGGTGCTGTGTGCTCAGTACTCACGGTGCTGGGTGCTCAGTACTCGGGGTGCTGGGTGCTAATTACTCAGGGTGCTGGGTGCTCAGTGCTCAGGGTGCTCGCTGCTCAGTACTCTTTTTGCTGGGTGCTCAGTACTCAGGGTGCTGGGTGCTCAGTGCTCGGGGTGCTCGGTGCTCAGTGCTCAGGATGCTCGGTGCTCAGTACTTTTGGTGCTGGGTGCTCAGTACTCAGGGTGCTGGGTGCTCATTCTCGGGGCGCTGGGTGCTCAGTGCTCGGGGTGCTGGGTGCTCAGTACTCAGGGTGCTGGGTGCTCAGTGCTCAGGGTGCTGGGTGCTCAGTACTCAGGGTGCTAGGTGCTCAGTGCTCAGGGTGCTGGGTGCTAAGTACTCAGGGTGCTGGGTGCTCAGTGCTCAGGGTGCTGGGTTCTCAGTACTCAGGGTGTTGGGAGCTCAGTGCTCAGGGTGATCGGTGCTCAGTACTCAGGGTGCTCAGTACTCAGGGTGCTGGGTGCTCAGTGCTCGGGGTGCTGGGTGCTCAGTACTCAGGGTGCTGGGTGCTCAGTGCTCGGGGTGCTGGGTGCTCAGTGCTCAGGGTGATCGGTGCTCAGTACTCAGGGTGCTGGGTGCTCAGTGCTCAGGGTGCTGGGTGCTCAGTCCTCAGGGTGCTCACTGCTCAGGGTGCTGTGTGCTCAGTGCTCGGGGTGCTGGATGCACAGTGCTCCGGGTGCTGGGTGCTCAGTGCTCAGTGCTCAGGGTACTGGGTGCTCAGTGCTCAGTGCTCAGGGTGCTGGTTGCTCAGTACTCAGGGTGCTAGGTGCTCAGTACTCAGGGTGCTGAGTGCTCAGTGCTCAGGGTGCTGGGTGCTCAGTACTCAGGGTGCTGGGTGATCAGTGCTCGGGGTGCTGGTTGCTCAGTGCTCAGGGTGCTGGGTGCTCAGTGCTCAAGGAGCTGGGTGCTCAGTACTCAGGGTGCTGGGTGCTCAGTGCTCGGGGTGCTCGGTGCTCAGTACTCAAGGTGCTGGGTGCTCATTGCTCAGGGTGCTGGGTGCTCAGTGATCAGGGTGCTGGGTGCTCAGTACTCAGGGTGATCGGTGCTCAGTACTCAGGGTTCTCATTGCTCAGTACTCAGGGTGCTGGGTACTCAGTGCTCAGGGTGCTGGGTGCTCAGTACTCAGGGTGCTCAGTGCTCAGTACTCGGGGTGCTTGGTGCTCAGTACTCAGGGTGCTCCGAGCTCAGTACTCAGGGTGCTGGGTGCTCAGTGCTCGGGGTGCTCGGTGCTCAGTACTCAGGGTGCTTGGTGCTCAGTGCTCGGGGTGCTCGGTGCTCAGTACGTTGTGTGCTCACTACTCAGGGTGCTGGGTGCTCAGTGCTCAGGGTGCTGGGTGCTCAGTGCTCAGGGTGCTGGGTGCTCAGTACTCAGGGTGCTGGGTGCTCAGTACTCAGGGTGCTCAGTGCTCAGTACTCGGGGTGCTTGGTGCTCAGTACTCAGGGTGCTCAGTGCTCAGTGCTCGGGGTGCTGGGTGCTCAGTGCTCGGGGCGCTGGGTGCTCAGTGCTCGGGGTGCTGGGTGCTCAGTACTCGGGGTGCTGGGTGCTCAGTGCTCAGGGTGCTCAGTGCTCAGTACTCAGTGCTCAGGGTGCTCAGTGCTCAGTGCTCAGGGTGCTGGGTGTTCAGTACTCAGGGTGCTGGGTGCTCAGTACTCAGGGTGCTAGGTGCTCAGTGCTCAGGGTGCTGGGTGCTCAATGCTCGGGGCGCTGGGTGCTCAGTGCTCGGGGTGCTCGGAGCTCAGTACTCAGGGTGCTGGGTGCTCAGTGCTCGGGGTGATCGGTGCTCAGTACTCAGGGTGCTGGGTGCTCAGTGCTCGGGGTGCTCGGTGCTCAGTACATTGGGTGCTCACTACTCAGGGTGCTCAGTGCTCAGTACTCGGGGTGCTTGGTGCTCAGTACTCAGGGTGCTCAGTGCTCAGTACTCGGGGTGCTGGGTGCTCAGTGCTCAGGGTGCTCAGTGCTCAGTGCTCGGGGTGCTGGGTGCTCAGTGCTCAGGGTGCTGGGTGCTCAGTGCTCAGGGTGCTGGGTGCTCAGTGCTCAGGGTGCTGGGTGCTCAGTACTCGGGGTGCTGGATGCTCAGTACTCAGGGTGCTTTGTGCTCAGTACTCAGGATGCTGGGTGCTCAGTACTCGGGTGCTGGGTGCTCAGTGCTCAGGGTGCTGGGTGCTCAGTGCTCAGGGTGCTGGGTGCTCAGTGCTCAGGGCGCTGGGTGCTCAGTACTCAGGTTGCTGGGTGCTCAGTACTCTGGGTGCTGGGTGCTCAGTACTCAGGGTGCTGGGTGCTCAGTACTCAGGGTGCTGGGTGCTTAGTACTAGGGTGCTGTGTGCTCAGTGCTCAGGGTGCTGGGTGCTCAGTGCTCGGGGTGCTGGGTGCTCAGTGCTCAGTACTCAGGGTGCTGCTTGCTCAGTGCTCGGGGTGCTGGGTGCTCAGTGCTCAGTACTCAGGGTGCTGGGTGCTCAGTGCTCAGGGTGCTGGGTGCTCAGTGCTCAGGGTGCTGGGTGCTCAGTGCTTAGGGTGCTGGGTACTCAGTGCTCAGGGTGCTGGGTGCTCAGTACTCAGGGTGCTGGGTGCTCAGTGCTCAGGGTGCTGGGTGCTCAGTGCTCGGGGTGTTCGGTGCTCAGTGCTCGGGGTGCTGGGTGGTCAGTGCTCGGGGTGCTCGGTGCTCAGTACTCAGGGTGCTGGGTGCTCAGTGCTCCAGGTGCTCAGTACTCAGGGTGCTCTATGTTCAGTGCTCAGGGTGGTGGGTGCTCGGTGCTCAGGTTGCTGGGTGCTCAGTACTCGGGGTGCTGGGTGCTCAGTACTCAGGGTGCTGGGTGCTCATTGCTCGGGGTGCTGGGTCCTCAGTGCTACGGGTGCTGGGTGCTCAGTGCTCGGGGTGCTGGGTGCTCAGTGCTCGGGGCGCTGGGTGCTCAGTGCTCGGGGTGCTCGGTGCTCAGTACTCAGGGTGCTGGGTGCTCAGTGCTCAGGGTGCTCGGTGCTCAGTACTCAGGGTGCTGGGTGCTCAGTGCTCAGTGTGCTCGGTGCTCAGTATGTTGGGTGCTCAGTACTCAGGGTGTTGGGTGCTCAGTGCTCAGGGTGATCGGTGCTCAGTACTCAGGGTGGTCAGTACTCAGGGTGCTGGGTGCTCAGTACTCAGGGTGCTGGGTGCTCAGTGCTCATGGTGATCGGTGCTCAGTCCTCAGGGTGCTCAGAACTCAGGGTGCTGGGTGCTCAGTGCTCAGGTTGCTCAGTACTCAGGGTGCTGGGTACTCAGTACTCAGGGTGCTGTGTGCTCAGTGCTCGGGGTGCTGGGTGCTCAGTACTCTGGGTGCTGGGTGCTCATTGCTCAGGGTGCTGGGCGCTCAGTACTCAGGGTGCTGGGTGCTCAGTACTCAGTGCTTGGGGTCCTGGGTGCTCAGCGCTCTGGGTGCTTAGTGCACAGTACTCAGGGTGCTGGGTGCTCAGTATTCAGGGTGCTCAGTGCTCGGGGTGCTGGGTGCTCATTACTCAGGGTGCTGGGTCCTCAGTACTCAGGGTGCTGGGTGCTCATTCTCGTGGTGCTGGGTGCTCAGTGCTCGGGGTGCTGGGTGCTCAGTACTCGGGGTGCTGGGTGCTCAGTGCTCAGCATGCTGGGTCCTCAGTACTCAGGGTGCTCGGTTCTCAGTACTCAGGGTGCTGGGTGCTCATTCTCGGGGTGCTGGGTGCTCAGTGCTCAGGGTGCTGGGTGCTCAGTGCTCAGGGTCCTCTTTGCTCAGTACTCAGGGTGCTCAGTACTCAGCGTGCTTTGTGCTCAGTGCTCAGGGTGCTTGGTGCTCAGTACTCAGGGTGCTGTGTGCTCAGTACTCACGGTGCTGGGTGCTCAGTACTCGGGGTGCTGGGTGCTCATTACTCAGGGTGCTGGGTGCTCAGTGCTCAGGGTGCTCGCTGCTCAGTACTCTTTTTGCTGGGTGCTCAGTACTCAGGGTGCTGGGTGCTCAGTGCTCGGGGTGCTCGGTGCTCAGTGCTCAGGATGCTCGGTGCTCAGTACTTTTGGTGCTGGGTGCTCAGTACTCAGGGTGCTGGGTGCTCATTCTCGGGGCGCTGGGTGCTCAGTGCTCGGGGTGCTGGGTGCTCAGTACTCAGGGTGCTGGGTGCTCAGTGCTCAGGGTGCTGGGTGCTCAGTACTCAGGGTGCTAGGTGCTCAGTGCTCAGCGTGCTGGGTGCTCAGTACTCAGGGTGCTGGGTGCTCAGTGCTCAGGGTACTGGGTGCTCAGTACTCAGGGTGTTGGGAGCTCAGTGCTCAGGGTGATCGGTGCTCAGTACTCAGGGTGCTGGGTGCTCAGTGCTCGGGGTGCTGGGTGCTCAGTACTCAGGGTGCTGGGTGCTCAGTGCTCGGGGTGCTGGGTGCTCAGTGCTCAGGGTGATCGGTGCTCAGTACTCAGGGTGCTGGGTGCTCAGTGCTCAGGGTGCTGGGTGCTCAGTCCTCAGGGTGCTCACTGCTCAGGGTGCTGGGTGCTCAGTGCTCGGGGTGCTGGATGCACAGTGCTCCGGGTGCTGGGTGCTCAGTGCTCAGTGCTCAGGGTGCTGGGTGCTCAGTGCTCAGTGCTCAGGGTGCTGGTTGCTCAGTACTCAGGGTGCTTGGTGCTCAGTACTCAGGGTGCTGAGTGCTCAGTGCTCAGGGTGCTGGGTGTTCAGTACTCAGGGTGCTGGGTGATCAGTGCTCGGGGTGCTGGGTGCTCAGTGCTCAGGGTGCTGGGTGCTCAGTGCTCAAGGAGCTGGGTGCTCAGTACTCAGGGTGCTGGGTGCTCAGTGCTCGGGGTGCTGGGTGCTCAGTACTCGGGGTGCTGGGTGCTCAGTGCTCAGCATGCTGGGTGCTCAGTACTCAGGGTGCTCGGTTCTCAGTACTCAGGGTGCTGGGTGCTCATTCTCGGGGTGCTGGGTGCTCAGTGCTCAGGGTGCTGGGTGCTCAGTGCTCAGGGTCCTCTATGCTCAGTACTCAGGGTGCTCAGTACTCAGCGTGCTTTGTGCTCAGGGTGCTGGGTGCTCAGTACTCAGGGTGCTGTGTGCTCAGTACTCACGGTGCTGGGTGCTCAGTACTCGGGGTGCTGGGTGCTCATTACTCAGGGTGCTGGGTGCTCAGTGCTCAGGGTGCTCGCTGCTCAGTACTCTTTTTGCTGGGTGCTCAGTACTCAGGGTGCTGGGTGCTCAGTGCTCGGGGTGCTCGGTGCTCAGTGCTCAGGATGCTCGGTGCTCAGTACTTTTGGTGCTGGGTGCTCAGTACTCAGGGTGCTGGGTGCTCATTCTCGGGGCGCTGGGTGCTCAGTGCTCGGGGTGCTGGGTGCTCAGTACTCAGGGTGCTGGGTGCTCAGTGCTCAGGGTGCTGGGTGCTCAGTACTCAGGGTGCTAGGTGCTCAGTGCTCAGGGTACTGGGTGCTCAGTACTCAGGGTGCTGGGTGCTCAGTGCTCAGGGTGCTGGGTGCTCAGTACTCAGGGTGCTGGGTGCTCAGTGCTCGGGGTGCTGGGTGCTCAGTGCTCAGGGTGATCGGTGCTCAGTACTCAGGGTGCTGGGTGCTCAGTGCTCAGGGTGCTGGGTGCTCAGTCCTCAGGGTGCTCACTGCTCAGGGTGCTGGGTGCTCAGTGCTCGGGGTGCTGGATGCACAGTGCTCCGGGTGCTGGGTGCTCAGTGCTCAGTGCTCAGGGTGCTGGGTGCTCAGTGCTCAGTGCTCAGGGTGCTGGTTGCTCAGTACTCATGGTGCTAGGTGCTCAGTACTCGGGGTGCTGAGTGCTCAGTGCTCAGGGTGCTGGGTGCTCAGTACTCAGGGTGCTGGGTGATCATTGCTCGGGGTGCTGGGTGCTCAGTGCTCAGGGTGCTGGGTGCTCAGTGCTCAAGGAGCTGGGTGCTCAGTACTCAGGGTGCTGGGTGCTCAGTGCTCGGGGTGCTCGGTGCTCAGTACTCAAGGTGCTGTGTGCTCATTGCTCAGGGTGCTGGGTGCTCAGTGATCAGGGTGCTGGGTGCTCAGTACTCAGGGTGATCGGTGCTCAGTACTCAGGGTTCTCATTGCTCAGTACTCAGGGTGCTGGGTACTCAGTGCTCAGGGTGCTGGGTGCTCAGTACTCAGGGTGCTCAGTGCTCAGTACTCGGGGTGCTTGGTGCTCAGTACTCAGGGTGCTCCGAGCTCAGTACTCAGGGTGCTGGGTGCTCAGTGCTCGGGGTGCTCGGTGCTCAGTACTCAGGGTGCTTGGTGCTCAGTGCTTGGGGTGCTCGGTGCTCAGTACGTTGTGTGCTCACTACTCTGGGTGCTGGGTGCTCAGTGCTCAGGGTGCTGGGTGCTCAGTGCTCAGGGTGCTGGGTGCTCAGTACTCAGGGTGCTGGGTGCTCAGTACTCAGGGTGCTCAGTGCTCAGTACTCGGGGTGCTTGGTGCTCAGTACTCAGGATGCTCAGTGCTCATTACTCGGGGTGCTGGGTGCTCAGTGCTCAGGGTGCTCAGTGCTCAGTGCTCGGGGTGCTGGGTGCTCAGTGCTCGGGGCGCTGGGTGCTCAGTGCTCGGGGTGCTGGGTGCTCAGTACTCGGGGTGCTGGGTGCTCAGTGCTCAGGGTGCTCAGTGCTCAGTACTCAGTGCTCAGGGTGCTCAGTGCTCAGTGCTCAGGGTGCTGGGTGTTCAGTACTCAGGGTGCTGGGTGCTCAGTACTCAGGGTGCTAGGTGCTCAGTGCTCAGGGTGCTGGGTGCTCAGTGCTCGGGGCGCTGGGTGCTCAGTGCTCGGGGTGCTCGGAGCTCAGTACTCAGGGTGCTGGGTGCTCAGTGCTCGGGGTGATCGGTGCTCAGTACTCAGGGTGCTGGGTGCTCAGTGCTCGGGGTGCTGGGTGCTCAGTGCTCAGGGTGCTGGGTGCTCAGTGCTCAGGGTGCTGGGTGCTCAGTACTCAGGGTGCTGGTTGCTCAGTGCTCGGGGTGCTGGGTGATCAGTGCTCAGGGTGCTCGGTGCTCAGTGCTCAGGGTGCTGGGTGCTCAGTACTCAGGGTGCTGGTTGCTCAGTGCTCGGGGTGCTGGGTGATCAGTGCTCAGGGTGCTCAGTGCTCAGTACTCGGGGTGCTGGGTGCTCAGTGCTCAGGGTGCACAGTGCTCAGTGCTCGGGGTGCTTGGTGCTCAGTACTCAGGGTGCTCAGTGCTCAGTACTCGGGGTGCTGGGTGCTCAGTGCTCAGGGTGCTCAGTGCTCAGTGCTCGGGGTGCTGGGTGCTCAGTGCTCAGGGTGCTGGGTGCTCAGTGCTCAGGGTGCTGGGTGCTCAGTGCTCAGGGTGCTGGGTGCTCAGTACTCGGGGTCCTGGGTGCTCAGTACTCAGGGTGCTTTGTGCTCAGTACTCAGGATGCTGGGTGCTCAGTACTTGGGTGCTGGGTGCTCAGTGCTCAGGGTGCTGGGTGCTCAGTGCTCAGGGCGCTTTGTGCTCAGTACTCAGGTTGCTGGGTGCTCAGTACTCGGGGTGCTGGGTGCTCAGTACTCAGGGTGCTGGGTGCTCAGTACTCAGGGTGCTGGGTGCTTATTACTCGGGTGCTTGGTGCTCAGTGCTCAGGGTGCTGGGTGCTCAGTGCTCGGGGTGCTGGGTGCTCAGTGCTCAGTACTCAGGGTGCTGGGTGCTCAGTGCTCGGGGTGCTGGGTGCTCAGTACTCAGGGTGCTGGGTGCTCAGTGCTCAGGGTGCTGGGTGCTCAGTGCTCAGGGTGCTGGGTGCTCAGTGCTTAGGGTGCTGGGTACTCAGTGCTCAGGGTGCTGGGTGCTCAGTACTCAGGGTGCTGGGTGCTCAGTGCTCAGGGTGCTGGGTGCTCAGTGCTCGGGGTGCTGGGTGCTCAGTGCTCGGGGTGCTGGGTGGTCAGTGCTCGGGGTGCTCGGTGCTCAGTACTCAGGGTGCTGGGTGCTCAGTGCTCCAGGTGCTCAGTACTCAGGGTGCTGTATGTTCAGTGCTCAGGGTGCTGGGTGCTCGGTGCTCAGGTTGCTGGGTGCTCAGTACTCGGGGTGCTGGGTGCTCAGTACTCAGGGTGCTGGGTGCTCATTGCTCGGGGTGCTGGGTCCTCAGTGCTACGGGTGCTGGGTGCTCAGTGCTCGGGGTGCTGGGTGCTCAGTGCTCGGGGCGCTGGGTGCTCAGTGCTCGGGGTGCTCGGTGCTCAGTACTCAGGGTGCTGGGTGCTCAGTGCTCAGGGTGCTCGGTGCTCAGTACTCAGGGTGCTGGGTGCTCAGTGCTCAGTGTGCTCGGTGCTCAGTACGTTGGGTGCTCAGTACTCAGGGTGTTGGGTGCTCAGTGCTCAGGGTGATCGGTGCTCAGTACTCAGGGTGGTCAGTACTCAGGGTGCTGGGTGGTCAGTACTCAGGGTGCTGGGTGCTCAGTGCTCATGGTGATCGGTGCTCAGTCCTCAGGGTGCTCAGAACTCAGGGTGCTGGGTGCTCAGTGCTCAGGTTGCTCAGTACTCAGGGTGCTGGGTACTCAGTACTCAGGGTGCTGTGTGCTCAGTGCTCGGGGTGCTGGGTGCTCAGTACTCTGGGTGCTGGGTGCTCATTGCTCAGGGTGCTGGGCGCTCAGTACTCAGGGTGCTGGGTGCTCAGTACTCAGGGTGCTCAGTGCTCGGGGAGCTCGGTGCTCAGTACTCAGGGTGCTGGGTGCTCAGTACTCAGTGCTTGGGGTCCTGGGTGCTCAGCGCTCTGGGTGCTTAGTGCACAGTACTCAGGGTGCTGGGTGCTCATTCTCGTGGTGCTGGGTGCTCAGTGCTCGGGGTGCTGGGTGCTCAGTACTCGGGGTGCTGGGTGCTCAGTGCTCAGCATGCTGGGTGCTCAGTACTCAGGGTGCTCGGTTCTCAGTACTCAGGGTGCTGGGTGCTCATTCTCGGGGTGCTGGGTGCTCAGTGCTCAGGGTGCTGGGTGCTCAGTGCTCAGGGTCCTCTATGCTCAGTACTCAGGGTGCTCAGTACTCAGCGTGCTTTGTGCTCAGTGCTCAGGGTGCTGGGTGCTCAGTACTCAGGGTGCTGTGTGCTCAGTACTCACGGTGCTGGGTGCTCAGTACTCGGGGTGCTGGGTGCTCATTACTCAGGGTGCTGGGTGCTCAGTGCTCAGGGTGCTCGCTGCTCAGTACTCTTTTTGCTGGGTGCTCAGTACTCAGGGTGCTGGGTGCTCAGTACTCAGGGTGCTGGGTGCTCAGTGCTCGGGGTGCTCGGTGCTCAGTACTTTTGGTGCTGGGTGCTCAGTGCTCAGGGTGCTGGGTGCTCAGTACTCAGGGTGCTAGGTGCTCAGTGCTCAGGGTGCTGGGTGCTCAGTACTCAGGGTGCTGGGTGCTCAGTGCTCAGGGTGCTGGGTGCTCAGTACTCAGGGTGTTGGGAGCTCAGTGCTCAGGGTGATCGGTGCTCAGTACTCAGGGTGCTCAGTACTCAGGGTGATGGGTGCTCAGTGCTCGGGGTGCTGGGTGCTCAGTACTCAGGGTGCTGGGTGCTCAGTGCTCGGGGTGCTGGGTGCTCAGTGCTCAGGGTGATCGGTGCTCAGTACTCAGGGTGCTGGGTGCTCAGTGCTCAGGGTGCTGGGTGCTCAGTCCTCAGGGTGCTCACTGCTCAGGGTGCTGGGTGCTCAGTGCTCGGGGTGCTGGATGCACAGTGCTCGGGGTGCTGGGTGCTCAGTGCTCAGTGCTCAGGGTGCTGGGTGCTCAGTGCTCAGTGATCAGGGTGCTGGTTGCTCAGTACTCAGGGTGCTAGGTGCTCAGTACTCAGGGTGCTGAGTGCTCAGTGCTCAGGGTGCTGGGTGCTCAGTACTCAGGGTGCTGGGTGATCAGTGCTAGGGGTGCTGGGTGCTCAGTGCTCAGGGTGCTGGTTGCTCAGTGCTCAAGGAGCTGGGTGCTCAGTACTCAGGGTGCTGGGTGCTCAGTGCTCGGGGTGCCGGTGCTCAGTACTCGGGGTGCTCAGTGCTCAGTACTCAGGGCGCTGGGTGCTCAGTGCTCAGGGTGCTGGGTGCTCAGTACTCAGGGTGCTGGGTGCTCGGTGCTCAGTACGCTGGGTGCTCAATGCTCAGGGTGCTGGGTGCTCAGTACTCAGGGTGCTGGGTGCTCAGTGCTCGGGGTGCTGGGTGCTCAGTGCTCAGTACTCAGGGTGCTGGGTGCTCAGTGCTCAGGGTGCTGGGTGCTCAGTGCTCGGGGTGCTCGGTGCTCAGTACGTTGGGTGCTCACTACTCAGGGTGCTGGGTGCTCAGGGTGCTGGGTGCTCAGTGCTCAGGGTGCTGGGTGCTCAGTGCTCAGGGTGCTGGGTGCTCAGTACTCAGGGTGCTGGGTGCTCAGTGCTCGGGGTGCTGGGTGCTCAGTGCTCAGGGCGCTGGGTGCTCAGTACTCAGGTTGCTGGGTGCTCAGTACTCGGGGTGCTGGGTGCTCAGTACTCAGGGTGCTGGGTGCTCAGTGCTCGGGGTGCTCGGTGCTCTGTACGTTGGGTGCTCACTACTCAGGGTGCTGGGTGCTCAGTGCTCAGGGTGCTGGGTGCTCAGTGCTCAGGTTGCTGGGTGCTCAGTGCTCAGGGTGCTGGGTGCTCAGTACTCAGGGTGCTGGTTGCTCAGTGCTCGGGGTGCTGGGTGCTCAGTGCTCAGGGCGCTGGGTGCTCAGTACTCAGGTTGCTGGGTGCTCAGTACTCGGGGTGCTGGGTGCTCAGTACTCAGGGTGCTGGGTGCTCAGTACTCAGGGTGCTGGGTGCTTAGTACTCGGGTGCTGGGTGCTCAGTGCTCAGGGTGCTGGGTGCTCAGTGCTCGGGGTGCTGGGTGCTCAGTGCTCAGTACTCAGGGTGCTGGGTGCTCACTGCTCGGGGTGCTGGGTGCTCAGTGCTCAGTACTCAGGGTTCTGGGTGCTCAGTGCTCAGGGTGCTGGGTGCTCAGTGCTCAGGGTGCTGGGTGCTCAGTGCTTAGGGTGCTGGGTACTCAGTGCTCAGGGTGCTGGGTGCTCAGTACTCAGGGTGCTGGGTGCTCAGTGCTCAGGGTGCTGGGTGCTCAGTGCTCGGGGTGCTGGGTGCTCAGTGCTCGGGGTGCTGGGTGGTCAGTGCTCGGGGTGCTGGGTGCTCAGTACTCAGGGTGCTTGGTGCTCAGTGCTCCAGGTGCTCAGTACTCAGGGTGCTGTATGTTCAGTGCTCAGGGTGCTGGGTGCTCGGTGCTCAGGTTGCTGGGTGCTCAGTTCTCGGGGTGCTGGTTGCTCAGTACTCAGGGTGCTGGGTGCTCATTGCTCGGGGTGCTGGGTCCTCAGTGCTCGGGGCGCTGGGTGCTCAGTGCTCGGGGTGCTGGGTGCTCAGTGCTCGGGGCGCTGGGCGCTCAGTGCTCGGGGTGCTCGGTGCTCAGTACTCAGGGTGCTGGGTGCTCAGTGCTCAGTGTGCTCGGTGCTCAGTACGTTGGGTGCTCAGTACTCAGGGTGTTGGGTGCTCAGTGCTCAGGGTGATCGGTGCTCAGTACTCAGGGTGGTCAGTACTCAGGGTGCTGGGTGGTCAGTACTCAGGGTGCTGGGTGCTCAGTGCTCATGGTGATCGGTGCTCAGTCCTCAGGGTGCTCAGAACTCAGGGTGCTGGGTGCTCAGTGCTCAGGTTGCTCAGTACTCAGGGTGCTGGGTACTCAGTACTCAGGGTGCTGTGTGCTCAGTGCTCGGGGTGCTGGGTGCTCAGTACTCTGGGTGCTGGGTGCTCATTGCTCAGGGTGCTGGGCGCTCAGTACTCAGGGTGCTGGGTGCTCAGTACTCAGGGTGCTCAGTGCTCGGGGAGCTCGGTGCTCAGTACTCAGGGTGCTGGGTGCTCAGTACTCAGTGCTTGGGGTCCTGGGTTCTCAGCGCTCTGGGTGCTTAGTGCACAGTACTCAGGGTGCTGGGTGCTCAGTATTCAGGGTGCTCAGTGCTCAGGGTGCTGGGTGCTCAGTACTCAGGGTGCTAGGTGCTCAGTGCTCAGGGTGCTGGGTGCTCAGTACTCAGGGTGCTGGGTGCTCAGTGCTCAGGGTGCTGGGTGCTCAGTACTCAGGGTGTTGGGAGCTCAGTGCTCAGGGTGATCGGTGCTCAGTACTCAGGGTGCTCAGTACTCAGGGTGATGGGTGCTCAGTGCTCGGGGTGCTGGGTGCTCAGTACTCAGGGTGCTGGGTGCTCAGTGCTCGGGGTGCTGGGTGCTCAGTGCTCAGGGTGATCGGTGCTCAGTACTCAGGGTGCTGGGTGCTCAGTGCTCAGGGTGCTGGGTGCTCAGTCCTCAGGGTGCTCACTGCTCAGGGTGCTGGGTGCTCAGTGCTCGGGGTGCTGGATGCACAGTGCTCCGGGTGCTGGGTGCTCAGTGCTCAGTGCTCAGGGTGCTGTATGCTCAGTGCTCAGTGCTCAGGGTGCTGGTTGCTCAGTACTCAGGGTGCTAGGTGCTCAGTACTCAGGGTGCTGAGTGCTCAGTGCTCAGGGTGCTGGGTGCTCAGTACTCAGGGTGCTGGGTGATCAGTGCTAGGGGTGCTGGGTGCTCAGTGCTCAGGGTGCTGGTTGCTCAGTGCTCAAGGAGCTGGGTGCTCAGTACTCAGGGTGCTGGGTGCTCAGTGCTCGGGGTGCCGGTGCTCAGTACTCGGGGTGCTCAGTGCTCAGTACTCAGGGCGCTGGGTGCTCAGTGCTCAGGGTGCTGGGTGCTCAGTACTCAGGGTGCTGGGTGCTCGGTGCTCAGTACGCTGGGTGCTCAGTGCTCAGGGTGCTGGGTGCTCAGTACTCAGGGTGCTGGGTGCTCAGTGCTCGGGGTGCTGGGTGCTCAGTGCTCAGTACTCAGGGTGCTGGGTGCTCAGTGCTCAGGGTGCTGGGTGCTCAGTGCTCGGGGTGCTCAGTGCTCAGTACGTTGGGTGCTCACTACTCAGGGTGCTGGGTGCTCAGGGTGCTGGGTGCTCAGTGCTCAGGGTGCTGGGTGCTCAGTGCTCAGGGTGCTGGGTGCTCAGTACTCAGGGTGCTGGGTGCTCAGTGCTCGGGGTGCTGGGTGCTCAGTGCTCAGGGCGCTGGGTGCTCAGTACTCAGGTTGCTGGGTGCTCAGTACTCGGGGTGCTGGGTGCTCAGTACTCAGGGTGCTGGGTGCTCAGTGCTCGGGGTGCTCGGTGCTCAGTACGTTGGGTGCTCACTACTCAGGGTGCTGGGTGCTCAGTGCTCAGGGTGCTGGGTGCTCAGTGCTCAGGTTGCTGGGTGCTCAGTGCTCAGGGTGCTGGGTGCTCAGTACTCAGGGTGCTGGTTGCTCAGTGCTCGGGGTGCTGGGTGCTCAGTGCTCAGGGCGCTGGGTGCTCAGTACTCAGGTTGCTGGGTGCTCAGTACTCGGGGTGCTGGGTGCTCAGTACTCAGGGTGCTGGGTGCTCAGTACTCAGGGTGCTGGGTGCTTAGTACTCGGGTGCTGGGTGCTCAGTGCTCAGGGTGCTGGGTGCTCAGTGCTCGGGGTGCTGGGTGCTCAGTGCTCAGTACTCAGGGTGCTGGGTGCTCACTGCTCGGGGTGCTGGGTGCTCAGTGCTCAGTACTCAGGGTGCTGGGTGCTCAGTGCTCAGGGTGCTGGGTGCTCAGTGCTCAGGGTGCTGGGTGCTCAGTGCTTAGGGTGCTGGGTACTCAGTGCTCAGGGTGCTGGGTGCTCAGTACTCAGGGTGCTGGGTGCTCAGTGCTCAGGGTGCTGGGTGCTCAGTGCTCGGGGTGCTGGGTGCTCAGTGCTCGGGGTGCTGGGTGGTCAGTGCTCGGGGTGCTGGGTGCTCAGTACTCAGGGTGCTTGGTGCTCAGTGCTCCAGGTGCTCAGTACTCAGGGTGCTGTATGTTCAGTGCTCAGGGTGCTGGGTGCTCGGTGCTCAGGTTGCTGGGTGCTCAGTTCTCGGGGTGCTGGTTGCTCAGTACTCAGGGTGCTGGGTGCTCATTGCTCGGGGTGCTGGGTCCTCAGTGCTCGGGGCGCTGGGTGCTCAGTGCTCGGGGTGCTGGGTGCTCAGTGCTCGGGGCGCTGGGCGCTCAGTGCTCGGGGTGCTCGGTGCTCAGTACTCAGGGTGCTGGGTGCTCAGTGCTCAGTGTGCTCGGTGCTCAGTACGTTGGGTGCTCAGTACTCAGGGTGTTGGGTGCTCAGTGCTCAGGGTGATCGGTGCTCAGTACTCAGGGTGGTCAGTACTCAGGGTGCTGGGTGGTCAGTACTCAGGGTGCTGGGTGCTCAGTGCTCATGGTGATCGGTGCTCAGTCCTCAGGGTGCTCAGAACTCAGGGTGCTGGGTGCTCAGTGCTCAGGTTGCTCAGTACTCAGGGTGCTGGGTACTCAGTACTCAGGGTGCTGTGTGCTCAGTGCTCGGGGTGCTGGGTGCTCAGTACTCTGGGTGCTGGGTGCTCATTGCTCAGGGTGCTGGGCGCTCAGTACTCAGGGTGCTGGGTGCTCAGTACTCAGGGTGCTCAGTGCTCGGGGAGCTCGGTGCTCAGTACTCAGGGTGCTGGGTGCTCAGTACTCAGTGCTTGGGGTCCTGGGTGCTCAGCGCTCTGGGTGCTTAGTGCACAGTACTCAGGGCGCTTGGTGCTCAGTACTCAGGTTGCTGGGTGCTCAGTACTCGGGGTGCTGGGTGCTCAGTACTCAGGGTGCTGGGTGCTCAGTGCTCGGGGTGCTCGGTGCTCTGTACGTTGGGTGCTCACTACTCAGGGTGCTGGGTGCTCAGTGCTCAGGGTGCTGGGTGCTCAGTGCTCAGGTTGCTGGGTGCTCAGTGCTCAGGGTGCTGGGTGCTCAGTACTCAGGGTGCTGGTTGCTCAGTGCTCGGGGTGCTGGGTGCTCAGTGCTCAGGGCGCTGGGTGCTCAGTACTCAGGTTGCTGGGTGCTCAGTACTCGGGGTGCTGGGTGCTCAGTACTCAGGGTGCTGGGTGCTCAGTACTCAGGGTGCTGGGTGCTTAGTACTCGGGTGCTGGGTGCTCAGTGCTCAGGGTGCTGGGTGCTCAGTGCTCGGGGTGCTGGGTGCTCAGTGCTCAGTACTCAGGGTGCTGGGTGCTCACTGCTCGGGGTGCTGGGTGCTCAGTGCTCAGTACTCAGGGTTCTGGGTGCTCAGTGCTCAGGGTGCTGGGTGCTCAGTGCTCAGGGTGCTGGGTGCTCAGTGCTTAGGGTGCTGGGTACTCAGTGCTCAGGGTGCTGGGTGCTCAGTACTCAGGGTGCTGGGTGCTCAGTGCTCAGGGTGCTGGGTGCTCAGTGCTCGGGGTGCTGGTTGCTCAGTGCTCGGGGTGCTGGGTGGTCAGTGCTCGGGGTGCTGGGTGCTCAGTACTCAGGGTGCTTGGTGCTCAGTGCTCCAGGTGCTCAGTACTCAGGGTGCTGTATGTTCAGTGCTCAGGGTGCTGGGTGCTCGGTGCTCAGGTTGCTGGGTGCTCAGTTCTCGGGGTGCTGGTTGCTCAGTACTCAGGGTGCTGGGTGCTCATTGCTCGGGGTGCTGGGTCCTCAGTGCTCGGGGCGCTGGGTGCTCAGTGCTCGGGGTGCTGGGTGCTCAGTGCTCGGGGCGCTGGGCGCTCAGTGCTCGGGGTGCTCGGTGCTCAGTACTCAGGGTGCTGGGTGCTCAGTGCTCAGTGTGCTCGGTGCTCAGTACGTTGGGTGCTCAGTACTCAGGGTGTTGGGTGCTCAGTGCTCAGGGTGATCGGTGCTCAGTACTCAGGGTGGTCAGTACTCAGGGTGCTGGGTGGTCAGTACTCAGGGTGCTGGGTGCTCAGTGCTCATGGTGATCGGTGCTCAGTCCTCAGGGTGCTCAGAACTCAGGGTGCTGGGTGCTCAGTGCTCAGGTTGCTCAGTACTCAGGGTGCTGGGTACTCAGTACTCAGGGTGCTGTGTGCTCAGTGCTCGGGGTGCTGGGTGCTCAGTACTCTGGGTGCTGGGTGCTCATTGCTCAGGGTGCTGGGCGCTCAGTACTCAGGGTGCTGGGTGCTCAGTACTCAGGGTGCTCAGTGCTCGGGGAGCTCGGTGCTCAGTACTCAGGGTGCTGGGTGCTCAGTACTCAGTGCTTGGGGTCCTGGGTGCTCAGCGCTCTGGGTGCTTAGTGCACAGTACTCAGGGTGCTGGGTGCTCAGTATTCAGGGTGCTCAGTGCTCAGGGTGCTGGGTGCTCAGTACTCAGGGTGCTAGGTGCTCAGTGCTCAGGGTGCTGGGTGCTCAGTACTCAGGGTGCTGGGTGCTCAGTGCTCAGGGTGCTGGGTGCTCAGTACTCAGGGTGTTGGGAGCTCAGTGCTCAGGGTGATCGGTGCTCAGTACTCAGGGTGCTCAGTACTCAGGGTGATGGGTGCTCAGTGCTCGGGGTGCTGGGTGCTCAGTACTCAGGGTGCTGGGTGCTCAGTGCTCGGGGTGCTGGGTGCTCAGTGCTCAGGGTGATCGGTGCTCAGTACTCAGGGTGCTGGGTGCTCAGTGATCAGGGTGCTGGGTGCTCAGTCCTCAGGGTGCTCACTGCTCAGGGTGCTGGGTGCTCAGTGCTCGGGGTGCTGGATGCACAGTGCTCCGGGTGCTGGGTGCTCAGTGCTCAGTGCTCAGGGTGCTGGGTGCTCAGTGCTCAGTGCTCAGGGTGCTGGTTGCTCAGTACTCAGGGTGCTAGGTGCTCAGTACTCAGGGTGCTGAGTGCTCAGTGCTCAGGGTGCTGGGTGCTCAGTACTCAGGGTGCTGGGTGATCAGTGCTAGGGGTGCTGGGTGCTCAGTGCTCAGGGTGCTGGTTGCTCAGTGCTAAAGGAGCTGGGTGCTCAGTACTCAGGGTGCTGGGTGCTCAGTGCTCGGGGTGCCGGTGCTCAGTACTCGGGGTGCTCAGTGCTCAGTACTCAGGGCGCTGGGTGCTCAGTGCTCAGGGTGCTGGGTGCTCAGTACTCAGGGTGCTGGGTGCTCGGTGCTCAGTACGCTGGGTGCTCAGTGCTCAGGGTGCTGGGTGCTCAGTACTCAGGGTGCTGGGTGCTCAGTGCTCGGGGTGCTGGGTGCTCAGTGCTCAGTACTCAGGGTGCTGGGTGCTCAGTGCTCAGGGTGCTGGGTGCTCAGTGCTCGGGGTGCTCGGTGCTCAGTACGTTGGGTGCTCACTACTCAGGGTGCTGGGTGCTCAGGGTGCTGGGTGCTCAGTGCTCAGGGTGCTGGGTGCTCAGTGCTCAGGGTGCTGGGTGCTCAGTACTCAGGGTGCTGGGTGCTCAGTGCTCGGGGTGCTGGGTGCTCAGTGCTCAGGGCGCTGGGTGCTCAGTACTCAGGTTGCTGGGTGCTCAGTACTCGGGGTGCTGGGTGCTCAGTACTCAGGGTGCTGGGTGCTCAGTGCTCGGGGTGCTCGGTGCTCAGTACGTTGGGTGCTCACTACTCAGGGTGCTGGGTGCTCAGTGCTCAGGGTGCTGGGTGCTCAGTGCTCAGGTTGCTGGGTGCTCAGTGCTCAGGGTGCTGGGTGCTCAGTACTCAGGGTGCTGGTTGCTCAGTGCTCGGGGTGCTGGGTGCTCAGTGCTCAGGGCGCTGGGTGCTCAGTACTCAGGTTGCTGGGTGCTCAGTACTCGGGGTGCTGGGTGCTCAGTACTCAGGGTGCTGGGTGCTCAGTACTCAGGGTGCTGGGTGCTTAGTACTCGGGTGCTGGGTGCTCAGTGATCAGGGTGCTGGGTGCTCAGTGCTCGGGGTGCTGGGTGCTCAGTGCTCAGTACTCAGGGTGCTGGGTGCTCACTGCTCGGGGTGCTGGGTGCTCAGTGCTCAGTACTCAGGGTTCTGGGTGCTCAGTGCTCAGGGTGCTGGGTGCTCAGTGCTCAGGGTGCTGGGTGCTCAGTGCTTAGGGTGCTGGGTACTCAGTGCTCAGGGTGCTGGGTGCTCAGTACTCAGGGTGCTGGGTGCTCAGTGCTCAGGGTGCTGGGTGCTCAGTGCTCGGGGTGCTGGGTGCTCAGTGCTCGGGGTGCTGGGTGGTCAGTGCTCGGGGTGCTGGGTGCTCAGTACTCAGGGTGCTTGGTGCTCAGTGCTCCAGGTGCTCAGTACTCAGGGTGCTGTATGTTCAGTGCTCAGGGTGCTGGGTGCTCGGTGCTCAGGTTGCTGGGTGCTCAGTTCTCGGGGTGCTGGTTGCTCAGTACTCAGGGTGCTGGGTGCTCATTGCTCGGGGTGCTGGGTCCTCAGTGCTCGGGGCGCTGGGTGCTCAGTGCTCGGGGTGCTGGGTGCTCAGTGCTCGGGGCGCTGGGCGCTCAGTGCTCGGGGTGCTCGGTGCTCAGTACTCAGGGTGCTGGGTGCTCAGTGCTCAGTGTGCTCGGTGCTCAGTACGTTGGGTGCTCAGTACTCAGGGTGTTGGGTGCTCAGTGCTCAGGGTGATCGGTGCTCAGTACTCAGGGTGGTCAGTACTCAGGGTGCTGGGTGCTCAGTGCTCATGGTGATCGGTGCTCAGTCCTCAGGGTGCTCAGAACTCAGGGTGCTGGGTGCTCAGTGCTCAGGTTGCTCAGTACTCAGGGTGCTGGGTACTCAGTACTCAGGGTGCTGTGTGCTCAGTGCTCGGGGTGCTGGGTGCTCAGTACTCTGGGTGCTGGGTGCTCATTGCTCAGGGTGCTGGGCGCTCAGTACTCAGGGTGCTGGGTGCTCAGTACTCAGGGTGCTCAGTGCTCGGGGAGCTCGGTGCTCAGTACTCAGGGTGCTGGGTGCTCAGTACTCAGTGCTTGGGGTCCTGGGTGCTCAGCGCTCTGGGTGCTTAGTGCACAGTACTCAGGGTGCTGGGTGCTCAGTATTCAGGGTGCTCAGTGCTCAGGGTGCTGGGTGCTCAGTACTCAGGGTGCTAGGTGCTCAGTGCTCAGGGTGCTGGGTGCTCAGTACTCAGGGTGCTGGGTGCTCAGTGCTCAGGGTGCTGGGTGCTCAGTACTCAGGGTGTTGGGAGCTCAGTGCTCAGGGTGATCGGTGCTCAGTACTCAGGGTGCTCAGTACTCAGGGTGATGGGTGCTCAGTGCTCGGGGTGCTGGGTGCTCAGTACTCAGGGTGCTGGGTGCTCAGTGCTCGGGGTGCTGGGTGCTCAGTGCTCAGGGTGATCGGTGCTCAGTACTCAGGGTGCTGGGTGCTCAGTGCTCAGGGTGCTGGGTGCTCAGTCCTCAGGGTGCTCACTGCTCAGGGTGCTGGGTGCTCAGTGCTCGGGGTGCTGGATGCACAGTGCTCCGGGTGCTGGGTGCTCAGTGCTCAGTGCTCAGGGTGCTGGGTGCTCAGTGCTCAGTGCTCAGGGTGCTGGTTGCTCAGTACTCAGGGTGCTAGGTGCTCAGTACTCAGGGTGCTGAGTGCTCAGTGCTCAGGGTGCTGGGTGCTCAGTACTCAGGGTGCTGGGTGATCAGTGCTAGGGGTGCTGGGTGCTCAGTGCTCAGGGTGCTGGTTGCTCAGTGCTCAAGGAGCTGGGTGCTCAGTACTCAGGGTGCTGGGTGCTCAGTGCTCGGGGTGCCGGTGCTCAGTACTCGGGGTGCTCAGTGCTCAGTACTCAGGGCGCTGGGTGCTCAGTGCTCAGGGTGCTGGGTGCTCAGTACTCAGGGTGCTGGGTGCTCGGTGCTCAGTACGCTGGGTGCTCAGTGCTCAGGGTGCTGGGTGCTCAGTACTCAGGGTGCTGGGTGCTCAGTGCTCGGGGTGCTGGGTGCTCAGTGCTCAGTACTCAGGGTGCTGGGTGCTCAGTGCTCAGGGTGCTGGGTGCTCAGTGCTCGGGGTGCTCGGTGCTCAGTACGTTGGGTGCTCACTACTCAGGGTGCTGGGTGCTCAGGGTGCTGGGTGCTCAGTGCTCAGGGTGCTGGGTGCTCAGTGCTCAGGGTGCTGGGTGCTCAGTACTCAGGGTGCTGGGTGCTCAGTGCTCGGGGTGCTGGGTGCTCAGTGCTCAGGGCGCTGGGTGCTCAGTACTCAGGTTGCTGGGTGCTCAGTACTCGGGGTGCTGGGTGCTCAGTACTCAGGGTGCTGGGTGCTCAGTGCTCGGGGTGCTCGGTGCTCAGTACGTTGGGTGCTCACTACTCAGGGTGCTGGGTGCTCAGTGCTCAGGGTGCTGGGTGCTCAGTGCTCAGGTTGCTGGGTGCTCAGTGCTCAGGGTGCTGGGTGCTCAGTACTCAGGGTGCTGGTTGCTCAGTGCTCGGGGTGCTGGGTGCTCAGTGCTCAGGGCGCTGGGTGCTCAGTACTCAGGTTGCTGGGTGCTCAGTACTCGGGGTGCTGGGTGCTCAGTACTCAGGGTGCTGGGTGCTCAGTACTCAGGGTGCTGGGTGCTTAGTACTCGGGTGCTGGGTGCTCAGTGCTCAGGGTGCTGGGTGCTCAGTGCTCGGGGTGCTGGGTGCTCAGTGCTCAGTACTCAGGGTGCTGGGTGCTCACTGCTCGGGGTGCTGGGTGCTCAGTGCTCAGTACTCAGGGTGCTGGGTGCTCAGTGCTCAGGGTGCTGGGTGCTCAGTGCTCAGGGTGCTGGGTGCTCAGTGCTTAGGGTGCTGGGTACTCAGTGCTCAGGGTGCTGGGTGCTCAGTACTCAGGGTGCTGGGTGCTCAGTGCTCAGGGTGCTGGGTGCTCAGTGCTCGGGTTGCTGGGTGCTCAGTGCTCGGGGTGCTGGGTGGTCAGTGCTCGGGGTGCTGGGTGCTCAGTACTCAGGGTGCTTGGTGCTCAGTGCTCCAGGTGCTCAGTACTCAGGGTGCTGTATGTTCAGTGCTCAGGGTGCTGGGTGCTCGGTGCTCAGGTTGCTGGGTGCTCAGTTCTCGGGGTGCTGGTTGCTCAGTACTCAGGGTGCTGGGTGCTCATTGCTCGGGGTGCTGGGTCCTCAGTGCTCGGGGCGCTGGGTGCTCAGTGCTCGGGGTGCTGGGTGCTCAGTGCTCGGGGCGCTGGGCGCTCAGTGCTCGGGGTGCTCGGTGCTCAGTACTCAGGGTGCTGGGTGCTCAGTGCTCAGTGTGCTCGGTGCTCAGTACGTTGGGTGCTCAGTACTCAGGGTGTTGGGTGCTCAGTGCTCAGGGTGATCGGTGCTCAGTACTCAGGGTGGTCAGTACTCAGGGTGCTGGGTGGTCAGTACTCAGGGTGCTGGGTGCTCAGTGCTCATGGTGATCGGTGCTCAGTCCTCAGGGTGCTCAGAACTCAGGGTGCTGGGTGCTCAGTGCTCAGGTTGCTCAGTACTCAGGGTGCTGGGTACTCAGTACTCAGGGTGCTGTGTGCTCAGTGCTCGGGGTGCTGGGTGCTCAGTACTCTGGGTGCTGGGTGCTCATTGCTCAGGGTGCTGGGCGCTCAGTACTCAGGGTGCTGGGTGCTCAGTACTCAGGGTGCTCAGTGCTCGGGGAGCTCGGTGCTCAGTACTCAGGGTGCTGGGTGCTCAGTACTCAGTGCTTGGGGTCCTGGGTGCTCAGCGCTCTGGGTGCTTAGTGCACAGTACTCAGGGTGCTGGGTGCTCAGTATTCAGGGTGCTCAGTGCTCGGGGTGCTGGGTGCTCATTACTCAGGGTGCTGGGTGCTCAGTACTCAGGGTGCTGGGTGCTCATTCTCGTGGTGCTGGGTGCTCAGTGCTCGGGGTGCTGGGTGCTCAGTACTCGGGGTGCTGGGTGCTCAGTGCTCAGCATGCTGGGTGCTCAGTACTCAGGGTTCTCGGTTCTCAGTACTCAGGGTGCTGGGTGCTCATTCTCGGGGTGCTGGGTGCTCAGTGCTCAGGGTGCTGGGTGCTCAGTGCTCAGGGTCCTCTATGCTCAGTACTCAGGGTGCTCAGTACTCAGCGTGCTTTGTGCTCAGTGCTCAGGGTGCTGGGTGCTCAGTACTCAGGGTGCTGTGTGCTCAGTACTCACGGTGCTGGGTGCTCAGTACTCGGGGTGCTGGGTGCTCATTACTCAGGGTGCTGGGTGCTCAGTGCTCAGGGTGCTCGCTGCTCAGTACTCTTTTTGCTGGGTGCTCAGTACTCAGGGTGCTGGGTGCTCAGTGCTCGGGGTGCTCGGTGCTCAGTGCTCAGGATGCTCGGTGCTCAGTACTTTTGGTGCTGGGTGCTCAGTGCTCAGGGTGCTGGGTGCTCAGTACTCAGGGTGCTAGGTGCTCAGTGCTCAGGGTGCTTGGTGCTCAGTACTCAGGGTGCTGGGTGCTCAGTGCTCAGGGTGCTGGGTGCTCAGTACTCAGGGTGTTGGGAGCTCAGTGCTCAGGGTGATCGGTGCTCAGTACTCAGGGTGCTCAGTACTCAGGGTGATGGGTGCTCAGTGCTCGGGGTGCTGGGTGCTCAGTACTCAGGGTGCTGGGTGCTCAGTGCTCGGGGTGCTGGGTGCTCAGTGCTCAGGGTGATCGGTGCTCAGTACTCAGGGTGCTGGGTGCTCAGTGCTCAGGGTGCTGGGTGCTCAGTCCTCAGGGTGCTCACTGCTCAGGGTGCTGGGTGCTCAGTGCTCGGGGTGCTGGATGCACAGTGCTCCGGGTGCTGGGTGCTCAGTGCTCAGTGCTCAGGGTGCTGTGTGCTCAGTGCTCAGTGCTCAGGGTGCTGGTTGCTCAGTACTCAGGGTGCTAGGTGCTCAGTACTCAGGGTGCTGAGTGCTCAGTGCTCAGGGTGCTGGGTGCTCAGTACTCAGGGTGCTGGGTGATCAGTGCTAGGGGTGCTGGGTGCTCAGTGCTCAGGGTGCTGGGTGCTCAGTGCTCATGGAGCTGGGTGCTCAGTACTCAGGGTGCTGGGTGCTCAGTGCTCGGGGTGCCGGTGCTCAGTACTCGGGGTGCTCAGTGCTCAGTACTCAGGGCGCTGGGTGCTCAGTGCTCAGGGTGCTGGGTGCTCAGTACTCAGGGTGCTGGGTGCTCGGTGCTCAGTACGCTGGGTGCTCAGTGCTCAGGGTGCTGGGTGCTCAGTACTCAGGGTGCTGGGTGCTCAGTGCTCGGGGTGCTGGGTGCTCAGTGCTCAGTACTCAGGGTGCTGGGTGCTCAGTGCTCAGGGTGCTGGGTGCTCAGTGCTCGGGGTGCTCGGTGCTCAGTACGTTGGGTGCTCACTACTCAGGGTGCTGGGTGCTCAGGGTGCTGGGTGCTCAGTGCTCAGGGTGCTGGGTGCTCAGTGCTCAGGGTGCTGGGTGCTCAGTACTCAGGGTGCTGGGTGCTCAGTGCTCGGGGTGCTGGGTGCTCAGTGCTCAGGGCGCTGGGTGCTCAGTACTCAGGTTGCTGGGTGCTCAGTACTCGGGGTGCTGGGTGCTCAGTACTCAGGGTGCTGGGTGCTCAGTGCTCGGGGTGCTCGGTGCTCAGTACGTTGGGTGCTCACTACTCAGGGTGCTGGGTGCTCAGTGCTCAGGGTGCTGGGTGCTCAGTGCTCAGGTTGCTGGGTGCTCAGTGCTCAGGGTGCTGGGTGCTCAGTACTCAGGGTGATGGTTGCTCAGTGCTCGGGGTGCTGGGTGCTCAGTGCTCAGGGCGCTGGATGCTCAGTACTCAGGTTGCTGGGTGCTCAGTACTCGGGGTGCTGGGTGCTCAGTACTCAGGGTGCTGGGTGCTCAGTACTCAGGGTGCTGGGTGCTTAGTACTCGGGTGCTGGGTGCTCAGTGCTCAGGGTGCTGGGTGCTCAGTGCTCGGGGTGCTGGGTGCTCAGTGCTCAGTACTCAGGGTGCTGGGTGCTCACTGCTCGGGGTGCTGGGTGCTCAGTGCTCAGTACTCAGGGTGCTGGGTGCTCAGTGCTCAGGGTGCTGGGTGCTCAGTGCTCAGGGTGCTGGGTGCTCAGTGCTTAGGGTGCTGGGTACTCAGTGCTCAGGGTGCTGGGTGCTCAGTACTCAGGGTGCTGGGTGCTCAGTGCTCAGGGTGCTGGGTGCTCAGTGCTCGGGGTGCTGGGTGCTCAGTGCTCGGGGTGCTGGGTGGTCAGTGCTCGGGGTGCTCGGTGCTCAGTACTCAGGGTGCTTGGTGCTCAGTGCTCCAGGTGCTCAGTACTCAGGGTGCTGTATGTTCAGTGCTCAGGGTGCTGGGTGCTCGGTGCTCAGGTTGCTGGGTGCTCAGTTCTCGGGGTGCTTGTTGCTCAGTACTCAGGGTGCTGGGTGCTCATTGCTCGGGGTGCTGGGTCCTCAGTGCTCGGGGCGCTGGGTGCTCAGTGCTCAGGGTGCTGGGTGCTCAGTGATCGGGGCGCTGGGCGCTCAGTGCTCGGGGTGCTCGGTGCTCAGTACTCAGGGTGCTGGGTGCTCAGTGCTCAGGGTGCTCGGTGCTCAGTACTCAGGGTGCTGGGTGCTCAGTGCTCAGTGTGCTCGGTGCTCAGTACGTTGGGTGCTCAGTACTCAGGGTGTTGGGTGCTCAGTGCTCAGGGTGATCGGTGCTCAGTACTCAGGGTGGTCAGTACTCAGGGTGCTGGGTGCTCAGTACTCAGGGTGCTGGGTGCTCAGTGCTCATGGTGATCGGTGCTCAGTCCTCAGGGTGCTCAGAACTCAGGGTGCTGGGTGCTCAGTGCTCAGGTTGCTCAGTACTCAGTGTGCTGGGTACTCAGTACTCAGGGTGCTGTGTGCTCAGTGCTCGGGGTGCTGGGTGCTCAGTACTCTGGGTGCTGGGTGCTCATTGCTCAGGGTGCTCAGTGCTCGGGGAGCTCGGTGCTCAGTACTCAGGGTGCTGGGTGCTCAGTACTCAGGGTGCTCAGTGCTCGGGGAGCTCGGTGCTCAGTACTCAGGGTGCTGGGTGCTCAGTACTCAGTGCTTGGGGTCCTGGGTGCTCAGCGCTCTGGGTGCTCAGTGCACAGTACTCAGGGTGCTGGGTGCTCAGTATTCAGAGTGCTCAGTGCTCGGGGTGCTGGGTGCTCATTACTCAGGGTGCTGGGTGCTCAGTACTCAGGGTACTGGGTGCTCATTCTCGTGGTGCTGGGTGCTCAGTGCTCGGGGTGCTGGGTGCTCAGTACTCGGGGTGCTGGGTGCTCAGTGCTCAGCATGCTGGGTGCTCAGTACTCAGGGTGCTCGGTTCTCAGTACTCAGGGTGCTGGGTACTCATTCTCGGGGTGCTGGGTGCTCAGTGCTCAGGGTGCTGGGTGCTCAGTGCTCAGGGTCCTCTATGCTCAGTACTCAGGGTGCTCAGTACTCAGCGTGCTTTGTGCTCAGTGCTCAGGGTGCTGGGTGCTCAGTACTCAGGGTGCTGTGTGCTCAGTACTCACGGTGCTGGGTGCTCAGTACTCGGGGTGCTGGGTGCTCATTACTCAGGGTGCTGGGTGCTCAGTGCTCAGGGTGCTCGATGCTCAGTACTCTTTTTGCTGTTTGCTCAGTACTCAGGGTGCTGGGTGCTCAGTGCTCGGGGTGCTCGGTGCTCAGTGCTCAGGATGCTCGGTGCTCAGTACTTTTGGTGCTGGGTGCTCAGTACTCAGGGTGCTGGGTGCTCAATGCTCGGGGTGCTCGGTGCTCAGTACTCAGGGTGCTGGGTGCTCAGTGCTCAGGATGCTGGGTGCTCAGTACTCAGGGTGCTCAGTACTCAGTACTCAGGGTGCTGGGTGCTCAGTGCTTGGGGTGCTGGGTGCTCAGTGCTCAGGGTGCTGGGTGCTCAGTGCTCGGGGTGCTGGGTGCTCAGTACTCAGGGTGCTGAGTGCTCAGTACTCAGGGTGCTGGGTGCTCAGTACTCAGGGTGCTGGGTGCTCAGTGTTCAGTGTGCTCAGTGCTCATTACTCAGGGTACTTGGTGCTCAGTACTCAGTGCTCAGGATGCTGGGTGCTCAGTGCTCAGGGTGCTGGGTGCTCAGTGCTCAGGGTGCTCAGTGATCAATGCTCAGTACTCAGGGTGCTTGGTGCTCAGTACTCAGGGTGCTGGGTGCTCAGTGCTCGGGGTACATGGTGCTCAGTGCTCGGGGTGCTCGGTGCTCAGTACTCAGGGTGCTGAGTGCTCAGTGCTCAGGGTGCTGGGTGCTCAGTGCTCAGGGTGCTGGGTGCTCAGTACTCAGGGTGCTGGGTGCTCAGTGCTCAGCGTGCTTGATGCTCAGTACTAAGGGTGCTGGGTGCTCAGTGCTCAGGGTGCTGGGTGCTCAGTGCTCGGGGTCTGGGTGCTCAGTACTCAGGGTGCTGGGTGCTCAGTACTCAGGGTGCTCGGTGCTCAGTTCTCAGGGAGCTGGGTGCTCAGTGCTCTGGGTGCTGTGTGCTCCGTGCTCAGGGTGCTGGGTGCCCAGTGCTCAGGGTGCTGGGTGCTCAGTGATCGGGGTGATGGGTGCTGAGTGCTCAGGGTGCTGGGTGCTCAGTGCTCGGGGTGCTCGGTGCTCAGTGCTCAGGGTCCTGGGTGCTCAGTGCTCAGGGTCCTCTATGCTCAGTACTCAGGGTGCTCAGTACTCAGAGTGCTTTGTGCTCAGGGTGCTGGGTGCTCAGTACTCAGGGGGCTGTGTGCTCAGTACTCACGGTGCTGGTTGCTCAGTACTCGGGGTGCTGGGTGCTCATTACTCAGGGTGCTGGGTGCTCAGTGCTCAGGGTGCTCGCTGCTCAGTACTCTTTTTGCTGGGTGCTCAGTACTCAGGGTGCTGGGTGCTCAGTGCTCGGGGTGCTCGGTGCTCAGTGCTCAGGATGCTCGGTGCTCAGTACTTTTGGTGCTGGGTGCTCAGTACTCAGGGTGCTGGGTGCTCATTCTCGGGGCGCTGGGTGCTCAGTGCTCGGGGTGCTGGGTGCTCAGTACTCAGGGTGCTGGGTGCTCAGTGCTCAGGGTGCTGGGTGCTCAGTACTCAGGGTGCTAGGTGCTCAGTGCTCAGGGTGCTGGGTGCTCAGTACTCAGGGTGCTGGGTGCTCAGTGCTCAGGGTGCTGGGTGCTCAGTACTCAGGGTGCTGAGTGCTCAGTGCTCGGGGTGCTGGGTGCTCAGTGCTCAGGGTGATCGGTGCTCAGTACTCAGGGTGCTGGGTGCTCAGTGCTCAGGGTGCTGGGTGCTCAGTCCTCAGGGTGCTCACTGCTCAGGGTGCTGGGTGCTCAGTGCTCGGGGTGCTGGATGCACAGTGCTCCGGGTGCTGGGTGCTCAGTGCTCAGTGCTCAGGGTGCTGGGTGCTCAGTGCTCAGTGCTCAGGGTGCTGGTTGCTCAGTACTCAGGGTGCTAGGTGCTCAGTACTCGGGGTGCTGAGTGCTCAGTGCTCAGGGTGCTGGGTGCTCAGTACTCAGGGTGCTGGGTGATCATTGCTCGGGGTGCTGGGTGCTCAGTGCTCAGGGTGCTGGGTGCTCAGTGCTCAAGGAGCTGGGTGCTCAGTACTCAGGGTGCTGGGTGCTCAGTGCTCGGGGTGCTCGGTGCTCAGTACTCAAGGTGCTGGGTGCTCATTGCTCAGGGTGCTGGGTGCTCAGTGATCAGGGTGCTGGGTGCTCAGTACTCAGGGCGATCGGTGCTCAGTACTCAGGGTTCTCATTGCTCAGTACTCAGGGTGCTGGGTACTCAGTGCTCAGGGTGCTGGGTGCTCAGTACTCAGGGTGCTCAGTGCTCAGTACTCGGGGTGCTTGGTGCTCAGTACTCAGGGTGCTCCGAGCTCAGTACTCAGGGTGCTGGGTGCTCAGTGCTCGGGGTGCTCGGTGCTCAGTACTCAGGGTGCTTGGTGCTCAGTGCTTGGGGTGCTCGGTGCTCAGTACGTTGTGTGCTCACTACTCTGGGTGCTGGGTGCTCAGTGCTCAGGGTGCTGGGTGCTCAGTGCTCAGGGTGCTGGGTGCACAGTACTCAGGGTGCTGGGTGCTCAGTACTCAGGGTGCTCAGTGCTCAGTACTCGGGGTGCTTGGTGCTCAGTACTCAGGGTGCTCAGTGCTCATTACTCGGGGTGCTGGGTGCTCAGTGCTCAGGGTGCTCAGTGCTCAGTGCTCGGGGTGCTGGGTGCTCAGTGCTCGGGGCGCTGGGTGCTCAGTGCTCGGGGTGCTGGGTGCTCAGTACTCGGGGTGCTGGGTGCTCAGTGCTCAGGGTGCTCAGTGCTCAGTACTCAGTGCTCAGGGTGCTCAGTGCTCAGTGCTCAGGGTGCTGGGTGCTCAGTGCTCGGGGTGCTGGATGCACAGTGCTCCGGGTGCTGGGTGCTCAGTGCTCAGTGCTCAGGGTGCTGGGTGCTCAGTGCTCAGTGCTCAGGGTGCTGGTTGCTCAGTACTCAGGGTGCTAGGTGCTCAGTACTCGGGGTGCTGAGTGCTCAGTGCTCAGGGTGCTGGGTGCTCAGTACTCAGGGTGCTGGGTGATCATTGCTCGGGGTGCTGGGTGCTCAGTGCTCAGGGTGCTGGGTGCTCAGTGCTCAAGGAGCTGGGTGCTCAGTACTCAGGGTGCTGGGTGCTCAGTGCTCGGGGTGCTCGGTGCTCAGTACTCAAGGTGCTGGGTGCTCATTGCTCAGGGTGCTGGGTGCTCAGTGCTCGGGGCGCTGGGTGCTCAGTGCTCGGGGTGCTCGGAGCTCAGTACTCAGGGTGCTGGGTGCTCAGTGCTCGGGGTGATCGGTGCTCAGTACTCAGGGTGCTGGGTGCTCAGTGCTCGGGGTGCTGGGTGCTCAGTGCTCAGGGTGCTGGGTGCTCAGTGCTCAGGGTGCTGGGTGCTCAGTACTCAGGGTGCTGGTTGCTCAGTGCTCGGGGTGCTGGGTGATCAGTGCTCAGGGTGCTCAGTGCTCAGTACTCGGGGTGCTGGGTGCTCAGTGCTCAGGGTGCTCAGTGCTCAGTGCTCGGGGTGCTTGGTGCTCAGTACTCAGGGTGCTCAGTGCTCAGTACTCGGGGTGCTGGGTGCTCAGTGCTCAGGGTGCTCAGTGCTCAGTGCTCGGGGTGCTGGGTGCTCAGTGCTCAGGGTGCTGGGTGCTCAGTGCTCAGGGTGCTGGGTGCTCAGTGCTCAGGGTGCTGGGTGCTCAGTACTCGGGGTGCTGGGTGCTCAGTACTCAGGGTGCTTTGTGCTCAGTACTCAGGATGCTGGGTGCTCAGTACTCGGGTGCTGGGTGCTCAGTGCTCAGGGTGCTGGGTGCTCAGTGCTCAGGGTGCTGGGTGCTCAGTGCTCAGGGTGCTGGGTGCTCAGTACTCAGGGTGCTGGTTGCTCAGTGCTCGGGGTGCTGGGTGCTCAGTGCTCAGGGCGCTGGGTGCTCAGTACTCAGGTTGCTGGGTGCTCAGTACTCGGGGTGCTGGGTGCTCAGTACTCAGGGTGCTGGGTGCTCAGTACTCAGGGTGCTGGGTGCTTAGTACTCGGGTGCTGGGTGCTCAGTGCTCAGGGTGCTGGGTGCTCAGTGCTCGGGGTGCTGGGTGCTCAGTGCTCAGTACTCAGGGTGCTGGGTGCTCAGTGCTCGGGGTGCTGGGTGCTCAGTGCTCAGTACTCAGGGTGCTGGGTGCTCAGTTCTCAGGGTGCTGGGTGCTCAGTGCTCAGGGTGCTGGGTGCTCAGTGCTTAGGGTGCTGGGTACTCAGTGCTCAGGGTGCTGGGTGCTCAGTACTCAGGGTGCTGGGTGCTCAGTGCTCAGGGTGCTGTGTGCTCAGTGCTCGGGGTGCTGGGTGCTCAGTGCTCGGGGTGCTGGGTGGTCAGTGCTCGGGGTGCTCGGTGCTCAGTACTCAGGGTTCTGGGTGCTCAGTGCTCCAGGTGCTCAGTACTCAGGGTGCTGTATGTTCAGTGCTCAGGGTGCTGGGTGCTCGGTGCTCAGGTTGCTGGGTGCTCAGTACTCGGGGTGCTGGGTGCTCAGTACTCAGGGTGCTGGGTGCTCATTGCTCGGGGTGCTGGGTCCTCAGTGCTACGGGTGCTGGGTGCTCAGTGCTCGGGGTGCTGGGTGCTCAGTGCTCGGGGCGCTGGGTGCTCAGTGCTCGGGGTGCTCGGTGCTCAGTACTCAGGGTGCTGGGTGCTCAGTGCTCAGGGTGCTCGGTGCTCAGTACTCAGGGTGCTGGGTGCTCAGTGCTCAGTGTGCTCGGTGCTCAGTACGTTGGGTGCTCAGTACTCAGGGTGTTGGGTGCTCAGTGCTCAGGGTGATCGGTGCTCAGTACTCAGGGTGGTCAGTACTCAGGGTGCTGGGTGGTCAGTACTCAGGGTGCTGGGTGCTCAGTGCTCATGGTGATCGGCGCTCAGTCCTCAGGGTGTTCAGAACTCAGGGTGCTGGGTGCTCAGTGCTCAGGTTGCTCAGTACTCAGGGTGCTGGGTACTCAGTACTCAGGGTGCTGTGTGCTCAGTGCTCGGGGTGCTGGGTGCTCAGTACTCTGGGTGCTGGGTGCTCATTGCTCAGGGTGCTGGGCGCTCAGTACTCAGGGTGCTGGGTGCTCAGTACTCAGGGTGCTCAGTGCTCGGGGAGCTCGGTGCTCAGTACTCAGGGTGCTGGGTGCTCAGTACTCAGTGCTTGGGGTCCTGGGTGCTCAGCGCTCTGGGTGCTTAGTGCACAGTACTCAGGGTGCTGGGTGCTCAGTATTCAGGGTGCTCAGTGCTCGGGGTGCTGGGTGCTCATTACTCAGGGTGCTGGGTGCTCAGTACTCAGGGTGCTGGGTGCTCATTCTCGTGGTGCTGGGTGCTCAGTGCTCGGGGTGCTGGGTGCTCAGTACTCGGGGTGCTGGGTGCTCAGTGCTCAGCATGCTGGGTGCTCAGTACTCAGGGTGCTCGGTTCTCAGTACTCAGGGTGCTGGGTGCTCATTCTCGGGGTGCTGGGTGCTCAGTGCTCAGGGTGCTGGGTGCTCAGTGCTCAGGGTCCTCTATGCTCAGTACTCAGGGTGCTCAGTACTCAGCGTGCTTTGTGCTCAGTGCTCAGGGTGCTGGGTGCTCAGTACTCAGGGTGCTGTGTGCTCAGTACTCACGGTGCTGGGTGCTCAGTACTCGGGGTGCTGGGTGCTCATTACTCAGGGTGCTGGGTGCTCAGTGCTCAGGGTGCTCGCTGCTCAGTACTCTTTTTGCTGGGTGCTCAGTACTCAGGGTGCTGGGTGCTCAGTGCTCGGGGTGCTCGGTGCTCAGTGCTCAGGATGCTCGGTGCTCAGTACTTTTGGTGCTGGGTGCTCAGTGCTCAGGGTGCTGGGTGCTCAGTACTCAGGGTGCTAGGTGCTCAGTGCTCAGGGTGCTGGGTGCTCAGTACTCAGGGTGCTGGGTGCTCAGTGCTCAGGGTGCTGGGTGCTCAGTACTCAGGGTGTTGGGAGCTCAGTGCTCAGGGTGATCGGTGCTCAGTACTCAGGGTGCTCAGTACTCAGGGTGATGGGTGCTCAGTGCTCGGGGTGCTGGGTGCTCAGTACTCAGGGTGCTGGGTGCTCAGTGCTCGGGGTGCTGGGTGCTCAGTGCTCAGGGTGATCGGTGCTCAGTACTCAGGGTGCTGGGTGCTCAGTGCTCAGGGTGCTGGGTGCTCAGTCCTCAGGGTGCTCACTGCTCAGGGTGCTGGGTGCTCAGTGCTCGGGGTGCTGGATGCACAGTGCTCCGGGTGCTGGGTGCTCAGTGCTCAGTGCTCAGGGTGCTGGTTGCTCAGTACTCAGGGTGCTGGGTGATCAGTGCTAGGGGTGCTGGGTGCTCAGTGCTCAGGGTGCTGGGTGCTCAGTGCTCAAGGAGCTGGGTGCTCAGTACTCAGGGTGCTGGGTGCTCAGTATTCAGGGTGCTCAGTGCTCGGGGTGCTGGGTGCTCATTACTCAGGGTGCTGGGTGCTCAGTACTCAGGGTACTGGGTGCTCATTCTCGTGGTGCTGGGTGCTCAGTGCTCGGGGTGCTGGGTGCTCAGTACTCGGGGTGCTGGGTGCTCAGTGCTCAGCATGCTGGGTGCTCAGTACTCAGGGTGCTCGGTTCTCAGTACTCAGGGTGCTGGGTGCTCATTCTCGGGGTGCTGGGTGCTCAGTGCTCAGGGTGCTGGGTGCTCAGTGCTCAGGGTCCTCTATGCTCAGTACTCAGGGTGCTCAGTACTCAGCGTGCTTTGTGCTCAGTGCTCAGGGTGCTGGGTGCTCAGTACTCAGGGTGCTGTGTGCTCAGTACTCACGGTGCTGGGTGCTCAGTACTCGGGGTGCTGGGTGCTCATTACTCAGGGTGCTGGGTGCTCAGTGCTCAGGGTGCTCGCTGCTCAGTACTCTTTTTGCTGGGTGCTCAGTACTCAGGGTGCTGGGTGCTCAGTGCTCGGGGTGCTCGGTGCTCAGTGCTCAGGATGCTCGGTGCTCAGTACTTTTGGTGCTGGGTGCTCAGTACTCAGGGTGCTGGGTGCTCAGTGCTCGGGGTGCTCGGTGCTCAGTACTCAGGGTGCTGGGTGCTCAGTGCTCAGGATGCTGGGTGCTCAGTACTCAGGGTGCTCAGTACTCAGTACTCAGGGTGCTGGGTGCTCAGTGCTTGGGGTGCTGGGTGCTCAGTGCTCAGGGTGCTGGGTGCTCAGTGCTCGGGGTGCTGGGTGCTCAGTACTCGGAGTGCTCGGTGCTCAGTACTCAGGGTGCTGGGTGCTAAGTGCTCAGGTGCTGGGTGCTAAGTACTCAGGTTGCTGGGTGCTCAGTACTCAGGTTGCACAGTACTCAGGGTGCTGGGTGCTCAGTGCTTGGGGTGCTGGGTGCTCAGTACTCAGGATGCTGGGTGCTCAGTACTCAGTGTGCTGGGTGCTCAGTACTCAGGGTGCTGGGTGCTCATTCCTCAGGGTGCTAAGTGCTCAGGGTGCTGGGTGCTCAGTGCTCAGGGAGCTCGGTGCTCAGTACTCAGGGTGCTGAGTGCTCAGTACTCAGGGTGCTGGGTGCTCAGTACTCAGGGTGCTGGGTGCCCAGTGCTCGGGGTGTTGGGTGCTCAGTGCTCAGGGTGCTCAGTGCTCAGTACTCAGGGTGCTGGGTGCTCAGTACTCAGGGTGCTGGGTGCTCAGTGCTCGGGGTGCTGGGTGCTCAGTACTCAGGGTGCTGGGTGCTCAGTGCTCAAGGTGCTGGGTGCTCAGTCCTCGGGGTGCTCCGTGCTCAGTGCTCAGTGTGCTGGGTGCTCAGTACTCATTGTGCTCGGTGCTCAGTACTAAGGGTGCTCAGTGCTCAGTACTCAGGGTGCTCAGTGCTCAGTGCTCGGGGTGCTGGGTGCTCAGTATTCAGGGTGCTCAGTGCTCAGTGCTCGGGGTGCTGGGTGCTCAGTATTCAGGGTGCTGGGTGCTCAGTACTCAGCGTGCTGGGTGCTCAGTGCTCGGGGTGCTGGGTCCTCAGTGCTCAGGGTGCTGGGTGCTCAGTACTCAGGGTGCTGGGTGCTCAGTGCTCGGGGTGCTGGGTCCTCAGTGCTCAGGGTGCTCAGAGCTCAGTGCTCGGTGTGCTGGGTGCTCAGTGCTCGGGGTGCTGGGTGCTCAGTGCTCAGGGTGCTGGTTGCTTAGTACTCAGTGTGCTCAGTGCTCAGGGTGCTGGGTGCTCAGAACTCAGGGTGCTTGGTGCTCAGTACTCAGGGTGCTGGGTGCTCAGAACTCAGGGTGCTTGGTGCTCAGTACTCAGGGTGCTGGGTGCTCAGTGCTCAGGGTGCTCGGTGCTCAGTACTCATGGTGCTGGGTGCTCATTCTCGGGGTGCTGGGTGCTCAGTGCTCGGGGTGCTGGGGGCTCAGTACTCAGGGTGCTGGGTGCTCAGTGCTCAGGGTGCTGGGTCCTCAGTGCTCAGGGTGCTCGGTGCTTAGTACTCATGGTGCTCGGTGCTCGGGGTGCTGTGTGCTCAGTGCTCGGTGTGCTGGGTGCTCAGTGCTCGGGGTGCTGGGTGCTGAGTGCTCGGTGTGCTGGGTGCTCAGTGCTCGGGGTGCTGGGTGCTCAGTGCTCGGGGTGCTGGGTGCTCAGTACTCAGGGTGCTCGGTGCTCAGTGCTCAGGGTGCTGGTTGCTCAGTGCTCAGGGTGCTGGGTGCTCAGTACTCAGGGTGCTGGGTGCTCGGTGCTCAGTACACTGGGTGCTCAGTACTCAGGGTGCTGGGTGCTCAGTACTCAGGGTGCTCGGTGCTCAATACTCAGGGTGCTGGGTGCTCAGTTCTCGGGGTGCTGGGTGCTCATTAATCAGGGTGCTGGGTGCTCAGTACTCAGGGTGCTCAGTGCTTGGGGTGCTGGGTGCTCAGTTCTCAGGGTGCTCAGTGCTTGGGGTGCAGGGTGCTCAGTACTCAGGGTGCTGGTTGCTCAGTGCTCAGGGTGCTGGGTGCTGAGTACTCAGGGTGCTGGGTGCTCAGTACTCAGTATGCTGGGTGCTCAGTGCTCGGGGTGCTGGGTGCTCAGTGCTCGGGTTGCTGGGTGCTCAGTGCTCGGGGTGCTGGGTGCTCAGTGCTCGGGGTGCTCGGTGCTCAGTGCTCGGGGTGCTGGGTGCTCAGTACTCGGGGTGCTCAGTGCTCAGTACTCATGGTGCTCGGTGCTCAGTACTCAGGGTGCTGGGTGCTCAGTGCTCGGGGTGCTGGGTGCTCAGTACTCAGGGTGCTCAGTACTCAGGGTGCTGGGTGCTCAGTGCTCGGGATGCTGGGTGCTCAGTGCTCAGGGTGATCGGTGCTCAGTACTCAGGGTGCTGGGTGCTCAGTACTCAGGGTGCTGGGTGCTCAGTACTCAGGGTGCTCAGTACTCAGTACTCAGGGTGCTGGGTGCTCAGTGCTTGGGGTGCTGGGTGCTCAGTGCTCAGGGTGCTGGGTGCTCAGTGCTCGGGGTGCTGGGTGCTCAGTACTCGGAGTGCTCGGTGCTCAGTACTCAGGGTGCTGGGTGCTAAGTGCTCAGGTGCTGGGTGCTAAGTACTCAGGTTGCTGGGTGCTCAGTACTCAGGTTGCACAGTACTCAGGGTGCTGGGTGCTCAGTGCTTGGGGTGCTGGGTGCTCAGTACTCAGGATGCTGGGTGCTCAGTACTCAGGGTGCTGGGTGCTCAGTACTCAGGGTGCTGGGTGCTCATTCCTCAGGGTGCTAAGTGCTCAGGGTGCTGGGTGCTCAGTGCTCAGGGTGCTGGGTGCTCGGTGCTCAGTACACTGGGTGCTCAGTACTCAGGGTGCTGGGTGCTCAGTACTCAGGGTGCTCGGTGCTCAATACTCAGGGTGCTGGGTGCTCAGTTCTCGGGGTGCTGGGTGCTCATTAATCAGGGTGCTGGGTGCTCAGTACTCAGGGTGCTCAGTGCTTGGGGTGCTGGGTGCTCAGTTCTCAGGGTGCTCAGTGCTTGGGGTGCAGGGTGCTCAGTACTCAGGGTGCTGGTTGCTCAGTGCTCAGGGTGCTGGGTGCTGAGTACTCAGGGTGCTGGGTGCTCAGTACTCAGTATGCTGGGTGCTCAGTGCTCGGGGTGCTGGGTGCTCAGTGCTCGGGTTGCTGGGTGCTCAGTGCTCGGGGTGCTGGGTGCTCAGTGCTCGGGGTGCTCGGTGCTCAGTGCTCGGGGTGCTGGGTGCTCAGTACTCGGGGTGCTCAGTGCTCAGTACTCATGGTGCTCGGTGCTCAGTACTCAGGGTGCTGGGTGCTCAGTGCTCGGGGTGCTGGGTGCTCAGTACTCAGGGTGCTCAGTACTCAGTGTGCTGGGTGCTCAGTGCTCGGGATGCTGGGTGCTCAGTGCTCAGGGTGATCGGTGCTCAGTACTCAGGGTGCTGGGTGCTCAGTACTCAGGGTGCTGGGTGCTCAGTACTCAGGGTGCTCAGTACTCAGTACTCAGGGTGCTGGGTGCTCAGTGCTTGGGGTGCTGGGTGCTCAGTGCTCAGGGTGCTGGGTGCTCAGTGCTCGGGGTGCTGGGTGCTCAGTACTCGGAGTGCTCGGTGCTCAGTACTCAGGGTGCTGGGTGCTAAGTGCTCAGGTGCTGGGTGCTAAGTACTCAGGTTGCTGGGTGCTCAGTACTCAGGTTGCACAGTACTCAGGGTGCTGGGTGCTCAGTGCTTGGTGTGCTTGGTGCTCAGTACTCAGGATGCTGGGTGCTCAGTACTCAGGGTGCTGGGTGCTCAGTACTCAGGGTGCTGGGTGCTCATTCCTCAGGGTGCTAAGTGCTCAGGGTGCTGGGTGCTCAGTGCTCAGGGAGCTCGGTGCTCAGTACTCAGGGTGCTGAGTGCTCAGTACTCAGGGTGCTGGGTGCTCAGTACTCAGGGTGCTGGGTGCCCAGTGCTCGGGGTGTTGGGTGCCCAGTGCTCAGGGTGCTCAGTGCTCAGTACTCAGGGTGCTGGGTGCTCAGTACTCAGGGTGCTGGGTGCTCAGTGCTCGGGGTGCTGGGTGCTCAGTACTCAGGGTGCTGGGTGCTCAGTGCTCAAGGTGCTGGGTGCTCAGTCCTCGGGGTGCTCCGTGCTCAGTGCTCAGTGTGCTGGGTGCTCAGTACTCAGGGTGCTCGGTGCTCAGTACTAAGGGTGCTCAGTGCTCAGTACTCAGGGTGCTCAGTGCTCAGTGCTCGGGGTGCTGGGTGCTCAGTATTCAGGGTGCTGGGTGCTCAGTACTCAGGGTGCTGGGTGCTCAGTTCTCAGTACTCAGCGTGCTGGGTGCTCAGTGCTCGGGGTGCTGGGTCCTCAGTGCTCAGGGTGCTGGGTGCTCAGTACTCAGGGTGCTGGGTGCTCAGTGCTCGGGGTGCTGGGTCCTCAGTGCTCAGGGTGCTCAGAGCTCAGTGCTCGGTGTGCTGGGTGCTCAGTGCTCGGGGTGCTGGGTGCTCAGTGCTCAGGGTGCTGGTTGCTTAGTACTCAGTGTGCTCAGTGCTCAGGGTGCTGGGTGCTCAGAACTCAGGGTGCTTGGTGCTCAGTACTCAGGGTGCTGGGTACTCAGAACTCAGGGTGCTTGGTGCTCAGTACTCAGGGTGCTGGGTGCTCAGTGCTCAGGGTGCTCGGTGCTCAGTACTCATGGTGCTGGGTGCTCATTCTCGGGGTGCTGGCTGCTCAGTGCTCGGGGTGCTGGGGGCTCAGTACTCAGGGTGCTGGGTGCTCAGTGCTCAGGGTGCTGGGTCCTCAGTGCTCAGGGTGCTCGGTGCTTAGTACTCATGGTGCTCGGTGCTCGGGGTGCTGGGTGCTCAGTGCTCGGTGTGCTGGGTGCTCAGTGCTCGGGGTGCTGGGTGCTGAGTGCTCGGTGTGCTGGGTGCTCAGTGCTCGGGGTGCTGGGTGCTCAGTGCTCGGGGTGCTGGGTGCTCAGTACTCATTGTGCTCGGTGCTCAGTGCTCAGGGTGCTGGTTGCTCAGTGCTCAGGGTGCTGGGTGCTCAGTACTCAGGGTGCTGGGTGCTCGGTGCTCAGTACACTGTGTGCTCAGTACTCAGGGTGCTGGGTGCTCAGTACTCAGGGTGCTCGGTGCTCAATACTCAGGGTGCTGGGTGCTCAGTTCTCGGGGTGCTGGGTGCTCATTAATCAGGGTGCTGGGTGCTCAGTACTCAGGGTGCTCAGTGCTTGGGGTGCTGGGTGCTCAGTTCTCAGGGTGCTCAGTGCTTGGGGTGCAGGGTGCTCAGTACTCAGGGTGCTGGTTGCTCAGTGCTCAGGGTGCTGGGTGCTGAGTACTCAGGGTGCTGGGTGCTCAGTACTCAGTATGCTGGGTGCTCAGTGCTCGGGGTGCTGGGTGCTCAGTGCTCGGGTTGCTGGGTGCTCAGTGCTCGGGGTGCTGGGTGCTCAGTGCTCGGGGTGCTCGGTGCTCAGTGCTCGGGGTGCTGGGTGCTCAGTACTCGGGGTGCTCAGTGCTCAGTACTCATGGTGCTCGGTTCTCAGTACTCAGGGTGCTGGGTGCTCAGTGCTCGGGGTGCTGGGTGCTCAGTACTCAGGGTGCTCAGTACTCAGGGTGCTGGGTGCTCAGTGCTCGGGATGCTGGGTGCTCAGTGCTCAGGGTGATCGGTGCTCAGTACTCAGGGTGCTGGGTGCTCAGTACTCAGGGTGCTGGGTGCTCAGTACTCAGGGTGCTGGGTGCTCAGTCCTCAGGGTGCTCAGTGCTCAGGGTGCTGGGTGCTCAGTACTCAGGGTGCTGAGTGCTCAGTACTCAGGGTGCTGGGTGCTCAGTACTCAGGGTGCTGGGTGCTCAGTGCTCGGGGTGTTGGGTGCTCAGTGTTCAGTGTGCTCAGTGCTCATTACTCAGGGTACTGGGTGCTCAGTACTCAGTGCTCAGGATGCTGGGTGCTCAGTGCTCAGGGTGCTGGGTGCTCAGTGCTCAGGGTGCTCAGTGATCAATGCTCAGTACTCAGGGTGCTTGGTGCTCAGTACTCAGGGTGCTGGGTGCTCAGTGCTCGGGGTACCTGGTGCTCAGTGCTCGGGGTGCTCGGTGCTCAGTACTCAGGGTGCTGAGTGCTCAGTGCTCAGGGTGCTGGGTGCTCAGTGCTCAGGGTGCTGGGTGCTCAGTACTCAGGGTGCTGGGTGCTCAGTGCTCAGCGTGCTTGATGCTCAGTACTAAGGGTGCTGGGTGCTCAGTGCTCAGGGTGCTGGGTGCTCAGTGCTCGGGGTGCTGGGTGCTCATTGCTCGGGGTGCTGGGTGGTCAGTGCTCGGGGTGCTCGGTGCTCAGTACTCAGGGTGCTTGGTGCTCAGTGCTCCAGGTGCTCTGTACTCAGGGTGCTGTATGTTCAGTGCTCAGGGTGCTGGGTGCTCGGTGCTCAGGTTGCTGGGTGCTCAGTTCTCGGGGTGCTGGTTGCTCAGTACTCAGGGTGCTGGGTGCTCATTGCTCGGGGTGCTGGGTCCTCAGTGCTACGGGTGCTTGGTGCTCAGTGCTCGGGGTGCTGGGTGCTCAGTGCTCGGGGCGCTGGGTGCTCAGTGCTCGGGGTGCTCGGTGCTCAGTACTCAGGGTGCTGGGTGCTCAGTGCTCAGGGTGCTCGGTGCTCAGTACTCAGGGTGCTGGGTGCTCAGTGCTCAGTGTGCTCGGTGCTCAGTACGTTGGGTGCTCAGTACTCAGGGTGTTGGGTGCTCAGTGCTCAGGGTGATCGGTGCTCAGTACTCAGGGTGGTCAGTACTCAGGGTGCTGGGTGGTCAGTACTCAGGGTGCTCGGTGCTCAGTGCTCATGGTGATCGGTGCTCAGTCCTCAGGGTGCTCAGAACTCAGGGTGCTGGGTGCTCAGTGCTCAGGTTGCTCAGTACTCAGGGTGCTGGGTACTCAGTACTCAGGGTGCTGTGTGCTCAGTGCTCGGGGTGCTGGGTGCTCAGTACTCTGGGTGCTGGGTGCTCATTGCTCAGGGTGCTGGGCGCTCAGTACTCAGGGTGCTGGGTGCTCAGTACTCAGGGTGCTCAGTGCTCGGGGAGCTCGGTGCTCAGTACTCAGGGTGCTGGGTGCTCAGTACTCAGTGCTTGGGGTCCTGGGTGCTCAGCGCTCTGGGTGCTTAGTGCACAGTACTCAGGGTGCTGGGTGCTCAGTATTCAGGGTGCTCAGTGCTCGGGGTGCTGGGTGCTCATTACTCAGGGTGCTGGGTGCTCAGTACTCAGGGTGCTGGGTGCTCATTCTCGTGGTGCTGGGTGCTCAGTGCTCGGGGTGCTGGGAGCTCAGTACTCGGGGTGCTGGGTGCTCAGTGCTCAGCATGCTGGGTGCTCAGTACTCAGGGTGCTTGGTTCTCAGAACTCAGGGTGCTGGGTGCTCATTCTCGGGGTGCTGGGTGCTCAGTGCTCAGGGTGCTGGGTGCTCAGTGCTCAGGGTCCTCTATGCTCAGTACTCAGGGTGCTCAGTACTCAGCGTGCTTTGTGCTCAGTGCTCAGGGTGCTGGGTGCTCAGTACTCAGGGTGCTGTGTGCTCAGTACTCACGGTGCTGGGTGCTCAGTACTCGGGGTGCTGGGTGCTCATTACTCAGGGTGCTGGGTGCTCAGTGCTCAGGGTGCTCGCTGCTCAGTACTCTTTTTGCTGGGTGCTCAGTACTCAGGGTGCTGGGTGCTCAGTGCTCGGGGTGCTCGGTGCTCAGTGCTCAGGATGCTCGGTGCTCAGTACTTTTGGTGCTGGGTGCTCAGTGCTCAGGGTGCTGGGTGCTCAGTACTCATGGTGGTAGGTGCTCAGTGCTCAGGGTGCTGGGTGCTCAGTACTCAGGGTGCTGGGTGCTCAGTGCTCAGGGTGCTGGGTGCTCAGTACTCAGGGTGTTGGGAGCTCAGTGCTCAGGGTGATCGGTGCTCAGTACTCAGGGTGCTCAGTACTCAGGGTGATGGGTGCTCAGTGCTCGGGGTGCTGGGTGCTCAGTACTCAGGGTGCTGGGTGCTCAGTGCTCGGGGTGCTGGGTGCTCAGTGCTCAGGGTGATCGGTGCTCAGTACTCAGGGTGCTGGGTGCTCAGTGCTCAGGGTGCTGGGTGCTCAGTCCTCAGGGTGCTCACTGCTCAGGGTGCTGGGTGCTCAGTGCTCGGGGTGCTGGATGCACAGTGCTCCGGGTGCTGGGTGCTCAGTGCTCAGTGCTCAGGGTGCTGGGTGCTCAGTGCTCAGTGCTCAGGGTGCTGGTTGCTCAGTACTCAGGGTGCTAGGTGCTCAGTACTCAGGGTGCTGATTGCTCAGTGCTCAGGGTGCTGGGTGCTCAGTACTCAGGGTGCTGGGTGATCAGTGCTAGGGGTGCTGGGTGCTCAGTGCTCAGGGTGCTGGGTGCTCAGTGCTCAAGGAGCTGGGTGCTCAGTACTCAGGGTGCTGGGTGCTCAGTGCTCGGGGTGCCGGTGCTCAGTACTCGGGGTGCTCAGTGCTCAGTACTCAGGGCGCTGGGTGCTCAGTGCTCAGGGTGCTGGGTGCTCAGTACTCAGGGTGCTGGGTGCTCGGTGCTCAGTATGCTGGGTGCTCAGTGCTCAGGGTGCTGGGTGCTCAGTACTCAGGGTGCTGGGTGCTCAGTGCTCGGGGTGCTGGGTGCTCAGTGCTCAGTACTCAGGGTGCTGGGTGCTCAGTGCTCAGGGTGCTGGGTGCTCAGTGCTCGGGGTGCTCGGTGCTCAGTACGTTGGGTGCTCACTACTCAGGGTGCTGGGTGCTCAGTGCTCAGGGTGCTGGGTGCTCAGTGCTCAGGGTGCTGGGTGCTCAGTGCTCAGGGTGCTGGGTGCTCAGTACTCAGGGTGCTGGGTGCTCAGTGCTCGGGGTGCTGGGTGCTCAGTGCTCAGGGCGCTGGGTGCTCAGTACTCAGGTTGCTGGGTGCTCAGTACTCGGGGTGCTGGGTGCTCAGTACTCAGGGTGCTGGGTGCTCAGTGCTCGGGGTGCTCGGTGCTCAGTACGTTGGGTGCTCACTACTCAGGGTGCTGGGTGCTCAGTGCTCAGGGTGCTGGGTGCTCAGTGCTCAGGGTGCTGGGTGCTCAGTGCTCAGGGTGCTGGGTGCTCAGTACTCAGGGTGCTGGTTGCTCAGTGCTCGGGGTGCTGGGTGCTCAGTGCTCAGGGCGCTGGGTGCTCAGTACTCAGGTTGCTGGGTGCTCAGTACTCGGGGTGCTGGGTGCTCAGTACTCAGGGTGCTGGGTGCTCAGTACTCAGGGTGCTGGGTGCTTAGTACTCGGGTGCTGGGTGCTCAGTGCTCAGGGTGCTGGGTGCTCAGTGCTCGGGGTGCTGGGTGCTCAGTGCTCAGTACTCAGGGTGCTGGGTGCTCACTGCTCGGGGTGCTGGGTGCTCAGTGCTCAGTACTCAGGGTGCTGGGTGCTCAGTGCTCAGGGTGCTGGGTGCTCAGTGCTCAGGGTGCTGGGTGCTCAGTGCTTAGGGTGCTGGGTACTCAGTGCTCAGGGTGCTGTGTGCTCAGTACTCAGGGTGCTGGGTGCTCAGTGCTCAGCGTGCTGGGTGCTCAGTGCTCGGGGTGCTGGGTGCTCAGTGCTCGGGGTGCTGGGTGGACAGTGCTCGGGGTGCTCGGTGCTCAGTACTCAGGGTGCTTGGTGCTCAGTGCTCCAGGTGCTCAGTACTCAGGGTGCTGTATGTTCAGTGCTCAGGGTGCTGGGTGCTCGGTGCTCAGGTTGCTGGGTGCTCAGTTCTCGGGGTGCTGGTTGCTCAGTACTCAGGGTGCTGGGTGCTCATTGCTCGGGGTGCTGGGTCCTCACTGCTACGGGTGCTGGGTGCTCAGTGCTGGGGTGCTGGGTGCTCAGTGCTCGGGGCGCTGGGTGCTCAGTGCTCGGGGTGCTCGGTGCTCAGTACTCAGGGTGCTGGGTGCTCAGTGCTCAGGGTGCTCGGTGCTCAGTACTCAGGGTGCTGGGTGCTCAGTGCTCAGTGTGCTCGGTGCTCAGTACGTTGGGTGCTCAGTACTCAGGGTGTTGGGTGCTCAGTGCTCAGGGTGATCGGTGCTCAGTACTCAGGGTGGTCAGTACTCAGGGTGCTGGGTGCTCAGTACTCAGGGTGCTGGGTGCTCAGTGCTCATGGTGATCGGTGCTCAGTCCTCAGGGTGCTCAGAACTCAGGGTGCTGGGTGCTCAGTGCTCAGGTTGCTCAGTACTCAGGGTGCTGGGTACTCAGTACTCAGGGTGCTGTGTGCTCAGTGCTCGGGGTGCTGGGTGCTCAGTACTCTGGGTGCTGGGTGCTCATTGCTCAGGGTGCTGGGCGCTCAGTACTCAGGGTGCTGGGTGCTCAGTACTCAGGGTGCTCAGTGCTCGGGGAGCTCGGTGCTCAGTACTCAGGGTGCTGGGTGCTCAGTACTCAGTGCTTGGGGTCCTGGGTGCTCAGCGCTCTGGGTGCTTAGTGCACAGTACTCAGGGTGCTGGGTGCTCAGTATTCAGGGTGCTCAGTGCTCGGGGTGCTGGGTGCTCATTACTCAGGGTGCTGGGTGCTCAGTACTCAGGGTACTGGGTGCTCATTCTCGTGGTGCTGGGTGCTCAGTGCTCGGGGTGCTGGGTGCTCAGTACTCGGGGTGCTGGGTGCTCAGTGCTCAGCATGCTGGGTTCTCAGTACTCAGGGTGCTCGGTTCTCAGTACTCAGGGTGCTGGGTGCTCATTCTCGGGGTGCTGGGTGCTCAGTGCTCAGGGTCCTCTATGCTCAGTACTCAGGGTGCTCAGTACTCAGCGTGCTTTGTGCTCAGTACTCAGGGTGCTGGTTGCTCAGTGCTCAGGGTGCTGGGTGCTGAGTACTCAGGGTGCTGGGTGCTCAGTACTCAGTATGCTGGGTGCTCAGTGCTCGGGGTGCTGGGTGCTCAGTGCTCGGGTTGCTGGGTGCTCAGTGCTCGGGGTGCTGGGTGCTCAGTGCTCGGGGTGCTCGGTGCTCAGTGCTCGGGGTGCTGGGTGCTCAGTACTCGGGGTGCTCAGTGCTCAGTACTCATGGTGCTCGGTGCTCAGTACTCAGGGTGCTGGGTGCTCAGTGCTCGGGGTGCTGGGTGCTCAGTACTCAGGGTGCTCAGTACTCAGGGTGCTGGGTGCTCAGTGCTCGGGATGCTGGGTGCTCAGTGCTCAGGGTGATCGGTGCTCAGTACTCAGGGTGCTGGGTGCTCAGTACTCAGGGTGCTGGGTGCTCAGTACTCAGGGTGCTGGGTGCTCAGTCCTCAGGGTGCTCAGTGCTCAGGGTGCTGGGTGCTCAGTACTCAGGGTGCTGAGTGCTCAGTACTCAGGGTGCTGGGTGCTCAGTACTCAGGGTGCTGGGTGCTCAGTGCTCGGGGTGTTGGGTGCTCAGTGTTCAGTGTGCTCAGTGCTCATTACTCAGGGTACTGGGTGCTCAGTACTCAGTGCTCAGGATGCTGGGTGCTCAGTGCTCAGGGTGCTGGGTGCTCAGTGCTCAGGGTGCTCAGTGATCAATGCTCAGTACTCAGGGTGCTTGGTGCTCAGTACTCAGGGTGCTGGGTGCTCAGTGCTCGGGGTACCTGGTGCTCAGTGCTCGGGGTGCTCGGTGCTCAGTACTCAGGGTGCTGAGTGCTCAGTGCTCAGGGTGCTGGGTGCTCAGTGCTCAGGGTGCTGGGTGCTCAGTACTCAGGGTGCTGGGTGCTCAGTGCTCAGCGTGCTTGATGCTCAGTACTAAGGGTGCTGGGTGCTCAGTGCTCAGGGTGCTGGGTGCTCAGTGCTCGGGGTGCTGGGTGCTCAGTGCTCGGGGTGCTGGGTGGTCAGTGCTCGGGCTGCTCGGTGCTCAGTACTCAGGGTGCTTGGTGCTCAGTGCTCCAGGTGCTCAGTACTCAGGGTGCTGTATGTTCAGTGCTCAGGGTGCTGGGTGCTCAGTTCTCGGGGTGCTGGTTGCTCAGTACTCAGGGTGCTGGGTGCTCATTGCTCGGGGTGCTGGGTCCTCAGTGCTATGGGTGCTGGGTGCTCAGTGCTCGGGGTGCTGGGTGCTCAGTGCTCGGGGCGCTGGGTGCTCAGTGCTCGGGGTGCTCGGTGCTCAGTACTCAGGGTGCTGGGTGCTCAGTGCTCAGGGTGCTCGGTGCTCAGTACTCAGGGTGCTGGGTGCTCAGTGCTCAGTGTGCTCGGTGCTCAGTACGTTGGGTGCTCAGTACTCAGGGTGTTGGGTGCTCAGTGCTCAGGGTGATCGGTGCTCAGTACTCAGGGTGGTCAGTACTCAGTGTGCTGGGTGGTCAGTACTCAGGGTGCTCGGTGCTCAGTGCTCATGGTGATCGGTGCTCAGTCCTCAGGGTGCTCAGAACTCAGGGTGCTGGGTGCTCAGTGCTCAGGTTGCTCAGTACTCAGGGTGCTGGGTACTCAGTACTCAGGGTGCTGTGTGCTCAGTGCTCGGGGTGCTGGGTGCTCAGTACTCTGGGTGCTGGGTGCTCATTGCTCAGGGTGCTGGGCGCTCAGTACTCAGGGTGCTGGGTGCTCAGTACTCAGGGTGCTCAGTGCTCGGGGAGCTCGGTGCTCAGTACTCAGGGTGCTGGGTGCTCAGTACTCAGTGCTTGGGGTCCTGGGTGCTCAGCGCTCTGGGTGCTTAGTGCACAGTACTCAGGGTGCTGGGTGCTCAGTATTCAGGGTGCTCAGTGCTCGGGGTGCTGGGTGCTCATTACTCAGTGTGCTGGGTGCTCAGTACTCAGGGTGCTGGGTGCTCATTCTCGTGGTGCTGGGTGCTCAGTGCTCGGGGTGCTGGGTGCTCAGTACTCGGGGTGCTGGGTGCTCAGTGCTCAGCATGCTGGGTGCTCAGTACTCAGGGTGCTTGGTTCTCAGTACTCAGGGTGCTGGGTGCTCATTCTCGGGGTGCTGGGTGCTCAGTGCTCAGGGTGCTGGGTGCTCAGTGCTCAGGGTCCTCTATGCTCAGTACTCAGGGTGCTCAGTACTCAGCGTGCTTTGTGCTCAGTGCTCAGGGTGCTGGGTGCTCAGTACTCAGGGTGCTGTGTGCTCAGTACTCACGGTGCTGGGTGCTCAGTACTCGGGGTGCTGGGTGCTCATTACTCAGGGTGCTGGGTGCTCAGTGCTCAGGGTGCTCGCTGCTCAGTACTCTTTTTGCTGGGTGCTCAGTTCTCAGGGTGCTGGGTGCTCAGTGCTCGGGGTGCTCGGTGCTCAGTGCTCAGGATGCTCGGTGCTCAGTACTTTTGGTGCTGGGTGCTCAGTGCTCAGGGTGCTGGGTGCTCAGTACTCAGGGTGCTAGGTGCTCAGTGCTCAGGGTGCTGGGTGCTCAGTACTCAGGGTGCTGGGTGCTCAGTGCTCAGGGTGCTGGGTGCTCAGTACTCAGGGTGTTGGGAGCTCAGTGCTCATGGTGATCGGTGCTCAGTACTCAGGGTGCTCAGTACTCAGGGTGATGGGTGCTCAGTGCTCGGGGTGCTGGGTGCTCAGTACTCAGGGTGCTGGGTGCTCAGTGCTCGGGGTGCTGGGTGCTCAGTGCTCAGGGTGATCGGTGCTCAGTACTCAGGGTGCTGGGTGCTCAGTGCTCAGGGTGCTGGGTGCTCAGTCCTCAGGGTGCTCACTGCTCAGGGTGCTGGGTGCTCAGTGCTCGGGGTGCTGGATGCACAGTGCTCCGGGTGCTGGGTGCTCAGTGCTCAGTGCTCAGGGTGCTGGGTGCTCAGTGCTCAGTGCTCAGGGTGCTGGTTGCTCAGTACTCAGGGTGCTAGGTGCTCAGTACTCAGGGTGCTGAGTGCTCAGTGCTCAGGGTGCTGGGTGCTCAGTACTCAGGGTGCTGGGTGATCAGTGCTAGGGGTGCTGGGTGCTCAGTGCTCAGGGTGCTGGGTGCTCAGTGCTCAAGGAGCTGGGTGCTCAGTACTCAGGGTGCTGGGTGCTCAGTGCTCGGGGTGCCGGTGCTCAGTACTCGGGGTGCTCAGTGCTCAGTACTCAGGGCGCTGGGTGCTCAGTGCTCAGGGTGCTGGGTGCTCAGTACTCAGGGTGCTGGGTGCTCGGTGCTCAGTACGCTGGGTGCTCAGTGCTCAGGGTGCTGGGTGCTCAGTACTCAGGGTGCTGGGTGCTCAGTGCTCGGGGTGCTGGGTGCTCAGTGCTCAGTACTCAGGGTGCTGGGTGCTCAGTGCTCAGGGTGCTGGGTGCTCAGTGCTCGGGGTGCGCGGTGCTCAGTACGTTGGGTGCTCACTACTCAGGGTGCTGGGTGCTCAGTGCTCAGGGTGCTGGGTGCTCAGTGCTCAGGGTGCTGGGTGCTCAGTGCTCAGGGTGCTGGGTGCCAAGTACTCAGGGTGCTGGGTGCTCAGTGCTCGGGGTGCTGGGTGCTCAGTGCTCAGGGCGCTGGGTGCTCAGTACTCAGGTTGCTGGGTGCTCAGTACTCGGGGTGCTGGGTGCTCAGTACTCAGGGTGCTGGGTGCTCAGTGCTCGGGGTGCTCGGTGCTCAGTACGTTGGGTGCTCAGTACTCAGTGTGCTCAGTGCTCAGTGCTCAGGGTGCTGGGTGCTCAGTGCTCAGGGTGCTGGGTGCTCAGTGCTCAGGGTGCTGGGTTCTCAGTACTCAGGGTGCTGGTTGCTCAGTGCTCGGGGTGCTGGGTGCTCAGTGCTCAGGGCGCTGGGTGCTCAGTACTCAGGTTGCTGGGTGCTCAGTACTCGGGGTGCTGGGTGCTCAGTACTCAGGGTGCTGGGTGCTCAGTACTCAGGGTGCTGGGTGCTTAGTACTCGGGTGCTGGGTGCTCAGTGCTCAGGGTGCTGGGTGCTCAGTGCTCGGGGTGCTGGGTGCTCAGTGCTCAGTACTCAGGGTGCTGGGTGCTCACTGCTCGGGGTGCTGGGTGCTCAGTGCTCAGTACTCAGGGTGCTGGGTGCTCAGTGCTCAGGGTGCTGGGTGCTCAGTGCTCAGGGTGCTGGGTGCTCAGTGCTTAGGGTGCTGGGTACTCAGTGCTCAGGGTGCTGGGTGCTCAGTACTCAGGGTGCTGGGTGCTCAGTGCTCAGCGTGCTGGGTGCTCAGTGCTCGGGGTGCTGGGTGCTCAGTGCTCGGGGTGCTGGGTGGACAGTGCTCGGGGTGCTCGGTGCTCAGTACTCAGGGTGCTTGGTGCTCAGTGCTCCAGGTGCTCAGTACTCAGGGTGCTGTATGTTCAGTGCTCAGGGTGCTGGGTGCTCGGTGCTCAGGTTGCTGGGTGCTCAGTTCTCGGGGTGCTGGTTGCTCAGTACTCAGGGTGCTGGGTGCTCATTGCTCGGGGTGCTGGGTCCTCAGTGCTACGGGTGCTGGGTGCTCAGTGCTCGGGGTGCTGGGTGCTCAGTGCTCGGGGCGCTGGGTGCTCAGTGCTCGGGGTGCTCGGTGCTCAGTACTCAGGGTGCTGGGTGCTCAGTGCTCAGGGTGCTCGGTGCTCAGTACTCAGGGTGCTGGGTGCTCAGTGCTCAGTGTGCTCGGTGCTCAGTACGTTGGGTGCTCAGTACTCAGGGTGTTGGGTGCTCAGTGCTCAGGGTGATCGGTGCTCAGTACTCAGGGTGGTCAGTACTCAGGGTGCTGGGTGCTCAGTACTCAGGGTGCTGGGTGCTCAGTGCTCATGGTGATCGGTGCTCAGTCCTCAGGGTGCTCAGAACTCAGGGTGCTGGGTGCTCAGTGCTCAGGTTGCTCAGTACTCAGGGTGCTGGGTACTCAGTACTCAGGGTGCTGTGTGCTCAGTGCTCGGGGTGCTGGGTGCTCAGTACTCTGGGTGCTGGGTGCTCATTGCTCAGGGTGCTGGGCGCTCAGTACTCAGGGTGCTGGGTGCTCAGTACTCAGGGTGCTCAGTGCTCGGGGAGCTCGGTGCTCAGTACTCAGGGTGCTGGGTGCTCAGTACTCAGTGCTTGGGGTCCTGGGTGCTCAGCGCTCTGGGTGCTTAGTGCACAGTACTCATGGTGCTGGGTGCTCAGTATTCAGGGTGCTCAGTGCTCGGGGTGCTGGGTGCTCATTACTCAGGGTGCTGGGTGCTCAGTACTCAGGGTACTGGGTGCTCATTCTCGTGGTGCTGGGTGCTCAGTGCTCGGGGTGCTGGGTCCTCAGTACTCGGGGTGCTGGGTGCTCAGTGCTCAGCATGCTGGGTGCTCAGTACTCAGGGTGCTCGGTTCTCAGTACTCAGGGTGCTGGGTGCTCATTCTCGGGGTGCTGGGTGCTCAGTGCTCAGGGTGCTGGGTGCTCAGTGCTCAGGGTCCTCTATGCTCAGTACTCAGGGTGCTCAGTACTCAGCGTGCTTTGTGCTCAGTGCTCAGGGTGCTGGGTGCTCAGTACTCAGGGTGCTGTGTGCTCATTACTCACGGTGCTGGGTGCTCAGTACTCGGGGTGCTGGGTGCTCATTACTCAGGGTGCTGGGTGCTCAGTGCTCAGGGTGCTCGCTGCTCAGTACTCTTTTTGCTGGGTGCTCAGTACTCAGGGTGCTGGGTGCTCAGTGCTCGGGGTGCTCGGTGCTCAGTGCTCAGGATGCTCGGTGCTCAGTACTTTTGGTGCTGGGTGCTCAGTACTCAGGGTGCTGGGTGCTCAGTGCTCGGGGTGCTCGGTGCTCAGTACTCAGGGTGCTGGGTGCTCAGTGCTCAGGATGCTGGGTGCTCAGTACTCAGGGTGCTCAGTACTCAGTACTCAGGGTGCTGGGTGCTCAGTGCTTGGGGTGCTGGGTGCTCAGTGCTCAGGGTGCTGGGTGCTCAGTGCTCGGGGTGCTGGGTGCTCAGTACTCGGAGTGCTCGGTGCTCAGTACTCAGGGTGCTGGGTGCTAAGTGCTCAGGTGCTGGGTGCTAAGTACTCAGGTTGCTGGGTGCTCAGTACTCAGGTTGCACAGTACTCAGGGTGCTGGGTGCTCAGTGCTTGGGGTGCTGGGTGCTCAGTACTCAGGATGCTGTGTGCTCAGTACTCAGGGTGCTGGGTGCTCAGTACTCAGGGTGCAGGGTGCTCATTCCTCAGGGTGCTAAGTGCTCAGGGTGCTGGGTGCTCAGTGCTCAGGGAGCTCGGTGCTCAGTACTCAGGGTGCTGAGTGCTCAGTACTCAGGGTGCTGGGTGCTCAGAACTCAGGGTGCTGGGTGCCCAGTGCTCGGGGTGTTGGGTGCTCAGTGCTCAGGGTGCTCAGTGCTCAGTACTCAGGGTGCTGGGTGCTCAGTACTCAGGGTGCTGGGTGCTCAGTGCTCGGGGTGCTGGGTGCTCAGTACTCAGGGTGCTGGGTGCTCAGTGCTCAAGGTGCTGGGTGCTCAGTCCTCAGGGTGCTCCGTGCTCAGTGCTCAGTGTGCTGGGTGCTCAGTACTCAGGGTGCTCGGTGCTCAGTACTAAGGGTGCTCAGTGCTCAGTACTCAGGGTGCTCAGTGCTCAGTGCTCGGGGTGCTGGGTGCTCAGTATTCAGGGTGCTGGGTGCTCAGTACTCAGGGTGCTGGGTGCTCAGTGCTCAGTACTCAGCGTGCTGGGTGCTCAGTGCTCGGGGTGCTGGGTCCTCAGTGCTCAGGTTGCTGGGTGCTCAGTACTCAGGGTGCTGGGTGCTCAGTGCTCGGGGTGCTGGGTCCTCAGTGCTCAGGGTGCTCAGAGCTCAGTGCTCGGTGTGCTGGGTGCTCAGTGCTCGGGGTGCTGGGTGCTCAGTGCTCAGGGTGCTGGTTGCTTAGTACTCAGTGTGCTCAGTGCTCAGGGTGCTGGGTGCTCAGAACTCAGGGTGCTTGGTGCTCAGTACTCAGGGTGCTGGGTGCTCAGAACTCAGGGTGCTTGGTGCTCAGTACTCAGGGTGCTGGGTGCTCAGTGCTCAGGGTGCTCGGTGCTCAGTACTCATGGTGCTGGGTGCTCATTCTCGGGGTGCTGGGTGCTCAGTGCTCGGGGTGCTGGGGGCTCAGTACTCAGGGTGCTGGGTGCTCAGTGCTCAGGGTCCTGGGTCCTCAGTGCTCAGGGTGCTCGGTGCTTAGTACTCATGGTGCTCGGTGCTCGGGGTGCTGGGTGCTCAGTGCTCGGTGTGCTGGGTGCTCAGTGCTCGGGGTGCTGGGTGCTGAGTGCTCGGTGTGCTGGGTGCTCAGTGCTCGGGGTGCTGGGTGCTCAGTGCTCGGGGTGCTGGGTGCTCAGTACTCAGGGTGCTCGGTGCTCAGTGCTCAGGGTGCTGGTTGCTCAGTGCTCAGGGTGCTGGGTGCTCAGTACTCAGGGTGCTGGGTGCTCGGTGCTCAGTACACTGGGTGCTCAGTACTCAGGGTGCTGGGTGCTCAGTACTCAGGGTGCTCGGTGCTCAATACTCAGGGTGCTGGGTGCTCAGTTCTCGGGGTGCTGGGTGCTCATTAATCAGGGTGCTGGGTGCTCAGTACTCAGGGTGCTCAGTGCTTGGGGTGCTGGGTGCTCAGTTCTCAGGGTGCTCAGTGCTTGGGGTGCAGGGTGCTCAGTACTCAGGGTGCTGGTTGCTCAGTGCTCAGGGTGCTGGGTGCTGAGTACTCAGGGTGCTGGGTGCTCAGTACTCAGTATGCTGGGTGCTCAGTGCTCGGGGTGCTGGGTGCTCAGTGCTCGGGTTGCTGGGTGCTCAGTGCTCGGGGTGCTGGGTGCTCAGTGCTCGGGGTGCTCGGTGCTCAGTGCTCGGGGTGCTGGGTGCTCAGTACTCGGGGTGCTCAGTGCTCAGTACTCATGGTGCTCAGTGCTCAGTACTCAGGGTGCTGGGTGCTCAGTGCTCGGGGTGCTGGGTGCTCAGTACTCAGGGTGCTCAGTACTCAGGGTGCTGGGTGCTCAGTGCTCGGGATGCTGGGTGCTCAGTGCTCAGGGTGATCGGTGCTCAGTACTCAGGGTGCTGGGTGCTCAGTACTCGGGGTGCTGGGTGCTCAGTACTCAGGGTGCTGGGTGCTCAGTCCTCAGGGTGCTCAGTGCTCAGGGTGCTGGGTGCTCAGTACTCAGGGTGCTGAGTGCTCAGTACTCAGGGTGCTGGGTGCTCAGTACTCAGGGTGCTGGGTGCTCAGTGCTCGGGGTGTTGGGTGCTCAGTGTTCAGTGTGCTCAGTGCTCATTACTCAGGGTACTGGGTGCTCAGTACTCAGTGCTCAGGATGCTGGGTGCTCAGTGCTCAGGGTGCTGGGTGCTCAGTGCTCAGGGTGCTCAGTGATCAATGCTCAGTACTCAGGGTGCTTGGTGCTCAGTACTCAGAGTGCTGGGTGCTCAGTGCTCGGGGTACCTGGTGCTCAGTGCTCGGGGTGCTCGGTGCTCAGTACTCAGGGTGCTGAGTGCTCAGTGCTCAGGGTGCTGGGTGCTCAGTGCTCAGGGTGCTGGGTGCTCAGTACTCAGGGTGCTGGGTGCTCAGTGCTCAGCGTGCTTGATGCTCAGTACTAAGGGTGCTGGGTGCTCAGTGCTCAGGGTGCTGGGTGCTCAGTGCTCGGGGTGCTGGGTGCTCCGTACTCAGGGTGCTGGGTGCTCAGTACTCGGGGTGCTGGGTGCTCAGTGCTCAGCGTGCTGGGTGCTCATTACTCACCGTGCTCGGTGCTCAGTACTCAGGGTGCTGGGTTCTCAGTACTCAGGGTGCTGGGTGCACAGTGCTAGGGGTGCTGGGTGCTCAGTGCTCGGGGTCTGGGTGCTCAGTACTCAGGGTGCTGGGTGCTCAGTACTCAGGGTGCTCTGTGCTCAGTTCTCAGGGAGCTGGGTGCTCAGTGCTCTGGGTGCTGTGTGCTCCGTGCTCAGGGTGCTGGGTGCTCAGTGCTCAGGGTGCTGGGTGCTCAGTGATCGGGGTGATGGGTGCTGAGTGCTCAGGGTGCTGGGTGCTCAGTGCTCGGGGTGCTCGGTGCTCAGTGCTCAGGGTCCTGGGTGCTCAATACTCAGGGTGCTGGGTGCTTAGTACTCAGGGTGCTCAGTGCTCAGTACACAGGGTGCTGGGTGCTCAGTGCTCGGGGTGCTGGGTGCTCAGTGCTCAGTACTCAGGGTGCTGGGTGCTCAGGGCTCAGGGTGCTGGGTGCTCAGTACTCAGCGTGCTGGGTGCTCAGTACTAAGGGTGCTGGGTGCTCAGTGCTCAGGGTGCTGGGTGCTCAGTGCTCAGGGTGCTGGGTGCTCAGTGCTCGGGGAGCTCGGTGCTCAGAACTCAGGGTGCTGGGTGCTCAGTACTCAGGGTGCTGGGTGCTCGGTGCTCAGTACACTGGGTGCTCAGTACTCAGGGTGCTGGGTGCTCAGTACTCAGGGTGCTCGGTGCTCAATACTCAGGGTGCTGGGTGCTCAGTTCTCGGGGTGCTGGGTGCTCATTAATCAGGGTGCTGGGTGCTCAGTACTCAGGGTGCTCAGTGCTTGGGGTGCTGGGTGCTCAGTTCTCAGGGTGCTGAGTGCTTGGGGTGCAGGGTGCTCAGTACTCAGGGTGCTGGTTGCTCAGTGCTCAGGGTGCTGGGTGCTGAGTACTCAGGGTGCTGGGTGCTCAGTACTCAGGGTGCTGGGTGCTCAGTGCTCGCAGTGCTGGGTGCTCAGTGCTCGGGTTGCTGGGTGCTCAGTGCTAGGGGTGCTGGGTGCTCAGTGCTCCGGGTGCTCAGTGCTCAGTGCTCGGGGTGCTGGGTGCTCAGTACTCGGGGTGCTCAGTGCTCAGTACTCATGGTGCTCGGTGCTCAGTACTCAGGGTGCTGGGTGCTCAGTGCTCGGGGTGCTGGGTGCTCAGTACTCAGGGTGCTCAGTACTCAGGGTGCTGGGTGCTCAGTGCTCGGGATGCTGGGTGCTCAGTGCTCAGGGTGATCGGTGCTCAGTACTCAGGGTGCTGGGTGCTCAGTACTCAGGGTGCTCTGTGCTCAGTGCTCAGGGTGCTGGGTGCTCAGTGCTCTGGGTGCTGGGTGCTCCGTGCTCAGGGTGCTGGTTGCTCAGTGCTCAGGGTGCTGGGTGCTCAGTGATCGGGGTTATGGGTGCTGAGTGCTCAGGGTGCTGGGTGCTCAGTACTCGGGGTGCTCGGTGCTCAGTGCTCAGGGTCCTGGGTGATCAGTACTCAGGGTGCTGGGTGCTTAGTACTCAGGGTGCTCAGTGCTCAGTACACAGGGTGCTCGGTGCTCAGTGCTCGGGGTGCTGGCTGCTCAGTGCTCAGGGTGCTGGGTGCTCAGTACTCAGGGTGCTCGGTGCTCAGTACTAAGGGTGCTCAGTGCTCAGTACTCAGGGTGCTCAGTGCTCAGTGCTCGGGGTGCTGGGTGCTCAGTATTCAGTGTGCTGGGTGCTCAGTACTCAGGGTGCTGGGTGCTCAGTGCTCAGTACTCAGCGTGCTGGGTGCTCAGTGCTCGGGGTGCTGTGACCTCAGTGATCAGGGTGCTGGGTGCTCAGTACTCAGGGTGCTGGGTGCTCAGTGCTCGGGGTGCTGGGTCCTCAGTGCTCAGGGTGCTCAGAGCTCAGTGTTCGGGGTGCTGGGTGCTCAGTGCTCGGGGTGCTGGGTGCTAAGTGCTCAGGGTGCTCTTTGCTTAGTACTCAGTGTGCTCAGTGCTCAGGGTGCTGGGTGCTCAGAACTCAGGGTGCTTGGTGCTCAGTACTCAGGGTGCTGGGTGCTCAGTACTCAGGGTGCTTGGTGCTCAGTACTCAGGGTGCTGGGTGCTCAGTGCTCAGGGTGCTCGGTGCTCAGTACTCATGGTGCTGGGTGCTCTTTCTCGGGGTGCTGGGTGCTCAGTGCTGGGGGTGCTGGGGGCTCAGAACTCAGTGTGCTGGGTGCTCAGTGCTCAGGGTGCTGGGTGCTCATTGCTCAGGGTGCTCGGTGCTTAGTACTCATGGTGCTCGGTGCTCGGGGTGCTTGGTGCTAATTGCTCGGTGTGCTGGGTGCTCAGTGCTCGGGGTGCTGGGTGCTGAGTGCTCGGTGTGCTGGGTGCTCAGTGCTCGGGGTGCTGGGTGCTCAGTGCTCGGGATGCTGGGTGCTCAGTACTCAGGGTGCTCGGTGCTCAGTACTCAGGGTGCTGGGTGCTCAGTGCTCAGGGTGCTGGGTGCTCAGTACTCAGGGTGCTGTGTGCTCAGTACTCAGGGTGCTCGGAGCTCAATACTCAGGGTGCTGGGTGCTCAATTCTCGGGGTGCTGAGTGCTCATTAATCAGGGTGCTGGGTGATCAGTACTCAGGGTGCTCAGTGCTTGGGGTGCTGGGTGCTCAGTTCTCAGGGTGCTCAGTGCTTGGGGTGCAGGGTGCTCAGTACTCAGGGTGCTGGTTGCTCAGTGCTCAGGGTGCTGGGTGCTGAGTACTCAGGGTGCTGGGTGCTCAGTACTCAGGGTGCTGGGTGCTCAGTGCTCGCAGTGCTGGGTGCTCAGTGCTCGGGTTGCTGGGTGCTCAGTGCTCGGGGTGCTGGGTGCTCAGTGCTCGGGGTGCTCAGTGCTCAGTACTCATGGTGCTCAGTGCTCAGTACTCAGGGTGCTGGGTGCTCAGTGCTCGGGGTGCTGGGTGCTCAGTACTCAGTGTGCTCAGTATTCAGGGTGCTGGGTGCTCAGTGCTCGGGATGCTGGGTGCTCAGTGCTCAGGGTGATCGGTGCTCAGTACTCAGGGTGCTGGGTGCTCAGTACTCAGTGCTCAGTCCTCAGGTTGCTCTGTGCTCAGGGTGCTGGGTGCTCAGTACTCAGGGTGCTGAGTGCTCAGTACTCTGGGTGCTGGGTGCTCAGTACTCAGGGTGCTGGGTGCTCAGTGCTCAGGGTGTTGGGTGCTCAGTGCTCAGGGTGCTCAGTGCTCATTACTCAGGGTGCTGGGTTCTCAGTACTCAGTGCTCAGGATGCTGGGTGCTCAGTGCTCAGGGTGCTGGGTGCTCAGTGCTCAGGGTGCTCAGTGCTCAGTGCTCAGTACTCAGGGTATTTGCTGCTCAATACTCAGGGTGCTGGGTGCTCAGTGCTCGGGGTACCTGGTGCTCAGTGCTCGGGGTGCTGGTTGCTCAGTACTCATTGTGATCGGTGCTCAGTACTCAGGGTGCTGGGTGCTCAGTGCTCAGGGTGCTGGGTGCCCAGTGCTCGGGGAGCTCGGTGCTCAGAACTCAGTGTGCTGGGTGCTCAGTACTCAGGGTGCTGGGTGCTCATTCTCGGGGTGCTGGGTGCTCAGTACTCGGGGTGCTGGGTGCTCAGTACTCAGGGTGCTGGGGGCTCAGTACTCAGGGTGCTGGGTGCTCAGTACTCAGGGTGCTCGGTTCTCAGTACTCAGTGTGCTGGGTGCTCATTCTCGGGGTGCTGGGTGCTCAGTGCTCGGGGTGCTGGGTGCTCAGTACTCAGGGTGCTGGGGGCTCAGTACTCAGGTTGCTGGGTGCTCAGTACTCAGGGTGATGTGTTCTCAGTACTCAGGGTGCTGGGTGCTCAGTGCTCGGGGTGCTGTGTGCTCAGTTCTCGGGGTGCTCAGTACTCAGTGTGCTGGGTGCTCAGTACTCAGGGTGCTGGGTGCTCAGTGCTCGGGGTGCTCGGTGCTCAGTACTCGGGTTGCTGGGTGCTCAGTACTCGGGGTGCTGGGTGCTCAGTGCTCAGGGTGCTGGGTGCTCAGTGCTCGGGGTGCTGGGTGCTCAGTGCTGAGTGTGTTGGCTACTCAGTGCTCAGGGTGCTGGGTACTCAGTACTCAGGGTGCTAGGTGCTCAGTACTCAGGGTGCTCAGTGCTCAGTACTCAGCGTGCTGGGTGCTCAGTGCTCAGGGTTCTGGGTACTCAGTGCTCAGGGTGCTGGGTGCTCAGTGCTCAGGGTGCAGGGTGCTCAGTGCTCAGGGTGCTGGGTGATCAGTGCTCGGGGTCCTGGGTACTCAGTGCTTGGGGTGCTGGGTGCTCAGTGCTCGGGGTGCTGGGTGCTCAGTGCTAAGGGTGCTGGGTGCTCAGTACTCAGGGTGCTGGGTGCTCAGTACTCAGGGTGCGGGGTGCTCAGTGCTCAGGGTGCTGGGTGCTCAGTCCTCAGGGTGCTGGGTGCTCAGTACTCAGGGTGCTCGGTGCTCAGTACTCAGGGTGCTGGCTGCTCAGTGCTCGGGGTGCTCAGTGCTTGGGGTGCTGGGTGCTCAGTACTCATGCTGCTCAGTGCTTGGGGTGTTGGATGCTTAGTACTCAGGGTGCTGTTTGCTCAGTGCTCAGGGTGCTGCGTGCTCAGTACTCAGGGTGCTGGGTGCTCAGTACTCAGGGAGTTCGGTGCTCAGTTCTCAGGGTGCTCAGTGCTCAATACTCAGGGTGCTGGTTGCTCAGTGCTCGGGGTGCTCGGTGCTCAGTACTCAGGGTGCTGGGTGCTCAGTACTCAGGGTGCTGGGTGCTCAGTTCTCAGGGTGCTGGGTGCTCAGTACTCAGGGTGCTGGGTTCTCAGTGCTCAGGGTGCTGGGTGCTCAGTACTCAGGATGCTGGGTGATCAGTACTCAGGGTGCTCCGTGCTCAGTACTCAGCGTGCTGGGTGCTCAGTGCTCAGGGTGCTGGGTACTCAGTACTCAGGGTGCTGGGTGCTCAGTACTCAGGTTGCTGGGTGCTCAGTGCTCAGGGTGCTGGGTGCTCAGTGCTCAGGGTGCTGGGTGCTCAGTGCTCAGGGTGCTGGGTGCTCAGTCCTCAGGGTGCTCAGTACTCAGGATGCTCGGTGCTCAGTGCTCAGTCCTCAGGGTGCTCAGTACTCAGGATGCTGGGTGCTCAGTGCTCGGGGTGCTGGGTGCTCAGTACTCAGGGTGCTGGGTGCTCGGTACTCAGGGTGCTGGGTGCTTAGTGCTCGAGGTGCTCGGTGCTCAGTACTCAAGGTGCTGGGTGCTCAGTGCTCAGGGTGCTGGGTGCTCAGTCCTCGGGGTGCTCCGTGCTCAGGGTGCTGGGTGCTCAGTGCTCAGGGTGCTGGGTGCTCAGTGCTCGGGGTGCTGGGTGCTGAGTGCTCAGGGTGCTGGGTGCTCAGTGCTCGGGGTGCTCGGTGCTCAGTGCTCAGGGTCCTGGGTGCTCAGTACTCAGGGTGCTGGGTGCTCAGTACTCAGCGTGCTGCGTGCTCAGTACTCAGGGTGCTGGGTGCTCAGTGCTCAGGGTGCTGGGTGCTCAGTGCTCGGGGTGCTGGGTGCTCAGTACTCAGCGTGCTGCGTGCTCAGTACTCAGGGTGCTGGGTGCTCAGTCCTCAGGGTGCTGGGTGCTCAGTGCTCGGGGTGCTGGGTGCTCAGTGCTCAGGGTGATCGGTGCTCAGTACTCAGGGTGCTGGGTGCTCAGTACTCAGGGTGCTAGGTGCTTAGTCCTCAGTGTGCTCAGTGCTCAGGGTGCTGGGTGCTCAGTGCTCGGGGTGCTCGGTGCTCAGTACTCAGGGTGCTGAGTGCTCAGTACTCAGGTTGCTGGGTGCTCAGTACTCATGTTGCTGGGTGCTCAGTGCTCGGGGTGCTGGGAGCTCAGTACTCAGCGTGCTGCGTGCTCAGTACTCAGGGTGCTGGGTGCTCAATACTCAGTGCTCGGGGTCCTGGGTGCTGAGTGCTCAGGGTGCTGGGTGCTCAGTGCTCTGGGTGCTGGGTGCTCAGTACTCAGGGTGCTGGGTGCTCAGTACTCAGGGTGCTGGGTGCTCAGTACTCAGGGTGCTGGGTGCTCAGTGCTCAGGGTGCAGGATCCTCAGTACTCAGTATGCTGGGTGCTAAGTACTCAGTGTGCTGGGTGCTCAGTGCTCAGGGTGCTGGGTGCTCAGTGCTCAGGGTGCTGGGTGCTCAGTACTCAGGGTGCTGGGTGCTCAGTGCTCAGGGTGATCGGTGCTCAATACTCAGGGTGCTTAGTACTCAGGGTGCTGGGTGCTCAGTGCTCAGGGTGCTGGGTGCTCAGTACTCAGGGTGCTGGGTGCTCAGTGCTCGGGGTGCTGGGTGCTCAGTGCTCAGGGTGATCGGTGCTCAGTACTCAGGGTGCTGGGTGCTCAATGCTCAGGGTGCTGGGTGCTCAGTCCTCAGGGTGCTCAGTGCTCAGGGTGCTGGGTGCTCAGTGCTCGGGGTGCTCGGTGCTCAGTACTCAGGGTGCTGAGTGCTCAGTACTCAGGGTGCTGGGTTCTCAGTACTCATGGTGCTGGGTGCTCAGTACTCAGGGGACTGGGTGCTCAGTGCTCAGGGTGCTGGGTGCTCAGTGCTCAGGGCGCTGGGTGCTCAGTGCTCGGGGTGCTGTGTGCTCAGTGCTCGGGGTGCTGGGTGCTCAGTACTCAGGGTGCTCAGTACTCGGGTTGCTTGGTGCTCAGTACTCAGGGTGCTCAGTGCTCAGTACTCGGGGTGCTGGGTGCTCAGTGCTCAGGGTGCTCAGTGCTCAGTGCTCGGGGTGCTGTGTGCTCAGTGCTCGGGGCGCTGGGTGCTCAGTGCTCGGGGTGCTGGGTGCTCAGTACACGGGGTGCTGGGTGCTCAGTGCTCAGGGTGCTCATTGCTCAGTACTCAGTGCTCAGGGTGCTCAGTGCTCAGTGCTCAGGGTGCTGGGTGTTCAGTACTCAGGGTGCGGGGTGCTCAGGACTCAGGGTGCTGGGTGCTCAGTGCTCAGGGTGCTGGGTGCTCAGTACTCTGGGTGTTGGGTGCTCAGTACTCAGGGTGCTTTGTGCTCCGTGCTCGGGGTGCTGGGTGCTCAGTGCTTAGGGTGCTGGGTGCTCAGTGCTCAGGGTGCTGGGTGCTCAGTACTCAGGGTGCTGGGTGCTTAGTGCTCGAGGGGCTCGGTGCTCAGTACTCAAGGTGCTGGGTGCTCAGTGCTCAGGGTGCTGGGTGCTCAGTCCTCGGGGTGCTCCGTGCTCAGGGTGCTGGGTGCTCAGTGCTCAGGGTGCTGGGTGCTCAGTGCTCGGGGTGCTGGGTGCTGAGTGCTCAGGGTGCTGGGTGCTCAGTGCTCGGGGTGCTCGGTGCTCAGTGCTCAGGGTCCTGGGTGCTCAGTGCTCAGGGTCCTGGGTGCTCAGTGCTCAAGGTGCTGGGTGCTCAGTGCTCGGGGTGCTGGGTGCTCAGTGCTCAGGGTGATCGGAGCTCAGTACTCAGGGTGCTGGGTGCTCAGTGCTCAGGGTGCTGGGTGCTCAGTCCTCAGGGTGCTCAGGGCTCAGGGTGCTGGGTGCTCAGTGCTCGGGGTGCTCGGTGCTCAGTACTCAGGGTGCTGAGTGCTCAGTACTCAGGGTTCTGGGTGCTCAGTACTCATGGTGCTGGGTGCTCAGTGCTCGGGGTGCTGGGTGCTCAGTACTCAGCGTGCTGCGTGCTCAGTACTCAGGGTGCTGGGTGTTCAATACTCAGTGCTCGGGGTCCTGGGTGCTGAGTGCTCAGGGTGCTGGGTGCTCAGTGCTCTGGGTGCTGGGTGCTCAGTACTCAGGGTGCTGGGTGCTCAGTACTCAGGGTGCTGGGTGCTCAGTGCTCAGGGTGCTGTGTGCTCAGTACTCAGGGTGCTGAGTGCTCAGTACTCAGGGTGCTTGATGCTCAGTACTCAGTGTGCTGGGTGCTCAGTGCTCAGGGTGCTGGGTACTCAGTACTCAGGGTGCTGGGTGCTCAGTACTCAAGGTGCTGGGTGCTCAGTGATCAGGGTGCTGGGTGCTCAGTGCTCAGGGTGCTCAGTACTCAGGATGCTGGGTGCTCAGTGCTCAGGGTGCTGGGTGCTCAGTACTCAGGGTGCTGGGTGCTCAGTGCTCGGGGTGCTGGGTGCTCAGTGCTCAGGGTGATCGGTGCTCAGTACTCTGGGTGTTGGGTGCTCAGTACTCAGGGTGCTTTGTGCTCCGTGCTCGGGGTGCTGGGTGCTCAGTGCTCAGGGTGCTGGGTGCTCAATGCTCAGGGTGCTGGGTGCTCAGTACTCAGGGTGCTGGGTGCTTAGTGCTCGAGGGGCTCGGTGCTCAGTACTCAAGGTGCTGGGTGCTCAGTGCTCAGGGTGCTGGGTGCTCAGTCCTTGGGGTGCTCCGTGCTCAGGGTGCTGGGTGCTCAGTGCTCAGGGTGCTGGGTGCTCAGTGCTCGGGGTGCTGGGTGCTGAGTGCTCAGGGTTCTGGGTGCTCAGTGCTCGGGGTGCTCGGTGCTCAGTACTCAGGGTCCTGGGTGCTCAGTACTCAGGGTGCTACGTGCTCAGTGCTCAGGGTGCTGGTTGCTCAGTGCTCAGGGTGCTGGGTGCTCAGTGCTCAGGGTGATCGGTGCTCAGTACTCAGGGTGCTGGGTGCTCAGTGCTCAGGGTGCTGGGTGCTCAGTCCTCAGGGTGCTCAGGGCTCAGGGTGCTGGGTGCTCAGTGCTCGGGGTGCTCGGTGCTCAGTACTCAGGGTGCTGAGTGCTCAGTACTCAGGGTGCTGGGTGCTCAGTACTCATGGTGCTGGATGCTCAGTGCTCGGGGTGCTGGGTGCTCAGTACTCAGCGTGCTGCGTGCTCAGTACTCAGGGTGCTGGGTGCTCAATACTCAGTGCTCGGGGTCCTGGGTGCTGAGTGCTCAGGGTGCTGGGTGCTCAGTGCTCTGGTTGCTGGGTGCTCAGTACTCAGGGTGCTGGGTGCTCAGTACTCAGGGTGCTGGGTGCTCAGTGCTCAGGGTGCTGGGTGATCAGTACTCAGGGTGCTTGGTGCTCAGTACTCAGGGTGCTCGGTGCTCAGTACTCAGGGTGCTGGGTGCTCAGTGCTCAGGGTGCTGGGTACTCAGTACTCAGGGTGCTGGGTGCTCAGTACTCAGGGTGCTGGGTGCTCAGTGCTCAGGGTGCTGGGTGCTCAGTGCTCAGGGTGCTTGGTGCTCAGTACTCATGGTGCTGGGTGCTCAGTGCTCAGGGTGATCGGTGCTCAGTACTCAGGTTGCTCAGTACTCAGGATGCTGGGTGCTCAGTGCTCAGGGTGCTGGGTGCTCAGTCCTCAGGGTGCTGGGTGCTCAGTGCTCTGGGTGCCGTGTGCACAGTGCTCAGGGTGATCGGTGCTCAGTACTCAGGGTGCTGGGTGCTCAGTACTCAGGGTGCTCAGTGCTCAGGGTGCTGGGTGCTCAGTGCTCGGGGTGCTCGGTGCTCAGTACTCAGGGTGCTGAGTGCTCGGTACTCAGGGTGCTGGGTGCTCAGTACTCATGGTGCTGGGTGCTCAGTACTCAGGGGACTGGGTGCTCAGTGCTCAGGGTGCTGGGTGCTCAGTGCTCAGGGCGCTGGGTGCTCAGTGCTCGGGGTGCTGGGTGCTCAGTGCTCGGGCTGCTGGGTGGTCAGTGCTCAGTGCTCAAGGTGCTGGGTGCTCAGTGCTCAGTGCTCAGGGTGCTGGGTGCTCAGTACTCAGGGTGCTGGGTGCTCAGTTCTCGGGGTGCTGGGTGCTCAGTGCTCAGGGTGCTGGGTGCTCAGTGCTCAGGGTGCTGGGTGCTCAGTACTCAGGGTGCTGGGTGCTCAGTGCTCGGGGTGCTCGGTGCTCAGTACTCAAGGTGCTGGGTGCTCAGTGCTCAGGGTGCTGGGTGCTCAGTCCTCGGGGTGCTCCTTGCTCAGTGCTCAGGGTGCTGGGTGCTCAGTACTCAGGGTGCTGGGTGCTCAGTGCTCGGGGTGCTCGGTGCTCAGTACTCAAGGTACTGGGTGCTCAGTGCTCAGGGTGCTGGGTGCTCAGTCCTCGGGGTGCTCCGTGCTCAGTGATCAGGGTGCTGGGTGCTCAGTACTCAGGGTGCTCGGTGTTCAGTACTCAGGGTTCTCAGTGCTCAGTACTCAGGGTGCTGGGTGCTCAGTGCTCAGGGTGCTGGGTGCTCAGTACTCAGGGTGCTCAGTGCTCAGTACACGGGGTGCTTGTTGCTCAGCACTCAGATTGCTCAGTGCTCAGTGCTCGGGGTGCTGGGTGCTCAGTACTCAGGGTGCTCGGTGCTCAGTACTAAGGGTGCTCAGTGCTCAGTACTCAGGTTGCTCAGTGCTCAGTGCTTGGGGTGCTGGGTGCTCAGTACTCAGGGTGCTGGGTGCTCAGTACTCATGGTGCTGGGTGCTCATTCTCGGGGTACTGGGTGCTCAGTACTCAGGGTGCTCGGTGCTCAGTTCTCAGGGTGCTCGGTGCTCAGTGTTTGGGGTGCTGGGTGCTCAGTACTCAGGGTGCTTGGTGCTCAGTTCTCAGGGTGCTGGCTACTCAGTGCTCAGTGTGCTGGGTGCTCAGTACTCAGTGCTCAGGATGCTGGGTGCTCAGTGCTAAGGGTGCTGGGTGCTCAGTGCTCAGGGTGGTCAGTGCTCAGTGCTCAGTACTCAGGGTGCTTGGTGCTCAGTACTCAGGGTGCTGGGTGCTCAGTGCTCGGGTTACCCGGTGCTCAGTGCTCGGGTTGCTCGGTGCTCAGTACTCAGGGTGCTGAGTGCTCAGTGCTCAGGGTGCTGGGTGCTCAGTGCTCAGGGTGCTGGGTGCTCAGTGCTCAGCGTGCTTGATGCTCAGTACTCAGGGTGCTGGGTGCTCAGTGCTCAGGGTGCTGGGTGCTCAGTGCTCGGGGTGCTGGGTGCTCATTACTCAGGGTGCTGGGTGCTCAGTACTCAGGGTGCTGGGTGCTCAGTACTCAGGGTGCTGGGTGCTCAGTGCTCAGCGTGATGGGTGCTCAGTACTCAGGGTGCTTGGTGCTCAGTGCTTGGGGTGCTGGGTGCTCAGTACTCAGGGTGCTGGGTGCTCAGTGCTCAGGGTGCTGGGTGCTCAGTGCTCAGGGTGCTGGGTGCTCAGTACTCAGGGTGCTGGGTTCTCAGTACTCAGGGTGCTGGGTGCACAGTGCTAGGGGTGCTGGGTCCTCAGTGCTCGGGGTCTGGGTGCTCAGTACTCAGGGTGCTGGGTGCTCAGTGCTCAGGGTGATCGGTGCTCAGTACTCAGGTTGCTCAGTACTCAGGATGCTGGGTGCTCAGTGCTCAGGGTGCTGGTTGCTCAGTACTCAGGGTGCTGGGTGCTCAGTGCTCGGGGTGCTGGGTGCTCAGTGCTCAGGGTGATCGGTGCTCAGTACTCAGGGTGCTGGGTGCTCAGTGCTCAGGGTGCTGGGTGCTCAGTCCTCAGGGTGCTCAGTGTTCAGGGTGCTGGGTGCTCAGTGCTCGAGGTGCTCGGTGCTCAGTACTCAGGGTGCTGAGTGCTCGGTACTCAGGTTGCTGGGTGCTCAGTACTCATGGTGCTGGGTGCTCAGTACTCAGGGGACTGGGTGCTCAGTGCTCAGGGTGCTGGGTGCTCAGTGCTCAGGGCGCTGGGTGCTCAGTGCTCGGGGTGCTGGGTGCTCAGTGCTCGGGCTGCTGGGTGGTCAGTGCTCAGTGCTCAAGGTGCTGGGTGCTCAGTGCTCAGTGCTCAGGGTGCTGGGTGCTCAGTACTCAGGGTGCTGGGTGCTCAGTACTCAGGGTGCTGGGTGCTCAGTGCTCGGCGTGCTCGGTGCTCAGTACTCAAGGTGCTGGGTGCTCAGTGCTCAGGGTGCTGGGTGCTCAGTGCTCAGGGAGCTGGGTGCTCAGTGCTCAGGGTGCTGGGTGCTCAGTACTCAGGGTGCTGGGTGCTCAGAGCTCGGGGTGCTCGGTGCTCAGTACTCAAGGTGCTGGGTGCTCAGTGCTCAGGGTGCTGGGTGCTCAGTCCTCGGGGTGCTCCGTGCTCAGTGCTCAGGGTGCTGGGTGCTCAGTACTCAGGGTGCTGGGTGCTCAGTGCTCAGGGTGCTCGGTGCTCAGTACTCAAGGTGCTGGGTGCTCAGTGCTCAGGGTGCTGGGTGCTCAGTCCTCGGGGTGCTCCGTGCTCAGTGATCAGGGTGCTGGGTGCTCAGTACTCAGGGTGCTCGGTGTTCAGTACTCAGGGTTCTCAGTGCTCAGTACTCAGGGTGCTGGGTGCTCAGTGCTCAGGGTGCTGGGTACTCAGTACTCAGGGTGCTCAGTGCTCAGTACTCGGGGTGCTTGTTGCTCAGCACTCAGGTTGCTCAGTGCTCAGTGCTAAGGGTGCTGGGTGCTCAGTGCTCAGGGTGGTCAGTGCTCAGTGCTCAGTACTCAGGGTGCTTGGTGCTCAGTACTCAGGGTGCTGGGTGCTCAGTGCTCGGGTTACCCGGTGCTCAGTGCTCGGGTTGCTCGGTGCTCAGTACTCAGGGTGCTGAGTGCTCAGTGCTCAGGGTGCTGGGTGCTCAGTGCTCAGGGTGCTGGGTGCTCAGTGCTCAGCGTGCTTGATGCTCAGTACTCAGGGTGCTGGGTGCTCAGTGCTCAGGGTGCTGGGTGCTCAGTGCTCGGGGTGCTGGGTGCTCATTACTCAGGGTGCTGGGTGCTCAGTACTCAGGGTGCTGGGTGCTCAGTACTCAGGGTTCTGGGTGCTCAGTGCTCAGCGTGCTGGGTGCTCAGTACTCAGGGTGCTCGTTGCTCAGTGCTTGGGGTGCTGGGTGCTCAGTACTCAGGGTGCTGGGTGCTCAGTGCTCGGGGTGCTCGGTGCTCAGTACTCAAGGTACTGGGTGCTCAGTGCTCAGGGTGCTGGGTGCTCAGTCCTCGGGGTGCTCCGTGCTCAGTGATCAGGGTGCTGGGTGCTCAGTACTCAGGGTGCTCGGTGTTCAGTACTCAGGGTTCTCAGTGCTCAGTACTCAGGGTGCTGGGTGCTCAGTGCTCAGGGTGCTGGGTGCTCAGTACTCAGGGTGCTCAGTGCTCAGTACACGGGGTGCTTGTTGCTCAGCACTCAGATTGCTCAGTGCTCAGTGCTCGGGGTGCTGGGTGCTCAGTACTCAGGGTGCTCGGTGCTCAGTACTAAGGGTGCTCAGTGCTCAGTACTCAGGTTGCTCAGTGCTCAGTGCTTGGGGTGCTGGGTGCTCAGTACTCAGGGTGCTGGGTGCTCAGTACTCATGGTGCTGGGTGCTCATTCTCGGGGTACTGGGTGCTCAGTACTCAGGTTGCTCAGTACTCTGGGTGCTCGGGGTTCAGTACTCATGGTGCTGGGTGCTCAGTACTCAGGGTGCTCGGTGCTCAGTTCTCAGGGTGCTCGGTGCTCAGTGTTTGGGGTGCTGGGTGCTCAGTACTCAGGGTGCTTGGTGCTCAGTTCTCAGGGTGCTGGCTACTCAGTGCTCAGTGTGCTGGGTGCTCAGTACTCAGTGCTCAGGATGCTGGGTGCTCAGTGCTAAGGGTGCTGGGTGCTCAGTGCTCAGGGTGGTCAGTGCTCAGTGCTCAGTACTCAGGGTGCTTGGTGCTCAGTACTCAGGGTGCTGGGTGCTCAGTGCTCGGGTTACCCGGTGCTCAGTTCTCGGGTTGCTCGGTGCTCAGTACTCAGGGTGCTGAGTGCTCAGTGCTCAGGGTGCTGGGTGCTCAGTGCTCAGGGTGCTGGGTGCTCAGTGCTCAGCGTGCTTGATGCTCAGTACTCAGGGTGCTGGGTGCTCAGTGCTCAGGGTGCTGGGTGCTCAGTGCTCGGGGTGCTGGGTGCTCATTACTCAGGGTGCTGGGTGCTCAGTACTCAGGGTGCTGGGTGCTCAGTACTCAGGGTGCTGGGTGCTCAGTGCTCAGCGTGATGGGTGCTCAGTACTCAGGGTGCTCGGTGCTCAGTGCTTGGGGTGCTGGGTGCTCAGTACTCAGGGTGCTGGGTGCTCAGTGCTCAGGGTGCTGGGTGCTCAGTGCTCAGGGTGCTGGGTGCTCAGTACTCAGGGTGCTGGGTTCTCAGTACTCAGGGTGCTGGGTGCACAGTGCTAGGGGTGCTGGGTCCTCAGTGCTCGGGGTCTGGGTGCTCAGTACTCAGGGTGCTGGGTGCTCAGTGCTCAGGGTGATCGGTGCTCAGTACTCAGGGTGCTGGGTGCTCAGTGCTCGGGGTGCTGGGTGCTCAGTGCTCAGGGTGCTGGTTGCTCAGTACTCAGGGTGCTGGGTGCTCAGTGCTCGGGGTGCTGGGTGCTCAGTGCTCAGGGTGATCGGTGCTCAGTACTCAGGGTGCTGGGTGCTCAGTGCTCAGGGTGCTGGGTGCTCAGTCCTCAGGGTGCTCAGTGTTCAGGGTGCTGGGTGCTCAGTGCTCGAGGTGCTCGGTGCTCAGTACTCAGGGTGCTGAGTGCTCGGTACTCAGGTTGCTGGGTGCTCAGTACTCATGGTGCTGGGTGCTCAGTACTCAGGGGACTGGGTGCTCAGTGCTCAGGGTGCTGGGTGCTCAGTGCTCAGGGCGCTGGGTGCTCAGTGCTCGGGGTGCTGGGTGCTCAGTGCTCGGGCTGCTGGGTGGTCAGTGCTCAGTGCTCAAGGTGCTGGGTGCTCAGTGCTCAGTGCTCAGGGTGCTGGGTGCTCAGTACTCAGGGTGCTGGGTGCTCAGTACTCAGGGTGCTGGGTGCTCAGTGCTCGGCGTGCTCGGTGCTCAGTACTCAAGGTGCTGGGTGCTCAGTGCTCAGGGTGCTGGGTGCTCAGTGCTCAGGGAGCTGGGTGCTCAGTGCTCAGGGTGCTGGGTGCTCAGTACTCAGGGTGCTGGGTGCTCAGAGCTCGGGGTGCTCGGTGCTCAGTACTCAAGGTGCTGGGTGCTCAGTGCTCAGGGTGCTGGGTGCTCAGTCCTCGGGGTGCTCCGTGCTCAGTGCTCAGGGTGCTGGGTGCTCAGTACTCAGGGTGCTGGGTGCTCAGTGCTCAGGGTGCTCGGTGCTCAGTACTCAAGGTGCTGGGTGCTCAGTGCTCAGGGTGCTGGGTGCTCAGTCCTCGGGGTGCTCCGTGCTCAGTGATCAGGGTGCTGGGTGCTCAGTACTCAGGGTGCTCGGTGTTCAGTACTCAGGGTTCTCAGTGCTCAGTACTCAGGGTGCTGGGTGCTCAGTGCTCAGGGTGCTGGGTACTCAGTACTCAGGGTGCTCAGTGCTCAGTACTCGGGGTGCTTGTTGCTCAGCACTCAGGTTGCTCAGTGCTCAGTGCTAAGGGTGCTGGGTGCTCAGTGCTCAGGGTGGTCAGTGCTCAGTGCTCAGTACTCAGGGTGCTTGGTGCTCAGTACTCAGGGTGCTGGGTGCTCAGTGCTCGGGTTACCCGGTGCTCAGTGCTCGGGTTGCTCGGTGCTCAGTACTCAGGGTGCTGAGTGCTCAGTGCTCAGGGTGCTGGGTGCTCAGTGCTCAGGGTGCTGGGTGCTCAGTGCTCAGCGTGCTTGATGCTCAGTACTCAGGGTGCTGGGTGCTCAGTGCTCAGGGTGCTGGGTGCTCAGTGCTCGGGGTGCTGGGTGCTCATTACTCAGGGTGCTGGGTGCTCAGTACTCAGGGTGCTGGGTGCTCAGTACTCAGGGTTCTGGGTGCTCAGTGCTCAGCGTGCTGGGTGCTCAGTACTCAGGGTGCTCGTTGCTCAGTGCTTGGGGTGCTGGGTGCTCAGTACTCAGGGTGCTGGGTGCTCAGTGCTCGGGGTGCTCGGTGCTCAGTACTCAAGGTACTGGGTGCTCAGTGCTCAGGGTGCTGGGTGCTCAGTCCTCGGGGTGCTCCGTGCTCAGTGATCAGGGTGCTGGGTGCTCAGTACTCAGGGTGCTCGGTGTTCAGTACTCAGGGTTCTCAGTGCTCAGTACTCAGGGTGCTGGGTGCTCAGTGCTCAGGGTGCTGGGTGCTCAGTACTCAGGGTGCTCAGTGCTCAGTACACGGGGTGCTTGTTGCTCAGCACTCAGATTGCTCAGTGCTCAGTGCTCGGGGTGCTGGGTGCTCAGTACTCAGGGTGCTCGGTGCTCAGTACTAAGGGTGCTCAGTGCTCAGTACTCAGGTTGCTCAGTGCTCAGTGCTTGGGGTGCTGGGTGCTCAGTACTCAGGGTGCTGGGTGCTCAGTACTCATGGTGCTGGGTGCTCATTCTCGGGGTACTGGGTGCTCAGTACTCAGGTTGCTCAGTACTCTGGGTGCTCGGGGTTCAGTACTCATGGTGCTGGGTGCTCAGTACTCAGGGTGCTCGGTGCTCAGTTCTCAGGGTGCTCGGTGCTCAGTGTTTGGGGTGCTGGGTGCTCAGTACTCAGGGTGCTTGGTGCTCAGTTCTCAGGGTGCTGGCTACTCAGTGCTCAGTGTGCTGGGTGCTCAGTACTCAGTGCTCAGGATGCTGGGTGCTCAGTGCTAAGGGTGCTGGGTGCTCAGTGCTCAGGGTGGTCAGTGCTCAGTGCTCAGTACTCAGGGTGCTTGGTGCTCAGTACTCAGGGTGCTGGGTGCTCAGTGCTCGGGTTACCCGGTGCTCAGTTCTCGGGTTGCTCGGTGCTCAGTACTCAGGGTGCTGAGTGCTCAGTGCTCAGGGTGCTGGGTGCTCAGTGCTCAGGGTGCTGGGTGCTCAGTGCTCAGCGTGCTTGATGCTCAGTACTCAGGGTGCTGGGTGCTCAGTGCTCAGGGTGCTGGGTGCTCAGTGCTCGGGGTGCTGGGTGCTCATTACTCAGGGTGCTGGGTGCTCAGTACTCAGGGTGCTGGGTGCTCAGTACTCAGGGTGCTGGGTGCTCAGTGCTCAGCGTGATGGGTGCTCAGTACTCAGGGTGCTCGGTGCTCAGTGCTTGGGGTGCTGGGTGCTCAGTACTCAGGGTGCTGGGTGCTCAGTGCTCAGGGTGCTGGGTGCTCAGTGCTCAGGGTGCTGGGTGCTCAGTACTCAGGGTGCTGGGTTCTCAGTACTCAGGGTGCTGGGTGCACAGTGCTAGGGGTGCTGGGTCCTCAGTGCTCGGGGTCTGGGTGCTCAGTACTCAGGGTGCTGGGTGCTCAGTGCTCAGGGTGATCGGTGCTCAGTACTCAGGTTGCTCAGTACTCAGGATGCTGGGTGCTCAGTGCTCAGGGTGCTGGTTGCTCAGTACTCAGGGTGCTGGGTGCTCAGTGCTCGGGGTGCTGGGTGCTCAGTGCTCAGGGTGATCGGTGCTCAGTACTCAGGGTGCTGGGTGCTCAGTGCTCAGGGTGCTGGGTGCTCAGTCCTCAGGGTGCTCAGTGTTCAGGGTGCTGGGTGCTCAGTGCTCGGGGTGCTCGGTGCTCAGTACTCAGGGTGCTGAGTGCTCGGTACTCAGGTTGCTGGGTGCTCAGTACTCATGGTGCTGGGTGCTCAGTACTCAGGGGACTGGGTGCTCAGTGCTCAGGGTGCTGGGTGCTCAGTGCTCAGGGCGCTGGGTGCTCAGTGCTCGGGGTGCTGGGTGCTCAGTGCTCGGGCTGCTGGGTGGTCAGTGCTCAGTGCTCAAGGTGCTGGGTGCTCAGTGCTCAGTGCTCAGGGTGCTGGGTGCTCAGTACTCAGGGTGCTGGGTGCTCAGTACTCAGGGTGCTGGGTGCTCAGTGCTCGGCGTGCTCGGTGCTCAGTACTCAAGGTGCTGGGTGCTCAGTGCTCAGGGTGCTGGGTGCTCAGTGCTCAGGGAGCTGGGTGCTCAGTGCTCAGGGTGCTGGGTGCTCAGTACTCAGGGTGCTGGGTGCTCAGTGCTCGGGGTGCTCGGTGCTCAGTACTCAAGGTGCTGGGTGCTCAGTGCTCAGGGTGCTGGGTGCTCAGTCCTCGGGGTGCTCCGTGCTCAGTGCTCAGGGTGCTGGGTGCTCAGTACTCAGGGTGCTGGGTGCTCAGTGCTCGGGGTGCTCGGTGCTCAGTACTCAAGGTGCTGGGTGCTCAGTGCTCAGGGTGCTGGGTGCTCAGTCCTCGGGGTGCTCCGTGCTCAGTGATCATGGTGCTGGGTGCTCAGTACTCAGGGTGCTCGGTGTTCAGTACTCAGGGTTCTCAGTGCTCAGTACTCAGGGTGCTGGGTGCTCAGTGCTCAGGGTGCTGGGTACTCAGTACTCAGGGTGCTCAGTGCTCAGTACTCGGGGTGCTTGTTGCTCAGCACTCAGGTTGCTCAGTGCTCAGTGCTAAGGGTGCTGGGTGCTCAGTGCTCAGGGTGGTCAGTGCTCAGTGCTCAGTACTCAGGGTGCTTGGTGCTCAGTACTCAGGGTGCTGGGTGCTCAGTGCTCGGGTTACCCGGTGCTCAGTGCTCGGGTTGCTCGGTGCTCAGTACTCAGGGTGCTGAGTGCTCAGTGCTCAGGGTGCTGGGTGCTCAGTGCTCAGGGTGCTGGGTGCTCAGTGCTCAGCGTGCTTGATGCTCAGTACTCAGGGTGCTGGGTGCTCAGTGCTCAGGGTGCTGGGTGCTCAGTGCTCGGGGTGCTGGGTGCTCATTACTCAGGGTGCTGGGTGCTCAGTACTCAGGGTGCTGGGTGCTCAGTACTCAGGGTTCTGGGTGCTCAGTGCTCAGCGTGCTGGGTGCTCAGTACTCAGGGTGCTCGTTGCTCAGTGCTTGGGGTGCTGGGTGCTCAGTACTCAGGGTGCTGGGTGCTCAGTGCTCAGGGTGCTGGGTGCTCAGTGCTCAGGGTGCTGGGTGCTCAGTACTCAGGGTGCTGGGTTCTCAGTACTCAGGGTGCTGGGTGCACAGTGCGAGGGGTGCTGGGTCCTCAGTGCTCGGGGTCTGGGTGCTCAGTACTCAGGGTGCTGGGTGCTCAGTACTCAGCGTGCTGGGTGCTCAGTGCTCAGGGTGCTGGGTGCTCAGTACTCATGGTGCTGGATGCTCAGTGCTCGGGGTGCTGGGTGCTCAGTACTCAGGGTGCTGGGTGCTCAGTGCTCGGGGTGCTGGGTGCTCAGTGCTCAGGGTGATCGGTGCTCAGTACTCTGGGTGTTGGGTGCTCAGTACTCAGGGTGCTTTGTGCTCCGTGCTCGGGGTGCTGGGTGCTCAGTGCTCAGGGTGCTGGGTGCTCAGTGCTCAGGGTGCTGGGTGCTCAGTACTCAGGGTGCTGGGTGCTTAGTGCTCGAGGGGCTCGGTGCTCAGTACTCAAGGTGCTGGGTGCTCAGTGCTCAGGGTGCTGGGTGCTCAGTCCTTGGGGTGCTCCGTGCTCAGGGTGCTGGGTGCTCAGTGGTCAGGGTGCTGGGTGCTCAGTGCTCGGGGTGCTGGGTGCTGAGTGCGCAGGGTTCTGGGTGCTCAGTGCTCGGGGCGCTCGGTGCTCAGTACTCAGGGTCCTGGGTGCTCAGTACTCAGGGTGCTGGGTGCTCAGTGCTCAGGGTGCTGGGTGCTCAGTGCTCAGGGTGCTGGGTGCTCAGTGCTCAGGGTGATCGGTGCTCAGTACTCAGGGTGCTGGGTGCTCAGTGCTCAGGGTGCTGGGTGCTCAGTCCTCAGGGTGCTCAGGGCTCAGGGTGCTGGGTGCTCAGTGCTCGGGGTGCTCGGTGCTCAGTACTCAGGGTGCTGAGTGCTCAGTACTCAGGGTGCTGGGTGCTCAGTACTCATGGTGCTGGATGCTCAGTGCTCGGGGTGCTGGGTGCTCAGTACTCAGCGTGCTGCGTGCTCAGTACTCAGGGTGCTGGGTGCTCAATACTCAGTGCTCGGGGTCCTGGGTGCTGAGTGCTCAGGGTGCTGGGTGCTCAGTGCTCTGGTTGCTGGGTGCTCAGTACTCAGGGTGCTGGGTGCTCAGTACTCAGGGTGCTGGGTGCTCAGTGCTCAGGGTGCTGGGTGATCAGTACTCAGGGTGCTGGGTGCTCAGTACTCAGGGTGCTCGGTGCTCAGTACTCAGGGTGCTGGGTGCTCAGTGCTCAGGGTGCTGGGTACTCAGTACTCAGGGTGCTGGGTGCTCAGTACTCAGGGTGCTGGGTGCTCAGTGCTCAGGGTGCTGGGTGCTCAGTGCTCAGGGTGCTGTGTGCTCAGTACACAGGGTGCTGGGTGCTCAGTGCTCAGGGTGATCGGTGCTCAGTACTCAGGTTGCTCAGTACTCAGGATGCTGGGTGCTCAGTGCTCAGGGTGCTGGGTGCTCAGTCCTCAGGGTGCTGGGTGCTCAGTGCTCGGGGTGCCGGGTGCACAGTGCTCAGGGTGATCGGTGCTCAGTACTCAGGGTGCTGGGTGCTCAGTACTCAGGGTGCTCAGTGCTCAGGGTGCTGGGTGCTCAGTGCTCGGGGTGCTCGGTGCTCAGTACTCAGGGTGCTGAGTGCTCGGTACTCAGGGTGCTGGGTGCTCAGTACTCATGGTGCTGGGTGCTCAGTACTCAGGGGACTGGGTGCTCAGTGCTCAGGGTGCTGGGTGCTCAGTGCTCAGGGCGCTGGGTGCTCAGTGCTCGGGGTGCTGGGTGCTCAGTGCTCGGGCTGCTGGGTGGTCAGTGCTCAGTGCTCAAGGTGCTGGGTGCTCAGTGCTCAGTGCTCAGGGTGCTGGGTGCTCAGTACTCAGGGTGCTGGGTGCTCAGTTCTCGGGGTGCTGGGTGCTCAGTGCTCAGGGTGCTGGGTGCTCAGTGCTCAGGGTGCTGGGTGCTCAGTACTCAGGGTGCTGGGTGCTCAGTGCTCGGGGTGCTCGGTGCTCAGTACTCAAGGTGCTGGGTGCTCAGTGCTCAGGGTGCTGGGTGCTCAGTCCTCGGGATGCTCCTTGCTCAGTGCTCAGGGTGCTGGGTGCTCAGTACTCAGGGTGCTGGGTGCTCAGTGCTCGGGGTGCTCGGTGCTCAGTACTCAAGGTACTGGGTGCTCAGTGCTCAGGGTGCTGGGTGCTCAGTCCTCGGGGTGCTCCGTGCTCAGTGATCAGGGTGCTGGGTGCTCAGTACTCAGGGTGCTCGGTGTTCAGTACTCAGGGTTCTCAGTGCTCAGTACTCAGGGTGCTGGGTGCTCAGTGCTCAGGGTGCTGGGTGCTCAGTACTCAGGGTGCTCAGTGCTCAGTACACGGGGTGCTTGTTGCTCAGCACTCAGATTGCTCAGTGCTCAGTGCTCGGGGTGCTGGGTGCTCAGTACTCAGGGTGCTCGGTGCTCAGTACTAAGGGTGCTCAGTGCTCAGTACTCAGGTTGCTCAGTGCTCAGTGCTTGGGGTGCTGGGTGCTCAGTACTCAGGGTGCTGGGTGCTCAGTACTCATGGTGCTGGGTGCTCATTCTCGGGGTACTGGGTGCTCAGTACTCAGGTTGCTCAGTACTCTGGGTGCTCGGGGTTCAGTACTCATGGTGCTGGGTGCTCAGTACTCAGGGTGCTCGGTGCTCAGTTCTCAGGGTGCTCGGTGCTCAGTGTTTGGGGTGCTGGGTGCTCAGTACTCAGGGTGCTTGGTGCTCAGTTCTCAGGGTGCTGGCTACTCAGTGCTCAGTGTGCTGGGTGCTCAGTACTCAGTGCTCAGGATGCTGGGTGCTCAGTGCTAAGGGTGCTGGGTGCTCAGTGCTCAGGGTGGTCAGTGCTCAGTGCTCAGTACTCAGGGTGCTTGGTGCTCAGTACTCAGGGTGCTGGGTGCTCAGTGCTCGGGTTACCCGGTGCTCAGTGCTCGGGTTGCTCGGTGCTCAGTACTCAGGGTGCTGAGTGCTCAGTGCTCAGGGTGCTGGGTGCTCAGTGCTCAGGGTGCTGGGTGCTCAGTGCTCAGCGTGCTTGATGCTCAGTACTCAGGGTGCTGGGTGCTCAGTGCTCAGGGTGCTGGGTGCTCAGTGCTCGGGGTGCTGGGTGCTCATTACTCAGGGTGATGGGTGCTCAGTACTCAGGGTGCTGGGTGCTCAGTACTCAGGGTGCTGGGTGCTCAGTGCTCAGCGTGATGGGTGCTCAGTACTCAGGGTGCTCGGTGCTCAGTGCTTGGGGTGCTGGGTGCTCAGTACTCAGGGTGCTGGGTGCTCAGTGCTCAGGGTGCTGGGTGCTCAGTGCTCAGGGTGCTGGGTGCTCAGTACTCAGGGTGCTGGGTTCTCAGTACTCAGGGTGCTGGGTGCACAGTGCTAGGGGTGCTGGGTCCTCAGTGCTCGGGGTCTGGGTGCTCAGTACTCAGGGTGCTGGGTGCTCAGTGCTCAGGGTGATCGGTGCTCAGTACTCAGGTTGCTCAGTACTCAGGATGCTGGGTGCTCAGTGCTCAGGGTGCTGGTTGCTCAGTACTCAGGGTGCTGGGTGCTCAGTGCTCGGGGTGCTGGGTGCTCAGTGCTCAGGGTGATCGGTGCTCAGTACTCAGGGTGCTGGGTGCTCAGTGCTCAGGGTGCTGGGTGCTCAGTCCTCAGGGTGCTCAGTGTTCAGGGTGCTGGGTGCTCAGGGCTCGGGGTGCTCGGTGCTCAGTACTCAGGGAGCTGAGTGCTCAGTACTCAGGGTGCTGGGTGCTCAGTACTCATGGTGCTGGGTGCTCAGTACTCAGGGGACTGGGTGCTCAGTGCTCAGGGTGCTGGGTGCTCAGTGCTCAGGGCGCTGGGTGCTCAGTGCTCGGGGTGCTGGGTGCTCAGTGCTCGGGCTGCTGGGTGGTCAGTGCTCAGTGCTCAAGGTGCTGGGTGCTCAGTGCTCAGTGCTCAGGGTGCTGGGTGCTCAGTACTCAGGGTGCTGGGTGCTCAGTACTCAGGGTGCTGGGTGCTCAGTGCTCGGCGTGCTCGGTGCTCAGTACTCAAGGTGCTGGGTGCTCAGTGCTCAGGGTGCTGGGTGCTCAGTGCTCAGGGAGCTGGGTGCTCAGTGCTCAGGGTGCTGGGTGCTCAGTACTCAGGGTGCTGGGTGCTCAGTGCTCGGGGTGCTCGGTGCTCAGTACTCAAGGTGCTGGGTGCTCAGTGCTCAGGGTGCTGGGTGCTCAGTCCTCGGGGTGCTCCGTGCTCAGTGCTCAGGGTGCTGGGTGCTCAGTACTCAGGGTGCTGGGTGCTCAGTGCTCGGGGTGCTCGGTGCTCAGTACTCAAGGTGCTGGGTGCTTAGTGCTCAGGGTGCTGGGTGCTCAGTCCTCGGGGTGCTCCGTGCTCAGTGATCAGGGTGCTGGGTGCTCAGTACTCAGGGTGCTCGGTGTTCAGTACTCAGGGTTCTCAGTGCTCAGTACTCAGGGTGCTGGGTGCTCAGTGCTCAGGGTGCTGGGTACTCAGTACTCAGGGTGCTCAGTGCTCAGTACTCGGGGTGCTTGTTGCTCAGCACTCAGGTTGCTCAGTGCTCAGTGCTAAGTGTGCTGGGTGCTCAGTGCTCAGGGTGGTCAGTGCTCAGTGCTCAGTACTCAGGGTGCTTGGTGCTCAGTACTCAGGGTGCTGGGTGCTCAGTGCTCGGGTTACCCGGTGCTCAGTGCTCGGGTTGCTCGGTGCTCAGTACTCAGGGTGCTGAGTGCTCAGTGCTCAGGGTGCTGGGTGCTCAGTGCTCAGGGTGCTGGGTGCTCAGTGCTCAGCGTGCTTGATGCTCAGTACTCAGGGTGCTGGGTGCTCAGTGCTCAGGGTGCTGGGTGCTCAGTGCTCAGGGTGCTGGGTGCTCATTACTCAGGGTGCTGGGTGCTCAGTACTCAGGGTGCTGGGTGCTCAGTACTCAGGGTTCTGGGTGCTCAGTGCTCAGCGTGCTGGGTGCTCAGTACTCAGGGTGCTCGTTGCTCAGTGCTTGGGGTGCTGGGTGCTCAGTACTCAGGGTGCTGGGTGCTCAGTGCTCAGGGTGCTGGGTTCTCAGTGCTCAGGGTGCTGGGTGCTCAGTACTCAGGGTGCTGGGTTCTCAGTACTCAGGGTGCTGGGTGCACAGTGCGAGGGGTGCTGGGTCCTCAGTGCTCGGGGTCTGGGTGCTCAGTACTCAGGGTGCTGGGTGCTCAGTACTCAGCGTGCTGGGTGCTCAGTGCTCAGGGTGCTGGGTGCTCAGTACTCATGGTGCTGGATGCTCAGTGCTCGGGGTGCTGGGTGCTCAGTACTCAGCGTGCTGCGTGCTCAGTACTCAGGGTGCTGGGTGCTCAATACTCAGTGCTCGGGGTCCCGGGTGCTGAGTGCTCAGGGTGCTGGGTGCTCAGTGCTCTGGTTGCTGGGTGCTCAGTACTCAGGGTGCTGGGTGCTCAGTACTCAGGGTGCTGGGTGCTCAGTGCTCAGGGTGCTGGGTGATCAGTACTCAGGGTGCTGGGTGCTCAGTACTCAGGTTGCTCGGTGCTCAGTACTCAGGGTGCTGGGTGCTCAGTGCTCAGGGTGCTGGGTACTCAGTACTCAGGGTGCTGGGTGCTCAGTACTCAGGGTGCTGGGTGCTCAGTGCTCAGGGTGCTGGGTGTTCAGTGCTCAGGGTGCTGGGTGCTCAGTACTCAGGGTGCTGGGTGCTCAGTGCTCAGGGTGATCGGTGCTCAGTACTCAGGTTGCTCAGTACTCAGGATGCTGGGTGCTCAGTGCCCAGGGTGCTGGTTGCTCAGTACTCAGGGTGCTGGGTGCTCAGTGCTCGGGGTGCTGGGTGCTCAGTGCTCAGGGTGATCGGTGCTCAGTACTCAGGGTGCTGGGTGCTCAGTGCTCAGGGTGCTGGGTGCTCAGTCCTCAGGGTGCTCAGTGTTCAGGGTGCTGGGTGCTCAGTGCTCGGGGTGCTCGGTGCTCAGTACTCAGGGTGCTGAGTGCTCGGTACTCAGGGTGCTGGGTGCTCAGTACTCATGGTGCTGGGTGCTCAGTACTCAGGGGACTGGGTGCTCAGTGCTCAGGGTGCTGGGTGCTCAGTGCTCAGGGCGCTGGGTGCTCAGTGCTCGGGGTGCTGGGTGCTCAGTGCTCGGGCTGCTGGGTGGTCAGTGCTCAGTGCTCAAGGTGCTGGGTGCTCAGTGCTCAGTGCTCAGGGTGCTGGGTGCTCAGTACTCAGGGTGCTGGGTGCTCAGTACTCAGGGTGCTGGGTGCTCAGTGCTCGGGGTGCTCGGTGCTCAGTACTCAAGGTGCTGGGTGCTCAGTGCTCAGGGTGCTGGGTGCTCAGTTCTCAGGGAGCTGGGTGCTCAGTGCTCAGGGTGCTGGGTGCTCAGTACTCAGGGTGCTGGGTGCTCAGTGCTCGGGGTGCTCGGTGCTCAGTACTCAAGGTGCTGGGTGCTCAGTGCTCAGGGTGCTGGGTGCTCAGTCCTCGGGGTGCTCCGTGCTCAGTGCTCAGGGTGCTGGGTGCTCAGTACTCAGGGTGCTGGGTGCTCAGTGCTCGGGGTGCTCGGTGCTCAGTACTCAAGGTGCTGGGTGCTCAGTGCTCAGGGTGCTGGGTGCTCAGTCCTCGGGGTGCTCCGTGCTCAGTGATCAGGGTGCTGGGTGCTCAGTACTCAGGGTGCTCGGTGTTCAGTACTCAGGGTTCTCAGTGCTCAGTACTCAGGGTGCTGGGTGCTCAGTGCTCAGGGTGCTGGGTGCTCAGTACTCAGGGTGCTCAGTGCTCAGTACTCGGGGTGCTTGTTGCTCAGCACTCAGGTTGCTCAGTGCTCAGTGCTCGGGGTGCTGGGTGCTCAGTACTCAGGGTGCTCGGTGCTCAGTACTAAGGGTGCTCAGTGCTCAGTACTCAGGTTGCTCAGTGCTCAGTGCTTGGGGTGCTGGGTGCTCAGTACTCAGGGTGCTGGGTGCTCAGTACTCATGGTGCTGGGTGCTCATTCTCGGGGTACTGGGTGCTCAGTACTCAGGTTGCTCAGGACTCTGGGTGCTTGGGGCTCAGTACTCATGGTGCTGGGTGCTCAGTACTCAGGGTGCTCTGTGCTCAGTTCTCAGGGTGCTCGGTGCTCAGTGTTTGGTGTGCTGGGTGCTCAGTACTCAGGGTGCTTGGTGCTCAGTGCTCAGGGTGCTGGCTACTCAGTGCTCAGTGTGCTGGGTGCTCAGTACTCAGTGCTCAGGATGCTGGGTGCTCAGTGCTAAGGGTGCTGGGTGCTCAGTGCTCAGGGTGCTTGGTGCTCAGTACTCAGGGTGCTGGGTGCTCAGTGCTCGGGTTACCCGGTGCTCAGTGCTCGGGTTGCTCGGTGCTCAGTACTCAGGGTGCTGAGTGCTCAGTGCTCAGGGTGCTGGGTGCTCAGTGCTCAGGGTGCTGGGTGCTCAGTGCTCAGCGTGCTTGATGCTCAGTACTCAGGGTGCTGGGTGCTCAGTGCTCAGGGTGCTGGGTGCTCAGTGCTCGCGGTGCTGGGTGCTCATTACTCAGGGTGCTGGGTGCTCAGTACTCAGGGTGCTGGGTGCTCTGTACTCAGGGTGCTGGGTGCTCAGTGCTCAGCGTGCTGGGTGCTAAGTACTCAGGGTGCTCGGTGCTCAGTGCTTGGGGTGCTGGGTGCTCAGTACTCAGGGTGCTGGGTGCTCAGTGCTCAGGGTGCTGGGTGCTCAGTGCTCATGGTGCTGGGTGCTCAGTTCTCAGGGTGCTGGGTTCTCAGTACTCAGGGTGCTGGGTGCACAGTGCTAGGGGTGCTGGGTCCTCAGTGCTCGGGGTCTGGGTGCTCAGTACTCAGGGTGCTGGGTGCTCAGTACTCAGGGTGCTGGGTGCTCAGTGCTCAGGGTGCTGGGTGCTCAGTGCTCTGGGTGCTGGGTGCTCAGTGCTCAGGGTGCTGGGTGCTCAGTGCTCAGGGTGCTGGGTGCTCAGTGATCGGGGTGATGGGTGCTGAGTGCTCAGGGTGCTGGGTGCTCAGTGCTCGGGGTGCTCGGTGCTCAGTGCTCAGGGTCCTGGGTGCTCAGTACTCAGGGTGCTGGGTGCTTAGTACTCAGGGTGCACAGTGCTCAGTACACAGGGTGCTGGGTGCTCAGTGCTCGGGGTGCTGGGTGCTCAGTGCTCAGTACTCAGGGTGCTAGGTGCTCAGTGCTCAGGGTGCTGAGTGCACAGTACTCAGCGTGCTGGGTGCTCAGTACTCAGGGTGCTGGGTGCTCAGTGCTCAGGGTGCTGGGTGCTCCGTGCTCAGGGTGCTGGGTGCTCAGTGCTCGGGGAGCTCGGTGCTCAGTACTCAGGGTGCTGGGTGATCAGTACTCAGTGCTCGGGGTCCTGGGTGCTCCGTGCTCGGGGTGCTGGGTGCTCAGTACTCAGGGTGCTGGGTGCTCATTCTCGGGGTGCTGGGTGCTCAGTACTCAGGGTGCTGGGGGCTCAGTACTCAGGGTGCTGGGTGCTCAGTACTCAGGGTGATCTGTTCTCAGTACTTAGGCTGCTGGGTGCTCAGTGCTCGGGGTGCTGGGTGCTCAGTGCTCAGGGTGATCGGTGCACAGTACTCAGGGTGCTGGGTGCTCAGTGCTCAGGGTGCTGGGTGCTCAGTCCTCAGGATGCTCAGTGCTCAGGGTGCTGGGTGCTCAGTGCTCGGGGTGCTCGGTGCTCAGTACTCAGGGTGCTGAGTGCTCAGTACTCAGGGTGCTGGGTGCTCAGTACTCGGGGTGCTGGGTGCTCAGTGCTCAGCGTGCTGGGTGCTCAGTACTCAGGGTTCTCGGTGCTCAGTGCTTGGGGTGCTGGGTGCTCAGTACTCAGGGTGCTGGGTGCTCAGTGCTCAGGGTGCTGGGTGCTCAGTGCTCAGGGTGCTGGGTGCTCAGTACTCAGTGCTCAGGATGCTGGGTGCTCAGTGCTCGGGCTGCTGGGTGCTCAGTGCTCAGGGTGCTGGGTGCTCCGTACTCAGGGTGCTGGGTTCTCAGTACTCAGGGTGCAGGGTGCACAGTGGTAGGGGTGCTGGGTCCTCAGTGCTCGGGGTCTGGGTGCTCAGTACTCAGGGTGCTGGGTGCTCAGTACTCAGGGTGCTGGGTGCTCAGTGCTCAGGGTGCTGGGTGCTCAGTGCTCTGGGTGCTGGGTGCTCAGTGCTCAGGGTGCTGGGTGCTCAGTGCTCAGGGTGCTGGGTGCTCAGTGCTCAGTGTGCTGGGTGCTCAGTGCTCAGGGTGCTGGGTGCTCAGTGATCGGGGTGATGGGTGCTGAGTGCTCAGGGTGCTGGGTGCTCAGTGCTCGTTGTGCTCGGTGCTCAGTGCTCAGGGTCCTGGGTGCTCAGTACTCAGGGTGCTGGGTGCTTAGTACTCAGGGTGCTCAGTGCTCAGTACACAGGGTGCTGGATGCTCAGTGCTCGGGGTGCTGGGTGCTCAGTGCTCAGTACTCAGGGTGCTGGGTACTCAGTGCTCAGGGTGCTGGGTGCTCAGTGCTCGGGGTGCTGGGTGCTCAGTGCTCAGGGTGATCGGTGCTCAGTACTCAGGGTGCTGGGTGCTCAGTGCTCAGGGTGCTGGGTGCTCAGTCCTCAGGGTGCTCAGTGCTCAGGGTGGTGGGTGCTCAGTGCTCGGGGTGCTCGGTGCTCAGTACTCAGGGTGCTGAGTGCTCAGTTCTCAGGGTGCTGGGTGCTCAGTACTCATGGTGCTGGGTGCTCAGTACTCAGGGGACTGGGTGCTCAGTGCTCAGGGTGCTGGGTGCTCAGTGCTCAGTGCTCAGGGTGCTGGGTGCTAATTACTCAGGGTGCTGGGTGCTCAGTACTCAGGGTGCTGGGTGCTCAGTTCTCAGGTTGCTGGGTGCTCAGTACTCTGGGTGTTGGGTGCTCAGTACTCAGGGTGCTGGGTGCTCAGTTCTCGGGGTGCTGGGTGCTCAGTGCTCAGGGTGCTGGGTGCTCAGTGCTCAGGTTGCTGGGTGCTCAGTACTCAGGGTGCTGGGTGCTCAGTGTCGGGGTGCTCGGTGCTCAGTACTCAAGGTGCTGGGTGCTCAGTGCTCAGGGTGCTGGGTGCTCAGTCCTCGGGGTGATCCATGCTCAGTGCTCAGGGTGCTGGGTGCTCAGTACTCAGGGTGCTGGGTGCTCAGTGCTCGGCATTCTCGGTGCTCAGTACTCAAGGTGCTGGGTGCTCAGTGCTCAGGGTGCTGGGTGCTCAGTCCTCGGGGTGCTCCGTGCTCAGTGATCAGGGTGCTGGGTGCTCAGTACTCAGGGTGCTCAGTGTTCAGTACTCAGGGTTCTCAGTGCTCAGTACTCAGGGTGCTGGGTGCTCAGTGCTCAGGGTGCTGGGTGCTCAGTACTCAGGGTGCTCAGTGCTCAGTACTCGGGGTGCTGGGTGCTCAGTGCTCAGTACTCAGCGTGCTGGGTGCTCAGTGCTCGGGGTGCTGGGTCCTCAGTGCTCAGGGTGCTGGGTGCTCAGTGCTCAGGGTGCTGGGTGCTCAGTCCTCGGGGTGCTCAGTGCTCAGTGCTCGGGGTGCTGGGTGCTCAGTACTCAGGGTGCTCGGTGCTCAGTACTAAGGGTGCTCAGTGCTCAGTACTCAGGTTGCTCAGTGCTCAGTGCTTGGGGTGCTGGGTGCTCAGTTCTCAGGGTGCTGGGTGCTCAGTACTCAGGGTGCTGGGTGCTCAGTGCTCAGTACTCAGCGTGCTGGGTGCTCAGTGCTCGGGGTGCTGGGTCCTCAGTGCTCAGGGTGCTGTGTGCTCAGTACTCAGGGTGCTGGGTGCTCAGTGCTCGGGGTGCTGGGTCCTCAGTGCTCAGGGTGCTGGGTGCTCAGTGCTCGGGGAACTGGGTGCTCAGTACTCAGGGTGCTCAGTGCTCAGTACTCGGGTTGCTTGGTGCTCAGTACTCAGGGTGCTCAGTGCTCAGTACTCGGGGTGCTGGGTGCTCAGTGCTCAGGGTGCTCAGTGCTCAGTGGTCGGGGTGCTGTGTGCTCAGTGCTCGGGGCGCTGGGTGCTCAGTGCTCGGGGTGCTGGGTGCTCAGTACTCGGGGTGCTGGGTGCTCAGTGCTCAGGGTGCTCATTGCTCAGTACTCAGTGCTCAGGGTGCTCAGTGCTCAGGGTGCTGGGTGCTCAGTGCTCAGGTTGCTGGGTGCTCAGTACTCAGGGTGATGGGTGCTTAGTGCTCGAGGTTCTCGGTGCTCAGTACTCAAGGTGCTGGGTGCTCAGTGCTCAGGGTGCTGGGTGCTCAGTCCTCGGGGTGCTCCGCGCTCAGGGTGCTGGGTGCTCAGTGCTCAGGGTACTGGGTGCTCAGTGCTCGGGGTGCTGGGTGCTGAGTGCTCAGGATGCTGGGTGCTCAGTACTCAGGGTGCTGGGTGCTCAGTACTCAGGGTGCTGGGTGCTCAGTACTCAGGGTGCTGGGTGCTCAGTGCTCAGGGTGGTGGGTGCTCAGTACTCAGGGTGCTGGGTGCTCAGTACTCAGGTTGCTCGGTGCTCAGTACTCAGGGTGCTGGGTGCTCAGTGCTCAGGGTGGTGGGTGCTCAGTACTCAGGGTGCTGGGTGCTCAGTACTCAGGTTGCTCGGTGCTCAGTACTCAGGGTGCTGGGTGCTCAGTGCTCAGGGTGCTGGGTACTCAGTACTCAGGGTGCTGGGTGCTCAGTACTCAGGGTGCTGGGTGCTCAGTGCTCAGGGTGCTGGGTGCTCAGTGCTCAGGGTGCTGGGTGCTCAGTACTCAGGGTGCTGGGTGCTCAGTGCTCAGGGTGCTGGGTGCTCAGTGCTCGGGGAGCTGGGTGCTCAGTGCTCAGTATGATCGGTGCTCAGTACTCAGGGTGCTGGGTGCTCAGTGCTCAGGGTGCTGGGTGCTCAGTCCTCAGGGTGCTCAGTGCTCAGGGTGCTGGGTGCTCAGTGCTCGGGGTGCTCGGTGCTCAGTACTCAGGGTGCTGAGTGCTCAGTACTCAGGGTGCTGGGTGCTCAGTACTCATGGTGCTGGGTGCTCAGTACTCAGGGGACTGGGTGCTCAGTGCTCAGGGTGCTGGGTGCTCAGTGCTCAGGGCGCTGGGTGCTCAGTGCTCAGGGTGCTGGGTGCTCAGTGCTCAGGGTGCTGGGTGCTCAGTGCTCGGGGTGCTCGGTGCTCAGTACTCAAGGTGCTGGGTGCTCAGTGCTCAGGGTGCTGGGTGCTCAGTCCTCGGGGTGCTCCGTGCTCAGTGATCAGGGTGCTGGGTGCTCAGTACTCAGGGTGCTCAGTGTTCAGTACTCAGGGTTCTCAGTGCTCAGTACTCAGGGTGCTGGGTGCTCAGTGCTCAGGGTGCTGGGTGCTCAGTACTCAGGGTGCTCAGTGCTCAGTACTCGGGGTGCTGGGTGCTCAGTACTCAGCGTGCTGGGTGCTCAGTGCTTGGGGTGCTGGGTCCTCAGTGCTCAGGGTGCTGGGTGCTCAGTGCTCAGGGTGCTGGGTGCTCAGTCCTCGGGGTGTTCAGTGCTCAGTGCTCGGGGTGCTGGGTGCTCAGTACTCAGGGTGCTCGGTGCTCAGTACTAAGGGTGCTCAGTGCTCAGTACTCAGGTTGCTCAGTGCTCAGTGCTCGGGTTGCTCGGTGCTCAGTACTCAAGGTGCTGAGTGCTCAGTGCTCAGGGTGCTGGGTGCTCAGTGCTCAGGGTGCTGGGTGCTCAGTGCTCAGCGTGCTTGATGCTCAGTACTCAGGGTGCTGGGTGCTCAGTGCTCAGGGTGCTGGGTGCTCAGTGCTCGGGGTGCTGGGTGCTCATTACTCAGGGTGCTGGGTGCTCAGTACTCAGGGTGCTGGGTGCTTAGTACTCGGGGTGCTGGGTGCTCAGTGCTCAGTGCTCAGGATGCTGGGTGCTCAGTGCTCTGGGTGCTGGGTGCTCAGTACTCAGGGTGCTGGGTGCTCAGTACTCAGGGTGCTGGGTGCTCAGTGCTCAGGGTGGTGGGTGCTCAGTACTCAGGGTGCTGGGTGCTCAGTACTCAGGTTGCTCGGTGCTCAGTACTCTGGGTGCTGGGTGCTCAGTGCTCAGGGTGCTGGGTACTCAGTACTCAGGGTGCTGGGTGCTCAGTACTCAGGGTGCTGGGTGCTCAGTGCTCAGGGTGCTGGGTGCTCAGTGCTCAGGGTGCTGGGTGCTCAGTACTCAGGGTGCTGGGTGCTCAGTGCTCAGGGTGCTGGGTGCTCAGTGCTCGGGGAGCTGGGTGCTCAGTGCTCAGGGTGATCGGTGCTCAGTACTCAGGGTGCTGGGTGCTCAGTGCTCAGGGTGCTGGGTGCTCAGTCCTCAGGGTGCTCAGTGCTCAGGGTGCTGGGTGCTCAGTGCTCGGGGTGCTCGGTGCTCAGTACTCAGGGTGCTGAGTGCTCAGTACTCAGGGTGCTGGGTGCTCAGTACTCATGGTGCTGGGTGCTCAGTACTCAGGGGACTGGGTGCTCAGTGCTCAGGGTGCTGGGTGCTCAGTGCTCAGGGCGCTGGGTGCTCAGTGCTCAGGGTGCTGGGTGCTCAGTGCTCGGGGTGCTGGGTGGTCAGTTCTCAGGGTGCTGGGTGCTCAGTAATCTGGTTGTTGGGTGCTCAGTACTCAGGGTGCTGGGTGCTCAGTGCTCAGGGCGCTGGGTGCTAAGTACTCAGGGTGCTGGGTGCTCAGTACTCAGGGTGCTGGGTGCTCAGTTCTCAGGGTGCTGGGTGCTCAGTACTCTGGGTGTTGGGTGCTCAGTACTCAGGGTGCTGGGTGCTCAGTTCTCGGGGTGCTGGGTGCTCAGTGCTCAGGGTGCTGGGTGCTCAGTACTCAGGGTGCTGGGTGCTCAGTGCTCGGGGTGCTCGGTGCTCAGTACTCAAGGTGCTGGGTGCTCAGTGCTCAGGGTGCTGGGTGCTCAGTCCTCGGGGTGCTCCGTGCTCAGTGATCAGGGTGCTGGGTGCTCAGTACTCAGGGTGCTCAGTGTTCAGTACTCAGGGTTCTCAGTGCTCAGTACTCAGGGTGCTGGGTGCTCAGTGCTCAGGGTGCTGGGTGCTCAGTACTCAGGGTGCTCAGTGCTCAGTACTCGGGGTGCTGGGTGCTCAGTACTCAGCGTGCTGGGTGCTCAGTGCTCGGGGTGCTGGGTCCTCAGTGCTCAGGGTGCTGGGTGCTCAGTGCTCAGGGTGCTGGGTGCTCAGTCCTCGGGGTGCTCAGTGCTCAGTGCTCGGGGTGCTGGGTGCTCAGTACTCAGGGTGCTCGGTGCTCAGTACTAAGGGTGCTCAGTGCTCAGTACTCAGGTTGCTCAGTGCTCAGTGCTTGGGGTGCTGGGTGCTCAGTACTCAGGGTGCTGGGTGCTCAGTACTCAGGGTGCTGGGTGCTCAGTGCTCAGTACTCAGCGTGCTGGGTGCTCAGTGCTCGGGGTGCTGGGTCCTCAGTGCTCAGGGTGCTGTGTGCCCAGTACTCAGGGTGCTGGGTGCTCAGAGCTCGGGGTGCTGGGTCCTCAGTGCTCAGGGTGCTGGGTGCTCAGTGCTCGGGGTGCTGGGTGCTCAGTACTCAGGGTGCTCAGTGCTCAGTACTCGGGTTGCTTGTTGCTCAGTACTCAGGGTGCTCAGTGCTCAGTACTCGGGGTGCTGGGTGCTCAGTGCTCAGGGTGCTCAGTGCTCAGTGCTCGGGGTGCTGTGTGCTCAGTGCTCGGGGCGCTGGGTGCTCAGTGCTCAGGGTGCTCATTGCTCAGTACTCAGTGCTCAGGGTGCTCAGTGCTCAGTGCTCAGGGTGCTGAGGGTTCAGTACTCAGGGTGCTGGGTGCTCAGTACTCAGGGTGCTGGGTGCTCAGTGCTCAGGGTGCTGGGTGCTCAGTACTCTGGGTGTTGGGTGCTCAGTACTCAGGGTGCTTTGTGCTCCGTGCTCGGGGTGCTGGGTGCTCAGTGCTCAGGGTGCTGGGTGCTCAGTTCTCAGGGTGCTGGGTGCTCAGTACTCAGGGTGCTGGCTGCTTAGTGCTCGAGGTGCTCGGTGCTCAGTACTCAAGGTGCTGGGTGCTCAGTGCTCAGGGTGCTGGGTGCTAAGTCCTCGGGGTGCTCCGTGCTCAGGGTGCTGGGTGCTCAGTGCTCAGGGTGCTGGGTGCTCAGTGCTCGGGGTGCTGGGTGCTTAGTGCTCAGGGTGCTGGGTGCTCAGTGCTCGGGGTGCTTGGTGCTCAGTGCTCAGGGTCCTGGGTGCTCAGTACTCAGGGTGCTGGGTGCTCAGTGCTCAGGGTGCTGGGTGCTCAGTGCTCGGGGTGCTGGGTGCTCAGTGCTCAGGGTGATCGGTGCTCAGTACTCAGGGTGCTGGGTGCTCAGTGCTCAGGGTGCTGGGTGCTCAGTCCTCAGGGTGCTCAGTGCTCAGGGTGCTGGGTGCTCAGTGCTCGGGGTGCTCGGTGCTCAGTACTCAGGGTGCTGAGTGCTCAGTACTCAGGGTGCTGGGTGCTCAGTACTCATGGTGCTGGGTGCTCAGTGCTCGGGGTGCTGGGTGCTCAGTACTCAGCGTGCTGCGTGCTCAGTACTCAGGGTGCTGGGTGCTCAATACTCAGTGCTCGGGGTCCTGGGTGCTGAGTGCTCAGGGTGCTGGGTGCTCAGTGCTCTGGGTGCTGGGTGCTCAGTACTCAGGGTGCTGGGTGCTCAGTACTCAGGGTGCTGGGTGCTCAGTGCTCAGGGTGGTGGGTGCTCAGTACTCAGGGTGCTGGGTGCTCAGTACTCAGGGTGCTCGGTGCTCAGTACTCAGGGTGCTGGGTGCTCAGTGCTCAGGGTGCTGGGTACTCAGTACTCAGGGTGCTGGGTGCTCAGTACTCAGGGTGCTGGGTGCTCAGTGCTCAGGGTGCTGGGTGCTCAGTGCTCAGGGTGCTGGGTGCTCAGTACTCAGGGTGCTGGGTGCTCAGTGCTCAGGGTGATCGGTGCTCAGTACTCAGGGTGCTCAGTACTCAGGGTGCTGGGTGCTCAGTGCTCAGGGTGCTGGGTGCTCAGTACTCAGGGTGCTGGGTGCTCAGTGCTCGGGGTGCTGGGTGCTCAGTGCTCAGGGTGATCGGTGCTCAGTCCTCAGGGTGCTCAGTGCTCAGGGTGCTGGGTGCTCAGTGCTCGGGGTGCTCGGTGCTCAGTACTCAGGGTGCTGAGTGCTCAGTACTCAGGGTGCTGGGTGCTCAGTACTCATGGTGCTGGGTGCTCAGTACTCAGGGGACTGGGTGCTCAGTGCTCAGGGTGCTGGGTGCTCAGTGCTCAAGGCACTGGGTGCTCAGTGCTCGGGGTGCTGGGTGCTCAGTACTCAGGGTGCTCGGTGCTCAGTACTAAGGGTGCTCAGTGCTCAGTACTCAGGTTGCTCAGTGCTCACTGCTTGGGGTGCTGGGTGCTCAGTACTCAGGGTGCTGGGTGCTCAGTACTCAGGGTGCTGGGTGCTCAGTGCTCAGTACTCAGCGTGCTGGGTGCTCAGTGCTCGGGATGCTGGGTCCTCAGTGCTCAGGGTGCTGGGTGCTCAGTACTCAGGGTGCTGGGTGCTCAGTGCTCGGGGTGCTGGGTCCTCAGTGCTCAGGGTGCTCAATGCTCAGTGGTCGGGGTGCTGGGTGCTCAGTGCTCGGGGTGCTGGGTGCTCAGTGCTCAGGGTGCTGGTTGCTCAGTACTCTGTGTGCTCAGTGCTCAGGGTGCTGGGTGCTCAGAACTCAGGGTGCTGGGTGCGCAGTACTCAGGGTGCTGGGTGCTCAGAACTCAGGGTGCTTGGTGCTCATTACTCAGGGTGCTGGGTGCTCAGTGCTCAGTGTGCTCGGTGCTCAGTACTCATGGTGCTGGGTGCTCATTCTCGGGATGCTGGGTGCTCAGTACTCAGGTTACTCAGTACTCTGGGTGCTCGGGGCTCAGTACTCATGGTGCTGGGTGCTCAGTGCTCGGGGTGCTGGGTGCTCAGTGCTCAGGGTGATCGGTGCTCAGTCCTCAGGGTGCTCAGTGCTCAGGGTGCTGGGTGCTCAGTGCTCAGGGTGGTCAGTGCTCAGTGCTCAGTACTCAGGGTGCTTGGTGCTCAGTACTCAGGGTGCTGGTTGCTCAGTGCTCGGTTTACCCGGTGCTCAGTGCTCCTGTTGCTCGGTGCTCAGTACTCAAGGTGCTGAGTGCTCAGTGCTCAGGGTGCTGGGTGCTCAGTGCTCAGGGTGCTGGGTGCTCAGTGCTCAGCGTGCTTGATGCTCAGTACTCAGGGTGCTGCGTGCTCAGTGCTCAGGGTGCTGGGTGCTCAGTGCTCGGGGTGCTGGGTGCTCATTACTCAGGGTGCTGGGTGCTCAGTACTCAGGGTGCTGGGTGCTTAGTACTCGGGGTGCTGGGTGCTCAGTGCTCAGTGCTCAGGATGCTGGGTGCTCAGTGCTCGGGCTGCTGGGTGCTCAGTGCTCAGGGTGCTGGGTGCTCAGTACTCAGGGTGCTGGGTTCTCAGTACTCAGGGTGCTGGGTGCACAGTGCTAGGGGTGCTGGGTCCTCAGTGCTCGGGGTCTGGGTGCTCAGTACTCAGGGTGATCGGTGCTCAGTACTCAGGGTGCTGGGTGCTCAGTGCTCAGGGTGCTGGGTGCTCAGTCCTCAGGCTGCTCAGTGCTCAGGAGGCTGGGTGCTCAGTGCTCGGGGTGCTCGGTGCTCAGTACTCAGGGTGCTGAGTGCTCAGTACTCAGGGTGCTGGGTGCTCAGTACTCATGGTGCTGGGTGCTCAGTGCTCGGGGTGCTGGGTGCTCAGTAATCAGCGTGCTGCGTGCTCAGTACTTAGGGTGCTGGGTGCTCAATACTCAGTGCTCGGGGTCCTGGGTGCTGAGTGCTCAGGGTGCTGGGTGCTCAGTGCTCTGGGTGCTGGGTGCTCAGTACTCAGGGTGCTGGGTGCTCAGTACTCAGGGTGCTGGGTGCTCAGTGCTCAGGGTTGTGGGTGCTCAGTACTCAGGGTGCTGGGTGCTCAGTACTCAGGGTGCTCGGTGCTCAGTACTCAGGGTGCTGGGTGCTCAGTGCTCAGGGTGCTGGGTACTCACTACTCAGGGTGCTGGGTGCTCAGTACTCAGGGTGCTGGGTGCTCAGTGCTCAGGGTGCTGGGTGCTCAGTGCTCAGGGTGCTGGGTGCTCAGTACTCAGGGTGCTGGGTGCTCAGTGCTCAGGGTGATCGGTGCTCAGTACTCAGGGTGCTCAGTACTCAGGGTGCTGGGTGCTCAGTGCTCAGGGTGCTGGGTGCTCAGTACTCAGGGTGCTGGGTGCTCAGTGCTCGGGGTGCTGGGTGCTCAGTGCTCAGGGTGATCGGTGCTCAGTACTCAGGGTGCTAGGTGCTCAGTGCACAGGGTGCTGGGTGCTCAGTCCTCAGGGTGCTCAGTGCTCAGGGTGCTGGGTGCTCAGTGCTCGCGGTGCTCGGTGCTCAGTACTCAGGGTGCTGAGTGCTCAGTACTCAGGGTGCTGGGTGCTCAGTACTCATGGTGCTGGGTGCTCAGTACTCAGGGGACTGGGTGCTCAGTGCTCAGGGTGCTGGGTGCTCAGTGCTCAAGGCACTGGGTGCTCAGTGCTCGGGGTGCTGGGTGCTCAGTACTCAGGGTGCTTGGTGCTCAGTGCTCAGGGTGCTGGCTGCTCAGTGCTCAGGGTGCTGGGTGCTCAGTACTCAGTGCTCAGGATGCTGGGTGCTCAGTGCTCAGGGTGCTGGGTGCTCAGTGCTCAGGGTGGTCAGTGCTCAGTGCTCAGTACTCAGGGTGCTTGGTGCTCAGTACTCAGGGTGCTGGGTGCTCAGTGCTCGGGTTACCCGGTGCTCAGTGCTCGGGTTGCTCGGTGCTCAGTACTCAAGGTGCTGAGTGCTCCGTGCTCAGGGTGCTGGGTGCTCAGTGCTCAGGGTGCTGGGTGCTCAGTGCTCAGCGTGCTTGATGCTCAGTACTCAGGGTGCTGCGTGCTCAGTGCTCAGGGTGCTGGGTGCTCAGTGCTCGGGGTGCTGGGTGCTCATTACTCAGGGTGCTGGGTGCTCAGTACTCAGGGTGCTGGGTGCTTAGTACTCGGGGTGCTGGGTGCTCAGTGCTCAGTGCTCAGGATGCTGGGTGCTCAGTTCTCGGGCTGCTGGGTGCTCAGTGCTCAGGGTGCTGGGTGCTCAGGGCTGTGGTGCTGGGTGCACAGTGGTCAGTGCTCAGGGTGCTGGGTGCTCAGTGCTCAGTGCTCAGGGAGCTGGGTGCTCAGTGCTCAGGGTGCTGGGTGCTCAGTGCTCGGGGTGCTGGGTGCTCAGGGCTGTGGTGCTGGGTGCACAGTGGTCAGTGCTCAGGGTGCTGGGTGCTCAGTGCTCAGTGCTCAGGGAGCTGGGTGCTCAGTGCTCAGGGTGCTGGGTGCTCAGTACTCAGGGTGCTGGGTGCTCAGTGCTCGGGGTGCTTGGTGCTCAGTGCTCAGGGTCCTGGGTGCTCAGTACTCAGGGTGCTGGGTGCTCAGTGCTCAGGGTGCTGGGTGCTCAGTGCTCGGGGTGCTGGGTGCTCAGTGCTCAGGGTGATCGGTGCTCAGTACTCAGGGTGCTGGGTGCTCAGTGTTCAGGGTGCTGGGTGCTCAGTCCTCAGGGTGCTCAGTGCTCAGGGTGCTGGGTGCTCAGTGCTCGGGGTGCTCGGTGCTCAGTACTCCGGGTGCTGAGTGCTCAGTACTCAGGGTGCTGGGTGCTCAGTACTCATGGTGCTGGGTGCTCAGTGCTCGGGGTGCTGGGTGCTCAGTACTCAGCGTGCTGCGTGCTCAGTACTCAGGGTGCTGGGTGCTCAATACTCAGTGCTCGGGGTCCTGGGTGCTGAGTGCTCAGGGTGCTGGGTGCTCAGTGCTCTGGGTGCTGGGTGCTCAGTACTCAGGGTGCTGGGTGCTCAGTACTCAGGGTGCTGGGTGCTCAGTGCTCAGGGTGGTGGGTGCTCAGTACTCAGGGTGCTGGGTGCTCAGTACTCAGGGTGCTCGGTGCTCAGTACTCAGGGTGCTGGGTGCTCAGTGCTCAGGGTGCTGGGTACTCAGTACTCAGGGTGCTGGGTGCTCAGTACTCAGGGTGCTGGGTGCTCAGTGCTCAGGGTGCTGGGTGCTCAGTGCTCAGGGTGCTGGGTGCTCAGTACTCAGGGTGCTGGGTGCTCAGTGCTCAGGGTGATCGGTGCTCAGTACTCAGGGTGCTCAGTACTCAGGGTGCTGGGTGCTCAGTGCTCAGGGTGCTGGGTGCTCAGTACTCAGGGTGCTGGGTGCTCAGTGCTCGGGGTGCTGGGTGCTCAGTGCTCAGGGTGATCGGTGCTCAGTCCTCAGGGTGCTCAGTGCTCAGGGTGCTGGGTGCTCAGTGCTCGGGGTGCTCGGTGCTCAGTACTCAGGGTGCTGAGTGCTCAGTACTCAGGGTGCTGGGTGCTCAGTACTCATGGTGCTGGGTGCTCAGTACTCAGGGGACTGGGTGCTCAGTGCTCAGGGTGCTGGGTGCTCAGTGCTCAAGGCACTGGGTGCTCAGTGCTCGGGGTGCTGGGTGCTCAGTACTCAGGGTGCTCGGTGCTCAGTACTAAGGGTGCTCAGTGCTCAGTACTCAGGTTGCTCATTGCTCACTGCTTGGGGTGCTGGGTGCTCAGTACTCAGGGTGCTGGGTGCTCAGTACTCAGGGTGCTGTGTGCTCAGTGCTCAGTACTCAGCGTGCTGGGTGCTCAGTGCTCGGGATGCTGGGTCCTCAGTGCTCAGGGTGCTGGGTGCTCAGTACTCAGGGTGCTGGGTGCTCAGTGCTCGGGGTGCTGGGTCCTCAGTGCTCAGGGTGCTCAATGCTCAGTGGTCGGGGTGCTGGGTGCTCAGTGCTCGGGGTGCTGGGTGCTCAGTGCTCAGGGTGCTGGTTGCTCAGTACTCTGTGTGCTCAGTGCTCAGGGTGCTGGGTGCTCAGAACTCAGGGTGCTGGGTGCGCAGTACTCAGGGTGCTGGGTGCTCAGAACTCAGGGTGCTTGGTGCTCATTACTCAGGGTGCTGGGTGCTCAGTGCTCAGGGTGCTCGGTGCTCAGTACTCATGGTGCCGGGTGCTCATTCTCGGGATGCTGGGTGCTCAGTACTCAGGTTACTCAGTACTCTGGGTGCTCGGGGCTCAGTACTCATGGTGCTGGGTGCTCAGTACTCAGGGTGCTCGGTGCTCAGTTCTCAGGGTGCTCGGTGCTCAGTGTTTGGGGTGCTGGGTGCTCAGTACTCAGGGTGCTTGGTGCTCAGTGCTCAGGGTGCTCGGTGCTCAGTACTCAGGGTGCTGGGTGCTCAGTGCTCAGGGTGCTGGGTACTCAGTACTCAGGGTGCTGGGTGCTCAGTACTCAGGGTGCTGGGTGCTCAGTGCTCAGGGTGCTGGGTGCTCAGTTCTCGGGGTGCTGGGTGCTCAGTGCTCAGGGTGCTGGGGGCTCAGTACTCAGGGTGCTGGGTCCTCAGTGCTCGGGGTGCTCGGTGCTCAGTACTCAAGGTGCTGGGTGCTCAGTGCTCAGGGTGCTGGGTGCTCAGTCCTCGGGGTGCTCCGTGCTCAGTGCTCAGGGTGCTGGGTGCTCAGTACTCAGGGTGCTGGGTGCTCAGTGCTCGGGGTGCTCGGTGCTCAGTACTCAAGGTGCTGGGTGCTCAGTGATCAGGGTGCTGGGTGCTCAGTCCTCGGGGTGCTCCGTGCTCCGTGATCAGGGTGCTGGGTGCTCAGTACTCAGGGTGCTCAGTGTTCAGTACTCAGGGTTCTCAGTGCTCAGTACTCATGGTGCTGGGTGCTCAGTGCTCAGGGTGCTGGGTGCTCAGTACTCAGGGTGCTCAGTGCTCAGTACTCGGGGTGCTGGGTGCTCAGTGCTCAGTACTCAGCGTGCTGGGTGCTCAGTGCTCGGGGTGCTGGGTCCTCAGTGCTCAGGGTTCTGGGTGCTCAGTGCTCAGGGTGCTGGGTGCTCAGTCCTCGGGGTGCTCAGTGCTCAGTGCTCGGGGTGCTGGGTGCTCAGTACTCAGGGTGCTCAGTGCTCAGTACTAAGGGTGCTCAGTGCTCAGTACTCAGGTTGCTCAGTGCTCAGTGCTTGGGGTGCTGGGTGCTCAGTACTCAGGGTGCTGGGTGCTCAGTACTCAGGGTGCTGGGTGCTCAGAGCTCAGTACTCAGCGTGCTGGGTGCTCAGTGCTCGGGGTGCTGGGTCCTCAGTGCTCAGGGTGCTGGGTGCCCAGTACTCAGGGTGCTGGGTGCTCAGAGCTCAGGGTGCTGGGTCCTCAGTGCTCAGGGTGCTGGGTGCTCAGTGCTCGGGGTGCTGGGTGCTCAGTACTCAGGGTGCTCAGTGCTCAGTACTCGGGTTGCTTGTTGCTCAGTACTCAGGGTGCTCAGTGCTCAGTACTCGGGTTGCTGGGTGCTCAGTGCTCAGGGTGCTCAGTGCTCAGTGCTCGGGGTGCTGTGTGCTCAGTGCTCGGGGCGCTGGGTGCTCAGTGCTCGGGGTGCTGGGTGCTCAGTGCCCTGGGTGCTGGGTGCTCAGTGCTCAGGGTGCTGGGGGCTCAGTACTCAGGGTGCTGGGTCCTCAGTACTCGGGGTGCTGGGTGCTCAGTGCTCAGGGTTGTGGGTGCTCAGTACTCAGGGTGCTGGGTGCTCAGTACTCAGGGTGCTCGGTGCTCAGTACTCAGGGTGCTGGGTGCTCAGTGCTCAGGGTGCTGGGTACTCACTACTCAGGGTGCTGGGTGCTCAGTACTCAGGGTGCTGGGTGCTCAGTGCTCAGGGTGCTGGGTGCTCAGTGCTCAGGGTGCTGGGTGCTCAGTACTCAGGGTGCTGGGTGCTCAGTGCTCAGGGTGATCGGTGCTCAGTACTCAGGGTGCTCAGTACTCAGGGTGCTGGGTGCTCAGTGCTCAGGGTGCTGGGTGCTCAGTACTCAGGGTGCTGGGTGCTCAGTGCTCGGGGTGCTGGGTGCTCAGTGCTCAGGGTGATCGGTGCTCAGTACTCAGGGTGCTAGGTGCTCAGTGCACAGGGTGCTGGGTGCTCAGTCCTCAGGGTGCTCAGTGCTCAGGGTGCTGGGTGCTCAGTGCTCGCGGTGCTCGGTGCTCAGTACTCAGGGTGCTGAGTGCTCAGTACTCAGGGTGCTGGGTGCTCAGTACTCATGGTGCTGGGTGCTCAGTACTCAGGGGACTGGGTGCTCAGTGCTCAGGGTGCTGGGTGCTCAGTGCTCAAGGCACTGGGTGCTCAGTGCTCGGGGTGCTGGGTGCTCAGTACTCAGGGTGCTTGGTGCTCAGTGCTCAGGGTGCTGGCTGCTCAGTGCTCAGGGTGCTGGGTGCTCAGTACTCAGTGCTCAGGATGCTGGGTGCTCAGTGCTCAGGGTGCTGGGTGCTCAGTGCTCAGGGTGGTCAGTGCTCAGTGCTCAGTACTCAGGGTGCTTGGTGCTCAGTACTCAGGGTGCTGGGTGCTCAGTGCTCGGGTTACCCGGTGCTCAGTGCTCGGGTTGCTCGGTGCTCAGTACTCAAGGTGCTGAGTGCTCCGTGCTCAGGGTGCTGGGTGCTCAGTGCTCAGGGTGCTGGGTGCTCAGTGCTCAGCGTGCTTGATGCTCAGTACTCAGGGTGCTGCGTGCTCAGTGCTCAGGGTGCTGGGTGCTCAGTGCTCGGGGTGCTGGGTGCTCATTACTCAGGGTGCTGGGTGCTCAGTACTCAGGGTGCTGGGTGCTTAGTACTCGGGGTGCTGGGTGCTCAGTGCTCAGTGCTCAGGATGCTGGGTGCTCAGTTCTCGGGCTGCTGGGTGCTCAGTGCTCAGGGTGCTGGGTGCTCAGGGCTGTGGTGCTGGGTGCACAGTGGTCAGTGCTCAGGGTGCTGGGTGCTCAGTGCTCAGTGCTCAGGGAGCTGGGTGCTCAGTGCTCAGGGTGCTGGGTGCTCAGTGCTCGGGGTGCTGGGTGCTCAGGGCTGTGGTGCTGGGTGCACAGTGGTCAGTGCTCAGGGTGCTGGGTGCTCAGTGCTCAGTGCTCAGGGAGCTGGGTGCTCAGTGCTCAGGGTGCTGGGTGCTCAGTACTCAGGGTGCTGGGTGCTCAGTGCTCGGGGTGCTTGGTGCTCAGTGCTCAGGGTCCTGGGTGCTCAGTACTCAGGGTGCTGGGTGCTCAGTGCTCAGGGTGCTGGGTGCTCAGTGCTCGGGGTGCTGGGTGCTCAGTGCTCAGGGTGATCGGTGCTCAGTACTCAGGGTGCTGGGTGCTCAGTGTTCAGGGTGCTGGGTGCTCAGTCCTCAGGGTGCTCAGTGCTCAGGGTGCTGGGTGCTCAGTGCTCGGGGTGCTCGGTGCTCAGTACTCCGGGTGCTGAGTGCTCAGTACTCAGGGTGCTGGGTGCTCAGTACTCATGGTGCTGGGTGCTCAGTGCTCGGGGTGCTGGGTGCTCAGTACTCAGCGTGCTGCGTGCTCAGTACTCAGGGTGCTGGGTGCTCAATACTCAGTGCTCGGGGTCCTGGGTGCTGAGTGCTCAGGGTGCTGGGTGCTCAGTGCTCTGGGTGCTGGGTGCTCAGTACTCAGGGTGCTGGGTGCTCAGTACTCAGGGTGCTGGGTGCTCAGTGCTCAGGGTGGTGGGTGCTCAGTACTCAGGGTGCTGGGTGCTCAGTACTCAGGGTGCTCGGTGCTCAGTACTCAGGGTGCTGGGTGCTCAGTGCTCAGGGTGCTGGGTACTCAGTACTCAGGGTGCTGGGTGCTCAGTACTCAGGGTGCTGGGTGCTCAGTGCTCAGGGTGCTGGGTGCTCAGTGCTCAGGGTGCTGGGTGCTCAGTACTCAGGGTGCTGGGTGCTCAGTGCTCAGGGTGATCGGTGCTCAGTACTCAGGGTGCTCAGTACTCAGGGTGCTGGGTGCTCAGTGCTCAGGGTGCTGGGTGCTCAGTACTCAGGGTGCTGGGTGCTCAGTGCTCGGGGTGCTGGGTGCTCAGTGCTCAGGGTGATCGGTGCTCAGTCCTCAGGGTGCTCAGTGCTCAGGGTGCTGGGTGCTCAGTGCTCGGGGTGCTCGGTGCTCAGTACTCAGGGTGCTGAGTGCTCAGTACTCAGGGTGCTGGGTGCTCAGTACTCATGGTGCTGGGTGCTCAGTACTCAGGGGACTGGGTGCTCAGTGCTCAGGGTGCTGGGTGCTCAGTGCTCAAGGCACTGGGTGCTCAGTGCTCGGGGTGCTGGGTGCTCAGTACTCAGGGTGCTCGGTGCTCAGTACTAAGGGTGCTCAGTGCTCAGTACTCAGGTTGCTCATTGCTCACTGCTTGGGGTGCTGGGTGCTCAGTACTCAGGGTGCTGGGTGCTCAGTACTCAGGGTGCTGTGTGCTCAGTGCTCAGTACTCAGCGTGCTGGGTGCTCAGTGCTCGGGATGCTGGGTCCTCAGTGCTCAGGGTGCTGGGTGCTCAGTACTCAGGGTGCTGGGTGCTCAGTGCTCGGGGTGCTGGGTCCTCAGTGCTCAGGGTGCTCAATGCTCAGTGGTCGGGGTGCTGGGTGCTCAGTGCTCGGGGTGCTGGGTGCTCAGTGCTCAGGGTGCTGGTTGCTCAGTACTCTGTGTGCTCAGTGCTCAGGGTGCTGGGTGCTCAGAACTCAGGGTGCTGGGTGCGCAGTACTCAGGGTGCTGGGTGCTCAGAACTCAGGGTGCTTGGTGCTCATTACTCAGGGTGCTGGGTGCTCAGTGCTCAGGGTGCTCGGTGCTCAGTACTCATGGTGCCGGGTGCTCATTCTCGGGATGCTGGGTGCTCAGTACTCAGGTTACTCAGTACTCTGGGTGCTCGGGGCTCAGTACTCATGGTGCTGGGTGCTCAGTACTCAGGGTGCTCGGTGCTCAGTTCTCAGGGTGCTCGGTGCTCAGTGTTTGGGGTGCTGGGTGCTCAGTACTCAGGGTGCTTGGTGCTCAGTGCTCAGGGTGCTCGGTGCTCAGTACTCAGGGTGCTGGGTGCTCAGTGCTCAGGGTGCTGGGTACTCAGTACTCAGGGTGCTGGGTGCTCAGTACTCAGGGTGCTGGGTGCTCAGTGCTCAGGGTGCTGGGTGCTCAGTTCTCGGGGTGCTGGGTGCTCAGTGCTCAGGGTGCTGGGGGCTCAGTACTCAGGGTGCTGGGTCCTCAGTGCTCGGGGTGCTCGGTGCTCAGTACTCAAGGTGCTGGGTGCTCAGTGCTCAGGGTGCTGGGTGCTCAGTCCTCGGGGTGCTCCGTGCTCAGTGCTCAGGGTGCTGGGTGCTCAGTACTCAGGGTGCTGGGTGCTCAGTGCTCGGGGTGCTCGGTGCTCAGTACTCAAGGTGCTGGGTGCTCAGTGATCAGGGTGCTGGGTGCTCAGTCCTCGGGGTGCTCCGTGCTCCGTGATCAGGGTGCTGGGTGCTCAGTACTCAGGGTGCTCAGTGTTCAGTACTCAGGGTTCTCAGTGCTCAGTACTCATGGTGCTGGGTGCTCAGTGCTCAGGGTGCTGGGTGCTCAGTACTCAGGGTGCTCAGTGCTCAGTACTCGGGGTGCTGGGTGCTCAGTGCTCAGTACTCAGCGTGCTGGGTGCTCAGTGCTCGGGGTGCTGGGTCCTCAGTGCTCAGGGTTCTGGGTGCTCAGTGCTCAGGGTGCTGGGTGCTCAGTCCTCGGGGTGCTCAGTGCTCAGTGCTCGGGGTGCTGGGTGCTCAGTACTCAGGGTGCTCAGTGCTCAGTACTAAGGGTGCTCAGTGCTCAGTACTCAGGTTGCTCAGTGCTCAGTGCTTGGGGTGCTGGGTGCTCAGTACTCAGGGTGCTGGGTGCTCAGTACTCAGGGTGCTGGGTGCTCAGAGCTCAGTACTCAGCGTGCTGGGTGCTCAGTGCTCGGGGTGCTGGGTCCTCAGTGCTCAGGGTGCTGGGTGCCCAGTACTCAGGGTGCTGGGTGCTCAGAGCTCAGGGTGCTGGGTCCTCAGTGCTCAGGGTGCTGGGTGCTCAGTGCTCGGGGTGCTGGGTGCTCAGTACTCAGGGTGCTCAGTGCTCAGTACTCGGGTTGCTTGTTGCTCAGTACTCAGGGTGCTCAGTGCTCAGTACTCGGGTTGCTGGGTGCTCAGTGCTCAGGGTGCTCAGTGCTCAGTGCTCGGGGTGCTGTGTGCTCAGTGCTCGGGGCGCTGGGTGCTCAGTGCTCGGGGTGCTGGGTGCTCAGTGCCCTGGGTGCTGGGTGCTCAGTGCTCAGGGTGCTGGGGGCTCAGTACTCAGGGTGCTGGGTCCTCAGTACTCGGGGTGCTGGGTGCTCAGTGCTCAGGGTGCTCATTGCTCAGTACTCAGTGCTCAGGGTGCTCAGTGCTCATTGCTCAGGGTGCTGGGTGTTCAGTACTCAGGGTGCTGGGTGCTCAGTACTCAGGGTGCTGGGTGCTCAGTGCTCAGGGTGCTGGGTGCTCTGTACTCTGGGTGTTGGGTGCTCAGTACTCAGGGTGCTTTGTGCTCCGTGCTCGGGGTGCTGGGTGCTCAGTGCTCAGGGTGCTGGGTGCTCAGTTCTCAGGGTGCTGGGTGCTCAGTTCTCAGGGTGCTGGGTGCTTAGTGCTCGAGGTGCTCGGTGCTCAGTACTCAAGGTGCTGGGTGCTCAGTGCTCAGGGTGCTGGGTGCTCAGTCCTCGGGGTGCTCCGTGCTCAGGGTGCTGGGTGCTCAGTGCTCAGGGTGCTGGGTGCTCAGTGCACGGGTTGCTGGGTGCTGAGTGCTCAGGGTGCTGGGTGCTCAGTGCTCGGGGTGCTTGGTGCTCAGTGCTCAGGGTCCTGGGTGCTCAGTACTCAGGGTGCTGGGTGCTCAGTGCTCAGGGTGCTGGGTGCTCAGTGCTTGGGGAGCTGGGTGCTCAGTGCTCAGGGTGATCGGTGCTCAGTACTCAGGGTGCTGGGTGCTCAGTGCTCAGGGTGCTGGGTGCTCAGTCCTCAGGGTGCTCAGTGCTCAGGGTGCTGGGTGCTCAGTGCTCGGGGTGCTCGGTGCTCAGTACTCAGGGTGCTGAGTGCTCAGTACTCAGGGTGCTGGGTGCTCAGTACTCATGGTGCTGGGTGCTCAGTGCTCGGGGTGCTGGGTGCTCAGTTCTCAGCGTGCTGCGTGCTCAGTACTCAGGGTGCTGGGTGCTCAATACTCAGTGCTCGGGGTCCTGGGTGCTGAGTGCTCAGGGTGCTGGGTGCTCAGTGCTCTGGGTGCTGGGTGCTCAGTACTCAGGGTGCTGGGTGCTCAGTACTCAGGGTGCTGGGTGCTCAGTGCTCAGGGTGGTGGGTGCTCAGTACTCAGGGTGCTGGGTGCTCAGTACTCAGGGTGCTCGGTGCTCAGTACTCAGGGTGCTGGGTGCTCAGTGCTCAGGGTGCTGGGTACTCACTACTCAGGGTGCTGGGTGCTCAGTACTCAGGGTGCTGGGTGCTCAGTGCTCAGTGCTCAGGATGCTGGGTGCTCAGTGCTCGGGCTGCTGGGTGCTCAGTGCTCAGGGTGCTGGGTGCTCAGTACTCAGGGTGCTGGGTTCTCAGTACTCAGGGTGCTGGGTGCACAGTGCTAGGGGTGCTGGGTCCTCAGTGCTCGGGGTCTGGGTGCTCAGTACTCAGGGTGATCGGTGCTCAGTACTCAGGGTGCTGGGTGCTCAGTGCTCAGGGTGCTGGGTGCTCAGTCCTCAGGCTGCTCAGTGCTCAGGAGGCTGGGTGCTCAGTGCTCGGGGTGCTCGGTGCTCAGTACTCAGGGTGCTGAGTGCTCAGTACTCAGGGTGCTGGGTGCTCAGTACTCATGGTGCTGGGTGCTCAGTGCTCGGGGTGCTGGGTGCTCAGTACTCAGCGTGCTGCGTGCTCAGTACTTAGGGTGCTGGGTGCTCAATACTCAGTGCTCGGGGTCCTGGGTGCTGAGTGCTCAGGGTGCTGGGTGCTCAGTGCTCTGGGTGCTGGGTGCTCAGTACTCAGGGTGCTGGGTGCTCAGTACTCAGGGTGCTGGGTGCTCAGTGCTCAGGGTTGTGGGTGCTCAGTACTCAGGGTGCTGGGTGCTCAGTACTCAGGGTGCTCGGTGCTCAGTACTCAGGGTGCTGGGTGCTCAGTGCTCAGGGTGCTGGGTACTCACTACTCAGGGTGCTGGGTGCTCAGTACTCAGGGTGCTGGGTGCTCAGTGCTCAGGGTGCTGGGTGCTCAGTGCTCAGGGTGCTGGGTGCTCAGTACTCAGGGTGCTGGGTGCTCAGTGCTCAGGGTGATCGGTGCTCAGTACTCAGGGTGCTCAGTACTCAGGGTGCTGGGTGCTCAGTGCTCAGGGTGCTGGGTGCTCAGTACTCAGGGTGCTGGGTGCTCAGTGCTCGGGGTGCTGGGTGCTCAGTGCTCAGGGTGATCGGTGCTCAGTACTCAGGGTGCTAGGTGCTCAGTGCACAGGGTGCTGGGTGCTCAGTCCTCAGGGTGCTCAGTGCTCAGGGTGCTGGGTGCTCAGTGCTCGGGGTGCTCGGTGCTCAGTACTCAGGGTGCTGAGTGCTCAGTACTCAGGGTGCTGGGTGCTCAGTACTCATGGTGCTGGGTGCTCAGTACTCAGGGGACTGGGTGCTCAGTGCTCAGGGTGCTGGGTGCTCAGTGCTCAAGGCACTGGGTGCTCAGTGCTCGGGGTGCTGGGTGCTCAGTACTCAGGGTGCTTGGTGCTCAGTGCTCAGGGTGCTGGCTGCTCAGTGCTCAGGGTGCTGGGTGCTCAGTACTCAGTGCTCAGGATGCTGGGTGCTCAGTGCTCAGGGTGCTGGGTGCTCAGTGCTCAGGGTGGTCAGTGCTCAGTGCTCAGTACTCAGGGTGCTTGGTGCTCAGTACTCAGGGTGCTGGGTGCTCAGTGCTCGGGTTACCCGGTGCTCAGTGCTCGGGTTGCTCGGTGCTCAGTACTCAAGGTGCTGAGTGCTCAGTGCTCAGGGTGCTGGGTGCTCAGTGCTCAGGGTGCTGGGTGCTCAGTGCTCAGCGTGCTTGATGCTCAGTACTCAGGGTGCTGCGTGCTCAGTGCTCAGGGTGCTGGGTGCTCAGTGCTCGGGGTGCTGGGTGCTCATTACTCAGGGTGCTGGGTGCTCAGTACTCAGGGTGCTGGGTGCTTAGTACTCGGGGTGCTGGGTGCTCAGTGCTCAGTGCTCAGGATGCTGGGTGCTCAGTTCTCGGGCTGCTGGGTGCTCAGTGCTCAGGGTGCTGGGTGCTCAGGGCTGTGGTGCTGGGTGCACAGTGGTCAGTGCTCAGGGTGCTGGGTGCTCAGTGCTCAGTGCTCAGGGAGCTGGGTGCTCAGTGCTCAGGGTGCTGGGTGCTCAGTGCTCGGGGTGCTGGGTGCTCAGGGCTGTGGTGCTGGGTGCACAGTGGTCAGTGCTCAGGGTGCTGGGTGCTCAGTGCTCAGTGCTCAGGGAGCTGGGTGCTCAGTGCTCAGGGTGCTGGGTGCTCAGTACTCAGGGTGCTGGGTGCTCAGTGCTCGGGGTGCTTGGTGCTCAGTGCTCAGGGTCCTGGGTGCTCAGTACTCAGGGTGCTGGGTGCTCAGTGCTCAGGGTGCTGGGTGCTCAGTGCTCGGGGTGCTGGGTGCTCAGTGCTCAGGGTGATCGGTGCTCAGTACTCAGGGTGCTGGGTGCTCAGTGTTCAGGGTGCTGGGTGCTCAGTCCTCAGGGTGCTCAGTGCTCAGGGTGCTGGGTGCTCAGTGCTCGGGGTGCTCGGTGCTCAGTACTCCGGGTGCTGAGTGCTCAGTACTCAGGGTGCTGGGTGCTCAGTACTCATGGTGCTGGGTGCTCAGTGCTCGGGGTGCTGGGTGCTCAGTACTCAGCGTGCTGCGTGCTCAGTACTCAGGGTGCTGGGTGCTCAATACTCAGTGCTCGGGGTCCTGGGTGCTGAGTGCTCAGGGTGCTGGGTGCTCAGTGCTCTGGGTGCTGGGTGCTCAGTACTCAGGGTGCTGGGTGCTCAGTACTCAGGGTGCTGGGTGCTCAGTGCTCAGGGTGGTGGGTGCTCAGTACTCAGGGTGCTGGGTGCTCAGTACTCAGGGTGCTCGGTGCTCAGTACTCAGGGTGCTGGGTGCTCAGTGCTCAGGGTGCTGGGTACTCAGTACTCAGGGTGCTGGGTGCTCAGTACTCAGGGTGCTGGGTGCTCAGTGCTCAGGGTGCTGGGTGCTCAGTGCTCAGGGTGCTGGGTGCTCAGTACTCAGGGTGCTGGGTGCTCAGTGCTCAGGGTGATCGGTGCTCAGTACTCAGGGTGCTCAGTACTCAGGGTGCTGGGTGCTCAGTGCTCAGGGTGCTGGGTGCTCAGTACTCAGGGTGCTGGGTGCTCAGTGCTCGGGGTGCTGGGTGCTCAGTGCTCAGGGTGATCGGTGCTCAGTCCTCAGGGTGCTCAGTGCTCAGGGTGCTGGGTGCTCAGTGCTCGGGGTGCTCGTTGCTCAGTACTCAGGGTGCTGAGTGCTCAGTACTCAGGGTGCTGGGTGCTCAGTACTCATGGTGCTGGGTGCTCAGTTCTCAGGGGACTGGGTGCTCAGTGCTCAGGGTGCTGGGTGCTCAGTGCTCAAGGCACTGGGTGCTCAGTGCTCGGGGTGCTGGGTGCTCAGTACTCAGGGTGCTCGGTGCTCAGTACTAAGGGTGCTCAGTGCTCAGTACTCAGGTTGCTCATTGCTCACTGCTTGGGGTGCTGGGTGCTCAGTACTCAGGGTGCTGGGTGCTCAGTACTCAGGGTGCTGTGTGCTCAGTGCTCAGTACTCAGCGTGCTGGGTGCTCAGTGCTCGGGATGCTGGGTCCTCAGTGCTCAGGGTGCTGGGTGCTCAGTACTCAGGGTGCTGGGTGCTCAGTGCTCGGGGTGCTGGGTCCTCAGTGCTCAGGGTGCTCAATGCTCAGTGGTCGGGGTGCTGGGGGGCTCAGTGCTCGGGGTGCTGGGTGCTCAGTGCTCAGGGTGCTGGTTGCTCAGTACTCTGTGTGCTCAGTGCTCAGGGTGCTGGGTGCTCAGAACTCAGGGTGCTGGGTGCGCAGTACTCAGGGTGCTGGGTGCTCAGAACTCAGGGTGCTTGGTGCTCATTACTCAGGGTGCTGGGTGCTCAGTGCTCAGGGTGCTCGGTGCTCAGTACTCATGGTGCCGGGTGCTCATTCTCGGGATGCTGGGTGCTCAGTACTCAGGTTACTCAGTACTCTGGGTGCTCGGGGCTCAGTACTCATGGTGCTGGGTGCTCAGTACTCAGGGTGCTCGGTGCTCAGTTCTCAGGGTGCTCGGTGCTCAGTGTTTGGGGTGCTGGGTGCTCAGTACTCAGGGTGCTTGGTGCTCAGTGCTCAGGGTGCTCGGTGCTCAGTACTCAGGGTGCTGGGTGCTCAGTGCTCAGGGTGCTGGGTACTCAGTACTCAGGGTGCTGGGTGCTCAGTACTCAGGGTGCTGGGTGCTCAGTGCTCAGGGTGCTGGGTGCTCAGTTCTCGGGGTGCTGGGTGCTCAGTGCTCAGGGTGCTGGGGGCTCAGTACTCAGGGTGCTGGGTCCTCAGTGCTCGGGGTGCTCGGTGCTCAGTACTCAAGGTGCTGGGTGCTCAGTGCTCAGGGTGCTGGGTGCTCAGTCCTCGGGGTGCTCCGTGCTCAGTGCTCAGGGTGCTGGGTGCTCAGTACTCAGGGTGCTGGGTGCTCAGTGCTCGGGGTGCTCGGTGCTCAGTACTCAAGGTGCTGGGTGCTCAGTGATCAGGGTGCTGGGTGCTCAGTCCTCGGGGTGCTCCGTGCTCCGTGATCAGGGTGCTGGGTGCTCAGTACTCAGGGTGCTCAGTGTTCAGTACTCAGGGTTCTCAGTGCTCAGTACTCATGGTGCTGGGTGCTCAGTGCTCAGGGTGCTGGGTGCTCAGTACTCAGGGTGCTCAGTGCTCAGTACTCGGGGTGCTGGGTGCTCAGTGCTCAGTACTCAGCGTGCTGGGTGCTCAGTGCTCGGGGTGCTGGGTGCCCAGTACTCAGGGTGCTGGGTGCTCAGAGCTCAGGGTGCTGGGTCCTCAGTGCTCAGGGTGCTGGGTGCTCAGTGCTCGGGGTGCTGGGTGCTCAGTACTCAGGGTGCTCAGTGCTCAGTACTCGGGTTGCTTGTTGCTCAGTACTCAGGGTGCTCAGTGCTCAGTACTCGGGTTGCTGGGTGCTCAGTGCTCAGGGTGCTCAGTGCTCAGTGCTCGGGGTGCTGTGTGCTCAGTGCTCGGGGCGCTGGGTGCTCAGTGCTCGGGGTGCTGGGTGCTCAGTGCCCTGGGTGCTGGGTGCTCAGTGCTCAGGGTGCTGGGGGCTCAGTACTCAGGGTGCTGGGTCCTCAGTACTCGGGGTGCTGGGTGCTCAGTGCTCAGGGTGCTCATTGCTCAGTACTCAGTGCTCAGGGTGCTCAGTGCTCATTGCTCAGGGTGCTGGGTGTTCAGTACTCAGGGTGCTGGGTGCTCAGTACTCAGGGTGCTGGGTGCTCAGTGCTCAGGGTGCTGGGTGCTCTGTACTCTGGGTGTTGGGTGCTCAGTACTCAGGGTGCTTTGTGCTCCGTGCTCGGGGTGCTGGGTGCTCAGTGCTCAGGGTGCTGGGTGCTCAGTTCTCAGGGTGCTGGGTGCTCAGTACTCAGGGTGCTGGGTGCTTAGTGCTCGAGGTGCTCGGTGCTCAGTACTCAAGGTGCTGGGTGCTCAGTGCTCAGGGTGCTGGGTGCTCAGTCCTCGGGGTGCTCCGTGCTCAGGGTGCTGGGTGCTCAGTGCTCAGGGTGCTGGGTGCTCAGTGCACGGGTTGCTGGGTGCTGAGTGCTCAGGGTGCTGGGTGCTCAGTGCTCGGGGTGCTTGGTGCTCAGTGCTCAGGGTCCTGGGTGCTCAGTACTCAGGGTGCTGGGTGCTCAGTGCTCAGGGTGCTGGGTGCTCAGTGCTTGGGGAGCTGGGTGCTCAGTGCTCAGGGTGATCGGTGCTCAGTACTCAGGGTGCTGGGTGCTCAGTGCTCAGGGTGCTGGGTGCTCAGTCCTCAGGGTGCTCAGTGCTCAGGGTGCTGGGTGCTCAGTGCTCGGGGTGCTCGGTGCTCAGTACTCAGGGTGCTGAGTGCTCAGTACTCAGGGTGCTGGGTGCTCAGTACTCATGGTGCTGGGTGCTCAGTGCTCGGGGTGCTGGGTGCTCAGTTCTCAGCGTGCTGCGTGCTCAGTACTCAGGGTGCTGGGTGCTCAATACTCAGTGCTCGGGGTCCTGGGTGCTGAGTGCTCAGGGTGCTGGGTGCTCAGTGCTCTGGGTGCTGGGTGCTCAGTACTCAGGGTGCTGGGTGCTCAGTACTCAGGGTGCTGGGTGCTCAGTGCTCAGGGTGGTGGGTACTCAGTACTCAGGGTGCTGGGTGCTCAGTACTCAGGGTGCTCGGTGCTCAGTACTCAGGGTGCTGGGTGCTCAGTGCTCAGGGTGCTGGGTACTCACTACTCAGGGTGCTGGGTGCTCAGTACTCAGGGTGCTGGGTGCTCAGTGCTCAGGGTGCTGGGTGCTCAGTGCTCAGGGTGCTGGGTGCTCAGTACTCAGGGTGCTGTGTGCTCAGTGCTCAGGGTGATCGGTGCTCAGTACTCAGGGTGCTCAGTACTCAGGGTGCTGGGTGCTCAGTGCTCAGGGTGCTGGGTGCTCAGTACTCAGGGTGCTGGGTGCTCAGTGCTCGGGGTGCTGGGTGCTCAGTGCTCAGGGTGATCGGTGCTCAGTACTCAGGGTGCTAGGTGCTCAGTGCTCAGGGTGCTGGGTGCTCAGTCCTCAGGGTGCTCAGTGCTCAGGGTGCTGGGTGCTCAGTGCTCGGGGTGCTCGGTGCTCAGTACTCAGGGTGCTGAGTGCTCAGTACTCAGGGTGCTGGGTGCTCAGTACTCATGGTGCTGGGTGCTCAGTACTCAGGGGACTGGGTGCTCAGTGCTCAGGGTGCTGTTTGCTCAGTGCTCAAGGCACTGGGTGCTCAGTGCTCGGGGTGCTGGGTGCTCAGTACTCAGGGTGCTCGGTGCTCAGTACTAAGGGGGCTCAGTGCTCAGTACTCAGGTTGCTCAGTGCTCAGTGCTTGGGGTGCTGGGTGCTCAGTACTCAGGGTGCTGGGTGCTCAGTACTCAGGGTGCTGGGTGCTCAGTACTCAGCGTGCTGGGTGCTCAGTGCTCGGGATGCTGGGTCCTCAGTGCTCAGGGTGCTGGGTGCTCAGTACTCAGGGTGCTGGGTGCTCAGTGCTCGGGGTGCTGGGTCCTCAGTGCTCAGGGTGCTCAATGCTCAGTGGTCGGGGTGCTGGGTGCTCAGTGCTCGGGGTGCTGGGTGCTCAGTGCTCAGGGTGCTGGTTGCTCAGTACTCTGTGTGCTCAGTGCTCAGGGTGCTGGGTGCTCAGAACTCAGGGTGCTGGGTGCGCAGTACTCAGGGTGCTGGGTGCTCAGAACTCAGGGTGCTTGGTGCTCATTACTCAGGGTGCTGGGTGCTCAGTGCTCAGGTTACTCAGTACTCTGGGTGCTCGGGGCTCAGTACTCATGGTGCTGGGTGCTCAGTACTCAGGGTGCTCGGTGCTCAGTTCTCAGGGTGCTCGGTGCTCAGTGTTTGGGGTGCTGGGTGCTCAGTACTCAGGGTGCTTGGTGCTCAGTTCTCAGGGTGCTGGCTGCTCAGTGCTCAGGGTGCTGGGTGCTCAGTACTCAGTGCTCAGGATGCTGGGTGCTCAGTGCTCAGGGTGCTGGGTGCTCAGTGCTCAGGGTGGTCAGTGCTCAGTGCTCAGTACTCAGGGTGCTTGGTGCTCAGTACTCAGGGTGCTGGTTGCTCAGTGCTCGGTTTACCCGGTGCTCAGTGCTCCTGTTGCTCGGTGCTCAGTACTCAAGGTGCTGAGTGCTCAGTGCTCAGGGTGCTGGGTGCTCAGTGCTCAGGGTGCTGGGTGCTCAGTGCTCGGGGTGCTGGGTCCTCAGTGCTCAGGGTGCTGGGTGCTCAATGCTCAGGGGGCTGGGTGCTCAGTCCTCGGGGTGCTTGGTGCTCATTACTCAGGGTGCTGGGTGCTCAGTGCTCAGGGTGCTCGGTGCTCAGTACTCATGGTGCTGGGTGCTCATTCTCGGGATGCTGGGTGCTCAGTACTCAGGTTACTCAGTACTCTGGGTGCTCGGGGCTCAGTACTCATGGTGCTGGGTGCTCAGTACTCAGGGTGCTCGGTGCTCAGTTCTCAGGGTGCTCGGTGCTCAGTGTTTGGGGTGCTGGGTGCTCAGTACTCAGGGTGCTTGGTGCTCAGTGCTCAGGGTGCTCGGTGCTCAGTACTCAGGGTGCTGGGTGCTCAGTGCTCAGGGTGCTGGGTACTCAGTACTCAGGGTGCTGGGTGCTCAGTACTCAGGGTGCTGGGTGCTCAGTGCTCAGGGTGCTGGGTGCTCAGTGCCCTGGGTGCTGGGTGCTCAGTGCTCAGGGTGCTGGGGGCTCAGTACTCAGGGTGCTGGGTCCTCAGTGCTCGGGGTGCTCGGTGCTCAGTACTCAAGGTGCTGGGTGCTCAGTGCTCAGGGTGCTGGGTGCTCAGTCCTCGGGGTGCTCCGTGCTCAGTGCTCAGGGTGCTGGGTGCTCAGTACTCAGGGTGCTGGGTGCTCAGTGCTCGGGGTGCTCGGTGCTCAGTACTCAAGGTGCTGGGTGCTCAGTGATCAGGGTGCTGGGTGCTCAGTCCTCGGGGTGCTCCGTGCTCCGTGATCAGGGTGCTGGGTGCTCAGTACTCAGGGTGCTCAGTGTTCAGTACTCAGGGTTCTCAGTGCTCAGTACTCATGGTGCTGGGTGCTCAGTGCTCAGGGTGCTGGGTGCTCAGTACTCAGGGTGCTCAGTGCTCAGTACTCGGGGTGCTGGGTGCTCAGTGCTCAGTATTCAGCGTGCTGGGTGCTCAGTGCTCGGGGTGCTGGGTCCTCAGTGCTCAGGGTGCTGGGTGCTCAGTGCTCAGGGTGCTGGGTGCTCAGTCCTCGGGGTGCTCAGTGCTCAGTGCTCGGGGTGCTGGGTGCTCAGTACTCAGGGTGCTCAGTGCTCAGTACTAAGGGTGCTCAGTGCTCAGTACTCAGGTTGCTCAGTGCTCAGTGCTTGGGGTGCTGGGTGCTCAGTACTCAGGGTGCTGGGTGCTCAGTACTCAGGGTGCTGGGTGCTCAGAGCTCAGTACTCAGCGTGCTGGGTGCTCAGTGCTCGGGGTGCTGGGTCCTCAGTGCTCAGGGTGCTGGGTGCCCAGTACTCAGGGTGCTGGGTGCTCAGAGCTCGGGGTGCTGGGTCCTCAGTGCTCAGGGTGCTGGGTGCTCAGTGCTCGGGGTGCTGGGTGCTCAGTACTCAGGGTGCTCAGTGCTCAGTACTCGGGTTGCTTGTTGCTCAGTACTCAGGGTGCTCAGTGCTCAGTACTCGGGTTGCTGGGTGCTCAGTGCTCAGGGTGCTCAGTGCTCAGTGCTCGGGGTGCTGTGTGCTCAGTGCTCGGGGCGCTGGGTGCTCAGTGCTCGGGGTGCTGGGTGCTCAGTCCTCGGGGTGCTGGGTGCTCAGTGCTCAGGGTGCTCATTGCTCAGTACTCAGTGCTCAGGTTGCTCAGTGCTCATTGCTCAGGGTGCTGGGTGTTCAGTACTCAGGGTGCTGGGTGCTCAGTACTCAGGGTGCTGGGTGCTCAGTGCTCAGGGTGCTGGGTGCTCTGTACTCTGGGTGTTGGGTGCTCAGTACTCAGGGTGCTTTGTGCTCCGTGCTCGGGGTGCTGGGTGCTCAGTGCTCAGGGTGCTGGGTGCTCAGTTCTCAGGGTGCTGGGTGCTCAGTACTCAGGGTGCTGGGTGCTTAGTGCTCGAGGTGCTCGGTGCTCAGTACTCAAGGTGCTGGGTGCTCTGTGCTCAGGGTGCTGGGTGCTCAGTCCTCGGGGTGCTCCGTGCTCAGGGTGCTGGGTGCTCAGTGCTCAGGGTGCTGGGTGCTCAGTGCACGGGTTGCTGGGTGCTGAGTGCTCAGGGTGCTGGGTGCTCAGTGCTCGGGGTGCTTGGTGCTCAGTGCTCAGGGTCCTGGGTGCTCAGTACTCAGGGTGCTGGGTGCTCAGTGCTCAGGGTGCTGGGTGCTCAGTGCTTGGGGAGCTGGGTGCTCAGTGCTCAGGGTGATCGGTGCTCAGTACTCAGGGTGCTGGGTGCTCAGTGCTCAGGGTGCTGGGTGCTCAGTCCTCAGGGTGCTCAGTGCTCAGGGTGCTGGGTGCTCAGTGCTCGGGGTGCTCGGTGCTCAGTACTCAGGGTGCTGAGTGCTCAGTACTCAGGGTGCTGGGTGCTCAGTACTCATGGTGCTGGGTGCTCAGTGCTCGGGGTGCTGGGTGCTCAGTTCTCAGCGTGCTGCGTGCTCAGTACTCAGGGTGCTGGGTGCTCAATACTCAGTGCTCGGGGTCCTGGGTGCTGAGTGCTCAGGGTGCTGGGTGCTCAGTGCTCTGGGTGCTGGGTGCTCAGTACTCAGGGTGCTGGGTGCTCAGTACTCAGGGTGCTGGGTGCTCAGTGCTCAGGGTGGTGGGTGCTCAGTACTCAGGGTGCTGGGTGCTCAGTACTCAGGGTGCTCGGTGCTCAGTACTCAGGGTGCTGGGTGCTCAGTGCTCAGGGTGCTGGGTACTCACTACTCAGGGTGCTGGGTGCTCAGTACTCAGGGTGCTGGGTGCTCAGTGCTCAGGGTGCTGGGTGCTCAGTGCTCAGGGTGCTGGGTGCTCAGTACTCAGGGTGCTGGGTGCTCAGTGCTCAGGGTGATCGGTGCTCAGTACTCAGGGTGCTCAGTACTCAGGGTGCTGGGTGCTCAGTGCTCAGGGTGCTGGGTGCTCAGTACTCAGGGTGCTGGGTGCTCAGTGCTCGGGGTGCTGGGTGCTCAGTGCTCAGGGTGATCGGTGCTCAGTACTCAGGGTGCTAGGTGCTCAGTGCTCAGGGTGCTAGGTGCTCAGTCCTCAGGGTGCTCAGTGCTCAGGGTGCTGGGTGCTCAGTGCTCGGGGTGCTCGGTGCTCAGTACTCAGGGTGCTGAGTGCTCAGTACTCAGGGTGCTGGGTGCTCAGTACTCATGGTGCTGGGTGCTCAGTACTCAGGGGACTGGGTGCTCAGTGCTCAGGGTGCTGGGTGCTCAGTGCTCAAGGCACTGGGTGCTCAGTGCTCGGGGTGCTGGGTGCTCAGTACTCAGGGTGCTCGGTGCTCAGTACTAAGGGGGCTCAGTGCTCAGTACTCAGGTTGCTCAGTGCTCAGTGCTTGGGGTGCTGGGTGCTCAGTGCTCAGGGTGCTGGTTGCTCAGTACTCTGTGTGCTCAGTGCTCAGGGTGCTGGGTGCTCAGAACTCAGGGTGCTGGGTGCGCAGTACTCAGGGTGCTGGGTGCTCAGAACTCAGGGTGCTTGGTGCTCATTACTCAGGGTGCTGGGTGCTCAGTGCTCAGGTTACTCAGTACTCTGGGTGCTCGGGGCTCAGTACTCATGGTGCTGGGTGCTCAGTACTCAGGGTGCTCGGTGCTCAGTTCTCAGGGTGCTCGGTGCTCAGTGTTTGGGGTGCTGGGTGCTCAGTACTCAGGGTGCTTGGTGCTCAGTGCTCAGGGTGCTGGCTGCTCAGTGCTCAGGGTGCTGGGTGCTCAGTACTCAGTGCTCAGGATGCTGGGTGCTCAGTGCTCAGGGTGCTGGGTGCTCAGTGCTCAGGGTGGTCAGTGCTCAGTGCTCAGTACTCAGGGTGCTTGGTGCTCAGTACTCAGGGTGCTGGTTGCTCAGTGCTCGGTTTACCCGGTGCTCAGTGCTCCTGTTGCTCGGTGCTCAGTACTCAAGGTGCTGAGTGCTCAGTGCTCAGGGTGCTGGGTGCTCAGTGCTCAGGGTGCTGGGTGCTCAGTGCTCAGCGTGCTTGATGCTCAGTACTCAGGGTGCTGCGTGCTCAGTGCTCAGAGTGCTGGGTGCTCAGTGCTCGGGGTGCTGGGTGCTCATTACTCAGGGTGCTGGGTGCTCAGTACTCAGGGTGCTGGGTGCTTAGTACTCGGGGTGCTGGGTGCTCAGTGCTCAGTGCTCAGGATGCTGGGTGCTCAGTGCTCGGGCTGCTGGGTGCTCAGTGCTCAGGGTGCTGGGTGCTCAGTACTCAGGGTGCTGGGTTATCAGTACTCAGGGTGCTGGGTGCACAGTGCTAGGGGTGCTGGGTCCTCAGTGCTCGGGGTCTGGGTGCTCAGTACTCAGGGTGATCGGTGCTCAGTACTCAGTGTGCTGGGTGCTCAGTGCTCAGGGTGCTGGGTGCTCAGTCCTCAGGCTGCTCAGTGCTCAGGGTGCTGGGTGCTCAGTGCTCGGGTTACCCGGTGCTCAGTGCTCGGGTTGCTCGGTGCTCAGTACTCAAGGTGCTGAGTGCTCAGTGCTCAGGGTGCTGGGTGCTCAGTGCTCAGGGTGCTGGGTGCTCAGTGCTCAGCGTGCTTGATGCTCAGTACTCAGGGTGCTGCGTGCTCAGTGCTCAGGGTGCTGGGTGCTCAGTGCTCGGGGTGCTGGGTGCTCATTACTCAGGGTGCTGGGTGCTCAGTACTCAGGGTGCTGGGTGCTTAGTACTCGGGGTGCTGGGTGCTCAGTGTTCAGTGCTCAGGATGCTGGGTGCTCAGTTCTCGGGCTGCTGGGTGCTCAGTGCTCAGGGTGCTGGGTGCTCAGTACTCAGGGTGCTGGGTTCTCAGTACTCAGGGTGCTGGGTGCACAGTGCTAGGGGTGCTGGGTCCTCAGTGCTCGGGGTCTGGGTGCTCAGTACTCAGGGTGCTGGGTGCTCAGTACTCATTGTGCTGGGTGCTCAGTGCTCAGGGTGCTGGGTGCTCAGTGCTCTGGGTGCTGGGTGCTCAGTGCTCAGGGTGCTGGGTGCTCAGTGCTCAGGGTGCTGGGTGCTCAGTGATCGGGGTGATGGGTGCTGAGTGCTCAGGGTGCTGGGTGCTCAGTGCTCGGGGTGCTCGGTGCTCAGTGCTCAGGGTCCTGGGTGCTCAGTACTCAGGGTGCTGGGTGCTTAGTACTCAGGGTGCTCAGTTCTCAGTACACAGGGTGCTGGGTGCTCAGTGCTCGGGGTGCTGGGTGCTCAGTGCTCAGTACTCAGGGTGCTGGGTGCTCAGTGCTCAGGGTGCTGAGTGCTCAGTACTCAGCGTGCTGGGTGCTCAGTACTCAGGGTGCTGGGTGCTCAGTGCTCAGGGTGCTGGGTGCTCCGTGCTCAGGGTGCTGGGTGCTCAGTGCTCAGGGTGCTGGGTGCTCAGTACTCAGCGTGCTGGGTGCTCAGTACTCAGGGTGCTGGGTGCTCAGTGCTCAGGCTGCTGAGTGCTCAGTACTCAGAGTGCTGGGTGCTCAGTACTCAGGGTGCTGGGTGCTCAGTGCTCAGGGTGCTGGGTGCTCAGTACTCAGGGTGCTGGGTGCTCAGTACTCAGGGTGCTCGGTGCTCAGTTCTCAGGGTGCTCGGTGCTCAGTGTGTGGGGTGCTGGGTGCTCAGTACTCAGGGTGCTTGGTGCTCAGTGCTCAGGGTGCTCGGTGCTCAGTACTCAGGGTGCTGGGTGCTCAGTGCTCAGGGTGCTGGGTACTCAGTACTCAGGGTGCTGGGTGCTCAGTACTCAGGGTGCTGGGTGCTCAGTGCTCAGGGTGCTGGGTGCTCAGTGCTCAGGGTGCTGGGTGCTCAGTACTCAGGGTGCTGGGTGCTCAGTGCTCAGGGTGCTGGGTGCTCAGTGCTCGGGGAGCTGGGTGCTCAGTGCTCAGGGTGATCGGTGCTCAGTACTCAGGGTGCTGGGTGCTCAGTGCTCAGGGTGCTGGGTGCTCAGTCCTCAGGGTGCTCAGTGCTCAGGGTGCTGGGTGCTCAGTGCTCGGGGTGCTCGGTGCTCAGTACTCAGGGTGCTGAGTGCTCAGTACTCAGGGTGCTGGGTGCTCAGTACTCATGGTGCTGGGTGCTCAGTACTCAGGGGACTGGGTGCTCAGTGCTCAGGCTGCTGGGTGCTCAGTGCTCAGGGCGCTGGGTGCTCAGTGCTCAGGGTGCTGGGTGCTCAGTGCTCGGGGTGCTGGGTGGTCAGTGCTCAGTGCTCAAGGTGCTGGGTGCTCAGTGCTCAGTGCTCAGGGTGCTGGGTGCTAAGTACTCAGGGTGCTGGGTGCTCAGTACTCAGGGTGCTGGGTGCTCAGTTCTCAGGGTGCTGGGTGCTCAGTACTCTGGGTGTTGGGTGCTCAGTACTCAGGGTGCTGGGTGCTCAGTTCTCGGGGTGCTGGGTGCTCAGTGCTCAGGGTGCTGGGTGCTCAGTGCTCAGTGTGCTGGGTGCTCAGTACTCAGGGTGCTGGGTGCTCAGTGCTCGGGGTGCTCCGTGCTCAGTACTCAAGGTGCTGGGTGCTCAGTGCTCAGGGTGCTGGGTGCTCAGTCCTCGGGGTGCTCCGTGCTCAGTGCTCAGGGTGCTGGGTGCTCAGTACTCAGGGTGCTGGGTGCTCAGTGCTCGGGGTGCTCGGTGCTCAGTACTCAAGGTGCTGGGTGCTCAGTGCTCAGGGTGCTGGGTGCTCAGTCCTCGGGGTGCTCCGTGCTCAGTGATCAGGGTGCTGGGTGCTCAGTACTCAGGGTGCTCAGTGTTCAGTACTCAGGGTTCTCAGTGCTCAGTACTCAGGGTGCTGGGTGCTCAGTGCTCAGGGTGCTGGGTGCTCAGTACTCAGGGTGCTCAGTGCTCAGTACTCGGGGTGCTGGGTGCTCAGTGCTCAGTACTCAGCGTGCTGGGTGCTCAGTGCTTGGGGTGCTGGGTCCTCAGTGCTCAGGGTGCTGGGTGCTCAGTGCTCAGGGTGCTGGGTGCTCAGTCCTCGGGGTGCTCAGTGCTCAGTGCTCGGGGTGCTGGGTGCTCAGTACTCAGGGTGCTCGGTGCTCAGTACTAAGGGTGCTCAGTGCTCAGTACTCAGGTTGCTCAGTGCTCAGTGCTTGGGGTGCTGGGTGCTCAGTACTCAGGGTGCTGGGTGCTCAGTGCTCAGTACTCAGCGTGCTGGGTGCTCAGTGCTCGGGGTGCTGGGTCCTCAGTGCTCAGGGTGCTGGGTGCCCAGTACTCAGGGTGCTGGGTGCTCAGAGCTCGGGGTGCTGGGTCCTCAGTGCTCAGGGTGCTGGGTGCTCAGTGCTCGGGGTGCTGGGTGCTCAGTACTCAGGGTGCTCAGTGCTCAGTACTCGGGTTGCTTGTTGCTCAGTACTCAGGGTGCTCAGTGCTCAGTACTCGGGGTGCTGGGTGCTCAGTGCTCAGGGTGCTCAGTGCTCAGTGCTCGGGGTGCTGTGTGCTCAGTGCTCGGGGCGCTGAGTGCTCAGTGCTCGGGGTGCTGGGTGCTCAGTACTCGGGGTGCTGGGTGCTCAGTGCTCAGGGTGCTCATTGCTCAGTACTCAGTGCTCAGGGTGCTCAGTGCTCAGTGCTCAGGGTGCTGGGTGTTCAGTACTCAGGGTGCTGGGTGCTCAGTACTCAGTGTGCTGGGTGCTCAGTGCTCAGGGTGCTGGGTGCTCAGTACTCTGGGTGTTGGGTGCTCAGTACTCAGGGTGCTTTGTGCTCCGTGCTCGGGGTGCTGGGTGCTCAGTGCTCAGGGTGCTGGGTGCTCAGTTCTCAGGGTGCTGGGTGTTCAGTACTCAGGGTGCTGGGTGCTTAGTGCTCGAGGTGCTCGGTGCTCAGTACTCAAGGTGCTGGGTGCTCAGTGCTCAGGGTGCTGGGTGCTCAGTCCTCGGGGTGCTCCGTGCTCAGGGTGCTGGGTGCTCAGTGCTCAGGGTGCTGGGTGCTCAGAGCTCGGGGTGCTGGGTGCTGAGTGCTCAGGGTGCTGGGTGCTCAGTGCTCGGGGTGCTTGGTGCTCAGTGCTCAGGGTCCTGGGTGCTCAGTACTCAGGGTGCTGGGTGCTCAGTGCTCAGGGTGCTGGGTGCTCAGTGCTCCGGGTGCTGGGTGCTCAGTGCTCAGGGTGATCGGTGCTCAGTACTCAGGGTGCTGGGTGCTCAGTGCTCAGGGTGCTGGGTGCTCAGTCCTCAGGGTGCTCAGTGCTCAGGGTGCTGGCTGCTCAGTGCTCAGGGTGCTCGGTGCTCAGTACTCAGGGTGCTGAGTGCTCAGTACTCAGGGTGCTGGGTGCTCAGTACTCATGGTGCTGGGTGCTCAGTGCTCGGGGTGCTGGGTGCTCAGTACTCAGCGTGCTGCGTGCTCAGTACTCAGGGTGCTGGGTGCTCAATACTCAGTGCTCGGGGTCCTGGGTGCTGAGTGCTCAGGGTGCTGGGTGCTCAGTGCTCTGGGTGCTGGGTGCTCAGTACTCAGGGTGCTGGGTGCTCAGTACTCAGGGTGCTGGGTGCTCAGTGCTCAGGGTGGTGGGTGCTCAGTACTCAGGGTGCTGGGTGCTCAGTACTCAGGGTGCTCGGTGCTCAGTACTCAGGGTGCTGGGTGCTCAGTGCTCAGGGTGCTGGGTACTCAGTACTCAGGGTGCTGGGTGCTCAGTACTCAGGGTGCTGGGTGCTCAGTGCTCAGGGTGCTGGGTGCTCAGTGCTCAGGGTGCTGGGTGCTCAGTGCTCAGGGTGGTCAGTGCTCAGTGCTCAGTACTCAGGGTGCTTGGTGCTCAGTACTCAGGGTGCTGGGTGCTCAGTGCTCGGGTTACCCGGTGCTCAGTGCTCGGGTTGCTCGGTGCTCAGTACTCAAGGTGCTGAGTGCTCAGTGCTCAGGGTGCTGGGTGCTCAGTGCTCAGGGTGCTGGGTGCTCAGTGCTCAGCGTGCTTGATGCTCAGTACTCAGGGTGCTGCGTGCTCAGTGCTCAGGGTGCTGGGTGCTCAGTGCTCGGGGTGCTGGGTGCTCATTACTCAGGGTGCTGGGTGCTCAGTACTCAGGGTGCTGGGTGCTTAGTACTCGGGGTGCTGGGTGCTCAGTGCTCAGTGCTCAGGATGCTGGGTGCTCAGTTCTCGGGCTGCTGGGTGCTCAGTGCTCAGGGTGCTGGGTGCTCAGTACTCAGGGTGCTGGGTTCTCAGTACTCAGGGTGCTGGGTGCACAGTGCTAGGGGTGCTGGGTCCTCAGTGCTCGGGGTCTGGGTGCTCAGTACTCAGGGTGCTGGGTGCTCAGTACTCATTGTGCTGGGTGCTCAGTGCTCAGGGTGCTGGGTGCTCAGTGCTCTGGGTGCTGGGTGCTCAGTGCTCAGGGTGCTGGGTGCTCAGTGCTCAGGGTGCTGGGTGCTCAGTGATCGGGGTGATGGGTGCTGAGTGCTCAGGGTGCTGGGTGCTCAGTGCTCGGGGTGCTCGGTGCTCAGTGCTCAGGGTCCTGGGTGCTCAGTACTCAGGGTGCTGGGTGCTTAGTACTCAGGGTGCTCAGTTCTCAGTACACAGGGTGCTGGGTGCTCAGTGCTCGGGATGCTGGGTGCTCAGTGCTCAGTACTCAGGGTGCTGGGTGCTCAGTGCTCAGGGTGCTGAGTGCTCAGTACTCAGCGTGCTGGGTGCTCAGTACTCAGGGTGCTGGGTGCTCAGTGCTCAGGGTGCTGGGTGCTCCGTGCTCAGGGTGCTGGGTGCTCAGTGCTCAGGGTGCTGGGTGCTCAGTACTCAGCGTGCTGGGTGCTCAGTACTCAGGGTGCTGGGTGCTCAGTGCTCAGGGTGCTGAGTGCTCAGTACTCAGTGTGCTGGGTGCTCAGTACTCAGGGTGCTGGGTGCTCAGTGCTCAGGGTGCTGGGTGCTCAGTACTCAGGGTGCTGGGTGCTCAGTACTCAGGGTGCTCGGTGCTCAGTTCTCAGGGTGCTCGGTGCTCAGTGTGTGGGGTGCTGGGTGCTCAGTACTCAGGGTGCTTGGTGCTCAGTGCTCAGGGTGCTCGGTGCTCAGTACTCAGGGTGCTGGGTGCTCAGTGCTCAGGGTGCTGGGTACTCAGTACTCAGGGTGCTGGGTGCTCAGTACTCAGGGTGCTGGGTGCTCAGTGCTCAGGGTGCTGGGTGCTCAGTGCTCAGGGTGCTGGGTGCTCAGTACTCAGGGTGCTGGGTGCTCAGTGCTCAGGGTGCTGGGTGCTCAGTGCTCGGGGAGCTGGGTGCTCAGTGCTCAGGGTGATCAGTGATCAGTACTCAGGGTGCTGGGTGCTCAGTGCTCAGGGTGCTGGGTGCTCAGTCCTCAGGGTGCTCAGTGCTCAGGGTGCTGGGTGCTCAGTGCTCGGGGTGCTCGGTGCTCAGTACTCAGGGTGCTGAGTGCTCAGTACTCAGGGTGCTGGGTGCTCAGTACTCATGGTGCTGGGTGCTCAGTACTCAGGGGACTGGGTGCTCAGTGCTCAGGCTGCTGGGTGCTCAGTGCTCAGGGCGCTGGGTGCTCAGTGCTCAGGGTGCTGGGTGCTCAGTGCTCGGGGTGCTGGGTGGTCAGTGCTCAGTGCTCAAGGTGCTGGGTGCTCAGTGCTCAGGGTGCTGGGTGCTAAGTACTCAGGGTGCTGGGTGCTCAGTACTCAGGGTGCTGGGTGCTCAGTTCTCAGGGTGCTGGGTGCTCAGTACTCTGGGTGTTTGGTGCTCAGTACTCAGGGTGCTGGGTGCTCAGTTCTCGGGGTGCTGGGTGCTCAGTGCTCAGGGTGCTGGGTGCTCAGTGCTCAGTGTGCTGGGTGCTCAGTACTCAGGGTGCTGGGTGCTCAGTGCTCGGGGTGCTCGGTGCTCAGTACTCAAGGTGCTGGGTTCTCAGTGCTCAGGGTGCTGGGTGCTCAGTCCTCGGGGTGCTCCGTGCTCAGTGCTCAGGGTGCTGGGTACTCAGTACTCAGGGTGCTGGGTGCTCAGTGCTCGGGGTGCTCGGTGCTCAGTACTCAAGGTGCTGGGTGCTCAGTGCTCAGGGTGCTGGGTGCTCAGTCCTCGGGGTGCTCCGTGCTCAGTGATCAGGGTGCTGGGTGCTCAGTACTCAGGGTGCTCAGTGTTCAGTACTCAGGGTTCTCAGTGCTCAGTACTCAGGGTGCTGGGTGCTCAGTGCTCAGGGTGCTGGGTGCTCAGTACTCAGGGTGCTCAGTGCTCAGTACTCGGGGTGCTGGGTGCTCAGTGCTCAGTACTCAGCGTGCTGGGTGCTCAGTGCTTGGGGTGCTGGGTCCTCAGTGCTCAGGGTGCTGGGTGCTCAGTGCTCAGGGTGCTGGGTGCGCAGTCCTCGGGGTGCTCAGTGCTCAGTGCTCGGGGTGCTGGGTGCTCAGTACTCAGGGTGCTCTGTGCTCAGTACTAAGGGTGCTCAGTGCTCAGTACTCAGGTTGCTCAGTGCTCAGTGCTTGGGGTGCTGGGTGCTCAGTACTCAGGGTGCTGGGTGCTCAGTGCTCAGTACTCAGCGTGCTGGGTGCTCAGTGCTCGGGGTGCTGGGTCCTCAGTGCTCAGGGTGCTGGGTGCTCAGTGCTCGGGGTGCTGGGTGCTCAGTACTCAGGGTGCTCTGTGCTCAGTACTAAGGGTGCTCACTGCTCAGTACTCAGGTTGCTCAGTGCTCAGTGCTTGGGGTGCTGGGTGCTCAGTACTCAGGGTGCTGGGTGCTCAGTGCTCAGTACTCAGGGTGCTGGGTGCTCAGAGCTCGGGGTGCTGGGTCCTCAGTGCTCAGGGTGCTGGGTGCTCAGTGCTCGGGGTGCTGGGTGCTCAGTACTCAGGGTGCTCAGTGCTCAGTACTCGGGTTGCTTGTTGCTCATTACTCAGGGTGCTCAGTGCTCAGTACTCGGGGTGCTGGGTGCTCAGTGCTCAGGGTGCTCAGTGCTCAGTGCTCGGGGTGCTGTGTGCTCAGTGCTCGGGGCGCTGGGTGCTCAGTGCTCGGGGTGCTGGGTGCTCAGTACTCGGGGTGCTGGGTGCTCAGTGCTCAGGGTGCTCATTGCTCAGTACTCAGTGCTCAGGGTGCTCAGTGCTCAGTGCTCAGGGTGCTGGGTGTTCAGTACTCAGGGTGCTGGGTGCTCAGTACTCAGGGTGCTGGGTGCTCAGTGCTCAGGGTGCTGGGTGCTCAGTACTCTGGGTGTTGGGTGCTCAGTACTCAGGGTGCTTTGTGCTCCGTGCTCGGGGTGCTGGGTGCTCAGTGCTCAGGGTGCTGGGTGCTCAGTTCTCAGGGTGCTGGGTGCTCAGTACTCAGGGTGCTGGGTGCTTAGTGCTCGAGGTGCTCGGTGCTCAGTACTCAAGGTGCTGGGTGCTCAGTGCTCAGGGTGCTGGGTGCTCAGTCCTCGGGGTGCTCCGTGCTCAGGGTGCTGGGTGCTCAGTGCTCAGGGTGCTGGGTGCTCAGAGCTCGGGGTGCTGGGTGCTGAGTGCTCAGGGTGCTGGGTGCTCAGTGCTCGGGGTGCTTGGTGCTCAGTGCTCAGGGTCCTGGGTGCTCAGTACTCAGGGTGCTGGGTGCTCAGTGCTCAGGGTGCTGGGTGCTCAGTGCTCCGGGTGCTGGGTGCTCAGTGCTCAGGGTGATCGGTGCTCAGTACTCAGGGTGCTGGGTGCTCAGTGCTCAGGGTGCTGGGTGCTCAGTCCTCAGGGTGCTCAGTGCTCAGGGTGATGGCTGCTCAGTGCTCGGGGTGCTCGGTGCTCAGTACTCAGGGTGCTGAGTGCTCAGTACTCAGGGTGCTGGGTGCTCAGTACTCATGGTGCTGGGTGCTCAGTGCTCGGGGTGCTGGGTGCTCAGTACTCAGCGTGCTGCGTGCTCAGTACTCAGGGTGCTGGGTGCTCAATACTCAGTGCTCGGGGTCCTGGGTGCTGAGTGCTCAGGGTGCTGGGTGCTCAGTGCTCTGGGTGCTGGGTGCTCAGTACTCAGGGTGCTGGGTGCTCAGTACTCAGGGTGCTGGGTGCTCAGTGCTCAGGGTGGTGGGTGCTCAGTACTCAGGGTGCTGGGTGCTCAGTACTCAGGGTGCTCGGTGCTCAGTACTCAGGGTGCTGGGTGCTCAGTGCTCAGGGTGCTGGGTACTCAGTACTCAGGGTGCTGGGTGCTCAGTACTCAGGGTGCTGGGTGCTCAGTGCTCAGGGTGCTGGGTGCTCAGTGCTCAGGGTGCTGGGTGCTCAGTACTCAGGGTGCTGGGTGCTCAGTGCTCAAGGTGATCGGTGCTCAGTACTCAGGGTGCTCAGTACTCAGGGTGCTGGGTGCTCAGTGCTCAGGGTGCTGGGTGCTCAGTACTCAGGGTGCTGGGTGCTCAATGCTCGGGGTGCTGGGTGCTCAGTGCTCAGGGTGATCGGTGCTCAGTACTCAGGGTGCTAGGTGCTCAGTGCTCAGGGTGCTGGGTGCTCAGTCCTCAGGGTGCTTAGTGCTCAGGGTGCTGGGTGCTCAGTGCTCGGGGTGCTCGGTGCTCAGTACTCAGGGTGCTGAGTGCTCAGTACTCAGGGTGCTGGGTGCTCAGTACTCATGGTGCTGGGTGCTCAGTACTCAGGGGACTGGGTGCTCAGTGCTCAGGGTGCTGGGTGCTCAGTGCTCAAGGCACTGGGTGCTCAGTGCTCGGGGTGCTGGGTGCTCAGTACTCAGGGTGCTCGGTGCTCAGTACTAAGGGTGCTCAGTGCTCAGTACTCTGGTTGCTCAGTGCTCAGTGCTTGGGGTGCTGGGTGCTCAGTACTCAGGGTGCTGGGTGCTCAGTACTCAGGGTGCTGGCTGCTCAGTGCTCAGTACTCAGCGTGCTGGGTGCTCAGTGCTCGGGATGCTGGGTCCTCAGTGCTCAGGGTGCTGGGTGCTCAGTACTCAGGGTGCTGGGTGCTCAGTGCTCGGGGTGCTGGGTCCTCAGTGCTCAGGGTGCTCAATGCTCAGTGGTCGGGATGCTGGGTGCTCAGTGCTCGGGGTGCTGGGTGCTCAGTGCTCAGGGTGCTGGTTGCTCAGTACTCTGTGTGCTCAGTGCTCAGGGTGCTGGGTGCTCAGAACTCAGGGTGCTGGGTGCGCAGTACTCAGGGTGCTGGGTGCTCAGAACTCAGGGTGCTTGGTGCTCATTACTCAGGGTGCTGGGTGCTCAGTGCTCAGGGTGCTCGGTGCTCAGTACTCATGGTGCTGGGTGCTCATTCTCGGGGTGCTGGGTGCTCAGTACTCCGGTTACTCAGTACTCTGGGTGCTCGGGGCTCAGTACTCATGGTGCTGGGTGCTCAGTACTCAGGGTGCTAGGTGCTCAGTTCTCAGGGTGCTCGGTGCTCAGTGTTTGGGGTGCTGGGTGCTCAGTACTCTGGGTGCTTGGTGCTCAGTGCTCAGGGTGCTGGCTGCTCAGTGCTCAGGGTGCTGGGTGCTCAGTACACAGTGCTCAGGATGCTGGGTGCTCAGTGCTCAGGGTGCTGGGTGCTCAGTGCTCAGGGTGGTCAGTGCTCAGTGCTCAGTACTCAGGGTGCTTGGTGCTCAGTACTCAGGGTGCTGGGTGCTCAGTGCTCGGGTTACCCGGTGCTCAGTGCTCAAGGTGCTGAGTGCTCAGTGCTCAGGGTGCTGGGTGCTCAGTGCTCAGGGTGCTGGGTGCTCAGTGCTCAGCGTGCTTGATGCTCAGTACTCAGGGTGCTGCGTGCTCAGTGCTCAGGGTGCTGGGTGCTCAGTGCTCGGGGTGCTGGGTGCTCATTACTCAGGGTGCTGGGTGCTCAGTACTCAGGGTGCTGAGTGCTTAGTACTCGGGGTGCTGGGTGCTCAGTGCTCAGTGCTCAGGATGCTGGGTGCTCAGTGCTCGGGCTGCTGGGTGCTCAGTGCTCAGGGTGCTGGGTGCTCAGTACTCAGGGTGCTGGGTTCTCAGTACTCAGGGTGCTGGGTGCACAGTGCTAGGGGTGCTGGGTCCTCAGTGCTCGGGGTCTGGGTGCTCAGTACTCAGGGTGCTGGGTGCTCAGTACTCAGGGTGCTGGGTGCTCAGTGCTCAGGGTGCTGGGTGCTCAGTGCTCTGGGTGCTGGGTGCTCAGTGCTCAGGGTGCTTTGTGCTCAGTGCTCAGGGTGCTGGGTGCTCAGTGATCGGGGTGATGGGTGCTGAGTGCTCAGGGTGCTGGGTGCTCAGTACTCGGGGTGCTCGCTGCTCAGTGCTCAGGGTCCTGGGTGCTCAGTACTCAGGGTGCTGGGTGCTTAGTACTCAGGGTGCTCAGTGCTCAGTACACAGGGTGCTGGGTGCTCAGTGCTCGGGGTGCTGGGTGCTCAGTGCTCAGTACTCAGGGTGCTGGGTGCTCAGTGCTCAGGGTGCTGAGTGCTCAGTACTCAGCGTGCTCGGTGCTCAGTACTCAGGGTGCTGGGTGCTCAGTGCTCAGGGTGCTGGGTGCTCCGTGCTCAGGGTGCTGGGTGCTCAGTGCTCAGGGTGCTGGGTGCTCAGTACTCAGCGTGCTGGGTGCTCAGTACTCAGGGTGCTGGGTGCTGAGTGCTCAGTGTGCTGAGTGCTCAGTACTCAGCGTGCTGGGTGCTCAGTACTCAGGGTGCTGGGTGCTCAGTGCTCAGGGTGCTGGGTGCTCAGTACTCAGGGTGCTGGGTGCTCAGTACACAGGGTGCTCGGTGCTCAGTTCTCAGGGTGCTCGGTGCTCAGTGTTTGGGGTGCTGGGTGCTCAGTACTCAGGGTGCTTGGTGCTCAGTGCTCAGGGTGCTGGCTGCTCAGTGCTCAGGGTGCTGGGTGCTCAGTACTCAGTGCTCAGGATGCTGGGTGCTCAGTGCTCAGGGTGCTGGGTGCTCAGTGCTCAGGGTGGTCAGTGCTCAGTGCTCAGTACTCAGGGTGCTTGGTGCTCAGTACTCAGGGTGCTGGGTGCTCAGTGCTCGGGTTACCCGGTGCTCAGTGCTCGGGTTGCTCGGTGCTCAGTACTCAAGGTGCTGAGTGCTCAGTGCTCAGGGTGCTGGGTGCTCAGTGCTCAGGGTGCTGGGTGCTCAGTGCTCAGCGTGCTTGATGCTCAGTACTAAGGGTGCTGCGTGCTCAGTGCTCAGGGTGCTGGGTGCTCAGTGCTCGGGGTGCTGGGTGCTCATTACTCAGGGTGCTGGGTGCTCAGTACTCAGGGTGCTGGGTGCTTAGTACTCGGGGTGCTGGGTGCTCAGTGCTCAGTGCTCAGGATGCTGGGTGCTCAGTGCTCGGGCTGCTGGGTGCTCAGTGCTCAGGGTGCTGGGTGCTCAGTACTCAGGGTGCTGGGTTCTCAGTACTCAGGGTGCTGGGTGCACAGTGCTAGGGGTGCTGGGTCCTCAGTGCTCAGGGTCTGGGTGCTCAGTACTCAGGGTGCTGGGTGCTCAGTACTCAGGGTGCTGGGTGCTCAGTGCTCAGGGTGCTGGGTGCTCAGTGCTCTGGGTGCTGGGTGCTCATTGCTCAGGGTGCTGGGTGCTCAGTGCTCAGGTTGCTGGGTGCTCAGTGATCGGGGTGATGGGTGCTGAGTGCTCAGGGTGCTGGGTGCTCAGTGCTCGGGGTGCTCGGTGCTCAGTGCTCAGGGTCCTGGGTGCTCAGTACTCAGGGTGCTGGGTGCTTAGTACTCAGGGTGCTCAGTGCTCAGTACACAGGGTGCTGGGTGCTCAGTGCTCGGGGTGCTGGGTGCTCAGTGCTCAGTACTCAGGGTGCTGGGTGCTCAGTCCTCGGGGTGCTCCGTGCTCAGTGCTCAGGGTGCTGGGTGCTCAGTACTCAGGGTGCTGGGTGCTCAGTGCTCGGGGTGCTCGGTGCTCAGTACTCCAGGTGCTGGGTGCTCAGTGCTCAGGGTGCTGGGTGCTCAGTCCTCGGGGTGCTCCGTGCTCAGTGATCAGGGTGCTGGGTGCTCAGTACTCAGGGTGCTCAGTGTTCAGTACTCAGGGTTCTCAGTGCTCAGTACTCAGGGTGCTGGGTGCTCAGTGCTCAGGGTGCTGGGTGCTCAGTACTCAGGGTGCTCAGTGCTCAGTACTCGGGGTGCTGGGTGCTCAGTGCTCAGTACTCAGCGTGCTGGGTGCTCAGTGCTCGGGGTGCTGGGTCCTCAGTGCTCAGGGTGCTGGGTGCTCAGTGCTCAGGGTGCTGGGTGCTCAGTCCTCGGGGTGCTCAGTGCTCAGTGCTCGGGGTGCTGGGTGCTCAGTACTCAGGGTGCTCGGTGCTCAGTACTAAGGGTGCTCAGTGCTCAGTACTCAGGTTGCTCAGTGCTCAGTGCTTGGGGTGCTGGGTGCTCAGTACTCAGGGTGCTGGGTGCTCAGTACTCAGGGTGCTGGGTGCTCAGTGCTCAGTACTCAGCGTGCTGGGTGCTCAGTGCTCGGGGTGCTGGGTCCTCAGTGCTCAGGGTGCTGGGTGCCCAGTACTCAGGGTGCTGGGTGCTCAGAGCTCGGGGTGCTGGGTCCTCAGAGCTCAGGGTGCTGGGTGCTCAGTGCTCGGGGCGCTGGGTGCTCAGTACTCAGGGTGCTCAGTGCTCAGTACTCGGGTTGCTTGTTGCTCAGTACTCAGGGTGCTCAGTGCTCAGTACTCGGGGTGCTGGGTGCTCAGTGCTCAGTGTGCTCAGTGCTCAGTGCTCGGGGTGCTGTGTGCTCAGTGCTCGGGGCGCAGGGTGCTCAGTGCTCGGGGTGCTGGGTGCTCAGTACTCGGGGTGCTGGGTGCTCAGTGCTCAGGGTGCTCATTGCTCAGTACTCAGTGCTCAGGGTGCTCAGTGCTCAGTGCTCAGGGTGCTGGGTGTTCAGTACTCAGGGTGCTGGGTGCTCAGTACTCAGGGTGCTGGGTGCTCAGTGCTCAGGGTGCTGGGTGCTCAGTACTCTGGGTGTTGGGTGCTCAGTACTCAGGGTGCTTTGTGCTCCGTGCTCGGGGTGCTGGGTGCTCAGTGCTCAGGGTGCTGGGTGCTCAGTCCTCGGGGTGCTCCGTGCTCAGGGTGCTGGGTGCTCAGTGCTCGGGGTGCTGGGTGCTGAGTGCTCAGGGTGCTGGGTGCTCAGTGCTCGGGTTGCTTGGTGCTCAGTGCTCAGGGTCCTCGGTGCTCAGTACTCAGGGTGCTGGGTGCTCAGTGCTCAGGGTGCTGGGTGCTCAGTGCTCGGGGTGCTCGGTGCTCAGTGCTCAGGGTGATCGGTGCTCAGTACTCAGGGTGCTGGGTGCTCAGTGCTCAGGGTGCTGGGTGCTCAGTCCTCAGGGTGCTCAGTGCTCAGGGTGCTCGGTGCTCAGTGCTCAGGGTGATCGGTGCTCAGTACTCAGCGTGCTGCGTGCTCAGTACTCAGGGTGCTGGGTGCTCAATACTCAGTGCTCAGGGTCCTGGGTGCTGAGTGCTCAGGGTGCTGGGTGCTCAGTGCTCGGGTTACCCGGTGCTCAGTGCTCAAGGTGCTGAGTGCTCAGTGCTCAGGGTGCTGGGTGCTCAGTGCTCAGGGTGCTGGGTGCTCAGTGCTCAGCGTGCTTGATGCTCAGTACTCAGGGTGCTGCGTGCTCAGTGCTCAGGGTGCTGGGTGCTCAGTGCTCGGGGTGCTGGGTGCTCATTACTCAGGGTGCTGGGTGCTCAGTACTCAGGGTGCTGGGTGCTTAGTACTCGGGGTGCTGGGTGCTCAGTGCTCAGTGCTCAGGATGCTGGGTGCTCAGTGCTCGGGCTGCTGGGTGCTCAGTGCTCAGGGTGCTGGGTGCTCAGTACTCAGGGTGCTGGGTTCTCAGTACTCAGGGTGCTGGGTGCACAGTGCTAGGGGTGCTGGGTCCTCAGTGCTCGGGGTCTGGGTGCTCAGTACTCAGGGTGCTGGGTGCTCAGTACTCAGGGTGCTGGGTGCTCAGTGCTCAGGGTGCTGGGTGCTCAGTGCTCTGGGTGCTGGGTGCTCAGTGCTCAGGGTGCTTTGTGCTCAGTGCTCAGGGTGCTGGGTGCTCAGTGATCGGGGTGATGGGTGCTGAGTGCTCAGGGTGCTGGGTGCTCAGTGCTCGGGGTGCTCGCTGCTCAGTGCTCAGGGTCCTGGGTGCTCAGTACTCAGGGTGCTGGGTGCTTAGTACTCAGGGTGCTCAGTGCTCAGTACACAGGGTGCTGGGTGCTCAGTGCTCGGGGTGCTGGGTGCTCAGTGCTCAGTACTCAGGGTGCTGGGTGCTCAGTGCTCAGGGTGCTGAGTGCTCAGTACTCAGCGTGCTCGGTGCTCAGTACTCAGGGTGCTGGGTGCTCAGTGCTCAGGGTGCTGGGTGCTCCGTGCTCAGGGTGCTGGGTGCTCAGTGCTCAGGGTGCTGGGTGCTCAGTACTCAGCGTGCTGGGTGCTCAGTACTCAGGGTGCTGGGTGCTGAGTGCTCAGGGTGCTGAGTGCTCAGTACTCAGCGTGCTGGGTGCTCAGTACTCAGGGTGCTGGGTGCTCAGTGCTCAGGGTGCTGGGTGCTCAGTACTCAGGGTGCTGGGTGCTCAGTACACAGGGTGCTCGGTGCTCAGTTCTCAGGGTGCTCGGTGCTCAGTGTTTGGGGTGCTGGGTGCTCAGTACTCAGGGTGCTTGGTGCTCAGTGCTCAGGGTGCTGGCTGCTCAGTGCTCAGGGTGCTGGGTGCTCAGTACTCAGTGCTCAGGATGCTGGGTGCTCAGTGCTCAGGGTGCTGGGTGCTCAGTGCTCAGGGTGGTCAGTGCTCAGTGCTCAGTACTCAGGGTGCTTGGTGCTCAGTACTCAGGGTGCTGGGTGCTCAGTGCTCGGGTTACCCGGTGCTCAGTGCTCGGGTTGCTCGGTGCTCAGTACTCAAGGTGCTGAGTGCTCAGTGCTCAGGGTGCTGGGTGCTCAGTGCTCAGGGTGCTGGGTGCTCAGTGCTCAGCGTGCTTGATGCTCAGTACTAAGGGTGCTGCGTGCTCAGTGCTCAGGGTGCTGGGTGCTCAGTGCTCGGGGTGCTGGGTGCTCATTACTCAGGGTGCTGGGTGCTCAGTACTCAGGGTGCTGGGTGCTTAGTACTCGGGGTGCTGGGTGCTCAGTGCTCAGTGCTCAGGATGCTGGGTGCTCAGTGCTCGGGCTGCTGGGTGCTCAGTGCTCAGGGTGCTGGGTGCTCAGTACTCAGGGTGCTGGGTTCTCAGTACTCAGGGTGCTGGGTGCACAGTGCTAGGGGTGCTGGGTCCTCAGTGCTCAGGGTCTGGGTGCTCAGTACTCAGGGTGCTGGGTGCTCAGTACTCAGGGTGCTGGGTGCTCAGTGCTCAGGGTGCTGGGTGCTCAGTGCTCTGGGTGCTGGGTGCTCAGTGCTCAGGGTGCTGGGTGCTCAGTGCTCAGGGTGCTGGGTGCTCAGTGATCGGGGTGATGGGTGCTGAGTGCTCAGGGTGCTGGGTGCTCAGTGCTCGGGGTGCTCGGTGCTCAGTGCTCAGGGTCCTGGGTGCTCAGTACTCAGGGTGCTGGGTGCTTAGTACTCAGGGTGCTCAGTGCTCAGTACACAGGGTGCTGGGTGCTCAGTGCTCGGGGTGCTGGGTGCTCAGTGCTCAGTACTCAGGGTGCTGGGTGCTCAGTCCTCGGGGTGCTCCGTGCTCAGTGCTCAGGGTGCTGGGTGCTCAGTACTCAGGGTGCTGGGTGCTCAGTGCTCGGGGTGCTCGGTGCTCAGTACTCCAGGTGCTGGGTGCTCAGTGCTCAGGGTGCTGGGTGCTCAGTCCTCGGGGTGCTCCGTGCTCAGTGATCAGGGTGCTGGGTGCTCAGTACTCAGGGTGCTCAGTGTTCAGTACTCAGGGTTCTCAGTGCTCAGTACTCAGGGTGCTGGGTGCTCAGTGCTCAGGGTGCTGGGTGCTCAGTACTCAGGGTGCTCAGTGCTCAGTACTCGGGGTGCTGGGTGCTCAGTGCTCAGTACTCAGCGTGCTGGGTGCTCAGTGCTCGGGGTGCTGGGTCCTCAGTGCTCAGGGTGCTGGGTGCTCAGTGCTCAGGGTGCTGGGTGCTCAGTCCTCGGGGTGCTCAGTGCTCAGTGCTCGGGGTGCTGGGTGCTCAGTACTCAGGGTGCTCGGTGCTCAGTACTAAGGGTGCTCAGTGCTCAGTACTCAGGTTGCTCAGTGCTCAGTGCTTGGGGTGCTGGGTGCTCAGTACTCAGGGTGCTGGGTGCTCAGTACTCAGGGTGCTGGGTGCTCAGTGCTCAGTACTCAGCGTGCTGGGTGCTCAGTGCTCGGGGTGCTGGGTCCTAAGTGCTCAGGGTGCTGGGTGCCCAGTACTCAGGGTGCTGGGTGCTCAGAGCTCGGGGTGCTGGGTCCTCAGAGCTCAGGGTGCTGGGTGCTCAGTGCTCGGGGCGCTGGGTGCTCAGTACTCAGGGTGCTCAGTGCTCAGTACTCGGGTTGCTTGTTGCTCAGTACTCAGGGTGCTCAGTGCTCAGTACTCGGGGTGCTGGGTGCTCAGTGCTCAGGGTGCTCAGTGCTCAGTGCTCGGGGTGCTGTGTGCTCAGTGCTCGGGGCGCAGGGTGCTCAGTGCTCGGGGTGCTGGGTGCTCAGTACTCGGGGTGCTGGGTGCTCAGTGCTCAGGGTGCTCATTGCTCAGTACTCAGTGCTCAGGGTGCTCAGTGCTCAGTGCTCAGGGTGCTGGGTGTTCAGTACTCAGGGTGCTGGGTGCTCAGTACTCAGGGTGCTGGGTGCTCAGTGCTCAGGGTGCTGGGTGCTCAGTACTCTGGGTGTTGGGTGCTCAGTACTCAGGGTGCTTTGTGCTCCGTGCTCGGGGTGCTGGGTGCTCAGTGCTCAGGGTGCTGGGTGCTCAGTCCTCGGGGTGCTCCGTGCTCAGGGTGCTGGGTGCTCAGTGCTCGGGGTGCTGGGTGCTCAGTGCTCGGGGTGCTGGGTGCTGAGTGCTCAGGGTGCTGGGTGCTCAGTGCTCGGGGTGCTTGGTGCTCAGTGCTCAGGGTCCTCGGTGCTCAGTACTCAGGGTGCTGGGTGCTCAGTGCTCAGGGTGCTGGGTGCTCAGTGCTCGGGGTGCTCGGTGCTCAGTGCTCAGGGTGATCGGTGCTCAGTACTCAGGGTGCTGGGTGCTCAGTGCTCAGGGTGCTGGGTGCTCAGTCCTCAGGGTGCTCAGTGCTCAGGGTGCTGGGTGCTCAGTGCTCGGGGTGCTCGGTGCTCAGTACTCAGGGTGCTGAGTGCTCAGTACTCAGGGTGCTGGGTGCTCAGTACTCATGGTGCTGGGTGCTCAGTGCTCGGGGTGCTGGGTGCTCAGTACTCAGCGTGCTGCGTGCTCAGTACTCAGGGTGCTGGGTGCTCAATACTCAGTGCTCGGGGTCCTGGGTGCTGAGTGCTCAGGGTGCTGGGTGCTCAGGGCTCTGGGTGCTGGGTGCTCAGTACTCAGGGTGCTGGGTGCTCAGTACTCAGGGTGCTGGGTGCTCAGTGCTCAGGGTGGTGGGTGCTCAGTACTCAGGGTGCTGGGTGCTCAGTACTCAGGGTGCTCGGTGCTCAGTACTCAGGGTGCTGGGTGCTCAGTGCTCAGGGTGCTGGGTACTCAGTACTCAGGGTGCTGGGTGCTCAGTGCTCAGGGTGCTGGGTGCTCATTGCTCAGGGTGCTGGGTGCTCAGTACTCAGGTTGCTGGGTGCTCAGTGCTCAGGGTGATCGGTGCTCAGTACTCAGGGTGCTCAGTACTCAGGGTGCTGGGTGCTCAGTGCTCAGGGTGCTGGGTGCTCAGTACTCAGGGTGCTGGGTGCTCAGTGCTCGGGGTGCTGGGTGCTCAGTGCTCAGGGTGATCAGTGCTCAGTACTCAGGGTGCTAGGTGCTCAGTGCTCAGGGTGCTGGGTGCTCAGTCCTCAGGGTGCTGGGTGCTCAGTGCTCGGGGTGCTGGGTGCTCAGTTCTCAGCGTGCTGCGTGCTCAGTACTCAGGGTGCTGGGTGCTCAGTACTCATGGTGCTGGGTGCTCAGTACTCAGGGGACTGGGTGCTCAGTGCTCAGGGTGCTGGGTGCTCAGTGCTCAAGGCACTGGGTGCTCAGTGCTCGGGGTGCTGGGTGCTCAGTACTCAGGGTGCTCACTGCTCAGTACTAAGGGTGCTCAGTGCTCAGTACTCAGGTTGCTCAGTGCTCAGTGCTTGGGGTGCTGGGTGCTCAGTGCTCAGTACTCAGCGTGCTGGGTGCTCAGTGCTCGGGATGCTGGGTCCTCAGTGCTCAGGGTGCTGGGTGCTCAGTACTCAGGGTGCTGGGTGCTCAGTGCTCGGGGTGCTGGGACCTCAGTGCTCAGGGTGCTGGGTGCTCAGTGCTCGGGGTGCTCGGTGCTCAGTGCTCAGGGTCCTGGGTGCTCAGTACTCAGCGTGCTGGGTGCGCAGTACTCAGGGTGCTCGGTGCTCAGTGCTCAGGGTCCTGGGTGCTCAGTACTCAGGGTGCTGGGTGCTTAGTACTCAGGGTGCTCAGTGCTCAGTACACAGGGTGCTGGGTGCTCAGTGCTCGGGGTGCTGCGTGCTCAGTGCTCAGTACTCAGGGTGCTGGGTGCTCAGTGCTCAGGGTGCTGAGTGCTCAGTACTCAGCGTGCTGGGTGCGCAGTACTCAGGGTGCTGGGTGCTAAGTGCTCAGGGTGCTGGGTGCTCCGTGCTCAGGGTGCTGGGTTCTCAGTGCTCAGGGTGCTGGGTGCTCAGTACTCAGCGTGCTGGGTGCTCAGTACTCAGGGTGCTGGGTGCTCAGTGCTCAGGGTGCTGAGTGCTCAGTACTCAGCATGCTGGGTGCTCAGTACTCAGGGTGCTGGGTGCTCAGTGCTCAGGGTGCTGGGTGCTCAGTACTCAGGGTGCTGGGTGCTCAGTGCTCAGGGTGCTGGGTGCTCAGTGCTCAGGGTGCTGGGTGCTCAGTGCTCGGGGAGCTCGGTGCTCAGTACTCAGGGTGCTGGTTGCTCAGTACTCAGTGCTCGGGGTCCTGGGTGCTCCGTGCTCGGGGTGCTGGGTGCTCAGTACTCAGGGTGCTGGATGCTCATTCTCGGGGTGCTGGGTGCTCAGTGCTCGGGGTGCTGGGTGCTCAGTGCTCAGGGTGCTGGGGGCTCAGTACTCAGGGTGCTGGGTGCTCAGTACTCAGGGTGCTCGGTTCTCAGTACTCAGGGTGCTGGGTGCTCATTCTCGGGGTGCTGGGTGCTCAGGGCTCAGGTTGCTGGGTGCTCAGTACTCAGGGTGCTGGGGGCTCAGTACTCAGGGTGCTGGGTGCTCAGTACTCAGGGTGATCTGTTCTCAGTACTCAGGGTGCTGGGTGCACAGTGCTCGGGGTGCTGGGTGCTCAGTACGCGGGGTGCTCAGTACTCAGGGTACTGGGTGCTCAGTACTCAGGGTGCTGGGTGCTCAGTGCTCGGGGTGCTCGGTGCTCAGTACTCGGGGTGCTGGGTGCTCAGTGCTCAGGGTGCTTTGTGCTCAGTGCTCGGGGTGCTGGGTGCTCAGTGCTGAGGGTGCTGGCTGCTCAGTGCTCAGGGTGCTGGGTGCTCAGTACTCAGGGTGCTAGGTGCTCAGTACTCAGGGTGCTCAGTGCTTAGTACTCAGCGTGCTGGGTGCTCAGTGCTCAGGGTCCTCGGTGCTCAGTACTCAGGGTGCTCAGTGCTCAGTACTCAGCGTGCTTTGTGCTCAGTGCTCAGGGTGCTGGGTGCTCAGTACTCAGGGTGCTGTGTGCTCAGTACTCAGGGTGCTGGTTTCTCAGTACTCAGGGTGCTGGGTGCTCAGTGCTCGGGGTGCTCGGTGATCAGTACTCAGGGTGCTGGGTGCTCAGTGCTCAGGGTGCTGAGTACTCAGTACTCAGGGTGCTGGGTGCTCAGTGCTCAGGGTGCTGGGTGCTCAGTGCTCGGGGTGCTGGGTGCTCAGTGCTCAGGGTGCTCAGTGCTCAGGGTGCTGGGTGCTCAGTACTCAGGGTGCTGGGTGCTCAGTGCTCAGGGTGCTGGGTGCTCAGTGCTCAGGGTGCTCAGTGCTCAGGGTGCTGGGTGCTCAGTGCTCGGGGTGCTCGGTGCTCAGGGTGCTGGGTGCTCAGTCCTCAGGGTGCTCAGTGCTCAGGGTGCTGGGTGCTCAGTGCTCGGGTGCTCGGTGCTCAGTACTCAGGGTGCTGGGTGCTCAGTACTCATGGTGCTGGGTGCTCAGTACTCAGGGGGCTGGGTGCTCAGTGCTCAGGGTGCTGGGTGCTCAGTGCTCAGGGCGCTGGGTGCTCAGTGCTCGGGGTGCTGGGTGCTCAGTGCTCGGGGTGCTGGGTGGTCAGTGCTCCATGCTCAGGGTGCTGGGTGCTCAGTGCTCAGTGCTCAGGGTGCTGGGTGCTCAGTACTCAGGGTGCTGGGTGCTCAGTACTCAGGGTGCTGGGTGCTCAGTACTCAGGGTGCTGGGTGCTCAGTACTCAGGGTGCTGGGTGCTCAGTGATCAGGGTGCTGGGTGCTCAGTACTCTGGGTGTTGGGTGCTCAGTACTCAGGGTGCTGGGTGCTCAGTGCTCGGGGTGCTCGGTGCTCAGTACTCAAGGTGCTGGGTGCTCAGTCCTCAGGGTGCTCCGTGCTCAGTGCTCAGGGGGCTGGGTGCTCAGTACTCAGGGTGCTCGGTGCTCAGTACTCAGGGTTCTCAGTGCTCAGGGTGCTGGGTGCTCAGTACTCAGGGCGCTCAGTGCTCAGTACTCGGGGTGCTGGGCGCTCAGTACTCAGGGCGCTCAGTGCTCAGTACTCGGGGTGCTGGGTGCTCAGTGCTCAGTGTGCTCAGTGCTCAGTGCTCGGGGTGCTGGGTGCTCAGTGCTCGGGGCGCTGGGTGCTCAGTGCTCGGGGTGCTGGGTGCTCAGTACTCAGGGTGCTGTGTGCTCAGTGCTCAGTACTCAGCGTGCTGGGTGCTCAGTGCTCAGAGTGTTGGGTGCTCAGTACTCAGGGTGCTGGGTGCTCAGTGCTCAGTGCTCAGGGTGCTCAGTGCTCAGGGTGCTCAGTGCTCAGGGTGCTGGGTGCTCAGGGTGCTGGGTGCTCAGTGCTCGGGGTGCTGGGTGCTCAGTGCTCAGTGCTCAGGGTGCTGGGTGCTCAGTGCTGAGTGCTCAGGGTGCTGGGTGTTCAGTACTCAGGGTGCTCGGTGCTCAGTGCTCAGGGTGCTGGGTGCTCAGTACTCAGGGTGCTGGGTGCTCAGTGCTCGGGGTGCTGGGTGCTCAGTGCTCAGGGTGATCAGTGCTCAGTACTCAGGGTGCTGGGTTCTCAGTGCTCTGGGTGCTGGGTGCTCAGTCCTCAGGGTGCTCAGTACTCAGGATGCTCGGTGCTCAGTGCTCAGTACTCAGGGTGCTCAGTACTCAGGGTGCTGAGTGCTCAGTGCTCGGGGTGCTGGGTGCTCAGTACTCAGGGTGCTGGGTGCTCAGTACTCGGGGTGCTGGGTGCTCAGTACTCAGGGTGCTGGGTGCTCCGTGCTCGGGGTGCTGGGTGCTCAGTCCTCCGGGTGCTCAGTGCTCAGGGTGCTGGGTGCTCATTGCTCGGTGTGCTCGGTGCTCAGTACTCAGGGTGCTGAGTGCTCAGTACTCAGGGTGCTGGGTGCTCAGTACTCAGGTTGCTGGTTGCTCAGTACTCAGGGTGCTGGGTGCTCAGTGATCAGGGTGCTGGGTGCTCAGTGCTCGGGGTGCTGGGTGCTCAGGGCTGTGGTGCTGGGTGCTCAGTGCTCAGTGCTCAGGGTGCTGGGTGCTCAGTGCTCAGTGCTCAGGGTGCTGGTTGCTCAGTACTCAGGGTGCTGAGTGCTCAGTACTCAGGGTGCTGGGTGCTCAGTGCTCAGGGTGCTCTGTGCTCAGTACTCAGGGTATTGGGTTCTCAGTGCTTGGGGTGCTGCGTGCTCAGTGCTCAGGGAGCTGGGTGCTCAGTGCTCAGGGTGCTGGGTGCTCAGTACTCAGGGTGCTGGGTGCTCAGTGCTCGTTGTGCTCGGTGCTCAGTACTCAAGGTGCTGGGTGCTCAGTGCTCAGGGTGCTGGGTGCTCAGTCCTCGGGGTGTTCCGTGCTCAGTGATCAGGGTGCTGGGTGCTCAGTACTCAGGGTGCTCGGTGCTCAGTACTCAGGGTTCTCAGTGCTCAGTACTCAGGGTGCTGGGTGCTCAGTGCTCAGGGTGCTGGGTGCTCAGTCCTCGGGGTGTTCCGTGCTCAGTGATCAGGGTGCTGGGTGCTCAGTACTCAGGGTGCTGGGTGCTCAGTGCTCAGGGTGCTCAGTGCTCAGTGCTCGGGGTGCTGGGTGCTCAGTGCTCGGGGCGCTGGGTGCTCAGTGCTCGGGGTGCTGGGTGCTCAGTACTCGGGGTGCTGGGTGCTCAGTGCTCAGGGTGCTCAGTGCTCAGTACTCAGTGCTCAGGGTGCTCAGTGCTCAGTGCTCAGGGTGCTGGGTGTTCAGTACTCAGGGTGCTGGGTGCTCAGTACTCAGGGTGCTGGGTGCTCAGTGCTCAGGGTGCTGGCAGCTCAGTACTCTGGGTGTTGGGTGCTCAGTACTCAGGGTGCTGGGTGCTCCGTGCTCAGGTTGCTGGGTGCTCAGTGCTCAGGGTTCTGGGTGCCCAGTGCTCAGGGTGCTGGGTGCTCAGTACTCAGTGTGCTGGGTGCTTAGTACTCGGGGTGCTCAGTGCTCAGGGTTCTGGGTGCTCAGTGCTCAGGGTGCTGGCAGCTCAGTACTCTGGGTGTTGGGTGCTCAGTGCTCGGGGTGCTCGGTGCTCAGTGCTCAGGGTGCTGGGTGCTCAGTGCTCAGTACTCAGGGTGATGGGTGCTTAGTACTCAGGGTGCTCAGTGCTCAGTACACAGGGTGCTGGGTGCTCAGTGCTCGGGGTGCTGGGTGCTCAGTGCTCAGTACTCAGGGTGCTGGGTGCTCAGTGCTCAGGGTGCTGGGTGCTCAGTACTCAGCGTGCTGGGTGCTCAGTACTCAGGGTGCTGGGTGCTCAGTGCTTAGGGTGCTGGGTGCTCAGTGCTCAGGATGCTGGGTGCTCAGTACTCAGGGTGCTCCGTGCTCGGTTAGCTCGGTGCTCAGTACTCAGGGTGCTGGGTGCTCAGTACTCAGTGCTCGGGGTCTTGGGTGCTCCGTGCTCGGGGCGCTGGGTGCTCAGTGCTCGGGGTGCTGGGTGCTCTGTACTCAGGGTGCTGTGTGCTCAGTGCTCAGTACTCAGCGTGCTGGGTGCTCAGTGCTCAGACTGTTGGGTGCTCAGTACTCAGGGTGCTGGGTGCTCAGTACTCAGTGCTCGGGGTCTTGGGTGCTCCGTGCTCGGGGCGCTGGGTGCTCAGTGCTCAGGGTGCTGGGTGCTCAGTGCTCGGGGTGCTGGGTGCTCAGTGCACAGTGCTCAGGGTGCTGGGTGCTCAGTGCTCAGGGTGCTGGGTGCTCAGTGCTCAGGGTGCTGGGTGCTCAGTACTCAGGGTGCTGGGTGCTCAGTGCTCAGGGTGCTCAGTGCTCAGGGTGCTCAGTGCTCAGGGTGCTGGGTGCTCAGGGTGCTGGGTGCTCAGTGCTCAGGGTGCTCAGTGCTCAGGGTGCTGGGTGCTCAGGGTGCTGGGTGCTCAGTGCTCGGGGTGCTGGGTGCTCAGTGCACAGTGCTCAGGGTGCTGGGTGCTCAGTGCTCAGGGTGCTGGGTGCTCAGTACTCAGGGTGCTCAGTACTCAGGGTGCTGGGTGCTCAGTGCTCAGGGTGCTGGGTGCTCAGTACTCAGGGTGCTGGGTGCACAGTGCTCGGGGTGCTGGGTGCTCAGTGCTCAGGGTGCTCAGTGCTCAGGGTGCTGGGTGCTCAGTGCTCGGGGTGCTCGGTGCTCAGGGTGCTGGGTGCTCAGTCCTCAGGGTGCTCAGTGCTCAGGGTGCTGGGTGCTCAGTGCTCGGGGTGCTCGGTGCTCAGTACTCAGGGTGCTGGGTGCTCAGTACTCATGGTGCTGGGTGCTCAGTACTCAGGGGGCTGGGTGCTCAGTGCTCAGGGTGCTGGGTGCTCAGTGCTCAGGGCGCTGGGTGCTCAGTGCTCGGTGTGCTGGGTGCTCAGTGCTCGGGGTGCTGGGTGGTCAGTGCTCAGTGCTCAGGGTGCTGGGTGCTCAGTGCTCAGTGCTCAGGGTGCTGGGTGCTCAGTACTCAGGGTGCTGGGTGCTCAGGACTCAGGGTGCTGGGTGCTCAGTACTCAGGGTGCTGGGTGCTCAGTACTCAGGGTGCTGGGTGCTCAGTGATCAGGGTGCTGGGTGCTCAGTACTCTGGGTGTTGGGTGCTCAGTACTCAGGGTGCTGGGTGCTCAGTACTCAGGGTGCTGGGTGCTCAGTCCTCAGGGTGCTCCGTGCTCAGTGCTCAGGGGGCTGGGTGCTCAGTACTCAGGGTGCTCGGTGCTCAGTACTCAGGGTTCTCAGTGCTCAGGGTGCTGGGTGCTCAGTACTCAGGGCGCTCAGTGCTCAGTACTCGGGGTGCTGGGCGCTCAGTACTCAGGGCGCTCAGTGCTCAGTACTCGGGGTGCTGGGTGCTCAGTGCTCGGGGCGCTGGGTGCTCAGTGCTCGGGGTGCTGGGTGCTCAGTACTCAGGGTGCTGTGTGCTCAGTGCTCAGTACTCAGCGTGCTGGGTGCTCAGTGCTCAGAGTGTTGGGTGCTCAGTACTCAGGGTGCTGGGTGCTCAGTGCTCAGTGCTCAGGGTGCTCAGTGCTCAGGGTGCTCAGTGCTCAGGGTGCTGGGTGCTCAGGGTGCTGGGTGCTCAGTGCTCGGGGTGCTGGGTGCTCAGTGCTCAGTGCTCAGGGTGCTGGGTGCTCAGTGCTGAGTGCTCAGGGTGCTGGGTGTTCAGTACTCAGGGTGCTCGGTGCTCAGTGCTCAGGGTGCTGGGTGCTCAGTACTCAGGGTGCTGGGTGCTCAGTGCTCGGGGTGCTGGGTGCTCAGTGCTCAGGGTGATCAGTGCTCAGTACTCAGGGTGCTGGGTTCTCAGTGCTCTGGGTGCTGGGTGCTCAGTCCTCAGGGTGCTGGGTGCTCAGTACTCGGGGTGCTGGGTGCTCAGTGCTCGGGGTGCTGGGTGCTCAGTGCTCAGGGTGATCAGTGCTCAGTACTCAGGGTGCTGAGTGCTCAGTGCTCGGGGTGCTGGGTGCTCAGTACTCAGGGTGCTGGGTGCTCAGTACTCGGGGTGCTGGGTGCTCAGTACTCAGGGTGCTGGGTGCTCAGTGCTCGGGGTGCTGGGTGCTCACTGCTCAGAGTGATCGGTGCTCAGTGCTCAGGGTGCTGGGTGCTCAGTCATCCGGGTGCTCAGTGCTCAGGGTGCTGGGTGCTCATTGCTCGGTGTGCTCGGTGCTCAGTACTCAGGGTGCTGAGTGCTCAGTACTCAGGGTGCTGGGTGCTCAGTGCTCAGGGTGCTGGGTGCTCAGTACTCAGCGTGCTGGGTGCTCAGTACTCAGGGTGCTGGGTGCTCAGTGCTCAGGGTGCTGGGTGCTCAGTGCTCAGGATGCTGGGTGCTCAGTACTCAGGGTGCTCCGTGCTCGGTTAGCTCGGTGCTCAGTACTCAGGGTGCTGGGTGCTCAGTACTCAGTGCTCGGGGTCCTGGGTGCTCCGTGCTCGGGGCGCTGGGTGCTCAGTGCTCGGGGTGCTGGGTGCTCTGTACTCAGGGTGCTGTGTGCTCAGTGCTCAGTACTCAGCGTGCTGGGTGCTCAGTGCTCAGACTGTTGGGTGCTCAGTACTCAGCGTGCTGGGTGCTCAGTGCTCAGTGCTCAGGGTGCTCAGTGCTCAGGGTGCTCAGTGCTCAGGGTGCTGGGTGCTCAGGGTGCTGGGTGATCAGTGCTCGGGGTGCTGGGTGCTCAGTGCACAGTGCTCAGGGTGCTGGGTGCTCAGTGCTCAGGGTGCTGGGTGCTCAGTGCTCAGGGTGCTGGGTGCTCAGTACTCAGGGTGCTGGGTGCTCAGTGCTCAGGGTGATCGGTGCTCAGTACTCAGGGTGCTCAGTACTCAGGGTGCTGGGTGCTCAGTGCTCAGGGTGCTGGGTGCTCAGTACTCAGGGTGCTGGGTGCTCAGTGCTCGGGGTGCTGGGTGCTCAGTGCTCAGGGTGCTCAGTGCTCAGGGTGCTGGGTGCTCAGTGCTCGGGGTGCTCGGTGCTCAGGGTGCTGGGTGCTCAGTCCTCAGGGTGCTCAGTGCTCAGGGTGCTGGGTGCTCAGTGCTCGGGGTGCTCGGTGCTCAGTACTCAGGGTGCTGGGTGCTCAGTACTCATGGTGCTGGGTGCTCAGTACTCAGGGGGCTGGGTGCTCAGTGCTCAGGGTGCTGGGTGCTCAGTGCTCAGGGCGCTGGGTGCTCAGTGCTCGATGTGCTGGGTGCTCAGTGCTCGGGGTGCTGGGTGGTCAGTGCTCAGTGCTCAGGGTGCTGGGTGCTCAGTGCTCAGTGCTCAGGGTGCTGGGTGCTCAGTACTCAGGGTGCTGGGTGCTCAGTACTCAGGGTGCTGGGTGCTCAGTACTCAGGGTGCTGGGTGCTCAGTACTCAGGGTGCTGGGTGCTCAGTGATCAGGGTGCTGGGTGCTCAGTACTCTGGGTGTTGTGTGCTCAGTACTCAGGGTGCTGGGTGCTCAGTGCTCGGGGTGCTCGGTGCTCAGTACTCAAGGTGCTGGGTGCTCAGTCCTCAGGGTGCTCCGTGCTCAGTGCTCAGGGGGCTGGGTGCTCAGTACTCAGGGTGCTCGGTGCTCAGTACTCAGGGTTCTCAGTGCTCAGGGTGCTGGGTGCTCAGTACTCAGGGCGCTCAGTGCTCAGTACTCGGGGTGCTGGGCGCTCAGTACTCAGGGCGCTCAGTGCTCAGTACTCGGGGTGCTGGGTGCTCAGTGCTCAGTGTGCTCAGTGCTCAGTGCTCGGGGTGCTGGGTGCTCAGTGCTCGGGGCGCTGGGTGCTCAGTGCTCGGGGTGCTGGGTGCTCAGTACTCAGGGTGCTGTGTGCTCAGTGCTCAGTACTCAGCGTGCTGGGTGCTCAGTGCTCAGAGTGTTGGGTGCTCAGTACTCAGGGTGCTGGGTGCTCAGTGCTCAGTGCTCAGGGTGCTCAGTGCTCAGGGTGCTCAGTGCTCAGGGTGCTGGGTGCTCAGGGTGCTGGGTGCTCAGTGCTCGGGGTGCTGGGTGCTCAGTGCTCAGTGCTCAGGGTGCTGGGTGCTCAGTGCTGAGTGCTCAGGGTGCTGGGTGTTCAGTACTCAGGGTGCTCGGTGCTCAGTGCTCAGGGTGCTGGGTGCTCAGTACTCAGGGTGCTGGGTGCTCAGTGCTCGGGGTGCTGGGTGCTCAGTCCTCAGGGTGCTCAGTACTCAGGATGCTCGGTGCTCAGTGCTCAGTACTCAGGGTGCTCAGTACTCAGGGTGCTGAGTGATCAGTGCTCGGGGTGTTGGGTGCTCAGTACTCAGGGTGCTGGGTGCTCAGTACTCGGGGTGCTGGGTGCTCAGTACTCAGGGTGCTGGGTGCTCAGTGCTCGGGGTGCTGGGTGCTCACTGCTCAGAGTGATCGGTGCTCAGTGCTCAGGGTGCTGGGTGCTCAGTCCTCCGGGTGCTCAGTGCTCAGGGTGCTGGGTGCTCATTGCTCGGTGTGCTCGGTGCTCAGTACTCAGGGTGCTGAGTGCTCAGTACTCAGGGTGCTGGGTGCTCAGTACTCAGGTTGCTGGTTGCTCAGTACTCAGGGTGCTGGGTGCTCAGTGATCAGGGTGCTGGGTGCTCAGTGCTCGGGGTGCTGGGTGCTCAGGGCTGTGGTGCTGGGTGCTCAGTGCTCAGTGCTCAGGGTGCTGGGTGCTCAGTGCTCAGTGCTCAGGGTGCTGGTTGCTCAGTACTCAGGGTGCTGAGTGCTCAGTACTCAGGGTGCTGGGTGCTCAGTGCTCAGGGTGCTCTGTGCTCAGTACTCAGGGTGCTGGGTGCTCAGTGCTTGGGGTGCTGCGTGCTCAGTGCTCAGGGAGCTGGGTGCTCAGTGCTCAGGGTGCTGGGTGCTCAGTACTCAGGGTGCTGGGTGCTCAGTGCTCGTTGTGCTCGGTGCTCAGTACTCAAGGTGCTGGGTGCTCAGTGCTCAGGGTGCTGGGTGCTCAGTACTCGGGGTGCTCCGTGCTCAGTGATCAGGGTGCTGGGTGCTCAGTACTCAGGGTGCTCGGTGCTCAGTACTCAGGGTTCTCAGTGCTCAGTACTCAGGGTGCTGGGTGCTCAGTGCTCAGGGTGCTGGGTGCTCAGTACTCAGGGTGCTCAGTGCTCAGTACTCGGGGTGCTTGGTGCTCAGTACTCAGGGTGCTCAGTGCTCAGTACTCGGGGTGCTGGGTGCTCAGTGCTCAGGGTGCTCAGTGCTCAGTGCTCGGGGTGCTGGGTGCTCAGTGCTCGGGGCGCTGGGTGCTCAGTGCTCGGGGTGCTGGGTGCTCAGTACTCGGGGTGCTGGGTGCTCAATGCTCAGGGTGCTCAGTGCTCAGTACTCAGTGCTCAGGGTGCTCAGTGCTCAGTGCTCAGGGTGCTGGGTGTTCAGTACTCATGTTGCTGGGTGCTCAGTACTCAGGGTGCTGGGTGCTCAGTGCTCAGGGTGCTGGCAGCTCAGTACTCTGGGTGTTGGGTGCTCAGTACTCAGGGTGCTGGGTGCTCCGTGCTCAGGGTGCTGGGTGCTCAGTGCTCAGGGTTCTGGGTGCCCAGTGCTCAGGGTTCTGGGTGCTCAGTACTCAGGGTGCTGGGTGATTAGTACTCAGGGTGCTCAGTGCTCAGGGTTCTGGGTGCTCAGTGCTCAGGGTGCTGGCAGCTCAGTACTCTGGGTGTTGGGTGCTCAGTGCTCGGGGTGCTCGGTGCTCAGTGCTCAGGGTGCTGGGTGCTCAGTACTCAGGGTGATGGGTGCTTAGTACTCAGGGTGCTCAGTGCTCAGTACACAGGGTGCTGGGTGCTCAGTGCTCGGGGTGCTGGGTGCTCAGTGCTCAGTACTCAGGGTGCTGGGTGCTCAGTGCTCAGGGTGCTGGGTGCTCAGTACTCAGCGTGCTGGGTGCTCAGTACTCAGGGTGCTGGGTGCTCAGTGTTCAGGGTGCTGGGTGCTCAGTGCTCAGGGTGCTGGGTGCTCAGTACTCAGGGTGCTCCGTGCTCGGTTAGCTCTGTGCTCAGTACTCAGGGTGCTGGGTGCTCAGTACTCAGTGCTCGGGGTCCTGGGTGCTCCGTGCTCGGGGTGCTGGGTGCTCAGTGCTCGGGGTGCTGGGTGCTCAGTACTCAGGGTGCTGTGTGCTCAGTGCTCAGTACTCAGCGTGCTGGGTGCTCAGTGCTCAGAGTGTTGGGTGCTCAGTACTCAGGGTGCTGGGTGCTCAGTGCTCAGTGCTCAGGGTGCTCAGTGCTCAGGGTGCTCAGTGCTCAGGGTGCTGGGTGCTCAGGGTGCTGGGTGCTCAGTGCTCGGGGTGCTGGGTGCTCAGTGCACAGTGCTCAGGGTGCTGGGTGCTCAGTGCTGAGTGCTCAGGGTGCTGGGTGTTCAGTACTCAGGGTGCTCGGTGCTCAGTGCTCAGGGTGCTGGGTGCTCAGTACTCAGGGTGCTGGGTGCTCAGTGCTCGGGGTGCTGGGTGCTCAGTGCTCAGGGTGATCAGTGCTCAGTACTCAGGGTGCTGGGTTCTCAGTGCTCTGGGTGCTGGGTGCTCAGTCCTCAGGGTGCTCAGTACTCAGGATGCTCGGTGCTCAGTGCTCAGTACTCAGGGTGCTCAGTACTCAGGGTGCTGGGTGCTCAGTGCTCGGGGTGCTGGGTGCTCAGTACTCAGGGTGCTGGGTGCTCAGTACTCGGGGTGCTGGGTGCTCAGTACTCAGGGTGCTGGGTGCTCAGTGCTCGGGGTGCTGGGTGCTCACTGCTCAGAGTGATCGGTGCTCAGTGCTCAGGGTGCTGGGTGCTCAGTCCTCCGGGTGCTCAGTGCTCAGGGTGCTGGGTGCTCATTGCTCGGTGTGCTCGGTGCTCAGTACTCAGGCTGCTGAGTGCTCAGTACTCAGGGTGCTGGGTGCTCAGTACTCAGGTTGCTGGTTGCTCAGTACTCAGGGTGCTGGGTGCTCAGTGAAAAGGGTGCTGGGTGCTCAGTGCTCGGGGTGCTGGGTGCTCAGGGCTGTGGTGCTGGGTGCTCAGTGCTCAGTGCTCAGGGTGCTGGGTGCTCAGTGCTCAGTGCTCAGGGTGCTGGTTGCTCAGTACTCAGGGTGCTGAGTGCTCAGTACTCAGGGTGCTGGGTGCTCAGTGCTCAGGGTGCTCTGTGCTCAGTACTCACGGTGCTGGGTGCTCAGTGCTTGGGGTGCTGCGTGCTCAGTGCTCAGGGAGCTGGGTGCTCAGTGCTCAGGGTGCTGGGTGCTCAGTTCTCAGGGTGCTGGGTGCTCAGTGCTCGTTGTGCTCGGTGCTCAGTACTCAAGGTGCTGGGTGCTCAGTGCTCAGGGTGCTGGGTGCTCAGTCCTCGGGGTGCTCCGTGCTCAGTGATCAGGGTGCTGGGTGCTCAGTACTCAGGGTGCTGGGTGCTCAGTGCTCAGGGTGCTGGGTGCTCAGTGCTCAGGGTGATCAGTGCTCAGTACTCAGGGTGCTGGGTTCTCAGTGCTCTGGGTGCTGGGTGCTCAGTCCTCAGGGTGCTCAGTACTCAGGATGCTCGGTGCTCAGTGCTCAGTACTCAGGGTGCTCAGTACTCAGGGTGCTGGGTGCTCAGTGCTCAGGGTGCTGGGTGCTCAGTACTCATGGTGCTCAGTGCTCAGTACTCGGGGTGCTTGGTGCTCAGTACTCAGGGTGCTCAGTGCTCAGTACTCGGGGTGCTGGGTGCTCAGTGCTCAGGGTGCTCAGTGCTCAGTGCTCGGGGTGCTGGGTGCTCAGTGCTCGGGGCGCTGGGTGCTCAGTGCTCGGGGTGCTGGGTGCTCAGTACTCGGGGTGCTGGGTGCTCAGTGCTCAGGGTGCTCAGTGCTCAGTACTCAGTGCTCAGGGTGCTCAGTGCTCAGTGCTCAGGGTGCTGGGTGTTCAGTACTCAGGGTGATGGGTGCTCAGTACTCAGGGTGCTGGGTGCTCAGTGCTCAGGGTGCTGGCAGCTCAGTACTCTGGGTGTTGGGTGCTCAGTACTCAGGGTGCTGGGTGCTCCGTGCTCAGGGTGCTGGGTGCTCAGTGCTCAGGGTTCTGGGTGCTCAGTGCTCAGGGTGCTGGGTGCTCAGTACTCAGGGTGCTGGGTGCTTAGTACTCAGGGTGCTCCGTGCTCAGGGTTCTGGGTGCTCAGTGCTCAGGGTGCTTGCAGCTCAGTACTCTGGGTGTTGGGTGCTCAGTGCTCGGGGTGCTCGGTGCTCAGTGCTCAGGGTGCTGGGTGCTCAGTACTCAGGGTGCTGGTTGCTTAGTACTCAGGGTGCTCAGTGCTCAGTACACAGGGTGCTCCGTGCTCAGTGCTCGGGGTGCTGGGTGCTCAGTGCTCAGTGCTCAGGGTGCTGGGTGCTCAGGGTGCTGGGTGCTCAGTGCTCGGGGTGCTGGGTGCTCAGTGCACAGTGCTCAGGGTGCTGGGTGCTCAGTGCTGAGTGCTCAGGGTGCTGGGTGTTCAGTACTCAGGGTGCTCGGTGCTCAGTGCTCAGGGTGCTGGGTGCTCAGTACTCAGGGTGCTGGGTGCTCAGTGCTCGGGGTGCTGGGTGCTCAGTGCTCAGGGTGATCAGTGCTCAGTACTCAGGGTGCTGGGTTCTCAGTGCTCTGGGTGCTGGGTGCTCAGTCCTCAGGGTGCTCAGTACTCAGGATGCTCGGTGCTCAGTGCTCAGTACTCAGGGTGCTCAGTACTCAGGGTGCTGGGTGCTCAGTGCTCGGGGTGCTGGGTGCTCAGTACTCAGGGTGCTGGGTGCTCAGTACTCGGGGTGCTGGGTGCTCAGTACTCAGGGTGCTGGGTGCTCAGTGCTCGGGGTGCTGGGTGCTCACTGCTCAGAGTGATCGGTGCTCAGTGCTCAGGGTGCTGGGTGCTCAGTCCTCCGGGTGCTCAGTGCTCAGGGTGCTGGGTGCTCATTGCTCGGTGTGCTCGGTGCTCAGTACTCAGGCTGCTGAGTGCTCAGTACTCAGGGTGCTGGGTGCTCAGTACTCAGGTTGCTGGTTGCTCAGTACTCAGGGTGCTGGGTGCTCAGTGAAAAGGGTGCTGGGTGCTCAGTGCTCGGGGTGCTGGGTGCTCAGGGCTGTGGTGCTGGGTGCTCAGTGCTCAGTGCTCAGGGTGCTGGGTGCTCAGTGCTCAGTGCTCAGGGTGCTGGTTGCTCAGTACTCAGGGTGCTGAGTGCTCAGTACTCAGGGTGCTGGGTGCTCAGTGCTCAGGGTGCTCTGTGCTCAGTACTCACGGTGCTGGGTGCTCAGTGCTTGGGGTGCTGCGTGCTCAGTGCTCAGGGAGCTGGGTGCTCAGTGCTCAGGGTGCTGGGTGCTCAGTTCTCAGGGTGCTGGGTGCTCAGTGCTCGTTGTGCTCGGTGCTCAGTACTCAAGGTGCTGGGTGCTCAGTGCTCAGGGTGCTGGGTGCTCAGTCCTCGGGGTGCTCCGTGCTCAGTGATCAGGGTGCTGGGTGCTCAGTACTCAGGGTGCTCGGTGCTCAGTACTCAGGGTTCTCAGTGCTCAGTACTCAGGGTGCTGGGTGCTCAGTGCTCAGGGTGCTGGGTGCTCAGTACTCATGGTGCTCAGTGCTCAGTACTCGGGGTGCTTGGTGCTCAGTACTCAGGGTGCTCAGTGCTCAGTACTCGGGGTGCTGGGTGCTCAGTGCTCAGGGTGCTCAGTGCTCAGTGCTCGGGGTGCTGGGTGCTCAGTGCTCGGGGCGCTGGGTGCTCAGTGCTCGGGGTGCTGGGTGCTCAGTACTCGGGGTGCTGGGTGCTCAGTGCTCAGGGTGCTCAGTGCTCAGTACTCAGTGCTCAGGGTGCTCAGTGCTCAGTGCTCAGGGTGCTGGGTGTTCAGTACTCAGGGTGATGGGTGCTCAGTACTCAGGGTGCTGGGTGCTCAGTGCTCAGGGTGCTGGCAGCTCAGTACTCTGGGTGTTGGGTGCTCAGTACTCAGGGTGCTGGGTGCTCCGTGCTCAGGGTGCTGGGTGCTCAGTGCTCAGGGTTCTGGGTGCTCAGTGCTCAGGGTGCTGGGTGCTCAGTACTCAGGGTGCTGGGTGCTTAGTACTCAGGGTGCTCAGTGCTCAGGGTTCTGGGTGCTCAGTGCTCAGGGTGCTTGCAGCTCAGTACTCTGGGTGTTGGGTGCTCAGTGCTCGGGGTGCTCGGTGCTCAGTGCTCAGGGTGCTGGGTGCTCAGTACACAGGGTGCTGGTTGCTTAGTACTCAGGGTGCTCAGTGCTCAGTACACAGGGTGCTCCGTGCTCAGTGCTCGGGGTGCTGGGTGCTCAGTGCTCAGTACTCAGGGTGCTGGGTGCTCAGTGCTCAGGGTGCTGGGTGCTCAGTACTCAGCGTGCTGGTTGCTCAGTACTCAGGGTGCTGGGTGCTCAGTGCTCAGGGTGCTGGGTGCTCAGTGCTCAGGGTGCTGGGTGCTCAGTGATCGGGGTGCTGGGTGCTCAGTACTCAGGGTGCTCAGTGCTCGGTTAGCTCGGTGCTCAGTACTCAGGGTGCTGGGTGCTCAGTACTCAGTGCTCGGGGTCCTGGGTGCTCCGTGCTCGGGGTGCTGGGTGCTCAGTGCTCTGGGTGCTGGGTGCTCAGTACTCAGGGTGCTAGGTGCTCAGTATTCAGGGTGCTGGGTGCTCAGTGCTCAGGGTGCTGTGTGCTCAGTACTCAGGGTGCTGGGTGCTCAGTACTCAGGGTGCTCAGTGCTCAGTACTCAGGGTGCTGGGTCCTCAGTGCTCAGGGTGCTGGGTACTCAGTACTCAGGTTGCTGGGTGCTCAGTACTCAGGGTGCTGGGTGCTCAGTGCTCAGGGTGCTGGGTGCTCAGTGCTCAGGGTGCTGGGTGCTCAGTACTCAGGGTGCTGGGTGCTCAGTGCTCAGGGTGATCGGTGCTCAGTACTCAGGGTGCTCAGTACTCAGGGTGCTGGGTGCTCAGTGCTCAGGGTGCTGGGTGCTCAGTACTCAGGGTGCTGGGTGCTCAGTACTCAGGGTGCTGGGTGCTCAGTCCTCAGGGTGCTCAGTACTCAGGATGCTCGGTGCTCAGTGCTCAGTACTCAGGGTGCTCAGTACTCAGGGTGCTGAGTGCTCAGTGCTCGGGGTGCTGGGTGCTCAGTACTCAGGGTGCTGGGTGCTCAGTACTCGGGGTGCTGGGTGCTCAGTACTCAGGGTGCTGGGTGCTCAGTGCTCGGGGTGCTGGGTGCTCACTGCTCAGAGTGATCGGTGCTCAGTGCTCAGGGTGCTGGGTGCTCAGTCCTCCGGGTGCTCAGTGCTCAGGGTGCTGGGTGCTCATTGCTCGGTGTGCTCGGTGCTCAGTACTCAGGGTGCTGAGTGCTCAGTACTCAGGGTGCTGGGTGCTCAGTGATCAGGGTGCTGGGTGCTCAGTGCTCGGGGTGCTGGGTGCTCAGGGCTGTGGTGCTGGGTGCTCAGTGCTCAGTGCTCAGGGTGCTGGGTGCTCAGTGCTCAGTGCTCAGGGTGCTGGTTGCTCAGTACTCAGGGTGCTGAGTGCTCAGTACTCAGGGTGCTGGGTGCTCAGTGCTCAGGGTGCTCTGTGCTCAGTACTCAGGTTGCTGGGTGCTCAGTGCTTGGGGTGCTGCGTGCTCAGTGCTCAGGGAGCTGGGTGCTCAGTGCTCAGGGTGCTGGGTGCTCAGTACTCAGGGTGCTGGGTGCTCAGTGCTCGTTGTGCTCGGGGCTCAGTACTCAAGGTGCTGGGTGCTCAGTGCTCAGGGTGCTGGGTGCTCAGTCCTCGGGGTGCTCCGTGCTCAGTGATCAGGGTGCTGGGTGCTCAGTACTCAGGGTGCTCGGTGCTCAGTACTCAGGGTTCTCAGTGCTCAGTACTCAGGGTGCTGGGTGCTCAGTGCTCAGGGTGCTGGGTGCTCAGTACTCAGGGTGCTCAGTGCTCAGTACTCGGGGTGCTTGGTGCTCAGTACTCAGGGTGCTCAGTGCTCAGTACTCGGGGTGCTGGGTGCTCAGTGCTCAGGGTGCTCAGTGCTCAGTGCTCGGGGTGCTGGGTGCTCAGTGCTCGGGGCGCTGGGTGCTCAGTGCTCGGGGTGCTCAGTGCTCAGTACTCAGTGCTCAGGGTGCTCAGTGCTCAGTGCTCAGGGTGCTGGGTGTTCAGTACTCAGGGTGCTGGGTGCTCAGTACTCAGGGTGCTGGGTGCTCAGTGCTCAGGGTGCTGGCAGCTCAGTACTCTGGGTGTTGGGTGCTCAGTACTCAGGGTGCTGGGTGCTCCGTGCTCAGGGTGCTGGGTGCTCAGTGCTCAGGGTTCTGGGTGCACAGTGCTCAGGGTTCTGGGTGCTCAGTACTCAGGGTGCTGGGTGCTTAGTACTCAGGGTGCTCAGTGCTCAGGGTTCTGGGTGCTCAGTGCTCAGGGTGCTGGCAGCTCAGTACTCTGGGTGTTGGGTGCTCAGTGCTCGGGGTGCTCAGTGCTCAGTGCTCAGGGCTCTGGGTGCTCAGTACTCAGGGTGATGGGAGCTTAGTACTCAGGTTGCTCAGTGCTCAGTACACAGGGTGCTGGGTGCTCAGTGCTCGGTGTGCTGGGTGCTCAGTGCTCAGTACTCAGGGTGCTGGGTGCTCAGTGCTCAGGGTGCTGGGTGCTCAGTACTCAGCGTGCTGGGTGCTCAGTACTCAGGGTGCTGGGTGCTCAGTGCTCAGGGTGCTGGGTGCTCAGTGCTCAGGGTGCTGGGTGCTCAGTACTCAGGGTGCTCCGTGCTCGGTTAGCTCGGTGCTCAGTACTCAGGGTGCTGGGTGCTCAGTACTCAGTGCTCGGGGTCCTGGGTGCTCCGTGCTCGGGGCGCTGGGTGCTCAGTGCTCGGGGTGCTGGGTGCTCAGTACTCAGGGTGCTGTGTGCTCAGTGCTCAGTACTCAGTGTGCTGGGTGCTCAGTGCTCAGAGTGTTGGGTGCTCAGTACTCAGGGTGCTGGGTGCTCAGTGCTCAGTGCTCAGGGTGCTCAGTGCTCAGGGTGCTCAGTGCTCAGGGTGCTGGGTGCTAAGGGTGCTGGGTGCTCAGTGCTCGGGGTGCTGGGTGCTCAGTGCACAGTGCTCAGGGTGCTGGGTGCTCAGTGCTGAGTGCTCAGGGTGCTGGGTGTTCAGTACTCAGGGTGCTCGGTGCTCAGTGCTCAGGGTGCTGGGTGCTCAGTACTCAGGGTGCTGGGTGCTCAGTGCTCGGGGTGCTGGGTGCTCAGTGCTCAGGGTGATCAGTGCTCAGTACTCAGGGTGCTGGGTTCTCAGTGCTCTGGGTGCTGGGTGCTCAGTCCTCAGGGTGCTCAGTACTCAGGATGCTCGGTGCTCAGTGCTCAGTACTCAGGTTGCTCAGTACTCAGGGTGCTGGGTGCTCAGTGCTCGGGGTGCTGGGTGCTCAGTACTCAGGGTGCTGGGTGCTCAGTACTCGGGGTGCTGGGTGCTCAGTACTCAGGGTGCTGGGTGCTCAGTGCTCGGGGTGCTGGGTGCTCACTGCTCAGAGTGATCGGTGCTCAGTGCTCAGGGTGCTGGGTGCTCAGTCCCCGGGTGCTCAGTGCTCAGGGTGCTGGGTGCTCATTGCTCGGTGTGCTCGGTGCTCAGTACTCAGGCTGCTGAGTGCTCAGTACTCAGGGTGCTGGGTGCTCAGTACTCAGGTTGCTGGTTGCTCAGTACTCAGGGTGCTGGGTGCTCAGTGAAAAGGGTGCTGGGTGCTCAGTGCTCGGGGTGCTGGGTGCTCAGGGCTATGGTGCTGGGTGCTCAGTGCTCAGTGCTCAGGGTGCTGGGTGCTCAGTGCTCAGTGCTCAGGGTGCTGGTTGCTCAGTACTCAGGGTGCTGAGTGCTCAGTACTCAGGGTGCTGGGTGCTCAGTGCTCAGGGTGCTCTGTGCTCAGTACTCAGGGTGCTGGGTGCTCAGTGCTTGGGGTGCTGCGTGCTCAGTGCTCAGGGAGCTGGGTGCTCAGTGCTCAGGGTGCTGGGTGCTCAGTTCTCAGGGTGCTGGGTGCTCAGTGCTCGTTGTGCTCGGTGCTCAGTACTCAAGGTGCTGGGTGCTCAGTGCTCAGGGTGCTGGGTGCTCAGTCCTCGGGGTGCTCCGTGCTCAGTGATCAGGGTGCTGGGTGCTCAGTACTCAGGGTGCTCAGTGCTCAGTACTCGGGGTGCTTGGTGCTCAGTACTCAGGGTGCTCAGTGCTCAGTACTCGGGGTGCTGGGTGCTCAGTGCTCAGGGTGCTCAGTGCTCAGTGCTCGGGGTGCTGGGTGCTCAGTGCTCGGGGCGCTGGGTGCTCAGTGCTCGGGGTGCTGGGTGCTCAGTACTCGGGGTGCTGGGTGCTCAGTGCTCAGGCTGCTCAGTGCTCAGTACTCAGTGCTCAGGGTGCTCAGTGCTCAGTGCTCAGGGTGCTGGGTGTTCAGTACTCAGGGTGATGGGTGCTCAGTACTCAGGGTGCTGGGTGCTCAGTGCTCAGGGTGCTGGCAGCTCAGTACTCTGGGTGTTGGGTGCTCAGTACTCAGGGTGCTGGGTGCTCCGTGCTCAGGTTGCTGGGTGCTCAGTGCTCAGGGTTCTGGGTGCTCAGTGCTCAGGGTGCTGGGTGCTCAGTACTCAGGGTGCTGGGTGCTTAGTACTCAGGGTGCTCAGTGCTCAGGGTTCTGGGTGCTCAGTGCTCAGGGTGCTTGCAGCTCAGTACTCTGGGTGTTGGGTGCTCAGTGCTCGGGGTGCTCGGTGCTCAGTGCTCAGGGTGCTGGGTGCTCAGTACTCAGGGTGCTGGTTGCTTAGTACTCAGGGTGCTCAGTGCTCAGTACACAGGGTGCTCCGTGCTCAGTGCTCGGGGTGCTGGGTGCTCAGTGCTCAGTACTCAGGGTGCTGGGTGCTCAGTGCTCAGGGTGCTGGGTGCTCAGTACTCAGCGTGCTGGGTGCTCAGTACTCAGGGTGCTGGGTGCTCAGTGCTCAGGGTGCTGGGTGCTCAGTGCTCAGGGTGCTGGGTGCTCAGTGATCGGGGTGCTGGGTGCTCAGTACTCAGGGTGCTCAGTGCTCGGTTAGCTCGGTGCTCAGTACTCAGGGTGCTGGGTGCTCAGTACTCAGTGCTCGGGGTCCTGGGTGCTCCGTGCTCGGGGTGCTGGTTGCTCAGTGCTCTGGGTGCTGGGTGCTCAGTACTCAGGGTGCTAGGTGCTCAGTACTCAGGGTGCTGGGTGCTCAGTGCTCAGGGTGCTGTGTGCTCAGTACTCAGGGTGCTGGGTGCTCAGTACTCAGGGTGCTCGGTGCTCAGTACTCAGGGTGCTGGGTCCTCAGTGCTCAGGGTGCTGGGTACTCAGTACTCAGGGTGCTGGGTGCTCAGTACTCAGGGTGCTGGGTGCTCAGTGCTCAGGATGCTGGGTGCTCAGTGCTCAGGGTGCTGGGTGCTCAGTACTCAGGGTGCTGTGTGCTCAGTGCTCAGGGTGATCGGTGCTCAGTACTCAGGGTGCTCAGTACTCAGGGTGCTGGGTGCTCAGTGCTCAGGGTGCTGGGTGCTCAGTACTCAGGGTGCTGGGTGCTCAGTGCTCGGGGTGTTGGGTGCTCAGTGCTCAGGGTGATCGGTGCTCAGTACTCAGGGTGCTGGGTGCTCAGTGCTCAGGGTGCTGGGTGCTCAGTCCTCAGGGTGCTCAGTGCTCAGGGTGCTGGGTGCTCAGTACTCATGGTGCTGGGTGCTCAGTACTCAGGGGGCTGGGTGCTCAGTGCTCAGTGTGCTGGGTGCTCAGTGCTCAGGGCGCTGGGTGCTCAGTGCTCGGGGTACTGGGTGCTCAGTGCTCGGGGTGCTGGGTGGTCAGTGCTCAGTGCTCAAGGTGCTGGGTGCTCAGTGCTCAGTGCTCAGGGTGCTGGGTGCTCAGTACTCAGTGTGCTGGGTGCTCAGTACTCAGGGTGCTGGGTGCTCAGTTCTCAGGGTGCTGGGTGCTCACTGCTCAGAGTGATCGGTGCTCAGTGCTCAGGGTGCTTGGTGCTCAGTACTCAGGGTGCTGGGTGCTCAGTTCTCAGGGTGCTGGGTGCTCAGTGCTCGGGGTGCTGGGTGCTCAGTACTCAGGGTGCTGGGTGCTCAGTACTCGGGGTGCTGGGTGCTCAGTACTCAGGGTGCTGGGTGCTCAGTGCTCGGGGTGCTGGGTGCTCACTGCTCAGAGTGATCGGTGCTCAGTGCTCAGGGTGCTGGGTGCTCAGTCCTCCGGGTGCTCAGTGCTCAGGGTGCTGGGTGCTCATTGCTAGGTGTGCTCGGTGCTCAGTACTCAGGCTGCTGAGTGCTCAGTACTCAGGGTGCTGGGTGCTCAGTACTCAGCTTGCTGGTTGCTCAGTACTCAGGGTGCTGGGTGCTCAGTGATCAGGGTGCTGGGTGCTCAGTGCTCGGGGTGCTGGGTGCTCAGGGCTGTGGTGCTGGGTGCTCAGTGCTCAGTACTCAGGGTGCTGAGTGCTCAGTACTCAGGGTGCTGGGTGCTCAGTGCTCAGGGTGCTCTGTGCTCAGTACTCAGGGTGCTGGGTGCTCAGTGCTTGGGGTGCTGCGTGCTCAGTGCTCAGGGAGCTGGGTGCTCAGTGCTCAGGGTGCTGGGTGCTCAGTTCTCAGGGTGCTGGGTGCTCAGTCCTCGGGGTGCTCCGTGTTCAGTGATCAGGGTGCTGGGTGCTCAGTACTCAGGGTGCTCGGTGCTCAGTACTCAGGGTTCTCAGTGCTCAGTACTCAGGGTGCTGGGTGCTCAGTGCTCAGGGTGCTGGGTGCTCAGTACTCATGGTGCTCAGTGCTCAGTACTCGGGGTGCTTGGTGCTCAGTACTCAGGGTGCTCAGTGCTCAGTACTCGGGGTGCTGGGTGCTCAGTGCTCAGGGTGCTCAGTGCTCAGTGCTCGGGGTGCTGGGTGCTCAGTGCTCGGGGCGCTGGGTGCTCAGTGCTCGGGGTGCTGGGTGCTCAGTACTCGGGGTGCTGGGTGCTCAGTGCTCAGGGTGCTCAGTGCTCAGTACTCAGTGCTCAGGGTGCTCAGTGCTCAGTGCTCAGGGTGCTGGGTGTTCAGTACTCAGGGTGATGGGTGCTCAGTACTCAGGTTGCTGGGTGCTCAGTGCTCAGGGTGCTGGCAGCTCAGTACTCTGGGTGTTGGGTGCTCAGTACTCAGGGTGCTGGGTGCTCCGTGCTCAGGGTGCTGGGTGCTCAGTGCTCAGGGTTCTGGGTGCTCAGTGCTCAGGGTGCTGGTTGCTCAGTACTCAGGGTGCTGGGTGCTTAGTACTCAGGGTGCTCAGTGCTCAGGGTTCTGGGTGCTCAGTGCTCAGGGTGCTTGCAGCTCAGTACTCTGGGTGTTGGGTGCTCAGTGCTCGGGGAGCTCGGTGCTCAGTGCTCAGGGTGCTGGGTGCTCAGTACTCAGGGTACTGGTTGCTTAGTACTCAGGGTGCTCAGTGCTCAGTACACAGGGTGCTCCGTGCTCAGTGCTCGGGGTGCTGGGTGCTCAGTGCTCAGTACTCAGGGTGCTGGGTGCTCAGTGCTCAGGGTGCTGGGTGCTCAGTACTCAGCGTGCTGGGTGCTCAGTACTCAGGGTGCTGGGTGCTCAGTGCTCAGGGTGCTGGGTGCTCAGTGCTCAGGGTGCTGGGTGCTCAGTGATCGGGGTGCTGGGTGCTCAGTACTCAGGGTGCTCAGTGCTCGGTTAGCTCGGTGCTCAGTACTCAGGGTGCTGGGTGCTCAGTACTCAGTGCTCGGGGTCCTGGGTGCTCCGTGCTCGGGGTGCTGGGTGCTCAGTGCTCTGGGTGCTGGGTGCTCAGTACTCAGGGTGCTAGGTGCTCAGTACTCAGGGTGCTGGGTGCTCAGTGCTCAGGGTGCTGTGTGCTCAGTACTCAGGGTGCTGGGTGCTCAGTACTCAGGGTGCTCGGTGCTCAGTACTCAGGGTGCTGGGTCCTCAGTGCTCAGGGTGCTGGGTACTCAGTACTCAGGGTGCTGGGTGCTCAGTACTCAGGGTGCTGGGTGCTCAGTGCTCAGGGTGCTGGGTGCTCAGTGCTCAGGGTGCTGGGTGCTCAGTACTCAGGGTGCTGGGTGCTCAGTGCTCAGGGTGATCGGTGCTCAGTACTCAGGGTGCTCAGTACTCAGGGTGCTGGGTGCTCAGTGCTCAGGGTGCTGGGTGCTCAGTACTCAGGGTGCTGGGTGCTCAGTGCTCGGGGTGTTGGGTGCTCAGTGCTCAGGGTGATCGGTGCTCAGTACTCAGGGTGCTGGGTGCTCAGTGCTCAGGGTGCTGGGTGCTCAGTCCTCAGGGTGCTCAGTGCTCAGGGTGCTGGGTGCTCAGTACTCATGGTGCTGGGTACTCAGTACTCAGGGGGCTGGGTGCTCAGTGCTCAGTGTGCTGGGTGCTCAGTGCTCAGGGCGCTGGGTGCTCAGTGCTCGGGGTGCTGGGTGCTCAGTGCTCGGGGTGCTGGGTGGTCAGTGCTCAGTGCTCAAGGTGCTGGGTGCTCAGTGCTCAGTGCTCAGGGTGCTGGGTGCTCAGTACTCAGGGTGCTGGGTGCTCAGTTCTCAGGGTGCTGGGTGATCAGTACTCTGGGTGTTGGGTGCTCAGTACTCAGGGTGCTCAGTGCTCAGTACTCGGGGTGCTGGGTGCTCAGTGCTCAGTGTGCTCAGTGCTCAGTGCTCAGGGTGCTGGGTGCTCAGTGCTCAGGGCGCTGGGTGCTCAGTGCTCGGGGTGCTGGGTGCTCAGTACTCAGGGTGCTGTGTGCTCAGTGCTCAGTACTCAGCGTGCTGGGTGCTCAGTGCTCAGAGTGTTGGGTGCTCAGTGCTCAGGGCGCTGGGTGCTCAGTGCTCGGGGTGCTGGGTGCTCAGTGCTCGGGGTGCTGGGTGCTCAGTGCTCGGGGTGCTGGGTGCTCAGTGCTCGGGGTGCTGGGTGGTCAGTGCTCAGTGCTCAAGGTGCTGGGTGCTCAGTGCTCAGTGCTCAGGGTGCTGGGTGCTCAGTACTCAGGGTGCTGGGTGCTCAGTACTCAGGGGGCTGGGTGCTCAGTGCTCAGTGTGCTGGGTGCTCAGTGCTCAGGGCGCTGGGTGCTCAGTGCTCGGGGTGCTGGGTGCTCAGTGCTCGGGGTGCTGGGTGGTCAGTGCTCAGTGCTCAAGGTGCTGGGTGCTCAGTGCTCAGTGCTCAGGGTGCTGGGTGCTCAGTACTCAGGGTGCTGGGTGCTCAGTACTCAGGGTGCTGGGTGCTCAGTTCTCAGGGTGCTGGGTGATCAGTACTCTGGGTGTTGGGTGCTCAGTACTCAGGGTGCTCAGTGCTCAGTACTCGGGGTGCTGGGTGCTCAGTGCTCAGTGTGCTCAGTGCTCAGTGCTCAGGGTGCTGGGTGCTCAGTGCTCAGGGCGCTGGGTGCTCAGTGCTCGGGGTGCTGGGTGCTCAGTACTCAGGGTGCTGTGTGCTCAGTGCTCAGTACTCAGCGTGCTGGGTGCTCAGTGCTCAGAGTGTTGGGTGCTCAGTACTCAGGGTGCTGGGTGCTCAGTGCTCAGGGTGCTCAGTGCTCAGGGTGCTCAGTGCTCAGGGTGCTGGGTGCTCAGGGTGCTGGGTGCTCAGTGCTCGGGGTGCTGGGTGCTCAGTGCTCAATGCTCAGGGTGCTGGGTGCTCAGTGCTCAGTGCTCAGGGTGCTGGGTGTTCAGTACTCAGGGTGCTCGGTGCTCAGTGCTCAGGGTGCTAGGTGCTCAGTTCTCAGGGTGCTGGGTGCTCTGTGCTCGGGGTGCTGGGTGCTCAGTGCTCAGGGTGATCAGTGCTCAGTACTCAGGGTGCTGGGTGCTCAGTACTCAGTGTGCTGGGTGCTCAGTGCTCAGGGTGCTGGGTGCTCAGTACTCAGGGTGCTCGGTGCTCAGTACTCAGGGTGCTCGGTGCTCAGTACTCAGCGTGCTGGGTGCTCAGTACTCAGGGTGCTGGGTGCTCAGTACTCAGGGTGCTGGGTGCTCAGTGCTCAGGGTGCTGGGTGCTCAGTGCTCGGGGTGCTGGGTGCTCAGTACTCGGGGTGCTCAGTACTCAGGGTACTGGGTGCTCAGTACTCACTGTGCTGGGTGCTCAGAGCTCGGGGTGCTCGGTGCTCAGTACTCGGGGTGCTGTGTGCTCAGTACTCGGGGTGCTGGGTGCTCAGTGCTCAGGGTGCTGGGTGCTCAGTGCTCGGGGTGCTGGGGGGTCAGTGCTGAGGGTGCTGGCTGCTCAGTGCTCAGGGTGCTGGGTGCTCAGTACTCAGGGTGCTAGGTGCTCAGTACTCAGGGTGCTCAGTGCTCAGTACTCAGCGTGCTGGGTGCTCAGTGCTCAGGGTCCTCGGTGCTCAGTACTCAGGGTCTTCAGTGCTCAGTACTCAGCGTGCTTTGTGCTCAGTGCTCAGGGTGCTGGGTGCTCAGTACTCAGGGTGCTGGGTGCTCAGTATTCAGGGTGCTGGGTGCTCAGTACTCAGGGTGCTGGGTACTCAGTGCTCGGGGTGCTCGGTGTTCAGTACTCAGGGTGCTGGGTGCTCAGTGCTCAGGGTGCTGAGTACTCAGTACTCAGGGTGCTGGGTGCTCAGTGCTCAGGGTGCTGGGTGCTCAGTGCTCAGGGTGCTGGGTGCTCAGTGCTCGGGGTGCTGGGTGCTCAGTGCTCGGGGTGCTGGGTGCTCAGTGCTCAGGGTGCTGGGTGCTCAGTACTCAGGGTGCTGGGAGCACATTACTCAGGGTGCTGGGTGCTCAGTGCTCAGGGTGATGTGTGCTCAGTCCTCAGGGTGCTGGGTGCTCAGTACTCAGGGTGTTCGGTGCTTAGTACTCAGGGTGCTCAGTGCTCAGTACTCAGGGTGCTGGTTGCTCAGTGCTCGGGGTGCTCGGTGCTCAGTACTCAGGGTGCTGGGTGCTCAGTACTCAGGGTGCTGGGTGCTCCGTACTCAGGGTGCTGGGTGCTCAGTACTCAGGGTGCTGGATGCTCAGTACTCAGGGTGCTGGGTGCTCAGTGCTCAGGGTGCTGGGTGCTCAGTACTCAGGGTGCTGGGTGCTCAGTACTCAGGGTGCTCGGTGCTCAGTACTCAGGGTGCTGGGTGCTCAGTGCTCAGGGTACTGGGTGCTCAGTGCTCAGGGTGCTGGATGCTCAGTGCTCGGGGTGCTGGGTGCTCAGTGCTCGGGGTGCTGGGTGCTCAGTGCTCGGGGTGCTGGGTGCTCAGTGCTCAGGGTGCTGGGTGCTCAGTACTCAGGGTGCTGGGTGCTCATTACTCAGGGTGCTGGGTGCTCAGTGCTCAGGGTGCTGGGTGCTCAGTACTCAGGGTGCTGGGTGCTCAGTACTCAGGGTGCTGGGTGCTCAGTGCTCAGGGTGCTGGGTGCTCAGTACTCAGGGTGCTGGGTGCTCAGTACTCAGGGTGCTGGGTGCTCTGTGCTCAGGGTGCTTTGTACTCAGTACTCAGGGTTCTGGGTGCTCATAACTCAGGGTGCTGGGTGCTCAGTGCTCAGGGTGCTGGGTGCTCAGTGCTCAGGGTGCTGGGTGCTCAGTACTCAGGGTGCTGGGAGCTCAGTGCTCAGGGTGATTGTTGCTCAGAACTCAGGGTGCTCAGTACTCAGGGTGCTGGGTGCTCAGTGCTCAGGGTGCTTGGTGCTCAGTACTCAGGGTGCTGGGTGCTCAGTGCTCGGGGTGCTGGGTGCTCAGTGCTCAGGGTGCTGGGTGCTCAGTACTCAGGGTGCTGGGTGCTCAGTACTCAGGGTGCTGGGTGCTCAGTGCTCAGGGTGCTTTGTACTCAGTACTCAGGGTTCTGGGTGCTCATAACTCAGGGTGCTGTGTGCTCAGTGCTCAGGGTGCTGGGTGCTCAGTGATCAGGGTGCTGGGTGCTCAGTACTCAGGGTGCTGGGTGCTCAGTGCTCAGGGTGATCGTTGCTCAGTACTCAGGGTACTCAGTACTCAGGGTGCTGGGTGCTCAGTGCTCAGGGTGCTGGGTTCTCACTACTCAGGGTGCTGGGTGCTCAGTGCTCGGGGTGCTGGGTGCTCAGTGCTCAGGGTGGTCGGTGCTCATTACTCAGGGTGCTGGGTGCTCAGTGCTCAGGGTGCTGGGTGCTCAGTCCTCAGGGTGCTCAGTGCTCAGGGTGCTGGGTGCTCAGTGCTCGGGGTGCTCGGTGCTCAGTACTCAGGGTGCTGAGTGCTCAGTACTCAGGGGGCTGGGTGCTCAGTGCTAAGGGTGCTGGGTGCTCAGTGCTCAGGGTGCTGGGTGCTCAGTGCTCGGGGTGCTGGGTGCTCAGTGCTCGGGGTGCTGGGTGGTCAGTGCTCAGTGCTCAAGGTGCTGGGTGCTCAGTGCTCAGTGCTCAGGGTGCTCGGTGCTCAGTACTCAGGGTGCTCGGTGCTCAGTACTCAGCGTGCTGGGTGCTCAGTACTCAGGGTGCTGGGTGCTCAGTACTCAGGGTGCTGGGTGCTCAGTGCTCAGGGTGCTGGGTGCTCAGTGCTCGGGGTGCTGGGTGCTCAGTACTCGGGGTGCTCAGTACTCAGGGTACTGGGTGCTCAGTACTCACTGTGCTGGGTGCTCAGAGCTCGGGGTGCTCGGTGCTCAGTACTCGGGGTGCTGTGTGCTCAGTACTCGGGGTGCTGGGTGCTCAGTGCTCAGGGTGCTGGGTGCTCAGTGCTCGGGGTGCTGGGTGCTCAGTGCTGAGGGTGCTGGCTGCTCAGTGCTCAGGGTGCTGGGTGCTCAGTACTCAGGGTGCTAGGTGCTCAGTACTCAGGGTGCTCAGTGCTCAGTACTCAGCGTGCTGGGTGCTCAGTGCTCAGGGTCCTCGGTGCTCAGTACTCAGGGTGTTCAATGCTCAGTACTCAGCGTGCTTTGTGCTCAGTGCTCAGGGTGCTGGGTGCTCAGTACTCAGGGTGCTGGGTGCTCAGTATTCAGGGTGCTGGGTGCTCAGTACTCAGGGTGCTGGGTGCTCAGTGCTCGGGGTGCTCGGTGATCAGTACTCAGGGTGCTGGGTGCTCAGTGCTCAGGGTGCTGAGTACTCAGTACTCAGGGTGCTGGGTGCTCAGTGCTCAGGGTGCTGGGTGCTCAGTGCTCAGGGTGCTGGGTGCTCAGTGCTCGGGGTGCTGTGTGCTCAGTGCTCGGGGTGCTGGGTGCTCAGTGCTCAGGGTGCTGGGTGCTCAGTACTCAGGGTGCTGGGTGCACATTACTCAGGGTGCTGGGTGCTCAGTGCTCAGGGTGATGGGTGCTCAGTCCTCAGGTTGCTGGGTGCTCAGTACTCAGGGTGTTCGGTGCTTAGTACTCAGGGTGCTCAGTGCTCAGTACTCAGGGTGCTGGTTGCTCAGTGCTCGGGGTGCTCGGTGCTCAGTACTCAGGGTGCTGGGTGCTCAGTACTCAGGGTGCTGGGTGCTCCGTACTCAGGGTGCTGGGTGCTCAGTACTCAGGGTGCTGGATGCTCAGTACTCAGGGTGCTGGGTGCTCAGTGCTCAGGGTGCTGGGTGCTCAGTACTCAGGGTGCTGGGTGCTCAGTACTCAGGGTGCTCGGTGCTCAGTACTCAGGGTGCTGGGTGCTCAGTGCTCAGGGTGCTTTGTACTCAGTACTCAGGGTTCTGGGTGCTCAGTACTCAGGGTGCTGGGTGCTCAGTGCTCAGGGTGCTGGGTGCTCAGTGCTCAGGGTGCTGTGTGCTCAGTACTCAGGGTGCTGGGTGCTCAGGGTGATCGGTGCTCAGTACTCAGGGTGCTCAGTACTCAGGGTGCTGGGTGCTCAGTGCTCAGGGTGCTGGGTGCTCAGTACTCAGGGTGCTCAGTGCTCAGGTTGCTGGGTGCTCAGGGTGCTGGGTGCTCAGTGCTCGGGGTGCTGGGTGCTCAGTGCTCAGTGCTCAGGGTGCTGGGTGCTCAGTGCTCAGGGTGCTGTGTGCTCAGTGCTCAGTACTCAGCGTGCTGGGTGCTCAGTGCTCAGAGTGTTGGGTGCTCAGTACTCAGGGTGCTGGGTGCTCAGTGCTCAGTGCTCAGGGTGCTCAGTGCTCAGGGTGCTCAGTGCTCAGGGTGCTGGGTGCTCAGGGTGCTGGGTGCTCAGTGCTCGGGGTGCTGGGTGCTCATTGCTCAGTGCTCAGGGTGCTGGGTGCTCAGTGCTCAGTGCTCAGGGTGCTGGGTGTTCAGTACTCAGGGTGCTCGGTGCTCAGTGCTCAGGGTGCTAGGTGCTCAGTACTCAGGGTGCTGGGTGCTCAGTGCTCGGGGTGCTGGGTGCTCAGTGCTCAGGGTAATCAGTGCTCAGTACTCAGGGTGCTGGGTACTCAGTACTCAGGGTGCTGGGTGCTCAGTGCTCAGGGTGCTGGGTGCTCAGTACTCAGGGTCCTGGGTGCTCAGTACTCAGGGTGCTGGGTGCTCAGTGCTCGGGGTGCTGGGTGCTCAGTGCTCAGGGTGCTGGGTGATCAGTGCTCAGGGTGCTGGGTGCTCAGTACTCAGGGTGCTGGGTGCTCAGTGCTCGGGGTGCTCGGTGCTCAGTACTCAAGGTGCTGGGTGCTCAGTTCTCAGGGTGCGGGGTGCTCAGTCCTCGGGGTGCCCCATGCTCAGTGCTCAGGGTGCGGGGTGCTCAGTCCTCGGGGTGCTCCATGCTCAGTGCTCGGGGTGCTGGGTGCTCAGTGCTCGGGGTGCTGGGTGCTCAGTGCTCAGTACTCAGGGTGCTGGGTGCTCAGTGCTCAGGGTGCTGAGTGCTCAGTACTCAGCATGCTGGGTGCTCAGTACTCAGGGTGCTGGGGGCTCAGTACTCAGGGTGCTGGGGGCTCAGTACTCAGGGTGCTGGGTGCTCAGTGCTCGGGGTGCTCGGTGATCAGTACTCAGGGTGCTGGGTGCTCAGTGCTCGGGGTGCTGGGTGCTCAGTGCTCAGGGTGCTGAGTACTCAGTACTCAGGGTGCTGGGTGCTCAGTGCTCAGGGTGCTGGGTGCTCAGTGCTCAGGGTGCTGGGTGCTCAGTGCTCGGGGTGCTGGGTGCTCAGTGCTCGGGGTGCTGGGTGCTCAGTGCTCGGGGTGCTGGGTGCTCAGTGCTCAGGGTGCTGGGTGCTCAGCACTCAGTGTGCTGGGTGCTCATTACTCAGGGTGCTGGGTGCTCAGTGCTCAGGGTGCTGGGTGCTCAGTCCTCAGGGTGCTGGGTGCTCAGTACTCAGGGTGTTCGGTGTTTAGTACTCAGGGTGCTCAGTGCTTAGTACTCAGGGTGCTGGTTGCTCAGTGCTCGGGGTGCTCGGTGCTCAGTACTCAGGGTGCTGGGTGCTCAGTGCTCAGGGTGCTGGGTGCTCAGTACTCAGGGTGCTGGGTGCTCAGTACTCAGGGTGCTGGGTGCTCAGTACTCAGGGTGCTGGGTGCTCAGTGCTCAGGGTGCTGGGTGCTCAGTACTCAGGGTGCTGGGTGCTCAGTGCTCAGTACTCAGCGTGCTGGGTGATCAGTGCTCAGAGTGTTGGGTGCTCAGTACTCAGGGTGCTGGGTGCTCAGTGCTCAGGGTGCTCAGTGCTCAGGGTGCTCAGTGCTCAGGGTGCTCAGTTCTCAGGGTGCTGGGTGCTCAGGGTGCTGGGTGCTCTGTGCTCGGGTTGCTGGGTGCTCATTGCTCAGTGCTCAGGGTGCTGGGTGCTCAGTGCTGAGTGCTCAGGGTGCTGGGTGTTCAGTACTCAGGGTGCTCGGTGCTCAGTGCTCAGGGTGCTGGGTGCTCAGTACTCAGGGTGCTGGGTGCTCAGTGCTCGGGGTGCTGGGTGCTCGTGCTCAGGGTGATCAGTGCTCAGTACTCAGTGTGCTGGGTGCTCAGTGCTCTGGGTGCTGGGTGCTCAGTCCTCAGGGTGCTCAGTACTCAGGATGCTCGGTGCTCAGTTCTCAGCACTCAGGGTGCTCAGTACTCAGGTTGCTGGGTGCTCAGTGCTCAGGGTGCTGGGTGCTCAGTACTCAGGGTGCTGTGTGCTCAGTATTCATGGTGCTGGGTACTCAGTGCTCAGGGTGCTCATTCTCGGGGTGCTGGGTGCTCAGTACTCAGGGTGCTGGGTGCTCAGTACTCAGTGTGCTAAGAGCTCAGGGTGCTCAGTGCTCGGGGTGCTGGATGCTCAGTGCACAGGGTGCTGGGTGCTCAGTCCTCGGGGTGCTGGGTGCTCAGTACTCAGGGTGCTGGGTGCTCAGTACTCAGGGTGCTGGGTGCTCAGTGCTCAGGGTGCTGGGTGCTCAGTGCTCTGGGTGCTGGGTGCTCAGTGCTCAGGGTGCTGGGTGCTCAGTGCCTAGGGTGCTGGGTGCTCAGTGCTAGGGGTGCTGGGTGCTGAGTGCTCGGGGTGCTGGGTGCTCAGTGCTCGGGGTGCTCGGTGCTCAGTACACAGGGTGCTGGGTGCTCAGTGCTCGGGGTGCTGGGTGCTCAGTGCTCAGTACTCAGGGTGCTGGGTGCTCAGTGCTCGGGGTGCTGGGTGCTCAGTACTCAGCGTGCTGGGTGCTCAGTACTCAGGGTGCTGGGTGCTCAGTGCTCAGGGTGCTGGGTGCTCAGTGCTCAGGGTGCTGGGTGCTCAGTGATTGGGTTTCTGGGTGCTCAGTACTCAGGGTGCTCAGTGCTCGGGGAGCTCGGTGCTCAGTACTCAGGGTGCTGGGTGCTCAGTACTCAGTGCTCGGGGTCCTGGATGCTCCGTGCTCGGGGTGCTGGGTGCTCAGTGCTCTGGGTGCTTAGTGCTCAGTACTCAGGGTGCTGGGTGCTCAGTACTCAGGGTGCTCAGTGCTCGCGGTGCTGGGTGCTCAGTGCTCAGGGTGATCGGTGCTCAGTACTCAGGATGCTGGGTGCTCAGTACTCAGGGTGCTGAGTGCTCAGTACTCAGGGTGCTGGTTGCTCAGTCCTCAGGGTGCTCAGTGCTCAGGGTGCTGGGTGCTCAGTCCTCAGGGTGCTCAGTGCTCGGGGTGCTGGGTGCTCAGTGCTCGGGGTGCTGGGTGCTCAGTGCTCAGAGTGCTGGGTGCTCAGTACTCAGGTTGCTGGGTGCTCAGTGCTCAGGGTGCTGGGTGCTCAGTACTCAGGGTGCTGGGTGCTCAGAACTCATGGTGCTGGGTGCTCAGTGCTCAGGGTGCTGGGTGCTCAGTGCTCGGGGTGCTCGGTGCTCAGTACTCAGGATGCTGAGTGCTCAGTACCCAGGGTGCTGGGTGCTCAGTACTCAGGGTGCTGGGTGCTCAGTGCTCAGGGTGCTCAGCTCTCAGTACTCAGGGTGCTCAGTGCTCAGTACTCAGGGTGCTGGGTGCTCAGTGCTCAGGGTGCTGGGTGCTCAGTGCTCGGGGGTACTGGGTACTCAGTGCTCAGTACACAGGGTGCTGAGTGCTCAGTGCTCGGGGTGCTGGGTGCTCAGTGCTCAGTACTCAGGGTGCTGGGTGCTCAGTGCTCGGGGTGCTGGGTGCTCAGTGCTCGGGGTGCTCAGTGCTCAGTACTCAGGGTTCTCAGTGCTCAGTGCTCAGGGTGCTGGGTGCTCAGTACTCAGGGTGCTCAGTGCTCAGTACTCGGGGTGCTGTGTGCTCAGTGCTCAGGGTGCTCAGTGCTCAGTGCTCGGGGTGCTGGGTGCTCAGTGCTCAGGGTGCTGGGTGCTCAGTGCTCAGAGTGCTGGGTGCTCAGTACTCACGTTGCTGGGTGCTCAGTGCTCAGGGTGCTGGGTGCTCAGTTCTCAGGGTGCTGGGTGCTCAGTACTCATGGTGCTGGGTACTCAGTGCTCAGGGTGCTCATTCTCGGGGTGCTGGGTGCTCAGTACTCAGGGTGCTGGGTGCTCAGTGCTCGGGGTGCTGGGTGCTCAGTGCTCGGGGTGCTCGGTGCTCAGTACTCAGGGTGCTGGGTGCTCAGTACTCAGGGTGCTCAGTGTTCGGGGAGCTCGGTGCTCAGTACTCAGGGTCCTGGGTGTTCAGTGCTCGGGGTGCTCGGTGCTCAGTACTCAGGGTTCTCAGTGCTCAGTGCTCAGGGTGCTGGGTGCTCAGTACTCAGGGTGCTCAGTGCTCAGTACTCGGGGTGCTGGGTGCTCAGTGCTCAGGGTGCTCAGTGCTCAGTGCTCGGGGTGCTGGGTGCTCAGTTCTCAGGGTGCTCGGTGCTCAGTACTCGGGGTGCTGGGTGCTCAGTGCTCAGGGTGCTGGGTGCTCAGTGCTCGGGGTGCTGGGTGCTCAGTGCTCAGGGTGCTGGGTGCTCAGTGCCCGGGTGCTCAGTGCTCAGTACTCAGACTGCTGGGTGCTCAGTACTCAGGGTGCTGGGTGCTCAGTGCTCAGGGTGCTGGGTGCTCAGTACTCAGGGTGCTGGGTGCTCAGTACTCAGGGTGCTAAGAGCTCAGGGTGCTCAGTGCTCGGGGTGCTGGATGCTCAGTGCTCAGTGCACAGGGTGCTGGGTGCTCAGTCCTCGGGGTGCTGGGTGCTCAGTACTCAGGGTGCTGGGTGCTCAGTACTCAGGGTGCTGGGTGCTCAGTGCTCAGGGTGCTGGGTGCTCAGTGCTCTGGGTGCTGGGTGCTCAGTGCTCAGGGTGCTGGGTGCTCAGTGCTCACGGTGCTGGGTACTCAGTGCTCGGGGTGCTGGGTGCTGAGTGCTCAGGGTGCTGGGTGCTCAGTGCTCGGGGTGCTCGGTGCTCAGTACACAGGGTGCTGGGTGCTCAGTGCTCGGGGTGCTGGGTGCTCAGTGCTCAGTACTCAGGGTGCTGGGTGCTCAGTGCTCGGGGTGCTGGGTGCTCAGTACTCAGCGTGCTGGGTGCTCAGTACTCAGGGTGCTGGGTGCTCAGTGCTCAGGGTGCTGGGTGCTCAGTACTCAGGGTGCTCAGTGCTCTGGGTGCTTAGTGCTCAGTACTCATGGTGCTGGGTGCTCAGTACTCAGGGTGCTCAGTGCTCGGGGTGCTGGGTGCTCAGTGCTCAGGGTGATCGGTGCTCAGTACTCAGGATGCTGGGTGCTCAGTACTCAGGGTGCTGGGTGCTGAGTCCTCAGGGTGCTCAGTGGTCAGGGTGCTGGGTGCTCAGTGCTCGGGGTGCTCAGTGCTCAGGACTCAGGGTGCTGAGTGATCAGTACTCAGGGTGCTGGCTGCTCAGTACTCAGGGTGCTGGGTGCTCAGTGCTCGGGGTGCTGGGTGCTCAGTGCTCAGGGTGCTCAGTGCTCAGTACTCAGGGTGCTCAGTGCTCAGTACTCAGGGTGCTGGGTGCTCAGTGCTCAGGGTGCTGGGTGCTCAGTGCTCGGGGGTACTGGGTACTCAGTGCTCAGTACACAGGGTGCTGAGTGCTCAGTGCTCGGGGTGCTGGGTGCTCAGTGCTCAGTACTCAGGGTGCTGGGTGCTCAGTGCTCGGGGTGCTGGGTGCTCAGTGCTCGGGGTGCTCGGTGCTCAGTACTCAGGGTTCTCAGTGCTCAGTGCTCAGGGTGCTGGGTGCTCAGTACTCAGGGTGCTCAGTGCTCCGTACTCGGGGTGCTGGGTGCTCAGTACTCAGGGTGCTCAGTGCTCAGTACTCGGGGTGCTGGGTGCTCAGTGCTCAGGGTGCTCAGTGCTCAGTGCTCGGGGTGCTGGGTGCTCAGTGCTCGGGGTGCTGGGTGCTCAGTGCTCAGAGTGCTGGGTGCTCAGTACTCAGGTTGCTGGGTGCTCAGTGCTCAGTGTGCTGGGTGCTCAGTACTCAGGGTGCTGGGTGCTCAGAACTCATGGTGCTGGGTGCTCAGTGCTCAGGGTGCTGGGTGCTCAGTGCTCGGGGTGCTGGGTGCTCAGTGCTCAGGGTGCTCAGCGCTCAGTACTCAGGGTGCTCAGTGCTCAGTACTCAGGGTGCTGGGTGCTCAGTGCTCAGGGCGCTGGGTGCTCAGTGCTCGGGGTGCTGGGTGCTCAGTGCTCGGGGTGCTGGGTGCTCAGTGCTCAGGGTGCTGGGTGCTCAGTACTCAGGGTGCTGGGAGCACATTACTCAGGGTGCTGGGTGCTCAGTGCTCAGGGTGATGTGTGCTCAGTCCTCAGGGTGCTGGGTGCTCAGTACTCAGGGTGTTCGGTGCTTAGTACTCAGGGTGCTCAGTGCTCAGTACTCAGGGTGCTGGTTGCTCAGTGCTCGGGGTGCTCGGTGCTCAGTACTCAGGGTGCTGGGTGCTCAGTACTCAGGGTGCTGGGTGCTCCGTACTCAGGGTGCTGGGTGCTCAGTACTCAGGGTGCTGGATGCTCAGTACTCAGGGTGCTGGGTGCTCAGTGCTCAGGGTGCTGGGTGCTCAGTACTCAGGGTGCTGGGTGCTCAGTACTCAGGGTGCTCGGTGCTCAGTACTCAGGGTGCTGGGTGCTCAGTGCTCAGGGTGCTGGGTGCTCAGTGCTCAGGGTGCTGGATGCTCAGTGCTCGGGGTGCTGGGTGCTCAGTGCTCGGGGTGCTGGGTGCTCAGTGCTCGGGGTGCTGGGTGCTCAGTGCTCAGGGTGCTGGGTGCTCAGTACTCAGGGTGCTGGGTGCTCATTACTCAGGGTGCTGGGTGCTCAGTGCTCAGGGTGCTGGGTGCTCAGTACTCAGGGTGCTGGGTGCTCAGTACTCAGGGTGCTGGGTGCTCAGTGCTCAGGGTGCTGGGTGCTCAGTACTCAGGGTGCTGGGTGCTCAGTACTCAGGGTGCTGGGTGCTCTGTGCTCAGGGTGCTTTGTACTCAGTACTCAGGGTTCTGGGTGCTCATAACTCAGGGTGCTGGGTGCTCAGTGCTCAGGGTGCTGGGTGCTCAGTGCTCAGGGTGCTGGGTGCTCAGTACTCAGGGTGCTGGGAGCTCAGTGCTCAGGGTGATTGTTGCTCAGTACTCAGGGTGCTCAGTACTCAGGGTGCTGGGTGCTCAGTGCTCAGGGTGCTGGGTGCTCAGTACTCAGGGTGCTGGGTGCTCAGTGCTCGGGGTGCTGGGTGCTCAGTGCTCAGGGTGCTGGGTGCTCAGTACTCAGGGTGCTGGGTGCTCAGTACTCAGGGTGCTGGGTGCTCAGTGCTCAGGGTGCTTTGTACTCAGTACTCAGGGTTCTATGTGCTCATAACTCAGGGTGCTGTGTGCTCAGTGCTCAGGGTGCTGGGTGCTCAGTGATCAGGGTGCTGGGTGCTCAGTACTCAGGGTGCTGGGTGCTCAGTGCTCAGGGTGATCGTTGCTCAGTACTCAGGGTACTCAGTACTCAGGGTGCTGGGTGCTCAGTGCTCAGGGTGCTGGGTTCTCACTACTCAGGGTGCTGGGTGCTCAGTGCTCGGGGTGCTGGGTGCTCAGTGCTCAGGGTGGTCGGTGCTCAGTACTCAGGGTGCTGGGTGCTCAGTGCTCAGGGTGCTGGGTGCTCAGTCCTCAGGGTGCTCAGTGCTCAGGGTGCTGGGTGCTCAGTGCTCGGGGTGCTCGGTGCTCAGTACTCAGGGTGCTGAGTGCTCAGTACTCAGGGGGCTGGGTGCTCAGTGCTAAGGGTGCTGGGTGCTCAGTGCTCAGGGTGCTGGGTGCTCAGTGCTCGGGGTGCTGGGTGCTCAGTGCTCGGGGTGCTGGGTGGTCAGTGCTCAGTGCTCAAGGTGCTGGGTGCTCAGTGCTCAGTGCTCAGGGTGCTCGGTGCTCAGTACTCAGGGTGCTCGGTGCTCAGTACTCAGCGTGCTGGGTGCTCAGTACTCAGGGTGCTGGGTGCTCAGTACTCAGGGTGCTGGGTGCTCAGTGCTCAGGGTGCTGGGTGCTCAGTGCTCGGGGTGCTGGGTGCTCAGTACTCGGGGTGCTCAGTACTCAGGGTACTGGGTGCTCAGTACTCACTGTGCTGGGTGCTCAGAGCTCGGGGTGCTCGGTGCTCAGTACTCGGGGTGCTGTGTGCTCAGTACTCGGGGTGCTGGGTGCTCAGTGCTCAGGGTGCTGGGTGCTCAGTGCTCGGGGTGCTGGGTGCTCAGTGCTGAGGGTGCTGGCTGCTCAGTGCTCAGGGTGCTGGGTGCTCAGTACTCAGGGTGCTAGGTGCTCAGTACTCAGGGTGCTCAGTGCTCAGTACTCAGCGTGCTGGGTGCTCAGTGCTCAGGGTCCTCGGTGCTCAGTACTCAGGGTGTTCAATGCTCAGTACTCAGCGTGCTTTGTGCTCAGTGCTCAGGGTGCTGGGTGCTCAGTACTCAGGGTGCTGGGTGCTCAGTATTCAGGGTGCTGGGTGCTCAGTACTCAGGGTGCTGGGTGCTCAGTGCTCGGGGTGCTCGGTGATCAGTACTCAGGGTGCTGGGTGCTCAGTGCTCAGGGTGCTGAGTACTCAGTACTCAGGGTGCTGGGTGCTCAGTGCTCAGGGTGCTGGGTGCTCAGTGCTCAGGGTGCTGGGTGCTCAGTGCTCGGGGTGCTGGGTGCTCAGTGCTCGGGGTGCTGGGTGCTCAGTGCTCAGGGTGCTGGGTGCTCAGTACTCAGGGTGCTGGGTGCACATTACTCAGGGTGCTGGGTGCTCAGTGCTCAGGGTGATGGGTGCTCAGTCCTCAGGGTGCTGGGTGCTCAGTACTCAGGGTGTTCGGTGCTTAGTACTCAGGGTGCTCAGTGCTCAGTACTCAGGGTGCTGGTTGCTCAGTGCTCGGGGTGCTCGGTGCTCAGTACTCAGGGTGCTGGGTGCTCAGTACTCAGGGTGCTGGGTGCTCCGTACTCAGGGTGCTGGGTGCTCAGTACTCAGGGTGCTCGGTGCTCAGTACTCAGGGTGCTGGGTGCTCAGTGCTCAGGGTGCTTTGTACTCAGTACTCAGGGTTCTGGGTGCTCAGTACTCAGGGTGCTGGGTGCTCAGTGCTCAGGGTGCTTTGTACTCAGTACTCAGGGTTCTGGGTGCTCAGTACTCAGGGTGCTGGGTGCTCAGTGCTCAGGGTGCTGGGTGCTCAGTGCTCAGGGTGCTGTGTGCTCAGTACTCAGGGTGCTGGGTGCTCAGGGTGATCGGTGCTCAGTACTCAGGGTGCTCAGTACTCAGGGTGCTGGGTGCTCAGTGCTCAGGGTGCTGGGTGCTCAGTACTCAGGGTGCTCAGTGCTCAGGGTGCTGGGTGCTCAGGGTGCTGGGTGCTCAGTGCTCGGGGTGCTGGGTGCTCAGTGCTCAGTGCTCAGGGTGCTGGGTGCTCAGTGCTCAGGGTGCTGTGTGCTCAGTGCTCAGTACTCAGCGTGCTGGGTGCTCAGTGCTCAGAGTGTTGGGTGCTCAGTACTCAGGGTGCTGGGTGCTCAGTGCTCAGTGCTCAGGGTGCTCAGTGCTCAGGGTGCTCAGTGCTCAGGGTGCTGGGTGCTCAGGGTGCTGGGTGCTCAGTGCTCGGGGTGCTGGGTGCTCATTGCTCAGTGCTCAGGGTGCTGGGTGCTCAGTGCTCAGTGCTCAGGGTGCTGGGTGTTCAGTACTCAGGGTGCTCGGTGCTCAGTGCTCAGGGTGCTAGGTGCTCAGTACTCAGGGTGCTGGGTGCTCAGTGCTCGGGGTGCTGGGTGCTCAGTGCTCAGGGTGATCAGTGCTCAGTACTCAGGGTGCTGGGTACTCAGTACTCAGGGTGCTGGGTGCTCAGTGCTCAGGGTGCTGGGTGCTCAGTACTCAGGGTCCTGGGTGCTCAGTACTCAGGGTGCTGGGTGCTCAGTGCTCGGGGTGCTGGGTGCTCAGTGCTCAGGGTGCTGGGTGATCAGTGCTCAGGGTGCTGGGTGCTCAGTACTCAGGGTGCTGGGTGCTCAGTGCTCGGGGTGCTCGGTGCTCAGTACTCAAGGTGCTGGGTGCTCAGTGCTCAGGGTGCGGGGTGCTCAGTCCTCGGGGTGCCCCATGCTCAGTGCTCAGGGTGCGGGGTGCTCAGTCCTCGGGGTGCTCCATGCTCAGTGCTCGGGGTGCTGGGTGCTCAGTGCTCGGGGTGCTGGGTGCTCAGTGCTCAGTACTCAGGGTGCTGGGTGCTCAGTGCTCAGGGTGCTGAGTGCTCAGTACTCAGCATGCTGGGTGCTCAGTACTCAGGGTGCTGGGGGCTCAGTACTCAGGGTGCTGGGGGCTCAGTACTCAGGGTGCTGGGTGCTCAGTGCTCGGGGTGCTCGGTGATCAGTACTCAGGGTGCTGGGTGCTCAGTGCTCGGGGTGCTGGGTGCTCAGTGCTCAGGGTGCTGAGTACTCAGTACTCAGGGTACTGGGTGCTCAGTGCTCAGGGTGCTGGGTGCTCAGTGCTCAGGGTGCTGGGTGCTCAGTGCTCGGGGTGCTGGGTGCTCAGTGCTCGGGGTGCTGGGTGCTCAGTGCTCGGGGTGCTGGGTGCTCAGTGCTCAGGGTGCTGGGTGCTCAGCACTCAGTGTGCTGGGTGCTCATTACTCAGGGTGCTGGGTGCTCAGTGCTCAGGGTGCTGGGTGCTCAGTCCTCAGGGTGCTGGGTGCTCAGTACTCAGGGTGTTCGGTGTTTAGTACTCAGGGTGCTCAGTGCTCAGTACTCAGGGTGCTGGTTGCTCAGTGCTCGGGGTGCTCGGTGCTCAGTACTCAGGGTGCTGGGTGCTCAGTGCTCAGGGTGCTGGGTGCTCAGTACTCAGGGTGCTGGGTGCTCAGTACTCAGGGTGCTGGGTGCTCAGTACTCAGGGTGCTGGGTGCTCAGTGCTCAGGGTGCTGGGTGCTCAGTACTCTGGGTGCTGGGTGCTCAGTGCTCAGTACTCAGCGTGCTGGGTGATCAGTGCTCAGAGTGTTGGGTGCTCAGTACTCAGGGTGCTGGGTGCTCAGTGCTCAGGGTGCTCAGTGCTCAGGGTGCTCAGTGCTCAGGGTGCTCAGTTCTCAGGGTGCTGGGTGCTCAGGGTGCTGGGTGCTCTGTGCTCGGGTTGCTGGGTGCTCAGTGCTCAGTGCTCAGGGTGCTGGGTGCTCAGTGCTGAGTGCTCAGGGTGCTGGGTGTTCAGTACTCAGGGTGCTCGGTGCTCAGTGCTCAGGGTGCTGGGTGCTCAGTACTCAGGGTGCTGGGTGCTCAGTGCTCGGGGTGCTGGGTGCTCGTGCTCAGGGTGATCAGTGCTCAGTACTCAGTGTGCTGGGTGCTCAGTGCTCTGGGTGCTGGGTGCTCAGTCCTCAGGGTGCTCAGTACTCAGGATGCTCGGTGCTCAGTGCTCAGTACTCAGGGTGCTCAGTACTCAGGGTGCTGGGTGCTCAGTGCTCGGGGTGCTGGGTGCTCAGTACTCAGGGTGCTGGGTGCTCAGTACTCGGGGTGCTGGGTGCTCAGTACTCAGGGTGCTGGGTGCTCAGTGCTCGGGGTGCTGGGTGCTCACTGCTCAGAGTGATTGGTGCTCAGTGCTCAGGGTGCTGGGTGCTCAGTCCTCCGGGTGCCCAGTGCTCAGGGTGCTGGGTGCTCATTGCTCGGTGTGCTCGGTGCTCAGTACTCAGGGTGCTGAGTGCTCAGTACTCAGGGTGCTGGGTGCTCAGTACTCAGGTTGCTGGTTGCTCAGTACTCAGGGTGCTGGGTGCTCAGTGCTCAGGGTGCTGGGTGCTCAGTGCTCGGGGTGCTGGGTGCTCAGGGCTGTGGTGCTGGGTGCTCAGTGCTCAGTGCTCAGGGTGCTGGGTGCTCAGTGCTCAGTGCTCAGGGTGCTGGGTGCTCAGTACTCAGGGTGCTGGGTGCTCAGTACTCAGGGTGCTGGGTGCTCAGTTCTCAGGCTGCTGGGTGCTCAGTACTCTGGGTGTTGGGTGCTCAGTACTCAGGGTGCTGGGTGCTCAGTGCTCGGGGTGCTGGGTGCTCAGTGCTCAGGGTGCTGGGTGCTCTGTGCTCAGGGTGCTGTGTGCTCAGTACTCAGGGTGCTGGGTGCTCAGGGTGATCGGTGCTCAGTACTCAGGGTGCTCAGTACTCAGGGTGCTGGGTGCTCAGTGCTCAGGGTGCTGGGTGCTCAGTACTCAGGGTGCTCAGTGCTCAGGGTGCTGGGTGCTCAGGGTGCTGGGTGCTCAGTGCTCGGGGTGCTGGGTGCTCAGTGCTCAGTGCTCAGGGTGCTGGGTGCTCAGTGCTCAGGGTGCTGTGTGCTCAGTGCTCAGTACTCAGCGTGCTGGGTGCTCAGTGCTCAGAGTGTTGGGTGCTCAGTACTCAGGGTGCTGGGTGCTCAGTGCTCAGTGCTCAGGGTGCTCAGTGCTCAGGGTGCTCAGTGCTCAGGGTGCTGGGTGCTCAGGGTGCTGGGTGCTCAGTGCTCGGGGTGCTGGGTGCTCATTGCTCAGTGCTCAGGGTGCTGGGTGCTCAGTGCTCAGTGCTCAGGGTGCTGGGTGTTCAGTACTCAGGGTGCACGGTGCTCAGTGCTCAGGGTGCTAGGTGCTCAGTACTCAGGGTGCTGGGTGCTCAGTGCTCGGGGTGCTGGGTGCTCAGTGCTCAGGGTGATCAGTGCTCAGTACTCAGGGTGCTGGGTACTCAGTACTCAGGGTGCTGGGTGCTCAGTGCTCAGGGTGCTGGGTGCTCAGTACTCAGGGTCCTGGGTGCTCAGTACTCAGGGTGCTGGGTGCTCAGTGCTCGGGGTGCTGGGTGCTCAGTGCTCAGGGTGCTGGGTGATCAGTGCTCAGGGTGCTGGGTGCTCAGTACTCAGGGTGCTGGGTGCTCAGTGCTCGGGGTGCTCGGTGCTCAGTACTCAAGGTGCTGGGTGCTCAGTTCTCAGGGTGCGGGGTGCTCAGTCCTCGGGGTGCCCCATGCTCAGTGCTCAGGGTGCGGGGTGCTCAGTCCTCGTTGTGCTCCATGCTCAGTGCTCGGGGTGCTGGGTGCTCAGTGCTCGGGGTGCTGGGTGCTCAGTGCTCAGTACTCAGGGTGCTGGGTGCTCAGTGCTCAGGGTGCTGAGTGCTCAGTACTCAGCATGCTGGGTGCTCAGTACTCAGGGTGCTGGGGGCTCAGTACTCAGGGTGCTGTGGGCTCAGTACTCAGGGTGCTGGGTGCTCAGTGCTCGGGGTGCTCGGTGATCAGTACTCAGGGTGCTGGGTGCTCAGTGCTCGGGGTGCTGGGTGCTCAGTGCTCAGGGTGCTGAGTACTCAGTACTCAGGGTGCTGGGTGCTCAGTGCTCAGGGTGCTGGGTGCTCAGTGCTCAGGGTGCTGGGTGCTCAGTGCTCGGGGTCCTGGGTGCTCAGTGCTCGGGGTGCTGGGTGCTCAGTGCTCGGGGTGCTGGGTGCTCAGTGCTCAGGGTGCTGGGTGCTCAGCACTCAGTGTGCTGGGTGCTCATTACTCAGGGTGCTGGGTGCTCAGTGCTCAGGGTGCTGGGTGCTCAGTCCTCAGGGTGCTGGGTGCTCAGTACTCAGGGTGTTCGGTGTTTAGTACTCAGGGTGCTCAGTGCTCAGTACTCAGGGTGCTGGTTGCTCAGTGCTCGGGGTGCTCGGTGCTCAGTACTCAGGGTGCTGGGTGCTCAGTGCTCAGGGTGCTGGGTGCTCAGTACTCAGGGTGCTGGGTGCTCAGTACTCAGGGTGCTGGGTGCTCAGTACTCAGGGTGCTGGGTGCTCAGTGCTCAGGGTGCTGGGTGCTCAGTACTCAGGGTGCTGGGTGCTCAGTGCTCAGTACTCAGCGTGCTGGGTGATTAGTGCTCAGAGTGTTGGGTGCTCAGTACTCAGGGTGCTGGGTGCTCAGTGCTCAGGGTGCTCAGTGCTCAGGGTGCTCAGTGCTCAGGGTGCTCAGTTCTCAGGGTGCTGGGTGCTCAGGGTGCTGGGTGCTCTGTGCTCGGGTTGCTGGGTGCTCAGTGCTCAGTGCTCAGGGTGCTGGGTGCTCAGTGCTGAGTGCTCAGGGTGCTGGGTGTTCAGTACTCAGGGTGCTCGGTGCTCAGTGCTCAGGGTGCTGGTTGCTCAGTACTCAGGGTGCTGGGTGCTCAGTGCTCGGGGTGCTGGGTGCTCGTGCTCAGGGTGATCAGTGCTCAGTACTCAGTGTGCTGGGTGCTCAGTGCTCTGGGTGCTGGGTGCTCAGTCCTCAGGGTGCTCAGTACTCAGGATGCTCGGTGCTCAGTGCTCAGTACTCAGGGTGCTCAGTACTCAGGGTGCTGGGTGCTCAGTGCTCGGGGTGCTGGGTGCTCAGTACTCAGGGTGCTGGGTGCTCAGTACTCGGGGTGCTGGGTGCTCAGTACTCAGGGTGCTGGGTGCTCAGTGCTCGGGGTGCTGGGTGCTCACTGCTCAGAGTGATTGGTGCTCAGTGCTCAGTGTGCTGGGTGCTCAGTCCTCCGGGTGCCCAGTGCTCAGGGTGCTGGGTGCTCATTGCTCGGTGTGCTCGGTGCTCAGTACTCAGGGTGCTGAGTGCTCAGTACTCAGGGTGCTGGGTGCTCAGTACTCAGGTTGCTGGTTGCTCAGTACTCAGGGTGCTGGGTGCTCAGTGCTCAGGGTGCTGGGTGCTCAGTGCTCGGGGTGCTGGGTGCTCAGGGCTGTGGTGCTGGGTGCTCAGTGCTCAGTGCTCAGGGTGCTGGGTGCTCAGTGCTCAGTGCTCAGGGTGCTGGGTGCTCAGTACTCAGGGTTCTGGGTGCTCAGTACTCAGGGTGCTGGGTGCTCAGTTCTCAGGCTGCTGGGTGCTCAGTACTCTGGGTGTTGGGTGCTCAGTACTCAGGGTGCTGGGTGCTCAGTGCTCGGGGTGCTGGGTGCTCAGTGCTCAGGGTGCTGGGTGCTCTGTGCTCAGGGTGCTGGGTGCTCAGTACTCAGGGTGCTGGGTGCTCAGTGCTCAGGGTGCTCGGTGCTCAGTACTCAAGGTGCTGGGTGCTCAGTACTCAGGGTGCTGGATGCTCAGTACTCAGGGTGCTCAGTACTCAGGGTGCTGGGTGCTCAGTGCTCAGGGTGCTGGGTGCTCAGTACTCAGGGTTCTCGGTGCTCAGTACTCAGGGTGCTGGGTGCTCAGTGCTCGGGGTGCTGGGTGCTCAGTACTCAGGGTGCTGGGTGCTCAGTGCTCGGGGTGCTCGGTGCTCAGTACGCTGGGTGCTCAGTACTCAGGGTGCTGGGTGCTCAGTACTCAGGGTGCTGGGTGCTTAGTACTCAGGGTCCTGGGTGCTCAGTACTCAGGGTGCTGGGTGAACAGTGCTCGGGGTGCCCGGTGCTCAGTGCTCGGGGTGCTTGGTGCTCAGTACTCAGGGTGCTGGGTGCTCAGTGCTCTTGGTGCTCGGTGCTCAGTACTCAGGGTGCTGGGTTCTCAGTGCTCGGTGCTCAGTACTCAGGGTGCTGGGTGCTCAGTGCTCAGGGTGCTGGGTGCTCAGTGCTTGGGGTGCTCGGTGCTCAGTACTCATGGTGCTGGGTGCTCAGTACTCAGGGTGCTGGGTGCTCAGTACTCGGGGTGCTGGGTGCTCAGTGCTCAGCGTGCTGGGTGCTCAGTACTCACGGTGCTCGGTGCTCAGTGCTTGGGGTGCTGGGTGCTCAGTACTCAGGGTGCTGTGTGCTCAGTGCTCAGGGTGCTGGGTGCTCAGTGCTCAGGGTGCTGGGTGCTCAGTACTCAGTGCTCAAGATGCTGGGTGCTCAGTGCTCGGGGTGCTGGGTGCTGAGTGCTCAGGGTGCTGGGTGCTCAGTGCTCGGGGTGCTCAGTGCTCAGTGCTCAGGGTCCTGGGTGCTCAGTACTCAGGGTGATGGGTGCTTAGTACTCAGGGTGCTCAGTGCTCAGTACACAGGGGGGTGGATGCTCAGTGCTCGGGGTGCTGGGTGCTCAGTGCTCAGTACTCAGGGTGCTGGGTGCTCAGTGCTCGGGGTGCTGGGTGCTCAGTGCTCAGGGTGCTGGGTGCAAAGTGATCGGGGTCCTGGGTGCTCAGTACTCAGGGTGCTCAGTGCTCGGGGAGCTCGGTGCTCAGTACTCAGGGTGCTAGGTGCTCAGTACTCAGTGCTCGGGGTCCTGGGTGCTCCGTGCTCGGGGTGCTGGGTGCTCAATGCTCTGGGTGCTTAGTGCTCAGTACTCAGGGTGCTGGGTGCTCAGTACTCAGGGTGCTCAGTGCTCGGGATGCTGGGTGCTCAGTACTCAGGGTGCTGGGTGCTCATTCTCGGGGTGCTGGGTGCTCAGTGCTCGGGGTGCTGGGTGCTCAGTACTCAGGGTGCTGGGGCTCAGTACTCAGGGTGCTGGGTGCTCAGTACTCAGGGTGCTCAGTACTCGGGTGCTGGGTGCTCAGTGCTCGGGGTGCTGGGTGCTCAGTACTCAGGGTGCTCAGTACTCAGGGTGCTGGATGCTCAGTACTCAGGGTGCTCAGTACTCAGGGTGCTGGGTGCTCAGTGCTCGGGGTGCTGGGTGCTCAGTACTCAGGGTGCTCAGTACTCAGGGTGCTGGGTGCTCAGTGCTCAGGGTGCTGGGAGCTCAGTGCTCAGGGTGATCGGTGCTCAGTACTCAGGATGCTGGGTGCTCAGTACTCAGGGTGCTGGTTCCACAGTACTCAGGGTGCTGGGTGCTCAGTCCTCAGGGTGCTCAGTGCTCAGGGTGCTGGGTGCTCAGGGCTCGGGGTGCTCGGTGCTCAGTACTCAGGGTGCTGAGTGCTCAGTACTCAGGGTGCTTGGTGCTCAGTACTCAGCGTGCTGGGTGCTCAGTGCTCGGGGTGCTGGGTGCTCAGTGCTCAGGGTGCTGGGTGCTCAGTGCTCGGGGTGCTGGGTGCTCAGAACTCAGGGTGCTGGGTGCTCAGTACTCAGTGTGCTGGGTGCTCAGTGCTCGGGGTGCTGGGTGCTCAGTGCTCAGGGTGCTGGGTGCTCAGTACATAGGGTGCTGGGTGCTCAGTGCTCGGGGAGCTCGGTGCTCAGTACTCAGTGCTCGGAGTCCTGGGTGCTCCGTGCTCGGGGTGCTGGGTGCTCAATGCTCTGGGTGCTTAGTGCTCAGTACTCAGGGTGCTGGGTGCTCAGTACTCAGGGTGCTCAGTGCTCGGGGTGCTGGGTGCTCAGTACTCAGGGTGCTGGGTGCTCATTCTCGGGGTGCTGGGTGCTCAGTGCTCGGGGTGCTGGGTGCTCAGTACTCAGGGTGCTGGGGCTCAGTACTCAGGGTGCTGGGTGCTCAGTACTCAGGGTGCTCAGTACTCGGGTGCAGGGTGCTCAGTGCTCGGGGTGCTGGGTGCTCAGTACTCAGGGTGCTGGGTGCTCAGTACTCGCGGTGCTGGGTGCTCAGTGCTCGGGCTGCTCGGTGCTCAATACGCTTGTTGCTCAGTACTCAGGGTGCTGGGTGCTCAGTACTCAGGGTGCTGGGTGCTTAGTACTCAGGGTGCTGGGTGCTCAGTGCTCGGGGTTCTTCGTGCTCAGTGCTCAGTACTCAGGGTGCTGGGTGCTCAGTGCTCAGGGTGCTGGGTGCTCAGTGCTCAGGGTGCTGGGTGCTCAGTGCTCAGGGTGCTGGGTACTCAGTGCTCAGGGTGCTGGGTGCTCAGTACTCAGGTTGCTGGGTGCTCAGTACTCAGGGTGCTGGGTGCTCCGTGCTCGGGGTGCTGTGTGCTCAGTGCTCAGGGTGCTGGGAGCTCAGTGCTCGGGGTGCTCGGTGCTCAGTACTCAGGGTGCTGGGTGCTCAGTGCTCGAGGTGCTCAGTACTCAGTGTGCTGTGTGTTCAGTGCTCAGGGTGCTGGGTGCTCAGTACTCAGGGTGCTCGGTGCTTAGTACTCAGGGTGCTGGGTGCTCAGTACTCCGGGTGCTGGGTGCTCAGTGCTCAGGGTGCTGGCTGCTCAGTACTCAGGGTGCTGGGTGCTCAGTACTCTTGTGCTGGGTGCTCAGTGCTCAGGGTGCTGGGTGCTCAGTGCTCGGGGTGCTGGGTGCTCAGTGCTCAGTACTCAGGGTGCTGGGTGCTCAGTGCTCGGTGTGCTGGGAGCTCAGTGCTCAGTACTCAGGGTGCTGGTTGCTCAGTGCTCAGGGTGCTGTGTGCTCAGTGCTCAGGGTGCTGGGTGCTCAGTGCTCAGGGTGCTGGGTACTCAGTGCTCAGTGTGCTGGGTGCTCAGTACTCAGGGTGCTGGGTGCTCAGTACTCTGGGTGCTGGGTGCTCTGTGCTCGGGGTGCTGGGTGCTCAGTGCTCGCGGTGCTGGGTGCTCAGTGCTCGGGGTGCTCGGTGCTCAATACTCAGGGTGCTGGGTGCTCAGTGCTCGAGGTGCTCAGTACTCAGGGTGCTGTGTGTTCAGTGCTCAGGGTGCTGGGTGCTCAGTACTCAGGGTGCTTGGTGCTTAGTACTCAGGGTGCTGGGTGCTCAGTACTCGGGGTGCTGGGTGCTCAGTGCTCGGGGTGCTCGGTGCTCAGTGCTCAAGGTGCTGGGTGCTCAGTACTCAGGGTGCTCATTGCTCAGGGTGCTGGGTGCTCAGTGCTCAGGGTGCTGGGTGCTCAGTACTCGGGGTGCTGGGTGCTCATTAATCAGGATGCTGGGTCCTCAGTACTCAGGATGCTCAGTGCTTGGGGTGCTGGGTGCTCAGTACTCAGGGTGCTCTGTGCTTGGGGTGCTGGGTGCTCAGTACTCAGGGTGCTGGGTGCTCAGTGCTCAGGGAGCTGGGTGCTCATTAATCAGGATGCTGGGTCCTCAGTACTCAGGATGCTCAGTGCTTGGGGTGCTGGGTGCTCAGTACTCAGGGTGCTCTGTGCTTGGGGTGCTGGGTGCTCAGTACTCAGGGTGCTGGGTGCTCAGTGCTCAGGGTGTTGTGTGCTCAGTACTCAGGTTGCTGGGTGCTCAGTACTCAGGGTGCTGGGTGCTCAGTGCTCGGGGTGCTGGGTGCTCAGTGCTCGGGGTGCTGGGTGCTCAGTGCTTGGGGTGCTGGGTGCTCAGTACTCAGGGTGCTCTGTGCTTGGGGTGCTGGGTGCTCAGTACTCAGGGTGCTGGGTGCTCAGTGCTCAGGGTGTTGTGTGCTCAGTACTCAGGTTGCTGGGTGCTCAGTACTCAGGGTGCTGGGTGCTCAGTGCTCGGGGTGCTGGGTGCTCAGTGCTCGGGGTGCTGGGTGCTCAGTGCTCAGGGTACTCGGTGCTCAGTACATTGGGTGCTCAGTACTCAGGGTGCTGGGTGCTCAGTGCTCAGGGTGCTGGGTGCTCAGTGCTCAGGGAGCGGGGTGCTCAGTGCTCAGGGTGCTGGGTGCTCAGTGCTCAGGGTGCTGGGTGCCCAGTGCTCAGGGAGCTGGGTGCTCGGTGCTCGGGGTGCTGAGTGCTTAGTGCTCGGGGTGCCCGGTGCTCAGTACTCGGGGTGCTCAGTGCTCAGTACTCAGGGTGCTGGGTGCTCAGTGCTCAGGGTGCTGGGTGCTCAGTACTCAGGGTGCTGGGTGCTCGGTGCTCAGTACGCCGGGTGCTCAGTACTCAGGGTGCTGGGTGCTCAGTGCTCGGGGTGCTCGGTGCTCAGTACGCTGGGTGCTCAGTACTCAGGGTGCTGGGTGCTCAGTACTCAGGGTGCTGGGTGCTTAGTACTCAGGGAGCTGGGTGCTCAGTACTCAGGGTGCTGGGTGCTCAGTGCTCGGGGTGCCCGGTGCTCAGTGCTCGGGGTGCTCGGTGCTCAGTACTCAGGGTGCTGGGTGCTCAGTTCTCTTGGTGCTCGGTGCTCAGTACTCAGGGTGCTGGGTGCTCAGTGCTCGGTGCTCAGTACTCAGGGTGCTGGGTGCTCAGTGCTCAGGGTGCTGGGTGCTCAGTGCTTGGGGTGCTGGGTGCTCAGTACTCAGGGTGCTGGGTGCTCAGTACTCGGGGTGCTGGGTGCTCAGTGCTCAGCGTGCTGGGTGCTCAGTACTCACGGTGCTCGGTGCTCAGTGCTTGGGGTGCTGGGTGCTCAGTACTCAGGGTGCTGGGTGCTCAGTGCTCAGGGTGCTGGGTGATCAGTGCTCAGGGTGCTGGGTGCTCAGCACTCAGTGCTCAAGATGCTGGGTGCTCAGTGCTCGGGGTGCTGGGTGCTGAGTGCTCAGGGTGCTGGGTGCTCAGTGCTCGGGGTGCTCAGTGCTCAGGGTCCTGGGTGCTCAGTACTCAGGGTGATGGGTGCTTAGTACTCAGGGTGCTCAGTGCTCAGTACACAGGGTGGTGGGTGTTCAGTGCTCGGGGTGCTGGGTGCTCAGTGCTAAGTACTCAGGGTGCTGGGTGCTCAGTGCTCGGGGTGCTGGGTGCTCAGTGCTCAGGGTGCTGGGTGCGAAGTCATCGGGGTCCTGGGTGCTCAGTACTCAGGGTGCTCAGTGCTCGGGGAGCTCGGTGCTCAGTACTCAGGGTGCTAGGTGCTCAGTACTCAGTGCTCGGGGTCCTGGGTGCTCCGTGCTCGGGGTGCTGGGTGCTCAATGCTCTGGGTGCTTAGTTCTCAGTACTCAGGGTGCTGGGTGCTCAGTACTCAGGGTGCTGGGTGCTTAGTCCTCAGGGTGCTGGGTGCTCAGTGCTCGGGGTGCTCGGTGCTCAGTACGCTGGGTGCTCAGTACTCAGGGTGCTGGGTGCTCAGTACTCAGGGTGCTGGGTGCTCAGTACTCAGGGTGCTCAGTGCTCAGGGTGCTGGGTGCTCAATACTCAGGGAGCTGGGTGCTCATTCTCGGGGTGCTGGATGCTCAGTGCTCGGGGTGCTGGGTGCTCAGTACTCAGGGTGCTGGGGCTCAGTACTCAGGGTGCTGGGTGCTCAGTGCTCAGGGTGCTCAGTACTCGGGTGCTGGGTGCTCAGTGCTCGGGGTGCTGGGTGCTCAGTACTCAGGGTGCTCAGTACTCAGGGTGCTGGATGCTCAGTACTCAGGGTGCTCAGTACTCAGGGTGCTGGGTGCTCAGTGCTCAGGGTGCTGGGTGCTCAGTACTCAGGGTTCTCGGTGCTCAGTACTCAGGGTGCTGGGTGCTCAGTGCTCGGGGTGCTGGGTGCTCAGTACTCAGGGTGCTGGGTGCTCAGTGCTCGGGGTGCTCGGTGCTCAGTACGCTGGGTGCTCAGTACTCAGGGTGCTGGGTGCTCAGTACTCAGGGTGCTGGGTGCTTAGTACTCAGGGTCCTGGGTGCTCAGTACTCAGGGTGCTGGGTGAACAGTGCTCGGGGTGCCCGGTGCTCAGTGCTCGGGGTGCTTGGTGCTCAGTACTCAGGGTGCTGGGTGCTCAGTGCTCTTGGTGCTCGGTGCTCAGTACTCAGGGTGCTGGGTTCTCAGTGCTCGGTGCTCAGTACTCAGGGTGCTGGGTGCTCAGTGCTCAGGGTTCTGGGTGCTCAGTGCTTGGGGTGCTCGGTGCTCAGTACTCATGGTGCTGGGTGCTCAGTACTCAGGGTGCTGGGTGCTCAGTACTCGGGGTGCTGGGTGCTCAGTGCTCAGCGTGCTGGGTGCTCAGTACTCACGGTGCTCGGTGCTCAGTGCTTGGGGTGCTGGGTGCTCAGTACTCAGGGTGCTGGGTGCTCAGTGCTCAGGGTGCTGGGTGCTCAGTGCTCAGGGTGCTGGGTGCTCAGTACTCAGTGCTCAAGATGCTGGGTGCTCAGTGCTCGGGGTGCTGGGTGCTGAGTGCTCAGGGTGCTGGGTGCTCAGTGCTCGGGGTGCTCAGTGCTCAGTGCTCAGGGTCCTGGGTGCTCAGTACTCAGGGTGATGGGTGCTTAGTACTCAGGGTGCTCAGTGCTCAGTACACAGGGGGGTGGATGCTCAGTGCTAGGGGTGCTGGGTGCTCAGTGCTCAGTACTCAGGGTGCTGGGTGCTCAGTGCTCGGGGTGCTGGGTGCTCAGTGCTCAGGGTGCTGGGTGCGAAGTGATCGGGGTCCTGGGTGCTCAGTACTCAGGGTGCTCAGTGCTCGGGGAGCTCGGTGCTCAGTACTCAGGGTGCTAGGTGCTCAGTACTCAGTGCTCGGGGTCCTGGGTGCTCCGTGCTCGGGGTGCTGGGTGCTCAATGCTCTGGGTGCTTAGTGCTCAGTACTCAGGGTGCTGGGTGCTCAGTACTCAGGGTGCTCAGTGCTCGGGGTGCTGGGTGCTCAGTACTCAGGGTGCTGGGTGCTCATTCTCGGGGTGCTGGGTGCTCAGTGCTCGGGGTGCTGGGTGCTCAGTACTCAGGTTGCTGGGGCTCAGTACTCAGGGTGCTGGGTGCTGAGTACTCAGGGTGCACAGTACTCGGGTGCTGGGTGCTCAGTGCTCGGGGTGCTGGGTGCTCAGTACTCAGGGTGCTCACTACTCAGGGTGCTGGATGCTCAGTACTCAGGGTGCTCAGTACTCAGGGTGCTGGGTGCTCAGTGCTCGGGGTGCTGGGTGCTCAGTACTCAGGATGCTCAGTACTCAGGGTGCTGGGTGCTCAGTGCTCGGGGTGCTGGGTGCTCAGTGCTCAGGGTGATCGGTGCTCAGTACTCAGGATGCTGGGTGCTCAGTACTCAGGGTGCTGGTTGCTCAGTACTCAGGGTGCTGGGTGCTCAGTCCTCAGGGTGCTCAGTGCTCAGGGTGCTGGGTGCTCAGGGCTCGGGGTGCTCGGTGCTCAGTACTCAGGGTGCTGAGTGCTCAGTACTCAGGGTGCTGGGTGCTCAGTACTCAGGGTGCTGGGTGCTCAGTGCTCGGGGTGCTGGGTGCTCAGTGCTCAGGGTGCTGGGTGCTCAGTGCTCGGGTGCTGGGTGCTCAGAACTCAGGGTGCTGGGTGCTCAGTACTCAGTGTGCTGGGTGCTCAGTGCTCGGGGTGCTGGGTGCTCAGTGCTCAGGGTGCTGGGTGCTCAGTACATAGGGTGCTGGGTGCTCAGTGCTCAGGGAGCTCGGTGCTCAGTACTCAGTGCTCGGAGACCTGGGTGCTCCGTGCTCGGGGTGCTGGGTGCTCAATGCTCTGGGTGCTTAGTGCTCAGTACTCAGGGTGCTGGGTGCTCAGTACTCAGGGTGCTCAGTGCTCGGGGTGCTGGGTGCTCAGTACTCAGGGTGCTGGGTGCTCATTCTCGGGGTGCTGGGTGCTCAGTGCTCGGGGTGCTGGGTGCTCAGTACTCAGGGTGCTGGGGCTCAGTACTCAGGGTGCTGGGTGCTCAGTACTCAGGGTGCTCAGTACTCGGGTGCTGGGTGCTCAGTGCTCGGGGTGCTGGGTGCTCAGTACTCAGGGTGCTCAGTACTCAGGGTGCTGGATGCTCAGTGCTCAGGGTGCTGGGTGCTCAGTACTCAGGGTGCTCAGTACTCAGGGTGCTGGGTGCTCAGTGCTCGGGGTGCTGGGTGCTCAGTGCTCAGGGTGATGGGTGCTCAGTACTCAGGATGCTGGGTGCTCAGTACTCAGTGTGCTGGGTGCTCAGTACTCAGGGTGCTGGGTGCTCAGTGCTCGGGGTGCTGGGTGCGCAGTGCTCGGGGTGCTGGGTGCTCAGAACTCAGGGTGCTGGGTGCTCAGTATTCAGGGTGCTCAGTACTCAGGGTGCTGGGTGCTCACTGCTCGGGGTGCTTGGTGCTCAGTGCTCAGGATGCTGGGTGCTCAGTACTCAGGGTGCTGGGTGCTCAGTACTCAGGGTGCTCAGTGCTCGGGGAGCTCGGTGCTCAGTACTCAGGGTGCTGGGTGCTCAGTACTCAGTGCTCGGGGTCCTGGGTGCTCCGTGCTCGGGGTGCTGGGTGCTCAGTGCTCTGGGTGCTTAGTGCTCAGTACTCAGGGTGTTGGGTGCTCAGTACTCAGGGTGCTCAGTGCTCGGGGTGCTGGGTGCTCAGTACTCAGGGTGCTGGGTGCTCAGTACTCAGGTTGCTGGGTGCTCATTCTCGGGGTGCTGTGTGCTCAGTGCTCGGGGAGCTGGGTGCTCAGTACTCAGGGTGCTGGGGCTCAGTACTCACCGTGCTGGGTGCTCAGTACTCAGGGTGCTCGGTTCTCAGTACTCAGGGTGCTGGGTGCTCATTCTCGGGGTGCTGGGTGCTCAGTGCTCGGGGTGCTGGGTGCTCAGTACTCAGGGTGCTGGGTGCTCAGTACTCAGGGTGCTGGGTGCTCATTCTCGGGGTGCTGTGCGCTCAGTGCTCGGGGTGCTGGGTGCTCAGTACTCAGGGTGCTGGGGCTCAGTACTCAGGGTGCTGGGTGCTCAGTACTCAGGGTGCTGGGTGCTCAGTGCTCGGGGTGCTCGGTACTCAGTACACAGGGTGCTGGGTGCTCAGTGCTCGGGGTGCTGGGTGCTCAGTACTCAGGGTGCTGGGTGGTCAGTGCTCAGATTGTTGGGTGCTCAGTGCTCAGGGTGCTCAGTGCTCAGGGTGCTGGGTGCTCAGGGTGCTGGGTGCTCAGTGCTCGGGGTGCTTGGTGCTCACTGCTCAGGGTGCTGGGTGCTCAGTGCTCAGGGTGCTGGGTGCTCAGTGCTCAGTGCTCAGGGTGCTGGGTGTTCAGTACTCAGGGTGCTGTGTGCTCAGTACTCACTGTTCTGGGTGCTCAGTCCTCAGGGTGCTGGGTGCTCAGTGCTCAGGGTGCTGGGTGCACAGTACTCAGGGTGCTGGGTGCTCAGTACTCAGGGTGCTCGGTGCTCAGTGCTCAGGGTGCTGGGTGCTCAGTGCTCGGGGTGCTGGGTGTTCAGTACTCAGGGTGCTGGGTGCTCAGTGCTCAGGGTGCTGGGTGCTCAGTGCTCAGGGTGCTGGGTGCTCAGTATTCAGGGTGCTCAGTACTCAGGGTGCTGGGTGCTCAGTACTCAGGGTGCTCAGTACTCAGGGTGCTGGGTGCTCAGTGCTTGGGGTGCTCTGTGCTCAGTACTCATGGTGCTGGGTGCTCAGTACTCAGGGTGCTGGGGGCTCAGTGCTCGGGGTGCTGGGTGCTCAGTGCTCAGGGTGCTGTGTGCTCAGTACTTAGGGTGCTGGGTGCTCAGTGCTCGGGGTGCTCGGTGCTCAGTACTCAAGGTGCTGGGTGCTCAGTGCTCACGGTGCTGGGTGCTCAGTCCTCGGGGTGCTCCGTGCTCAGTGCTCAGGGTGCTGGGTGCTCAGTACTCAGGGTGCTCGGTGCTCAGTACTAAGGGTGCTCAGTGCTCAGTACTCAGGGTGCTCAGTGCTCAGTGCTCGGGGTGCTGGGTGCTCAGTGCTCGGTGCGCTGGGTGTTCAGTACTCAGGGTGCTGGGTGCTCAGTACTCAGGGTGCTCAGTACTCAGGGTGCTGGGTGCTCAGTGCTCGGGGTGCTGGGTGTTCAGTACTCAGGGTGCTGGGTGCTCAGTGCTCAGGGTGCTGGGTGCTCAGTGCTCAGGGTGCTGGGTGCTCAGTGTTCAGGGTGCTCAGTACTCAGGGTGCTGGGTGCTAAGTACTCAGGGTGCTCAGTACTCAGGGTGCTGGGTGCTCAGTGCTTGGGGTGCTCGGTGCTCAGTACTCATGTTGCTGGGTGCTCAGTACTCAGGGTGCTGGGTGCTCAGTGCTCGGGGTGCTGGGTGCTCATTGCTCAGGGTGCTGGGTGCTCAGTACTTAGGGTGCTGGGTGCTCAGTGCTCGGGGTGCTCGGTGCTCAGTACTCAAGGTGCTGGGTGCTCAGTGCTCACGGTGCTGGGTGCTCAGTCCTCGGGGTGCTCCGTGCTCATTGCTCAGGGTGCTGGGTGCTCAGTACTCAGGGTGCTCGGTGCTCAGTACTAAGGGTGCTCAGTGCTCAGTACTCAGGGTGCTCAGTGCTCAGTGCTCGGGGTGCTGGGTGCTCAGTGCTCGGGGTGCTGGGTGTTCAGTACTCAGGTTGCTGGGTGCTCAGTACTCAGGGTGCTGGGTGCTCAGTGCTCAGGGTGCTGGGTGCTCAGTGCTCAGGGTGCTGGGTGCTCAGTATTCAGGGTGCTCAGTACTCAGGGTGCTGGGTGCTCAGTACTCAGGGTGCTCAGTACTCAGGGTGCTGGGTGCTCAGTGCTCGGGGTGCTGGGTGCTCAGTACTCACGGTGCTCAATACTCAGGGTGCTGGGTGCTCAGTGCTCGGGGTGCTGGGTGCTCAGTGCTCAGGGTGATCGGTGCTCAGTACTCAGGATGCTGGGTGCTCAGTACTCAGGGTGCTGGGTGCTCAGTACTCAGGGTGCTCAGTGCTCGGGGAGCTCGGTGCTCAGTACTCAGGGTGCTGGGTGCTCAGTACTCAGTGCTCGGGGTCCTGGGTGCTCCATGCTCGGGGTGCTGGGTGCTCAGTGCTCTGGATGCTTATTTCTCAGTACTCAGGGTGCTGGGTGCTCAGTACTCTGGTTGCTCAGTGCTCGGGGTGCTGGGTGCTCAGTACTCAGGGTGCTGGGTGCTCAGTACTCAGGGTGCTGGGTACTCATTCTCGGGGTGCTGGGTGCTCAGTGCTCGGGGTGCTGGGTGCTCAGTACTCAGGGTGCTGGGGCACAGTACTCAGGGTGCTGGGTGCTCAGTACTCAGGGTGCTCAGTTCTCAGTACTCAGGGTGCTGGGTGCTCATTCTCGGGGTGCTGGGTGCTCAGTGCTCGGGGTGCTGGGTGCTCAGTACTCAGGGTGCTGGGGGCTCAGTACTCGTCGTGCTGTGTGCTCAGTTCTCAGGGTGATCTGTTCTCAGTACTCAGGGTGCTGGGTGCTCAGTGCTCAGGGTGCTGGGTGCTCAGTACTCGGGGTGCTGGGTGCTCAGTACTCAGGGTGCTGGGTGCGCAGTGCTCGGGGTGCTCGGTGCTCAGTACACAGGGTGCTGGGTGCTCAGTGCTCGGGGTGCTGGGTGCTCAGTACTCAGGGTGCAGGGTGCTCAGTGCTCAGATTGTTGGGTGCTCAGTACTCAGGGTGCTGGGTGCTCAGTGCTCAGTGCTCAGGGTGCTCAGTGCTCAGGGTGCTGGGTGCTCAGGGTGCTGGGTGCTCAGTGCTCGGGGTGATTGGTTCTCAGTGCTCAGGGTGCTGGGTACTCAGTGCTCAGGGTGCTGGGTGCTCAGTGCTCAGGGTGCTGGGTGTTCAGTACTCAGGGTGCTGGGTGCTCAATACTCAGGGTGCTGGGTGCTCAGTGCTCAGGGTGCTGGGTGCTCAGTGCTCAGGGTGCTGGGTGCTCAGTACTCAGGGTGCTGGGTGCTCAGTACTCAGGGTGCTCGGTGCTCAGTGCTCAGGGTGCTGGGTGCTCAGTGCTCGGGGTGCTGGGTGTTCAGTACTCAGGGTGCTGGGTGCTCATTGCTCAGGGTGCTGGGTGCTCAGTGCTCAGGGTGCTGGGTGCTCAGTATTCAGGGTGCTCAGTACTCAGGGTGCTGGGTGCTCAGTACTCAGGGTGCTCAGTACTCAGGGTGCTGTGTGCTCAGTGCTCGGGGTGCTGGGTGTTCAGTACTCAGGGTGCTGGGTGCTCAGTGCTCAGGGTGCTTTGTGCTCAGTATTCAGGGTGCTCAGTACTCAGGGTGCTGGGTGCTCAGTACTCAGGGTGCTCAGTACTCAGGGTGCTGGGTGCTCAGTGCTTGGGGTGCTCGGTGCTCAGTACTCATGGTGCTGGGTGCTCAGTACTCAGGGTGCTGGGTGCTCAGTACTCTTGGTGCTGGGTGCTCAGTGCTCAGCGTGCTGGATGCTCGGTACTCACGGTGCTCGGTGCTCAGTGCTCAGTGCTTGGGGTGCTGGGTGCTCAGTACTCAGGGTGCTGGGTGCTCAGTGCTCAGGGTGCTGGGTGCTCAGTGCACAGGGTGCTGGGTGCTCAGTACTCAGTGCTCAGGATGCTGGGTGCTCAGTGCTCGGGTTGCTGGGTGCTGAGTGCTCAGGGTGCTGGGTGCTCAGTGCTCGGGGTGCTCATTGCTCAGTGCTCAGGGTCCTGGGTGCTCAGTACTCAGGGTGATGGGTGCTTAGTACTCAGGGTGCTCAGTGCTCAGTACACAGGGTGCTGGGTGCTCAGTGCTCGCGGTGCTGGGTGCTCAGTACTCAGCGTGCTGGGTGCTCAGTACTCAGGGTGCTGACTGCTCAGTGCTTAGGGTGCTGGGTGCTCAGTGCTCAGGGTGCTGGGTGCTCAGTGATAGGGGTCCTGGGTGCTCAGTACTCAGGGTGCTCAGTGCTCGGGGAGATCGGTGCTCAGTACTCAGGGTGCTAGGTGCTCAGTACTCAGTGCTCGGGGTCCTGGGTGCTCCGTGCTCGGGGTGCTGGGTGCTCAGTGCTCAGTACTCAGGGTGCTGGGTGCTCAGTGCTCGCGGTGCTGGGTGCTCAGTACTCAGCGTGCTGGGTGCTCAGTACTCAGGGTGCTGGGTGCTCAGTGCTTAGGGTGCTGGGTGCTCAGTGCTCAGGGTGCTGGGTGCTCAGTGATCGGGGTCCTGGGTGCTCAGTACTCAGGGTGCTCAGTGCTCGGGGAGCTCGGTGCTCAGTACTCAGGGTGCTAGGTGCTCAGTACTCAGTGCTCGGGATCCTGGGTGCTCCGTGCTCGGGGTTCTGGGTGCTCAATGCTCTGGGTGCTTAGTGCTCAGTACTCAGGGTGCTGGGTGCTCAGTACTCAGGGTGCTCAGTGCTCGGGTTGCTGGGTGCTCAGTACTCAGGGTGCTGGGTGCTCATTCTCGGGGTGCTGGTTGCTCAGTGCTCGGGGTGCTGGGTGCTCAGTACTCAGGGTGCTGGGGCTCAGTACTCAGGGTGCTGGGTGCTCAGTACTCAGGGTGCTCGGTTCTCAGTACTCAGGGTGCTGGGTGCTCATACTTGGGGTGCTGGGTGCTCAGTGCTCGGGGTGCTGGGTGCTCAGTACTCAGGGTGCTGGGGGCTCAGTACTCAGGGAGCTGGGTGCTCAGTACTCAGGGTGATCTGTTCTCAGTACTCAGGGTGCTGGGTGCTCAGTGCTCAGGGTGCTGGGTGCTCAGTACTCAGGGTGCTCAGTGCTCAGTACTCAGGGTGATGGGTGCTCAGTGCTCGGGGTGCTCGGTGCTCAGTACTCAGGGTGCTGGGTGCTCAGTGCTCAGGGAGCTGGGTGCTCAGTACTCAGGGTGCTGGGTGCTCAGTACTCAGGGTGCTCAGTACTCGGGTGCTAGGTGCTCAGTGCTCGGGGTGCTGGGTGCTCAGTACTCAGGGTGCTCAGTACTCAGGGTGCTGGATGCTCAGTACTCAGGGTGCTCAGTACTCAGGGTGCTGGGTGCTCAGTACTCGGGGTGCTGGGTGCTCAGTACTAAGGGTGCTGGGTGCTCAGTGCTCGGGGTGCTCGGTGCTCAGTACACAGGTTGCTGGGTGCTCAGTGCTCGGGGTGCTGGGTGCTCAGTACTCAGGGTGCTGGGTGCTCAGTGCTCAGATTGTTGGGTGCTCAGTACTCAGGGTGCTGGGTGCTCAGTGCTCAGTGCTCAGGGTGCTCAGTGCTCAGGGTGCTGGGTGCTCAGGGTGCTGGGTGCTCAGTGCTCGGGGTGCTTGGTGCTCAGTGCTCAGGGTGCTGGGTGCTCAGTGCTCAGGGTGCTGCGTGCTCAGTGCTCAGTGCTCAGGGTGCTGGGTGTTCAGTACTCAGGGTGCTGGGTGCTCAGTACTCAGGGTGTTGGGTGCTCAGTGCTCAGGGTCCTGGGTGCTCAGTGCTCAGTGTGCTGGGTGCTCAGTACTCAGGGTGCTGGGTGCTCAGTACTCAGGGTGCTCGGTGCTCAGTGCTCATGGTGCTGGGTGCTCAGTGCTCAGGGTGCTGGGTGTTCAGTACTCAGGGTGCTGGGTGCTCAGTGCTCAGGGTGTTGGGTGCTCAGTGCTCAGGGTGCTGGGTGCTCAGTATTCAGGGTGCTCAGTACTCAGGGTGCTGGGTGCTCAGTACTCAGGGTGCTCAGTACTCAGGGTGCTGGGTGCTCAGTGCTCGGGGTGCTGGGTGTTCAGTACTCAGGGTGCTGGGTGCTCAGTGCTCAGGGTGCTGGGTGCTCAGTGCTCAGGGTGCTGGGTGCTCAGTATTCAGGGTGCTCAGTACTCAGGGTGCTGGGTGCTCAGTACTCAGCGTGCTCAGTACTCAGGGTGCTGGGTGCTCAGTGCTTGGGGTGCTCGGTGCTCAGTACTCATGGTGCTGGGTGCTCAGTACTCAGGGTGCTGGGTGCTCAGTACTCGGGGTGCTGGGTGCTCAGTGCTCAGCGTGCTGGGTGCTCAGTACTCACGGTGCTCGGTGCTCAGTGCTTGGGGTGCTGGGTGCTCAGTACTCAGGGTGCTGGGTGCTCAGTGCTCAGGGTGCTGGGTGCTCAGTGCTCAGGGTGCTGGGTGCTCAGTACTCAGTGCTCAGGATGCTGGGTGCTCAGTGCTCGGGTTGCTGGGTGCTGAGTGCTCAGGGTGCTGGGTGCTCAGTGCTCGGGGTGCTCAGTGCTCAGTGCTCAGGGTCCTGGGTGCTCAGTACTCAGGGTGATGGGTGCTTAGTACTCAGGGTGCTCAGTGCTCAGTACACAGGGTGGTGGGTGCTCAGTGCTCGGGGTGCTGGGTGCTCAGTGCTTAGTACTCAGGGTGCTGGGTGCTCAGTGCTCAGGGTGCTGGGTGCTCAGTGATCGGGGTCCTGGGTGCTCAGTACTCAGGGTGCTCAGTGCTCGGGGAGCTCATTTTTCAGTACTCAGGGTGCTAGGTGCTCAGTACTCAGTGCTCGGGGTCCTGGGTGCTCCGTGCTCGGGGAGCTGGGTGCTCAATGCTCTGGGTGCTTAGTGCTCAGTACTCAGGGTGCTGGGTACTCAGTACTCAGGGTGCTCAGTGCTCGGGGTGCTGGGTGCTCAGTACTCAGGGTGCTGGGTTCTCATTCTCGGGGTGCTGGGTGCTCAGTGCTCGGGGTGCTGGGTGCTCAGTACTCAGGGTGCTGGGGCTCAGTACTCAGGGTGCTGGGTGCTCAGTACTCAGGGTTCTCGGTTCTCAGTACTCAGGGTGCTGGGTGCTCAGTGCTCGGGGTGCTGGGTGCTCAGGACTCGGGGTGCTCAGTGCTCAGTACTCAGGGTGCTGGGTGCTCAGTGCTCGGGGTGCTCGGTGCTCAGTACTCAGGGTGCTGGGTGCTCAGTGCTCAGGGTGCTGGGTGCTCAGTACTCAGTGTGCTGGGTGCTCAGTACTCAGGGTGCTCAGTACTCGGGTGCTGGGTGCTCAGTGCTCGGGGTGCTGGGTGCTCAGTACTCAGGGTGCTCATTTCTCAGGGTGCTGCGTGCTCAGTGCTCAGTGCTCAGGGTGCTGGGTGTTCAGTACTCAGGGTGCTGGGTGCTCAGTACTCAGGGTGTTGGGTGCTCAGTGCTCAGGGTCCTGGGTGCTCAGTGGTCAGTGTGCTGGGTGCTCAGTACTCAGGGTGCTGGGTGCTCAGTACTCAGGGTGCTCGGTGCTCAGTGCTCAGGGTGCTGGGTGCTCAGTGCTCAGGGTGCTGGGTGTTCAGTACTCAGGGTGCTGTGTGCTCAGTGCTCAGGGTGCTGGGTGCTCAGTGCTCAGGGTGCTGGGTGCTCAGTATTCAGGGTGCTCAGTACTCAGGGTGCTGGGAGCTCAGTACTCAGGGTGCTCAGTACTCAGGGTGCTGGGTGCTCAGTGCTCGGGGTTCTGGGTGTTCAGTACTCAGGGTGCTGGGTGCTCAGTGCTCAGGGTGCTGGGTGCTCAGTGCTCAGGGTGCTGGGTGCTCAGTATTCAGGGTGCTCAGTACTCAGGGTGCTGGGTGCTCAGTACTCAGCGTGCTCAGTACTCAGGGTGCTGGGTGCTCAGTGCTTGGGGTGCTCGGTGCTCAGTACTCATGGTGCTGGGTGCTCAGTACTCAGGGTGCTGGGTGCTCAGTACTCGGGGTGCTGGGTGCTCAGTGCTCAGCGTGCTGGGTGCTCAGTACTCACGGTGCTCGGTGCTCAGTGCTTGGGGTGCTGGGTGCTCAGTACTCAGGGTGCTGGGTGCTCAGTGCTCAGGGTGCTGGGTGCTCAGTGCTCAGGGTGCTGGGTGCTCAGTACTCAGTGCTCAGGATGCTGGGTGCTCAGTGCTCGGGTTGCTGGGTGCTGAGTGCTCAGGGTGCTGGGTGCTCAGTGCTCGGGTGCTCAGTGCTCAGTGCTCAGGGTCCTGGGTGCTCAGTACTCAGGGTGATGGGTGCTTAGTACTCAGGGTGCTCAGTGCTCAGTACACAGGGTGGTGGGTGCTCAGTGCTCGGGGTGCTGGGTGCTCAGTGCTTAGTACTCAGGGTGCTGGGTGCTCAGTGCTCAGGGTGCTGGGTGCTCAGTGATCGGGGTCCTGGGTGCTCAGTACTCAGGGTGCTGGGTGCTCAGTGCTCAGTGCTCAGGGTGCTCAGTGCTCAGGGTGCTGGGTGCTCAGGGTGCTGGGTGCTCAGTGCTCGGGGTGATTGGTTCTCAGTGCTCAGGGTGCTGGGTACTCAGTGCTCAGGGTGCTGGGTGCTCAGTGCTCAGGGTGCTGGGTGTTCAGTACTCAGGGTGCTGGGTGCTCAATACTCAGGGTGCTGGGTGCTCAGTGCTCAGGGTGCTGGGTGCTCAGTGCTCAGGGTGCTGGGTGCTCAGTACTCAGGGTGCTGGGTGCTCAGTACTCAGGGTGCTCGGTGCTCAGTGCTCAGGGTGCTGGGTGCTCAGTGCTCGGGGTGCTGGGTGTTCAGTACTCAGGGTGCTGGGTGCTCATTGCTCAGGGTGCTGGGTGCTCAGTGCTCAGGGTGCTGGGTGCTCAGTATTCAGGGTGCTCAGTACTCAGGGTGCTGGGTGCTCAGTACTCAGGGTGCTCAGTACTCAGGGTGCTGTGTGCTCAGTGCTCGGGGTGCTGGGTGTTCAGTACTCAGGGTGCTGGGTGCTCAGTGCTCAGGGTGCTGTGTGCTCAGTATTCAGGGTGCTCAGTACTCAGGGTGCTGGGTGCTCAGTACTCAGGGTGCTCAGTACTCAGGGTGCTGGGTGCTCAGTGCTTGGGGTGCTCGGTGCTCAGTACTCATGGTGCTGGGTGCTCAGTACTCAGGGTGCTGGGTGCTCAGTACTCTTGGTGCTGGGTGCTCAGTGCTCAGCGTGCTGGATGCTCGGTACTCACGGTGCTCGGTGCTCAGTGCTCAGTGCTTGGGGTGCTGGGTGCTCAGTACTCAGGGTGCTGGGTGCTCAGTGCTCAGGGTGCTGGGTGCTCAGTGCACAGGGTGCTGGGTGCTCAGTACTCAGTGCTCAGGATGCTGGGTGCTCAGTGCTCGGGTTGCTGGGTGCTGAGTGCTCAGGGTGCTGGGTGCTCAGTGCTCGGGGTGCTCATTGCTCAGTGCTCAGGGTCCTGGGTGCTCAGTACTCAGGGTGATGGGTGCTTAGTACTCAGGGTGCTCAGTGCTCAGTACACAGGGTGCTGGGTGCTCAGTGCTCGCGGTGCTGGGTGCTCAGTACTCAGCGTGCTGGGTGCTCAGTACTCAGGGTGCTGGGTGCTCAGTGCTTAGGGTGCTGGGTGCTCAGTGCTCAGGGTGCTGGGTGCTCAGTGATAGGGGTCCTGGGTGCTCAGTACTCAGGGTGCTCAGTGCTCGGGGAGCTCGGTGCTCAGTACTCAGGGTGCTGGGTGCTCAGTACTCAGGGTGCTCGGTTCTCAGTGCTCAGGGTGCTGGGTGCTCAGTGCTCGGGGTGCTGGGTGTTCAGTACTCAGGGTGCTGGGTGCTCAGTGCTCAGGGTGCTGGGTGCTCACTGCTCAGGGTGCTGGGTGCTCAGTATTCAGGGTGCTCAGTACTCAGGTTGCTGGGTGCTCAGTACTCAGGGTGCTCAGTACTCAGGGTTCTGGGTGCTCAGTGCTCGGGGTGCTGGGTGTTCAGTTCTCAGGGTGCTGGGTGCTCAGTGCTCAGGGTGCTGTGTGCTCAGTATTCAGGGTGCTCAGTACTCAGGGTGCTGGGTGCTCAGTACTCAGGGTGCTCAGTACTCAGGGTGCTGGGTGCTCAGTGCTTGGGGTGCTCGGTGCTCAGTACTCATGGTGCTGGGTGCTCAGTACTCAGGGTGCTGGGTGCTTAGTACTCTTGGTGCTGGGTGCTCAGTGCTCAGCGTGCTTGATGCTCAGTACTCACGGTGCTCGGTGCTCAGTGCTTGGGGTTCTGGGTGCTCAGTACTCACGGTGCTGGGTGCTCAGTGCTCAGGGTGCTGGGTGCTCAGTGCTCAGGGTGCTGGGTGCTCAGTACTCAGTGCTCAGGATGCTGGGTGCTCAGTGCTCGGGTTGCTGGGTGCTGAGTGCTCAGGGTGCTGGGTGCTCAGTGCTCGGGGTGCTCATTGCTCAGTGCTCAGGGTCCTGGGTGCTCAGTACTCAGGGTGATGGGTGCTTAGTACTCAGGGTGCTCAGTGCTCAGTACACAGGGTGCTGGGTGCTCAGTGCTCGCGTTGCTGGGTGCACAGTACTCAGCGTGCTGGGTGCTCAGTACTCAGGGTGCTGACTGCTCAGTGCTTAGGGTGCTGGGTGCTCAGTGCTCAGGGTGCTGGGTGCTCAGTGATAGGGGTCCTGGGTGCTCAGTACTCAGGGTGCTCAGTGCTCGGGGAGCTCGGTGCTCAGTACTCAGGGTGCTAGGTGCTCAGTACTCAGTGCTCGGGGTCCTGGGTGCTCCGTGTTCGGGGTGCTGGGTGCTCAGTGCTCAGTACTCAGGGTGCTGGGTGCTCAGTGCTCGCGGTGCTGGGTGCTCAGTACTCAGCGTGCTGGGTGCTCAGTACTCAGGGTGCTGGGTGCTCAGTGCTTAGGGTGCTGGGTGCTCAGTGCTCAGTGTGCTGGGTGCTCAGTGATCGGGGTCCTGGGTGCTCAGTACTCAGGGTGCTCAGTGCTCGGGGAGCTCGGTGCTCAGTACTCATTGTGCTAGGTGCTCAGTACTCAGTGCTCGGGATCCTGGGTGCTCCGTGCTCGGGGTTCTGGGTGCTCAATGCTCTGGGTGCTTAGTGCTCAGTACTCAGGGTGCTGGGTGCTCAGTACTCAGGGTGCTCAGTGCTCGGGTTGCTGGGTGCTCAGTACTCAGGGTGCTGGGTGCTCATTCTCGGGGTGCTGGGTGCTCAGTGCTCGGGGTGCTGGGTGCTCAGTACTCAGGGTGCTGGGGCTCAGTACTCAGGGTGCTGGGTGCTCAGTACACAGGGTGGTGGGTGCTCAGTGCTCGGGGTGCTGGGTGCTCAGTGCTTAGTACTCAGGGTGCTGGGTGCTCAGTGCTCAGGGTGCTGGGTGCTCAGTGATCGGGGTCCTGGGTGCTCAGTACTCAGGGTGCTCAGTGCTCGGGGAGCTCGGTTTTCAGTACTCAGGGTGCTAGGTGCTCAGTACTCAGTGCTCGGGGTCCTGGGTGCTCCGTGCTCGGGGAGCTGGGTGCTCAATGCTCTGGGTGCTTAGTGCTCAGTACTCAGGGTGCTGGGTACTCAGTACTCAGGGTGCTCAGTGCTCGGGGTGCTGGGTGCTCAGTACTCAGGGTGCTGGGTGCTCATTCTCGGGGTTCTGGGTGCTCAGTGCTCGGGGTGCTGGGTGCTCAGTACTCAGGGTGCTGGGGCTCAGTACTCAGGGTGCTGGGTGCTCAGTACTCAGGGTTCTCGGTTCTCAGTACTCAGGGTGCTGGGTGCTCAGTGCTCGGGGTGCTGGGTGCTCAGGACTCGGGGTGCTCAGTGCTCAGTACTCAGGGTGCTGGGTGCTCAGTGCTCGGGGTGCTCGGTGCTCAGTACTCAGGGTGCTGGGTGCTCAGTGCTCAGGGTGCTGGGTGCTCAGTACTCAGTGTGCTGGGTGCTCAGTACTCAGGGTGCTCAGAACTCGGGTGCTGGGTGCTCAGTGCTCGGGGTGCTGGGTGCTCAGTACTCAGGGTGCTCATTGCTCAGGGTGCTGCGTGCTCAGTGCTCAGTGCTCAGGGTGCTGGGTGTTCAGTACTCAGGGTGCTGGGTGCTCAGTACTCAGGGTGTTGGGTGCTCAGTGCTCAGGGTCCTGGGTGCTCAGTGCTCAGTGTGCTGGGTGCTCAGTACTCAGGGTGCTGGGTGCTCAGTACTCAGGGTGCTCGGTGCTCAGTGCTCAGGGTGCTGGGTGCTCAGTGCTCAGGGTGCTGGGTGTTCAGTACTCAGGGTGCTGGGTGCTCAGTGCTCAGGGTGCTGGGTGCTCAGTGCTCAGGGTGCTGGGTGCTCAGTATTCAGGGTGCTCAGTACTCAGGGTGCTGGGAGCTCAGTACTCAGGGTGCTCAGTACTCAGGGTGCTGGGTGCTCAGTGCTCGGGGTGCTGGGTGTTCAGTACTCAGGGTGCTGGGTGCTCAGTGCTCAGGGTGCTGGGTGCTCAGTGCTCAGGGTGCTGGGTGCTCAGTATTCAGGGTGCTCAGTACTCAGGGTGCTGGGTGCTCAGTACTCAGCGTGCTCAGTACTCAGGGTGCTGGGTGCTCAGTGCTTGGGGTGCTCGGTGCTCAGTACTCATGGTGCTGGGTGCTCAGTACTCAGGGTGCTGGGTGCTCAGTACTCGGGGTGCTGGGTGCTCAGTGCTCAGCGTGCTGGGTGCTCAGTACTCACGGTGCTCGGTGCTCAGTGCTTGGGGTGCTGGGTGCTCAGTACTCAGGGTGCTGGGTGCTCAGTGCTCAGGGTGCTGGGTGCTCAGTTCTCAGGGTGCTGGGTGCTCAGTACTCAGTGCTCAGGATGCTGGGTGCTCAGTGCTCAGGTTGCTGGGTGCTGAGTGCTCAGGGTGCTGGGTGCTCAGTGCTCGGGGTGCTCAGTGCTCAGTGCTCAGGGTCCTGGGTGCTCAGTACTCAGGGTGATGGGTGCTTAGTACTCAGGGTGCTCAGTGCTCAGTACACAGGGTGGTGGGTGCTCAGTGCTCGGGGTGCTGGGTGCTCAGTGCTTAGTACTCAGGGTGCTGGGTGCTCAGTGCTCAGGGTGCTGGGTGCTCAGTGATCGGGGTCCTGGGTGCTCAGTACTCAGGGTGCTCAGTGCTCGGGGAGCTCGGTGCTCAGTACTCAGGGTGCTTAGTGCTCAGTACTCAGGGTGCTGGGTGCTCAGTACTCAGGGTGCTCAGTGCTCGGGGTGCTGGGTGCTCAGTACTCAGGGTGCTGGGTGCTCATTCTCGGGGTGCTGGGTGCTCAGTGCTCGGGGTGCTGGGTGCTCAGTACTCAGGGTGCTGGGGCTCAGTACTCAGGGTGCTGGGTGCTCAGTACTCAGGGTTCTCGGTTCTCAGTACTCAGGGTGCTGGGTGCTCAGTGCTCGGGGTGCTGGGTGCTCAGGACTCGGGGTGCTCAGTGCTCAGTACTCAGGGTGCTGGGTGCTCAGTGCTCGGGGTGCTCGGTGCTCAGTACTCAGGGTGCTGGGTGCTCAGTGCTCAGGGTGCTGGGTGCTCAGTACTCAGGGTGCTGGGTGCTCAGTACTCAGGGTGCTCAGTACTCGGGTGCTGGGTGCTCAGTGCTCGGGGTGCTGGGTGCTCAGTACTCAGGGTGCTCAGTACTCAGAGTGCTGGATGCTCAGTACACAGGGTGCTCAGTACTCAGGGTGCTGGGTGCTCAGTGCTCGGGGTGCTGGGTGCTCAGTGCTCAGGGTGATCGGTGCTCAGTACTCAGGATGCTGCGTGCTCAGTACTCAGGGTGCTGGGTGCTCAGTACTCAGGTTGCTGGGTGCTCAGTCTTCAGGGTGCTCAGTGCTCAGGGTACTGGGTGCTCAGTGCTCGGGGTGCTCGGTGCTCAGTACTCAGGGTGCTGAGTGCTCAGTACTCAGGGTGCTGGGTGCTCAGTACTCAGGGTGCTGGGTGCTCAGTGCTCGGGGTGCTGGGTGCTCAGTGCTCAGGGTGCTGGGTGCTCTGTGCTCGGGGTGCTGGGTGCTCAGAACTCAGGGTGCTGGGTGCTCAGTACTCAGGGTGCTGGGTGCTCAGTGCTCGGGGTGCTGGTTGCTCAGTGCTCAGGATGCTGGGTGCTCAGTACTTAGGGTGCTGGGTGCTCAGTGCTCGGGGTGGTCGGTGCTCAGTACTCAAGGTGCTGGGTGCTCAGTGCTCACAGTGCTGGGTGCTCAGTCCTCGGGGTGCTCAGTGCTTAGTACTCAGGGTGCTGGGTGCTCAGTGCTCGCGGTGCTGGGTGCTCAGTACTCAGCGTGCTGGGTGCTCAGTACTCAGGGTGCTGGGTGCTCAGTGCTTAGGGTGCTGGGTGCTCAGTGCTCAGGGTGCTGGGTGCTCAGTGATAGGGGTCCTGGGTGCTCAGTACTCAGGGTGCTCAGTGCTCGGGGAGCTCGGTGCTCAGTACTCAGGGTGCTGGGTGCTCAGTACTCAGGGTGCTCGGTGCTCAGTGCTCAGGGTGCTGGGTGCTCAGTGCTCGGGGTGCTGGGTGTTCAGTACTCAGGGTGCTGGGTGCTCAGTGCTCAGGGTGCTGGGTGCTCAGTGCTCAGGGTGCTGGGTGCTCAGTATTCAGGGTGCTCAGTACTCAGGGTGCTGGGTGCTCAGTACTCAGGGTGCTCAGTACTCAGGGTGCTGGGTGCTCAGTGCTCGGGGTACTGGGTGTTCAGTACTCAGGGTGCTGGGTGCTCAGTGCTCAGGGTGCTGTGTGCTCAGTATTCAGGGTGCTCAGTACTCAGGGTGCTGGGTGCTCAGTACTCAGGGTGCTCAGTACTCAGGGTGCTGGGTGCTCAGTGCTTGGGGTGCTCGGTGCTCAGTACTCATGGTGCTGGGTGCTCAGTACTCAGGGTGCTGGGTGCTCAGTACTCTTGGTGCTGGGTGCTCAGTGCTCAGCGTGCTGGATGCTCAGTACTCACGGTGCTCGGTGCTCAGTGCTCAGTGCTTGGGGTGCTGGGTGCTCAGTACTCAGGGTGCTGGGTGCTCAGTGCTCAGGGTGCTGGGTGCTCAGTGCTCAGGGTGCTGGGTGCTCAGTACTCAGTGCTCAGGATGCTGGGTGCTCAGTGCTCGGGTTGCTGGGTGCTGAGTGCTCAGTGTGCTGGGTGCTCAGTGCTTGCGGTGCTGGGTGCTCAGTACTCAGCGTGCTGGGTGCTCAGTACTCAGGGTGCTGGGTGCTCAGTGCTTAGGGTGCTGGGTGCTCAGTGCTCAGGGTGCTGGGTGCTCAGTGATAGGGGTCCTGGGTGCTCAGTACTCAGGGTGCTCAGTGCTCGGGGAGCTCGGTGCTCAGTACTCAGGGTGCTAGGTGCTCAGTACTCAGTGCTCGGGGTCCTGGGTGCTCCGTGCTCGGGGTGCTGGGTGCTCAGTGCTCAGTACTCAGGGTGCTGGGTGCTCAGTGCTCGCGGTGCTGGTTGCTCAGTACTCAGCGTGCTGGGTGCTCAGTACTCAGGGTGCTGGGTGCTCAGTGGTTAGGGTGCTGGGTGCTCAGTGCTCAGAGTGCTGGGTGCTCAGTGATCGGGGTCCTGGGTGCTCAGTACTCAGGGTGCTCAGTGCTCGGGGAGCTCGGTGCTCAGTACTCAGGGTGCTAGGTGCTCAGTACTCAGTGCTCGGGATCCTGGGTGCTCCGTGCTCGGGGTGCTGGGTGCTCAATGCTCTGGGTGCTTAGTGCTCAGTACTCAGGGTGCTGGGTGCTCAGTGCTCAGATTGTTGGGTGCTCAGTACTCAGGGTGCTGGGTGCTCAGTGCTCAGTGCTCAGGGTGCTCAGTGCTCAGGGTGCTGGGTGCTCAGGGTGCTGGGTGCTCAGTGCTCGGGGTGCTTGGTGCTCAGTGCTCAGGGTGCTGGGTGCTCAGTGCTCAGGGTGCTGCGTGCTCAGTGCTCAGTGCTCAGGGTGCTGGGTGTTCAGTACTCAGGGTGCTGGGTGCTCAGTACTCAGGGTGTTGGGTGCTCAGTGCTCAGGGTCCTGGGTGCTCAGTGCTCAGTGTGCTGGGTGCTCAGTACTCAGGGTGCTGGGTGCTCAGTACTCAGGGTGCTCGGTGCTCAGTGCTCAGGGTGCTGGGTGCTCAGTGCTCAGGGTGCTGGGTGTTCAGTACTCAGGGTGCTGGGTGCTCAGTGCTCAGGGTGTTGGGTGCTCAGTGCTCAGGGTGCTGGGTGCTCAGTATTCAGGGTGCTCAGTACTCAGGGTGCTGGGTGCTCAGTACTCAGGGTGCTCAGTACTCAGGGTGCTGGCTGCTCAGTGCTCGGGGTGCTGGGTGTTCAGTACTCAGGGTGCTGGGTGCTCAGTGCTCAGGGTGCTGGGTGCTCAGTGCTCAGGGTGCTGGGTGCTCAGTATTCAGGGTGCTCAGTACTCAGGGTGCTGGGTGCTCAGTACTCAGCGTGCTCAGTACTCAGGGTGCTGGGTGCTCAGTGCTTGGGGTGCTCGGTGCTCAGTACTCATGGTGCTGGGTGCTCAGTACTCAGGGTGCTGGGTGCTCAGTACTCGGGGTGCTGGGTGCTCAGTGCTCAGCGTGCTGGGTGCTCAGTACTCACGGTGCTCGGTGCTCAGTGCTTGGGGTGCTGGGTGCTCAGTACTCAGGGTGCTGGGTGCTCAGTGCTCAGGGTGCTGGGTGCTCAGTGCTCAGGGTGCTGGGTGCTCAGTACTCAGTGCTCAGGATGCTGGGTGCTCAGTGCTCGGGTTGCTGGGTGCTGAGTGCTCAGGGTGCTGGGTGCTCAGTGCTCGGGGTGCTCAGTGCTCAGGGTCCTGGGTGCTCAGTACTCAGGGTGATGGGTGCTTAGTACTCAGGGTGCTCAGTGCTCAGTACACAGGGTGGTGGGTGCTCAGTGCTCGGGGTGCTGGGTGCTCAGTGCTTAGTACTCAGGGTGCTGGGTGCTCAGTGCTCAGGGTGCTGGGTGCTCAGTGATCGGGGTCCTGGGTGCTCAGTACTCAGGGTGCTCAGTGCTCGGGGAGCTCGGTTTTCAGTACTCAGGGTGCTAGGTGCTCAGTACTCAGTGCTCGGGGTCCTGGGTGCTCCGTGCTCGGGGAGCTGGGTGCTCAATGCTCTGGGTGCTTAGTGCTCAGTACTCAGGGTGCTGGGTACTCAGTACTCAGGGTGCTCAGTGCTCGGGGTGCTGGGTGCTCAGTACTCAGGGTGCTGGGTGCTCATTCTCGGGGTTCTGGGTGCTCAGTGCTCGGGGTGCTGGGTGCTCAGTACTCAGGGTGCTGGGGCTCAGTACTCAGGGTGCTGGGTGCTCAGTACTCAGGGTTCTCGGTTCTCAGTACTCAGGGTGCTGGGTGCTCAGTGCTCGGGGTGCTGGGTGCTCAGGACTCGGGGTGCTCAGTGCTCAGTACTCAGGGTGCTGGGTGCTCAGTGCTCGGGGTGCTCGGTGCTCAGTACTCAGGGTGCTGGGTGCTCAGTGCTCAGGGTGCTGGGTGCTCAGTACTCAGTGTGCTGGGTGCTCAGTACTCAGGGTGCTCAGTACTCGGGTGCTGGGTGCTCAGTGCTCGGGGTGCTGGGTGCTCAGTACTCAGGGTGCTCATTGCTCAGGGTGCTGCGTGCTCAGTGCTCAGTGCTCAGGGTGCTGGGTGTTCAGTACTCAGGGTGCTGGGTGCTCAGTACTCAGGGTGTTGGGTGCTCAGTGCTCAGGGTCCTGGGTGCTCAGTGCTCAGTGTGCTGGGTGCTCAGTACTCAGGGTGCTGGGTGCTCAGTACTCAGGGTGCTCGGTGCTCAGTGCTCAGGGTGCTGGGTGCTCAGTGCTCAGGGTGCTGGGTGTTCAGTACTCAGGGTGCTGGGTGCTCAGTGCTCAGGGTGCTGGGTGCTCAGTGCTCAGGGTGCTGGGTGCTCAGTATTCAGGGTGCTCAGTACTCAGGGTGCTGGGAGCTCAGTACTCAGGGTGCTCAGTACTCAGGGTGCTGGGTGCTCAGTGCTCGGGGTGCTGGGTGTTCAGTACTCAGGGTGCTGGGTGCTCAGTGCTCAGGGTGCTGGGTGCTCAGTGCTCAGGGTGCTGGGTGCTCAGTATTCAGGGTGCTCAGTACTCAGGGTGCTGGGTGCTCAGTACTCAGCGTGCTCAGTACTCAGGGTGCTGGGTGCTCAGTGCTTGGGGTGCTCGGTGCTCAGTACTCATGGTGCTGGGTGCTCAGTACTCAGGGTGCTGGGTGCTCAGTACTCGGGGTGCTGGGTGCTCAGTGCTCAGCGTGCTGGGTGCTCAGTACTCACGGTGCTCGGTGCTCAGTGCTTGGGGTGCTGGGTGCTCAGTACTCAGGGTGCTGGGTGCTCAGTGCTCAGGGTGCTGGGTGCTCAGTTCTCAGGGTGCTGGGTGCTCAGTACTCAGTGCTCAGGATGCTGGGTGCTCAGTGCTCAGGTTGCTGGGTGCTGAGTGCTCAGGGTGCTGGGTGCTCAGTGCTCGGGGTGCTCAGTGCTCAGTGCTCAGCGTCCTGGGTGCTCAGTACTCAGGGTGATGGGTGCTTAGTACTCAGGGTGCTCAGTGCTCAGTACACAGGGTGGTGGGTGCTCAGTGCTCGGGGTGCTGGGTGCTCAGTGCTTAGTACTCAGGGTGCTGGGTGCTCAGTGCTCAGGGTGCTGGGTGCTCAGTGATCGGGGTCCTGGGTGCTCAGTACTCAGGGTGCTCAGTGCTCGGGGAGCTCGGTGCTCAGTACTCAGGGTGCTTAGTGCTCAGTACTCAGGGTGCTGGGTGCTCAGTACTCAGGGTGCTCAGTGCTCGGGGTGCTGGGTGCTCAGTACTCAGGGTGCTGGGTGCTCATTCTCGGGGTGCTGGGTGCTCAGTGCTCGGGGTGCTGGGTGCTCAGTACTCAGGGTGCTGGGGCTCAGTACTCAGGGTGCTGGGTGCTCAGTACTCAGGGTTCTCGGTTCTCAGTACTCAGGGTGCTGGGTGCTCAGTGCTCAGGGTGCTGGGTGCTCAGGACTCGGGGTGCTCAGTGCTCAGTACTCAGGGTGCTGGGTGCTCAGTGCTCGGGGTGCTCGGTGCTCAGTACTCAGGGTGCTGGGTGCTCAGTGCTCAGGGTGCTGGGTGCTCAGTACTCAGGGTGCTGGGTGCTCAGTACTCAGGGTGCTCAGTACTCGGGTGCTGGGTGCTCAGTGCTCGGGGTGCTGGGTGCTCAGTACTCAGGGTGCTCAGTACTCAGAGTGCTGGATGCTCAGTACACAGGGTGCTCAGTACTCAGGGTGCTGGGTGCTCAGTGCTCGGGGTGCTGGGTGCTCAGTGCTCAGGGTGATCGGTGCTCAGTACTCAGGATGCTGCGTGCTCAGTACTCAGGGTGCTGGGTGCTCAGTGCTCAGGGTGCTGGGTGCTCAGTCCTCAGGGTGCTCAGTGCTCAGGGTACTGGGTGCTCAGTGCTCGGGGTGCTCGGTGCTCAGTACTCAGGGTGCTGAGTGCTCAGTACTCAGGGTGCTGGGTGCTCAGTACTCAGGGTGCTGGGTGCTCAGTGCTCGGGGTGCTGGGTGCTCAGTGCTCAGGGTGCTGGGTGCTCTGTGCTCGGGGTGCTGGGTGCTCAGAACTCAGGGTGCTGGGTGCTCAGTACTCAGGGTGCTGGGTGCTCAGTGCTCGGGGTGCTGGTTGCTCAGTGCTCAGGATGCTGGGTGCTCAGTACTTAGGGTGCTGGGTGCTCAGTGCTCGGGGTGGTCGGTGCTCAGTACTCAAGGTGCTGGGTGCTCAGTGCTCACGGTGCTGGGTGCTCAGTCCTCGGGGTGCTCAGTGCTTAGTACTCAGGGTGCTGGGTGCTCAGTGCTCGCGGTGCTGGGTGCTCAGTACTCAGCGTGCTGGGTGCTCAGTACTCAGGGTGCTGGGTGCTCAGTGCTTAGGGTGCTGGGTGCTCAGTGCTCAGGGTGCTGGGTGCTCAGTGATAGGGGTCCTGGGTGCTCAGTACTCAGGGTGCTCAGTGCTCGGGGAGCTCGGTGCTCAGTACTCAGGGTGCTGGGTGCTCAGTACTCAGGGTGCTCGGTGCTCAGTGCTCAGGGTGCTGGGTGCTCAGTGCTCGGGGTGCTGGGTGTTCAGTACTCAGGGTGCTGGGTGCTCAGTGCTCAGGGTGCTGGGTGCTCAGTGCTCAGGGTGCTGGGTGCTCAGTATTCAGGGTGCTCAGTACTCAGGGTGCTGGGTGCTCAGTACTCAGGGTGCTCAGTACTCAGGGTGCTGGGTGCTCAGTGCTCGGGGTACTGGGTGTTCAGTACTCAGGGTGCTGGGTGCTCAGTGCTCAGGGTGCTGTGTGCTCAGTATTCAGGGTGCTCAGTACTCAGGGTGCTGGGTGCTCAGTACTCAGGGTGCTCAGTACTCAGGGTGCTGGGTGCTCAGTGCTTGGGGTGCTCGGTGCTCAGTACTCATGGTGCTGGGTGCTCAGTACTCAGGGTGCTGGGTGCTCAGTACTCTTGGTGCTGGGTGCTCAGTGCTCAGCGTGCTGGATGCTCAGTACTCACGGTGCTCGGTGCTCAGTGCTCAGTGCTTGGGGTGCTGGGTGCTCAGTACTCAGGGTGCTGGGTGCTCAGTGCTCAGGGTGCTGGGTGCTCAGTGCTCAGGGTGCTGGGTGCTCAGTACTCAGTGCTCAGGATGCTGGGTGCTCAGTGCTCGGGTTGCTGGGTGCTGAGTGCTCAGTGTGCTGGGTGCTCAGTGCTTGCGGTGCTGGGTGCTCAGTACTCAGCGTGCTGGGTGCTCAGTACTCAGGGTGCTGGGTGCTCAGTGCTTAGGGTGCTGGGTGCTCAGTGCTCAGGGTGCTGGGTGCTCAGTGATAGGGGTCCTGGGTGCTCAGTACTCAGGGTGCTCAGTGCTCGGGGAGCTCGGTGCTCAGTACTCAGGGTGCTAGGTGCTCAGTACTCAGTGCTCGGGGTCCTGGGTGCTCCGTGCTCGGGGTGCTGGGTGCTCAGTGCTCAGTACTCAGGGTGCTGGGTGCTCAGTGCTCGCGGTGCTGGGTGCTCAGTACTCAGCGTGCTGGGTGCTCAGTACTCAGGGTGCTGGGTGCTCAGTGGTTAGGGTGCTGGGTGCTCAGTGCTCAGAGTGCTGGGTGCTCAGTGATCGGGGTCCTGGGTGCTCAGTACTCAGGGTGCTCAGTGCTCGGGGAGCTCGGTGCTCAGTACTCAGGGTGCTAGGTGCTCAGTACTCAGTGCTCGGGATCCTGGGTGCTCCGTGCTCGGGGTGCTGGGTGCTCAATGCTCTGGGTGCTTAGTGCTCAGTACTCAGGGTGCTGGGTGCACAGTACTCAGGGTGCTCAGTGCTCGGGTTGCCTGGTGCTCAGTACTCAGGGTGCTGGTTGCTCATTCTCGGGGTGCTGGGTGCTCAGTGCTCGGGGTGCTGGGTGCTCAGTACTCAGGGTGCTGGGGCACAGTACTCACTGTGCTGGGTGCTCAGTACTCAGGGTGCTCGGTTCTCAGTACTCAGGGTGCTGGGTGCTCATACTTGGGGTGCTGGGTGCTCAGTGCTCGGGGTGCTGGGTGCTCAGTACTCAGGGTGCTGTGGGCTCAGTACTCAGGGTGCTGGGTGCTCAGTACTCAGGGTGATCTGTTCTCAGTACTCAGGGTGCTGGGTGCTCAGTGCTCAGGGTGCTGGGTGCTCAGTACTCGGGGTGCTCAGTGCTCAGTACTCAGGGTGATGGGTGCTCAGTTCTCGGGGTGCTCGGTGCTCAGTACTCAGGGTGCTGGGTGCTCAGTGCTCAGGGAGCTGGGTGCTCAGTACTCAGGGTGCTGGGTGCTCAGTACTCAGGGTGCTCAGTACTCGGGTGCTAGGTGCTCAGTGCTCGGGGTGCTGGGTGCTCAGTACTCAGGGTGCTCAGTACTCAGGGTGCTGGATGCTCAGTACTCAGGGTGCTCAGTACTCAGGGTGCTGGGTGCTCAGTACTCGGGGTGCTGGGTGCTCAGTACTAAGGGTGCTGGGTGCTCACTGCTTGGGGTGCTCGGTGCTCAGTACACAGGGTGCTGGGTGCTCAGTGCTCGGGGTGCTGGGTGCTCAGTACTCAGGGTGCTGGGTGCTCAGTGCTCAGATTGTTGGGTGCTCAGTACTCAGGGTGCTGGGTGCTCAGTGCTCAGTGCTCAGGGTGCTCAGTGCTCAGGGTGCTGGGTGCTCAGGGTGCTGGGTGCTCAGTGCTCGGGGTGCTTGGTGTTCAGTGCTCAGGGTGCTGGGTGCTCAGTGCTCAGGGTGCTGCGTGCTCAGTGCTCAGTGCTCAGGGTGCTGGGTGTTCAGTACTCAGGGTGCTGGGTGCTCAGTACTCAGGGTGCTGGGTGCTCAGTGCTCAGGGTCCTGGGTGCTCAGTGCTCAGTGTGCTGGGTGCTCAGTACTCAGGGTGCTGGGTGCTCAGTACTCAGGGTGCTCGGTGCTCAGTGCTCAGGGTGCTGGGTGCTCAGTGCTCAGGGTGCTGGTTGTTCAGTACTCAGGGTGCTGGGTGCTCAGTGCTCAGGGTGCTGGGTGCTCAGTGCTCAGGGTGCTGGGTGCTCAGTATTCAGGGTCCTCAGTACTCAGGGTGCTGGGTGCTCAGTACTCAGGGTGCTCAGTACTCAGGGTGCTGGGTGCTCAGTGCTCGGGGTGCTGGGTGTTCAGTACTCAGGGTGCTGGGTTCTCAGTGCTCAGGGTGCTTGGTGTTCAGTGCTCAGGGTGCTGGGTGCTCAGAGCTCAGGGTGCTCGGTGCTCAGTACTCATGGTGCTGGGTGCTCAGTACTCAGGGTGCTGGGTGCTCAGTACTCAGGGTGCTGGGTGCTCAGTACTCAGGGTGCTGGGTGCTCAGTACTCGGGGTGCTCGGTGCTCAGTTTTTGGGGTGCTGGGTGCTCAGTTCTCGGCGTGCTGGGTGCTCAGTACTCAGGGTGCTGGGTGCTCAGTACTCAGGTTGCTCAGTACTCTGGGAGCTCGGTGCTCAGTACTCATTGTGCTGGGTGCTCAGTACTCAGGGTGCTGGGTGCTCAGTACTCGGGGTGCTGGGTGCTCAGTACTCAGTGCTGAGGATGCTGGGTGCTCAGTGCTCGGGCTGCTGGGTGCTCAGTGCTCAGGGTGCTGGGTGCTCAGTACTAAGGGTGCTGGGTTCTCAGTACTCAGGTTGCTGGGTGCACAGTGCTAGGGGTGCTTGGTGCTCAGTGCTCGGGGTCTGGGTGCTCAGTACTCAGGGTGCTGGGTGCTCAGTGCTCGGGGTGCTCGGTGCTCAGTAAGTTGTGTACTCACTACTCAGGGTGCTGGGTGCTCAGTGCTCAGGGTGCTGGGTGCTCAGTGCTCAGGGTGCTGGGTGCTCAGTGCTATGGGTGCTGGGTGGTCAGTGCTCAGGGTGCTGGGTGGTCAGTGCTCAGGGTGCTGGGTGCTCAGTGCTCGGGGTGCTGGGTGCTGAGTGCTCAGGGTGCTGGGTGCTCAGTGCTCGGGGTGCTCAGTGCTCAGTGCTCAGGGTCCTGGGTGCTCAGTACTCAGCGTGCTGGGTGCTTAGTACTCAGGGTGCTCAGTGCTCAGTACACAGGGTGCTGGGTGCTCAGTGCTCGGGGTGCTGGGTGCTCAGTGCTCAGTACTCAGGGTGCTGGGTGCTCAGTGCTCGGGGTGCTGGGTGCTCAGTACTCAGCGTGCTGGGTGCTCAGTACTCAGGGTGCTGGGTGCTCAGTGCTCAGGGTGCTGGGTGCTCAGTGCTCAGGGTGCTGGGTGCTCAGTACTCAGGGTGCTCAGTGCTCGGGGAGCTCGGTGCTCAGTACTCAGGGTGCTGGGTGCTCACTACTCAGTGCTCAGGTTCCTGGGTGCTCCGTGCTCGGGGTGCTGGGTGCTCAGTGCTCTGGGTGCTGGGTGCTCAGTACTCAGGGTGCTGGCTGCTCTGTACTCAGGGTGCTGGGGGCTCAGTACTCAGGGTGCTGGGTGCTCAGTACTCAGGGTGATCTGTTCTCAGTACTCAGGGTGCTGGGTGCTCAGTGCTCGGGGTGCTGGGTGCTCAGTACTCGGGATGCTCAGTGCTCAGTACTCAGGGTGCTGGGTGCTCAGTGCTTGGGGAGCTCGGTGCTCAGTACTCAGGGTGCTGGGTGCTCAGTGCTCAGGGTACTGGGTGCTCAGTACTCAGGGTGCTGGGTGCTCAGTGCTCAGGGTGCTGGGTGCTCAGTATTCAGGGTGCTCAGTACTCAGGGTGCTGGGTGCTCAGTACTCAGGGTGCGCAGTACTCGGGTGCTGGGTGCTCAGTGCTCGGGGTCCTGGGTGCTCAGTACTCAGGGTGCTCAGTACTCAGGGTGCTGGATGCTCAGTACTCAGGGTGCTCAGTACTCAGGGTGCTGGGTGCTCAGTGCTCGGGGTGCTGGGTGCTCAGTACTCAGGGTGCTCAGTACTCAGGGTGCTGGGTGCTCAGTGCTCGGGGTGCTGGGTGCTCAGTACTCAGGGTGCTGGGTGCTCAGTACTCAGGGTGCTGGGTGCTCAGTACTCAGTTCTAAGGATGCTGGGTGCTCAGTGCTCGGGCTGCTGGGTGCTCAGTGCTCAGGGTCCTGGGTGCTCAGTACTCAGGGTGCTGGATGCTTAGTACTCAGGTTGCTCAGTACTCAGTACACAGGGTGCTGGGTGCTCAGTGCTCAGGGTGCTGTGTGCTCAGTGTTCAGGGTGCTCAGTGCTCAGGGTGCTGGGTGCTCAGTGATCTGGTTGCTCGGTGCTCAGTGTTTGGGGTGCTGGGTGCTCAGTGCTCGGGGTGCTGGGTGCTCAGTACTCAGGGTGCTGGGTGCTCAGTACTCAGGGTGCTGGGTGCTCAGTACTCTGGGTGCTCCGTGCTCAGTTCTCAGGGTGCTCGGTGCTCAGTGTTTGGGGTGCTGGGTGCTCAGTGCTCGGGGTGCTGGGTGCTCAGTACTCAGGGTGCTGGGTGCTCAGTACTCAGGGTGCTGGGTGCTCAGTACTCAGGGTGCTGGGTGCTCAGTACTCGGGGTGCTGGGTGCTCAGTACTCAGTGCTAAGGATGCTGGGTGCTCAGTGCTCGGGCTGCTGGGTGCTCAGTGCTCAGGGTGCTGGGTGCTCAGTACTCAGGGTGCTGGGTTCTCAGTACTCAGGGTGCTGGGTGCAAAGTGCCAGGGGTGCTTGGTGCTCAGTGCTCGGGGTCTGGGTGCTCAGTACTCAGGGTGCTGGGTGCTCAGTGCTCAGGGTGCTCGGTGCTCAGTAAGTTGGGTGCTCACTACTCAGGGTGCTGGGTGCTCAGTGCTCAGGGTGCTGGGTGCTCAGTGCTCAGGGTGCTGGGTGCTCAGTGCTCTGGGTGCTGGGTGCTCAGTGCTCAGGGTGCTGGGTGCTCAGTGCTCGGGGTGCTGGGTGCTGAGTGCTCAGGGTGCTGGGTGCTCAGTGCTCGGGGTGCTCAGTGCTCTGTGCTCAGGGTCCTGGGTGCTCAGTACTCAGGGTGCTGGGTGCTTAGTACTAAGGGTGCTCAGTGCTCAGTACACAGGGTGCTGGGTGCTCAGTGCTCAGGGTGCTGGGTGCTCAGTGCTCAGTACTCAGGGTGCTGGGTGCTCAGTGCTCGGGGTGCTGGGTGCTCAGTACTCAGCGTGCTGGGTGCTCAGTACTCAGGGTGCTGGTTGCTCAGTGCTCAGGGTGCTGGGTGCTCAGTGCTCAGGGTGCTGGGTGCTCAGTACTCAGGGTGCTCAGTGCTCAGGGAGCTCGGTGCTCAATACTCAGGGTGCTGGGTGCTCACTACTCAGTGCTCGGGTTCCTGGGTGCTCCGTGCTCGGGTGCTGGGTGCTCAGTGCTCTGGGTGCTGGGTGCTCAGTACTCAGGGTGCTGGGTGCTCTGTACGCAGGGTGCTGGGGGCTCAGTACTCAGGGTGCTGGGTGCTCAGTACTCAGGGTGATCTGTTCTCAGTACTCAGGGTGCTGGGTGCTCAGTGCTCGGGGTGCTGGGTGCTCAGTACTCGGGGTGCTCAGTGCTCAGTACTCAGGGTGCTGGGTGCTCAGTGCTCGGGGTGCTGGGTGCTCAGTACTCAGGGTGCTCAGTACTCAGGGTGCTGGGTGCTCAGTGCTCGGGGTGCTGGGTGCTCAGTGCTCAGGGTGATCGGTGCTCAGTACTCAGGATGCTGGGTGCTCAGTACTCAGGGTGCTGGGTGCTCAGTACACAGGGTGCTGGGTACTCAGTCCTCAGCGTCCTCAGTACTCAGGGTGCTGGGTGCTCAGTGCTCAGGGTGCTGGGTGCTCAGCGATCTGGGTGCTCGGTGCTCAGTACTCAGGGTGCTGAGTGCTCAGTACTCAGGGTGCTCAGTGCTCAGTACTCAGGGTGCTGGGTGCTCATTATTCAGGGTGCTGGGTGCTCAGTGCTCGGGGTGCTGGGTGCTCAGTACTAAGGGTGCTGGGTGCTCAGTGCTCGGGGTGCTCGGTGCTCAGTACACAGGGTGCTGGGTGCTCAGTGCTCGGGGTGCTGGGTGCTCAGTACTCAGGGTGCTGGGTGCTCAGTGCTCAGATTGTTGGGTGCTCAGTGCTCAGGGTGCTCAGTGCTCAGGGTGCTGGGTGCTCAGGGTGCTGGGTGCTCAGTGCTCGGGGTGCTTGGTGCTCAGTGCTCAGGGTGCTGGGTGCTCAGTGCTCAGGGTGCTGCGTGCTCAGTGCTCAGTGCTCAGGGTGCTGGGTGTTCAGTACTCAGGGTGCTGGGTGCTCAGTACTCAGGGTGTTGGGTGCTCAGTGCTCAGGGTCCTGGGTGCTCAGTGCTCAGTGTGCTGGGTGCTCAGTACTCAGGGTGCTGGGTGCTCAGTACTCAGGGTGCTCGGTGCTCAGTGCTCAGGGTGCTGGGTGCTCAGTATTCAGGGTGCTCAGTACTCAGGGTGCTGGGTGCTCAGTACTCAGGGTGCTCAGTACTCAGGGTGCTGGGTGCTCAGTGCTCGGGGTGCTGGGTGTTCAGTACTCAGGGTGCTGGGTGCTCAGTGCTCAGGGTGCTGGGTGCTCAGTGCTCAGGGTGCTGGGTGCTCAGTATTCAGGGTGCTCAGTACTCAGGGTGCTGGGTGCTCAGTACTCAGCGTGCTCAGTACTCAGGGTGCTGGGTGCTCAGTGCTTGGGGTGCTCGGTGCTCAGTACTCATGGTGCTGGGTGCTCAGTACTCAGGGTGCTGGGTGCTCAGTACTCGGGGTGCTGGGTGCTCAGTGCTCAGCGTGCTGGGTGCTCAGTACTCACGGTGCTCGGTGCTCAGTGCTTGGGGTGCTGGGTGCTCAGTACTCAGGGTGCTGGGTGCTCAGTGCTCAGGGTGCTGGGTGCTCAGTGCTCAGGGTGCTGGGTGCTCAGTACTCAGTGCTCAGGATGCTGGGTGCTCAGTGCTCGGGTTGCTGGGTGCTGAGTGCCCAGGGTGCTGGGTGCTCAGTGCTCGGGGTGCTCAGTGCTCAGGGTCCTGGGTGCTCAGTACTCAGGGTGATGGGTGCTTAGTACTCAGGGTGCTCAGTGCTCAGTACACAGGGTGGTGGGTGCTCAGTGCTCGGGGTGCTGGGTGCTCAGTGCTTAGTACTCAGGGTGCTGGGTGCTCAGTGCTCAGGGTGCTGGGTGCTCAGTGATCGGGGTCCTGGGTGCTCAGTACTCAGGGTGCTCAGTGCTCGGGGAGCTCGGTTTTCAGTACTCAGGGTGCTAGGTGCTCAGTACTCAGTGCTCGGGGTCCTGGGTGCTCCGTGCTCGGGGAGCTGGGTGCTCAATGCTCTGGGTGCTTAGTGCTCAGTACTCAGGGTGCTGGGTACTCAGTACTCAGGGTGCTCAGTGCTCGGGGTGCTGGGTGCTCAGTACTCAGGGTGCTGGGTGCTCATTCTCGGGGTTCTGGGTGCTCAGTGCTCGGGGTGCTGGGTGCTCAGTACTCAGGGTGCTGGGGCTCAGTACTCAGGGTGCTGGGTGCTCAGTACTCAGGGTTCTCGGTTCTCAGTACTCAGGGTGCTGGGTGCTCAGTGCTCGGGGTGCTGGGTGCTCAGGACTCGGGGTGCTCAGTGCTCAGTACTCAGGGTGCTGGGTGCTCAGTGCTCGGGGTGCTCGGTGCTCAGTACTCAGGGTGCTGGGTGCTCAGTGCTCAGGGTGCTGGGTGCTCAGTACTCAGTGTGCTGGGTGCTCAGTACTCAGGGTGCTCAGTACTCGGGTGCTGGGTGCTCAGTGCTCGGGGTGCTGGGTGCTCAGTACTCAGGGTGCTCATTGCTCAGGGTGCTGCGTGCTCAGTGCTCAGTGCTCAGGGTGCTTGGTGTTCAGTACTCAGGGTGCTGGGTGCTCAGTACTCAGGGTGTTGGGTGCTCAGTGCTCAGGGTCCTGGGTGCTCAGTGCTCAGTGTGCTGGGTGCTCAGTACTCAGGGTGCTGGGTGCTCAGTACTCAGGGTGCTCGGTGCTCAGTGCTCAGGGTGCTGGGTGCTCAGTGCTCAGGGTGCTGGGTGTTCAGTACTCAGGGTGCTGGGTGCTCAGTGCTCAGGGTGCTGGGTGCTCAGTGCTCAGGGTGCTGGGTGCTCAGTATTCAGGGTGCTCAGTACTCAGGGTGCTGGGAGCTCAGTACTCAGGGTGCTCAGTACTCAGGGTGCTGGGTGCTCAGTGCTCGGGGTGCTGGGTGTTCAGTACTCAGGGTGCTGGGTGCTCAGTGCTCAGGGTGCTGGGTGCTCAGTGCTCAGGGTGCTGGGTGCTCAGTATTCAGGGTGCTCAGTACTCAGGGTGCTGGGTGCTCAGTACTCAGCGTGCTCAGTACTCAGGGTGCTGGGTGCTCAGTGCTTGGGGTGCTCGGTGCTCAGTACTCATGGTGCTGGGTGCTCAGTACTCAGGGTGCTGGGTGCTCAGTGCTTGGGGTGCTGGGTGCTCAGTACTCAGGGTGCTGGGTGCTCAGTGCTCAGGGTGCTGGGTGCTCAGTTCTCAGGGTGCTGGGTGCTCAGTACTCAGTGCTCAGGATGCTGGGTGCTCAGTGCTCAGGTTGCTGGGTGCTGAGTGCTCAGGGTGCTGGGTGCTCAGTGCTCGGGGTGCTCAGTGCTCAGTGCTCAGGGTCCTGGGTGCTCAGTACTCAGGGTGATGGGTGCTTAGTACTCAGGGTGCTCAGTGCTCAGTACACAGGGTGGTGGGTGCTCAGTGCTCGGGGTGCTGGGTGCTCAGTGCTTAGTACTCAGGGTGCTGGGTGCTCAGTGCTCAGGGTGCTGGGTGCTCAGTGATCGGGGTCCTGGGTGCTCAGTACTCAGGGTGCTCAGTGCTCGGGGAGCTCGGTGCTCAGTACTCAGGGTGCTTAGTGCTCAGTACTCAGGGTGCTGGGTGCTCAGTACTCAGGGTGCTCAGTGCTCGGGGTGCTGGGTGCTCAGTACTCAGGGTGCTGGGTGCTCATTCTCGGGGTGCTGGGTGCTCAGTGCTCGGGGTGCTGGGTGCTCAGTACTCAGGGTGCTGGGGCTCAGTACTCAGGGTGCTGGGTGCTCAGTACTCAGGGTTCTCGGTTCTCAGTACTCAGGGTGCTGGGTGCTCAGTGCTCGGGGTGCTGGGTGCTCAGGACTCGGGGTGCTCAGTGCTCAGTACTCAGCGTGCTGGGTGCTCAGTGCTCGGGGTGCTCGGTGCTCAGTACTCAGGGTGCTGGGTGCTCAGTGCTCAGGGTGCTGGGTGCTCAGTACTCAGGGTGCTGGGTGCTCAGTACTCAGGGTGCTCAGTACTCGGGTGCTGGGTGCTCAGTGCTCGGGGTGCTGGGTGCTCAGTACTCAGGGTGCTCAGTACTCAGAGTGCTGGATGCTCAGTACACAGGGTGCTCAGTACTCAGGGTGCTGGGTGCTCAGTGCTCGGGGTGCTGGGTGCTCAGTGCTCAGGGTGATCGGTGCTCAGTACTCAGGATGCTGCGTGCTCAGTACTCAGGGTGCTGGGTGCTCAGTACTCAGGTTGCTGGGTGCTCAGTCCTCAGGGTGCTCAGTGCTCAGGGTACTGGGTGCTCAGTGCTCGGGGTGCTCGGTGCTCAGTACTCAGGGTGCTGAGTGCTCAGTACTCAGGGTGCTGGGTGCTCAGTACTCAGGGTGCTGGGTGCTCAGTGCTCGGGGTGCTGGGTGCTCAGTGCTCAGGGTGCTGGGTGCTCTGTGCTCGGGGTGCTGGGTGCTCAGAACTCAGGGTGCTGGGTGCTCAGTACTCAGGGTGCTGGGTGCTCAGTGCTCGGGGTGCTGGTTGCTCAGTGCTCAGGATGCTGGGTGCTCAGTACTTAGGGTGCTGGGTGCTCAGTGCTCGGGGTGGTCGGTGCTCAGTACTCAAGGTGCTGGGTGCTCAGTTCTCACGGTGCTGGGTGCTCAGTCCTCGGGGTGCTCAGTGCTTAGTACTCAGGGTGCTGGGTGCTCAGTGCTCGCGGTGCTGGGTGCTCAGTACTCAGCGTGCTGGGTGCTCAGTACTCAGGGTGCTGGGTGCTCAGTGCTTAGGGTGCTGGGTGCTCAGTGCTCAGGGTGCTGGGTGCTCAGTGATAGGGGTCCTGGGTGCTCAGTACTCAGGGTGCTCAGTGCTCGGGGAGCTCGGTGCTCAGTACTCAGGGTGCTGGGTGCTCAGTAGTCAGGGTGCTCGGTGCTCAGTGCTCAGGGTGCTGGGTGCTCAGTGCTCGGGGTGCTGGGTGTTCAGTACTCAGGGTGCTGGGTGCTCAGTGCTCAGGGTGCTGGGTGCTCAGTGCTCAGGGTGCTGGGTGCTCAGTATTCAGGGTGCTCAGTACTCAGGGTGCTGGGTGCTCAGTACTCAGGGTGCTCAGTACTCAGGGTGCTGGGTGCTCAGTGCTCGGGGTGCTGGGTGTTCAGTACTCAGGGTGCTGGGTGCTCAGTGCTCAGGGTGCTGTGTGCTCAGTATTCAGGGTGCTCAGTACTCAGGGTGCTGGGTGCTCAGTACTCAGGGTGCTCAGTACTCAGGGTGCTGGGTGCTCAGTGCTTGGGGTGCTCGGTGCTCAGTACTCATGGTGCTGGGTGCTCAGTACTCAGGGTGCTGGGTGCTCAGTACTCTTGGTGCTGGGTGCTCAGTGCTCAGCGTGCTGGATGCTCAGTACTCACGGTGCTCGGTGCTCAGTGCTCAGTGCTTGGGGTGCTGGGTGCTCAGTACTCAGGGTGCTGGGTGCTCAGTGCTCAGGGTGCTGGGTGCTCAGTGCTCAGGGTGCTGGGTGCTCAGTACTCAGTGCTCAGGATGCTGGGTGCTCAGTGCTCGGGTTGCTGGGTGCTGAGTGCTCAGGGTGCTGGGTGCTCAGTGCTCGCGGTGCTGGGTGCTCAGTACTCAGCGTGCTGGGTGCTCAGTACTCAGGGTGCTGGGTGCTCAGTGCTTAGGGTGCTGGGTGCTCAGTGCTCAGGGTGCTGGGTGCTCAGTGATAGGGGTCCTGGGTGCTCAGTACTCAGGGTGCTCAGTGCTCAGGGAGCTCGGTGCTCAGTACTCAGGGTGCTAGGTGCTCAGTACTCAGTGCTCGGGGTCCTGGGTGCTCCGTGCTCGGGGTGCTGGGTGCTCAGTGCTCAGTACTCAGGGTGCTGGGTGCTCAGTGCTCGCGGTGCTGGGTGCTCAGTACTCAGCGTGCTGGGTGCTCAGTACTCAGGGTGCTGGGTGCTCAGTGGTTAGGGTGCTGGGTGCTCAGTGCTCAGAGTGCTGGGTGCTCAGTGATCGGGGTCCTGGGTGCTCAGTACTCAGGGTGCTCAGTGCTCGGGGAGCTCGGTGCTCAGTACTCAGGGTGCTAGGTGCTCAGTACTCAGTGCTCGGGATCCTGGGTGCTCCGTGCTCGGGGTGCTGGGTGCTCAATGCTCTGGGTGCTTAGTGCTCAGTACTCAGGGTGCTGGGTGCTCAGTACTCAGGGTGCTCAGTGCTCGGGTTGCCTGGTGCTCAGTACTCAGGGTGCTGGTTGCTCATTCTCGGGGTGCTGGGTGCTCAGTGCTCGGGGTGCTGGGTGCTCAGTACTCAGGGTGCTGGGGCACAGTACTCACTGTGCTGGGTGCTCAGTACTCAGGGTGCTCGGTTCTCAGTACTCAGGGTGCTGGGTGCTCATACTTGGGTTGCTGGGTGCTCAGTGCTCGGGGTGCTGGGTGCTCAGTACTCAGGGTGCTGTGGGCTCAGTACTCAGGGTGCTGGGTGCTCAGTACTCAGGGTGATCTGTTCTCAGTACTCAGGGTGCTGGGTGCTCAGTGCTCAGGGTGCTGGGTGCTCAGTACTCGGGGTGCTCAGTGCTCAGTACTCAGGGTGATGGGTGCTCAGTTCTCGGGGTGCTCGGTGCTCAGTACTCAGGGTGCTGGGTGCTCAGTGCTCAGGGAGCTGGGTGCTCAGTACTCAGGGTGCTGGGTGCTCAGTACTCAGGGTGCTCAGTACTCTGGTGCTAGGTGCTCAGTGCTCGGGGTGCTGGGTGCTCAGTACTCAGGGTGCTCAGTCCTCAGGGTGCTGGATGCTCAGTACTCAGGGTGCTCAGTACTCAGGGTGCTGGGTGCTCAGTACTCGGGGTGCTGGGTGATCAGTACTAAGGGTGCTGGGTGCTCAGTGCTTGGGGTGCTCGGTGCTCAGTACACAGGGTGCTGGGTGCTCAGTGCTCGGGGTGCTGGGTGCTCAGTACTCAGGGTGCTGGGTGCTCAGTGCTCAGATTGTTGGGTGCTCAGTACTCAGGGTGCTGGGTGCTCAGTGCTCAGTGCTCAGGGTGCTCAGTGCTCAGGGTGCTGGGTGCTCAGGGTGCTGGGTGCTCAGTGCTCGGGGTGCTTGGTGCTCAGTGCTCAGGGTGCTGGGTGCTCAGTGCTCAGGGTGCTGCGTGCTCAGTGCTCAGTGCTCAGGGTGCTGGGTGTTCAGTACTCAGGGTGCTGGGTGCTCAGTACTCAGGGTGCTGGGTGCTCAGTGCTCAGGGTCCTGGGTGCTCAGTGCTCAGTGTGCTGGGTGCTCAGTACTCAGGGTGCTGGGTGCTCAGTACTCAGGGTGCTCGGTGCTCAGTGCTCAGGGTGCTGGGTGCTCAGTGCTCAGGGTGCTGGTTGTTCAGTACTCAGGGTGCTGGGTGCTCAGTGCTCAGGGTGCTGGGTGCTCAGTGCTCAGGGTGCTGGGTGCTCAGTATTCAGGGTGCTCAGTACTCAGGGTGCTGGGTGCTCAGTACTCAGGGTGCTCAGTACTCAGGGTGCTGGGTGCTCAGTGCTCGGGGTGCTGGGTGTTCAGTACTCAGGGTGCTGGGTTCTCAGTGCTCAGGGTGCTTGGTGCTCAGTGCTCAGGGTGCTGGGTGCTCAGTGCTCAGGGTGCTCGGTGCTCAGTACTCATGGTGCTGGGTGCTCAGTACTCAGGGTGCTGGGTGCTCAGTACTCAGGGTGCTGGGTGCTCAGTACTCAGGGTGCTGGGTGCTCAGTACTCGGGGTGCTCGGTGCTCAGTTTTTGGGGTGCTGGGTGCTCAGTTCTCGGCGTGCTGGGTGCTCAGTACTCAGGGTGCTGGGTGCTCAGTACTCAGGTTGCTCAGTACTCTGGGAGCTCGGTGCTCAGTACTCATGGTGCTGGGTGCTCAGTACTGAGGGTGCTGGGTGCTCAGTACTCGGGGTGCTGGGTGCTCAGTACTCAGTGCTGAGGATGCTGGGTGCTCAGTGCTCGGGCTGCTGGGTGCTCAGTGCTCAGGGTGCTGGGTGCTCAGTACTAAGGGTGCTGGGTTCTCAGTACTCAGGTTGCTGGGTGCACAGTGCTAGGGGTGCTTGGTGCTCAGTGCTCGGGGTCTGGGTGCTCAGTACTCAGGGTGCTGGGTGCTCAGTGCTCGGGGTGCTCGGTGCTCAGTAAGTTGTGTACTCACTACTCAGGGTGCTGGGTGCTCAGTGCTCAGGGTGCTGGGTGCTCAGTGCTCAGGGTGCTGGGTGCTCAGTGCTATGGGTGCTGGGTGCTCAGTGCTCAGGGTGCTGGGTGGTCAGTGCTCAGGGTGCTGGGTGCTCAGTGCTCGGGGTGCTGGGTGCTGAGTGCTCAGGGTGCTGGGTGCTCAGTGCTCGGGGTGCTCAGTGCTCAGTGCTCAGGGTCCTGGGTGCTCAGTACTCAGCGTGCTGGGTGCTTAGTACTCAGGGTGCTCAGTGCTCAGTACACAGGGTGCTGGGTGCTCAGTGCTCGGGGTGCTGGGTGCTCAGTGCTCAGTACTCAGGGTGCTGGGTGCTCAGTGCTCGGGGTGCTGGGTGCTCAGTACTCAGCGTGCTGGGTGCTCAGTGCTCAGGGTGCTGGGTGCTCAGTACTCAGGGTGCTCAGTGCTCGGGGAGCTCGGTGCTCAGTACTCAGGGTGCTGGGTGCTCACTACTCAGTGCTCAGGTTCCTGGGTGCTCCGTGCTCGGGGTGCTGGGTGCTCAGTGCTCTGGGTGCTGGGTGCTCAGTACTCAGGGTGCTGGCTGCTCTGTACTCAGGGTGCTGGGGGCTCAGTACTCAGGGTGCTGGGTGCTCAGTACTCAGGGTGATCTGTTCTCAGTACTCAGGGTGCTGGGTGCTCAGTGCTCGGGGTGCTGGGTGCTCAGTACTCGGGATGCTCAGTGCTCAGTACTCAGGGTGCTGGGTGCTCAGTGCTCGGGGAGCTCGGTGCTCAGTACTCAGGGTGCTGGGTGCTCAGTGCTCAGGGTACTGGGTGCTCAGTACTCAGGGTGCTGGGTGCTCAGTGCTCAGGGTGCTGGGTGCTCAGTATTCAGGGTGCTCAGTACTCAGGGTGCTGGGTGCTCAGTACTCAGGGTGCTCAGTACTCGGGTGCTGGGTGCTCAGTGCTCGGGGTGCTGGGTGCTCAGTACTCAGGGTGCTCAGTACTCAGGGTGCTGGATGCTCAGTACTCAGGGTGCTCAGTACTCAGGGTGCTGGGTGCTCAGTGCTCGGGGTGCTGGGTGCTCAGTACTCAGGGTGCTCAGTACTCAGGGTGCTGGGTGCTCAGTGCTCGGGGTGCTGGGTGCTCAGTACTCAGGGTGCTGGGTGCTCAGTACTCAGGGTGCTGGGTGCTCAGTACTCAGTTCTAAGGATGCTGGGTGCTCAGTGCTCGGGCTGCTGGGTGCTCAGTGCTCAGGGTCCTGGGTGCTCAGTACTCAGGGTGCTGGATGCTTAGTACTCAGGTTGCTCAGTACTCAGTACACAGGGTGCTGGGTGCTCAGTGCTCAGGGTGCTGTGTGCTCAGTGTTCAGGGTGCTCAGTGCTCAGGGTGCTGGGTGCTCAGTGATCTGGTTGCTCGGTGCTCAGTGTTTGGGGTGCTGGGTGCTCAGTGCTCGGGGTGCTGGGTGCTCAGTACTCAGGGTGCTGGGTGCTCAGTACTCAGGGTGCTGGGTGCTCAGTACTCTGGGTGCTCCGTGCTCAGTTCTCAGGGTGCTCGGTGCTCAGTGTTTGGGGTGCTGGGTGCTCAGTGCTCGGGGTGCTGGGTGCTCAGTACTCAGGGTGCTGGGTGCTCAGTACTCAGGGTGCTGGGTGCTCAGTACTCAGGGTGCTGGGTGCTCAGTACTCGGGGTGCTGGGTGCTCAGTACTCAGTGCTAAGGATGCTGGGTGCTCAGTGCTCGGGCTGCTGGGTGCTCAGTGCTCAGGGTGCTGGGTGCTCAGTACTCAGGGTGCTGGGTTCTCAGTACTCAGGGTGCTGGGTGCACAGTGCCAGGGGTGCTTGGTGCTCAGTGCTCGGGGTCTGGGTGCTCAGTACTCAGGGTGCTGGGTGCTCAGTGCTCAGGGTGCTCGGTGCTCAGTAAGTTGGGTGCTCACTACTCAGGGTGCTGGGTGCTCAGTGCTCAGGGTGCTGGGTGCTCAGTTCTCAGGGTGCTGGGTGCTCAGTGCTCTGGGTGCTGGGTGCTCAGTGCTCAGGGTGCTGGGTGCTCAGTGCTCGGGGTGCTGGGTGCTGAGTGCTCAGGGTGCTGGGTGCTCAGTGCTCGGGGTGCTCAGTGCTCTGTGCTCAGGGTCCTGGGTGCTCAGTACTCAGGGTGCTGGGTGCTTAGTACTAAGGGTGCTCAGTGCTCAGTACACAGGGTGCTGGGTGCTCAATGCTCAGGGTGCTGGGTGCTCAGTGCTCAGTACTCAGGGTGCTGGGTGCTCAGTGCTCGGGGTGCTGGGTGCTCAGTACTCAGCGTGCTGGGTGCTCAGTACTCAGGGTGCTGGGTGCTCAGTGCTCAGGGTGCTGGGTGCTCAGTGCTCAGGGTGCTGGGTGCTCAGTACTCAGGGTGCTCAGTGCTCAGGGAGCTCGGTGCTCAATACTCAGGGTGCTGGGTGCTCACTACTCAGTGCTCGGGTTCCTGGGTGCTCCGTGCTCGGGTGCTGGGTGCTCAGTGCTCTGGGTGCTGGGTGCTCAGTACTCAGGGTGCTGGGTGCTCTGTACGCAGGGTGCTGGGGGCTCAGTACTCAGGGTGCTGGGTGCTCAGTACTCAGGGTGATCTGTTCTCAGTACTCAGGGTGCTGGGTGCTCAGTGCTCGGGGTGCTGGGTGCTCAGTACTCGGGGTGCTCAGTGCTCAGTACTCAGGGTGCTGGGTGCTCAGTGCTCGGGGTGCTGGGTGCTCAGTACTCAGGGTGCTCAGTACTCAGGGTGCTGGGTGCTCAGTGCTCGGGGTGCTGGGTGCTCAGTGCTCAGGGTGATCGGTGCTCAGTACTCAGGATGCTGGGTGCTCAGTACTCAGGGTGCTGGGTGCTCAGTACACAGGGTGCTGGGTACTCAGTCCTCAGCGTCCTCAGTACTCAGGGTGCTGGGTGCTCAGTGCTCAGGGTGCTGGGTGCTCAGCGATCTGGGTGCTCGGTGCTCAGTACTCAGGGTGCTGAGTGCTCAGTACTCAGGGTGCTCAGTGCTCAGTACTCAGGGTGCTGGGTGCTCATTATTCAGGGTGCTGGGTGCTCAGTGCTCGGGGTGCTGGGTGCTCAGTACTCAGGGTGCTGGGTGCTAAGTGCTCAGTGTGCTGGGTGCTCAGTGCTCGGGGTGCTGGGTGCTCAGAACTCAGGGTGCTGGGTGCTCAGTACTCAGGGTGTTGGGTTCTCAGTGCTCGGGGTGCTGGGTGCTCAGTGCTCAGGGTGCTGGGTGCTCAGAACTTAGGGTGCTGGGTGCTCAGTGCTCACGGTGCTGGGTGCTCAGTCCTCGGGGTGCTCCGTGCTCAGTGCTCACGGTGCTGGGTTCTCAGTACTCAGGGTGCTCGGTGCTCAGTACTAAGGGTGCTCAGTGCTCAGTACTCAGGGTGCTCAGTGCTCAGTGCTCGGGGTGCTGGGTGCTCAGTGCTCAGGGTGCTGGGTGCTCAGTACTCAGGGTGCTGGATGCTCAGTGCTCAGTACTCAGCGTGCTGGGTGCTCAGTGCTCGGGGTGCTGGGTCCTCAGTGCTCAGGGTGCTGGGTGCTCAGTACTCAGGGTGCTGGGTGCTCAGTGCTCGGGGTGCTGGGTCCTCAGTGCTCAGGGTGCTGGGTGCTCAGTACTCAGGGTGCTGGGTCCTCAGTGCTCAGGGTTCTGGGTGCTCAGTACTCAGTGTGCTCAGTGCTCAGGGTGCTGGGTGCTCAGAACTCAGGATGCTGGGTGCTCAGTACTCAGGGTGCTGGGTGCTCAGTACTCAGGGTGCTTGGTGTTCAGTACTCAGGGTGCTGGGTGCTCAGTGCTCAAGGTGCTCGGTGCTCAGTACTCATGGTGCTGGGTGCTCATTCTCGGGGTGCTGGGTGCTCAGTACTCAGGTTGCTCAGTACTCTGGGTGCTCGGTGCTCAGTACTCAGGATGCTGGGTGCTCAGTACTCAGGGTGCTGGGTGCTCAGTGCTCAGGGTGCTGGGTGCTCAGTGCTCAGGGTACTGGGTGCTCAGTACACAGTGCTCAGGATGCTGGGTGCTCAATGCTCAGGGTTCTGGGCGCTCAGTGCTCAGGGTGCTCAGTGCTCAGTGCTCAGTTCTCAGGTTGCTGGGTGCTCAGTACTCAGGGTGCTGGGTTCTCAGTGCTCGGGGTGCCCGGTGCTCAGTGCTCGGGGTGCTCGGTGCTCAGTACTCAGGGTGCTGGGTGTTCAGTACTCAGGGTGCTGGGTGCTCAGTGCTCGGGGTGCTCGGTGCTCAGTACTCAGGGTGCTGAGTGCTCAGTGCTGGGTGCTCAGTGCTCGGGGTGCTGGGTGCTCAGTGCTCGGGGTGCTGGGTGCTCAGTACTCAGGGTGCTCGGTGCTCAGTACTCAGGGTGCTGGGTGCTCAGTGCACGGGGTGCTGGGTGCTCAGTACTCAGGGTGCTGTGTGCTCAGTGCTCGGGGTGCTCGGTGCTCAGTACGTTGGGTGCTCAGTACTCAGGGTGCTGGGTGCTCAGTGCTCAGGGTGCTGGGTGGTCAGTGCTCAGGGTGCTGGGTGCTCAGTTCTCAGGGTGCTTGATTCTCAGTACTCAGGGTGCTGGGTGCTCAGTGCTCAGGGTGCTGGGTGCTCAGTGCTCGGGGTGCTGGGTGCTCAGTACTCAGGGTGCTGGGTGCTCAGTACTCAGGGTGCTGGGTGCTCAGTACTCAGGGTGCTGGGTGCTCAGTACTCAGAGCTCAGGATGCTGGGTGCTCAGTGCTCGGGCTGCTGGGTGCTCAGTGCTCAGGGTGCTGGGTGCTCAGTACTCAGGGTGCTGTGTTCTCAGTACTCAGGGTGCTGGGTGCACAGTGCTAGGGGTGCTGGGTGCTCAGTGCTCGGGGTCTGGGTGCTCAGTTCTCAGGGTGCTGCATGCTCAGTACTCAGGGTGCTGGGTGCTCAGTGCTCAGGGTGCTGGGTGCTCAGAGCTCTAGGTGCTGGGTGCTCAGTTCTCAGGGTGCTGGGTGCTCAGTGCTCAGGGTGCTGGGTGCTCAGTGCTCGTGGTGCTGGGTGCTGAGTGCTCAGGGTGCTGGGTGCTCAGTGCTCGGGGTGCTCAGTGCTCAGTGCTCAGGGTCCTGGGTGCTCAGTACTCAGGGTGCTCGGTTCTCAGTACTCAGGGTGTTGGGTGCTCATCCTCGGAGTGCTGGGTGCTCAGTGCTCGGGATGCTGGGTGCTCAGTACTCAGGGTGCTGGGTGCTCAGTGCTCGGGGTGCTGGGTGCTCAGTACTCAGGGTGCTGGGGGCTCAGTACTCAGGGTGCTGGGGGCTCAGTACTCAGGGTGCTGGGTGATCAGTACTCAGGGAGATCTGTTCTCAGTACTCAGGGTGATGGGTGCTCAGTGCTCGGGGTGCTCGGTGCTCAGTACACAGGGTGCTGGGTGCTCAGTGCTCGGGGTGCTGGGTGCTCAGTACTCAGGGTGCTGGGTGCTCAGTGCTCAGTACTCAGCGTGCTGGGTGCTCAGTGCTCAGGGTGCTGGGTGCTCAGTACTCAGGGTGCTCAGTACTCAGGGTGCTGGGTGCTCAGTACTCAGGGTGATCTGTTCTCAGTACTCAGGGTGCTGGGTGCTCAGTGCTCGGGGTGCTGGGTGCTCAGTACTCGGGGTGCTCAGTGCTCAGTACTCAGGGTGCTGGGTGCTCAGTGCTCGGGGTGCTGGGTGCTCAGTACTCAGGGTGCTCAGTACTCAGGGTGCTGGGTGCTCAGTGCTCGGGGTGCTGGGTGCTCAGTGCTCAGGGTGATCAGTGCTCAGTACTCAGGATGCTGGGTGCTCAGTACTCAGGGTGCTGGGTGCTCAGTACACAGGGTGCTGGGTACTCAGTCCTCAGCGTCCTCATTACTCAGGGTGCTGGGTGCTCAGTGCTCAGGGTGCTGGGTGCTCAGCGATCTGGGTGCTCGGTGCTCAGTACTCAGGGTGCTGAGTGCTCAGTACTCAGGGTGCTCAGTGCTCAGTACTCAGGGTGCTGGGTGCTCATTATTCAGGGTGCTGGGTGCTCAGTGCTCGGGGTGCTGGGTGCTCAGTACTCAGGGTGCTGGGTGCTAAGAGCTCAGTGTGCTGGGTGCTCAGTGCTCGGGGTGCTGGGTGCTCAGAACTCAGGGTGCTGGGTGCTCAGTACTCAGGGTGTTGGGTTCTCAGTGCTCGGGGTGCTGGGTGCTCAGTGCTCAGGGTGCTGGGTGCTCAGAACTTAGGGTGCTGGGTGCTCAGTGCTCACGGTGCTGGGTGCTCAGTCCTCGGGGTGCTCCGTGCTCAGTGCTCACGGTGCTGGGTGCTCAGTACTCAGAGTGCTCGGTGCTCAGTACTAAGGGTGCTCAGTGCTCAGTACTCAGGGTGCTCAGTGCTCAGTGCTCGGGGTGCTGGGTGCTCAGTGCTCAGGGTGCTGGGTGCTCAGTACTCAGGGTGCTGGATGCTCAGTGCTCAGTACTCAGCGTGCTGGGTGCTCAGTGCTCGGGGTGCTGGGTCCTCAGTGCTCAGGGTTCTGGGTGCTCAGTACTCAGGGTGCTGGGTGCTCAGTGCTCGGGGTGCTGGGTCCTCAGTGCTCAGGGTGCTGGGTGCTCAGTACTCAGGGTGCTGGGTCCTCAGTGCTCAGGGTTCTGGGTGCTCAGTACTCAGTGTGCTCAGTGCTCAGGGTGCTGGGTGCTCAGAACTCAGGATGCTGGGTGCTCAGTACTCAGGGTGCTGGGTGCTCAGTACTCAGGGTGCTTGGTGTTCAGTACTCAGGGTGCTGGGTGCTCAGTGCTCAAGGTGCTCGGTGCTCAGTACTCATGGTGCTGGGTGCTCATTCTCGGGGTGCTGGGTGCTCAGTACTCAGGTTGCTCAGTACTCTGGGTGCTCGGTGCTCAGTACTCAGGGTGCTGGGTGCTCAGTACTCAGGGTGCTGGGTGCTCAGTGCTCAGGGTGCTGGGTGCTCAGTGCTCAGGGTACTGGGTGCTCAGTACACAGTGCTCAGGATGCTGGGTGCTCAATGCTCAGGGTGCTGGGCGCTCAGTGCTCAGGGTGCTCAGTGCTCAGTGCTCAGTTCTCAGGTTGCTGGGTGCTCAGTACTCAGGGTGCTGGGTTCTCAGTGCTCGGGGTGCCCGGTGCTCAGTGCTCGGGGTGCTCGGTGCTCAGTACTCAGGGTGCTGGGTGTTCAGTACTCAGGGTGCTGGGTGCTCAGTGCTCGGGGTGCTCGGTGCTCAGTACTCAGGGTGCTGAGTGCTCAGTGCTGGGTGCTCAGTGCTCGGGGTGCTGGGTGCTCAGTGCTCGGGGTGCTGGGTGCTCAGTACTCAGGGTGCTCGGTGCTCAGTACTCAGGGTGCTGGGTGCTCAGTGCACGGGGTGCTGGGTGCTCAGTACTCAGGGTGCTGTGTGCTCAGTGCTCGGGGTGCTCGGTGCTCAGTACGTTGGGTGCTCAGTACTCAGGGTGCTGGGTGCTCAGTGCTCAGGGTGCTGGGTGGTCAGTGCTCAGGGTGCTGGGTGCTCAGTTCTCAGGGTGCTTGATTCTCAGTACTCAGGGTGCTGGGTGCTCAGTGCTCAGGGTGCTGGGTGCTCAGTGCTCTGGGTGCTGGGTGCTCAGTACTCAGGGTGCTGGGTGCTCAGTACTCAGGGTGCTGGGTGCTCAGTACTCAGGGTGCTGGGTGCTCAGTACTCAGAGCTCAGGATGCTGGGTGCTCAGTGCTCGGGCTGCTGGGTGCTCAGTGCTCAGGGTGCTGGGTGCTCAGTACTCAGGGTGCTGTGTTCTCAGTACTCAGGGTGCTGGGTGCACAGTGCTAGGGGTGCTGGGTGCTCAGTGCTCGGGGTCTGGGTGCTCAGTTCTCAGGGTGCTGCATGCTCAGTACTCAGGGTGCTGGGTGCTCAGTGCTCAGGGTGCTGGGTGCTCAGAGCTCTAGGTGCTGGGTGCTCAGTTCTCAGGGTGCTGGGTGCTCAGTGCTCAGGGTGCTGGGTGCTCAGTGCTCGTGGTGCTGGGTGCTGAGTGCTCAGGGTGCTGGGTGCTCAGTGCTCGGGGTGCTCAGTGCTCAGTGCTCAGGGTCCTGGGTGCTCAGTACTCAGGGTGCTCGGTTCTCAGTACTCAGGGTGCTGGGTGCTCATTCTCGGAGTGCTGGGTGCTCAGTGCTCGGGATGCTGGGTGCTCAGTACTCAGGGTGCTGTGTGCTCAGTGCTCGGGGTGCTGGGTGCTCAGTACTCAGGGTGCTGGGGGCTCAGTACTCAGGGTGCTGGGGGCTCAGTACTCAGGGTGCTGGGTGATCAGTACTCAGGGAGATCTGTTCTCAGTACTCAGGGTGATGGGTGCTCAGTGCTCGGGGTGCTCGGTGCTCAGTACACAGGGTGCTGGGTGCTCAGTGCTCGGGGTGCTGGGTGCTCAGTACTCAGGGTGCTGGGTGCTCAGTGCTCAGTACTCAGCGTGCTGGGTGCTCAGTGCTCAGGGTGCTGGGTGCTCAGTACTCAGGGTGCTGGGTGCTCAGTGCTCAGTGCTCAGGGTGCTCAGTGCTCAGGGTGCTGGGTGATCACTGCTCAGTGCTCAGGGTGCTGGGTGTTCAGTACTCAGGGTGCTGGGTGCTCAGTACTCAGGGTGCTGGGTGCTCAGTGCTCAGGGTGCTGGGTGCTTAGTGCTATGGGTGCTGGGTGCTCAGTACTCAGGGTGCTGGGTGCTCAGTACTCAGGGTGCTCGGTGCTCAGTGCTCAGGGTGCTGGGTGCTCAGTGCTCGGGGTGCTGGGAGTTCAGTACTCAGGGTGCTGGGTGCTCAGTACTCAGGGTGCTGGGTGCTCAGTGCTCAGGGTGCTGGGTGCTCAGTGCTCAGGGTGCTGGGTGCTCAGTACTCAGGGTGCTGGGTGCTCAGTACTCAGGGTGCTCGGTGCTCAGTGCTCAGGGTGCTGGGTGCACAGTGCTCGGGGTGCTGGGTGCTCAGTACTCGGGGTGCTGGGTGCTCAGTACTCAGGGTGCTGGGTGCTCAGTGCTCAGGGTGCTGGGTGCTCAGTGCTCGGGGTGCTGGGTGCTCAGTGCTCGGGGTGCTGGTTGCTCAGTACTCAGGGTGCTGGGTGCTCAGTACTCAGGGTGCTGGGTGCTCAGTACTCGGGGTGCTGGGTGATCAGTACTCAGTGCTGAGGATGCTGGGTGCTCAGTGCTCGGGCTGCTGGGTGCTCAGTGCTCAGGGTGCTGGGTGCTCAGTACTCAGGGTGCTGGGTTCTCAGTACTCAGGGTGCTGGGTGCACAGTGCTAGGGGTGCTGGGTGCTCAGTGCTCGGGGTCTGGGTGCTCAGTACTCAGGGTGCTGGGTGCTCAGTGCTCTGGGTGCTGGGTGCTCAGTGCTCAGGGTGCTGGGTGCTCAGTGCTCGGGGTGCTGGGTGCTCAGTACTCAGGGTGCTTGGTGCTCAGTACTCAGGGTGCTGGGTGCTCAGTGCTCAGGGTGCTCGGTGCTCAGTACTCATGGTGCTGGGTGCTCATTCTCGGGGTGCTGGGTGCTCAGTACTCAGGTTGCTCAGTACTCTGGGTGCTCGGTGCTCAGTACTCATGGTGCTGGGTGCTCAGTACTCAGGGTGCTCGGTGCTCAGTTCTCAGGGTGCTCGGTGCTCAGTGTTTGGGGTGCTGGGTGCTCAGTGCTCGGGGTGCTGGGTGCTCAGTACTCAGGGTGCTGGGTGCTCAGTACTCAGGGTGCTGGGTGCTCAGTACTCAGGGTGTTGGGTGCTCAGTACTCAGGGTGCTGGGTGCTCAGTACTCAGTGCTCAGGATGCTGGGTGCTCAGTGCTCGGGCTGCTGGGTGCTCAGTGCTCAGGGTGCTGGGTGCTCCGTACTCAGGGTGCTGTGTTCTCAGTACTCAGGATGCTGGGTGCACAGTGCTAGGGGTGCTTGGTGCTCAGTGCTCGGGGTCTGGGTGCTCAGTACTCAGGGTGCTGGGTGCTCAGTGCTCGGGGTGCTCGGTGCTCAGTAAGTTGGGTGCTCACTACTCAGGGTGCTGGGTGCTCAGTGCTCAGGGTGCTGGGTGCTCAGTGCTCAGGGTGCTGGGTGCTCAGTGCTCTGGGTGCTGGGTGCTCAGTGCTCAGGGTGCTGGGTGCTCAGTGCTCAGGGTGCTGGGTGCTCAGTGCTCGGGGTGCTGGGTGCTGAGTGCTCAGGGTGCTGGGTGCTCAGTGCTCGGGGTGCTCAGTGCTCAGTGCTCATGGTCCTGGGTTCTCAGTACTCAGGGTGCTGGGTGCTTAGTACTCAGGGTGCTCAGTGCTCAGTACACAGGGTGCTGGGTGCTCAGTGCTCGGGGTGCTGGGTGCTCAGTGCTCAGTACTCAGGGTGCTGGGTGCTCAGTGCTCGGGGTGCTGGGTGCTCAGTACTCAGCGTGCTGGGTGCTCAGTAGTCAGGGTGCTGGGTGCTCAGTGGTCAGGGTGCTGGGTGCTCAGTGCTCAGGGTGCTGGGTGCTCAGTACTCAGGGTGCTCAGTGCTCGGGGAGCTCGGTGCTCAGAACTCAGGGTGCTGGGTGCTCACTACTCAGTGCTCGGGTTCCTGGGTGCTCCGTGATCGGGGTGCTGGGTGCTCAGTGCTCTGGGTGCTGGGTGCTCAGTACTCAGGGAGATCTGTTCTCAGTACTCAGGGTGCTGGGTGCTCAGTGCTCGGGGTGATGGGTGCTCAGTACTCGGGGTGCTCAGTGCTCAGTACTCAGGGTGCTGGGTGCTCAGTGCTCGGGGAGCTCGGTGCTCAGTACTCAGGCTGCTGGGTGCTCAGTGCTCAGGGTACTGGGTGCTCAGTACTCAGGGTGCTGGGTGCTCAGTGCTCAGGGTGCTGGGTGCTCAGTATTCAGGGTGCTCAGTACTCAGGGTGCTGGGTGCTCAGTACTCAGGGTGCTCAGTACTCGGGTGCTGGGTGCTCAGTGCTCGGGGTGCTGGGTGCTCAGTACTCAGGGTGCTCAGTACTCAGGGTGCTGGATGCTCAGTACTCAGGGTGCTCAGTACTCAGGGTGCTGGGTGCTCAGTGCTCGGGGTGCTGGGTGCTCAGTACTCAGGGTGCTCAGTACTCAGGGTGCTGGGTGCTCAGTGCTCGGGGTGCTGGGTGCTCAGTGCTCAGGGTGATCGGTGCTCAGTACTCAGGATGCTGGGTGCTCAGTACTCAGGGTGCTGGGTGCTCAGTACACAGGGTGCTGGGTGCTCAGTCCTCAGGGTCCTCAGTGCTCAGGGTGCTGGGTGCTCAGTGCTCAGGGTGCTGGGTGCTCAGTGATCGGGGTGCTCGGTGCTCAGTACTCAGGGTGCTGAGTGCTCAGTACTCAGGGTGCTCAGTGCTCAGTACTCAGGTTGCTGGGTGCTCATTATTCAGGGTGCTGGGTGCTCAGTGCTCGGGGTGCTGGGTGCTCAGTACTCAGGGTACTGGGTGCTAAGTGCTCAGTGTGCTGGGTGCTCAGTGCACGGGGTGCTGGGTGCTCAGAACTCAGGGTGCTGGGTGCTCAGTACTCAGGGTGCTGGGTGCTCAGTGCTCGGGGTGCTGGGTGCTCAGTGCTCAGGGTGCTGGGTGCTCAGAACTTAGGGTGCTGGGTGCTCAGTGCTCGGGGTGCTCGGTGCTCAGTACTCAATGTGCTGGGTGCTCAGTGCTCACGGTGCTGGGTGCTCAGTCCTCGGGGTGCTCCGTGCTCAGTGCTCACGGTGCTGGGTGCTCAGTACTCAGGGTGCTCGGTGCTCAGTACTGAGGGTGCTCAGTGCTCAGTACTCAGGGTGCTCAGTGCTCAGTGCTCGGGGTGCTGGGTTCTCAGTGCTCGGGGTGCTGGGTGCTCAGTACTCAGGGTGCTGGATGCTCAGTGCTCAGTACTCAGCGTGCTGGGTGCTCAGTGCTCGGGGTGCTGGGTCCTCAGTGCTCAGGGTGCTGGGTGCTCAGTACTCAGGGTGCTGGGTGCTCAGTACTCAGGGTGCTGGGTGCTCAGTGCTCAGGGTGCTGGGTGCTCAGTATTCAGGGTGCTCAGTACTCAGGGTGCTGGGTGCTCAGTACTCAGGGTGCTCAGTACTCGGGTGCTGGGTGCTCAGTGCTCGGGGTGCTGGGTGCTCAGTACTCAGGGTGCTCAGTACTCAGGGTGCTGGATGCTCAGTACTCAGGGTGCTCACTACTCAGGGTGCTGGGTGCTCAGTGCTCGGGGTGCTGGGTGCTCAGTACTCAGGGTGCTCAGTACTCAGGGTGCTGGGTGCTCAGTGCTCGGGGTGCTGGGTGCTCAGTACACAGGGTGCTGGGTGCTCAGTCCTCAGGGTCCTCAGTGCTCAGGGTGCTGGGTGCTCAGTGCTCAGGGTGCTGGGTGCTCAGTGATCGGGGTGCTCGGTGCTCAGTACTCAGGGTGCTGAGTGCTCAGTACTCAGGGTGCTCAGTGCTCAGTACTCAGGGTGCTGGGTGCTCATTATTCAGGGTGCTGGGTGCTCAGTGCTCGGGGTCCTGGGTGCTCAGTACTCAGGGTGCTGGGTGCTAAGTGCTCAGTGTGCTGGGTGCTCAGTGCTCGGGGTGCTGGGTGCTCAGAACTCAGGGTGCTGGGTGCTCAGTACTCAGGGTGCTGGGTGCTCAGTGCTCGGGGTGCTGGGTGCTCAGTGCTCAGGGTGCTGGGTGCTCAGAACTTAGGGTGCTGGGTGCTCAGTGCTCGGGGTGCTCGGTGCTCAGTACTCAATGTGCTGAGTGCTCAGTGCTCACGGTGCTGGGTGCTCAGTCCTCGGGGTGCTCCGTGCTCAGTGCTCACGGTGCTGGGTGCTCAGTACTCAGGGTGCTCAGTGCTCAATACTCAGGGTGCTCAGTGCTCATTATTCAGGGTGCTGGGTGCTCAGTGCTCGGGGTCCTGGGTGCTCAGTACTCAGGGTGCTGGGTGCTCAGTACTCAGGGTGCTGGGTCCTCAGTGCTCAGGGTTCTGGGTGCTCAGTACTCAGTGTGCTCAGTGCTCAGGGTGCTGGGTGCTCAGAACTCAGGATGCTGGGTGCTCAGTACTCAGGGTGCTGGGTGCTCAGTACTCAGGGTGCTTGGTGCTCAGTACTCAGGGTGCTGGGTGCTCAGTGCTCAGGGTGCTCGGTGCTCAGTACTCATGGTGCTGGGTGCTCATTCTCAGGGTGCTGGGTGCTCAGTACTCAGGTTGCTCAGTAGTCTGGGTGCTCGGTGCTCAGTACTCATGGTGCTGGGTGCTCAGTACTCAGGGTGCTCAGTGCTCAGTTCTCAGGGTGCTCGGTGCTCAGTGTTTGGGGTGCTGGGTGCTCAGTACTCAGGGTGCTGGGTGCTCAGTGCTCAGGGTGCTGGGTGCTCAGTGCTCAGGGTACTGGGTGCTCAGTACACAGTGCTCAGGATGCTGGGTGCTCAATGCTCAGGGTGCTGGGCGCTCAGTGCTCAGGGTGCTCAGTGCTCAGTGCTCAGTTCTCAGGTTGCTGGGTGCTCAGTACTCAGGGTGCTGGGTTCTCAGTGCTCGGGGTGCCCGGTGCTCAGTGCTCGGGGTGCTCGGTGCTCAGTACTCAGGGTGCTGGGTGTTCAGTACTCAGGGTGCTGGGTGCTCAGTGCTCGGGGTGCTCGGTGCTCAGTACTCAGGGTGCTGAGTGCTCAGTGCTGGGTGCTCAGTGCTCGGGGTGCTGGGTGCTCAGTGCTCGGGGTGCTGGGTGCTCAGTACTCAGGGTGCTCGGTGCTCAGTACTCAGGGTGCTGGGTGCTCAGTGCACGGGGTGCTGGGTGCTCAGTACTCAGGGTGCTGTGTGCTCAGTGCTCGGGGTGCTCGGTGCTCAGTACGTTGGGTGCTCAGTACTCAGGGTGCTGGGTGCTCAGTGCTCAGGGTGCTGGGTGGTCAGTGCTCAGGGTGCTGGGTGCTCAGTTCTCAGGGTGCTTGATTCTCAGTACTCAGGGTGCTGGGTGCTCAGTGCTCAGGGTGCTGGGTGCTCAGTGCTCGGGGTGCTGGGTGCTCAGTACTCAGGGTGCTGGGTGCTCAGTACTCAGGGTGCTGGGTGCTCAGTACTCAGGGTGCTGGGTGCTCAGTACTCAGAGCTCAGGATGCTGGGTGCTCAGTGCTCGGGCTGCTGGGTGCTCAGTGCTCAGGGTGCTGGGTGCTCAGTACTCAGGGTGCTGTGTTCTCAGTACTCAGGGTGCTGGGTGCACAGTGCTAGGGGTGCTGGGTGCTCAGTGCTCGGGGTCTGGGTGCTCAGTACTCAGGGTGCTGCATGCTCAGTACTCAGGGTGCTGGGTGCTCAGTGCTCAGGGTGCTGGGTGCTCAGAGCTCTAGGTGCTGGGTGCTCAGTTCTCAGGGTGCTGGGTGCTCAGTGCTCAGGGTGCTGGGTGCTCAGTGCTCGTGGTGCTGGGTGCTGAGTGCTCAGGGTGCTGGGTGCTCAGTGCTCGGGGTGCTCAGTGCTCAGTGCTCAGGGTCCTGGGTGCTCAGTACTCAGGGTGCTCGGTTCTCAGTACTCAGGGTGCTGGGTGCTCATTCTCGGAGTGCTGGGTGCTCAGTGCTCGGGATGCTGGGTGCTCAGTACTCAGGGTGCTGTGTGCTCAGTGCTCGGGGTGCTGGGTGCTCAGTACTCAGGGTGCTGGGGGCTCAGTACTCAGGGTGCTGGGGGCTCAGTACTCAGGGTGCTGGGTGATCAGTACTCAGGGAGATCTGTTCTCAGTACTCAGGGTGATGGGTGCTCAGTGCTCGGGGTGCTCGGTGCTCAGTACACAGGGTGCTGGGTGCTCAGTGCTCGGGGTGCTGGGTGCTCAGTACTCAGGGTGCTGGGTGCTCAGTGCTCAGTACTCAGCGTGCTGGGTGCTCAGTGCTCAGGGTGCTGGGTGCTCAGTACTCAGGGTGCTGGGTGCTCAGTGCTCAGTGCTCAGGGTGCTCAGTGCTCAGGGTGCTGGGTGATCACTGCTCAGTGCTCAGGGTGCTGGGTGTTCAGTACTCAGGGTGCTGGGTGCTCAGTACTCAGGGTGCTGGGTGCTCAGTGCTCAGGGTGCTGGGTGCTTAGTGCTATGGGTGCTGGGTGCTCAGTACTCAGGGTGCTGGGTGCTCAGTACTCAGGGTGCTCGGTGCTCAGTGCTCAGGGTGCTGGGTGCTCAGTGCTCGGGGTGCTGGGAGTTCAGTACTCAGGGTGCTGGGTGCTCAGTACTCAGGGTGCTGGGTGCTCAGTGCTCAGGGTGCTGGGTGCTCAGTGCTCAGGGTGCTGGGTGCTCAGTACTCAGGGTGCTGGGTGCTCAGTACTCAGGGTGCTCGGTGCTCAGTGCTCAGGGTGCTGGGTGCACAGTGCTCGGGGTGCTGGGTGCTCAGTACTCGGGGTGCTGGGTGCTCAGTACTCAGGGTGCTGGGTGCTCAGTGCTCAGGGTGCTGGGTGCTCAGTGCTCGGGGTGCTGGGTGCTCAGTGCTCGGGGTGCTGGTTGCTCAGTACTCAGGGTGCTGGGTGCTCAGTACTCAGGGTGCTGGGTGCTCAGTACTCGGGGTGCTGGGTGATCAGTACTCAGTGCTGAGGATGCTGGGTGCTCAGTGCTCGGGCTGCTGGGTGCTCAGTGCTCAGGGTGCTGGGTGCTCAGTACTCAGGGTGCTGGGTTCTCAGTACTCAGGGTGCTGGGTGCACAGTGCTAGGGGTGCTGGGTGCTCAGTGCTCGGGGTCTGGGTGCTCAGTACTCAGGGTGCTGGGTGCTCAGTGCTCAGGGTGCTGGGTGCTCAGTGCTCGGGGTGCTGGGTGCTCAGTACTCAGGGTGCTTGGTGCTCAGTACTCAGGGTGCTGGGTGCTCAGTGCTCAGGGTGCTCGGTGCTCAGTACTCATGGTGCTGGGTGCTCATTCTCGGGGTGCTGGGTGCTCAGTACTCAGGTTGCTCAGTACTCTGGGTGCTCGGTGCTCAGTACTCATGGTGCTGGGTGCTCAGTACTCAGGGTGCTCGGTGCTCAGTTCTCAGGGTGCTCGGTGCTCAGTGTTTGGGGTGCTGGGTGCTCAGTGCTCGGGGTGCTGGGTGCTCAGTACTCAGGGTGCTGGGTGCTCAGTACTCAGGGTGCTGGGTGCTCAGTACTCAGGGTGTTGGGTGCTCAGTACTCAGGGTGCTGGGTGCTCAGTACTCAGTGCTCAGGATGCTGGGTGCTCAGTGCTCGGGCTGCTGGGTGCTCAGTGCTCAGGGTGCTGGGTGCTCCGTACTCAGGGTGCTGTGTTCTCAGTACTCAGGATGCTGGGTGCACAGTGCTAGGGGTGCTTGGTGCTCAGTGCTCGGGGTCTGGGTGCTCAGTACTCAGGGTGCTGGGTGCTCAGTGCTCGGGGTGCTCGGTGCTCAGTAAGTTGGGTGCTCACTACTCAGGGTGCTGGGTGCTCAGTGCTCAGGGTGCTGGGTGCTCAGTGCTCAGGGTGCTGGGTGCTCAGTGCTCTGGGTGCTGGGTGCTCAGTGCTCAGGGTGCTGGGTGCTCAGTGCTCAGGGTGCTGGGTGCTCAGTGCTCGGGGTGCTGGGTGCTGAGTGCTCAGGGTGCTGGGTGCTCAGTGCTCGGGGTGCTCAGTGCTCAGTGCTCATGGTCCTGGGTTCTCAGTACTCAGGGTGCTGGGTGCTTAGTACTCAGGGTGCTCAGTGCTCAGTACACAGGGTGCTGGGTGCTCAGTGCTCGGGGTGCTGGGTGCTCAGTGCTCAGTACTCAGGGTGCTGGGTGCTCAGTGCTCGGGGTGCTGGGTGCTCAGTACTCAGCGTGCTGGGTGCTCAGTAGTCAGGGTGCTGGGTGCTCAGTGGTCAGGGTGCTGGGTGCTCAGTGCTCAGGGTGCTGGGTGCTCAGTACTCAGGGTGCTCAGTGCTCGGGGAGCTCGGTGCTCAGAACTCAGGGTGCTGGGTGCTCACTACTCAGTGCTCGGGTTCCTGGGTGCTCCGTGATCGGGGTGCTGGGTGCTCAGTGCTCTGGGTGCTGGGTGCTCAGTACTCAGGGAGATCTGTTCTCAGTACTCAGGGTGCTGGGTGCTCAGTGCTCGGGGTGATGGGTGCTCAGTACTCGGGGTGCTCAGTGCTCAGTACTCAGGGTGCTGGGTGCTCAGTGCTCGGGGAGCTCGGTGCTCAGTACTCAGGCTGCTCTGTGCTCAGTGCTCAGGGTACTGGGTGCTCAGTACTCAGGGTGCTGGGTGCTCAGTGCTCAGGGTGCTGGGTGCTCAGTATTCAGGGTGCTCAGTACTCAGGGTGCTGGGTGCTCAGTACTCAGGGTGCTCAGTACTCGGGTGCTGGGTGCTCAGTGCTCGGGGTGCTGGGTGCTCAGTACTCAGGGTGCTCAGTACTCAGGGTGCTGGATGCTCAGTACTCAGGGTGCTCAGTACTCAGGGTGCTGGGTGCTCAGTGCTCGGGGTGCTGGGTGCTCAGTACTCAGGGTGCTCAGTACTCAGGGTGCTGGGTGCTCAGTGCTCGGGGTGCTGGGTGCTCAGTGCTCAGGGTGATCGGTGCTCAGTACTCAGGATGCTGGGTGCTCAGTACTCAGGGTGCTGGGTGCTCAGTACACAGGGTGCTGGGTGCTCAGTCCTCAGGGTCCTCAGTGCTCAGGGTGCTGGGTGCTCAGTGCTCAGGGTGCTGGGTGCTCAGTGATCGGGGTGCTCGGTGCTCAGTACTCAGGGTGCTGAGTGCTCAGTACTCAGGGTGCTCAGTGCTCAGTACTCAGGTTGCTGGGTGCTCATTATTCAGGGTGCTGGGTGCTCAGTGCTCGGGGTGCTGGGTGCTCAGTACTCAGGGTACTGGGTGCTAAGTGCTCAGTGTGCTGGGTGCTCAGTGCACGGGGTGCTGGGTGCTCAGAACTCAGGGTGCTGGGTGCTCAGTACTCAGGGTGCTGGGTGCTCAGTGCTCGGGGTGCTGGGTGCTCAGTGCTCAGGGTGCTGGGTGCTCAGAACTTAGGGTGCTGGGTGCTCAGTGCTCGGGGTGCTCGGTGCTCAGTACTCAATGTGCTGGGTGCTCAGTGCTCACGGTGCTGGGTGCTCAGTCCTCGGGGTGCTCCGTGCTCAGTGCTCACGGTGCTGGGTGCTCAGTACTCAGGGTGCTCGGTGCTCAGTACTGAGGGTGCTCAGTGCTCAGTACTCAGGGTGCTCAGTGCTCAGTGCTCGGGGTGCTGGGTTCTCAGTGCTCGGGGTGCTGGGTGCTCAGTACTCAGGGTGCTGGATGCTCAGTGCTCAGTACTCAGCGTGCTGGGTGCTCAGTGCTCGGGGTGCTGGGTCCTCAGTGCTCAGGGTGCTGGGTGCTCAGTACTCAGGGTGCTGGGTGCTCAGTACTCAGGGTGCTGGGTGCTCAGTGCTCAGGGTGCTGGGTGCTCAGTATTCAGGGTGCTCAGTACTCAGGGTGCTGGGTGCTCAGTACTCAGGGTGCTCAGTACTCGGGTGCTGGGTGCTCAGTGCTCGGGGTGCTGGGTGCTCAGTACTCAGGGTGCTCAGTACTCAGGGTGCTGGATGCTCAGTACTCAGGGTGCTCACTACTCAGGGTGCTGGGTGCTCAGTGCTCGGGGTGCTGGGTGCTCAGTACTCAGGGTGCTCAGTACTCAGGGTGCTGGGTGCTCAGTGCTCGGGGTGCTGGGTGCTCAGTACACAGGGTGCTGGGTGCTCAGTCCTCAGGGTCCTCAGTGCTCAGGGTGCTGGGTGCTCAGTGCTCAGGGTGCTGGGTGCTCAGTGATCGGGGTGCTCGGTGCTCAGTACTCAGGGTGCTGAGTGCTCAGTACTCAGGGTGCTCAGTGCTCAGTACTCAGGGTGCTGGGTGCTCATTATTCAGGGTGCTGGGTGCTCAGTGCTCGGGGTCCTGGGTGCTCAGTACTCAGGGTGCTGGGTGCTAAGTGCTCAGTGTGCTGGGTGCTCAGTGCTCGGGGTGCTGGGTGCTCAGAACTCAGGGTGCTGGGTGCTCAGTACTCAGGGTGCTGGGTGCTCAGTGCTCGGGGTGCTGGGTGCTCAGTGCTCAGGGTGCTGGGTGCTCAGAACTTAGGGTGCTGGGTGCTCAGTGCTCGGGGTGCTCGGTGCTCAGTACTCAATGTGCTGAGTGCTCAGTGCTCACGGTGCTGGGTGCTCAGTCCTCGGGGTGCTCCGTGCTCAGTGCTCACGGTGCTGGGTGCTCAGTACTCAGGGTGCTCAGTGCTCAATACTCAGGGTGCTCAGTGCTCATTATTCAGGGTGCTGGGTGCTCAGTGCTCGGGGTCCTGGGTGCTCAGTACTCAGGGTGCTGGGTGCTCAGTACTCAGGGTGCTGGGTCCTCAGTGCTCAGGGTTCTGGGTGCTCAGTACTCAGTGTGCTCAGTGCTCAGGGTGCTGGGTGCTCAGAACTCAGGATGCTGGGTGCTCAGTACTCAGGGTGCTGGGTGCTCAGTACTCAGGGTGCTTGGTGCTCAGTACTCAGGGTGCTGGGTGCTCAGTGCTCAGGGTGCTCGGTGCTCAGTACTCATGGTGCTGGGTGCTCATTCTCAGGGTGCTGGGTGCTCAGTACTCAGGTTGCTCAGTAGTCTGGGTGCTCGGTGCTCAGTACTCATGGTGCTGGGTGCTCAGTACTCAGGGTGCTCAGTGCTCAGTTCTCAGGGTGCTCGGTGCTCAGTGTTTGGGGTGCTGGGTGCTCAGTACTCAGGGTGCTGGGTGCTCAGTGCTCAGGGTGCTGGGTGCTCAGTGCTCAGGGTACTGGGTGCTCAGTACACAGTGCTCAGGATGCTGGGTGCTCAATGCTCAGGGTGCTGGGTGCTCAGTGCTCAGGGTGCTCAGTGCTCAGTGCTCAGTTCTCAGGTTGCTGGGTGCTCAGTACTCAGGGTGCTGGGTTCTCAGTGCTCGGGGTGCCCGGTGCTCAGTGCTCGGGGTGCTCGGTGCTCAGTAATCAGGGTGCTGGCTGTTCAGTACTCAGGGTGCTGGGTGCTCAGTGCTCGGGGTGCTCGGTGCTCAGTACTCAGGGTGCTGGGTGCTCAGTGCTGGGTGCTCAGTGCTCGGAGTGCTGGGTGCTCAGTGCTCGGGGTGCTGGGTGCTCAGTACTCAGGGTGCTCGGTGCTCAGTACTCAGGGTGCTGGGTGCTCAGTGCACGGGGTGCTGGGTGCTCAGTACTCAGGGTGCTGTGTGCTCAGTGCTCGGGGTGCTCGGTGCGCAGTACGTTGGGTGCTCAGTACTCAGGGTGCTGGGTGCTCAGTGCTCAGGGTGCTGGGTGGTCAGTGCTCAGGGCGCTGGGTGCTCAGTGCTCAGGGTGCTTGATTCTCAGTACTCAGGGTGCTGGGTGCTCAGTGCTCAGGGTGCTGGGTGCTCAGTGCTCAGGGTGCTGGGTGCTCAGTATTCAGGGTGCTCAGTACTCAGGGTGCTGGGTGCTCAGTACTCAGGGTGCTCAGTACTCGGGTGCTGGGTGCTCAGTGCTCGGGGTGCTGGGTGCTCAGTACACAGGGTGCTCAGTACTCAGGGTGCTGGATGCTCAGTACTCAGGGTGCTCACTACTCAGGGTGCTGGGTGCTCAGTGCTCGGGGTGCTGGGTGCTCAGTACTCAGGGTGCTCAGTACTCAGGGTGCTGGGTGCTCAGTGCTCGGGGTGCTGGGTGCTCAGTGCTCAGGGTGCTGGGTGCTCAGTACACAGGGTGCTGGGTGCTCAGTCCTCAGGGTCCTCAGTGCTCAGGGTGCTGGGTGCTCAGTGCTCAGGGTGCTGGGTGCTCAGTGATCGGGGTGCTCGGTGCTCAGTACTCAGGGTGCTGAGTGCTCAGTACTCAGGGTGCTCAGTGCTCAGTACTCAGGGTGCTGGGTGCTCATTATTCAGGGTGCTGGGTGCTCAGTGCTCGGGGTCCTGGGTGCTCAGTACTCAGGGTGCTGGGTGCTAAGTGCTCAGTGTGCTGGGTGCTCAGTGCTCGGGGTGCTGGGTGCTCAGAACTCAGGGTGCTGGGTGCTCAGTACTCAGGGTGCTGGGTGCTCAGTGCTCGGGGTGCTGGGTGCTCAGTGCTCAGGGTGCTGGGTGCTCAGAACTTAGGGTGCTGGGTGCTCAGTGCTCGGGGTGCTCGGTGCTCAGTACTCAATGTGCTGGGTGCTCAGTGCTCACGGTGCTGGGTGCTCAGTCCTCGGGGTGCTCCGTGCTCAGTGCTCACGGTGCTGGGTGCTCAGTACTCAGGGTGCTCAGTGCTCAATACTCAGGGTGCTCAGTGCTCATTATTCAGGGTGCTGGGTGCTCAGTGCTCGGGGTCCTGGGTGCTCAGTACTCAGGGTGCTGGGTGCTCAGTACTCAGGGTGCTGGGTCCTCAGTGCTCAGGGTTCTGGGTGCTCAGTACTCAGTGTGCTCAGTGCTCAGGGTGCTGGGTGCTCAGAACTCAGGATGCTGGGTGCTCAGTACTCAGGGTGCTGGGTGCTCAGTACTCAGGGTGCTTGGTGCTCAGTACTCAGGGTGCTGGGTGCTCAGTGCTCAGGGTGCTCGGTGCTCAGTACTCATGGTGCTGGGTGCTCATTCTCAGGGTGCTGGGTGCTCAGTACTCAGGTTGCTCAGTAGTCTGGGTGCTCGGTGCTCAGTACTCATGGTGCTGGGTGCTCAGTACTCAGGGTGCTCGGTGCTCAGTTCTCAGGGTGCTCGGTGCTCAGTGTTTGGGGTGCTGGGTGCTCAGTACTCAGGGTGCTGGGTGCTCAGTGCTCAGGGTGCTGGGTGCTCAGTGCTCAGGGTACTGGGTGCTCAGTACACAGTGCTCAGGATGCTGGGTGCTCAATGCTCAGGGTGCTGGGTGCTCAGTGCTCAGGGTGCTCAGTGCTCAGTGCTCAGTTCTCAGGTTGCTGGGTGCTCAGTACTCAGGGTGCTGGGTTCTCAGTGCTCGGGGTGCCCGGTGCTCAGTGCTCGGGGTGCTCGGTGCTCAGTAATCAGGGTGCTGGCTGTTCAGTACTCAGGGTGCTGGGTGCTCAGTGCTCGGGGTGCTCGGTGCTCAGTACTCAGGGTGCTGGGTGCTCAGTGCTGGGTGCTCAGTGCTCGGAGTGCTGGGTGCTCAGTGCTCGGGGTGCTGGGTGCTCAGTACTCAGGGTGCTCGGTGCTCAGTACTCAGGGTGCTGGGTGCTCAGTGCACGGGGTGCTGGGTGCTCAGTACTCAGGGTGCTGTGTGCTCAGTGCTCGGGGTGCTCGGTGCGCAGTACGTTGGGTGCTCAGTACTCAGGGTGCTGGGTGCTCAGTGCTCAGGGTGCTGGGTGGTCAGTGCTCAGGGTGCTGGGTGCTCAGTGCTCAGGGTGCTTGATTCTCAGTACTCAGGGTGCTGGGTGCTCAGTGCTCAGGGTGCTGGGTGCTCAGTGCTCCGGGTGCTGGTTGCTCAGTACTCAGGGTGCTGGCTGCTCAGTACTCAGGGTGCTGGGTGCTCAGTAATCGGGGTGCTGGGTGCTCAGTACTCAGAGCTCAGGATGCTGGGTGCTCAGTGCTCAGGGTGCTGGGTGCTCAGTACTCAGGGTGCTGGGTTCTCAGTACTCAGGGTGCTGGGTGCACAGTGCTAGGGGTGCTGGGTGCTCAGTGCTCGGGGTCTGGGTGCTCAGTACTCAGGGTGCTGCATGCTCAGAACTCAGGGTGCTGGGTGCTCAGTGCTCAGGGTGCTGGGTGCTCAGAGCTCTAGGTGCTGGGTGCTCAGTTCTCAGGGTGCTGGGTGCTCAGTGCTCAGGGTGCTGGGTGCTCAGTGCTCGGGGTGCTGGGTGTTGAGTGCTCAGGGTGCTGGGTGCTCAGTGCTCGGGGTGCTCAGTGCTCAGGGTCCTGGGTGCTCAGTACTCAGTGTGCTGGGTGCTTAGTACTCAGGGTGCACAGTGCTCAGTACACAGGGTGCTGGGTGCTCAGTGCTCAGTACTCAGGGTGCTGGGTGCTCAGTGCTCGCGGTGCTGGGTGCTCAGTACTCAGCGTGCTGGGTGCTAAGTACTCAGGGTGCTGGGTGCTCAGTGTTCAGGGTGCTGGGTGCTCAGTGCTCAGGGTGCTGGGTGCTCAGTGATCGGGGTGCTGGGTGCTCAGTACTCAGGGTGCTCAGTGCTCGGGGAGCTCGGTGCTCAGTACTCAGGGTGCTGGGTGCTCAGTACTCAGTGCTCGGGGTCCTGGGTGCTCCGTGCTCTGGGTGCTGGGTGCTCAGTGCTCTGGGTGCTGGGTGCTCAGTACTCAGGGTGCTGGGTACTCAGTACTCAGGGTGCTGGGTGCTCATTCTCGGGGTGCTGGGTGCTCAGTGCTCGGGGTGCTGGGTGCTCAGTACTCAGGGTGCTGGGGCTCAGTACTCAGGGTGCTGGGTGCTCAGTACTCAGGGTGCTCGGTTCTCAGTACTCAGGGTGCTGGGTGCTCATTCTCGGTGTGCTGGGTGCTCAGTGCTCGGGGTACTGGGTGCTCAGTACTCAGGGTGCTGGGGGCTCAGTACTCAGGGTGCTGGGTGCTCAGTACTCAGGGAGATCTGTTCTCAGTACTCAGGGTGATGGGTGCTCAGTGCTCGGTGTGCTGGGTGCTCAGTACTCAGGGTGCTGGGTGCTCAGTACTCAGGGTGCTGGGTGCTCAGTGCTCGGGGTGCTCGGTGCTCAGTACACAGGGTGCTGGGTGCTCAGTGCTCGGGGTGCTGGGTGCTCAGTACTCAGTGTGCTGGGTGCTCAGTGCTCAGTACTCAGCGTGCTGGGTGCTCAGTGCTCAGGGTGCTGGGTGCTCAGTACACAGGGTGCAGGGTGCACAGTGCTCAGTGCTCAGGGTGCTCAGTGCTCAGGGTGCTGGGTGCTCAGTGCTCGGGGTGCTGGGTGCTCAGTGCTCAGGGTGCTGGGTGCTCAGTGCTCAGGGTGCTGGGTGCTCAGTGCTCAGGGTGCTGGGTGCTCAGTGCTCAGGGTGCTGGGTGCTCAGTAGTCAGGGTGCTGGGTGCTCAGTACTCAGGGTGCTCGGTGCTCAGTGCTCAGGGTGCTGGGTGCACAGTGCTCGGGGTGCTGGGTGCTCAGTACTCGGGGTGCTGGGTGCTCAGTACTCAGGGTGCTGGGTGCTCAGTGCTCAGGGTGCTGGGTGCTCAGTGCTCGGGGTGCTGGGTGCTCAGTGCTCGGGGTGCTGGGTGCTCAGTACTAAGGGTGCTGGGTGCTCAGTACTAAGGGTGCTGGGTGCTCAGTACTCGGGGTGCTGGGTGCTCAGTACTCAGTGCTCAGGATGCTGGGTGCTCAGTGCTCGGCTGCTGGGTGCTCAGTGCTCATTGTGCTGGGTGCTCAGTACTCAGGGTGCTGGGTTCTCAGTACTCAGGGTGCTGGGTGCACAGTGCTAGGGTTGCTGGGTGCTCAGTGTTCGGTGTCTGGGTGCTCAGTACTCAGGGTGCTGGGTGCTCAGTGCTCAGGGTGCTGGGTGCTCAGTGCTCGGGGTGCTGGGTGCTGAGTGCTCAGGGTGCTGGGTGCTCAGTGCCCGGGGTGCTCAGTGCTCAGGGTCCTGGGTGCTCAGTACTCAGAGTGCTGGGTGCTTTGTACTCAGGGTGCTCAGTGCTCAGTACACAGGGTGCTGGGTGCTCAGTGCTCGGGGTGCTGGGTGCTCAGTGCTCAGTACTCAGGGAGCTGGGTGCTCAGTGCTCGGGGTGCTGGGTTCTCAGTACTCAGGGAGATCTGTTCTCAGTACTCAGGGTGATGGGTGCTCAGTGCTCGGTGTGCTGGGTGCTCAGTACTCAGGGTGCTGGGTGCTCAGTACTCAGGGTGCTGGGTGCTCAGTGCTCGGTGTGCTGGGTGCTCAGTACTCGGGGTGCTGGGTGCTCAGTACTCAGGGTGCTGGGTGCTCAGTGCTCGGGGTGCTCAGTGCTCAGGGTCCTGGGTGCTCAGTACTCAGGGTGCTGGGTGCTTAGTACTCAGGGTGCTCAGTACACAGGGTGCTGGGTGCTCAGTGCTCGGGGTGCTGGGTGCTCAGTGCTCAGTACTCAGGGAGCTGGGTGCTCAGTGCTCGGGGTGCTGGGTGCTCAGTACTCAGGGAGATCTGTTCTCAGTACTCAGGGTGATGGGTGCTCAGTGCTCGGTGTGCTGGGTGCTCAGTACTCAGGGTGCTGGGTGCTCAGTACTCAGGGTGCTGGGTGCTCAGTGCTCGGTGTGCTGGGTGCTCAGTACTCGGGGTGCTGGGTGCTCAGTACTCAGGGTGCTGGGTGCTCAGTGCTCGGGGTGCTCGGTGCTCAGTACACAGGGTGCTGGGTGCTCAGTGCTCGGGGTGCTGGGTGCTCAGTGCTCAGTACTCAGCGTGCTGGGTGCTCAGTGCTCAGGGTGATGGGTGCTCAGTACTCAGGGTGCTGGGTGCTCAGTGCTCAGTGCTCAGGGTGCTCAGTGCTCAGGGTGCTGGGTGCTCAGGGTGCTGGGTGCTCAGTGCTCGGGGTGCTGGGTGCTCAGTGCTCAGGGTGCTGGGTGCTCAGTGCTCAGGGTGCTGGGTGCTCAGTGCTCAGTGCTCAGGGTGCTGGGTGTTCAGTACTCAGGGTGCTGGGTGCTCAGTACTCAGGGTGCTGGGTGCTCAGTACTCAGGCTGCTGGGTGCTCAGTGCTCAGGGTGCTGGGTGCTCAGTACTCAGGGTGCTGGGTTCTCAGTACTCAGGGTGCTGGGTGCACAGTGCTAGAGTTGCTGGGTGCTCAGTGCTCGGTGTCTGGGTGCTCAGTACTCAGGGTACTGGGTGCTCAGTGCTCTGGGTGCTGGGTGCTCAGTGCTCAGGGTTCTGGGTGCTCAGTACTCAGTGTGCTCAGTGCTCAGGGTGCTGGGTGCTCAGAACTCAGGATGCTGGGTGCTCAGTACTCAGGGTGCTGGGTGCTCAGTACTCAGGGTGCTTGGTGCTCAGTACTCAGGGTGCTGGGTGCTCAGTGCTCAGGGTGCTCGGTGCTCAGTACTCATGGTGCTGGGTGCTCATTCTCAGGGTGCTGGGTGCTCAGTACTCAGGTTGCTCAGTAGTCTGGGTGCTCGGTGCTCAGTACTCATGGTGCTGGGTGCTCAGTACTCAGGGTGCTCGGTGCTCAGTTCTCAGGGTGCTCGGTGCTCAGTGTTTGGGGTGCTGGGTGCTCAGTACTCAGGGTGCTGGGTGCTCAGTGCTCAGGGTGCTGGGTGCTCAGTGCTCAGGGTACTGGGTGCTCAGTACACAGTGCTCAGGATGCTGGGTGCTCAATGCTCAGGGTGCTGGGTGCTCAGTGCTCAGGGTGCTCAGTGCTCAGTTCTCAGGTTGCTGGGTGCTCAGTACTCAGGGTGCTGGGTTCTCAGTGCTCGGGGTGCCCGGTGCTCAGTGCTCGGGGTGCTCGGTGCTCAGTAATCAGGGTGCTGGCTGTTCAGTACTCAGGGTGCTGGGTGCTCAGTGCTCGGGGTGCTCGGTGCTCAGTACTCAGGGTGCTGGGTGCTCAGTGCTGGGTGCTCAGTGCTCGGAGTGCTGGGTGCTCAGTGCTCGGGGTGCTGGGTGCTCAGTACTCAGGGTGCTCGGTGCTCAGTACTCAGGGTGCTGGGTGCTCAGTGCACGGGGTGCTGGGTGCTCAGTACTCAGGGTGCTGTGTGCTCAGTGCTCGGGGTGCTCGGTGCGCAGTACGTTGGGTGCTCAGTACTCAGGGTGCTGGGTGCTCAGTGCTCAGGGTGCTGGGTGGTCAGTGCTCAGGGTGCTGGGTGCTCAGTGCTCAGGGTGCTTGATTCTCAGTACTCAGGGTGCTGGGTGCTCAGTGCTCAGGGTACTGGGTGCTCAGTGCTCCGGGTGCTGGGTGCTCAGTACTCAGGGTGCTGGGTGCTCAGTACTCAGGGTGCTGGGTGCTCAGTACTCGGGGTGCTGGGTGCTCAGTACTCAGAGCTCAGGATGCTGGGTGCTCAGTGCTCAGGGTGCTGGGTGCTCAGTACTCAGGGTGCTGGGTTCTCAGTACTCAGGGTGCTGGGTGCACAGTGCTAGGGGTGCTGGGTGCTCAGTGCTCGGGGTCTGGGTGCTCAGTACTCAGGGTGCTGCATGCTCAGAACTCAGGGTGCTGGGTGCTCAGTGCTCAGGGTGCTGGGTGCTCAGAGCTCTAGGTGCTGGGTGCTCAGTTCTCAGGGTGCTGGGTGCTCAGTGCTCAGGGTGCTGGGTGCTCAGTGCTCGGGGTGCTGGGTGTTGAGTGCTCAGGGTGCTGGGTGCTCAGTGCTCGGGGTGCTCAGTGCTCAGGGTCCTGGGTGCTCAGTACTCAGTGTGCTGGGTGCTTAGTACTCAGGGTGCACAGTGCTCAGTACACAGGGTGCTGGGTGCTCAGTGCTCAGTACTCAGGGTGCTGGGTGCTCAGTGCTCGCGGTGCTGGGTGCTCAGTACTCAGCGTGCTGGGTGCTAAGTACTCAGGGTGCTGGGTGCTCAGTGTTCAGGGTGCTGGGTGCTCAGTGCTCAGGGTGCTGGGTGCTCAGTGATCGGGGTGCTGGGTGCTCAGTACTCAGGGTGCTCAGTGCTCGGGGAGCTCGGTGCTCAGTACTCAGGGTGCTGGGTGCTCAGTACTCAGTGCTCGGGGTCCTGGGTGCTCCGTGCTCTGGGTGCTGGGTGCTCAGTGCTCTGGGTGCTGGGTGCTCAGTACTCAGGGTGCTGGGTACTCAGTACTCAGTGTGCTGGGTGCTCATTCTCGGGGTGCTGGGTGCTCAGTGCTCGGGGTGCTGGGTGCTCAGTACTCAGGGTGCTGGGGCTCAGTACTCAGGGTGCTGGGTGCTCAGTACTCAGGGTGCTCGGTTCTCAGTACTCAGGGTGCTGGGTGCTCATTCTCGGTGTGCTGGGTGCTCAGTGCTCGGGGTACTGGGTGCTCAGTACTCAGGGTGCTGGGGGCTCAGTACTCAGGGTGCTGGGTGCTCAGTACTCAGGGAGATCTGTTCTCAGTACTCAGGGTGATGGGTGCTCAGTGCTCGGTGTGCTGGGTGCTCAGTACTCAGGCTGCTGGGTGCTCAGTACTCAGGGTGCTGGGTGCTCAGTGCTCGGGGTGCTCGGTGCTCAGTACACAGGGTGCTGGGTGCTCAGTGCTCGGGGTGCTGGGTGCTCAGTACTCAGTGTGCTGGGTGCTCAGTGCTCAGTACTCAGCGTGCTGGGTGCTCAGTGCTCAGGGTGCTGGGTGCTCAGTACACAGGGTGCAGGGTGCACAGTGCTCAGTGCTCAGGGTGCTCAGTGCTCAGGGTGCTGGGTGCTCAGGGTGCTGGGTGCTCAGTGCTCGGGGTGCTGGGTGCTCAGTGCTCAGGGTCCTGGGTGCTCAGTGCTCAGGGTGCTGGGTGCTCAGTGCTCAGGGTGCTGGGTGCTCAGTGCTCAGGGTGCTGGGTGTTCAGTAGTCAGGGTGCTGGGTGCTCAGTACTCAGGGTGCTCGGTGCTCAGTGCTCAGGGTGCTGGGTGCACAGTGCTCGGGGTGCTGGGTGCTCAGTACTCGGGGTGCTGGGTGCTCAGTACTCAGGGTGCTGGGTGCTCAGTGCTCAGGGTGCTGGGTGCTCAGTGCTCGGGGTGCTGGGTGCTCAGTGCTCGGGGTGCTGGGTGCTCAGTACTAAGGGTGCTGGGTGCTCAGTACTAAGGGTGCTGGGTGCTCAGTACTCGGGGTGCTGGGTGCTCAGTACTCAGTGCTCAGGATGCTGGGTGCTCAGTGCTCGGGCTGCTGGGTGCTCAGTGCTCATTGTGCTGGGTGCTCAGTACTCAGGGTGCTGGGTTCTCAGTACTCAGGGTGCTGGGTGCACAGTGCTAGGGTTGCTGGGTGCTCAGTGTTCGGTGTCTGGGTGCTCAGTACTCAGGGTGCTGGGTGCTCAGTGCTCTGGGTGCTGGGTGCTCAGTGCTCAGGGTGCTGGGTGCTCAGTGCTCGGGGTGCTGGGTGCTGAGTGCTCAGGGTGCTGGGTGCTCAGTGCCCGGGGTGCTCAGTGCTCAGGGTCCTGGGTGCTCAGTACTCAGAGTGCTGGGTGCTTTGTACTCAGGGTGCTCAGTGCTCAGTACACAGGGTGCTGGGTGCTCAGTGCTCGGGGTGCTGGGTGCTCAGTGCTCAGTACTCAGGGAGCTGGGTGCTCAGTGCTCGGGGTGCTGGGTTCTCAGTAGTCAGGGAGATCTGTTCTCAGTACTCAGGGTGATGGGTGCTCAGTGCTCGGTGTGCTGGGTGCTCAGTACTCAGGGTGCTGGGTGCTCAGTACTCAGGGTGCTGGGTGCTCAGTGCTCGGTGTGCTGGGTGCTCAGTACTCGGGGTGCTGGGTGCTCAGTACTCAGGGTGCTGGGTGCTCAGTGCTCGGGGTGCTCAGTGCTCAGGTTCCTGGGTGCTCAGAACTCAGGGTGCTGGGTGCTTAGTACTCAGGGTGCTCAGTGCTCAGTACACAGGGTGCTGGGTGCTCAGTGCTCGGGGTGCTGGGTGCTCAGTGCTCAGTACTCAGGGAGCTGGGTGCTCAGTGCTCGGGGTGCTCGGTGCTCAGTACACAGGGTGCTGGGTGCTCAGTGCTCGGGGTGCTGGGTGCTCAGTGTTCAGTACTCAGCGTGCTGGGTGCTCAGTGCTCAGGGTGATGGGTGCTCAGTACTCAGGGTGCTGGGTGCTCAGTGCTCAGTGCTCAGGGTGCTCAGTGCTCAGGGTGCTGGGTGCTCAGGGTGCTGGGTGCTCAGTGCTCGGGGTGCTGGGTGCTCAGTGCTCAGGGTGCTGGGTGCTCAGTGCTCAGGGTGCTGGGTGCTCAGTGCTCAGTGCTCAGGGTGCTGGGTGTTCAGTACTCAGGGTGCTGGGTGCTCAGTACTCAGGGTGCTGGGTGCTCAGTACTCAGGCTGCTGGGTGCTCAGTGCTCAGGGTGCTGGGTGCTCAGTACTCAGGGTGCTTGGTTCTCAGTACTCAGGGTGCTGGGTGCACAGTGCTAGGGTTGCTGTGTGCTCAGTGCTCGGTGTCTGGGTGCTCAGTGCTCAGGGTGCTGGGTGCTCAGTGCTCGGGGTGCTGGGTGCTCAGTACTCAGGGTGCAGGGTGCTCAGTGCTCAGTGCTCAGGGTGCTCAGTGCTCAGGGTGCTGGGTGCTCAGGGTGCTGGGTGCTCAGTGCTCGGGGTGCTGGGTGCTCAGTGCTCAGGGTGCTGGGTGCTCAGTGCTCAGGGTGCTGGGTGCTCAGTGCTCAGGGTGCTGGGTGTTCAGTACTCAGGGTGCTGGGTGCTCAGTACTCAGGGTGCTGGGTGCTCAGTGCTCAGGGTGCTGGGTGCTTAGTGCTATGGGTGCTGGGTGCTCAGTACTCAGGGTGCTGGGTGCTCAGTACTCAGGGTGCTCGGTGCTCAGTGCTCAGGGTTCTGGGTGCTCAGTGCTCGGGGTGCTGGGTGTTCAGTACTCAGGGTGCTGGGTGCTCAGTACTCAGGTTGCTGGGTGCTCAGTGCTCAGGGTGCTGGGTGCTCAGTGCTCAGGGTGCTGGGTGCTCAGTAGTCAGGGTGCTGGGTGCTCAGTACTCAGGGTGCTCGGTGCTCAGTGCTCAGGGTGCTGGGTGCACAGTGCTCGGGGTGCTGGGTGCTCAGTACTCGGGGTGCTGGGTGCTCAGTGCTCAGGGTTCTGGGTGCTCAGTGCTCGGGGTGCTCGGTGCTCAGTACTCAATGTGCTGGGTGCTCAGTGCTCACGGTGCTGGGTGCTCAGTCCTCGGGGTGCTCCGTGCTCATTGCTCACGGTGCTGGGTGCTCAGTACTCAGGGTGCTCGGTGCTCAGTGCTCGGGGTGCTGGGTTCTCAGTGCTCGGGGTGCTGGGTGCTCAGTACTCAGGGTGCTGGATGCTCAGTGCTCAGTACTCAGCGTGCTGGGTGCTCAGTGCTCGGGGTGCTGGGTCCTCAGTGCTCAGGGTGCTGGCTGCTCAGTACTCAGGGTGCTGGGTGCTCAGTACTCAGGGTGCTGGGTGCTCAGTGCTCAGGGTGCTGGGTGCTCAGTATTCAGGGTGCTCAGTACTCAGGGTGCTGGGTGCTCAGTACTCAGGGTGCTCAGTACTCGGGTGCTGGGTGCTCAGTGCTCGGGGTGCTGGGTGCTCAGTACTCAGGGTGCTCTGTACTCAGGGTGCTGGATGCACAGTACTCAGGGTGCTCAGTACTCAGGGTGCTGGGTGCTCAGTGCTCGGGGTGCTGGGTGCTCAGTACTCAGGGTGCTCAGTACTCAGGGTGCTGGGTGCTCAGTGCTCGGGGTGCTGGGTGCTCAGTGCTCAGGGTGATCGGTGCTCAGTACTCAGGATGCTGGGTGCTCAGTACTCAGGGTGCTGGGTGCTCAGTACACAGGGTGCTGGGTGCTCAGTCCTCAGGGTCCTCAGTGCTCAGGGTGCTGGGTGCTCAGTGCTCAGGGTGCTGGGTGCTCAGTGATCGGGGTGCTCGGTGCTCAGTACTCAGGGTGCTGAGTGCTCAGTACTCAGGGTGCTCAGTGCTCAGTACTCAGTGTGCTGGGTGCTCATTATTCAGGGTGCTGGGTGCTCAGTGCTCGGGGTGCTGGGTGCTCAGTACTCAGGGTGCTGGGTGCTAAGTGCTCAGTGTGCTGGGTGTTCAGTGCTCGGGGTGCTGGGTGCTCAGAACTCAGGGTGCTGGGTGCTCAGTACTCAGGGTGCTGGGTGCTCAGTGCTCGGGGTGCTGGGTGCTCAGTGCTCAGGGTGCTGGGTGCTCAGAACTTAGGGTGCTGGGTGCTCAGTGCTCGGGGTGCTCGGTGCTCAGTACTCAATGTGCTGGGTGCTCAGTGCTCACGGTGCTGGGTGCTCAGTCCTCGGGGTGCTCCGTGCTCAGTGCTCACGGTGCTGGGTGCTCAGTACTCAGGGTGCTGGGTTCTCAGTACTCAGGGTGCTGGGTGCACAGTGCTAGGGTTGCTGGGTGCTTAGTGCTCGGGGTGCTGGGTGCTGAGTGCTCAGGGTGCTGGGTGCTCAGTGCTCGGGGTGCTCAGTGCTCAGGGTCCTGGGTGCTCAGTACTCAGGGTGCTGGGTGCTTAGTACTCAGGGTGCTCAGTGCTCAGTACACAGGGTGCTGAGTGCTCAGTGCTCGGGGTGCTGGGTGCTCAGTGCTCAGTACTCAGGGAGCTGGGTGCTCAGTGCTCGGGGTGCTGGGTTCTCAGTACTCAGGGAGGTCTGTTCTCAGTACTCAGGGTGATGGGTGCTCAGTGCTCGGTGTGCTGGGTGCTCAGTACTCAGGGTGCTGGGTGCTCAGTACTCAGGGTGCTGGGTGCTCAGTGCTCGGTGTGCTGGGTGCTCAGTACTCGGGGTGCTGGGTGCTCAGTACTCAGGGTGCTGGGTGCTCAGTGCTCGGGGTGCTCAGTGCTCAGGGTCCTGGGTGCTCAGTACTCAGGGTGCTGGGTGCTTAGTACTCAGGGTGCTCAGTGCTCAGTACACAGGGTGCTGGGTGCTCAGTGCTCGGGGTGCTGGGTGCTCAGTGCTCAGTACTCAGGGAGCTGGGTGCTCAGTGCTCGGGGTGCTGGGTGCTCAGTACTCAGGGAGATCTGTTCTCAGTACTCAGGGTGATGGGTGCTCAGTGCTCGGTGTGCTGGGTGCTCAGTACTCAGGGTGCTGGGTGCTCAGTACTCAGGGTGCTGGGTGCTCAGTGCTCGGTGTGCTGGGTGCTCAGTACTCGGGGTGCTGGGTGCTCAGTACTCAGGGTGCTGGGTGCTCAGTGCTCGGGGTGCTCGGTGCTCAGTACACAGGGTGCTGGGTGCTCAGTGCTCGGGGTGCTGGGTGCTCAGTGCTCAGTACTCAGCGTGCTGGGTGCTCAGTGCTCAGGGTGCTGGGTGCTCAGTACTCAGGGTGCTGGGTGCTCAGTGCTCAGTGCTCAGGGTGCTCAGTGCTCAGGGTGCTGGGTGCTCAGGGTGCTGGGTGCTCAGTGCTCGGGGTGCTGGGTGCTCAGTGCTCAGGGTGCTGGGTGCTCAGTGCTCAGGGTGCTGGGTGCTCAGTGCTCAGTGCTCAGGGTGCTGGGTGTTCAGTACTCAGGGTGCTGGGTGCTCAGTACTCAGGGTGCTGGGTGCTCAGTGCTCAGGCTGCTGGGTGCTCAGTGCTCAGGGTGCTGGGTGCTCAGTACTCAGGGTGCTGGGTTCTCAGTACTCAGGGTGCTGGGTGCACAGTGCTAGGGTTGCTGGGTGCTCAGTGCTCGGTGTCTGGGTGCTCAGTACTCAGGGTACTGGGTGCTCAGTGCTCTGGGTGCTGGGTGCTCAGTGCTCAGTGTGCTGGGTGCTCAGTGCTCGGGGTGCTGGGTGCTCAGTACTCAGGGTGCAGGGTGCTCAGTGCTCAGTGCTCAGGGTGCTCAGTGCTCAGGGTGCTGGGTGCTCAGGGTGCTGGGTGCTCAGTGCTCGGGGTGCTGGGTGCTCAGTGCTCAGGGTGCTGGGTGCTCAGTGCTCGGGGTGCTGGGTGCTCAGTGCTCATTGTGCTGGGTGCTCAGTACTCAGGGTGCTGGGTTCTCAGTACTCAGGGTGCTGGGTGCACAGTGCTAGGGTTGCTGGGTGCTCAGTGTTCGGTGTCTGGGTGCTCAGTACTCAGGGTGCTGGGTGCTCAGTGCTCTGGGTGCTGGGTGCTCAGTGCTCAGGGTGCTGGGTGCTCAGTGCTCGGGGTGCTGGGTGCTGAGTGCTCAGGGTGCTGGGTGCTCAGTGCCCGGGGTGCTCAGTGCTCAGGGTCCTGGGTGCTCAGTACTCAGAGTGCTGGGTGCTTTGTACTCAGGGTGCTCAGTGCTCAGTACACAGGGTGCTGGGTGCTCAGTGCTCGGGGTGCTGGGTGCTCAGTGCTCAGTACTCAGGGAGCTGTGTGCTCAGTGCTCGGGGTGCTGGGTTCTCAGTAGTCAGGGAGATCTGTTCTCAGTACTCAGGGTGATGGGTGCTCAGTGCTCGGTGTGCTGGGTGCTCAGTACTCAGGGTGCTGGGTGCTCAGTACTCAGGGTGCTGGGTGCTCAGTGCTCGGTGTGCTGGGTGCTCAGTACTCGGGGTGCTGGGTGCTCAGTACTCAGGGTGCTGGGTGCTCAGTGCTCGGGGTGCTCAGTGCTCAGGTTCCTGGGTGCTCAGAACTCAGGGTGCTGGGTGCTTAGTACTCAGGGTGCTCAGTGCTCAGTACACAGGGTGCTGGGTGCTCAGTGCTCGGGGTGCTGGGTGCTCAGTGCTCAGTACTCAGGGAGCTGGGTGCTCAGTGCTCGGGGTGCTGGGTGCTCAGTACTCAGGGAGATCTGTTCTCAGTACTCAGGGTGATGGGTGCTCAGTGCTCGGTGTGCTGGGTGCTCAGTACTCAGGGTGCTGGGTGCTCAGTACTCAGGGTGCTGGGTGCTCAGTGCTCGGTGTGCTGGGTGCTCAGCACTCGGGGTGCTGGGTGCTCAGTACTCAGGGTGCTGGGTGCTCAGTGCTCGGGGTGCTCGGTGCTCAGTACACAGGGTGCTGGGTGCTCAGTGCTCGGGGTGCTGGGTGCTCAGTGTTCAGTACTCAGCGTGCTGGGTGCTCAGTGCTCAGGGTGATGGGTGCTCAGTACTCAGGGTGCTGGGTGCTCAGTGCTCAGTGCTCAGGGTGCTCAGTGCTCAGGGTGCTGGGTGCTCAGGGTGCTGGGTGCTCAGTGCTCGGGGTGCTGGGTGCTCAGTGCTCAGGGTGCTGGGTGCTCAGTGCTCAGGGTGCTGGGTGCTCAGTGCTCAGTGCTCAGGGTGCTGGGTGTTCAGTACTCAGGGTGCTGGGTGCTCAGTACTCAGGGTGCTGGGTGCTCAGTACTCAGGCTGCTGGGTGCTCAGTGCTCAGGGTGCTGGGTGCTCAGTACTCAGGGTGCTTGGTTCTCAGTACTCAGGGTGCTGGGTGCACAGTGCTAGGGTTGCTGTGTGCTCAGTGCTCGGTGTCTGGGTGCTCAGTGCTCAGGGTGCTGGGTGCTCAGTGCTCGGGGTGCTGGGTGCTCAGTACTCAGGGTGCAGGGTGCTCAGTGCTCAGTGCTCAGGGTGCTCAGTGCTCAGGGTGCTGGGTGCTCAGGGTGCTGGGTGCTCAGTGCTCGGGGTGCTGGGTGCTCAGTGCTCAGGGTGCTGGGTGCTCAGTGCTCAGGGTGCTGGGTGCTCAGTGCTCAGGGTGCTGGGTGTTCAGTACTCAGGGTGCTGGGTGCTCAGTACTCAGGGTGCTGGGTGCTCAGTGCTCAGGGTGCTGGGTGCTTAGTGCTATGGGTGCTGGGTGCTCAGTACTCAGGGTGCTGGGTGCTCAGTACTCAGGGTGCTCGGTGCTCAGTGCTCAGGGTTCTGGGTGCTCAGTGCTCGGGGTGCTGGGTGTTCAGTACTCAGGGTGCTGGGTGCTCAGTACTCAGGTTGCTGGGTGCTCAGTGCTCAGGGTGCTGGGTGCTCAGTGCTCAGGGTGCTGGGTGCTCAGTAGTCAGGGTGCTGGGTGCTCAGTACTCAGGGTGCTCGGTGCTCAGTGCTCAGGGTGCTGGGTGCACAGTGCTCGGGGTGCTGGGTGCTCAGTACTCGGGGTGCTGGGTGCTCAGTGCTCAGGGTTCTGGGTGCTCAGTGCTCGGGGTGCTCGGTGCTCAGTACTCAATGTGCTGGGTGCTCAGTGCTCACGTTGCTGGGTGCTCAGTCCTCGGGGTGCTCCGTGCTCATTGCTCACGGTGCTGGGTGCTCAGTACTCAGGGTGCTCGGTGCTCAGTGCTCGGGGTGCTGGGTTCTCAGTGCTCGGGGTGCTGGGTGCTCAGTACTCAGGGTGCTGGATGCTCAGTGCTCAGTACTCAGCGTGCTGGGTGCTCAGTGCTCGGGGTGCTGGGTCCTCAGTGCTCAGGGTGCTGGCTGCTCAGTACTCAGGGTGCTGGGTGCTCAGTACTCAGGGTGCTGGGTGCTCAGTGCTCAGGGTGCTGGGTGCTCAGTATTCAGGGTGCTCAGTACTCAGGGTGCTGGGTGCTCAGTACTCAGGGTGCTCAGTACTCGGGTGCTGGGTGCTCAGTGCTCGGGGTGCTGGGTGCTCAGTACTCAGGGTGCTCTGTACTCAGGGTGCTGGATGCACAGTACTCAGGGTGCTCAGTACTCAGGGTGCTGGGTGCTCAGTGCTCGGGGTGCTGGGTGCTCAGTACTCAGGGTGCTCAGTACTCAGGGTGCTGGGTGCTCAGTGCTCGGGGTGCTGGGTGCTCAGTGCTCAGGGTGATCGGTGCTCAGTACTCAGGATGCTGGGTGCTCAGTACTCAGGGTGCTGGGTGCTCAGTACACAGGGTGCTGGGTGCTCAGTCCTCAGGGTCCTCAGTGCTCAGGGTGCTGGGTGCTCAGTGCTCAGGGTGCTGGGTGCTCAGTGATCGGGGTGCTCGGTGCTCAGTACTCAGGGTGCTGAGTGCTCAGTACTCAGGGTGCTCAGTGCTCAGTACTCAGTGTGCTGGGTGCTCATTATTCAGGGTGCTGGGTGCTCAGTGCTCGGGGTGCTGGGTGCTCAGTACTCAGGGTGCTGGGTGCTAAGTGCTCAGTGTGCTGGGTGTTCAGTGCTCGGGGTGCTGGGTGCTCAGAACTCAGGGTGCTGGGTGCTCAGTACTCAGGGTGCTGGGTGCTCAGTGCTCGGGGTGCTGGGTGCTCAGTGCTCAGGGTGCTGGGTGCTCAGAACTTAGGGTGCTGGGTGCTCAGTGCTCGGGGTGCTCGGTGCTCAGTACTCAATGTGCTGGGTGCTCAGTGCTCACGGTGCTGGGTGCTCAGTCCTCGGGGTGCTCCGTGCTCAGTGCTCACGGTGCTGGGTGCTCAGTACTCAGGGTGCTGGGTTCTCAGTACTCAGGGTGCTGGGTGCACAGTGCTAGGGTTGCTGGGTGCTTAGTGCTCGGGGTGCTGGGTGCTGAGTGCTCAGGGTGCTGGGTGCTCAGTGCTCGGGGTGCTCAGTGCTCAGGGTCCTGGGTGCTCAGTACTCAGGGTGCTGGGTGCTTAGTACTCAGGGTGCTCAGTGCTCAGTACACAGGGTGCTGAGTGCTCAGTGCTCGGGGTGCTGGGTGCTCAGTGCTCAGTACTCAGGGAGCTGGGTGCTCAGTGCTCGGGGTGCTGGGTTCTCAGTACTCAGGGAGGTCTGTTCTCAGTACTCAGGGTGATGGGTGCTCAGTGCTCGGTGTGCTGGGTGCTCAGTACTCAGGGTGCTGGGTGCTCAGTACTCAGGGTGCTGGGTGCTCAGTGCTCGGTGTGCTGGGTGCTCAGTACTCGGGGTGCTGGGTGCTCAGTACTCAGGGTGCTGGGTGCTCAGTGCTCGGGGTGCTCAGTGCTCAGGGTCCTGGGTGCTCAGTACTCAGGGTGCTGGGTGCTTAGTACTCAGGGTGCTCAGTGCTCAGTACACAGGGTGCTGGGTGCTCAGTGCTCGGGGTGCTGGGTGCTCAGTGCTCAGTACTCAGGGAGCTGGGTGCTCAGTGCTCGGGGTGCTGGGTGCTCAGTACTCAGGGAGATCTGTTCTCAGTACTCAGGGTGATGGGTGCTCAGTGCTCGGTGTGCTGGGTGCTCAGTACTCAGGGTGCTGGGTGCTCAGTACTCAGGGTGCTGGGTGCTCAGTGCTCGGTGTGCTGGGTGCTCAGTACTCGGGGTGCTGGGTGCTCAGTACTCAGGGTGCTGGGTGCTCAGTGCTCGGGGTGCTCGGTGCTCAGTACACAGGGTGCTGGGTGCTCAGTGCTCGGGGTGCTGGGTGCTCAGTGCTCAGTACTCAGCGTGCTGGGTGCTCAGTGCTCAGGGTGCTGGGTGCTCAGTACTCAGGGTGCTGGGTGCTCAGTGCTCAGTGCTCAGGGTGCTCAGTGCTCAGGGTGCTGGGTGCTCAGGGTGCTGGGTGCTCAGTGCTCGGGGTGCTGGGTGCTCAGTGCTCAGGGTGCTGGGTGCTCAGTGCTCAGGGTGCTGGGTGCTCAGTGCTCAGTGCTCAGGGTGCTGGGTGTTCAGTACTCAGGGTGCTGGGTGCTCAGTACTCAGGGTGCTGGGTGCTCAGTGCTCAGGCTGCTGGGTGCTCAGTGCTCAGGGTGCTGGGTGCTCAGTACTCAGGGTGCTGGGTTCTCAGTACTCAGGGTGCTGGGTGCACAGTGCTAGGGTTGCTGGGTGCTCAGTGCTCGGTGTCTGGGTGCTCAGTACTCAGGGTACTGGGTGCTCAGTGCTCTGGGTGCTGGGTGCTCAGTGCTCAGTGTGCTGGGTGCTCAGTGCTCGGGGTGCTGGGTGCTCAGTACTCAGGGTGCAGGGTGCTCAGTGCTCAGTGCTCAGGGTGCTCAGTGCTCAGGGTGCTGGGTGCTCAGGGTGCTGGGTGCTCAGTGCTCGGGGTGCTGGGTGCTCAGTGCTCAGGGTGCTGGGTGCTCAGTGCTCGGGGTGCTGGGTGCTCAGTGCTCAGGGTGCTGGGTGTTCAGTACTCAGGGTGCTGGGTGCTCAGTACTCAGGGTGCTGGGTGCTCCGTGCTCAGGGTGCTGGGTGCTTAGTGCTATGGGTGCTGGGTGCTCAGTACTCAGGGTGCTGGGTGCTCAGTACTCAGGGTGCTCGGTGCTCAGTGCTCAGGGTTCTGGGTGCTCAGTGCTCGGGGTGCTGGGTGTTCAGTACTCAGGGTGCTGGGTGCTCAGTACTCAGGTTGCTGGGTGCTCAGTGCTCAGGGTGCTGGGTGCTCAGTGCTCAGGGTGCTGGGTGCTCAGTAGTCAGGGTGCTGGGTGCTCAGTACTCAGGGTGCTCGGTGCTCAGTGCTCAGGGTGCTGGGTGCACAGTGCTCGGGGTGCTGGGTGCTGAGTGCTCAGGGTGCTGGGTGCTCAGTGCTCGGGGTGCTCAGTGCTCAGGGTCCTGGGTGCTCAGTACTCAGGGTGCTGGGTGCTTAGTACTCAGGGTGCTCAGTGCTCAGTACACAGGGTGCTGGGTGCTCAGTGCTCGGGGTGCTGGGTGCTCAGTGCTCAGTACTCAGGGAGCTGGGTGCTCAGTGCTCGGGGTGCTGGGTTCTCAGTACTCAGGGAGATCTGTTCTCAGTACTCAGGGTGATGGGTGCTCAGTGCTCGGTGTGCTGGGTGCTCAGTAATCAGGGTGCTGGGTGCTCAGTACTCAGGGTGCAGGGTGCTCAGTGCTCGGTGTGCTGGGTGCTCAGTACTCGGGGTGCTGTTTGCTCAGTACTCAGGGTGCTGGGTGCTCAGTGCTCGGGGTGCTCAGTGCTCAGGGTCCTGGGTGCTCAGTACTCAGGGTGCTGGGTGCTCAGTACTCAGGGTGCTCAGTGCTCAGTACACAGGGTGCTGGGTGCTCAGTGCTCGGGGTGCTGGGTGCTCAGTGCTCAGTACTCAGGGAGCTGGGTGCTCAGTGCTCGGGGTGCTGGGTGCTCAGTACTCAGGGAGATCTGTTCTCAGTACTCAGGGTGATGGGTGCTCAGTGCTCGGTGTGCTGGGTGCTCAGTACTCAGGGTGCTGGGTGCTCAGTACTCAGGGTGCTGGGTGCTCAGTGCTCGGTGTGCTGGGTGCTCAGTACTCGGGGTGCTGGGTGCTCAGTACTCAGGGTGCTGGGTGCTCAGTGCTCGGGGTGCTGGGTGCTCAGTGCTCAGTACTCAGCGTGCTGGGTGCTCAGTGCTCAGGGTGCTGGGTGCTCAGTACTCAGGGTGCTGGGTGCTCAGTGCTCAGTGCTCAGGGTGCTCAGTGCTCAGGGTGCTGGGTGCTCAGGGTCCTGGGTGCTCAGTGCTCGGGGTGCTGGGTGCTCAGTGCTCAGGGTGCTGGGTGCTCAGTGCTCAGGGTGCTGGGTGCTCAGTGCTCAGTGCTCAGGGTGCTGGGTGTTCAGTACTCAGGGTGCTGGGTGCTCAGTACTCAGGGTGCTGGGTGCTCAGTGCTCAGGCTGCTGGGTGCTCAGTGCTCAGGGTGCTGGGTGCTCAGTACTCAGGGTGCTGGGTTCTCAGTACTCAGGGTGCTGGGTGCACAGTGCTAGGGTTTCTGGGTGCTCAGTGCTCGGTGTCTGGGTGCTCAGTACTCAGGGTACTGGGTGCTCAGTGCTCTGGGTGCTGGGTGCTCAGTGCTCAGTGTGCTGGGTGCTCAGTGCTCGGGGTGCTGGGTGCTCAGTACTCAGGGTGCAGGGTGCTCAGTGCTCAGTGCTCAGGGTGCTCAGTGCTCAGGGTGCTGGGTGCTCAGGGTGCTGGGTGCTCAGTGCTCGGGGTGCTGGGTGCTCAGTGCTCAGGGTGCTGGGTGCTCAGTGCTCAGGTTGCTGGGTGCTCAGTGCTCAGGGTGCTGGGTGCTCAGTGCTCGGGGTGCTGGGTGCTCAGTGCTCAGTACTCAGCGTGCTGGGTGCTCAGTGCTCAGGGTGCTGGGTGCTCAGTACTCAGGGTGCTGGGTGCTCAGTGCTCAGTGCTCAGGGTGCTCAGTGCTCAGGGTGCTGGGTGCTCAGGGTGCTGGGTGCTCAGTGCTCGGGGTGCTGGGTGCTCAGTGCTCAGGGTGCTGGGTGCTCAGTGCTCAGGGTGCTGGGTGCTCAGTGCTCAGTGCTCAGGGTGCTGGGTGTTCAGTACTCAGGGTGCTGGGTGCTCAGTACTCAGGGTGCTGGGTGCTCAGTGCTCAGGCTGCTGGGTGCTCAGTGCTCAGGGTGCTGGGTGCTCAGTACTCAGGGTGCTGGGTTCTCAGTACTCAGGGTGCTGGGTGCACAGTGCTAGGGTTGCTGGGTGCTCAGTGCTCGTTGTCTGGGTGCTCAGTACTCAGGGTACTGGGTGCTCAGTGCTCTGGGTGCTGGGTGCTCAGTGCTCAGTGTGCTGGGTGCTCAGTGCTCGGGGTGCTGGGTGCTCAGTACTCAGGGTGCAGGGTGCTCAGTGCTCAGTGCTCAGGGTGCTCAGTGCTCAGGGTGCTGGGTGCTCAGGGTGCTGGGTGCTCAGTGCTCGGGGTGCTGGGTGCTCAGTGCTCAGGGTGCTGGGTGCTCAGTGCTCAGGGTGCTGGGTGCTCAGTGCTCAGGGTGCTGGGTGTTCAGTACTCAGGGTGCTGGGTGCTCAGTACTCAGGGTGCTGGGTGCTCAGTGCTCAGGGTGCTGGGTGCTTAGTGCTATGGGTGCTGGGTGCTCAGTACTCAGGGTGCTGGGTGCTCAGTGCTCAGGGTGCTCGGTGCTCAGTGCTCAGGGTTCTGGGTGCTCAGTGCTCGGGGTGCTGGGTGTTCAGTACTCAGGGTGCTGGGTGCTCAGTACTCAGGTTGCTGGGTGCTCAGTGCTCAGGGTGCTGGGTGCTCAGTGCTCAGGGTTCTGGGTGCTCAGTAGTCAGGGTGCTGGGTGCTCAGTACTCAGGGTGCTCGGTGCTCAGTGCTCAGGGTGCTGGGTGCACAGTGCTCGGGGTGCTGGGTGCTCAGTACTCGGGGTGCTGGGTGCTCAGTACTCAGGGTGCTGGGTGCTTAGTGCTCAGGGTGCTGGGTGCTCAGTGCTCGGGGTGCTGGGTGCTCAGTGCTCGGGGTGCTGGGTGCTCAGTACTAAGGGTGCTGGGTGCTCAGTACTAAGGGTGCTGGGTGCTCAGTACTCGGGGTGCTCAGTACTCAGGGTGCTGGGTGCTCAGTGCTCGGGGTGCTGGGTGCTCAGTACTCAGGGTGCTCAGTACTCAGGGTGCTGGGTGCTCAGTGCTCAGGGTGCTGGGTGCTCAGTATTCAGGGTGCTCAGTACTCAGGGTGCTGGGTGCTCAGTACTCAGGGTGCTCAGTACTCGGATGCTGGGTGCTCAGTGCTCGGGGTGCTGGGTGCTCAGTACTCAGGGTGCTCAGTACTCAGGGTGCTGGATGCTCAGTACTCGGGGTGCTCAGTACTCAGGGTGCTGGGTGCTCAGTGCTCGGGGTGCTGGGTGCTCTGTACTCAGGGTGCTCAGTACTCAGGGTGCTGGGTGCTCAATGCTCGGGGTGCTGGGTACTCAGTGCTCAGGGTGATCGGTGCTCAGTACTCAGGATGCTGGGTGCTCAGTACTCAGGGTGCTGGGTGCTCAGTACACAGGGTGCTGGGTGCTCAGTCCTCAGGGTCCTCAGTGCTCAGGGTGCTGGGTGCTCAGTGCTCAGGGTGCTGGGTGCTCAGTGATCGGGGTGCTCGGTGCTCAGTACTCAGGGTGCTGAGTGCTCAGTACTCAGGGTGCTCAGTGCTCAGTACTCAGGGTGCTGGGTGCTCATTATTCAGGGTGCTGGGTGCTCAGTGCTCGGGGTGCTGGGTGCTCAGTACTCAGGGTGCTGGGTGCTAAGTGCTCAGTGTGCTGGGTGCTCAGTGCTCGGGGTGCTGGGTGCTCAGAACTCAGGGTGCTGGGTGCTCAGTACTCAGGGTGCTGGGTGCTCAGTGCTCGGGGTGCTGGGTGCTCAGTGCTCAGGGTGCTGGGTGATCAGAACTTAGGGTGCTGGGTGCTCAGTGCTCGGGGTGCTCGGTGCTCAGTACTCAATGTGCTGGGTGCTCAGTGCTCACGGTGCTGGGTGCTCAGTCCTCGGGGTGCTCCGTGCTCAGTGCTCACGGTGCTGGGTGCTCAGTACTCAGGGTGCTCGGTGCTCAGTACTAAGGGTGCTCAGTGCTCAGTACTCAGGGTGCTCAGTGCTCAGTGCTCGGGGTGCTGGGTTCTCAGTGCTCGGGGTGCTGGGTGCTCAGTACTCAGGGTGCTGGATGCTCAGTGCTCAGTACTCAGCGTGCTGGGTGCTCAGTGCTCGGGGTGCTGGGTCCTCAGTGCTCAGGGTGCTGGCTGCTCAGTACTCAGGGTGCTGGGTGCTCAGTACTCAGGGTGCTGGGTGCTCAGTGCTCAGGGTGCTGGGTGCTCAGTATTCAGGGTGCTCAGTACTCAGGGTGCTGGGTGCTCAGTACTCAGGGTGCTCAGTACTCGGGTGCTGGGTGCTCAGTGCTCGGGGTGCTGGGTGCTCAGTACTCAGGGTGCTCTGTACTCAGGGTGCTGGATGCTCAGTACTCAGGGTGCTCAGTACTCAGGGTGCTGGGTGCTCAGTGCTCGGGGTGCTGGGTGCTCAGTACTCAGGGTGCTCAGTACTCAGGGTGCTGGGTGCTCAGTGCTCGGGGTGCTGGGTGCTCAGTGCTCAGGGTGATCGGTGCTCAGTACTCAGGATGATGGGTGCTCAGTACTCAGGGTGCTGGGTGCTCAGTACACAGGGTGCTGGGTGCTCAGTCCTCAGGGTCCTCAGTGCTCAGGGTGCTGGGTGCTCAGTGCTCAGGGTGCTGGGTGCTCAGTGATCGGGGTGCTCGGTGCTCAGTACTCAGGGTGCTGAGTGCTCAGTACTCAGGGTGCTCAGTGCTCAGTACTCAGTGTGCTGGGTGCTCATTATTCAGGGTGCTGGGTGCTCAGTGCTCGGGGTGCTGGGTGCTCAGTACTCAGGGTGCTGGGTGCTAAGTGCTCAGTGTGCAGGGTGCTCAGTGCTCGGGGTGCTGGGTGCTCAGAACTCAGGGTGCTGGGTGCTCAGTACTCAGGGTGCTGGGTGCTCAGTGCTCGGGCTGCTGGGTGCTCAGTGCTCAGGGTGCTGGGTGCTCAGAACTTAGGGTGCTGGGTGCTCAGTGCTCGGGGTGCTCGGTGCTCAGTACTCAATGTGCTGGGTGCTCAGTGCTCACGGTGCTGGGTGCTCAGTCCTCGGGGTGCTCCGTGCTCAGTGCTCACGGTGCTGGGTGCTCAGTACTCAGGGTGCTCGGTGCTCAGTACTAAGGGTGCTCAGTGCTCAGTACTCAGGGTGCTCAGTGCTCAGTGCTCGGGGTGCTGGGTTCTCAGTGCTCGGGGTGCTGGGTGCTCAGTACTCAGGGTGCTGGATGCTCAGTGCTCAGTACTCAGCGTGCTGGGTGCTCAGTGCTCGGGGTGCTGGGTCCTCAGTGCTCAGGGTGCTGGGTGCTCAGTACTCAGGGTGCTGGGTGCTCAGTGCTCGGGGTGCTGGGTCCTCAGTGCTCAGGGTGCTGGGTGCTCAGTACTCAGGGTGCTGGGTCCTCAGTGCTCAGGGTTCTGGGTGCTCAGTACTCAGTGTGCTCAGTGCTCAGGGTGCTGGGTGCTCAGAACTCAGGATGCTGGGTGCTCAGTACTCAGGGTGCTGGGTGCTCAGTACTCAGGGTGCTTGGTGCTCAGTACTCAGGGTGCTGGGTGCTCAGTGCTCAGGTTGCTCGTTGCTCAGAACTCATGGTGCTGGGTGCTCATTCTCAGGGTGCTGGGTGCTCAGTACTCAGGTTGCTCAGTAGTCTGGGTGCTCGGTGCTCAGTACTCATGGTGCTGGGTGCTCAGTACTCAGGGTGCTCGGTGCTCAGTTCTCAGGGTGCTCGGTGCTCAGTGTTTGGGGTGCTGGGTGCTCAGTACTCAGGGTGCTGGGTGCTCAGTGCTCAGGGTGCTGGGTGCTCAGGGTACTGGGTGCTCAGTACACAGTGCTCAGGATGCTGGGTGCTCAATGCTCAGGGTGCTGGGTGCTCAGTGCTCAGGGTGCTCAGTGCTCAGTGCTCAGTTCTCAGGTTGCTGGGTGCTCAGTACTCAGGGTGCTGGGTTCTCAGTGCTCGGGGTGCCCGGTGCTCAGTGCTCGGGGTGCTCGGTGCTCAGTAATCAGGGTGCTGGGTGTTCAGTACTCAGGGTGCTGGGTGCTCAGTGCTCGGGGTGCTCGGTGCTCAGTACTCAGGGTGCTGGGTGCTCAGTGCTGGGTGCTCAGTGCTCGGGGTGCTGGGTGCTCAGTGCTCGGGGTGCTGGGTGCTCAGTACTCAGGGTGCTCGGTGCTCAGTACTCAGGGTGCTGGGTGCTCAGTGCACGGGGTGCTGGGTGCTCAGTACTCAGGGTGCTGTGTGCTCAGTGCTCGGGGTGCTCGGTGCGCAGTACGTTGGGTGCTCAGTACTCAGGGTGCTGGCTGCTCAGTGCTCAGGGTGCTGGGTGGTCAGTGCTCAGGGTGCTGGGTGCTCAGTGCTCAGGGTGCTTGATTCTCAGTACTCAGGGTGCTGGGTGCTCAGTGTTCAGGGTGCTGGGTGCTCAGTGCTCGGGGTGCTAGGTGCTCAGTACTCAGGGTGCTGGGTGCTCAGTACTCAGGGTGCTGGGTGCTCAGTACTCGGGGTGCTGGGTGCTCAGTACTCAGAGCTCAGGATGCTGGGTGCTCAGTGCTCAGGGTGCTGGGTGCTCAGTACTCAGGGTGCTGGGTTCTCAGTACTCAGGGTGCTGGGTGCACAGTGCTAGGGGTGCTGGGTGCTCAGTGCTCGGGGTCTGGGTGCTCAGTACTCAGGGTGCTGCATGCTCAGAACTCAGGGTGCTGGGTGCTCAGTGCTCAGGGTGCTGGGTGCTCAGAGCTCTAGGTGCTGGGTGCTCAGTTCTCAGGGTGCTTGGTGCTCAGTGCTCCTGGTGCTGGGTGCTCAGTGCTCGGGGTGCTGGGTGTTGAGTGCTCAGGGTGCTGGGTGCTCAGTGCTCGGGGTGCTCAGTGCTCAGGGTCCTGGGTGCTCAGTACTCAGTGTGCTGGGTGCTTAGTACTCAGGGTGCACAGTGCTCAGTACACAGGGTGCTGGGTGCTCAGTGCTCAGTACTCAGGGTGCCGGGTGCTCAGTGCTCGCGGTGCTGGGTGCTCAGTACTCAGCGTGCTGGGTGCTAAGTACTCAGGGTGCTGGGTGCTCAGTGTTCAGGGTGCTGGGTGCTCAGTGCTCAGGGTGCTGGGTGCTCAGTGATCGGGGTGCTGGGTGCTCAGTACTCAGGGTGCTGGGTCCTCAGTGCTCAGGGTTCTGGGTGCTCAGTACTCAGTGTGCTCAGTGCTCAGGGTGCTGGGTGCTCAGAACTCAGGATGCTGGGTGCTCAGTACTCAGGGTGCTGGGTGCTCAGTACTCAGGGTGCTTGGTGCTCAGTACTCAGGGTGCTGGGTGCTCAGTGCTCAGGGTGCTCGTTGCTCAGTACTCATGGTGCTGGGTGCTCATTCTCAGGGTGCTGGGTGCTCAGTACTCAGGTTGCTCAGTAGTCTGGGTGCTCGGTGCTCAGTACTCATGGTGCTGGGTGCTCAGTACTCAGGGTGCTCGGTGCTCAGTTCTCAGGGTGCTCGGTGCTCAGTGTTTGGGGTGCTGGGTGCTCAGTACCCAGGGTGCTGGGTGCTCAGTGCTCAGGGTGCTGGGTGCTCAGTGCTCAGGGTACTGGGTGCTCAGTACACAGTGCTCAGGATGCTGGGTGCTCAATGCTCAGGGTGCTGGGTGCTCAGTGCTCAGGGTGCTCAGTGCTCAGTTCTCAGGTTGCTGGGTGCTCAGTACTCAGGGTGCTGGGTTCTCAGTGCTCGGGGTGCCCGGTGCTCAGTGCTCGGGGTGCTCGGTGCTCAGTAATCATGGTGCTGGGTGTTCAGTACTCAGGGTGCTGGGTGCTCAGTGCTCGGGGTGCTCGGTGCTCAGTACTCAGGGTGCTGGGTGCTCAGTGCTGGGTGCTCAGTGCTCGGGGTGCTGGGTGCTCAGTGCTCGGGGTGCTGGGTGCTCAGTACTCAGGGTGCTCGGTGCTCAGTACTCAGGGTGCTGGGTGCTCAGTGCACGGGGTGCTGGGTGCTCAGTACTCAGGGTGCTGTGTGCTCAGTGCTCGGGGTGCTCAGTGCGCAGTACGTTGGGTGCTCAGTACTCAGGGTACTGGGTGCTCAGTGCTCAGGGTGCTGGGTGGTCAGTGCTCAGGGTGCTGGGTGCTCAGTGCTCAGGGTGCTTGATTCTCAGTACTCAGGGTGCTGGGTGCTCAGTGCTCAGGGTGCTGGGTGCTCAGTGCTCGGGGTGCTGGGTGCTCAGTACTCAGGGTGCTGGGTGCTCAGTACTCAGGGTGCTGGGTGCTCAGTACTCGGGGTGCTGGGTGCTCAGTACTCAGAGCTCAGGATGCTGGGTGCTCAGTGCTCAGGGTGCTGGGTGCTCAGTACTCAGGGTGCTGGGTTCTCAGTACTCAGGGTGCTGGGTGCACAGTGCTAGGGGTGCTGGGTGCTCAGTGCTCGGGGTCTGGGTGCTCAGTACTCAGGGTGCTGCATGCTCAGAACTCAGGGTGCTGGGTGCTCAGTGCTCAGGGTGCTGGGTGCTCAGAGCTCTAGGTGCTGGGTGCTCAGTTCTCAGTGTGCTTGGTGCTCAGTGCTCAGGGTGCTGGGTGCTCAGTGCTCGGGGTGCTGGGTGTTGAGTGCTCAGGGTGCTGGGTGCTCAGTGCTCGGGGTGCTCAGTGCTCAGGGTCCTGGGTGCTCAGTACTCAGTGTGCTGGGTGCTTAGTACTCAGGGTGCACAGTGCTCAGTACACAGGGTGCTGGGTGCTCAGTGCTCAGTACTCAGGGTGCTGGGTGCTCAGTGCTCGCGGTGCTGGGTGCTCAGTACTCAGCGTGCTGGGTGCTAAGTACTCAGGGTGCTGGGTGCTCAGTGTTCAGGGTGCTGGGTGCTCAGTGCTCAGGGTGCTGGGTGCTCAGTGATCGGGGTGCTGGGTGCTCAGTACTCAGGGTGCTCAGTGCTCGGGGAGCTCGGTGCTCAGTACTCAGGTTGCTGGGTGCTCAGTACTCAGTGCTCGGGGTCCTGGGTGCTCCGTGCTCGGGGTGCTGGGTGCTCAGTGCTCTGGGTGCTGGGTGCTCAGTACTCAGGGTGCAGGGTACTCAGTACTCAGGGTGCTGGGTGCTCATTCTCGGGTTGCTGGGTGCTCAGTGCTCGGGGTGCTGGGTGCTCAGTACTCAGGGTGCTGGGGCTCAGTACTCAGGGTGCTGGGTGCTCAGTACTCAGGGTGCTCGGTTCTCAGTACTCAGGGTGCTGGGTGCTCATTCTCGGTGTGCTGGGTGCTCAGTGCTCGGGGTACTGGGTGCTCAGTACTCAGGGTGCTGGGGGCTCAGTACTCAGGGTGCTGGGTGCTCAGTACTCAGGGAGATCTGTTCTCAGTACTCAGGGTGATGGGTGCTCAGTGCTCGGTGTGCTGGGTGCTCAGTACTCAGGGTGCTGGGTGCTCAGTACTCAGGGTGCTGGGTGCTCAGTGCTCGGGGTGCTCGGTGCTCAGTACACAGGGTGGGTGCTGGGTGCTCAGTGCTCGGGGTGCTGGGTGCTCAGTACTCAGTGTGCTGGGTGCTCAGTGCTCAGTAATCAGCGTGCTGGGTGCTCAGTGCTCAGGGTGCTGGGTGCTCAGTACTCAGGGTGCAGGGTGCTCAGTGCTCAGTGCTCAGGGTGCTCAGTGCTCAGGGTGCTGGGTGCTCAGGGTGCTGGGTGCTCAGTGCTCGGGGTGCTGGGTGCTCAGTGCTCAGGGTGCTGGGTGCTCAGTGCTCAGGGTGCTGGGTGCTCAGTGCTCAGGGTGCTGGGTGTTCAGTACTCAGGGTGCTGGGTGCTCAGTACTCAGGGTGCTGGGTGCTCAGTGCTCAGGGTGCTGGGTGCTTAGTGCTATGGGTGCTGGGTGCTCAGTACTCAGGGTGCTGGGTGCTCAGTACTCAGGGTGCTCAGTGCTCAGTGCTCAGGGTTCTGGGTGCTCAGTGCTCGGGGTGCTGGGTGTTCAGTACTCAGGGTGCTGGGTGCTCAGTACTCTGGTTGCTGGGTGCTCAGTGCTCAGGGTGCTGGGTGCTCAGTGCTCAGGGTGCTGGGTGCTCAGTAGTCAGGTGGCTGGGTGCTCAGTACTCAGGGTGCTCGGTGCTCAGTGCTCTGGGTGCTGGGTGCATAGTGCTCGGGGTGCTGGGTGCTCAGTACTCGGGGTGCTGGGTGCTCAGTACTCAGGGTGCTGGGTGCTCAGTGCTCAGGGTGCTGGGTGCTCAGTGCTCGGGGTGCTGGGTGCTCAGTGCTCGGGGTGCTGGGTGCTCAGTACTAAGGGTGCTGGGTGTTCAGTACTAAGGGTGCTGGGTGCTCAGTACTCGGGGTGCTGGGTGCTCAGTACTCAGAGCTCAGGATGCTGGGTGCTCAGTGCTCGGGCTGCTGGGTGCTCAGTGCTCAGGGTGCTGGGTGCTCAGTACTCAGGGTGCTGGGTTCTCAGTACTCAGGGTGCTGGGTGCACAGTGCTAGGGTTGCTGGGTGCTCAGTGTTCGGTGTCTGGGTGCTCAGTACTCAGGGTGCTGGGTGCTCAGTGCTCTGGGTGCTGGGTGCTCAGTGCTCAGGGTGCTGGGTGCTCAGTGCTCGGGGTGCTGGGTGCTGAGTGCTCAGGGTGCTGGGTGCTCAGTGCTCGGGGTGCTCAGTGCTCAGGGTCCTGGGTGCTCAGTACTCAGGGTGCTGGGTGCTTAGTACTCAGGGTGCTCAGTGCTCAGTACACAGGGTGCTGGGTGCTCAGTGCTCGGGGTGCTGGGTGCTCAGTGCTCAGAACTCAGGGAGCTGGGTGCTCAGTGCTCAGGGTGCTGGGTGCTCAGTGCTCAGGGTGCTGGGTGTTCAGTACTCAGGGTGCTGGGTGCTCAGTACTCAGTTTGCTGGGTGCTCAGTGCTCAGGGTGCTGGGTGCTCAGTGCTCAGGGTGCTGGGTGCTCAGTAGTCAGGGTGCTGGGTGCTCAGTACTCAGGGTGCTCGGTGCTCAGTGCTCAGGGTGCTGGGTGCACAGTGCTTGGGGTGCTGGGTGCTCAGTACTCGGGGTGCTGGGTGCTCAGTACTCAGGGTGCTGGGTGCTCAGTGCTCAGGGTGCTGGGTGCTCAGTGCTCGGGGTGCTGGGTGCTCAGTGCTCGGGGTGCTGGGTGCTCAGTACTAAGGGTGCTGGGTGCTCAGTACTCAGGGTGCTGGGTGCTCAGTGCTCGGGGTGCTGGGTGCTGAGTGCTCAGGGTGCTGGGTGCTCAGAACTTAGGGTGCTGGGTGCTCAGTGCTCGGGGTGCTCGGTGCTCAGTACTCAATGTGCTGGGTGCTCAGTGCTCACGGTGCTGGGTGCTCAGTCCTCGGGGTGCTCCGTGCTCAGTGCTCACGGTGCTGGGTGCTCAGTACTCAGGGTGCTCGGTGCTCAGTACTAAGGGTGCTCAGTGCTCAGTACTCAGGGTGCTCAGTGCTCAGTGCTCGGGGTGCTGGGTTCTCAGTGCTCGGGGTGCTGGGTGCTCAGTACTCAGGGTGCTGGATGCTGAGTGCTCAGTACTCAGCGTGCTGGGTGCTCAGTGCTCGGGGTGCTGGGTCCTCAGTGCTCAGGGTGCTGGGTGCTCAGTACTCAGGGTGCTGGGTGCTCAGTGCTCGGGGTGCTGGGTCCTCAGTGCTCAGGGTGCTGGGTGCTCAGTACTCAGGGTGCTGGGTCCTCAGTGCTCAGGGTTCTGGGTGCTCAGTACTCAGTGTGCTCAGTGCTCAGGGTGCTGGGTGCTCAGAACTCAGGATGCTGGGTGCTCAGTACTCAGGGTGCTGGGTGCTCAGTACTCAGGGTGCTTGGTGCTCAGTACTCAGGGTGCTGGGTGCTCAGTGCTCAGGGTGCTCGTTGCTCAGTACTCATGGTGCTGGGTGTTCATTCTCAGGGTGCTGGGTGCTCAGTACTCAGGTTGCTCAGTAGTCTGGGTGCTCGGTGCTCAGTACTCATGGTGCTGGGTGCTCAGTACTCAGGGTGCTCGGTGCTCAGTTCTCAGGGTGCTCGGTGCTCAGTGTTTGGGGTGCTGGGTGCTCAGTACTCAGGGTGCTGGGTGCTCAGTGCTCAGAGTGCTGGGTGCTCAGTGCTCAGGGTACTGGGTGCTCAGTACACAGTGCTCAGGATGCTGGGTGCTCAATGCTCAGGGTGCTGGGTGCTCAGTGCTCAGGGTGCTCAGTGCTCAGTGCTCAGTTCTCAGGTTGCTGGGTGCTCAGTACTCAGGGTGCTGGGTTCTCAGTGCTCGGGGTGCCCGGTGCTCAGTGCTCGGGGTGCTCGGTGCTCAGTAATCAGGGTGCTGGGTGTTCAGTACTCAGGGTGCTGGGTGCTCAGTGCTCGGGGTGCTCGGTGCTCAGTACTCAGGGTGCTGGGTGCTCAGTGCTGGGTGCTCAGTGCTCGGGGTGCTGGGTGCTCAGTGCTCGGGGTGCTGGGTTCTCAGTACTCAGGGTGCTGTGTGCTCAGTGCTCGGGGTGCTCGGTGCGCAGTACGTTGGGTGCTCAGTACTCAGGGTGCTCGGTGCTCAGTACTCAGGGTGCTGGGTGCTCAGTGCACGGGGTGCTGGGTGCTCAGTACTCAGGGTGCTGTGTGCTCAGTGCTCGGGGTGCTCGGTGCGCAGTACGTTGGGTGCTCAGTACTCAGGGTGCTGGGTGCTCAGTGCTCAGGGTGCTGGGTGGTCAGTGCTCAGGGTGCTGGGTGCTCAGTGCTCAGGGTGCTTGATTCTCAGTACTCAGGGTGCTGGGTGCTCAGTGCTCAGGGTGCTGGGTGCTCAGTGCTCGGGGTGCTGGGTGCTCAGTACTCTGGGTGCTGGGTGCTCAGTACTCAGGGTGCTGGGTGCTCAGTACTCGGGGTGCTGCATGCTCAGAACTCAGGGTGCTGGGTGCTCAGTGCTCAGGGTGCTGGGTGCTCAGAGCTCTAGGTGCTGGGTGCTCAGTTCTCAGGGTGCTTGGTGCTCAGTGCTCAGGGTGCTGGGTGCTCAGTGCTCGGGGTGCTGGGTGTTGAGTGCTCAGGGTGCTGGGTGCTCAGTGCTCGGGGTGCTCAGTGCTTAGGGTCCTGTGTGCTCAGTACTCAGTGTGCTGGGTGCTTAGTACTCAGGGTGCACAGTGCTCAGTACACAGGGTGCTGGGTGCTCAGTGCTCAGTACTCAGGGTGCTGGGTGCTCAGTGCTCGCGGTGCTGGGTGCTCAGTACTCAGCGTGCTGGGTGCTAAGTACTCAGGGTGCTGGGTGCTCAGTGTTCAGGGTGCTGGGTGCTCAGTGCTCAGGGTGCTGGGTGCTCAGTGATCGGGGTGCTGGGTGCTCAGTACTCAGGGTGCTCAGTGCTCGGGGAGCTCGGTGCTCAGTACTCAGGGTGCTGGGTGCTCAGTGCTGGGTGCTCAGTGCTCGGGGTGCTGGGTGCTCAGTGCTCGGGGTGCTGGGTGCTCAGTACTCAGGGTGCTCGGTGCTCAGTACTCAGGGTGCTGGGTGCTCAGTGCACGGGGTGCTGGGTGCTCAGTACTCAGGGTGCTGTGTGCTCAGTGCTCGGGGTGCTCGGTGCGCAGTACGTTGGGTGCTCAGTACTCAGGGTGCTGGGTGCTCAGTGCTCAGGGTGCTGGGTGGTCAGTGCTCAGGGTGCTGGGTGCTCAGTGCTCAGGGTGCTTGATTCTCAGTACTCAGGGTGCTGGGTGCTCAGTGCTCAGGGTGCTGGGTGCTCAGTGCTCGGGGTGCTGGGTGCTCAGTGCTCAGGGTGCTGGGTGCTCAGTACTCAGGGTGCTGGGTGCTCAGTACTCGGGGTGCTGGGTGCTCAGTACTCAGAGCTCAGGATGCTGGGTGCTCAGTGCTCAGGGTGCTGGGTGCTCAGTACTCAGGGTGCTGGGTTCTCAGTACTCAGGGTGCTGGGTGCACAGTGCTAGGGGTGCTGGGTGCTCAGTGCTCGGGGTCTGGGTGCTCAGTACTCAGGGTGCTGCATGCTCAGAACTCAGGGTGCTGGGTGCTCAGTGCTCAGGGTGCTGGGTGCTCAGAGCTCTAGGTGCTGGGTGCTCAGTTCTCAGGGTGCTTGGTGCTCAGTGCTCAGGGTGCTGGGTGCTCAGTGCTCGGGGTGCTGGGTGTTGAGTGCTCAGGGTGCTGGGTGCTCAGTGCTCGGGGTGCTCAGTGCTCAGGGTCCTGGGTGCTCAGTACTCAGTGTGCTGGGTGCTTAGTACTCAGGGTGCACAGTGCTCAGTACACAGGGTGCTGGGTGCTCAGTGCTCAGTACTCAGGGTGCTGGGTGCTCAGTGCTCGCGGTGCTGGGTGCTCAGTACTCAGCGTGCTGGGTGCTAAGTACTCAGGGTGCTGGGTGCTCAGTGTTCAGGGTGCTGGGTGCACAGTGCTCAGGGTGCTGGGTGCTCAGTGATCGGGGTGCTGGGTGCTCAGTACTCAGGGTGCTCAGTGCTCGGGGAGCTCGGTGCTCAGTACTCAGGGTGCTGGGTGCTCAGTACTCAGTGCTCGGGGTCCTGGGTGCTCCGTGCTCGGGGTGCTGGGTGCTCAGTGCTCTGGGTGCTGGGTGTTCAGTACTCAGGGTGCAGGGTACTCAGTACTCAGGGTGCTGGGTGCTCATTCTCGGGTTGCTGGGTGCTCAGTGCTCGGGGTGCTGGGTGCTCAGTACTCAGGGTGCTGGGGCTCAGTACTCAGGGTGCTGGGTGCTCAGTACTCAGGGTGCTCGGTTCTCAGTACTCAGGGTGCTGGGTGCTCATTCTCGGTGTGCTGGGTGCTCAGTGCTCGGGGTACTGGGTGCTCAGTACTCAGGGTGCTGGGGGCTCAGTACTCAGGGTGCTGGGTGCTCAGTACTCAGGGAGATCTGTTCTCAGTACTCATGGTGATGGGTGCTCAGTGCTCGGTGTGCTGGGTGCTCAGTACTCAGGGTGCTGGGTGCTCAGTACTCAGGGTGCTGGGTGCTCAGTGCTCGGGGTGCTCGGTGCTCAGTACACAGGGTGCTGGGTGCTCAGTGCTCGGGGTGCTGGGTGCTCAGTACTCAGTGTGCTGGGTGCTCAGTGCTCAGTACTCAGCGTGCTGGGTGCTCAGTGCTCAGGGTGCTGGGTGCTCAGTACTCAGGGTGCAGGGTGCTCAGTGCTCAGTGCTCAGGGTGCTCAGTGCTCAGGGTGCTGGGTGCTCAGGGTGCTGGGTGCTCAGTGCTCGGGGTGCTGGGTGCTCAGTGCTCAGGGTGCTGGGTGCTCAGTGCTCAGGGTGCTGGGTGCTCAGTGCTCAGGGTGCTGGGTGTTCAGTACTCAGGGTGCTGGGTGCTCAGTACTCAGGGTGCTGGGTGCTCAGTGCTCAGGGTGCTGGGTGCTTAGTGCTATGGGTGCTGGGTGCTCAGTACTCAGGGTGCTGGGTGCTCAGTACTCAGGGTGCTCGGTGCTCAGTGCTCAGGGTTCTGGGTGCTCAGTGCTCGGGGTGCTGGGTGTTCAGTACTCAGGGTGCTGGGTGCTCAGTACTCAGGTTGCTGGGTGCTCAGTGCTCAGGGTGCTGGGTGCTCAGTGCTCAGGGTGCTGGGTGCTCAGTAGTCAGGGTGCTGGGTGCTGAGTACTCAGGGTGCTCGGTGCTCAGTGCTCAGGGTGCTGGGTGCACAGTGCTCGGGGTGCTGGGTGCTCAGTACTCGGGGTGCTGGGTGCTCAGTACTCAGGGTGCTGGGTGCTCAGTGCTCAGGGTGCTGGGTGCTCAGTGCTCGGGGTGCTGGGTGCTCAGTGCTCGGGGTGCTGGGTGCTCAGTACTAAGGGTGCTGGGTGCTCAGTACTAAGGGTGCTGGGTGCTCAGTACTCGGGGTGCTGGGTGCTCAGTACTCAGTGCTCAGGATGCTGGGTGCTCAGTGCTCGGGCTGCTGGGTGCTCAGTGCTCAGGGTGCTGGGTGCTCAGTACTCAGGGTGCTGGGTTCTCAGTACTCAGGGTGCTGGGTGCACAGTGCTAGGGTTGCTGGGTGCTCAGTGTTCGGTGTCTGGGTGCTCAGTACTCAGGGTGCTGGGTGCTCAGTGCTCTGGGTGCTGGGTGCTCAGTGCTCAGGGTGCTGGGTGCTCAGTGCTCGGGGTGCTGGGTGCTGAGTGCTCAGGGTGCTGGGTGCTCAGTGCTCGGGGTGCTCAGTGCTCAGGGTCCTGGGTGCTCAGTACTCAGGGTGCTGGGTGCTTAGTACTCAGGGTGCTCAGTGCTCAGTACACAGGGTGCTGGGTGCTCAGTGCTCGGGGTGCTGGGTGCTCAGTGCTCAGTACTCAGGGAGCTGGGTGCAGAGTGCTCGGGGTGCTGGGTGCTCAGTACTCAGGGAGATCTGTTCTCAGTACTCAGGGTGATGGGTGCTCAGTGCTCGGTGTGCTGGGTGCTCAGTACTCAGGGTGCTGGGTGCTCAGTACTCAGGGTGCTGGGTGCTCAGTGCTCGGTGTGCTGGGTGCTCAGTACTCGGGGTGCTGGGTGCTCAGTACTCAGGGTGCTGGGTGCTCAGTGCTCGGGGTGCTCAGGGCTCAGGGTCCTGGGTGCTCAGTACTCAGGGTGCTGGGTGCTTAGTACTCAGGGTGCTCAGTGCTCAGTACACAGGGTGCTGGGTGCTCAGTGCTCGGGGTGCTGGGTGCTCAGTGCTCAGTACTCAGGGAGCTGGGTGCTCAGTGCTCGGGGTGCTGGGTGCTCAGTACTCAGGGAGATCTGTTCTCAGTACTCAGGGTGATGGGTGCTCAGTGCTCGGTGTGCTGGCTGCTCAGTACTCAGGGTGCTGGGTGCTCAGTACTCAGGGTGCTGGGTGCTCAGTGCTCGGTGTGCTGGGTGCTCAGTACTCGGGGTGCTGGGTGCTCAGTACTCAGGGTGCTGGGTGCTCAGTGCTCCGGGTGCTCGGTGCTCAGTACACAGGGTGCTGGGTGCTCAGTGCTCAGTACTCAGGGAGCTGGGTGCTCAGTGCTCAGGGTGCTGGGTGCTCAGTGCTCAGGGTGCTGGGTGTTCAGTACTCAGGGTGCTGGGTGCTCAGTACTCAGGTTGCTGGGTGCTCAGTGCTCAGGGTGCTGGGTGCTCAGTGCTCAGGGTGCTGGGTGCTCAGTAGTCAGGGTGCTGGGTGCTCAGTACTCAGGGTGCTCGGTGCTCAGTGCTCAGGGTGCTGGGTGCACAGTGCTCGGGGTGCTGGGTGCTCAGTACTCGGGGTGCTGGGTGCTCAGTACTCAGGGTGCTGGGTGCTCAGTGCTCAGGTTGCTGGGTGCTCAGTGCTCGCGGTGCTGGGTGCTCAGTGCTCGGGGTGCTGGGTGCTCAGTACTAAGGGTGCTGGGTGCTCAGTACTCAGGGTGCTGGGTGCTCAGTGCTCGGGGTGCTGGGTGCTCAGTGCTCAGGGTGCTGGGTGCTCAGAACTTAGGGTGCTGTGTGCTCAGTGCTCGGGGTGCTCGGTGCTCAGTACTCAATGTGCTGGGTGCTCAGTTCTCACGGTGCTGGGTGCTCAGTCCTCGGGGTGCTCCGTGCTTAGTGCTCACGGTGCTGGGTGCTCAGTACTCAGGGTGCTCGGTGCTCAGTACTAAGGGTGCTCAGTGCTCAGTACTCAGGGTGCTCAGTGCTCAGTGCTCGGGGTGCTGGGTTCTCAGTGCTCGGGGTGCTGGGTGCTCAGTACTCAGGGTGCTGGATGCTCAGTGCTCAGTACTCAGCGTGCTGGGTGCTCAGTGCTCGGGGTGCTGGGTCCTCAGTGCTCAGGGTGCTGGGTGCTCAGTACTCAGGGTGCTGGGTGCTCAGTGCTCGGGGTGCTGGGTCCTCAGTGCTCAGGGTGCTGGGTGCTCAGTACTCAGGGTGCTGGGTCCTCAGTGCTCAGGGTTCTGGGTGCTCAGTACTCAGTGTGCTCAGTGCTCAGGGTGCTGGGTGCTCAGAACTCAGGATGCTGGGTGCTCAGTACTCAGGGTGCTGGGTGCTCAGTACTCAGGTTGCTCAGTAGTCTGGGTGCTCGGTGCTCAGTACTCATGGTGCTGGGTGCTCAGTACTCAGGGTGCTCGGTTCTCAGTACTCAGGGTGCTGGGTGCTCAGTGCTCAGGGTGCTGGGTGCTCAGTGCTCAGGGTGCTGGGTGCTCAGTGCTCAGGGTGCTGGGTGTTCAGTACTCAGGGTGCTGGGTGCTCAGTACTCAGGGTGCTGGGTGCTCAGTGCTCAGGGTGCTGGGTGCTTAGTGCTATGGGTGCTGGGTGCTCAGTACTCAGGGTGCTGGGTGCTCAGTACTCAGGGTGCTCGGTGCTCAGTGCTCAGGGTTCTGGGTGCTCAGTGCTCGGGGTGCTGGGTGTTCAGTACTCAGGGTGCTGGGTGCTCAGTACTCAGGTTGCTGGGTGCTCAGTGCTCAGGGTGCTGGGTGCTCAGTGCTCAGGGTGCTGGGTGCTCAGTAGTCAGGGTGCTGGGTGCTCAGTACTCAGGGTGCTCGGTGCTCAGTGCTCAGGGTGCTGGGTGCACAGTGCTCGGGGTGCTGGGTGCTCAGTACTCGGGGTGCTGGGTGCTCAGTACTCAGGGTGCTGGGTGCTCAGTGCTCAGGGTGCTGGGTGCTCAGTGCTCGGGGTGCTGGGTGCTCAGTGCTCGGGGTGCTGGGTGCTCAGTACTAAGGGTGCTGGGTGCTCAGTACTAAGGGTGCTGGGTGCTCAGTACTCGGGGTGCTGGGTGCTCAGTACTCAGTGCTCAGGATGCTGGGTGCTAGTGCTCGGGCTGCTGGGTGCTCAGTGCTCAGGGTGCTGGGTGCTCAGTACTCAGGGTGCTGGGTTCTCAGTACTCAGGGTGCTGGGTGCACAGTGCTAGGGTTGCTGGGTGCTCAGTGTTCGGTGTCTGGGTGCTCAGTACTCAGGGTGCTGGGTGCTCAGTGCTCGGGGTGCTCAGTGCTCAGGGTCCTGGGTGCTCAGTACTCAGGGTGCTGGGTGCTTAGTACTCAGGGTGCTCAGTGCTCAGTACACAGGGTGCTGGGTGCTCAGTGCTCGGGGTGCTGGGTGCTCAGTACTCAGGGAGCTGGGTGCTCAGTGCTCGGGGTGCTGGGTGCTCAGTACTCAGGGAGATCTGTTCTCAGTACTCAGGGTGATGGGTGCTCAGTGCTCGGTGTGCTGGGTGCTCAGTACTCAGGGTGCTGGGTGCTCAGTACTCAGGGTGCTGGGTGCTCAGTGCTCGGTGTGCTGGGTGCTCAGTACTCGGGGTGCTGGGTCCTCAGTTCTCAGGGTGCTGGGTGCTCAGTGCTCGGGGTGCTCAGGGCTCAGGGTCCTGGGTGCTCAGTACTCAGGGTGCTGGGTGCTTAGTACTCAGGGTGCTCAGTGCTCAGTACACAGGGTGCTGGGTGCTCAGTGCTCGGGGTGCTGGGTGCTCAGTGCTCAGTACTCAGGGAGCTGGGTGCTCAGTGCTCGGGGTGCTGGGTGCTCAGTACTCAGGGAGATCTGTTCTCAGTACTCAGGGTGATGGGTGCTCAGTGCTCGGTGTGCTGGGTGCTCAGTACTCAGGGTGCTGGGTGCTCAGTACTCAGGGTGCTGGGTGCTCAGTGCTCGGTGTGCTGGGTGCTCAGTACTCGGGGTGCTGGGTGCTCAGTACTCAGGGTGCTGGGTGCTCAGTGCTCCGGGTGCTCGGTGCTCAGTACACAGGGTGCAGGGTGCTCAGTGCTCGAGGTGCTGGGAGCTCAGTGCTCAGTACTCAGCGTGCTGGGTGCTCAGTGCTCAGGGTGCTGGGTGCTCAGTACTCAGGGTGCTGGGTGCTCAGTGCTCAGTGCTCAGGGTGCTCAGTGCTCAGGGTGCTGGGTGCTCAGGGTGCTGGGTGCTCAGTGCTCGGGGTGCTGGGTGCTCAGTGCTCAGGGTGCTGGGTGCTCAGTGCTCAGGGTGCTGGGTGCTCAGTGCTCAGTGCTCAGGGTGCTGGGTGTTCAGTACTCAGGGTGCTGGGTGCTCAGTACTCAGGGTGCTGGGTGCTCAGTGCTCAGGCTGCTGGGTGCTCAGTGCTCACGGTGCTGGGTGCTCAGTACTCAGGGTGCTGGGTTCTTAGTACTCAGGGTGCTGGGTGCACAGTGCTAGGGTTGCTGGGTGCTCAGTGCTCGGTGTCTGGGTGCACAGTACTCAGGGTGCTGGGTGCTCAGTGCTCTGGGTGCTGGGTGCTCAGTGCTCAGGGTGCTGGGGGCTCAGTGCTCGGGGTGCTGGGTGCTCAGTACTCAGGGTGCAGGGTGCTCAGTGCTCAGTGCTCAGGGTGCTCAGTGCTCAGGGTGCTGGGTGCTCAGGGTGCTGGGTGCTCAGTGCTCGGGGTGCTACGTGCTCAGTGCTCAGGGTGCTGGGTGCTCAGTGCTCAGGGTGCTGGGTGCTCAGTGCTCAGGGTGCTGGGTGTTCAGTACTCAGGGTGCTGGGTGCTCAGTACTCAGGGTGCTGGGTGCTCAGTGCTCAGGGTGCTGGGTGCTTAGTGCTATGGGTGCTGGGTGCTCAGTACTCAGGGTGCTGGGTGCTCAGTGCTCAGGGTGCTCGGTGCTCAGTGCTCAGGGTTCTGGGTGCTCAGTGCTCGGGGTGCTGGGTGTTCAGTACTCAGGGTGCTGGGTGCTCAGTACTCAGGTTGCTGGGTGCTCAGTGCTCAGGGTGCTGGGTGCTCAGTCCTCAGGGTGCTGGGTGCTCAGTAGTCAGGGTGCTGGGTGCTCAGTACTCAGGGTGCTCGGTGCTCAGTGCTCAGGGTGCCGGGTGCACAGTGCTCGGGGTGCTGGGTGCTCAGTACTCGGGGTGCTGGGTGCTCAGTACTCAGGGTGCTGGGTGCTCAGTGCTCAGGGTGCTGGGTGCTCAGTGCTCAGGGTGCTGGGTGCTCAGTGCTCGGGGTGCTGGGTGCTCAGTACTAAGGGTGCTGGGTGCTCAGTACTAAGGGTGCTGGGTGCTCAGTACTCAGTGCTCAGGATGCTGGGTGCTCAGTGCTCGGGCTGCTGGGTGCTCAGTGCTCAGGGTGCTGGGTGCTCAGTACTCAGGGTGCTGGGTTCTCAGTACTCAGGGTGCTGGGTGCACAGTGCTAGGGTTGCTGGGTGCTCAGTGTTCGGTGTCTGGGTGCTCAGTACTCAGGGTGCTGGGTGCTCAGTGCTCTGGGTGCTGGGTGCTCAGTGCTCAGGGTGCTGGGTGCTCAGTGCTCGGGGTGCTGGGTGCTGAGTGCTCAGGGTGCTGGGTGCTCAGTGCTCGGGGTGCTCAGTGCTCAGGTTCCAGGGTGCTCAGTACTCAGGGTGCTGGGTGCTTAGTACTCAGGGTGCTCAGTGCTCAGTACACAGGGTGCTGGGTGCTCAGTGCTCGGGGTGCTGGGTGCTCAGTGCTCAGTACTCAGGGAGCTGGGTGCTCAGTGCTCGGGGTGCTGGGTGCTCAGTACTCAGGGAGATCTGTTCTCAGTACTCAGGGTGATGGGTGCTCAGTGCTCGGTGTGCTGGGTGCTCAGTACTCAGGGTGCTGGGTGCTCAGTACTCAGGGTGCTGGGTGCTCAGTGCTCGGTGTGCTGGGTGTTCAGTACTCGGGGTGCTGGGTGCTCAGTACTCAGGGTGCTGGGTGCTCAGTGCTCGGGGTGCTCAGTGCTCAGGGTCCTGGGTGCTCAGTACTCAGGGTGCTGGGTGCTTAGTACTCAGGGTGCTCAGTGCTCAGTACACAGGGTGCTGGGTGCTCAGTGCTCGGGGTGCTGGGTGCTCAGTGCTCAGTACTCAGGGAGCTGGGTGCTCAGTGCTCGGGGTGCTGGGTGCTCAGTACTCCGGGAGATCTGTTCTCAGTACTCAGGGTGATGGGTGCTCAGTGCTCGGTGTGCTGGGTGCTCAGTACTCAGGGTGCTGGGTGCTCAGTGATCAGGGTGCTGGGTGCTCAGTGCTCGGTGTGCTGGGTGCTCAGTACTCGGGGTGCTGGGTGCTCAGTACTCAGGGTGCTGGGTGCTCAGTGCTCGGGGTGCTCGGTGCTCAGTACACAGGGTGCTGGGTGCTCAGTGCTCGGGGTGCTGGGTGCTCAGTACTCAGGGTGCTGGGTTCTCAGTGCTCAGTACTCAGCGTGCTGGGTGCTCAGTGCTCAGGGTGCTGGGTGCTCAGTACTCAGGGTGCTGGGTGCTGGGTGCTCAGTGCTCAGTGCTCAGGGTGCTCAGTGCTCAGGGTGCTGGGTGCTCAGGGTGCTGGGTGCTCAGTGCTCGGGGTTCTGGGTGCTCAGTGCTCAGGGTGCTGGGTGCTCAGTGCTCAGGGTGCTGGGTGCTCAGTGCTCAGTGCTCAGGGTGCTGGGTGTTCAGTACTCAGGGTGCTGGGTGCTCAGTACTCAGGGTGCTGGGTGCTCAGTGCTCCGGGTGCTGGGTGCTCAGTGCTCAGGGTGTTGGGTGCTCAGTACTCAGGGTGCTGGGTGCTCAGTACTCAGGGTGCTCGGTGCTCAGTGCTCAGGATGCTGGGTGCTCAGTGCTCGGGGTGCTGGGTGTTCAGTACTCAGTTTGCTGGGTGCTCAGTGCTCAGGGTGCTGGGTACTCAGTGCTCAGGGTGCTGGGTGCTCAGTACTCAGGGTGCTGTGTGCTCAGTGCTCGGGGTGCTGGGTGCTCAGTCCTCGCGGTGCTGGGTGTTCAGTGCTCGGGGTGCTCGGTGCTCAGTACTCAGGGTGCTGGGTGCTCAGTGCTCGAGGTGCTCAGTACTCAGGGTGCTGTGTGTTCCGTGCTCAGGGTGCTGGGTGCTCAGTACTCAGGGTGCTCGGTGCTTAGTACTCAGGGTGCTGGGTGCTCAGTACTCCGGGTGCTGGGTGCTCAGTGCTCGGGGTGCTCGGTGCTCAGTGCTCAAGGTGCTGGGTGCTCAGTACTCAGGGTGCTCATTGCTCAGGGTGCTGGGTGCTCAGTACTCAGGGTGCTGGGTGCTCAGTGCTCAGGTTGCTCGCTGCTCAGTACGTTGGGTGCTCAGTACTCAGGGTGCTGGGTGCTCAGTACTCAGTGTGCTCGGTGCTCAGTACTCAGGGTGCTGGGTGCTCAGTGCTCGGGGTGCTGGGTGCTCATTAATCAGGGTGCTGGGTGCTCAGTACTCAGGGTGCTCAGTGCTTGGGGTGCTGGGTGCTCAATACTCAGGGTGCTCAGTGCTTGGGGTGCTGAGTGCTCAGTACTCAGGGTGCTGGGTGCTCAGTGCTCAGGGTGCTGGGTGCTCAGTACTCAGGGTGCTGGGTGCTCAGTACTCAGGGTGCTTGGTGCTCAGTACTCAGGGTGCTGGGTGCTCAGTGCTCAGGGTGCTGGATGCTCAGTACTCAGGGTGCTGGGTGCTCAGTGCTCGGGGTGCTCGGTGCTCAGTACGCTGGTTGCTCAGTACTCAGGGTGCTGGGTGCTCAGTACTCAGGGTGCTGGGTGCTTAGTACTCAGGGTGCTGGGTGCTCAGTGCTCGGGGTGCTGGGTGATCAGTGCTCAGTACTCAGCGTGCTGGGTGCTCAGTGCTCAGGGTGCTGGGTGCTCAGTACTCAGGGTGCTGGGTGCTCAGTGCTCAGTGCTCAGGGTGCTCAGTGCTCAGGGTGCTGGGTGCTCAGGGTGCTGGGTGCTCAGTGCTCGGGGTTCTGGGTGCTCAGTGCTCAGGGTGCTGGGTGCTCAGTGCTCAGGGTGCTGGGTGCTCAGTGCTCAGTGCTCAGGGTGCTGGGTGTTCAGTACTCAGGGTGCTGGGTGCTCAGTACTCAGGGTGCTGGGTGCTCAGTGCTCCGGGTGCTGGGTGCTCAGTGCTCAGGGTGTTGGGTGCTCAGTACTCAGGGTGCTGGGTGCTCAGTACTCAGGGTGCTCGGTGCTCAGTGCTCAGGGTGCTGGGTGCTCAGTGCTCGGGGTGCTGGGTGTTCAGTACTCAGTTTGCTGGGTGCTCAGTGCTCAGGGTGCTGGGTACTCAGTGCTCAGGGTGCTGGGTGCTCAGTACTCAGGGTGCTGGGTGCTCAGTGCTCGGGGTGCTGGGTGCTCAGTCCTCGCGGTGCTGGGTGTTCAGTGCTCGGGGTGCTCGGTGCTCAGTACTCAGGGTGCTGGGTGCTCAGTGCTCGAGGTGCTCAGTACTCAGGGTGCTGTGTGTTCCGTGCTCAGGGTGCTGGGTGCTCAGTGCTCGGTGTGCTGGGTGCTCAGTACTCAGGGTGCTGGGTGCTCAGTACTCAGGGTGCTGGGTGCTCAGTGCTCGGTGTGCTGGGTGCTCAGTACTCGGGGTGCTGGGTGCTCAGTACTCAGGGTGCTGGGTGCTCAGTGCTCCGGGTGCTCGGTGCTCAGTACACAGGGTGCTGGGTGCTCAGTGCTCGGGGTGCTGGGTGCTCAGTGCTCAGTACTCAGCGTGCTGGGTGCTCAGTGCTCAGGGTGCTGGGTGCTCAGTACTCAGGGTGCTGGGTGCTCAGTGCTCAGTGCTCAGGGTGCTCAGTGCTCAGGGTGCTGGGTGCTCAGGGTGCTGGGTGCTCAGTGCTCGGGGTGCTGGGTGCTCAGTGCTCAGGGTGCTGGGTGCTCAGTGCTCAGGGTGCTGGGTGCTCAGTGCTCAGTGCTCAGGGTGCTGGGTGTTCAGTACTCAGGGTGCTGGGTGCATAGTACTCAGGGTGCTGGGTGCTCAGTGCTCAGGCTGCTGGGTGCTCAGTGCTCAGGGTGCTGGGTGCTCAGTACTCAGGGTGCTGGGTTCTTAGTACTCAGGGTGCTGGGTGCACAGTGCTAGGGTTGCTGGGTGCTCAGTGCTCGGTGTCTGGGTGCACAGTACTCAGGGTGCTGGGTGCTCAGTGCTCTGGGTGCTGGGTGCTCAGTGCTCAGGGTGCTGGGGGCTCAGTGCTCGGGGTGCTGGGTGCTCAGTACTCAGGGTGCAGGGTGCTCAGTGCTCAGTGCTCAGGGTGCTCAGTGCTCAGGGTGCTGGGTGCTCAGGGTGCTGGGTGCTCAGTGCTCGGGGTGCTACGTGCTCAGTGCTCAGGGTGCTGGGTGCTCAGTGCTCAGGGTGCTGGGTGCTCAGTGCTCAGGGTGCTGGGTGTTCAGTACTCAGGGTGCTGGGTGCTCAGTACTCAGGGTGCTGGGTGCTCAGTGCTCAGGGTGCTGGGTGCTTAGTGCTATGGGTGCTGGGTGCTCAGTACTCAGGGTGCTGGGTGCTCAGTGCTCAGGGTGCGCGGTGCTCAGTGCTCAGGGTTCTGGGTGCTCAGTGCTCGGGGTGCTGGGTGTTCAGTACTCAGGGTGCTGGGTGCTCAGTACTCAGGTTGCTGGGTGCTCAGTGCTCAGGGTGCTGGGTGCTCAGTCCTCAGGGTGCTGGGTGCTCAGTAGTCAGGGTGCTGGGTGCTCAGTACTCAGGGTGCTCGGTGCTCAGTGCTCAGGGTGCTGGGTGCACAGTGCTCGGGGTGCTGGGTGCTCAGTACTCGGGGTGCTGGGTGCTCAGTACTCAGGGTGCTGGGTGCTCAGTGCTCAGGGTGCTGGGTGCTCAGTGCTCGGCGTGCTGGGTGCTCAGTGCTCGGGGTGCTGGGTGCTCAGTACTAAGGGTGCTGGGTGCTCAGTACTAAGGGTGCTGGGTGCTCAGTACTCAGTGCTCAGGATGCTGGGTGCTCAGTGCTCGGGCTGCTGGGTGCTCAGTGCTCAGGGTGCTGGGTGCTCAGTACTCAGGGTGCTGGGTTCTCAGTACTCAGGGTGCTGGGTGCACAGTGCTAGGGTTGCTGGGTGCTCAGTGTTCGGTGTCTGGGTGCTCAGTACTCAGGGTGCTGGGTGCTCAGTGCTCTGGGTGCTGGGTGCTCAGTGCTCAGGGTGCTGGGTGCTCAGTGCTCGGGGTGCTGGGTGCTGAGTGCTCAGGGTGCTGGGTGCTCAGTGCTCGGGGTGCTCAGTGCTCAGGGTCCAGGGTGCTCAGTACTCAGGGTGCTGGGTGCTTAGTACTCAGGGTGCTCAGTGCTCAGTACACAGGGTGCTGGGTGCTCAGTGCTCGGGGTGCTGGGTGCTCAGTGCTCAGTACTCAGGGAGCTGGGTGCTCAGTGCTCGGGGTGCTGGGTGCTCAGTACTCAGGGAGATCTGTTCTCAGTACTCAGGGTGATGGGTGCTCAGTGCTCGGTGTGCTGGGTGCTCAGTACTCAGGGTGCTGGGTGCTCAGTACTCAGGGTGCTGGGTGCTCAGTGCTCGGTGTGCTGGGTGTTCAGTACTCGGGGTGCTGGGTGCTCAGTACTCAGGGTGCTGGGTGCTCAGTGCTCGGGGTGCTCAGTGCTCAGGGTCCTGGGTGCTCAATACTCAGGGTGCTGGGTGCTTAGTACTCAGGGTGCTCAGTGCTCAGTACACAGGGTGCTGGGTGCTCAGTGCTCGGGGTGCTGGGTGCTCAGTGCTCAGTACTCAGGGAGCTGGGTGCTCAGTGCTCGGGGTGCTGGGTGCTCAGTACTCCGGGAGATCTGTTCTCAGTACTCAGGGTGATGGGTGCTCAGTGCTCGGTGTGCTGGGTGCTCAGTACTCAGGGTGCTGGGTGCTCAGTGATCAGGGTGCTGGGTGCTCAGTGCTCGGTGTGCTGGGTGCTCAGTACTCGGGGTGCTGGGTGCTCAGTACTCAGGGTGCTGGGTGCTCAGTGCTCGGGGTGCTCGGTGCTCAGTACACAGGGTGCTGGGTGCTCAGTGCTCGGGGTGCTGGGTGCTCAGTACTCAGGGTGCTGGGTTCTCAGTGCTCAGTACTCAGCGTGCTGGGTGCTCAGTGCTCAGGGTGCTGGGTGCTCAGTACTCAGGGTGCTGGGTGCTGGGTGCTCAGTGCTCAGTGCTCAGGGTGCTCAGTGCTCAGGGTGCTGGGTGCTCAGTGTGCTGGGTGCTCAGTGCTCGGGGTTCTGGGTGCTCAGTGCTCAGGGTGCTGGGTGCTCAGTGCTCAGGGTGCTGGGTGCTCAGTGCTCAGTGCTCAGGGTGCTGGGTGTTCAGTACTCAGGGTGCTGGGTGCTCAGTACTCAGGGTGCTGGGTGCTCAGTGCTCCGGGTGCTGGGTGCTCAGTGCTCAGGGTGTTGGGTGCTCAGTACTCAGGGTGCTGGGTGCTCAGTACTCAGGGTGCTCGGTGCTCAGTGCTCAGGGTGCTGGGTGCTCAGTGCTCGGGGTGCTGGGTGTTCAGTACTCAGTTTGCTGGGTGCTCAGTGCTCAGGGTGCTGGGTACTCAGTGCTCAGGGTGCTGGGTGCTCAGTACTCAGGGTGCTGTGTGCTCAGTGCTCGGGGTGCTGGGTGCTCAGTCCTCGCGGTGCTGGGTGTTCAGTGCTCGGGGTGCTCGGTGCTCAGTACTCAGGGTGCTGGGTGCTCAGTGCTCGAGGTGCTCAGTACTCAGGGTGCTGTGTGTTCCGTGCTCAGGGTGCTGGGTGCTCAGTACTCAGGGTGCTCGGTGCTTAGTACTCAGGGTGCTGGGTGCTCAGTACTCCGGGTGCTGGGTGCTCAGTGCTCGGGGTGCTCGGTGCTCAGTGCTCAAGGTGCTGGGTGCTCAGTACTCAGGGTGCTCATTGCTCAGGGTGCTGGGTGCTCAGTACTCAGGGTGCTGGGTGCTCAGTGCTCAGGTTGCTCGCTGCTCAGTACGTTGGGTGCTCAGTACTCAGGGTGCTGGGTGCTCAGTACTCAGTGTGCTCGGTGCTCAGTACTCAGGGTGCTGGGTGCTCAGTGCTCGGGGTGCTGGGTGCTCATTAATCAGGGTGCTGGGTGCTCAGTACTCAGGGTGCTCAGTGCTTGGGGTGCTGGGTGCTCAATACTCAGGGTGCTCAGTGCTTGGGGTGCTGAGTGCTCAGTACTCAGGGTGCTGGGTGCTCAGTGCTCAGGGTGCTGGGTGCTCAGTACTCAGGGTGCTGGGTGCTCAGTACTCAGGGTGCTCGGTGCTCAGTACTCAGGGTGCTGGGTGCTCAGTTCTCAGGGTGCTGGATGCTCAGTACTCAGGGTGCTGGGTGCTCAGTGCTCGGGGTGCTCGGTGCTCAGTACGCTGGTTGCTCAGTACTCAGGGTGCTGGGTGCTCAGTACTCAGGGTGCTGGGTGCTTAGTACTCAGGGTGCTGGGTGCTCAGTGCTCGGGGTGCTGGGTGATCAGTGCTCAGTACTCAGCGTGCTGGGTGCTCAGTGCTCAGGGTGCTGGGTGCTCAGTACTCAGGGTGCTGGGTGCTCAGTGCTCAGTGCTCAGGGTGCTCAGTGCTCAGGGTGCTGGGTGCTCAGGGTGCTGGGTGCTCAGTGCTCGGGGTTCTGGGTGCTCAGTGCTCAGGGTGCTGGGTGCTCAGTGCTCAGGGTGCTGGGTGCTCAGTGCTCAGTGCTCAGGGTGCTGGGTGTTCAGTACTCAGGGTGCTGGGTGCTCAGTACTCAGGGTGCTGGGTGCTCAGTGCTCCGGGTGCTGGGTGCTCAGTGCTCAGGGTGTTGGGTGCTCAGTACTCAGGGTGCTGGGTGCTCAGTACTCAGGGTGCTCGGTGCTCAGTGCTCAGGGTGCTGGGTGCTCAGTGCTCGGGGTGCTGGGTGTTCAGTACTCAGTTTGCTGGGTGCTCAGTGCTCAGGGTGCTGGGTACTCAGTGCTCAGGGTGCTGGGTGCTCAGTACTCAGGGTGCTGGGTGCTCAGTGCTCGGGGTGCTGGGTGCTCAGTCCTCGCGGTGCTGGGTGTTCAGTGCTCGGGGTGCTCGGTGCTCAGTACTCAGGGTGCTGGGTGCTCAGTGCTCGAGGTGCTCAGTACTCAGGGTGCTGTGTGTTCCGTGCTCAGGGTGCTGGGTGCTCAGTACTCAGGGTGCTCGGTGCTTAGTACTCAGGGTGCTGGGTGCTCAGTACTCCGGGTGCTGGGTGCTCAGTGCTCGGGGTGCTCGGTGCTCAGTGCTCAAGGTGCTGGGTGCTCAGTACTCAGGGTGCTCATTGCTCAGGGTGCTGGGTGCTCAGTACTCAGGGTGCTGGGTGCTCAGTGCTCAGGTTGCTCGCTGCTCAGTACGTTGGGTGCTCAGTACTCAGGGTGCTGGGTGCTCAGTACTCAGTGTGCTCGGTGCTCAGTGCTCAGGGTGCTGGGTACTCAGTGCTCAGGGTGCTGGGTGCTCAGTACTCAGGGTGCTGGGTGCTCAGTGCTCGGGGTGCTGGGTGCTCAGTCCTCGCGGTGCTGGGTGTTCAGTGCTCGGGGTGCTCGGTGCTCAGTACTCAGGGTGCTGGGTGCTCAGTGCTCGAGGTGCTCAGTACTCAGGGTGCTGTGTGTTCCGTGCTCAGGGTGCTGGGTGCTCAGTACTCAGGGTGCTCGGTGCTTAGTACTCAGGGTGCTGGGTGCTCAGTACTCCGGGTGCTGGGTGCTCAGTGCTCAGGGTGCTCGGTGCTCAGTGCTCAAGGTGCTGGGTGCTCAGTACTCAGGGTGCTCATTGCTCAGGGTGCTGGTTGCTCAGTACTCAGGGTGCTGGGTGCTCAGTGCTCAGGTTGCTCGCTGCTCAGTACGTTGGGTGCTCAGTACTCAGGGTGCTGGGTGCTCAGTACTCAGTGTGCTCGGTGCTCAGTACTCAGGGTGCTGGGTGCTCAGTGCTTGGGGTGCTGGGTGCTCAATACTCAGGGTGCTCAGTGCTTGGGGTGCTGAGTGCTCAGTACTCAGGGTGCTGGGTGCTCAGTGCTCAGGGTGCTGGGTGCTCAGTACTCAGGGTGCTGGGTGCTCAGTACTCAGGGTGCTCGGTGCTCAGTACTCAGGGTGCTGGGTGCTCAGTGCTCAGGGTGCTGGATGCTCAGTACTCAGGGTGCTGGGTGCTCAGTGCTCGGGGTGCTCGGTGCTCAGTACGCTGGTTGCTCAGTACTCAGGGTGCTGGGTGCTCAGTACTCAGGGTGCTGGGTGCTTAGTACTCAGGGTGCTGGGTGCTCAGTGCTCGGGGTGCTGGGTGCTCAGTGCTCAGTACTCAGCGTGCTGGGTGCTCAGTGCTCAGGGTGCTGGGTGCTCAGTACTCAGGGTGCTGGGTGCTCAGTGCTCAGTGCTCAGGGTGCTCAGTGCTCAGGGTGCTGGGTGCTCAGGGTGCTGGGTGCACAGTGCTCGGGGTGCTGGGTGCTCAGTGCTCAGGGTGCTGGGTGCTCAGTGCTCAGGGTGCTGGGTGCTCAGTGCTCAGTGCTCAGGGTGCTGGGTGTTCAGTACTCAGGGTGCTGGGTGCTCAGTACTCAGGGTGCTGTGTGCTCAGTGCTCAGGCTGCTGGGTGCTCAGTGCTCAGGGTGCTGGGTGCTCAGGACTCAGGGTGCTGGGTTCTCCGTACTCAGGGTGCTGGGTGCACAGTGCTAGGGTTGCTGGGTGCTCAGTGCTCGGTGTCTGGGTGCTCAGTACTCAGGGTGCTGGGTGCTCAGTGCTCTGGGTGCTGGGTGCTCAGTGCTCAGGGTGCTGGGTGCTCAGTGCTCGGGGTGCTGGGTGCTGAGTGCTCAGGGTGCTGGGTGCTCAGTGCTCGGGGTGCTCAGTGCTCAGGGTCCTGGGTGCTCAGTACTCAGGGTGCTGGGTGCATAGTACTCAGGGTGCTCAGTGCTCAGTACACAGGGTGCTGGGTGCTCAGTGCTCGGGGTGCTGGGTGCTCAGTGCTCAGTACTCAGGGAGCTGGGTGCTCAGTGCTCTGGGTGCTGGGTGCTCAGTACTCAGGGAGATCTGTTCTCAGTACTCAGGGTGATGGGTGCTCAGTGCTCGGTGTGCTGGGTGCTCAGTACTCAGGGTGCTGGGTGCTCAGTACTCAGGGTGCTGGGTGCTCAGTGCTCGGTGTGCTGGGTGCTCAGTACTCGGGGTGCTGGGTGCTCAGTACTCAGGGTGCTGGGTGCTCAGTGCTCGGGGTGCTCGGTGCTCAGTACACAGGGTGCTGGGTGCTCAGTTCTCGGGGTGCTGGGTGCTCAGTACTCAGGGTGCTGGGTGCTCAGTGCTCAGTACTCAGCGTGCTGGGTGCTCAGTGCTCAGGGTGCTGGGTGCTCAGTACTCAGGGTGCTGGGTGCTCAGTGCTCAGTGCTCAGGGTGCTCAGTGCTCAGGGTGCTGGGTGCTCAGGGTGCTGGGTGCTCAGTGCTCGGGGTTCTGGGTGCTCAGTGCTCAGGGTGCTGGGTGCTCAGTGCTCAGGGTGCTGGGTGCTCAGTGCTCAGTGCTCAGGGTGCTGGGTGTTCAGTACTCAGGGTGCTGGGTGCTCAGTACTCAGGGTGCTGGGTGCTCAGTGCTCAGGGTGCTGGGTGCTCAGTGCTCAGGGTGTTGGGTGCTCAGTACTCAGGGTGCTGGGTGCTCAGTACTCAGGGTGCTGGGTGCTCAGTGCTCAGGGTGCTGGGTGCTCAGTGCTCAGGGTGCTGGGTGATCAGTACTCAGTTTGCTGGGTGCTCAGTGCTCAGGGTGCTGGGTACTCAGTGCTCAGGGTGATGGGTGCTCAGTACTCAGGGTGCTGGGTGCTCAGTGCTCGGGGTCCTGGGTGCTCAGTCCTCGCGGTGCTGGGTGTTCAGTGCTCGGGGTGCTCGGTGCTCAGTACTCAGGGTGCTGGGTGCTCAGTGCTCGAGGTGCTCAGTACTCAGGGTGCTGTGTGTTCCGTGCTCAGGGTGCTGGGTGCTCAGTACTCAGGGTGCTCGGTGCTTAGTACTCAGGGTGCTGGGTGCTCAGTACTCCGGGTGCTGGGTGCTCAGTGCTCGGGGTGCTCGGTGCTCAGTGCTCAAGGTGCTGGGTGCTCAGTACTCAGGGTGCTCATTGCTCAGGGTGCTGGGTGCTCAGTAATCAGGGTGCTGGGTGCTCAGTGCTCAGGTTGCTCGCTGCTCAGTACGTTGGCTGCTCAGTACTCAGGGTGCTGGGTGCTCAGTACTCAGTGTGCTCGGTGCTCAGTACTCAGGGTGCTGGGTGCTCAGTGCTCGGAGTGCTGGGTGCTCATTAATCAGGGTGCTGGGTGCTCAGTACTCAGGGTGCTCAGTGCTTGGGGTGCTGGGTGCTCAATACTCAGGGTGCTCAGTGCTTGGGGTGCTGGGTGCTCAGTACTCAGGGTGCTGGGTGCTCAGTGCTCAGGGTGCTGGGTGCTCAGTACTCAGGGTGCTGGGTGCTCAGTACTCAGGGTGCTCGGTGCTCAGTACTCAGGGTGCTGGGTGCTCACTGCTCAGGGTGCTGGATGCTCAGTACTCAGGGTGCTGGGTGCTCAGTGCTCGGGGTGCTCGGTGCTCAGTACGCTGGTTGCTCAGTACTCAGGGTGCTGGGTGCTCAGTACTCAGGGTGCTGGGTGCTTAGTACTCAGGGTGCTGGGTGCTCAGTGCTCGGGGTGCTGGGTGCTCAGTGCTCAGTACTCAGGGTGCTGGGTGCTCAGTGCTCAGGGTGCTGGGTGCTCAGTGCTCAGGGTGCTGGGTGCTCAGTGCTCAGGGTGCTGGGTACTCGGTGCTCAGGGTGCTGGGTGCTCAGTGCTCAGGGTGCTGGGTGCTCAGTACTCAGGGTGCTGGGTGCTCAGTACTCAGGGTGCTCGGTGCTCAGTACTCAGGGTGCTGGGTGCTCAGTGCTCGAGGTGCTCAGTACTCAGGGTGCTGTGTGTTCAGTGCTCAGGGTGCTGGGTGCTCAGTACTCAGGCTGCTCGGTGCTTAGTACTCAGGGTGCTGGGTGTTCAGTACTCCGGGTGCTGGGTGCTCAGTGCTCGGGGTGCTCGGAGCTCAGTACTCAGTGCTCAGGGTGCTCAGTGCTCAGTGCTCAGGGTGCTGGGTGTTCAGTACTCAGGGTGCTTGGTGCTCAGTACTCAGGGTGCTGGGTGCTCAGTGCTCAGAGCTCTGGGTGCTCAGTGCTCGGGGTGCTGGGTGCTCAGTGCTCGGGGTGCTGGGTGCTCAGTGCTCAGGGTGCTTGGTGCTCAGTGTCTGGGGTGCTGGGTGCTCAGTACTCAGGGTGCTGGGTGCTCAGTGCTCAGGGTGCTGGCTGCTCAGTGCTCAGGGTGCTGGGTGCTCAGTACACAGTGCTCAGGATGCTGAGTGCTCAGTGCTCAGGGTGCTGGGTGCTCAGTGCTCAGGGTGCTCAGTGCTCAGTGCTCAGTACTCAGGGTGCTGGGTGCTCAGTACTCAGGGTGCTGGGTTCTCAGTGCTCGGGGTGCCCGTTGCTCAGTGCTCGGTGTGCTCGGTGCTCAGTACTCAGGGTGCTGGGTGCTCAGTACTCAGCGTGCTGGGTGCTCCGTGCTCGGGGTGCTCGGTGCTCAGTACTCAGGGTGCTGGGTGCACAGTGCTGGGTGCTCAGTGCTCGGGGTGCTGGGTGCTCAGTGCTCGGGGTGCTGGGTGCTCAGTACTCAGGGTGCTGGGTGCTAAGTGCACGGGTTGCTGGGTGCTCAGTCCTCAGGGTGCTGGGTGCTCAGTGCTCGGGGTGCTCGCTGCTCAGTACGTTGGGTGCTCAGTACTCAGGGTTCTGGGTGCTCAGTGCTCAGGGTGCTGGGTGCTCAGTGCTCAGGGTGCTGGGTGCTCAGTGCTCAGGGTGCTTGATGCTCAGTACGCAGGGTGCTGGGTGCTCAGTGCTCAGGGTGCTGGGTGCTCAGTGCTCAGGGTGCTGGGTGCTCAGTACTCAGGGTGCTGGGTGCTCAGTACTCAGGTTGCTGGGTGCTCAGTACTCGGGGTGCTGGGTGCTCAGTACTCAGTGCTCAGGATGCTGGGTGCTCAGTGCTCGGGCTGCTGGGTGCTCAGTGCTCAGGGTGCTGGGTGCTCAGTACTCAGGGTGCTGGGTTCTCAGTACTCAGGGTGCTCGGTGTACAGTGCTAGGGGTGCTGGGTGCTCAGTGCTCGGGGTCTGGGTGCTCAGTACTCAGGGTGCTGGGTGCTCAGTACTCAGGGTGCTGGGTGCTCAGTGCTCAGGGTGCTGGGGGCTCAGTGCTCTGGGTGCTGGGTGCTCAGTGCTCAGGGTGCTGGGTGCTCAGTTCTCAGGGTGCTGGGTGCTCAGTGCTCGGGGTGCTGGGTGCTCAGTGCTCAGGGTGCTGGGTGCTCAGTGCTCGGGGTGCTCAGTGCTCAGTGCTCAGGGTCCAGGGTTCTCAGTACTCAGGGTGCTGGGTGCTTAGTACTCAGGGTGCTCAGTGCTCAGTACACATGGTGCTGGGTGCTCAGTGCTCGGGCTGCTTGGTGCTCAGTGCTCAGTACTCAGGGTGCTGGGTGCTCAGTACTCCGGGTGCTGGGTGCTCAGTGCTCAGGGTGCTCAGTGCTTGGGGTGCTGGGTGCTCAATACTCAGGGTGCTCAGTGCTTGGGGTGCTGGGTGCTCAGTACTCAGGGTGCTGGGTGCTCAGTGCTCAGTGCTCGGGGTGCTCAGTGCTCAGGGTCCTGGGTGCTCAGTATTCAGGGTGCTGGGTGCATAGTACTCAGGGTGCTCAGTGCTCAGTACACAGGGTGCTGGGTGCTCAGTGCTCGGGGTGCTGGGTGCTCAGTGCTCAGTACTCAGGGAGCTGGGTGCTCAGTGCTCTGGGTGCTGGGTGCTCAGTACTCAGGGAGATCTGTTCTCAGTACTCAGGGTGATGGGTGCTCAGTGCTCGGTGTGCTGGGTGCTCAGTACTCAGGGTGCTGGGTGCTCAGTACTCAGGGTGCTGGGTGCTCAGTGCTCGGTGTGCTGGGTGCTCAGTACTCGGGGTGCTGGGTGCTCAGTACTCAGGGTGCTGGGTGCTCAGTGCTCGGGGTGCTCGGTGCTCAGTACACAGGGTGCTGGGTGCTCAGTGCTCGGGGTGCTGGGTGCTCAGTACTCAGGGTGCTGGGTGCTCAGTGCTCAGTACTCAGCGTGCTGGGTGCTCAGTGCTCAGGGTGCTGGGTGCTCAGTACTCAGGGTGCTGGGTGCTTAGTACTCAGGGTGCTGGGTGCTCAGTGCTCGGGGTGCTGGGTGCTCAGTGCTCAGTACTCAGGGTGCTGGGTGCTCAGTGCTCAGGGTGCTGGGTGCTCAGTGCTCAGGGTGCTGGGTGCTCAGTGCTCAGTGTGCTGGGTACTCGGTGCTCAGGGTGCTGGGTGCTCAGTGCTCAGGGTGCTGGGTGCTCAGTACTCAGGGTGCTGGGTGCTCAGTACTCAGGGTGCTCGGTGCTCAGTACTCAGGGTGCTGGGTGCTCAGTGCTCGAGGTGCTCAGTACTCAGGGTGCTGTGTGTTCAGTGCTCAGGGTGCTGGGTGCTCAGTACTCAGGCTGCTCGGTGCTTAGTACTCAGGGTGCTGGGTGTTCAGTACTCCGGGTGCTGGGTGCTCAGTGCTCGGGGTGCTCGGAGCTCAGTACTCAGTGCTCAGGGTGCTCAGTGCTCAGTGCTCAGGGTGCTGGGTGTTCAGTACTCAGGGTGCTTGGTGCTCAGTACTCAGGGTGCTGGGTGCTCAGTGCTCAGAGCTCTGGGTGCTCAGTGCTCGGGGTGCTGGGTGCTCAGTGCTCGGGGTGCTGGGTGCTCAGTGCTCAGGGTGCTTGGTGCTCAGTGTCTGGGGTGCTGGGTGCTCAGTACTCAGGGTGCTGGGTGCTCAGTGCTCAGGGTGCTGGGTGCTCAGTGCTCAGGGTGCTGGGTGCTCAGTACACAGTGCTCAGGATGCTGGGTGCTCAGTGCTCAGGGTGCTGGGTGCTCAGTGCTCAGGGTGCTCAGTGCTCAGTGCTCAGTACTCAGGGTGCTGGGTGCTCAGTACTCAGGGTGCTGGGTTCTCAGTGCTCGGGGTGCCCGTTGCTCAGTGCTCGGTGTGCTCGGTGCTCAGTACTCAGGGTGCTGGGTGCTCAGTACTCAGGGTGCTGGGTGCTCAGTACTCAGGGTGCTGGGTGCTCAGTGCTCTGGGTGCTGGGTGCTCAGTGCTCAGGGTGCTGGGTGCTCAGTTCTCAGGGTGCTGGGTGCTCAGTGCTCGGGGTGCTGGGTGCTCAGTGCTCAGGGTGCTGGGTGCTCAGTGCTCGGGGTGCTCAGTGCTCAGTGCTCAGGGTCCTGGGTTCTCAGTACTCAGGGTGCTGGGTGCTTAGTACTCAGGGTGCTCAGTGCTCAGTACACATGGTGCTGGGTGCTCAGTGCTCGGGCTGCTTGGTTCTCAGTGCTCAGTACTCAGGGTGCTGGGTGCTCAGTGCTCGGGGTGCTGGGTGCTCAGTACTCAGCGTGCTGGGTGCTCAGTACTCAGGGTGCTGGGTGCTCAGTGCTCAGGGTGCTGGGTGCTTAGTACTCAGGGTGCTCAGTGCTCAGTACACAGGGTGCTGGGTGCTCAGTGCTCGGGGTGCTGGGTGCTCAGTGCTCAGTACTTAGGGTGCTGGGTGCTCAGTGCTCGGGGTTCTGGGTGCTCAGTACTCAGCGTGCTGGGTGCTCAGTACTCAGGGTGCTGGGTGCTCAGTGCTCAGGGTGCTGGGTGCTCAGTGCTTAGGGTGCTGGGTGCTCAGTACTCAGGGTGCTGGGTGCTCAGTACTCAGGGTGCTCGGTGCTCAGTGCTCAGGGTGCTGGGTGCACAGTGCTCGGGGTGCTGGGTGCTCAGTACTAGGGGTTCTTTGTGCTCAGTACTCAGGGTGCTGGGTGCTCAGTGCTCAGAGCTCTGGGTGCTCAGTGCTCGGGGTGCTGGGTGCTCAGTGCTCGGGGTTCTGGGTGCTCAGTACTCAGGGTGCTGGGTCTCAGTGCTCGGGGTACTGGGTACTCAGTGCTCAGTACACAGGGTGCTGGGTCCTCAGTGCTCGGGGTGCTGGGTGCTCAGTGCTTAGTACTCAGGGTGCTGGGTGCTCAGTGCTCGGGGTGCTGGGTGCTCAGTGCTCAGTACTCAGGGTGCTGGGTGCTCAGTGCTCAGGGTGCTGAGTGCTCAGTGCTCAGGGTGCTGGGTGCTCAGTGCTCAGGGTGCTGGGTGCTCAGTACTCAGGGTGCTGGGTGCTCAGTGCTCAGTGCTCGGGGTGCTCAGTGCTCAGGGTCCTGGGTGCTCAGTACTCAGGGTGCTGGGTGCATAGTACTCAGGGTGCTCAGTGCTCAGTACACAGGGTGCTGGGTGCTCAGTGCTCGGGGTGCTGGGTGCTCAGTGCTCAGTACTCAGGGAGCTGGGTGCTCAGTGCTCTGGGTGCTGGGTGCTCAGTACTCAGGGAGATCTGTTCTCAGTACTCAGGGTGATGGGTGCTCAGTGCTCGGTGTGCTGGGTGCTCAGTACTCAGGGTGCTGGGTGCTCAGTACTCAGGGTGCTGGGTGCTCAGTGCTCGGTGTGCTGGGTGCTCAGTACTCGGGGTGCTGGGTGCTCAGTACTCAGGGTGCTGGGTGCTCAGTGCTCGGGGTGCTCGGTGCTCAGTACACAGGGTGCTGGGTGCTCAGTGCTCGGGGTGCTGGGTGCTCAGTACTCAGGGTGCTGGGTGCTCAGTGCTCAGTACTCAGCGTGCTGGGTGCTCAGTGCTCAGGGTGCTGGGTGCTCAGTACTCAGGGTGCTGGGTGCTCAGTGCTCAGTGCTCAGGGTGCTCAGTGCTCAGGGTGCTGGGTGCTCAGGGTGCTGGGTGCTCAGTGCTCGGGGTTCTGGGTGCTCAGTGCTCAGGGTGCTGGGTGCTCAGTGCTCAGGGTGCTGGGTGCTCAGTGCTCAGTGCTCAGGGTGCTGGGTGTTCAGTACTCAGGGTGCTGGGTGCTCAGTACTCAGGGTGCTGGGTGCTCAGTGCTCAGGGTGCTGGGTGCTCAGTGCTCAGGGTGTTGGGTGCTCAGTACTCAGGGTGCTGGGTGCTCAGTACTCAGGGTGCTCGGTGCTCAGTGCTCAGGGTGCTGGGTGCTCAGTGCTCGGGGTGCTGGGTGTTCAGTACTCAGTTTGCTGGGTGCTCAGTGCTCAGGGTGCTGGGTACTCAGTGCTCAGGGTGCTGGGTGCTCAGTACTCAGGGTGCTGGGTGCTCAGTGCCCGGGGTCCTGGGTGCTCAGTCCTCGTGGTGCTGGGTGTTCAGTGCTCGGGGTGCTCGGTGCTCAGTACTCAGGGTGCTGGGTGCTCAGTGCTCGAGGTGCTCAGTACTCAGGGTGCTGTGTGTTCCGTGCTCAGGGTGCTGGGTGCTCAGTACTCAGGGTGCTCGGTGCTTAGTACTCAGGGTGCTGGGTGCTCAGTACTCCGGGTGCTGGGTGCTCAGTGCTCGGGGTGCTCGGTGCTCAGTGCTCAAGGTGCTGGGTGCTCAGTACTCAGGGTGCTCATTGCTCAGGGTGCTGGGTGCTCAGTACTCAGGGTGCTGGGTGCTCAGTGCTCAGGTTGCTCGCTGCTCAGTACGTTGGGTGCTCAGTACTCAGGGTGCTGGGTGCTCAGTACTCAGTGTGCTCGGTGCTCAGTACTCAGGGTGCTGGGTGCTCAGTGCTCGGGGTGCTGGGTGCTCATTAATCAGGGTGCTGGGTGCTCAGTACTCAGGGTGCTCAGTGCTTGGGGTGCTGGGTGCTCAATACTCAGGGTGCTCAGTGCTTGGGGTGCTGGGTGCTCAGTACTCATGGTGCTGGGTGCTCAGTGCTCAGGGTGCTGGGTGCTCAGTACTCAGGGTGCTGGGTGCTCAGTACTCAGGGTGCTCGGTGCTCAGTACTCAGGGTGCTGGGTGCTCACTGCTCAGGGTGCTGGATGCTCAGTACTCAGGGTGCTGGGTGCTCAGTGCTCGGGGTGCTCGGTGCTCAGTACGCTGGTTGCTCAGTACTCAGGGTGCTGGGTGCTCAGTACTCAGGGTGCTGGGTGCTTAGTACTCAGGGTGCTGGGTGCTCAGTGCTCGGGGTGCTGGGTGCTCAGTGCTCAGTACTCAGGGTGCTGGGTGCTCAGTGCTCGGGGTGCTGGGTGCTCAGTGCTCAGGGTGCTGGGTGCTCAGTGCTCAGGGTGCTGGGTACTCGGTGCTCAGGGTGCTGGGTGCTCAGTGCTCAGGGTGCTGGGTGCTCAGTACTCAGGGTGCTGGGTGCTCAGTACTCAGGGTGCTCGGTGCTCAGTACTCAGGGTGCTGGGTGCTCAGTGCTCGAGGTGCTCAGTACTCAGGGTGCTGTGTGTTCAGTGCTCAGGGTGCTGGGTGCTCAGTACTCAGGCTGCTCGGTGCTTAGTACTCAGGGTGCTGGGTGTTCAGTACTCCGGGTGCTGGGTGCTCAGTGCTCGGGGTGCTCGGAGCTCAGTACTCAGTGCTCAGGGTGCTCAGTGCTCAGTGCTCAGGGTGCTGGGTGTTCAGTACTCAGGGTGCTTGGTGCTCAGTACTCAGGGTGCTGGGTGCTCAGTGCTCAGAGCTCTGGGTGCTCAGTGCTCGGGGTGCTGGGTGCTCAGTGCTCGGGGTGCTGGGTGCTCAGTGCTCAGGGTGCTTGGTGCTCAGTGTCTGCGGTGCTGGGTGCTCAGTACTCAGGGTGCTGGGTGCTCAGTGCTCAGGGTGCTGGGTGCTCAGTGCTCAGGGTGCTGGGTGCTCAGTACACAGTGCTCAGGATGCTGGGTGCTCAGTGCTCAGGGTGCTGGGTGCTCAGTGCTCAGGGTGCTCAGTGCTCAGTACTCAGGGTGCTGGGTGCTCAGTACTCAGGGTGCTGGGTTCTCAGTGCTCGGGGTGCCCGTTGCTCAGTGCTCGGTGTGCTCGGTGCTCAGTACTCAGGGTGCTGGGTGCTCAGTACTCAGCGTGCTGGGTGCTCCGTGCTCGGGGTGCTCGGTGCTCAGTACTCAGGGTGCTGGGTGCACAGTGCTGGGTGCTCAGTGCTCGGGGTGCTGGGTGCTCAGTGCTCGGGGTGCTGGGTGCTCAGTACTCAGGGTGCTGGGTGCTAAGTGCACGGGTTGCTGGGTGCTCAGTCCTCAGGGTGCTGGGTGCTCAGTGCTCGGGGTGCTCACTGCTCAGTACGTTGGGTGCTCAGTACTCAGGGTTCTGGGTGCTCAGTGCTCAGGGTGCTGGGTGCTCAGTGCTCAGGGTGCTGGGTGCTCAGTGCTCAGGGTGCTTGATGCTCAGTACGCAGGGTGCTGGGTGCTCAGTGCTCAGGGTGCTGGGTGCTCAGTGCTCGGGGTGCTGGGTGCTCAGTACTCAGTGCTCAGGATGCTGGGTGCTCAGTGCTCGGGCTGCTGGGTGCTCAGTGCTCAGGGTGCTGGGTGCTCAGTACTCAGGGTGCTGGGTTCTCAGTACTCAGGGTGCTCGGTGTACAGTGCTAGGGGTGCTGGGTGCTCAGTGCTCGGGGTCTGGGTGCTCAGTACTCAGGGTGCTGGGTGCTCAGTACTCAGGGTGCTGGGTGCTCAGTGCTCAGGGTGCTGGGTGCTCAGTGCTCTGGGTGCTGGGTGCTCAGTGCTCAGGGTGCTGGGTGCTCAGTTCTCAGGGTGCTGGGTGCTCAGTGCTCGGGGTGCTGGGTGCTCAGTGCTCAGGGTGCTGGGTGCTCAGTGCTCGGGGTGCTCAGTGCTCAGTGCTCAGGGTCCTGGGTTCTCAGTACTCAGGGTGCTGGGTGCTTAGTACTCAGGGTGCTCAGTGCTCAGTACACATGGTGCTGGGCGCTCAGTGCTCGGGCTGCTTGGTGCTCAGTGCTCAGTACTCAGGGTGCTGGGTGCTCAGTGCTCGGGGTGCTGGGTGCTCAGTACTCAGCGTGCTGGGTGCTCAGTACTCAGGGTGCTGGGTGCTCAGTGCTCAGGGTGCTGGGTGCTTAGTACTCATGGTGCTCAGTGCTCAGTACACAGGGTGCTGGGTGCTCAGTGCTCGGGGTGCTGGGTGCTCAGTGCTCAGTACTCAGGGTGCTGGGTGCTCAGTGCTCGGGGTTCTGGGTGCTCAGTACTCAGCGTGCTGGGTGCTCAGTACTCAGGGTGCTGGGTGCTCAGTGCTCAGGGTGCTGGGTGCTCAGTGCTTAGGGTGCTGGGTGCTCAGTACTCAGGGTGCTGGGTGCTCAGTACTCAGGGTGCTCGGTGCTCAGTGCTCAGGGTGCTGGGTGCACAGTGCTCGGGGTGCTGGGTGCTCAGTACTCAGGGTGCTGGGTGCTCAGTGCTCAGTGCTCGGGGTGCTCAGTGCTCAGGGTCCTGGGTGCTCAGTACTCAGGGTGCTGGGTGCATAGTACTCAGGGTGCTCAGTGCTCAGTACACAGGGTGCTGGGTGCTCAGTGCTCGGGGTGCTGGGTGCTCAGTGCTCAGTACTCAGGGAGCTGGGTGCTCAGTGCTCTGGGTGCTGGGTGCTCAGAACTCAGGGAGATCTGTTCTCAGTACTCAGGGTGATGGGTGCTCAGTGCTCGGTGTGCTGGGTGCTCAGTACTCAGGGTGCTGGGTGCTCAGTACTCAGGGTGCTGGGTGCTCAGTGCTCGGTGTGCTGGGTGCTCAGTACTCAGGGTGCTGGGTGCTCAGTACTCAGGGTGCTGGGTGCTCAGTGCTCGGGGTGCTCGGTGCTCAGTACACAGGGTGCTGGGTGCTCAGTGCTCGGGGTGCTGGGTGCTCAGTACTCAGGGTGCTGGGTGCTCAGTGCTCAGTACTCAGCGTGCTGGGTGCTCAGTGCTCAGGGTGCTGGGTGCTCAGTACTCAGGGTTCTGGGTGCTCAGTGCTCAGTGCTCAGGGTGCTCAGTGCTCAGGGTGCTGGGTGCTCAGGGTGCTGGGTGCTCAGTGCTCGGGGTTCTGGGTGCTCAGTGCTCAGGGTGCTGGGTGCTCAGTGCTCAGGGTGCTGGGTGCTCAGTGCTCAGTGCTCAGGGTGCTGGGTGTTCAGTACTCAGGGTGCTGGGTGCTCAGTACTCAGGGTGCTGGGTGCTCAGTGCTCAGGGTGCTGGGTGCTCAGTGCTCAGGGTGTTGGGTGCTCAGTACTCAGGGTGCTGGGTGCTCAGTACTCAGGGTGCTCGGTGCTCAGTGCTCAGGGTGCTGGGTGCTCAGTGCTCGGGGTGCTGGGTGTTCAGTACTCAGTTTGCTGGGTGCTCAGTGCTCAGGGTGCTGGGTACTCAGTGCTCAGGGTGCTGGGTGCTCAGTACTCAGGGTGCTGGGTGCTCAGTGCTCGGGGTCCTGGGTGCTCAGTCCTCGTGGTGCTGGGTGTTCAGTGCTCGGGGTGCTCGGTGCTCAGTACTCAGGGTGCTGGGTGCTCAGTACTCAGGGTGCTGGGTGCTCAGTACTCGGGGTGCTGGGTGCTCAGTACTCAGTGCTCAGGATGCTGGGTGCTCAGTACTCAGGGTGCTGGGTTCTCAGTACTCAGGGTGCTCGGTGTACAGTGCTAGGGGTGCTGGGTGCTCAGTGCTCGGGGTCTGGGTGCTCAGTACTCAGGGTGCTGGGTGCTCAGTACTCAGGGTGCTGGGTGCTCAGTGCTCAGGGTGCTGGGTGCTCAGTGCTCTGGGTGCTGGGTGCTCAGTGCTCAGGGTGCTTGGTGCTCAGTTCTCAGGGTGCTGGGTGCTCAGTGCTCGGGGTGCTGGGTGCTCAGTGCTCAGGGTGCTGGGTGCTCAGTGCTCGGGGTGCTCAGTGCTCAGTGCTCAGGGTCCTGGGTTCTCAGTACTCAGGGTGCTGGGTGCTTAGTACTCAGGGTGCTCAGTGCTCAGTACACATGGTGCTGTGTGCTCAGTGCTCGGGCTGCTTGGTGCTCAGTGCTCAGTACTCAGGGTGCTGGGTGCTCAGTGCTCGGGGTGCTGGGTGCTCAGTACTCAGCGTGCTGGGTGCTCAGTACTCAGGGTGCTGGGTGCTCAGTGCTCAGGGTGCTGGGTGCTTAGTACTCAGGGTGCTCAGTGCTCAGTACACAGGGTGCTGGGTGCTCAGTGCTCGGGGTGCTGGGTGCTCAGTGCTCAGTACTCAGGGTGCTGGGTGCTCAGTGCTCGGGGTTCTGGGTGCTCAGTACTCAGCGTGCTGGGTGCTCAGTACTCAGGGTGCTGGGTGCTCAGTGCTCAGGGTGCTGGGTGCTCAGTGCTTAGGGTGCTGGGTGCTTAGTACTCAGGGTGCTGGGTGCTCAGTACTCAGGGTGCTCGGTGCTCAGTGCTCAGGGTGCTGGGTGCACAGTGCTCGGGGTGCTGGGTGCTCAGTACTAGGGGTTCTTTGTGCTCAGTACTCAGGGTGCTGGGTGCTCAGTGCTCAGAGCTCTGGGTGCTCAGTGCTCGGGGTGCTGGGTGCTCAGTGCTCGGGGTTCTGGGTGCTCAGTACTCAGGGTGCTGGGTCTCAGTGCTCGGGGTACTGTGTACTCAGTGCTCAGTACACAGGGTGCTGGGTCCTCAGTGCTCGGGGTGCTGGGTGCTCAGTGCTCAGTACTCAGGGTGCTGGGTGCTCAGTGCTCGGGGTGCTGGGTGCTCAGTGCTCAGTACTCAGGGTGCTGGGTGCTCAGTGCTCAGGGTGCTGTGTGCTCAGTGCTCAGGTTGCTGGGTGCTCAGTGCTCAGGGTGCTGGGTGCTCAGTACTCAGGGTGCTGGGTGCTCAGTGCTCAGTGCTCGGGGTGCTCAGTGCTCAGGGTCCTGGGTGCTCAGTACTCAGGGTGCTGGGTGCATAGTACTCAGGGTGCTCAGTGCTCAGTACACAGGGTGCTGGGTGCTCAGTGCTCGGGGTGCTGGGTGCTCAGTGCTCAGTACTCAGGGAGCTGGGTGCTCAGTGCTCTGGGTGCTGGGTGCTCAGTACTCAGGGAGATCTGTTCTCAGTACTCAGGGTGATGGGTGCTCAGTGCTCGGTGTGCTGGGTGCTCAGTACTCAGGGTGCTGGGTGCTCAGTACTCAGGGTGCTGGGTGCTCAGTGCTCGGTGTGCTGGGTGCTCAGTACTCGGGGTGCTGGGTGCTCAGTACTCAGGGTGCTGGGTGCTCAGTGCTCGGGGTGCTCGGTGCTCAGTACACAGGGTGCTGGGTGCTCAGTGCTCGGGGTGCTGGGTGCTCAGTACTCAGGGTGCTGGGTGCTCAGTGCTCAGTACTCAGCGTGCTGGGTGCTCAGTGCTCAGGGTGCTGGGTGCTCAGTACTCAGGGTGCTGGGTGCTCAGTGCTCAGTGCTCAGGGTGCTCAGTGCTCAGGGTGCTGGGTGCTCAGGGTGCTGGGTGCTCAGTGCTCGGGGTTCTGGGTGCTCAGTGCTCAGGGTGCTGGGTGCTCAGTGCTCAGGGTGCTGGGTGCTCAGTGCTCAGTGCTCAGGGTGCTGGGTGTTCAGTACTCAGGGTGCTGGGTGCTCAGTACTCAGGGTGCTGGGTGCTCAGTGCTCAGGGTGCTGGGTGCTCAGTGCTCAGGGTGTTGGGTGCTCAGTACTCAGGGTGCTGGGTGCTCAGTACTCAGGGTGCTCGGTGCTCAGTGCTCAGGGTGCTGGGTGCTCAGTGCTCGGGGTGCTGGGTGTTCAGTACTCAGTTTGCTGGGTGCTCAGTGCTCAGGGTGCTGGGTACTCAGTGCTCAGGGTGCTGGGTGCTCAGTACTCAGGGTGCTGGGTGCTCAGTGCTCGGGGTCCTGGGTGCTCAGTCCTCGTGGTGCTGGGTGTTCAGTGCTCGGGGTGCTCGGTGCTCAGTACTCAGGGTGCTGGGTGCTCAGTGCTCGAGGTGCTCAGTACTCAGGGTGCTGTGTGTTCCGTGCTCAGGGTGCTGGGTGCTCAGTACTCAGGGTGCTCGGTGCTTAGTACTCAGGGTGCTGGGTGCTCAGTACTCCGGGTGCTGGGTGCTCAGTGCTCGGGGTGCTCGGTGCTCAGTGCTCAAGGTGCTGGGTGCTCAGTACTCAGGGTGCTCATTGCTCAGGGTGCTGGGTGCTCAGTACTCAGGGTGCTGGGTGCTCAGTGCTCAGGTTGCTCGCTGCTCAGTACGTTGGGTGCTCAGTACTCAGGGTGCTGGGTGCTCAGTACTCAGTGTGCTCGGTGCTCAGTTCTCAGGGTGCTGGGTGCTCAGTGCTCGGGGTGCTGGGTGCTCATTAATCAGGGTGCTGGGTGCTCAGTACTCAGGGTGCTCAGTGCTTGGGGTGCTGGGTGCTCAATACTCAGGGTGCTCAGTGCTTGGGGTGCTGGGTGCTCAGTACTCAGGGTGCTGGGTGCTCAGTGCTCAGGGTGCTGGGTGCTCAGTACTCAGGGTGCTGGGTGCTCAGTACTCAGGGTGCTCGGTGCTCAGTACTCAGGGTGCTGGGTGCTCACTGCTCAGGGTGCTGGGTGCTCACTGCTCAGGGTGCTGGATGCTCAGTACTCAGGGTGCTGGGTGCTCAGTGCTCGGGGTGCTCGGTGCTCAGTACGCTGGTTGCTCAGCACTCAGGGTGCTGGGTGCTCAGTACTCAGGGTGCTGGGTGCTTAGTACTCAGGGTGCTGGGTGCTCAGTGCTCGGGGTGCTGGGTGCTCAGTGCTCAGTACTCAGGGTGCTGGGTGCTCAGTGCTCAGGGTGCTGGGTGCTCAGTGCTCAGGGTGCTGGGTGCTCAGTGCTCAGGGTGCTGGGTACTCGGTGCTCAGGGTGCTGGGTGCTCAGTGCTCAGGGTGCTGGGTGCTCAGTACTCAGGGTGCTGGGTGCTCAGTACTCAGGGTGCTCGGTGCTCAGTACTCAGGGTGCTGGGTGCTCAGTGCTCGAGGTGCTCAGTACTCAGGGTGCTGTGTGTTCAGTGCTCAGGGTGCTGGGTGCTCAGTACTCAGGCTGCTCGGTGCTTGGTACTCAGGGTGCTGGGTGTTCAGTACTCCGGGTGCTGGGTGCTCAGTGCTCGGGGTGCTCGGAGCTCAGTACTCAGTGCTCAGGGTGCTCAGTGCTCAGTGCTCAGGGTGCTGGGTGTTCAGTACTCAGGGTGCTTGGTGCTCAGTACTCAGGGTGCTGGGTGCTCAGTGCTCAGAGCTCTGGGTGCTCAGTGCTCGGGGTGCTGGGTGCTCAGTGCTCGGGGTGCTGGGTGCTTAGTGCTCAGGGTGCTTGGTGCTCAGTGTCTGGGGTGCTGGGTGCTCAGTACTCAGGGTGCTGGGTGCTCAGTGCTCAGGGTGCTGGGTGCTCAGTGCTCAGGGTGCTGGGTGCTCAGTACACAGTGCTCAGGATGCTGGGTGCTCAGTGCTCAGGGTGCTGGGTGCTCAGTGCTCAGGGTGCTCAGTGCTCAGTGCTCAGTACTCAGGGTGCTGGGTGCTCAGTACTCAGGGTGCTGGGTTCTCAGTGCTCGGGGTGCCCGTTGCTCAGTGCTCGGTGTGCTCGGTGCTCAGTACTCAGGGTGCTGGGTGCTCAGTACTCAGCGTGCTGGGTGCTCCGTGCTCGGGGTGCTCGGTGCTCAGTACTCAGGGTGCTGGGTGCACAGTGCTGGTTGCTCAGTGCTCGGGGTGCTGGGTGCTCAGTGCTCGGGGTGCTGGGTGCTCAGTACTCAGGGTGCTGGGTGCTAAGTGCACGGGTTGCTGGGTGCTCAGTCCTCAGGGTGCTGGGTGCTCAGTGCTCGGGGTGCTCACTGCTCAGTACGTTGGGTGCTCAGTACTCAGGGTTCTGGGTGCTCAGTGCTCAGGGTGCTGGGTGCTCAGTGCTCAGGGTGCTGGGTGCTCAGTGCTCAGGGTGCTTGATGCTCAGTACGCAGGGTGCTGGGTGCTCAGTGCTCAGGGTGCTGGGTGCTCAGTGCTCGGGGTGCTGGGTGCTCAGTACTCAGTGCTCAGGATGCTGGGTGCTCAGTGCTCGGGCTGCTGGGTGCTCAGTGCTCAGGGTGCTGGGTGCTCAGTACTCAGGGTGCTGGGTGCTCAGCACTCAGGGTGCTGGGTGCTCAATGCTCGGGGTGCTCGGTGCTCAGTACTCAAGGTGCTGGGTGCTCAGTGCTCAGGGTGCTGGGTGCTCAGTTGTCAGGGTGCTGGGTGCTCAGTACTCAGGGTGCTCGGTGCTCAGTACTCAGGGTTCTCAGTGCTCAGTGCTCAGGGTGCTGGGTGCTCAGTGCTCTGGGTGCTGGGTGCTCAGTTCTCAGGGTGCTGGGTGCTCAGTTCTCAGGGTGCTGGGTGCTCAGTGCTCGGGGTGCTGGGTGCTCAGTGCTCAGGGTGCTGGGTGCTCAGTGCTCGGGGTGCTCAGTGCTCAGTGCTCAGGGTCCTGGGTTCTCAGTACTCAGGGTGCTGGGTGCTTAGTACTCAGGGTGCTCAGTGCTCAGTACACATGGTGCTGGGCGCTCAGTGCTCGGGCTGCTTGGTGCTCAGTGCTCAGTACTCAGGGTGCTGGGTGCTCAGTGCTCGGGGTGCTGGGTGCTCAGTACTCAGCGTGCTGGGTGCTCAGTACTCAGGGTGCTGGGTGCTCAGTGCTCAGGGTGCTGGGTGCTTAGTACTCAGGGTGCTCAGTGCTCAGTACACAGGGTGCTGGGTGCTCAGTGCTCGGGGTGCTGGGTGCTCAGTGCTCAGTACTCAGGGTGCTGGGTGCTCAGTGCTCGGGGTTCTGGGTGCTCAGTACTCAGCGTGCTGGGTGCTCAGTACTCAGGGTGCTGGGTGCTCAGTGCTCAGGGTGCTGGGTGCTCAGTGCTTAGGGTGCTGGGTGCTCAGTACTCAGGGTGCTGGGTGCTCAGTACTCAGGGTGCTCGGTGCTCAGTGCTCAGGGTGCTGGGTGCACAGTGCTCGGGGTGCTGGGTGCTCAGTACTCAGGGTGCTGGGTGCTCAGTGCTCAGTGCTCGGGGTGCTCAGTGCTCAGGGTCCTGGGTGCTCAGTACTCAGGGTGGTGGGTGCATAGTACTCAGGGTGCTCAGTGCTCAGTACACAGGGTGCTGGGTGCTCAGTGCTCGGGGTGCTGGGTGCTCAGTGCTCAGTACTCAGGGAGCTGGGTGCTCAGTGCTCTGGGTGCTGGGTGCTCAGTACTCAGGGAGATCTGTTCTCAGTACTCAGGGTGATGGGTGCTCAGTGCTCGGTGTGCTGGGTGCTCAGTACTCAGGGTGCTGGGTGCTCAGTACTCAGGGTGCTGGGTGCTCAGTGCTCGGTGTGCTGGGTGCTCAGTACTCGGGGTGCTGGGTGCTCAGTACTCAGGGTGCTGGGTGCTCAGTGCTCGGGGTGCTCGGTGCTCAGTACACAGGGTGCTGGGTGCTCAGTGCTCGGGGTGCTGGGTGCTCAGTACTCAGGGTGCTGGGTGCTCAGTGCTCAGTACTCAGCGTGCTGGGTGCTCAGTGCTCAGGGTGCTGGGTGCTCAGTACTCAGGGTGCTGGGTGCTCAGTGCTCAGTGCTCAGGGTGCTCAGTGCTCAGGGTGCTGGGTGCTCAGGGTGCTGGGTGCTCAGTGCTCGGGGTTCTGGGTGCTCAGTGCTCAGGGTGCTGGGTGCTCAGTGCTCAGGGTGCTGGGTGCTCAGTGCTCAGTGCTCAGGGTGCTGGGTGTTCAGTACTCAGGGTGCTGGGTGCTCAGTACTCAGGGTGCTGGGTGCTCAGTGCTCAGGGTGCTGGGTGCTCAGTGCTCAGGGTGTTGGGTGCTCAGTACTCAGGGTGCTGGGTGCTCAGTACTCAGGGTGCTCGGTGCTCAGTGCTCAGGGTGCTGGGTGCTCAGTGCTCGGGGTGCTGGGTGTTCAGTACTCAGTTTGCTGGGTGCTCAGTGCTCAGGGTGCTGGGTACTCAGTGCTCAGGGTGCTGGGTGCTCAGTACTCAGGGTGCTGGGTGCTCAGTGCTCGGGGTCCTGGGTGCTCAGTCCTCGTGGTGCTGGGTGTTCAGTGCTCGGGGTGCTCGGTGCTCAGTACTCAGGGTGCTGGGTGCTCAGTGCTCGAGGTGCTCAGTACTCAGGGTGCTGTGTGTTCCGTGCTCAGGGTGCTGGGTGCTCAGTACTCAGGGTGCTCGGTGCTTAGTACTCAGGGTGCTGGGTGCTCAGTACTCCGGGTGCTGGGTGCTCAGTGCTCGGGGTGCTCGGTGCTCAGTGCTCATGGTGCTGGGTGCTCAGTACTCATGGTGCTCATTGCTCAGGGTGCTGGGTGCTCAGTACTCAGGGTGCTGGGTGCTCAGTGCTCAGGTTGCTCGCTGCTCAGTACGTTGGGTGCTCAGTACTCAGGGTGCTGGGTGCTCAGTACTCAGTGTGCTCGGTGCTCAGTACTCAGGGTGCTGGGTGCTCAGTGCTCGGGGTGCTGGGTGCTCATTAATCAGGGTGCTGGGTGCTCAGTACTCAGGGTGCTCAGTGCTTGGGGTGCTGGGTGCTCAATACTCAGGGTGCTCAGTGCTTGGGGTGCTGGGTGCTCAGTACTCAGGGTGCTGGGTGCTCAGTGCTCAGGGTGCTGGGTGCTCAGTACTCAGGGTGCTGGGTGCTCAGTACTCAGGGTGCTCGGTGCTCAGTACTCAGGGTGCTGGGTGCTCACTGCTCAGGGTGCTGGATGCTCAGTACTCAGGGTGCTGGGTGCTCAGTGCTCGGGGTGCTCGGTGCTCAGTACGCTGGTTGCTCAGTACTCAGGGTGCTGGGTGCTCAGTACTCAGGGTGCTGGGTGCTTAGTACTCAGGGTGCTGGGTGCTCAGTGCTCGGGGTGCTGGGTGCTCAGTGCTCAGTACTCAGGGTGCTGGGTGCTCAGTGCTCAGGGTGCTGGGTGCTCAGTGCTCAGGGTGCTGGGTGCTCAGTGCTCAGGGTGCTGGGTACTCGGTGCTCAGGGTGCTGGGTGCTCAGTGCTCAGGGTGCTGGGTGCTCAGTACTCAGGGTGCTGGGTGCTCAGTACTCAGGGTGCTCGGTGCTCAGTACTCAGGGTGCTGGGTGCTCAGTGCTCGAGGTGCTCAGTACTCAGGGTGCTGTGTGTTCAGTGCTCAGGGTGCTGGGTGCTCAGTACTCAGGCTGCTCGGTGCTTAGTACTCAGGGTGCTGGGTGTTCAGTACTCCGGGTGCTGGGTGCTCAGTGCTCGGGGTGCTCGGAGCTCAGTACTCAGTGCTCAGGGTGCACAGTGCTCAGTGCTCAGGGTGCTGGGTGTTCAGTACTCAGGGTGCTTGGTGCTCAGTACTCAGGGTGCTGGGTGCTCAGTGCTCAGAGCTCTGGGTGCTCAGTGCTCGGGGTGCTGGGTGCTCAGTGCTCGGGGTGCTGGGTGCTCAGTGCTCAGGGTGCTTGGTGCTCAGTGTCTGGGGTGCTGGGTGCTCAGTACTCAGGGTGCTGGGTGCTCAGTGCTCAGGGTGCTGGGTGCTCAGTGCTCAGGGTGCTGGGTGCTCAGTACACAGTGCTCAGGATGCTGGGTGCTCAGTGCTCAGGGTGCTGGGTGCTCAGTGCTCAGGGTGCTCAGTGCTCAGTGCTCAGTACTCAGGGTGCTGGGTGCTCAGTACTCAGGGTGCTGGGTTCTCAGTGCTCGGGGTGCCCGTTGCTCAGTGCTCGGTGTGCTCGGTGCTCAGTACTCAGGGTGCTGGGTGCTCAGTACTCAGCGTGCTGGGTGCTCCGTGCTCGGGGTGCTCGGTGCTCAGTACTCAGGGTGCTGGGTGCACAGTGCTGGGTGCTCAGTGCTCGGGGTGCTGGGTGCTCAGTGCTCGGGGTGCTGGGTGCTCAGTACTCAGGGTGCTGGGTGCTAAGTGCACGGGTTGCTGGGTGCTCAGTCCTCAGGGTGCTGGGTGCTCAGTGCTCGGGGTGCTCACTGCTCAGTACGTTGGGTGCTCAGTACTCAGGGTTCTGGGTGCTCAGTGCTCAGGGTGCTGGGTGCTCAGTGCTCAGGGTGCTGGGTGCTCAGTGCTCAGGGTGCTGGGTGCTCAGTGCTCGGGGTGCTGGGTGCTCAGTACTCAGTGCTCAGGATGCTGGGTGCTCAGTGCTCGGGCTGCTGGGTGCTCAGTGCTCAGGGTGCTGGGTGCTCAGTACTCAGGGTGCTGGGTTCTCAGTACTCAGGGTGCTCGGTGTACAGTGCTAGGGGTGCTGGGTGCTCAGTGCTCGGGGTCTGGGTGCTCAGTACTCAGGGTGCTGGGTGCTCAGTACTCAGGGTGCTGGGTGCTCAGTGCTCAGGGTGCTGGGTGCTCAGTGCTCTGGGTGCTGGGTGCTCAGTGCTCAGGGTGCTGGGTGCTCAGTTCTCAGGGTGCTGGGTGCTCAGTGCTCGGGGTGCTGGGTGCTCAGTGCTCAGGGTGCTGGGTGCTCAGTGCTCGGGGTGCTCAGTGCTCAGTGCTCAGGGTCCTGGGTTCTCAGTACTCAGGGTGCTGGGTGCTTAGTACTCAGGGTGCTCAGTGCTCAGTACACATGGTGCTGGCTGCTCAGTGCTCGGGCTGCTTGGTGCTCAGTGCTCAGTACTCAGGGTGCTGGGTGCTCAGTGCTCGGGGTGCTGGGTGCTCAGTACTCAGCGTGCTGGGTGCTCAGTACTCAGGGTGCTGGGTGCTCAGTGCTCAGGGTGCTGGGTGCTTAGTACTCAGGGTGCTCAGTGCTCAGTACACAGGGTGCTGGGTGCTCAGTGCTCGGGGTGCTGGGTGCTCAGTGCTCAGTACTCAGGGTGCTGGGTGCTCAGTGCTCGGGGTTCTGGGTGCTCAGTACTCAGCGTGCTGTGTGCTCAGTACTCAGGGTGCTGGGTGCTCAGTGCTCAGGGTGCTGGGTGCTCAGTGCTTAGGGTGCTGGGTGCTCAGTACTCAGGGTGCTGGGTGCTCAGTACTCAGGGTGCTCGGTGCTCAATGCTCAGGGTGCTGGGTGCACAGTGCTCGGGGTGCTGGGTGCTCAGTACTAGGGGTTCTTTGTGCTCAGTACTCAGGGTGCTGGGTGCTCAGTGCTCAGAGCTCTGGGTGCTCAGTGCTCGGGGTGCTGGGTGCTCAGTGCTCGGGGTTCTGGGTGCTCAGTACTCAGGGTGCTGGGTCTCAGTGCTCGGGGTACTGGGTACTCAGTGCTCAGTACACAGGGTGCTGGGTCCTCAGTGCTCGGGGTGCTGGGTGCTCAGTGCTCAGTACTCAGGGTGCTGTGTGCTCAGTGCTCGGGGTGCTGGGTGCCCAGTGCTCAGTACTCAGGGTGCTGGGTGCTCAGTGCTCAGGGTGCTGTGTGCTCAGTGCTCAGGGTGCTGGGTGCTCAGTGCTCAGGGTGCTGGGAACTCAGTGCTCAGGGTGCTGTGTGCTCAGTACTCAGGGTGCTGGGTGCTCAGTGCTCGGGGTGCTCGGTGCTCAGTACACAGGGTGCTGGGTGCTCAGTGCTCGGGGTGCTGGGTGCTCAGTACTCAGTGTGCTGGGTGCTCAGTGCTCAGTACTCAGCGTGCTGGGTGCTCAGTGCTCAGGGTGCTGGGTGCTCAGTACTCAGGGTGCAGGGTGCTCAGTGCTCAGTGCTCAGGGTGCTCAGTGCTCAGGGTGCTGGGTGCTCAGGGTGCTGGGGGCTCAGTGCTCGGGGTGCTGGGTGCTCAGTGCTCAGGGTGCTGGGTGCTCAGTGCTCAGGGTGCTGGGTGCTCAGTGCTCAGGGTGCTGGGTGTTCAGTACTCAGGGTGCTGGGTGCTCAGTACTCAGGGTGCTGGGTGCTCAGTGCTCAGGGTGCTGGGTGCTTAGTGCTATGGGTGCTGGGTGCTCAGTACTCAGGGTGCTGAGTGCTCAGTACTCAGGGTGCTCGGTGCTCAGTGCTCAGGGTTCTGGGTGCTCAGTGCTTGGGGTGCTGGGTGTTCAGTACTCAGGGTGCTGGGTGCTCAGTACTCAGGTTGCTGGGTGCTCAGTGCTCAGGGTGCTGGGTGCTCAGTGCTCAGGGTGCTGGGTGCTCAGTAGTCAGGGTGCTGGGTGCTCAGTACTCAGGGTGCTCGGTGCTCAGTGCTCAGGGTGCTGGGTGCACAGTGCTCGGGGTGCTGGGTGCTCAGTACTCGGGGTGCTGGGTGCTCAGTACTCAGGGTGCTGGGTGCTCAGTGCTCAGGGTGCTGGGTGCTCAGTGCTCGGGGTGCTGGGTGCTCAGTGCTCGGGGTGCTGGGTGCTCAGTACTAAGGGTGCTGGGTGCTCAGTACTAAGGGTGCTGGGTGCTCAGTACTCGGGGTGCTGGGTGCTCAGTACTCAGTGCTCAGGATGCTGGGTGCTCAGTGCTCGGGCTGCTGGGTGCTCAGTGCTCAGGGTGCTGGGTGCTCAGTACTCAGGGTGCTGGGTTCTCAGTACTCAGGGTGCTGGGTGCACAGTGCTAGGGTTGCTGGGTGCTCAGTGTTCGGTGTCTGGGTGCTCAGTACTCAGGGTGCTGGGTGCTCAGTGCTCTGGGTGCTGGGTGCTCAGTGCTCAGGGTGCTGGGTGCTCAGTGCTCGGGGTGCTGGGTGCTGAGTGCTCAGGGTGCTGGGTGCTCAGTGCTCGGGGTGCTCAGTGCTCAGGGTCCTGGGTGCTCAGTACTCAGGGTGCTGGGTGCTTAGTACTCAGGGTGCTCAGTGCTCAGTACACAGGGTGCTGGGTTCTCAGTGCTCGGGGTGCTGGGTGCTCAGTGCTCAGTACTCAGGGAGCTGGGTGCTCAGTGCTCGGGGTGCTGGGTGCTCAGTACTCAGGGAGATCTGTTCTCAGTACTCAGGGTGATGGGTGCTCAGTGCTCGGTGTGCTGGGTGCTCAGTACTCAGGGTGCTGGGTGCTCAGTACTCAGGGTGCTGGGTGCTCAGTGCTCGGTGTGCTGGGTGCTCAGTACTCGGGGTGCTGGGTGCTCAGTACTCAGGGTGCTGGGTGCTCAGTGCTCGGGGTGCTCAGGGCTCAGGGTCCTGGGTGCTCAGTACTCAGGGGGCTGGGTGCTTAGTACTCAGGGTGCTCAGTGCTCAGTACACAGGGTGCTGGGTGCTCAGTGCTCGGGGTGCTGGGTGCTCAGTGCTCAGTACTCAGGGAGCTGGGTGCTCAGTGCTCGGGGTGCTGGGTGCTCAGTACTCAGGGAGATCTGTTCTCAGTACTCAGGGTGATGGGTGCTCAGTGCTCGGTGTGCTGGGTGCTCAGTACTCAGTGTGCTGGGTGCTCAGTACTCAGGGTGCTGGGTGCTCAGTGCTCGGTGTGCTGGGTGCTCAGTACTCGGGGTGCTGGGTGCTCAGTACTCAGGGTGCTGGGTGCTCAGTGCTCGGGGTGCTCGGTGCTCAGTACACAGGGTGCTGGGTGCTCAGTGCTCGGGGTGCTGGGTGCTCAGTGCTCAGTACTCAGCGTGCTGGGTGCTCAATGCTCAGGGTGCTGGGTGCTCAGTACTCAGGGTGCTGGGTGCTCAGTGCTCAGTGCTCAGGGTGCTCAGTGCTCAGGGTGCTGGGTGCTCAGGGTGCTGGGTGCTCAGTGCTCGGGGTGCTGGGTGCTCAGTGCTCAGGGTGCTGGGTGCTCAGTGCTCAGGGTGCTGGGTGCTCAGTGCTCAGTGCTCAGGGTGCTGGGTGTTCAGTACTCAGGGTGCTGGGTGCTCAGTACTCAGGGTGCTGGGTGCTCAGTGCTCAGGCTGCTGGGTGCTCAGTGCTCAGGGTGCTGGGTGCTCAGTACTCAGGGTGCTGGGTTCTTAGTACTCAGGGTGCTGGGTGCACAGTGCTAGGGTTGCTGGGTGCTCAGTGCTCGGTGTCTGGGTGCTCAGTACTCAGGGTGCTGGGTGTTCAGTGCTCTGGGTGCTGGGTGCTCAGTGCTCAGGGTGCTGGGGGCTCAGTGCTCGGGGTGCTGGGTGCTCAGTACTCAGGGTGCAGGGTGCTCAGTGCTCAGTGCTCAGGGTGCTCAGTGCTCAGGGTGCTGGGTGCTCAGGGTGCTGGGTGCTCAGTGCTCGGGTTGCTGGGTGCTCAGTGCTCAGGGTGCTGGGTGCTCAGTGCTCAGGGTGCTGGGTGCTCAGTGCTCAGGGTGCTGGGTGTTCAGTACTCAGGGTGCTGGGTGCTCAGTACTCAGGGTGCTGGGTGCTCAGTGCTCAGGGTGCTGGGTGCTTAGTGCTATGGGTGCTGGGTGCTCAGTACTCACCGTGCTGGGTGCTCAGTACTCAGGGTGCTCGGTGCTCAGTGCTCAGGGTTCTGGATGCTCAGTGCTCGGGGTGCTGGGTGTTCAGTACTCAGGGTGCTGGGTGCTCAGTACTCAGGTTGCTGGGTGCTCAGTGCTCAGGGTGCTGGGTGCTCAGTCCTCAGGGTGCTGGGTGCTCAGTAGTCAGGGTGCTGGGTGCTCAGTACTCAGGGTGCTCGGTGCTCAGTGCTCAGGGTGCTGGGTGCACAGTGCTCGGGGTGCTGGGTGCTCAGTACTCGGGGTGCTGGGTGCTCAGTACTCAGGGTGCTGGGTGCTCAGTGCTCAGGGTGCTGGGTGCTCAGTGCTCGGGGTGCTGGGTGCTCAGTGCTCGGGGTGCTGGGTGCTCAGTACTAAGGGTGCTGGGTGCTCAGTACTAAGGGTGCTGGGTGCTCAGTACTCGGGGTGCTGGGTGCTCAGTACTCAGTGCTCAGGATGCTGGGTGCTCAGTGCTCGGGCTGCTGGGTGCTCAGTGCTCAGGGTGCTGGGTGCTCAGTACTCAGGGTGCTGGGTTCTCAGTACTCAGGGTGCTGGGTGCACAGTGCTAGGGTTGCTGGGTGCTCAGTGTTCGGTGTCTGGGTGCTCAGTACTCAGGGTGCTGGGTGCTCAGTGCTCTGGGTGCTGGGTGCTCAGTGCTCAGGGTGCTGGGTGCTCAGTGCTCGGGGTGCTGGGTGCTGAGTGCTCAGGGTGCTGGGTGCTCAGTGCTCGGGGTGCTCAGTGCTCAGGGTCCAGGTTGCTCAGTACTCAGGGTGCTGGGTGCTTAGTACTCAGGGTGCTCAGTGCTCAGTACACAGGGTGCTGGGTGCTCAGTGCTCGGGGTGCTGGGTGCTCAGTGCTCAGTACTCAGGGAGCTGGGTGCTCAGTGCTCGGGGTGCTGGGTGCTCAGTACTCCGGGAGATCTGTTCTCAGTACTCAGGGTGATGGGTGCTCAGTGCTCGGTGTGCTGGGTGCTCAGTACTCAGGGTGCTGGGTGCTCAGTACTCAGGGTGCTGGGTGCTCAGTGCTCGGTGTGCTGGGTGTTCAGTACTCGGGGTGCTGGGTGCTCAGTACTCAGGGTGCTGGGTGCTCAGTGCTCGGGGTGCTCAGTGCTCAGGGTCCTGGGTGATCAGTACTCAGGGTGCTGGGTGCTTAGTACTCAGGGTGCTCAGTGCTCAGTACACAGGGTGCTGGGTGCTCAGTGCTCGGGGTGCTGGGTGCTCAGTGCTCAGTACTCAGGGAGCTGGGTGCTCAGTGCTCGGGGTGCTGGGTGCTCAGTACTCAGGGAGATCTGTTCTCAGTACTCAGGGTGATGGGTGCTCAGTGCTCGGTGTGCTGGGTGCTCAGTACTCAGGGTGCTGGGTGCTCAGTGATCAGGGTGCTGGGTGCTCAGTGCTCGGTGTGCTGGGTGCTCAGTACTCGGGGTGCTGGGTGCTCAGTACTCAGGGTGCTGGGTGCTCAGTGCTCGGGGTGCTCGGTGCTCAGTACACAGGGTGCTGGGTGCTCAGTGCTCGGGGTGCTGGGTGCTCAGTACTCAGGGTGCTGGGTGCTCAGTGCTCAGTACTCAGCGTGCTGGGTGCTCAGTGCTCAGGGTGCTGGGTGCTCAGTACTCAGGGTGCTGGGTGCTCAGTGCTCAGTGCTCAGGGTGCTCAGTGCTCAGGGTGCTGGGTGCTCAGGGTGCTGGGTGCTCAGTGCTCGGGGTTCTGGGTGCTCAGTGCTCAGGGTGCTGGGTGCTCAGTGCTCAGGGTGCTGGGTGCTCAGTGCTCAGTGCTCAGGGTGCTGGGTGTTCAGTACTCAGTGTGCTGGGTGCTCAGTACTCAGGGTGCTGGGTGCTCAGTGCTCCGGGTGCTGGGTGCTCAGTGCTCAGGGTGTTGGGTGCTCAGTACTCAGGGTGCTGGGTGCTCAATACTCAGGGTGCTCGGTGCTCAGTGCTCAGGGTGCTGGGTGCTCAGTGCTCGGGGTGCTGGGTGTTCAGTACTCAGTTTGCTGGGTGCTCAGTGCTCAGGGTGCTGGGTACTCAGTGCTCAGGGTGCTGGGTGCTCAGTACTCAGGGTGCTGGGTGCTCAGTGCTCGGGGTGCTGGGTGCTCAGTCCTCGCGGTGCTGGGTGTTCAGTGCTCGGGGTGCTCGGTGCTCAGTACTCAGGGTGCTGGGTGCTCAGTGCTCGAGGTGCTCAGTACTCAGGGTGCTGTGTGTTCCGTGCTCAGGGTGCTGGGTGCTCAGTACTCAGGGTGCTCGGTGCTTAGTACTCAGGGTGCTGGGTGCTCAGTACTCCGGGTGCTGGGTGCTCAGTGCTCGGGGTGCTCGGTGCTCAGTGCTCAAGGTGCTGGGTGCTCAGTACTCAGGGTGCTCATTGCTCAGGGTGCTGGGTGCTCAGTACTCAGGGTGCTGGGTGCTCAGTGCTCAGGTTGCTCGCTGCTCAGTACGTTGGGTGCTCAGTACTCAGGGTGCTGGGTGCTCAGTACTCAGTGTGCTCGGTGCTCAGTACTCAGGGTGCTGGGTGCTCAGTGCTCGGGGTGCTGGGTGCTCATTAATCAGGGTGCTGGGTGCTCAGTACTCAGGGTGCTCAGTGCTTGGGGTGCTGGGTGCTCAATACTCAGGGTGCTCAGTGCTTGGGATGCTGAGTGCTCAGTACTCAGGGTGCTGGGTGCTCAGTGCTCAGGGTGCTGGGTGCTCAGTACTCAGGGTGCTGGGTGCTCAGTACTCAGGGTGCTCGGTGCTCAGTACTCAGGGTGCTGGGTGCTCAGTGCTCAGGGTGCTGGATGCTCAGTACTCAGGGTGCTGGGTGCTCAGTGCTCGGGGTGCTCGGTGCTCAGTACGCTGGTTGCTCAGTACTCAGGGTGCTGGGTGCTCAGTACTCAGGTGCTGGGTGCTTAGTACTCAGGGTGCTGGGTGCTCAGTGCTCGGGGTGCTGGGTGCTCAGTGCTCAGTACTCATCGTGCTGGGTGCTCAGTGCTCAGGGTGCTGGGTGCTCAGTACTCAGGGTGCTGGGTGCTCAGTGCTCAGTGCTCAGGGTGCTCAGTGCTCAGGGTGCTGGGTGCTCAGGGTGCTGGGTGCACAGTGCTCGGGGTGCTGGGTGCTCAGGGCTCAGGGTGCTGGGTGCTCAGTGCTCAGGGTGCTGGGTGCTCAGTGCTCAGTGCTCAGGGTGCTGGGTGTTCAGTACTCAGGGTGCTGGGTGCTCAGTACTCAGGGTGCTGGGTGCTCAGTGCTCAGGCTGCTGGGTGCTCAGTGCTCAGGGTGCTGGGTGCTCAGGACTCAGGGTGCTGGGTTCTCAGTACTCAGGGTGCTGGGTGCACAGTGCTAGGGTTGCTGGGTGCTCAGTGCTCGGTGTCTGGGTGCTCAGTACTCAGGGTGCTGGGTGCTCAGTGCTCTGGGTGCTGGGTGCTCAGTGCTCAGGGTGCTGGGTGCTCAGTGCTCGAGGTGCTGGGTGCTGAGTGCTCAGGGTGCTGGGTGCTCAGTGCTCGGGGTGCTCAGTGCTCAGGGTCCTGGGTGCTCAGTACTCAGGGTGCTGGGTGCATAGTACTCAGGGTGCTCAGTGCTCAGTACACAGGGTGCTGGGTGCTCAGTGCTCAAGGTGCTGGGTGCTCAGTACTCAGGGTGCTGGGTGCTCAGTACTCAGGGTGCTGGGTGCTCAGTGCTCAGGGTGCTGGGTGCTCAGTGCTCAGGGTGTTTGGTGCTCAGTACTCAGGGTGCTGGGTGCTCAGTACTCAGGGTGCTCGGTGCTCAGTGCTCAGGGTGCTGGGTGCTCAGTGCTCGGGGTGCTGGGTGTTCAGTACTCAGTTTGCTGGGTGCTCAGTGCTCAGGGTGCTGGGTACTCAGTGCTCAGGGTGCTGGGTGCTCAGTACTCAGGGTGCTGGGTGCTCAGTGCTCGGGGTCCTGGGTGCTCAGTCCTCGCGGTGCTGGGTGTTCAGTGCTCGGGGTGCTCGGTGCTCAGTACTCAGGGTGCTGGGTGCTCAGTGCTCGAGGTGCTCAGTACTCAGGGTGCTGTGTGTTCCGTGCTCAGGGTGCTGGGTGCTCAGTACTCAGGGTGCTCGGTGCTTAGTACTCAGGGTGCTGGGTGCTCAGTACTCCGGGTGCTGGGTGCTCAGTGCTCGGGGTGCTCGGTGCTCAGTGCTCAAGGTGCTGGGTGCTCAGTACTCAGGGTGCTCATTGCTCAGGGTGCTGGGTGCTCAGTACTCAGGGTGCTGGGTGCTCAGTGCTCAGGTTGCTCGCTGCTCAGTACGTTGGGTGCTCAGTACTCAGGGTGCTGGGTGCTCAGTACTCAGTGTGCTCGGTGCTCAGTACTCAGGGTGCTGGGTGCTCAGTGCTCGGGGTGCTGGGTGCTCATTAATCAGGGTGCTGGGTGCTCAGTACTCAGGGTGCTCAGTGCTTGGGGTGCTGGGTGCTCAATACTCAGGGTGGTCAGTGCTTGGGGTGCTGGGTGCTCAGTACTCAGGGTGCTGGGTGCTCAGTGCTCAGTGTGCTGGGTGCTCAGTACTCAGGGTGCTGGGTGCTCAGTACTCAGGGTGCTCGGTGCTCAGTACTCAGGGTGCTGGGTGCTCACTGCTCAGGGTGCTGGATGCTCAGTACTCAGGGTGCTGGGTGCTCAGTGCTCGGGGTGCTCGGTGCTCAGTACGCTGGTTGCTCAGTACTCAGGGTGCTGGGTGCTCAGTACTCAGGGTGCTGGGTGCTTAGTACTCAGGGTGCTGGGTGCTCAGTGCTCGGGGTGCTGGGTGCTCAGTGCTCAGTACTCAGGGTGCTGGGTGCTCAGTGCTCAGGGTGCTGGGTGCTCAGTGCTCAGGGTGCTGGGTGCTCAGTGCTCAGGGTGCTGGGTACTCGGTGCTCAGGGTGCTGGGTGCTCAGTGCTCAGGGTGCTGGGTGCTCAGTACTCAGGGTGCTGGGTGCTCAGTACTCAGGGTGCTCGGTGCTCAGTACTCAGGGTGCTGGGTGCTCAGTGCTCGAGGTGCTCAGTACTCAGGGTGCTGTGTGTTCAGTGCTCAGGGTGCTGGGTGCTCAGTACTCAGGCTGCTCGGTGCTTAGTACTCAGGGTGCTGGGTGTTCAGTACTCCGGGTGCTGGGTGCTCAGTGCTCGGGGTGCTCGGAGCTCAGTACTCAGTGCTCAGGGTGCTCAGTGCTCAGTGCTCAGGGTGCTGGGTGTTCAGTACTCAGGGTGCTTGGTGCTCAGTACTCAGGGTGCTGGGTGCTCAGTGCTCAGAGCTCTGGGTGCTCAGTGCTCGTGGTGCTGGGTGCTCAGTGCTCGGGGTGCTGGGTGCTCAGTGCTCAGGGTGCTTGGTGCTCAGTGTCTGGGGTGCTGGGTGCTCAGTACTCAGGGTGCTGGGTGCTCAGTGCTCAGGGTGCTGGGTGCTCAGTGCTCAGGGTGCTGGGTGCTCAGTACACAGTGCTCAGGATGCTGGGTGCTCAGTGCTCAGGGTGCTGGGTGCTCAGTGCTCAGGGTGCTCAGTGCTCAGTGCTCAGTACTCAGGGTGCTGGGTGCTCAGTACTCAGGGTGCTGGGTTCTCAGTGCTCGGGGTGCCCGTTGCTCAGTGCTCGGTGTGCTCGGTGCTCAGTACTCAGGGTGCTGGGTGCTCAGTACTCAGCGTGCTGGGTGCTCCGTGCTCGGGGTGCTCGGTGCTCAGTACTCAGGGTGCTGGGTGCACAGTGCTGGGTGCTCAGTGCTCGGGGTGCTGGGTGCTCAGTGCTCGGGGTGCTGGGTGCTCAGTACTCAGGGTGCTGGGTGCTAAGTGCACGGGTTGCTGGGTGCTCAGTCCTCAGGGTGCTGGGTGCTCAGTGCTCGGGGTGCTCGCTGCTCAGTACGTTGGGTGCTCAGTACTCAGGGTTCTGGGTGCTCAGTGCTCAGGGTGCTGGGTGCTCAGTGCTCAGGGTGCTGGGTGCTCAGTGCTCAGGGTGCTTGATGCTCAGTACGCAGGGTGCTGGGTGCTCAGTGCTCAGGGTGCTGGGTGCTCATTGCTCAGGGTGCTGGGTGCTCAGTACTCAGGGTGCTGGGTGCTCAGTACTCAGGGTGCTGGGTGCTCAGTACTCGGGGTGCTGGGTGCTCAGTACTCAGTGCTCAGGATGCTGGGTGCTCAGTGCTCGGGCTGCTGGGTGCTCAGTGCTCAGGGTGCTGGGTGCTCAGTACTCAGGGTGCTGGGTTCTCAGTACTCAGGGTGCTCGGTGTACAGTGCTAGGGGTGCTGGGTGCTCAGTGCTCGGGGTCTGGGTGCTCAGTACTCAGGGTGCTGGGTGCTCAGTACTCAGGGTGCTGGGTGCTCAGTGCTCAGGGTGCTGGGTGCTCAGTGCTCTGGGTGCTGGGTGCTCAGTGCTCAGGGTGCTGGGTGCTCAGTTCTCAGGGTGCTGGGTGCTCAGTGCTCGGGGTGCTGGGTGCTCAGTGCTCAGGGTGCTGGGTGCTCAGTGCTCGGGGTGCTCAGTGCTCAGTGCTCAGGGTCCTGGGTTCTCAGTACTCAGGGTGCTGGGTGCTTAGTACTCAGGGTGCTCAGTGCTCAGTACACAGGGTGCTGGGTGCTCAGTGCTCGGGCTGCTTGGTGCTCAGTGCTCAGTACTCAGGGTGCTGGGTGCTCAGTGCTCGGGGTGCTGGGTGCTCAGTACTCAGCGTTCTGGGTGCTCAGTACTCAGGGTGCTGGGTGCTCAGTGCTCAGGGTGCTGGGTGCTTAGTACTCAGGGTGCTCAGTGCTCAGTACACAGGGTGCTGGGTGCTCAGTGCTCGGGGTGCTGGGTGCTCAGTGCTCAGTACTCAGGGTGCTGGGTGCTCAGTGCTCGGGGTTCTGGGTGCTCAGTACTCAGCGTGCTGGGTGCTCAGTACTCAGGGTGCTGGGTGCTCAGTGCTCAGGGTGCTGGGTGCTCAGTGCTTAGGGTGCTGGGTGCTCAGTACTCAGGGTGCTGGGTGCTCAGTACTCAGGGTGCTCGGTGCTCAGTGCTCAGGGTGCTGGGTGCACAGTGCTCGGGGTGCTGGGTGCTCAGTACTAGGGGTTCTTTGTGCTCAGTACTCAGGGTGCTGGGTGCTCAGTGCTCAGAGCTCTGGGTGCTCAGTGCTCGGGGTGCTGGGTGCTCAGTGCTCGGGGTGCTGGGTGCTCAGTACTCAGGGTGCTGGGTCTCAGTGCTCGGGGTACTGGGTACTCAGTGCTCAGTACACAGGGTGCTGGGTCCTCAGTGCTCGGGGTGCTGGGTGCTCAGTGCTCAGTACTCAGGGTGCTGGGTGCTCAGTGCTCGGGGTGCTGGGTGCTCAGTGCTCAGTACTCAGGGTGCTGGGTGCTCAGTGCTCAGGGTGCTGTGTGCTCAGTGCTCAGGGTGCTGGGTGCTCAGTGCTCAGGGTGCTGGGTACTCAGTACTCAGGGTGCTGGGTGCTCAGTGCTCGGGGTGCTGGGTGCTCAGTGCTCGCGCTGCTGGGTGCTCAGTGCTCGGGGTGCTCGGTGCTCAGTACTCAGGGTGCTGGGTGCTCAGTGCTCGAGGTGCTCAGTACTCAGGGTGCTGTGTGTTCAGTGCTCAGGGTGCTGGGTGCTCAGTACTCAGGGTGCTGGGTGCTCAGTGCTCAGGGTGCTGGGTGCTCAGTGCTCAGGGTGCTGGGTGCTCAGTGATCGGGGTGCTGGCGCTCAGTACTCAGTGTGCTGGGTGCTCAGTACTCAGTGCTCGGGGTCCTGGGTGCTCAGTGCTCGGGGTGCTGGGTGCTCAGTGCTCTGGGTGCTGGGTGCTCAGTACTCAGGGTGCTGTGTACTCAGTACTCAGGGTCCTGGGTGCTCATTCTCGGGGTGCTGGGTGCTCAGTGCTCGGGGTGCTGGGTGCTCAGTACTCAGGGTGCTGGGGCTCAGTACTCAGGGTGCTGGGTGCTCAGTACTCAGGGTGCTCGGTTCTCAGTACTCAGGGTGCTGGGTGCTCATTCTCGCGGTGCCGGGTGCTCAGTGCTCGGGGTGCTGGGTGCTCAGTACTCAGGGTGCTGGGTGCTCAGTACTCAGGGTGATCTGTTCTCAGAACTCAGGGTGCTGGGTGCTCAGTGCTCAGTGTGCTGGGTGCTCAGTACTCGGGGTGCTGGGTGCTCAGTACTCAGGGTGCTGGGTGCTCAGTGCTCGGCGTGCTCGGTGCTCAGTACACAGGGTGCTGGGTGCTCAGTGCTCGGGGTGCTGGGTGCTCAGTACTCAGGGTGCTGGGTGCTCAGTGCTCAGTACTCAGCGTGCTGGGTGCTCAGTGCTCAGGGTGCTGGGTGCTCAGTACTCAGGGTGCTGGGTGCTCAGTGCTCAGTGCTCAGGGTGCTTAGTGCTCAGGGTGCTGGGTGCTCAGGGTGCTGGGTGCTCAGTGCTCGGGGTGCTGGGTGCTCAGTGCTCAGGGTGCTGGGTGCTCAGTGCTCAGGGTGCTGGGTGCTCAGTGCTCAGTGCTCAGGGTGCTGGGTGTTCAGTACTCAGGGTGCTGGGTGCTCAGTACTCAGGGTGCTGGGTGCTCAGTGCTCAGGGTGCTGGGTGCTCAGTGCTCAGGGTGCTGGGTGCTCAGTAATCAGGGTGCTGGGTGCTCAGTACTCAGGGTGCTCGGTGCTCAGTGCTCAGGGTGCTGGGTGCTCAGTGCTCGGGGTGCTGGGTGTTCAGTACTCAGTTTGCTTGGTGCTCAGTGCTCAGGGTGCTGGGTACTCAGTGCTCAGGGTGCTGGGTGCTCAGTACTCAGGGTGCTGGGTGCTCAGTGCTCGGGGTGCTGGGTTCTCAGTCCTCGCGGGGCTGGGTGTTCAGTGCTCGGGGTGCTCGGTGCTCAGTACTCAGGGTGCTGGGTGCTCAGTGCTCGAGGTGCTCAGTACTCAGGGTGCTGTGTGTTCAGTGCTCAGGGTGCTGGGTGCTCAGTACTCAGGGTGCTCGGTGCTTAGTACTCAGGGTGCTGGGTGCTCAGTACTCCGGGTGCTGGGTGCTCAGTGCTCGGGGTGCTCGGTGCTCAGTGCTCAAGGTGCTGGGTGCTCAGTACTCAGGGTGCTCATTGCTCAGGGTGCTGGGTGCTCAGTACTCAGGGTGCTGGGTGCTCAGTGCTCAGGGTGCTCGGTGCTCAGTACGTACTCAGGGTGCTGGGTGCTCAGTACTCAGTGTGCTCGGTGCTCAGTACTCAGGGTGCTGGGTGCTCAGTGCTCGGGGTGCTGGGGGCTCATTAATCAGGGTGCTGGGTGCTCAGTACTCAGGGTGCTCAGTGCTTGGGGTGCTGGGTGCTCAATACTCAGTGTGCTCAGTGCTTGGGGTGCTGGGTGCTCAGTACTCAGGGTGCTGGGTGCTCAGTGCTCAGGGTGCTGGGTGCTCAGTACTCAGGGTGCTTTGTGCTCAGTACTCAGGGTGCTCGGTGCTCAGTACTCAGGGTGCTGGGTGCTCAGTGCTCAGGGTGCTGGGTGCTCAGTACTCAGGGTGCTGGGTGCTCAGTGCTCGGGGTGCTCGGTGCTCAGTACGCTGGTTGCTCAGTACTCAGGGTGCTGGGTGCTCAGTACTCAGGGTGCTGGGTGCTTAGTACTCAGGGTGCTGGGTGCTCAGTGCTCAGGGTGCTGGGTGCTCAGTGCTCAGTACTCAGGGTGCTGGGTGCTCAGTGCTCAGGGTGCTGGGTGCTCAGTGCTCAGGGTGCTGGGTGCTCAGTGCTCAGGGTGCTGGGTACTCGGTGCTCAGGGTGCTGGGTGCTCAGTGCTCAGGGTGCTGGGTGCTCAGTACTCAGGGTGCTGGGTGCTCAGTACTCAGGGTGCTCGGTGCTCAGTACTCAGGGTGCTGGGTGCTCAGTGCTCGAGGTGCTCAGTACTCATGGTGCTGTGTGTTCAGTGCTCAGGGTGCTGGGTGCTCAGTACTCAGGCTGCTCGGTGCTTAGTACTCAGGGTGCTGGGTGTTCAGTACTCCGGGTGCTGGGTGCTCAGTGCTCGGGGTGCTCGGAGCTCAGTACTCAGTGCTCAGGGTGCTCAGTGCTCAGTGCTCTGGGTGCTGGGTGTTCAGTACTCAGGGTGCTTGTTGCTCAGTACTCGGGGTGCTGGGTGCTCAGTACTCAGGGTGCTGGGTGCTCAGTGCTCAGGGTGCTGGGTGCTCAGTGTCTCGGGTGCTGGGTGCTCAGTACTCAGGGTGCTGGGTGCTCAGTGCTCAGGGTGCTGGGTGCTCAGTGCTCAGGGTGCTGGGTGCTCAGTACACAGTGCTTAGGATGCTGGGTGCTCAGTGCTCAGGGTGCTGGGTGCACAGTGCTCAGGGTGCTCAGTGCTCAGTGCTCAGTACTCAGGGTGCTGGGTGCTCAGTACTCAGGGTGCTGGGTTCTCAGTGCTCGGGGTGCTGGGTGCTCAGTCCTCGCGGTGCTGGGTGTTCAGTGCTCGGGGTGCTCGGTGCTCAGTACTCAGGGTGCTGGGTGCTCAGTGCTCGAGGTGCTCAGTACTCAGGGTGCTGTGTGTTCCGTGCTCAGGGTGCTGGGTGCTCAGTACTCAGGGTGCTCGGTGCTTAGTACTCAGGGTGCTGGGTGCTCAGTACTCCGGGTGCTGGGTGCTCAGTGCTCGGGGTGCTCGGTGCTCAGTGCTCAAGGTGCTGGGTGCTCAGTACTCAGGGTGCTCATTGCTCAGGGTGCTGGGTGCTCAGTACTCAGGGTGCTGGGTGCTCAGTGCTCAGGTTGCTCGCTGCTAAGTACGTTGGGTGCTCAGTACTCAGGGTGCTGGGTGCTCAGTACTCAGTGTGCTCGGTGCTCAGTACTCAGGGTGCTGGGTGCTCAGTGCTCGGGGTGCTGGGTGCTCATTAATCAGGGTGCTGGGTGCTCAGTACTCAGGGTGCTCAGTTCTTGGGGTGCTGGGTGCTCAATACTCAGGGTGCTCAGTGCTTGGGGTGCTGAGTGCTCAGTACTCAGGGTGCTGGGTGCTCAGTGCTCAGTGTGCTGGGTGCTCAGTACTCAGGGTGCTGGGTGCTCAGTACTCAGGGTGCTCGGTGCTCAGTACTCAGGGTGCTGGGTGCTCAGTGCTCAGGGTGCTGGATGCTCAGTACTCAGGGTGCTGGGTGCTCAGTGCTCGGGGTGCTCGGTGCTCAGTACGCTGGTTGCTCAGTACTCAGGGTGCTGGGTGCTCAGTACTCAGGGTGCTGGGTGCTTAGTACTCAGGGTGCTGGGTGCTCAGTGCTCGGGGTGCTGGGTGCTCAGTGCTCAGTACTCAGCGTGCTGGGTGCTCAGTGCTCAGGGTGCTGGGTGCTCAGTACTCAGGGTGCTGGGTGCTCAGTGCTCAGTGCTCAGGGTGCTCAGTGCTCATGGTGCTGGGTGCTCAGGGTGCTGGGTGCACAGTGCTCGGGGTGCTGGGTGCTCAGTGCTCAGGGTGCTGGGTGCTCAGTTCTCAGGGTGCTGGGTGCTCAGTGCTCAGTGCTCAGGGTGCTGGGTGTTCAGTACTCAGGGTGCTGGGTGCTCAGTACTCAGGGTGCTGGGTGCTCAGTGCTCAGGCTGCTGGGTGCTCAGTGCTCAGGGTGCTGGGTGCTCAGGACTCAGGGTGCTGGGTTCTCAGTACTCAGGGTGCTGGGTGCACAGTGCTAGGGTTGCTGGGTGCTCAGTGCTCGGTGTCTGGGTGCTCAGTACTCAGGGTGCTGGGTGCTCAGTGCTCTGGGTGCTGGGTGCTCAGTGCTCAGGGTGCTGGGTGCTCAGTGCTCGGGGTGCTGGGTGCTGAGTGCTCAGGGTGCTGGGTGCTCAGTGCTCGGGGTGCTCAGTGCTCAGGGTCCTGGGTGCTCAGTACTCAGGGTGCTGGGTGCATAGTACTCAGGGTGCTCAGTGCTCAGTACACAGGGTGCTGGGTGCTCAGTGCTCAAGGTGCTGGGTGCTCAGTACTCAGGGTGCTGGGTGCTCAGTACTCAGGGTGCTGGGTGCTCAGTGCTCAGGGTGCTGGGTGCTCAGTGCTCAGGGTGTTGGGTGCTCAGTACTCAGGGTGTTGGGTGCTCAGTACTCAGGGTGCTCGGTGCTCAGTGCTCAGGGTGCTGGGTGCTCAGTGCTCGGGGTGCTGGGTGTTCAGTACTCAGTTTGCTGGGTGCTCAGTGGTCAGGGTGCTGGGTACTCAGTGCTCAGGGTGCTGGGTGCTCAGTACTCAGGGTGCTGGGTGCTCAGTGCTCGGGGTCCTGGGTGCTCAGTCCTCGCGGTGCTGGGTGTTCAGTGCTCGGGGTGCTCGGTGCTCAGTACTCAGGGTGCTGGGTGCTCAGTGCTCGAGGTGCTCAGTACTCAGGGTGCTGTGTGTTCCGTGCTCAGGGTGCTGGGTGCTCAGTACTCAGGGTGCTCGGTGCTTAGTACTCAGGGTGCTGGGTGCTCAGTACTCCGGGTGCTGGGTGTTCAGTGCTCGGGGTGCTCGGTGCTCAGTGCTCAAGGTGCTGGGTGCTCAGTACTCAGGGTGCTCATTGCTCAGGGTGCTGGGTGCTCAGTACTCAGGGTGCTGGGTGCTCAGTGCTCAGGTTGCTCGCTGCTCAGTACGTTGGGTGCTCAGTACTCAGGGTGCTGGGTGCTCAGTATTCAGTGTGCTCGGTGCTCAGTACTCAGGGTGCTGGGTGCTCAGTGCTCGGGGTGCTGGGTGCTCATTAATCAGGGTGCTGGGTGCTCAGTACTCAGGGTGCTCAGTGCTTGGGGTGCTGGGTGCTCAATACTCAGGGTGCTCAGTGCTTGGGGTGCTGGGTGCTCAGTACTCAGGGTGCTGGGTGCTCAGTGCTCAGGGTGCTGGGTGCTCAGTACTCAGGGTGCTGGGTGCTCAGTACTCAGGGTGCTCGGTGCTCAGTACTCAGGGTGCTGGGTGCTCACTGCTCAGGGTGCTGGATGCTCAGTACTCAGGGTGCTGGGTGCTCAGTGCTCGGGGTGCTCGGTGCTCAGTAAGCTGGTTGCTCAGTACTCAGGGTGCTGGGTGCTCAGTACTCAGGGTGCTGGGTGCTTAGTACTCAGGGTGCTGGGTGCTCAGTGCTCGGGGTGCTGGGTGCTCAGTGCTCAGTACTCAGGGTGCTGGGTGCTCAGTGCTCAGGGTGCTGGGTGCTCAGTGCTCAGGGTGCTGGGTGCTCAGTGCTCAGGGTGCTGGGTACTCGGTGCTCAGGGTGCTGGGTGCTCAGTGCTCAGGGTGCTGGGTGCTCAGTACTCAGGGTGCTGGGTGCTCAGTACTCAGGGTGCTCGGTGCTCAGCACTCAGGGTGCTGGGTGCTCAGTGCTCGAGGTGCTCAGTACTCAGGGTGCTGTGTGTTCAGTGCTCAGGGTGCTGGGTGCTCAGTACTCAGGCTGCTCGGTGCTTAGTACTCAGGGTGCTGGGTGTTCAGTACTCCGGGTGCTGGGTGCTCAGTGCTCGGGGTGCTCGGAGCTCAGTACTCAGTGCTCAGGGTGCTCAGTGCTCAGTGCTCAGGGTGCTGGGTGTTCAGTACTCAGGGTGCTTGGTGCTCAGTACTCAGGGTGCTGGGTGCTCAGTGCTCAGAGCTCTGGGTGCTCAGTGCTCGGGGTGCTGGGTGCTCAGTGCTCGGGGTGCTGGGTGCTCAGTGCTCAGGGTGCTTGGTGCTCAGTGTCTGGGGTGCTGGGTGCTCAGTACTCAGGGTGCTGGGTGCTCAGTGCTCAGGGTGCTGGGTGCTCAGTGCTCAGGGTGCTGGGTGCTCAGTACACAGTGCTCAGGATGCTGGGTGCTCAGTGCTCAGGGTGCTGGGTGCTCAGTGCTCAGGGTGCTCAGTGCTCAGTGCTCAGTACTCAGGGTGCTGGGTGCTCAGTGCTCAGGGTGCTGGGTGCTCAGTGCTCGGGGTGCTCAGTGCTCAGTGCTCAGGGTCCTGGGTTCTCAGTACTCAGGGTGCTGGGTGCTTAGTACTCAGGGTGCTCAGTGCTCAGTACACAGGGTGCTGGGTGCTCAGTGCTCGGGCTGCTTGGTGCTCAGTGCTCAGTACTCAGGGTGCTGGGTGCTCAGTGCTCGGGGTGCTGGGTGCTCAGTACTCAGCGTGCTGGGTGCTCAGTACTCAGGGTGCTGGGTGCTCAGTACTCAGGTTGCTGGGTGCTCAGTGCTCAGGGTGCTGGGTGCTTAGTACTCAGGGTGCTCAGTGCTCAGTACACAGGGTGCTGGGTGCTCAGTGCTCGGGGTGCTGGGTGCTCAGTGCTCAGTACTCAGGGTGCTGGGTGCTCAGTGCTCGGGGTTCTGGGTGCTCAGTACTCAGCGTGCTGGGTGCTCAGTACTCAGGGTGCTGGGTGCTCAGTGCTCAGGGTGCTGGGTGCTCAGTGCTTAGGGTGCTGGGTGCTCAGTACTCAGGGTGCTGGGTGCTCAGTACTCAGGGTGCTCGGTGCTCAGTGCTCAGGGTGCTGGGTGCACAGTGCTCGGGGTGCTGGGTGCTCAGTACTAGGGGTTCTTTGTGCTCAGTACTCAGGGTGCTGGGTGCTCAGTGCTCAGAGCTCTGGGTGCTCAGTGCTCGGGGTGCTGGGGGCTCAGTGCTCAGTACTCAGTGTGCTGGGTGCTCAGTGCTCGGGGTGCTGGGTGCTCAGTGCTCAGTACTCAGGGTGCTGGGTGCTCAGTGCTCAGGGTGCTGTGTGCTCAGTGCTCAGGGTGCTGGGTGCTCAGTGCTCAGGGTGCTGGGTACTCAGTACTCAGGGTGCTGGGTGCTCAGTGCTCGGGGTGCTGGGTGCTCAGTGCTCGCGCTGCTGGGTGCTCAGTGCTCGGGGTGCTCGGTGCTCAGTACTCAGGGTGCTGGGTGCTCAGTGCTCGAGGTGCTCAGTACTCAGGGTGCTGTGTGTTCAGTGCTCAGGGTGCTGGGTGCTCAGTACTCAGGGTGCTGGGTGCTCAGTGCTCAGGGTGCTGGGTGCTCAGTGCTCAGGGTGCTGGGTGCTCAGTGATCGGGGTGCTGGCGGTCAGTACTCAGTGTGCTGGGTGCTCAGTACTCAGTGCTCGGGGTCCTGGGTGCTCCGTGCTCGGGGTGCTGGGTGCTCAGTGCTCTGGGTGCTGGGTGCTCAGTACTCAGGGTGCTGTGTACTCAGTACTCAGGGTCCTGGGTGCTCATTCTCGGGGTGCTGGGTGCTCAGTGCTCGGGGTGCTGGGTGCTCAGTACTCAGGGTGCTGGGGCTCAGTACTCAGGGTGCTGGGTGCTCAGTACTCAGGGTGCTCGGTTCTCAGTACTCAGGGTGCTGGGTGCTCATTCTCGCGGTGCCGGGTGCTCAGTGCTCGGGGTGCTGGGTGCTCAGTACTCAGGGTGCTGGGTGCTCAGTACTCAGGGTGATCTGTTCTCAGAACTCAGGGTGCTGGGTGCTCAGTGCTCGGTGTGCTGGGTGCTCAGTACTCGGGGTGCTGGGTGCTCAGTACTCAGGGTGCTGGGTTCTCAGTGCTCGGCGTGCTCGGTGCTCAGTACACAGGGTGCTGGGTGCTCAGTGCTCGGGGTGCTGGGTGCTCAGTACTCAGGGTGCTGGGTGCTCAGTGCTCAGTACTCAGCGTGCTGGGTGCTCAGTGCTCAGGGTGCTGGGTGCTCAGTACTCAGGGTGCTGGGTGCTCAGTGCTCAGTGCTCAGGGTGCTTAGTGCTCAGGGTGCTGGGTGCTCAGGGTGCTGGGTGCTCAGTGCTCGGGGTGCTGGGTGCTCAGTGCTCAGGGTGCTGGGTGCTCAGTGCTCAGGGTGCTGGGTGCTCAGTGCTCAGTGCTCAGGGTGCTGGGTGTTCAGTACTCAGGGTGCTGGGTGCTCAGTACTCAGGGTGCTGGGTGCTCAGTGCTCAGGGTGCTGGGTGCTCAGTGCTCAGGGTGCTGGGTGCTCAGTACTCAGGGTGCTGGGTGCTCAGTACTCAGGGTGCTCGGTGCTCAGTGCTCAGGGTGCTGGGTGCTCAGTGCTCGGGGTGCTGGGTGTTCAGTACTCAGTTTGCTTGGTGCTCAGTGCTCAGGGTGCTGGGTACTCAGTGCTCAGGGTGCTGGGTGCTCAGTACTCAGGGTGCTGGGTGCTCAGTGCTCGGGGTGCTGGGTGCTCAGTCCTCGCGGGGCTGGGTGTTCAGTGCTCGGGGTGCTCGGTGCTGAGTACTGAGGGTGCTGGGTGCTCAGTGCTCGAGGTGCTCAGTACTCAGGGTGCTGTGTGTTCAGTGCTCAGGGTGCTGGGTGCTCAGTACTCAGGGTGCTCGGTGCTTAGTACTCAGGGTGCTGGGTGCTCAGTACTCCGGGTGCTGGGTGCTCAGTGCTCGGGGTGCTCGGTACTCAGTGCTCAAGGTGCTGGGTGCTCAGTACTCAGGGTGCTCATTGCTCAGGGTGCTGGGTGCTCAGTACTCAGGGTGCTGGGTGCTCAGTTCTCAGGGTGCTCGGTGCTCAGTACGTACTCAGGGTGCTGGGTGCTCAGTACTCAGTGTGCTCGGTGCTCAGTACTCAGGGTGCTGGGTGCTCAGTGCTCGGGGTGCTGGGGGCTCATTAATCAGGGTGCTGGGTGCTCAGTACTCAGGGTGCTCAGTGCTTGGGGTGCTGGGTGCTCAATACTCAGGGTGCTCAGTGCTTGGGGTGCTGGGTGCTCAGTACTCAGGGTGCTGGGTGCTCAGTGCTCAGGGTGCTGGGTGCTCAGTACTCAGGGTGCTGGGTGCTCAGTGCTCGGGGTGCTGGGTTCTCAGTCCTCGCGGGGCTGGGTGTTCAGTGCTCGGGGTGCTCGGTGCTCAGTACTCAGGGTGCTGGGTGCTCAGTGCTCGAGGTGCTCAGTACTCAGGGTGCTGTGTGTTCAGTGCTCAGGGTGCTGGGTGCTCAGTACTCAGGGTGCTCGGTGCTTAGTACTCAGGGTGCTGGGTGCTCAGTACTCCGGGTGCTGGGTGCTCAGTGCTCGGGGTGCTCGGTGCTCAGTGCTCAAGGTGCTGGGTGCTCAGTACTCAGGGTGCTCATTGCTCAGGGTGCTGGGTGCTCAGTACTCAGGGTGCTGGGTGCTCAGTGCTCAGGGTGCTCGGTGCTCAGTACGTACTCAGGGTGCTGGGTGCTCAGTACTCAGTGTGCTCGGTGCTCAGTACTCAGGGTGCTGGGTGCTCAGTGCTCGGGGTGCTGGGGGCTCATTAATCAGGGTGCTGGGTGCTCAGTACTCAGGGTGCTCAGTGCTTGGGGTGCTGGGTGCTCAATACTCAGTGTGCTCAGTGCTTGGGGTGCTGGGTGCTCAGTACTCAGGGTGCTGGGTGCTCAGTGCTCAGGGTGCTGGGTGCTCAGTACTCAGGGTGCTCGGTGCTCAGTACTCAGGGTGCTGGGTGCTCAGTGCTCAGGGTGCTGGGTGCTCAGTACTCAGGGTGCTGGGTGCTCAGTGCTCGGGGTGCTCGGTGCTCAGTACGCTGGTTGCTCAGTACTCAGGGTGCTGGGTGCTCAGTACTCAGGGTGCTGGGTGCTTAGTACTCAGGGTGCTGGGTGCTCAGTGCTCAGGGTGCTGGGTGCTCAGTGCTCAGTACTCAGGGTGCTGGGTGCTCAGTGCTCAGGGTGCTGGGTGCTCAGTGCTCAGGGTGCTGGGTGCTCAGTGCTCAGGGTGCTGGGTACTCGGTGCTCAGGGTGCTGGGTGCTCAGTGCTCAGGGTGCTGGGTGCTCAGTACTCAGGGTGCTGGGTGCTCAGTACTCAGGGTGCTCGGTGCTCAGTACTCAGGGTGCTGGGTGCTCAGTGCTCGAGGTGCTCAGTACTCATGGTGCTGTGTGTTCAGTGCTCAGGGTGCTGGGTGCTCAGTACTCAGGCTGCTCGGTGCTTAGTACTCAGGGTGCTGGGTGTTCAGTACTCCGGGTGCTGGGTGCTCAGTGCTCGGGGTGCTCGGAGCTCAGTACTCAGTGCTCAGGGTGCTCAGTGCTCAGTGCTCTGGGTGCTGGGTGTTCAGTACTCAGGGTGCTTGTTGCTCAGTACTCGGGGTGCTGGGTGCTCAGTACTCAGGGTGCTGGGTGCTCAGTGCTCAGGGTGCTGGGTGCTCAGTGTCTCGGGTGCTGGGTGCTCAGTACTCAGGGTGCTGGGTGCTCAGTGCTCAGGGTGCTGGGTGCTCAGTGCTCAGGGTGCTGGGTGCTCAGTACACAGTGCTTAGGATGCTGGGTGCTCAGTGCTCAGGGTGCTGGGTGCACAGTGCTCAGGGTGCTCAGTGCTCAGTGCTCAGTACTCAGGGTGCTGGGTGCTCAGTACTCAGGGTGCTGGGTTCTCAGTGCTCGGGGTGCTGGGTGCTCAGTCCTCGCGGTGCTGGGTGTTCAGTGCTCGGGGTGCTCGGTGCTCAGTACTCAGGGTGCTGGGTGCTCAGTGCTCGAGGTGCTCAGTACTCAGGGTGCTGTGTGTTCCGTGCTCAGGGTGCTGGGTGCTCAGTACTCAGGGTGCTCGGTGCTTAGTACTCAGGGTGCTGGGTGCTCAGTACTCCGGGTGCTGGGTGCTCAGTGCTCGGGGTGCTCGGTGCTCAGTGCTCAAGGTGCTGGGTGCTCAGTACTCAGGGTGCTCATTGCTCAGGGTGCTGGGTGCTCAGTACTCAGGGTGCTGGGTGCTCAGTGCTCAGGTTGCTCGCTGCTCAGTACGTTGGGTGCTCAGTACTCAGGGTGCTGGGTGCTCAGTACTCAGTGTGCTCGGTGCTCAGTACTCAGGGTGCTGGGTGCTCAGTGCTCGGGGTGCTGGGTGCTCATTAATCAGGGTGCTGGGTGCTCAGTACTCAGGGTGCTCAGTTCTTGGGGTGCTGGGTGCTCAATACTCAGGGTGCTCAGTGCTTGGGGTGCTGAGTGCTCAGTACTCAGGGTCCTGGGTGCTCAGTGCTCAGTGTGCTGGGTGCTCAGTACTCAGGGTGCTGGGTGCTCAGTACTCAGGGTGCTCGGTGCACAGTACTCAGGGTGCTGGGTGCTCAGTGCTCAGGGTGCTGGATGCTCAGTACTCAGGGTGCTGGGTGCTCAGTGCTCGGGGTGCTCGGTGCTCAGTACGCTGGTTGCTCAGTACTCAGGGTGCTGGGTGCTCAGTACTCAGGGTGCTGGGTGCTTAGTACTCAGGGTGCTGGGTGCTCAGTGCTCGGGGTGCTGGGTGCTCAGTGCTCAGTACTCAGCGTGCTGGGTGCTCAGTGCTCAGGGTGCTGGGTGCTCAGTACTCAGGGAGCTGGGTGCTCAGTGCTCAGTGCTCAGGGTGCTCAGTGCTCATGGTGCTGGGTGCTCAGGGTGCTGGGTGCACAGTGCTCGGGGTGCTGGGTGCTCAGTGCTCAGGGTGCTGGGTGCTCAGTTCTCAGGGTGCTGGGTGCTCAGTGCTCAGTGCTCAGGGTGCTGGGTGTTCAGTACTCAGGGTGCTGGGTGCTCAGTACTCAGGGTGCTGGGTGCTCAGTGCTCAGGCTGCTGGGTGCTCAGTGCTCAGGGTGCTGGGTGCTCAGGACTCAGGGTGCTGGGTTCTCAGTACTCAGGGTGCTGGGTGCACAGTGCTAGGGTTGCTGGGTGCTCAGTGCTCGGTGTCTGGGTGCTCAGTACTCAGGGTGCTGGGTGCTCAGTGCTCTGGGTGCTGGGTGCTCAGTGCTCAGGGTGCTGGGTGCTCAGTGCTCGGGGTGCTGGGTGCTGAGTGCTCAGGGTGCTGGGTGCTCAGTGCTCGGGGTGCTCAGTGCTCAGGGTCCTGGGTGCTCAGTACTCAGGGTGCTGGGTGCATAGTACTCAGGGTGCTCAGTGCTCAGTACACAGGGTGCTGGGTGCTCAGTGCTCAAGGTGCTGGGTGCTCAGTACTCAGGGTGCTGGGTGCTCAGTACTCAGGGTGCTGGGTGCTCAGTGCTCAGGGTGCTGGGTGCTCAGTGCTCAGGGTGTTGGGTGCTCAGTACTCAGGGTGTTGGGTGCTCAGTACTCAGGGTGCTCGGTGCTCAGTGCTCAGGGTGCTGGGTGCTCAGTGCTCGGGGTGCTGGGTGTTCAGTACTCAGTTTGCTGGGTGCTCAGTGGTCAGGGTGCTGGGTACTCAGTGCTCAGGGTGCTGGGTGCTCAGTACTCAGGGTGCTGGGTGCTCAGTGCTCGGGGTCCTGGGTGCTCAGTCCTCGCGGTGCTGGGTGTTCAGTGCTCGGGGTGCTCGGTGCTCAGTACTCAGGGTGCTGGGTGCTCAGTGCTCGAGGTGCTCAGTACTCAGGGTGCTGTGTGTTCCGTGCTCAGGGTGCTGGGTGCTCAGTACTCAGGGTGCTCGGTGCTTAGTACTCAGGGTGCTGGGTGCTCAGTACTCCGGGTGCTGGGTGTTCAGTGCTCGGGGTGCTCGGTGCTCAGTGCTCAAGGTGCTGGGTGCTCAGTACTCAGGGTGCTCATTGCTCAGGGTGCTGGGTGCTCAGTACTCAGGGTGCTGGGTGCTCAGTGCTCAGGTTGCTCGCTGCTCAGTACGTTGGGTGCTCAGTACTCAGGGTGCTGGGTGCTCAGTATTCAGTGTGCTCGGTGCTCAGTACTCAGGGTGCTGGGTGCTCAGTGCTCGGGGTGCTGGGTGCTCATTAATCAGGGTGCTGGGTGCTCAGTACTCAGGGTGCTCAGTGCTTGGGGTTCTGGGTGCTCAATACTCAGGGTGCTCAGTGCTTGGGGTGCTGGGTGCTCAGTACTCAGGGTGCTGGGTGCTCAGTGCTCAGGGTGCTGGGTGCTCAGTACTCAGGGTGCTGGGTGCTCAGTACTCAGGGTGCTCGGTGCTCAGTACTCAGGGTGCTGGGTGCTCACTGCTCAGGGTGCTGGATGCTCAGTACTCAGGGTGCTGGGTGCTCAGTGCTCGGGGTGCTCGGTGCTCAGTAAGCTGGTTGCTCAGTACTCAGGGTGCTGGGTGCTCAGTACTCAGGGTGCTGGGTGCTTAGTACTCAGGGTGCTGGGTGCTCAGTGCTCGGGGTGCTGGGTGCTCAGTGCTCAGTACTCAGGGTGCTGGGTGCTCAGTGCTCAGGGTGCTGGGTGCTCAGTGCTCAGGGTGCTGGGTGCTCAGTGCTCAGGGTGCTGGGTACTCGGTGCTCAGGGTGCTGGGTGCTCAGTGCTCAGGGTGCTGGGTGCTCAGTACTCAGGGTGCTGGGTGCTCAGTACTCAGGGTGCTCGGTGCTCAGTACTCAGGGTGCTGGGTGCTCAGTGCTCGAGGTGCTCAGTACTCAGGGTGCTGTGTGTTCAGTGCTCAGGGTGCTGGGTGCTCAGTACTCAGGCTGCTCGGTGCTTAGTACTCAGGGTGCTGGGTGTTCAGTACTCCGGGTGCTGGGTGCTCAGTGCTCGGGGTGCTCGGAGCTCAGTACTCAGTGCTCAGGGTGCTCAGTGCTCAGTGCTCAGGGTGCTGGGTGTTCAGTACTCAGGGTGCTTGGTGCTCAGTACTCAGGGTGCTGGGTGGTCAGTGCTCAGAGCTCTGGGTGCTCAGTGCTCGGGGTGCTGGGTGCTCAGTGCTCGGGGTGCTGGGTGCTCAGTGCTCAGGGTGCTTGGTGCTCAGTGTCTGGGGTGCTGGGTGCTCAGTACTCAGGGTGCTGGGTGCTCAGTGCTCAGGGTGCTGGGTGCTCAGTGCTCAGGGTGCTGGGTGCTCAGTACACAGTGCTCAGGATGCTGGGTGCTCAGTGCTCAGGGTGCTGGGTGCTCAGTGCTCAGGGTGCTCAGTGCTCAGTGCTCAGTACTCAGGGTGCTGGGTGCTCAGTGCTCAGGGTGCTGGGTGCTCAGTGCTCGGGGTGCTCAGTGCTCAGTGCTCAGGGTCCTGGGTTCTCAGTACTCAGGGTGCTGGGTGCTTAGTACTCAGGGTGCTCAGTGCTCAGTACACAGGGTGCTGGGTGCTCAGTGCTCGGGCTGCTTGGTGCTCAGTGCTCAGTACTCAGGGTGCTGGGTGCTCAGTGCTCGGGGTGCTGGGTGCTCAGTACTCAGCGTGCTGGGTGCTCAGTACTCAGGGTGCTGGGTGCTCAGTACTCAGGTTGCTGGGTGCTCAGTGCTCAGGGTGCTGGGTGCTTAGTACTCAGGGTGCTCAGTGCTCAGTACACAGGGTGCTGGGTGCTCAGTGCTCGGGGTGCTGGGTGCTCAGTGCTCAGTACTCAGGGTGCTGGGTGCTCAGTGCTCGGGGTTCTGGGTGCTCAGTACTCAGCGTGCTGGGTGCTCAGTACTCAGGGTGCTGGGTGCTCAGTGCTCAGGGTGCTGGGTGCTCAGTGCTTAGGGTGCTGGGTGCTCAGTACTCAGGGTGCTGGGTGCTCAGTACTCAGGGTGCTCGGTGCTCAGTGCTCAGGGTGCTGGGTGCACAGTGCTCGGGGTGCTGGGTGCTCAGTACTAGGGGTTCTTTGTGCTCAGTACTCAGGGTGCTGGGTGCTCAGTGCTCAGAGCTCTGGGTGCTCAGTGCTCGGGGTGCTGGGGGCTCAGTGCTCAGTACTCAGTGTGCTGGGTGCTCAGTGCTCGGGGTGCTGGGTGCTCAGTGCTCAGTACTCAGGGTGCTGGGTGCTCAGTGCTCAGGGTGCTGTGTGCTCAGTGCTCAGGGTGCTGGGTGCTCAGTGCTCAGGGTGCTGGGTACTCAGTACTCAGGGTGCTGGGTGCTCAGTGCTCGGGGTGCTGGGTGCTCAGTGCTCGCGCTGCTGGGTGCTCAGTGCTCGGGGTGCTCGGTGCTCAGTACTCAGGGTGCTGGGTGCTCAGTGCTCGAGGTGCTCAGTACTCAGGGTGCTGTGTGTTCAGTGCTCAGGGTGCTGGGTGCTCAGTACTCAGGGTGCTGGGTGCTCAGTGCTCAGGGTGCTGGGTGCTCAGTGCTCAGGGTGCTGGGTGCTCAGTGATCGGGGTGCTGGCGGTCAGTACTCAGTGTGCTGGGTGCTCAGTACTCAGTGCTCGGGGTCCTGGGTGCTCCGTGCTCGGGGTGCTGGGTGCTCAGTGCTCTGGGTGCTGGGTGCTCAGTACTCAGGGTGCTGTGTACTCAGTACTCAGGGTCCTGGGTGCTCATTCTCGGGGTGCTGGGTGCTCAGTGCTCGGGGTGCTGGGTGCTCAGTACTCAGGGTGCTGGGGCTCAGTACTCAGGGTGCTGGGTGCTCAGTACTCAGGGTGCTCGGTTCTCAGTACTCAGGGTGCTGGGTGCTCATTCTCGCGGTGCCGGGTGCTCAGTGCTCGGGGTGCTGGGTGCTCAGTACTCAGGGTGCTGGGTGCTCAGTACTCAGGGTGATCTGTTCTCAGAACTCAGGGTGCTGGGTGCTCAGTGCTCGGTGTGCTGGGTGCTCAGTACTCGGGGTGCTGGGTGCTCAGTACTCAGGGTGCTGGGTTCTCAGTGCTCGGCGTGCTCGGTGCTCAGTACACAGGGTGCTGGGTGCTCAGTGCTCGGGGTGCTGGGTGCTCAGTACTCAGGGTGCTGGGTGCTCAGTGCTCAGTACTCAGCGTGCTGGGTGCTCAGTGCTCAGGGTGCTGGGTGCTCAGTACTCAGGGTGCTGGGTGCTCAGTGCTCAGTGCTCAGGGTGCTTAGTGCTCAGGGTGCTGGGTGCTCAGGGTGCTGGGTGCTCAGTGCTCGGGGTGCTGGGTGCTCAGTGCTCAGGGTGCTGGGTGCTCAGTGCTCAGGGTGCTGGGTGCTCAGTGCTCAGTGCTCAGGGTGCTGGGTGTTCAGTACTCAGGGTGCTGGGTGCTCAGTACTCAGGGTGCTGGGTGCTCAGTGCTCAGGGTGCTGGGTGCTCAGTGCTCAGGGTGCTGGGTGCTCAGTACTCAGGGTGCTGGGTGCTCAGTACTCAGGGTGCTCGGTGCTCAGTGCTCAGGGTGCTGGGTGCTCAGTGCTCGGGGTGCTGGGTGTTCAGTACTCAGTTTGCTTGGTGCTCAGTGCTCAGGGTGCTGGGTACTCAGTGCTCAGGGTGCTGGGTGCTCAGTACTCAGGGTGCTGGGTGCTCAGTGCTCGGGGTGCTGGGTGCTCAGTCCTCGCGGGGCTGGGTGTTCAGTGCTCGGGGTGCTCGGTGCTGAGTACTGAGGGTGCTGGGTGCTCAGTGCTCGAGGTGCTCAGTACTCAGGGTGCTGTGTGTTCAGTGCTCAGGGTGCTGGGTGCTCAGTACTCAGGGTGCTCGGTGCTTAGTACTCAGGGTGCTGGGTGCTCAGTACTCCGGGTGCTGGGTGCTCAGTGCTCGGGGTGCTCGGTACTCAGTGCTCAAGGTGCTGGGTGCTCAGTACTCAGGGTGCTCATTGCTCAGGGTGCTGGGTGCTCAGTACTCAGGGTGCTGGGTGCTCAGTTCTCAGGGTGCTCGGTGCTCAGTACGTACTCAGGGTGCTGGGTGCTCAGTACTCAGTGTGCTCGGTGCTCAGTACTCAGGGTGCTGGGTGCTCAGTGCTCGGGGTGCTGGGGGCTCATTAATCAGGGTGCTGGGTGCTCAGTACTCAGGGTGCTCAGTGCTTGGGGTGCTGGGTGCTCAATACTCAGGGTGCTCAGTGCTTGGGGTGCTGGGTGCTCAGTACTCAGGGTGCTGGGTGCTCAGTGCTCAGGGTGCTGGGTGCTCAGTACTCAGGGTGCTGGGTGCTCAGTACTCAGGGTGCTCGGTGCTCAGTACTCAGGGTGCTGGGTGCTCAGTGCTCAGGGTGCTGGGTGCTCAGTACTCAGGGTGCTGGGTGCTCAGTGCTCGGGGTGCTCGGTGCTCAGTACGCTGGTTGCTCAGTACTCAGGGTGCTGGGTGCTCAGTACTCAGGGTGCTGGGTGCTTAGTACTCAGGGTGCTGGGTGCTCAGTGCTCGGGGTGCTGGGTGCTCAGTGCTCAGTACTCAGGGTGCTGGGTGCTCAGTGCTCAGGGTGCTGGGTGCTCAGTGCTCAGGGTGCTGGGTGCTCAGTGCTCAGGGTGCTGGGTACTCGGTGCTCAGGGTGCTGGGTGCTCAGTGCTCAGGGTGCTGGGTGCTCAGTACTCAGGGTGCTGGGTGCTCAGTACTCAGGGTGCTCGGTGCTCAGTACTCAGGGTGCTGGGTGCTCAGTGCTCGAGGTGCTCAGTACTCAGGGTGCTGTGTGTTCAGTGCTCAGGGTGCTGGGTGCTCAGTACTCAGGCTGCTCGGTGCTTAGTACTCAGGGTGCTGGGTGTTCAGTACTCCGGGTGCTGGGTGCTCAGTGCTCGGGGTGCTCGGAGCTCAGTACTCAGTGCTCAGGGTGCTCAGTGCTCAGTGCTCTCGGTGCTGGGTGTTCAGTACTCAGGGTGCTTGGTGCTCAGTACTCGGGGTGCTGGGTGCTCAGTACTCAGGGTGCTGGGTGCTCAGTGCTCAGGGTGCTGGGTGCTCAGTGTCTCGGGTGCTGGGTGCTCAGTACTCAGGGTGCTTGGTGCTCAGTGCTCAGGGTGCTGGGTACTCAGTACTCAGGGTGCTGGGTGCTCAGTGCTCGGGGTGCTGGGTGCTCAGTGCTCGCGCTGCTGGGTGCTCAGTGCTCGGGGTGCTCGGTGCTCAGTACTCAGGGTGCTGGGTGCTCAGTGCTCGAGGTGCTCAGTACTCAGGGTGCTGTGTGTTCAGTGCTCAGTGTGCTGGGTGCTCAGTACTCAGGGTGCTGGGTGCTCAGTGCTCAGGGTGCTGGGTGCTCAGTGCTCAGGGTGCTGGGTGCTCAGTGATCGGGGTGCTGGCGCTCAGTACTCAGTGTGCTGGGTGCTCAGTACTCAGTGCTCGGGGTCCTGGGTGCTCCGTGCTCGGGGTGCTGGGTGCTCAGTGCTCTGGGTGCTGGGTGCTCAGTACTCAGGGTGCTGTGTACTCAGTACTCAGGGTCCTGGGTGCTCATTCTCGGGGTGCTGGGTGCTCAGTGCTCGGGGTGCTGGGTGCTCAGTACTCAGGGTGCTGGGGCTCAGTACTCAGGGTGCTGGGTGCTCAGTACTCAGGGTGCTCGGTTCTCAGTACTCAGGGTGCTGGGTGCTCATTCTCGGGGTGCCGGGTGCTCAGTGCTCGGGGTGCTGGGTGCTCAGTACTCAGGGTGCTGGGTGCTCAGTACTCAGGGTGATCTGTTCTCAGAACTCAGGGTGCTGGGTGCTCAGTGCTCGGTGTGCTGGGTGCTCAGTACTCGGGGTGCTGGGTGCTCAGTACTCAGGGTGCTGGGTGCTCAGTGCTCGGCGTGCTCGGTGCTCAGTACACAGCCTGCTGGGTGCTCAGTGCTCGGGGTGCTGGGTGCTCAGTACTCAGGGTGCTGGGTGCTCAGTGCTCAGTACTCAGCGTGCTGGGTGCTCAGTGCTCAGGGTGCTGGGTGCTCAGTACTCAGGGTGCTGGGTGCTCAGTGCTCAGTGCTCAGGGTGCTTAGTGCTCAGGGTGCTGGGTGCTCAGGGTGCTGGGTGCTCAGTGCTCGGGGTGCTGGGTGCTCAGTGCTCAGGGTGCTGGGTGCTCAGTGCTCAGGGTGCTGGGTGCTCAGTGCTCAGTGCTCAGGGTGCTGGGTGTTCAGTACTCAGGGTGCTGGGTGCTCAGTACTCAGGGTGCTGGGTGCTCAGTGCTCAGGGTGCTGGGTGCTCAGTGCTCAGGGTGCTGGGTGCTCAGTACTCAGGGTGCTGGGTGCTCAGTACTCAGGGTGCTCGGTGCTCAGTGCTCAGGGTGCTGGGTGCTCAGTGCTCGGGGTGCTGGGTGTTCAGTACTCAGTTTGCTTGGTGCTCAGTGCTCAGGGTGCTGGGTACTCAGTGCTCAGGGTGCTGGGTGCTCAGTACTCAGGGTGCTGGGTGCTCAGTGCTCGGGGTGCTGGGTGCTCAGTCCTCGCGGGGCTGGGTGTTCAGTGCTCGGGGTGCTCGGTGCTGAGTACTGAGGGTGCTGGGTGCTCAGTGCTCGAGGTGCTCAGTACTCAGGGTGCTGGGTCCTCAGTGCTCGGGGTGCTGGGTGCTCAGTACTCAGGGTGCTGGGGCTCAGTACTCAGGGTGCTGGGTGCTCAGTACTCAGGGTGCTCGGTTCTCAGTACTCAGGGTGCTGGGTGCTCATTCTCGGGGTGCCGGGTGCTCAGTGCTCGGGGTGCTGGGTGCTCAGTACTCAGGGTGCTGGGTGCTCAGTACTCAGGGTGATCTGTTCTCAGAACTCAGGGTGCTGGGTGCTCAGTGCTCGGTGTGCTGGGTGCTCAGTACTCGGGGTGCTGGGTGCTCAGTACTCAGGGTGCTGGGTGCTCAGTGCTCGGCGTGCTCGGTGCTCAGTACACAGCCTGCTGGGTGCTCAGTGCTCGGGGTGCTGGGTGCTCAGTACTCAGGGTGCTGGGTGCTCAGTGCTCAGTACTCAGCGTGCTGGGTGCTCAGTGCTCAGGGTGCTGGGTGCTCAGTACTCAGGGTGCTGGGTGCTCAGTGCTCAGTGCTCAGGGTGCTTAGTGCTCAGGGTGCTGGGTGCTCAGGGTGCTGGGTGCTCAGTGCTCGGGGTGCTGGGTGCTCAGTGCTCAGGGTGCTGGGTGCTCAGTGCTCAGGGTGCTGGGTGCTCAGTGCTCAGTGCTCAGGGTGCTGGGTGTTCAGTACTCAGGGTGCTGGGTGCTCAGTACTCAGGGTGCTGGGTGCTCAGTGCTCAGGGTGCTGGGTGCTCAGTGCTCAGGGTGCTGGGTGCTCAGTACTCAGGGTGCTGGGTGCTCAGTACTCAGGGTGCTCGGTGCTCAGTGCTCAGGGTGCTGGGTGCTCAGTGCTCGGGGTGCTGGGTGTTCAGTACTCAGTTTGCTTGGTGCTCAGTGCTCAGGGTGCTGGGTACTCAGTGCTCAGGGTGCTGGGTGCTCAGTACTCAGGGTGCTGGGTGCTCAGTGCTCGGGGTGCTGGGTGCTCAGTCCTCGCGGGGCTGGGTGTTCAGTGCTCGGGGTGCTCGGTGCTGAGTACTGAGGGTGCTGGGTGCTCAGTGCTCGAGGTGCTCAGTACTCAGGGTGCTGTGTGTTCAGTGCTCAGGGTGCTGGGTGCTCAGTACTCAGGGTGCTCGGTGCTTAGTACTCAGGGTGCTGGGTGCTCAGTACTCCGGGTGCTGGGTGCTCAGTGCTCGGGGTGCTCGGTACTCAGTGCTCAAGGTGCTGGGTGCTCAGTACTCAGGGTGCTCATTGCTCAGGGTGCTGCGTGCTCAGTACTCAGGGTGCTGGGTGCTCAGTGCTCAGGGTGCTCGGTGCTCAGTACGTACTCAGGGTGCTGGGTGCTCAGTACTCAGTGTGCTCGGTGCTCAGTACTCAGGGTGCTGGGTGCTCAGTGCTCGGGGTGCTGGGGGCTCATTAATCAGGGTGCTGGGTGCTCAGTACTCAGGGTGCTCAGTGCTTGGGGTGCTGGGTGCTCAATACTCAGGGTGCTCAGTGCTTGGGGTGCTGGGTGCTCAGTACTCAGGGTGCTGGGTGCTCAGTGCTCAGGGTGCTGGGTGCTCAGTACTCAGGGTGCTGGGTGCTCAGTACTCAGGGTGCTCGGTGCTCAGTACTCAGGGTGCTGGGTGCTCAGTGCTCAGGGTGCTGGGTGCTCAGTACTCAGGGTGCTGGGTGCTCAGTGCTCGGGGTGCTCGGTGCTCAGTACGCTGGTTGCTCAGTACTCAGGGTGCTGGGTGCTCAGTACTCAGGGTGCTGGGTGCTTAGTACTCAGGGTGCTGGGTGCTCAGTGCTCGGGGTGCTGGGTGCTCAGTGCTCAGTACTCAGGGTGCTGGGTGCTCAGTGCTCAGGGTGCTGGGTGCTCAGTGCTCAGGGTGCTGGGTGCTCAGTGCTCAGGGTGCTGGGTACTCGGTGCTCAGGGTGCTGGGTGCTCAGTGCTCAGGGTGCTGGGTGCTCAGTACTCAGGGTGCTGGGTGCTCAGTACTCAGGGTGCTCGGTGCTCAGTACTCAGGGTGCTGGGTGCTCAGTGCTCGAGGTGCTCAGTACTCAGGGTGCTGTGTGTTCAGTGCTCAGGGTGCTGGGTGCTCAGTACTCAGGCTGCTCGGTGCTTAGTACTCAGGGTGCTGGGTGTTCAGTACTCCGGGTGCTGGGTGCTCAGTGCTCGGGGTGCTCGGAGCTCAGTACTCAGTGCTCAGGGTGCTCAGTGCTCAGTGCTCTGGGTGCTGGGTGTTCAGTACTCAGGGTGCTTGGTGCTCAGTACTCGGGGTGCTGGGTGCTCAGTACTCAGGGTGCTGGGTGCTCAGTGCTCAGGGTGCTGGGTGCTCAGTGTCTCGGGTGCTGGGTGCTCAGTACTCAGGGTGCTGGGTGCTCAGTGCTCAGGGTGCTGGGTGCTCAGTGCTCAGGGTGCTGGGTGCTCAGTACACAGTGCTCAGGATGCTGGGTGCTCAGTGCTCAGGGTGCTGGGTGCACAGTGCTCAGGGTGCTCAGTGCTCCGTGCTCAGTACTCAGGGTGCTGGGTGCTCAGTACTCAGGGTGCTGGGTTCTCAGTGCTCGGGGTGCCCGGTGCTCAGTGCTCGGGGTGCTCGGTGCTCAGTACTCAGGGTGCTGGGTACTCAGTACTCAGCGTGCTGGGTGCTCAGTGCTCGGGGTGCTCGGTGCTCAGTACTCAGGGTGCTGGGTGCACAGTGCTGGGTGCTCAGTGCTCGGGGTGCTGGGTGCTCAGTGCTCGGGGTGCTGGGTGCTCAGTACTCAGGGTGCTGGGTGCTAAGTGCACGGGTTGCTGGGTGCTCAGTCCTCAGGGTGCTGGGTGCTCAGTGCTCGGGGTGCTCGCTGCTCAGTACGTTGGGTGCTCAGTACTCAGGGTTCTGGGTGCTCAGTGCTCAGGGTGCTGGGTGCTCAGTGCTCAGGGTGCTGGGTGCTCAGTGCTCAGGGTGCTTGATGCTCAGTACTCAGGGTGCTGGGTGCTCAGTGCTCAGGGTGCTGGGTGCTCAGTGCTCAGGGTGCTGGGTGCTCAGTACTCAGGGTGCTGGGTGCTCAGTACTCAGGGTGCTGGGTGCTCAGTACTCGGGGTGCTGGGTGCTCAGTACTCAGTGCTCAGGATGCTGGGTGCTCAGTGCTCGGGCTGCTGGGTGCTCAGTGCTCAGGGTGCTGGGTGCTCAGTACTCAGGGTGCTGGGTTCTCAGTACTCAGGGTGCTCGGTGCACAGTGCTGGGGTGCTGGGTGCTCAGTGCTCGGGGTCTGGGTGCTCAGTACTCAGGGTGCTGGGTGCTCAGTACTCAGGGTGCTGGGTGCTCAGTGCTCAGGGTGCTGGGTGCTCAGTGCTCTGGGTGCTGGGTGCTCAGTGCTCAGGGTGCTGGGTGCTCAGTTCTCAGGGTGCTGGGTGCTCAGTGCTCGGGGTGCTGGGTGCTCAGTGCTCAGGGTGCTGGCTGCTCAGTGCTCGGGGTGCTCAGTGCTCAGTGCTCAGGGTCCTGGGTTCTCAGTACTCAGGGTGCTGGGTGCTTAGTACTCAGGGTGCTCAGTGCTCAGTACACAGGGTGCTGGGTGCTCAGTGCTCGGGCTGCTTGGTGCTCAGTGCTCAGTACTCAGGGTGCTGGGTGCTCAGAGCTCGGGGTGCTGGGTGCTCAGTACTCAGCGTGCTGTCTGCTCAGTACTCAGGGTGCTGGGTGCTCAGTGCTCAGGGTGCTGGGTGCTTAGTACTCAGGGTGCTCAGTGCTCAGTACACAGGGTGCTGGGTGCTCAGTGCTCGGGGTGCTGGGTGCTCAGTGCTCAGTACTCAGGGTGCCAGGTGCTCAGTGCTCGGGGTGCTGGGTGCTCAGTACTCAGCGTGCTGGGTGCTCAGTACTCAGGGTTCTGGGTGCTCAGTGCTCAGGGTGCTGGGTGCTCAGTGCTCAGGGTGGTGGGTGCTCAGTACTCAGTGTGCTCGGTGCTCAGTACTCAGGGTGCTGGGTGCTCAGTGCTCGGGGTTCTGGGTGCTCATTAATCAGGGTGCTGGGTGCTCAGTACTCAGGGTGCTCAGTGCTTGGGGTGCTGGATGCTCAATACTCAGGGTGCTCAGTGCTTGGGGTGCTGGGTGCTCAGTACTCAGGGTGCTGGGTGCTCAGTGCTCAGGGTGCTGGGTGCTCAGTACTCAGGGTGCTGGGTGCTCAGTACTCAGGGTGCTCGGTGCTCAGTACTCAGTTTGCTGGGTGCTCAGTGCTCAGGGTGCTGGATGCTCAGTACTCAGGGTGCTGGTGCTCAGTGCTCGGGGTGCTCGGTGCTCAGTATGCTGGTTCTCAGTACTCAGGGTGCTGGGTGCTCAGTACTCAGGGTGCTGGGTGCTTAGTACTCAGGGTGCTGGGTGCTCAGTGCTCGGGGTGCTGGGTGCTCAGTGCTCAGTACTCAGCGTGCTGGGTGCTCAGTGCTCAGGGTGCTGGGTGCTCAGTACTCAGGGTGCTGGGTGCTCAGTGCTCAGTGCTCAGGGTGCTCAGTGCTCAGGGTGCTGGGTGCTCAGGGTGCTGGGTGCTCAGTGCTCGGGGTGCTGGGTGCTCAGTGCTCAGGGTGCTGGGTGCTCAGTGCTCAGGGTGCTGGGTGCTCAGTGCTCAGTGCTCACCGTGCTGGGTGTTCAGTACTCAGGGTGCTGGGTGCTCAGTACTCAGGGTGCTGGGTGCTCAGTGCTCAGGCTGCTGGGTGCTCAGTGCTCAGGGTGCTGGGTGCTCAGTACTCAGGGTGCTCGGTGCTTAGTACTCAGGGTGCTGGGTGCTCAGTACTCCGGGTGCTGGGTGCTCAGTGCTCGGGGTGCTCGGTACTCAGTGCTCAAGGTGCTGGGTGCTCAGTACTCAGGGTGCTCATTGCTCAGGGTGCTGGGTGCTCAGTACTCAGGGTGCTGGGTGCTCAGTGCTCAGGGTGCTCGGTGCTCAGTACGTACTCAGGGTGCTGGGTGCTCAGTACTCAGTGTGCTCGGTGCTCAGTACTCAGGGTGCTGGGTGCTCAGTGCTCGGGGTGCTGGGGGCTCATTAATCAGGGTGCTGGGTGCTCAGTACTCAGGGTGCTCAGTGCTTGGGGTGCTGGGTGCTCAATACTCAGGGTGCTCAGTGCTTGGGGTGCTGGGTGCTCAGTACTCAGGGTGCTGGGTGCTCAGTGCTCAGGGTGCTGGGTGCTCAGTACTCAGGGTGCTGGGTGCTCAGTACTCAGGGTGCTCGGTGCTCAGTACTCAGGGTGCTGGGTGCTCAGTGCTCAGGGTGCTGGGTGCTCAGTACTCAGGGTGCTGGGTGCTCAGTGCTCGGGGTGCTCGGTGCTCAGTACGCTGGTTGCTCAGTACTCAGGGTGCTGGGTGCTCAGTACTCAGGGTGCTGGGTGCTTAGTACTCAGGGTGCTGGGTGCTCAGTGCTCGGGGTGCTGGGTGCTCAGTGCTCAGTACTCAGGGTGCTGGGTGCTCAGTGCTCAGGGTGCTGGGTGCTCAGTGCTCAGGGTGCTGGGTGCTCAGTGCTCAGGGTGCTGGGTACTCGGTGCTCAGGGTGCTGGGTGCTCAGTGCTCAGGGTGCTGGGTGCTCAGTACTCAGGGTGCTGGGTGCTCAGTACTCAGGGTGCTCGGTGCTCAGTACTCAGGGTGCTGGGTGCTCAGTGCTCGAGGTGCTCAGTACTCAGGGTGCTGTGTGTTCAGTGCTCAGGGTGCTGGGTGCTCAGTACTCAGGCTGCTCGGTGCTTAGTACTCAGGGTGCTGGGTGTTCAGTACTCCGGGTGCTGGGTGCTCAGTGCTCGGGGTGCTCGGAGCTCAGTACTCAGTGCTCAGGGTGCTCAGTGCTCAGTGCTCTGGGTGCTGGGTGTTCAGTACTCAGGGTGCTTGGTGCTCAGTACTCGGGGTGCTGGGTGCTCAGTACTCAGGGTGCTGGGTGCTCAGTGCTCAGGGTGCTGGGTGCTCAGTGTCTCGGGTGCTGGGTGCTCAGTACTCAGGGTGCTGGGTGCTCAGTGCTCAGGGTGCTGGGTGCTCAGTGCTCAGGGTGCTGGGTGCTCAGTACACAGTGCTCAGGAAGCTGGGTGCTCAGTGCTCAGGGTGCTGGGTGCACAGTGCTCAGGGTGCTCAGTGCTCCGTGCTCAGTACTCAGGGTGCTGGGTGCTCAGTACTCAGGGTGCTGGGTTCTCAGTGCTCGGGGTGCCCGGTGCTCAGTGCTCGGGGTGCTCGGTGCTCAGTACTCAGGGTGCTGGGTACTCAGTACTCAGCGTGCTGGGTGCTCATTGCTCGGGGTGCTCGGTGCTCAGTACTCAGGGTGCTGGGTGCACAGTGCTGGGTGCTCAGTGCTCGGGGTGCTGGGTGCTCAGTGCTCGGGGTGCTGGGTGCTCAGTACTCAGGGTGCTGGGTGCTAAGTGCACGGGTTGCTGGGTGCTCAGTCCTCAGGGTGCTGGGTGCTCAGTGCTCGGGGTGCTCGCTGCTCAGTACGTTGGGTGCTCAGTACTCAGGGTTCTGGGTGCTCAGTGCTCAGGGTGCTGGGTGCTCAGTGCTCGGGCTGCTGGGTGCTCAGGGTGCTGGGTGCTCAGTACTCAGGGTGCTGGGTTCTCAGTACTCAGGGTGCTCGGTGCACAGTGCTAGGGGTGCTGGGTGCTCAGTGCTCGGGGTCTGGGTGCTCAGTACTCAGGGTGCTGGGTGCTCAGTACTCAGGGTGCTGGGTGCTCAGTGCTCAGGGTGCTGGGTCCTCAGTTCTCTGGGTGCTGGGTGCTCAGTGCTCAGGGTGCTGGGTGCTCAGTTCTCAGGGTGCTGGGTGCTCAGTGCTCGGGGTGCTGGGTGCTCAGTGCTCAGGGTGCTGGCTGCTCAGTGCTCGGGGTGCTCAGTGCTCAGTGCTCAGGGTCCTGGGTTCTCCGTACTCAGGGTGCTGGGTGCTTAGTACTCAGGGTGCTCAGTGCTCAGTACACAGGGTGCTGGGTGCTCAGTGCTCGGGCTGCTTGGTGCTCAGTGCTCAGTACTCAGGGTGCTGGGTGCTCAGAGCTCGGGGTGCTGGGTGCTCAGTACTCAGCGTGCTGTCTGCTCAGTACTCAGGGTGCTGGGTGCTCAGTGCTCAGGGTGCTGGGTGCTTAGTACTCAGGGTGCTCAGTGCTCAGTACACAGGGTGCTGGGTGCTCAGTGCTCGGGGTGCTGGGTGCTCAGTGCTCAGTACTCAGGGTGCCAGGTGCTCAGTGCTCGGGGTGCTGGGTGCTCAGTACTCAGCGTGCTGGGTGCTCAGTACTCAGGGTTCTGGGTGCTCAGTGCTCAGGGTGCTGGGTGCTCAGTGCTCAGGGTGGTGGGTGCTCAGTACTCAGTGTGCTCGGTGCTCAGTACTCAGGGTGCTGGGTGCTCAGTGCTCGGGGTGCTGGGTGCTCATTAATCAGGGTGCTGGGTGCTCAGTACTCAGGGTGCTCAGTGCTTGGGGTGCTGGATGCTCAATACTCAGGGTGCTCAGTGCTTGGGGTGCTGGGTGCTCAGTACTCAGGGTGCTGGGTGCTCAGTGCTCAGGGTGCTGGGTGCTCAGTACTCAGGGTGCTGGGTGCTCAGTACTCAGGGTGCTCGGTGCTCAGTACTCAGGGTTCTGGGTGCTCAGTGCTCAGGGTGCTGGATGCTCAGTACTCAGGGTGCTGGTGCTCAGTGCTCGGGGTGCTCGGTGCTCAGTACGCTGGTTCTCAGTACTCAGGGTGCTGGGTGCTCAGTACTCAGGGTGCTGGGTGCTTAGTACTCAGGGTGCTGGGTGCTCAGTGCTCGGGGTGCTGGGTGCTCAGTGCTCAGTACTCAGCGTGCTGGGTGCTCAGTGCTCAGGGTGCTGGGTGCTCAGTACTCAGGGTGCTGGGTGCTCAGTGCTCAGTGCTCAGGGTGCTCAGTGCTCAGGGTGCTGGGTGTTCAGGGTGCTGGGTGCTCAGTGCTCGGGGTGCTGGGTGCTCAGTGCTCAGGGTGCTGGGTGCTCAGTGCTCAGGGTGCTGGGTGCTCAGTGCTCAGTGCTCACCGTGCTGGGTGTTCAGTACTCAGGGTGCTGGGTGCTCAGTACTCAGGGTGCTGGGTGCTCAGTGCTCAGGGTGCTGGGTGCTCAGTGCTCAGGGTGCTGGGTGCTCAGTGCTCAGGGTGCTGGGTGCTCAGTGCTCGGGGTGCTGGGTGCTGAGTGCTCAGGGTGCTGGGTGCTCAGTGCTCGGGGTGCTCAGTGCTCAGGGTCCTGGGTGCTCAGTACTCAGGTTGCTGGGTGCATAGTACTCAGGGTGCTCATTGCTCAGTACACAGGGTGCTGGGTGCTCAGTGCTCGGGGTGCTGGGTGCTCAGTGCTCAGTACTCAGGGAGCTGGGTACTCAGTGCTCTGGGTGCTGGGTGCTCAGTACTCAGGGAGATCTGTTCTCAGTACTCAGGGTGATGGGTGCTCAGTGCTCGGTGTGCTGGGTGCTCAGTACTCAGGGTGCTGGGTGCTCAGTACTCAGGGTGCTGGGTGCTCAGTGCTCGGTGTGCTGGGTGCTCAGTACTCGGGGTGCTGGGTGCTCAGTACTCAGGGTGCTGGGTGCTCAGTGCTCGGGGTGCTCGGTGCTCAGTACACAGGGTGCTGGGTGCTCAGTGCTCGGGGTGCTGGGTGCTCAGTACTCAGGGTGCTGGGTGCTCAGTGCTCGGGGTGCTGGGTGCTCAGTACTCCGGGTGCTGGGTGCTCAGTGCTCGGGGTGCTCCGTGCTCAGTGCTCAAGGTGCTGGGTGCTCAGTACTCAGGGTGCTCATTGCTCAGGGTGCTGGGTGCTCAGTGCTCGGGGTGCTGGGTGCTCAGTGCTCAGGGTGCTGGCTGCTCAGTGCTCGGGGTGCTCAGTGCTCAGTGCTCAGGGTCCTGGGTTCTCAGTACTCAGGGTGCTGGGTGCTTAGTACTCAGGGTGCTCAGTGCTCAGTACACAGGGTGCTGGGTGCTCAGTGCTCGGGCTGCTTGGTGCTCAGTGCTCAGTACTCAGGGTGCTGTGTGCTCAGAGCTCGGGGTGCTGGGTGCTCAGTACTCAGCGTGCTGTCTGCTCAGTACTCAGGGTGCTGGGTGCTCAGTGCTCAGGGTGCTGGGTGCTTAGTACTCAGGGTGCTCAGTGCTCAGTACACAGGGTGCTGGGTGCTCAGTGCTCGGGGTGCTGGGTGCTCAGTGCTCAGTACTCAGGGTGCCAGGTGCTCAGTGCTCGGGGTGCTGGGTGCTCAGTACTCAGCGTGCTGGGTGCTCAGTACGCAGGGTTCTGGGTGCTCAGTGCTCAGGGTGCTGGGTGCTCAGTGCTCAGGGTGGTGGGTGCTCAGTACTCATTGTGCTCGGTGCTCAGTACTCAGGGTGCTGGGTGCTCAGTGCTCGGGGTGCTGGGTGCTCATTAATCAGGGTGCTGGGTGCTCAGTACTCAGGGTGCTCAGTGCTTGGGGTGCTGGATGCTCAATACTCAGGGTGCTCAGTGCTTGGGGTGCTGGGTGCTCAGTACTCAGGGTGCTGGGTGCTCAGTGCTCAGGGTGCTGGGTGCTCAGTACTCAGGGTGCTGGGTGCTCAGTACTCAGGGTGCTCGGTGCTCAGTACTCAGGGTGCTGGGTGCTCAGTGCTCAGGGTGCTGGATGCTCAGTACTCAGGGTGCTGGTGCTCAGTGCTCGGGGTGCTGGGTGCTCAGTGCTCAGTACTCAGGGAGCTGGGTACTCAGTGCTCTGGGTGCTGGGTGCTCAGTACTCAGGGAGATCTGTTCTCAGTACTCAGGGTGATGGGTGCTCAGTGCTCGGTGTGCTGGGTGCTCAGTACTCAGGGTGCTGGGTGCTCAGTACTCAGGGTGCTGGGTGCTCAGTGCTCGGTGTGCTGGGTGCTCAGTACTCGGGGTGCTGGGTGCTCAGTACTCAGGGTGCTGGGTGCTCAGTGCTCGGGGTGCTCGGTGCTCAGTACACAGGGTGCTGGGTGCTCAGTGCTCGGGGTGCTGGGTGCTCAGTACTCAGGGTGCTGGGTGCTCAGTGCTCGGGGTGCTGGGTGCACAGTACTCCGGGTGCTGGGTGCTCAGTGCTCGGGGTGCTCCGTGCTCAGTGCTCAAGGTGCTGGGTGCTCAGTACTCAGGGTGCTCATTGCTCGGGGTGCTGGGTGCTCAGTACTCAGGGTGCTGGGTGCTCAGTGCTCAGGTTGCTCGCTGCTCAGTACGTTGGGTGCTCAGTACTCAGGGTGCTGGGTGCTCAGTACTCAGTGTGCTCGGTGCTCAGTACTCAGGGTGCTGGGTGCTCAGTGCTCGGGGTGCTGGGTGCTCATTAATCAGGGTGCTGGGTGCTCAGTACGCAGGGTGCTCAGTGCTTGGGGTGCTGGGTGCTCAATACTCAGGGTGCTCAGTGCTTGGGGTGCTGGGTGCTCAGTACTCAGGGTGCTGGGTGCTCAGTGCTCAGGGTGCTGGGTGCTCAGTACTCAGGGTGCTGGGTGCTCAGTACTCAGGGTGCTCGGTGCTCAGTACTCAGGGTGCTGGGTGCTCACTGCTCAGGGTGCTGGATGCTCAGTACTCAGGGTGCTGGGTGCTCAGTGCTCGGGGTGCTCGGTGCTCAGTACGCTGGTTGCTCAGTACTCAGGGTGCTGGGTGCTCAGTACTCAGGGTGCTGGGTGCTTAGTACTCAGGGTGCTGGGTGCTCAGTGCTCGGGGTGCTGGGTGCTCAGTGCTCAGTACTCAGGGTGCTGGGTGCTCAGTGCTCAGGGTGCTGGGTGCTCAGTGCTCAGGGTGCTGGGTGCTCAGTGCTCAGGGTGCTGGGTACTCGGTGCTCAGGGTGCTGGGTGCTCAGTGCTCAGGGTGCTGGGTGCTCAGTACTCAGGGTGCTGGGTGCTCAGTACTCAGGGTGCTCGGTGCTCAGTACTCAGGGTGCTGGGTGCTCAGTGCTCGAGGTGCTCAGTACTCAGGGTGCTGTGTGTTCAGTGCTCAGGGTGCTGGGTGCTCAGTACTCAGGCTGCTCGGTGCTTAGTACTCAGGGTGCTGGGTGTTCAGTACTCCGGGTGCTGGGTGCTCAGTGCTCGGGGTGCTCGGAGCTCAGTACTCAGTGCTCAGGGTGCTCAGTGCTCAGTGCTCAGGGTGCTGGGTGTTCAGTACTCAGGGTGCTTGGTGCTCAGTACTCGGGGTGCTGGGTGCTCAGTACTCAGGGTGCTGGGTGCTCAGTGCTCAGGGTGCTTGGTGCTCAGTGTCTGGGGTGCTGGGTGCTCAGTACTCAGGGTGCTGGGTGCTCAGTGCTCAGGGTGCTGGGTGCTCAGTGCTCAGGGTGCTGGGTGCTCAGTACACAGTGCTCAGGATGCTGGGTGCTCAGTGCTCAGGGTGCTGGGTGCTCAGTGCTCATTGTGCTCAGTGCTCAGTGCTCAGTACTCAGGGTGCTGGGTGCTCAGTAGTCAGGGTGCTGGGTTCTCAGTGCTCGGGGTTCCCGTTGCTCAGTGCTCGGGGTGCTCGGTGCTCAGTACTCAGGTTTCTGGGTGCTCAGTACTCAGCGTGCTGGGTGCTCCGTGCTCGGGGTGCTCGGTGCTCAGTACTCAGGGTGCTGGGTGCACAGTGCTGTGTGCTCAGTGCTCGGGGTGCTGGGTGCTCAGTGCTCGGGGTGCTGGGTGCTCACTACTCAGGGTGCTGGGTGCTAAGTGCACGGGTTGCTGGGTGCTCAGTCCTCAGGGTGCTGGGTGCTCAGTGCTCGGGGTGCTCGCTGCTCAGTACATTGGGTGCTCAGTACTCAGGGTTCTGGGTGCTCAGTGCTCAGGGTGCTGGGTGCTCAGTGCTCAGGGTGCTGGGTGCTCAGTGCTCAGGGTGCTTGATGCTCAGTACGCAGGGTGCTGGGTGCTCAGTGCTCAGGGTGCTGGGTGCTCAGTGCTCAGGGTGCTGGGTGCTCAGTACTCAGGGTGCTGGGTGCTCAGTACTCAGGGTGCTGGGTGCTCAGTACTCGGGGTGCTGGGTGCTCAGTACTCAGTGCTCAGGATGCTGGGTGCTCAGTGCTCGGGCTGCTGGGTGCTCAGTGCTCAGGGTGCTGGGTGCTCAGTACTCAGGGTGCTGGGTTCTCAGTACTCAGGGTGCTCGGTGTACAGTGCTAGGGGAGCTGGGTGCTCAGTGCTCGGGGTCTGGGTGCTCAGTACTCAGGGTGCTGGGTGCTCAGTACTCAGGGTGCTGGGTGCTCAGTGCTCAGGGTGCTGGGTGCTCAGTGCTCTGGGTGCTGGGTGCTCAGTGCTCAGGGTGCTGGGTGCTCAGTTCTCAGGGTGCTGGGTGCTCAGTGCTCGGGGTGCTGGGTGCTCAGTGCTCAGGGTGCTGGGTGCTCAGTGCTCGGGGTGCTCAGTGCTCAGTGCTCAGGGTCCTGGGTTCTCAGTACTCAGGGTGCTGGGTGCTTAGTACTCAGGGTGCTCAGTGCTCAGTACACAGGGTGCTGGGTGCTCAGTGCTCGGGCTGCTTGGTGCTCAGTGCTCAGTACTCAGGGTGCTGGGTGCTCAGTGCTCGGGGTGCTGGGAGCTCAGTACTCAGCGTGCTGGGTGCTCAGTACTCAGGGTGCTGGGTGCACAGTGCTCAGGGTGCTGGGTGCTTAGTACTCAGGGTGCTCAGTGCTCAGTACACATGGTGCTGGGTGCTCAGTGCTCGGGGTGCTGGGTGCTCAGTGCTCAGTACTCAGGGTGCTGGGTGCTCAGTGCTCGGGGTTCTGGGTGCTCAGTACTCAGCGTGCTGGGTGCTCAGTACTCAGGGTGCTGGGTGCTCAGTGCTCAGGGTGCTGGGTGCTCAGTGCTTAGGGTGCTGGGTGCTCAGTACTCAGGGTGCTGGGTGCTCAGTACTCAGGGTGCTCGGTGCTCAGTGCTCAGGGTGCTGGGTGCACAGTGCTCGGGGTGCTGGGTGCTCAGTACTAGGGGTTCTTTGTGCTCAGTACTCAGGGTGCTGGGTGCTCAGTGCTCAGAGCTCTGGGTGCTCAGTGCTCGGGGTGCTGGGTGCTCAGTGCTCGGGGTGCTGGGTGCTCAGTACTCAGGGTGCTGGGTCTCAGTGCTCGGGGTACTGGGTACTCAGTGCTCAGTACACAGGGTGCTGGGTCCTCAGTGCTCGGGGTGCTGGGTGCTCAGTGCTCAGTACTCAGGGTGCTGGGTGCTCAGTGCTCGGGGTGCTGGGTGCTCAGTGCTCAGTACTCAGGGTGCTGGGTGCTCAGTGCTCAGGGTGCTGTGTGCTCAGTGCTCAGGGTGCTGGGTGCTCAGTGCTCAGGGTGCTGGGTACTCAGTACTCAGGGTGCTGGGTGCTCAGTGCTCGGGGTGCTGGGTGCTCAGTGCTCGCGCTGCTGGGTGCTCAGTGCTCGGGGTGCTCGGTGCTCAGTACTCAGGGTGCTGGGTGCTCAGTGCTCGAGGTGCTCAGTACTCAGGGTGCTGTGTGTTCAGTGCTCAGGGTGCTGGGTGCTCAGTACTCAGGGTGCTGGGTGCTCAGTGCTCAGGGTGCTGGGTGCTCAGTGCTCAGGGTGCTGGGTGCTCAGTGATCGGGGTGCTGGCGCTCAGTACTTAGTGTGCTGGGTGCTCAGTACTCAGTGCTCGGGGTCCTGGGTGCTCCGTGCTCGGGGTGCTGGGTGCTCAGTGCTCTGTGTGCTGGGTGCTCAGTACTCAGGGTGCTGTGTACTCAGTACTCAGGGTCCTGGGTGCTCATTCTCCGGGTGCTGGGTGCTCAGTGCTCGGGGTGCTGGGTGCTCAGTACTCAGGGTGCTGGGGCTCAGTACTCAGGGTGCTGGGTGCTCAGTACTCAGGGTGCTCGGTTCTCAGTACTCAGGGTGCTGGGTGCTCATTCTCGGGGTGCCGGGTGCTCAGTGCTCGGGGTGCTGGGTGCTCAGTACTCAGGGTGCTGGGTGCTCAGTACTCAGGGTGATCTGTTCTCAGAACTCAGGGTGCTGGGTGCTCAGTGCTCGGTGTGCTGGGTGCTCAGTACTCGGGGTGCTGGGTGCTCAGTACTCAGGGTGCTGGGTGCTCAGTGCTCGGCGTGCTCGGTGCTCAGTACACAGGGTGCTGGGTGCTCAGTGCTCGGGGTGCTGGGTGCTCAGTACTCAGGGTGCTGGGTGCTCAGTGCTCAGTACTCAGTGTGCTGGGTGCTCAGTGCTCAGGGTGCTGGGTGCTCAGTACTCAGGGTGCTGGGTGCTCAGTGCTCAGTGCTCAGGGTGCTCAGTGCTCAGGGTGCTGGGTGCTCAGGGTGCTGGGTGCTCAGTGCTCGGGGTGCTGGGTGCTCAGTGCTCAGGGTGCTGGGTGCTCAGTGCTCAGGGTGCTGGGTGCTCAGTGCTCAGTGCTCAGGGTGCTGGGTGTTCAGTACTCAGGGTGCTGGGTGCTCAGTACTCAGGGTGCTGGGTGCTCAGTGCTCAGGGTGCTGGGTGCTCAGTGCTCAGGGTGCTGGGTGCTCAGTACTCAGGGTGCTGGGTGCTCAGTACTCAGGGTGCTCGGTGCTCAGTGCTCAGGGTGCTGGGTGCTCAGTGCTCGGGGTGCTGGGTGTTCAGTACTCAGTTTGCTTGGTGCTCAGTGCTCAGGGTGCTGGGTACTCAGTGCTCAGGGTGCTGGGTGCTCAGTACTCAGGGTGCTGGGTGCTCAGTGCTCGGGGTGCTGGGTGCTCAGTCCTCGCGGGGCTGGGTGTTCAGTGCTCGGGGTGCTCGGTGCTCAGTACTCAGGGTGCTGGGTGCTCAGTGCTCGAGGTGCTCAGTACTCAGGGTGCTGTGTGTTCAGTGCTCAGGGTGCTGGGTGCTCAGTACTCAGGGTGCTCGGTGCTTAGTACTCAGGGTGCTGGGTGCTCAGTACTCCGGGTGCTGGGTGCTCAGTGCTCGGGGTGCTCGGTGCTCAGTGCTCAAGGTGCTGGGTGCTCAGTACTCAGGGTGCTCATTGCTCAGGGTGCTCGGTGCTCAGTACGTACTCAGGGTGCTGGGTGCTCAGTACTCAGTGTGCTCGGTGCTCAGTACTCAGAGTGCTGGGTGCTCAGTGCTCGGGGTGCTGGGGGCTCATTAATCAGGGTGCTGGGTGCTCAGTACTCAGGGTGCTCAGTGCTTGGGGTGCTGGGTGCTCAATACTCAGGGTGCTCAGTGCTTGGGGTGCTGGGTGCTCAGTACTCAGGGTGCTGGGTGCTCAGTGCTCAGGGTGCTGGGTGCTCAGTACTCAGGGTGCTGGGTGCTCAGTACTCAGGGTGCTCGGTGCTCAGTACTCAGGGTGCTGGGTGCTCAGTGCTCAGGGTGCTGTGTGCTCAGTACTCAGGGTGCTGGGTGCTCAGTGCTCGGGGTGCTCGGTGCTCAGTACGCTGGTTGCTCAGTACTCAGGGTGCTGGGTGCTCAGTACTCAGGGTGCTGGGTGCTTAGTACTCAGGGTGCTGGGTGCTCAGTGCTCGGGGTGCTGGGTGCTCAGTGCTCAGTACTCAGGGTGCTGGGTGCTCAGTGCTCAGGGTGCTGGGTGCTCAGTGCTCAGGGTGCTGGGTGCTCAGTGCTCAGGGTGCTGGGTACTCGGTGCTCAGGGTGCTGGGTGCTCAGTGCTCAGGGTGCTGGGTGCTCAGTACTCAGGGTGCTGGGTGCTCAGTACTCAGGGTGCTCGGTGCTCAGTACTCAGGGTGCTGGGTGCTCAGTGCTCGAGGTGCTCAGTACTCAGGGTGCTGTGTGTTCAGTGCTCAGGGTGCTGGGTGCTCAGTACTCAGGCTGCTCGGTGCTTAGTACTCAGGGTGCTGGGGGTTCAGTACTCCGGGTGCTGGGTGCTCAGTGCTCGGGGTGCTCGGAGCTCAGTACTCAGTGCTCAGGGTGCTCAGTGCTCAGTGCTCTGGGTGCTGGGTGTTCAGTACTCAGGGTGCTTGGTGCTCAGTACTCGGGGTGCTGGGTGCTCAGTACTCAGGGTGCTGGGTGCTCAGTGCTCAGGGTGCTGGGTGCTCAGTGTCTCGGGTGCTGGGTGTTCAGTACTCAGGGAGCTGGGTGCTCAGTGCTCAGGGTGCTGGGTGCTCAGTGCTCAGGGTGCTGGGTGCTCAGTACATAGTGCTCAGGATGCTGGGTGCTCAGTGCTCAGGGTGCTGGGTGCACAGTGCTCAGGGTGCTCAGTGCTCAGTGCTCAGTACTCAGGGTGCTGGGTGCTCAGTACTCAGGGTGCTGGGTTCTCAGTGCTCGGGGTGCCCGGTGCTCAGTGCTCGGGGTGCTCGGTGCTCAGTACTCAGGGTGCTGGGTACTCAGTACTCAGCGTGCTGGGTGCTCAGTGCTCGGGGTGCTCGGTGCTCAGTACTCAGGGTGCTGGGTGCACAGTGCTGGGTGCTCAGTGCTCGGGGTGCTGGGTGCTCAGTGCTCGGGGTGCTGGGTGCTCAGTACTCAGGGTGCTGGGTGCTAAGTGCACGGGTTGCTGGGTGCTCAGTCCTCAGGGTGCTGTGTGCTCAGTGCTCGGGGTGCTCGCTGCTCAGTACGTTGGGTGCTCAGTACTCAGGGTTCTGGGTGCTCAGTGCTCAGGGTGCTGGGTGCTCAGTGCTCAGGGTGCTGGGTGCTCAGTGCTCAGGGTGCTTGATGCTCAGTACTCGGGCTGCTGGGTGCTCAGTGCTCAGGGTGCTCAGTACTCAGTGCTCAGGATGCTGGGTGCTCAGTGCTCGGGCTGCTGGGTGCTCAGTGCTCAGGGTGCTGGGTGCTCAGTACTCAGGGTGCTGGGTTCTCAGTACTCAGGGTGCTCGGTGCACAGTGCTAGGGGTGCTGGGTGCTCAGTGCTCGGGGTCTGGGTGCTCAGTACTCAGGGTGCTGGGTGCTCAGTACTCAGGGTGCTGGATGCTCAGTGCTCAGGGTGCTGGGTGCTCAGTGCTCTGGGTGCTGGGTGCTCAGTGCTCAGGGTGCTGGGTGCTCAGTTCTCAGGGTGCTGGGTGCTCAGTGCTCGGGGTGCTGGGTGCTCAGTGCTCAGGGTGCTGGCTGCTCAGTGCTCGGGGTGCTCAGTGCTCAGTGCTCAGGGTCCTGGGTTCTCAGTACTCAGGGTGCTGGGTGCTTAGTACTCAGGGTGCTCAGTGCTCAGTACACAGGCTGCTGGGTGCTCAGTGCTCGGGCTGCTTGGTGCTCAGTGCTCAGTACTCAGGGTGCTGGGTGCTCAGAGCTCGGGGTGCTGGGTGCTCAGTACTCAGCGTGCTGTCTGCTCAGTACTCAGGGTGCTGGGTGCTTAGTACTCAGGGTGCTCAGTGCTCAGTACACAGGGTGCTGGGTGCTCAGTGCTCGGGGTGCTGGGTGCTCAGTGCTCAGTACTCAGGGTGCCAGGTGCTCAGTGCTCGGGGTGCTGGGTGCTCAGTACTCAGCGTGCTGGGTGCTCAGTACTCAGGGTTCTGGGTGCTCAGTGCTCAGGGTGCTGGGTGCTCAGTGCTCAGGGTGCTGGGTGCTCAGTACTCAGGGTGCTGGGTGCTCAGTACTCAGGGTGCTCGGTGCTCAGTGCTCAGGGTGCTGGGTGCACAGTGCTCGGGGTGCTGGGTGCTCAGTACTAGGGGTGCTGGGTGCTCAGTACTCAGGGTGCTGGGTGCTCAGTGCTCAGAGCTCTGGGTGCTCAGTGCTCGGGGTGCTGGGTGCTCAGTACTCGGGGTGCTGGGTGCTCAGTACTCAGGGTGCTGGGTCTCAGTGTTCGGGGTACTGGGTACTCAGTGCTCAGTACACAGGGTGCTGGGTGCTCAGTGCTCGGGGTGCTGGGTGCTCAGTGCTCAGTACTCAGGGTGCTGGGTGCTCAGTGCTCGGGGTGCTGGGTGCTCAGTGCTCAGTACTCAGGGTGCTGGGTGCTCAGTGCTCAGGGTGCTGTGTGCTCAGTGCTCAGGGTGCTGGGTGCTCAGTGCTCAGGGTGCTGGGTACTCAGTACTCAGGGTGCTGGGTGCTCAGTGCTCGGGGTGCTGGGTGCTCAGTGCTCGCGGTGCTGGGTGCTCAGTGCTCGGGGTGCTCGCTGCTCAGTACTCAGGGTGCTGGGTGCTCAGTGCTCGAGGTGCTCAGTACTCAGGGTGCTGTGTGTTCAGTGCTCAGGGTGCTGGGTGCTCAGTACTCAGGGTGCTCGGTGCTTAGTACTCAGGGTGCTGGGTGCTCAGTACTCCGGGTGCTGGGTGCTCAGTGCTCGGGGTGCTCGGTGCTCAGTGCTCAAGGTGCTGGGTGCTCAGTACTCAGGGTGCTCATTGCTCAGGGTGCTGGGTGCTCAGTACTCAGGGTGCTGGGTGCTCAGTGCTCAGGGTGCTCGGTGCTCAGTACGTACTCAGGGTGCTGGGTGCTCAGTACTCAGTGTGCTCGGTGCTCAGTACTCAGGGTGCTGGGTGCTCAGTGCTCGGGGTGCTGGGGGCTCATTAATCAGGGTGCTGGGTGCTCAGTGCTCGAGGTGCTCAGTACTCAGGGTGGTGTGTGTTCAGTGCTCAGGGTGCTGGGTGCTCAGTACTCAGGCTGCTCGGTGCTTAGTACTCAGGGTGCTGGGTGTTCAGTACACCGGGTGCTGGGTGCTCAGTGCTCGGGGTGCTCGGAGCTCAGTACTCAGTGCTCAGGGTGCTCAGTGCTCAGTGCTCTGGGTGCTGGGTGTTCAGTACTCAGGGTGCTTGGTGCTCAGTACTCGGGGTGCTGGGTGCTCAGTACTCAGGGTGCTGGGTGCTCAGTGCTCAGGGTGCTGGGTGCTCAGTGTCTCGGGTGCTGGGTGCTCAGTACTTAGGGTGCTGGGTGCTCAGTGCTCAGGGTGCTGGGTGCTCAGTGCTCAGGGTGCTCAGTGCTCAGTGCTCAGTACTCAGGGTGCTGGGTGCTCAGTACTCAGGGTGCTGGGTTCTCAGTGCTCGGGGTGCCCGGTGCTCAGTGCTCGGGGTGCTCGGTGCTCAGTACTCAGGGTGCTGGGTACTCAGTACTCAGCGTGCTGGGTGCTCAGTGCTCGGGGTGCTCGGTGCTCAGTACTCAGGGTGCTGGGTGCACAGTGCTGGGTGCTCAGTGCTCGGGGTGCTGGGTGCTCAGTGCTCGGGGTGCTGGGTGCTCAGTACTCAGGGTGCTGGGTGCTAAGTGCACGGGTTGCTGGGTGCTCAGTCCTCAGGGTGCTGGGTGCTCTGTGCTCGGTGTGCTCGCTGCTCAGTACGTTGGGTGCTCAGTACTCAGGGTTCTGGGTGCTCAGTGCTCAGGGTGCTGGGTGCTCAGTGCTCAGGGTGCTGGGTGCTCAGTGCTCAGGGTGCTTGATGCTCAGTACTCAGGGTGCTGGGTGCTCAGTGCTCAGTACTCAGGGTGCTGGGTGCTCAGTACTCAGGGTGCTGGGTTCTCAGTGCTCGGGGTGCCCGGTGCTCAGTGCTCGGGGTGCTCGGTGCTCAGTACTCAGGGTGCTGGGTACTCAGTACTCAGCGTGCTGGGTGCTCAGTGCTCGGGGTGCTCGGTGCTCAGTACTCAGGGTGCTGGGTGCACAGTGCTGGGTGCTCAGTGCTCGGGGTGCTGGGTGCTCAGTGCTCGGGGTGCTGGGTGCTCAGTACTCAGGGTGCTGGGTGCTAAGTGCACGGGTTGCTGGGTGCTCAGTCCTCAGGGTGCTGTGTGCTCAGTGCTCGGGGTGCTCGCTGCTCAGTACGTTGGGTGCTCAGTACTCAGGGTTCTGGGTGCTCAGTGCTCAGGGTGCTGGGTGCTCAGTGCTCAGGGTGCTGGGTGCTCAGTGCTCAGGGTGCTTGATGCTCAGTACTCAGGGTGCTGGGTGCTCAGTGCTCAGGGTGCTGGGTGCTCATTGCTCAGGGTGCTGGGTGCTCAGTACTCAGGGTGCTGGGTGCTCAGTACTCGGGGTGCTGGGTGCTCAGTACTCAGTGCTCAGGATGCTGGGTGCTCAGTGCTCGGGCTGCTGGGTGCTCAGTGCTCAGGGTGCTGGGTGCTCAGTACTCAGGGTGCTGGGTTCTCAGTACTCAGGGTGCTCGGTGCACAGTGCTAGGGGTGCTGGGTGCTCAGTGCTCGGGGTCTGGGTGCTCAGTACTCAGGGTGCTGGGTGCTCAGTACTCAGGGTGCTGGGTGCTCAGTGCTCAGGGTGCTGGGTGCTCAGTGCTCTGGGTGCTGGGTGCTCAGTGCTCAGGGTGCTGGGTGCTCAGTTCTCAGGGTGCTGGGTGCTCAGTGCTCGGGGTGCTGGGTGCTCAGTGCTCAGGGTGCTGGCTGCTCAGTGCTCGGGGTGCTCAGTGCTCAGTGCTCAGGGTCCTGGGTTCTCAGTACTCAGGGTGCTGGGTGCTTAGTACTCAGGGTGCTCAGTGCTCAGTACACAGGCTGCTGGGTGCTCAGTGCTCGGGCTGCTTGGTGCTCAGTGCTCAGTACTCAGGGTGCTGGGTGCTCAGAGCTCGGGGTGCTGGGTGCTCAGTACTCAGCGTGCTGTCTGCTCAGTACTCAGGGTGCTGGGTGCTTAGTACTCAGGGTGCTCAGTGCTCAGTACACAGGGTGCTGGGTGCTCAGTGCTCGGGGTGCTGGGTGCTCAGTGCTCAGTACTCAGGGTGCCAGGTGCTCAGTGCTCGGGGTGCTGGGTGCTCAGTACTCAGCGTGCTGGGTGCTCAGTACTCAGGGTTCTGGGTGCTCAGTGCTCAGGGTGCTGGGTGCTCAGTGCTCAGGGTGCTGGGTGCTCAGTACTCAGGGTGCTGGGTGCTCAGTACTCAGGGTGCTCGGTGCTCAGTGCTCAGGGTGCTGGGTGCACAGTGCTCGGGGTGCTGGGTGCTCAGTACTAGGGGTGCTGGGTGCTCAGTACTCAGGGTGCTGGGTGCTCAGTGCTCAGAGCTCTGGGTGCTCAGTGCTCGGGGTGCTGGGTGCTCAGTACTCGGGGTGCTGGGTGCTCAGTACTCAGGGTGCTGGGTCTCAGTGTTCGGGGTACTGGGTACTCAGTGCTCAGTACACAGGGTGCTGGGTGCTCAGTGCTCGGGGTGCTGGGTGCTCAGTGCTCAGTACTCAGGGTGCTGGGTGCTCAGTGCTCGGGGTGCTGGGTGCTCAGTGCTCAGTACTCAGGGTGCTGGGTGCTGGGTGCTCAGGGTGCTGTGTGCTCAGTGCTCAGGGTGCTGGGTGCTCAGTGCTCAGGGTGTTGGGTACTCAGTACTCAGGGTGCTGGGTGCTCAGTGCTCGGGGTGCTGGGTGCTCAGTGCTCGCGGTGCTGGGTGCTCAGTGCTCGGGGTGCTCGGTGCTCAGTACTCAGGGTGCTGGGTGCTCAGTGCTCGAGGTGCTCAGTACTCAGGGTGCTGTGTGTTCAGTGCTCAGGGTGCTGGGTGCTCAGTGCTCAGGGTGCTGGGTGCTCAGTGCTCAGGGTGCTCGGTGCTCAGTACGTACTCAGGGTGCTGGGTGCTCAGTACTCAGTGTGCTCGGTGCTCAGTACTCAGGGTGCTGGGTGCTCAGTGCTCGGGGTGCTGGGGGCTCATTAATCAGGGTGCTGGGTGCTCAGTACTCAGGTTGCTCAGTGCTTGGGGTGCTGGGTGCTCAATACTCAGGGTGCTCAGTGCTTGGGGTGCTGGGTGCTCAGTACTCAGGGTGCTGGGTGCTCAGTGCTCAGGGTGCTGGGTGCTCAGTACTCAGGGTGCTGGGTGCTCAGTACTCAGGGTGCTCGGTGCTCAGTACTCAGGGTGCTGGGTGCTCAGTGCTCAGGGTGCTGGGTGCTCAGTACTCAGGGTGCTGGGTGCTCAGTGCTCGGGGTGCTCGGTGCTCAGTACGCTGGTTGCTCAGTACTCAGGGTGCTGGGTGCTCAGTACTCAGGGTGCTGGGTGCTTAGTACTCAGGGTGCTGGGTGCTCAGTGCTCGGGGTGCTGGGTGCTCAGTGCTCAGTACTCAGGGTGTTGGGTGCTCAGTGCTCAGGGTGCTGGGTGCTCAGTGCTCAGGGTGCTGGGTGCTCAGTGCTCAGGGCGCTGGGTACTCGGTGCTCAGGGTGCTGGGTGCTCAGTGCTCAGGGTGCTGGGTGCTCAGTACTCAGGGTGCTGGGTGCTCAGTACTCAGGGTGCTCGGTGCTCAGTACTCAGGGTGCTGGGTGCTCAGTGCTCGAGGTGCTCAGTACTCAGGGTGGTGTGTGTTCAGTGCTCAGGGTGCTGGGTGCTCAGTACTCAGGCTGCTCGGTGCTTAGTACTCAGGGTGCTGGGTGTTCAGTACACCGGGTGCTGGGTGCTCAGTGCTCGGGGTGCTCGGAGCTCAGTACTCAGTGCTCAGGGTGCTCAGTGCTCAGTGCTCTGGGTGCTGGGTGTTCAGTACTCAGGGTGCTTGGTGCTCAGTACTCGGGGTGCTGGGTGCTCAGTACTCAGGGTGCTGGGTGCTCAGTGCTCAGGGTGCTGGGTGCTCAGTGTCTCGGGTGCTGGGTGCTCAGTACTCAGGGTGCTGGGTGCTCAGTGCTCAGGGTGCTGGGTGCTCAGTGCTCAGGGTGCTGGGTGCTCAGTACACAGTGCTCAGGATGCTGGGTGCTCAGTGCTCAGGGTGCTGGGTGCTCAGTGCTCAGGGTGCTCAGTGCTCAGTGCTCAGTACTCAGGGTGCTGGGTGCTCAGTACTCAGGGTGCTGGGTTCTCAGTGCTCGGGGTGCCCGGTGCTCAGTGCTCGGGGTGCTCGGTGCTCAGTACTCAGGGTGCTGGGTACTCAGTACTCAGCGTGCTGGGTGCTCAGTGCTCGGGGTGCTCGGTGCTCAGTACTCAGGGTGCTGGGTGCACAGTGCTGGGTGCTCAGTGCTCGGGGTGCTGGGTGCTCAGTGCTCGGGGTGCTGGGTGCTCAGTACTCAGGGTGCTGGGTGCTAAGTGCACGGGTTGCTGGGTGCTCAGTCCTCAGGGTGCTGGGTGCTCAGTGCTCGGTGTGCTCGCTGCTCAGTACGTTGGGTGCTCAGTACTCAGGGTTCTGGGTGCTCAGTGCTCAGGGTGCTGGGTGCTCAGTGCTCAGGGTGCTGGGTGCTCAGTGCTCAGGGTGCTTGATGCTCAGTACTCAGGGTGCTGGGTGCTCAGTGCTCAGGGTGCTGGGTGCTCAGTGCTCAGGGTGCTGGGTGCTCAGTACTCAGGGTGCTGGGTGCTCAGTACTCAGGGTGCTGGGTGCTCAGTACTCGGGGTGCTGGGTGCTCAGTACTCAGTGCTCAGGATGCTGGGTGCTCAGTGCTCGGGCTGCTGGGTGCTCAGTGCTCAGGGTGCTGGGTGCTCAGTACTCAGGGTGCTGGGTTCTCAGTACTCAGGGTGCTCGGTGCACAGTGCTAGGGGTGCTGGGTGCTCAGTGCTCGGGGTCTGGGTGCTCAGTACTCAGGGTGCTGGGTGCTCAGTACTCAGGGTGCTGGGTGCTCAGTTCTCAGGGTGCTGGGTGCTCAGTGCTCTGGGTGCTGGGTGCTCAGTGCTCAGGGTGCTGGGTGCTCAGTTCTCAGGGTGCTGGGTGCTCAGTGCTCGGGGTGCTGGGTGCTCAGTGCTCAGGGTGCTGGCTGCTCAGTGCTCGGGGTGCTCAGTGCTCAGTGCTCAGGGTCCTGGGTTCTCAGTACTCAGGGTGCTGGGTGCTTAGTACTCAGGGTGCTCAGTGCTCAGTACACAGGGTGCTGGGTGCTCAGTACTCGGGTTGCTTGGTGCTCAGTGCTCAGTACTCAGGGTGCTGGGTGCTCAGAGCTCGGGGTGCTGGGTGCTCAGTACTCAGCGTGCTGTCTGCTCAGTACTCAGGGTGCTGGGTGCTCAGTGCTCAGGGTGCTGGGTGCTTAGTACTCAGGGTGCTCAGTGCTCAGTACACAGGGTGCTGGGTGCTCAGTGCTCGGGGTGCTGGGTGCTCAGTGCTCAGTACTCAGGGTGCCAGGTGCTCAGTGCTCGGGGTGCTGGGTGCTCAGTACTCAGCGTGCTGGGTGCTCAGTACTCAGGGTTCTGGGTGCTCAGTGCTCAGGGTGCTGGGTGCTCAGTGCTCAGGGTGCTGGGTGCTCAGTACTCAGGGTGCTGGGTGCTCAGTACTCAGGGTGCTCGGTGCTCAGTGCTCAGGGTGCTGGGTGCACAGTGCTCGGGGTGCTGGGTGCTCAGTACTAGGGGTGCTGGGTGCTCAGTACTCAGGGTGCTGGGTGCTCAGTGCTCAGAGCTCTGGGTGCTCAGTGCTCGGGGTGCTGGGTCTCAGTGTTCGGGGTACTGGGTACTCAGTGCTCAGTACACAGGGTGCTGGGTGCTCAGTGCTCGGGGTGCTGGGTGCTCAGTGCTCAGTACTCAGGGTGCTGGGTGCTCAGTGCTCGGGGTGCTGGGTGCTCAGTGCTCAGTACTCAGGGTGCTGGGTGCTCAGTGCTCAGGGTGCTGTGTGCTCAGTGCTCAGGGTGCTGGGTGCTCAGTGCTCAGGGTGCTGGGTACTCAGTACTCAGGGTGCTGGGTGCTCAGTGCTCGGGGTGTTGGGTGCTCAGTGCTCGCGGTGCTGGGTGCTCAGTGCTCGGGGTGCTCGGTGCTCAGTACTCAGGGTGCTGGGTGCTCAGTGCTCGAGGTGCTCAGTACTCAGGGAGCTGTGTGTTCAGTGCTCAGGGTGCTGGGTGCTCAGTACTCAGGGTACTCGGTGCTTAGTACTCAGGGTGCTGGGTGCTCAGTACTCCGGGTGCTGGGTGCTCAGTGCTCGGGGTGCTCGGTGCTCAGTGCTCAAGGTGGTGGGTGCTCAGTACTCAGGGTGCTCATTGCTCAGGGTGCTGGGTGCTCAGTACTCAGGGTGCTGGGTGCTCAGTGCTCAGGGTGCTCAGTACTCAGGGTGCTGGGTGCTCAGTGCTCAGGGTGCTGGGTACTCAGTACTCAGTGTGCTCGGTGCTCAGTACTCAGGGTGCTGGGTGCTCAGTGCTCGGGGTGCTGGGTGCTCATTAATCAGGGTGCTGGGTGCTCAGTACTCAGGGTGCTCAGTGCTTGGGGTGCTGGGTGCTCAGTGTTCGGGTTGCTGGGTGCTCAGTGCTCAGGGTGCTCGGTGCTCAGGGTGCTTGATGCTCAGTACTCAGGGTGCTGGGTGCTCAGTGCTCAGTACTCAGGGTGCTGGGTGCTCAGTACTCAGGGTGCTGGGTTCTCAGTGCTCGGGGTGCCCGGTGCTCAGTGCTCGGGGTGCTCGGTGCTCAGTACTCAGGGTGCTGGGTACTCAGTACTCAGCGTGCTGGGTGCTCAGTGCTCGGGGTGCTCGGTGCTCAGTACTCAGGGTGCTGGGTGCACAGTGCTGGGTGCTCAGTGCTCGGGGTGCTGGGTGCTCAGTGCTCGGGGTGCTGGGTGCTCAGTACTCAGGGTGCTGGGTGCTAAGTGCACGGGTTGCTGGGTGCTCAGTCCTCAGGGTGCTGTGTGCTCAGTGCTCGGGGTGCTCGCTGCTCAGTACGTTGGGTGCTCAGTACTCAGGGTTCTGGGTGCTCAGTGCTCAGGGTGCTGGGTGCTCAGTGCTCAGGGTGCTGGGTGCTCAGTGCTCAGGGTGCTTGATGCTCAGTACTCAGGGTGCTGGGTGCTCAGTGCTCAGGGTGCTGGGTGCTCATTGCTCAGGGTGCTGGGTCCTCAGTACTCAGGGTGCTGGGTGCTCAGTACTCGGGGTGCTGGGTGCTCAGTACTCAGTGCTCAGGATGCTGGGTGCTCAGTGCTCGGGCTGCTGGGTGCTCAGTGCTCAGGGTGCTGGGTGCTCAGTACTCAGGGTGCTGGGTTCTCAGTACTCAGGGTGCTCGGTGCACAGTGCTAGGGGTGCTGGGTGCTCAGTGCTCGGGGTCTGGGTGCTCAGTACTCAGGGTGCTGGGTGCTCAGTACTCAGGGTGCTGGGTGCTCAGTGCTCAGGGTGCTGGGTGCTCAGTGCTCTGGGTGCTGGGTGCTCAGTGCTCAGGGTGCTGGGTGCTCAGTTCTCAGGGTGCTGGGTGCTCAGTGCTCGGGGTGCTGGGTGCTCAGTGCTCAGGGTGCTGGCTGCTCAGTGCTCGGGGTGCTCAGTGCTCAGTGCTCAGGGTCCTGGGTTCTCAGTACTCAGGGTGCTGGGTGCTTAGTACTCAGGGTGCTCAGTGCTCAGTACACAGGCTGCTGGGTGCTCAGTGCTCGGGCTGCTTGGTGCTCAGTGCTCAGTACTCAGGGTGCTGGGTGCTCAGAGCTCGGGGTGCTGGGTGCTCAGTACTCAGCGTGCTGTCTGCTCAGTACTCAGGGTGCTGGGTGCTTAGTACTCAGGGTGCTCAGTGCTCAGTACACAGGGTGCTGGGTGCTCAGTGCTCGGGGTGCTGGGTGCTCAGTGCTCAGTACTCAGGGTGCCAGGTGCTCAGTGCTCAGGGTGCTGGGTGCTCAGTACTCAGCGTGCTGGGTGCTCAGTACTCAGGGTGCTGGGTGCTCAGTGCTCAGAGCTCTGGGTGCTCAGTGCTCGGGGTGCTGGGTGCTCAGTACTCGGGGTGCTGGGTGCTCAGTACTCAGGGTGCTGGGTCTCAGTGTTCGGGGTACTGGGTACTCAGTGCTCAGTACACAGGGTGCTGGGTGCTCAGTGCTCGGGGTGCTGGGTGCTCAGTGCTCAGGGTGCTGGGTGCTCAGTGCTCAGGGTGCTGGGTGCTCAGTACTCAGGGTGCTGGGTGCTCAGTACTCAGGGTGCTCGGTGCTCAGTGCTCAGGGTGCTGGGTGCACAGTGCTCGGGGTGCTGGGTGCTCAGTACTAGGGGTGCTGGGTGCTCAGTACTCAGGGTGCTGGGTGCTCAGTGCTCAGAGCTCTGGGTGCTCAGTGCTCGGGGTGCTGGGTGCTCAGTACTCGGGGTGCTGGGTGCTCAGTACTCAGGGTGCTGGGTCTCAGTGTTCGGGGTACTGGGTACTCAGTGCTCAGTACACAGGGTGCTGGGTGCTCAGTGCTCGGGGTGCTGGGTGCTCAGTGCTCAGTACTCAGGGTGCTGGGTGCTCAGTGCTCGGGGTGCTGGGTGCTCAGTGCTCAGTACTCAGGGTGCTGGGTGCTGTGTGCTCAGGGTGCTGTGTGCTCAGTGCTCAGGGTGCTGGGTGCTCAGTGCTCAGGGTGTTGGGTACTCAGTACTCAGGGTGCTGGGTGCTCAGTGCTCGGGGTGCTGGGTGCTCAGTGCTCGCGGTGCTGGGTGCTCAGTGCTCGGGGTGCTCGGTGCTCAGTACTCAGGGTGCTGGGTGCTCAGTGCTCGAGGTGCTCAGTACTCAGGGTGCTGTGTGTTCAGTGCTCAGGGTGCTGGGTGCTCAGTGCTCAGGGTGCTGGGTGCTCAGTGCTCAGGGTGCTCGGTGCTCAGTACGTACTCAGGGTGCTGGGTGCTCAGTACTCAGTGTGCTCGGTGCTCAGTACTCAGGGTGCTGGGTGCTCAGTGCTCGGGGTGCTGGGGGCTCATTAATCAGGGTGCTGGGTGCTCAGTACTCAGGTTGCTCAGTGCTTGGGGTGCTGGGTGCTCAATACTCAGGGTGCTCAGTGCTTGGGGTGCTGGGTGCTCAGTACTCAGGGTGCTGGGTGCTCAGTGCTCAGGGTGCTGGGTGCTCAGTACTCAGGGTGCTGGGTGCTCAGTACTCAGGGTGCTCGGTGCTCAGTACTCAGGGTGCTGGGTGCTCAGTGCTCAGGGTGCTGGGTGCTCAGTACTCAGGGTGCTGGGTGCTCAGTGCTCGGGGTGCTCGGTGCTCAGTACGCTGGTTGCTCAGTACTCAGGGTGCTGGGTGCTCAGTACTCAGGGTGCTGGGTGCTTAGTACTCAGGGTGCTGGGTGCTCAGTGCTCGGGGTGCTGGGTGCTCAGTGCTCAGTACTCAGGGTGTTGGGTGCTCAGTGCTCAGGGTGCTGGGTGCTCAGTGCTCAGGGTGCTGGGTGCTCAGTGCTCAGGGCGCTGGGTACTCGGTGCTCAGGGTGCTGGGTGCTCAGTGCTCAGGGTGCTGGGTGCTCAGTACTCAGGGTGCTGGGTGCTCAGTACTCAGGGTGCTCGGTGCTCAGTACTCAGGGTGCTGGGTGCTCAGTGCTCGAGGTGCTCAGTACTCAGGGTGGTGTGTGTTCAGTGCTCAGGGTGCTGGGTGCTCAGTACTCAGGCTGCTCGGTGCTTAGTACTCAGGGTGCTGGGTGTTCAGTACACCGGGTGCTGGGTGCTCAGTGCTCGGGGTGCTCGGAGCTCAGTACTCAGTGCTCAGGGTGCTCAGTGCTCAGTGCTCTGGGTGCTGGGTGTTCAGTACTCAGGGTGCTTGGTGCTCAGTACTCGGGGTGCTGGGTGCTCAGTACTCAGGGTGCTGGGTGCTCAGTGCTCAGGGTGCTGGGTGCTCAGTGTCTCGGGTGCTGGGTGCTCAGTACTCAGGGTGCTGGGTGCTCAGTGCTCAGGGTGCTGGGTGCTCAGTGCTCAGGGTGCTGGGTGCTCAGTACACAGTGCTCAGGATGCTGGGTGCTCAGTGCTCAGGGTGCTGGGTGCTCAGTGCTCAGGGTGCTCAGTGCTCAGTGCTCAGTACTCAGGGTGCTGGGTGCTCAGTACTCAGGGTGCTGGGTTCTCAGTGCTCGGGGTGCCCGGTGCTCAGTGCTCGGGGTGCTCGGTGCTCAGTACTCAGGGTGCTGGGTACTCAGTACTCAGCGTGCTGGGTGCTCAGTGCTCGGGGTGCTCGGTGCTCAGTACTCAGGGTGCTGGGTGCACAGTGCTGGGTGCTCAGTGCTCGGGGTGCTGGGTGCTCAGTGCTCGGGGTGCTGGGTGCTCAGTACTCAGGGTGCTGGGTGCTAAGTGCACGGGTTGCTGGGTGCTCAGTCCTCAGGGTGCTGGGTGCTCAGTGCTCGGTGTGCTCGCTGCTCAGTACGTTGGGTGCTCAGTACTCAGGGTTCTGGGTGCTCAGTGCTCAGGGTGCTGGGTGCTCAGTGCTCAGGGTGCTGGGTGCTCAGTGCTCAGGGTGCTTGATGCTCAGTACTCAGGGTGCTGGGTGCTCAGTGCTCAGGGTGCTGGGTGCTCAGTGCTCAGGGTGCTGGGTGCTCAGTACTCAGGGTGCTGGGTGCTCAGTACTCAGGGTGCTGGGTGCTCAGTACTCGGGGTGCTGGGTGCTCAGTACTCAGTGCTCAGGATGCTGGGTGCTCAGTGCTCGGGCTGCTGGGTGCTCAGTGCTCAGGGTGCTGGGTGCTCAGTACTCAGGGTGCTGGGTTCTCAGTACTCAGGGTGCTCGGTGCACAGTGCTAGGGGTGCTGGGTGCTCAGTGCTCGGGGTCTGGGTGCTCAGTACTCAGGGTGCTGGGTGCTCAGTACTCAGGGTGCTGGGTGCTCAGTGCTCAGGGTGCTGGGTGCTCAGTGCTCTGGGTGCTGGGTGCTCAGTGCTCAGGGTGCTGGGTGCTCAGTTCTCAGGGTGCTGGGTGCTCAGTGCTCGGGGTGCTGGGTGCTCAGTGCTCAGGGTGCTGGCTGCTCAGTGCTCGGGGTGCTCAGTGCTCAGTGCTCAGGGTCCTGGGTTCTCAGTACTCAGGGTGCTGGGTGCTTAGTACTCAGGGTGCTCAGTGCTCAGTACACAGGGTGCTGGGTGCTCAGTACTCGGGCTGCTTGGTGCTCAGTGCTCAGTACTCAGGGTGCTGGGTGCTCAGAGCTCGGGGTGCTGGGTGCTCAGTACTCAGCGTGCTGTCTGCTCAGTACTCAGGGTGCTGGGTGCTCAGTGCTCAGGGTGCTGGGTGCTTAGTACTCAGGGTGCTCAGTGCTCAGTACACAGGGTGCTGGGTGCTCAGTGCTCGGGGTGCTGGGTGCTCAGTGCTCAGTACTCAGGGTGCCAGGTGCTCAGTGCTCGGGGTGCTGGGTGCTCAGTACTCAGAGTGCTGGGTGCTCAGTACTCAGGGTTCTGGGTGCTCAGTGCTCAGGGTGCTGGGTGCTCAGTGCTCAGGGTGCTGGGTGCTCAGTACTCAGGGTGCTGGGTGCTCAGTACTCAGGGTGCTCGGTGCTCAGTGCTCAGGGTGCTGGGTGCACAGTGCTCGGGGTGCTGGGTGCTCAGTACTAGGGGTGCTGGGTGCTCAGTACTCAGGGTGCTGGGTGCTCAGTGCTCAGAGCTCTGGGTGCTCAGTGCTCGGGGTGCTGGGTCTCAGTGTTCGGGGTACTGGGTACTCAGTGCTCAGTACACAGGGTGCTGGGTGCTCAGTGCTCGGGGTGCTGGGTGCTCAGTGCTCAGTACTCAGGGTGCTGGGTGCTCAGTGCTCGGGGTGCTGGGTGCTCAGTGCTCAGTACTCAGGGTGCTGGGTGCTCAGTGCTCAGGGTGCTGTGTGCTCAGTGCTCAGGGTGCTGGGTGCTCAGTGCTCAGGGTGCTGGGTACTCAGTACTCAGGGTGCTGGGTGCTCAGTGCTCGGGGTGTTGGGTGCTCAGTGCTCGCGGTGCTGGGTGCTCAGTGCTCGGGGTGCTCGGTGCTCAGTACTCAGGGTGCTGGGTGCTCAGTGCTCGAGGTGCTCAGTACTCAGGGAGCTGTGTGTTCAGTGCTCAGGGTGCTGGGTGCTCAGTACTCAGGGTACTCGGTGCTTAGTACTCAGGGTGCTGGGTGCTCAGTACTCCGGGTGCTGGGTGCTCAGTGCTCGGGGTGCTCGGTGCTCAGTGCTCAAGGTGCTGGGTGCTCAGTACTCAGGGTGCTCATTGCTCAGGGTGCTGGGTGCTCAGTACTCAGGGTGCTGGGTGTTCAGTGCTCAGGGTGCTCAGTACTCAGGGTGCTGGGTGCTCAGTGCTCAGGGTGCTGGGTACTCAGTACTCAGTGTGCTCGGTGCTCAGTACTCAGGGTGCTGGGTGCTCAGTGCTCGGGGTGCTGGGTGCTCATTAATCAGGGTGCTGGGTGCTCAGTACTCAGGGTGCTCAGTGCTTGGGGTGCTGGGTGCTCAGTGTTCGGGTTGCTGGGTGCTCAGTGCTCAGGGTGCTCGGTGCTCAGTACGTTGGGTGCTCAGTACTCAGGGTGCTGGGTACTCAGTACTCAGTGTGCTCGGTGTTCAGTACTCAGGGTGCTGGGTGCTCAGTGCTCGGGGTGCTGGGTGCTCATTAATCAGGGTGCTGGTTGCTCTGTACTCAGGGTGCTCAGTGCTTGGGGTGCTGGGTGCTCAATATTCAGGGTGCTCAGTGCTTGGGGTGCTGGGTGCTCAGTACTCAGGGTGCTGGGTGCTCAGTGCTCAGGGTGCTGGTTGCTCAGTACTCAGGGTGCTGGGTACTCAGTACTCAGGGTGCTGGGTGCTCAGTGCTTGGGGTGCTGGGTGCTCAGTTCTCGGGGTGCTGGGTGCTCAGTGCTCAGGGTGCTGGGTGCTCGGTGCTCGGGGTGCTGGGTGCTTAGTGCTCGGTGCTCAGTACTCGGGGTGCTCAGTGCTCAGTACTCAGGGTGCTGGGTGCTCAGTGCTCAGGGTGCTGGGTGCTCAGTACTCAGGGTGCTGGGTGCTCAGTACTCAGGGTGCTCGGTGCTCAGTACTCAGGGTGCTGGGTGCTCAGTGCTCGGGGTGCTGGGTGCTCAGTACTCAGGGTGCTGGGTGCTCAGTACTCAGGGTACTGGGTGCTTAGTACTCAGGGTTCTGTGTGCTCAGTGCTCGGGGTGCTGGGTGCTCAGTGCTCAGTACTCAGGGTGCTGGGTGCTCAGTGCTCAGGGTGCTGGGTACTCAGTGCTCAGGGTGCTGGGTGCTCAGTACTCAGGGTGCTGGGTGCTCAGTACTCAGGTGCTGGGTGCTCAGTACTAAGGGTGCTCGGTGCTCAGTATTCAGGGTGCTAGGTGCTCAGTGCTCGAGGTGCTCAGTACTCAGGGTGCTGTGTGTTCAGTGCTCAGGTTGCTGGGTGCTCAGTACTCAGGGTGCTTGGTGCTTAGTACTCAGGCTGCTGGGTGCTCAGTACTCCGGGTGCTAGGTGCTCAGTGCTCGGGGTGCTCGGTGCTCAGTACTCAGTGCTCAGGGTGCTCAGTGCTCAGGGTGCTGGGTGTTCAGTACTCAGGGTGCTTGGTGCTCAGTACTCGGGGTGCTGGGTGCTCAGTACTCAGGGTGCTGGGTGCTCAGTGCTCAGGGTGCTGGGTGCTCAGTGTTTGGGGTGCTGGGTGCTCAGTACTCAGTGCTCAGGGTGCTCAGTGCTCAGTGCTCAGGGTGCTGGGTGTTCAGTACTCAGGGTGCTTGGTGCTCAGTACTCGGGGTGCTGGGTGCTCAGTACTCAGGGTGCTGGGTGCTCAGTGCTCAGGGTGCTGGGTGCTCAGTGTTTGGGGTGCTGGGTGCTCTGTACTCAGTGTGCTGGGTGCTCAGTGCTCAGGGTGCTGGGTGCTGAGTGCTCAGGGTGCTGGGTGCTCAGTACACAGTGCTCAGGATGCTGGGTGCTCAGTGCTCAGGGTGCTGGGTGCTCAGTGTTTGGGGTGCTGGGTGCTCAGTACTCAGTGTGCTGGGTGCTCAGTGCTCAGGGTGCTGGGTGCTCAGGGTGCTGGGTGCTCAGTACACAGTGCTCAGGATGCTGGGTGCTCAGTGCTCAGGGTGCTGGGTGCTCAGTGCTCAGGGTGCTCAGTGCTCAGTGCTCAGTACTCAGGGTGCTGGGTGCTCAGTACTCAGGGTGCTGGGTTCTCAGTGCTCGGGGTGCCCGGTGCTCAGTGCTCAGGGTGCTCGGTGCTCAGTACTCAGTGTGCTGGGGGCTCAGTACTCAGGGTGCTGGGTGCTCAGTGCTGGGTGCTCAGTGCTCGGGGTGCTGGGTGCTCAGTACTCAGGGTGCTCGGTGCTCAGTACTCAGGGTGCTGGGTGCTCAGTACACGTTGTGCTGGGTGCTCAGTACTCATGGTGCTGGGTGCTCAGTGCTCGGGGTGCTCGGTGCTCAATACGTTGTGTGCTCAGTACTCAGGGTGCTGGGTGCTCAGTGCTCAGGGTGCTGGGTGCTCAGTGCTCAGGGTGCTGGGTGATCAGTGCTCGGGGTGCTGGGTGCTCAGTACTCAGGGTGCTTGATGCTCAGTACTCAGGGTGCTGGGTGCTCAGTGCTCAGGGTGCTGGGTGCTCAGTGCTCGTGGTGCTGGGTGCTCAGTACTCAGGGTGCTGGGTGCTCAGTACTCAGGGTGCTGGGTGCTCAGTACTCGGGGTGCTGGGTGCTCAGTACTCATTGCTCCGGATGCTGGGTGCTCAGTGCTCGGGCTGCTGGGTGCTCAGTGCTCAGGGTGCTGGGTGCTCAGTACTCAGGGTGCTGGGTTCTCAGTACTCAGGGTGCTGGGTGCACAGTGCTAGGGGTGCTGGGTGCTCAGTGCTCGGGGTCTGGGTGCTCAGTACTCAGGGTGCTGGGTGCTCAGTACTCAGGGTGCTGGGTGCTCAGTGCTCAGGGTGCTGGGTGCTCAGTGCTCTGGGTGCTGGGTGCTCAGTACTCAGGGTGCTGGGTGCTCAGTGCTCAGGGTGCTGGGTGCTCAGTGCTCGGGGTGCTGGGTGCTGAGTGCTCAGGGTGCTGGGTGCTCAGTGCTCGGGGTGATCAGTGCTCAGTGCTCAGGGTCCTGGGTGCTCAGTACTCAGGGTGCTGGGTGCTTAGTACTCAGGGTGCTCAGTGCTCAGTACACAGGGTGCTAGGTGCTCAGTGCTCGGGGTGCTGGGTGCTCAGTGCTCAGTACTCAGGGTGCTGTGTGCTCAATGCTCGGGGTGCTGGGTGCTCAGTACTCAGCGTGCTGGGTGCTCAGTACTCAGGGTGCTGGGTGCTCAGTGCTCAGGGTGCTGGGTGCTCAGTGCTCAGGGTGCTGGGTGCTCAGTGATCGGGGTGCTGGGTGCCCAGTACTCAGGGTGCTCAGTGCTCTGGGATCTCGGTGCTCAGTACTCAGGGTGCTGGGTGCTCAGTACTCAGTGATCGGTGTCCTGGGTGCTCCGTGCTCGGGGTGCTGGGTGCTCAGTGCTCTGGGTGCTGGGTGCTCAGTACTCAGGGTGCTGGGTTCTCAGTACTCAGGGTGCTGGGTGCTCATTCTCGGGGTGCTGGGTGCTCAGTGCTCGGGTGCTGGGTGCTCAGTACTCAGGGTGCTGAGGGCTCAGTACTCAGGGTGCTGGGTGCTCAGTACTCAGGGTGATCTGTTCCCAGTACTCAGGGTCCTGGGTGCTCAGTGCTCGGGGTGCTGGGTGCTCAGTACTCGGGGTGCTGGGTGCTCAGTACTCAGGGTGCTGGGTGCTCAGTGCTCGGGGTGCTCGGTGCTCAGTACACAGGGTGCTGGGTGCTCAGTGCTCGGGGTGCTGGGTGCTCAGTACTCAGGGTGCTGGGTGCTCAGTGCTCAGTACTCAGCGTGCTGGGTGCTCAGTGCTCAGGGTGCTGGGTGCTCAGTACTCAGGGTGCTGGGTTCTCAGTGCTCAGTGCTAAGGGTGCTCAGTGCTCAGGGTGCTGGGTGCTCAGGGTGCTGGGTGCTCAGTGCTCGGGGTGCTGGGTGCTCAGTGCTCAGGGTGCTGGGTGCTCAGTGCTCAGTGCTCAGGGTGCTGGGTGTTCAGTACTCAGGGTGCTGGGTGCTCAGTACTCAGGGTGCTGGGTGCTCAGTGCTCAGGGTGCTGGGTGCTCAGTGCTCAGGGTGCTGGGTGCTCAATACTCAGGGTGCTGGGTGCTCAGTACTCAGGGTGCTCGGTGCTCAGTGCTCAGGGTGCTGGGTGCACAGTGCTCGGGGTGCTGGGTGCTCAGTACTCAGGGTGCTGGGTGCTCAGTACTCGGGGTGCTGGGTGCTCAGTGCTCAGGGTGCTGGGTCTCAGTGCTCGGGGTACTGGGTACTCAGTGCTCAGTACACAGGGTGCTGGGTGCTCAGTGCTCGGGGTGCTGGGTGCTCAGTGCTTAGTACTCAGGGTTCTGGGTGCTCAGTGCTCGGGGTGCTGGGTGCTCAGTGCTCAGTAATCAGGGTGCTGGGTGCTCAGTGATCAGGGTGCTGTGTGCTCAGTGCTCAGCTTGCTGTGTGCTCAGTGCTCAGGGTGCTGAGTACTCAGTGCTCAGGGTGCTGGGTGCTCAGTACTCAGGGTGCTGGGTGCTCAGTGCTCGGGGTGCTGGGTGCTCAGTGCTCACGGTGCTGTGTGCTCAGTGCTCAGGGTGCTCGGTGCTCAGTGCTCGGGGTGCTCGGTGCTCAGTGCTCGGGGTGCTGGGTGCTCAGTGCTCAGGGTGCTGGGTGCTCGGTGCTCGGGGTGCTGGGTGCTTAGTGCTCGGGTGCCCAGTGCTCAGTACTCGGGGTGCTGGGTGCTCAGTGCTCAGGGTGCTCGGTGCTCAGTGCTCAGCGTGCTGGGTGCTCAGTTCTCAGGGTGCTGGGTGCTCAGTGCTCAGGGTGTTGGGTGCTCAGTTCTCAGGGTGCTGCGTGCTCAGTGCTCAGGGTGCTGGGTGCTCAGTGCTCAGGGTGCTGGGTGCTCGGTGCACGGGGAGCTGGGTGCTTATTGCTCGGGGTGCCCGGTGCTCAGTACTCAGGGTGCTGGGTGCTCAGTGCTCAGGGTGCTGGGTGCTCAGTGCTCAGGGTGCTCAGTGCTCAGTGCTCAGTACTCAGGGTGCTGGGTTCTCAGTGCTCGGGGTGCCCGGTGCTCAGTGCTCGGGGTGCTCGGTGCTCAGTACTCAGGGTGCTGGGTGCTCAGTACTCAGGGTGCTGGGTTCTCAGTGCTCGGGGTGCTCAGTGCTCAGTACTCAGGGTGCTGGGTGCTCAGTGCTGGGTGCTCAGTGCTCGGGGTGCTGGGTGCTCAGTGCTCTGGGTGCTGGGTGCTCAGTACTCAGGGTGCTCAGTGCTCAGTACTCAGGGTGCTGGGTGCTCAGTGCACGGGGTGCTGGGTGCTCAGTAATCAGGGTGCTGGGTGCTCAGTGCTCGAGGTGCTCGTTGCTCAGTACGTTGGGTGCTCAGTACTCAGGTTGCTGGGTGCTCAGTGCTCAGGGTGCTGGGTGCTCAGTGCTCAGGGTCCTGGGTGCTCAGTGCTCAGGGTGCTTGATGCTCAGTACTCAGGGTGCTGGGTGCTCAGTGCTCAGGGGGCTGGGTGCTCAGTGCTCGGGGTGTTGGGTGCTCAGTACTCAGGGTGCTGGGTGCTCAGTACTCAGGGTGCTGGTAGCTCAGTACTCGGGGTGCTGGGTGCTCAGTACTCGGTGCTCAGGATGCTGGGTGCTCAGTGCTCGGGCTGCTGGGTGCTCAGTACTCGGGGTGCTGGGTGCTCAGTGCTCAGGGTGCTGGGTCTCAGTGCTCGGGGTACTGGGTACTCAGTGCTCAGTACACAGGGTGCTGGGTGCTCAGTGCTCGGGGTGCTGGGTGCTCAGTGCTCAGTACTCAGGGTGCTGGGTGCTCAGTGCTCGGGGTGCTGGGTGCTCAGTGCTCAGTACTCAGGGTGCTGGGTGCTCAGTGATCAGGGTGCTGTGTGCTCAGTGCTCAGGGTGCTGGGTGCTCAGTGCTCAGGGTGCTGAGTACTCATTGCTCAGGGTGCTGGGTGCTCAGTACTCAGCGCGCTGGGTGCTCAGTGCTCGGGGTGCTGGGTGCTCAGTGCTCGGGGTGCTCGGTGCTCAGTACTCAGGGTGCTCGGTGCTCAGTACTCAGGTTGCTGGGTGCTCAGTGCAAGGGGTGCTGGGTGCTCAGTACTCAGGGTGCTGGGTGCTCAGTGCTCGGGGTGCTCGGTGCTCAGTACGTTGGGTGCTCAGTACTCAGGGTGCTGGGTGCTCAGTGCTCAGGGTGCTGGGTGCTCAGTGCTCAGGGTCCTGGGTGCTCAGTGCTCAGGGTGCTTGATGCTCAGTACTCAGGGTGCTGGGTGCTCAGTGCTCAGGGGGCTGGGTGCTCAGTGCTCGGGTTGCTGGGTGCTCAGTACTCAGGGTGCTGGGTGCTCAGTACTCAGGGTGCTGGGTGCTCAGTACTCTGGGTGCTGGGTGCTCAGTACTCAGTGCTCAGGATGCTGTGTGCTCAGTGCTCGGGCTGCTGGGTGCTCAGTGCTCAGGGTACTGGGTGCTCAGTACTCAGGGTGCTGGGTTCTCAGTACTCAGGGTGCTGGGTACACAGTGCTAGGGGTGCTGGGTGCTCAGTGCTCGGGTTCTGGGTGCTCAGTACTCAGGGTGCTGGGTGCTCAGTACTCAGGGTGCTGGGTGCTCAGTGCTCAGGGTGCTGGGTGCTCAGTGCTCTGGGTGCTGGGTGCTCAGTGCTCAGGGTGCTGGGTGCTCAGTGCTCAGGGTGCTGGGTGCTCAGTGCTCGGGGTGCTGGGTGCTGAGTGCTCAGGGTGCTGGGTGCTCAGTTCTCGGGGTGCTCAGTGCTCAGTGCTCAGGGTGCTGGGTGCTCAGTGCTCTGGGTGCTGGGTGCTCATTACTCAGAGTGCTGGGTGCTGAGTACTCAGGGTGCTGGGTGCTCATTCTCGGGGTGCTGGGTGCTCAGTGCTCGGGTGCTGGGTGCTCAGTACTCAGGGTGCTGGGGGCTCAGTGCTCAGGGTGGTGGGTACTCAGTGCTCAGGGTGCTGGGTGCTCAGTACTCAGGGTGCTGGGTGCTCAGTACTCAGGGTGCTCGGTGCTCAGTACTCAGGGTGCTCGGTGCTCAGTGCTCGGGGTGCTGGGTGCTCAGTACTCAGGGTGCTGGGTGCTCAGTGCTCGGGGTGCTCGGTGCTCAGTACGCTGGTTGCTCAGTACTCAGGGTGCTGGGTGCTCAGTACTCAGGGTGCTGGGTGCTTAGTACTCAGGGTGCTGGGTGCTCAGTGCTCGAGGTGCTGGGTGCTCAGTGCTCAGGGTGCTGGGTGCTCAGTGTTCAGTGCTCAGGGTGCTCAGTGCTCAGGGAGCTGGGTGCTCAGGGTTCTGGGTGCTCAGTGCTCGGGGTGCTGGGTGCTGAGTGCTCAGGGTGCTATGTGCTCAGTGCTCATTGTGCTGGGTGCTCAGTGCTCAGTTCTCAGGGTGCTGGGTGCTCAGTTCTCAGGGTGCTGGGTGCTCATTCTCGGGGTGCTGGGTGCTCAGTACTCAGGGTGCTGGGTGCTTAGTACTCAGCGTGCTGGGTGCTCAGTGCTCGGGGTGCTGGGTGCTCAGTGCTCAGAACTAAGGGTGCTCGGTGCTCAGTACTCATGGTGCTGGGTGCTCATTCTCGGGGTGATGGGAGCTCAGTACTCAGGTTGCTCAGTACTCTGGGTGCTCGGTGCTCAGTACTCATGGTGCTGGGTGCTCGGTACTCAGGGTGCTGGGTGCTCAGTGCTCGGGGTGCTCGGTGCTCAGTACGCTGGTTGCTCAGTACTCAGGGTGCTGGGTGCTCAGTACTCAGGGTGCTGGGTGCTTAGTACTCAGGGTGCTGGGTGCTCAGTGCTCGGGGTGCTGGGTGCTCAGTGCTCAGGGTGCTGGGTGCTCAGTGTTCAGTGCTCAGGGTGCTCAGTGCTCAGGGTGCTGGGTGCTCAGGGTGCTGGGTGCTCAGTGCTCGGGGTGCTGGGTGCTGAGTGCTCAGGGTGCTATGTGCTCAGTGCTCAGGGTGCTGGGTGCTCAGTGCTCAGTGCTCAGGGTGCTGGGTGCTCAGTTCTCAGTGTGCTGGGTGCTCATTCTCGGGGTGCTGTGTGCTCAGTACTCAGGGTGCTGGGTGCTTAGTACTCAGCGTGCTGGGTGCTCAGTGCTCGGGGTGCTGGGTGCTCAGTGCTCAGTACTAAGGGTGCTCGGTGCTCAGTACTCATGGTGCTGGGTGCTCATTCTCGGGGTGATGGGAGCTCAGTACTCAGGTTGCTCAGTACTCTGGGTGCTCGGTGCTCAGTACTCATGGTGCTGGGTGCTCGGTACTCAGGGTGCTCGGTGCTCAGTTCTCAGGGTGCTCGGTGCTCAGTGTTTGGTGTGCTGGGTGCTCAGTACTCAGGGTGCTGGGTGTTCAGTGCTCAGGGTGCTGGGTGCTCAGTACACAGTGCTCAGGATGCTTGGTGCTCAGTGCTCAGGGTGCTGGGTGCTCAGTGCTCAGGTTGCTCAGTGCTCAGTGCTCAGTACTCAGGTTGCTGGGTGCTCAGTACTCAGGGTGCTGGGCGCTCAGTACTCGGGGTGCTGGGTGCTCAGTACACAGTGCTCAGGATGCTGGGTTCTCAGTGCTCGGGGTGCCCGGTGCTCAGTGCTCAGGGTGCTCGTTGCTCAGTACTCAGGGTGCTGGGTGCTCAGTACTCAGGGTGCTGGGTGCTCAGTGCTCGGGGTGCTCGGTGCTCAGTACTCAGGGTGCTGGGTGCTCAGTGCTGGGTGCTCAGTGCTCGGGGTGCTGGGTGCTCAGTGCTCGGGGTGCTTCGTGCTCAGTACTCAGGGTGCTCGGTGCTCAGTACTCAGGGTGCTGGGTGCTCAGTGCACGGGGTGCTGGGTGCTCAGTACTCAGGGTGCTGGGTGCTCAGTGCTCGGGGTGCTCGGTGCTCAGTACGTTGGGTGCTCAGTACTCAGGGTACTGGGTGCTCAGTGCTCAGGGTGCTGGGTGCTCATTGCTCAGGGTCCTGGGTGCTCATTGCTCAGGGTGCTTGATGCTCAGTACTCAGGGTGCTGGGTGCTCAGTGCTCAGGGTGCTGTGTGCTCAGTGCTCGGGGTGCTGGGTGCTCAGTACTCAGGGTGCTGGGTGCTCAGTACTCAGGGTGCTGGGTGCTCGGTGCTCAGTACGCTGGGTGCTCAGTACTCAGTGCTCAGGATGCTGGGTGCTCAGTGCTCGGGCTGCTGGGTGCTCAGTGCTCAGGGTGCTGGGTGCTCCGTACTCAGGGTGCTGGGTTCTCAGTACTCAGGGTGCTGGGTGCACAGTGCTAGGGGTGCTGGGTGCTCAGTGCTCGGGGTCTGGGTGCTCAGTACTCAGGGTGCTGGGTGCTCAGTACTCAGGGTGCTGGGTGCTCAGTGCTCAGGGTGCTGGGTGCTCAGTGCTCTGGGTGCTGGGTGCTCAGTGCTCAGGGTGCTGGGTGCTGATTGCTCAGGGTGCTGTGTGCTCAGTGCTCGGGGTGCTCAGTGCTCAGTGCTCAGGGTCCTGGGTGCTCAGTACTCAGGGTGCTGGGTGCTTAGTACTCAGGGTGATCAGTGCTCAGTACACAGGGTGCTGGGTGCTCAGTGCTCGGGGTGCTGGGTGCTCAGTGCTCAATACTCAGGGTGCTGGGTGCTCAGTGCTCAGGGTCCTGGGTGCTCAGTACTCAGCGTGCTGGGTGCTCAGTACTCAGGGTGCTGGGTGCTCAGTGCTCAGGGTGCTGGGTGCTCAGTGCTCAGGGTGCTGGGTGCTCAGTGATCGGGGTGCTGGGTGCTCAGTACTCAGGGTGCTCAGTACTCGGGGAGCTCGGTGCTCAGTACTCAGGTTGCTGGGTGCTCAGTACTCAGTGCTCGGGGTCCTGGGTGCTCCGTGCTCGGGGTTCTGGGTGCTCAGTGCTCTGGGTGCTGGGTGCTCAGTACTCAGAGCGCTGGGTACTCAGTACTCAGGGTGCTGGGTGTTCATTCTCGGGGTGCTGGGTGCTCAGTGCTCGGGGTGCTGGCTGCTCAGTACTCAGGGTGCTGGGGCTCAGTACTCAGGGTGCTGGGTGCTCAGTACTCAGGGTGCTCGGTTCTCAGTACTCAGGTTGCTGGGTGCTCATTCTCGGGGTGCTGGGTGCTCAGTGCTCGGGGTGCTGGGTGCTCAGTACTCAGGGTGCTGGGTGCTCAGTGCTTGGTGTGCTGGGTGCTCAGTGCTCTGGGTGCTGGGTGCTCAGTACTCAGGGTGCTGGGTGCTCAGTGCTCGGGGTGCTCGGTGCTCAGTACACAGGGTGCTGGGTGCTCAGAGCCCAGTACTCAGCGTGCTGGGTGCTCAGTGCTCAGGGTGCTGGGTGCTCAGTACTCAGGGTGCTGGGTTCTCAGTGCTCAGTGCTCAGGGTGCTCAGTGCTCAGGGTGCTGGGTCCTCAGGGTGCTGGGTGCTCAGTGCTTGGGGTGCTGGGTGCTCAGTGCTCAGGGTGCTGGGTGCTCAGTGCTCAGGGTGCTGGGTGCTCAGTGTTCAGTGCTCAGGGTGCTCAGTGCTCAGGGTGCTGGGTGCTCAGGGTGCTGGGTGCTCAGTGATCGGGGTGCTGGGTGCTGAGTGCTCAGGGTGCTATGTGCTCAGTGCTCAGGGTGCTGGGTGCTCAGTGCTCAGTGCTCAGGGTGCTGGGTGCTCAGTTCTCAGGGTGCTGGGTGCTCATTCTCGGGGTGCTGGGTGCTCAGTACTCAGGGTGCTGGGTGCTTAGTACTCAGCGTGCTGGGTGCTCAGTGCTCAGGGTGCTGGGTGCTCAGTGCTCAGTACTCAGGGTGCTCGGTGCTCAGTACTCATGGTGCTGGGTGCTCATTCTCGTGGTGATGGGAGCTCAGTACTCAGGTTGCTCAGTACTCTGGGTGCTCGGTGCTCAGTACTCATGGTGCTGGGTGCTCGGTACTCAGGGTGCTCGGTGCTCAGTTCTCAGGGTGCTCGGTGCTCAGTGTTTGGTGTGCTGGGTGCTCAGTACTCAGGGTGCTGGGTGCTCAGTGCTCAGGGTGCTGGGTGCTCAGTACACAGTGCTCAGGATGCTGGGTGCTCAGTGCTCAGGGTGCTGGGTGCTCAGTGCTCAGGTTGCTCAGTGCTCAGTGCTCAGTACTCTGGTTGCTGGGTGCTCAGTACTCAGGGTGCTGGGTGCTCAGTACACGGGGTGCTGGGTGCTCAGTACACAGTACTCAGGATGCTGGGTTCTCAGTGCTCGGGGTGCCCGGTGCTCAGTGCTCAGGGTGCTCGTTGCTCAGTACTCAGGGTGCTGGGTGCTCAGTACTCAGGGTGCTGGGTGCTCAGTGCTCGGGGTGCTCGGTGCTCAGTACTCAGGGTGCTGGGTGCTCAGTGCTGGGTGCTCAGTGCTCGGGGTGCTGGGTGCTCAGTGCTCGGGGTGCTGGGTGCTCAGTACTCAGGGTGCTCGGTGCTCAGTACTCAGGGTGCTGGGTGCTCAGTGCACGGGGTGCTGGGTGCTCAGTACTCAGGGTGCTGGGTGCTCAGTGCTCGGGGTGCTCGGTGCTCAGTACGTTGGGTGCTCAGTACTCAGGGTGCTGGGTGCTCAGTGCTCAGGGTGCTGGGTGCTCAGTTCTCAGGGTGCTGGGTGCTCATTGCTTAGGGTGCTTGATGCTCAGTACTCAGGGTGCTGGGTGCTCAGTGCTCAGGGTGCTGTGTGCTCAGTGCTCGGGGTGCTGGGTGCTCAGTACTCAGGGTGCTGGGTGCTCAGTACTCAGGGTGCTGGGTGCTCAGTACTCGGGGTGCTGGGTGCTCAGTACTCACTGCTCAGTATGCTGGGTGCTCAGTGCTCGGGCTGCTGGGTGCTGAGTGCTCAGGGTGCTGGGTGCTCCGTACTCAGGGTGCTGGGTTCTCAGTACTCAGGGTGCTGGGTGCACAGTGCTAGGGGTGCTGGGTGCTCAGTGCTCGGGGTGTGGGTGCTCAGTACTCAGGGTGCTGGGTGCTCAGTACTCAGGGTGCTGGGTGCTCAGTGCTAAGGTTGCTGGGTGTTCAGTGCTCTGGGTGCTGGGTGCTCAGTGCTCAGGGTGCTGGGTGCTGATTGCTCAGGGTGCTGTGTGCTCAGTGCTCGGGGTGCTCAGTGCTCAGTGCTCAGGGTCCTGGGTGCTCAGTACTCAGGGTGCTGGGTGCTTAGTACTCAGGGTGCTCAGTGCTCAGTACACAGGGTGCTGGGTGCTCAGTGCTCGGGGTGCTGGGTGCTCAGTGCTCAATACTCAGGGTGCTGGGTGCTCAGTGCTCGGGGTGCTGGGTGCTCAGTACTCAGCGTGCTGGGTGCTCAGTACTCAGGGTGCTGGGTGCTCAGTGCTCAGGGTGCTGGGTGCTCAGTGCTCAGGGTGCTGGGTGCTCAGTGCTCAGGGTGCTGGGTGCTCAGTGCTCAGGGTGCTGGGTGCTCAGTGATCGGGGTGCTGGGTGCTCAGTACTCAGGGTGCTCAGTGCTCGGGGAGCTCGGTGCTCAGTGATCGGGGTGCTGGGTGCTCAGTACTCAGCGTGCTGGGTGCTCAGTACTCAGGGTGCTGGGTGCTCAGTGCTCAGGGTGCTGGGTGCTCAGTGCTCAGGGTGCTGGGTGCTCAGTACTCAGGTTGCTGGGTGCTCATTCTCGGGGTGCTGGGTGCTCAGTGCTCGGGTTGCTGGGTGCTCAGTACTCAGGGTGCTGGGTGCTCAGTGTTCGGTGTGCTGGGTGCTCAGTACTCTGGGTGCTGGGTGCTCAGTACTCAGGGTGCTGGGTGCTCAGTGCTCGGGGTGCTCGGTGCTCAGTACACAGGGTGCTGGGTGCTCAGTGCTCAGTACTCAGCGTGCTGGGTGCTCAGTGCTCAGGGTGCTGGGTGCTCAGTACTCAGGGTGCTGGGTTCTCAGTGCTCAGTGCTCAGGGTGCTCAGTGCTCAGGGTGCTGGGTCCTCAGGGTGCTGGGTGCTCAGTGCTCGGGGTGCTGGGTGCTCAGTGCTCAGGGTGCTGGGTGCTCAGTGCTCAGGGTGCTGGGTGCTCAGTGCTCAGTGCTCAGGGTGCTGGGTGTTCAGTACTCAGGGTGCTGGGTGCTCAGTACTCAGGGTGCTGGGTGCTCAGTGCTCAGGGTGCTGGGTGCTCAGTGCTCAGGGTGCTGGGTGCTCAGTACTCAGGGTGCTGGGTGCTCAGTACTCAGGGTGCTCGGTGCTCAGTGCTCAGGGTGCTGGGTGCACAGTGCTCGGGGTGCTGGGTGCTCAGTACTCAGGGTGCTGGGTGCTCAGTACTCGGGGTGCTGGGTGCTCAGTGCTCAGGGTGCTGGGTCTCAGTGCTCGGGGTACTGGGTACTCAGTGCTCAGTACACAGGGTGCTGGGTGCTCAGTGCTCGGGGTGCTGGGTGCTCAGTGCTCAGTACTCAGGGTGCTGGGTTCTCAGTGCTCGGGGTGCTGGGTGCTCAGTGCTCAGTACTCAGGGTGCTGGGTGCTCAGTGCTCAGGGTGCTGTGTGCTTAGTGCTCAGGGTGCTGGGTGCTCTGTGCTCAGGGTGCTGGGTACTCAGTGCTCAGGGTGCTGGGTGCTCAGTACTCAGTGTGCTGGGTGCTCAGTGCTCGGGGTGCTGTGTGCTCAGTGCTCGCGGTGCTGGGTGCTCAGTGCTCGGGGTGCTCGGTGCTCAGTACTCAGGGTGCTGGGTGCTCAGTGCTCGAGGTGCTCAGTACTCAGGGTGCTGTGTGTTCAGTGATCAGGGTGCTGGGTGCTCAGTACTCAGGGTGCTCGGTGCTTAGTACTCAGGGTGCTGGGTGCTCAGTACTCCGGGTGCTGGGTTCTCAGTGCTCGGGGTGCTCGGTGCTCAGTGCTCAAGGTGCTGGGTGCTCAGTACTCAGGGTGCTCATTGCTCAGGGTGCTGGGTGCTCAGTACTCAGGGTGTTGGGTGCTCAGTGCTCACCGTGCTCGGTGCTCAGTACATTGGGTGCTCAGTACTCAGGGTGCTGGGTGCTCAGTACTCAGTGTGCTCGGTGCTCAGTACTCAGGGTGCTGGGTGCTCAGTGCTCGGGGTGCTGGGTGCTAATTAATCAGGGTGCTGGGTGCTCAGTGCTCGGGGTGCTGGGTGGTCAGTACTCAGCGTGCTGGGTGCTCAGTACTCAGGGTGCTGGGTGCTCAGTGCTCAGGGTGCTGGGTGCTCAGTGCTCAGGGTGCTGGGTGCTCAGTGATCGGGGTGCTGGGTGCTCAGTACTCAGGGTGCTCAGTGCTCGGGGAGCTCGGTGCTCAGTACTCAGGTTGCTGGGTGCTCAGTACTCAGAGTGCTGGGTACTCAGTACTCAGGGTGCTGGGTGTTCAATCTCGGGGTGCTGGGTGCTCAGTGCTCGGGGTGCTGGGTGCTCAGTACTCAGGGTGCTGGGGCTCAGTACTCAGGGTGCTGGGTGCTCAGGACTCAGGGTGCTCGGTTCTCAATACTCAGGTTGCTGGGTGCTCATTCTCGGGGTGCTGGGTGCTCAGTGCTCGGGGTGCTGGGTGCTCAGTACTCAGGGTGCTGGGGGCTCAGTACTCAGGGTGCTGGGTGCTCAGTACTCAGGGTGATCTGTTCTCAGTACTCAAGGTGCTGGGTGCTCAGTGCTCGTTGTGCTGGGTGCTCAGTACTCGGGGTGCTGGGTGCTCAGTACTCAGGGTGCTGGGTGCTCAGTGCTCGGGGTGCTCGGTGCTCAGTACACAGGGTGCTGGGTGCTCAGTGCTCGGGGAGCTGGGTGCTCAGTACTCAGGGTGCTGGGTGCTCAGTGCTCAGTACTCAGCGTGCTGGGTGCTCAGTGCTCAGGGTGCTGGGTGCTCAGGACTCAGGGTGCTGGGTTCTCAGTGCTCAGTGCTCAGGGTGCTGGGTCCTCAGGGTGCTGGGTGCTCAGTGCTCGGGGTGCTGGGTGCTCAGTGCTCAGGGTGCTGGGTGCTCAGTGCTCAGGGTGCTGGGTGCTCAGTGCACAGTGCTCAGGGTGCTGGGTGTTCAGTACTCAGGGTGCTGGGTGCTCAGTACTCAGGGTGCTGGGTGCTCAGTGCTCAGGGTGCTGGGTGCTCAGTGCTCAGGGTGCTGGGTGCTCAGTACTCAGGGTGCTGGGTGCTCAGTACTCAGGGTGCTCGGTGCTCAGTGCTCAGGGTGCTGGGTGCACAGTGCTCGGGGAGCTTGGTGCTCATTACTCAGGGTGCTGGGTGCTCAGTACTCGGGGTGCTGGGTGCTCAGTGCTCAGGGTGCTTGGTCTCAGTGCTCGGGGTACTGGGTACTCAGTGCTCAGTACACAGGGTGCTGGGTGCTCAGTGCTCGGGGTGCTGGGTGCTCAGTGCTCAGTACTCAGGGTGCTGGGTGCTCAGTGCTCGGGGTGCTGGGTGCTCAGTGCTCAGTACTCAGGGTGCTGGGTGCTCAGTGCTCAGGGTGCTGTGTGCTTAGTGCTCAGGGTGCTGGGTGCTCAGTGCTCAGGGTGCTGGGTACTCAGTGCTCAGGGTGCTGGGTGCTCAGTACTCACGGTGCTGGGTGCTCAGTGCTCGGGGTGCTGTGTGCTCAGTGCTCGCGGCGCTGGGTGCTCAGTGCTCGGGGTGCTCGGTGCTCAGTACTCAGGGTACTGGGTGCTCAGTGCTCGAGGTGCTCAGTACTCAGGGTGCTGTGTGTTCAGTGATCAGGGTGCTGGGTGCTCAGTACTCAGGGTGCTCGGTGCTTAGTACTCAGGGTGCTGGGTGCTCAGTACTCCGGGTGCTGGGTTCTCAGTGCTCGGGGGGCTCGGTGGTCAGTGCTCAAGGTGCTGGGTGCTCAGTACTCAGGGTGCTCATTGCTCAGGGTGCTGGGTGCTCAGTGCTCACCGTGCTCGGTGCTCAGTACGTTGGGTGCTCAGTACTCAGGGTGCTGGGTGCTCAGGACTCAGTGTGCTCGGTGCTCAGTACTCAGGGTGCTGGGTGCTCAGTGCTCGGGGTGTTGGGTGCTCATTAATCAGGGTGCTGGGTGCTCAGTACTCAGGGTGCTCAGTGCTTTGGGTGCTGGGTGCTCAATACTCAGGGTGCTCTGTGCTTGAGGTGCTGGGTGCTCAGTACTCAGGGTGCTGGGTGCTCAGTGCTCAGGGTGCTGGGTGCTCAGTGCTCGGGGTGCTGGGTGCTCAGTGCTCGTGGTGCTGGGTGCTCAGTGCTCGGGGTGCTGGGTGCTCAGTGCTCGGGGTGCTGGGTGCTCAGTGCTCGGGGTGCTGGGTGCTCAGTGCTCAGGGTGCTGGGTGCTCGGTGCTCGGGGTGCTGGGTGCTTAGTGCTCGGGTGCCCAGTGCTCAGTACTCGGGGTGCTGGGTGCTCAGTGCTCAGGGTGCTCGGTGCTCAGTGCTCAGGGTGCTGGGTGCTCAGTTCTCAGGGTGCTGGGTGCTCAGTGCTCAGGGTGCTGGGTGTTCAGTTCTCAGGGTGCTGCGTGCTCAGTGCTCAGGGTGCTGGGTGCTCAGTGCTCATGGTGCTGGGTGCTCGGTGCTCGGGGTGCTGGGTGCTCAGTGCTCGGGGTGCCCGGTGCTCAGTACTCGGGGTACTCAGTGCTCAGTACTCAGGGTGCTGGGTGCTCAGTGCTCAGGGTGCTGGGTGCTCAGTACTCAGGGTGCTGGGTGCTCAGTACTCAGGGTGCTCGGTGCTCAGTACTCAGGGTGCTGGGTGCTCAGTGCTCGGGGTGCTGGGTGCTCAGTACTCAGGGTGCTGGGTGCTCAGTTCTCGGGGTGCTCGGTGCTCAGTACGCTGGTTGCTCAGTACACAGGGTGCTGGCTGCTCAGTACTCAGGGTGCTGGGTGCTTAGTACTCAGGGTGCTGGGTGCTCAGTGCTCGGGGTGCTGGGTGCTCAGTGCTCAGTACTCAGGGTGCTGGGTGCTCAGTGCTCAGGGTGCTGGGTGCTCAGTGCTCAGGATGCTGGGTGCTCAGTGCTCAGGGTGCTGGATACTCAGTGCTCAGGGTGCTGGGTGCTCAGTACTCAGGGTGCTGGGTGCGCAGTACTCAGGGTGCTGGGTGCTCAGTGCTCGGGGTGCTGGGTGCTCAGTGCTCGGGGTGCTGGGTGCTCAGTGCTCTGGGTGCTCGGTGCTCAGTGCTCAAGGTGCTGGGTGCTCAGTACTCAGGGTGCTCATTGCTCAGGGTGCTGGGTGCTCAGTACTCAGGGTGCTGGGTGCTCAGTGCTCACCGTGCTCGGTGCTCAGTACGTTGGGTGCTCAGTACTCAGGGTGCTGGGTGCTCAGTACTCAGTGTGCTCGGTGCTCAGTACTCAGGGTGCTGGGTGCTCAGTGCTCGGGGTGTTGGGTGCTCATTAATCAGGGTGCTGGGTGCTCAGTACTTAGGGTGCTCAGTGCTTTGGGTGCTGGGTTCTCAATACTCAGGGTGCTCAGTGCTTGAGGTGCTGGGTGCTCAGTACTCAGGGTGCTGGGTGCTCAGTGCTCATGGTGCTGGGTGCTCAGTACTCAGGGTGCTGGGTGCTCAGTACTCAGGGTGCTGGGTGCTCAGTGTTCGGGGTGCTGGGTGCTCAGTGCTCGGGGTGCTGGGTGCTCAGTGCTCGGGGTGCTGGGTGCTCAGTGCTCAGGGTGCTGGGTGCTCGGTGCTCGGGGTGCTGGGTGCTTAGTGCTCGGGTGCCCAGTGCTCAGTACTCGGGGTGCTGGGTGCTCAGTACTCATTGCTCAGGGTGCTCAGTGCTCAGTGCTCAGGGTGCTGGGTGTTCAGTACTCAGGGTGCTTGGTGCTCAGTACTCGGGGTGCTGGCTGCTCAGTACTCAGGGTGCTGGGTGCTCAGTGCTCAGGGTGCTGGGTGCTCAGTACACAGGGTGCTGGGTGCTCAGTGTTTGGGGTGCTGGGTGCTCAGTACTCAGGGTGCTGGGTGCTCAGTGCTCAGGGTGCTGGGTGCTCAATGCTCAGGGTGCTGGGTGCTCAGTACACAGTGCTCAGGATGCTGGGTGCTCAGTGCTCAGGGTGCTGGGTGCTCAGTGCTCAGGGTGCTCAGTGCTCAGTGCTCAGTACTCAGGGTGCTGGGTGCTCAGTACTCAGGGTGCTGGGTTCTCAGTGCTCGGGGTGCCCGGTGCTCAGTGCTCGGGGTGCTCGGTGCTCAGTACTCAGTGTGCTGGGTGCTCAGTACTCAGGGTGCTGGGTGCTCAGTGCTCGGGGTGCTCGGTGCTCAGTACTCAGGGTGCTGGGTGCTCAGTGCTGGGTGCTCAGTGCTCGGGTTGCTGGGTGCTCAGTGCTCGGGGTGCTGGGTGCTCAGTACTCAGGGTGCTCGGTGCTCAGTACTCAGGGTGCTGGGTGCTCAGTGCACGGGGTGCTGGGTGCTAAGTACTCAGGGTGCTGGGTGCTCAGTGCTCGTGGTGCTCGGTGCTCAGTACGTTGGGTGCTCAGTACTCAGGGTGCTGGGTGCTCAGTGCTCAGGGTGCTGGGTGCTCAGTGCTCAGGGTGCTGGGTGCTCAGTGCTCAGGGTGCTGGGTGCTCAGTGCTCAGGGTGCTCGGTTCTCAGTACTCAGGGTGCTGGGTGCTCAGTACTCAGGGTGCTGGGTGCTCAGTACTCGGGGTGCTGGGTGCTCATTGCTCAGGGTGCTGGGTGCTCAGTGCTCGCGGTGCTGGGTGCTCAGTGCTCAGGATGATGGGTGCTCAGTGCTCGGGCTGCTGGGTGCTCAGTGCTCAGGGTTCTGGGTGCTCAGTACTCAGGGTGCTGGGTTCTCAGTACTCAGGGTGCTGGGTGCACAGTGCTAGGGGTGCTGGGTGCTCAGTGCTCGGGGTCTGGGTGCTCAGTACTCAGGGTGCTGGGTGCTCAGTACTCAGGGTGCTGGGTGCTCAGTGCTAAGGGTGCTGGGTGCTCAGTGCTCAGGGTGCTGGGTGCTCAGTGCTCAGTGCTCAGGGTGCTGGGTGTTCAGTACTCAGGGTGCTGGGTTCTCAGTACTCAGGGTGCTGGGTGCTCAGTGCTCAGGGTGCTGGGTACTCAGTGCTCAGGGTGCTGGGTGCTCAGTACTCAGGGTGCTGGGTGCTCAGTACTCAGGGTGCTGGGTGCTCAGTACTCAGGGTGCTGGGTGCTCAGTGCTCAGGGTGCTGGGTGCTCAGTGCTCAGTGCTCAGGGTGCTGGGTGTTCAGTACTCAGGGTGCTGGGTTCTCAGTACTCAGGGTGCTGGGTGCTCAGTGCTCAGGGTGCTGGGTGTTCAGTGCTCAGGGTGCTGGGTGCTCAGTGCTCAGGGTGCTGGGTGCTCAGTACTCAGGGTGCTCGGTGCTCAGTGCTCAGGGTGCTGGGTGCACAGTGCTCGGGGTGCTGGGTGCTCAGTACTCAGGGTGCTGGGTGCTCAGTACTCAGGGTGCTGGGTGCTCAGTGCTCAGGGTGCTTGGTCTCAATGCTCGGGGTACTGGGTACTCAGTGCTCAGTACTCAGGGTGCTGGGTGCTCAGTGCTCGGGGTGCTGGGTGCTCAGTGCTCAGTACTCAGGGTGCTGGGTGCTCAGTGCTCAGGGTGCTGTGTGCTTAGTGCTCAGGGTGCTGGGTGCTCAGTGCTCAGGGTGCTGGGTACTCAGTGCTCAGGGTGCTGGGTGCTCAGTACTCAGGGTGCTGGGTGCTCAGTGCTCGGGGTGCTGTGTGCTCAGTGCTCGCGGTGCTGGGTGCTCAGTGCTCGGGGTGCTCGGTGCTCAGTACTCAGGGTGCTGGGTGCTCAGTGCTCGAGGTGCTCAGTACTCAGGGTGCTGTGTGTTCAGTGATCAGGGTGCTGGGTGCTCAGTACTCAGGGTGCTCGGTGCTTAGTACTCAGGGTGCTGGGTGCTCAGTACTCCGGGTGCTGGGTTCTCAGTGCTCGGGGTGCTCGGTGCTCAGTGCTCAAGGTGCTGGGTGCTCAGTACTCAGGGTGCTCATTGCTCAGGGTGCTGGGTGCTCAGTACTCAGGGTGCTGGGTGCTCAGTGCTCACCGTGCTCGGTGCTCAGTACGTTGGGTGCTCAGTACTCAGGGTGCTGCGTGCTCAGTACTCAGTGTGCTCGGTGCTCAGTACTCAGGGTGCTGGGTGCTCAGTGCTCGGGGTGTTGGGTGCTCATTAATCAGGGTGCTGGGTGCTCAGTACTCAGGGTGCTCAGTGCTTTGGGTGCTGGGTGCTCAATACTCAGGGTGCTCAGTGCTTGAGGTGCTGGGTGCTCAGTACTCAGGGTGCTGGGTGCTCAGTACTCAGGGTGCTGGGTGCTCAGTACTCAGGGTGCTGGGTGCTCAGTACTCAGGGTGCTGGGTGCTCAGTACTCAGGGTGCTCGGTGCTCAGTACTCAGGGTGCTGGGTGCGCAGTACTCAGGGTGCTGGGTGCTCAGTGCTCGGGGTGCTGGGTGCTCAGTGCTCGGGGTGCTGGGTGCTCAGTGCTCTGGGTGCTCGGTGCTCAGTGCTCAAGGTGCTGGGTGCTCAGTACTCAGGGTGCTCATTGCTCAGGGTGCTGGGTGCTCAGTACTCAGGGTGCTGGGTGCTCAGTGCTCACCGTGCTCGGTGCTCAGTACGTTGGGTGCTCAGTACTCAGGGTGCTGGGTGCTCAGTACTCAGTGTGCTCGGTGCTCAGTACTCAGGGTGCTGGGTGCTCAGTGCTCGGGGTGTTGGGTGCTCATTAATCAGGGTGCTGGGTGCTCAGTACTTAGGGTGCTCAGTGCTTTGGGTGCTGGGTTCTCAATACTCAGGGTGCTCAGTGCTTGAGGTGCTGGGTGCTCAGTACTCAGGGTGCTGGGTGCTCAGTGCTCATGGTGCTGGGTGCTCAGTACTCAGGGTGCTGGGTGCTCAGTACTCAGGGTGCTGGGTGCTCAGTGTTCGGGGTGCTGGGTGCTCAGTGCTCGGGGTGCTGGGTGCTCAGTGCTCGGGGTGCTGGGTGCTCAGTGCTCAGGGTGCTGGGTGCTCGGTGCTCGGGGTGCTGGGTGCTTAGTGCTCGGGTGCCCAGTGCTCAGTACTCGGGGTGCTGGGTGCTCAGTACTCATTGCTCAGGGTGCTCAGTGCTCAGTGCTCAGGGTGCTGGGTGTTCAGTACTCAGGGTGCTTGGTGCTCAGTACTCGGGGTGCTGGCTGCTCAGTACTCAGGGTGCTGGGTGCTCAGTGCTCAGGGTGCTGGGTGCTCAGTACACAGGGTGCTGGGTGCTCAGTGTTTGGGGTGCTGGGTGCTCAGTACTCAGGGTGCTGGGTGCTCAGTGCTCAGGGTGCTGGGTGCTCAATGCTCAGGGTGCTGGGTGCTCAGTACACAGTGCTCAGGATGCTGGGTGCTCAGTGCTCAGGGTGCTGGGTGCTCAGTGCTCAGGGTGCTCAGTGCTCAGTGCTCAGTACTCAGGGTGCTGGGTGCTCAGTACTCAGGGTGCTGGGTTCTCAGTGCTCGGGGTGCCCGGTGCTCAGTGCTCGGGGTGCTCGGTGCTCAGTACTCAGTGTGCTGGGTGCTCAGTACTCAGGGTGCTGGGTGCTCAGTGCTCGGGGTGCTCGGTGCTCAGTACTCAGGGTGCTGGGTGCTCAGTGCTGGGTGCTCAGTGCTCGGGTTGCTGGGTGCTCAGTGCTCGGGGTGCTGGGTGCTCAGTACTCAGGGTGCTCGGTGCTCAGTACTCAGGGTGCTGGGTGCTCAGTGCACGGGGTGCTGGGTGCTAAGTACTCAGGGTGCTGGGTGCTCAGTGCTCGTGGTGCTCGGTGCTCAGTACGTTGGGTGCTCAGTACTCAGGGTGCTGGGTGCTCAGTGCTCAGGGTGCTGGGTGCTCAGTGCTCAGGGTGCTGGGTGCTCAGTGCTCAGGGTGCTGGGTGCTCAGTGCTCAGGGTGCTCGGTTCTCAGTACTCAGGGTGCTGGGTGCTCAGTACTCAGGGTGCTGGGTGCTCAGTACTCGGGGTGCTGGGTGCTCATTGCTCAGGGTGCTGGGTGCTCAGTGCTCGCGGTGCTGGGTGCTCAGTGCTCAGGATGATGGGTGCTCAGTGCTCGGGCTGCTGGGTGCTCAGTGCTCAGGGTTCTGGGTGCTCAGTACTCAGGGTGCTGGGTTCTCAGTACTCAGGGTGCTGGGTGCACAGTGCTAGGGGTGCTGGGTGCTCAGTGCTCGGGGTCTGGGTGCTCAGTACTCAGGGTGCTGGGTGCTCAGTACTCAGGGTGCTGGGTGCTCAGTGCTAAGGGTGCTGGGTGCTCAGTGCTCAGGGTGCTGGGTGCTCAGTGCTCAGTGCTCAGGGTGCTGGGTGTTCAGTACTCAGGGTGCTGGGTTCTCAGTACTCAGGGTGCTGGGTGCTCAGTGCTCAGGGTGCTGGGTACTCAGTGCTCAGGGTGCTGGGTGCTCAGTACTCAGGGTGCTGGGTGCTCAGTACTCAGGGTGCTGGGTGCTCAGTACTCAGGGTGCTGGGTGCTCAGTGCTCAGGGTGCTGGGTGCTCAGTGCTCAGTGCTCAGGGTGCTGGGTGTTCAGTACTCAGGGTGCTGGGTTCTCAGTACTCAGGGTGCTGGGTGCTCAGTGCTCAGGGTGCTGGGTGTTCAGTGCTCAGGGTGCTGGGTGCTCAGTGCTCAGGGTGCTGGGTGCTCAGTACTCAGGGTGCTCGGTGCTCAGTGCTCAGGGTGCTGGGTGCACAGTGCTCGGGGTGCTGGGTGCTCAGTACTCAGGGTGCTGGGTGCTCAGTACTCAGGGTGCTGGGTGCTCAGTGCTCAGGGTGCTTGGTCTCAATGCTCGGGGTACTGGGTACTCAGTGCTCAGTACTCAGGGTGCTGGGTGCTCAGTGCTCGGGGTGCTGGGTGCTCAGTGCTCAGTACTCAGGGTGCTGGGTGCTCAGTGCTCAGGGTGCTGTGTGCTTAGTGCTCAGGGTGCTGGGTGCTCAGTGCTCAGGGTGCTGGGTACTCAGTGCTCAGGGTGCTGGGTGCTCAGTACTCAGGGTGCTGGGTGCTCAGTGCTCGGGGTGCTGTGTGCTCAGTGCTCGCGGTGCTGGGTGCTCAGTGCTCGGGGTGCTCGGTGCTCAGTACTCAGGGTGCTGGGTGCTCAGTGCTCGAGGTGCTCAGTACTCAGGGTGCTGTGTGTTCAGTGATCAGGGTGCTGGGTGCTCAGTACTCAGGGTGCTCGGTGCTTAGTACTCAGGGTGCTGGGTGCTCAGTACTCCGGGTGCTGGGTTCTCAGTGCTCGGGGTGCTCGGTGCTCAGTGCTCAAGGTGCTGGGTGCTCAGTACTCAGGGTGCTCATTGCTCAGGGTGCTGGGTGCTCAGTACTCAGGGTGCTGGGTGCTCAGTGCTCACCGTGCTCGGTGCTCAGTACGTTGGGTGCTCAGTACTCAGGGTGCTGCGTGCTCAGTACTCAGTGTGCTCGGTGCTCAGTACTCAGGGTGCTGGGTGCTCAGTGCTCGGGGTGTTGGGTGCTCATTAATCAGGGTGCTGGGTGCTCAGTACTCAGGGTGCTCAGTGCTTTGGGTGCTGGGTGCTCAATACTCAGGGTGCTCAGTGCTTGAGGTGCTGGGTGCTCAGTACTCAGGGTGCTGGGTGCTCAGTACTCAGGGTGCTGGGTGCTCAGTACTCAGGGTGCTGGGTGCTCAGTACTCAGGGTGCTGGGTGCTCAGTGCTCGGGGTGCTGGGTGCTCAGTGCTCGGGGTGCTGGGTGCTCAGTGCTCGGGGTGCTGGGTGCTCAGTGCTCAGGGTGCTGGGTGCTCGGTGCTCGGGGTGCTGGGTGCTTAGTGATCGGGTGCCCAGTGCTCAGTACTCGGGGTGCTGGGTGCTCAGTGCTCAGGGTGCTCGGTGCTCAGTGCTCAGGGTGCTGGGTGCTCAGTTCTCAGGGTGCTGGGTGCTCAGTGCTCAGGGTGCTGGGTGCTCAGTTCTCAGGGTGCTGCGTGCTCAGTGCTCAGGGTGCTGGGTGCTCAGTGCTCAGGGTGCTGGGTGCTCGGTGCTCGGGGTGCTGGGTGCTCAGTGCTCGGGGTGCCTGGTGCTCAGTACTCGGGGTGCTCAGTGCTCAGTACTCAGGGTGCTGGGTGCTCAGTGCTCAGGGTGCTGGGTGCTCAGTACTCAGGGTGCTGGGTGCTCAGTACTCAGGGTGCTCGGTGCTCAGTACTCTGGGTGCTGGGTGCTCAGTGCTCGGGGTGCTGGGTGCTCAGTACTCAGGGTGCTGGGTGCTCAGTGCTCGGGGTGCTCGGTGCTCAGTACGCTGGTTGCTCATTACACAGGGTGCTGGGTGCTCAGTACTCAGGGTGCTGGGTGCTTAGTACTCAGGGTGCTGGGTGCTCAGTGCTCGGGGTGCTGGGTGCTCAGTGCTCAGTACTCAGGGTGCTGGGTGCTCAGTGCTCAGGGTGCTGGGTGCTCAGTGCTCAGGGTGCTGGGTGCTCAGTGCTCAGGGTGCTGGATACTCAGTGCTCAGGGTGCTGGGTGCTCAGTACTCAGGGTGCTGGGTGCTCAGTACTCAGGGTGCTGGGTGCTCAGTGCTCGGGGTGCTGGGTGCTCAGTGCTCGGGGTGCTGGGTGCTCAGTGCTCTGGGTGCTCGGTGCTCAGTACTCAGGGTGATGGGTGCTCAGTGCTCGAGGTGCTCAGTACTCAGGGTGCTGTGTGTTCAGTGCTCAGGGTGCTGAGTGCTCATTACTCAGGGTGCTCGGTGCTTAGTACTCAGGGTGCTGGGTGCTCAGTACTCCGGGTGCTGGGTGCTCAGTGGTCGGGGTGCTCGGTGCTCAGTACTCATTGCTCAGGGTGCTCAGTGCTCAGTGCTCAGGGTGCTGGGTGTTCAGTACTCAGGGTGCTTGGTGCTCAGTACTCGGGGTGCAGGGTGCTCAGTACTCAGGGTGCTGGGTGCTCAGTGCTCAGGGTGCTGGGTGCTCAGTACACAGGGTGCTGGGTGCTCAGTGTTTGGGGTGCTGGGTGCTCAGTACTCAGGGTGCTGGGTGCTCAGTGCTCAGGGTGCTGGGTGCTCAGTGCTCAGGGTGCTGGGTGCTCAGTACACAGTGCTCAGGATGCTGGGTGCTCAGTGCTCAGGGTGCTGGGTGCTCAGTGCTCAGGGTGCTCAGTGCTCAGTGCTCAGTACTCAGGGTGCTGGGTGCTCAGTACTCACGGTGCTGGGTTCTCAGTGCTCGGGGTGCCCGGTGCTCAGTGCTCGGGGTGCTCGGTGCTCAGTACTCAGTGTGCTGGGTGCTCAGTACTCAGGGTGCTGGGTGCTCAGTGCACGAGGTGCTCGGTGCTCAGTACTCAGGGTGCTGGGTGCTCAGTGCTGGGTGCTCAGTGCTCGGGGTGCTGGGTGCTCAGTGCTCGGGGTGCTGGGTGCTCAATACTCAGCGTGCTCGGTGCTCAGTACTCAGGGTGCTGGGTTCTCAGTGCACGGGGTGCTGGGTGCTAAGTACTCAGGGTGGTGGGTGCTCAGTGCTCATGGTGCTCGGTGCTCAGTACGTTGGGTGCTCAGTACTCAGGGTGCTGGGTGCTCAGTGCTCAGGGTGCTGGGTGCTCAGTGCTCAGGGTGCTGGGTGCTCAGTGCTCAGGGTGCTGGGTGCTCAGTGCTCAGGGTGCTGGGTGCTCAGTGCTCGGGCTGCTGGGTGCTCAGTGCTCAGGGTGCTGGGTGCTCAGTACTCAGGGTGCTGGGTTCTCAGTACTCAGGGTGCTGGGTGCACAGTGCTAGGGGTGCTGGGTGCTCAGTGCTCGGGGTCTGGGTGCTCAGTACTCAGGGTGCTGGGTGCTCAGTGCTCTGGGTGCTGGGTGCTCAGTGCTCAGGGTGCTGCTTGCTCAGTGCTCAGGGTGCTGGGTGCTCAGTGCTCGGGGTGCTGGGTGCTGAGTGCTCAGGGTGCTGGGTGCTCAGTGCTCGGGGTGCTCAGTGCTCCGTGCTCAGGGTCCTGGGTGCTCAGTACTCAGGGTGCTGGGTGCTTAGTACTCAGGGTGCTCAGTGCTCAGTACACAGGGTGCTGGGTGCTCAGTGCTCGGGGTGCTGGGTGCTCAGTGCTCAGTACTCAGGGTGCTGGGTGCTCAGTGCTTGGGGTGCTGGGTGCTCAGTACTCAGCGTGCTGGGTGCTCAGTACTCAGGGTGCTGGGTGCTCAGTGCTCAGTGTGCTGGGTGCTCAGTGATCAGGGTGCTGGGTGCTCAGTGATCGGGGTGCTGGGTGCTCAGTACTCAGGGTGCTCAGTGCTCAGGGAGCTCGGTGCTCAGTACTCAGGGTGCTGGGTGCTCAGTACTCAGTGCTCGGGGTCCTGGGTGCTCTGTGCTCGGGGTGCTGGGTGTTCAGTGCTCTGGGTACTGGGTGCTCAGTACTCAGGGTGCTGGGTGCTCAGTACTCAGGGTGCTGTGTGCTCATTCTCGGGGTGCTGGGTGCTCAGTGCTCGGGTGCGGGGTGCTCAGTACTCAGGTTGCTGGGGGCTCAGTACTCAGTGTGCTGGGTGCTCAGTACTCAGGGTGATCTGTTCTCAGTACTCAGGGTGCTGGGTGCTCAGTGCTCGGGGTGCTGGGTGCTCAGTGCTCGGGGTGCTGGGTGCTCAGTGCTCAGGGTGCTGGGTGCTCGGTGCTCGGGGTGCTGGGTGCTTAGTGATCGGGTGCCCAGTGCTCAGTACTCGGGGTGCTGGGTGCTCAGTGCTCAGGGTGCTCGGTGCTCAGTGCTCAGGGTGCTGGGTGCTCAGTTCTCAGGGTGCTGGGTGCTCAGTGCTCAGGGTGCTGGGTGCTCAGTTCTCAGGGTGCTGCGTGCTCAGTGCTCAGGGTGCTGGGTGCTCAGTGCTCAGGGTGCTGGGTGCTCGGTGCTCGGGGTGCTGGGTGCTCAGTGCTCGGGGTGCCCGGTGCTCAGTACTCGGGGTGCTCAGTGCTCAGTACTCAGGGTGCTGGGTGCTCAGTGCTCAGGGTGCTGGGTGCTCAGTACTCAGGGTGCTGGGTGCTCAGTACTCAGGGTGCTCGGTGCTCAGTACTCAGGGTGCTGGGTGCTCAGTGCTCGGGGTGCTGGGTGCTCAGTACTCAGGGTGCTGGGTGCTCAGTGCTCGGGGTGCTCGGTGCTCAGTACGCTGGTTGCTCATTACACAGGGTGCTGGGTGCTCAGTACTCAGGGTGCTGGGTGCTCAGTGCTCGGGGTGCTGGGTGCTCAGTGCTCAGTACTCAGGGTGCTGGGTGCTCAGTGCTCAGGGTGCTGGGTGCTCAGTGCTCAGGGTGCTGGGTGCTCAGTGCTCAGGGTGCTGGATACTCAGTGCTCAGGGTGCTGGGTGCTCAGTACTCAGGGTGCTGGGTGCTCAGTACTCAGGGTGCTGGGTGCTCAGTGCTCGGGGTGCTGGGTGCTCAGTGCTCGGGGTGCTGGGTGCTCAGTGCTCTGGGTGCTCGGTGCTCAGTACTCAGGGTGCTGGGTGCTCAGTGCTCGAGATGCTCAGTACTCAGGGTGCTGTGTGTTCAGTGCTCAGGGTGCTGAGTGCTCATTACTCAGGGTGCTCGGTGCTTAGTACTCAGGGTGCTGGGTGCTCAGTACTCCGGGTGCTGGGTGCTCAGTGGTCGGGGTGCTCGGTGCTCAGTACTCATTGCTCAGGGTGCTCAGTGCTCAGTGCTCAGGGTGCTGGGTGTTCAGTACTCAGGGTGCTTGGTGCTCAGTACTCGGGGTGCAGGGTGCTCAGTACTCAGGGTGCTGGGTGCTCAGTGCTCAGGGTGCTGGGTGCTCAGTACACAGGGTGCTGGGTGCTCAGTGTTTGGGGTGCTGGGTGCTCAGTACTCAGGGTGCTGGGTGCTCAGTGCTCAGGGTGCTGGGTGCTCAGTGCTCAGGGTGCTGGGTGCTCAGTGCTCAGGGTGCTGGGTGCTCAGTACACAGTGCTCAGGATGCTGGGTGCTCAGTGCTCAGGGTGCTGGGTGCTCAGTGCTCAGGGTGCTCAGTGCTCAGTGCTCAGTACTCAGGGTGCTGGGTGCTCAGTACTCACGGTGCTGGGTTCTCAGTGCTCGGGGTGCCCGGTGCTCAGTGCTCGGGGTGCTCGGTGCTCAGTACTCAGTGTGCTGGGTGCTCAGTACTCAGGGTGCTGGGTGCTCAGTGCACGAGGTGCTCGGTGCTCAGTACTCAGGGTGCTGGGTGCTCAGTGCTGGGTGCTCAGTGCTCGGGGTGCTGGGTGCTCAGTGCTCGGGGTGCTGGGTGCTCAATACTCAGCGTGCTCGGTGCTCAGTACTCAGGGTGCTGGGTTCTCAGTGCACGGGGTGCTGGGTGCTAAGTACTCAGGGTGGTGGGTGCTCAGTGCTCATGGTGCTCGGTGCTCAGTACGTTGGGTGCTCAGTACTCAGGGTGCTGGGTGCTCAGTGCTCAGGGTGCTGGGTGCTCAGTGCTCAGGGTGCTGGGTGCTCAGTGCTCAGGGTGCTGGGTGCTCAGTGCTCGGGGTGCTGGGTGCTCAGTACTCAGGGTGCTGGGTGCTCAGTACTCAAGGTGCTGGGTGCTCAGTACTCGGGGTGCTGGGTGCTCAGTGTTCAGGGTGCTGGGTGCTCAGTGCTCGGGGTGCTGGGTGCTCAGTGCTCAGGATGATGGGTGCTCAGTGCTCGGGCTGCTGGGTGCTCAGTGCTCAGGGTGCTGGGTGCTCAGTACTCAGGGTGCTGGGTTCTCAGTACTCAGGGTGCTGGGTGCACAGTGCTAGGGGTGCTGGGTGCTCAGTGCTCGGGGTCTGGGTGCTCAGTACTCAGGGTGCTGGGTGCTCAGTGCTCTGGGTGCTGGGTGCTCAGTGCTCAGGGTGCTGCTTGCTCAGTGCTCAGGGTGCTGGGTGCTCAGTGCTCGGGGTGCTGGGTGCTGAGTGCTCAGGGTGCTGGGTGCTCAGTGCTCGGGGTGCTCAGTGCTCCGTGCTCAGGGTCCTGGGTGCTCAGTACTCAGGGTGCTGGGTGCTTAGTACTCAGGGTGCTCAGTGCTCAGTACACAGGGTGCTGGGTGCTCAGTGCTCGGGGTGCTGGGTGCTCAGTGCTCAGTACTCAGGGTGCTGTGTGCTCAGTGCTTGGGGTGCTGGGTGCTCAGTACTCAGCGTGCTGGGTGCTCAGTACTCAGGGTGCTGGGTGCTCAGTGCTCAGTGTGCTGGGTGCTCAGTGATCAGGGTGCTGGGTGCTCAGTGATCGGGGTGCTGGGTGCTCAGTACTCAGGGTGCTCAGTGCTCAGGGAGCTCGGTGCTCAGTACTCAGGGTGCTGGGTGCTCAGTACTCAGTGCTCGGGGTCCTGGGTGCTCTGTGCTCGGGGTGCTGGGTGTTCAGTGCTCTGGGTACTGGGTGCTCAGTACTCAGGGTGCTGGGTGCTCAGTACTCAGGGTGCTGTGTGCTCATTCTCGGGGTGCTGGGTGCTCAGTGCTCGGGTGCGGGGTGCTCAGTACTCAGGTTGCTGGGGGCTCAGTACTCAGTGTGCTGGGTGCTCAGTACTCAGGGTGATCTGTTCTCAGTACTCAGGGTGCTTGGTGCTCATTCTCGGGGTGCTGGGTGCTCAGTGCCCGGGGTGCTGGGTGCTCAGTACTCAGGGTGCTGGGGGCACAGTACTCAGGGTGCTGGGTGCTCAGTACTCAGGGTGATCTGTTCTCAGTACTCAGGGTGTTGGGTGCTCAGTGCTCGGGGTGCTGGGTGCTCAGTACTCGGGGTGCTGGGTGCTCAGTACTCAGGGTGCTGGGTGCTCAGTGCTCAGGGTGCTGGGTGCTCAGTACACAGTGCTCAGGATGCTGGCTGCTCAGTGCTCAGGGTGCTGGGTGCTCAGTGCTCAGGGTGCTGGGTGCTCAGTACTCGGGGTGCTGGGTGCTCAGTACTCGGGGTGCTGGGTGCTCAGTACTCAGGTTGCTGGGTGCTCAGTACTCAGGGTGCTGGGTTCTCAGTGCTCGGGGTGCCTGGTGCTCAGTGCTCGGGGTGCTCGGTGCTCAGTACTCAGGGTGCTGGGTGCTCAGTACTCAGGGTGCTGGGTGCTCAGTGCTCGGGGTGCTCAGTGCTCAGTACTCATGGTGCTGGGTGCTAAGTGCTGGGTGCTCAGTGCTCGGGGTGCTGGGTGCTCAGTGCTCGGGGTGCTGGGTGCTCAGTACTCAGGGTGCTCGGTGCTCAGTACTCAGGTTGCTGGGTGCTCAGTGCACGGGGTGCTGGATGCTCAGTACTCAGGGTGCTGGGTGCTCAGTGCTCGGGGTGATCGGTGCTCAGTACGTTGGGTGCTCTGTACTCAGGGTGCTGGGTGCTTAGTACTCAGGGTGATGGGTGCTCAGTGCTCGGGGTGCTGGGTGCTCAGTGCTCAGTACTCAGGGTGCTGGGTGCTCAGTGCTCAGGGTGCTGGGTGCTCAGTGCTCAGGGTGCTGGGTGCTCAGTGCTCAGGGTGCTGGATACTCAGTGCTCAGGGTGCTGGGTGCTCAGTACTCAGGGTGCTGGGTGCTCAGTACTCAGGGTGCTGGGTGCTCAGTGCTCGGGGTGCTGGGTGCTCACTGCTCGGGGTGCTGGGTGCTCAGTGCTCTGGGTGCTCGGTGCTCAGTACTCAGGGTACTGGGTGCTCAGTGCTCGAGGTGCTCAGTACTCAGGGTGCTGTGTGTTCAGTGCTCATGGTGCTGAGTGCTCATTACTCAGGGTGCTCGGTGCTTAGTACTCAGGGTGCTGGGTGCTCAGTACTACGGGTGCTGGGTGCTCAGTGCTCGGGGTGCTCGGTGCTCAGTACTCATTGCTCAGGGTGCTCAGTGCTCAGTGCTCAGGGTGCTGGGTGTTCAGTACTCAGGGTGCTTTGTGCTCAGTACTCGGGGTGCTGGGTGCTCAGTACTCAGGGTGCTGGGTGCTCAGTGCTCAGGGTGCTGGGTGCTCAGTACACAGTGTGCTCGGTGCTCAGTGTTTGGGGTGCTGGGTGCTCAGTACTCAGGGTGCTGGGTGCTCAGTGCTCAGGGTGCTGGGTGCTCAATGCTCAGGGTGCTGGGTGCTCAGTACACAGTGCTCAGGATGCTGGGTGCTCAGTGCTCAGGGTGCTGGGTGCTCAGTGCTCAGGGTGCTCAGTGCTCAGTGCTCAGTACTCAGGGTGCTGTTTGCTCAGTACTCAGGGTGCTGGGTTCTCAGTGCTCGGGGTGCCCGGTGCTCAGTGCTCGGGGTGCTCAGTGCTCAGTACTCAGTGTGCTGGGTGCTCAGTACTCAGGGTGCTGGGTGCTCAGTGCTCGGGGTGCTCGGTGCTCAGTACTCAGGTTGCTGGGTGCTCAGTGCTGGGTGCTCAGTGCTCGGGGTGCTGGGTGCTCAGTGCTCGTGGTGCTCGGTGCTCAGTACGTTGGGTGCTCAGTACTCAGGGTGCTGGGTGCTCAGTGCTCAGGGTGCTGGGTGCTCAGTGCTCAGGGTGCTGGGTGCTCAGTGCTCAGGGTGCTGGGTGCTCAGTGCTCGGGGTGCTGGGTTCTCAGTACTCAGGGTGCTGGGTGCTCAGTACTCAGTGTGCTTTGTGCTCAGTACTCGGGGTGCTGGGTGCTCAGTGCTCAGGGTGCTGGGTGCTCAGTGCTCGGGGTGCTGGGTGCTCAGTGCTCAGGATGATGGGTGCTCAGTGCTCGGGCTGCTGGGTGCTCAGTGCTCAGGGTGCTGGGTGCTCAGTACTCAGGGTGCTGGGTTCTCAGTACTCAGGGTGCTGGGTGCACAGTGCTAGGGGTGCTGGGTGCTCAGTGCTCGGGGTCTGTGTGCTCAGTACTCAGGGTGCTGGGTGCTCAGTACTCAGAGTGCTGGGTGCTCAGTGCTCAGGGTGCTGGTTGCTCAGTGCTCAGGGTGCTGGGTGCTCAGTGCTCAGTGCTCAGGGTGCTGGGTGTTCAGTACTCAGGGTGCTGGGTGCTCAGTGCTCATGGTGCTGGGTGCTCAGTACTCAGGGTGCTGGGTGCTCAGTACTCAGGGTGCTGGGTGCTCAGTGCTCGGGGTGCTGGGTGCTCAGTGCTCGGGGTGCTGGGTGCTCAGTGCTCGGGGTGCTGGGTGCTCAGTGCTCAGGTTGCTGGGTGCTCGGTGCTCGGGGTGCTGGGTGCTTAGTGCTCGGGTGCCCAGTGCTCAGTACTCGGGGTGCTGGGTGCTCAGTGCTCAGGGTGCTCGGTGCTCAGTGCTCAGGGTGCTGGGTGCTCAGTTCTCAGGGTGCTGGTGCTCAGTGCTCAGGGTGCTGGGTGCTCAGTTCTCAGGGTGCTGCGTGCTCAGTGCTCAGGGTGCTGGGTGCTCAGTGCTCAGGGTGCTGGGTGCTCGGTGCTCGGGGTGCTGGGTGCTCAGTGCTCGGGGTGCCCGGTGCTCAGTACTCGGGGTGCTCAGTGCTCAGTACTCAGGGTGCTGGGTGCTCAGTGCTCAGGGTGCTGGGTGCTCAGTGCTCAGGGTGCTGGGTGCTCAGTACTCAGGGTGCTCAGTGCTCAGTACTCAGGGTGCTGGGTGCTCAGTGCTCGGGGTGCTGGGTACTCAGCGCTCAGTACACAGGGTGCTGAGTGCTCAGTGCTCGGGGTCCTGGGTGCTCAATGCTCAGTACTCAGGGTGCTGGGTGCTCGGTGCTCGGGGTGCTGGATGCTCAGTACTCAGGGTGCTGGGTGCTCAGTGCTCAGGGTGCTGGGTGCACAGTGCTCGGGGTGCTGGGTGCTCAGTACTCAGGGTGCTGGGTGCTCAGTACTCGGGGTGCTGGATGCTCAGTGCTCAGGTTGCTTGGTCTCAGTGCTCGGGGTGCTGGGTGCTCAGTGCTCAGGGTGCTGGGTGCTCATTCTCGGGGTGCTGCCTGCTCAGTACTCAGGTTGCTCAGTACTCAGGGTGCTGGGTGCTTAGTACTCAGGGTGCTGGGTGCTCAATGCTCGGGGTGCTGGGTGCTCAGTGCTCAGTACTCAGGGTGCTCGGTGCTCAGTACTCACGGTGCTGGGTGCTCAGTTCTCAGGGTGCTCGGTGCTCAGTTCTCAGGGTACTCGGTGCTCAGTGTTTGGGGTGCTGGGTGCTCAGTACTCAGGGTGCTGGGTGCTAGGTGCTCAGGGTGCTGGGTGCTCAGTACACAGTGCTCAGGATGCTGGGTGCTCAGTGCTCAGGGTGCTGGGTGCTCAGTGCTCAGGGAGCTCAGTGCTCAGTGCTCAGTACTCAGGTTGCTGGGTGCTCAGTACTCAGGGTGCTGGGTGCTCAGTAATCGGGGTGCTGGGTGCTCAGTACACAGTGCTCAGGATGCTGGGTTCTCAGTGCTCGGGGTGCCCGGTGCTCAGTGCTCAGCGTGCTCGGTGCTCAGTACTCAGGGTGCTGGGTGCTCAGTACTCAGGGTGCTGGGTGCTCAGTGCACGGGGTGCTGGGTGCTAAGTACTCAGGGTGCTGGGTGCTCAGTGCTCGTGGTGCTCGGTGCTCAGTACGTTGGGTGCTCAGTACTCAGGGTGCTGGGTGCTCAGTGCTCAGGGTGCTGGGTGCTCAGTGCTCAGGGTGCTGGGTGCTCAGTGCTCAGGGTGCTGGGTGCTCAGTGCTCGGGGTGCTGGGTTCTCAGTACTCAGGGTGCTGGGTGCTCAGTACTCAGGGTGCTGGGTGCTCAGTACTCGAGGTGCTGGGTGCTCAGTGCTCAGGGTGCTGGGTGCTCAGTGCTCGGGGTGCTGGGTGCTCAGTGCTCAGGATGATGGGTGCTCAGTGCTCGGGCTGCAGGGTGCTCAGTGCTCAGGGTGCTGGGTGCTCAGTACTCAGGGTGCTGGGTTCTCAGTACTCAGGGTGCTGGGTGCACAGTGCTAGGGGTGCTGTGTGCTCAGCGCTCGGGGTCTGGGTGCTCAGTACTCAGGGTGCTGGGTGCTCAGTACTCAGGGTGCTGGGTGCTCAGTGCTCAGGGTGCTGGGTGCTCAGTGTGCTGGGTGCTCAGTGCTCAGTGCTCAGGGTGCTGGGTGTTCAGTACTCAGGGTGCTGGGTGCTCAGTACTCAGGGTGCTGGGTGCTCAGTGCAGAGGGTGCTGGGTGCTCAGTGCTCAGGGTGCTGGGTGCTCAGTACTCAGGGTGCTGGGTGCTCAGTACTCAGGGTGCTCGGTGCTCAGTGCTCATTGTGCTGGGTGCACAGTGCTCGGGGTGCTGGGTGCTCAGTACTCAGGGTGCTGGGTGCTCAGTACTCGGGGTGCTGGGTGCTCAGTGCTCATGGTGCTTGGTCTCAGTGCTCGGGGTACTGGGTACTCAGTGCTCAGTACACAGGGTGCTGGGTGCTCAGTGCTCGGGGTGCTGGGTGCTCAGTGCTCAGTACTCAGGGTGCTGGGTGCTCAGTGCTCGGGGTGCTGGGTGCTCAGTGCTCAGTACTCAGGGTGCTGGGTGCTCAGTGCTCAGGGTGCTGTGTGCTTAGTGCTCAGGGTGCTGGGTGCTCAGTGCTCAGGGTGCTGGGTACTCAGTGCTCAGGGTGCTGGTTGCTCAGTACTCAGGGTGCTGCGTGCTCAGTGCTCGGGGTGCTGTGTGCTCAGCGCTCGCGGTGCTGGGTGCTCAGTGCTCGGGGTGCTCGGTGCTCAGTACTCAGGGTGCTGGGTGCTCAGTGCTCGAGGTGCTCAGTACTCAGGGTGCTGTGTGTTCAGTGATCAGGGTGCTGGGTGCTCAGTACTCAGGGTGCTCGGTGCTTAGTACTCAGGGTGCTGGGTTCTCAGTACTCCGGGTGCTGGGTTCTCAGTGCTCGGGGTGCTCGGTGCTCAGTGCTCAAGGTGCTGGGTGCTCAGTACTCAGGGTACTCATTGCTCAGGGTGCTGGGTGCTCAGTACTCAGGGTGCTGGGTGCTCAGTGCTCACCGAGCTCGGTGCTCAGTACGTTGGGTGCTCAGTACTCAGGGTGCTGGGTGCTCAGTACTCAGTGTGCTCGGTGCTCAGTACTCAGGGTGCTGGGTGCTCAGTGCTCGGGGTGTTGGGTGCTCATTAATCAGGGTGCTGGGTGCTCAGTACTCAGGGTGCTCAGTGCTTTGGGTGCTGGGTGCTCAATACTCAGGGTGCTCAGTGCTTTTGGTGCTGGGTGCTCAGTACTCAGGGTGCTGGGTGCTCAGTGCTCATGGTGCTGGGTGCTCAGTACTCAGGGTGCTGGGTGCTCAGTACTCAGGGTGCTGGGTGCTCAGTGCTCGGGGTGCTGGGTGCTCAGTGCTCGGGGTGCTGGGTGCTCAGTGCTCGGGGTGCTGGGTGCTCAGTGCTCGGGGTGCTGGGTGCTCAGTGCTCAGGGTGCTGGGTGCTCGGTGCTCGGGGTGCTGGGTGCTTAGTGCTCGGGTGCCCAGTGCTCAGTACTCGGGGTGCTGGGTGCTCAGTGCTCAGGGTGCTCGGTGCTCAGTTCTCAGGGTACTCGGTGCTCAGTGTTTGGGGTGCTGGGTGCTCAGTACTCAGGGTGCTGGGTGCTCAGTGCTCAGGGTGCTGGGTGCTCAGTACACAGTGCTCAGGATGCTGGGTGCTCAGTGCTCAGGGTGCTGGGTGCTCAGTGCTCAGGGTGCTCAGTGCTCAGTGCTCAGTACTCAGGTTCCTGGGTGCTCAGTACTCAGGGTGCTGGGTGGTCAGTAATCGGGGTGCTGGGTGCTCAGTACACAGTGCTCAGGATGCTGGGTTCTCAGTGCTCGGGGTGCCCGGTGCTCAGTGCTCATGGTGCTCGGTGCTCAGTACTCAGGGTGCTGGGTGCTCAGTACTCAGGGTGCTGGGTGCTCAGTGCTCGGGGTGCTCGGTGCTCAGTACTCAGGGTGCTGGGTGCTCAGTGCTGGGTGCTCACTGCTCGGGGTGCTGGGTGCTCAGTGCTCGGGGTGCTGGGTGCTCAGTACTCAGGGTGCACGGTGCTCAGTACTCAGGGTGCTGGGTGCTCAGTGCACGGGGTGCTGGGTGCTCAGTACTCAGGGTGCTGGGTGCTCAGTGCTCGGGGTGCTCGGTGCTCAGTACCTTGGGTGCTCAGTACTCAGGGTGCTGGGTGCTCAGTGCTCAGGGTGCTGGGTGCTCAGTGCTCAGGGTGCTGGGTGCTCAGTACTCGGGGTGCTGGGTTCTCAGTACTCAGTGCTCAGGATGCTGGGTGCTCAGTGCTCGGGCTGCTGGGAGCTCAGTGCTCAGGGTGCTGGGTGCTCAGTACTCAGGGTGCTGGGTTCTCAGTACTCAGGGTGCTGGGTGCACAGTGCTAGGGGTGCTGGGTGCTCAGTGCTCGGGGTCTGGGTGCTCAGTACTCAGGGTGCTGGGTGCTCAGTACTCAGGGTGCAGGGTGCTCAGTGCTCAGGGTGCTGGGTGCTCAGTGCTCTGGGTGCTGGGTGCTCAGTGCTCAGGGTGCTGGGTGCTGAGTGCTCAGGGTGCTGGGTGCTCAGTGCTCGGGGTGCTCAGTGCTCAGTGCTCAGGGTCCTGGTTGCTCAGTACTCAGGGTGCTCAGTGCTCAGTACACAGGGTGCTGGGTGCTCAGTGCTCGGGGTGCTGGGTGCTCAGTGCTCAATACTCAGGGTGCTGGGTGCTCAGTGCTCGGGGTGCTGTGTGCTCAGTACTCAGCGTGCTGGCTGCACAGTACTCAGGGAGCTGGGTGATCAGTGCTCATGGTGCTGGGTGCTCAGTGCTCAGGGTGATGGGTGCTCAGTGATCGGGGTGAGTACTGAGCACCCAGCACCCTGAGTACTGAGCACCCTGAGTACTGAGCACCCAGCACCCCGAGCACTGAGCACCCAGCACCCTGAGTCCTGAGAACAGATCACCCTGAGTACTGAGCACCCAGCACCCTGAGTACTGAGCCCCCAGCACCCTGAGCACTGAGCACCCAGCACCCCGAGTACTGAGCACCGAGCACCCCGAGCACTGAGCACCCAGCACCCTGAGTACTGAGCACCCAGCACCCTGAGTACTGAGCACCCCGAGTACTGAGCACCCAGCACCCCGAGCACTGAGCACCCAGCACCCTGAGTCCTGAGAACAGATCACCCTGAGTACTGAACAACCAGCACCCTGAGTACTGAGGTCCCAGCACACTGAGTACTGAGCACCCAGCACCCCGAGCACTGAGCACCCAGCACCCCGAGAATGAGCACCCAGCACCCTGAGTACTGAGCACCCAGCACCCCGAGCTCGGAGCACCCAGGACCCCGAGCACTGAGTACTGAGCACCCAGCACCCTGAGTACTGAGCACCGAGCTCCCCGAGCACTGAGCACCCAGCACCCTGAGCACTGAGCACCCAGCACCCTTAGCACTGAGCACCCAGCACCCTGAGTACTGAGCACCCAGCACGCTGAGTACAGAGCACCCAGCACCCTGAGCACTGAGCACCCAGCACCCTGTGTACTGAGCACTGAGCACCCTGAGTACTAAGCACCCAGCACCCTGAGTACTGAGCACCCAGGACCCTGAGCACAGAGCACCGAGCACCCCGAGCACTGAGCACCCAGCACCCTGAGCACTCAGCACCCATCACACCGATCACTGAGCACCCAGCATGCTGAGCACTGAGCACCCAGCACCCTGAGCACTGAGCACCCAGCACCCCGAGCACTGTGCACCCAGCACCCTGAGCACTGAGCACCGAGCACCCTGAGTACAGAGCACCCAGCACCCTGAGTACTGAGCACCCAGCACCCTGAGCACTGAGCACCCAGCACGCTGAGTACTGAGCACTGAGCACCCTGAGTACTGAGCACCGAGCACCCTGAGCACTGAGCACCCAGCAAGCTGAGTACTGAGCACTGAGCACCCTGAGTACTGAGCACCGAGCACCCTGAGTACTGAGCACCCAGCACTCTGAGCACTGAGTACAAAGCACGCTGAGTACTGAGCACCCTGATTACTGAGCACCGAGGACCCTGAGCACTGAGCACCCAGCACCCTGAGTACTGAGCACCAAGCACCCCGAGTACTGAGCTCCCAGCACCCTGAGCACTGAGCACCCAGCACCCTGAGCACTGAGCACCCAGCACCCCAAGCACTGAGCACCCAGCACCCTGAGTACTGAGTACTGAGCACCCTGAGTACTGAGCACCCAGCACCCTGAGCACTGAGCACCCAGCACCCTGAGTACTGAGCACCGAGCACCCCGAGCACTGAGCACCCAGCACCAAGAGTACTGAGCAGCGAGCACCCCGAGCACTGAGCACCCAGCACCCTGAGTAATGAGCACCGAGCACAACGAGTACTGAGCACCCAGCACCGTGAGTACTGAGCACCCAGCACCCTGAGTACTGAGCACCAAGCACCCTGAGCACTGAGCACAAAGCACGCTGAGTACTGAGCACCCTGAGTACTGAGCACCGAGGACCCTGACCACTGAGCACCCAGCACCCCGAGCACTGAGCACCCAGCACCCCGAGAATGAGCACCCAGCACCCTGAGTACTGAGAACCGAGCACCCTGAGTACTAAGCACAAAGCATGCTGAGCACTGAGCACCCAGCACCCCGAGTACTGAGCACCCAGCACCCCGAGCACTGAGCACCCAGCACCCCGAGAATGAGCACCCAGCACCCTGACTACTGAGCACCCAGCACCCTGAGTACTGAGCACCCAGCACCCCGAGCACTGAGCACCCTGAATACTGAGCACCCAGCACCCTGAGTACTGTGCACTAAGCACCCACAGCGCTGAGCACCCAGGACCCCGAGCACTGAGTACTGAGCACCCAGCACCCTGAGTACTGAGCACCGAGCTCCCCGACCACTGAGCACCCTGAGTACTGTGCACTAAGCACCCACAGCGCTGAGCACCCAGGACCCCGAGCACTGAGTACTGAGCACCCAGCACCCTGAGTACTGAGCACCCTGAGTACTGAGCACCCAGCACCCTGAGCACTGAGCACCCAGCACCCTGAGTACTGAGCACCCAACGTACTGAGCACCGAGCACACCGAGCACTGAGCACCCAGCACCCAGAGTACTGAGCACCGAGCACCCTGAGCACTGAGCACACAGAAGCCTGAGTACTGAGCACCGAGCACCCCGAGCACTGAGCACCCAGCACCCCGAGCACTGAGCACCCAGCACCCGGAGCACTGAGCACAAAGCACCCCGAGCAATGAGCACCCAGCACCCTGAGTACTGAGCACCCAGCACCCCGAGTACTGAGCACCCAGCAACCTGAGCACCGAGCACGCAGCACCCCGAGGACTGAGCACCCGGCACCCTGGGCACTGAGCACCCAGCACCCTGAGTACTGAGCAATGAGCAACCCGAGTACTGAGCACCCAGCACCCCGAGCACTGAGCACCGAGCACCCCGAGCACTGAGCACCCAGCACCCCGAGCACTGTGCACCCAGCACCCTGAGCACTGAGCACCCAGCACCCCGAGCACTGAGCACCAGGCACCCTGAGCACTGAGCAACCAGCACCCCGAGCACTGAGCACCCAGCACCCCGAGCACTGAGCAGCCAGCACCCTGAGTACTGAGCACCCAGCACCCTGAGTACTCAGCACCCAGCACCCTGAGCACTGAGCAACCAGCACCCTGAGTACTGAGCACCCAGCACCCCAAGCACTGAGCACCCTGAGTACTGAGCACCCAGCACCCTGATTAATGAGCACCCAGCACCCCGAGCACTGAGCACCCAGAACCCTGAGTACTGAGCACCGAGCACCCTGAGTACTGAGCACCCAGCACCCTGAGTACTGAGCTCCCAGCGTACTGAGCACCGAGCACCCAGCACCCTGAGTACTGAGCACCCAGCACCCCGAGCCCTGAGCACCCAGCACCCCGAGCACTGAGCACCCAGCACACCGAGCACTCAGAACCCAGCACCCCGAGCACTGAGCACCCACCACCCGAGTACTGAGCACCCAGCACCCTGAGCACTGAGCACCCAGCACCCTGAGTACTGAGCACCCAGCAACCTGAGCACTGAACACCTAGCACCCTGAGCACTGAGCACCCAGCATCCTGAGCACTGAGCACCCAGAACCCTGAGCATTGAGCACCCAGCACCCTGAGTACTGAGCACCATGAGTACTGAGCACACAGCACCCTGAGCACTGAGCACCCAGCACCCCGAGCACTGAGCACCCAGCACCCTGAGTACTGAGCATCCAGCACCCCGAGCACAGAGCACCCAGCACCCTCAGTACTGAGCATTGAGCACCCAGGACCCCGAGCACTGAGTACTCAGCACCCTGTGTACTGAGCACTGAGTACCCAGCACCCCGAGCACTGAGCACCCAGCACCCTGAGCACTGAGCAGCCAGCACCCTGAGCACTGAGCACCCAGCACCCCGAGCACTGAGCACCCAGCACCCAGAGCACTGAGCACTGAGCACCCTGAGCACTGAGCACCCAGCACCCTGAGTATTGAGCACCCAGCACCCTGAGCACTGAGGACCGAGCACCCTGAGTACTAAGCACCCAGCACCCTGAGTACTGAGCACCCAGCACCCTGAGCACTGAGGACCCAGCACGCTGAGTACTGAGCACTGAGCACCCTGAGTACTGAGCACCGAGCACCCTGAGCACTGAGCACCCAGCAAGCTGAGTACTGAGCACTGAGTACCCTGAGTACTGAGCACCGAGCGCCCTGAGTACTGAGCACCCAGCACTCTGAGCACTGAGTACAAAGCACGCTGAGTACTGAGCACCCTGATTACTGAGCACCGAGGACCCTGAGCACTGAGCACCCAGCACCCTGTGTACTGAGCACCAAGCACCCCGAGTACTGAGCACCCAGCACCCTGAGCACTGAGCACCCAGCACCCTGAGCACTGAGCACCAAGCACCCTGAGCACTGAGCACAAAGCACGCTGAGTACTGAGCACCCTGATTACTGAGCACCGAGGACCCCGAGCACTGAGCACCCAGCACCCTGAGTAATGAGCACCGAGCACCCCGAGTACTGAGCACCCAGCACCGTGAGTACTGAGCACCCAGCACCCTGAGTACTGAGCACCAAGCACCCTGAGCACTGAGCACAAAGCACGCTGAGTACTGAGCACCCTGAGTACTGAGCACCGAGGACCCTGAGCACTGAGCACCCAGCACCCCGAGCACTGAGCACCCAGCACCCCGAGAATGAGCACCCAGCACCCTGAGTACTGAGAACCGAGCACCCTGAGTACTAAGCACAAAGCATGCTGAGCACTGAGCACCCAGCACCCCGAGTACTGAGCACCCAGCACCCCGAGCACTGAGCACCCAGCACCCCGAGAATGAGCACCCAGCACCCTGACTACTGAGCACCCAGCACCCTGAGTACTGAGCACCCAGCACCCCGAGCACTGAGCACCCTGAATACTGAGCACCCAGCACCCTGAGTACTGTGCACTAAGCACCCAGAGCCCTGAGCACCCAGGACCCCGAGCACTGAGCACTGAGCACCCAGCATCCGGAGCACTGAGCACCCAGCACCCCGAGCAATGAGCACCCAGCACCCTGAGTACTGAGCACCCAGCACCCCGAGTACTGAGCACCCAGCAACCTGAGCACCGAGCACGCAGCACCCTGAGTACTGAGCAATGAGCAACCCGAGTACTGAGCACCCAGCACCCCGAGCACTGAGCACCGAGCACCCCGAGCACTGAGCACCCAGCACCCCGAGCACTGTGCACCCAGCAACCTGAGCACTGAGCACCCAGCACACCGAGCACTGAGCAATAGACACCCTGAGCACAGAGCAACCAGCACCCCGAGCACTGAGCACCCAGCACCCCGAGCACTGAGCACCCAGCACCCTGAGTACTGAGCACCCAGCACCCTGAGTACTCAGCACCCAGCACCCTGAGCACTGAGCAACCAGCACCCTGAGTACTGAGCACCCAGCACCCCAAGCACTGAGCACCCTGAGTACTGAGCACCCAGCACCCCAAGCACTGAGCACCCTGAGTACTGAGCACCCAGCACCCTGATTAATGAGCACCCAGCACCCCGAGCACTGAGCACCCAGAACCCTGAGTACTGAGCACCGAGCACCCTGAGTACTGAGCACCCAGCACCCTGAGTACTGAGCTCCCAGCGTACTGAGCACCGAGCACCCAGCACCCTGAGTACTGAGCACCCAGCACCCCGAGCACTGAGCACCCAGCACCCCGAGCACTGAGCACCCAGAACACCTAGCACTGAGCACCCAGCACCCCGAGCACTGAGCACCCAGCACCCTGAGTATTGAGCACCCAGCACCCTTAGCACTGAGCACCGAGCACCCTGAGCACTGAGCACCCAGCACCCTGTGGACTGAGTACCCAGCACCCCGAGCACTGAGCACCCAGCACCCTGAGCACTGAGCACCCTGAGTACTGAGCACTGAGCACCCTGAGTACTGAGCACTGAGAACCCTGAGTACTGAGCACCCAGCACCCTGAGTACTGAGCACCCAGCAACCTGAGCACTGAGCACCGAGCACCCTGAGCACTGAGCACCCTGCATCCTGAGCACTGAGCACCCAGCACCCTGAGCATTGAGCACCCAGCACCCTGAGTACTGAGCACCATGAGTACTGAGCACACAGCACCCTGAGCACTGAGCACCCAGCAACCCGAGCACTGATCACCCAGCACCCTGAGCACTGAGCACCCTGAGTAGTGAGCACTGAGCACCCTGAGTACTGAGCACTGAGCACCCTGAGTACTGAGCACCCAGCACCCTGAGTACTGAGCACCCAGCACCCTGAGCAATGAGCACAATGAGTACTAAGAACCGAGCACCCCGAGCACTGAGCACCCAGCACCCGGAGTACTGAGCACCCAGCACCCTGAGTACTGAGCACCTAGCACCCTGAGTACTGAGCACCCAGCACCGTGAGTACTGAGCACCCAGCACCCTGAGTACTGAGCACCAAGCACCCTGAGCACTGAGCACAAAGCACGCTGAGTACTGAGCACCCTGAGTACTGAGCACCGAGGACCCTGAGCACTGAGCACCCAGCACCCCGAGTACTGAGCACCCAGCACCCCGAGCACTGAGCACCCAGCACCCCGAGAATGAGCACCCAGCACCCTGACTACTGAGCACCCAGCACCCTGAGTACTGAGCACCCAGCACCCCGAGCACTGAGCACCCTGAATACTGAGCACCCAGCACCCTGAGTACTGTGCACTAAGCACCCAGAGCGCTGAGCACCCAGGACCCCGAGCACTGAGTAATGAGCACCCAGCACCCGGAGTACTGAGCACCGAGCTCCCCGACCACTGAGCACCCTGAGTACTGAGCACCCAGCACCCTGAGTACTGAGCACCCAGCACCCTGAGCACTGAGCACCCACACCCCGAGCACTGAGCACCCAGCACCCTGAGTACTGAGCACCCAGCACCCTGAGTACTGAGCAACCCGAGCACTGAGCACCCAGCACCCTGAGTACCTAGCACCCTGAGGACTGAGCACCAATCTCCCTGAGCACTGAGCACCCAGCACCCTGAGTACTGAGCACCCAGCACCCTGAGCACTGAGCACCCAGCACCCTGAGTACTGAGCAGCGAGCACCCTGAGTACTGAGCACCCAGCACCCTGAGTACTGAGCACCAAGCACCCTGAGTATTGAGCACCGAGAACCCCGAGTACTGAGCACACAGCAGCCTGAGCACTCAGCACCCAGCACCCCGAGCACTGAGCACCCAGCACCCTGAGAACTGAGCTCCCAGCACCCCGAGCCCTGAGCACCCAGCACCCTGAGTACTGAGCACCCTGAGTACTGAGCACCCAGCACCCTGAGCACTGAGCACCCAGCACCCTGAGTACTGAGCACCCAACGTACTGAGCACCGAGCTCACCGAGCACTGAGCACCCAGCACCCAGAGTACTGAGCACCGAGCACCCTGAACACTGAGCACACAGAAGCCTGAGTACTGAGCACCGAGCACCCCGAGCACTGAGCACCCAGCACCCTGAGCACTGATCACCCAGCACCCCGAGAACTGAGCTCCCGGAGCACTGAGCACCCAGCACCCTGAGTACTAAGCACCGAGCACCCTGAGTACTGAGCACCCAGCACCCTGAGCACTGAACACACAGCACCCTGAGTACTGAGCTCCCGGAGCACTGAGCACCCAGCACCCTGAGTACTGAGCAGCGAGCACCCCAAGCACTGAGCACCCAGCACCCCGAGCACTGATCACCCAGCACCCCGAGCACTGAGCACCCAGCACCCGGAGCTCTGAGCAACCAGCACCCCGAGTACTGAGCACCCAGCACCCTGAGTACTGAGCACCCAGCACCCCGAGGACTGAGTACCCAGCACCCTGAGCACTGAGCACCCAGCACCCTGAGCACTGAGCACCCAGCAACCTGAGCACTGAGCACCCAGCACCCTGAGTACTGAGCACCCAGCACCCCGAGCATTGAGCACCCTGAATACTGAGCACTGAGCACCCAGCACCCTGAGCACTGAGCACCCAGCACCCTGAGTACTGACACGCAGCACCCCGAGTACTGAGCACCCAGCAACCTGAGCACCGAGCACCCAGCACCCCGAGCACTGAGCACCCAGCACCCTGAGCACTGAGCACCCAGCACCCTGAGTACTGAGCACTGAGCACCCCGAGCACTGAGCACCCAGCACCCCGAGCACTGAGCACCGAGCACCCCGAGCACTGAGCACGCAGCACCCCGAGCACTGAGCACCCAGCACCTCGAGCACTGAGCACCCAGCACCCTGAGCACTGAGCACCCAGCACCCCGAGCACTGAGCACCCAGCACCCCTAGCACTGAGCACCCAGCACCCCGAGCACTGAGCACCCAGCACCCTGAGTACTGAGCACCCAGCACCCTGAGTACTCAGCACCCAGCACCCTGAGCACTGAGCAACCAGCACCCTGAGTACTGAGCACCCTGCACAACAAGCACTGAGCACCCTGAGTACTGAGCACCCAGCACCCCAAGCACTGAGCACCCGGAGTACTGAGCACCCAGCACCCTGATTAATGAGCACCCAGCACCCCGAGCACTGAGCACCCAGCACCCTGAGTACTGAGCACCGAGCACCCTGAGTACTGAGCACCCAGCACCCTGAGCAATGAGCACCCCGGAACCTGAGTACTGAGCACCCTGAGCACTGAGCACCCAGCACCCCGAGCACTGAGCACCCAGCACCCTGAGCACTGAGCACCCTGAGTACTGAGCACTGAGCACCCTGAGTACTGAGCACTGAGCACCCTGAGTACTGAGCACCCAGCACCCTGAGTAATGAGCACCCAGCAACCCGAGCAATGAGCACCCTGAGTACTGAGCACCCAGCACCCTGAGCACTGAGCACCGAGCACCCCGAGCACTTAGCACCCAGCACCTGGAGTACTGAGCACCCAGCACCCTGAGTACTGAGCACCCCGAGAACTGAGCACCCACCACCCTGAGCACTGAGGACCCAGCACCCTGAGTACTGAGCACCCAGCACCCTGAGCACTGAGCACCCAGCACCCTGAGTACTGAGCACCCAGCCCACCGAGCACTCAGCAGCCAGCACCCCGAGCACTGAGCACCCAGCACACCGAGCACTGAGCACCCAGCACCCCGAGCACCGAGCACCATGAGTACTAAGCACCGAGCACCCTGAGCACTGAGCACCCAGCACCCTGAACACTGTGCACCCAGCACCCTGAGTACTGAGCACCCAGCACCCCGAACACCGAGCACCATGAGTACTAAGCACCGAGCACCCTGAGCACTGAGCACCCAGCACCCTGAGGACTGAGTACCCAGCACCCCGCGCACTGAGCACCCAGCACCCTGAGCACTGAGCACCCTGAGTACTGAGCACTGAGCACCCTGAGTACTGAGCACTGAGCACCCTGAGTACTGAGCACCCAGCACCCTGAATACTGAGCTCCCAGCAACCTGAGCACTGAGCACCGAGCACCCTGAGCACTGAGCACCCAGCACCCTGAGCACTGAGCACCCAGCACCCTGAGCACTGAGCACCCAGCACCCTGAGTACTGTGCACCCTGAGCACTGAGCACCCTGAGGACTGAGCACCGATCACCCTGAGCACTGAGCACCCAGCACCCTGAGTACTGAGCATCCAGCACCCTGAGCACTGAGCACCCAGCACCCTGAGTACTGAGCACCCTGAGTACTGAGGACCGATCACCCTGAGCACTGAGCACCCAGCACCCTGAGTACTGAGCTCCCAGGACCCCGAGCCCTGAGCACCCAGCACCCTGAGTACTGAGCACCCTGAGTACTGAGGACCGATCACCCTGAGCACTGAGCACCCAGCACCCTGAGTACTGAGCACCCAATGTACTGAGCACCGAGCACACCGAGCACTGAGCACCCAGGACCCTGAGTTCTGAGCACCGAGCACCCTGAGCACTGAGCACCCAGCACCCTGAGTACTGAGCACCGAGCACCCCGAGCACTGAGCACCCAGCGCCCCGAGCACTGAGCACCCAGCACCCCGAGCACTGAGCACCCAGCACCCGTAGCACTGAGCACCCAGCACCCCGAGCAATGAGCACCCAGCACCCTGAGTACTGAGCACCCAGCACCCCGAGTACTGAGCACCCAGGAACCTGAGCACCGAGCACCCAGCACCCCGAGCACTGAGCACCCAGCACCCTGAGCACTGAGCACCCAGCACCCCGAGTACTGAGCACCCAGCACCCCGAGCACTGAGCACCCAGCACACTGAGCACTGAGCACCCAGCACCCCGAGCACTGAGCACCCAGCACCCCGAGCACTGAGCACCCAGCACCCCGAGCACTGAGCACCCAGCACCGTGAGTACTAAGCACCCAGCACCCTTAGCACTGAGCAACCAGCACCCTGAGTACGGAGCACCCTGCACCCCAAGCACTGAGCACACTGAGTACTGAGCACCCAGCACCCTGATTAATGAGCACCCAGCACCCCGAGCACTAAGCACCCAGCACCCTGAGTACTGAGCACCGAGCACCCTGAGGACTGAGCACCCAGCACACTGAGTACTGAGCACCCAGCGTACTGAGCACCGAGCACCCAGCACCCTGAGTACTGAGCACCCAGCACCCTGAGCACTGAGCACCCAGCACCCTGAGTACTGAGCACCGAGCACCCCGAGTACTGAGCACCCAGCAAACCGTGCACTGAGCACCCAGCACCCCGAGCACTGAGCACCCAGCCCACCGAGCACTCAGCACCAAGCACCCTGAGCACTGAGCACCCAGCACACCGAGCACTGAGCACCCAGCACCCCGAGCACCGAGCACCATGAGTACTAAGCACCGAGCACCCTGAGCACTGAGCATCCAGCACCCTGAGCACTGTGCACCCAGCACCCTGAGTACTGAGCACCCAGCACCCCGAACACCGAGCACCATGAGTACTAAGCACCGAGCACCCTGAGAACTGAGCACCCAGCACCCTGAGGACTGAGTACCCAGCACCCCGAGCACTGAGCACCCAGCACCCTGAGCACTGAGCACCCTGAGTACTGAGCACTGAGCACGCTGAGTACTGAGCACTGAGCACCCTGAGTACTGAGCACCCAGCACCCTGAATACTGAGCACCCAGCAACCTGAGCACTGAGCACCGAGCACCCTGAGCACTGAGCACCCAGCACCCTGAGCACTGAGCACCCAGCACCCTGAGCACTGAGCACCCAGCACCCTGAGTACTGAGCACCCTGAGGACTGAGCACCCTGAGGACTGAGCACAGATCACCCTGAGCACTGAGCACCCAGCACCCTGAGTACTGAGCACCCAGCACCCTGAGCACTGAGCACCCAGAACCCCGAGTACTGAGCAGCGAGCACCCTGAGTACTGAGCACCCAGCACCCTGAGTACTGAGCACCGAGCACCCTGAGCACTGAGCAACCAGCACCCTGAGTACTGAGCACAGTTCACCCCAAGCACTGAGCACCCCGAGCACTGAGCACCCAGCCCAACGAGCACTCAGCACCCATCCCACCGAGCACTCAGCACCCAGCACCCTGAGCACTGAGCACCCAGCACCCCGAGCACCGAGCACCATGAGTACTAAGCACCGAGCACCCTGAGCACTGAGCACCCAGCACCCTGAGCACTGTGCACCCAGCACCCTGAGTACTAAGCACCCAGCACCCCGAACACCGAGCACCATGAGTACTGAGCACCCAGCACCCCAAGCACTGAGCACCCTGAGTACTGAGCACCCAGCAACCTGATTAATGAGCACCCAGCACCCCAAGCACTGAGCACCCTGAGCACTGTGCACCCAGCACCCTGAGTACTGAGCACCCAGCACCCCGAACACCGAGCACCTTGCATACTAAGCACCGAGCACCCTGAGCATTGAGCACCCAGCAACCTGAGGACTGAGCACCCAGCACCCTGAGCACTGAGCACCCAGAGTACTGAGCACTGAGCACCCTGAGTACTGAGCACTGAGCACCCTGAGTACTGAGCACCCAGCACCCTGAATACTGAGCACCCAGCAACCTGAGCACTGAGCACCGAGCACCCTGAGCACTGAGCACCCAGCACCCTGAGCACTGAGCACCCAGCACCCTGAGCACTGAGCACCCAGCACCCTGAGTACTGAGCACCCTGAGTACTGAGCACCCTGAGGACTGAGCACCGATCACCCTGAGCACTGAGCACCCAGCACCCTGAGTACTGAGCACCCAAAGTACTGAGCACCGAGCACACCGAGCACTGAGCACCCATCACCCTGAGTTCTGAGCACCGAGCACCCTGAGCACTGAGCACCCAGCAACCTGAGTACTGAGCACCGAGCACCCCGAGCACTTAGCACCCAGCACCTGGAGTACTGAGCACCCAGCACCCTGAGTACTAAGCACCTAGCACCCCGAGCACTGAGCACTCAGCACCCTGTGTACTGAGCACTGAGTACCCAGCACCCCGAGCACTGAGCACCCAGCACCCTGAGCACTGAGCACCCTGAGTACTGAGCACCCAGCACCCTGAACACTGAGCACTGAGCACCCTGAGTACTGAGCACTGAGCACCCTGAGCACTGAGCACCCAGCACCCTGAGTACTGAGCACCCAGCACCCTGAGCACTGAGGACCGAGCACCCTGAGCACTGAGCACCCAGCACCCTGAGTACTGAGCACCCAGCACCCTGAGCACTGAGCACCCAGCACCCTGAGTACTAAGCAACCAACGTACTGAGCACCGAGCACACCGAGCACTGAGCACCCAGCACCCAGAGTACTGAGCACCGAGCACCCCGAGCACTGAGCACCCAGCACCCTGAGCACTGATCACCCAGCACCCCGAGCACTGAGCTCCCGGAGCACTGAGCACCCAGCACCCTGAGCACTAAGCACCGAGCACCCTGAGTACTGAGCACCCAGCACCCTGAGCACTGAACACACAGCACCCTGAGTACTGAGCTCCCGGAGCACTGAGCACCCAGCACCCTGAGTACTGAGCAGCGAGCACCCCAAGCACTGAGCACCCAGCACCCCGAGCACTGATCACCCAGCACCCCGAGCACTGAGCACCCAGCACCCGGAGCACTGAGCACCCAGCACCCCGAGTACTGAGCACCCAGCACCCTGAGTACTGAGCACCCAGCACCCCGAGGACTGAGTACCCAGCACCCTGAGCACTGAGCACCCAGCACCCTGAGCACTGAGCACCCAGCACCCTGAGCACTGAGCACCCAGCACCCTGAGTACTGAGCACCCAGCACCCCGAGCATTGAGCACCCTGAATACTGAGCACTGAGCACCCAGCACCCTGAGCACTGAGCACCCAGCACCCTGAGTACTGACACGCAGCACCCCGAGTACTGAGCACCCAGCAACCTGAGCACCGAGCACCCAGCACCCCGAGCACTGAGCACCCAGCACCCTGAGCACTGAGCACCCAGCACCCTGAGTACTGAGCACTGAGCACCCCGAGCACTGAGCACCCAGCACCCCGAGCACTGAGCACCGAGCACCCCGAGCACTGAGCACGCAGCACCCCGAGCACTGAGCACCCAGCACCTCGAGCACTGAGCACCCAGCACCCTGAGCACTGAGCACCCAGCACCCCGAGCACTGAGCACCCAGCACCCCTAGCACTGAGCACCCAGCACCCCGAGCACTGAGCACCCAGCACCCTGAGTACTGAGCACCCAGCACCCTGAGTACTCAGCACCCAGCACCCTGAGCACTGAGCAACCAGCACCCTGAGTACTGAGCACCCTGCACAACAAGCAATGAGCACCCTGAGTACTGAGCACCCAGCACCCCAAGCACTGAGCACCCGCAGTACTGAGCACCCAGCACCCTGATTAATGAGCACCCAGCACCCCGAGCACTGAGCACCCAGCACCCTGAGTACTGAGCACCGAGCACCCTGAGTACTGAGCACCCAGCACCCTGAGTACTGAGCACCCAGCGGACTGAGCACTGAGCACCCAGCACCCTGAGCACTGAGCACCCAGGAACCTGAGTACTGAGCACCCTGAGCACTGAGCACCCAGCACCCCGAGCACTGAGCACCCAGCACCCTGAGCACTGAGCACCCTGAGTACTGAGCACTGAGCACCCTGAGTACTGAGCACTGAGCACCCTGAGTACTGAGCACCCAGCACCCTGAGTAATGAGCACCCAGCACCCCGAGCAATGAGCACCCTGAGTACTGAGCACCCAGCACCCTGAGCACTGAGCACCGAGCACCCCGAGCACTTAGCACCCAGCACCTGGAGTACTGAGCACCCAGCACCCTGAGTACTAAGCACCTAGCACCCGGAGTACTGAGCACCCAGCACCCCAAGCACTGAGCACCCGCAGTACTGAGCACCCAGCACCCTGATTAATGAGCACCCAGCACCCCGAGCACTGAGCACCCAGCACCCTGAGTACTGAGCACCCAGGACCCTGAGGACTCAGCACCCAGCACCCCGAGCACTGAGCAACCAGCACCTTGAGTACTGAGCTCCCAGGACCCCGAGCCCTGAGCACCCAGCACCCTGAGTACTGAGCACCCTGAGTACTGAGGACCGATCACCCTGAGCACTGAGCACCCAGCACCCTGAGTACTGAGCACCCAATGTACTGAGCACCGAGCACACCGAGCACTGAGCACCCAGGACCCTGAGTTCTGAGCACCGAGCACCCTGAGCACTGAGCACCCAGCACCCTGAGTACTGAGCACCGAGCACCCCGAGCACTGAGCACCCAGCGCCCCGAGCACTGAGCACCCAGCACCCCGAGCACTGAGCACCCAGCACCCGTAGCACTGAGCACCCAGCACCCCGAGCAATGAGCACCCAGCACCCTGAGTACTGAGCACCCAGCACCCCGAGTACTGAGCACCCAGGAACCTGAGCACCGAGCACCCAGCACCCCGAGCACTGAGCACCCAGCACCCTGAGCACTGAGCACCCAGCACCCCGAGTACTGAGCACCCAGCACCCCGAGCACTGAGCACCCAGCACACTGAGCACTGAGCACCCAGCACCCCGAGTACTGAGCACCCAGCACCCCGAGCACTGAGCACCCAGCACACCGAGCACTGAGCACCCAGCACCGTGAGTACTAAGCACCCAGCACCCTTAGCACTGAGCACCCAGCACACTGAGTACTGAGCACCCTGCACCCCAAGCACTGAGCACACTGAGTACTGAGCACCCAGCACCCTGATTAATGAGCACCCAGCACCCCGAGCACTGAGCACCCAGCACCCTGAGTACTGAGCACCGAGCACCCTGAGGACTGAGCACCCAGCACCCTGAGTACTGAGCACCCAGCGTACTGAGCACCGAGCACCCAGCACCCTGAGTACTGAGCACCCAGCACCCTGAGCACTGAGCACCCAGCACCCTGAGTACTGAGCACCGAGCACCCCGAGTACTGAGCACCCAGCAAACCGTGCACTGAGCACCCAGCACCCCGAGCACTGAGCACCCAGCCCACCGAGCACTCAGCACCAAGCACCCTGAGCACTGAGCACCCGGCACACCGAGCACTGAGCACCCAGCACCCCGAGCACCGAGCACCATGAGTACTAAGCACCGAGCACCCTGAGCACTGAGCATCCAGCACCCTGAGCACTGTGCACCCAGCACCCTGAGTACTGAGCACCCAGCACCCCGAACACCGAGCACCATGAGTACTAAGCACCGAGCACCCTGAGAACTGAGCACCCAGCACCCTGAGGACTGAGTACCCAGCACCCCGAGCACTGAGCACCCAGCACCCTGAGCACTGAGCACCCTGAGTACTGAGCACTGAGCACGCTGAGTACTGAGCACTGAGCACCCTGAGTACTGAGCACCCAGCACCCTGAATACTGAGCACCCAGCAACCTGAGCACTGAGCACCGAGCACCCTGAGCACTGAGCACCCAGCACCCTGAGCACTGAGCACCCAGCACCCTGAGCACTGAGCACCCAGCACCCTGAGTACTGAGCACCCTGAGGACTGAGCACCCTGAGGACTGAGCACAGATCACCCTGAGCACTGAGCACCCAGCACCCTGAGTACTGAGCACCCAGCACCCTGAGCACTGAGCACCCAGCACCCCGAGTACTGAGCAGCGAGCACCCTGAGTACTGAGCACCCAGCACCCTGAGTACTGAGCACCGAGCACCCTGAGCACTGAGCAACCAGCACCCTGAGTACTGAGCACAGTTCACCCCAAGCACTGAGCACCCCGAGCACTGAGCACCCAGCCCAACGAGCACTCAGCACCCATCCCACCGAGCACTCAGCACCCAGCACCCTGAGCACTGAGCACCCAGCACCCCGAGCACCGAGCACCATGAGTACTAAGCACCGAGCACCCTGAGCACTGAGCACCCAGCACCCTGAGCACTGTGCACCCAGCACCCTGAGTACTGAGCACCCAGCACCCCGAACACCGAGCACCATGAGTACTGAGCACCCAGCACCCCAAGCACTGAGCACCCTGAGTACTGAGCACCCAGCAACCTGATTAATGAGCACGCAGCACCCCAAGCACTGAGCACCCTGAGCACTGTGCACCCAGCACCCTGAGTACTGAGCACCCAGCACCCCGAACACCGAGCACCTTGCATACTAAGCACCGAGCACCCTGAGCACTGAGCACCCAGCAACCTGAGGACTGAGTACCCAGCACCCCGAGCACTGAGCACCCAGCACCCTGAGCACTGAGCACCCAGAGTACTGAGCACTGAGCACCCTGAGTACTGAGCACTGAGCACCCTGAGTACTGAGCACCCAGCACCCTGAATACTGAGCACCCAGCAACCTGAGCACTGAGCACCGAGCACCCTGAGCACTGAGCACCCAGCACCCTGAGCACTGAGCACCCAGCACCCTGAGCACTGAGCACCCAGCACCCTGAGTACTGAGCACCCTGAGTACTGAGCACCCTGAGGACTGAGCACCGATCACCCTGAGCACTGAGCACCCAGCACCCTGAGTACTGAGCACCCAAAGTACTGAGCACCGAGCACACCGAGCACTGAGCACCCATCACCCTGAGTTCTGAGCACCGAGCACCCTGAGCACTGAGCACCCAGCAACCTGAGTACTGAGCACCGAGCACCCCGAGCACTTAGCACCCAGCACCTGGAGTACTGAGCACCCAGCACCCTGAGTACTAAGCACCTAGCACCCCGAGCACTGAGCACTCAGCACCCTGTGTACTGAGCACTGAGTACCCAGCACCCCGAGCACTGAGCACCCAGCACCCTGAGCACTGAGCACCCTGAGTACTGAGCACCCAGCACCCTGAACACTGAGCACTGAGCACCCTGAGTACTGAGCACTGAGCACCCTGAGCACTGAGCACCCAGCACCCTGAGTACTGAGCACCCAGCACCCTGAGCACTGAGGACCGAGCACCCTGAGCACTGAGCACCCAGCACCCTGAGTACTGAGCACCCAGCACCCTGAGCACTGAGCACCCAGCACCCTGAGTACTGAGCACCCAACGTACTGAGCACCGAGCACACCGAGCACTGAGCACCCAGCACCCAGAGTACTGAGCACCGAGCACCCTGAGCACTGAGCACACAGAAGCCTGAGTACTGAGCACCGAGCACCCCGAGCACTGAGCACCCAGCACCCTGAGCACTGATCACCCAGCACCCCGAGCACTGAGCTCCCGGAGCACTGAGCACCCAGCACCCTGAGTACTAAGCACCGAGCACCCTGAGTACTGAGCACCCAGCACCCTGAGCACTGAACACACAGCACCCTGAGTACTGAGCTCCCGGAGCACTGAGCACCCAGCACCCTGAGTACTGAGCAGCGAGCACCCCAAGCACTGAGCACCCAGCACCCCGAGCACTGATCACCCAGCACCCCGAGCACTGAGCACCCAGCACCCGGAGCACTGAGCACCCAGCACCCCGAGTACTGAGCACCCAGCACCCTGAGTACTGAGCACCCAGCACCCCGAGGACTGAGTACCCAGCACCCTGAGCACTGAGCACCCAGCACCCTGAGCACTGAGCACCCAGCACCCTGAGCACTGAGCACCCAGCACCCTGAGTACTGAGCACCCAGCACCCCGAGCATTGAGCACCCTGAATACTGAGCACTGAGCACCCAGCACCCTGAGCACTGAGCACCCAGCACCCTGAGTACTGACACGCAGCACCCCGAGTACTGAGCACCCAGCAACCTGAGCACCGAGCACCCAGCACCCCGAGCACTGAGCACCCAGCACCCCGAGCACTGAGCACCGAGCACCCCGAGCACTGAGCACGCAGCACCCCGAGCACTGAGCACCCAGCACCTCGAGCACTGAGCACCCAGCACCCTGAGCACTGAGCACCCAGCACCCCGAGCACTGAGCACCCAGCACCCCTAGCACTGAGCACCCAGCACCCCGAGCACTGAGCACCCAGCACCCTGAGTACTGAGCACCCAGCACCCTGAGTACTCAGCACCCAGCACCCTGAGCACTGAGCAACCAGCACCCTGAGTACTGAGCACCCTGCACAACAAGCACTGAGCACCCTGAGTACTGAGCACCCAGCACCCCAAGCACTGAGCACCCGCAGTACTGAGCACCCAGCACCCTGATTAATGAGCACCCAGCACCCCGAGCACTGAGCACCCAGCACCCTGAGTACTGAGCACCGAGCACCCTGAGTACTGAGCACCCAGCACCCTGAGTACTGAGCACCCAGCGTACTGAGCACTGAGCACCCAGCACCCTGAGCACTGAGCACCCAGGAACCTGAGTACTGAGCACCATGAGCACTGAGCACCCAGCACCCCGAGCACTGAGCACCCAGCACCCTGAGCACTGAGCACCCTGAGTACTGAGCACTGAGCACCCTGAGTACTGAGCACTGAGCACCCTGAGTACTGAGCACCCAGCACCCTGAGTAATGAGCACCCAGCACCCCGAGCAATGAGCACCCTGAGTACTGAGCACCCAGCACCCTGAGCACTGAGCACCGAGCACCCCGAGCACTTAGCACCCAGCACCTGGAGTACTGAGCACCCAGCACCCTGAGTACTAAGCACCTAGCACCCGGAGTACTGAGCACCCAGTACCCTGAGCACTGAACATACAGCAACCTGAGTACTGAGCACCCCGAGAACTGAGCACCCACCACCCTGAGCACTGAGGACCCAGCACCCTGAGTACTGAGCACCCAGCACCCTGAGCACTGAGCACCCAGCACCCTGAGTACTGAGCACCCAGCACCCTGAGCACTGACCACCCAGCACCCTGAGTACTGAGCATCCAGCACCCCGAGCACCGAGCACCCAGCACCCTGAGTACTGAGCACTCAGCACCCTGTGTACTGAGCACTGAGTACCCAGCACCCCGAGCACTGAGCACCCAGCACCCTGAGTAATGAGCACTCAGCACCCTGTGTACTGAGCACTGAGCACTCAGCACACCGAGCACTGAGCACTCAGCACCCTGTGTACTGAGCACTGAGTACCCAGCACCCTGAGCACTGAGCACCCTGAGTACTGAGCACCGAGCACCCTGAACACTGAGCACTGAGCACCCTGAGTACTGAGCACTGAGCACCCTGAGCACTGAGCACCCAGCACCCTGAGTACTGAGCACCCAGCACCCTGAGCACTGAGGACCGAGCACCCTGAGTACTAAGCACCCAGCACCCTGAGTACTGAGCACCCAGCACCCTGAGCACTGAGCACCCAGCACGCTGAGTACTGAGCACTGAGCACCCTGAGTACTGAGCCCCGAGCACCCTGAGCACTGAGCACACATCATGCTGAGTACTGAGCACTGAGCACCCTGAGTACTGAGCACAAAGCACCCTGAGTACTGAGCACCCAGCACTCTGAGCACTGAGCACCCAGCACCCCGAGCACTGAGCACCCAGCACCCCGAGCACTGAGCACCCAGCACCCCGAGCACTGAGCACCCCGCACCCCGAGCACTGAGCACTGAGCACCCTGCGTACTGAGCACTGAGCACCCTGAGTACTGAGCACCCAGCACCCTGAGTACTGAGCACCCAGCACCCGGAGCACTGAGCACCCAGCACCCCGAGCACTGAGCACCAAGCACCCCGAGCACTGAGCACCCAGCACCCTGAGTACTGAGCTCCCAGCACCCCGAGCCCTGAGCACCCAGCACCCTGAGTACTGAGCACCGATCACCCCGAGCACTGAGCACCCAGCACCCCGAGCACTGAGCACCAAGCACCCCGAGCACTGAGCACCCAGCACCCTGAGTACTGAGCACCGAGCACCCTGAGCACTGAGCACCCAGCACCCTGAGTACTGAGCACCGAGCACCCCGAGCACTGAGCACCCAGCGCCCCGAGCACTGAGCACACAGCACCCCGATCACTGAGCACCCAGCACCCGTATCACTGAGCACCCAGCACCCCGAGCAATGAGCACCCAGCACCCTGAGTACTGAGCACCCAGAACACCGAGTACTGAGCATCCAGCAACCTGAGCACCGAGCACCCAGCACCCCGAGCACTGAGCACCCAGCACCCTGAGCACTGAGCACATAGCACCCTGAGTACTGAGCACTGAGCAACCCGAGTACTGAGCACCCAGCACCCCGAGCACTGAGCACCGAGCACCCCGAGCACTGAGCACCCAGCACTCTGAGCACTGAGCAACCAGCACCCCGAGCACTGAGCACCCAGCACCCCGAGCACTGAGCACCCAGCACCCCGAGCACTGAGCACCCAGCACCCTGAGTACTGAGCACCATGCACCCTGAGTACTCAGCACCCAGCACCCTGAGCACTGAGCAACCAGCACCCTGAGTACTGAGCACCCTGCACCCCAAGCACTGAGCACCCTGAGTACTGAGCACCCAGCACTCCAAGCACTGAGCACCCTGAGTACTGAGCACCCTGCACCCCAAGCACTGAGCACCCTGAGTACTGAGCACCCAGCACTCCAAGCACTGAGCACCCTGAGTACTGAGCACCCAGCACTCCAAGCACTGAGCACCCTGAGTACTGAGCACCCTGCACCCCAAGCACTGAGCATCCTGATTAATGAGCACCCAGCACCCCGAGCTCTGAGCACCCAGCACCCTGAGTACTGAGCACCCAGCACCCTGAGTACTGAGCACCCTGCACCCTGAGTACTGAGCACCCACCGTACTGAACACCGAGCACCCAGCACCCTGAGTACTGAGCACCCAGCACCCTGAGCACTGAGCACCCAGCACCCTGAGTAGTGAGCACTGAGCACCCTGACTACTGAGCACCCAGCACCCTGAGTACTGAGCACCCAGCAACCTGAGCACTGAGCACCGAGCACCCTGAGCACTGAGCACCCAGCACCCTGCGCACTGAGCACCCAGCACCCTGAGCACTGAGCACCCAGCACCCTGAGTACTGAGCACCCTGAGTACTGAGCACACTGCACCCTGAGCACTGAGCACCCAGCACCCCGAGCACTGAGCACCCAGCACCATGAGCACTGAGCACCCTGAGTACTGAGCACTGAGCACACTGAGTACTGAGCACTGAGCACCCTGAGTACTGAGCACCCAGCACCCTGAGTACTGAGCACCTAGCACCCTGAGCAATGAGCACCCTGAGTACTGAGCACCCAGCACCCTGAGAACTGAGTACCGAGCACCCCGAGCAATGAGCACCCAGCACCCGGAGTACTGAGCACCCAGCACCCTGAGTACTAAGCACCTAGCAACCTGAGTACTGAGCACCCAGTACCATGAGCACTGAACACACAGCACCCTGAGTACTGAGCACCCAGCACCCTGAGTACTGAGCACCGAGCGTACTGAGCTCTGAGCACCCAGCACCCTGAGCACTGAGCACCCAGGAACCTGAGTACTGAGCACCCTGAGCACTGAGCACCCAGCACCCCGAGCACTGAGCACCCAGCACCCTGAGCACTGAGCACCCTGAGTACTGAGCACTGAGCACCCTGAGTACTGAGCACTGAGCACCCTGAGTACTGAGCACCCAGCACCCTGAGTAATGAGCACCCAGCACCCCTAGCAATGAGCACCCTGAGTACTGAGCACCCAGCACCCTGAGCACTGAGCACCGAGCACCCCGAGCACTTAGCACCCAGCACCTGGAGTACTGAGCACCCAGCACCCTGAGTACTAAGCACCTAGCACCCGGAGTACTGAGCACCCAGTACCCTGAGCACTGAACATACAGCACCCTGAGTACTGAGCACCCCGAGAACTGAGCACCCACCACCCTGAGCACTGAGGACCCAGCACCCTGAGTACTGAGCACCCAGCACCCTGAGCACTGAGCACCCAGCACCCTGAGTACTGAGCACCCAGCACCCTGAGCATTGACCACCCAGCACCCTGAGTACTGAGCACCCAGCACCCCGAGCACCGAGCACCCAGCACCCTGAGTACTGAGCACTGAGCACTCAGCACCCCGAGCACTGAGCACTCAGCACCCTGTGTACTGAGCACTGAGTACCCAGCACCCCGAGCACTGAGCACCCAGCACCCTGAGCACTGAGCACCCTGAGTACTGAGCACCCAGCACCCTGAACACTGAGCACTGAGCACCCTGAGTACTGAGCACTGAGCACCCTGAGCACTGAGCACCCAGCACCCTGAGTACTGAGCACCCAGCACCCTGAGCACTGAGGACCGAGCACCCTGAGTACTAAGCACCCAGCACCCTGAGTACTGAGCACCCAGCACCCTGAGCACTGAGCACCCAGCACGCTGAGTACTGAGCACTGAGCACCCTGAGTACTGAGCCCCGAGCACCCTGAGCACTGAGCACACAGCACGCTGAGTACTGAGCACTGAGCACCCTGAGTACTGAGCACAAAGCACCCTGAGTACTGAGCACCCAGCACTCTGAGCACTGAGCACCCAGCACCCCGAGCACTGAGCACCCAGCACCCCGAGCACTGAGCACCCAGCACCCCGAGCACTGAGCACCCCGCACCCCGAGCACTGAGCACTGAGCACCCTGCGTACTGAGCACTGAGCACCCTGAGTACTGAGCACCCAGCACCCTGAGTACTGAGCACCCAGCACCCTGAGTACTGAGCACCCAGCGTACTGAGCACCGAGCACCCAGCACCCTGAGTATTGAGCATCCAGCACCATGAGCACTGAGCACCCAGCACCCTGAGTACTGAGCACCCTGAGTACTGAGCACCCAGCACCCTGAGTACTGAGCACCCCGCAACCTGAGCACTGAGCACCGAGCACCCTGAGCACTGAGCACCCAGCACCCTGAGCACTGAGCACCCAGCAACCTGAGTACTGAGCACCCTGAGTACTGAGCACACAGCACCCTGAGCACTGAGCAGCCAGCACCCCGAGCACTGAGCACCCAGCACCCTGAGCACTGAGCACATTGAGTACTGAGCACTGAGCACCCTGAGTACTGAGCACTGAGCACCCTGAGTACTGAGCACCCAGCACCCTGAGTAATGAGCACCCAGCACCCTGAGCAATGAGCACCCTGAGTACTGAGCACCCAGCACCCTGAGCACTGAGCACCGAGCACCCCGAGCACTGAGCACAAAGCACCTGGAGTACTGAGCACCCAGCACCCTGAGTACTAAGCACCTAGCACCCTGAGTACTGAGCACCCAGTACCCTGAGCACTGAACATACAGCACCCTGAGTACTGAGCACCCCGAGAACTGAGCACCCACCACCCTGAGCACTGAGGACCCAGCACCCTGAGTAATGAGCACCCAGCACCCTGAGCACTGAGCACCCAGCACCCTGAGTACTGAGCACCCAGCACCCTGAGCACTGAGCACCCAGCACCCTGAGTACTGAGCATCCAGCACCCAGAGCACCGAGCACCCAGCACCCTGAGTACTGAGCACTGAGCACCCAGCACCCCGAGCACTGAGCACTCAGCACCCTGTGTACTGAGCACTGAGTACCCAGCACCCCGAGCACTGAGCACCCAGCACCCTGAGCACTGAGCACCCTGAGTATTGAGCACCCAGCACCCTGAACACTGAGCACTGAGCACCCTGAGTACTGAGCACTGAGCACCCTGAGCACTGAGCACCCAGCACCCTGAGTACTGAGCTCCCAGCACCCTGAGCACTGAGGACCGAGCACCCTGAGTACTAAGCACCCAGCACCCTGAGTACTGAGCACCCAGCACCCTGAGCACTGAGCACCCAGCACGCTGAGTACTGAGCACTGAGCACCCTGAGTACTGAGCACCGAGCACCCTGAGCACTGAGCACCCAGCACGCTGAGTACTGAGCACTGAGCCCCCTGAGTACTGAGCACCGAGCACCCTGAGTAATGAGCACCCAGCACTCTGAGCACTGAGCACCCAGCACCCCGAGCACTGAGCACCCAGCACCCCGAGCACTGAGCACCCAGCACCCCGAGCACTGAGCACCCAGCACCCCGAGCACTGAGCACTGAGCACCCTGCGTACTGAGCACTGAGCACCCTGAGTACTGAGCACCCAGCACCCTGAGTACTGAGCACCCAGCACCCCGAGCACTGAGCACCGAGCACCCCGAGCACTGAGCACCCAGCACCCTGAGTACTGAGCACCCAGCACCCGGGGAATGAGCACCCAGCACCCTGAGTACTGAGCACCGAGCACCCTGAGTACTGAGCACCCAGCACCCTGAGTACTGAGCACCCAGCGTACTGAGCACCGAGCACCCAGCACCCTGAGTACTGAGCACCGAGCACCCCGAGCACTGAGCACCCAGCACCCCGAGCACTGAGCACCCAGCACCCCGAGCACTGAGCACCCAGCACCCCGAGCACTGAGCACCCAGCACCCCGAGCACTGAGCACCCAGCACCCCGAGCACTGAGCACCCAGCACCCCGAGCACTGTGCACCCAGCACCCTGAGTACTGAGCACCCAGCACCCTGAGTACTCAGCACCCAGCACCCTGAGCACTGAGCAACCAGCACCCTGAGTACTGAGCACCCTGCAACCCAAGCACTTTGCACCCTGAGTACTGAGCACCCAGCACCCCAAGCACTGAGCACCCTGAGTACTGAGCACCCAGCACCCTGATTAATGAGCACCCAGCACCCCGAGCACTGAGCACCGAGCACCCTGAGTACTGAGCACCCAGCACCCTGAGTACTGAGCACCCAGCGTACTGAGCACCGAGCACCCAGCACCCTGAGTATTGAGCACCCAGCACCATGAGCACTGAGCACCCAGCACCCTGAGTACTGAGCACCCTGAGTACTGAGCACCCAGCACCCTGAGTACTGAGCACCCAGCAACCTGAGCACTGAGCACCGAGCACCCTGAGCACTGAGCACCCAGCACCCTGAGCACTGAGCACCCAGCAACCTGAGTACTGAGCACCCTGAGTACTGAGCACCCAGCACCCCGAGCACTGAGCACCCAGCACCCTGAGCACTGAGCACCCTGAGTACTGAGCACTGAGCACCCTGAGTACTGAGCACTGAGCACCCTGAGTACTGAGCACCCAGCACCCTGAGTAATGAGCACCCAGCACCCTGAGCAATGAGCACCCTGAGTACTGAGCACCCAGCACCCTTAGCACTGAGCACCGAGCACCCCGAGCACTGAGCACCCAGCACCTCGAGTACTGAGCACCCAGCACCCTGAGTACTAAGCACCTAGCACCCTGAGTACTGAACACCCAGTACCCTGAGCACTGAACATACAGCACCCTGAGTACTGAGCACCCCGAGAACTGAGCACAAACCACCCTGAGCACTGAGGACCCAGCACCCTGAGTAATGAGCACCCAGCACCCTGAGCACTGAGCACCCAGCACGCTGAGTACTGAGCACCCAGCACCCTGAGCACTGAGCACCCAGCACCCTGAGTACTGAGCATCCAGCACCCCGAGCACCGAGCACCCAGCACCCTGAGTACTGAGCACTGAGCACCCAGCACCCCGAGCACTGAGCACTCAGCACACTGTGTACTGAGCACTGAGTACCCAGCACCCCGAGCACTGAGCACCCAGCACCCTGAGCACTGAGCACCCTGAGTACTGAGCACCCAGCACCCTGAACACTGAGCACTGAGCACCCTGAGTACTGAGCACTGAGCACCCTGAGCACTGAGCACCCAGCACCCTGAGTACTGAGCTCCCAGCACCCTGAGCACTGAGGACCGAGCACCCTGAGTACTAAGCACCCAGCACCCTGAGTACTGAGCACCCAGCACCCTGAGCACTGAGCACCCAGGACACTGAGTACTGAGCACTGAGCACCCTGAGTACTGAGCACCGAGCACCCTGAGCACTGAGCACCCAGCACGCTGAGTACTGAGCACTGAGCACCCTGAGTACTGAGCACCGAGCACCCTGAGTAATGAGCACCCAGCACTCTGAGCACTGAGCACCCAGCACCCCGAGCACTGAGCACCCAGCACCCCGAGCCTGAGCACCCAGCACCCCGAGCACTGAGCAACCAGCACCCCGAGCACTGATCACTGAGCACCCTGCGTACTGAGCACTGAGCACCCTGAGTACTGAGCACCCAGCACCCTGAGTACTGAGCACCCAGCACCCCGAGCACTGAGCACCGAGCACCCCGAGCACTGAGCACCCAGCACCCTGAGTACTGAGCACCCAGCACCCCGAGCACTGAGCACCCAGCACCCTGAGTACTGAGCACCGAGCACCCTGAGTACTGAGCACCCAGCACCCTGAGTACTGAGCACCCAGCGTACTGAGCACCGAGCACCCAGCACCCTGAGTACTGAGCACCCAGCACCCTGAGCACTGAGCACCCAGCACCCTGAGAAATGAGCACTGAGCACCCTGAGTACTGAGCACCGAGCACCCCGAGCACTGAGCACCCAGCACCCCGAGCACCGAGCAGCCAGCACCCTGAGCACTGAGCACCCAGCACCCTGAGCACTGAGCACCCAGCACCCTGAGCAATGAGCACCCTTAGTATTGACCACCCAGCACCTTGAGCACTGAGCACCGAGCACCCTGAGTACTGAGCACCCAGCACCTGGAGTACTGAGCACCCAGCACCCTGAGTACTAAGCACCGAGCACCCTGAGTACTGAGCACCCAGCACCCTGAGCACTGAACACACAGCACCCTGAGTACTGAGCACCCGGAGCACTGAGCACCCAGCACCCTGAGTACTGAGCAGTGAGCACCCCGAGCACTGAGCACCCAGCACCCCGAGCACTGAGCACCAAGCACCCCGAGCACTGAGCACCCAGCACCCTGAGTACTGAGCTCCCAGCACCCCGAGCCCTGAGCACCCAGCACCCTGAGTACTGAGCACCCTGAGTACTGAGCACCGATCACCCCGAGCACTGAGCACCCAGCACCCCGAGCACTGAGCACCAAGCACCCCGAGCACTGAGCACCAAGCACCCCGAGCACTGAGCACCCAGCACCCCGAGCACTGAGCACCAAGCACCCCGAGCACTGAGCACCCAGCACCCTGAATACTGAGCACCGAGCACCCTGAGCACTGAGCACCCAGCACCCTGAGTACTGAGCAGTGAGCACCCCGAGCACTGAGCACCCAGCACCCCGAGCACTGAGCACCAAGCACCCCGAGCACTGAGCACCCAGCACCCCGAGCACTGAGCACCAAGCACCCCGAGCACTGAGCACCCAGCACCCTGAATACTGAGCACCGAGCACCCTGAGCACTGAGCACCCAGCACCCTGAGTACTGAGCACCGAGCACCCCGAGCACTGAGCACCCAGCACCCCGAGCACTGAGCACCCAGCACCCTGAGCACTGAGCACCGAGCACCCCGAGCACTGAGCACCCAGCACTCCGAGCACTGAGCACCCAGCACCCAGAGTACTGAGCACTGAGCAACCCGAGTACTGAGCACCCAGCACCTTGAGCACTGAGCACCGAGCACCCCGAGCACTGAGCACCCAGCACCCGGAGTACTGAGCACCCAGCACCCTGAGTACTAAGCACCGAGCACCCTGAGTACTGAGCACCCAGCACCCTGAGCACTGAACACACAGCACCCTGAGTACTGAGCACCCGGAGCACTGAGCACCCAGCACCCTGAGTACTGAGCAGCGAGCACCCCGAGCACTGAGCACCCAGCACCCCGAGCACTGATCACCCAGCACCCCGAGCACTGAGCACCCAGCACAGGGAGCACTGAGCACCCAGCACCCCGAGTACTGAGCACCCAGCACCCTGAGTACTGAGCACCCAGCACCCCGAGGACTGAGTACCCAGCACCCTGAGCACTGAGCACCCAGCACCCTGAGCACTGAGCACCCAGCACCCTGAGCACTGAGCAACCAGCACCCTGAGTACTGAGCACCCAACACCCCGAGCACTGAGCACCCTGAATACTGAGCACTGAGCACCCAGCACCCTGAGCACTGAGCACCCAGCACCCTGAGTACTGAGCACTGAGCACCCCGAGCACTGAGCACCCAGCACCCCGAGCACTGAGCACCGAGCACCCCGAGCACTGAGCACCCAGCACACCGAGCACTGAGCACCCAGCACCCCGAGCACTGAGCACCCAGCACCCCGAGCACTGAGCACCCAGCACCCCGAGCACTGAGCACCCAGCACCCCGAGCACTGAGCACCCAGCACCCCGAGCACTGAGCACCCAGCACCCTGAGTACTGAGCACCCAGCACCCTGAGTACTCAGCACCCAGCACCCTGAGCACTGAGTAACCAGCACCCTGAGTACTGAGCACCCTGCACCCCAAGCACTGAGCACCCTGAGTACTGAGCACCCAGCACCCCAAGCACTGAGCACCCTGAGTACTGAGCACCCAGCACCCTGATTAATGAGCACCGAGCACCCCGAGCACTGAGCACCCAGCACCTGGAGTACTGAGCACCCAGCACCCTGAGTACTAAGCACCTAGCACCCTGAGTACTGAACACCCAGTACCCTGAGCACTGAACATACAGCACCCTGAGCACTAGGCACCCAGCACCCTGAGTACTGAGCATCCAGCACCCCGAGCACCGAGCACCCAGCACCCTGAGTACTGAGCATCCAGCACCCCGAGCACCGAGCACCCAGCACCCTGAGTACTGAGCAGTGAGCACCCAGCACCCCGAGCACTGAGCACTCAGCACCCTGTGTACTGAGCACTGAGTACCCAGCACCCCGAGCACTGAGCACCCAGCACCCTGAGCACTGAGCACCCTGAGTACTGAGCACCCAGCACCCTGAACACTGAGCACTGAGCACCCTGAGTACTGAGCACTGAGCACCCTGAGCACTGAGCACCCAGCACCCTGAGTACTGAGCACCCAGCGTACTGAGCACCGAGCACCAAGCACCCTGAGTATTGAGCACCCAGCACCATGAGCACTGAGCACCCAGCACCCTGAGTACTGAGCACCCAGCAACCTGAGCACTGAGCACCGAGCACCCTGAGCACTGAGCACCCAGCACCCTGATCACTGAGCACCCAGCTACCTGAGTACTGAGCACCCTGAGTACTGAGCACACAGCACCCTGAGCACTGAGCACCCAGCACCCCGAGCACTGAGCACCAAGCACCCTGAGCACTGAGCACCCTGAGTACTGAGCACTGAGCACCCTGAGTACTGAGCACTGAGCACCCTGAGTACTGAGCACCCAGCACCCTGAGTAATGAGCACCCAGCACCCTGAGCAATGAGCACCCTGAGTACTGAGCACCCAGCACCCTGAGCACTGAGCACCGAGCACCCCGAGCACTGAGCACCCAGCACCTGGAGTACTGAGCACCCAGCACCCTGAGTACTGAGCACGCAGCACCCTGAGCACTAGGCACCCAGCACCCTGAGTACTGAGCATCCAGCACCCCGAGCACCGAGCACCCAGCACCCTGAGTACTGAGCACTGAGCACCCAGCACCCCGAGCACTGAGCACTCAGCACCCTGTGTACTGAGCACTGAGTACCCAGCACCCCGAGCACTGAGCACCCAGCACCCTGAGCACTGAGCACCCTGAGTACTGAGCACCCAGCACCCTGAACACTGAGCACTGAGCACCCTGAGTACTGAGCACTGAGCACCCTGAGCACTGAGCACCCAGCACCCTGAGTACTGAGCTCCCAGCACCCTGAGCACTGAGGACCGAGCACCCTGAGTACTAAGCACCCAGCACCCTGAGTACTGAGCACCCAGCACCCTGAGCACTGAGCACCCAGCACGCTGAGTACTGAGCACTGAGCACCCTGAGTACTGAGCACCGAGCACCCTGAGCACTGAGCACCCAGCACGCTGAGTACTGAGCACTGAGCACCCTGAGTACTGAGCACCGAGCACCCTGAGTAATGAGCACCCAGCACTCTGAGCACTGAGCACCCAGCACCCCGAGCACTGAGCACCCAGCACCCCGAGCACTGAGCACCCAGCACCCCGAGCACTGAGCACTGAGCACCCTGCGTACTGAGCACTGAGCACCCTGAGTACTGAGCACCCAGCACCCTGAGTACTGAGCACCCAGCACCCCGAGCACTGAGCACCGAGCACCCCGAGCACTGAGCACCCAGCACCCTGAGTACTGAGCACCCAGCACCCCGAGCACTGAGCACCCAGCACCCTGAGTACTGAGCACCGAGCACCCTGACTACTGAGCACCCAGCACCCTGAGTACTGAGCACCCAGCGTACTGAGCACCGAGCACCCAGCACCCTGAGTACTGAGCACCCAGCACCCTGAGCACTGAGCACCCAGCACCCTGAGAAATGAGCACTGAGCACCCTGAGTACTGAGCACCGAGCACCCCGAGCACTGAGCACCCAGCACCCCGAGCACCGAGAAGCCAGCACACTGAGCACTGAGCACCCAGCACCCTGAGCACTGAGCACCCAGCACCCTGAGTAATGAGCACTGAGCACCCTGAGTACTGAGCACCGAGCACCCCGAGCACTGAGCACCCAGCACCCTGAGCACTGAGCACCCAGCACCCTGAGTACTGAGCACCCAACGTACTGAGCACCGAGCACCCTGAGCACTGAGCACCCAGCACCCTGAGTACTGAGCACCCAGCACCCTGAGTACTGAGCACCCAGCACCCTGAGCAATGAGCACCCTTAGTATTGACCACCCAGCACCCTGAGTACTGAGCACCCAGCACCCTGAGCACTGAGCACCCAGCACCCTGAGCACTGAGCACCCAGCACCCTGAGTACTGAGCACCCAACGTACTGAGCACCGAGCACCCTGAGCACTGAGCACCCAGCACCCTGAGTACTGAGCACCCAGCACCCTGAGCAATGAGCACCCTTAGTATTGACCACCCAGCACCTTGAGCACTGAGCACCGAGCACCCCGAGCACTGAGCACCCAGCACCCGGAGTACTGAGCTCCCAGCACCCTGAGTTCTAAGCACCGAGCACCCTGAGTACTGAGCACCCAGCACCCTGAGCACTGAACACACAGCACCCTGAGTACTGAGCACCCGGAGCACTGAGCACCCAGCACCCTTAGTACTGAGCAGCGAGCACCCCGAGCACTGAGCACCCAGCACCCCGAGCACTGAGCACCCAGCACCCTGAGCACTGAGCACCCAGCACCCTGAGTACTGAGCACTGAGCAACCCGTGTACTGAGCACCCAGCACCCCGAGCACTGAGCACCCAGCACCCCGAGCACTGAGCACCCAGCACCCCGAGCACTGAGCACCCAGCACCCTGAGTACTGAGCACCATGCACCCTGAGTACTCAGCACCCAGCACCCTGAGCACTGAGCAACCAGCACCCTGAGTACTGAGCACCCTGCATCCCAAGCACTGAGCACCCTGAGTACTGAGCACCCAGCACCCCAAGCACTGAGCACCCTGAGTACTGAGCACCCAGCACCCTGATTAATGAGCACCCAGCACCCCGAGCACTGAGCACCCAGCACCCTGAGTACTGAGCACCCAGCGTACTGAGCACCGAGCACCCAGCACCCTGAGTACTGAGCACCCAGCACCCTGAGCACTGAGCACCCAGCACCCTGAGTACTGAGCACTGAGCACCCTGAGTACTGAGCACCCAGCACCCTGAGTACTGAGCACCCAGCAACCTGAGCACTGAGCACCGAGCACCCTGAGCACTGAGCACCCAGCACCCTGCGCACTGAGCACCCAGCACCCTGAGCACTGAGCACCCAGCACCCTGAGTACTGAGCACCCTGAGTACTGAGCACACAGCAACCTGAGCACTGAGCACCCAGCACCCCGAGCACTGAGCACCCAGCACCCTGAGCACTGAGCACCCTGAGTACTGAGCACTGAGCACACTGAGTACTGAGCACTGAGCACCCTGAGTACTGAGCACCCAGCACCCTGAGTACTGAGCACCTAGCACCCTGAGCAATGAGCACCCTGAGTACTGAGCACCCAGCACCCTGAGCACTGAGCACCGAGCACCCCGAGCAATGAGCACCCAGCACCCGGAGTACTGAGCACCCAGCACCCTGAGTACTAAGCACCTAGCAACCTGAGTACTGAGCACCCAGTACCATGAGCACTGAACACACAGCACCCTGAGTACTGAGCACCCCGAGCACTGAGCACCCAGCACCCTGAGCACTGAGGACCCAGCACCCTGAGTACTGAGCACCCAGCACCCTGAGCACTGAGCACCCAGCACCCTGAGTACTGAGCACCCAGCAACCTGAGCACTGAGCACCCAGCACCCTGAGTACTGAGCATCCAGCACCCCGAGCACCCAGCACCCTGAGTACTGAGCACCCAGCACCCCGAGCACTGAGCACTGAGCACCCTGTGTACTGAGCACTGAGTACCCAGCACCCTGAGCACTGAGCACCCAGCACCCTGAGTACTGAGCACCCTGAGTACTGAGCACCCAGCACCCTGAGCACTGAGCACCCAGCACCCCGAGCACTGAGCACCGAGCACCCCGAGCACTGAGCACCCAGCACCCTGAGTACTGAGCACCCAGCACCCTGAGCACAGAGCACCCAGCACCCTGAGTACTGAGCACCCAGCACCCTGAGTACTGAGCACCCAACGTACTGAGCACCGAGCACCCAGAGCACTGAGCACCCAGCACCCTGAGTACTGAGCACCCAGCACCCTGAGCAATGAGCACCCTGAGTATTGAGCACCCAGCACCTTGAGCACTGAGCACCGAGCACCGCGAGCACTGAGCACCCAGGACCCGGAGTACTGAGCACCCAGCACCCTGAGTACTAAGCACCGAGCACCCTGAGTACTGAGCACCCAGCACCCTGATCACTGAACACACAGCACCCTGAGTACTGAGCACCCGGAGCACTGAGCACCCAGCACCCTGAGTACTGAGCAGCGAGCACCCCGAGCACTGAGCACCCAGCACCCCGAGCACTGAGCACCAAGCACCCCGAGCACTGAGCAACCAGCACCCTGAGTATTGAGCACCCAGCACCCCGAGCACTGAGCACCCAGCACCCCGAGCACCGAGCACCCAGCACCCTGAGCACTGAGCACCCAGCACCCTGAGTACTGAGCACCCAGCACCCTGAGTACTGAGCACCCAACGTACTGAGCACCGAGCACCCTGAGCACTGACCACCCAGCACCCTGAGTACTGAGCACCCAGCACCCTGAGCAATGAGCACCCTGAGTACTGAGCACCCAGCACCTTGAGCACTGAGCACCGAGCACCCCGAGCACTGAGCACCCAGCACCCGGAGTACTGAGCACCCAGCACCCTGAGTACTAAGCACCGAGCACCCTGAGTACTGAGCACCCAGCACCCTGAGCACTGAACACACAGCACCCTGAGTACTGAGCACCCGGAGCACTGAGCACATAGCAGCCTGAGTACTGAGCAGCGAGCACCCCGAGCACTGAGCACCCAGCACACCGAACACTGATCACCGAGCACCCCGAGCAGTGAGGACCCAGCACCCTGAGTACTGAGCACCCAGCACCCTGAGTACTGAGCACCCAGCACCCCGAGCACTGAGTACCCAGCACCCTGAGCACTGAGCACCCAGCACCCTGAGCACTGAGCACCCAGCACCCTGAGCACTGAGAACCCAGCACCCTGAGTACTGAGCACCCAGCAAACCGAGCACTGAGCACCCTGAATACTGAGCACTTTGCACCCAGCAACCTGAGCACTGAGCACCCAGCACCCTGAGCACTGAGCACCCAGCACCCCGAGCACTGAGCACCCAGCACCCCGAGCACTGAGCACCCAGCACCCCGAGCACTGAGCACCCAGCACCCCGAGCACTGAGCACCCAGCACCCCGAGCACTGAGCACCCAGCACCCTGAGTACTGAGCACCCAGCACCCTGAGTAATCAGCACCCAGCACCCTGAGCACTGAGCAACCAGCACCCTGAGTACTGAGCACCCTGCACCCCAAGCACTGAGCACCCTGAGTACTGAGCACCCAGCACCCCAAGCACTGAGCACCCTGAGTACTGAGCACCCAGCACCCTGATTAATGAGCACCCAGCACCCCGAGCACTGAGCACCCAGCACCCTGAGTACTGAGCACCCAGCACCCTGAGTACTGAGCACCCAGCACCCCGAGCACTGAGCACCCAGCACCCTGAGTACTGAGCACCGAGTACCCTGAGCACTGAGCACCCAGCACCCTGAGTACTGAGCACCCTGAGTACTGATCACCCAGCACCCTGAGTACTGAGCACCCAGCACCCCGAGCACTGAGCACCCAGCACATTGAGTATTGAGCACCCAGCACCCTTATCACTGAGCACCCTGAGCACTGAGCACCCAGCACCCTGAGGACTGAGTACCCAGCACCCCGAGCACTGAGCACCCAGCACCCTGAGCACTGAGCACCCTGAGTACTGAGCACTGAGCACCCTGAGTACTGAGCACTGAGCACCCTGAGTACTGAGCACCCAGCACCCTGAGTACTGAGCACCCTGAGTACTGAGCACACAGCACCCTGAGCACTGAGCACCCGGCACCCCGAGCACTGAGCACCCAGCACCCTGAGCACTGAGCACCCTGAGTAGTGAGCACTGAGCACCCTGAGTACTGAGGACTGAGCACCCTGAGTACTGAGCACCCAGCACCCTGAGTACTGAGCACCCAGTACCCTGAGCACTGAACACACAGCACCCTGAGCACTGAACACACAGCACCCTGAGTACTGAGCACCCCGAGCACTGAGCACCCAGCACCCTGAGCACTGAGGACCCAGCACCCTGAGTACTGAGCACCCAGCACCCTGAGTACTGAGCACCCAGCACCCTGAGTACTGAGCACCCAACGTACTGAGCACCGAGCACCCTGAGCACTGAGCACCCAGCACCCTGAGTACTGAGCACCCAGCACCCTGAGTACTGAGCACCCGGAGCACTGAGCACCCAGCACCCTGAGTACTGAGCACCCAGCACCCTGAGCACTGAGCACCCAGCACGCTGAGTACTGAGCACTGAGCACCCTGAGTACTGAGCACCGAGCACCCTGAGTACTGAGCACCCAGCACTCTGAGCACTGAGCCCAGAGCACCCTGAGCACTGAGCACCCAGCACCCCGAGCACTCAGCACCCAGCACCCCGAGCACTGAGCACCCAGCACCCCGAGCACTGAGCACTGAGCACCCTGCGTACTGAGCACCGAGCACCCCGAGCACTGAGCACCCAGAACCCCGAGCACCGAGCACCCAGCACCCTGAGCACTGAGCACCCAGCACCCTGAGTACTGAGCACCCAGCACCCTGAGTACTGAGCACTGAGCACCCTGAGTACTGAGCACCGAGCACCCCGAGCACTGAGCACCCAGAACCCCGAGCACCGAGCACCCAGCACCCTGAGCACTGAGCACCCAGCACCCTGAGTACTGAGCACCCAGCACCCTGAGTACTGAGCACCCAACGTACTGAGCACCGAGCACCCTGAGCACTGAGCACCCAGCACCCTGAGTACTGAGCACCCAGCACCCTGAGTACTGAGCACCCGGAGCACTGAGCACCCAGAACCCTGAGTACTGAGCAGCGAGCACCCCGAGCACTGAGCAACCAGCACCCCGAACACTGATCACCGAGCACCCCGAGCACTGAGGACCCAGCACCCTGAGTACTGAGCACCCAGCACCCTGAGTACTGAGCACCCAGTACCCCGAGCACTGAGTACCCAGCACCCTGAGCACTGAGCACCCAGCACCCTGAGCACTGAGCACCAAGCACCCTGAGCACTGAGCACCCAGGACCCTGAGTACTGAGCACCCAGCACCCCGAGCACTGAGCACCCTGAATACTGAGCACTGAGCACCCAGCACCCTGAGCACTGAGCACCCAGCACCCTGAGTACTGAGCACCCAGCACCCTGAGCACTGAGCACCCAGCACCCTGAGTACTGAGCACCCAGCAACCCGAGTACTCAGCACCCAGCACCCTGAGCACTGAGCAACCAGCACCCTGAGTACTGAGCACCCTGCACCCCAAGCACTGAGCACCCTGAGCACTGAGCACCCAGCACCCTGAGTACTGAGCACTGAGCACCCTGAGTACTGAGCACCGAGCACCCCGAGCACTGAGCACCCAGCACCCTGAGCACCGAGCACCCAGCACCCTGAGCACTGAGCACCCAGCACCCTGAGTACTGAGCACCCAGCACCCTGAGTACTGAGCACCCAACGTACTGAGAACCGAGCACCCTGAGCACTGAGCACCCAGCACCCTGAGTACTGAGCACCCAGCACCCTGAGCAATGAGCACCCTGAGTACTGAGCACCCAGCACCTTGAGCACTGAGCACCGAGCACCCCGAGCGCTGAGCACCCAGCACCCGGAGTACTGAGCACCCAGCACCCTGAGTACTAAGCACCGAGCACCCTGAGTACTGAGCACCCAGCACCCTGAGCACTGAACACACAGCACCCTGAGTACTGAGCACCCGGAGCACTGAGCACATAGCAGCCTGAGTACTGAGCAGCGAGCACCCCGAGCACTGAGCACCCAGCACACCGAACACTGATCACCGAGCACCCCGAGCACTGAGGACCCAGCACCCTGAGTACTGAGCACCCAGCACCCTGAGTACTGAGCACCCAGCACCCCGAGCACATAGTACCCAGCAACCTGAGCACTGAGCACCCAGCACCCTGAGCACTGAGCACCCAGCACCCTGAGCACTGAGAACCCAGCACCCTGAGTACTGAGCACCCAGCACCCCGAGCACTGAGCACCCTGAATACTGAGCACTTTGCACCCAGCAACCTGAGCAATGAGCACCCAGCACCCTGAGTACTGGGCACCCAGCACCACGAGCACTGAGCACCCAGAAACATGAGCACCGAGCACCCAGCACCCCGAGCACTGAGCACCCAGCACCCTGAGCACTGAGCACCCAGCACCCTGAGTACTGAGCACTGAGCACCCCGAGTACTGAGCACCCAGCACCCCGAGCACTGAGCACCGAGCACCCCGAGCACTGAGCACCCACCACCCCGAGCACTGAGCACCCAGCACCCTGAGCACTGAGCACCCAGCACCCCGAGCACTGAGCACCCAGCACCCCGAGCACTGAGCACCCAGCACCCCGAGCACTGAGCACCCAGCACCCCGAGCACTGAGCACCCAGCACCCCGAGCACTGAGCACCCAGCACCCTGAGTACTGAGCACCCAGCACCCTGAGTACTCAGCACCCAGCACCCTGAGCACTGAGCAACCAGCACCCTGAGTACTGAGCACCCTGCACCCCAAGCACTGAGCACCCTGAGTACTGAGCACCCAGCACCCCAAGCACTGAGCACCCTGAGTACTGAGCACCCAGCACCCTGATTAATGAGCACCCAGCACCCCGAGCACTGAGCACCCAGCACCCTGAGTACTGAGCACCCAGCACCCTGATTAATGAGCACCCAGAACCCCGAGCACTGAGCACCCAGCACCCTGAGTACTGAGCACCGAGTACACTGAGCACTGAGCACCCAGCACCCTGAGTACTGAGCACCCTGAGTACTGAGCACCCAGCACCCTGAGTACTGAGCACCCAGCACCCCGAGCACTGAGCACCCAGCACATTGAGTATTGAGCACCCAGCACCCCGAGCACTGAGCACCCTGAATACTGAGCACTTTGCACCCAGCAACCTGAGCAATGAGCACCCAGCACCCTGAGTACTGGGCACCCAGCACCCCGAGTACTGAGCACCCAGCACCCCGAGCACTGAGCACCGAGCACCCCGAGCACTGAGCACCCAGCACCCTGAGTACTGAGCACTGAGCACCCTGAGTACTGAGCACCGAGCACCCCGAGCACTGAGCACCCAGCACCCTGAGCACCGAGCACCCAGCACCCTGAGCACTGAGCACCCAGCACCCTGAGTACTGAGCACCCAGCACCCTGAGTACTGAGCACCCAACGTACTGAGAACCGAGCACCCTGAGCACTGAGCACCCAGCACCCTGAGTACTGAGCACCCAGCACCCTGAGCAATGAGCACCCTGAGTACTGAGCACCCAGCACCTTGAGCACTGAGCACCGAGCACCCCGAGCGCTGAGCACCCAGCACCCGGAGTACTGAGCACCCAGCACCCTGAGTACTAAGCACCGAGCACCCTGAGTACTGAGCACCCAGCACCCTGAGCACTGAACACACAGCACCCTGAGTACTGAGCACCCGGAGCACTGAGCACATAGCAGCCTGAGTACTGAGCAGCGAGCACCCCGAGCACTGAGCACCCAGCACACCGAACACTGATCACCGAGCACCCCGAGCACTGAGGACCCAGCACCCTGAGTACTGAGCACCCAGCACCCTGAGTACTGAGCACCCAGCACCCCGAGCACATAGTACCCAGCAACCTGAGCACTGAGCACCCAGCACCCTGAGCACTGAGCACCCAGCACCCTGAGCACTGAGAACCCAGCACCCTGAGTACTGAGCACCCAGCACCCCGAGCACTGAGCACCCTGAATACTGAGCACTTTGCACCCAGCAACCTGAGCAATGAGCACCCAGCACCCTGAGTACTGGGCACCCAGCACCACGAGCACTGAGCACCCAGAAACATGAGCACCGAGCACCCAGCACCCCGAGCACTGAGCACCCAGCACCCTGAGCACTGAGCACCCAGCACCCTGAGTACTGAGCACTGAGCACCCCGAGTACTGAGCACCCAGCACCCCGAGCACTGAGCACCGAGCACCCCGAGCACTGAGCACCCACCACCCCGAGCACTGAGCACCCAGCACCCTGAGCACTGAGCACCCAGCACCCCGAGCACTGAGCACCCAGCACCCCGAGCACTGAGCACCCAGCACCCCGAGCACTGAGCACCCAGCACCCCGAGCACTGAGCACCCAGCACCCCGAGCACTGAGCACCCAGCACCCTGAGTACTGAGCACCCAGCACCCTGAGTACTCAGCACCCAGCACCCTGAGCACTGAGCAACCAGCACCCTGAGTACTGAGCACCCTGCACCCCAAGCACTGAGCACCCTGAGTACTGAGCACCCAGCACCCCAAGCACTGAGCACCCTGAGTACTGAGCACCCAGCACAATGATTAATGAGCACCCAGCACCCCGAGCACTGAGCACCCAGCACCCTGAGTACTGAGCACCCAGCACCCTGATTAATGAGCACCCAGAACCCCGAGCACTGAGCACCCAGCACCCTGAGTACTGAGCACCGAGTACCCTGAGCACTGAGCACCCAGCACCCTGAGTACTGAGCACCCTGAGTACTGAGCACCCAGCACCCTGAGTACTGAGCACCCAGCACCCCGAGCACTGAGCACCCAGCACATTGAGTATTGAGCACCCAGCACCCCGAGCACTGAGCACCCTGAATACTGAGCACTTTGCACCCAGCAACCTGAGCAATGAGCACCCAGCACCCTGAGTACTGGGCACCCAGCACCCCGAGTACTGAGCACCCAGCACCCCGAGCACTGAGCACCGAGCACCCCGAGCACTGAGCACCCACCACCCCGAGCACTGAGCACCCAGCACCCTGAGCACTGAGCACCCAGCACCCCGAGCACTGAGCACCCAGCACCCCGAGCACTGAGCACCCAGCACCCCGAGCACTGAGCACCCAGCACCCCGAGCACTGAGCACCCAGCACCCCGAGCACTGAGCACCCAGCACCCTGAGTACTGAGCACCCAGCACCCTGAGTACTCAGCACCCAGCACCCTGAGCACTGAGCAACCAGCACCCTGAGTACTGAGCACCCTGCACCCCAAGCACTGAGCACCCTGAGTACTGAGCACCCAGCACCCCAAGCACTGAGCACCCTGAGTACTGAGCACCCAGCACCCTGATTAATGAGCACCCAGCACCCCGAGCACTGAGCACCCAGCACCCTGAGTACTGAGCACCCAGCACCCTGATTAATGAGCACCCAGAACCCCGAGCACTGAGCACCCAGCACCCTGAGTACTGAGCACCGAGTACCCTGAGCACTGAGCACCCAGCACCCTGAGTACTGAGCACCCTGAGTACTGAGCACCCAGCACCCTGAGTACTGAGCACCCAGCACCCCGAGCACTGAGCACCCAGCACATTGAGTATTGAGCACCCAGCACCCTTATCACTGAGCACCCTGAGCACTGAGCACCCAGCACCCTGAGGACTGAGTACCCAGCACCCCGAGCACTGAGCACCCAGCACCCTGAGCACTGAGCACCCTGAGTACTGAGCACTCAGCACCCTGAGTACTGAGCACTGAGCACCCTGAGTACTGAGCACCCAGCACCCTGAGTACTGAGCACCCTGAGTACTGAGCACACAGCACCCTGAGCACTGAGCACCCAGCACCCCGAGCACTGAGCACCCAGCACCCTGAGCACTGAGCACCCTGAGTAGTGAGCACTGAGCACCCTGAGTACTGAGCACTGAGCACCCTGAGTACTGAGCACCCAGCACCCTGAGTACTGAGCACCCAGCACCCTGAGCAATGAGCACCCTGAGTACTGAGCACCCAGCACCCCGAGCACTGAGCACCGAGCACCCTGAGTACTGAGCACCCAGCACACCGAGTACAGAGAACCCAGCACCCTGAGTACTGAGCACCCAGCGTACTGAGCACCGAGCACCGAGCACCCTGAGTACTGAGCACCCAGCACCCTGAGCACTGAGCACCCAGCACCCTGAGTACTGAGCACTGAGCACCCTGAGTACTGAGCACCGAGCACCCCGAGCACTGAGCACCCAGAACCCCGAGCACCGAGCACCCAGCACCCTGAGCACTGAGCACCCAGCACCCTGAGTACTGAGCACCCAGCACCCTGAGTACTGAGCACCCAACGTACTGAGCACCGAGCACCCTGAGCACTGAGCACCCAGCACCCTGAGTACTGAGCACCCAGCAACCTGAGCAATGAGCACCCTGAGTACTGAGCACCCAGCACCTTGAGCACTGAGCACCAAGCACCCCGAGCACTGAGCACCCAGCACCCGGAGTACTGAGCACCCAGCACCCTGAGTACTAAGCACCGAGCACCCTGAGTAATGAGCACCCAGCACCCTGAGTACTGAGCACCCGGAGCACTGAGCACCCAGAACCCTGAGTACTGAGCAGCGAGCACCCCGAGCACTGAGCAACCAGCACCCCGAACACTGATCACCGAGCACCCCGAGCACTGAGGACCCAGCACCCTGAGTACTGAGCACCCAGCACCCTGAGTACTGAGCACCCAGTACCCCGAGCACTGAGTACCCAGCACCCTGAGCACTGAGCACCCAGCACCCTGAGCACTGAGCACCAAGCACCCTGAGCACTGAGCACCCAGCACCCTGAGTACTGAGTACCCAGCACCCCGAGCACTGAGCACCCTGAATACTGAGCACTGAGCACCCTGCACCCTGAGCACTGAGCACCCAGCACCCTGAGTACTGAGTACCCAGCACCCCGAGCACTGAGCACCCTGAATACTGAGCACTGAGCACCCTGCACCCTGAGCACTGAGCAACCAGCACCCTGAGTACTGAGCACCCTGCACCCCAAGCACTGAGCACCCTGAGTACTGAGCACCCAGCACCCCAAGCACTGAGCACCCTGAGTACTGAGCACCCAGCACCCTGATTAATGAGCACCCAGCACCCCGAGCACTGAGCACCCAGCACCCTGAGTACTGAGCACCGAGCACCCTGAGAACTGAGCACCCAGCACCCTGAGTACTGAGCACCCAGCGTACTGAGCACCGAGCACCCAGCACCCTGAGTATTGAGCACCCAGCACCCTGAGCACTGAGCACCCAGCACCCTGAGTACTGAGCAACGAGCACACTGAGTACTGAGCACCCAGCACACCGAGTACAGAGAACCCAGCACCCTGAGTACTGAGCACCCAGCACACCGAGCACTGAGCAATGAGCACCCCGAGGACTGAGTACCCAGCACCCTGAGCACTGAGCACCCAGCACCCCAAGCACTGAGCACCCTGAGTACTGAGCACCCAGCACCCCAAGCACTGAGCACCCTGAGTACTGAGCACCCAGCACCCTGATTAATGAGCACCAAGCACCCCGAGCACTGAGCACCCAGCACCCTGAGTACTGAGCACCCAGCACCCTGATTAATGAGCACCCAGAACCCCGAGCACTGAGCACCCAGCACCCTGAGTACTGAGCACCGAGTACCCTGAGCACTGAGCACCCAGCACCCTGAGTACTGAGCACCCTGAGTACTGAGCACCCAGCACCCTGAGTACTGAGCACCCAGCACCCCGAGCACTGAGCACCCAGCACATTGAGTATTGAGCACCCAGCACCCTTATCACTGAGCACCCTGAGCACTGAGCACCCAGCACCCTGAGGACTGAGTACCCAGCACCCCGAGCACTGAGCACCCAGCACCCTGACCACTGAGCACCCTGAGTACTGAGCACTCAGCACCCTGAGTACTGAGCACTGAGCACCCTGAGTACTGAGCACCCAGCACCCTGAGTACTGAGCACCCTGAGTACTGAGCACACAGCACCCTGAGCACTGAGCACCCAGCACCCCGAGCACTGAGCACCCAGCACCCTGAGCACTGAGCACCCTGAGTAGTGAGCACTGAGCACCCTGAGTACTGAGCACTGAGCACCCTGAGTACTGAGCACCCAGCACCCTGAGTACTGAGCACCCAGCACCCTGAGCAATGAGCACCCTGAGTACTGAGCACCCAGCACCCCGAGCACTGAGCACCGAGCACCCTGAGTACTGAGCACCCAGCACACCGAGTACAGAGAACCCAGCACCCTGAGTACTGAGCACCCAGCGTACTGAGCACCGAGCACCGAGCACCCTGAGTACTGAGCACCCAGCACCCTGAGCACTGAGCACCCAGCACCCTGAGTACTGAGCACTGAGCACCCTGAGTACTGAGCACCGAGCACCCCGAGCACTGAGCACCCAGAACCCCGAGCACCGAGCACCCAGCACCCTGAGCACTGAGCACCCAGCACCCTGAGTACTGAGCACCCAGCACCCTGAGTACTGAGCACCCAACGTACTGAGCACCGAGCACCCTGAGCACTGAGCACCCAGCACCCTGAGTACTGAGCACCCAGCAACCTGAGCAATGAGCACCCTGAGTACTGAGCACCCAGCACCTTGAGCACTGAGCACCAAGCACCCCGAGCACTGAGCACCCAGCACCCGGAGTACTGAGCACCCAGCACCCTGAGTACTAAGCACCGAGCACCCTGAGTAATGAGCACCCAGCACCCTGAGTACTGAGCACCCGGAGCACTGAGCACCCAGAACCCTGAGTACTGAGCAGCGAGCACCCCGAGCACTGAGCAACCAGCACCCCGAACACTGATCACCGAGCACCCCGAGCACTGAGGACCCAGCACCCTGAGTACTGAGCACCCAGCACCCTGAGTACTGAGCACCCAGTACCCCGAGCACTGAGTACCCAGCACCCTGAGCACTGAGCACCCAGCACCCTGAGCACTGAGCACCAAGCACCCTGAGCACTGAGCACCCAGCACCCTGAGTACTGAGTACCCAGCACCCCGAGCACTGAGCACCCTGAATACTGAGCACTGAGCACCCTGCACCCTGAGCACTGAGCACCCAGCACCCTGAGTACTGAGCACCCAGCACCCCGAGTACTCAGCAACCAGCACCCTGAGCACTGAGCAACCAGCACCCTGAGTACTGAGCACCCTGCACCCCAAGCACTGAGCACCCTGAGTACTGAGCACCCAGCACCCCAAGCACTGAGCACCCTGAGTACTGAGCACCCAGCACCCTGATTAATGAGCACCCAGCACCCCGAGCACTGAGCACCCAGCACCCTGAGTACTGAGCACCGAGCACCCTGAGAACTGAGCACCCAGCACCCTGAGTACTGAGCACCCAGCGTACTGAGCACCGAGCACCCAGCACCCTGAGTATTGAGCACCCAGCACCCTGAGCACTGAGCACCCAGCACCCTGAGTACTGAGCACCGAGCACACTGAGTACTGAGCACCCAGCACACCGAGTACAGAGAACCCAGCACCCTGAGTACTGAGCACCCAGCACACCGAGCACTGAGCAATGAGCACCCCGAGCACTGAGCACCCTGCACCCTGAGTACTGAGCACCCAGCACCCCGAGCACTGAGCACCCAGCACCCTGAGTACTGAGCACTGAGCATCCTGAGTACTGAGCACCCAGCACCCTGAGTACTGAGCACCCAGCGTACTGAGCACCGAGCACCCAGCACCCTGAGTACTGAGCACCCAGCACCCTGAGAACTGAGCACCCAGCACCCTGAGTACTGAGCACTGAGCACCCTGAGTACTGAGCACCGAGCACCCCGAGCACTGAGCACCCAGCACACCGAGCACCGAGCACCCAGCACCCTGAGCACTGAGCACCCAGCACCCTGAGTACTGAGCACCCAGCACCCTGAGTACTGAGCACCCAACGTACTGAGCACCGAGCACCCTGAGCACTGAGCACCCAGCACCCTGAGTACTGAGCATCCAGCACCCTGAGCAATGAGCACCCTGAGTACTGAGCACCCAGCACCTTGAGCACTGAGCACCGAGCACCCCGACCACTGAGCACCCAGCACCCGGAGTACTGAGCACCCAGCACCCTGAGTACTAAGCACCGAGCACCCTGAGTACTGAGCACCCAGCACCCTGAGCACTGAACACACAGCACCCTGAGTACTGAGCACCCGGAGCACTGAGCACATAGCAGCCTGAGTACTGAGCAGCGAGCACCCCGAGCACTGAGCACACAGCACACCGAACACTGATCACCGAGCACCCCGAGCACTGAGGACCCAGCACCCTGAGTACTGAGCACCCAGCACCCTGAGTACTGAGCACCGAGTACCCTGAGCACTGAGCACCCAGCACCCTGAGTACTGAGCACCCTGAGTACTGAGCACCCAGCACCCTGAGTACTGAGCACCCAGCACCCTTATCACTGAGCACCCTGAGCACTGAGCACCCAGCACCCTGAGGACTGAGTACCCAGCACCCCGAGCACTGAGCACCCAGCACCCTGAGCACTGAGCACCCTGAGTACTGAGCACTGAGCACCCTGAGTACTGAGCACTGAGCACCCTGAGTACTGAGCACCCAGCACCCTGAGTACTGAGCACCCTGAGTACTGAGCACACAGCACCCTGAGCACTGAGCACCCAGCACCCCGAGCACTGAGCACCCAGCACATTGAGTATTGAGCACCCAGCACCCTTATCACTGAGCACCCTGAGCACTGAGCACCCAGCACCCTGAGGACTGAGTACCCAGCACCCCGAGCACTGAGCACCCAGCACCCTGAGCACTGAGCACCCTGAGTACTGAGCACTGAGCACCCTGAGTACTGAGCACTGAGCACCCTGAGTACTGAGCACCCAGCACCCTGAGTACTGAGCACCCTGAGTACTGAGCACACAGCACCCTGAGCACTGAGCACCCAGCACCCGAGCACTGAGCACCCAGCACCCTGAGCACTGAGCACCCTGAGTAGTGAGCACTGAGCACCCTGAGTACTGAGCACTGAGCACCCTGAGTACTGAGCACCCAGCACCCTGAGTACTGAGCACCCAGCACCCTGAGCAATGAGCACCCTGAGTACTGAGCACCCAGCACCCCGAGCACTGAGCACCGAGCACCCTGAGTACTGAGCACCCAGCACACCGAGTACAGAGAACCCAGCACCCTGAGTACTGAGCACCCAGCGTACTGAGCACCGAGCACCCAGCACCCTGAGTACTGAGCACCCAGCACCCTGAGCACTGAGCACCCAGCACCCTGAGTACTGAGCACTGAGCACCCTGAGTACTGAGCACCGAGCACCCCGAGCACTGAGCACCCAGAACCCCGAGCACCGAGCACCCAGCACCCTGAGCACTGAGCACCCAGCACCCTGAGTACTGAGCACCCAGCACCCTGAGTACTGAGCACCCAACGTACTGAGCACCGAGCACCCTGAGCACTGAGCACCCAGCACCCTGAGTACTGAGCACCCAGCAACCTGAGCAATGAGCACCCTGAGTACTGAGCACCCAGCACCTTGAGTACTGAGCACCAAGCACCCCGAGCACTGAGCACCCAGCACCCGGAGTACTGAGCACCCAGCACCCTGAGTACTAAGCACCGAGCACCCTGAGTACTGAGCACCCAGCACCCTGAGTACTGAGCACCCGGAGCACTGAGCACCCAGAACGCTGAGTACTGAGCAGCGAGCACCCCGAGCACTGAGCAACCAGCACCCCGAACACTGATCACCGAGCACCCCGAGCACTGAGGACCCAGCACCCTGAGTACTGAGCACCCAGCACCCTGAGTACTGAGCACCCAGTACCCCGAGCACTGAGTACCCAGCACCCTGAGCACTGAGCACCCAGCACCCTGAGCACTGAGCACCAAGCACCCTGAGCACTGAGCACCCAGCACCCTGAGTACTGAGTACCCAGCACCCCGAGCACTGAGCACCCTGAATACTGAGCACTGAGCACCCTGCACCCTGAGCACTGAGCACCCAGCACCCTGAGTACTGAGCACCCAGCACCCCGAGTACTCAGCACCCAGCACCCTGAGCACTGAGCAACCAGCACCCTGAGTACTGAGCACCCTGCACCCCAAGCACTGAGCACCCTGAGTACTGAGCACCCAGCACCCCAAGCACTGAGCACCCTGAGTACTGAGCACCCAGCACCCTGATTAATGAGCACCCAGCACCCCGAGCACTGAGCACCCAGCACCCTGAGTACTGAGCACCGAGCACCCTGAGAACTGAGCACCCAGCACCCTGAGTACTGAGCACCCAGCGTACTGAGCACCGAGCACCCAGCACCCTGAGTATTGAGCACCCAGCACCCTGAGCACTGAGCACCCAGCACCCTGAGTACTGAGCACCGAGCACACTGAGTACTGAGCACCCAGCACACCGAGTACAGAGAACCCAGCACCCTGAGTACTGAGCACCCAGCACACCGAGCACTGAGCAATGAGCACCCCGAGCACTGAGCACCCTGCACCCTGAGTACTGAGCACCCAGCACCCCGAGAACTGAGCACCCAGCACCCTGAGTACTGAGCACTGAGCATCCTGAGTACTGAGCACCCAGCACCCTGAGTACTGAGCACCCAGCGTACTGAGCACCGAGCACCCAGCACCCTGAGTACTGAGCACCCAGCACCCTGAGCACTGAGCACCCAGCACCCTGAGTACTGAGCACTGAGCACCCAGCACCCCAAGCACTGAGCACCCTGAGTACTGAGCACCCAGCACCCTGATTAATGAGCACCCAGCACCCCGAGCACTGAGCACCCAGCACCCTGAGTACTGAGCACCGAGCACCCTGAGAACTGAGCACCCAGCACCCTGAGTACTGAGCACCCAGCGTACTGAGCACCGAGCACCCAGCACCCTGAGTATTGAGCACCCAGCACCCTGAGCACTGAGCACCCAGCACCCTGAGTACTGAGCACCGAGCACACTGAGTACTGAGCACCCAGCACACCGAGTACAGAGAACCCAGCACCCTGAGTACTGAGCACCCAGCACACCGAGCACTGAGCAATGAGCACCCCGAGCACTGAGCACCCTGCACCCTGAGTACTGAGCACCCAGCACCCCGAGCACTGAGCACCCAGCACCCTGAGTACTGAGCACTGAGCATCCTGAGTACTGAGCACCCAGCACCCTGAGTACTGAGCACCCAGCGTACTGAGCACCGAGCACCCAGCACCCTGAGTACTGAGCACCCAGCACCCTGAGAACTGAGCACCCAGCACCCTGAGTACTGAGCACTGAGCACCCTGAGTACTGAGCACCGAGCACCCCGAGCACTGAGCACCCAGCACACCGAGCACCGAGCACCCAGCACCCTGAGCACTGAGCACCCAGCACCCTGAGTACTGAGCACCCAGCACCCTGAGTACTGAGCACCCAACGTACTGAGCACCGAGCACCCTGAGCACTGAGCACCCAGCACCCTGAGTACTGAGCATCCAGCACCCTGAGCAATGAGCACCCTGAGTACTGAGCACCCAGCACCTTGAGCACTGAGCACCGAGCACCCCGACCACTGAGCACCCAGCACCCGGAGTACTGAGCACCCAGCACCCTGAGTACTAAGCACCGAGCACCCTGAGTACTGAGCACCCAGCACCCTGAGCACTGAACACACAGCACCCTGAGTACTGAGCACCCGGAGCACTGAGCACATAGCAGCCTGAGTACTGAGCAGCGAGCACCCCGAGCACTGAGCACACAGCACACCGAACACTGATCACCGAGCACCCCGAGCACTGAGGACCCAGCACCCTGAGTACTGAGCACCCAGCACCCTGAGTACTGAGCACCGAGTACCCTGAGCACTGAGCACCCAGCACCCTGAGTACTGAGCACCCTGAGTACTGAGCACCCAGCACCCTGAGTACTGAGCACCCAGCACCCTTATCACTGAGCACCCTGAGCACTGAGCACCCAGCACCCTGAGGACTGAGTACCCAGCACCCCGAGCACTGAGCACCCAGCACCCTGAGCACTGAGCACCCTGAGTACTGAGCACTGAGCACCCTGAGTACTGAGCACTGAGCACCCTGAGTACTGAGCACCCAGCACCCTGAGTACTGAGCACCCTGAGTACTGAGCACACAGCACCCTGAGCACTGAGCACCCAGCACCCCGAGCACTGAGCACCCAGCACATTGAGTATTGAGCACCCAGCACCCTTATCACTGAGCACCCTGAGCACTGAGCACCCAGCACCCTGAGGACTGAGTACCCAGCACCCCGAGCACTGAGCACCCAGCACCCTGAGCACTGAGCACCCTGAGTACTGAGCACTGAGCACCCTGAGTACTGAGCACTGAGCACCCTGAGTACTGAGCACCCAGCACCCTGAGTACTGAGCACCCTGAGTACTGAGCACACAGCACCCTGAGCACTGAGCACCCAGCACCCGAGCACTGAGCACCCAGCACCCTGAGCACTGAGCACCCTGAGTAGTGAGCACTGAGCACCCTGAGTACTGAGCACTGAGCACCCTGAGTACTGAGCACCCAGCACCCTGAGTACTGAGCACCCAGCACCCTGAGCAATGAGCACCCTGAGTACTGAGCACCCAGCACCCCGAGCACTGAGCACCGAGCACCCTGAGTACTGAGCACCCAGCACACCGAGTACAGAGAACCCAGCACCCTGAGTACTGAGCACCCAGCGTACTGAGCACCGAGCACCCAGCACCCTGAGTACTGAGCACCCAGCACCCTGAGCACTGAGCACCCAGCACCCTGAGTACTGAGCACTGAGCACCCTGAGTACTGAGCACCGAGCACCCCGAGCACTGAGCACCCAGAACCCCGAGCACCGAGCACCCAGCACCCTGAGCACTGAGCACCCAGCACCCTGAGTACTGAGCACCCAGCACCCTGAGTACTGAGCACCCAACGTACTGAGCACCGAGCACCCTGAGCACTGAGCACCCAGCACCCTGAGTACTGAGCACCCAGCAACCTGAGCAATGAGCACCCTGAGTACTGAGCACCCAGCACCTTGAGTACTGAGCACCAAGCACCCCGAGCACTGAGCACCCAGCACCCGGAGTACTGAGCACCCAGCACCCTGAGTACTAAGCACCGAGCACCCTGAGTACTGAGCACCCAGCACCCTGAGTACTGAGCACCCGGAGCACTGAGCACCCAGAACGCTGAGTACTGAGCAGCGAGCACCCCGAGCACTGAGCAACCAGCACCCCGAACACTGATCACCGAGCACCCCGAGCACTGAGGACCCAGCACCCTGAGTACTGAGCACCCAGCACCCTGAGTACTGAGCACCCAGTACCCCGAGCACTGAGTACCCAGCACCCTGAGCACTGAGCACCCAGCACCCTGAGCACTGAGCACCAAGCACCCTGAGCACTGAGCACCCAGCACCCTGAGTACTGAGTACCCAGCACCCCGAGCACTGAGCACCCTGAATACTGAGCACTGAGCACCCTGCACCCTGAGCACTGAGCACCCAGCACCCTGAGTACTGAGCACCCAGCACCCCGAGTACTCAGCACCCAGCACCCTGAGCACTGAGCAACCAGCACCCTGAGTACTGAGCACCCTGCACCCCAAGCACTGAGCACCCTGAGTACTGAGCACCCAGCACCCCAAGCACTGAGCACCCTGAGTACTGAGCACCCAGCACCCTGATTAATGAGCACCCAGCACCCCGAGCACTGAGCACCCAGCACCCTGAGTACTGAGCACCGAGCACCCTGAGAACTGAGCACCCAGCACCCTGAGTACTGAGCACCCAGCGTACTGAGCACCGAGCACCCAGCACCCTGAGTATTGAGCACCCAGCACCCTGAGCACTGAGCACCCAGCACCCTGAGTACTGAGCACCGAGCACACTGAGTACTGAGCACCCAGCACACCGAGTACAGAGAACCCAGCACCCTGAGTACTGAGCACCCAGCACACCGAGCACTGAGCAATGAGCACCCCGAGCACTGAGCACCCTGCACCCTGAGTACTGAGCACCCAGCACCCCGAGAACTGAGCACCCAGCACCCTGAGTACTGAGCACTGAGCATCCTGAGTACTGAGCACCCAGCACCCTGAGTACTGAGCACCCAGCGTACTGAGCACCGAGCACCCAGCACCCTGAGTACTGAGCACCCAGCACCCTGAGCCCTGAGCACCCAGCACCCTGAGTACTGAGCACTGAGCACCCTGAGTACTGAGCACCGAGCACCCCGAGCACTGAGCACCCAGCACCCCGAGCACTGAGCACCCAGCACCCCGAGCACTGAGCACCCAGCACCCTGAGTACTGAGCACCCAGCACCCTGAGTACTCAGCACCCAGCACCCTGAGCACTGAGCAACCAGCACCCTGAGTACTGAGCACCCTGCACCCCAAGCACTGAGCACCCTGAGTACTGAGCACCCAGCACCCCAAGCACTGAGCACCCTGAGTACTGAGCACCCAGCACCCTGATTAATGAGCACCCAGCACCCCGAGCACTGAGCACCCAGCACCCTGAGTACTGAGCACCCAGCACCCTGATTAATGAGCACCCAGAACCCCGAGCACTGAGCACCCAGCACCCTGAGTACTGAGCACCGAGTACCCTGAGCACTGAGCACCCAGCACCCTGAGTACTGAGCACCCTGAGTACTGAGCACCCAGCACCCTGAGTACTGAGCACCCAGCACCCCGAGCACTGAGCACCCAGCACATTGAGTATTGAGCACCCAGCACCCCGAGCACTGAGCACCCTGAATACTGAGCACTTTGCACCCAGCAACCTGAGCAATGAGCACCCAGCACCCTGAGTACTGGGCACCCAGCACCCCGAGTACTGAGCACCCAGCACCCCGAGCACTGAGCACCGAGCACCCCGAGCACTGAGCACCCACCACCCCGAGCACTGAGCACCCAGCACCCTGAGCACTGAGCACCCAGCACCCCGAGCACTGAGCACCCAGCACCCCGAGCACTGAGCACCCAGCACCCCGAGCACTGAGCACCCAGCACCCCGAGCACTGAGCACCCAGCACCCCGAGCACTGAGCACCCAGCACCCTGAGTACTGAGCACCCAGCACCCTGAGTACTCAGCACCCAGCACCCTGAGCACTGAGCAACCAGCACCCTGAGTACTGAGCACCCTGCACCCCAAGCACTGAGCACCCTGAGTACTGAGCACCCAGCACCCCAAGCACTGAGCACCCTGAGTACTGAGCACCCAGCACCCTGATTAATGAGCACCCAGCACCCCGAGCACTGAGCACCCAGCACCCTGAGTACTGAGCACCCAGCACCCTGATTAATGAGCACCCAGAACCCCGAGCACTGAGCACCCAGCACCCTGAGTACTGAGCACCGAGTACCCTGAGCACTGAGCACCCAGCACCCTGAGTACTGAGCACCCTGAGTACTGAGCACCCAGCACCCTGAGTACTGAGCACCCAGCACCCCGAGCACTGAGCACCCAGCACATTGAGTATTGAGCACCCAGCACCCTTATCACTGAGCACCCTGAGCACTGAGCACCCAGCACCCTGAGGACTGAGTACCCAGCACCCCGAGCACTGAGCACCCAGCACCCTGAGCACTGAGCACCCTGAGTACTGAGCACTCAGCACCCTGAGTACTGAGCACTGAGCACCCTGAGTACTGAGCACCCAGCACCCTGAGTACTGAGCACCCTGAGTACTGAGCACACAGCACCCTGAGCACTGAGCACCCAGCACCCCGAGCACTGAGCACCCAGCACCCTGAGCACTGAGCACCCTGAGTAGTGAGCACTGAGCACCCTGAGTACTGAGCACTGAGCACCCTGAGTACTGAGCACCCAGCACCCTGAGTACTGAGCACCCAGCACCCTGAGCAATGAGCACCCTGAGTACTGAGCACCCAGCACCCCGAGCACTGAGCACCGAGCACCCTGAGTACTGAGCACCCAGCACACCGAGTACAGAGAACCCAGCACCCTGAGTACTGAACACCCAGCGTACTGAGCACCGAGCACCGAGCACCCTGAGTACTGAGCACCCAGCACCCTGAGCACTGAGCACCCAGCACCCTGAGTACTGAGCACCCAGCACCCCAAGCACTGAGCACCCTGAGTACTGAGCACCCAGCACCCTGATTAATGAGCACCCAGCACCCCGAGCACTGAGCACCCAGCACCCTGAGTACTGAGCACCGAGCACCCTGAGAACTGAGCACCCAGCACCCTGAGTACTGAGCACCCAGCGTACTGAGCACCGAGCACCCAGCACCCTGAGTATTGAGCACCCAGCACCCTGAGCACTGAGCACCCAGCACCCTGAGTACTGAGCACCGAGCACACTGAGTACTGAGCACCCAGCACACCGAGTACAGAGAACCCAGCACCCTGAGTACTGAGCACCCAGCACACCGAGCACTGAGCAATGAGCACCCCGAGCACTGAGCACCCTGCACCCTGAGTACTGAGCACCCAGCACCCCGAGCACTGAGCACCCAGCACCCTGAGTACTGAGCACTGAGCATCCTGAGTACTGAGCACCCAGCACCCTGAGTACTGAGCACCCAGCGTACTGAGCACCGAGCACCCAGCACCCTGAGTACTGAGCACCCAGCACCCTGAGCACTGAGCACCCAGCACCCTGAGTACTGAGCACTGAGCACCCTGAGTACTGAGCACCGAGCACCCCGAGCACTGAGCACCCAGCACACCGAGCACCGAGCACCCAGCACCCTGAGCACTGAGCACCCAGCACCCTGAGTACTGAGCACCCAGCACCCTGAGTACTGAGCACCCAACGTACTGAGCACCGAGCACCCTGAGCACTGAGCACCCAGCACCCTGAGTACTGAGCATCCAGCACCCTGAGCAATGAGCACCCTGAGTACTGAGCACCCAGCACCTTGAGCACTGAGCACCGAGCACCCCGACCACTGATCACCCAGCACCCGGAGTACTGAGCACCCAGCACCCTGAGTACTAAGCACCGAGCACCCTGAGTACTGAGCACCCAGCACCCTGAGCACTGAACACACAGCACCCTGAGTACTGAGCACCCGGAGCACTGAGCACATAGCAGCCTGAGTACTGAGCAGCGAGCACCCCGAGCACTGAGCACACAGCACACCGAACACTGATCACCGAGCACCCCGAGCACTGAGGACCCAGCACCCTGAGTACTGAGCACCCAGCACCCTGAGTACTGAGCACCGAGTACCCTGAGCACTGAGCACCCAGCACCCTGAGTACTGAGCACCCTGAGTACTGAGCACCCAGCACCCTGAGTACTGAGCACCCAGCACCCTTATCACTGAGCACCCTGAGCACTGAGCACCCAGCACCCTGAGGACTGAGTACCCAGCACCCCGAGCACTGAGCACCCAGCACCCTGAGCACTGAGCACCCTGAGTACTGAGCACTGAGCACCCTGAGTACTGAGCACTGAGCACCCTGAGTACTGAGCACCCAGCACCCTGAGTACTGAGCACCCTGAGTACTGAGCACACAGCACCCTGAGCACTGAGCACCCAGCACCCCGAGCACTGAGCACCCAGCACATTGAGTATTGAGCACCCAGCACCCTTATCACTGAGCACCCTGAGCACTGAGCACCCAGCACCCTGAGGACTGAGTACCCAGCACCCCGAGCACTGAGCACCCAGCACCCTGAGCACTGAGCACCCTGAGTACTGAGCACTGAGCACCCTGAGTACTGAGCACTGAGCACCCTGAGTACTGAGCACCCAGCACCCTGAGTACTGAGCACCCTGAGTACTGAGCACACAGCACCCTGAGCACTGAGCACCCAGCACCCGAGCACTGAGCACCCAGCACCCTGAGCACTGAGCACCCTGAGTAGTGAGCACTGAGCACCCTGAGTACTGAGCACTGAGCACCCTGAGTACTGAGCACCCAGCACCCTGAGTACTGAGCACCCAGCACCCTGAGCAATGAGCACCCTGAGTACTGAGCACCCAGCACCCCGAGCACTGAGCACCGAGCACCCTGAGTACTGAGCTCCCAGCACACCGAGTACAGAGAACCCAGCACCCTGAGTACTGAGCACCCAGCGTACTGAGCACCGAGCACCCAACACCCTGAGTACTGAGCACCCAGCACCCTGAGCACTGAGCACCCAGCACCCTGAGTACTGAGCACTGAGCACCCTGAGTACTGAGCACCGAGCACCCCGAGCACTGAGCACCCAGAACCCCGAGCACCGAGCACCCAGCACCCTGAGCACTGAGCACCCAGCACCCTGAGTACTGAGCACCCAGCACCCTGAGTACTGAGCACCCAACGTACTGAGCACCGAGCACCCTGAGCACTGAGCACCCAGCACCCTGAGTACTGAGCACCCAGCAACCTGAGCAATGAGCACCCTGAGTACTGAGCACCCAGCACCTTGAGTACTGAGCACCAAGCACCCCGAGCACTGAGCACCCAGCACCCGGAGTACTGAGCACCCAGCACCCTGAGTACTAAGCACCGAGCACCCTGAGTACTGAGCACTCAGCACCCTGAGTACTGAGCACCCGGAGCACTGAGCACCCAGAACGCTGAGTACTGAGCAGCGAGCACCCCGAGCACTGAGCAACCAGCACCCCGAACACTGATCACCGAGCACCCCGAGCACTGAGGACCCAGCACCCTGAGTACTGAGCACCCAGCACCCTGAGTACTGAGCACCCAGTACCCCGAGCACTGAGTACCCAGCACCCTGAGCACTGAGCACCCAGCACCCTGAGCACTGAGCACCAAGCACCCTGAGCACTGAGCACCCAGCACCCTGAGTACTGAGCACCCAGCACCCCGAGCACTGAGCACCCTGAATACTGAGCACTGAGCACCCAGCACCCTGAGCACTGAGCACCCAGCACCCTGAGTACTGAGCACCCAGCACCCCGAGTACTTAGCACCCAGCACCCTGAGCACTGAGCAACCAGCACCCTGAGTACTGAGCACCCTGCACCCCAAGCACTGAGCACCCTGAGTACTGAGCACCCAGCACCCCAAGCACTGAGCACCCTGAGTACTGAGCACCCAGCACCCTGATTAATGAGCACCCAGCACCCCGAGCACTGAGCACCCAGCACCCTGAGTACTGAGCACCGAGCACCCTGAGAACTGAGCACCCAGCACCCTGAGTACTGAGCACCCAGCGTACTGAGCACCGAGCACCCAGCACCCTGAGTATTGAGCACCCAGCACCCTGAGCACTGAGCACCCAGCACCATGAGTACTGAGCACCGAGCACCCTGAGTACTGAGCACCCAGCACACCGAGTACAGAGAACCCAGCACCCTGAGTACTGAGCACCCAGCACACCGAGCACTGAGCAATGAGCACCCCGAGCACTGAGCACCCTGCACCCTGAGTACTGAGCACCCAGCACCCCGAGCACTGAGCACCCAGCACCCTGAATACTGAGCACTGAGCATCCTGAGTACTGAGCACCCAGCACCCTGAGTACTGAGCACCCAGCGTACTGAGCACCGAGCACCCAGCACCCTGAGTACTGAGCACCCAGCACCCTGAGCACTGAGCACCCAGCACCCTGAGTACTGAGCACTGAGCACCCTGAGTACTGAGCACCGAGCACCCCGAGCACTGAGCACCCAGCACCCTGAGCACCGAGCACCCAGCACCCTGAGCACTGAGCACCCAGCACCCTGAGTACTGAGCACCCAGCACCCTGAGTACTGAGCACCCAACGTACTGAGCACCGAGCACCCTGAGCACTGAGCACCCAGCACCCTGAGTACTGAGCACCCAGCACCCTGAGCAATGAGCACCCTGAGTACTGAGCACCCAGCACCTTGAGCACTGAGCACCGAGCACCCCGAGCACTGAGCACCCAGCACCCGGAGTACTGAGCACCCAGCACCCTGAGTACTAAGCACCGAGCACCCTGAGTACTGAGCACCCAGCACCCTGAGCACTGAACACACAGCACCCTGAGTACTGAGCACCCGGAGCACTGAGCACATAGCAGCCTGAGTACTGAGCAGCGAGCACCCCGAGCACTGAGCACCCAGCACACCGAACACTGATCACCGAGCACCCCGAGCACTGAGGACCCAGCACCCTGAGTACTGAGCACCCAGCACCCTGAGTACTGAGCACCCAGCACCCCGAGCACTGAGTACCCAGCACCCTGAGCACTGAGCACCCAGCACCCTGAGCACTGAGCACCCAGCACCCTGAGCACTGAGAACCCAGCACCCTGAGTACTGAGCACCCAGCACCCCGAGCACTGAGCACCCTGAATACTGAGCACTTTGCACCCAGCAACCTGAGCAATGAGCACCCAGCACCCTGAGTACTGAGCACCCAGCACCACGAGCACTGAGCACCCAGAAACCTGAGCACCGAGCACCCAGCACCCCGAGCACTGAGCACCCAGCACCCTGAGCACTGAGCACCCAGCACCCTGAGTACTGAGCACTGAGCACCCCGAGTACTGAGCACCCAGCACCCCGAGCACTGAGCACCGAGCACCCCGAGCACTGAGCACCCACCACCCCGAGCACTGAGCACCCAGCACCCCGAGCACTGAGCACCCAGCACCCCGAGCACTGAGCACCCAGCACCCCGAGCACTGAGCACCCAGCAAGCCGAGCACTGAGCACCCAGCACCCTTAGTACTGAGCACCCAGCACCCTGAGTACTCAGCACCCAGCAACCTGAGCAATGAGCACCCTGAGTACTGAGCACCCAGCACCTTGAGCACTGAGCACCAAGCACCCCGAGCACTGAGCACCCAGCACCCGGAGTACTGAGCACCCAGCACCCTGAGTACTAAGCACCGAGCACCCTGAGTACTGAGCACCCAGCACACCGAGCACTGAGCACCCAGCACCCTGAGTACTGAGCACCCAGCACCCTGAGTACTGAGCACTGAGCACCCAGCACCCCGAGCACTGAGCACCCAGCACCCTGAGTACTGAGCACTGAGCACCCAGCACACCGAGCACTGAGCACCCAGCACCCTGAGCACTGAGCACCCAGCACCTGAGTCCTGAGCACCCAGCACCCTGAGTACTGAGCACCCAGCTCCCTGAGTAATGAGCACCCAGCACCCCGAGTACTGAGCACCCAGCATCCTGAGTACTGAGCACCCAGCTCCCCGAGCACTAAGCACACAGCACCCAGAGCACTGAGGACCCAGCACCCTGATCACTGAGCACCCAGCACCCTGAGTACTGAGCACCGAGCACCCTGAGTACTGAGCACCCAGCACCCTGAGCACTGATCACCCAGCACCCTGAGTACTGAGCACCAAGTACCCTGAGTACTGAGCACCCAGCACCCCGAGCACTGAGCACCCAGCACCCTGAGTATTGAGCACTGAGCACACAGCACCCCAAGCACTGAGCACCCAGCACCCTGTGTACTGAGCACTGAGTACCCAGTACCCCGAGCACTGCGACCCAGCACCCTGAGCACTGAGCACCCAGCACCCCGAGTACTGAGCACCCAGCACCCCGAGCACTGAGCACCCAGCACCCTGAGCACTGAGCACCCAGCACCCCGAGCAATGAGCACCCAGCACCCTGAGTACTGAGCACCCAGCACCCCGAGTACTGAGCACCCAGCAACCTGAGCACTGAGCACCCAGCACCCCCAGCAATGAGCACCCAGCACCCTGAGTACTGAGCACCCAGCACCCCGAGTACTGAGCACCCAGCAACCTGAGAACCGAGCAGCCAGCACCCCCAGCAATGAGCACCCAGCATCCTGAGTACTGAGCACCCAGCACCCCCAGCAATGAGCACCCAGCACCCTGAGTACTGAGCACCCAGCACCCCGAGTACTGAGAACCCAGCAACCTGAGAACCGAGCAGCCAGCACCCCGAGCGCTGAGCACCCAGCACCCTGAGCACTGAGCACCCAGCACCCTGAGTACTGAGCACTGAGCACCCCGAGTACTGAGCACCCAGCACCCCGAGCACTGAGCACCCAGCACCCTGAGTACTGAGCACCCAGCACCCTGAGTACTGAGCACCCAGCACCCTGAGCACTGAGCTCCCAGCACCCTGAGTACTAAGCACCCAACACCCCAAGCACTGAGCACCCTGAGTACTGAGCACCCAGCACCCCAAGCACTGAACACCCCGAGCACTGAGCAGCCAGCACCCTGAGTACTGAGCACCGATCACCCTGAGTACTGAGCAGCCAGCACCCTGAGTACTGAGCACCCAGCATACTGAGCACCGAGCACCCAGCACCCTGAGTACTGAGCACACAGCACCCTGAGCACTGAGCACCCAGCACCCTTAGTACTGAGCACCGAGCACCCTGAGTACTGAGCACCCAGCACCCCGAGCACTGAGCACCCAGCACCCTGAGCACTGAGCACCCAGCATACTGCGTACTGAGCACCCAGCACCCTGAGTACTGAGCACCCAGCACCCTGAGCACTGAGCACCCAGCACCCTGAGTACTGAGCATCCAGCACCCCGAGCACTGAGCACCCAGCACCCTGAGTACTGAGCACTGAGCACCCAGCACCCCGAGCACTGAGCACCCAGCACCCTGTGTACTGAGCACTGAGTACCCAGCACCCCGAGCACTGAGCACCCAGCACCCTGAGCACTGAGCACCCTGAGTACTGAGCACCCAGCACCCTGAGCACTGAGCACCCAGCACGCCGAGCACTGAGCACCCAGCACCCAGAGCACTGAGCACTGAGCACCCTGAGTACTGAGCACTGAGCACCCTGAGCACTGAGCACCGAGCACCCTGAGTACTGAGCACTGAGCACCCAACACCCCAAGCACTGAGCACCCTGAGCACTGAGCGCCCAGCACCCCAAGCACTGAGCACCCTGAGTACTGAGCACCCAGCACCCTGAGTAATGAGCACCCAGCACCCTGAGTACTGAGCACCCAGCTCCCTGAGTACTGAGCACCCAGCACCCCGAGCACTGAGCACCCAGCACCCTGAGTACTGAGCACTGAGCACACAGCACCCCGAGCACTGAGCACCCAGCACCCTGTGTACTGAGCACTGAGTACCCAGTACCCCGAGCACTGCGACCCAGCACCCTGAGCACTGAGCACCCAGCACCCCGAGTACTGAGCACCCAGCACCCCGAGCATGGGGCACCCAGCACCCTGAGCACTGAGCACCCAGCACCCCGAGCAATGAGCACCCAGCACCCTGAGGACTGAGCACCGAGCACCCCGAGTACTGAGCACCCAGCAACCTGAGCACTGAGCACCCAGCATACTGAGCACCGAGCACCCAGCACCCTGAGTACTGAGCACACAGCACCCTGAGTACTGAGCACCGAGCACCCTGAGTACTGAGCACCCAGCACCCTGAGCACTGATCACCCAGCACCCTGAGTACTGAGCACCAAGTACCCTGAGTACTGAGCACCCAGCACCCCGAGCACTGAGCACCCAGCACCCTGAGTATTGAGCACTGAGCACACAGCACCCCAAGCACTGAGCACCCAGCACCCTGTGTACTGAGCACTGAGTACCCAGTACCCCGAGCACTGCGACCCAGCACCCTGAGCACTGAGCACCCAGCACCCCGAGTACTGAGCACCCAGCACCCCGAGCACTGAGCACCCAGCACCCTGAGCACTGAGCACCCAGCACCCCGAGCAATGAGCACCCAGCACCCTGAGTACTGAGCACCCAGCACCCCGAGTACTGAGCACCCAGCAACCTGAGCACTGAGCACCCAGCACCCCCAGCAATGAGCACCCAGCACCCTGAGTACTGAGCACACAGCACCCCGAGTACTGAGCACCCAGCAACCTGAGAACCGAGCAGCCAGCACCCCCAGCAATGAGCACCCAGCATCCTGAGTACTGAGCACCCAGCACCCCCAGCAATGAGCACCCAGCACCCTGAGTACTGAGCACCCAGCACCCCGAGTACTGAGAACCCAGCAACCTGAGAACCGAGCAGCCAGCACCCCGAGCGCTGAGCACCCAGCACCCTGAGCACTGAGCACCCAGCACCCTGAGTACTGAGCACTGAGCACCCCGATTACTGAGCACCCAGCACCCCGAGCACTGAGCACCCAGCACCCTGAGTACTGAGCACCCAGCACCCTGAGTACTGAGCACCCAGCACCCTGAGCACTGAGCTCCCAGCACCCTGAGTACTAAGCACCCAACACCCCAAGCACTGAGCACCCTGAGTACTGAGCACCCAGCACCCCAAGCACTGAGCACCCCGAGCACTGAGCAGCCAGCACCCTGAGTACTGAGCACCGATCACCCTGAGTACTGAGCAGCCAGCACCCTGAGTACTGAGCACCCAGCATACTGAGCACCGAGCACCCAGCACCCTGAGTACTGAGCACACAGCACCCTGAGCACTGAGCACCCAGCACCCTTAGTACTGAGCACCGAGCACCCTGAGTACTGAGCACCCAGCACCCCGAGCACTGAGCACCCAGCACCCTGAGCACTGAGCACCCAGCATACTGCGTACTGAGCACCCAGCACCCTGAGTACTGAGCACCCAGCACCCTGAGCACTGAGCACCCAGCACCCTGAGTACTGAGCATCCAGCACCCCGAGCACTGAGCACCCAGCACCCTGAGTACTGAGCACTGAGCACCCAGCACCCCGAGCACTGAGCACCCAGCACCCTGTGTACTGAGCACTGAGTACACAGCACCCCGAGCACTGAGCACCCAGCACCCTGAGCACTGAGCACCCTGAGTACTGAGCACCCAGCACCCTGAGCACTGAGCACCCAGCACGCCGAGCACTGAGCACCCAGCACCCAGAGCACTGAGCACTGAGCACCCTGAGTACTGAGCACTGAGCACCCTGAGCACTGAGCACCGAGCACCCTGAGTACTGAGCACTGAGCACCCAACACCCCAAGCACTGAGCACCCTGAGTACTGAGCACCCAGCACCCTGAGTAATGAGCACCCAGCACCCTGAGTACTGAGCACCCAGCTCCCTGAGTACTGAGCACCCAGCACCCCGAGCACTGAGCACCCAGCACCCTGAGTACTGAGCACTGAGCACACAGCACCCCGAGCACTGAGCACCCAGCACCCTGTGTACTGAGCACTGAGTACCCAGTACCCCGAGCACTGCGACCCAGCACCCTGAGCACTGAGCACCCAGCACCCCGAGTACTGAGCACCCAGCACCCCGAGCATGGGGCACCCAGCACCCTGAGCACTGAGCACCCAGCACCCCGAGCAATGAGCACCCAGCACCCTGAGGACTGAGCACCGAGCACCCCGAGTACTGAGCACCCAGCAACCTGAGCACTGAGCACCCAGCATACTGAGCACCGAGCACCCAGCACCCTGAGTACTGAGCACACAGCACCCTGAGCACTGAGCACCCAGCACCCTGAGTACTGAGCACCGAGCACCCTGAGTACTGAGCACCCAGCACCCCGAGCACTGAGCACCCAGCACCCTGAGCACTGAGCACCCAGCATACTGAGTACTGAGCACCCAGCACCCTGAGCACTGAGCACCCAGCACCCTGAGCACTGAGCACCCAGCACCCTGAGTACTGAGCATCCAGCACCCCGAGCACTGAGCACCCAGCACCCTGAGTACTGAGCACTGAGCACCCAGCACCCCGAGCACTGAGCACCCAGCACCCTGAGCACTGAGCACCCTGAGTACTGAGCACCCAGCACCCTGAGTACTGAGCACCCAGCACCCCGAGCACTGAGCACCCAGCACCCAGAGCACTGAGCACTGAACACCCTGAGTACTGAGCACTGAGCACCCTGAGCACTGAGCACCGAGCACCCTGAGTACTGAGCACTGAGCACCCAACACCCCAAGCACTGAGCACCCTGAGCACTGAGCACCCAGCACCCCAAGCACTGAGCACCCTGAGTACTGAGCACCCAGCACCCTGAGTAATGAGCACCCAGCACCCCGAGCTCTGAGCACCCAGCACCCTGAGTACAAAGCACCGAGCAACCTGAGTACTGAGCAGCCAGCACCCTGAGTACTGAGCACCCAGCGTACTGAGCACCGAGCACCCAGCACCCTGAGTACTGAGTACACAGCACCCTGAGCACTGAGCACCCAGCACCCTGAGTACTGAGCACCGAGCACCCTGAGTACTGAGCACCCAGCACCCCGAGCACTGAGCACCCAGCACCCTGAGCACTGAGCACCCAGCATACTGAGTACTGAGCACCCAGCACGCTGAGCACTGAGCACCCAGCACACTGAGCACTGAGCACCCAGCAACCTGAGTACTGAGCATCCAGCACCCCGAGCACTGAGCACCCAGCACCCTGAGTACTGAGCACTGAGCACCCAGCACCCCGAGCACTGAGCACCCAGCACCCTGTGTACTGAGCACTGAGTACCCAGCACCCCGAGCACTGAGCACCCAGCACCCTGAGCACTGAGCACCCTGAGTACTGAGCACCCAGCACCCTGAGCACTGAACACCCAGCACCCCGAGCACTGAGCACCCAGCACCCAGAGCACTGAGCACTGAGCACCCTGAGCACTGAGCACCGAGCACCCTGAGTACTGAGCACTGAGCACCCAACACCCCAATCACTGAGCACCCTGAGCACTGAGCACCCAGCACCCCAAGCACTGAGCACCCTGAGTACTGAGAACCCAGCACCCTGAGTAATGAGCACGCAGCACCCTGAGTACTGAGCACCCAGCTCCCTGAGTACTGAGCACCCAGCACCCCGAGCACTGAGCACCCAGCACCCTGAGTACTGAGCACTGAGCACACAGCACCCCGAGCACTGAGCACCCAGCACCCTGTGTACTGAGCACTGAGTACCCAGTACCCCGAGCACTGCGACCCAGCACCCTGAGCAATGAGCACCCAGCACCCCGAGTACTGAGCACCCAGCACCCCGAGCATGGGGCACCCAGCACCCTGAGCACTGAGCACCCAGCACCCCGAGCAATGAGCACCCAGCACCCTGAGTACTGAGCACCGAGGACCCCGAGTACTGAGCACCCAGCAACCTGAGCACTGAGCACCCAGCACCCCCAGCAATGAGCACCCAGCACCCTGAGTCCTGAGCACCAGGCACCCCGAGTACTGAGCACCCAGCAACCTGAGAACCGAGCAGCCAGCACCCTCAGCAATGAGCACCCAGCACCCTGAGTACTGAGCACCCAGCACCCCCAGCAATGAGCACCCAGCACCCTGAGTACTGAGCACCCCGCACCTCGAGTACTGAGCACCCAGCAACCTGAGAACCGAGCAGCCAGCACTCCGAGCGCTGAGCACCCAGCACCCTGAGCACTGAGCACCCAGCACCCTGAGTATTGAGCACTGAGCACCCCGAGTACTGAGCACCCAGCACCCCGAGCACTGAGCACCCAGCACCCTGAGTACTGAGCACCCAGCACCCTGAGCACTGAGCACCCAGCACCCTGAGTACTAAGCACCCAACACCCCAAGCACTGAGCACCCTGAGTACTGAGCACCCAGCACCCCAAGCACTGAGCACCCCGAGCACTGAGCAGCCAGTACCCTGAGTACTGAGCACCGAGCACACTGAGTACTGAGCAGCCAGCACCCTGAGAACTGAGCAGCCAGCATACTGAGCACTGAGCACCCAGCACCCTGAGTACTGAGCACCGAGCACCCTGAGTACTGAGCACCCAGCACCCCGAGCACTGAGCACCCAGCACCCTGAGCACTGAGCACCCAGCATAATGAGTACTGAGCACCCAGCACCCTGAGCACTGAGCACCCAGCACACTCAGCACTGAGCACCCAGCACCCTGAGTACTGAGCATCCAGCACCCCGAGCACTGTGCACCCAGCACCCTGAGTACTGAGCACTGAGCACCCAGCACCCCGAGCACTGACCACCCAGCACCCTGTGTACTGAGCACTGAGTACCCAGCACCCCGAGCACTGAGCACCCAGCACCCTGAGTACTGAGCACTGAGCACACAGCACCCCGAGCACTGAGAACCCAGCACCCTGTGTACTGAGCACTGAGTACCCAGTACCCCGAGCACTGTGACCCAGCACCCTGAGCACTGAGCACCCAGCACCCCGAGTACTGAGCACCCAGCACCCCGAGCACTGAGCACCCAGCACCCCGAGCACTGAGCACCCAGCACCCCGAGCAATGAGCACCCAGCACCCTGAGTACTGAGCACCCAGCACCCCGAGTACTGAGCACCCAGCAACCTGAGAACGGAGCAGCCAGCACCCCGAGCGCTGAGCACCCAGCACCCTGAGCACTGAGCACCCAGCACCCTGAGTACTGAGCACTGAGCACACCGAGTACTGAGCACCCAGCACCCCGAGCACTGAGCACCGAGCACCCCGAGCACTGAGCACCCAGCACCCCGAGCACTGAGCACCCAGCACCCCGAGCACTGAGCACCCAGCACCCTGAGCACTGAGAACTGAGCACCCTGAGCACTGAGCACCCAGCACCCTGAGCACTGAGCACCCAGCATCCTGAGCACTGAGTACTGAGCACCCAGCACGCTGAGCACTGAGCACACAGCACCCTGAGTACTGAGCACTGAGCACCCCGATTACTGAGCACCCAGCACCCCGAGCGCTGAGCACCCAGCACCCTGAGCACTGAGCACCCAGCACCCTGAGTACTGAGCACTGAGCACCCCGAGCACTGAGCACCCAGCACCCCGAGCACTGAGCACCGAGCACCCCGAGCACTGAGCAACCAGCACCCCGAGCACTGAGCACCGAGCACCCCGAGCACTGAGCACCCAGCACCCCGAGCACTGAGCACTGAGCACCCAGCACCCCGAGCACTGAGCACCCAGCACCCTGAGCACTGAGCACCCAGCACCCGAGTACTGATCACCCAGCACCCTGAGTACTGAGCACCCAGCACCCTGAGTACTGAGCACACAGCACCCCGAGCACTGAGCACTGAGCACCCAGCACCCTGAGCACTGAGCACCCAGCACCCGAGTACTGATCACCCAGCACCCTGAGTACTGAGCACCCAGCACCCTGAGTACTGAGCACACAGCACCCCGAGCACTGAGCACTGAGCACCCAGCACCCTGAGTACTAAGCACCCAACACCCCAAGCACTGAGCACCCCGATCACTGAGCAGCAAGCACCCTGAGTACTGAGCACCGAGCACCCTGAGTACTGAGCACCCAGCACCCTGAGTACTGAGCACCGAGCACCCTGAGCACCGAGCACCCAGCACCCTGAGTACTGAGCACCCAGCACCCTGAGCACTGAGCACCCAGCACCCTGAGTACTGAGCACCGAGCACCCTGACTACTGAGCACCCAGCACCCCGAGCACTGAGCACCCAGCACCCTGAGCACTGAGCACCCAGCATACTGAGTACTGAGCACACAGCACCCTGAGTACTGTGCACCCAGCACCCTGAGCACTGAGCACCCAGCACCCTGAGTACTGAGCATCCAGCACCCCGAGCACTGAGCACCCAGCACCCTGAGTACTGAGCACTGAGCACCCAGCACCCCGAGCACTGAGCACCCAGCACCCTGTGTACTGAGCACTGAGTACACAGCACCCCGACCACTGAGCACCCAGCACCCTGAGCACTGAGCACCCTGAGTACTGAGCACCCAGCACCCTGAGCACTGAGCACCCAGCACCCCGAGCACTGAGCACCCAGCACCCAGAGCACTGAGCACTGAGCACCCTGAGTACTGAGCACTGAGCACCCTGAGCACTGAGCACCGAGCACCCTGAGTACTGAGCACTGAGCACCCTGAGCACTGAGCACCCTGCACCCTGAGTACTGAGCAACCAGCACCCTGAGCACTGAGGACCGAGCACCCTGAGTACTAAGCACCCAGCACCCTGAGTACTGAGCACCCAGCACCCTGAGCACTGAGCACCCAGCACGCTGAGTACTGAGCACTGAGCACCCTGAGTACTGAGCACCGAGCACCCTGAGCACTGAGCACCCAGCACGCTGAGTACTGAGCACTGAGCACCCTGAGCACTGAGCACCCAGCACCCTGAGTACTGAGCACCGAGCACCCTGAGTACTGATCACCCAGCACCCTGAGTACTGAGCACCCAGCACCCTGAGTACTGAGCACCGAGCACCCTGAGCACTGAGCACCCAGCACGCTGAGTACTGAGCACTGAGCACCCTGAGCACTGAGCACCCAGCACCCTGAGTACTGAACACCAAGCACCCTGAGTACTGAGCACCCAGCGTACTGAGCACCGAGCACCCAGCACCCTGAGTACTGAGCACCCAGCACCCTGAGCACTGAGCACCCAGCACCCTGAGTACTGAGCACCCAGCACCCTGAGCACTGAGCACCCAGCACCCTGAGTACTAAGCACCCAACACCCCAAGCACTGAGCACCCTGAGTACTGAGCACCCAGCACCCCAAGCACTGAGCACCCCGAGCACTGAGCAGCCAGTACCCTGAGTACTGAGCACCGAGCACACTGAGTACTGAGCAGCCAGCACCCTGAGAACTGAGCAGCCAGCATACTGAGCACTGAGCACCCAGCACCCTGAGTACTGAGCACCGAGCACCCTGAGTACTGAGCACCCAGCACCCCGAGCACTGAGCACCCAGCACCCTGAGCACTGAGCACCCAGCATAATGAGTACTGAGCACCCAGCACCCTGAGCACTGAGCACCCAGCACACTCAGCACTGAGCACCCAGCACCCTGAGTACTGAGCATCCAGCACCCCGAGCACTGTGCACCCAGCACCCTGAGTACTGAGCACTGAGCACCCAGCACCCCGAGCACTGACCACCCAGCACCCTGTGTACTGAGCACTGAGTACCCAGCACCCCGAGCACTGAGCACCCAGCACCCTGAGTACTGAGCACTGAGCACACAGCACCCCGAGCACTGAGAACCCAGCACCCTGTGTACTGAGCACTGAGTACCCAGTACCCCGAGCACTGTGACCCAGCACCCTGAGCACTGAGCACCCAGCACCCCGAGTACTGAGCACCCAGCACCCCGAGCACTGAGCACCCAGCACCCCGAGCACTGAGCACCCAGCACCCCGAGCAATGAGCACCCAGCACCCTGAGTACTGAGCACCCAGCACCCCGAGTACTGAGCACCCAGCAACCTGAGAACGGAGCAGCCAGCACCCCGAGCGCTGAGCACCCAGCACCCTGAGCACTGAGCACCCAGCACCCTGAGTACTGAGCACTGAGCACACCGAGTACTGAGCACCCAGCACCCCGAGCACTGAGCACCGAGCACCCCGAGCACTGAGCACCCAGCACCCCGAGCACTGAGCACCCAGCACCCCGAGCACTGAGCACCCAGCACCCTGAGCACTGAGCACTGAGCACCCTGAGCACTGAGCACCCAGCACCCTGAGCACTGAGCACCAAGCATCCTGAGCACTGAGTACTGAGCACCCAGCACGCTGAGCACTGAGCACACAGCACCCTGAGTACTGAGCACTGAGCACCCCGATTACTGAGCACCCAGCACCCCGAGCGCTGAGCACCCAGCACCCTGAGCACTGAGCACCCAGCACCCTGAGTACTGAGCACTGAGCACCCCGAGCACTGAGCACCCAGCACCCCGAGCACTGAGCACCGAGCACCCCGAGCACTGAGCAACCAGCACCCCGAGCACTGAGCACCGAGCACCCCGAGCACTGAGCACCCAGCACCCCGAGCACTGAGCACTGAGCACCCAGCACCCCGAGCACTGAGCACCCAGCACCCTGAGCACTGAGCACCCAGCACCCGAGTACTGATCACCCAGCACCCTGAGTACTGAGCACCCAGCACCCTGAGTACTGAGCACACAGCACCCCGAGCACTGAGCACTGAGCACCCAGCACCCTGAGCACTGAGCACCCAGCACCCGAGTACTGATCACCCAGCACCCTGAGTACTGAGCACCCAGCACCCTGAGTACTGAGCACACAGCACCCCGAGCACTGAGCACTGAGCACCCAGCACCCTGAGTACTAAGCACCCAACACCCCAAGCACTGAGCACCCCGATCACTGAGCAGCCAGCACCCTGAGTACTGAGCACCGAGCACCCTGAGTACTGAGCACCCAGCACCCTGAGTACTGAGCACCGAGCACCCTGAGCACCGAGCACCCAGCACCCTGAGTACTGAGCACCCAGCACCCTGAGCACTGAGCACCCAGCACCCTGAGTACTGAGCACCGAGCACCCTGACTACTGAGCACCCAGCACCCCGAGCACTGAGCACCCAGCACCCTGAGCACTGAGCACCCAGCATACTGAGTACTGAGCACACAGCACCCTGAGTACTGTGCACCCAGCACCCTGAGCACTGAGCACCCAGCACCCTGAGTACTGAGCATCCAGCACCCCGAGCACTGAGCACCCAGCACCCTGAGTACTGAGCACTGAGCACCCAGCACCCCGAGCACTGAGCACCCAGCACCCTGTGTACTGAGCACTGAGTACACAGCACCCCGACCACTGAGCACCCAGCACCCTGAGCACTGAGCACCCTGAGTACTGAGCACCCAGCACCCTGAGCACTGAGCACCCAGCACCCCGAGCACTGAGCACCCAGCACCCAGAGCACTGAGCACTGAGCACCCTGAGTACTGAGCACTGAGCACCCTGAGCACTGAGCACCGAGCACCCTGAGTACTGAGCACCCTGAGCACTGAGCACCCTGCACCCTGAGTACTGAGCAACCAGCACCCTGAGCACTGAGGACCGAGCACCCTGAGTACTAAGCACCCAGCACCCTGAGTACTGAGCACCCAGCACCCTGAGCACTGAGCACCCAGCACGCTGAGTACTGAGCACTGAGCACCCTGAGTACTGAGCACCGAGCACCCTGAGCACTGAGCACCCAGCACGCTGAGTACTGAGCACTGAGCACCCTGAGCACTGAGCACCCAGCACCCTGAGTACTGAGCACCGAGCACCCTGAGTACTGATCACCCAGCACCCTGAGTACTGAGCACCCAGCACCCTGAGTACTGAGCACCGAGCACCCTGAGCACTGAGCACCCAGCACGCTGAGTACTGAGCACTGAGCACCCTGAGCACTGAGCACCCAGCACCCTGAGTACTGAACACCAAGCACCCTGAGTACTGAGCACCCAGCGTACTGAGCACCGAGCACCCAGCACCCTGAGTACTGAGCACCCAGCACCCTGAGCACTGAGCACCCAGCACCCTGAGTACTGAGCACTGCGCACCCCGAGTACTGAGCACCGAGCACACCGAGCACTGAGCACCCAGCACCCCGAGCAAAGAGCATCCTGTGTACTGAGCACCCAGCACCCTGAGCACTGAGCACCCAGCACCCTGAGCACTGAGCACCCAGCACCCTGAGCACTGAGCACCCAGCACCCTGAGTACTGAGCACCCAGCACCCTGGGCACTGAGCAACCTTAGTACTGAGCACTGAGCACCCTGAGTACTGAGCACTGAGCACCCTGAATACTGAGCACCCAGCACCCTGAGTACTGAGCACCCAGCACCCTGAGCAATGATCACCCTGAGTACTCAGCACCCAGCACCTTGAACACTGAGCACCGAGCACCCTGAGCACTGAGCAACCAGCACCCGGAGTACTGAGCACCCAGCACCCTGAGTACTAAGCACCGAGCACCCTGAGTACTGAGCACTGAGCACCCCGAGCACTGAGCACCCAGCACCCTGAGTACTGAGCACCCAGCACCCTGAGTACTGAGCACCCAGCACCCCGAGCACTGAGTACCCAGCACCCTGAGCACTGAGCACCCAGCACCCTGAGCACTGAGCACCCAGCACCCTGAGCACTGAGCACCCAGCCCCCTGAGTACTGAGCACTGAGCACCCAGCACCCCGAGCACTGAGCACCCAGCACCCTGAGTACTGAGCACTGAGCACCCAGCACACCGAGCACTGAGCACCCAGCACCCTGAGCACTGAGCACCCAGCACCTGAGTCCTGAGCACCCAGCACCCTGAGTACTGAGCACCCAGCTCCCTGAGTAATGAGCACCCAGCACCCCGAGTACTGAGCACCCAGCATCCTGAGTACTGAGCACCCAGCTCCCCGAGCACTAAGCACACAGCACCCAGAGCACTGAGGACCCAGCACCCTGATCACTGAGCACCCAGCACCCTGAGTACTGAGCACCGAGCACCCTGAGTACTGAGCACCCAGCACCCTGAGCACTGATCACCCAGCACCCTGAGTACTGAGCACCAAGTACCCTGAGTACTGAGCACCCAGCACCCCGAGCACTGAGCACCCAGCACCCTGAGTATTGAGCACTGAGCACACAGCACCCCAAGCACTGAGCACCCAGCACCCTGTGTACTGAGCACTGAGTACCCAGTACCCCGAGCACTGCGACCCAGCACCCTGAGCACTGAGCACCCAGCACCCCGAGTACTGAGCACCCAGCACCCCGAGCACTGAGCACCCAGCACCCTGAGCACTGAGCACCCAGCACCCCGAGCAATGAGCACCCAGCACCCTGAGTACTGAGCACCCAGCACCCCGAGTACTGAGCACCCAGCAACCTGAGCACTGAGCACCCAGCACCCCCAGCAATGAGCACCCAGCACCCTGAGTACTGAGCACCCAGCACCCCGAGTACTGAGCACCCAGCAACCTGAGAACCGAGCAGCCAGCACCCCCAGCAATGAGCACCCAGCATCCTGAGTACTGAGCACCCAGCACCCCCAGCAATGAGCACCCAGCACCCTGAGTACTGAGCACCCAGCACCCCGAGTACTGAGAACCCAGCAACCTGAGAACCGAGCAGCCAGCACCCCGAGCGCTGAGCACCCAGCACCCTGAGCACTGAGCACCCAGCACCCTGAGTACTGAGCACTGAGCACCCCGAGTACTGAGCACCCAGCACCCCGAGCACTGAGCACCCAGCACCCTGAGTACTGAGCACCCAGCACCCTGAGTACTGAGCACCCAGCACCCTGAGCACTGAGCTCCCAGCACCCTGAGTACTAAGCACATAACACCCCAAGCACTGAGCACCCTGAGTACTGAGCACCCAGCACCCCAAGCACTGAGCACCCCGAGCACTGAGCAGCCAGCACCCTGAGTACTGAGCACCGATCACCCTGAGTACTGAGCAGCCAGCACCCTGAGTACTGAGCACCCAGCATACTGAGCACCGAGCACCCAGCACACTGCGTACTGAGCACACAGCACCCTGAGCACTGAGCACCCAGCACCCTTAGTACTGAGCACCGAGCACCCTGAGTACTGAGCACCCAGCACCCCGAGCACTGAGCACCCAGCACCCTGAGCACTGAGCACCCAGCATACTGCGTACTGAGCACCCAGCACCCTGAGTACTGAGCACCCAGCACCCTGAGCACTGAGCACCCAGCACCCTGAGTACTGAGCATCCAGCACCCCGAGCACTGAGCACCCAGCACCCTGAGTACTGAGCACTGAGCACCCAGCACCCCGAGCACTGAGCACCCAGCACCCTGTGTACTGAGCACTGAGTACCCAGCACCCCGAGCACTGAGCACCCAGCACCCTGAGCACTGAGCAACCTGAGTACTGAGCAACCAGCACCCTGAGCACTGAGCACCCAGCACGCCGAGCACTGAGCACCCAGCACCCAGAGCACTGAGCACTGAGCACCCTGAGTACTGAGCACTGAGCACCCTGAGCACTGAGCACCGAGCACCCTGAGTACTGAGCACTGAGCACCCAACACCCCAAGCACTGAGCACCCTGAGCACTGAGCGCCCAGCACCCCAAGCACTGAGCACCCTGAGTACTGAGCACCCAGCACCCTGAGTACTGAGCACCCAGCACCCCGAGTACTGAGAACCCAGCAACCTGAGAACCGAGCAGCCAGCACCCCGAGCGCTGAGCACCCAGCACCCTGAGCACTGAGCACCCAGCACCCTGAGTACTGAGCACTGAGCACCCCGAGTACTGAGCACCCAGCACCCCGAGCACTGAGCACCCAGCACCCTGAGTACTGAGCACCCAGCACCCTGAGTACTGAGCACCCAGCACCCTGAGCACTGAGCTCCCAGCACCCTGAGTACTAAGCACCCAACACCCCAAGCACTGAGCACCCTGAGTACTGAGCACCCAGCACCCCAAGCACTGAGCACCCCGAGCACTGAGCAGCCAGCACCCTGAGTACTGAGCACCGATCACCCTGAGTACTGAGCAGCCAGCACCCTGAGTACTGAGCACCCAGCATACTGAGCACCGAGCACCCAGCACACTGAGTACTGAGCACACAGCACCCTGAGCACTGAGCACCCAGCACCCTTAGTACTGAGCACCGAGCACCCTGAGTACTGAGCACCCAGCACCCCGAGCACTGAGCACCCAGCACCCTGAGCACTGAGCACCCAGCATACTGCGTACTGAGCACCCAGCACCCTGAGTACTGAGCACCCAGCACCCTGAGCACTGAGCACCCAGCACCCTGAGTACTGAGCATCCAGCACCCCGAGCACTGAGCACCCAGCACCCTGAGTACTGAGCACTGAGCACCCAGCACCCCGAGCACTGAGCACCCAGCACCCTGTGTACTGAGCACTGAGTACCCAGCACCCCGAGCACTGAGCACCCAGCACCCTGAGCACTGAGCACCCTGAGTACTGAGCACCCAGCACCCTGAGCACTGAGCACCCAGCACGCCGAGCACTGAGCACCCAGCACCCAGAGCACTGAGCACTGAGCACCCTGAGTACTGAGCACTGAGCACCCTGAGCACTGAGCACCGAGCACCCTGAGTACTGAGCACTGAGCACCCAACACCCCAAGCACTGAGCACCCTGAGCACTGAGCGCCCAGCACCCCAAGCACTGAGCACCCTGAGTACTGAGCACCCAGCACCCTGAGTAATGAGCACCCAGCACCCTGAGTACTGAGCACCCAGCTCCCTGAGTACTGAGCACCCAGCACCCCGAGCACTGAGCACCCAGCACCCTGAGTACTGAGCACTGAGCACACAGCACCCCGAGCACTGATCACCCAGCACCCTGTGTACTGAGCACTGAGTACCCAGTACCCCGAGCACTGCGACCGAGCACCCTGAGCACTGAGCACCCAGCACCCCGAGTACTGAGCACCCAGCACCCCGAGCATGGGGCACCCAGCACCCTGAGCACTGAGCACCCAGCACCCCGAGCAATGAGCACCCAGCACCCTGAGGACTGAGCACCGAGCACCCCGAGTACTGAGCACCCAGCAACCTGAGCACTGAGCACCCAGCATACTGAGCACCGAGCACCCAGCACCCTGAGTACTGAGCACACAGCACCCTGAGTACTGAGCACCGAGCACCCTGAGTACTGAGCACCCAGCACCCTGAGCACTGATCACCCAGCACCCTGAGTACTGAGCACCAAGTACCCTGAGTACTGAGCACCCAGCACCCCGAGCACTGAGCACCCAGCACCCTGAGTATTGAGCACTGAGCACACAGCACCCCAAGCACTGAGCACCCAGCACCCTGTGTACTGAGCACTGAGTACCCAGTACCCCGAGCACTGCGACCCAGCACCCTGAGCACTGAGCACCCAGCACCCCGAGTACTGAGCACCCAGCACCCCGAGCACTGAGCACCCAGCACCCTGAGCACTGAGCACCCAGCACCCCGAGCAATGAGCACCCAGCACCCTGAGTACTGAGCACCCAGCACCCCGAGTACTGAGCACCCAGCAACCTGAGCACTGAGCACCCAGCACCCCCAGCAATGAGCACCCAGCACCCTGAGTACTGAGCACCCAGCACCCCGAGTACTGAGCACCCAGCAACCTGAGAACCGAGCAGCCAGCACCCCCAGCAATGAGCACCCAGCATCCTGAGTACTGAGCACCCAGCACCCCCAGCAATGAGCACCCAGCACCCTGAGTACTGAGCACCCAGCACCCCGAGTACTGAGAACCCAGCAACCTGAGAACCGAGCAGCCAGCACCCCGAGCGCTGAGCACCCAGCACCCTGAGCACTGAGCACCCAGCACCCTGAGTACTGAGCACTGAGCACCCCGAGTACTGAGCACCCAGCACCCCGAGCACTGAGCACCCAGCACCCTGAGTACTGAGCACCCAGCACCCTGAGTACTGAGCACCCAGCACCCTGAGCACTGAGCTCCCAGCACCCTGAGTACTAAGCACCCAACACCCCAAGCACTGAGCACCCTGAGTACTGAGCACCCAGCACCCCAAGCACTGAGCACCCCGAGCACTGAGCAGCCAGCACCCTGAGTACTGAGCACCGATCACCCTGAGTACTGAGCAGCCAGCACCCTGAGTACTGAGCACCCAGCATACTGAGCACCGAGCACCCAGCACCCTGAGTACTGAGCACACAGCACCCTGAGCACTGAGCACCCAGCACCCTTAGTACTGAGCACCGAGCACCCTGAGTACTGAGCACCCAGCACCCCGAGCACTGAGCACCCAGCACCCTGAGCACTGAGCACCCAGCATACTGCGTACTGAGCACCCAGCACCCTGAGTACTGAGCACCCAGCACCCTGAGCACTGAGCACCCAGCACCCTGAGTACTGAGCATCCAGCACCCCGAGCACTGAGCACCCAGCACCCTGAGTACTGAGCACTGAGCACCCAGCACCCCGAGCACTGAGCACCCAGCACCCTGTGTACTGAGCACTGAGTACACAGCACCCCGAGCACTGAGCACCCAGCACCCTGAGCACTGAGCACCCTGAGTACTGAGCACCCAGCACCCTGAGCACTGAGCACCCAGCACGCCGAGCACTGAGCACCCAGCACCCTGAGCACTGAGCACTGAGCACCCTGAGTACTGAGCACTGAGCACCCTGAGCACTGAGCACCGAGCACCCTGAGTACTGAGCACTGAGCACCCAACACCCCAAGCACTGAGCACCCTGAGTACTGAGCACCCAGCACCCTGAGTAATGAGCACCCAGCACCCTGAGTACTGAGCACCCAGCTCCCTGAGTACTGAGCACCCAGTACCCCGAGCACTGCGACCCAGCACCCTGAGCACTGAGCACCCAGCACCCCGAGTACTGAGCACCCAGCACCCCGAGCATGGGGCACCCAGCACCCTGAGCACTGAGCACCCAGCACCCCGAGCAATGAGCACCCAGCACCCTGAGGACTGAGCACCGAGCACCCCGAGTACTGAGCACCCAGCAACCTGAGCACTGAGCACCCAGCATACTGAGCACCGAGCACCCAGCACCCTGAGTACTGAGCACACAGCACCCTGAGCACTGAGCACCCAGCACCCTGAGTACTGAGCACCGAGCACCCTGAGTACTGAGCACCCAGCACCCCGAGCACTGAGCACCCAGCACCCTGAGCACTGAGCACCCAGCATACTGAGTACTGAGCACCCAGCACCCTGAGCACTGAGCACCCAGCACCCTGAGCACTGAGCACCCAGCACCCTGAGTACTGAGCATCCAGCACCCCGAGCACTGAGCACCCAGCACCCTGAGTACTGAGCACTGAGCACCCAGCACCCCGAGCACTGAGCACCCAGCACCCTGTGTACTGAGCACTGAGTACCCAGCACCCCGAGCACTGAGCACCCAGCACCCTGAGCACTGAGCACCCTGAGTACTGAGCACCCAGCACCCTGAGTACTGAGCACCCAGCACCCCGAGCACTGAGCACCCAGCACCCAGAGCACTGAGCACTGAACACCCTGAGTACTGAGCACTGAGCACCCTGAGCACTGAGCACCGAGCACCCTGAGTACTGAGCACTGAGCACCCAACACCCCAAGCACTGAGCACCCTGAGCACTGAGCACCCAGCACCCCAAGCACTGAGCACCCTGAGTACTGAGCACCCAGCACCCTGAGTAATGAGCACCCAGCACCCCGAGCTCTGAGCACCCAGCACCCTGAGTACAAAGCACCGAGCAACCTGAGTACTGAGCAGCCAGCACCCTGAGTACTGAGCACCCAGCGTACTGAGCACCGAGCACCCAGCACCCTGAGTACTGAGCACCCAGCACCCTGAGCACAGAGCACCCAGCACCCTGAGTACTGAGCACCGAGCAGCCCGAGTACTGAGCACCCAGAACCCCGAGCACTGAGCACCCAGCACCCTGAGCACTGAGCACCCAGCATACTGCGTACTGAGCACCCAGCACCCTGAGTACTGAGCACCCAGTACCCTGAGCACTGAGCACCCAGCACCCTGAGTACTGAGCATCCAGCTCCCCGCGCACTGAGCACACAGCACCCTGAGTACTGAGCACTGAGCACCCAGCACCCCGAGCACTGAGCACCCACCACCCTGTGTACTGAGCACTGAGTACCCAGCACCCCGAGCACTGAGCACCCAGCACCCTGAGCACTGAGCACCCTGAGTACTGAGCACCCAGCACCCTGAGCACTGAGCACCCAGCACCCCGAGCACTGAGCACCCAGCACCCAGAGCACTGAGCACTGAGCACCCTGAGTACTGAGCACTGAGCACCCTGAGCACTGAGCACCAAGCACCCTGAGTACTGAGCACAGAGCACCCAACACCCCAAGCACTGAGCACCCTGAGCACTGAGCACCCAGCACCCCAAGCACTGAGCACCCTGAGTACTGAGCACCCAGCACCCTGAGTAATGAGCACCCAGCACCCTGAGTACTGAGCACCCAGCTCCCTGAGTACTGAGCACCCAGCACCCTGAGCACTGAGCACCCAGCACCCTGAGTACTGAGCACTGAGCACACAGCACCCCGAGCACTGAGCACCCAGCACCCTGTGTACTGAGCACTGAGTACCCAGTACCCCGAGCACTGCGACCCAGCACCCTGAGCACTGAGCACCCAGCACCCCGAGTACTGAGCACCCAGCACCCCGAGCATGGGGCACCCAGCACCCTGAGCACTGAGCACCCAGCACCCTGAGTACTGAGCACCGAGCACCCCGAGTACTGAGCACCCAGCAACCTGAGCACTGAGCACCCAGCAACCCCAGCAATGAGCACCCAGCACCCTGAGTACTGAGCACCCAGCACCCCGAGTACTGAGCACCCAGCAACCTGAGAACCGAGCAGCCAGCACCCCCAGCAATGAGCACCCAGCACACTGAGTACTGAGCACCCAGCACCCCCAGCAATGAGCACCCAGCACCCTGAGTACTGAGCACCCAGCACCCCGAGTACTGAGCACCCAGCAACCTGAGAACCGAGCAGCCAGCACCCCGAGCGCTGAGCACCCAGCACCCTGAGCACTGAGCACCCAGCACCCTGAGTACTGAGCATTGAGCACCCCGAGTACTGAGCACCCAGCACCCCGAGCACTGAGCACCCAGCACCCTGAGTACTGAGCACCCAGCCCCCTGAGTACTGAGCACCCAGCACCCTGAGCACTGAGCACCGAGCACCCTGAGTACTGAGCACTGAGCACCCAACACCCCAAGCACTGAGCACCCTGAGTACTGAGCACCCAGCACCCTGAGTAATGAGCACCCAGCACCCTGAGTACTGAGCACCCAGCTCCCTGAGTACTGAGCACCCAGCACCCCGAGCACTGAGCACCCAGCACCCTGAGTACTGAGCACTGAGCACACAGCACCCCGAGCACTGAGCACCCAGCACCCTGTGTACTGAGCACTGAGTACCCAGTACCCCGAGCACTGCGACCCAGCACCCTGAGCACTGAGCACCCAGCACCCCGAGTACTGAGCACCCAGCACCCCGAGCATGGGGCACCCAGCACCCTGAGCACTGAGCACCCAGCACCCCGAGCAATGAGCACCCAGCACCCTGAGCACTGAGCACCCTGAGTACTGAGCACCCAGCACCCTGAGCACTGAGCACCCAGCACCCCGAGCACTGAGCACCCAGCACCCAGAGCACTGAGCACTGAGCACCCTGAGTACTGAGCACACAGCACCCTGAGCACTGAGCACCCAGCACCCTGAGTACTGAGCACCGAGCACCCTGAGTACTGAGCACCCAGCACCCCGAGCACTGAGCACCCAGCACCCTGAGCACTGAGCACCCAGCATACTGAGTACTGAGCACCCAGCACCCTGAGCACTGAGCACCCAGCACCCTGAGCACTGAGCACCCAGCACCCTGAGTACTGAGCATCCAGCACCCCGAGCACTGAGCACCCAGCACCCTGAGTACTGAGCACTGAGCACCCAGCACCCCGAGCACTGAGCACCCAGCACCCTGTGTACTGAGCACTGAGTACCCAGCACCCCGAGCACTGAGCACCCAGCACCCTGAGCACTGAGCACCCTGAGTACTGAGCACCCAGCACCCTGAGTACTGAGCACCCAGCACCCCGAGCACTGAGCACCCAGCACCCAGAGCACTGAGCAATGAACACCCTGAGTACTGAGCACTGAGCACCCTGAGCACTGAGCACCGAGCACACTGAGTACTGAGCACTGAGCACCCAACACCCCAAGCACTGAGCACCCTGAGCACTGAGCACCCAGCACCCCAAGCACTGAGCACCCTGAGTACTGAGCACCCAGCACCCTGAGTAATGAGCACCCAGCACCCCGAGCTCTGAGCACCCAGCACCCTGAGTACAAAGCACCGAGCAACCTGAGTACTGAGCAGCCAGCACCCTGAGTACTGAGCACCCAGCGTACTGAGCACCGAGCACCCAGCACCCTGAGTACTGAGCACCCAGCACCCTGAGCACAGAGCACCCAGCACCCTGAGTACTGAGCACCGAGCAGCCCGAGTACTGAGCACCCAGAACCCCGAGCACTGAGCACCCAGCACCCTGAGCACTGAGCACCCAGCATACTGCGTACTGAGCACCCAGCACCATGAGTACTGAGCACCCAGTACCCTGAGCACTGAGCACCCAGCACCCTGAGTACTGAGCATCCAGCTCCCCGCGCACTGAGCACACAGCACCCTGAGTACTGAGCACTGAGCACCCAGCACCCCGAGCACTGAGCACCCACCACCCTGTGTACTGAGCACTGAGTACCCAGCACCCCGAGCACTGAGCACCCAGCACCCTGAGCACTGAGCACCCTGAGTACTGAGCACCCAGCACCCTGAGCACTGAGCACCCAGCACCCCGAGCACTGAGCACCCAGCACCCAGAGCACTGAGCACTGAGCACCCTGAGTACTGAGCACTGAGCACCCTGAGCACTGAGCACCGAGCACCCTGAGTACTGAGCACAGAGCACCCAACACCCCAAGCACTGAGCACCCTGAGCACTGAGCACCCAGCACCCCAAGCACTGAGCACCCTGAGTACTGAGCACCCAGCACCCTGAGTAATGAGCACCCAGCACCCTGAGTACTGAGCACCCAGCTCCCTGAGTACTGAGCACCCAGCACCCTGAGCACTGAGCACCCAGCACCCTGAGTACTGAGCACTGAGCACACAGCACCCCGAGCACTGAGCACCCAGCACCCTGTGTACTGAGCACTGAGTACCCAGTACCCCGAGCACTGCGACCCAGCACCCTGAGCACTGAGCACCCAGCACCCCGAGTACTGAGCACCCAGCACCCCGAGCATGGGGCACCCAGCACCCTGAGCACTGAGCACCCAGCACCCTGAGTACTGAGCACCGAGCACCCCGAGTACTGAGCACCCAGCAACCTGAGCACTGAGCACCCAGCAACCCCAGCAATGAGCACCCAGCACCCTGAGTACTGAGCACCCAGCACCCCGAGTACTGAGCACCCAGCAACCTGAGAACCGAGCAGCCAGCACCCCCAGCAATGAGCACCCAGCACACTGAGTACTGAGCACCCAGCACCCCCAGCAATGAGCACCCAGCACCCTGAGTACTGAGCACCCAGCACCCCGAGTACTGAGCACCCAGCAACCTGAGAACCGAGCAGCCAGCACCCCGAGCGCTGAGCACCCAGCACCCTGAGCACTGAGCACCCAGCACCCTGAGTACTGAGCACTGAGCACCCCGAGTACTGAGCACCCAGCACCCCGAGCACTGAGCACCCAGCACCCTGAGTACTGAGCACCCAGCCCCCTGAGTACTGAGCACCCAGCACCCTGAGCACTGAGCACCCAGCACCCTGAGTACTAAGCACCCAACACCCCAAGCACTGAGCACCCAGAGTACTGAGCACCCAGCACCCCAAGCACTGAGCACCCCGAGCACTGAGCAGCCAGCACCCTGAGTACTGAGCACCGAGCACCCTGAGTACTGAGCAGCCAGCACCCTGAGTACTGAGCACCCAGCATACTGAGCACCGAGCACCCAGCACCCTGAGTACTGAGCACACAGCACCCTGAGCACTGAGCACCCAGCACCCTGAGTACTGAGCACCGAGCACCCTGAGTACTGAGCACCCAGCACCCCGAGCACTGAGCACCCAGCACCCTGAGCACTGAGCACCGATCACCCTGAGTACTGAGCAGCCAGCACCCTGAGTACTGAGCACCCAGCATACTGAGCACCGAGCACCCAGCACCCTGAGTACTGAGCACACAGCACCCTGAGCACTGAGCACCCAGCACCCTTAGTACTGAGCACCGAGCACCCTGAGTACTGAGCACCCAGCACCCCGAGCACTGAGCACCCAGCACCCTGAGCACTGAGCACCCAGCATACTGCGTACTGAGCACCCAGCACCCTGAGTACTGAGCACCCAGCACCCTGAGCACTGAGCACCCAGCACCCTGAGTACTGAGCATCCAGCACCCCGAGCACTGAGCACCCAGCACCCTGAGTACTGAGCACTGAGCACCCAGCACCCCGAGCACTGAGCACCCAGCACCCTGTGTACTGAGCACTGAGTACACAGCACCCCGAGCACTGAGCACCCAGCACCCTGAGCACTGAGCACCCTGAGTACTGAGCACCCAGCACCCTGAGCACTGAGCACCCAGCACGCCGAGCACTGAGCACCCAGCACCCAGAGCACTGAGCACTGAGCACCCTGAGTACTGAGCACTGAGCACCCTGAGCACTGAGCACCGAGCACCCTGAGTACTGAGCACTGAGCACCCAACACCCCAAGCACTGAGCACCCTGAGTACTGAGCACCCAGCACCCTGAGTAATGAGCACCCAGCACCCTGAGTACTGAGCACCCAGCTCCCTGAGTACTGAGCACCCAGCACCCCGAGCACTGAGCACCCAGCACCCTGAGTACTGAGCACTGAGCACACAGCACCCCGAGCACTGAGCACCCAGCACCCTGTGTACTGAGCACTGAGTACCCAGTACCCCGAGCACTGCGACCCAGCACCCTGAGCACTGAGCACCCAGCACCCCGAGTACTGAGCACCCAGCACCCCGAGCATGGGGCACCCAGCACCCTGAGCACTGAGCACCCAGCACCCCGAGCAATGAGCACCCAGCACCCTGAGCACTGAGCACCCTGAGTACTGAGCACCCAGCACCCTGAGCACCGAGCACCCAGCACCCCGAGCACTGAGCACCCAGCACCCAGAGCACTGAGCACTGAGCACCCTGAGTACTGAGCACACAGCACCCTGAGCACTGAGCACCCAGCACCCTGAGTACTGAGCACCGAGCACCCTGAGTACTGAGCACCCAGCACCCCGAGCACTGAGCACCCAGCACCCTGAGCACTGAGCACCCAGCATACTGAGTACTGAGCACCCAGCACCCTGAGCACTGAGCACCCAGCACCCTGAGCACTGAGCACCCAGCACCCTGAGTACTGAGCATCCAGCACCCCGAGCACTGAGCACCCAGCACCCTGAGTACTGAGCACTGAGCACCCAGCACCCCGAGCACTGAGCACCCAGCACCCTGTGTACTGAGCACTGAGTACCCAGCACCCCGAGCACTGAGCACCCAGCACCCTGAGCACTGAGCACCCTGAGTACTGAGCACCCAGCACCCTGAGTACTGAGCACCCAGCACCCCGAGCACTGAGCACCCAGCACCCAGAGCACTGAGCACTGAACACCCTGAGTACTGAGCACTGAGCACCCTGAGCACTGAGCACCGAGCACCCTGAGTACTGAGCACTGAGCACCCAACACCCCAAGCACTGAGCACCCTGAGCACTGAGCACCCAGCACCCCAAGCACTGAGCACCCTGAGTACTGAGCACCCAGCACCCTGAGTAATGAGCACCCAGCACCCCGAGCTCTGAGCACCCAGCACCCTGAGTACAAAGCACCGAGCAACCTGAGTACTGAGCAGCCAGCACCCTGAGTACTGAGCACCCAGCGTACTGAGCACCGAGCACCCAGCACCCTGAGTACTGAGCACCCAGCACCCTGAGCACAGAGCACCCAGCACCCTGAGTACTGAGCACCGAGCAGCCCGAGTACTGAGCACCCAGAACCCCGAGCACTGAGCACCCAGCACCCTGAGCACTGAGCACCCAGCATACTGCGTACTGAGCACCCAGCACCCTGAGTACTGAGCACCCAGTACCCTGAGCACTGAGCACCCAGCACCCTGAGTACTGAGCATCCAGCTCCCCGCGCACTGAGCACACAGCACCCTGAGTACTGAGCACTGAGCACCCAGCACCCCGAGCACTGAGCACCCACCACCCTGTGTACTGAGCACTGAGTACCCAGCACCCCGAGCACTGAGCACCCAGCACCCTGAGCACTGAGCACCCTGAGTACTGAGCACCCAGCACCCTGAGCACTGAGCACCCAGCACCCCGAGCACTGAGCACCCAGCACCCAGAGCACTGAGCACTGAGCACCCTGAGTACTGAGCACTGAGCACCCTGAGCACTGAGCACCGAGCACCCTGAGTACTGAGCACAGAGCACCCAACACCCCAAGCACTGAGCACCCTGAGCACTGAGCACCCAGCACCCCAAGCACTGAGCACCCTGAGTACTGAGCACCCAGCACCCTGAGTAATGAGCACCCAGCACCCTGAGTACTGAGCACCCAGCTCCCTGAGTACTGAGCACCCAGCACCCTGAGCACTGAGCACCCAGCACCCTGAGTACTGAGCACTGAGCACACAGCACCCCGAGCACTGAGCACCCAGCACCCTGTGTACTGAGCACTGAGTACCCAGTACCCCGAGCACTGCGACCCAGCACCCTGAGCACTGAGCACCCAGCACCCCGAGTACTGAGCACCCAGCACCCCGAGCATGGGGCACCCAGCACCCTGAGCACTAAGCACCCAGCACCCTGAGTACTGAGCACCGAGCACCCCGAGTACTGAGCACCCAGCAACCTGAGCACCGAGCACCCAGCAACCCCAGCAATGAGCACCCAGCACCCTGAGTACTGAGCACCCAGCACCCCGAGTACTGAGCACCCAGCAACCTGAGAACCGAGCAGCCAGCACCCCCAGCAATGAGCACCCAGCACACTGAGTACTGAGCACCCAGCACCCCCAGCAATGAGCACCCAGCACCCTGAGTACTGAGCACCCAGCACCCCGAGTACTGAGCACCCAGCAACCTGAGAACCGAGCAGCCAGCACCCCGAGCGCTGAGCACCCAGCACCCTGAGCACTGAGCACCCAGCACCCTGAGTACTGAGCACTGAGCACCCCGAGTACTGAGCACCCAGCACCCCGAGCACTGAGCACCCAGCACCCTGAGTACTGAGCACCCAGCCCCCTGAGTACTGAGCACCCAGCACCCTGAGCACTGAGCACCCAGCACCCTGAGTACTAAGCACCCAACACCCCAAGCACTGAGCACCCAGAGTACTGAGCACCCAGCACCCCAAGCACTGAGCACCCCGAGCACTGAGCAGCCAGCACCCTGAGTACTGAGCACCGAGCACCCTGAGTACTGAGCAGCCAGCACCCTGAGTACTGAGCACCCAGCATACTGAGCACCGAGCACCCAGCACCCTGAGTACTGAGCACACAGCACCCTGAGCACTGAGCACCCAGCACCCTGAGTACTGAGCACCGAGCACCCTGAGTACTGAGCACCCAGCACCCCGAGCACTGAGCACCCAGCACCCTGAGCACTGAGCACCGATCACCCTGAGTACTGAGCAGCCAGCACCCTGAGTACTGAGCACCCAGCATACTGAGCACCGAGCACCCAGCACCCTGAGTACTGAGCACACAGCACCCTGAGCACTGAGCACCCAGCACCCTTAGTACTGAGCACCGAGCACCCTGAGTACTGAGCACCCAGCACCCCGAGCACTGAGCACCCAGCACCCTGAGCACTGAGCACCCAGCATACTGCGTACTGAGCACCCAGCACCCTGAGTACTGAGCACCCAGCACCCTGAGCACTGAGCACCCAGCACCCTGAGTACTGAGCATCCAGCACCCCGAGCACTGAGCACCCAGCACCCTGAGTACTGAGCACTGAGCACCCAGCACCCCGAGCACTGAGCACCCAGCACCCTGTGTACTGAGCACTGAGTACACAGCACCCCGAGCACTGAGCACCCAGCACCCTGAGCACTGAGCACCCTGAGTACTGAGCACCCAGCACCCTGAGCACTGAGCACCCAGCACGCCGAGCACTGAGCACCCAGCACCCAGAGCACTGAGCACTGAGCACCCTGAGTACTGAGCACTGAGCACCCTGAGCACTGAGCACCGAGCACCCTGAGTACTGAGCACTGAGCACCCAACACCCCAAGCACTGAGCACCCTGAGTACTGAGCACCCAGCACCCTGAGTAATGAGCACCCAGCACCCTGAGTACTGAGCACCCAGCTCCCTGAGTACTGAGCACCCAGCACCCCGAGCACTGAGCACCCAGCACCCTGAGTACTGAGCACTGAGCACACAGCACCCCGAGCACTGAGCACCCAGAACCCTGTGTACTGAGCACTGAGTACCCAGTACCCCGAGCACTGCGACCCAGCACCCTGAGCACTGAGCACCCAGCACCCCGAGTACTGAGCACCCAGCACCCCGAGCATGGGGCACCCAGCACCCTGAGCACTGAGCACCCAGCACCCCGAGCAATGAGCACCCAGCACCCTGAGGACTGAGCACCGAGCACCCCGAGTACTGAGCACCCAGCAACCTGAGCACTGAGCACCCAGCATACTGAGCACCGAGCACCCAGCACCCTGAGTACTGAGCACACAGCACCCTGAGCACTGAGCACCCAGCACCCTGAGTACTGAGCACCGAGCACCCTGAGTACTGAGCACCCAGCACCCCGAGCACTGAGCACCCAGCACCCTGAGCACTGAGCACCCAGCATACTGAGTACTGAGCACCCAGCACCCTGAGCACTGAGCACCCAGCACCCTGAGCACTGAGCACCCAGCACCCTGAGTACTGAGCATCCAGCACCCCGAGCACTGAGCACCCAGCACCCTGAGTACTGAGCACTGAGCACCCAGCACCCCGAGCACTGAGCACCCAGCACCCTGTGTACTGAGCACTGAGTACCCAGCACCCCGAGCACTGAGCACCCAGCACCCTGAGCACTGAGCACCCTGAGTACTGAGCACCCAGCACCCTGAGTACTGAGCACCCAGCACCCCGAGCACTGAGCACCCAGCACCCAGAGCACTGAGCACTGAGCACCCTGAGTACTGAGCACTGAGCACCCTGAGCACTGAGCACCGAGCACCCTGAGTACTGAGCACTGAGCACCCAACACCCCAAGCACTGAGCACCCTGAGCACTGAGCACCCAGCACCCCAAGCACTGAGCACCCTGAGTACTGAGCACCCAGCACCCTGAGTAATGAGCACCCAGCACCCCGAGCTCTGAGCACCCAGCACCCTGAGTACAAAGCACCGAGCAACCTGAGTACTGAGCAGCCAGCACCCTGAGTACTGAGCACCCAGCGTACTGAGCACCGAGCACCCAGCACCCTGAGTACTGAGCACCCAGCACCCTGAGCACAGAGCACCCAGCACCCTGAGTACTGAGCACCGAGCAGCCCGAGTACTGAGCACCCAGAACCCCGAGCACTGAGCGCCCAGCACCCTGAGCACTGAGCACCCAGCATACTGCGTACTGAGCACCCAGCACCCTGAGTACTGAGCACCCAGTACCCTGAGCACTGAGCACCCAGCACCCTGAGTACTGAGCATCCAGCTCCCCGAGCACTGAGCACCCAGCACCCTGAGTACTGAGCACTGAGCACCCAGCACCCCGAGCACTGAGCACCCACCACCCTGTGTACTGAGCACTGAGTACCCAGCACCCCGAGCACTGAGCACCCAGCACCCTGAGTACTGAGCACCCAGCACCCCCAGCAATGAGCACCCAGCACCCTGAGTACTGAGCACCCAGCACCCCGAGTACTGAGCACCCAGCAACCTGAGAACCGAGCAGCCAGCACCCCGAGCGCTGAGCACCCAGCACCCTGAGCACTGAGCACCCAGCACCCTGAGTACTGAGCACTGAGCACCCCGAGTACTGAGCACCCAGCACCCCGAGCACTGAGCACCCAGCACCCTGAGTACTGAGCACCGAGCCCCCTGAGTACTGAGCACCCAGCACCCTGAGCACTGAGCACCCAGCACCCTGAGTACTAAGCACCCAACACCCCAAGCACTGAGCACCCAGAGTACTGAGCACCCAGCACCCCAAGCACTGAGCACCCCGAGCACTGAGCAGCCAGCACCCTGAGTACTGAGCACCGAGCACCCTGAGTACTGAGCAGCCAGCACCCTGAGTACTGAGCACCCAGCATACTGAGCACCGAGCACCCAGCACCCTGAGTACTGAGCACACAGCACCCTGAGCACTGAGCACCCAGCACCCTGAGTACTGAGCACCGAGCACCCTGAGTACTGAGCACCCAGCACCCCGAGCACTGAGCACCCAGCACCCTGAGCACTGAGCACCGATCACCCTGAGTACTGAGCAGCCAGCACCCTGAGTACTGAGCACCCAGCATACTGAGCACCGAGCACCCAGCACCCTGAGTACTGAGCACACAGCACCCTGAGCACTGAGCACCCAGCACCCTTAGTACTGAGCACCGAGCACCCTGAGTACTGAGCACCCAGCACCCCGAGCACTGAGCACCCAGCACCCTGAGCACTGAGCACCCAGCATACTGCGTACTGAGCACCCAGCACCCTGAGTACTGAGCACCCAGCACCCTGAGCACTGAGCACCCAGCACCCTGAGTACTGAGCATCCAGCACCCCGAGCACTGAGCACCCAGCACCCTGAGTACTGAGCACTGAGCACCCAGCACCCCGAGCACTGAGCACCCAGCACCCTGTGTACTGAGCACTGAGTACACAGCACCCCGAGCACTGAGCACCCAGCACCCTGAGCACTGAGCACCCTGAGTACTGAGCACCCAGCACCCTGAGCACTGAGCACCCAGCACGCCGAGCACTGAGCACCCAGCACCCAGAGCACTGAGCACTGAGCACCCTGAGTACTGAGCACTGAGCACCCTGAGCACTAAGCACCGAGCACCCTGAGTACTGAGCACTGAGCACCCAACACCCCAAGCACTGAGCACCCTGAGTACTGAGCACCCAGCACCCTGAGTAATGAGCACCCAGCACCCTGAGTACTGAGCACCCAGCTCCCTGAGTACTGAGCACCCAGCACCCCGAGCACTGAGCACCCAGCACCCTGAGTACTGAGCACTGAGCACACAGCACCCCGAGCACTGAGCACCCAGCACCCTGTGTACTGAGCACTGAGTACCCAGTACCCCGAGCACTGCGACCCAGCACCCTGAGCACTGAGCACCCAGCACCCCGAGTACTGAGCACCCAGCACCCCGAGCATGGGGCACCCAGCACCCTGAGCACTGAGCACCCAGCACCCCGAGCAATGAGCACCCAGCACCCTGAGGACTGAGCACCGAGCACCCCGAGTACTGAGCACCCAGCAACCTGAGCACTGAGCACCCAGCATACTGAGCACCGAGCACCCAGCACCCTGAGTACTGAGCACACAGCACCCTGAGCACTGAGCACCCAGCACCCTGAGTACTGAGCACCGAGCACCCTGAGTACTGAGCACCCAGCACCCCGAGTACTGAGCATCCAGCACCCCGAGCACTGAGCACCCAGCACCCTGAGTACTGAGCACTGAGCACCCAGCACCCCGAGCACTGAGCACCCAGCACCCTGTGTACTGAGCACTGAGTACCCAGCACCCCGAGCACTGAGCACCCAGCACCCTGAGCACTGAGCACCCTGAGTACTGAGCACCCAGCACCCTGAGTACTGAGCACCCAGCACCCCGAGCACTGAGCACCCAGCACCCAGAGCACTGAGCACTGAGCACCCTGAGTACTGAGCACTGAGCACCCTGAGCACTGAGCACCGAGCACCCTGAGTACTGAGCACTGAGCACCCAACACCCCAAGCACTGAGCACCCTGAGCACTGAGCCCCCAGCACCCCAAGCACTGAGCACCCTGAGTACTGAGCACCCAGCACCCTGAGTAATGAGCACCCAGCACCCCGAGCTCTGAGCACCCAGCACCCTGAGTACAAAGCACCGAGCAACCTGAGTACTGAGCAGCCAGCACCCTGAGTACTGAGCACCCAGCGTACTGAGCACCGAGCACCCAGCACCCTGAGTACTGAGCACCCAGCACCCTGAGCACAGAGCACCCAGCACCCTGAGTACTGAGCACCGAGCAGCCCGAGTACTGAGCACCCAGAACCCCGAGCACTGAGCACCCAGCACCCTGAGCACTGAGCACCCAGCATACTGCGTACTGAGCACCCAGCACCCTGAGTACTGAGCACCCAGTACCCTGAGCACTGAGCACCCAGCACCCTGAGTACTGAGCATCCAGCTCCCCGAGCACTGAGCACCCAGCACCCTGAGTACTGAGCACTGAGCACCCAGCACCCCGAGCACTGAGCACCCACCACCCTGTGTACTGAGCACTGAGTACCCAGCACCCCGAGCACTGAGCACCCAGCACCCTGAGCACTGAGCACCCTGAGTACTGAGCACCCAGCACCCTGAGCACTGAGCACCCAGCACCCCGAGCACTGAGCACCCAGCACCCAGAGCACTGAGCACTGAGCACCCTGAGTACTGAGCACTGAGCACCCTGAGCACTGAGCACCGAGCACCCTGAGTACTGAGCACAGAGCACCCAACACCCCAAGCACTGAGCACCCTGAGCACTGAGCACCCAGCACCCCAAGCACTGAGCACCCTGAGTACTGTGCACCCAGCACCCTGAGTAATGAGCACCCAGCACCCTGAGTACTGAGCACCCAGCTCCCTGAGTACTGAGCACCCAGCACCCTGAGCACTGAGCACCCAGCACCCTGAGTACTGAGCACTGAGCACACAGCACCCCGAGCACTGAGCACCCAGCACCCTGTGTACTGAGCACTGAGTACCCAGTACCCCGAGCACTGCGAACCAGCACCCTGAGCACTGAGCACCCAGCACCCCGAGTACTGAGCACCCAGCACCCCGAGCATGGGGCACCCAGCACCCTGAGCACTGAGCACCCAGCACCCTGAGTACTGAGCACCGAGCACCCCGAGTACTGAGCACCCAGCAACCTGAGCACTGAGCACCCAGCAACCCCAGCAATGAGCACCCAGCACCCTGAGTACTGAGCACCCAGCACCCCGAGTACTGAGCACCCAGCAACCTGAGAACCGAGCAGCCAGCACCCCCAGCAATGAGCACCCAGCACCCTGAGTACTGAGCACCCAGCACCCCCAGCAATGAGCACCCAGCACCCTGAGTACTGAGCACCCAGCACCCCGAGTACTGAGCACCCAGCAACCTGAGAACCGAGCAGCCAGCACCCCGAGCGCTGAGCACCCAGCACCCTGAGCACTGAGCACCCAGCACCCTGAGTACTGAGCACTGAGCACCCCGAGTACTGAGCACCCAGCACCCCGAGCACTGAGCACCCAGCACCCTGAGTACTGAGCACCCAGCCCCCTGAGTACTGAGCACCCAGCACCCTGAGCACTGAGCACCCAGCACCCTGAGTACTAAGCACCCAACACCCCAAGCACTGAGCACCCAGAGTACTGAGCACCCAGCACCCCAAGCACTGAGCACCCCGAGCACTGAGCAGCCAGCACCCTGAGTACTGAGCACCGAGCACCCTGAGTACTGAGCAGCCAGCACCCTGAGTACTGAGCACCCAGCATACTGAGCACCGAGCACCCAGCACCCTGAGTACTGAGCACACAGCACCCTGAGCACTGAGCACCCAGCACCCTGAGTACTGAGCACCGAGCACCCTGAGTACTGAGCACCCAGCACCCCGAGCACTGAGCACCCAGCACCCTGAGCACTGAGCACCCAGCATACTGCGTACTGAGCACCCAGCACCCTGAGTACTGAGCAAACAGCACCCAGAGCACTGAGCACCCAGCACCCTGAGTACTGAGCATCCAGCACCCCGAGCACTGAGCACCCAGCACCCTGTGTACTGAGCACTGAGCACCCAGCACCCCGAGCACTGAGCACCCAGCACCCTGTGTACTGAGCACTGAGTACCCAGCACCCAGAGCACTGAGCACTGAGCACCCTGAGTACTGAGCACTGAGCACCCTGAGCACTGAGCACCGAGCACCCTGAGTACTGAGCACTGAGCACCCAACACCCCAAGCACTGAGCACCCTGAGCACTGAGCCCCCAGCACCCCAAGCACTGAGCACCCTGAGTACTGAGCACCCAGCACCCTGAGTAATGAGCACCCAGCACCCCGAGCTCTGAGCACCCAGCACCCTGAGTACAAAGCACCGAGCAACCTGAGTACTGAGCAGCCAGCACCCTGAGTACTGAGCACCCAGCGTACTGAGCACCGAGCACCCAGCACCCTGAGTACTGAGCACCCAGCACCCTGAGCACAGAGCACCCAGCACCCTGAGTACTGAGCACCGAGCAGCCCGAGTACTGAGCACCCAGAACCCCGAGCACTGAGCACCCAGCACCCTGAGCACTGAGCACCCAGCATACTGCGTACTGAGCACCCAGCACCCTGAGTACTGAGCACCCAGTACCCTGAGCACTGAGCACCCAGCACCCTGAGTACTGAGCATCCAGCTCCCCGAGCACTGAGCACCCAGCACCCTGAGTACTGAGCACTGAGCACCCAGCACCCCGAGCACTGAGCACCCACCACCCTGTGTACTGAGCACTGAGTACCCAGCACCCCGAGCACTGAGCACCCAGCACCCTGAGCACTGAGCACCCTGAGTACTGAGCACCCAGCACCCTGAGCACTGAGCACCCAGCACCCCGAGCACTGAGCACCCAGCACCCAGAGCACTGAGCACTGAGCACCCTGAGTACTGAGCACTGAGCACCCTGAGCACTGAGCACCGAGCACCCTGAGTACTGAGCACAGAGCACCCAACACCCCAAGCACTGAGCACCCTGAGCACTGAGCACCCAGCACCCCAAGCACTGAGCACCCTGAGTACTGAGCACCCAGCACCCTGAGTAATGAGCACCCAGCACCCTGAGTACTGAGCACCCAGCTCCCTGAGTACTGAGCACCCAGCACCCTGAGCACTGAGCACCCAGCACCCTGAGTACTGAGCACTGAGCACACAGCACCCCGAGCACTGAGCACCCAGCACCCTGTGTACTGAGCACTGAGTACCCAGTACCCCGAGCACTGCGAACCAGCACCCTGAGCACTGAGCACCCAGCACCCCGAGTACTGAGCACCCAGCACCCCGAGCATGGGGCACCCAGCACCCTGAGCACTGAGCACCCAGCACCCTGAGTACTGAGCACCGAGCACCCCGAGTACTGAGCACCCAGCAACCTGAGCACTGAGCACCCAGCAACCCCAGCAATGAGCACCCAGCACCCTGAGTACTGAGCACCCAGCACCCCGAGTACTGAGCACCCAGCAACCTGAGAACCGAGCAGCCAGCACCCCCAGCAATGAGCACCCAGCACCCTGAGTACTGAGCACCCAGCACCCCCAGCAATGAGCACCCAGCACCCTGAGTACTGAGCACCCAGCACCCCGAGTACTGAGCACCCAGCAACCTGAGAACCGAGCAGCCAGCACCCCGAGCGCTGAGCACCCAGCACCCTGAGCACTGAGCACCCAGCACCCTGAGTACTGAGCACTGAGCACCCCGAGTACTGAGCACCCAGCACCCCGAGCACTGAGCACCCAGCACCCTGAGTACTGAGCACCCAGCCCCCTGAGTACTGAGCACCCAGCACCCTGAGCACTGAGCACCCAGCACCCTGAGTACTAAGCACCCAACACCCCAAGCACTGAGCACCCAGAGTACTGAGCACCCAGCACCCCAAGCACTGAGCACCCCGAGCACTGAGCAGCCAGCACCCTGAGTACTGAGCACCGAGCACCCTGAGTACTGAGCAGCCAGCACCCTGAGTACTGAGCACCCAGCATACTGAGCACCGAGCACCCAGCACCCTGAGTACTGAGCACACAGCACCCTGAGCACTGAGCACCCAGCACCCTGAGTACTGAGCACCGAGCACCCTGAGTACTGAGCACCCAGCACCCCGAGCACTGAGCACCCAGCACCCTGAGCACTGAGCACCCAGCATACTGCGTACTGAGCACCCAGCACCCTGAGTACTGAGCAAACAGCACCCAGAGCACTGAGCACCCAGCACCCTGAGTACTGAGCATCCAGCACCCCGAGCACTGAGCACCCAGCACCCTGTGTACTGAGCACTGAGCACCCAGCACCCCGAGCACTGAGCACCCAGCACCCTGTGTACTGAGCACTGAGTACCCAGCACCCCGAGCACTGAGCACCCAGCACCCTGAGCACTGAGCACCCTGAGGACTGAGCACCCAGCACCCTGAGCACTGAGCACCCAGCACCCTGAGCACTGAGCACCCAGCACCCAGAGCACTGAGCCCTGAGCACCCTGAGTACTGAGCACTGAGCACCCTGAGCACTGAGCACCGAGCACCCTGAGTACTGAGCACTGAGCACCCTGAGTACTGAGCACCCAGCATCCCGAGCACTGAGCACCCAGCACCCTGTGTACTGAGCACTGAGTACCCAGTACCCCGAGCACTGCGACCCAGCACCCTGAGCACTGAGCACCCAGCACCCCGAGTCCTGAGCACCCAGCACCCCGAGCATGGGGCACCCAGCACCCTGAGCACTGAGCACCCAGCACCCCGAGCAATGAGCACCCAGCACCCTGAGTACTGAGCACCGAGCACCCCGAGTACTGAGCACCCAGCAACCTGAGCACTGAGCACCCAGCACCCCCAGCAATGAGCACCCATCACCCTGAGTACTGAGCACCCAGCACCCCGAGTACTGAGCACCCAGCAACCTGAGAACCGAGCAGCCAGCACCCCCAGCAATGAGCACCCAGCACCCTGAGTACTGAGCACCCAGCACCCCCAGCAATGAGCACCCAGCACCCTGAGTACTGAGCACCCAGTACCCCGAGTACTGAGCACCCAGCAACCTGAGAACCGAGCAGCCAGCACCCCGAGCGCTGAGCACCAAGCACCCTGAGCACTGAGCACCCAGCACCCTGAGTACTGAGCACTGAGCACCCCGAGTACTGAGCACCCAGCACCCCGAGCACTGAGCACCCAGCACCCTGAGTACTGAGCACCCAACACCCTGAGTACTGAGCACCCAGCACCCTGAGCACTGAGCACCCAGCACCCTGAGTACTAAGCACCCAACACCCCAAGCACTGAGCACCCTGAGAACTGAGCACCCAGCACCCCAAGCACTGAGCACCCCGAGCACTGAGCAGCCAGTACCCTGAGGACTGAGCACCGAGCACCCTGAGTACTGAGCAGACAGCACCCTGAGAACTGAGCACCCAGCATACTGAGCACCGAGCACCCAGCACCCTGAGTACTGAGTACACAGCACCCTGAGCACTGAGCACCCAGCACCCTGAGTACTGAGGACCGAGCACCCTGAGTACTGAGCACCCAGCACCCCGAGCACTGAGCACCCAGCACCCTGAGCACTGAGCACCCAGCATACTGAGTACTGAGCACCCAGCACCCTGAGCACTGAGCACCCAGCACCCTGAGCACTGAGCACCCAGCAACCTGAGTACTGAGCATCCAGCACCCCGAGCACTGAGCACCCAGCACCCTGAGTACTGAGCACTGAGCACCCAGCACCCCGAGCACTGAGCACCCAGCACCCTGTGTACTGAGCACTGAGTACCCAGCACCCGGAGCACTGAGCACCCAGCACCCTGAGCACTGAGCACCCTGAGTACTGAGCACCCAGCACCCTGAGCACTGAACACCCAGCACCCCGAGCACTGAGCACCCAGCACCCAGAGCACTGAGCACTGAGCACCCTGAGCACTGAGCACCGAGCACCCTGAGTACTGAGCACTGAGCACCCAACACCCCAAGCACTGAGCACCCTGAGCACTGAGCACCCAGCACCCCAAGCACTGAGCACCCTGAGTACTGAGCACCCAGCACCCTGAGTAATGAGCACCCAGCACCCTGAGTACTGAGCACCCAGCTCCCTGAGTACTGAGCACCCAGCACCCCGAGCACTGAGCACCCAGCACCCTGAGTACTGAGCACTGAGCACACAGCACCCCGAGCACTGAGCACCCAGCACCCTGTGTACTGAGCACTGAGTACCCAGTACCCCGAGCACTGCGACCCAGCACCCTGAGCACTGAGCACCCAGCACCCCGAGTACTGAGCACCCAGCACCCCGAGCATGGGGCACCCAGCACCCTGAGCACTGAGCACCCAGCACCCCGAGCAATGAGCACCCAGCACCCTGAATACTGAGCACCGAGCACCCCGAGTACTGAGCACCCAGCAACCTGAGCACTGAGCACCCAGCACCCCCAGCAATGAGCACCCAGCACCCTGAGTACTGAGCACCAGGCACCCCGAGTACTGAGCACCCAGCAACCTGAGAACCGAGCAGCCAGCACCCTCAGCAATGAGCACCCAGCACCCTGAGTACTGAGCACCCAGCACCCCCAGCAATGAGCACCCAGCACCCTGAGTACTGAGCAGCCCGCACCTCGAGTACTGAGCACCCAGCAACCTGAGAACCGAGCAGCCAGCACTCCGAGCGCTGAGCACCCAGCACCCTGAGCACTGAGCACCCAGCACCCTGAGTACTGAGCACTGAGCACCCCGAGTACTGAGCACCCAGCACCCCGAGCACTGAGCACCCAGCACCCTGAGTACTGAGCACCCAGCACCCTGAGTACTGAGCACCCAGCACCCTGAGCACTGAGCACCCAGCACCCTGAGTACTAAGCACCCAACACCCCAAGCACTGAGCACCCTGAGTACTGAGCACCCAGCACCCCAAGCACTGAGCACCCCGAGCACTGAGCAGCCAGTACCCTGAGTACTGAGCACCGAGCACCCTGAGTACTGAGCAGCCAGCACCCTGAGAACTGAGCAACCAGCATACTGAGCACCGAGCACCCAGCACCCTGAGTACTGAGCACACAGCACCCTGAGCACTGAGCACCCAGCACCCTGAGTACTGAGCACCGAGCACCCTGAGTACTGAGCACCCAGCACCCCGAGCACTGAGCACCCAGCACCCTGAGCACTGAGCACCCAGCATACTGCGTACTGAGCACCCAGCACCCTGAGTACTGAGCAAACAGCACCCAGAGCACTGAGCACCCAGCACCCTGAGTACTGAGCATCCAGCACCCCGAGCACTGAGCACCCAGCACCCTGAGTACTGAGCACTGAGCACCCAGCACCCCGAGCACTGAGCACCCAGCACCCTGTGTACTGAGCACTGAGTACCCAGCACCCCGAGCACTGAGCACCCAGCACCCTGAGCACTGAGCACCCTGAGGACTGAGCACCCAGCACCCTGAGCACTGAGCACCCAGCACCCTGAGCACTGAGCACCCAGCACCCAGAGCACTGAGCCCTGAGCACCCTGAGCACTGAGCACTGAGCACCCTGAGCACTGAGCACCGAGCACCCTGAGTACTGAGCACTGAGCACCCTGAGTACTGAGCACCCAGCATCCCGAGCACTGAGCACCCAGCACCCTGTGTACTGAGCACTGAGTACCCAGTACCCCGAGCACTGCGACCCAGCACCCTGAGCACTGAGCACCCAGCACCCCGAGTCCTGAGCACCCAGCACCCCGAGCATGGGGCACTCTGCACCCTGAGCACTGAGCACCCAGCACCCCGAGCAATGAGCACCCAGCACCCTGAGTACTGAGCACCGAGCACCCCGAGTACTGAGCACCCAGCAACCTGAGCACTGAGCACCCAGCACCCCCAGCAATGAGCACCCAGCACCCTGAGTACTGAGCACCCAGCACCCCGAGTACTGAGCACCCAGCAACCTGAGAACCGAGCAGCCAGCACCCCCAGCAATGAGCACCCAGCACCCTGAGTACTGAGCACCCAGCACCCCCAGCAATGAGCACCCAGCACCCTGAGTACTGAGCACCCAGTACCCCGAGTACTGAGCACCCAGCAACCTGAGAACCGAGCAGCCAGCACCCCGAGCGCTGAGCACCAAGCACCCTGAGCACTGAGCACCCAGCACCCTGAGTACTGAGCACTGAGCACCCCGAGTACTGAGCACACAGCACCCCGAGCACTGAGCACCCAGCACCCTGAGTACTGAGCACCCAACACCCTGAGTACTGAGCACCCAGCAGCCTGAGCACTGAGCACCCAGCACCCTGAGTACTAAGCACCCAACACCCCAAGCACTGAGCACCCTGAGAACTGAGCACCCAGCACCCCAAGCACTGAGCACCCCGAGCACTGAGCAGCCAGTACCCTGAGGACTGAGCACCGAGCACCCTGAGTACTGAGCAGACAGCACCCTGAGAACTGAGCACCCAGCATACTGAGCACCGAGCACCCAGCACCCTGAGTACTGAGTACACAGCACCCTGAGCACTGAGCACCCAGCACCCTGAGTACTGAGCACCGAGCACCCTGAGTACTGAGCACCCAGCACCCCGAGCACTGAGCACCCAGCACCCTGAGCACTGAGCACCCAGCATACTGAGTACTGAGCACCCAGCACCCTGAGCACTGAGCACCCAGCACCCTGAGCACTGAGCACCCAGCAACCTGAGTACTGAGCATCCAGCACCCCGAGCACTGAGCACCCAGCACCCTGAGTACTGAGCACTGAGCACCCAGCACCCCGAGCACTGAGCACCCAGCACCCTGTGTACTGAGCACTGAGTACCCAGCACCCCGAGCACTGAGCACCCAGCACCCTGAGCACTGAGCACCCTGAGTACTGAGCACCCAGCACCCTGAGCACTGAACACCCAGCACCCCGAGCACTGAGCACCCAGCACCCAGAGCACTGAGCACTGAGCACCCTGAGCACTGAGCACCGAGCACCCTGAGTACTGAGCACTGAGCACCCAACACCCCAAGCACTGAGCACCCTGAGCACTGAGCACCCAGCACCCCAAGCACTGAGCACCCTGAGTACTGAGAACCCAGCACCCTGAGTAATGAGCACGCAGCACCCTGAGTACTGAGCACCCAGCTCCCTGAGTACTGAGCACCCAGCACCCCGAGCACTGAGCACCCAGCACCCTGAGTACTGAGCACTGAGCACACAGCACCCCGAGCACTGAGCACCCAGCACCCTGTGTACTGAGCACTGAGTACCCAGTACCCCAAGCACTGCGACCCAGCACCCTGAGCAATGAGCACCCAGCACCCCGAGTACTGAGCACCCAGCACCCCGAGCATGGGGCACCCAGCACCCTGAGCACTGAGCACCCAGCACCCCGAGCAATGTGCACCCAGCACCCTGAGTACTGAGCACCGAGGACCCCGAGTACTGAGCACCCAGCAACCTGAGCACTGAGCACCCAGCACCCCCAGCAATGAGCACCCAGCACCCTGAGTACTGAGCACCAGGCACCCCGAGTACTGAGCACCCAGCAACCTGAGAACCGAGCAGCCAGCACCCTCAGCAATGAGCACCCAGCACCCTGAGTACTGAGCACCCAGCTCCCCCAGCAATGAGCATCCAGCACCCTGAGTACTGAGCACCCCGCACCTCGAGTACTGAGCACCCAGCAACCTGAGAACCGAGCAGCCAGCACTCCGAGCGCTGAGCACCCAGCACCCTGAGCACTGAGCACCCAGCACCCTGAGTATTGAGCACTGAGCACCCCGAGTACTGAGCACCCAGCACCCCGAGCACTGAGCACCCAGCACCCTGAGTACTGAGCACCCAGCACCCTGAGTACTGAGCACCCAGCACCCTGAGCACTGAGCACCCAGCACCCTGAGTACTAAGCACCCAACACCCCAAGCACTGAGCACCCTGAGTACTGAGCACCCAGCACCCCAAGCACTGAGCACCCCGAGCACTGAGCAGCCAGTACCCTGAGGACTGAGCACCGAGCACCCTGAGTACTGAGCAGACAGCACCCTGAGAACTGAGCACCCAGCATACTGAGCACCGAGCACCCAGCACCCTGAGTACTGAGTACACAGCACCCTGAGCACTGAGCACCCAGCACCCTGAGTACTGAGCACCGAGCACCCTGAGTACTGAGCACCCAGCACCCCGAGCACTGAGCACCCAGCACCCTGAGCACTGAGCACCCAGCATACTGAGTACTGAGCACCCAGCACCCTGAGCACTGAGCACCCAGCACACTGAGCACTGAGCACCCAGCAACCTGAGTACTGAGCATCCAGCACCCCGAGCACTGAGCACCCAGCACCCTGAGTACTGAGCACTGAGCACCCAGCACCCCGAGCACTGAGCACCCAGCACCCTGTGTACTGAGCACTGAGTACCCAGCACCCCGAGCACTGAGCACCCAGCACCCTGAGCACTGAGCACCCTGAGTACTGAGCACCCAGCACCCTGAGCACTGAACACCCAGCACCCCGAGCACTGAGCACCCAGCACCCAGAGCACTGAGCACTGAGCACCCTGAGCACTGAGCACCGAGCACCCTGAGTACTGAGCACTGAGCACCCAACACCCCAATCACTGAGCACCCTGAGCACTGAGCACCCAGCACCCCAAGCACTGAGCACCCTGAGTACTGAGAACCCAGCACCCTGAGTAATGAGCACGCAGCACCCTGAGTACTGAGCACCCAGCTCCCTGAGTACTGAGCACCCAGCACCCCGAGCACTGAGCACCCAGCACCCTGAGTACTGAGCACTGAGCACACAGCACCCCGAGCACTGAGCACCCAGCACCCTGTGTACTGAGCACTGAGTACCCAGTACCCCGAGCACTGCGACCCAGCACCCTGAGCAATGAGCACCCTGCACCCCGAGTACTGAGCACCCAGCACCCCGAGCATGGGGCACCCAGCACCCTGAGCACTGAGCACCCAGCACCCCGAGCAATGAGCACCCAGCACCCTGAGTACTGAGAAGCGAGGACCCCGAGTACTGAGCACCCAGCAACCTGAGCACTGAGCACCCAGCACCCCCAGCAATGAGCACCCAGCACCCTGAGTCCTGAGCACCAGGCACCCCGAGTACTGAGCACCCAGCAACCTGAGAACCGAGCAGCCAGCACCCTCAGCAATGAGCACCCAGCACCCTGAGTACTGAGCACCCAGCACCCCCAGCAATGAGCACCCAGCACCCTGAGTACTGAGCACCCCGCACCTCGAGTACTGAGCACCCAGCAACCTGAGAACCGAGCAGCCAGCACTCCGAGCGCTGAGCACCCAGCACCCTGAGCACTGAGCACCCAGCACCCTGAGTATTGAGCACTGAGCACCCCGAGTACTGAGCACCCAGCACCCCGAGCACTGAGCACCCAGCACCCTGAGTACTGAGCACCCAGCACCCTGAGCACTGAGCACCCAGCACCCTGAGTACTAAGCACCCAACACCCCAAGCACTGAGCACCCTGAGTACTGAGCACCCAGCACCCCAAGCACTGAGCACCCCGAGCACTGAGCAGCCAGTACCCTGAGTACTGAGCACCGAGCACACTGAGTACTGAGCAGCCAGCACCCTGAGAACTGAGCAGCCAGCATACTGAGCACTGAGCACCCAGCACCCTGAGTACTGAGCACCGAGCACCCTGAGTACTGAGCACCCAGCACCCCGAGCACTGAGCACCCAGCACCCTGAGCACTGAGCACCCAGCATAATGAGTACTGAGCACCCAGCACCCTGAGCACTGAGCACCCAGCACACTCAGCACTGAGCACCCAGCACCCTGAGTACTGAGCATCCAGCACCCCGAGCACTGTGCACCCAGCACCCTGAGTACTGAGCACTGAGCACCCAGCACCCCGAGCACTGACCACCCAGCACCCTGTGTACTGAGCACTGAGTACCCAGCACCCCGAGCACTGAGCACCCAGCACCCTGAGTACTGAGCACTGAGCACACAGCACCCCGAGCACTGAGAACCCAGCACCCTGTGTACTGAGCACTGAGTACCCAGTACCCCGAGCACTGTGACCCAGCACCCTGAGCACTGAGCACCCAGCACCCCGAGTACTGTGAACCCAGCACCCCGATCACTGAGCACCCAGCACCCCGAGCACTGAGCACCCAGCACCCCGAGCAATGAGCACCCAGCACCCTGAGTACTGAGCACCCAGCACCCCGAGTACTGAGCACCCAGCAACCTGAGAACGGAGCAGCCAGCACCCCGAGCGCTGAGCACCCAGCACCCTGAGCACTGAGCACCCAGCACCCTGAGTACTGAGCACTGAGCACACCGAGTACTGAGCACCCAGCACCCCGAGCACTGAGCACCGAGCACCCCGAGCACTGAGCACCCAGCACCCCGAGCACTGAGCACCCAGCACCCCGAGCACTGAGCACCCAGCACCCTGAGCACTGAGCACTGAGCACCCTGAGCACTGAGCACCCAGCACCCTGAGCACTGAGCACCCAGCATCCTGAGCACTGAGTACTGAGCACCCAGCACGCTGAGCACTGAGCACACAGCACCCTGAGTACTGAGCACTGAGCACCCCGATTACTGAGCACCCAGCACCCCGAGCGCTGTGCACCCAGCACCCTGAGCACTGAGCACCCAGCACCCTGAGTACTGAGCACCGAGCACCCCGAGCACTGAGCACCCAGCACCCCGAGCACTGAGCACCGAGCACCCCGAGCACTGAGCACCCAGCACCCCGAGCACTGAGCACTGAGCACCCAGCACCCCGAGCACTGAGCACCCAGCACCCTGAGCACTGAGCACCCAGCAACCGAGTACTGATCACCCAGCACCCTGAGTACTGAGCACCCAGCACCCTGAGTACTGAGCACACAGCACCCCGAGCACTGAGCACTGAGCACCCAGCACCCTGAGCACTGAGCACCCAGCACCCGAGTACTGATCACCCAGCACCCTGAGTACTGAGCACCCAGCACCCTGAGTACTGAGCACACAGCACCCCGAGCACTGAGCACTGAGCACCCAGCACCCTGAGTACTAAGCTCCCAACACCCCAAGCACTGAGCACCCCGATCACTGAGCAGCCAGCACCCTGAGTACTGAGCACCGAGCACCCTGAGTACTGAGCACCCAGCACCCTGAGTACTGAGCACCGAGCACCCTGAGCACCGAGCACCCAGCACCCTGAGTACTGAGCACCCAGCACCCTGAGCACTGAGCACCCAGCACCCTGAGTACTGAGCACCGAGCACCCTGACTACTGAGCACCCAGCACCCCGAGCACTGAGCACCCAGCACCCTGAGCACTGAGCACCCAGCATACTGAGTACTGAGCACACAGCACCCTGAGTACTGTGCACCCAGCACCCTGAGCACTGAGCACCCAGCACCCTGAGTACTGAGCATCCAGCACCCCGAGCACTGAGCACCCAGCACCCTGAGTACTGAGCACTGAGCACCCAGCACCCCGAGCACTGAGCACCCAGCACCCTGTGTACTGAGCACTGAGTACACAGCACCCCGACCACTGAGCACCCAGCACCCTGAGCACTGAGCACCCTGAGTACTGAGCACCCAGCACCCTGAGCACTGAGCACCCAGCACCCCGAGCACTGAGCACCCAGCACCCAGAGCACTGAGCACTGAGCACCCTGAGTACTGAGCACTGAGCACCCTGAGCACTGAGCACCGAGCACCCTGAGTACTGAGCACTGAGCACCCTGAGCACTGAGCACCCTGCACCCTGAGTACTGAGCAACCAGCACCCTGAGCACTGAGGACCGAGCACCCTGAGTACTAAGCACCCAGCACCCTGAGTACTGAGCACCCAGCACCCTGAGCACTGAGCACCCAGCACGCTGAGTACTGAGCACTGAGCACCCTGAGTACTGAGCACCGAGCACCCTGAGCACTGAGCACCCAGCACGCTGAGTACTGAGCACTGAGCACCCTGAGCACTGAGCACCCAGCACCCTGAGTACTGAGCACCGAGCACCATGAGTACTGAGCACCCAGCAATCTGAGCACTGAGCACCCAGCACCCTGAGCACTGAGACACCCAGCACCCCGAGCACTGAGCACCCAGCATCCCGAGCACTGAGCACCCTGCACCCTGAGCACTGAGCCTGAGCACCCTGAGTACTGAGCACTGAGCACCCTGAGTACTGAGCACTGAGCACCCTGAGTACTGAGCACCCAGCACCCCGAGCACTGAGCACCGAGCACCCTGAGCACTGAGCACTCAGCACCCTGAGTACTAAGCACTGAGCACCCTGAGTACTGAGCACTGAGCACCCTGAGTACTGAGCACTGAGCACCCTGAGTACTGAGCACCCAGCATCCCGAGCACTGAGCACCCTGCACCCTGAGCACTGAGCCTGAGCACCCTGAGTACTGAGCACTGAGCACCCTGAGTACTGAGCACCGAGCACCCTGAGCACTGAGCACCCAGCACCCTGAGTACTAAGCACCCAGCACCCTGAGTACTGAGCACCCAGCACCCTGAGTACTGAGCACCCAGCGTACTGAGCACCGAGCACCCCGAGCACTGAGCACCCAGCACCCTGAGTACTGAGCACCCAGCACCCTGAGCACTGAGCACCCAGCACCCTGAGTACTGAGCACCGAGCACCCTGAGTACTGAGCACCCAGCACCCTGAGTACTGAGCACCCAGCACCCTGAGTACTGAGCACCCAGCGTACTGAGCACCGAGCACCCAGCACCCTGAGTACTGAGCACCCAGCACCCTGAGCACTGAGCACCCAGCACCCTGAGTACTGAGCACTGAGCACCCCGAGTACTGAGCACCGAGCACAACGAGCACTGAGCACCCAGCATCCCGAGCACCGAGCACCCTGTGTACTGAGCACCCAGCACCCTGAGCACTGAGCACCCAGCACCCTGAGCACTTAGCACCCAGCACCCTGAGCACTGAGCACCCAGCACCCTGAGTACTGAGCACCGAGCACCCCGAGCACTGAGCACCCAGCACCCTGAGCACTGAGCAACCTTAGTACTGAGTACTGAGCACCCTGAGTACTGAGCACTGAGCACCCTGAGTACTGAGCACCCAGCACCCTGAGTACTGAGCACCCAGCTCCCTGAGCAATGATCACCCTGAGTACTGAGCATCCAGCACCCTGAGTACTAAGCACCGAGCACCCTGAGTACTGAGCAATGAGCACCCCGAGTACTGAGCACCGAGCACCCCGAGCACTGAGCACCCAGAACCCCGAGCACCGAGCACCCTGAGTACTGAGCACCCAGCACCCTGAGCACTGAACACACAGCACCCTGAGTACAGAAAACCCCTAGCACTGAGAACCCAGCACCCTGAGTACTGAGCACCGAGCACACTGAGCACTGAGCACCCAGCACCCCGAGCACTGAGCACCCAGCACCCTGAGTACTGAGCACCCAGCACCCTGAGTACCGAGCACCCAGCACCCCGAGCACTGAGTACCCAGCACCCTGAGCACTGAGCACCCAGCACACTGAGCACTGAGCACCAAGCACCCTGAGCACTGAGCACCCAGCACCCTGAGTTCTGAGCACTGAGCACCCAGCACCCCGAGCACTGAGCACCCAGCACCCTGAGTACTTAGCACTGAGCACCCAGCACCCCGAGCACTGAGCACCCAGCACCCTGAGCACTGAGCACCCAACACCCGAGTACTGAGCACCCAGCACCCTGAGTAGTGAGCACCCAGCTCCCTGAGTACTGAGCACCCAGCACCCCGAGTACTGAGCACCCAGCACCCTGAGTACTGAGCACCCAGCACCCCGAGCACTAAGCACACAGCACCCAGAGCACTGAGGACCCAGCACCCTGAGCACTGAGCAGCCAGCACCCTGAGTACTGAGCACCGAGCACCCTGAGTACTGAGCACCCAGCACCCTGAGCACTGATCACCCAGCACCCTGAGTACTGAGCACCAAGTACCCTGAGTACTGAGCACTGAGAACACAGCACCCTGAGCAATGAGCACCCAGCACCCTGTGTACTGAGCACTGAGCACCCAGCACCCCGAGCACTGAGCACCCAGCACCCCGAGCAATGAGCACCCAGCACCCTGAGTACTGAGCACCCAGCACCCCGAGTACTGAGCACCCAGCAACCTGAGAACCGAGCAGCCAGCACCCCGAGCACTGAGCACCCAGCACACTGAGCACTGAGCACCCAGCACCCTGAGTACTGAGCACTGAGCACCCTGAGTACTGAGCACCCAGCACCCCGAGCACTGAGCACCGAGCACCCCGAGCACTGAGCCCCCAGCGCCCCGAGCACTGAGCACCCAGCACCCTGAGCACTGAGCACCGAGCACACTGAGCACTGAGCACCCAGCACCCCGAGCACTGAGCACCCAGCACCCTGCGTACTGAGCACCCAGCACCCTGAGTACTGAGCACCCAGCACCCCGAGCACTGAGTACCCAGCACCCTGAGCACTGAGCACCCAGCACACTGAGCACTGAGCACCCAGCACCCTGAGCACTGAGCACCCAGCACCCTGAGTACTGAGCACTGGGCACCCAGCACCCCGAGCACTGAGCACCCAGCACCCTGAGTAATGAGCACCCAGCACCCCGAGCACTGAGCACCCAGCACCCCGAGCACTGAGCACCCAGCACCCTGAGTACTGAGCACCCAGCACCCTGAGTACTGAGCACCCAGCACCCCGAGCACTGAGTACCCAGCACCCTGAGCACTGAGCACCCAGCACCCTGAGCACTGAGCACCCAGCACCCTGAGCACTGAGCACCCAGCACCCTGAGTACTGAGCACTGAGCACCCAGCACCCCGAGCACTGAGCACCCAGCACCCTGAGTACTGAGCACTGAGCACCCAGCACCCCGAGCACTGAGCACCCAGCACCCTGAGCACTGAGCACCCAGCACCCGAGTACTGAGCACCCAGCACCCTGAGTACTGAGCACCCAGCTCCCTGAGTACTGAGCACCCAGCACCCCGAGTACTGAGCACCCAGCACCCTGAGTACTGAGCACCCAGCACCCCGAGCACTAAGCACCCAGCACCCCGAGCACTGAGCACCCAGAACCCTGTGTACTGAGCACTGAGTACCCAGTACCCCGAGCACTGAGATCCAGCACCCTGAGCACTGAGCACCCAGCACCCCGAGTACTGAGCACCCAGAACCCCGAGCACTGAGCACCCAGCACCCCGAGCACTGAGCACCCAGCACCCCTAGCAATGAGCACCCAGCACCCTGAGTACTGAGCACCCAGCACCCCGAGTACTGAGCACCCAGCAACCTGAGAACGGAGCAGCCAGCACCCTGAGCGCTGAGCACCCAGCACCCTGAGCACTGAGCACCCAGCACCCTGAGTACTGAGCACTGAGCACCCCGAGTACTGAGCACCCAGCACCCCGAGCACTGAGCACCGAGCACCCCGAGAACTGAGCACCCAGCACCCCGAGCACTGAGCACCCAGCACCCCGAGCACTGAGCACCCAGCACCCTGAGCACTGAGCACTGAGCACCCTGAGCACTGAGCACCCAGAACCCTGAGCACTGAGCACCCAGCATCCTGAGCACTGAGTACTGAGCACCCAGCACGCTGAGCACTGAGCACCCAGCACCATGAGTACTGAGCACTGAGCACCCCGATTACTGAGCACCCAGCACCCTGAGCGCTGAGCACCCAGCACCCTGAGCACTGAGCACCCAGCACCATGAGTACTGAGCACCGAGCACCCTGAGCACCGAGCACCCAGCACCCTGAGTACTGAGCACCCAGCACCCTGAGCACTGAGCACCCAGCACCCTGAGTACTGAGCACCGAGCACCCTGAGTACTGAGCACCCAGCACCTCGAGCACTGAGCACCCAGCACCCTGAGCACTGAGCACCCAGCATACTGAGTACTGAGCACCCAGCACCCTGAGTACTGAGCACCCAGCACCCTGAGTACTGAACACCCAGCACCCTGAGTACTGAGCATCCAGCGCCCCGAGCACTGAGCTCCCAGCACCCTGGGTACTGAGCACTGAGCACCCAGCACCCCGAGCACTGAGCACCCAGCACCCTGTGTACTGAGCACTGAGTACCCAGCACCCCGAGCACTGAGCACCCAGCACCCTGAGCACTGAGCACCCTGAGTACTGAGCACACAGCACCCTGAGCACTGAGCACCCAGCACCCCGATCACTGAGCACCCAGCACCCAGAGCACTGAGCACTGAGCACCCTGAGTACTGAGCACTGAGCACCCTGAGCACTGAGCACCTAGCACCCTGAGTACTGAGCACTGAGCACCCTGAGCACTGAGCACCCTGCACCCTGAGTACTGAGCACCCAGCACCCTGAGCACTGAGGACCGAGCACCCTGAGTACTAAGCACCCAGCACCCTGAGTACTGAGCACCCAGCACCCTGAGCACTGAGCACCCAGCACGCTGAGTACTGAGCACTGAGCACCCTGAGTACTGAGCACCGAGCACCCTGAGCACTGAGCACCCAGCACGCTGAGTACTGAGCACTGAGCACCCTGAGCACTGAGCACCCAGCACCCTGAGTACTGAGCACCGAGCACCCTGAGTACTGAGCACCCAGCACTCTGAGCACTGAGCACCCAGCACCCTGAGCACTGAGACACCCAGCACCCCGAGCACTGAGCACCCAGCACCCCGAGCACTGAGCACCCTGCACCCTGAGCACTGAGCCTGAGCACCCTGAGTACTGAGCACTGAGCACCCTGAGTACTGAGCACCGAGCACCCTGAGTACTGAGCACCCAGAACCCCGAGCACTGAGCACCGAGCACCCTGAGCACTGAGCACCCAGCACCCTGAGTACTAAGCACCCAGGACCCTGAGTACTGAGCACCCAGCACCCTGAGTACTGAGCACCCAGCACCCTGAGCACTGAGCAACCTTAGTACTGAGCACTGAGCAGCCTGAGTACTGAGCACTGAGCACCCTGAGTACTGAGCACCCAGCACCCTGAGTACTGAGCACCCAGCACCCTGAGCAATGATCACCCTGAGTACTGAGCACCCAGCACCATGAGCACTGAGCACCGAGCACCCTGAGCACTGAGCAACCAGCACCCGGAGTACTGAGAACCCAGCACCCTGAGTACTAAGCACCGAGCACCCTGAGTACTGAGCACTGAGGACCCCGAGCACTGAGCACCCAGAACCCCGAGCACCGAGCACCCTGAGTACTGAGCACCCAGCACCCTGAGCACTGAACACACAGCACCCTGAGTACAGAAAACCCCGAGCACTGAGCACCCAGCACTCTGAGTACTGAGCACCGAGCACACTGAGCACTGAGCACCCAGCACCCCGAGCACTGAGCACCCAGCACCCTGAGTACTGAGCACCCAGCACCCTGAGTACTGAGCACCCAGCACCCCGAGCACTGAGTACCCAGCACCCTGAGCACTGAGCACCCAGCACCCTGAGCACTGAGCACCCAGCACCCTGAGCACTGAGCACCCAGCACCCTGAGTACTGAGCACTGAGCACCCAGCACCCCGAGCACTGAGCACCCAGCACCCTGAGTACTGAGCACTGAGCACCCAGCACCCCGAGCACTGAGCACCCAGCACCCTGAGCACTGAGCACCCAGCACCTGAGTCCTGAGCACCCATCACCCTGAGGACTGAGCACCCAGCTCCCTGAGTACTGAGCACCCAGCACCCCAAGTACTGAGCACCCAGCATCCTGATTACTGAGCACCCAGCTCCCCGAGCACTAAGCACACAGCACCCAGAGCACTGAGGACCCAGCACCCTGAGCACTGAGCACCCAGCACCCTGAGTACTGAGCACCGAGCACCCTGAGTACTGAGCACCCAGCACCCTGAGCACTGATCACCCAGCACCCTGAGTACTGAGCACCAAGTACCCTGAGTACTGAGCACCCAGCAACCCGAGCACTGAGCACCCAGCACCCTGAGTACTGAGCACTGAGCACACAGCACCCCGAGCACTGAGCACCCAGCACCCTGTGTACTGAGCACTGAGTACCCAGTACCCCGAGCACTGCGACCCAGCACCCTGAGCACTGAGCACCCAGCACCCCGAGTACTGAGCACCCAGCACCCCGAGCACTGAGCACCCAGCACCCTGAGCACTGAGCACCCAGCACCCCGAGCAATGAGCACCCAGCACCCTGAGTACTGAGCACCCAGCACCCCGAGTACTGAGCACCCAGCAACCTGAGCACTGAGCACCCAGCACCCCCAGCAATGAGCACCCAGCACCCTGAGTACTGAGCACCCAGCACCCCGAGTACTGAGCACCCAGCAACCTGAGAACCGAGCAGCCAGCACCCCCAGTAATGAGCACCCAGCATCCTGAGTACTGAGCACCCAGCACCCCCAGCAATGAGCACCCAGCACCCTGAGTACTGAGCACCCAGCACCCCGAGTACTGAGAACCCAGCAACCTGAGAACCGAGCAGCCAGCACCCCGAGCGCTGAGCACCCAGCACCCTGAGCACTGAGCACCCAGCACCCTGAGCACTGAGCACCCAGCACCCCGAGCACTGAGAACCCAGCACCCTGAGTACTGAGCACCCAGCACCCTGAGTACTGAGCACCCAGCACCCTGAGCACTGAGCACCCAGCACCCTGAGTACTAAGCACCCAACACCCCAAGCACTGAGCACCCTGAGTACTGAGCACCCAGCACCCCAAGCACTGAGCACCCCGAGCACTGAGCAGCCAGCACCCTGAGTACTGAGCACCGAGCACCCTGAGTACTGAGCAGCCAGCACCCTGAGTACTGAGCACCCAGCATACTGAGCACCGAGCACCCAGCACCCTGAGTACTGAGCACACAGCACCCTGAGCACTGAGCACCCAGCACCCTGAGTACTGAGCACCGAGCACCCTGAGTACTGAGCACCCAGCACCCCGAGCACTGAGCACCCAGCACCCTGAGCACTGAGCACCCAGCATACTGCGTACTGAGCACCCAGCACCCTGAGTACTGAGCACCCAGCACCCTGAGCACTGAGCACCCAGCACCCTGAGTACTGAGCATCCAGCACCCCGAGCAGTGAGTACCCAGCACCCTGAGTACTGAGCACTGAGCACCCAGCACCCCGAGCACTGAGCACCCAGCACCCTGTGTACTGAGCACTGAGTACCCAGCACCCCGAGCACTGAGCACCCAGCACCCAGAGCACTGAGCACCCACCACCCTGAGTACTGAGCACCCAGCACCCCGAGCACTGAGCACCCAGCACCCTGAGTACTGAGCACTGAGCACACAGCACCCCGAGCACTGAGCACCCAGCACCCTCTGTACTGAGCACTGAGTACCCAGTACCCCGAGCACTGCGACCCAACACCCTGAGCATTGAGCACCCAGCACCCTGAGTACTGAGCACCCAGCACCCCGAGCATGGGGCACCCAGGACCCTGAGCACTGAGCACCCAGCACCCCGAGCAATGAGCACCCAGCACCCTGAGTACTGAGCACCGAGCACCCCGAGTACTGAGCACCCAGCAACCTGAGCACTGAGCACCCAGCACCCCCAGCAATGAGCACCCAGCACCCCGAGCACTGAGCACCCAGCACCCCGAGCACTGAGCACCCAGCACCCCGAGCACTGAGCACCCAGCACCCTGAGCACTGAGCACTGAGCACTGAGCACCCTGAGCACTGAGCACCCAGAACCCTGAGCACTGAGCACCCAGCATCCTGAGCACTGAGTACTGAGCACCCAGCACGCTGAGCACTGAGCACCCAGCACCCTGAGTACTGAGCACTGAGCACCCCGATTACTGAGCACCCAGCACCCTGAGCGCTGAGCACCCAGCACCCTGAGCACTGAGCACCCAGCACCATGAGTACTGAGCACCGAGCACCCTGAGCACCGAGCACCCAGCACCCTGAGTACTGAGCACCCAGCACCCTGAGCACTGAGCACCCAGCACCCTGAGTACTGAGCACCGAGCACCCTGAGTACTGAGCACTGAGCACCCTGAGCACTGAGCACCGAGCACCCTGAGTACTGAGCACTGAGCACCCAACACCCCAAGCACTGAGCACCCTGAGCACTGAGCACCCAGCACCCCAAGCACTGAGCACCCTGAGTACTGAGCACCCAGCACCCTGAGTAATGAGCACCCAGCACCCTGAGTACTGAGCACCCAGCTCCCTGAGTACTGAGCACCCAGCACCCCGAGCACTGAGCACCCAGCACCCTGAGTACTGAGCACTGAGCACACAGCACCCCGATCACTGAGCACCCAGCACACTCTGTACTGAGCACTGAGTACCCAGTACCCGGAGCACTGCGACCCAGCATCCTGAGCATTGAGCACCCAGCACCCCGAGTACTGAGCACCCAGCACCCCGAGCATGGGGCACCCAGCACCCTGAGCACTGAGCACCCAGCACCCCGAGCAATGAGCACCCAGCACCCTGACTACTGAGCACCGAGCACCCCGAGTACTGAGCACCCAGCAACCTGAGCACTGAGCACCCAGCACCCCCAGCAATGAGCACCCAGCACCCCGAGCACTGAGCACCCAGCACCCCGAGCACTGAGCACCCAGCACCCTGAGCACTGAGCACCCAGCACCCTGAGCACTGGGCACTGAGCACTGAGCACCCTGAGCACTGAGCACCCAGAACCCTGAGCACTGAGCACCCAGCATCCTGAGCACTGAGTACTGAGCACCCAGCACGCTGAGCACTGAGCACCCAGCACCCCGAGCACTGAGCACCCAGCACCCGGAGTACTGAGAACCCAGCACCCTGAGTACTAAGCACCGAGCACCCTGAGTACTGAGCACTGAGCACCCCGAGCACTGAGCACCCAGAACCCCGAGCACCGAGCACCCTGAGTACTGAGCACCCAGCACCCTGAGCACTGAACACACAGCACCCTGAGTACAGAAAACCCCGAGCACTGAGCACCCAGCACTCTGAGTACTGAGCACCGAGCACACTGAGCACTGAGCACCCAGCACCCCGAGCACTGAGCACCCAGCACCCTGAGTACTGAGCACCCAGCACCCTGAGTACTGAGCACCCAGCACCCCGAGCACTGAGTACCCAGCACCCTGAGCACTGAGCACCCAGCACCCTGAGCACTGAGCACCCAGCACCCTGAGCACTGAGCACCCAGCACCCTGAGTACTGAGCACTGAGCACCCAGCACCCCGAGCACTGAGCACCCAGCACCCTGAGTACTGAGCACTGAGAACCCAGCACCCCGAGCACTGAGCACCCAGCACCCTGAGCACTGAGCACCCAGCACCTGAGTCCTGAGCACCCAGCACATTGAGGACTGAGCACCCAGCTCCCTGAGTACTGAGCACCCAGCACCCCGAGTACTGAGCACCCAGCATCCTGAGTACTGAGCACCCAGCTCCCCGAGCACTAAGCACACAGCACCCAGAGCACTGAGGACCCAGCACCCTGAGCACTGAGCACCCAGCACCCTGAGTACTGAGCACCGAGCACCCTGAGTACTGACCACCCAGCACCCTGAGCACTGATCACCCAGCACCCTGAGTACTGAGCACCAAGTACCCTGAGTACTGAGCACCCAGCACCCCGAGCACTGAGCACCCAGCACCCTGAGTACTGAGCACTGAGCACACAGCACCCCGAGCACTGAGCACCCAGCACCCTGTGTACTGAGCACTGAGTACCCAGTACCCCGAGCACTGCGACCCAGCACCCTGAGCACTGAGCACCCAGCACCCCGAGTACTGAGCACCCAGCACCCCGAGCACTGAGCACCCAGCACCCTGAGCACTGAGCACCCAGCACCCCGAGCAATGAGCACCCAGAACCCTGAGTACTGAGCACCCAGCACCCCGAGTACTGAGCACCCAGCAACCTGAGCACTGAGCACCCAGCACCCCAGCAATGAGCACCCAGCACCCTGAGTACTGAGCACCCAGCACCCCGAGTACTGAGCACCCAGCAACCTGAGTACTGAGCACCCAGCACCCCCAGCAATGAGCACCCAGCATCCTGAGTACTGAGCACCCAGCACCCCCAGCAATGAGCACCCAGCACCCTGAGTACTGAGCACCCAGCACCCCGAGTACTGAGAACCCAGCAACCTGAGAACCGAGCAGCCAGCACCCCGAGCGCTGAGCACCCAGCACCCTGAGCACTGAGCACCCAGCACCCTGAGTACTGAGCACTGAGCACCCCGAGTACTGAGCACCCAGCACCCCGAGCACTGAGCACCCAGCACCCTGAGTACTGAGCACCCAGCACCCTGAGTACTGAGCACCCAGCACCCTGAGCACTGAGCACCCAGCACCCTGAGTACTAAGCACCCAACACCCCAAGCACTGAGCACCCTGAGTACTGAGCACCCAGCACCCCAAGCACTGAGCACCCCGAGCACTGAGCAGCCAGCACCCTGAGTACTGAGCACCGAGCACCCTGAGTACTGAGCAGCCAGCACCCTGAGTACTGAGCACCCAGCATACTGAGCACCGAGCACCCAGCACCCTGAGTACTGAGCACACAGCACCCTGAGCACTGAGCACCCAGCACCCTGAGTACTGAGCACCGAGCACCCTGAGTACTGAGCACCCAGCACCCCGAGAACTGAGCACCCAGCACCCTGAGCACTGAGCACCCAGCATACTGCGTACTGAGCACCCAGCACCCTGAGTACTGAGCACCCAGCACCCTGAGCACTGAGCACCCAGCACCCTGAGTACTGAGCATCCAGCACCCCGAGCACTGAGCACCCAGCACCCTGAGTACTGAGCACTGAGCACCCAGCACCCCGAGCACTGAGCACCCAGCACCCTGTGTACTGAGCACTGAGTACCCAGCACCCCGAGCACTGAGCACCCAGCACCCTGAGCACTGAGCACCCTGAGTACTGAGCACCCAGCACCCTGAGCACTGAGCACCCAGCACCCCGAGCACTGAGCACCCAGCACCCAGAGCACTGAGCACTGAGCACCCTGAGTACTGAGCACTGAGCACCCTGAGCACTGAGCACCGAGCACCCTGAGTACTGAGCACTGAGCACCCAACACCCCAAGCACTGAGCACCCTGAGCACTGAGCACCCAGCACCCCAAGCACTGAGCACCCAGCAACCTGAGAACCGAGCAGCCAGCACCCCCAGCAATGAGCACCCAGCACCCTGAGTACTGAGCACCCAGCACCCCCAGCAATGAGCACCCAGCACCCTGAGTACTGAGCACCCAGCATCCCGAGTACTGAGCACCCAGCAACCTGAGAACCGAGCAGCCAGCACCCCGAGCGCTGAGCACCCAGCACCCTGAGCACTGAGCACCCAGCACCCTGAGTACTGAGCACTGAGCACCCCGAGTACTGAGCACCCAGCACCCCGAGCACTGAGCACCCAGCACCCTGAGTACTGAGCACCCAGCACCCTGAGTACTGAGCACCCAGCACCCTGAGCACTGAGCACCCAGCACCCTGAGTACTAAGCACCCAACACCCCAAGCACTGAGCACCCTGAGTACTGAGCAGCCAGCACCCCAAGCACTGAGCACCCCGAGCACTGAGCAGCCAGCACCCTGAGTACTGAGCACCGAGCACCCTGAGTACTGGTCAGCCAGTACCCTGAGTACTGAGCACCCAGCATACTGAGCACCGAGCACCCAGCACCCTGAGTACTGAGCACACAGCACCCTGAGCACTGAGCACCCAGCACCCTGAGTACTGAGCACCGAGCACCCTGAGTACTGAGCACCCAGCACCCCGAGCACTGAGCACCCAGCACCCTGAGCACTGAGCACCCAGCATACTGCGTACTGAGCACCCAGCACCCTGAGTACTGAGCACCCAGCACCCTGAGCACTGAGCACCCAGCACCCTGAGTACTGAGCATCCAGCACCCCGAGCAGTGAGCACCCAGCACCCTGAGTACTGAGCACTGAGCACCCAGCACCCCGAGCACTGAGCACCCAGCACCCTGTGTACTGAGCACTGAGTACCCAGCACCCCGAGCACTGAGCACCCAGCACCCAGAGCACTGAGCACCCAGCACCCTGAGTACTGAGCACCCAGCACCCCGAGCACTGAGCACCCAGCACCCTGAGTACTGAGCACTGAGCACACAGCACCCCGAGCACTGAGCACCCAGCACCCTCTGTACTGAGCACTGAGTACCCAGTACCCCGAGCACTGCGACCCAGCACCCTGAGCATTGAGCACCCAGCACCCTGAGTACTGAGCACCCAGCACCCCGAGCATGGGGCACCCAGGACCCTGAGCACTGAGCACCCAGCACCCCGAGCAATGAGCACCCAGCACCCTGAGTACTGAGCACCGAGCACCCCGAGTACTGAGCACCCAGCAACCTGAGCACTGAGCACCCAGCACCCCCAGCAATGAGCACCCAGCACCCCGAGCACTGAGCACCCAGCACCCCGAGCACTGAGCACCCAGCACCCCGAGCACTGAGCACCCAGCACCCTGAGCACTGAGCACTGAGCACTGAGCACCCTGAGCACTGAGCACCCAGAACCCTGAGCACTGAGCACCCAGCATCCTGAGCACTGAGTACTGAGCACCCAGCACGCTGAGCACTGAGCACCCAGCACCCTGAGTACTGAGCACTGAGCACCCCGATTACTGAGCACCCAGCACCCTGAGCGCTGAGCACCCAGCACCCTGAGCACTGAGCACCCAGCACCATGAGTACTGAGCACCGAGCACCCTGAGCACCGAGCACCCAGCACCCTGAGTACTGAGCACCCAGCACCCTGAGCACTGAGCAACCAGCACCCTGAGTACTGAGCACCGAGCACCCAACACCCCAAGCACTGAGCACCCTGAGCACTGAGCACCCAGCACCCCAAGCACTGAGCACCCTGAGTACTGAGCACCCAGCACCCTGAGTAATGAGCACCCAGCACCCTGAGTACTGAGCACCCAGCTCCCTGAGTACTGAGCACCCAGCACCCCGAGCACTGAGCACCCAGCACCCTGAGTACTGAGCACTGAGCACACAGCACCCCGAGCACTGAGCACCCAGCACACTCTGTACTGAGCACTGAGTACCCAGTACCCCGAGCACTGCGACCCAGCATCCTGAGCATTGAGCACCCAGCACCCCGAGTACTGAGCACCCGGCACCCCGAGCATGGGGCACCCAGCACCCTGAGCACTGAGCACCCAGCACCCCGAGCAATGAGCACCCAGCACCCTGAGTACTGAGCACCGAGCACCCCGAGTACTGAGCACCCAGCAACCTGAGCACTGAGCACCCAGCACCCCCAGCAATGAGCACCCAGCACCCCGAGCACTGAGCACCCATCACCCCGAGCACTGAGCACCCAGCACCCCGAGCACTGAGCACCCAGCACCCTGAGCACTGGGCACTGAGCACTGAGCACCCTGAGCACTGAGCACCCAGAACCCTGAGCACTGAGCACCCAGCATCCTGAGCACTGAGTACTGAGCACACAGCAAGCTGAGCACTGAGCACCCAGCACCCTGAGTACTAAGCACCCAGGACCCTGAGTACTGAGCACCCAGCACCCTGAGTACTGAGCACCCTGAGCACTGAGCACCCTGAGTACTGAGCACCCAGCACCCTGAGCACTGAGCAAGCAGCACCCCGAGCACTGAGCACCCAGCACCCAGAGCACTGAGCACTGAGCACACTGAGTACTGAGCACTGAGCACCCTGAGCACTGATCACCGAGCACCCTGAGTACTGAGCACTGAGCACCCTGAGCACTGAGCACCGAGCACCCTGAGTACTGAGCACTGAGCACCCAACACCCCAAGCACTGAGCACCCTGAGCACTGAGCACCCAGCACCCCAAGCACCCAGCACCCTGAGTACTGAGCACCCAGCACCCTGAGTACTGAGCACCCAGCACCCTGAGCACTGAGCACCCAGCACCCTGAGTACTAAGCACCCAGCACCCCAAGCACTGAGCACCCCGAGCACTGAGCAGCCAGCACCCTGAGTACTGAGCACCGAGCACCCTGTGTACTGAGCAGCCAGCACCCTGAGTACTGAGCACCCAGCATACTGAGCACCGAGCACCCAGCACCCTGAGTACTGAGCACACAGCACCCTGAGCACTGAGCACCCAGCACCCTGAGTACTGAGCACCGAGCACCCTGAGTACTGAGCACCCAGCACCCCGAGCACTGAGCACCCAGCACCCTGAGCACTGAGCACCCAGCACCTGAGTCCTGAGCACCCAGCACCCTGAGGACTGAGCACCCAGCTCCCTGAGTACTGAGCACCCAGCACCCCGAGTACTGAGCACCCAGCATCCTGATTACTGAGCACCCAGCTCCCCGAGCACTAAGCACACAGCACCCAGAGCACTGAGGACCCAGCACCCTGAGCACTGAGCACCCAGCACCCTGAGTACTGAGCACCGAGCACCCTGAGTACTGAGCACCCAGCACCCTGAGCACTGATCACCCAGCACCCTGAGTACTGAGCACCAAGTACCCTGAGTACTGAGCACCCAGCACCCCGAGCACTGAGCACCCAGCACCCTGAGTACTGAGCACTGAGCACACAGCACCCCGAGCACTGAGCACCCAGCACCCTGTGTACTGAGCACTGAGTACCCAGTACCCCGAGCACTGCGACCCAGCACCCTGAGCACTGAGCACCCAGCACCCCGAGTACTGAGCACCCAGCACCCCGAGCACTGAGCACCCAGCACCCTGAGCACTGAGCACCCAGCACCCCGAGCAATGAGCACCCAGCACCCTGAGTACTGAGCACCCAGCACCCCGAGTACTGAGCACCCAGCAACCTGAGCACTGAGCACCCAGCACCCCCAGCAATGAGCACCCAGCACCCTGAGTACTGAGAAACCAGCACCCCGAGTACTGAGCACCCAGCAACCTGAGAACCGAGCAGCCAGCACCCCCAGTAATGAGCACCCAGCATCCTGAGTACTGAGCACCCAGCACCCCCAGCAATGAGCACCCAGCACCCTGAGTACTGAGCACCCAGCACCCCGAGTACTGAGAACCCAGCAACCTGAGAACCGAGCAGCCAGCACCCCGAGCGCTGAGCACCCAGCACCCTGAGCACTGAGCACCCAGCACCCTGAGCACTGAGCACCCAGCACCCCGAGCACTGAGCACCCAGCACCCTGAGTACTGAGCACCCAGCACCCTGAGTACTGAGCACCCAGCACCCTGAGCACTGAGCACCCAGCACCCTGAGTACTAAGCACCCAACACCCCAAGCACTGAGCACCCTGAGTACTGAGCACCCAGCACCCCAAGCACTGAGCACCCCGAGCACTGAGCAACCAGCACCCTGAGTACTGAGCACCGAGCACCCTGAGTACTGAGCAGCCAGCACCCTGAGTACTGAGCACCCAGCATACTGAGCACCGAGCACCCAGCACCCTGAGTACTGAGCACACAGCACCCTGAGCACTGAGCACCCAGCACCCTGAGTACTGAGCACCGAGCACCCTGAGTACTGAGCACCCAGCACCCCGAGCACTGAGCACCCAGCACCCTGAGCACTGAGCACCCAGCATACTGCGTACTGAGCACCCAGCACCCTGAGTACTGAGCACCCAGCACCCTGAGCACTGAGCACCCAGCACCCTGAGTACTGAGCATCCAGCACCCCGAACACTGAGCACCCAGCACCCTGAGTACTGAGCACTGAGCACCCAGCACCCCGAGCACTGAGCACCCAGCACCCTGTGTACTGAGCACTGAGTACCCAGCACCCCGAGCACTGAGCACCCAGCACAATGAGCACTGAGCACCCTGAGTACTGAGCACCCAGCACCCTGAGCACTGAGCACCCAGCACCCCGAGCACTGAGCACCCAGCACCCAGAGCACTGAGCACTGAGCACCCTGAGTACTGAGCACTGAGCACCCTGAGCACTGAGCACCGAGCACCCTGAGTACTGAGCACTGAGCACCCAACACCCCAAGCACTGAGCACCCTGAGCACTGAGCACCCAGCACCCCAAGCACTGAGCACCCTGAGTACTGAGCACCCAGCACCCTGAGTAATGAGCACCCAGCACCCTGAGTACTGAGCACCCAGCTCCCTGAGTACTGAGCACCCAGCACCCCGAGCACTGAGCACCCAGCACCCTGAGTACTGAGCACTGAGCACACAGCACCCCGAGCACTGAGCACCCAGCACACTGTGTACTGAGCACTGAGTACCCAGTACCCCGAGCACTGCGACCCAGCACCCTGAGCACTGAGCACCCAGCACCCTGAGTACTGAGCACCCAGCACCCCGAGAATGGGGCACCCAGCACCCTGAGCACTGAGCACCCAGCACCCCGAGCAATGAGCACCCAGCACCCTGAGTACTGAGCACCGAGCACCCCGAGTACTGAGCACCCAGCAACCTGAGCACTGAGCACCCAGCACCCCCAGCAATGAGCACCCAGCACCCTGAGTACTGAGCACCCAGCACCCCGAGTACTGAGCACCCAGCAACATGAGAACCGAGCAGCCAGCACCCCCAGCAATGAGCACCCAGCACCCTGAGTACTGAGCACCCAGCACCCCCAGCAATGAGCACCCAGCACCCTGAGTACTGAGTACCCAGCATCCCGAGTACTGAGCACCCAGCAACCTGAGAACCGAGCAGACAGCACCCCGAGCGCTGAGCACCCAGCACCCTGAGCACTGAGCACCCAGCACCCTGAGTACTGAGCACTGAGCACCCCGAGTACTGAGCACCCAGCACCCCGAGCACTGAGCACCCAGCACCCTGAGTACTGAGCACCCAGCACCCTGAGTACTGAGCACCCAGCACCCTGAGCACTGAGCACCCAGCACCCTGAGTACTAAGCACCCAACACCCCAAGCACTGAGCACTATGAGTACTGAGCACCCAGCACCCCAAGCACTGAGCACCCCGAGCACTGAGCAGCCAGCACCCTGAGTACTGAGCACCGAGCACCCTGAGTACTGAGCAGCCAGCACCCTGAGTACTGAGCACCCAGCATACTGAGCACCGAGCACCCAGCACCCTGAGTACTGAGCACACAGCACCCTGAGCACTGAGCACCCAGCACCCTGAGTACTGAGCACCGAGCACCCTGAGTACTGAGCACCCAGCACCCCGAGCACTGAGCACCCAGCACCCTGAGCACTGAGCACCCAGCATACTGCGTACTGAGCACCCAGCACCCTGAGTACTGAGCACCCAGCACCCTGAGCACTGAGCACCCAGCACCCTGAGTACTGAGCATCCAGCACCCCGAGCAGTGAGCACCCAGCACCCTGAGTACTGAGCACTGAGCACCCAGCACCCCGAGCACTGAGCACCCAGCACCCTGTGTACTGAGCACTGAGTACCCAGCACCCCGAGCACTGAGCACCCAGCACCCAGAGCACTGAGCACCCACCACCCTGAGTACTGAGCACCCAGCACCCCGAGCACTGAGCACCCAGCACCCTGAGTACTGAGCACTGAGCACACAGCACCCCGAGCACTGAGCACCCAGCACCCTCTGTACTGAGCACTGAGTACCCAGTACCCCGAGCACTGCGACCCAACACCCTGAGCATTGAGCACCCAGCACCCCGAGTACTGAGCACCCAGCACCCCGAGCATGGGGCACCCAGGACCCTTAGCACTGAGCACCCAGCACCCCGAGCAATGAGCACCCAGCACCCTGAGTACTGAGCACCGAGCACCCCGAGTACTGAGCACCCAGCAACCTGAGCACTGAGCACCCAGCACCCCCAGCAATGAGCACCCAGCACCCCGAGCACTGAGCACCCAGCACCCCGAGCACTGAGCACCCAGCACCCCGAGCACTGAGCACCCAGCACCCTGAGCACTGAGCACTGAGCACTGAGCACCCTGAGCACTGAGCACCCAGAACCCTGAGCACTGAGCACCCAGCATCCTGAGCACTGAGTACTGAGCACCCAGCACGCTGAGCACTGAGCACCCAGCACCCTGAGTACTGAGCACTGAGCACCCCGATTACTGAGCACCCAGCACCCTGAGCGCTGAGCACCCAGCGCCCTGAGCACTGAGCACCCAGCACCATGAGTACTGAGCACCGAGCACCCTGAGCACCGAGCACCCAGCACCCTGAGTACTGAGCACCCAGCACCCTGAGCACTGAGCACCCAGCACCCTGAGTACTGAGCACCGAGCACCCTGAGTACTGAGCACTGAGCACCCTGAGCACTGAGCACCGAGCACCCTGAGTACTGAGCACTGAGCACCCAACACCCCAAGCACTGAGCACCCTGAGCACTGAGCACCCAGCACCCCAAGCACTGAGCACCCTGAGTACTGAGCACCCAGCACCCTGAGTAATGAGCACCCAGCACCCTGAGTACTGAGCACCCAGCTCCCTGAGTACTGAGCACCCAGCACCCCGAGCACTGAGCACCCAGCACCCTGAGTACTGAGCACTGAGCACACAGCACCCCGAGCACTGAGCACCCAGCACACTCTGTACTGAGCACTGAGTACCCAGTACCCCGAGCACTGCGACCCAGCATCCTGAGCATTGAGCACCCAGCACCCCGAGTACTGAGCACCCAGCACCCCGAGCATGGGGCACCCAGCACCCTGAGCACTGAGCACCCAGCACCCCCAGCAATGAGCACCCAGCACCCCGAGCACTGAGCACCCAGCACCCCGAGCACTGAGCACCCAGCACCCTGAGCACTGAGCACCCAGCACCCTGAGCACTGGGCACTGAGCACTGAGCACCCTGAGCACTGAGCACCCAGAACCCTGAGCACTGAGCACCCAGCATCCTGAGCACTGAGTACTGAGCACCCAGCACGCTGAGCACTGAGCACCCAGCACCCCGAGCACTGAGCACCCAGCACCCGGAGTACTGAGAACCCAGCACCCTGAGTACTAAGCACCGAGCACCCTGAGTACTGAGCACTGAGCACCCCGAGCACTGAGCACCCAGAACCCCGAGCACCGAGCACCCTGAGTACTGAGCACCCAGCACCCTGAGCACTGAACACACAGCACCCTGAGTACAGAAAACCCCGAGCACTGAGCACCCAGCACTCTGAGTACTGAGCACCGAGCACACTGAGCACTGAGCACCCAGCACCCCGAGCACTGAGCACCCAGCACCCTGAGTACTGAGCACCCAGCACCCTGAGTACTGAGCACCCAGCACCCCGAGCACTGAGTACCCAGCACCCTGAGCACTGAGCACCCAGCACCCTGAGCACTGAGCACCCAGCACCCTGAGCACTGAGCACCCAGCACCCTGAGTACTGAGCACTGAGCACCCAGCACCCCGAGCACTGAGCACCCAGCACCCTGAGTACTGAGCACTGAGAACCCAGCACCCCGAGCACTGAGCACCCAGCACCCTGAGCACTGAGCACCCAGCACCTGAGTCCTGAGCACCCAGCACCCTGAGGACTGAGCACCCAGCTCCCTGAGTACTGAGCACCCAGCACCCCGAGTACTGAGCACCCAGCATCCTGAGTACTGAGCACCCAGCTCCCCGAGCACTAAGCACACAGCACCCAGAGCACTGAGGACCCAGCACCCTGAGCACTGAGCACCCAGCACCCTGAGTACTGAGCACCGAGCACCCTGAGTACTGACCACCCAGCACCCTGAGCACTGATCACCCAGCACCCTGAGTACTGAGCACCAAGTACCCTGAGTACTGAGCACCCAGCACCCCGAGCACTGAGCACCCAGCACCCTGAGTACTGAGCACTGAGCACACAGCACCCCGAGCACTGAGCACCCAGCACCCTGTGTACTGAGCACTGAGTACCCAGTACCCCGAGCACTGCGACCCAGCACCCTGAGCACTGAGCACCCAGCACCCCGAGTACTGAGCACCCAGCACCCCGAGCACTGAGCACCCAGCACCCTGAGCACTGAGCAGCCAGCACCCCGAGCAATGAGCACCCAGAACCCTGAGTACTGAGCACCCAGCACCCCGAGTACTGAGCACCCAGCAACCTGAGCACTGAGCACCCAGCACCCCAGCAATGAGCACCCAGCACCCTGAGTACTGAGCACCCAGCACCCCGAGTACTGAGCACCCAGCAACCTGAGTACTGAGCACCCAGCACCCCCAGCAATGAGCACCCAGCATCCTGAGTACTGAGCACCCAGCACCCCCAGCAATGAGCACCCAGCACCCTGAGTACTGAGCACCCAGCACCCCGAGTACTGAGAACCCAGCAACCTGAGAACCGAGCAGCCAGCACCCCGAGCGATGAGCACCCAGCACCCTGAGCACTGAGCACCCAGCACCCTGAGTACTGAGCACTGAGCACCCCGAGTACTGAGCACCCAGCACCCCGAGCACTGAGCACCCAGCACCCTGAGTAATGAGCACCCAGCACCCTGAGTACTGAGCACCCAGCACCCTGAGCACTGAGCACCCAGCACCCTGAGTACTAAGCACCCAACACCCCAAGCACTGAGCACCCTGAGTACTGAGCACCCAGCACCCCAAGCACTGAGCACCCCGAGCACTGAGCAGCCAGCACCCTGAGTACTGAGCACCGAGCACCCTGAGTACTGAGCAGCCAGCACCCTGAGTACTGAGCACCCAGCATACTGAGCACCGAGCACCCAGCACCCTGAGTACTGAGCACACAGCACCCTGAGCACTGAGCACCCAGCACCCTGAGTACTGAGCACCGAGCACCCTGAGTACTGAGCACCCAGCACCCCGAGAACTGAGCACCCAGCACCCTGAGCACTGAGCACCCAGCATACTGCGTACTGAGCACCCAGCACCCTGAGTACTGAGCACCCAGCACCCTGAGCACTGAGCACCCAGCACCCTGAGTACTGAGCATCCAGCACCCCGAGCACTGAGCACCCAGCACCCTGAGTACTGAGCACTGAGCACCCAGCACCCCGAGCACTGAGCACCCAGCACCCTGTGTACTGAGCACTGAGTACCCAGCACCCCGAGCACTGAGCACCCAGCACCCTGAGCACTGAGCACCCTGAGTACTGAGCACCCAGCACCCTGAGCACTGAGCACCCAGCACCCCGAGCACTGAGCACCCAGCACCCAGAGCACTGAGCACTGAGCACCCTGAGTACTGAGCACTGAGCACCCTGAGCACTGAGCACCGAGCACCCTGAGTACTGAGCACTGAGCACCCAACACCCCAAGCACTGAGCACCCTGAGCACTGAGCACCCAGCACCCCAAGCACTGAGCACCCTGAGTACTGAGCACCCAGCACCCTGAGTAATGAGCACCCAGCACCCTGAGTACTGAGCACCCAGCTCCCTGAGTACTGAGCACCCAGCACCCCGAGCACTGAGCACCCAGCACCCTGAGTACTGAGCACTGAACACACAGCACCCCGAGCACTGAGCACCCAGCACCCTGTGTACTGAGCACTGAGTACCCAGTACCCCGAGCACTGCGACCCAGCACCCTGAGCACTGAGCACCCAGCACCCCGAGTACTGAGCACCCAGCACCCCGAGAATGGGGCACCCAGCACCCTGAGCACTGAGCACCCAGCACCCCGAGCAATGAGCACCCAGCACCCTGAGTACTGAGCACCGAGCACCCCGAGTACTGAGCACCCAGCAACCTGAGCACTGAGCACCCAGCACCCCCAGCAATGAGCAGCCAGCACCCTGAGTACTGAGCACCCAGCACCCCGAGTACTGAGCACCCAGCAACCTGAGAACCGAGCAGCCAGCACCCGCAGCAATGAGCACCCAGCACCCTGAGTACTGAGCACCCAGCACCCCCAGCAATGAGCACCCAGCACCCTGAGTACTGAGCACCCAGCATCCCGAGTACTGAGCACCCAGCAACCTGAGAACCGAGCAGCCAGCACCCCGAGCGCTGAGCACCCAGCACCCTGAGCACTGAGCACCCAGCACCCTGAGTACTGAGCACTGAGCACCCCGAGTACTGAGCACCCAGCACCCCGAGCACTGAGCACCCAGCACCCTGAGTACTGAGCACCCAGCACCCTGAGTACTGAGCACCCAGCACCCTGAGCACTGAGCACCCAGCACCCTGAGTACTAAGCACCCAACACCCCAAGCACTGAGCACCCTGAGTACTGAGCAGCCAGCACCCCAAGCACTGAGCACCCCGAGCACTGAGCAGCCAGCACCCTGAGTACTGAGCACCGAGCACCCTGAGTACTGGTCAGCCAGCACCCTGAGTACTGAGCACCCAGCATACTGAGCACCGAGCACCCAGCACCCTGAGTACTGAGCACACAGCACCCTGAGCACTGAGCACCCAGCACCCTGAGTACTGAGCACCGAGCACGCTGAGTACTGAGCACCCAGCACCCCGAGCACTGAGCACCCAGCACCCTGAGCACTGAGCACCCAGCATACTGCGTACTGAGCACCCAGCACCCTGAGTACTGAGCACCCAGCACCCTGAGCACTGAGCACCCAGCACCCTGAGTACTGAGCATCCAGCACCCCGAGCAGTGAGCACCCAGCACCCTGAGTACTGAGCACTGAGCACCCAGCACCCCGAGCACTGAGCACCCAGCACCCTGTGTACTGAGCACTGAGTACCCAGCACCCCGAGCACTGAGCACCCAGCACCCAGAGCACTGAGCACCCAGCACCCTGAGTACTGAGCACCCAGCACCCCGAGCACTGAGCACCCAGCACCCTGAGTACTGAGCACTGAGCACACAGCACCCCGAGCACTGAGCACCCAGCACCCTCTGTACTGAGCACTGAGTACCCAGTACCCCGAGCACTGCGACCCAGCACCCTGAGCATTGAGCACCCAGCACCCTGAGTACTGAGCACCCAGCACCCCGAGCATGGGGCACCCAGGACCCTGAGCACTGAGCACCCAGCACCCCGAGCAATGAGCACCCAGCACCCTGAGTACTGAGCACCGAGCACCCCGAGTACTGAGCACCCAGCAACCTGAGCACTGAGCACCCAGCACCCCCAGCAATGAGCACCCAGCACCCCGAGCACTGAGCACCCAGCACCCCGAGCACTGAGCACCCAGCACCCCGAGCACTGAGCACCCAGCACCCTGAGCACTGAGCACTGAGCACTGAGCACCCTGAGCACTGAGCACCCAGAACCCTGAGCACTGAGCACCCAGCATCCTGAGCACTGAGTACTGAGCACCCAGCACGCTGAGCACTGAGCACCCAGCACCCTGAGTACTGAGCACTGAGCACCCCGATTACTGAGCACCCAGCACCCTGAGCGCTCAGCACCCAGCACCCTGAGCACTGAGCACCCAGCACCATGAGTACTGAGCACCGAGCACCCTGAGCACCGAGCACCCAGCACCCTGAGTACTGAGCACCCAGCACCCTGAGCACTGAGCACCCAGCACCCTGAGTACTGAGCACCGAGCACCCTGAGTACTGAGCACTGAGCACCCTGAGCACTGAGCACCGAGCACCCTGAGTACTGAGCACTGAGCACCCAACACCCCAAGCACTGAGCACCCTGAGCACTGAGCACGTAGCACCCCAAGCACTGAGCACACTGAGTACTGAGCACCCAGCACCCTGAGTAATGAGCACCCAGCACCCTGAGTACTGAGCACCCAGCTCCCTGAGTACTGAGCACCCAGCACCCCGAGCACTGAGCACCCAGCACCCTGAGTACTGAGCACTGAGCACACAGCACCCCGAGCACTGAGCACCCAGCACACTCTGCACTGAGCACTGAGTACCCAGTACCCCGAGCACTGCGACCCAGCATCCTGAGCATTGAGCACCCAGCACCCCGAGTACTGAGCACCCGGCACCCCGAGCATGGGGCACCCAGCACCCTGAGCACTGAGCACCCAGCACCCCGAGCAATGAGCACCCAGCACCCTGAGTACTGAGCACCGAGCACCCCGAGTACTGAGCACCCAGCAACCTGAGCACTGAGCACCCAGCACCCCCAGCAATGAGCACCCAGCACCCCGAGCACTGAGCACCCAGCACCCCGAGCACTGAGCACCCAGCACCCCGAGCACTGAGCACCCAGCACCCTGAGCACTGGGCACTGAGCACTGAGCACCCTGAGCACTGAGCACCCAGAACCCTGAGCACTGAGCACCCAGCATCCTGAGCACTGAGTACTGAGCACACAGCAAGCTGAGCACTGAGCACCCAGCACCCTGAGTACTAAGCACCCAGGACCCTGAGTACTGAGCACCCAGCACCCTGAGTACTGAGCACCCTGAGCACTGAGCACCCTGAGTACTGAGCACCCAGCACCCTGAGCACTGAGCAAGCAGCACCCCGAGCACTGAGCACCCAGCACCCAGAGCACTGAGCACTGAGCACACTGAGTACTGAGCACTGAGCACCCTGAGCACTGATCACCGAGCACCCTGAGTACTGAGCACTGAGCACCCTGAGCACTGAGCACCGAGCACCCTGAGTACTGAGCACTGAGCACCCAACACCCCAAGCACTGAGCACCCTGAGCACTGAGCTCCCAGCACCCCAAGCACCCAGCACCCTGAGTACTGAGCACCCAGCACCCTGAGTACTGAGCACCCAGCACCCTGAGCACTGAGCACCCAGCACCCTGAGTACTAAGCACCCAGCACCCCAAGCACTGAGCACCCCGAGCACTGAGCAGCCAGCACCCTGAGTACTGAGCACCGAGCACCCTGAGTACTGAGCAGCCAGCACCCTGAGTACTGAGCACCCAGCATACTGAGCACCGAGCACCCAGCACCCTGAGTACTGAGCACACAGCACCCTGAGCACTGAGCACCCAGCACCCTGAGTACTGAGCACCGAGCACCCTGAGTACTGAGCACCCAGCACCCCGAGAACTGAGCACCCAGCACCCTGAGCACTGAGCACCCAGCATACTGCGTACTGAGCACCCAGCACCCTGAGTACTGAGCACCCAGCACCCTGAGCACTGAGCACCCAGCACCCTGAGTACTGAGCATCCAGCACCCCGAGCACTGAGCACCCAGCACCCTGAGTACTGAGCACTGAGCACCCAGCACCCCGAGCACTGAGCACCCAGCACCCTGTGTACTGAGCACTGAGTACCCAGCACCCCGAGCACTGAGCACCCAGCACCCTGAGCACTGAGCACCCTGAGTACTGAGCACCCAGCACCCTGAGCACTGAGCACCCAGCACCCCGAGCACTGAGCACCCAGCACCCAGAGCACTGAGCACTGAGCACCCTGAGTACTGAGCACTGAGCACCCTGAGCACTGAGCACCGAGCACCCTGAGTACTGAGCACTGAGCACCCAACACCCCAAGCACTGAGCACCCTGAGCACTGAGCACCCAGCACCCCAAGCACTGAGCACCCTGAGTACTGAGCACCCAGCACCCTGAGTAATGAGCACCCAGCACCCTGAGTACTGAGCACCCAGCTCCCTGAGTACTGAGCACCCAGCACCCCGAGCACTGAGCACCCAGCACCCTGAGTACTGAGCACTGAGCACACAGCACCCCGAGCACTGAGCACCCAGCACCCTGTGTACTGAGCACTGAGTACCCAGTACCCCGAGCACTGCGACCCAGCACCCTGAGCACTGAGCACCCAGCACCCCGAGTACTGAGCACCCAGCACCCCGAGAATGGGGCACCCAGCACCCTGAGCACTGAGCACCCAGCACCCCGAGCAATGAGCACCCAGCACCCTGAGTACTGAGCACCGAGCACCCCGAGTACTGAGCACCCAGCAACCTGAGCACTGAGCACCCAGCACCCCCAGCAATGAGCAGCCAGCACCCTGAGTACTGAGCACCCAGCACCCCGAGTACTGAGCACCCAGCAACCTGAGAACCGAGCAGCCAGCACCCCCAGCAATGAGCACCCAGCACCCTGAGTACTGAGCACCCAGCACCCCCAGCAATGAGCACCCAGCACCCTGAGTACTGAGCACCCAGCATCCCGAGTACTGAGCACCCAGCAACCTGAGAACCGAGCAGCCAGCACCCCGAGCGCTGAGCACCCAGCACCCTGAGCACTGAGCACCCAGCACCCTGAGTACTGAGCACTGAGCACCCCGAGTACTGAGCACCCAGCACCCCGAGCACTGAGCACCCAGCACCCTGAGTACTGAGCACCCAGCACCCTGAGTACTGAGCACCCAGCACCCTGAGCACTGAGCACCCAGCACCCTGAGTACTAAGCACCCAACACCCCAAGCACTGAGCACCCTGAGTACTGAGCAGCCAGCACCCCAAGCACTGAGCACCCCGAGCACTGAGCAGCCAGCACCCTGAGTACTGAGCACCGAGCACCCTGAGTACTGGTCAGCCAGCACCCTGAGTACTGAGCACCCAGCATACTGAGCACCGAGCACCCAGCACACTGAGTACTGAGCACACAGCACCCTGAGCACTGAGCACCCAGCACCCTGAGTACTGAGCACCGAGCACGCTGAGTACTGAGCACCCAGCACCCCGAGCACTGAGCACCCAGCACCCTGAGCACTGAGCACCCAGCATACTGCGTACTGAGCACCCAGCACCCTGAGTACTGAGCACCCAGCACCCTGAGCACTGAGCACCCAGCACCCTGAGTACTGAGCATCCAGCACCCCGAGCAGTGAGCACCCAGCACCCTGAGTACTGAGCACTGAGCACCCAGCACCCCGAGCACTGAGCACCCAGCACCCTGTGTACTGAGCACTGAGTACCCAGCACCCCGAGCACTGAGCACCCAGCACCCAGAGCACTGAGCACCCAGCACCCTGAGTACTGAGCACCCAGCACCCCGAGCACTGAGCACCCAGCACCCTGAGTACTGAGCACTGAGCACACAGCACCCCGAGCACTGAGCACCCAGCACCCTCTGTACTGAGCACTGAGTACCCAGTACCCCGAGCACTGCGACCCAGCACCCTGAGCATTGAGCACCCAGCACCCTGAGTACTGAGCACCCAGCACCCCGAGCATGGGGCACCCAGGACCCTGAGCACTGAGCACCCAGCACCCCGAGCAATGAGCACCCAGCACCCTGAGTACTGAGCACCGAGCACCCCGGGTACTGAGCACCCAGCAACCTGAGCACTGAGCACCCAGCACCCCCAGCAATGAGCACCCAGCACCCCGAGCACTGAGCACCCAGCACCCCGAGCACTGAGCACCCAGCACCCCGAGCACTGAGCACCCAGCACCCTGAGCACTGAGCACTGAGCACTGAGCACCCTGAGCACTGAGCACCCAGAACCCTGAGCACTGAGCACCCAGCATCCTGAGCACTGAGTACTGAGCACCCAGCACGCTGAGCACTGAGCACCCAGCACCCTGAGTACTGAGCACTGAGCACCCCGATTACTGAGCACCCAGCACCCTGAGCGCTGAGCACCCAGCACCCTGAGCACTGAGCACCCAGCACCATGAGTACTGAGCACCGAGCACCCTGAGCACCGAGCACCCAGCACCCTGAGTACTGAGCACCCAGCACCCTGAGCACTGAGCACCCAGCACCCTGAGTACTGAGCACCGAGCACCCTGAGTACTGAGCACTGAGCACCCTGAGCACTGAGCACCGAGCACCCTGAGTACTGAGCACTGAGCACCCAACACCGCAAGCACTGAGCACCCTGAGCACTGAGCACCCAGCACCCCAAGCACTGAGCACCCTGAGTACTGAGCACCCAGCACCCTGAGTAATGAGCACCCAGCACCCTGAGTACTGAGCACCCAGCTCCCTGAGTACTGAGCACCCAGCACCCCGAGCACTGAGCACCCAGCACCCTGAGTACTGAGCACTGAGCACACAGCACCCCGAGCACTGAGCACCCAGCACACTCTGCACTGAGCACTGAGTACCCAGTACCCCGAGCACTGCGACCCAGCATCCTGAGCATTGAGCACCCAGCACCCCGAGTACTGAGCACCCGGCACCCCGAGCATGGGGCACCCAGCACCCTGAGCACTGAGCACCCAGCACCCCGAGCAATGAGCACCCAGCACCCTGAGTACTGAGCACCGAGCACCCCGAGTACTGAGCACCCAGCAACCTGAGCACTGAGCACCCAGCACCCCCAGCAATGAGCACCCAGCACCCCGAGCACTGAGCACCCAGCACCCCGAGCACTGAGCACCCAGCACCCCGAGCACTGAGCACCCAGCACCCTGAGCACTGGGCACTGAGCACTGAGCACCCTGAGCACTGAGCACCCAGAACCCTGAGCACTGAGCACCCAGCATCCTGAGCACTGAGTACTGAGCACACAGCAAGCTGAGCACTGAGCACCCAGCACCCTGAGTACTAAGCACCCAGGATCCTGAGTACTGAGCACCCAGCACCCTGAGTACTGAGCACCCTGAGCACTGAGCACCCTGAGTACTGAGCACCCAGCACCCTGAGCACTGAGCAAGCAGCACCCCGAGCACTGAGCACCCAGCACCCAGAGCACTGAGCACTGAGCACACTGAGTACTGAGCACTGAGCACCCTGAGCACTGATCACCGAGCACCCTGAGTACTGAGCACTGAGCACCCTGAGCACTGAGCACCGAGCACCCTGAGTACTGAGCACTGAGCACCCAACACCCCAAGCACTGAGCACCCTGAGCACTGAGCACCCAGCACCCCAAGCACCCAGCACCCTGAGTACTGAGCACCCAGCACCCTGAGTACTGAGCACCCAGCACCCTGAGCACTGAGCACCCAGCACCCTGAGTACTAAGCACCCAGCACCCCAAGCACTGAGCACCCCGAGCACTGAGCAGCCAGCACCCTGAGTACTGAGCACCGAGCACCCTGAGTACTGAGCAGCCAGCACCCTGAGTACTGAGCACCCAGCATACTGAGCACCGAGCACCCAGCACCCTGAGTACTGAGCACACAGCACCCTGAGCACTGAGCACCCAGCACCCTGAGTACTGAGCACCGAGCACCCTGAGTACTGAGCACCCAGCACCCCGAGCACTGAGCACCCAGCACCCTGAGCACTGAGCACCCAGCATACTGCGTACTGAGCACCCAGCACCCTGAGTACTGAGCACCCAGCACCCTGAGCACTGAGCACCCAGCACCCTGAGTACTGAGCATCCAGCACCCCGAACACTGAGCACCCAGCACCCTGAGTACTGAGCACTGAGCACCCAGCACCCCGAGCACTGAGCACCCAGCACCCTGTGTACTGAGCACTGAGTACCCAGCACCCCGAGCACTGAGCACCCAGCACCCTGAGCACTGAGCACCCTGAGTACTGAGCACCCAGCACCCTGAGCACTGAGCACCCAGCACCCCGAGCACTGAGCACCCAGCACCCAGAGCACTGAGCACTGAGCACCCTGAGTACTGAGCACTGAGCACCCTGAGCACTGAGCACCGAGCACCCTGAGTACTGAGCACTGAGCACCCAACACCCCAAGCACTGAGCACCCTGAGCACTGAGCACCCAGCACCCCAAGCACTGAGCACCCTGAGTACTGAGCACCCAGCACCCTGAGTAATGAGCACCCAGCACCCTGAGTACTGAGCACCCAGCTCCCTGAGTACTGAGCACCCAGCACCCCGAGCACTGAGCACCCAGCACCCTGAGTACTGAGCACTGAGCACACAGCACCCCGAGCACTGAGCACCCAGCACCCTGTGTACTGAGCACTGAGTACCCAGTACCCCGAGCACTGCGACCCAGCACCCTGAGCACTGAGCACCCAGCACCCCGAGTACTGAGCACCCAGCACCCCGAGAATGGGGCACCCAGCACCCTGAGCACTGAGCACCCAGCACCCCGAGCAATGAGCACCCAGCACCCTGAGTACTGAGCACCGAGCACCCCGAGTACTGAGCACCCAGCAACCTGAGCACTGAGCACCCAGCACCCCCAGCAATGAGCACCCAGCACCCTGAGTACTGAGCACCCAGCACCCCGAGTACTGAGCACCCAGCAACCTGAGAACCGAGCAGCCAGCACCCCCAGCAATGAGCACCCAGCACCCTGAGTACTGAGCACCCAGCACCCCCAGCAATGAGCACCCAGCACCCTGAGTACTGAGTACCCAGCATCCCGAGTACTGAGCACCCAGCAACCTGAGAACCGAGCAGACAGCACCCCGAGCGCTGAGCACCCAGCACCCTGAGCACTGAGCACCCAGCACCCTGAGTACTGAGCACTGAGCACCCCGAGTACTGAGCACCCAGCACCCCGAGCATGGGGCACCCAGGACCCTGAGCACTGAGCACCCAGCACCCCGAGCAATGAGCACCCAGCACCCTGAGTACTGAGCACCGAGCACCCCGAGTACTGAGCACCCAGCAACCTGAGCACTGAGCACCCAGCACCCCCAGCAATGAGCACCCAGCACCCCGAGCACTGAGCACCCAGCACCCCGAGCACTGAGCACCCAGCACCCCGAGCACTGAGCACCCAGCACGCTGAGCACTGAGCACTGAGCACTGAGCACCCTGAGCACTGAGCACCCAGAACCCTGAGCACTGAGCACCCAGCATCCTGAGCACTGAGTACTGAGCACCCAGCACGCTGAGCACTGAGCACCCAGCACCCTGAGTACTGAGCACTGAGCACCCCGATAACTGAGCACCCAGCACCCTGAGCGCTGAGCACCCAGCACCCTGAGCACTGAGCACCCAGCACCATGAGTACTGAGCACCGAGCACCCTGAGCACCGAGCACCCAGCACCCTGAGTACTGAGCACCCAGCACCCTGAGCACTGAGCACCCAGCACCCTGAGTACTGAGCACCGAGCACCCTGAGTACTGAGCACTGAGCACCCTGAGCACTGAGCACCGAGCACCCTGAGTACTGAGCACTGAGCACCCAACACCCCAAGCACTGAGCACCCTGAGCACTGAGCACCCAGCACCCCAAGCACTGAGCACCCTGAGTACTGAGCACCCAGCACCCTGAGTAATGAGCACCCAGCACCCTGAGTACTGAGCACCCAGCTCCCTGAGTACTGAGCACCCAGCACCCCGAGCACTGAGCACCCAGCACCCTGAGTACTGAGCACTGAGCACACAGCACCCCGAGCACTGAGCACCCAGCACACTCTGTACTGAGCACTGAGTACCCAGTACCCCGAGCACTGCGACCCAGCATCCTGAGCATTGAGCACCCAGCACCCCGAGTACTGAGCACCCAGCACCCCGAGCATGGGGCACCCAGCACCCTGAGCACTGAGCACCCAGCACCCCGAGCAATGAGCACCCAGCACCCTGACTACTGAGCACCGAGCACCCCGAGTACTGAGCACCCAGCAACCTGAGCACTGAGCACCCAGCACCCCCAGCAATGAGCACCCAGCACCCCGAGCACTGAGCACCCAGCACCCCGAGCACTGAGCACCCAGCACCCTGAGCACTGAGCACCCAGCACCCTGAGCACTGGGCACTGAGCACTGAGCACCCTGAGCACTGAGCACCCAGAACCCTGAGCACTGAGCACCCAGCATCCTGAGCACTGAGTACTGAGCACCCAGCACGCTGAGCACTGAGCACCCAGCACCCCGAGCACTGAGCACCCAGCACCCGGAGTACTGAGAACCCAGCACCCTGAGTACTAAGCACCGAGCACCCTGAGTACTGAGCACTGAGCACCCCGAGCACTGAGCACCCAGAACCCCGAGCACCGAGCACCCTGAGTACTGAGCACCCAGCACCCTGAGCACTGAACACACAGCACCCTGAGTACAGAAAACCGCGAGCACTGAGCACCCAGCACTCTGAGTACTGAGCACTGAGCACACTGAGCACTGAGCACCCAGCACCCCGAGCACTGAGCACCCAGCACCCTGAGTACTGAGCACCCAGCACCCTGAGTACTGAGCACCCAGCACCCCGAGCACTGAGTACCCAGCACCCTGAGCACTGGGCACCCAGCACCCTGAGCACTGAGCACCCAGCACCCTGAGCACTGAGCACCCAGCACCCTGAGTACTGAGCACTGAGCACCCAGCACCCCGAGCACTGAGCACCCAGCACCCTGAGTACTGAGCACTGAGCACCCAGCACCCCGAGCACTGAGCACCCAGCACCCTGAGCACTGAGCACCCAGCACCTGAGTCCTGAGCACCCAGCACCCTGAGGACTGAGCACCCAGCTCCCTGAGTACTGAGCACCCAGCACCCCGAGTACTGAGCAACCAGCATCCTGAGTACTGAGCACCCAGCTCCCCGAGCACTAAGCACACAGCACCCAGAGCACTGAGGACCCAGCACCCTGAGCACTGAGCACCCAGCACCCTGAGTACTGAGCACCGAGCACCCTGAGTACTGACCACCCAGCACCCTGAGCACTGATCACCCAGCACCCTGAGTACTGAGCACCAAGTACCCTGAGTACTGAGCACCCAGCACCCCGAGCACTGAGCACCCAGCACCCTGAGTACTGAGCACTGAGCACACAGCACCCCGAGCACTGAGCACCCAGCACCCTGTGTACTGAGCACTGAGTACCCAGTACCCCGAGCACTGCGACCCAGCACCCTGAGCACTGAGCACCCAGCACCCCGAGTACTGAGCACCCAGCACCCCGAGCACTGAGCACCCAGCACCCTGAGCACTGAGCACCCAGCACCCCGAGCAATGAGCACCCAGAACCCTGAGTACTGAGCACCCAGCACCCCGAGTACTGAGCACCCAGCAACCTGAGCACTGAGCACGCAGCACCCCAGCAATGAGCACCCAGCACCCTGAGTACTGAGCACCCAGCACCCCGAGTACTGAGCACCCAGCAACCTGAGTACTGAGCACCCAGCACCCCCAGCAATGAGCACCCAGCATCCTGAGTACTGAGCACCCAGCACCCCCAGCAATGAGCACCCAGCACCCTGAGTACTGAGCACCCAGCACCCCGAGTACTGAGAACCCAGCAACCTGAGAACCGAGCAGCCAGCACCCCGAGCGCTGAGCACCCAGCACCCTGAGCACTGAGCACCCAGCACCCTGAGTACTGAGCACTGAGCACCCCGAGTACTGAGCACCCAGCACCCCGAGCACTGAGCACCCAGCACCCTGAGTACTGAGCACCCAGCACCCTGAGTACTGAGCACCCAGCACCCTGAGCACTGAGCACCCAGCACCCTGAGTACTAAGCACCCAACACCCCAAGCACTGAGCACCCTGAGTACTGAGCACCCAGCACCCCAAGCACTGAGCACCCCGAGCACTGAGCAGCCAGCACCCTGAGTACTGAGCACCGAGCACCCTGAGTACTGAGCAGCCAGCACCCTGAGTACTGAGCACCCAGCATACTGAGCACCGAGCACCCAGCACCCTGAGTACTGAGCACACAGCACCCTGAGCACTGAGCACCCAGCACCCTGAGTACTGAGCACCGAGCACCCTGAGTACTGAGCACCCAGCACCCCGAGAACTGAGCACCCAGCACCCTGAGCACTGAGCACCCAGCATACTGCGTACTGAGCACCCAGCACCCTGAGTACTGAGCACCCAGCACCCTGAGCACTGAGCACCCAGCACCCTGAGTACTGAGCATCCAGCACCCCGAGCACTGAGCACCCAGCACCCTGAGTACTGAGCACTGAGCACCCAGCACCCCGAGCACTGAGCACCCAGCACCCTGTGTACTGAGCACTGAGTACCCAGCACCCCGAGCACTGAGCACCCAGCACCCTGAGCACTGAGCACCCTGAGTACTGAGCACCCAGCACCCTGAGCACTGAGCACCCAGCACCCCGAGCACTGAGCACCCAGCACCCAGAGCACTGAGCACTGAGCACCCTGAGTACTGAGCACTGAGCACCCTGAGCACTGAGCACCGAGCACCCTGAGTACTGAGCACTGAGCACCCAACACCCCAAGCACTGAGCACCCTGAGCACTGAGCACCCAGCACCCCAAGCACTGAGCACCCTGAGTACTGAGCACCCAGCACCCTGAGTAATGAGCACCCAGCACCCTGAGTACTGAGCACCCAGCTCCCTGAGTACTGAGCACCCAGCACCCCGAGCACAGAGCACCCAGCACCCTGAGTACTGAGCACTGAGCACACAGCACCCCGAGCACTGAGCACCCAGCACCCTGTGTACTGAGCACTGAGTACCCAGTACCCCGAGCACTGCGACCCAGCACCCTGAGCACTGAACACCCAGCACCCCGAGTACTGAGCACCCAGCACCCCGAGAATGGGGCACCCAGCACCCTGAGCACTGAGCACCCAGCACACCGAGCAATGAGCACCCAGCACCCTGAGTACTGAGCACCGAGCACCCCGAGTACTGAGCACCCAGCAACCTGAGCACTGAGCACCCAGCACCCCCAGCAATGAGCAGCCAGCACCCTGAGTACTGAGCACCCAGCACCCCGAGTACTGAGCACCCAGCAACCTGAGAACCGAGCAGCCAGCACCCCCAGCAATGAGCACCCAGCACCCTGAGTACTGAGCACCCAGCACCCCCAGCAATGAGCACCCAGCACCCTGAGTACTGAGCACCCAGCATCCCGAGTACTGAGCACCCAGCAACCTGAGAACCGAGCAGCCAGCACCCCGAGCGCTGAGCACCCAGCACCCTGAGCACTGAGCACCCAGCACCCTGAGTACTGAGCACTGAGCACCCCGAGTACTGAGCACCCAGCACCCCGAGCACTGAGCACCCAGCACCCTGAGTACTGAGCACCCAGCACCCTGAGTACTGAGCACCCAGCACCCTGAGCACTGAGCACCCAGCACCCTGAGTACTAAGCACCCAACACCCCAAGCACTGAGCACCCTGAGTACTGAGCAGCCAGCACCCCAAGCACTGAGCACCCCGAGCACTGAGCAGCCAGCACCCTGAGTACTGAGCACCGAGCACCCTGAGTACTGGTCAGCCAGCACCCTGAGTACTGAGCACCCAGCATACTGAGCACCGAGCACCCAGCACCCTGAGTACTGAGCACACAGCACCCTGAGCACTGAGCACCCAGCACCCTGAGTACTGAGCACCGAGCACGCTGAGTACTGAGCACCCAGCACCCCGAGCACTGAGCACCCAGCACCCTGAGCACTGAGCACCCAGCATACTGCGTACTGAGCACCCAGCACCCTGAGTACTGAGCACCCAGCACCCTAAGCACTGAGCACCCAGCACCCTGAGTACTTAGCATCCAGCACCCCGAGCAGTGAGCACCCAGCACCCTGAGTACTGAGCACTGAGCACCCAGCACCCCGAGCACTGAGCACCCAGCACCCTGTGTACTGAGCACTGAGTACCCAGCACCCCAGCACTGAGCACCCAGCACCCAGAGCACTGAGCACCCAGCACCCTGAGTACTGAGCACCCAGCACCCCGAGCACTGAGCACCCAGTACCCTGAGTACTGAGCACTGAGCACACAGCACCCCGAGCACTGAGCACCCAGCACCCTCTGTACTGAGCACTGAGTACCCAGTACCCCGAGCACTGCGACCCAGCACCCTGAGCATTGAGCACCCAGCACCCTGAGTACTGAGCACCCAGCACCCCGAGCATGGGGCACCCAGGACCCTGAGCACTGAGCACCCAGCACCCCGAGCAATGAGCACCCAGCACCCTGAGTACTGAGCACCGAGCACCCCGAGTACTGAGCACCCAGCAACCTGAGCACTGAGCACCCAGCACCCCCAGCAATGAGCACCCAGCACCCCGAGCACTGAGCACCCAGCACCCCGAGCACTGAGCACCCAGCACCCCGAGCACTGAGCACCCAGCACCCTGAGCACTGAGCACTGAGCACTGAGCACCCTGAGCACTGAGCACCCAGAACCCTGAGCACTGAGCACCCAGCATCCTGAGCACTGAGTACTGAGCACCCAGCACGCTGAGCACTGAGCACCCAGCACCCTGAGTACTGAGCACTGAGCACCCCGATTACTGAGCACCCAGCACCCTGAGCGCTGAGCACCCAGCACCCTGAGCACTGAGCACCCAGCACCATGAGTACTGAGCACCGAGCACCCTGAGCACCGAGCACCCAGCACCCTGAGTACTGAGCACCCAGCACCCTGAGCACTGAGCACCCAGCACCCTGAGTACTGAGCACCGAGCACCCTGAGTACTGAGCACTGAGCACCCTGAGCACTGAGCACCGAGCACCCTGAGTACTGAGCACTGAGCACCCAACACCCCAAGCACTGAGCACCCTGAGCACTGAGCACCCAGCACCCCAAGCACTGAGCACCCTGAGTACTGAGCACCCAGCACCCTGAGTAATGAGCACCCAGCACCCTGAGTACTGAGCACCCAGCTCCCTGAGTACTGAGCACCCAGCACCCTGAGCACTGAGCACCCAGCACCCTGAGTACTGAGCACTGAGCACACAGCACCCCGAGCACTGAGCACCCAGCACCCTGTGTACTGAGCACTGAGTACCCAGCACCCTGAGCACTGAGCACCCAGCACCCTGAGCACTGAGTACCCAGTACCCCGAGCACTGCGACCCAGCATCCTGAGCATTGAGCACCCAGCACCCCGAGTACTGAGCACCCGGCACCCCGAGCATGGGGCACCCAGCACCCTGAGCACTGAGCACCCAGCACCCCGAGCAATGAGCACCCAGCACCCTGAGTACTGAGCACCGAGCACCCCGAGTACTGAGCACCCAGCAACCTGAGCACTGAGCACCCAGCACCCCCAGCAATGAGCACCCAGCACCCCGAGCACTGAGCACCCAGCACCCCGAGCACTGAGCACCCAGCACCCCGAGCACTGAGCACCCAGCACCCTGAGCACTGGGCACTGAGCACTGAGCACCCTGAGCACTGAGCACCCAGAAAGCTGAGCACTGAGCACCCAGCATCCTGAGCACTGAGTACTGAGCACACAGCAAGCTGAGCACTGAGCACCCAGCACCCTGAGTACTAAGCACCCAGGACCCTGAGTACTGAGCACCCAGCACCCTGAGTACTGAGCACCCTGAGCACTGAGCACCCTGAGTACTGAGCACCCAGCACCCTGAGCACTGAGCAAGCAGCACCCCGAGCACTGAGCACCCAGCACCCAGAGCACTGAGCACTGAGCACACTGAGTACTGAGCACTGAGCACCCTGAGCACTGATCACCGAGCACCCTGAGTACTGAGCACTGAGCACCCTGAGCACTGAGCACCCTGCACCCTGAGTACTGAGCACCCAGCACCCTGAGCACTGAGGACCGAGCACCCTGAGTACTAAGCACCCAGCACCCTGAGTACTGAGCACCCAGCACCCTGAGTACTGAGCACCCAGCACCCCGAGTACTGAGCACCCAGCAACCTGAGAACCGAGCAGCCAGCACCCCCAGCAATGAGCACCCAGCACCCTGAGTACTGAGCACCCAGCACCCCCAGCAATGAGCACCCAGCACCCTGAGTACTGAGTACCCAGCACCCCGAGTACTGAGCACCCAGCAACCTGAGAACCGAGCAGACAGCACCCCGAGCGCTGAGCACCCAGCACCCTGAGCACTGAGCACCCAGCACCCTGAGTACTGAGCACTGAGCACCCCGAGTACTGAGCACCCAGCACCCCGAGCACTGAGCACCCAGCACCCTGAGTACTGAGCACCCAGCACCCTGAGTACTGAGCACCCAGCACCCTGAGCACTGAGCACCCAGCACCCTGAGTACTAAGCACCCAACACCCCAAGCACTGAGCACTATGAGTACTGAGCACCCAGCACCCCAAGCACTGAGCACCCCGAGCACTGAGCAGCCAGCACCCTGAGTACTGAGCACCGAGCACCCTGAGTACTGAGCAGCCAGCACCCTGAGTACTGAGCACCCAGCATACTGAGCACCGAGCACCCAGCACCCTGAGTACTGAGCACACAGCACCCTGAGCACTGAGCACCCAGCACCCTGAGTACTGAGCACCGAGCACCCTGAGTACTGAGCACCCAGCACCCCGAGCACTGAGCACCCAGCACCCTGAGCACTGAGCACCCAGCATACTGCGTACTGAGCACCCAGCACCCTGAGTACTGAGCACCCAGCACCCTGAGCACTGAGCACCCAGCACCCTGAGTACTGAGCATCCAGCACCCCGAGCAGTGAGCACCCAGCACCCTGAGTACTGAGCACTGAGCACCCAGCACCCCGAGCACTGAGCACCCAGCACCCTGTGTACTGAGCACTGAGTACCCAGCACCCCGAGCACTGAGCACCCAGCACCCAGAGCACTGAGCACCCACCACCCTGAGTACTGAGCACCCAGCACCCCGAGCACTGAGCACCCAGCACCCTGAGTACTGAGCACTGAGCACACAGCACCCCGAGCACTGAGCACCCAGCACCCTCTGTACTGAGCACTGAGTACCCAGTACCCCGAGCACTGCGACCCAACACCCTGAGCATTGAGCACCCAGAACCCCGAGTACTGAGCACCCAGCACCCCGAGCATGGGGCACCCAGGACCCTGAGCACTGAGCACCCAGCACCCCGAGCAATGAGCACCCAGCACCCTGAGTACTGAGCACCGAGCACCCCGAGTACTGAGCACCCAGCAACCTGAGCACTGAGCACCCAGCACCCCCAGCAATGAGCACCCAGCACCCCGAGCACTGAGCACCCAGCACCCCGAGCACTGAGCACCCAGCACCCCGAGCACTGAGCACCCAGCACCCTGAGCACTGAGCACTGAGCACTGAGCACCCTGAGCACTGAGCACCCAGAACCCTGAGCACTGAGCACCCAGCATCCTGAGCACTGAGTACTGAGCACCCAGCACGCTGAGCACTGAGCACCCAGCACCCTGAGTACTGAGCACTGAGCACCCCGATTACTGAGCACCCAGCACCCTGAGCGCTGAGCACCCAGCACCCTGAGCACTGAGCACCCAGCACCATGAGTACTGAGCACCGAGCACCCTGAGCACCGAGCACCCAGCACCCTGAGTACTGAGCACCCAGCACCCTGAGCACTGAGCACACAGCACCCTGAATACTGAGCACCGAGCACCCTGAGTACTGAGCACTGAGCACCCTGAGCACTGAGCACCGAGCACCCTGAGTACTGAGCACTGAGCACCCAACACCCCAAGCACTGAGCACCCTGAGCACTGAGCACCCAGCACCCCAAGCACTGAGCACCCTGAGTACTGAGCACCCAGCACCCTGAGTAATGAGCACCCAGCACCCTGAGTACTGAGCACCCAGCTCCCTGAGTACTGAGAACCCAGCACCCCGAGCACTGAGCACCCAGCACCCTGAGTACTGAGCACTGAGCACACAGCACCCCGAGCACTGAGCACCCAGCACACTCTGTACTGAGCACTGAGTACCCAGTACCCCGAGCACTGCGACCCAGCATCCTGAGCATTGAGCACCCAGCACCCCGAGTACTGAGCACCCAGCACCCCGAGCATGGGGCACCCAGCACCCTGAGCACTGAGCACCCAGCACCCCGAGCAATGAGCACCCAGCACCCTGACTACTGAGCACCGAGCACCCCGAGTACTGAGCACCCAGCAACCTGAGCACTGAGCACCCAGCACCCCCAGCAATGAGCACCCAGCACCCCGAGCACTGCGCACCCAGCACCCCGAGCACTGAGCACCCAGCACCCTGAGCACTGAGCACCCAGCACCCTGAGCACTGGGCACTGAGCACTGAGCACCCTGAGCACTGAGCACCGAGAACCCTGAGCACTGAGCACCCAGCATCCTGAGCACTGAGTACTGAGCACCCAGCACGCTGAGCACTGAGCACCCAGCACCCCGAGCACTGAGCACCCAGCACCCGGAGTACTGAGAACCCAGCACCCTGAGTACTAAGCACCGAGCACCCTGAGTACTGAGCACTGAGCACCCCGAGCACTGAGCACCCAGAACCCCGAGCACCGAGCACCCTGAGTACTGAGCACCCAGCACCCTGAGCACTGAACACACAGCACCCTGAGTACAGAAAACCCCGAGCACTGAGCACCCAGCACTCTGAGTACTGAGCACCGAGCACACTGAGCACTGAGCACCCAGCACCCCGAGCACTGAGCACCCAGCACCCTGAGTACTGAGCACCCAGCACCCTGAGTACTGAGCACCCAGCACCCCGAGCACTGAGTACCCAGCACCCTGAGCACTGAGCACCCAGCACCCTGAGCACTGAGCACCCAGCACCCTGAGCACTGAGCACCCAGCACCCTGAGTACTGAGCACTGAGCACCCAGCACCCCGAGCACTGAGCACCCAGCACCCTGAGTACTGAGCACTGAGCACCCAGCACCCCGAGCACTGAGCACCCAGCACCCTGAGCACTGAGCACCCAGCACCTGAGTCCTGAGCACCCAGCACCCTGAGGACTGAGCACCCAGCTCCCTGAGTACTGAGCACCCAGCACCCCGAGTACTGAGCACCCAGCATCCTGAGTACTGAGCACCCAGCTCCCCGAGCACTAAGCACACAGCACCCAGAGCACTGAGGACCCAGCACCCTGAGCACTGAGCACCCAGCACCCTGAGTACTGAGCACCGAGCACCCTGAGTACTGACCACCCAGCACCCTGAGCACTGATCACCCAGCACCCTGAGTACTGAGCACCAAGTACCCTGAGTACTGAGCACCCAGCACCCCGAGCACTGAGCACCCAGCACCCTGAGTACTGAGCACTGAGCACACAGCACCCCGAGCACTGAGCACCCAGCACCCTGTGTACTGAGCACTGAGTACCCAGTACCCCGAGCACTGCGACCCAGCACCCTGAGCACTGAGCACCCAGCACCCCGAGTACTGAGCACCCAGCACCCCGAGCACTGAGCACCCAGCACCCTGAGCACTGAGCACCCAGCACCCCGAGCAATGAGCACCCAGAACCCTGAGTACTGAGCACCCAGCACCCCGAGTACTGAGCACCCAGCAACCTGAGCACTGAGCACCCAGCACCCCAGCAATGAGCACCCAGCACCCTGAGTACTGAGCACCCAGCACCCCGAGTACTGACCACCCAGCAACCTGAGTACTGAGCAGCCAGCACCCCCAGCAATGAGCACCCAGCATCCTGAGTACTGAGCACCCAGCACCCCCAGCAATGAGCACCCAGCACCCTGAGTACTGAGCACCCAGCACCCCGAGTACTGAGAACCCAGCAACCTGAGAACCGAGCAGCCAGCACCCCGAGCGCTGAGCACCCAGCACCCTGAGCACTGAGCACCCAGCACCCTGAGTACTGAGCACTGAGCACCCCGAGTACTGAGCACCCAGCACCCCGAGCACTGAGCACCCAGCACCCTGAGTACTGAGCACCCAGCACCCTGAGTACTGAGCACCCAGCACCCTGAGCACTGAGCACCCAGCACCCTGAGTACTAAGCACCCAACACCCCAAGCACTGAGCACCCTGAGTACTGAGCACCCAGCACCCCAAGCACTGAGCACCCCGAGCACTGAGCAGCCAGCACCCTGAGTACTGAGCACCGAGCACCCTGAGTACTGAGCAGCCAGCACCCTGAGTACTGAGCACCCAGCATACTGAGCACCGAGCACCCAGCACCCTGAGTACTGAGCACACAGCACCCTGAGCACTGAGCACCCAGCACCCTGAGTACTGAGCACCGAGCACCCTGAGTACTGAGCACCCAGCACCCCGAGAACTGAGCACCCAGCACCCTGAGCACTGAGCACCCAGCATACTGCGTACTGAGCACCCAGCACCCTGAGTACTGAGCACCCAGCACCCTGAGCACTGAGCACCCAGCACCCTGAGTACTGAGCATCCAGCACCCCGAGCACTGAGCACCCAGCACCCTGAGTACTGAGCACTGAGCACCCAGCACCCCGAGCACTGAGCACCCAGCACCCTGTGTACTGAGCACTGAGTACCCAGCACCCCGAGCACTGAGCACCCAGCACCCTGAGCACTGAGCACCCTGAGTACTGAGCACCCAGCACCCTGAGCACTGAGCACCCAGCACCCCGAGCACTGAGCACCCAGCACCCAGAGCACTGAGCACTGAGCACCCTGAGTACTGAGCACTGAGCACCCTGAGCACTGAGCACCGAGCACCCTGAGTACTGAGCACTGAGCACCCAACACCCCAAGCACTGAGCACCCTGAGCACTGAGCACCCAGCACCCCAAGCACTGAGCACCCTGAGTACTGAGCACCCAGCACCCTGAGTAATGAGCACCCAGCACCCTGAGTACTGAGCACCCAGCTCCCTGAGTACTGAGCACCCAGCACCCCGAGCACTGAGCACCCAGCACCCTGAGTACTGAGCACTGAGCACACAGCACCCCGAGCACTGAGCACCCAGCACCCTGTGTACTGAGCACTGAGTACCCAGTACCCCGAGCACTGCGACCCAGCACCCTGAGCACTGAGCACCCAGCACCCCGAGTACTGAGCACCCAGCACCCCGAGAATGGGGCACGCAGCACCCTGAGCACTGAGCACCCAGCACCCCGAGCAATGAGCACCCAGCACCCTGAGTACTGAGCACCGAGCACCCCGAGTACTGAGCACCCAGCAACCTGAGCACTGAGCACCCAGCACCCCCAGCAATGAGCACCCAGCACCCTGAGTACTGAGCACCCAGCACCCCGAGTACTGAGCACCCAGCAACCTGAGAACCGAGCAGCCAGCACCCCCAGCAATGAGCACCCAGCACCCTGAGTACTGAGCACCCAGCACCCCCAGCAATGGGCACCCAGCACCCTGAGTACTGAGCACCCAGCATCCCGAGTACTGAGCACCCAGCAACCTGAGAACCGAGCAGCCAGCACCCCGAGCGCTGAGCACCCAGCACCCTGAGCACTGAGCACCCAGCACCCTGAGTACTGAGCACTGAGCACCCCGAGTACTGAGCACCCAGCACCCCGAGCACTGAGCACCCAGCACCCTGAGTACTGAGCACCCAGCACCCTGAGTACTGAGCACCCAGCACCCTGAGCACTGAGCACCCAGCACCCTGAGTACTAAGCACCCAACACCCCAAGCACTGAGCACCCTGAGTACTGAGCAGCCAGCACCCCAAGCACTGAGCACCCCGAGCACTGAGCAGCCAGCACCCTGAGTATTGAGCACCGAGCACCCTGAGTACTGGTCAGCCAGCACCCTGAGTACTGAGCACCCAGCATACTGAGCACCGAGCACCCAGCACCCTGAGTACTGAGCACACAGCACCCTGAGCACTGAGCACCCAGCACCCTGAGTACTGAGCACCGAGCACGCTGAGTACTGAGCACCCAGCACCCCGAGCACTGAGCACCCAGCACCCTGAGCACTGAGCACCCAGCATACTGCGTACTGAGCACCCAGCACCCTGAGTACTGAGCACCCAGCACCCTGAGCACTGAGCACCCAGCACCCTGAGTACTGAGCATCCAGCACCCCGAGCAGTGAGCACCCAGCACCCTGAGTACTGAGCACTGAGGACCCAGCACCCCGAGCACTGAGCACCCAGCACCCTGTGTACTGAGCACTGAGTTCCCAGCACCCCGAGCACTGAGCACCCAGCACCCAGAGCACTGAGCACCCAGCACCCTGAGTACTGAGCACCCAGCACCCCGAGCACTGAGCACCCAGCACCCTGAGTACTGAGCACTGAGCACACAGCACCCCGAGCACTGAGCACCCAGCACACTCTGTACTGAGCACTGAGTACCCAGTACCCCGAGCACTGCGACCCAGCACCCTGAGCATTGAGCACCCAGCACCCTGAGTACTGAGCACCCAGCACCCCGAGCATGGGGCACCCAGGACCCTGAGCACTGAGCACCCAGCACCCCGAGCAATGAGCACCCAGCACCCTGAGTACTGAGCACCGAGCACCCCGAGTACTGAGCACCCAGCAACCTGAGCACTGAGCACCCAGCACCCCCAGCAATGAGCACCCAGCACCCCGAGCACTGAGCACCCAGCACCCCGAGCACTGAGCACCCAGCACCCCGAGCACTGAGCACCCAGCACCCTGAGCACTGAGCACTGAGCACTGAGCACCCTGAGCACTGAGCACCCAGAACCCTGAGCACTGAGCACCCAGCATCCTGAGCACTGAGTACTGAGCACCCAGCACGCTGAGCACTGAGCACCCAGGACCCTGAGCACTGAGCACCCAGCACCATGAGTACTGAGCACCGAGCACCCTGAGCACCGAGCACCCAGCACCCTGAGTACTGAGCACCCAGCACCCTGAGCACTGAGCACCCAGCACCCTGAGTACTGAGCACCGAGCACCCTGAGTACTGAGCACTGAGCACCCTGAGCACTGAGCACCGAGCACCCTGAGTACTGAGCACTGAGCACCCAACACCCCAAGCACTGAGCACAGTGAGCACTGAGCACCCAGCACCCCAAGCACTGAGCACCCTGAGTACTGAGCACCCAGCACCCTGAGTAATGAGCACCCAGCACCCTGAGTACTGAGCACCCAGCTCCCTGAGTACTGAGCACCCAGCACCCCGAGCACTGAGCACCCAGCACCCTGAGTACTGAGCACTGAGCACACAGCACCCCGAGCACTGAGCACCCAGCACACTCTGTACTGAGCACTGAGTACCCAGTACCCCGAGCACTGCGACCCAGCATCCTGAGCATTGAGCACCCAGCACCCCGAGTACTGAGCACCCGGCACCCCGAGCATGGGGCACCCAGCACCCTGAGCACTGAGCACCCAGCACCCCGAGCAATGAGCACCCAGCACCCTGAGTACTGAGCACCGAGCACCCCGAGTACTGAGCACCCAGCAAGCTGAGCACTGAGCACCCAGCACCCCCAGCAATGAGCACCCAGCACCCCGAGCACTGAGCACCCAGCACCCCGAGCACTGAGCACCCAGCACCCCGAGCACTGAGCACCCAGCACCCTGAGCACTGGGCACTGAGCACTGAGCACCCTGAGCACTGAGCACCCAGAACCCTGAGCACTGAGCACCCAGCATCCTGAGCACTGAGTACTGAGCACACAGCAAGCTGAGCACTGAGCACCCAGCACCCTGAGTACTAAGCACCCAGGACCCTGAGTACTGAGCACCCAGCACCCTGAGTACTGAGCACCCTGAGCACTGAGCACCCTGAGTACTGAGCACCCAGCACCCTGAGCACTGAGCAACCAGCACCCCGAGCACTGAGCACCCAGCACCCAGAGCACTGAGCACTGAGCACACTGAGTACTGAGCACTGAGCACCCTGAGCACTGATCACCGAGCACCCTGAGTACTGAGCACTGAGCACCCTGAGCACTGAGCACCCTGTACCCTGAGTACTGAGCACCCAGCACCCTGAGCACTGAGGACCGAGCACCCTGAGTACTAAGCACCCAGCACCCTGAGTACTGAGCACCCAGCACCCTGAGCACTGAGCACCCAGCACGCTGAGTACTGAGCACTGAGCACCCTGAGTACTGAGCACCGAGCACCCTGAGCACTGAGCACCCAGCACGCTGAGTAATGAGCACTGAGCACCCTGAGCACTGAGCACCCAGCACCCTGAGTACTGAGCACCGAGCACCCTGAGTACTGAGCATCCAGCACTCTGAGCACTGAGCACCCAGCACCCTGAGCACTGAGACACCCAGCACCCCGAGCACTGAGCACCCAGCAATCCGAGCACTGAGCACCCTGCACCCTGAGCACTGAGCCTGAGCACCCTGAGTACTGAGCACTGAGCACCCTGAGTACTGAGCACCGATCACCCTGAGTACTGAGCACCCAGAACCCCGAGCACTGAGCACCGAGCACCCTGAGCACTGAGCACCCAGCACCCTGAGTACTAAGCACCCAGGACCCTGAGTACTGAGCACCCAGCACCCTGAGTACTGAGCACCCATCACCCTGAGTACTGAGCACCCAGCGTACTGAGCACCGAGCACCCTGAGCACTGAGCACCCAGCACCCTGAGTACTAAGCACCCAGGACCCTGAGTACTGAGCACCCAGCACCCTGAGTACTGAGCACCCATCACCCTGAGTACTGAGCACCCAGCGTACTGAGCACCGAGCACCCCGAGCACTGAGCACCGAGCACCCTGAGCACTGAGCACCCAGCACCCTGAGTACTAAGCACCCAGGACCCTGAGTACTGAGCACCCAGCACCCTGAGTACTGAGCACCCAGCACCCTGAGTACTGAGCACCGAGCACCCTGAGTACTGAGCACCCAGCACCCTGAGTACTGAGCACCCAGCACCCTGAGTACTGAGCACCCAGCGTACTGAGCACCGAGCACCCAGCACCCTGAGTACTGAGCACCCAGCACCCTGAGCACTGAGCACCCAGCACCCTGAGTACTGAGCACTGAGCACCCCGAGTACTGAGCACCGAGCACACCGAGCACTGAGCACCCAGCACCTCGAGCACAGAGCACCCTGTGTACTGAGCACCCAGCACCAAGAGCACTGAGCACCCAGCACCCTGAGCACTGAGCAACCAGCACCCTGAGCACTGAGCACCCAGCACACTGAGTACTGAGCACCCAGCACCCTGAGCACTGAGCAACCTTAGTACTGAGCACTGAGCACCCTGAGTACTGAGCACCCAGCACCCTGAGTACTGAGCACCCAGCACCCCGAGCAATGAGCACCCAGCACCCTGAGTACTGAGCACCCAGCACCCTGAGTACTGAGCATCCAGCACACCGAGTACTGAGCACCCAGCAACCTGAGACCCGAGCAGCCAGCACCCCCAGCAATGAGCACCCAGCATCCTGAGTACTGAGCACCCAGCACCCCCAGCAATGAGCACCCAGCACCCTGAGTACTGAGCACCCAGCACCCCGAGTACTGAGAACCCAGCAACCTGAGAACCGAGCAGCCAGCACCCCGAGCGCTGAACACCCAGCACCCTGAGCACTGAGCACCCAGCACCCTGAGTACTGAGCACTGAGCACCCCGAGTACTGAGCACTGAGCACCCTGAGTACTGAGCACCCAACACCCAGAGTACTGATCACCCAGCACCCTGAGAACTGAGCACCCAGCACCCTGAGTACTGATCACCCAGCACCCTGAGCACTGAGCACTGAGCACCCAGCACCTTGAGCACTGAGCACTGACCACCCAGCACCCCGAGCACTGAGCACCCAGCACCCCGAGCACTGAGCACCCAGCGCCCTGAGCACTGAGCACCCAGCACACTGAGCACTGAGCACCCAGCCCCCTGAGTACTGAGCACCCAGCACCATGAGTACTGAGCACCCAGCACCCTGAGCACTAAGCACCCTGAGGACTGAGCACCCAGCACCCCGAGCACTGAGCACCCAGCACCCTGAGTACTGAGCACCCAGCACCCTGAGCACTGAGCACCCAGCACCCTGAGTACTGAGCACCCTGAGTACTGAGCACCGATCACCCTGAGCACTGAGCACCCAGCACCCTGAGTACTGAGCACCCAGCACCCTGAGCACTGAGCACCCAGCACCCTGAGCACTGAGCACCCAGCACCCTGAGTACTGAGCACCCAGCACCCTGAGTACTGAGTACCCAGCACCCTGAGCACTGAGGACCCAGCACCCTGAGTACTGAGCACCGAGCACCCTGCGTACTGAGCACCCAGCACCCTGAGTACTGAGCACACAGCACCCTGAGCACTGAGCACCCAGCACCCTGAGTACTGAGCACTCAGCACCCTGAGGACTGAGCACTCAGCACCCAGAGCACTGAGCACCCAGCACCCCGAGCACGGAGCACCCAGGACCCCGAGCACTGAATACTGAGCACCCAGCACCCTGAGTACTGAGCACCGAGCTAACCGAGCACTGAGCACCCTGAGTACTGAGCACCCAGCACCCCGATCACTGAGCACCCAGCACCCTGAGCACTGAGCACCCAGCACCCTGAGCACTGAGCACCCAGCACCCTGAGTACTGAGCACCCAGCACACTGAGTACTGAGCACCCAGCACCCTGAGCACTGAGCACCCAGCACCCTGAGTACTGAGCACTGAGCACCCAGCACCCCGAGCACTGAGCACCCAGCACCCTGTGTACTGAGCACTGAGCACCCTGAGTACTAAGCACCCAGCACCCTGAGTACTGAGCACCCAGCACCCTGAGCACTGAGCACCGAGCACCCCGAGCACTGAGCACCCAGCACCCTGAGCACTCAGCACCCAGCACCCCGAGCACTGAGCACCCAGCACCCTGAGCACTGAGCACCCAGCACCATGAGCACGGAGAACCCCGAGTACTGAGCACCCAGCACCCTGAGCACTGAGCACCCAGCACCTTGAGTACTGAGCACCGAGCACCTCGAGCACTAAGCACCCAGCACCCTGAGTACTTAGCACCCCGGACCCTGAGCACTGAGCACCCAGAACCCTGAGCACTGAGCACCCAGCACCCTGAGCACGGAGCACCCAGCACCCTGAGTACTGAGCACCCAACACCCAGACTACTGAGCTCCCAGCACCCTGAGCAATGAGCACCCAGCACCCTGAGTACTGAGCACCCAGCACCCTGAGTACTGAACACCCAGCACCCTGAGCACTGAGCACTGAGCACCCTGAGCACTGAGTACTGAGCACTGAGCACCCTGAGCACTGAGCACCCAGCGCCCCGAGCACTGAGCACCCAGCACCCCGAGCACTGAGCACCCAGCACCCCGAGCACTGAGCACCCAGCACCCCGAGCACTGAGCACCCTGCACCCTGAGCACTGAGCACCCAGCACCCTGAGCACTGAGCACCCAGCACCCTGAGTACTGAGTACTCAGCACCCTGAGCACTGAGCACCCAGCACCCTGAGTACTGATCACCGAGCACCCCGAGCACTGAGCACCCAGCACCCTGAGTACTGAGCACCCAGCACCCTGAGAACTGAGCAGGCAGCACCCTGAGTACTGAGCACCCAGCACCCTGAGCACTGAGCACAAAGCACGCTGAGTACTGAGCACTGAGCACCCTGAGTACTGACCACCGAGGACCCTGAGCACTGAGCACCCAGCACGCTGAGTACTGAGCACTGAGCACCCTGAGTCCTGAGCACCTAGCACCCTGAGTACTGAGCACCCAGCACCCTGAGCACTGAGCAGCCAGCACCCTCAGCACTGAGCACCCACCACCCCGAGCACTGAGCACCCAGCACCCTGAGCACTGAGCACCCAGCACCCCGAGTACTGAGCACACAGCACCCCGAGTACTGAGCACCGAGCACCCCGAGTACTGAGCACCCAGCACCCTGAGTACTGAGCACCCTGTACCCTGAGTACTGAGCTCCCCGAGTACTGAGCACCCAGCACCCCGAGCACTGAGCACCCAGCACCCTGAGTACTGAGCACCCAGCACCCCGAGCACTGAGCACCCAGCAGCCCGAGAATGAGCACCCAGCACCCTGAGTACTGAGAACCGAGCACCCTGAGTACTGAGCACCCAGCACCCTGAGTACTGAGCCCCCAGCACCCTGAGTACTGAGCACCCAGCACCCCGAGCACTGAGAACCCAGCACCCCGAGAATGAGCACCCAGCACCCTGAATACTGAGCACCCACCACCCCGAGCACGGAGCACCCAGGACCCCGAGCACTGAGTACTGAGCACCCAGCACCCTGAGTACTGAGCACCGAGCTCCCCGAGCACTGAGCACCCAGCACCCTGAGCACTGAGCACCCAGCACCCTGAGCACTGAGCACCCAGCACCCTGAGTACTGAGCACCCAGCACGCTGAGTACTGAGCACTCAGCACCCTGAGCACTGAGCACCCAGCACCCTGAGTACTGAGCACTGAGCACCCAGCACCCCGACCACTGAGCACCCAGCACCCTGTGTACTGAGCACTGATCACCCTGATTACTAAGCACCCAGCACCCTGAGTACTGATCACCCAGCACCCTGAGCACTGAGCACTGAGCACCCAGCACCTTGAGCACTGAGCACTGACCACCCAGCACCCCGAGCACTGAGCACCCAGCACCCCGAGCACTGAGCACCCAGCGCCCTGAGCACTGAGCACCCAGCACACTGAGCACTGAGCACCCAGCCCCCTGAGTACTGAGCACCCAGCACCATGAGTACTGAGCACCCAGCACCCTGAGCACTGAGCACCCTGAGGACTGAGCACCCAGCACCCCGAGCAATGAGCACCCAGCACCCTGAGTACTGAGCACCCAGCACCCTGAGCACTGAGCACCCAGCACCCTGAGTACTGAGCACCCTGAGTACTGAGCACCGATCACCCTGAGCACTGAGCACCCAGCACCCTGAGTACTGAGCACCCAGCACCCTGAGCACTGAGCACCCAGCACCCTGAGCACTGAGCACCCAGCACCCTGAGTACTGAGCACCCAGCACGCTGAGTACTGAGTACCCAGCACCCTGAGCACTGAGGACCCAGCACCCTGAGTACTGAGCACCGAGCACCCTGAGTACTGAGCACCCAGCACCCTGAGTACAGAGCACACAGCACCCTGAGCACTGAGCACCCAGCACCCTGAGTACTGAGCACCCAGCACCCTGAGTACTGAGCACCCAGCACCCAGAGCACTGAGCACCCAGCACCCCGAGCACGGAGCACCCAGGACCCCGAGCACTGAGTACTGAGCACCCAGCACCCTGAGTACTGAGCACCGAGCTAACCGAGCACTGAGCACCCTGAGTACTGAGCACCAAGCACCCCGATCACTGAGCACCCAGCACCCTGAGCACTGAGCACCCAGCACCCTGAGCACTGAGCACCCAGCACCCTGAGTACTGAGCACCCAGCACACTGAGTACTGAGCACCCAGCACCCTGAGCACTGAACACCCAGCACCCTGAGTACTGAGCACACAGCACGCTGAGTACTGAGCACTCAGCACCCTGAGCACTGAGCACCCAGCACCCTGAGTACTGAGCACTGAGCACCCAGCACCCCGAGCACTGAGCACCCAGCACCCTGTGTACTGAGCACTGAGCACCCTGATTACTAAGCACCCAGCACCCTGAGTACTGAGCACCCAGGACCCTGAGCACTGAGCACCGAGCACCCCGAGCACTGAGCACTCAGCACCCTGAGCACTCAGCACCCATCACCCCAATCACTGAGCACCCAGCACCCTGAGCACTGAGCACCCAGCACCCTGAGCACTGAGCACCCAGCACCCAGAGCACTGAGCACCCAGCACCCTGAGCACTGAGCACCCAGCACCCTGAGTACTGAGCACCCAGCACCCTGAGTACTGAGCACCCAGCACCCTGAGTACTGAGCACCGAGCACCCTGAGTACTGAGCACCGAGCACCCTGAGTACTGAGCACCCAGCACCCTGAGTACTGAGCACCCAGCACCCTGAGTACTGAGCACCCAGCACCCCGAGCACTGAGCACCCAGCACCCTGAGTACTGAGCACCTAGCAACCTGAGCACTGAGCACCGAGCACCCTGAGTACTGAACACCCAGCACCCTGAGCACTGAGCACTGAGCACCCAGCACCCTGAGCACTGAGAACTGAGCACCCAGCACCCCGAGCACTGAGCACCCAGCACCCTGAGCACCCAGCACCCTGAGCACTGAGCACCCTGAGCACTGAGCACCCTCAGCACTGAGCACTGAGCACCCAGCACCCTGAGTACTGAGCACCCAACACTCTGAGCACTGAGCACCCAGCACGCTGAGTACTGAGCACTGAGCACACAGCACCCTGCGTACTGAGCACCCAGCACCCCGAGCACTGAGCACCCAGCGCCCCGAGCACTGAGCACCCAGCACCCTGAGCACTGAGCACTGAGCACACTGAGCACTGAGCACCCAGCACCCCGAGTACTGAGCACTGAGCACCCTGAGTACTGAGCACCCAACACCCAGAGTACTGATCACCCAGCACCCTGAGAACTGAGCACCCAGCACCCTGAGTACTGAGCACCCAGCACCCTGAGTACTGATCACCCAGCACCCTGATCACTGAGCACTGAGCACCCAGCACCTTGAGCACTGAGCACTGACCACCCAGCACCCCGAGCACTGAGCACCCAGCACCCCGAGCACTGAGCACCCAGCGCCCTGAGCACTGAGCACCCAGCACACTGAGCACTGAGCACCCAGCCCCCTGAGTACTGAGCACCCAGCACCATGAGTACTGAGCACCCAGCACCCTGAGCACTGAGCACCCTGAGGACTGAGCACCCAGCACCCCGAGCACTGAGCACCCAGCACCCTGAGTACTGAGCACCCAGCACCCTGAGCACTGAGCACCCAGCACCCTGAGTACTGAGCACCCTGAGTACTGAGCACCGATCACCCTGAGCACTGAGCACCCAGCACCCTGAGTACTGAGCACCCAGCACCCTGAGCACTGAGCACCCAGCACCCTGAGCACTGAGCACCCAGCACCCTGAGTACTGAGCACCCAGCACCCTGAGTACTGAGTACCCAGCACCCTGAGCACTGAGGACCCAGCACCCTGAGTACTGAGCACCGAGCACCCTGAGTACTGAGCACCCAGCACCCTGAGTACTGAGCACACAGCACCCTGAGCACTGAGCACCCAGCACCCTGAGTACTGAGCACTCAGCACCCTGAGGACTGAGCACTCAGCACCCAGAGCACTGAGCACCCAGCACCCCGAGCACGGAGCACCCAGGACCCCGAGCACTGAGTACTGAGCACCCAGCACCCTGAGTACTGAGCACCGAGCTAACCGAGCACTGAGCACCCTGAGTACTGAGCACCCAGCACCCCGATCACTGAGCACCCAGCACCCTGAGCACTGAGCACCCAGCACCCTGAGCACTGAGCACCCAGCACCCTGAGTACTGAGCACCCAGCACACTGAGTACTGAGCACCCAGCACCCTGAGCACTGAGCACCCAGCACCCTGAGTACTGAGCACTGAGCACCCAGCACCCCGAGCACTGAGCACCCAGCACCCTGTGTACTGAGCACTGAGCACCCTGAGTACTAAGCACCCAGCACCCTGAGTACTGAGCACCCAGCACCCTGAGCACTGAGCACCGAGCACCCCGAGCACTGAGCACCCAGCACCCTGAGCACTCAGCACCCAGCACCCCGAGCACTGAGCACCCAGCACCCTGAGCACTGAGCACCCAGCACCATGAGCACGGAGAACCCCGAGTACTGAGCACCCAGCACCCTGAGCACTGAGCACCCAGCACCTTGAGTACTGAGCACCGAGCACCTCGAGCACTAAGCACCCAGCACCCTGAGTACTTAGCACCCCGGACCCTGAGCACTGAGCACCCAGAACCCTGAGCACTGAGCACCCAGCACCCTGAGCACGGAGCACCCAGCACCCTGAGTACTGAGCACCCAACACCCAGACTACTGAGCTCCCAGCACCCTGAGCAATGAGCACCCAGCACCCTGAGTACTGAGCACCCAGCACCCTGAGTACTGAACACCCAGCACCCTGAGCACTGAGCACTGAGCACCCTGAGCACTGAGTACTGAGCACTGAGCACCCTGATCACTGAGCACCCAGCACCCCGAGTACTGAGCACCCAGCACCCCGAGCACTGAGCACCCAGCGCCCCGAGCACTGAGCACCCAGCACCCCGAGCACTGAGCACCGAGCACCCCGAGCACTGAGCACCCAGCACCCCGAGCACTGAGCACCCTGCACCCTGAGCACTGAGCACCCAGCACCCTGAGCACTGAGCACCCAGCACCCTGAGTACTGAGTACTCAGCACCCTGAGCACTGAGCACCCAGCACCCTGAGTACTGATCACCGAGCACCCCGAGCACTGAGCACCCAGCACCCTGAGTACTGAGCACCCAGCACCCTGAGTACTGAGCAGGCAGCACCCTGAGTACTGAGCACCCAGCACCCTGAGCACTGAGCACAAAGCACGCTGAGTACTGAGCACTGAGCACCCTGAGTACTGAGCACCGAGGACCCTGAGCACTGAGCACCCAGCACCCCGAGCACTGAGCACAAAGCACGCTGAGTACTGAGCACTGAGCACCCTGAGTACTGAGCACCCAGCACCCTGAGCACTGAGCACAAAGCACGCTGAGTACTGAGCACTGAGCACCCTGAGTACTGAGCACCGAGGACCCTGAGCACTGAGCACCCAGCACGCTGAGTATTGAGCACTGAGCACCCTGAGTCCTGAGCACCTAGAACCCTGAGTACTGAGCACCCAGCACCCTGAGCACTGAGCAGCCAGCACCCTCAGCACTGAGCACCCACCACCCCGAGCACTGAGCACCCAGCACCCTGAGCACTGAGCACCCAGCACCCCGAGTACTGAGCACACAGCACCCCGAGTACTGAGCACCGAGCACCCCGAGTACTGAGCACCCAGCACCCTGAGTACTGAGCACCCAGTACCCTGAGTACTGAGCTCCCCGAGTACTGAGCACCCAGCACCCCGAGCACTGAGCACCCAGCACCCTGAGTACTGAGAACAGATCACCCTGAGTACTGAGCACCCAGCACCCTGAGTACTGAGCACCCAGCACCCCGAGCACTGAGCACCCAGCAGCCCGAGAATGAGCACCCAGCACCCTGAGTACTGAGAACCGAGCACCCTGAGTACTGAGCACCCAGCACCCTGAGTACTGAGCCCCCAGCACCCTGAGTACTGAGCACCCAGCACCCCGAGCACTGAGAAGCCAGCACCCCGAGAATGAGCACCCAGCACCCTGAATACTGAGCACCCACCACCCCGAGCACGGAGCACCCAGGACCCTGAGCACTGAGTACTGAGCACCCAGCACCCTGAGTACTGAGCACCGAGCTCCCCGAGCACTGAGCACCCAGCACCCTGAGCACTGAGCACCCAGCACCCTGAGCACTGAGCACCCAGCACCCTGAGTACTGAGCACCCAGCACGCTGAGTACTGAGCACTCAGCACCCTGAGCACTGAGCACCCAGCACCCTGAGTACTGAGCACTGAGCACCCAGCACCCCGACCACTGAGCACCCAGCACCCTGTGTACTGAGCACTGATCACCCTGATTACTAAGCACCCAGCACCCTGAGTACTGAGCACCCAGGACACTGAGCACTGAGCACCGAGCACCCCGAGCACTGAGGACCCAGCACCCTGAGCACTCAGCACCCATCACCCCGATCACTGAGCACCCAGCACCCTGAGCACTGAGCACCCAGCACCCTGAGCACTGAGCACCCAGCACCCAGAGCACTGAGCACCCAGCACCCTGAGCACTGAGCACCCAGCACCCTGAGTACTGAGCACCCAGCACCCTGAGTACTGAGCACCCAGCACACTGAGTACTGAGCACCCAGCACCCTGAGCACTGAGCACCCAGCACCCTGAGTACTGAGCACTGAGCACCCAGCACCCCGAGCACTGAGCACCCAGCACCCTGTGTACTGAGCACTGAGCACCCTGAGTACTAAGCACCCAGCACCCTGAGTACTGAGCACCCAGCACCCTGAGCACTGAGCACCGAGCACCCCGAGCACTGAGCACCCAGCACCCTGAGCACTCAGCACCCAGCACCCCGAGCACTGAGCACCCAGCACCCTGATCACTGAGCACCCAGCACCATGAGCACGGAGAACCCCGAGTACTGAGCACCCAGCACCCTGAGCACTGAGCACCCAGCACCTTGAGTACTGAGCACCGAGCACCTCGAGCACTAAGCACCCAGCACCCTGAGTACTTAGCACCCCGGACCCTGAGCACTGAGCACCCAGAACCCTGAGCACTGAGCATCCAGCACCCTGAGCACGGAGCACCCAGCACCCTGAGTACTGAGCACCCAACACCCAGACTACTGAGCTCCCAGCACCCTGAGCAATGTGCACCCAGCACCCTGTGTACTGAGCACTGATCACCCTGATTACTAAGCACCCAGCACCCTGAGTACTGAGCACCCAGCACCCTGAGCACTGAGCACCCAGCACCCTGAGCACTGAGAACCCAGCACCCAGAGCACTGAGCACCCAGCACCCTGAGCACTGAGCACCCAGCACCCTGAGTACTGAGCACCCAGCACCCTGAGTACTGAGCACCCTGAGTACGGAGCACCGATCACCCTGAGCACTTAGCACCCAGCACCCTGAGTACTGAGCCCCCAGCACCCTGAGCACTGAGCACCCAGCACCCTGAGCATTGAGCACCCAGCACCCTGAGTACTGAGCACCCAGAACCCTGAGTACTGAGTACAAAGCACCCTGAGCACTGAGCACCCAGCACCCTGAGTACTGAGCACGGAGCACCCTGAGTACTGAGCACCCAGCACCCTGAGTACTGAGCACCCAGCACCCTGAGCACTGAGCACCCAGCACCCTGAGTACTGAGCACCCAGCACCCTGAGTACTGAGCACTGATCACCCTGAGCACTGAGCACCCAGCACCCCGAGCACTGAGCACCCAGCACCCTGAGTACTGAACACCTAGCACCCTGAGCACTGAGCACCGAGCACCCTGAGTACTGAACACCCAGCACCCTGAGCACTGAGCACTGAGCACTGAGCACCCAGCACCCTGAGCACTGAGCACTGAGCACCCAGCACCCCGAGCACTGAGCACCCAGCACCCTGAGCACCCAGCACCCTGAGCACTGAGCACCCTGAGCACTGAGCACCCTGAGCACTGAGCACTGAGCACCCAGCACCCTGAGTACTGAGCACCCAACACTCTGAGCACTGAGCACCCAGCACGCTGAGTACTGAGCACTGAGCACACAGCACCCTGAGCACTGAGCACCCAGAACCCTGAGCACTGAGCACTGAGCACCCAGCACCCCGAGCACTGAGCACCCAGCACCCTGAGCACCCAGCACCCTGAGCACTGAGCACCCAGAGTACTGAGCACCCAGCACCCTGAGCACTGAGCACACAGCACCAAGAGTACTGAGCACCCTGAGTACTGAGCACCGATCACCCTGAGCACTGAGCACCCAGCACCCTGAGTACTGAGCACACAGCACCCTGAGCACTGAGCACCCAGCACCCTGAGCACTGAGCACCCAGCACCCTGAGTACTGAGCACCCTGAACCCTGAGTACTGAGTACACAGCACCCTGAGTAATGAGCACACAGCACCCTGAGTACTGATCACCGAGCACCCTGAGCACTGAGCACCCAGCACCCTGAGTACTGAGCACCCAGCACCCTGAATACTGAGCACCCAGCACCCTGAGTACTGAGCACCCAGCACCCTGAGCACTGAGCACAAAGCACGCTGAATACTGAGCACTGAACACCCTGAGTACTGAGCACCGAGGACCCTGAGAACTGAGCACCCAGCACGCTGAGTACTGAGCACTGAGCACCCTGAGTACTGAGCACCTAGCACCCTGAGTACTGAGCACACAGCACCCTGAGCACTGAGCAGCCAGCACCCTCAGCACTGAGCACCCAGCACCCCGAGCACTGAGCACCCAGCACCCTGAGCACTGAGCACCCAGCACCCCGAGTACTGAGCACCGAGCACCCCGAGCTCTGAGCACCCAGCACCCTGAGTACTGAGCACCCAGTACCCTGAGTACTGAGCACCCCGAGTACTGAGCACCCAGCACCCCGAGCACTGAGCACCCAGCACCCTGAGTACTGAGAACAGATCACCCCGAGCACGGAGCACCCAGGACCCCGAGCACTGAGTACTGAGCACCCAGCACCCTGAGTACTGAGCACCGAGCTCCCCGAGCACTGAGCACCCAGCACCCTGAGCACTGAGCACCCAGCACCCTGAGCACTGAACACCCAGCACCCTGAGTACTGAGCACCCAGCACGCTGAGTACTGAGCACTCAGCACCCTGAGCACTGAGCACCCAGCACCCTGAGTACTGAGCACTGAGCACCCAGCACCCCGAGCACTGAGCACCCAGCACCCTGTGTACTGAGCACTGAGCACCCTGATTACTAAGCACCCAGCACCCTGAGTACTGAGCACCCAGCACCCTGAGCACTGAGCACCCAGCACCCTGAGTACTGAGCACCCTGAGTACTGAGCACCGATCACCCTGAGCACTGAGCACCCAGCACCCTGAGTACTGAGCACCCAGCACCCTGAGCACTGAGCACCCAGCACCCTGAGCACTGAGCACCCAGCACCCTGAGTACTGAGCACCCAGCACCCTGAGTACTGAGTACCCAGCACCCTGAGCACTGAGGACCCAGCACCCTGAGTACTGAGCACCGAGCACCCTGCGTACTGAGCACCCAGCACCCTGAGTACTGAGCACACAGCACCCTGAGCACTGAGCACCCAGCACCCTGAGTACTGAGCACTCAGCACCCTGAGGACTGAGCACTCAGCACCCAGAGCACTGAGCACCCAGCACCCCGAGCACGGAGCACCCAGGACCCCGAGCACTGAATACTGAGCACCCAGCACCCTGAGTACTGAGCACCGAGCTAACCGAGCACTGAGCACCCTGAGTACTGAGCACCCAGCACCCCGATCACTGAGCACCCAGCACCCTGAGCACTGAGCACCCAGCACCCTGAGCACTGAGCACCCAGCACCCTGAGTACTGAGCACCCAGCACACTGAGTACTGAGCACCCAGCACCCTGAGCACTGAGCACCCAGCACCCTGAGTACTGAGCACTGAGCACCCAGCACCCCGAGCACTGAGCACCCAGCACCCTGTGTACTGAGCACTGAGCACCCTGAGTACTAAGCACCCAGCACCCTGAGTACTGAGCACCCAGCACCCTGAGCACTGAGCACCGAGCACCCCGAGCACTGAGCACCCAGCACCCTGAGCACTCAGCACCCAGCACCCCGAGCACTGAGCACCCAGCACCCTGAGCACTGAGCACCCAGCACCATGAGCACGGAGAACCCCGAGTACTGAGCACCCAGCACCCTGAGCACTGAGCACCCAGCACCTTGAGTACTGAGCACCGAGCACCTCGAGCACTAAGCACCCAGCACCCTGAGTACTTAGCACCCCGGACCCTGAGCACTGAGCACCCAGAACCCTGAGCACTGAGCACCCAGCACCCTGAGCACGGAGCACCCAGCACCCTGAGTACTGAGCACCCAACACCCAGACTACTGAGCTCCCAGCACCCTGAGCAATGAGCACCCAGCACCCTGAGTACTGAGCACCCAGCACCCTGAGTACTGAACACCCAGCACCCTGAGCACTGAGCACTGAGCACCCTGAGCACTGAGTACTGAGCACTGAGCACCCTGAGCACTGAGCACCCAGCGCCCCGAGCACTGAGCACCCAGCACCCCGAGCACTGAGCACCCAGCACCCCGAGCACTGAGCACCCAGCACCCCGAGCACTGAGCACCCTGCACCCTGAGCACTGAGCACCCAGCACCCTGAGCACTGAGCACCCAGCACCCTGAGTACTGAGTACTCAGCACCCTGAGCACTGAGCACCCAGCACCCTGAGTACTGATCACCGAGCACCCCGAGCACTGAGCACCCAGCACCCTGAGTACTGAGCACCCAGCACCCTGAGAACTGAGCAGGCAGCACCCTGAGTACTGAGCACCCAGCACCCTGAGCACTGAGCACAAAGCACGCTGAGTACTGAGCACTGAGCACCCTGAGTACTGACCACCGAGGACCCTGAGCACTGAGCACCCAGCACGCTGAGTACTGAGCACTGAGCACCCTGAGTCCTGAGCACCTAGCACCCTGAGTACTGAGCACCCAGCACCCTGAGCACTGAGCAGCCAGCACCCTCAGCACTGAGCACCCAGCACCCCGAGTACTGAGCACACAGCACCCCGAGTACTGAGCACCGAGCACCCCGAGTACTGAGCACCCAGCACCCTGAGTACTGAGCACCCTGTACCCTGAGTACTGAGCTCCCCGAGTACTGAGCACCCAGCACCCCGAGCACTGAGCACCCAGCACCCTGAGTACTGAGCACCCAGCACCCCGAGCACTGAGCACCCAGCAGCCCGAGAATGAGCACCCAGCACCCTGAGTACTGAGAACCGAGCACCCTGAGTACTGAGCACCCAGCACCCTGAGTACTGAGCCCCCAGCACCCTGAGTACTGAGCACCCAGCACCCCGAGCACTGAGAACCCAGCACCCCGAGAATGAGCACCCAGCACCCTGAATACTGAGCACCCACCACCCCGAGCACGGAGCACCCAGGACCCCGAGCACTGAGTACTGAGCACCCAGCACCCTGAGTACTGAGCACCGAGCTCCCCGAGCACTGAGCACCCAGCACCCTGAGCACTGAGCACCCAGCACCCTGAGCACTGAGCACCCAGCACCCTGAGTACTGAGCACCCAGCACGCTGAGTACTGAGCACTCAGCACCCTGAGCACTGAGCACCCAGCACCCTGAGTACTGAGCACTGAGCACCCAGCACCCCGACCACTGAGCACCCAGCACCCTGTGTACTGAGCACTGATCACCCTGATTACTAAGCACCCAGCACCCTGAGTACTGATCACCCAGCACCCTGAGCACTGAGCACTGAGCACCCAGCACCTTGAGCACTGAGCACTGACCACCCAGCACCCCGAGCACTGAGCACCCAGCACCCCGAGCACTGAGCACCCAGCGCCCTGAGCACTGAGCACCCAGCACACTGAGCACTGAGCACCCAGCCCCCTGAGTACTGAGCACCCAGCACCATGAGTACTGAGCACCCAGCACCCTGAGCACTGAGCACCCTGAGGACTGAGCACCCAGCACCCCGAGCAATGAGCACCCAGCACCCTGAGTACTGAGCACCCAGCACCCTGAGCACTGAGCACCCAGCACCCTGAGTACTGAGCACCCTGAGTACTGAGCACCGATCACCCTGAGCACTGAGCACCCAGCACCCTGAGTACTGAGCACCCAGCACCCTGAGCACTGAGCACCCAGCACCCTGAGCACTGAGCACCCAGCACCCTGAGTACTGAGCACCCAGCACGCTGAGTACTGAGTACCCAGCACCCTGAGCACTGAGGACCCAGCACCCTGAGTACTGAGCACCGAGCACCCTGAGTACTGAGCACCCAGCACCCTGAGTACAGAGCACACAGCACCCTGAGCACTGAGCACCCAGCACCCTGAGTACTGAGCACCCAGCACCCTGAGTACTGAGCACCCAGCACCCAGAGCACTGAGCACCCAGCACCCCGAGCACGGAGCACCCAGGACCCCGAGCACTGAGTACTGAGCACCCAGCACCCTGAGTACTGAGCACCGAGCTAACCGAGCACTGAGCACCCTGAGTACTGAGCACCAAGCACCCCGATCACTGAGCACCCAGCACCCTGAGCACTGAGCACCCAGCACCCTGAGCACTGAGCACCCAGCACCCTGAGTACTGAGCACCCAGCACACTGAGTACTGAGCACCCAGCACCCTGAGCACTGAACACCCAGCACCCTGAGTACTGAGCACACAGCACGCTGAGTACTGAGCACTCAGCACCCTGAGCACTGAGCACCCAGCACCCTGAGTACTGAGCACTGAGCACCCAGCACCCCGAGCACTGAGCACCCAGCACCCTGTGTACTGAGCACTGAGCACCCTGATTACTAAGCACCCAGCACCCTGAGTACTGAGCACCCAGGACCCTGAGCACTGAGCACCGAGCACCCCGAGCACTGAGCACTCAGCACCCTGAGCACTCAGCACCCATCACCCCAATCACTGAGCACCCAGCACCCTGAGCACTGAGCACCCAGCACCCTGAGCACTGAGCACCCAGCACCCAGAGCACTGAGCACCCAGCACCCTGAGCACTGAGCACCCAGCACCCTGAGTACTGAGCACCCAGCACCCTGAGTACTGAGCACCCAGCACCCTGAGTACTGAGCACCGAGCACCCTGAGTACTGAGCACCGAGCACCCTGAGTACTGAGCACCCAGCACCCTGAGTACTGAGCACCCAGCACCCTGAGTACTGAGCACCCAGCACCCCGAGCACTGAGCACCCAGCACCCTGAGTACTGAGCACCTAGCAACCTGAGCACTGAGCACCGAGCACCCTGAGTACTGAACACCCAGCACCCTGAGCACTGAGCACTGAGCACCCAGCACCCTGAGCACTGAGAACTGAGCACCCAGCACCCCGAGCACTGAGCACCCAGCACCCTGAGCACCCAGCACCCTGAGCACTGAGCACCCTGAGCACTGAGCACCCTCAGCACTGAGCACTGAGCACCCAGCACCCTGAGTACTGAGCACCCAACACTCTGAGCACTGAGCACCCAGCACGCTGAGTACTGAGCACTGAGCACACAGCACCCTGCGTACTGAGCACCCAGCACCCCGAGCACTGAGCACCCAGCGCCCCGAGCACTGAGCACCCAGCACCCTGAGCACTGAGCACTGAGCACACTGAGCACTGAGCACCCAGCACCCCGAGTACTGTGCACTGAGCACCCTGAGTACTGAGCACCCAACACCCAGAGTACTGATCACCCAGCACCCTGAGAACTGAGCACCCAGCACCCTGAGTACTGAGCACCCAGCACCCTGAGTACTGATCACCCAGCACCCTGATCACTGAGCACTGAGCACCCAGCACCTTGAGCACTGAGCACTGACCACCCAGCACCCCGAGCACTGAGCACCCAGCACCCCGAGCACTGAGCACCCAGCGCCCTGAGCACTGAGCACCCAGCACACTGAGCACTGAGCACCCAGCCCCCTGAGTACTGAGCACCCAGCACCATGAGTACTGAGCACCCAGCACCCTGAGCACTGAGCACCCTGAGGACTGAGCACCCAGCACCCCGAGCACTGAGCACCCAGCACCCTGAGTACTGAGCACCCAGCACCCTGAGCACTGAGCACCCAGCACCCTGAGTACTGAGCACCCTGAGTACTGAGCACCGATCACCCTGAGCACTGAGCACCCAGCACCCTGAGTACTGAGCACCCAGCACCCTGAGCACTGAGCACCCAGCACCCTGAGCACTGAGCACCCAGCACCCTGAGTACTGAGCACCCAGCACCCTGAGTACTGAGTACCCAGCACCCTGAGCACTGAGGACCCAGCACCCTGAGTACTGAGCACCGAGCACCCTGAGTACTGAGCACACAGCACCCTGAGTACTGAGCACACAGCACCCTGAGCACTGAGCACCCAGCACCCTGAGTACTGAGCACTCAGCACCCTGAGGACTGAGCACTCAGCACCCAGAGCACTGAGCACCCAGCACCCCGAGCACGGAGCACCCAGGACCCCGAGCACTGAGTACTGAGCACCCAGCACCCTGAGTACTGAGCACCGAGCTAACCGAGCACTGAGCACCCTGAGTACTGAGCACCCAGCACCCCGATCACTGAGCACCCAGCACCCTGAGCACTGAGCACCCAGCACCCTGAGCACTGAGCACCCAGCACCCTGAGTACTGAGCACCCAGCACACTGAGTACTGAGCACCCAGCACCCTGAGCACTGAGCACCCAGCACCCTGAGTACTGAGCACTGAGCACCCAGCACCCCGAGCACTGAGCACCCAGCACCCTGTGTACTGAGCACTGAGCACCCTGAGTACTAAGCACCCAGCACCCTGAGTACTGAGCACCCAGCACCCTGAGCACTGAGCACCGAGCACCCCGAGCACTGAGCACCCAGCACCCTGAGCACTCAGCACCCAGCACCCCGAGCACTGAGCACCCAGCACCCTGAGCACTGAGCACCCAGCACCATGAGCACGGAGAACCCCGAGTACTGAGCACCCAGCACCCTGAGCACTGAGCACCCAGCACCTTGAGTACTGAGCACCGAGCACCTCGAGCACTAAGCACCCAGCACCCTGAGTACTTAGCACCCCGGACCCTGAGCACTGAGCACCCAGAACCCTGAGCACTGAGCACCCAGCACCCTGAGCACGGAGCACCCAGCACCCTGAGTACTGAGCACCCAACACCCAGACTACTGAGCTCCCAGCACCCTGAGCAATGAGCACCCAGCACCCTGAGTACTGAGCACCCAGCACCCTGAGTACTGAACACCCAGCACACTGAGCACTGAGCACTGAGCACCCTGAGCACTGAGTACTGAGCACTGAGCACCCTGATCACTGAGCACCCAGCACCCCGAGTACTGAGCACCCAGCACCCCGAGCACTGAGCACCCAGCGCCCCGAGCACTGAGCACCCAGCACCCCGAGCACTGAGCACCGAGCACCCCGAGCACTGAGCACCCAGCACCCCGAGCACTGAGCACCCTGCACCCTGAGCACTGAGCACCCAGCACCCTGAGCACTGAGCACCCAGCACCCTGAGTACTGAGTACTCAGCACCCTGAGCACTGAGCACCCAGCACCCTGAGTACTGATCACCGAGCACCCCGAGCACTGAGCACCCAGCACCCTGAGTACTGAGCACCCAGCACCCTGAGTACTGAGCAGGCAGCACCCTGAGTACTGAGCACCCAGCACCCTGAGCACTGAGCACAAAGCACGCTGAGTACTGAGCACTGAGCACCCTGAGTACTGAGCACCGAGGACCCTGAGCACTGAGCACCCAGCACCCCGAGCACTGAGCACAAAGCACGCTGAGTACTGAGCACTGAGCACCCTGAGTACTGAGCACCCAGCACCCTGAGCACTGAGCACAAAGCACGCTGAGTACTGAGCACTGAGCACCCTGAGTACTGAGCACCGAGGACCCTGAGCACTGAGCACCCAGCACGCTGAGTATTGAGCACTGAGCACCCTGAGTCCTGAGCACCTAGAACCCTGAGTACTGAGCACCCAGCACCCTGAGCACTGAGCAGCCAGCACCCTCAGCACTGAGCACCCACCACCCCGAGCACTGAGCACCCAGCACCCTGAGCACTGAGCACCCAGCACCCCGAGTACTGAGCACACAGCACCCCGAGTACTGAGCACCGAGCACCCCGAGTACTGAGCACCCAGCACCCTGAGTACTGAGCACCCAGTACCCTGAGTACTGAGCTCCCCGAGTACTGAGCACCCAGCACCCCGAGCACTGAGCACCCAGCACCCTGAGTACTGAGAACAGATCACCCTGAGTACTGAGCACCCAGCACCCTGAGTACTGAGCACCCAGCACCCCGAGCACTGAGCACCCAGCAGCCCGAGAATGAGCACCCAGCACCCTGAGTACTGAGAACCGAGCACCCTGAGTACTGAGCACCCAGCACCCTGAGTACTGAGCCCCCAGCACCCTGAGTACTGAGCACCCAGCACCCCGAGCACTGAGAAGCCAGCACCCCGAGAATGAGCACCCAGCACCCTGAATACTGAGCACCCACCACCCCGAGCACGGAGCACCCAGGACCCTGAGCACTGAGTACTGAGCACCCAGCACCCTGAGTACTGAGCACCGAGCTCCCCGAGCACTGAGCACCCAGCACCCTGAGCACTGAGCACCCAGCACCCTGAGCACTGAGCACCCAGCACCCTGAGTACTGAGCACCCAGCACGCTGAGTACTGAGCACTCAGCACCCTGAGCACTGAGCACCCAGCACCCTGAGTACTGAGCACTGAGCACCCAGCACCCCGACCACTGAGCACCCAGCACCCTGTGTACTGAGCACTGATCACCCTGATTACTAAGCACCCAGCACCCTGAGTACTGAGCACCCAGGACACTGAGCACTGAGCACCGAGCACCCCGAGCACTGAGGACCCAGCACCCTGAGCACTCAGCACCCATCACCCCGATCACTGAGCACCCAGCACCCTGAGCACTGAGCACCCAGCACCCAGAGCACTGAGCACCCAGCACCCTGAGCACTGAGCACCCAGCACCCTGAGTACTGAGCACCCAGCACCCTGAGTACTGAGCACCCAGCACACTGAGTACTGAGCACCCAGCACCCTGAGCACTGAGCACCCAGCACCCTGAGTACTGAGCACTGAGCACCCAGCACCCCGAGCACTGAGCACCCAGCACCCTGTGTACTGAGCACTGAGCACCCTGAGTACTAAGCACCCAGCACCCTGAGTACTGAGCACCCAGCACCCTGAGCACTGAGCACCGAGCACCCCGAGCACTGAGCACCCAGCACCCTGAGCACTCAGCACCCAGCACCCCGAGCACTGAGCACCCAGCACCCTGATCACTGAGCACCCAGCACCATGAGCACGGAGAACCCCGAGTACTGAGCACCCAGCACCCTGAGCACTGAGCACCCAGCACCTTGAGTACTGAGCACCGAGCACCTCGAGCACTAAGCACCCAGCACCCTGAGTACTTAGCACCCCGGACCCTGAGCACTGAGCACCCAGAACCCTGAGCACTGAGCACCCAGCACCCTGAGCACGGAGCACCCAGCACCCTGAGTACTGAGCACCCAACACCCAGACTACTGAGCTCCCAGCACCCTGAGCAATGTGCACCCAGCACCCTGTGTACTGAGCACTGATCACCCTGATTACTAAGCACCCAGCACCCTGAGTACTGAGCACCCAGCACCCTGAGCACTGAGCACCCAGCACCCTGAGCACTGAGAACCCAGCACCCAGAGCACTGAGCACCCAGCACCCTGAGCACTGAGCACCCAGCACCCTGAGTACTGAGCACCCAGCACCCTGAGTACTGAGCACCCTGAGTACTGAGCACCGATCACCCTGAGCACTTAGCACCCAGCACCCTGAGTACTGAGCCCCCAGCACCCTGAGCACTGAGCACCCAGCACCCTGAGCATTGAGCACCCAGCACCCTGAGTACTGAGCACCCAGAACCCTGAGTACTGAGTACAAAGCACCCTGAGCACTGAGCACCCAGCACCCTGAGTACTGAGCACGGAGCACCCTGAGTACTGAGCACCCAGCACCCTGAGTACTGAGCACCCAGCACCCTGAGCACTGAGCACCCAGCACCCTGAGTACTGAGCACCCAGCACCCTGAGTACTGAGCACTGATCACCCTGAGCACTGAGCACCCAGCACCCCGAGCACTGAGCACCCAGCACCCTGAGTACTGAACACCTAGCACCCTGAGCACTGAGCACCGAGCACCCTGAGTACTGAACACCCAGCACCCTGAGCACTGAGCACTGAGCACTGAGCACCCAGCACCCTGAGCACTGAGCACTGAGCACCCAGCACCCCGAGCACTGAGCACCCAGCACCCTGAGCACCCAGCACCCTGAGCACTGAGCACCCTGAGCACTGAGCACCCTGAGCACTGAGCACTGAGCACCCAGCACCCTGAGTACTGAGCACCCAACACTCTGAGCACTGAGCACCCAGCACGCTGAGTACTGAGCACTGAGCACACAGCACCCTGAGCACTGAGCACCCAGAACCCTGAGCACTGAGCACTGAGCACCCAGCACCCCGAGCACTGAGCACCCAGCACCCTGAGCACCCAGCACCCTGAGCACTGAGCACCCAGAGTACTGAGCACCCAGCACCCTGAGCACTGAGCACACAGCACCAAGAGTACTGAGCACCCTGAGTACTGAGCACCGATCACCCTGAGCACTGAGCACCCAGCACCCTGAGTACTGAGCACACAGCACCCTGAGCACTGAGCACCCAGCACCCTGAGCACTGAGCACCCAGCACCCTGAGTACTGAGCACCCTGAACCCTGAGTACTGAGTACACAGCACCCTGAGTAATGAGCACACAGCACCCTGAGTACTGATCACCGAGCACCCTGAGCACTGAGCACCCAGCACCCTGAGTACTGAGCACCCAGCACCCTGAATACTGAGCACCCAGCACCCTGAGTACTGAGCACCCAGCACCCTGAGCACTGAGCACAAAGCACGCTGAATACTGAGCACTGAACACCCTGAGTACTGAGCACCGAGGACCCTGAGAACTGAGCACCCAGCACGCTGAGTACTGAGCACTGAGCACCCTGAGTACTGAGCACCTAGCACCCTGAGTACTGAGCACACAGCACCCTGAGCACTGAGCAGCCAGCACCCTCAGCACTGAGCACCCAGCACCCCGAGCACTGAGCACCCAGCACCCTGAGCACTGAGCACCCAGCACCCCGAGTACTGAGCACCGAGCACCCCGAGCTCTGAGCACCCAGCACCCTGAGTACTGAGCACCCAGTACCCTGAGTACTGAGCACCCCGAGTACTGAGCACCCAGCACCCCGAGCACTGAGCACCCAGCACCCTGAGTACTGAGAACAGATCACCCCGAGCACGGAGCACCCAGGACCCCGAGCACTGAGTACTGAGCACCCAGCACCCTGAGTACTGAGCACCGAGCTCCCCGAGCACTGAGCACCCAGCACCCTGAGCACTGAGCACCCAGCACCCTGAGCACTGAACACCCAGCACCCTGAGTACTGAGCACCCAGCACGCTGAGTACTGAGCACTCAGCACCCTGAGCACTGAGCACCCAGCACCCTGAGTACTGAGCACTGAGCACCCAGCACCCCGAGCACTGAGCACCCAGCACCCTGTGTACTGAGCACTGAGCACCCTGATTACTAAGCACCCAGCACCCTGAGTACTGAGCACCCAGGACCCTGAGCACTGAGCACCGAGCACCCCGAGCACTGAGCACTCAGCACCCTGAGCACTCAGCACCCATCACCCCGATCACTGAGCACCCAGCACCCTGAGCACTGAGCACCCAGCACCCTGAGCACTGAGCACCCAGCACCCAGAGCACTGAGCACCCAGCACCCTGAGCACTGAGCACCCAGCACCCTGAGTACTGAGCACCCAGCACCCTGAGTACTGAGCACCCAGCACCCTGAGTACTGAGCACCGAGCACCCTGAGTACTGAGCACCGAGCACCCTGAGTACTGAGCACCCAGCACCCTGAGTACTGAGCACCCAGCACCCTGAGTACTGAGCACCCAGCACCCCGAGCACTGAGCACCCAGCACCCTGAGTACTGAGCACCTAGCAACCTGAGCACTGAGCACCGAGCACCCTGAGTACTGAACACCCAGCACCCTGAGCACTGAGCACTGAGCACCCAGCACCCTGAGCACTGAGAACTGAGCACCCAGCACCCCGAGCACTGAGCACCCAGCACCCTGAGCACCCAGCACCCTGAGCACTGAGCACCCTGAGCACTGAGCACCCTCAGCACTGAGCACTGAGCACCCAGCACCCTGAGTACTGAGCACCCAACACTCTGAGCACTGAGCACCCAGCACGCTGAGTACTGAGCACTGAGCACACAGCACCCTGCGTACTGAGCACCCAGCACCCCGAGCACTGAGCACCCAGCGCCCCGAGCACTGAGCACCCAGCACCCTGAGCACTGAGCACTGAGCACACTGAGCACTGAGCACCCAGCACCCCGAGTACTGAGCACTGAGCACCCTGAGTACTGAGCACCCAACACCCAGAGTACTGATCACCCAGCACCCTGAGAACTGAGCACCCAGCACCCTGAGTACTGAGCACCCAGCACCCTGAGTACTGATCACCCAGCACCCTGATCACTGAGCACTGAGCACCCAGCACCTTGAGCACTGAGCACTGACCACCCAGCACCCCGAGCACTGAGCACCCAGCACCCCGAGCACTGAGCACCCAGCGCCCTGAGCACTGAGCACCCAGCACACTGAGCACTGAGCACCCAGCCCCCTGAGTACTGAGCACCCAGCACCATGAGTACTGAGCACCCAGCACCCTGAGCACTGAGCACCCTGAGGACTGAGCACCCAGCACCCCGAGCACTGAGCACCCAGCACCCTGAGTACTGAGCACCCAGCACCCTGAGCACTGAGCACCCAGCACCCTGAGTACTGAGCACCCTGAGCACTGAGCACCGATCACCCTGAGCACTGAGCACCCAGCACCCTGAGTACTGAGCACCCAGCACCCTGAGCACTGAGCACCCAGCACCCTGAGCACTGAGCACCCAGCACCCTGAGTACTGAGCACCCAGCACCCTGAGTACTGAGTACCCAGCACCCTGAGCACTGAGGACCCAGCACCCTGAGTACTGAGCACCGAGCACCCTGAGTACTGAGCACCCAGCACCCTGAGTACTGAGCACACAGCACCCTGAGCACTGAGCACCCAGCACCCTGAGTACTGAGCACTCAGCACCCTGAGGACTGAGCACTCAGCACCCAGAGCACTGAGCACCCAGCACCCCGAGCACGGAGCACCCAGGACCCCGAGCACTGAGTACTGAGCACCCAGCACCCTGAGTACTGAGCACCGAGCTAACCGAGCACTGAGCACCCTGAGTACTGAGCACCCAGCACCCCGATCACTGAGCACCCAGCACCCTGAGCACTGAGCACCCAGCACCCTGAGCACTGAGCACCCAGCACCCTGAGTACTGAGCACCCAGCACACTGAGTACTGAGCACCCAGCACCCTGAGCACTGAGCACCCAGCACCCTGAGTACTGAGCACTGAGCACCCAGCACCCCGAGCACTGAGCACCCAGCACCCTGTGTACTGAGCACTGAGCACCCTGAGTACTAAGCACCCAGCACCCTGAGTACTGAGCACCCAGCACCCTGAGCACTGAGCACCGAGCACCCCGAGCACTGAGCACCCAGCACCCTGAGCACTCAGCACCCAGCACCCCGAGCACTGAGCACCCAGCACCCTGAGCACTGAGCACCCAGCACCATGAGCACGGAGAACCCCGAGTACTGAGCACCCAGCACCCTGAGCACTGAGCACCCAGCACCTTGAGTACTGAGCACCGAGCACCTCGAGCACTAAGCACCCAGCACCCTGAGTACTTAGCACCCCGGACCCTGAGCACTGAGCACCCAGAACCCTGAGCACTGAGCACCCAGCACCCTGAGCACGGAGCACCCAGCACCCTGAGTACTGAGCACCCAACACCCAGACTACTGAGCTCCCAGCACCCTGAGCAATGAGCACCCAGCACCCTGAGTACTGAGCACCCAGCACCCTGAGTACTGAACACCCAGCACCCTGAGCACTGAGCACTGAGCACCCTGAGCACTGAGTACTGAGCACTGAGCACCCTGATCACTGAGCACCCAGCACCCCGAGTACTGAGCACCCAGCACCCCGAGCACTGAGCACCCAGCGCCCCGAGCACTGAGCACCCAGCACCCCGAGCACTGAGCACCGAGCACCCCGAGCACTGAGCACCCAGCACCCCGAGCACTGAGCACCCTGCACCCTGAGCACTGAGCACCCAGCACCCTGAGCACTGAGCACCCAGCACCCTGAGTACTGAGTACTCAGCACCCTGAGCACTGAGCACCCAGCACCCTGAGTACTGATCACCGAGCACCCCGAGCACTGAGCACCCAGCACCCTGAGTACTGAGCACCCAGCACCCTGAGTACTGAGCAGGCAGCACCCTGAGTACTGAGCACCCAGCACCCTGAGCACTGAGCACAAAGCACGCTGAGTACTGAGCACTGAGCACCCTGAGTACTGAGCACCGAGGACCCTGAGCACTGAGCACCCAGCACCCCGAGCACTGAGCACAAAGCACGCTGAGTACTGAGCACTGAGCACCCTGAGTACTGAGCACCCAGCACCCTGAGCACTGAGCACAAAGCACGCTGAGTACTGAGCACTGAGCACCCTGAGTACTGAGCACCGAGGACCCTGAGCACTGAGCACCCAGCACGCTGAGTATTGAGCACTGAGCACCCTGAGTCCTGAGCACCTAGAACCCTGAGTACTGAGCACCCAGCACCCTGAGCACTGAGCAGCCAGCACCCTCAGCACTGAGCACCCACCACCCCGAGCACTGAGCACCCAGCACCCTGAGCACTGAGCACCCAGCACCCCGAGTACTGAGCACACAGCACCCCGAGTACTGAGCACCGAGCACCCCGAGTACTGAGCACCCAGCACCCTGAGTACTGAGCACCCAGTACCCTGAGTACTGAGCTCCCCGAGTACTGAGCACCCAGCACCCCGAGCACTGAGCACCCAGCACCCTGAGTACTGAGAACAGATCACCCTGAGTACTGAGCACCCAGCACCCTGAGTACTGAGCACCCAGCACCCCGAGCACTGAGCACCCAGCAGCCCGAGAATGAGCACCCAGCACCCTGAGTACTGAGAACCGAGCACCCTGAGTACTGAGCACCCAGCACCCTGAGTACTGAGCCCCCAGCACCCTGAGTACTGAGCACCCAGCACCCCGAGCACTGAGAAGCCAGCACCCCGAGAATGAGCACCCAGCACCCTGAATACTGAGCACCCACCACCCCGAGCACGGAGCACCCAGGACCCTGAGCACTGAGTACTGAGCACCCAGCACCCTGAGTACTGAGCACCGAGCTCCCCGAGCACTGAGCACCCAGCACCCTGAGCACTGAGCACCCAGCACCCTGAGCACTGAGCACCCAGCACCCTGAGTACTGAGCACCCAGCACGCTGAGTACTGAGCACTCAGCACCCTGAGCACTGAGCACCCAGCACCCTGAGTACTGAGCACTGAGCACCCAGCACCCCGACCACTGAGCACCCAGCACCCTGTGTACTGAGCACTGATCACCCTGATTACTAAGCACCCAGCACCCTGAGTACTGAGCACCCAGGACACTGAGCACTGAGCACCGAGCACCCCGAGCACTGAGGACCCAGCACCCTGAGCACTCAGCACCCATCACCCCGATCACTGAGCACCCAGCACCCTGAGCACTGAGCACCCAGCACCCTGAGCACTGAGCACCCAGCACCCAGAGCACTGAGCACCCAGCACCCTGAGCACTGAGCACCCAGCACCCTGAGTACTGAGCACCCAGCACCCTGAGTACTGAGCACCCAGCACACTGAGTACTGAGCACCCAGCACCCTGAGCACTGAGCACCCAGCACCCTGAGTACTGAGCACTGAGCACCCAGCACCCCGAGCACTGAGCACCCAGCACCCTGTGTACTGAGCACTGAGCACCCTGAGTACTAAGCACCCAGCACCCTGAGTACTGAGCACCCAGCACCCTGAGCACTGAGCACCGAGCACCCCGAGCACTGAGCACCCAGCACCCTGAGCACTCAGCACCCAGCACCCCGAGCACTGAGCACCCAGCACCCTGAGCACTGAGCACCCAGCACCATGAGCACGGAGAACCCCGAGTACTGAGCACCCAGCACCCTGAGCACTGAGCACCCAGCACCTTGAGTACTGAGCACCGAGCACCTCGAGCACTAAGCACCCAGCACCCTGAGTACTTAGCACCCCGGACCCTGAGCACTGAGCACCCAGAACCCTGAGCACTGAGCACCCAGCACCCTGAGCACGGAGCACCCAGCACCCTGAGTACTGAGCACCCAACACCCAGACTACTGAGCTCCCAGCACCCTGAGCAATGTGCACCCAGCACCCTGTGTACTGAGCACTGATCACCCTGATTACTAAGCACCCAGCACCCTGAGTACTGAGCACCCAGCACCCTGAGCACTGAGCACCCAGCACCCTGAGCACTGAGAACCCAGCACCCAGAGCACTGAGCACCCAGCACCCTGAGCACTGAGCACCCAGCACCCTGAGTACTGAGCACCCAGCACCCTGAGTACTGAGCACCCTGAGTACTGAGCACCGATCACCCTGAGCACTTAGCACCCAGCACCCTGAGTACTGAGCCCCCAGCACCCTGAGCACTGAGCACCCAGCACCCTGAGCATTGAGCACCCAGCACCCTGAGTACTGAGCACCCAGAACCCTGAGTACTGAGTACAAAGCACCCTGAGCACTGAGCACCCAGCACCCTGAGTACTGAGCACGGAGCACCCTGAGTACTGAGCACCCAGCACCCTGAGTACTGAGCACCCAGCACCCTGAGCACTGAGCACCCAGCACCCTGAGTACTGAGCACCCAGCACCCTGAGTACTGAGCACTGATCACCCTGAGCACTGAGCACCCAGCACCCCGAGCACTGAGCACCCAGCACCCTGAGTACTGAACACCTAGCACCCTGAGCACTGAGCACCGAGCACCCTGAGTACTGAACACCCAGCACCCTGAGCACTGAGCACTGAGCACTGAGCACCCAGCACCCTGAGCACTGAGCACTGAGCACCCAGCACCCCGAGCACTGAGCACCCAGCACCCTGAGCACCCAGCACCCTGAGCACTGAGCACCCTGAGCACTGAGCACCCTGAGCACTGAGCACTGAGCACCCAGCACCCTGAGTACTGAGCACCCAACACTCTGAGCACTGAGCACCCAGCACGCTGAGTACTGAGCACTGAGCACACAGCACCCTGAGCACTGAGCACCCAGAACCCTGAGCACTGAGCACTGAGCACCCAGCACCCCGAGCACTGAGCACCCAGCACCCTGAGCACCCAGCACCCTGAGCACTGAGCACCCAGAGTACTGAGCACCCAGCACCCTGAGCACTGAGCACACAGCACCAAGAGTACTGAGCACCCTGAGTACTGAGCACCGATCACCCTGAGCACTGAGCACCCAGCACCCTGAGTACTGAGCACACAGCACCCTGAGCACTGAGCACCCAGCACCCTGAGCACTGAGCACCCAGCACCCTGAGTACTGAGCACCCTGAACCCTGAGTACTGAGTACACAGCACCCTGAGTAATGAGCACACAGCACCCTGAGTACTGATCACCGAGCACCCTGAGCACTGAGCACCCAGCACCCTGAGTACTGAGCACCCAGCACCCTGAATACTGAGCACCCAGCACCCTGAGTACTGAGCACCCAGCACCCTGAGCACTGAGCACAAAGCACGCTGAATACTGAGCACTGAACACCCTGAGTACTGAGCACCGAGGACCCTGAGAACTGAGCACCCAGCACGCTGAGTACTGAGCACTGAGCACCCTGAGTACTGAGCACCTAGCACCCTGAGTACTGAGCACACAGCACCCTGAGCACTGAGCAGCCAGCACCCTCAGCACTGAGCACCCAGCACCCCGAGCACTGAGCACCCAGCACCCTGAGCACTGAGCACCCAGCACCCCGAGTACTGAGCACCGAGCACCCCGAGCTCTGAGCACCCAGCACCCTGAGTACTGAGCACCCAGTACCCTGAGTACTGAGCACCCCGAGTACTGAGCACCCAGCACCCCGAGCACTGAGCACCCAGCACCCTGAGTACTGAGAACAGATCACCCCGAGCACGGAGCACCCAGGACCCCGAGCACTGAGTACTGAGCACCCAGCACCCTGAGTACTGAGCACCGAGCTCCCCGAGCACTGAGCACCCAGCACCCTGAGCACTGAGCACCCAGCACCCTGAGCACTGAACACCCAGCACCCTGAGTACTGAGCACCCAGCACGCTGAGTACTGAGCACTCAGCACCCTGAGCACTGAGCACCCAGCACCCTGAGTACTGAGCACTGAGCACCCAGCACCCCGAGCACTGAGCACCCAGCACCCTGTGTACTGAGCACTGAGCACCCTGATTACTAAGCACCCAGCACCCTGAGTACTGAGCACCCAGGACCCTGAGCACTGAGCACCGAGCACCCCGAGCACTGAGCACTCAGCACCCTGAGCACTCAGCACCCATCACCCCGATCACTGAGCACCCAGCACCCTGAGCACTGAGCACCCAGCACCCTGAGCACTGAGCACCCAGCACCCAGAGCACTGAGCACCCAGCACCCTGAGCACTGAGCACCCAGCACCCTGAGTACTGAGCACCCAGCACCCTGAGTACTGAGCACCCAGCACCCTGAGTACTGAGCACCGAGCACCCTGAGTACTGAGCACCGAGCACCCTGAGTACTGAGCACCCAGCACCCTGAGCACTGAGCACCCAGCACCCTGAGCACTGAGCACCCAGCAAACTGAGTACTGAGCACCCAGCACCCCGAGCACTGAGCACCCAGCACCCTGAGTACTGAGCACCTAGCACCCTGAGCACTGAGCACCGAGCACCCTGAGTACTGAACACCCAGCACCCTGAGCACTGAGCACTGAGCACCCAGCACCCTGAGCACTGAGAACTGAGCACCCAGCACCCCGAGCACTGAGCACCCAGCACCCTGAGCACCCAGCACCCTGAGCACTGAGCACCCTGAGCACTGAGCACCCTCAGCACTGAGCACTGAGCACCCAGCACCCTGAGTACTGAGCACCCAACACTCTGAGCACTGAGCACCCAGCACGCTGAGTACTGAGCACTGAGCACACAGCACCCTGCGTACTGAGCACCCAGCACCCCGAGCACTGAGCACCCAGCGCCCCGAGCACTGAGCACCCAGCACCCTGAGCACTGAGCACTGAGCACACTGAGCACTGAGCACCCAGCACCCCGAGTACTGAGCACTGAGCACCCTGAGTACTGAGCACCCAACACCCAGAGTACTGATCACCCAGCACCCTGAGAACTGAGCACCCAGCACCCTGAGTACTGAGCACCCAGCACCCTGAGTACTGATCACCCAGCACCCTGAGCTCTGAGCACTGAGCACCCAGCACCTTGAGCACTGAGCACTGACCACCCAGCACCCCGAGCACTGAGCACCCAGCACCCCGAGCACTGAGCACCCAGCGCCCTGAGCACTGAGCACCCAGCACACTGAGCACTGAGCACCCAGCCCCCTGAGTACTGAGCACCCAGCACCATGAGTACTGAGCACCCAGCACCCTGAGCACTGAGCACCCTGAGGACTGAGCACCCAGCACCCCGAGCACTGAGCACCCAGCACCCTGAGTACTGAGCACCCAGCACCCTGAGTACTGAGCACCCAGCACCCTGAGCACTGAGCACCGAGCACCCCGAGCACTGAGCACCCAGCACCCTGAGCACTCAGCACCCAGCACCCCGAGCACTGAGCACCCAGCACCCTGAGCACTGAGCACCCAGCACCATGAGCACGGAGAACCCCGAGTACTGAGCACCCAGCACCCTGAGCACTGAGCACCCAGCACCTTGAGTACTGAGCACCGAGCACCTCGAGCACTAAGCACCCAGCACCCTGAGTACTTAGCACCCCGCACCCTGAGCACTGAGCACCCAGAACCCTGAGCACTGAGCACCCAGCACCCTGAGCACGGAGCACCCAGCACCCTGAGTACTGAGCACCCAACACCCAGACTACTGAGCTCCCAGCACCCTGAGCACTGAGCACCCAGCACCCTGAGTACTGAGCACCCAGCACCCTGAGTACTGAACACCCAGCACCCTGAGCACTGAGCACTGAGCACCCTGAGCACTGAGTACTGAGCACTGAGCACCCTGAGCACTGAGCACCCAGCACCCCGAGTACTGAGCACCCAGCACCCCGAGCACTGAGCACCCAGCGCCCCGAGCACTGAGCACCCAGCACCCCGAGCACTGAGCACCCAGCACCCTGAGCACTGAGCACCCAGCACCCCGAGTACTGAGCACTGAGCACCCTGAGTACTGAGTACCAAGCACCCCGAGTACTGAGCACAGAGCACCCTGAGTACTGAGCACCCAGCACCCTGAGCACTGAGCACCCAGCACCCTGAGTACTGAGCACTGAAAACCCTGAGTACTGAGCACCGAGCACCCTGAGTACTGAGCACCCAGCACCCTGATCACTGAGCACGGAGCACCCCGAGGACTGAGCACCCAGCACCCTGAGCACTGAGCACCCAGCCCCTTTAGTACTGAGCACCGAGCACAACGAACACTGAGCACCCAGCACCCTGAGTACTGAGCACCCAGCACCCTGAGCACTGAGCACCCAGCTCCCTGAGCACTGAGCACGCAGCACCCCAAGCACTGAGCACCCAGCACCCTGAGTACTGAGCACAGAGCACCCTGAGCACTGAGCACCCAGCACCCTGAGTACTGAGCACCCAGCACCCTGAGTACTGAGCAACCAGCACCCTGAGCACTGAGCACTGAGCACCCAGCACCCTGAGCACTGAGCACTGAGCACCCAGCACCCTGAGCACTGAGCACTGAGCACCCTGAGCACTGAGTACTGAGCACTGAGCACCCTGAGCACTGAGCACCCAGCACCCCGAGTACTGAGCACCCAGCACCCCGAGCACTGAGCACCCAGCGCCCCGAGCACTGAGCACCCAGCACCCTGAGTACTGAGCACCCAGCACCCTGAGCACTGAGCACCGAGCACCCTGAGTACTGAACACCCAGCACCCTGAGCACTCAGCACTGAGCACCCAGCACCCTGAGCACTGAGCACCCAGCACCCCGAGCACTGAGCACCCAGCACCCTGAGCACCCAGCACCCTGAGCACTGAGCACCCTGAGCACTGAACACCCTGAGCACTGAGCACTGAGCACCCAGCACCCTGAGTACTGAGCACCCAACACTCTGAGCACTGAGCACCCAGCACGCTGAGTACTGAGCACTGAGCACACAGCACCCTGAGTACTGAGCACCCAGCACCCCGAGCACTGAGCACCCAGCGCCCCGAGCACTGAGCACCCAGCACCCCGAGCACTGAGCACTGAGCACACTGAGCCCTGAGCACCCAGCACCCCGAGTACTGAGCACTGAGCGCCCTGAGTACTGAGCACCCAGCACCCCGAGTACTGAGCACTGAGCACCCTGAGTACTGAGCACCCAGCACCCTGAGCACTGAGAACCCTGAGTACTGAGCACCGAGCTCCCTGAGTACTGAGCACCCAGCCCCCTGAGCACTGAGCACGGAGCACCCCGAGGACTGAGCACCCCGCACCCTGAGCACTGAGCACCCAGCACCTTGAGTACTGAGCACCGAGCACCCCGAGCACTGAGCACCCAGCACCCTGAGTACTGAGCACCCAACACCCAGAGTACTGAGCACCCAGCACCCTGATCACTGAGCACCCAGCACCCTGAGTACTGAGCACCCAGCACCCTGAGTACTGAGCACCCAGCACCCTGAGCACTGAGCACTGAGCACCCAGCACCCTGAGCACTGAGCACTGACCACCCAGCACCCCGAGCACTGAGCACCCAGCACCCCGAGCACTGAGCACCCAGCGCCCTGAGCACTGAGCACCCAGCACCCTGAGCACTGAGCACCCAGCCCCCTGAGTACTGGGCACCCAGCACCATGAGTACTGAGCACCCAGCACCCTGTGTACTGAGCACCGAGCACCCCGAGCACTGAGCACCCAGCACCCTGAGCACTGAGCACCCTGAGGACTGAGCACCCAGCACCCTGAGCACCGAGCAACCCGAGCACTGAGCACCCAGCACCCTGAGCACTGAGCACCCTGAGCACTGAGCACCCAGCACCCCGAGCACTGAGCACCCAGCACCCTGAGCACTGAGCACACAGCACCCCGAGTACTGAGCACCCAGCACCCCGAGTACTGAGCACCGAGCACCCCGAGCACTGAGCACCCAGCGCCCTGAGTACTGAGCACCCAGTACCCTGAGTACTGAGCACCCCGAGTACTGAGCACCCAGCACCCCGAGCACTGAGCACCCAGCACCTTGAGTACTGAGAACAGATCACCCTGAGTACTGAGCACCCAGCACCCTGAGTACTGAGCCCCCAGCACCCTGAGTACTGAGCACCCAGCAACCCGAGCACTGAGCACCCAGCACCCCGAGAATGAGCACCCAGCACCCTGAGTACTGAGCACTGAGCACCCAGCACCCCGAGCACTGAGCACCCAGCACCCTGAGCACTGAGCACCCAGCACCCTGAGCACTGAGCACCCAGCACCCTGAGCACTGAGGACCCAGCACCCTGAGTACTGAGCACCGAGCACCCTGAGTACTGAGCACCCAGCACCCTGAGTACTGAGCACACAGCACCCTGAGCACTGAGCACCCAGCACCCTGAGTACTGAGCACCCAGCACCCTGAGTACTGAGCACCCAGCACCCAGAGCACTGAGCACCCAGCACCCCGAGCACGGAGCACCCAGGACCCCGAGCACTGAGTACTGAGCACCCAGCACCCTGAGTACTGAGCACCGAGCTAACCGAGCACTGAGCACCCTGAGTACTGAGCACCCAGCACCCCGATCACTGAGCACCCAGCACCCTGAGCACTGAGCACCCAGCACCCTGAGCACTGAGCACCCAGCACCCTGAGTACTGAGCACCCAGCACACTGAGTACTGAGCACCCAGCACCCTGAGCACTGAGCACCCAGCACCCTGAGTACTGAGCACTGAGCACCCAGCACCCCGAGCACTGAGCACCCAGCACCCTGTGTACTGAGCACTGAGCACCCTGAGTACTAAGCACCCAGCACCCTGAGTACTGAGCACCCAGCACCCTGAGCACTGAGCACCGAGCACCCCGAGCACTGAGCACCCAGCACCCTGAGCACTCAGCACCCAGCACCCCGAGCACTGAGCACCCAGCACCCTGAGCACTGAGCACCCAGCACCATGAGCACGGAGAACCCCGAGTACTGAGCACCCAGCACCCTGAGCACTGAGCACCCAGCACCTTGAGTACTGAGCACCGAGCACCTCGAGCACTAAGCACCCAGCACCCTGAGTACTTAGCACCCCGCACCCTGAGCACTGAGCACCCAGAACCCTGAGCACTGAGCACCCAGCACACTGAGCACGGAGCACCCAGCACCCTGAGTACTGAGCACCCAACACCCAGACTACTGAGCTCCCAGCACCCTGAGCACTGAGCACCCAGCACCCTGAGTACTGAGCACCCAGCACCCTGAGTACTGAACACCCAGCACCCTGAGCACTGAGCACTGAGCACCCTGAGCACTGAGTACTGAGCACTGAGCACCCTGAGCACTGAGCACCCAGCACCCCGAGCACTGAGCACCCAGCACCCTGAGCACTGAGCACCCAGCACCCCGAGTACTGAGCACTGAGCACCCTGAGTACTGAGCACCAAGCACCCCGAGTACTGAGCACAGAGCACCCTGAGTACTGAGCACCCAGCACCCTGAGCACTGAGCACCCAGCACCCTGAGTACTGAGCACTGAAAACCCTGAGTACTGAGCACCGAGCACCCTGAGTACTGAGCACCCAGCACCCTGATCACTGAGCACGGAGCACCCCGAGGACTGAGCACCCAGCACCCTGAGCACTGAGCACCCAGCACCTTGAGTACTGAGCACCGAGCACAACGACCACTGAGCACCCAGCACCCTGAGTACTGAGCACCCAGCACCCTGAGCACTGAGCACCCAGCTCCCTGAGCACTGAGCACGCAGCACCCCAAGCACTGAGCATCCAGCACCCTGAGTACTGAGCACAGAGCACCCTGAGCACTGAGCACCCAGCACCCTGAGTACTGAGCACCCAGCACCCTGAGTACTGTGCAACCAGCACCCTGAGCACTGAGCACTGAGCACCCAGCACCCTGAGCACTGAGCACTGAGCACCCAGCACCACAGCCCTGAGCACCCAACACCCCGAGCACTGAGCACCCAGCACCCTGAGCACTGAGCACTGAGCACCCTGAGCACTGAGTACTGAGCACTGAGCACCCTGAGCACTGAGCACCCAGCACCCCGAGTACTGAGCACCCAGCACCCCGAGCACTGAGCACCCAGCGCCCCGAGCACTGAGCACCCAGCACCCCGAGCACTGAGCACTGAGCACCCTGAGCACTGAGCACCCAGCACCCCGAGTACTGAGCACTGAGCACCCTGAGTACTGAGCACCAAGCACCCCGAGTACTGAGCACTGAGCACCCTGAGTACTGAGCACCCAGCACCCTGAGCACTGAGCACCCAGCACCCTGAGTACTGAGCACTGAAAACCCTGAGTACTGAGCACCGAGCACCCTGAGTACTGAGCACCCAGCACCCTGATCACTGAGCACGGAGCACCCCGAGGACTGAGCACCCAGCACCCTGAGCACTGAGCACCCAGCATCTTGAGTACTGAGCACCGAGCACAACGAGCACTGAGCACCCAGCACCCTGAGTACTGAGCACCCAGCACCCTGAGCACTGAGCACCCAGCACCCTGAGTACTGAGCACCCAGCACCCTGAGCACTGAGCACCCAGCACCCTGAGTACTGAGCACCCAGCACCCCGAGCACTGAGCACCCAGCACCCTGAGTACTGAGCACCCTGAGTACTGAGCACTGAGCACAGAGCATCCTGAGTACTGAGCACCCTGAGGACTGAGCACCCAGCACCCAGAGCACTGAGAAACCAGCACCCTGAGTACTGAGCACTGATCACCCTGAGCACCCAGCACCCCGAGCACTGAGCACCCAGCACCCTGAGTACTGAGCACCCAGCACCCTGAGCACTGAGCACCGAGCACCCTGAGTACTGAACACCCAGCACCCTGAGCACTCAGCACTGAGCACCCAGCACCCTGAGCACTGAGCACCCAGCACCCCGAGCACTGAGCACCCAGCACCCTGAGCACCCAGCACCCTGAGCACTGAGCACCCTGAGCACTGAACACCCTGAGCACTGAGCACTGAGCACCCAGCACCCTGAGTACTGAGCACCCAACACTCTGAGCACTGAGCACCCAGCACGCTGAGTACTGAGCACTGAGCACACAGCACCCTGAGTACTGAGCACCCAGCACCCCGAGCACTGAGCACCCAGCGCCCCGAGCACTGAGCACCCAGCACCCCGAGCACTGAGCACTGAGCACACTGAGCACTGAGCACCCAGCACCCCGAGTACTGAGCACTGAGCGCCCTGAGTACTGAGCACCCAGCACCCCGAGTACTGAGCACTGAGCACCCTGAGTACTGAGCACCCAGCACCCTGAGCACTGAGAACCCTGAGTACTGAGCACCGAGCTCCCTGAGTACTGAGCACCCAGCCCCCTGAGCACTGAGCACGGAGCACCCCGAGGACTGAGCACCCCGCACCCTGAGCACTGAGCACCCAGCACCTTGAGTACTGAGCACCGAGCACCCCGAGCACTGAGCACCCAGCACCCTGAGTACTGAGCACCCAACACCCAGAGTACTGAGCACCCAGCACCCTGATCACTGAGCACCCAGCACCCTGAGTACTGAGCACCCAGCACCCTGAGTACTGAGCACCCAGCACCCTGAGCACTGAGCACTGAGCACCCAGCACCCTGAGCACTGAGCACTGACCACCCAGCACCCCGAGCACTGAGCACCCAGCACCCCGAGCACTGAGCACCCAGCGCCCTGAGCACTGAGCACCCAGCACCCTGAGCACTGAGCACCCAGCCCCCTGAGTACTGGGCACCCAGCACCATGAGTACTGAGCACCCAGCACCCTGTGTACTGAGCACCGAGCACCCCGAGCACTGAGCACCCAGCACCCTGAGCACTGAGCACCCTGAGGACTGAGCACCCAGCACCCTGAGCACCGAGCAACCCGAGCACTGAGCACCCAGCACCCTGAGCACTGAGCACCCTGAGCACTGAGCACCCAGCACCCCGAGCACTGAGCACCCAGCACCCTGAGCACTGAGCACACAGCACCCCGAGTACTGAGCACCCAGCACCCCGAGTACTGAGCACCGAGCACCCCGAGCACTGAGCACCCAGCGCCCTGAGTACTGAGCACCCAGTACCCTGAGTACTGAGCACCCCGAGTACTGAGCACCCAGCACCCCGAGCACTGAGCACCCAGCACCTTGAGTACTGAGAACAGATCACCCTGAGTACTGAGCACCCAGCACCCTGAGTACTGAGCCCCCAGCACCCTGAGTACTGAGCACCCAGCAACCCGAGCACTGAGCACCCAGCACCCCGAGAATGAGCACCCAGCACCCTGAGTACGGAGAACCGAGCACCCTGAGTACTGAGCACCCAGCACCCTGAGTACTGAGCCCCCAGCACCCTGAGCACTGAGCACCCAGCACAGCGAGCACTGAGCACCCAGCACCCCGAGAATGAGCACCCAGCACCCTGAGTACTTAGCACCCAGCACCCTGAGCACTGAGCACCCAGAACCCTGAGCACTGAGCACCCAGCACCCTGAGCACGGAGCACCCAGCACCCTGAGTACTGAGCAACCAACACCCAGACTACTGAGCTCCCCGCACCCTGAGCACTGAGCACCCAGCACCCTGAGTACTGAGCACCCAGCACCCTGAGTACTGAACACCCAGCACCCTGAGCACTGAGCACTGAGCACCTTGAGCACTGAGTACTGAGCACTGAGCACCCTAGCACTGAGCACCCAGCACCCCGAGTACTGAGCACCCAGCACCCCGAGCACTGAGCACCCAGCGCCCCGAGCACTGAGCACCCAGCACCCCGAGCACTGAGCACTGAGCACCCTGAGCACTGAGCACCCAGCACCCCGAGTACTGAGCACTGAGCACCCTGAGTACTGAGCACCAAGCACCCCGAGTACTGAGCACTGAGCACCCTGAGTACTGAGCACTCAGCACCCTGAGCACTGAGCACACAGCACCCTGAGTACTGAGCACTGAAAACCCTGAGTACTGAGCACCGAGCACCCTGAGTACTGAGCACCCAGCACCCTGATCACTGAGCACGGAGCACACCGAGGACTGAGCACCCAGCACCCTGAGCACTGAGCACCCAGCACCTTGAGTACTGAGCACCGAGCACAACGAGCACTGAGCACCCAGCACCCTGAGTACTGAGCACCCAGCACCCTGAGCACTGAGCACCCAGCTCCCTGAGCACTGAGCACGCAGCACCCCAAGCACTGAGCACCCAGCACCCTGAGTACTGAGCACAGAGCACCCTGAGCACTGAGCACCCAGCACCCTGAGTACTGAGCACCCAGCACCCTGAGTACTGAGCAACCAGCACCCTGAGCACTGAGCACTGAGCACCCAGCACCCTGACCACTGAGCACTGAGCACCCAGCACCACAGCCCTGAGCACCCAACACCCCGAGCACTGAGCACCCAGCACCCTGAGCACTGAGCACCCAGCACCCTGAGTACTGAGCAACCAGCAACCTGAGTACTGAGCACCCAGCACCCTGAGTACTGAGCACTCAGCACCCTGAGTACTGAGCACTGAGCACACCGAGCAATGAGCACCCAGCACCCTGAGCACTGAGCACCCCGAGTACTGAGCACCCAGCACCCCGAGCACTGAGCACCCAGCGCCCCGAGCACTGAGCACCCAGCACCCCGAGCACTGAGCACTGAGCACCCTGAGCACTGAGCACCGAGCACCTCGAGCACTAAGCACCCAGCACCCTGAGTACTTAGCACCCAGCACCCTGAGCACTGAGCACCCAGAACCCTGAGCACTGAGCACCCAGCACCCTGAGCACGGAGCACCCAGCACCCTGAGTACTGAGCACCCAACACCCAGACTACTGAGCTCCCAGCACCCTGAGCACTGAGCACCCAGCACCCTGAGTACTGAGCACCCAGAACCCTGAGTACTGAGTACAAAGCACCCTGAGCACTGAGCACCCAGCACCCTGAGTACTGAGCACGGAGCACCCTGAGTACTGAGCACCCAGCACCCTGAGTACTGAGCACCCAGCACCCTGAGCACTGAGCACCCAGCACCCTGAGTACTGAGCACCCAGCACCCTGAGTACTGAGCACTGATCACCCTGAGCACTGAGCACCCAGCACCCCGAGCACTGAGCACCCAGCACCCTGAGTACTGAGCACCTAGCACCCTGAGCACTGAGCACCGAGCACCCTGAGTACTGAACACCCAGCACCCTGAGCACTGAGCACTGAGCACCCAGCACCCTGAGCACTGAGCACTGAGCACCCAGCACCCCGAGCACTGATCACCCAGCACCCTGAGCACCCAGCACCCTGAGCACTGAGCACCCTGAGCACTGAGCACCCTGAGCACTGAGCACTGAGCACCCAGCACCCTGAGTACTGAGCACCCAACACTCTGAGCACTGAGCACCCAGCACGCTGAGTACTGAGCACTGAGCACACAGCACCCTGAGCACTGAGCACCCAGCACCCTGAGAACTGAGCACTGAGCACCCAGCACCCCGAGCACTGAGCACCCAGCACCCTGAGCACCCAGCACCCTGAGCACTGAGCACCCTGAGTACTGAGCACCCAGCACCCTGAGCACTGAGCACACAGCACCCTGAGTACTGAGCACCCTGAGTACTGAGCACCGATCACCCTGAGCACTGAGCACCCAGCACCCTGAGTACTGAGCACACAGCACCCTGAGCACTGAGCACCCAGCACCCTGAGCACTGAGCACCCAGCACCCTGAGTACTGAGCACCCAGCACCCTGAGTACTGAGTACAAAGCACCCTGAGCACTGAGCACCCAGCACCCTGAGTACTGAGCACCCAGCACCCTGAGTACTGAGCACCCAGCACACTGAGTACTGAGCACCCAGCACCCTGAGCACTGAACACCCAGCACCCTGAGTACTGAGCACACAGCACGCTGAGTACTGAGCACTCAGCACCCTGAGCACTGAGCACCCAGCACCCTGAGTACTGAGCACTGAGCACCCAGCACCCCGTGCACTGAGCACCCAGCACCCTGTGTACTGAGCACTGAGCACCCTGATTACTAAGCACCCAGCACCCTGAGTACTGAGCACCCAGGACCCTGAGCACTGAGCACCGAGCACCCCGAGCACTGAGCACTCAGCACCCTGAGCACTCAGCACCCATCACCCCAATCACTGAGCACCCAGCACCCTGAGCACTGAGCACCCAGCACCCTGAGCACTGAGCACCCAGCACCCAGAGCACTGAGCACCCAGCACCCTGAGCACTGAGCACCCAGCACCCTGAGTACTGAGCACCCAGCACCCTGAGTACTGAGCACCCAGCACCCTGAGTACTGAGCACCGAGCACCCTGAGTACTGAGCACCGAGCACCCTGAGTACTGAGCACCCAGCACCCTGAGTACTGAGCACCCAGCACCCTGAGTACTGAGCACCCAGGACCCCGAGCACTGAGCACCCAGCACCCTGAGTACTGAGCACCTAGCAACCTGAGCACTGAGCACCGAGCACCCTGAGTACTGAACACCCAGCACCCTGAGCACTGAGCACTGAGCACCCAGCACCCTGAGCACTGAGAACTGAGCACCCAGCACCCCGAGCACTGAGCACCCAGCACCCTGAGCACCCAGCACCCTGAGCACTGAGCACCCTGAGCACTGAGCACCCTCAGCACTGAGCACTGAGCACCCAGCACCCTGAGTACTGAGCACCCAACACTCTGAGCACTGAGCACCCAGCACGCTGAGTACTGAGCACTGAGCACACAGCACCCTGCGTACTGAGCACCCAGCACCCCGAGCACTGAGCACCCAGCGCCCCGAGCACTGAGCACCCAGCACCCTGAGCACTGAGCACTGAGCACACTGAGCACTGAGCACCCAGCACCCCGAGTACTGAGCACTGAGCACCCTGAGTACTGAGCACCCAACACCCAGAGTACTGATCACCCAGCACCCTGAGAACTGAGCACCCAGCACCCTGAGTACTGAGCACCCAGCACCCTGAGTACTGATCACCCAGCACCCTGAGCACTGAGCACTGAGCACCCAGCACCTTGAGCACTGAGCACTGACCACCCAGCACCCCGAGCACTGAGCACCCAGCACCCCGAGCACTGAGCACCCAGCGCCCTGAGCACTGAGCACCCAGCACACTGAGCACTGAGCACCCAGCCCCCTGAGTACTGAGCACCCAGCACCATGAGTACTGAGCACCCAGCACCCTGAGCACTGAGCACCCTGAGGACTGAGCACCCAGCACCCCGAGCACTGAGCACCCAGCACCCTGAGTACTGAGCACCCAGCACCCTGAGCACTGAGCACCCAGCACCCTGAGTACTGAGCACCCTGAGTACTGAGCACCGATCACCCTGAGCACTGAGCACCCAGCACCCTGAGTACTGAGCACCCAGCACCCTGAGCACTGAGCACCCAGCACCCTGAGTACTGAGCACCCAGCACCCTGAGCACTGAGCACCCAGCACCCTGAGCACTGAGCACCCAGCACCCTGAGTACTGAGCACCCAGCACCCTGAGTACTGAGTACCCAGCACCCTGAGCACTGAGGACCCAGCACCCTGAGTACTGAGCACCGAGCACCCTGAGTACTGAGCACCCAGCACCCTGAGTACTGAGCACACAGCACCCTGAGCACTGAGCACCCAGCACCCTGAGTACTGAGCACTCAGCACCCTGAGGACTGAGCACTCAGCACCCAGAGCACTGAGCACCCAGCACCCCGAGCACGGAGCACCCAGGACCCCGAGCACTGAGTACTGAGCACCCAGCACCCTGAGTACTGAGCACCGAGCTAACCGAGCACTGAGCACCCTGAGTACTGAGCACCCAGCACCCCGATCACTGAGCACCCAGCACCCTGAGCACTGAGCACCCAGCACCCTGAGCACTGAGCACCCAGCACCCTGAGTACTGAGCACCCAGCACACTGAGTACTGAGCACCCAGCACCCTGAGCACTGAGCACCCAGCACCCTGAGTACTGAGCACTGAGCACCCAGCACCCCGAGCACTGAGCACCCAGCACCCTGTGTACTGAGCACTGAGCACCCTGAGTACTAAGCACCCAGCACCCTGAGTACTGAGCACCCAGCACCCTGAGCACTGAGCACCGAGCACCCCGAGCACTGAGCACCCAGCACCCTGAGCACTCAGCACCCAGCACCCCGAGCACTGAGCACCCAGCACCCTGAGCACTGAGCACCCAGCACCATGAGCACGGAGAACCCCGAGTACTGAGCACCCAGCACCCTGAGCACTGAGCACCCAGCACCTTGAGTACTGAGCACCGAGCACCTCGAGCACTAAGCACCCAGCACCCTGAGTACTTAGCACCCCGGACCCTGAGCACTGAGCACCCAGAACCCTGAGCACTGAGCACCCAGCACCCTGAGCACGGAGCACCCAGCACCCTGAGTACTGAGCACCCAACACCCAGACTACTGAGCTCCCAGCACCCTGAGCAATGAGCACCCAGCACCCTGAGTACTGAGCACCCAGCACCCTGAGTACTGAACACCCAGCACCCTGAGAACTGAGCACTGAGCACCCTGAGCACTGAGTACTGAGCACTGAGCACCCTGAGCACTGAGCACCCAGCACCCCGAGTACTGAGCACCCAGCACCCCGAGCACTGAGCACCCAGCGCCCCGAGCACTGAGCACCCAGCACCCCGAGCACTGAGCACCGAGCACCCCGAGCACTGAGCACCCAGCACCCCGAGCACTGAGCACCCTGCACCCTGAGCACTGAGCACCCAGCACCCTGAGCACTGAGCACCCAGCACCCTGAGTACTGAGTACTCAGCACCCTGAGCACTGAGCACCCAGCACCCTGAGTACTGATCACCGAGCACCCCGAGCACTGAGCACCCAGCACCCTGAGTACTGAGCACCCAGCACCCTGAGTACTGAGCAGGCAGCACCCTGAGTACTGAGCACCCAGCACCCTGAGCACTGAGCACAAAGCACGCTGAGTACTGAGCACTGAGCACCCTGAGTACTGAGCACCGAGGACCCTGAGCACTGAGCACCCAGCACGCTGAGTACTGAGCACTGAGCACAATGAGTCCTGAGCACCTAGAACCCTGAGTACTGAGCACCCAGCACCCTGAGCACTGAGCAGCCAGCACCCTCAGCACTGAGCACCCACCACCCCGAGCACTGAGCACCCAGCACCCTGAGCACTGAGCACCCAGCACCCCGAGTACTGAGCACACAGCACCCCGAGTACTGAGCACCGAGCACCCCGAGTACTGAGCACCCAGCACCCTGAGTACTGAGCACCCAGTACCCTGAGTACTGAGCTCCCCGAGTACTGAGCACCCAGCACCCCGAGCACTGAGCACCCAGCACCCTGAGTACTGAGAACAGATCACCCTGAGTACTGAGCACCCAGCACCCTGAGTACTGAGCACCCAGCACCCCGAGCACTGAGCACCCAGCAGCCCGAGAATGAGCACCCAGCACCCTGAGTACTGAGAACCGAGCACCCTGAGTACTGAGCACCCAGCACCCTGAGTACTGAGCCCCCAGCACCCTGAGTACTGAGCACCCAGCACCCCGAGCACTGAGAAGCCAGCACCCTGAGAATGAGCACCCAGCACCCTGAATACTGAGCACCCACCACCCCGAGCACGGAGCACCCAGGACCCCGAGCACTGAGTACTGAGCACCCAGCACCCTGAGTACTGAGCACCGAGCTCCCCGAGCACTGAGCACCCAGCACCCTGAGCACTGAGCACCCAGCACCCTGAGCACTGAGCACCCAGCACCCTGAGTACTGAGCACCCAGCACGCTGAGTACTGAGCACTCAGCACCCTGAGCACTGAGCACCCAGCACCCTGAGTACTGAGCACCCAGCACCCCGACCACTGAGCACCCAGCACCCTGTGTACTGAGCACTGATCACCCTGATTACTAAGCACCCAGCACCCTGAGTACTGAGCACCCAGGACACTGAGCACTGAGCACCGAGCACCCCGAGCACTGAGGACCCAGCACCCTGAGCACTCAGCACCCATCACCCCGATCACTGAGCACCCAGCACCCTGAGCACTGAGCACCCAGCACCCTGAGCACTGAGCACCCAGCACCCAGAGCACTGAGCACCCAGCACCCTGAGCACTGAGCACCCAGCACCCTGAGTACTGAGCACCCAGCACCCTGAGTACTGAGCACCCAGCACACTGAGTACTGAGCACCCAGCACCCTGAGCACTGAGCACCCAGCACCCTGAGTACTGAGCACTGAGCACCCAGCACCCCGAGCACTGAGCACCCAGCACCCTGTGTACTGAGCACTGAGCACCCTGAGTACTAAGCACCCAGCACCCTGAGTACTGAGCACCCAGCACCCTGAGCACTGAGCACCGAGCACCCCGAGCACTGAGCACCCAGCACCCTGAGCACTCAGCACCCAGCACCCCGAGCACTGAGCACCCAGCACCCTGAGCACTGAGCACCCAGCACCATGAGCACGGAGAACCCCGAGTACTGAGCACCCAGCACCCTGAGCACTGAGCACCCAGCACCTTGAGTACTGAGCACCGAGCACCTCGAGCACTAAGCACCCAGCACCCTGAGTACTTAGCACCCCGGACCCTGAGCACTGAGCACCCAGAACCCTGAGCACTGAGCACCCAGCACCCTGAGCACGGAGCACCCAGCACCCTGAGTACTGAGCACCCATCACCCAGACTACTGAGCTCCCAGCACCCTGAGCAATGAGCACCCAGCACCCTGAGTACTGAGCACCCAGCACCCTGAGTACTGAACACCCAGCACCCTGAGCACTGAGCACTGAGCACCCTGAGCACTGAGTACTGAGCACTGAGCACCCTGAGCACTGAGCACCCAGCACCCCGAGTACTGAGCACCCAGCACCCCGAGCACTGAGCACCCAGCGCCCCGAGCACTGAGCACCCAGCACCCCGAGCACTGAGCACCCAGCACCCCGAGCACTGAGCACCCAGCACCCCGAGCACTGAGCACCCAGCACCCTGAGCACTGAGCACCCAGCACCCTGAGCACTGAGCACCCAGCACCCTGAGTACTGAGTACTCAGCACCCTGAGCACTGAGCACCCAGCACCCTGAGTACTGATCACCGAGCACCCCGAGCACTGAGCACCCAGCACCCTGAGTACTGAGCACCCAGCACCCTGAGTACTGAGCAGGCAGCACCCTGAGTACTGAGCACCCAGCACCCTGAGCACTGAGCACAAAGCACGCTGAGTACTGAGCACTGAGCACCCTGAGTACTGAGCACCGAGGACCCTGAGCACTGAGCACCCAGCACGCTGAGTACTGAGCACTGAGCACCCTGAGTCCTGAGCACCTAGCACCCTGAGTACTGAGCACCCAGCACCCTGAGCACTGAGCAGCCAGCACCCTCAGCACTGAGCACCCACCACCCCGAGCACTGAGCATCCAGCACCCTGAGCACTGAGCACCCAGCACCCCGAGTACTGAGCACACAGCACCCCGAGTACTGAGCACCGAGCACCCCGAGCACTGAGCACCCAGCACCCTGAGTACTGAGCACCCAGTACCCTGAGTACTGAGCTCCCCGAGTACTGAGCACCCAGCACCCCGAGCACTGAGCACCCAGCACCCTGAGTACTGAGAACAGATCACCCTGAGTACTGAGCACCCAGCACCCTGAGTACTGAGCACCCAGCACCCCGAGCACTGAGCACCCAGCAGCCCGAGAATGAGCACCCAGCACCCTGAGTACTGAGAACCGAGCACCCTGAGTACTGAGCACCCAGCACCCTGAGTACTGAGCCCCCAGCACCCTGAGTACTGAGCACCCAGCACCCCGAGCACTGAGAACCCAGCACCCCGAGAATGAGCACCCAGCACCCTGAATACTGAGCACCCACCACCCCGAGCACGGAGCACCCAGGACCCCGAGCACTGAGTACTGAGCACCCAGCACCCTGAGTACTGAGCACCGAGCTCCCCGAGCACTGAGCACCCAGCACCCTGAGCACTGAGCACCCAGCACCCTGAGCACTGAGCACCCAGCACCCTGAGTACTGAGCACCCAGCACGCTGAGTACTGAGCACTCAGCACCCTGAGCACTGAGCACCCAGCACCCTGAGTACTGAGCACTGAGCACCCAGCACCCCGACCACTGAGCACCCAGCACCCTGTGTACTGAGCACTGAGCACCCTGATTACTAAGCACCCAGCACCCTGAGTACTGAGCACCCAGGACACTGAGCACTGAGCACCGAGCACCCCGAGCACTGAGGACCCAGCACCCTGAGCACTCAGCACCCATCACCCCGATCACTGAGCACCCAGCACCCTGAGCACTGAGCACCCAGCACCCTGAGCACTGAGCACCCAGCACCCAGAGCACTGAGCACCCAGCACCCTGAGCACTGAGCACCCAGCACCCTGAGTACTGAGCACCCAGCACCCTGAGTACTGAGCACCCTGAGTACTGAGCACCGATCACCCTGAGCACTTAGCACCCAGCACCCTGAGTACTGAGCCCCCAGCACCCTGAGCACTGAGCACCCAGCACCCTGACATTGAGCACCCAGCACCCTGAGTACTGAGCACCCAGAACCCTGAGTACTGAGTAAAAAGCACCCTGAGCACTGAGCACCCAGCACCCTGAGTACTGAGCACGGAGCACCCTGAGTACTGAGCACCCAGCACCCTGAGTACTGAGCACCCAGCACCCTGAGCACTGAGCACCCAGCACCCTGAGTACTGAGCACCCAGCACCCTGAGTACTGAGCACTGATCACCCTGAGCACTGAGCACCCAGCACCCCGAGCACTGAGCACCCAGCACCCTGAGTACTGAACACCTAGCACCCTGAGCACTGAGCACCGAGCACCCTGAGTACTGAACACCCAGCACCCTGAGCACTGAGCACTGAGCACTGAGCACCCAGCACCCTGAGCACTGAGCACTGAGCACCCAGCACCCCGAGCACTGAGCACCCAGCACCCTGAGCACCCAGCACCCTGAGCACTGAGCACCCTGAGCACTGAGCACCCTGAGCACTGAGCACTGAGCACCCAGCACCCTGAGTACTGAGCACCCAACACTCTGAGCACTGAGCACCCAGCACGCTGAGTACTGAGCACTGAGCACACAGCACCCTGAGCACTGAGCACCCAGAACCCTGAGCACTGAGCACTGAGCACCCAGCACCCCGAGCACTGAGCACCCAGCACCCTGAGCACCCAGCACCCTGAGCACTGAGCACCCAGAGTACTGAGCACCCAGCACCCTGAGCACTGAGCACACAGCACCAAGAGTACTGAGCACCCTGAGTACTGAGCACCGATCACCCTGAGCACTGAGCACCCAGCACCCTGAGTACTGAGCACACAGCACCCTGAGCACTGAGCACCCAGCACCCTGAGCACTGAGCACCCAGCACCCTGAGTACTGAGCACCCTGAACCCTGAGTACTGAGTACACAGCACCCTGAGTAATGAGCACACAGCACCCTGAGTACTGATCACCGAGCACCCTGAGCACTGAGCACCCAGCACCCTGAGTACTGAGCACCCAGCACCCTGAATACTGAGCACCCAGCACCCTGAGTACTGAGCACCCAGCACCCTGAGCACTGAGCACAAAGCACGCTGAATACTGAGCACTGAACAACCTGAGTACTGAGCACCGAGGACCCTGAGAACTGAGCACCCAGCACGCTGAGTACTGAGCACTGAGCACCCTGAGTACTGAGCACCTAGCACCCTGAGTACTGAGCACACAGCACCCTGAGCACTGAGCAGCCAGCACCCTCAGCACTGAGCACCCAGCACCCCGAGCACTGAGCACCCAGCACCCTGAGCACTGAGCACCCAGCACCCCGAGTACTGAGCACCGAGCACCCCGAGCTCTGAGCACCCAGCACCCTGAGTACTGAGCACCCAGTACCCTGAGTACTGAGCACCCCGAGTACTGAGCACCCAGCACCCCGAGCACTGAGCACCCAGCACCCTGAGTACTGAGAACAGATCACCCCGAGCACGGAGCACCCAGGACCCCGAGCACTGAGTACTGAGCACCCAGCACCCTGAGTACTGAGCACCGAGCTCCCCGAGCACTGAGCACCCAGCACCCTGAGCACTGAGCACCCAGCACCCTGAGCACTGAACACCCAGCACCCTGAGTACTGAGCACCCAGCACGCTGAGTACTGAGCACTCAGCACCCTGAGCACTGAGCACCCAGCACCCTGAGTACTGAGCACTGAGCACCCAGCACCCCGAGCACTGAGCACCCAGCACCCTGTGTACTGAGCACTGAGCACCCTGATTACTAAGCACCCAGCACCCTGAGTACTGAGCACCCAGGACCCTGAGCACTGAGCACCGAGCACCCCGAGCACTGAGCACTCAGCACCCTGAGCACTCAGCACCCATCACCCCGATCACTGAGCACCCAGCACCCTGAGCACTGAGCACCCAGCACCCTGAGCACTGAGCACCCAGCACCCAGAGCACTGAGCACCCAGCACCCTGAGCACTGAGCACCCAGCACCCTGAGTACTGAGCACCCAGCACCCTGAGTACTGAGCACCCAGCACCCTGAGTACTGAGCACCGAGCACCCTGAGTACTGAGCACCGAGCACCCTGAGTACTGAGCACCCAGCACCCTGAGCACTGAGCACCCAGCACCCTGAGTACTGAGCACCCAGCAAACTGAGTACTGAGCACCCAGCACCCCGAGCACTGAGCACCCAGCACCCTGAGTACTGAGCACCTAGCACCCTGAGCACTGAGCACCGAGCACCCTGAGTACTGAACACCCAGCACCCTGAGCACTGAGCACCCAGCACCCTGAGCACTGAGAACTGAGCACCCAGCACCCCGAGCACTGAGCACCCAGCACCCTGAGCACCCAGCACCCTGAGCACTGAGCACCCTGAGCACTGAGCACCCTCAGCACTGAGCACTGAGCACCCAGCACCCTGAGTACTGAGCACCCAACACTCTGAGCACTGAGCACCCAGCACGCTGAGTACTGAGCACTGAGCACACAGCACCCTGCGTACTGAGCACCCAGCACCCCGAGCACTGAGCACCCAGCGCCCCGAGCACTGAGCACCCAGCACCCTGAGCACTGAGCACTGAGCACACTGAGCACTGAGCACCCAGCACCCCGAGTACTGAGCACTGAGCACCCTGAGTACTGAGCACCCAACACCCAGAGTACTGATCACCCAGCACCCTGAGAACTGAGCACCCAGCACCCTGAGTACTGAGCACCCAGCACCCTGAGTACTGATCACCCAGCACCCTGAGCACTGAGCACTGAGCACCCAGCACCTTGAGCACTGAGCACTGACCACCCAGCACCCCGAGCACTGAGCACCCAGCACCCCGAGCACTGAGCACCCAGCGCCCTGAGCACTGAGCACCCAGCACACTGAGCACTGAGCACCCAGCCCCCTGAGTACTGAGCACCCAGCACCATGAGTACTGAGCACCCAGCACCCTGAGCACTGAGCACCCTGAGGACTGAGCACCCAGCACCCTGAGTACTGAGCACCCAGCACCCTGAGCACTGAGCACCCAGCTCCCTGAGTACTGAGCACCCTGAGTACTGAGCACCGATCACCCTGAGCACTGAGCACCCAGCACCCTGAGTACTGAGCACCCAGCACCCTGAGCACTGAGCACTCAGCACCCTGAGCACTGAGCACACAGCACCCTGAGTACTGAGCACTGAAAACCCTGAGTACTGAGCACCGAGCACCCTGAGTACTGAGCACCCAGCACCCTGATCACTGAGCACGGAGCACACCGAGGACTGAGCACCCAGCACCCTGAGCACTGAGCACCCAGCACCTTGAGTACTGAGCACCGAGCACAACGAGCACTGAGCACCCAGCACCCTGAGTACTGAGCACCCAGCACCCTGAGCACTGAGCACCCAGCTCCCTGAGCACTGAGCACGCAGCACCCCAAGCACTGAGCACCCAGCACCCTGAGTACTGAGCACAGAGCACCCTGAGCACTGAGCACCCAGCACCCTGAGTACTGAGCACCCAGCACCCTGAGTACTGAGCAACCAGCACCCTGAGCACTGAGCACTGAGCACCCAGCACCCTGACCACTGAGCACTGAGCACCCAGCACCACAGCCCTGAGCACCCAACACCCCGAGCACTGAGCACCCAGCACCCTGAGCACTGAGCACCCAGCACCCTGAGTACTGAGCAACCAGCAACCTGAGTACTGAGCACCCAGCACCCTGAGTACTGAGCACTCAGCACCCTGAGTACTGAGCACTGAGCACACCGAGCAATGAGCACCCAGCACCCTGAGCACTGAGCACCCCGAGTACTGAGCACCCAGCACCCCGAGCACTGAGCACCCAGCGCCCCGAGCACTGAGCACCCAGCACCCCGAGCACTGAGCACTGAGCACCCTGAGCACTGAGCACCGAGCACCTCGAGCACTAAGCACCCAGCACCCTGAGTACTTAGCACCCAGCACCCTGAGCACTGAGCACCCAGAACCCTGAGCACTGAGCACCCAGCACCCTGAGCACGGAGCACCCAGCACCCTGAGTACTGAGCACCCAACACCCAGACTACTGAGCTCCCAGCACCCTGAGCACTGAGCACCCAGCACCCTGAGTACTGAGCACCCAGAACCCTGAGTACTGAGTACAAAGCACCCTGAGCACTGAGCACCCAGCACCCTGAGTACTGAGCACGGAGCACCCTGAGTACTGAGCACCCAGCACCCTGAGTACTGAGCACCCAGCACCCTGAGCACTGAGCACCCAGCACCCTGAGTACTGAGCACCCAGCACCCTGAGTACTGAGCACTGATCACCCTGAGCACTGAGCACCCAGCACCCCGAGCACTGAGCACCCAGCACCCTGAGTACTGAGCACCTAGCACCCTGAGCACTGAGCACCGAGCACCCTGAGTACTGAACACCCAGCACCCTGAGCACTGAGCACTGAGCACCCAGCACCCTGAGCACTGAGCACTGAGCACCCAGCACCCCGAGCACTGATCACCCAGCACCCTGAGCACCCAGCACCCTGAGCACTGAGCACCCTGAGCACTGAGCACCCTGAGCACTGAGCACTGAGCACCCAGCACCCTGAGTACTGAGCACCCAACACTCTGAGCACTGAGCACCCAGCACGCTGAGTACTGAGCACTGAGCACACAGCACCCTGAGCACTGAGCACCCAGCACCCTGAGAACTGAGCACTGAGCACCCAGCACCCCGAGCACTGAGCACCCAGCACCCTGAGCACCCAGCACCCTGAGCACTGAGCACCCTGAGTACTGAGCACCCAGCACCCTGAGCACTGAGCACACAGCACCCTGAGTACTGAGCACCCTGAGTACTGAGCACCGATCACCCTGAGCACTGAGCACCCAGCACCCTGAGTACTGAGCACACAGCACCCTGAGCACTGAGCACCCAGCACCCTGAGCACTGAGCACCCAGCACCCTGAGTACTGAGCACCCAGCACCCTGAGTACTGAGTACAAAGCACCCTGAGCACTGAGCACCCAGCACCCTGAGTACTGAGCACCCAGCACCCTGAGTACTGAGCACCCAGCACACTGAGTACTGAGCACCCAGCACCCTGAGCACTGAACACCCAGCACCCTGAGTACTGAGCACACAGCACGCTGAGTACTGAGCACTCAGCACCCTGAGCACTGAGCACCCAGCACCCTGAGTACTGAGCACTGAGCACCCAGCACCCCGTGCACTGAGCACCCAGCACCCTGTGTACTGAGCACTGAGCACCCTGATTACTAAGCACCCAGCACCCTGAGTACTGAGCACCCAGGACCCTGAGCACTGAGCACCGAGCACCCCGAGCACTGAGCACTCAGCACCCTGAGCACTCAGCACCCATCACCCCAATCACTGAGCACCCAGCACCCTGAGCACTGAGCACCCAGCACCCTGAGCACTGAGCACCCAGCACCCAGAGCACTGAGCACCCAGCACCCTGAGCACTGAGCACCCAGCACCCTGAGTACTGAGCACCCAGCACCCTGAGTACTGAGCACCCAGCACCCTGAGTACTGAGCACCGAGCACCCTGAGTACTGAGCACCGAGCACCCTGAGTACTGAGCACCCAGCACCCTGAGTACTGAGCACCCAGCACCCTGAGTACTGAGCACCCAGGACCCCGAGCACTGAGCACCCAGCACCCTGAGTACTGAGCACCTAGCAACCTGAGCACTGAGCACCGAGCACCCTGAGTACTGAACACCCAGCACCCTGAGCACTGAGCACTGAGCACCCAGCACCCTGAGCACTGAGAACTGAGCACCCAGCACCCCGAGCACTGAGCACCCAGCACCCTGAGCACCCAGCACCCTGAGCACTGAGCACCCTGAGCACTGAGCACCCTCAGCACTGAGCACTGAGCACCCAGCACCCTGAGTACTGAGCACCCAACACTCTGAGCACTGAGCACCCAGCACGCTGAGTACTGAGCACTGAGCACACAGCACCCTGCGTACTGAGCACCCAGCACCCCGAGCACTGAGCACCCAGCGCCCCGAGCACTGAGCACCCAGCACCCTGAGCACTGAGCACTGAGCACACTGAGCACTGAGCACCCAGCACCCCGAGTACTGAGCACTGAGCACCCTGAGTACTGAGCACCCAACACCCAGAGTACTGATCACCCAGCACCCTGAGAACTGAGCACCCAGCACCCTGAGTACTGAGCACCCAGCACCCTGAGTACTGATCACCCAGCACCCTGAGCACTGAGCACTGAGCACCCAGCACCTTGAGCACTGAGCACTGACCACCCAGCACCCCGAGCACTGAGCACCCAGCACCCCGAGCACTGAGCACCCAGCGCCCTGAGCACTGAGCACCCAGCACACTGAGCACTGAGCACCCAGCCCCCTGAGTACTGAGCACCCAGCACCATGAGTACTGAGCACCCAGCACCCTGAGCACTGAGCACCCTGAGGACTGAGCACCCAGCACCCCGAGCACTGAGCACCCAGCACCCTGAGTACTGAGCACCCAGCACCCTGAGCACTGAGCACCCAGCACCCTGAGTACTGAGCACCCTGAGTACTGAGCACCGATCACCCTGAGCACTGAGCACCCAGCACCCTGAGTACTGAGCACCCAGCACCCTGAGCACTGAGCACCCAGCACCCTGAGTACTGAGCACCCAGCACCCTGAGCACTGAGCACCCAGCACCCTGAGCACTGAGCACCCAGCACCCTGAGTACTGAGCACCCAGCACCCTGAGTACTGAGTACCCAGCACCCTGAGCACTGAGGACCCAGCACCCTGAGTACTGAGCACCGAGCACCCTGAGTACTGAGCACCCAGCACCCTGAGTACTGAGCACACAGCACCCTGAGCACTGAGCACCCAGCACCCTGAGTACTGAGCACTCAGCACCCTGAGGACTGAGCACTCAGCACCCAGAGCACTGAGCACCCAGCACCCCGAGCACGGAGCACCCAGGACCCCGAGCACTGAGTACTGAGCACCCAGCACCCTGAGTACTGAGCACCGAGCTAACCGAGCACTGAGCACCCTGAGTACTGAGCACCCAGCACCCCGATCACTGAGCACCCAGCACCCTGAGCACTGAGCACCCAGCACCCTGAGCACTGAGCACCCAGCACCCTGAGTACTGAGCACCCAGCACACTGAGTACTGAGCACCCAGCACCCTGAGCACTGAGCACCCAGCACCCTGAGTACTGAGCACTGAGCACCCAGCACCCCGAGCACTGAGCACCCAGCACCCTGTGTACTGAGCACTGAGCACCCTGAGTACTAAGCACCCAGCACCCTGAGTACTGAGCACCCAGCACCCTGAGCACTGAGCACCGAGCACCCCGAGCACTGAGCACCCAGCACCCTGAGCACTCAGCACCCAGCACCCCGAGCACTGAGCACCCAGCACCCTGAGCACTGAGCACCCAGCACCATGAGCACGGAGAACCCCGAGTACTGAGCACCCAGCACCCTGAGCACTGAGCACCCAGCACCTTGAGTACTGAGCACCGAGCACCTCGAGCACTAAGCACCCAGCACCCTGAGTACTTAGCACCCCGGACCCTGAGCACTGAGCACCCAGAACCCTGAGCACTGAGCACCCAGCACCCTGAGCACGGAGCACCCAGCACCCTGAGTACTGAGCACCCAACACCCAGACTACTGAGCTCCCAGCACCCTGAGCAATGAGCACCCAGCACCCTGAGTACTGAGCACCCAGCACCCTGAGTACTGAACACCCAGCACCCTGAGAACTGAGCACTGAGCACCCTGAGCACTGAGTACTGAGCACTGAGCACCCTGAGCACTGAGCACCCAGCACCCCGAGTACTGAGCACCCAGCACCCCGAGCACTGAGCACCCAGCGCCCCGAGCACTGAGCACCCAGCACCCCGAGCACTGAGCACCGAGCACCCCGAGCACTGAGCACCCAGCACCCCGAGCACTGAGCACCCTGCACCCTGAGCACTGAGCACCCAGCACCCTGAGCACTGAGCACCCAGCACCCTGAGTACTGAGTACTCAGCACCCTGAGCACTGAGCACCCAGCACCCTGAGTACTGATCACCGAGCACCCCGAGCACTGAGCACCCAGCACCCTGAGTACTGAGCACCCAGCACCCTGAGTACTGAGCAGGCAGCACCCTGAGTACTGAGCACCCAGCACCCTGAGCACTGAGCACAAAGCACGCTGAGTACTGAGCACTGAGCACCCTGAGTACTGAGCACCGAGGACCCTGAGCACTGAGCACCCAGCACGCTGAGTACTGAGCACTGAGCACAATGAGTCCTGAGCACCTAGAACCCTGAGTACTGAGCACCCAGCACCCTGAGCACTGAGCAGCCAGCACCCTCAGCACTGAGCACCCACCACCCCGAGCACTGAGCACCCAGCACCCTGAGCACTGAGCACCCAGCACCCCGAGTACTGAGCACACAGCACCCCGAGTACTGAGCACCGAGCACCCCGAGTACTGAGCACCCAGCACCCTGAGTACTGAGCACCCAGTACCCTGAGTACTGAGCTCCCCGAGTACTGAGCACCCAGCACCCCGAGCACTGAGCACCCAGCACCCTGAGTACTGAGAACAGATCACCCTGAGTACTGAGCACCCAGCACCCTGAGTACTGAGCACCCAGCACCCCGAGCACTGAGCACCCAGCAGCCCGAGAATGAGCACCCAGCACCCTGAGTACTGAGAACCGAGCACCCTGAGTACTGAGCACCCAGCACCCTGAGTACTGAGCCCCCAGCACCCTGAGTACTGAGCACCCAGCACCCCGAGCACTGAGAAGCCAGCACCCTGAGAATGAGCACCCAGCACCCTGAATACTGAGCACCCACCACCCCGAGCACGGAGCACCCAGGACCCCGAGCACTGAGTACTGAGCACCCAGCACCCTGAGTACTGAGCACCGAGCTCCCCGAGCACTGAGCACCCAGCACCCTGAGCACTGAGCACCCAGCACCCTGAGCACTGAGCACCCAGCACCCTGAGTACTGAGCACCCAGCACGCTGAGTACTGAGCACTCAGCACCCTGAGCACTGAGCACCCAGCACCCTGAGTACTGAGCACCCAGCACCCCGACCACTGAGCACCCAGCACCCTGTGTACTGAGCACTGATCACCCTGATTACTAAGCACCCAGCACCCTGAGTACTGAGCACCCAGGACACTGAGCACTGAGCACCGAGCACCCCGAGCACTGAGGACCCAGCACCCTGAGCACTCAGCACCCATCACCCCGATCACTGAGCACCCAGCACCCTGAGCACTGAGCACCCAGCACCCTGAGCACTGAGCACCCAGCACCCAGAGCACTGAGCACCCAGCACCCTGAGCACTGAGCACCCAGCACCCTGAGTACTGAGCACCCAGCACCCTGAGTACTGAGCACCCAGCACACTGAGTACTGAGCACCCAGCACCCTGAGCACTGAGCACCCAGCACCCTGAGTACTGAGCACTGAGCACCCAGCACCCCGAGCACTGAGCACCCAGCACCCTGTGTACTGAGCACTGAGCACCCTGAGTACTAAGCACCCAGCACCCTGAGTACTGAGCACCCAGCACCCTGAGCACTGAGCACCGAGCACCCCGAGCACTGAGCACCCAGCACCCTGAGCACTCAGCACCCAGCACCCCGAGCACTGAGCACCCAGCACCCTGAGCACTGAGCACCCAGCACCATGAGCACGGAGAACCCCGAGTACTGAGCACCCAGCACCCTGAGCACTGAGCACCCAGCACCTTGAGTACTGAGCACCGAGCACCTCGAGCACTAAGCACCCAGCACCCTGAGTACTTAGCACCCCGGACCCTGAGCACTGAGCACCCAGAACCCTGAGCACTGAGCACCCAGCACCCTGAGCACGGAGCACCCAGCACCCTGAGTACTGAGCACCCATCACCCAGACTACTGAGCTCCCAGCACCCTGAGCAATGAGCACCCAGCACCCTGAGTACTGAGCACCCAGCACCCTGAGTACTGAACACCCAGCACCCTGAGCACTGAGCACTGAGCACCCTGAGCACTGAGTACTGAGCACTGAGCACCCTGAGCACTGAGCACCCAGCACCCCGAGTACTGAGCACCCAGCACCCCGAGCACTGAGCACCCAGCGCCCCGAGCACTGAGCACCCAGCACCCCGAGCACTGAGCACCCAGCACCCCGAGCACTGAGCACCCAGCACCCCGAGCACTGAGCACCCAGCACCCTGAGCACTGAGCACCCAGCACCCTGAGCACTGAGCACCCAGCACCCTGAGTACTGAGTACTCAGCACCCTGAGCACTGAGCACCCAGCACCCTGAGTACTGATCACCGAGCACCCCGAGCACTGAGCACCCAGCACCCTGAGTACTGAGCACCCAGCACCCTGAGTACTGAGCAGGCAGCACCCTGAGTACTGAGCACCCAGCACCCTGAGCACTGAGCACAAAGCACGCTGAGTACTGAGCACTGAGCACCCTGAGTACTGAGCACCGAGGACCCTGAGCACTGAGCACCCAGCACGCTGAGTACTGAGCACTGAGCACCCTGAGTCCTGAGCACCTAGCACCCTGAGTACTGAGCACCCAGCACCCTGAGCACTGAGCAGCCAGCACCCTCAGCACTGAGCACCCACCACCCCGAGCACTGAGCATCCAGCACCCTGAGCACTGAGCACCCAGCACCCCGAGTACTGAGCACACAGCACCCCGAGTACTGAGCACCGAGCACCCCGAGCACTGAGCACCCAGCACCCTGAGTACTGAGCACCCAGTACCCTGAGTACTGAGCTCCCCGAGTACTGAGCACCCAGCACCCCGAGCACTGAGCACCCAGCACCCTGAGTACTGAGAACAGATCACCCTGAGTACTGAGCACCCAGCACCCTGAGTACTGAGCACCCAGCACCCCGAGCACTGAGCACCCAGCAGCCCGAGAATGAGCACCCAGCACCCTGAGTACTGAGAACCGAGCACCCTGAGTACTGAGCACCCAGCACCCTGAGTACTGAGCCCCCAGCACCCTGAGTACTGAGCACCCAGCACCCCGAGCACTGAGAACCCAGCACCCCGAGAATGAGCACCCAGCACCCTGAATACTGAGCACCCACCACCCCGAGCACGGAGCACCCAGGACCCCGAGCACTGAGTACTGAGCACCCAGCACCCTGAGTACTGAGCACCGAGCTCCCCGAGCACTGAGCACCCAGCACCCTGAGCACTGAGCACCCAGCACCCTGAGCACTGAGCACCCAGCACCCTGAGTACTGAGCACCCAGCACGCTGAGTACTGAGCACTCAGCACCCTGAGCACTGAGCACCCAGCACCCTGAGTACTGAGCACTGAGCACCCAGCACCCCGACCACTGAGCACCCAGCACCCTGTGTACTGAGCACTGAGCACCCTGATTACTAAGCACCCAGCACCCTGAGTACTGAGCACCCAGGACACTGAGCACTGAGCACCGAGCACCCCGAGCACTGAGGACCCAGCACCCTGAGCACTCAGCACCCATCACCCCGATCACTGAGCACCCAGCACCCTGAGCACTGAGCACCCAGCACCCTGAGCACTGAGCACCCAGCACCCAGAGCACTGAGCACCCAGCACCCTGAGCACTGAGCACCCAGCACCCTGAGTACTGAGCACCCAGCACCCTGAGTACTGAGCACCCTGAGTACTGAGCACCGATCACCCTGAGCACTTAGCACCCAGCACCCTGAGTACTGAGCCCCCAGCACCCTGAGCACTGAGCACCCAGCACCCTGACATTGAGCACCCAGCACCCTGAGTACTGAGCACCCAGAACCCTGAGTACTGAGTAAAAAGCACCCTGAGCACTGAGCACCCAGCACCCTGAGTACTGAGCACGGAGCACCCTGAGTACTGAGCACCCAGCACCCTGAGTACTGAGCACCCAGCACCCTGAGCACTGAGCACCCAGCACCCTGAGTACTGAGCACCCAGCACCCTGAGTACTGAGCACTGATCACCCTGAGCACTGAGCACCCAGCACCCCGAGCACTGAGCACCCAGCACCCTGAGTACTGAACACCTAGCACCCTGAGCACTGAGCACCGAGCACCCTGAGTACTGAACACCCAGCACCCTGAGCACTGAGCACTGAGCACTGAGCACCCAGCACCCTGAGCACTGAGCACTGAGCACCCAGCACCCCGAGCACTGAGCACCCAGCACCCTGAGCACCCAGCACCCTGAGCACTGAGCACCCTGAGCACTGAGCACCCTGAGCACTGAGCACTGAGCACCCAGCACCCTGAGTACTGAGCACCCAACACTCTGAGCACTGAGCACCCAGCACGCTGAGTACTGAGCACTGAGCACACAGCACCCTGAGCACTGAGCACCCAGAACCCTGAGCACTGAGCACTGAGCACCCAGCACCCCGAGCACTGAGCACCCAGCACCCTGAGCACCCAGCACCCTGAGCACTGAGCACCCAGAGTACTGAGCACCCAGCACCCTGAGCACTGAGCACACAGCACCAAGAGTACTGAGCACCCTGAGTACTGAGCACCGATCACCCTGAGCACTGAGCACCCAGCACCCTGAGTACTGAGCACACAGCACCCTGAGCACTGAGCACCCAGCACCCTGAGCACTGAGCACCCAGCACCCTGAGTACTGAGCACCCTGAACCCTGAGTACTGAGTACACAGCACCCTGAGTAATGAGCACACAGCACCCTGAGTACTGATCACCGAGCACCCTGAGCACTGAGCACCCAGCACCCTGAGTACTGAGCACCCAGCACCCTGAATACTGAGCACCCAGCACCCTGAGTACTGAGCACCCAGCACCCTGAGCACTGAGCACAAAGCACGCTGAATACTGAGCACTGAACAACCTGAGTACTGAGCACCGAGGACCCTGAGAACTGAGCACCCAGCACGCTGAGTACTGAGCACTGAGCACCCTGAGTACTGAGCACCTAGCACCCTGAGTACTGAGCACACAGCACCCTGAGCACTGAGCAGCCAGCACCCTCAGCACTGAGCACCCAGCACCCCGAGCACTGAGCACCCAGCACCCTGAGCACTGAGCACCCAGCACCCCGAGTACTGAGCACCGAGCACCCCGAGCTCTGAGCACCCAGCACCCTGAGTACTGAGCACCCAGTACCCTGAGTACTGAGCACCCCGAGTACTGAGCACCCAGCACCCCGAGCACTGAGCACCCAGCACCCTGAGTACTGAGAACAGATCACCCCGAGCACGGAGCACCCAGGACCCCGAGCACTGAGTACTGAGCACCCAGCACCCTGAGTACTGAGCACCGAGCTCCCCGAGCACTGAGCACCCAGCACCCTGAGCACTGAGCACCCAGCACCCTGAGCACTGAACACCCAGCACCCTGAGTACTGAGCACCCAGCACGCTGAGTACTGAGCACTCAGCACCCTGAGCACTGAGCACCCAGCACCCTGAGTACTGAGCACTGAGCACCCAGCACCCCGAGCACTGAGCACCCAGCACCCTGTGTACTGAGCACTGAGCACCCTGATTACTAAGCACCCAGCACCCTGAGTACTGAGCACCCAGGACCCTGAGCACTGAGCACCGAGCACCCCGAGCACTGAGCACTCAGCACCCTGAGCACTCAGCACCCATCACCCCGATCACTGAGCACCCAGCACCCTGAGCACTGAGCACCCAGCACCCTGAGCACTGAGCACCCAGCACCCAGAGCACTGAGCACCCAGCACCCTGAGCACTGAGCACCCAGCACCCTGAGTACTGAGCACCCAGCACCCTGAGTACTGAGCACCCAGCACCCTGAGTACTGAGCACCGAGCACCCTGAGTACTGAGCACCGAGCACCCTGAGTACTGAGCACCCAGCACCCTGAGCACTGAGCACCCAGCACCCTGAGTACTGAGCACCCAGCAAACTGAGTACTGAGCACCCAGCACCCCGAGCACTGAGCACCCAGCACCCTGAGTACTGAGCACCTAGCACCCTGAGCACTGAGCACCGAGCACCCTGAGTACTGAACACCCAGCACCCTGAGCACTGAGCACCCAGCACCCTGAGCACTGAGAACTGAGCACCCAGCACCCCGAGCACTGAGCACCCAGCACCCTGAGCACCCAGCACCCTGAGCACTGAGCACCCTGAGCACTGAGCACCCTCAGCACTGAGCACTGAGCACCCAGCACCCTGAGTACTGAGCACCCAACACTCTGAGCACTGAGCACCCAGCACGCTGAGTACTGAGCACTGAGCACACAGCACCCTGCGTACTGAGCACCCAGCACCCCGAGCACTGAGCACCCAGCGCCCCGAGCACTGAGCACCCAGCACCCTGAGCACTGAGCACTGAGCACACTGAGCACTGAGCACCCAGCACCCCGAGTACTGAGCACTGAGCACCCTGAGTACTGAGCACCCAACACCCAGAGTACTGATCACCCAGCACCCTGAGAACTGAGCACCCAGCACCCTGAGTACTGAGCACCCAGCACCCTGAGTACTGATCACCCAGCACCCTGAGCACTGAGCACTGAGCACCCAGCACCTTGAGCACTGAGCACTGACCACCCAGCACCCCGAGCACTGAGCACCCAGCACCCCGAGCACTGAGCACCCAGCGCCCTGAGCACTGAGCACCCAGCACACTGAGCACTGAGCACCCAGCCCCCTGAGTACTGAGCACCCAGCACCATGAGTACTGAGCACCCAGCACCCTGAGCACTGAGCACCCTGAGGACTGAGCACCCAGCACCCTGAGTACTGAGCACCCAGCACCCTGAGCACTGAGCACCCAGCTCCCTGAGTACTGAGCACCCTGAGTACTGAGCACCGATCACCCTGAGCACTGAGCACCCAGCACCCTGAGTACTGAGCACCCAGCACCCTGAGCACTGAGCACCCAGCACCCTGAGCACTGAGCACCCAGCACCATGAGTACTGAGCACCCAGCACCCTGAGTACTGAGTACCCAGCACCCTGAGCACTGAGGACCCAGCACCCTGAGTACTGAGCACCGAGCACCCTGAGTACTGAGCACCCAGCACCCTGAGTACTGAGCACACAGCACCCTGAGCACTGAGCACCCAGCACCCTGAGTACTGAGCACCCAGCACCCTGAGTACTGAGCACCCAGCACCCAGAGCACTGAGCACCCAGCACCCCGAGCACGGAGCACCCAGGACCCCGAGCACTGAGTACTGAGCACCCAGCACCCTGAGTACTGAGCACCGAGCTAACCGAGGACTGAACACCCTGAGTACTGAGCACCCAGCACCCCGATCACTGAGCACCCAGCACCCTGAGCACTGAGCACCCAGCACCCTGAGCACTGAGCACCCAGCACCCTGAGTACTGAGCACCCAGCACACTGAGTACTGAGCACCCAGCACCCTGAGCACTGAGCACCCAGCACCCTGAGTACTGAGCACTGAGCACCCAGCACCCCGAGCACTGAGCACCCAGCACCCTGTGTACTGAGCACTGAGCACCCTGAGTACTAAGCACCCAGCACCCTGAGTACTGAGCACCAAGCACCCTGAGCACTGAGCACCGAGCACCCTGAGCACTGAGCACCCAGCACCCTGAGCACTCAGCACCCAGCACCCCGAGCACTGAGCACCCAGCACCCTGAGCACTGAGCACCCAGCACCATGAGCACGGAGAACCCCGAGTACTGAGCACCCAGCACCCTGAGCACTGAGCACCCAGCACCTTGAGTACTGAGCACCGAGCACCTCGAGCACTAAGCACCCAGCACCCTGAGTACTTAGCACCCCGCACCCTGAGCACTGAGCACCCAGAACCCTGAGCACTGAGCACCCAGCACCCTGAGCACGGAGCACCCAGCACCCTGAGCACTGAGCACCCAGCACCATGAGCACGGAGAACCCCGAGTACTGAGCACCCAGCACCCTGAGCACTGAGCACCCAGCACCTTGAGTACTGAGCACCGAGCACCTCGAGCACTAAGCACCCAGCACCCTGAGTACTTAGCACCCCGCACCCTGAGCACTGAGCACCCAGAACCCTGAGCACTGAGCACCCAGCACCCTGAGCACGGAGCACCCAGCACCCTGAGTACTGAGCACCCAACACCCAGACTACTGAGCTCCCAGCACCCTGAGCACGGAGCACCCAGCACCCTGAGTACTGAGCACCCAGCACCCTGAGTACTGAACACCCAGCACCCTGAGCACTGAGCACTGAGCACCCTGAGCACTGAGTACTGAGCACTGAGCACCCTGAGCACTGAGCACCCAGCACCCCGAGTACTGAGCACCCAGCACCCCGAGCACTGAGCACCCAGCACCCTGAGCACTGAGCACCCAGCACCCTGAGCACTGAGCACCCAGCACCCTGAGTACTGAGCACCCAGCACACTGAGTACTGAGCACCCAGCACCCTGAGCACTGAGCACCCAGCACCCTGAGTACTGAGCACTGAGCACCCAGCACCCCGAGCACTGAGCACCCAGCACCCTGTGTACTGAGCACTGAGCACCCTGAGTACTAAGCACCCAGCACCCTGAGTACTGAGCACCAAGCACCCTGAGCACTGAGCACCGAGCACCCTGAGCACTGAGCACCCAGCACCCTGAGCACTCAGCACCCAGCACCCCGAGCACTGAGCACCCAGCACCCTGAGCACTGAGCACCCAGCACCATGAGCACGGAGAACCCCGAGTACTGAGCACCCAGCACCCTGAGCACTGAGCACCCAGCACCTTGAGTACTGAGCACCGAGCACCTCGAGCACTAAGCACCCAGCACCCTGAGTACTTAGCACCCCGCACCCTGAGCACTGAGCACCCAGAACCCTGAGCACTGAGCACCCAGCACCCTGAGCACGGAGCACCCAGCACCCTGAGTACTGAGCACCCAACACCCAGACTACTGAGCTCCCAGCACCCTGAGCACGGAGCACCCAGCACCCTGAGTACTGAGCACCCAGCACCCTGAGTACTGAACACCCAGCACCCTGAGCACTGAGCACTGAGCACCCTGAGCACTGAGTACTGAGCACTGAGCACCCTGAGCACTGAGCACCCAGCACCCCGAGTACTGAGCACCCAGCACCCCGAGCACTGAGCACCCAGCGCCCCGAGCACTGAGCACCCAGCACCCCGAGCACTGAGCACCCAGCACCCTGAGCACTGAGCACCCAGCACCCCGAGTACTGAGCACTGAGCACCCTGAGTACTGAGCACCAAGCACCCCGAGTACTGAGCACAGAGCACCCTGAGTACTGAGCACCCAGCACCCTGAGCACTGAGCACCCAGCCCCCTGAGTACTGAGCACTGAAAACCCTGAGTACTGAGCACCGAGCACCCTGAGTACTGAGCACCCAGCACCCTGATCACTGAGCACGGAGCACCCCGAGGACTGAGCACCCAGCACCCTGAGCACTGAGCACCCAGCACCTTGAGTACTGAGCACCGAGCACAACGACCACTGAGCACCCAGCACCCTGAGTACTGAGCACCCAGCACCCTGAGCACTGAGCACCCAGCTCCCTGAGCACTGAGCACGCAGCACCCCAAGCACTGAGCACCCAGCACCCTGAGTACTGAGCACAGAGCACCCTGAGCACTGAGCACCCAGCACCCTGAGTACTGAGCACCCAGCACCCTGAGTACTGAGCAACCAGCACCCTGAGCACTGAGCACTGAGCACCCAGCACCCTGAGCACTGAGCACTGAGCACCCAGCACCACAGCCCTGAGCACCCAACACCCCGAGCACTGAGCACCCAGCACCCTGAGCACTGAGCACTGAGCACCCTGAGCACTGAGTACTGAGCACTGAGCACCCTGAGCACTGAGCACCCAGCACCCCGAGTACTGAGCACCCAGCACCCCGAGCACTGAGCACCCAGCGCCCCGAGCACTGAGCACCCAGCACCCCGAGCACTGAGCACTGAGCAGCCTGAGCACTGAGCACCCAGCACCCCGAGTACTGAGCACTGAGCACCCTGAGTACTGAGCACCAAGCACCCCGAGTACTGAGCACTGAGCACCCTGAGTACTGAGCACTCAGCACCCTGAGCACTGAGCACCCAGCACCCTGAGTACTGAGCACTGAAAACCCTGAGTACTGAGCACCGAGCACCCTGAGTACTGAGCACCCAGCACCCTGATCACTGAGCACGGAGCACCCCGAGGACTGAGCACCCAGCACCCTGAGCACTGAGCACCCAACACCTTGAGTACTGAGCACCGAGCACAACGAGCACTGAGCACCCAGCACCCTGAGTACTGAGCACCCAGCACCCTGAGCACTGAGCACCCAGCTCCCTGAGCACTGAGCACGCAGCACCCCAAGCACTGAGCACCCAGCACCCTGAGTACTGAGCACAGAGCACCCTGAGCACTGAGCACCCAGCACCCTGAGTACTGAGCACCCAGCACCCTGAGTACTGAGCAACCAGCACCCTGAGCACTGAGCACTGAGCACCCAGCACCCTGAGCACTGAGCACTGAGCACCCAGCACCACAGCCCTGAGCACCCAACACCCCGAGCACTGAGCACCCAGCACCCTGAGCACTGAGCACCCAGCACCCTGAGTACTGAGCAACCAGCAACCTGAGTACTGAGCACCCAGCACCCTGAGCACTGAGCACCCAGCACCCTGAGTACTGAGCAACCAGCAACCTGAGTACTGAGCACCCAGCACCCTGAGTACTGAGCACTCAGCACCCTGAGTACTGAGCACTGAGCACACCGAGCAATGAGCACCCAGCACCCTGAGTACTGAGCACCCAGCACCCCGAGTACTGAGCACCCAGCACCCTGAGTACTGAGCACCCAGCACCCCGAGCACTGAGCACCCAGCACCCTGAGTACTGAGCACCCTGAGTACTGAGCACTGAGCACAGAGCATCCTGAGTACTGAGCACCCTGAGGACTGAGCACCCAGCACCCAGAGCACTGAGAACCCAGCACCCTGAGTACTGAGCACTGATCACCCTGAGCACCCAGCACCCCGAGCACTGAGCACCCAGCACCCTGAGTACTGAGCACCCAGCACCCTGAGCACTGAGCACCGAGCACCCTGAGTACTGAACACCCAGCACCCTGAGCACTCAGCACTGAGCACCCAGCACCCTGAGCACTGAGCACCCAGCACCCCGAGCACTGAGCACCCAGCACCCTGAGCACCCAGCACCCTGAGCACTGAGCACCCTGAGCACTGAACACCCTGAGCACTGAGCACTGAGCACCCAGCACCCTGAGTACTGAGCACCCAACACTCTGAGCACTGAGCACCCAGCACGCTGAGTACTGAGCACTGAGCACACAGCACCCTGAGTACTGAGCACCCAGCACCCCGAGCACTGAGCACCCAGCGCCCCGAGCACTGAGCACCCAGCACCCCGAGCACTGAGCACTGAGCACACTGAGCACTGAGCACCCAGCACCCCGAGTACTGAGCACTGAGCGCCCTGTGTACTGAGCACCCAGCACCCCGAGTACTGAGCACTGAGCACCCTGAGTACTGAGCACCCAGCACCCTGAGCACTGAGAACCCTGAGTACTGAGCACCGAGCTCCCTGAGTACTGAGCACCCAGCCCCCTGAGCACTGAGCACGGAGCACCCCGAGGACTGAGCACCCCGCACCCTGAGCACTGAGCACCCAGCACCTTGAGTACTGAGCACCGAGCACCCCGAGCACTGAGCACCCAGCACCCTGAGTACTGAGCACCCAACACCCAGAGTACTGAGCACCCAGCACCCTGATCACTGAGCACCCAGCACCCTGAGTACTGAGCACCCAGCACCCTGAGTACTGAGCACCCAGCACCCTGAGCACTGAGCACTGAGCACCCAGCACCCTGAGCACTGAGCACTGACCACCCAGCACCCCGAGCACTGAGCACCCAGCACCCCGAGCACTGAGCACCCAGCGCCCTGAGCACTGAGCACCCAGCACCCTGAGCACTGAGCACCCAGCCCCCTGAGTACTGGGCACCCAGCACCATGAGTACTGAGCACCCAGCACCCTGTGTACTGAGCACCGAGCACCCCGAGCACTGAGCACCCAGCACCCTGAGCACTGAGCACCCTGAGGACTGAGCACCCAGCACCCTCAGCACCGAGCACCCCGAGCACTGAGCACCCAGCACCCTGAGCACTGAGCACCCTGAGCACTGAGCACCCAGCACCCCGAGCACTGAGCACCCAGCACCCTGAGCACTGAGCACACAGCACCCCGAGTACTGAGCACCCAGCACCCCGAGTACTGAGCACCGAGCACCCTGAGCACTGAGCACCCAGCGCCCTGAGTACTGAGCACCCAGTACCCTGAGTACTGAGCACCCCGAGTACTGAGCACCCAGCACCCCGAGCACTGAGCACCCAGCACCTTGAGTACTGAGAACAGATCACCCTGAGTACTGAGCACCCAGCACCCTGAGTACTGAGCCCCCAGCACCCTGAGTACTGAGCACCCAGCAACCCGAGCACTGAGCACCCAGCACCCCGAGAATGAGCACCCAGCACCCTGAGTACGGAGAACCGAGCACCCTGAGTACTGAGCACCCAGCACCCTGAGTACTGAGCCCCCAGCACCCTGAGCACTGAGCACCCAGCACAGCGAGCACTGAGCACCCAGCACCCCGAGAATGAGCACCCAGCACCCTGAGTACTTAGCACCCAGCACCCTGAGCACTGAGCACCCAGAACCCTGAGCACTGAGCACCCAGCACCCTGAGCACGGAGCACCCAGCACCCTGAGTACTGAGCAACCAACACCCAGACTACTGAGCTCCCCGCACCCTGAGCACTGAGCACCCAGCACCCTGAGTACTGAGCACCCAGCACCCTGAGTACTGAACACCCAGCACCCTGAGCACTGAGCACTGAGCACCCTGAGCACTGAGTACTGAGCACTGAGCACCCTAGCACTGAGCACCCAGCACCCCGAGTACTGAGCACCCAGCACCCCGAGCACTGAGCACCCAGCGCCCCGAGCACTGAGCACCCAGCACCCCGAGCACTGAGCACTGAGCACCCTGACCACTGAGCACCCAGCACCCCGAGTACTGAGCACTGAGCACCCTGAGTACTGAGCACTCAGCACCCTGAGCACTGAGCACACAGCACCCTGAGTACTGAGCACTGAAAACCCTGAGTACTGAGCACCGAGCACCCTGAGTACTGAGCACCCAGCACCCTGATCACTGAGCACGGAGCACACCGAGGACTGAGCACCCAGCACCCTGAGCACTGAGCACCCAGCACCTTGAGTACTGAGCACCGAGCACAACGATCACTGAGCACCCAGCACCCTGAGTACTGAGCACCCAGCACCCTGAGCACTGAGCACCCAGCTCCCTGAGCACTGAGCACGCAGCACCCCAAGCACTGAGCACCCAGCACCCTGAGTACTGAGCACAGAGCACCCTGAGCACTGAGCACCCAGCACCCTGAGTACTGAGCACCCAGCACCCTGAGTACTGAGCAACCAGCACCCTGAGCACTGAGCACTGAGCACCCAGCACCCTGAGCACTGAGCACTGAGCACCCAGCACCACAGCCCTGAGCACCCAACACCCCGAGCACTGAGCACCCAGCACCCTGAGCACTGAGCACCCTGCACCCTGAGTACTGAGCAACCAGCAACCTGAGTACTGAGCACCCAGCACCCTGAGTACTGAGCACTCAGCACCCTGAGTACTGAGCACTGAGCACACCGAGCAATGAGCACCCAGCACCCTGAGCACTGAGCACCCCGAGTACTGAGCACCAAGCACCCCGAGCACTGAGCACCCAGCGCCCCGAGCACTGAGCACCCAGCACCCCGAGCACTGAGCACTGAGCACCCTGAGCACTGAGCACCGAGCACCTCGAGCACTAAGCACCCAGCACCCTGAGTACTTAGCACCCAGCACCCTGAGCACTGAGCACCCAGAACCCTGAGCACGGAGCACCCAGCACCCTGAGTACTGAGCACCCAACACCCAGACTACTGAGCTCCCAGCACCCTGAGCACTGAGCACCCAGCACCCTGAGTACTGAGCACCCAGAACCCTGAGTACTGAGTACAAAGCACCCTGAGCACTGAGCACCCAGCACCCTGAGTACTGAGCACGGAGCACCCTGAGTACTGAGCACCCAGCACCCTGAGTACTGAGCACCCAGCACCCTGAGCACTGAGCACCCAGCACCCTGAGTACTGAGCACCAAGCACCCTGAGTACTGAGCACTGATCACCCTGAGCACTGAGCACCCAGCACCCCGAGCACTGAGCACCCAGCACCCTGAGTACTGAGCACCTAGCACCCTGAGCACTGAGCACCGAGCACCCTGAGTACTGAACACCCAGCACCCTGAGCACTGAGCACTGAGCACCCAGCACCCTGAGCACTGAGCACTGAGCACCCAGCACCCCGAGCACTGATCACCCAGCACCCTGAGCACCCAGCACCCTGAGCACTGAGCACCCTGAGCACTGAGCACCCTGAGCACTGAGCACTGAGCACCCAGCACCCTGAGTACTGAGCACCCAACACTCTGAGCACTCAGCACCCAGCACGCTGAGTACTGAGCACTGAGCACACAGCACCCTGAGCACTGAGCACCCAGCACCCTGAGAACTGAGCACTGAGCACCCAGCACCCCGAGCACTGAGCACCCAGCACCCTGAGCACCCAGCACCCAGAGCACTGAGCACCCTGAGTACTGAGCACCCAGCACCCTGAGCACTGAGCACACAGCACCCTGAGTACTGAGCACCCTGAGTACTGAGCACCGATCACCCTGAGCACTGAGCACCCAGCACCCTGAGTACTGAGCACACAGCACCCTGAGCACTGAGCACCCAGCACCCTGAGCACTGAGCACCCAACACCCTGAGTACTGAGCACCCAGAACCCTGAGTACTGAGTACAAAGCACCCTGAGCACTGAGCACCCAGCACCCTGAGTACTGAGCACCGAGCACCCTGAGTACTGAGCACCCAGCACCCTGAGTACTGAGCACCCAGCACCCTGAGCACTGAGCACCCAGCACCCTGAGTACTGAGCACCCAGCACCCTGAGTACTGAGCACCCAGCACCCTGAGTACGGAGCACCCAGCACCCTGAGTACTGAGCACCCAGCACCCTGAGTACTGAGCACCGAGCACCCCGAGCACTGAGCAACCAGCACCCTGAGTACTGAGCATTGAGCACCCTGAGTACTAAGCACCGAACACCCTGAGTACTGAGCACCCAGCACCCTGAGGACTGAGCACCCAGCACCCTGAGCACTGAGCACCCAGCACCCTGAGTAATGAGTACCCAGCACCCTGAGTACTGAGCACCCAGCACCCTGAGCACTGAGCACCCAGCACCCCGAGCACTGAGCACCCAGCACCCCGAGCACTGAGCACCCAGCACCCTGAGCACTGAGCACCCAGCACCTTGAGCACTGAGCACCCAGCACCCTGAGTACTGAGTACTCAGCACCCTGAGCACTGAGCACCCAGCACCCTGAGTACTGATCACCGAGCACCCCGAGCACTAAGCACCCAGCACCCTGAGTACTGAGCACCCAGCACCCTGAATACTGAGCACCCAGCACCCTGAGTACTGAGCACCGAGCACCCTGAGCACTGAGCACAAAGCACGCTGAGTACTGAGCACTGAACACCCTGAGTACTGAGCACCGAGGACCCCGAGCACTGAGCAACCAGCACCCTGAGTACTGAGCATTGAGCACCCTGAGTACTAAGCACCGAACACCCTGAGTACTGAGCACCCAGCACCCTGAGGACTGAGCACCCAGCACCCTGAGGACTGAGCACCCAGCACCCTGAGCACTGAGCACCCAGCACCCTGAGTAATGAGCACCCAGCACCCTGAGTACTGAGCACCCAGCACCCTGAGCACTGAGCACCCAGCACCCCGAGCACTGAGCACCCAGCACCCCGAGCACTGAGCACCCAGCACCCTGAGCACTGAGCACCCAGCACCCTGAGCACTGAGCACCCAGCACCCCGAGCACTGAGCACCCAGCACCCCGAGCACTGAGCACCCAGCACCCTGAGCACTGAGCACCCAGCACCTTGAGCACTGAGCACCCAGCACCCTGAGTACTGAGTACTCAGCACCCTGAGCACTGAGCACCCAGCACCCTGAGTACTGATCACCGAGCACCCCGAGCACTAAGCACCCAGCACCCTGAGTACTGAGCACCCAGCACCCTGAATACTGAGCAGCCAGCACCCTGAGTACTGAGCACCGAGCACCCTGAGCACTGAGCACAAAGCACGCTGAGTACTGAGCACTGAACACCCTGAGTACTGAGCACCGAGGACCCTGAGCACTGAGCACCCAGCACGCTGAGTACTGAGCACTGAGCACCCTGAGTACTGAGCACCTAGCACCCTGAGTACTGAGCACCCAGCACCCTGAGCACTGAGCAGCCAGCACCCTCAGCACTGAGCACCCAGCACCCCGAGCACTGAGCACCCAGCACCCCGAGTACTGAGCACCGAGCACCCCGAGCTCTGAGCACCCAGCACCCTGAGTACTGAGCACCCAGTACCCTGAGTACTGAGCACCCCGAGTACTGAGCACCGAGCACCCCGAGCACTGAGCACCCAGCACCCTGAGTACTGAGAACAGATCACCCCGAGCACGGAGCACCCAGGACCCCGAGCACTGAGTACTGAGCACCCAGCACCCTGAGTACTGAGCACCGAGCTCCCCGAGCACTGAGCACCCAGCACCCTGAGCACTGAGCACCCAGCACCCTGAGCACTGAACACCCAGCACCCTGAGTACTGAGCACCCAGCACGCTGAGTACTGAGCACTCAGCACCCTGAGCACTGAGCACCCAGCACCCTGAGTACTGAGCACTGAGCACCCAGCACCCCGAGCACTGAGCACCCAGCACCCTGTGTACTGAGCACTGAGCACCCTGATTACTAAGCACCCAGCACACTGAGTACTGAGCACCAAGGACCCTGAGCACTGAGCACCGAACACCCCGAGCACTGAGCACTCAGCACCCTGAGCACTCAGCACCCATCACCCCGATCACTGAGCACCCAGCACCCTGAGCACTGAGCACCCAGCACCCTGAGCACTGAGCACGCAGCACCCAGAGCACTGAGCACCCAGCACCCTGAGCACTGAGCACCCAGCACCCTGAGCACCCAGCACCCTGAGCACTGAGCACCATGAGCACTGAGCACCCTGAGCACTGAGCACTGAGCACCCAGCACCCTGAGTACTGAGCACCCAACACTCTGAGCACTGAGCACCCAGCACGCTGAGTACTGAGCACTGAGCACACAGAACCCTGAGTACTGAGCACCCAGCACCCCGAGCACTGAGCACCCAGCGCCCCGAGCACTGAGCACCCAGCACCCTGAGCACTGAGCACTGAGCACACTGAGCACTGAGCACCCAGCACCCCGAGTACTGAGCACTGAGCACCCTGAGTACTGAGCACCCAACACCCAGAGTACTGATCACCCAGCACCCTGAGAACTGAGCAACCAGCACCCTGAGTACTGAGCACCCAGCACCCTGAGTACTGAGCACCCAGCACCCTGAGCACTGAGCACTGAGCACCCAGCACCTTGAGCACTGAGCACTGACCACCCAGCACCCCGAGCACTGAGCACCCAGGACCCCGAGCACTGAGCACCCAGCGCCCTGAGCACTGAGCACCCAGCACACTGAGCACTGAGCACCCAGCCCCCTGAGTACTGAGCACCCAGCACCATGAGTACTGAGCACCCAGCACCCTGAGCACTGAGCACCCTGAGGTCTGAGCACCCAGCACCCTGAGCACTGAGCACGCAGCACACTGAGTACTGAGCACCGATCACCCTGAGCACTGAGCACCCAGCACCCCGAGCACTGAGCACCCAGCACCCTGAGTACTGAGCACCCAGCACCCTGAGCACTGAGCACCCAGCACCCTGAGTACTGAGCACCCTGAGTACTGAGCACCGATCACCCTGAGCACTGAGCACCCAGCACCCTGAGTACTGAGCACCGAGCACACTGAGTACTGAGCACCCAGCACCCTGAGTACTGAGCACACAGCACCCTGAGCACTGAGCACCCAGCACCCTGAGTACTGAGCACCCAGCACCCTGAGTACTGAGCACCCAGCACCCAGAGCACTGAGCACCCAGCACCCCGAGCACGGAGCACCCAGGACCCCGAGCACTGAGTACTGAGCACCCAGCACCCTGAGTACTGAGCACCGAGCTAACCGAGCACTGAGCACCCTGAGTACTGAGCACCCAGCACCCCGATCACTGAGCACCCAGCACCCTGAGCACTGAGCAACCAGCACCCTGAGCACTGAGCACCCAGCACCCTGAGTACTGAGCACCCAGCACGCTGAGTACTGAGCACCCAGCACCCTGAGCACTGAGCACCCAGCACCCTGAGTACTGAGCACTGAGCACCCAGCACCCCGAGCACTGAGCACCCAGCACCCTGTGTACTGAGCACTGAGCACCCTGAGTACTAAGCACCCAGCACCCTGAACACTGAGAATCCAGCACCCTGAGCACTGAGCACCGAGCACCCCGAGCACTGAGCACCCAGCACCCTGAGCACTCAGCACCCAGCACCCCGAGCACTGAGCACCCAGCACCCTGAGCACTGAGCACCCAGCACCATGAGCACGGAGCACCCCGAGTACTGAGCACCCAGCACCCTGAGCACTGAGCACCCAGCACCTTGAGTACTGAGCACCGAGCACCTCGAGCACTAAGCACCCAGCACCCTGAGTACTGAGCACCCAGCACCCTGAGCACTGAGCACCCAGAACCCTGAGCACTGAGCACCCAGCACCCTGAGCACGGAGCACCCAGCACCCTGAGTACTGAGCACCCAACACCCAGACTACTGAGCTCCCAGCACCCTGAGCACTGAGCACCCAGCACCCTGAGTACTGAGCACCCAGCACCCTGAGTACTGAACACCCAGCACCCTGAGCACTGAGCACTGAGCACCCTGAGCACTGAGTACTGAGCACTGAGCACCCTGAGCACTGAGCACCCAGCACCCCGAGTACTGAGCACCCAGCACCCCGAGCACTGAGCACCCAGCGCCCCGAGCACTGAGCACCCAGCACCCCGAGCACTGAGCACTGAGCACATTGAGCACTGAGCACCCAGCACCCCGAGTACTGAGCACTGAGCACCCTGAGTACTGAGCACCAAGTACCCCGAGTACTGAGCACTGAGCACCCTGAGTACTGAGCACCCAGCACCCTGAGCACTGAGCACCCAGCACCCTGAGTACTGAGCACTGAAAACCCTGAGTACTGAGCACCGAGCACCCTGAGTACTGAGCACCCAGCACCCTGATCACTGAGCACGGAGCACCCCGAGGACTGAGCACCCAGCACCCTGAGTACTGAGAACCCAGCACCCTCAGTACTGAGCACCCAGCACCCTGAGCACTGAGCACCCAGCTCCCTGAGCACTGAGCACGCAGCACCCCAAGCACTGAGCACCCAGCACCCTGAGTACTGAGCACAGAGCACCCTGAGCACTGAGCACCCAGCACCCTGAGTACTGAGCACCCAGCACCCTGAGTACTGAGCACCCAGCACCCTGAGCACTGAGCACCCAGCACCCTGAGCACTGAGCACTGAGCACCCAGCACCACAGACCTGAGCACCCAGCACCCCGAGCACTGAGCACCCAGCACCCTGAGCACTGAGCACCCAGCACCCTGAGTACTGAGCAACAAGCAACCTGAGTACTGAGCACCCAGCACCCTGAGTACTGAGCACTCAGCACCCTGAGTACTGAGCACCGAGCACACCGAGCAATGAGCACCCAGCACCCTGAGCACTGAGCACCCGGAGGACTGAGCACCCAGCACTCTGAGCAGTGAGCACCAATCACTCTGAGCAGTGAGCACCCAGCACCCCGAGCACTGAGCACCCAGCACCCTGAGCACTGAGCACCCAGCACCCCGAGTACTGAGCACCCAGCACCCTGAGTACTGAGCACCCAGCACCCCGAGCACTGAGCACCCAGCACCCTGAGTACTGAGCACCCTGAGTACTGAGCACTGAGCACAGAGCATCCTGAGTACTGAGCACCCTGAGGACTGAGCACCCAGCACCCAGAGCACTGAGAACCCAGCACCCTGAGTACTGAGCACTGATCACCCTGAGCACTGAGCACAAAGCACCACGAGCACTGAGCACCCAGCACCCTGAGTACTGAGCACCCAGCACCCTGAGCACTGAGCACCGAGCACCCTGAGTACTGAACACCCAGCACCCTGAGCACTCAGCACTGAGCACCCAGCACCCTCAGCACTGAGCACTGAGCACCCAGCACCCCGAGCACTGAGCACCCAGCACCCTGAGCACCCAGCACCCTGAGCACTGAGCACCCTGAGCACTGAGCACCCTGAGCACTGAGCACTGAGCACCCAGCACCCTGAGTACTGAGCACCCAACACTCTGAGCACTGAGCACCCAGCACGCTGAGTACTGAGCACTGAGCACACAGCACCCTGAGTACTGAGCACCCAGCACCCCGAGCACTGAGCACCCAGCGCCCCGAGCACTGAGCACCCAGCACCCCGAGCACTGAGCAGTGAGCACACTGAGCACTGAGCACCCAGCACTCCGAGTACTGAGCACTGAGCGCCCTGAGTACTGAGCACCCAGCACCCCGAGTACTGAGCACTGAGCACCCTGAGTACTGAGCACCCAGCACCCTGAGCACTGAGAACCCTGAGTACTGAGCACCGAGCACCCTGAGTACTGAGCACCCAGCCCCCTGAGCACTGAGCACGGAGCACCCCGAGGACTGAGCACCCCGCAACCTGAGCACTGAGCACCCAGCACCTTGAGTACTGAGCACCCAGCACCCTGATCACTGAGCTCCCAGCACCCTGAGTACTGAGCACCCAGCACCCTGAGTACTGAGCACCCAGCACCCTGAGCACTGAGCACTGAGCACCCAGCACCCTGAGCACTGAGCACTGACCACCCAGCACCCCGAGCACTGAGCACCCAGCACCCCGAGCACTGAGCACCCAGCGCCCTGAGCACTGAGCACCCAGCACCCTGAGCACTGAGCACCCAGCCCCCTGAGTACTGAGCACCCAGCACCATGAGTACTGAGCACCCAGCACCCTGAGTACTGAGCACCGAGCACCCCGAGCACTGAGCACCCAGCACCCTGAGCACTGAGCACCCTGAGGACTGAGCACCCAGCACCCTGAGCACCGAGCACCCCGAGCACTGAGCACCCAGCACCCTGAGCACTGAGCACCCAGCACACCGAGCACTGAGCACCCAGCACCCTGAGTACTGAGCACCCTGAGTACTGAGCACCGATCACCGTGAGCACTGAGCACCCAGCACCCTGAGTACTGAGCACCCAGCACCCTGAGCACTGAGCACCCAGCACCCTGAGCACTGAGCACCCAGCACCCTGAGTACTGAGCACCCAGAACCCTGAGTACTGAGTACAAAGCACCCTGAGCACTGAGCACCCAGCACCCTGAGTACTGAGCACCGAGCACACTAAGTACTGAGCACCAAGCACCCTGAGTACTGAGCACACAGCACCCTGAGAACTGAGCACCCAGCACCCTGAGTACTGAGCACCCAGCACCCTGAGTACTGAGCACCCAGCACCCTGAGTACTGAGCACCCAGCACCCTGAGTACTGAGCACCCAGCACTCTGAGTACTGAGCACCGAGCACCCCGAGCACTGAGCAACCAGCACCCTGAGTACTGAGCACCCTGAGTACTGAGCACCGAACACCCTGAGTACTGAGCACCCAGCACCCTGAGGACTGAGCACCCAGCACCCTGAACACTGAGCACCCAGCACCCCGAGCACTGAGCACCCAGCACCCCGAGCACTGAGCACCCAGCACCCCGAGCACTGAGCACCCAGCACCCTGAGCACTGAGCACCCAGCACCCTGAGCACTGAGCACCCAGCACCCTGAGTACTGAGTACTCAGCACCCTGAGCACTGAGCACCCAGCACCCTGAGTACTGATCACCGAGCACCCCGAGCACTGAGCACCCAGCACCCTGAGTACTGAGCACCCAGCACCCTGAGCACTGAGCACCAAGCACCCTGAGTACTGATCACCGAGCACCCCGAGCACTGAGCACCCAGCACCCTGAGTACTGAGCACCCAGCACCCTGAGTACTGAGCACTGAGCACCCTGAGTACTGAGCACCGAGGACCCTGAGCACTGAGCACCCAGCACGCTGAGTACTGAGCACTGAGCACCATGAGTACTGAGCACCTAGCACACTGAGTACTGAGCACCCAGCACCCTGAGCACTGAGCAGCCAGCACCCTCAGCACTGAGCACCCAGCACCGCGAGCACTGAGCACCCAGCACCCTGAGCACTGAGCAACCAGCACCCCGAGTACTGAGCACCCAGCACCCCGAGTACTGAGCACCGAGCACCCCGAGCACTGAGCACCCAGCACCCTGAGTACTGAGCACCCAGTACCCTGAGTACTGAGCACCCCGAGTACTGAGCACCCAGCACCCCGAGCACTGAGCACCCAGCACCCTGAGTACTGAGAACAGATCACCCTGAGTACTGAGCACCCAGCACCCTGAGTACTGAGCCCCCAGCACCCTGAGTACTGACCACCCAGCAACCCGAGCACTGAGCACCCAGCACCCCGAGAATGAGCACCCAGCACCCTGAGTACTGAGAACCGAGCACCCTGAGTACTGAGCACCCAGCACCCTGAGTACTGAGCCCCCAGCACCCTGAGCACTGAGCACCCGGCACACCGAGCACTGAGCACCCAGCACCCCGAGAATGAGCACCCAGCACCCTGAGTACTGAGCACCCAGGACCCCGAGCACGGATCACCCAGGACCCCGAGCACTGAGTACTGAGCACCCAGCACCCTGAGCACTGAACACCCAGCACACTGAGCACTGAGCACCCAGCACCCTGAGTACTGAGCACCCAGCACCCTGAGCACTGAGCACCCAGCACCCTGAGAACTGAGCACCCTGCACGCTTAGTACTGAGCACTCAGCACCCTGAGCACTGAGCACCCAGCACCCTGAGTACTGAGCACCCAGCACGCTGAGTACTGAGCACCCAGCACCCTGAGCACTGAGCACCCAGCACACTGAGCACGGAGCACCCAGCACCCTGAGCACTGAGCACCCAGCACCCTGAGTACTGAGCACCCAGCACGCTGAGTACTGAGCACTCAGCACCCTGAGCACTGAGCACCCAGCACCCTGAGTACTGAGCACTGAGCACCCAGCACCCCTAGCACTGAGCACCCAGCACCCTGTGTACTGAGCACTGAGCACCCTGAGTACTAAGCACCCAGCACCCTGAGTACTGAGCACCCAGGACCCTGAGCACTGAGCACCGAGCACCCCGAGCACTGAGCACCCAGCACCCTGAGCACTCAGCACCCAACACCCCGATCACTGAGCACCCAGCACCCTGAGCACTGAGCACCCAGCACCCTGAGCACTGAGCACCCAGCACCCAGAGCACTGAGCACCCAGCACCCTGAGCACTGAGCACCCAGCACCCTGAGTACTGAGCACCCAGCACCCTGAGTACTGAGCACCCAGACCCCGAGCACTGAGGACCCAGCACCCCTAGCACAGTGCACCCAGCACCCTGAGTACTGAGAACCCAGCACCCTGAGTACTGAGCACCCAGCACCCTGAGCACTGAGCACCCAGCAGCCAGAGCACTGAGCACCCAGCATCCTGAGCACTGGGCACTGAGCACCCAGCACCCCTAGTACTAAGCACCCTGCACCCTGAGTACTGAGCACCCAGCACCCTGAGTAATGAGCACCCAGCACCCCGAGCACTGAGCACCCAGCACCCTGAGCACTGAGCACCCAACACCCTGAGTACTGAGCATCAAGCACGCTGAGCACTGAGCACCCAGCACCCTGAGCACTGAGCACCCAGCACCCTGAGCACTGAGCACTCAGCAACTTGAGTACTGAGCACCGAGCAACCCGAGCACTGAGCACCGGGTAACCCGAGCACTGAGCACCCAGCACCCTGAGTACTGAGCACCAAGCACCCTGAGTACTGAGCACTGAGCACTGACCACCCTGAGCACTGAGCACTCAGCACCCTGAGCACTGAGCACCCAGCATCCTGAGCACTAAGTACTGAGCACCCAGCACCCTGAGCACTGAGCAGCCAGCACCCTGAGCACTGAGCACCCAGCACCCTGAGTACTGAGCAACAAGCAACCTGAGTACTGAGCACCCAGCACCCTGAGTACTGAGCACTGAGCACCCTGAGTACTGAGCACCGAGCACACCGAGCAATGAGCACCCTGCACCCTGAGCACTGAGCACCCGGAGGACTGAGCACCCAGCACTCTGAGCACTTAGCACCGATCACTCTGAGCAGTGAGCACCCAGCACCCCGAGCACTGAGCACCCAGCACCCTGAGCACTGAGCACCCAGCACCCCGAGTACTGAGCACCCAGCACCCTGAGTACTGAGCACCCAGCACCCTGAGCACTGAGCACCCAGCACCCTGAGTACTGAGCACCCTGAGTACTGAGCACTGAGCACAGAGCATCCTGAGTACTGAGCACCCTGAGGACTGAGCACCCAGCACCCAGAGCACTGAGAACCCAGCACCCTGAGTACTGAGCACTGATCACCCTGAGCACTGAGCACCCAGCACCCCGAGCACTGAGCACCCAGCACCCTGAGTACTGAGCACCCAGCACCCTGAGCACTGAGCACCGAGCACCCTGAGTACTGAACACCCAGCACCCTGAGCACTCAGCACTGAGCACCCAGCACCCTGAGCACTGAGCACTGAGCACCCAGCACCCCGAGAACTGAGCACCCAGCACCCTGAGCACCCAGCACCCTGAGCACTGAGCACCCTGAGCACTGAGCACCCTGAGCACTGAGCACTGAGCACCCAGCACCCTGAGTACTGAGCACCCAACACTCTGAGCACTGAGCACCCAGCACGCTGAGTACTGAGCACTGAGCACACAGCACCCTGAGTACTGAGCACCCAGCACCCCGAGCACTGAGCACCCAGCGCCCCGAGCACTGAGCACCCAGCACCCCGAGCACTGAGCACTGAGCACACTGAGCACTGAGCACCCAGCACCCTGAGTACTGAGCACTGAGCGCCCTGAGTACTGAGCACCCAGCACCCCGAGTACTGAGCACTGAGCACCCTGAGTACTGAGCACCCAGCACCCTGAGCACTGAGAACCCTGAGTACTGAGCACCGAGCACCCTGAGTACTGAGCACCCAGCCCCCTGAGCACTGAGCACGGAGCACCCCGAGGACTGAGCACCCCGCAACCTGAGCACTGAGCACCCAGCACCTTGAGTACTGAGCACCCAGCACCCTGATCACTGAGCTCCCAGCACCCTGAGTACTGAGCACCCAGCACCCTGAGTACTGAGCACCCAGCACCCTGAGCACTGAGCACTGAGCACCCAGCACCCTGAGCACTGAGCACTGACCACCCAGCACCCCGAGCACTGAGCACCCAGCACCCAGAGCACTGAGCACCCAGCGCCCTGAGCACTGAGCACCCAGCACCCTGAGCACTGAGCACCCAGCCCCCTGAGTACTGAGCACCCAGCACCATGAGTACTGAGCACCCAGCACCCTGAGTACTGAGCACCGAGCACCCCGAGCACTGAGCACCCAGCACCCTGAGCACTGAGCACCCTGAGGACTGAGCACCCAGCACCCTGAGCACTGAGCACCCCGAGCACTGAGCACCCAGGACCCTGAGCACTGAGCACCCAGCACACCGAGCACTGAGCACCCAGCACCCTGAGTACTGAGCACCCTGAGTAATGAGCACCGATCACCCTGAGCACTGAGCACCCAGCACCCTGAGTACTGAGCACCCAGCACCCTGAGCACTGAGCACCCAGCAACCTGAGCACTGAGCACCCAGCACCCTGAGTACTGAGCACCCAGAACCCTGAGTACTGAGTACAAAGCACCCTGAGCACTGAGCACCCAGCACCCTGAGTACTGAGCACCGAGCACACTAAGTACTGAGCACCAAGCACCCTGAGTACTGAGCACACAGCACCCTGAGAACTGAGCACCCAGCACCCTGAGTACTGAGCACCCAGCACCCTGAGTACTGAGCACCCAGCACCCTGAGTACTGAGCACCCAGCACCCTGAGTACTGAGCACCCAGCACTCTGAGTACTGAGCACCGAGCACCCCGAGCACTGAGCAACCAGCACCCTGAGTACTGAGCACTGAGCACCCTGAGTACTGAGCACCGAACACCCTGCGTACTGAGCACCCAGCACCCTGAGGACTGAGCACCCAGCAACCTGAACACTGAGCACCCAGCACCCTGAGTACTGAGCCCCCAGCACCCTGAGTACTGAGCACCCAGCACCCCGAGCACTGAGCACCCAGCACCCCGAGCACTGAGCACCCAGCACCCCGAGCACTGAGCACCCAGCACCCTGAGCACTGAGCACCCAGCACCCTGAGTACTGAGTACTCAGCACCCTGAGCACTGAGCACCCAGCACCCTGAGTACTGATCACCGAGCACCCCGAGCACTGAGCACCCAGCACCCTGAGTACTGAGCACCCAGCACCCTGAGTACTGAGCACCCAGCACCCTGAGTACTGAGCACCCAGCACCCTGAGCACTGAGCACAAAGCACGCTGAGTACTGAGCACTGAGCACCCTGAGTACTGAGCACCGAGGACCCTGAGCACTGAGCACCCAGCACGCTGAGTACTGAGCACTGAGCACCCTGAGTACTGAGCACCTAGCACACTGAGTACTGAGCACCCAGCACCCTGAGCACTGAGCAGCCAGCACCCTCAGCACTGAGCACCCAGCACCCCGAGCACTGAGCACCCAGCACCCTGAGCACTGAGCAACCAGCACCCCGAGTACTGAGCACCCAGCACCCCGAGTACTGAGCACCGAGCACCCCGAGCACTGAGCACCCAGCACCCTGAGTACTGAGCACCCAGTACCCTGAGTACTGAGCACCCCGAGTACTGAGCACCCAGCACCCCGAGCACTGAGCACCCAGCACCCTGAGTACTGAGAACCGAGCACCCTGAGTACTGAGCACCCAGCACCCTGAGTACTGAGCCCCCAGCACCCTGAGCACTGAGCACCCGGCACACCGAGCACTGAGCACCCAGCACCACGAGAATGAGCACCCAGCACCCTGAGTACTGAGCACCCAGCACCCCGAGCACGGATCACCCAGGACCCCGAGCACTGAGTACTGAGCACCCAGCACCCTGAGCACTGAACACCCAGCACACTGAGCACTGAGCACCCAGCACCCTGAGTACTGAGCACCCAGCACCCTGAGCACTGAGCACCCAGCACCCTGAGAACTGAGCACCCAGCACGCTGAGTACTGAGCACTCAGCACCCTGAGCACTGAGCACCCAGCACCCTGAGTACTGAGCACCCAGCACGCTGAGTACTGAGCACCCAGCACCCTGAGCACTGAGCACCCAGCACCCTGAGCACGGAGCACCCAGCACCCTGAGCACTGAGCACCCAGCACCCTGAGTACTGAGCACCCAGCACGCTGAGTACTGAGCACTCAGCACCCTGAGCACTGAGCACCCAGCACCCTGAGTACTGAGCACTGAGCACCCAGCACCCCTAGCACTGAGCACCCAGCACCCTGTGTACTGAGCACTGAGCACCCTGAGTACTAAGCACCCAGCACCCTGAGTACTGAGCACCCAGGACCCTGAGCACTGAGCACCGAGCACCCCGAGCACTGAGCACCCAGCACCCTGAGCACTCAGCACCCAACACCCCGATCACTGAGCACCCAGCACCCTGAGCACTGAGCACCCAGCACCCTGAGCACTGAGCACCCAGCACCCAGAGCACTGAGCACCCAGCACCCTGAGCACTGAGCACCCAGCACCCTGAGTAATGAGCACCCAGCACCCTGAGTACTGAGCACCCAGACCCCGAGCACTGAGGACCCAGCACCCCTAGCACTGTGCACCCAGCACCCTGAGTACTGAGAACCCAGCACCCTGAGTACTGAGCACCCAGCACCCTGAGCACTGAGCACCCAGCAGCCCGAGCACTGAGCACCCAGCATCCTGAGCACTGGGCACTGAGCACCCAGCACCCCTAGTACTAAGCACCCTGCACCTTGAGTACTGAGCACCCAGCACCCTGAGTAATGAGCACCCAGCACCCCGAGCACTGAGCACCCAGCACCCTGAGCACTGAGCACCCAACACCCTGAGTACTGAGCATCAAGCACGCTGAGCACTGAGCACCCAGCACACTGAGCACTGAGCACCCAGCACCCTGAGCACTGAGCACTCAGCACCTTGAGTACTGAGCACCGAGCAACCCGAGCACTGAGCACCGGGTAACCCGAGCACTGAGCACCCAGCACCCTGAGTACTGAGCACCAAGCACCCTGAGTACTGAGCACTGAGCACTGACCACCCTGAGCACTGAGCACCCAGCACCCTGAGCACTGAGCACATAGCATCCTGAGCACTAAGTACTGAGCACCCAGCACCCTGAGCACTGAGCAGCCAGCACCCTGAGCACTGAGCACCAAGCACCCTGAGTACTGAGCACCCAGCACCCCAAACACTGAGCACCGAGCACCCTGAGAACTGAGCACCCAGCACCATGAGTACTGAGCCCCGAGCACCCAGAGTACTGAGGAACCTGAGTACTGAGCACCCAGTACCCCGAGAATGAGCACCCAGCACCATGAGTACTGAGCACCGAGCACCCTGAGCACTGAGCACCCAGCACCCTGAGTACTGAGCACCAAGCACCCTGAGTTCTGAGCACCCAGAACCCTGAGTACTGAGCACCGAGCACCCTGAGCACTGAGCACCCAGCACCCTGAGTACTGAGCACCAAGCACCCTGAGTTCTGAGCACCCAGCACCCTGAGTACTGAGCACCCAGCACCATGAGTACTGAGCCACGAGCACCCAGAGTACTGAGCAACCTGAGTACTGAGCACCCAGTACCCCGAGAATGAGCACCCAGAACCATGAGTACTGAGCACCGAGCACCCTGAGTTCTGAGCACCCAGCACCCTGAGCACTGAGCACACAGAGTACTGAGCAACCAGCACCGTGAGCACTGAGCACCCAGCACCCCGAGCACTGAGGACCCAGCACCCCGACCACTGAGCACTGAGCACCCTGAGCACTGAGGACCCAGCACCCCGAGCACTGAGCACCCAGCACCCTGAGTACTGAGCACCCAGCACCCTGAGCACTGAGGACCCAGCACGCTGAGTACTGAGCACTGAGCACCCAGCACCCTGAGTACTGAGCACCCAGCACCCTGAGTACTGAGCACCCAGCACCCCAAGCACTGAGCACTGAGCAACCTGAGTACTGAGCACTGAGCACCCTTAGTACTGAGCACCGAGCACGCTGAGTACTGAGCACCCAGCACCCGAGCACTGAGCACTGAGCAAACTGAGTGCTGAGCAACAAGCACCCTGAGTACTGAGCACCCAGCACCCTGAGTACTGAGCACCCAACAAACAGAGTACTGAGCACCCAGCACCCTGAGAACTGAGCACGAAGCACCCTGAGTACTGAGCACCCAGCACCCTGAGTACTGAGCACCCAGCACCCTGAGCACTGAGCACTGAGCACCCAGCACCTTGAGCACTGAGCACTGACCACCCAGCACCCCGAGCACTGAGCACCCAGCACCCCGAGCACTGAGCACCCAGCGCCTTGAGCACTGAGCACCCAGCACCCTGAGCACTGAGCACCCAGTCCCCTGAGTACTGAGCACCCAGCACCATGAGTACTGAGCACCCAGCACCCTGAGTACTGAGCACTCAGCACCCTGAGTACTGAGCACCGAGCACCCCGAGCACTGAGCACCCAGCACCCTGAGCACTGAGCACCCTGAGGACTGAGCACCCAGCACCCTGAGCACTGAGCACCCAGCACCCTGAGTACTGAGCACCGATCACCCTGAGCACTGAGCACCCAGCACCCCGAGCACTGAGCACCCAGCACCCTGAGTACTGAGCACCCAGCACCCTGAGCACTGAGCACCCAGCACCCTGAGTACTGAGCACCCTGAGTACTGAGCACCGATCACCCTGAGCACTGAGCACCCAGCACCCTGAGTACTGAGCACCCAGCACCCTGAGCACTGAGAACCCAGCACCCTGAGCACTGAGCACCCAGCACCCCTAGCACTGAGCACCCAGCACCCTGTGTACTGAGCACTGAGCACCCTGAGTACTAAGCACCCAGCACCCTGAGTACTGAGCACCCAGGACCCTGAGAACTGAGCACCGAGCACCCCGAGCACTGAGCACCCAGCACCCTGAGCACTCAGCACCCAACACCCCGATCACTGAGCACCCAGCACCCTGAGCACTGAGCACCCAGCACCCAGAGCACTGAGCACCCAGCACCCTGAGCACTGAGCACCCAGCACCCTGAGTACTGAGCACCCAGCACCCTGAGTACTGAGCACCCAGACCCCGAGCACTGAGGACCCAGCACCCCTAGCACTGTGCACCCAGCACCCTGAGTACTGAGAACCCAGCACCCTGAGTACTGAGCACCCAGCACCCTGAGCACTGAGCACCCAGCAGCCCGAGCACTGAGCACCCAGCATCCTGAGCACTGGGCACTGAGCACCCAGCACCCCTAGTACTAAGCACCCTGCACCTTGAGTACTGAGCACCCAGCACCCTGAGTAATGAGCACCCAGCACCCCGAGCACTGAGCACCCAGCACCCTGAGCACTGAGCACCCAACACCCTGAGTACTGAGCATCAAGCACGCTGAGCACTGAGCACCCAGCACACTGAGCACTGAGCACCCAGCACCCTGAGCACTGAGCACTCAGCACCTTGAGTACTGAGCACCGAGCAACCCGAGCACTGAGCACCGGGTAACCCGAGCACTGAGCACCCAGCACCCTGAGTACTGAGCACCAAGCACCCTGAGTACTGAGCACTGAGCACTGACCACCCTGAGCACTGAGCACCCAGCACCCTGAGCACTGAGCACCCAGCATCCTGAGCACTAAGTACTGAGCACCCAGCACCCTGAGCACTGAGCAGCCAGCACCCTGAGCACTGAGCACCAAGCACCCTGAGTACTGAGCACCCAGCACCCCAAACACTGAGCACCGAGCACCCTGAGAACTGAGCACCCAGCACCATGAGTACTGAGCCCCGAGCACCCAGAGTACTGAGGAACCTGAGTACTGAGCACCCAGTACCCCGAGAATGAGCACCCAGCACCATGAGTACTGAGCACCGAGCACCCTGAGCACTGAGCACCCAGCACCCTGAGTACTGAGCACCAAGCACCCTGAGTTCTGAGCACCCAGAACCCTGAGTACTGAGCACCGAGCACCCTGAGCACTGAGCACCCAGCACCCTGAGTACTGAGCACCCAGCACCCTGAGCACTGAGCACCCAGCACCCTGAGCACTGAGCACCCAGCACCCTGAGTACTGAGCACCCAGAACCCTGAGTACTGAGTACAAAGCACCCTGAGCACTGAGCACCCAGCACCCTGAGTACTGAGCACCGAGCACACTAAGTACTGAGCACCAAGCACCCTGAGTACTGAGCACACAGCACCCTGAGAACTGAGCACCCAGCACCCTGAGTACTGAGCACCCAGCACCCTGAGTACTGAGCACCCAGCACCCTGAGTACTGAGCACCCAGCACCCTGAGTACTGAGCACCCAGCACTCTGAGTACTGAGCACCGAGCACCCCGAGCACTGAGCAACCAGCACCCTGAGTACTGAGCACTGAGCACCCTGAGTACTGAGCACCGAACACCCTGCGTACTGAGCACCCAGCACCCTGAGGACTGAGCACCCAGCACCCTGAACACTGAGCACCCAGCACCCTGAGTACTGAGCCCCCAGCACCCTGAGTACTGAGCACCCAGCACCCCGAGCACTGAGCACCCAGCACCCCGAGCACTGAGCACCCAGCACCCCGAGCACTGAGCACCCAGCACCCCGAGCACTGAGCACCCAGCACCCTGAGCACTGAGCACCCAGCACCCTGAGCACTGAGCACCCAGCACCCTGAGTACTGAGTACTCAGCACCCTGAGCACTGAGCACCCAGCACCCTGAGTACTGATCACCGAGCACCCCGAGCACTGAGCACCCAGCACCCTGAGTACTGAGCACCCAGCACCCTGAGTACTGAGCACCCAGCACCCTGAGTACTGAGCACCCAGCACCCTGAGCACTGAGCACAAAGCACGCTGAGTACTGAGCACTGAGCACCCTGAGTACTGAGCACCGAGGACCCTGAGCACTGAGCACCCAGCACGCTGAGTACTGAGCACTGAGCACCCTGAGTACTGAGCACCTAGCACACTGAGTACTGAGCACCCAGCACCCTGAGCACTGAGCAGCCAGCACCCTCAGCACTGAGCACCCAGCACCCCGAGCACTGAGCACCCAGCACCCTGAGCACTGAGCAACCAGCACCCCGAGTACTGAGCACCCAGCACCCCGAGTACTGAGCAACGAGCACCCCGAGCACTGAGCACCCAGCACCCTGAGTACTGAGCACCCAGTACCCTGAGTACTGAGCACCCCGAGTACTGAGCACCCAGCACCCCGAGCACTGAGCACCCAGCACCCTGAGTACTGAGAACAGATCACCCTGAGTACTGAGCACCCAGCACCCTGAGTACTGAGCCCCCAGCACCCTGAGTACTGACCACCCAGCAACCCGAGCACTGAGCACCCAGCACCCCGAGAATGAGCACCCAGCACCCTGAGTACTGAGAACCGAGCACCCTGAGTACTGAGCACCCAGCACCCTGAGTACTGAGCCCCCAGCACCCTGAGCACTGAGCACCCGGCACACCGAGCACTGAGCACCCAGCACCACGAGAATGAGCACCCAGCACCCTGAGTACTGAGCACCCAGCACCCCGAGCACGGATCACCCAGGACCCCGAGCACTGAGTACTGAGCACCCAGCACCCTGAGCACTGAACACCCAGCACACTGAGCACTGAGCACCCAGCACCCTGAGTACTGAGCACCCAGCACCCTGAGCACTGAGCACCCAGCACCCTGAGAACTGAGCACCCAGCACCCTGAGTACTGAGCACCCAGCACCCTGAGCACTGAGCACCCAGCACCCTGAGTACTGAGCACCCAGCACGCTGAGTACTGAGCACCCAGCACCCTGAGCACTGAGCAGCCAGCACACTGAGCACGGAGCACCCAGCACCCTGAGCACTGAGCACCCAGCACCCTGAGTACTGAGCACCCAGCACGCTGAGTACTGAGCACTCAGCACCCTGAGCACTGAGCACCCAGCATCCTGAGCACTGGGCACTGAGCACCCAGCACCCCTAGTACTAAGCACCCTGCACCTTGAGTACTGAGCACCCAGCACCCTGAGTAATGAGCACCCAGCACCCCGAGCACTGAGCACCCAGCACCCTGAGCACTGAGCACCCAACACCCTGAGTACTGAGCATCAAGCACGCTGAGCACTGAGCACCCAGCACACTGAGCACTGAGCACCCAGCACCCTGAGCACTGAGCACTCAGCACCTTGAGTACTGAGCACCGAGCAACCCGAGCACTGAGCACCGGGTAACCCGAGCACTGAGCACCCAGCACCCTGAGTACTGAGCACCAAGCACCCTGAGTACTGAGCACTGAGCACTGACCACCCTGAGCACTGAGCACCCAGCACCCTGAGCACTGAGCACCCAGCATCCTGAGCACTAAGTACTGAGCACCCAGCACCCTGAGCACTGAGCAGCCAGCACCCTGAGCACTGAGCACCAAGCACCCTGAGTACTGAGCACCCAGCACCCCAAACACTGAGCACCGAGCACCCTGAGAACTGAGCACCCAGCACCATGAGTACTGAGCCCCGAGCACCCAGAGTACTGAGGAACCTGAGTACTGAGCACCCAGTACCCCGAGAATGAGCACCCAGCACCATGAGTACTGAGCACCGAGCACCCTGAGCACTGAGCACCCAGCACCCTGAGTACTGAGCACCAAGCACCCTGAGTTCTGAGCACCCAGAACCCTGAGTACTGAGCACCGAGCACCCTGAGCACTGAGCACCCAGCACCCTGAGTACTGAGCACCCAGCACCCTGAGCACTGAGCACCCAGCACCCTGAGCACTGAGCACCCAGCACCCTGAGTACTGAGCACCCAGAACCCTGAGTACTGAGTACAAAGCACCCTGAGCACTGAGCACCCAGCACCCTGAGTACTGAGCACCGAGCACACTAAGAACTGAGCACCAAGCACCCTGAGTACTGAGCACACAGCACCCTGAGAACTGAGCACCCAGCACCCTGAGTACTGAGCACCCAGCACCCTGAGTACTGAGCACCCAGCACCCTGAGTACTGAGCACCCAGCACCCTGAATACTGAGCACCCAGCACTCTGAGTACTGAGCACCGAGCACCCCGAGCACTGAGCAACCAGCACCCTGAGTACTGAGCACTGAGCACCCTGAGTACTGAGCACCGAACACCCTGCGTACTGAGCACCCAGCACCCTGAGGACTGAGCACCCAGCACCCTGAACACTGAGCACCCAGCACCCTGAGTACTGAGCCCCCAGCACCCTGAGTACTGAGCACCCAGCACCCCGAGCACTGAGCACCCAGCACCCCGAGCACTGAGCACCCAGCACCCCGAGCACTGAGCACCCAGCACCCCGAGCACTGAGCACCCAGCACCCTGAGCACTGAGCACCCAGCACCCTGAGCACTGAGCACCCAGCACCCTGAGTACTGAGTACTCAGCACCCTGAGCACTGAGCACCCAGCACCCTGAGTACTGATCACCGAGCACCCCGAGCACTGAGCACCCAGCACCCTGAGTACTGAGCACCCAGCACCCTGAGTACTGAGCACCCAGCACCCTGAGTACTGAGCACCCAGCACCCTGAGCACTGAGCACGAAGCACGCTGAGTACTGAGCACTGAGCACCCTGAGTACTGAGCACCGAGGACCCTGAGCACTGAGCACCCAGCACGCTGAGTACTGAGCACTGAGCACCCTGAGTACTGAGCACCTAGCACACTGAGTACTGAGCACCCAGCACCCTGAGCACTGAGCAGCCAGCACACTCAGCACTGAGCACCCAGCACCCCGAGCACTGAGCACCCAGCACCCTGAGCACTGAGCAACCAGCACCCCGAGTACTGAGCACCCAGCACCCCGAGTACTGAGCAACGAGCACCCCGAGCACTGAGCACCCAGCACCCTGAGTACTGAGCACCCAGTACCCTGAGTACTGAGCACCCCGAGTACTGAGCACCCAGCACCCCGAGCACTGAGCACCCAGCACCCTGAGTACTGAGAACAGATCACCCTGAGTACTGAGCACCCAGCACCCTGAGTACTGAGCCCCCAGCACCCTGAGTACTGACCACCCAGCAACCCGAGCACTGAGCACCCAGCACCCCGAGAATGAGCACCCAGCACCCTGAGTACTGAGAACCGAGCACCCTGAGTACTGAGCACCCAGCACCCTGAGTACTGAGCCCCCAGCACCCTGAGCACTGAGCACCCGGCACACCGAGCACTGAGCACCCAGCACCACGAGAATGAGCACCCAGCACCCTGAGTACTGAGCACCCAGCACCCCGAGCACGGATCACCCAGGACCCCGAGCACTGAGTACTGAGCACCCAGCACCCTGAGCACTGAACACCCAGCACACTGAGCACTGAGCACCCAGCACCCTGAGTACTGAGCACCCAGCACCCTGAGCACTGAGCACCCAGCACCCTGAGAACTGAGCACCCAGCACGCTGAGTACTGAGCACTCAGCACCCTGAGCACTGAGCACCCAGCACCCTGAGTACTGAGCACCCAGCACGCTGAGTACTGAGCACCCAGCACCCTGAGCACTGAGCACCCAGCACACTGAGCACGGAGCACCCAGCACCCTGAGCACTGAGCACCCAGCACCCTGAGTACTGAGCACCCAGCACGCTGAGTACTGAGCACTCAGCACCCTGAGCACTGAGCACCCAGCATCCTGAGCACTGGGCACTGAGCACCCAGCACCCCTAGTACTAAGCACCCTGCACCTTGAGTACTGAGCACCCAGCACCCTGAGTAATGAGCACCCAGCACCCCGAGCACTGAGCACCCAGCACCCTGAGCACTGAGCACCCAACACCCTGAGTACTGAGCATCAAGCACGCTGAGCACTGAGCACCCAGCACACTGAGCACTGAGCACCCAGCACCCTGAGCACTGAGCACTCAGCACCTTGAGTACTGAGCACCGAGCAACCCGAGCACTGAGCACCGGGTAACCCGAGCACTGAGCACCCAGCACCCTGAGTACTGAGCACCAAGCACCCTGAGTACTGAGCACTGAGCACTGACCACCCTGAGCACTGAGCACCCAGCACCCTGAGCACTGAGCACCCAGCATCCTGAGCACTAAGTACTGAGCACCCAGCACCCTGAGCACTGAGCAGCCAGCACCCTGAGCACTGAGCACCAAGCACCCTGAGTACTGAGCACCCAGCACCCCAAACACTGAGCACCGAGCACCCTGAGAACTGAGCACACAGCACCATGAGTACTGAGCCCCGAGCACCCAGAGTACTGAGGAACCTGAGTACTGAACACCCAGTACCCCGAGAATGAGCACCCAGCACCATGAGTACTGAGCACCGAGCACCCTGAGCACTGAGCACCCAGCACCCTGAGTACTGAGCACCAAGCACCCTGAGTTCTGAGCACCCAGAACCCTGAGTACTGAGCACCGAGCACCCTGAGCACTGAGCACCCAGCACCCTGAGTACTGAGCACCCAGCACCCTGAGCACTGAGCACCCAGCACCCTGAGCACTGAGCACCCAGCACCCTGAGTACTGAGCACCCAGAACCCTGAGTACTGAGTACAAAGCACCCTGAGCACTGAGCACCCAGCACCCTGAGTACTGAGCACCGAGGACACTAAGTACTGAGCACCAAGCACCCTGAGTACTGAGCACACAGCACCCTGAGAACTGAGCACCCAGCACCCTGAGTACTGAGCACCCAGCACCCTGAGTACTGAGCACCCAGCACCCTGAGTACTGAGCACCCAGCACCCTGAGTACTGAGCACCCAGCACTCTGAGTACTGAGCACCGAGCACCCCGAGCACTGAGCAACCAGCACCCTGAGTACTGAGCACTGAGCACCCTGAGTACTGAGCACCGAACACCCTGCGTACTGAGCACCCAGCACCCTGAGGACTGAGCACCCAGCACCCTGAACACTGAGCACCCAGCACCCTGAGTACTGAGCCCCCAGCACCCTGAGTACTGAGCACCCAGCACCCCGAGCACTGAGCACCCAGCACCCCGAGCACTGAGCACCCAGCACCCCGAGCACTGAGCACCCAGCACCCCGAGCACTGAGCACCCAGCACCCTGAGCACTGAGCACCCAGCACCCTGAGCACTGAGCACCCAGCACCCTGAGTACTGAGTACTCAGCACCCTGAGCACTGAGCACCCAGCACCCTGAGTACTGATCACCGAGCACCCCGAGCACTGAGCACCCAGCACCCTGAGTACTGAGCACCCAGCACCCTGAGTACTGAGCACCCAGCACCCTGAGTACTGAGCACCCAGCACCCTGAGCACTGAGCACAAAGCACGCTGAGTACTGAGCACTGAGCACCCTGAGTACTGAGCACCGAGGACCCTGAGCACTGAGCACCCAGCACGCTGAGTACTGAGCACTGAGCACCCTGAGTACTGAGCACCTAGCACACTGAGTACTGAGCACCCAGCACCCTGAGCACTGAGCAGCCAGCACCCTCAGCACTGAGCACCCAGCACCCCGAGCACTGAGCACCCAGCACCCTGAGCACTGAGCAACCAGCACCCCGAGTACTGAGCACCCAGCACCCCGAGTACTGAGCAACGAGCACCCCGAGCACTGAGCACCCAGCACCCTGAGTACTGAGCACCCAGTACCCTGAGTACTGAGCACCCCGAGTACTGAGCACCCAGCACCCCGAGCACTGAGCACCCAGCACCCTGAGTACTGAGAACAGATCACCCTGAGTACTGAGCACCCAGCACCCTGAGTACTGAGCCCCCAGCACCCTGAGTACTGACCACCCAGCAACCCGAGCACTGAGCACCCAGCACCCCGAGAATGAGCACCCAGCACCCTGAGTACTGAGAACCGAGCACCCTGAGTACTGAGCACCCAGCACCCTGAGTACTGAGCCCCCAGCACCCTGAGCACTGAGCACCCGGCACACCGAGCACTGAGCACCCAGCACCACGAGAATGAGCACCCAGCACCCTGAGTACTGAGCACCCAGCACCCCGAGCACGGATCACCCAGGACCCCGAGCACTGAGTACTGAGCACCCAGCACCCTGAGCACTGAACACCCAGCACACTGAGCACTGAGCACCCAGCACCCTGAGTACTGAGCACCCAGCACCCTGAGCACTGAGCACCCAGCACCCTGAGAACTGAGCACCCAGCACGCTGAGTACTGAGCACTCAGCACCCTGAGCACTGAGCACCCAGCACCCTGAGTACTGAGCACCCAGCACGCTGAGTACTGAGCACCCAGCACCCTGAGCACTGAGCACCCAGCACACTGAGCACGGAGCACCCAGCACCCTGAGCACTGAGCACCCAGCACCCTGAGTACTGAGCACCCAGCACGCTGAGTACTGAGCACCCAGCACCCTGAGTACTGAGCACTGAGCACCCAGCACCCCTAGCACTGAGCACCCAGCACCCTGTGTACTGAGCACTGAGCACCCTGAGTACTAAGCACCCAGCACCCTGAGTACTGAGCACCCAGGACCCTGAGCACTGAGCACCGAGCACCCCGAGCACTAAGCACCCAGCACCCTGAGCACTCAGCACCCAACACCCCGATCACTGAGCACCCAGCACCCTGAGCACTGAGCACCCAGCACCCTGAGCACTGAGCACCCAGCACCCAGAGCACTGAGCACCCAGCACCCTGAGCACTGAGCACCCAGCACCCTGAGTACTGAGCACCCAGCACCCTGAGTACTGAGCACCCAGACCCCGAGCACTGAGGACCCAGCACCCCTAGCACTGTGCACCCAGCACCCTGAGTACTGAGAACCCAGCACCCTGAGTACTGAGCACCCAGCACCCTGAGCACTGAGCACCCAGCAGCCCGAGCACTGAGCACCCAGCATCCTGAGCACTGGGCACTGAGCACCCAGCACCCCTAGTACTAAGCACCCTGCACCTTGAGTACTGAGCACCCAGCACCCTGAGTAATGAGCACCCAGCACCCCGAGCACTGAGCACCCAGCACCCTGAGCACTGAGCACCCAACACCCTGAGTACTGAGCATCAAGCACGCTGAGCACTGAGCACCCAGCACACTGAGCACTGAGCACCCAGCACCCTGAGCACTGAGCACTCAGCACCTTGAGTACTGAGCACCGAGCAACCCGAGCACTGAGCACCGGGTAACCCGAGCACTGAGCACCCAGCACCCTGAGTACTGAGCACCAAGCACCCTGAGTACTGAGCACTGAGCACTGACCACCCTGAGCACTGAGCACCCAGCATCCTGAGCACTAAGTACTGAGCACCCAGCACCCTGAGCACTGAGCAGCCAGCACCCTGAGCACTGAGCACCAAGCACCCTGAGTACTGAGCACCCAGCACCCCAAACACTGAGCACCGAGCACCCTGAGAACTGAGCACCCAGCACCATGAGTACTGAGCCCCGAGCACCCAGAGTACTGAGGAACCTGAGTACTGAGCACCCAGTACACCGAGAATGAGCACCCAGCACCATGAGTACTGAGCACCGAGCACCCTGAGCACTGAGCACCCAGCACCCTGAGTACTGAGCACCAAGCACCCTGAGTTCTGAGCACCCAGAACCCTGAGTACTGAGCACCGAGCACCCTGAGCACTGAGCACCCAGCACCCTGAGTACTGAGCACCAAGCACCCTGAGTTCTGAGCACCCAGCACCCTGAGTACTGAGCACCCAGCACCATGAGTACTGAGCCACGAGCACCCAGAGTACTGAGCAACCTGAGTACTGAGCACCCAGTACCCCGAGAATGAGCACCCAGCACCATGAGTACTGAGCACCGAGCACCCTGAGTTCTGAGCACCCAGCACCCTGAGCACTGAGCACACAGAGTACTGAGCAACCAGCACCGTGAGCACTGAGCACCCAGCACCCCGAGCACTGAGCACCCAGCACCCCGACCACTGAGCACTGAGCACCCTGAGCACTGAGGACCCAGCACCCCGAGCACTGAGCACCCAGCACCCTGAGTACTGAGCACCCAGCACCCTGAGCACTGAGGACCCAGCACGCTGAGTACTGAGCACTGAGCACCCAGCACCCTGAGTACTGAGCACCCAGCACCCTGAGTACTGAGCACCCAGCACCCCAAGCACTGAGCACTGAGCAACCTGAGTACTGAGCACTGAGCACCCTTAGTACTGAGCACCGAGCACGCTGAGTACTGAGCACCCAGCACCCGAGCACTGAGCACTGAGCAAACTGAGTGCTGAGCAACAAGCACCCTGAGTACTGAGCACCCAGCACCCTGAGTACTGAGCAACCAACAAACAGAGTACTGAGCACCCAGCACCCTGAGAACTGAGCACCCAGCACCCTGAGTACTGAGCACCCAGCACCCTGAGTACTGAGCACCCAGCACCCTGAGCACTGAGCACTGAGCACCCAGCACCTTGAGCACTGAGCACTGACCACCCAGCACCCCGAGCACTGAGCACCCAGCACCCCGAGCACTGAGCACCCAGCACCCTGAGCACTGAGCACCCAGCACCTGAGTCCTGAGCACCCAGCACCCTGAGTACTGAGCACCCAGCACCCTGAGAACTGAGCACCCAGCACGCTGAGTACTGAGCACTCAGCACCCTGAGCACTGAGCACCCAGCACCCTGAGTACTGAGCACCCAGCACGCTGAGTACTGAGCACCCAGCACCCTGAGCACTGAGCACCCAGCACACTGAGCACGGAGCACCCAGCACCCTGAGCACTGAGCACCCAGCACCCTGAGTACTGAGCACCCAGCACGCTGAGTACTGAGCACTCAGCACCCTGAGCACTGAGCACCCAGCACCCTGAGTACTGAGCACTGAGCACCCAGCACCCCTAGCACTGAGCACCCAGCACCCTGTGTACTGAGCACTGAGCACCCTGAGTACTAAGCACCCAGCACCCTGAGTACTGAGCACCCAGGACCCTGAGCACTGAGCACCGAGCACCCCGAGCACTGAGCACCCAGCACCCTGAGCACTCAGCACCCAACACCCCGATCACTGAGCACCCAGCACCCTGAGCACTGAGCACCCAGCACCCTGAGCACTGAGCACCCAGCACCCAGAGCACTGAGCACCCAGCACCCTGAGCACTGAGCACCCAGCACCCTGAGTACTGAGCACCCAGCACCCTGAGTACTGAGCACCCAGACCCCGAGCACTGAGGACCCAGCACCCCTAGCACTGTGCACCCAGCACCCTGAGTACTGAGAACCCAGCACCCTGAGTACTGAGCACCCAGCACCCTGAGCACTGAGCACCCAGCAGCCCGAGCACTGAGCACCCAGCATCCTGAGCACTGGGCACTGAGCACCCAGCACCCCTAGTACTAAGCACCCTGCACCTTGAGTACTGAGCACCCAGCACCCTGAGTAATGAGCACCCAGCACCCCGAGCACTGAGCACCCAGCACCCTGAGCACTGAGCACCCAACACCCTGAGTACTGAGCATCAAGCACGCTGAGCACTGAGTACCCAGCACACTGAGCACTGAGCACCCAGCACCCTGAGCACTGAGCACTCAGCACCTTGAGTACTGAGCACCGAGCAACCCGAGCACTGAGCACCGGGTAACCCGAGCACTGAGCACCCAGCACCCTGAGTACTGAGCACCAAGCACCCTGAGTACTGAGCACTGAGCACTGACCACCCTGAGCACTGAGCACCCAGCATCCTGAGCACTAAGTACTGAGCACCCAGCACCCTGAGCACTGAGCAGCCAGCACCCTGAGCACTGAGCACCAAGCACCCTGAGTACTGAGCACCCAGCACCCCAAACACTGAGCACCGAGCACCCTGAGAACTGAGCACCCAGCACCATGAGTACTGAGCCCCGAGCACCCAGAGTACTGAGGAACCTGAGTACTGAGCACCCAGTACACCGAGAATGAGCACCCAGCACCATGAGTACTGAGCACCGAGCACCCTGAGCACTGAGCACCCAGCACCCTGAGTACTGAGCACCAAGCACCCTGAGTTCTGAGCACCCAGAACCCTGAGTACTGAGCACCAAGCACCCTGAGCACTGAGCACCCAGCACCCTGAGTACTGAGCACCAAGCACCCTGAGTTCTGAGCACCCAGCACCCTGAGTACTGAGCACCCAGCACCATGAGTACTGAGCCACGAGCACCCAGAGTACTGAGCAACCTGAGTACTGAGCACCCAGTACCCCGAGAATGAGCACCCAGCACCATGAGTACTGAGCACCGAGCACCCTGAGTTCTGAGCACCCAGCACCCTGAGCACTGAGCACACAGAGTACTGAGCAACCAGCACCGTGAGCACTGAGCACCCAGCACCCCGAGCACTGAGCACCCAGCACCCCGACCACTGAGCACTGAGCACCCTGAGCACTGAGGACCCAGCACCCCGAGCACTGAGCACCCAGCACCCTGAGTACTGAGCACCCAGCACGCTGAGCACTGAGGACCCAGCACGCTGAGTACTGAGCACTGAGCACCCAGCACCCTGAGTACTGAGCACCCAGCACCCTGAGTACTGAGCACCCAGCACCCCAAGCACTGAGCACTGAGCAACCTGAGTACTGAGCACTGAGCACCCTTAGTACTGAGCACCGAGCACGCTGAGTACTGAGCACCCAGCACCCGAGCACTGAGCACTGAGCAAACTGAGTGCTGAGCAACAAGCACCCTGAGTACTGAGCACCCAGCACCCTGAGTACTGAGCACCCAACAAACAGAGTACAGAGCACCCAGCACCCTGAGAACTGAGCACCCAGCACCCTGAGTACTGAGCACCCAGCACCCTGAGTACTGAGCACCCAGCACCCTGAGCACTGAGCACTGAGCACCCAGCACCTTGAGCACTGAGCACTGACCACCCAGCACCCCGAGCACTGAGCACCCAGCACCCCGAGCACTGAGCACCCAGCGCCTTGAGCACTGAGCACCCAGCACCCTGAGCACTGAGCACCCAGTCCCCTGAGTACTGAGCACCCAGCACCATGAGTACTGAGCACCCAGCACCCTGAGTACTGAGCACTCAGCACCCTGAGTACTGAGCACCGAGCACCCCGAGCACTGAGCACCCAGCACCGTGAGCACTGAGCACCCAGCACCCTGAGCACTGAGCACCCAGCACCCTGAGTACTGAGCACCGATCACCCTGAGCACTGAGCACCCAGCACCCCGAGCACTGAGCACCCAGCACCCTGAGTACTGAGCACCCAGCACCCTGAGCACTGAGCACCCAGCACCCTGAGTACTGAGCACCCTGAGTACTGAGCACAGATCACCCTGAGCACTGAGCACCCAGCACCCTGAGTACTGAGCACCCAGCACCCTGAGCACTGAGAACCCAGCACCCTGAGCACTGAGCACCCAGCACCCCTAGCACTGAGCACCCAGCACCCTGTGTACTGAGCACTGAGCACCCTGAGTATTAAGCACCCAGCACCCTGAGTACTGAGCACCCAGGACCCTGAGCACTGAGCACTGAGCACCCCGAGCACTGAGCACCCAGCACCCTGAGCACTCAGCACCCAACACCCCGATCACTGAGCACCCAGCACCCTGAGCACTGAGCACCCAGCACCCAGAGCACTGAGCACCCAGCACCCTGAGCACTGAGCACCCAGCACCCTGAGTAGTGAGCACCCAGCACCCTGAGTACGGAGCACCCAGACCCCGAGCACTGAGGACCCAGCACCCCTAGCACTGTGCACCCAGCACCCTGAGTACAGAGAACCCAGCACCCTGAGTACTGAGCACCCAGCACCCTGAGCACTGAGCACCCAGCAGCCCGAGCACTGAGCACCCAGCATCCTGAGCACTGGGCACTGAGCACCCAGCACCCCTAGTACTAAGCACCCTGCACCTTGAGTACTGAGCACCCAGCACCCTGAGTAATGAGCACCCAGCACCCCGAGCACTGAGCACCCAGCACCCTGAGCACTGAGCACCCAACACCCTGAGTACTGAGCATCAAGCACGCTGAGCACTGAGCACCCAGCACACTGAGCACTGAGCACCCAGCACCCTGAGCACTGAGCACTCAGCACCTTGAGTACTGAGCACGGAGCAACCCGAGCACTGAACACCGGGTAACCCGAGCACTGAGCACCCAGCACCCTGAGTACTGAGCACCAAGCACCCTGAGTACTGAGCACTGAGCACTGACCACCCTGAGCACTGAGCACCCAGCACCCTGAGCACTGAGCACCCAGCATCCTGAGCACTAAGTACTGAGCACCCAGCACCCTGAGCACTGAGCAGCCAGCACCCTGAGCACTGAGCACCAAGCACCCTGAGTACTGAGCACCCAGCACCCCAAACACTGAGCACCGAGCACCCTGAGAACTGAGCACCCAGCACCATGAGTACTGAGCCCCGAGCACCCAGAGTACTGAGGAACCTGAGTACTGAGCACCCAGTACCCCGAGAATGAGCACCCAGCACCATGAGTACTGAGCACCGAGCACCCTGAGCACTGAGCACCCAGCACCCTGAGTACTGAGCACCAAGCACCCTGAGTTCTGAGCACCCAGAACCCTGAGTACTGAGCACCGAGCACCCTGAGCACTGAGCACCCAGCACCCTGAGTACTGAGCACCAAGCACCCTGAGTTCTGAGCACCCAGCACCCTGAGTACTGAGCACCCAGCACCATGAGTACTGAGCCACGAGCACCCAGAGTACTGAGCAACCTGAGTACTGAGCACCCAGTACCCCGAGAATGAGCACCCAGCACCATGAGTACTGAGCACCGAGCACCCTGAGTTCTGAGCACCCAGCACCCTGAGCACTGAGCACACAGAGTACTGAGCAACCAGCACCGTGAGCACTGAGCACCCAGCACCCCGAGCACTGAGCACCCAGCACCCCGACCACTGAGCACTGAGCACCCTGAGCACTGAGGACCCAGCACCCCGAGCACTGAGCACCCAGCACCCTGAGTACTGAGCACCCAGCACCCTGAGCACTGAGGACCCAGCACGCTGAGTACTGAGCACTGAGCACCCAGCACCCTGAGTACTGAGCACCCAGCACCCTGAGTACTGAGCACCCAGCACCCCAAGCACTGAGCACTGAGCAACCTGAGTACTGAGCACTGAGCACCCTTAGTACTGAGCACCGAGCACGCTGAGTACTGAGCACCCAGCACCCGAGCACTGAGCACTGAGCAAACTGAGTGCTGAGCAACAAGCACCCTGAGTACTGAGCACCCAGCACCCTGAGTACTGAGCACCCAACAAACAGAGTACTGAGCACCCAGCACCCTGAGAACTGAGCACCCAGCACCCTGAGTACTGAGCACCCAGCACCCTGAGTACTGAGCACCCAGCACCCTGAGCACTGAGCACTGAGCACCCAGCACCTTGAGCACTGAGCACTGACCACCCAGCACCCCGAGCACTGAGCACCCAGCACCCCGAGCACTGAGCACCCAGCGCCTTGAGCACTGAGCACCCAGCACCCTGAGCACTGAGCACCCAGTCCCCTGAGTACTGAGCACCCAGCACCATGAGTACTGAGCACCCAGCACCCTGAGTACTGAGCACTCAGCACCCTGAGTACTGAGCACCGAGCACCCCGAGCACTGAGCACCCAGCACCCTGAGCACTGAGCACCCTGAGGACTGAGCACCCAGCACCCTGAGCACTGAGCACCCAGCACCCTGAGTACTGAGCACCGATCACCCTGAGCACTGAGCACCCAGCACCCTGAGCACTGAGCACCCAGCAACCTGAGTACTGAGCACCCAGCACCCTGAGCACTGAGCACCCAGCACCCTGAGTACTGAGCACCCTGAGTACTGAGCACCGATCACCCTGAGCACTGAGCACCCAGCACCCTGAGTACTGAGCACCCAGCACCCTGAGCACTGAGAACACAGCACCCTGAGCACTGCGCACCCAGCACCCTGAGTACTGAGCACCCAGCACCCTGAGTACTGAGTACCCAGCACCCTGAGCACTGAGCACCCAGCACCCTGAGTACTGAGCACCCAGCACACTGAGTACTGAGTACCCAGCACCCTGAGCACTGAGCACCCAGCACCCTGAGTACTGAGCACCGAGCACCCTGAGTACTGAGCACCCAGTACCCTGAGTACTGAGCACCCACCACCCTGAGCACTGAGCACCCAGCACCCTGAGTACTGAGCACCCACCACCCTGAGCACTGAGCACGCAGCACGCTGAGTACTGAGCACCCAGCACCGCGAGAACTGAGCACCCAGCACCATGAGTACTGAGCACCGAGCACCCTGAGTACTGAGCACTCAGCACCCTGAGTACTGAGCACCGAGCACCCCGAGCACTGAGCACCCATCACCCTGAGCACTGAGCACCCTGAGGACTGAGCACCCAGCACCCTGAGCACTGAGCACCCAGCACCCTGAGTACTGAGCACCGATGACCCTGAGCACTGAGCACCCAGCACCCCGAGCACTGAGCACCCAGCACCCTGAGCACTGAGCACCCAGCACCCTGAGTACTGAGCACCCAGGGCCCTGAGCACTGAGCACCGAGCACCCCGAGCACTGAGCACCCAGCACCCTGAGCACTCAGCACCCAGCACCCCGAGCACTGAGCACCCAGCACCCTGAGCACTGAGCACCCAGCACCCTGAGCACGGAGCACCCCGAGGACTGAGCACCCAGCACCCTGAGCACTGAGCACCCAGCACCTTGAGTACTGAGCACCGAGCACCTCGAGCACTAAGCACCCAGCACGCTGAGTACTGAGCACCCAGCACCCTGAGCACTGAGCACCCAGCACCCTGAGCACTGAGCACCCAGCACCCCGAGCACGGAGCACAAAGCACCCTGAGTACTGAGCACCCAACACCCAGAGTACTGAGCACCCAGCACCCTGAGCACTGAGCACCCAGCACCCTGAGTACTGAACACCCAGCACCCTGAGCACTGAGCACCCTGAGCACTGAGTACTGAGCAATGAGCACCCTGAGCACTGAGCACCCAGCACGCCGAGTACTGAGCACCCAGCACCCGGAGCACTGAACACCCAGCGCCCCGAGCACTGAGCACACAGCACCCCGAGCACTGAGCACTGAGCACCCTGAGCACTGAGCACCCAGCACCCCGAGTACTGAGCACCTAGCCCCCTGAGTACTGAGCACCAAGCAACCCGAGTACTGAGCACTTAGCACCCTGAGTACTGAGCACCCAGCACCCCGAGCACTGAGCACCCAGCACCCTGAGCACTGAGGACCCAGCACCCCGAGCACTGAGCACCCAGCACCCTGAGTACTGAGCACCCAGCACCCTGAGCACTGAGGACCCAGCACCCCGAGCACTGAGCACCCAGCACGCTGAGTACACAGCACTGAGCACCCAGCACCCTGAGTACTGAGCACCCAGCACCCTGAGTACTGAGCACCCAGCACCCCAAGCACTGAGCACTGAGCAACCTGAGTACTGAGCACTGAGCACCCTTAGTACTGAGCACCGAGCACCCTGAGTACTGAGCACCCAGCACCCCGAGCACTGAGCACTGAGCACCCCGAGGACTGAGCACCCAGCACCCTGAGCACTGAGCACCCAGCACCCTGAGCACTGAGGACCCAGCACCCCGAGCACTGAGCAGCCAGCACGCTGAGTACTAAGCACTGAGCACCCAGCACCCCGAGTACTGAGCACTGAGCACCCTGAGTACTGAGCACCCAGCACCCTGAGCACTGAGCACCCAGCACCCTGAGTACTGAGCACTGAGAACCCTGAGTACTGAACACTGAGCAACCTGAGTACTGAGCACCCAGCACCCTGATCACTGAGCACGGAGCACCCCGAGGACTGAGCACCCAGCACCCTGAGCACTGAGCACCCAGCACCTTGAGTACTGAGCACCGAGCACCCCGAGCACTGAGCACCCAGCACCCTGAGTACTGAGCACCCAGCACCCTGAGCACTGAGCACGGAGCACCCCGAGGACTGAGCATCCAGCACCCTGAGCACTGAGCACCCAGCACCTTGAGTACTGAGCACCGAGCACCCCGAGCACTGAGCACCCAGCACCCTGAGCACTGAGCACTGAGAACCCTGAGTACTGAGCACCGAGTACCCTGAGTACTGAGCACCCAGCACCCTGAGCACTGAGCACGGAGCACCCCGAGGACTGAGCACCCAGCACCCTGAGCACTGAGCAACCAGCACCTTGAGTACTAAGCACCCAGAACCCTGAGCACTGAGCACACAGCACCCTGAGCACTGAGCACCCAGCACCCCGAGCACTGAGCACCCAGCACCCTGAGTACTGAGCACCCAACACCCAGAGTACTGAGCACCCAGCACCCTGAGCACTGAGCACCCAGCACCCTGAGTACTGAGCACCCAGCACCCTGAGTACTGAGCACCCAGCACCCTGAGCACTGAGCACTGAGCACCCAACACCCTGAGCACTGAGCACTGAGCACCCATCACCCCGAGCACTGAGCACACAGCACCCCGAGCACTGAGCACCCAGCACCCTGAGCACTGAGCACCCAGCACCCTGAGCACTGAGCACCCAGCCCCCTGAGTACTGAGCACCCAGCACCATGAGTACTGAGCACCCAGCATCCTGAGTACTGAGCACTCAGCACCCTGAGTACTGAGCACCGAGCACCCCGAGCACTGAGCACCCAGCACCCTGAGCACTGAGCACCCTGAGGACTGCGCACCCAGCACCCTGAGCACTGAGCACCCAGCACCCTGAGACTGAGCACCCAGGACCCCGAGCACTGAGCACCCAGCACCCTGAATACAGAGCACCCAGCACCCCGAGTACTGAGCCCCCAGCACCCTGAGTACTGAGCACCCAGCACCCCGAGAACTGAGCACCCAGCACCCCGAGAATGAGCACCCAGCACCCTGAGTACTGAGAACCCAGCACCCTGAGTACTGAGCACTATGCACCCAGAGCACTGAGCGCCCAGCACCCCGAGCACGGAGCACCCAGGACCCCGAGCACTGAGTACTGAGCACCCCGAGCACTGAGCACCCAGCACCCTGAGAACTGAGCACCCAGCACCCTGAGAACTGACCACACAGCACCTTGAGTACTGAGCACCGAGCACCCCGAGCACTGAGCACCCAGCACCCCGAGAATGAGCACCCAGCACCCTGAGAACTGAGCACCCAGCACCCTGAGAACTGAGCACCCAGCACCTTGAGTAATGAGCACTCAGCACTCTGAGTACTGAGCACCGAGCACCCCGAGCACTGAGCACCCAGCACCCTGAGCACTGAGCACCCTGAGGACTGCGCACCCAGCACCCTGAGCACTGAGCACACAGCACCCTGAGACTGAGCACCCAGCACCCTGAGCACTGAGCACCCAGCACCCTGAGAACTGAGCACCCAGCACCCTGAGAACTGAGCACCCAGCACCTTGAGTAATGAGCACCGAGCACCCCGAGCACTGAGCACCCAGCACCCCGAGAATGAGCACCCAGCACCCTGAGTACTGAGCACCCAGCACCCTGACTACTGAGCACTAAGCACCCCGAGCACGGAGCACCCAGGACCCCGAGCACTGAGTACTGAGCACCCAGCACCCTGAGTACTGAGCACCGAGCTCCCCGAGCACTGAGCACCCAGCACCCCGAGCACGGAGCACCCAGCACGCTGAGTACTGAGCACCCAATACCCAGATTACTGAGCACCCAGCACCCTGAGCACTGAGCACCCAGCACCCTGAGTACTGAGTACTGAGCACAGAGCACCCTGAGTACTGAGCACCAAGCACTCCGAGTACTGAGCACCGAGCACCCTGAGTACTGAGCACCCAGCACCCTGATCACTGAGCACAGAGCACCCCGAGGACTGAGCACCCAGCACCCTGAGCACTGAGCACCCAGCACCTTGAGTACTGAGCACCGAGCACCCCGAGCACTGAGCACCCAGCACCCTGAGTACTGAGCACCCAGCACCCTGAGCACTGAGCACCCAGCACCCTGAGCACAGAGCACGCAGCACCCCGAGCACTGAGCTCCCAGCACCCTGAGTACTGAGCACAGAGCACCCTGAGCACTGAGCACCCAGCACCCTGAGTACTGAGCACCCAGCACCCTGAGTACTGAGCAACCAGCACCCTGAGCACTGAGCACTGAGCACCCAGCACCCTGAGCACTGAGCACTGAGCACCCAGCACCACAGCCCTGAGCACCCAGCACCCCGAGCACTGAGCACCCAGCACCCTGAGCACTGAGCACCCAGCACCCTGAGCACTGAGCACCCAGCACCCTGAGCATTGAGCACCCAGCACCCTGAGTACTGAGCACCCAGCACCCTGAGTACTGAGCACCCAGCACCCTGAGTACTGAGCACTCAGCACCCTGAGTACTGAGCACCGAGCACCCCGAGCACTGAGCACCCAGCACCCTGAGCACTGAGCACCCGGAGGACTGAGCACCCAGCACCCTGAGCACTGAGCACCGATCACCCTGAGCACTGAGCACCCAGCACCCCGAGCACTGAGCACCCAGCACCCTGAGTACTGAGCACCCAGCACCCAGAGTACTGAGCACCCAGCACCCTGAGTACTGAGCACTGAGCACCCCGAGTACTGAGCACCCAGCACCCCGAGTACTGAGCACCCAGCACCCCGAGCACTGAGCACCCAGCACCCTGAGCACTGAGCACCCTGAGCACTGAGCACCCTGAGCACTGAGCACTGAGCACCCAGCACCCTGAGTACTGAGCACCCAACACTCTGAGCACTGAGCACCCAGCACGCTGAGTACTGAGCACTGAGCACACAGCACCCTGAGTACTGAGCAACCAGCACCTCGAGCACTGAGCACCCAGCGCCGAGCACTGAGCACCCAGCACCCCGAGCACTGAGCACTGAGCACACTGAGCACTGAGCACCCAGCACCCCGAGTACTGAGCACTGAGCACCCTGAGTACTGAGCACCCAGCACCCCGAGTACTGAGCACTGAGCACCCTGAGCACTGAGAACCCGGAGTACTGAGCACCGAGCAACCTGAGTACTGAACACCCAGCACCCTGAGCACTGAGCAGGGAGCACCCCGAGGAGTGAGCACCCAGCACCCTGAGCACTGAGCACCCAGCACCCTGAGTACTGAGCACCGAGCACCCCGAGGACTGAGCACCCAGCACCCTGAGCACTGAGCACCAAGCACCCCGAGCACTGAGCACCCAGCACACCGAGCACTGAGCACCCAGCACCCTGAGTACTGAGCACCCAACACCCAGAGTCCTGAGCACCCAGCACCCTGAGCACTGAGCACCCAGCACCCTGAGTACTGAGCACCCAGAACCCTGAGTACTGAGCAACCAGCACCCTGAGCACTGAGCACTGAGCACAGAACACCCTGAGCACTGAGCACTGAGCACCCAGCACCCCGAGCACTGAGCACCCAGCACCCCGCGCACTGAGCACCCAGCACCCTGAGCACTGAGCACCCAGCACCCTGAGTACTGAGCACCCAGCACCATGAGTACTGAGCAACCAGCACCCTGAGTACTGAGCATTCAGCACCCTGAGTACTGAGCACCGAGCACCCCGAGCACTGAGCACCCAGCACCCTGAGCACTGAGCACCCTGAGGACTGAGTACCCAGCACCCTGAGCACTGAGCACCCAGCACCCTGAGTACTGAGCACCCAGCACCCTGAGCACTGAGCACCCAGAACCCCGAGCACTGAGCACCCAGCACCCTGAGCACTGAGCACCCAGCACCCTGAGTACTGAGCACCCAGCACCCTGAGCACTGAGCACCAAGCACCCTGAGCACTGAGCACCCAGCACCCTGAGTACTGAGCACCCAGCACCCTGAGTACTGAGTACCCAGTACCCTGAGCACTGAGCACCCAGCACCCTGAGTACTGAGCACCGAGCACCCTGAATACTTAGTACCCAGGAACCTTAGTACTGAGCACCCAGCACCCTGAGCACTGAGCACCCAGCACCCTGAGTACTGAGCACCCAGCACCACCCTCAGCACTGAGCACCCAGCACCCTGAGCACTGAGCACCCAGCACCCTGAGTACTGAGCACCCAGCACCCTGAGTACTGAGCACTGAGCACCCTGAGTACTGAGCACCAAGCACCCTGAGCACTGAGAACGGAGCACCCCGAGGACTGGGCACCCAGCACCCTGAGCACTGAGCACCCAGCACCTTGAGTACTGAGCACCGAGCACCCCGAGAACTGAGCACCCAGCACGCTGAATACTGATCACCCAGCACCCTGAGCACTGAGCACCCAGCACCTTGAGTACTGAGCACCGAGCACCCCGAGCACTGAGCACCCAGCACGCTGAATACTGAGCACCCAGCACCCTGAGCACTGAGCACCCAGCACCCCGAGCACTGAGCACCCAGCACCCCGAGCACTGAGCACCCAGCACCCTGAGTACTGAGCACCCAACACCCAGAGTCCTGAGCACCCAGCACCCTGAGCACTGATCACCCAGCACCCTGAGTACTGAGCACCCAGCACCCTGAGTACTGAGCACCCAGCACGCCTGAGCACTGAGCACTGAGCACCCAACACCCTGAGCACTGAGCACTGAGCACCCAGCACCCCGCGCACTGAGCACCCAGCACCCTGAGCACTGAGCACCCAGCACCCTGAGTACTGAGCACCCAGCACCATGAGTACTGAGCACCCAGCACCCTGAGTACTGAGCACTCAGCACCCTGAGTACTGAGCACCGAGGACCCCGAGCACTGAGCACCCAGCACCCTGAGCACTGAGCACCCGGAGAACTGAGCACCCAGCACCCTGAGCACTGAGCACCCAGCACCCTGAGCACTGAGCACCCAGCACCCTGAGCACAGAGCACGCAGCACCCCGAGCACTGAGCTCCCAGCACCCTGAGTACTGAGCACAGAGCACCCTGAGCACTGAGCACCCAGCACCCTGAGTACTGAGCACCCAGCACCCTGAGTTCTGAGCACCCAGCACCCTGAGCACTGAGCACTGAGCACCCAGCACCCTGAGCACTGAGCACTGAGCACCCAGCACCACAGCCCTGAGCACCCAGCACCCCGAGCACTGAGCACCCAGCACCCTGAGCACTGAGCACCCAGCACCCTGAGCATTGAGCACCCAGCACCCTGAGTACTGAGCACCCAGCACCCTGAGTACTGAGCACCCAGCACCCTGAGTACTGAGCACTCAGCACCCTGAGTACTGAGCACCGAGCACCCCGAGCACTGAGCAGCCAGCACCCTGAGCACTGAGCACCCGGAGGACTGAGCACCCAGCACCCTGAGCACTGAGCACCGATCACCCTGAGCACTGAGCACCCAGCACCCCGAGCACTGAGCACCCAGCACCCTGAGTACTGAGCACCCAGCACCCAGAGTACTGAGCACACAGCACCCTGAGTACTGAGCACTGAGCACCCCGAGTACTGAGCACCCAGCACCCCGAGCACTGAGCACCCAGCACCCTGAGCACTGAGCACCCTGAGCTCTGAGCACCCTGAGCACTGAGCACTGAGCACCCAGCACCCTGAATACTGAGCACCCAACACTCTGAGCACTGAGCACCCAGCACGCTGAGTACTGAGCACTGAGCACACAGCACCCTGAGTACTGAGCAACCAGCACCTCGAGCACTGAGCACCCAGCGCCCCGAGCACTGAGCACCCAGCACCCCGAGCACTGAGCACTGAGCACACTGAGCACTGAGCACCCAGCACCCCGAGTACTGAGCACTGAGCACCCTGAGTACTGAGCACCCAGCACCCCGAGTACTGAGCACTGAGCACCCTGAGCACTGAGAACCCGGAGTACTGAGCACCGAGCAACCTGAGTACTGAACACCCAGCACCCTGAGCACTGAGCACGGAGCACAACGAGGAGTGAGCACCCAGCACCCTGAGCACTGAGCACCCAGCACCTTGAGTACTGAGCACCGAGCACCCCGAGCACTGAGCACCCAGCACGCTGAATACTGATCACCCAGCACCCTGAGCACTGAGCACCCAGCACCTTGAGTACTGAGCACCGAGGATCCCGAGCACTGAGCACCCAGCACCCTGAGCACTGAGCACCCGGAGGACTGAGCACCCAGCACCCTGAGCACTGAGCACCCAGCACCCTGAGCACTGAGCACACATCACCCTGAGCACAGAGCACGCAGCACCCCGCGCACTGAGCTCCCAGCACCCTGAGTAATGAGCACAGAGCACCCTGAGCACTGAGTAACCAGCACCCTGAGTACTGAGCTCCCAGCACCCTGAGTACTGAGCAACCTACACCCTGAGCACTGAGCACTGAGCACCCAGCACCCTGAGCACTGAGCACTGAGCACCCAGCACCACAGCCCTGAGCACCCAGCACCCCGAGCACTGAGCAACCAGCACCCTGATCACTGAGCACCCAGCACCCTGAGCATTGAGCACCCAGCACCCTGAGTACTGAGCACCCAGCACCCTGAGTACTGAGCACCCAGCACCCTGAGTACTGAGCACTCAGCACCCTGAGTACTGAGCACCGAGCACCCCGAGCACTGAGCACCCAGCACCCTGAGCACTGAGCACCCGGAGGACTGAGCACCCAGCACCCTGACCACTGAGCACCGATCACCCTGAGCACTGAGCACCCAGCACCCCGAGCACTGAGCACCCAGCACGCTGAGTACTGAGCACCCAATACCCAGATTACTGAGCACCCAGCACCCTGAGCACTGAGCACCCAGCACCCTGAGTACTGAGTACTGAGCACAGAGCACCCTGAGTACTGAGCACCCAGCGCCCCGAGCACTGAGCACCCAGCACCCCGAGCACTGAACACTGAGCACCCTGAGCACTGAGCACCCAGCACACCGAGTACTGAGCACTGAGCACCCTGAGTACTGAGCACCAAGCACTCCGAGTACTGAGCACTGAGCACCCTGGGTACTGAGCACCCAGCACCCTGAGCACTGAGCACCCAGCACCCTGAGTACTGAGCACTGAGAACCCTGAGTACTGAGCACCGAGCACCCCGAGCACTGAGCACCCAGCACCCTGAGCACTGAGCACCCTGAGCACTGAGCACCCTGAGCACTGAGCACTGAGCACCCAGCACCCTGAGTACTGAGCACCCAACACTCTGAGCACTGAGCACCCAGCACGCTGAGTACTGAGCACTGAGCACACAGCACCCTGAGTACTGAGCAACCAGCACCTCGAGCACTGAGCACCCAGCGCCCCGAGCACTGAGCACCCAGCACCCCGAGCACTGAGCACTGAGCACACTGAGCACTGAGCACCCAGCACCCCGAGTACTGAGCACTGAGCACCCTGAGCACTGAGAACCCGGAGTACTGAGCACCGAGCAACCTGAGTACTGAACACCCAGCACCCTGAGCACTGAGCAGGGAGCACCCCGAGGAGTGAGCACCCAGCACCCTGAGCACTGAGCACCCAGCACCCTGAGTACTGAGCACCGAGCACCCCGAGGACTGAGCACCCAGCACCCTGAGCACTGAGCACCCAGCACCTTGAGTACTGAGCACCGAGCACCCCGAGAACTGAGCACCCAGCACGCTGAATACTGAGCACCCAGCACCCTGAGCACTGAGCACCAAGCACCCCGAGCACTGAGCACCCAGCACACCGAGCACTGAGCACCCAGCACCCTGAGTACTGAGCACCCAACACCCAGAGTCCTGAGCACCCAGCACCCTGAGCACTGAGCACCCAGCACCCTGAGTACTGAGCACCCAGCACCCTGAGTACTGAGCACCCAGCACCCTGAGCACTGAGCACTGAGCACAGAACACCCTGAGCACTGAGCACTGAGCACCCAGCACCCCGAGCACTGAGCACCCAGAACCCCGCGCACTGAGCACCCAGCACCCTGAGCACTGAGCACCCAGCACCCTGAGTACTGAGCACCCAGCACCATGAGTACTGAGCAACCAGCACCCTGAGTACTGAGCACCGAGCACCCCGAGCACTGAGCACCCAGCACCCTGAGCACGGAGCACCCTGAGGACTGAGTACCCAGCACCCTGAGCACTGAGCACCCAGCACCCTGAGTACTGAGCACCCAGCACCCTGAGCACTGAGCACCCAGGACCCCGAGCACTGAGCACCCAGCACCCTGAGCACTGAGCACCCAGCACCCTGAGTACTGAGCACCCAGCACCCTGAGCACTGAGCACCAAGCACCCTGAGCACTGAGCACCCAGCACCCTGAGTACTGAGCACCCAGCACCCTGAGAACTGAGTACCCAGTACCCTGAGCACTGAGCACCCAGCACCCTGAGTACTGAGCACCGAGCACCCTGAATACTTAGTACCCAGGAACCTTAGTACTGAGCACCCAGCACCCTGAGCACTGAGCACCCAGCACCCTGAGTACTGAGCACCCAGCACCACCCTCAGCACTGAGCACCCAGCACCCCGAGCACTGAGCACCCAGCACCCTGAGTACTGAGCACCCAGCACCTTGAGTACTGAGCACTGAGCACCGTGAGTACTGAGCACAAAGCACCCTGAGCACTGAGAACGGAGCACCCCGAGGACTGGGCACCCAGCACCCTGAGTACTGAGCACCCAGCACCTTGAGTACTGAGCACCGAGCACCCCGAGAACTGAGCACCCAGCACGCTGAATACTGATCACGCAGCACCCTGAGCACTGAGCACCCAGCACCTTGAGTACTGAGCACCGAGCACCCCGAGCACTGAGCACCCAGCACGCTGAATACTGAGCACCCAGCACCCTGAGCACTGAGCACCCAGCACCCCGAGCACTGAGCACCCAGCACCCCGAGCACTGAGCACCCAGCACCCTGAGTACTGAGCACCCAACACCCAGAGTCCTGAGCACCCAGCACCCTGAGCACTGATCACCCAGCACCCTGAGTACTGAGCACCCAGCACCCTGAGTACTGAGCACCCAGCACCCTGAGCACTGAGCACTGAGCACCCAACACCCTGAGCACTGAGCACTGAGCACCCAGCACCCCGCGCACTGAGCACCCAGCACCCTGAGCACTGAGCACCCAGCACCCTGAGTACTAAGCACCCAGCACCATGAGTACTGAGCACCCAGCACCCTGAGTACTGAGCACTCAGCACCCTGAGTACTGAGCACCGAGGACCCCGAGCACTGAGCACCCAGCACCCTGAGCACTGAGCACCCGGAGGACTGAGCACCCAGCACCCTGAGCACTGAGCACCCAGCACCCTGAGCACTGAGCACCCAGCACCCTGAGCACAGAGCACGCAGCACCCCGAGCACTGAGCTCCCAGCACCCTGAGTACTGAGCACAGAGCACCCTGAGCACTGAGCACCCAGCACCCTGAGTACTGAGCACCCAGCACCCTGAGTACTGAGCAACCAGCACCCTGAGCACTGAGCACTGAGCACCCAGCACCCTGAGCACTGATTACTGAGCACCGAGCACCACAGCCCTGAGCACCCAGCACCCCGAGCACTGAGCACCCAGCACCCTGAGCACTGAGCACCCAGCACCCTGAGCATTGAGCACCCAGCACCCTGAGTACTGAGCACCCAGCACCCTGAGTACTGAGCACCCAGCACCCTGAGTACTGAGCACTCAGCACCCTGAGTACTGAGCACCGAGCACCCCGAGCACTGAGCACCCAGCACCCTGAGCACTGAGCACCCGGAGGACTGAGCACCCAGCACCCTGAGCACTGAGCACCGATCACCCTGAGCACTGAGCACCCAGCACCCCGAGCACTGAGCACCCAGCACCCTGAGTACTGAGCACCCAGCACCCAGAGTACTGAGCACCCAGCACCCTGAGTACTGAGCACTGAGCACCCCAAGTACTGAGCACCCAGCACCCCGAGCACTGAGCACCCAGCACCCTGAGCACTGATCACCCTGAGCTCTGAGCACCCAGAGCACTGAGCACTGAGCACCCAGCACCCTGAGTACTGAGCACCCAACACTCTGAGCACTGAGCACCCAGCACGCTGAGTACTGAGCACTGAGCACACAGCACCCTGAGTACTGAGCAACCAGCACCTCGAGCACTGAGCACCCAGCGCCCCGAGCACTGAGCACCCAGCACCCCGAGCACTGAGCACTGAGCACACTGAGCACTGAGCACCCAGCACCCCGAGTACTGAGCACTGAGCACCCTGAGTACTGAGCACCCAGCACCCCGAGTACTGAGCACTGAGCACCCTGAGCACTGAGAACCCGGAGTACTGAGCACCGAGCAACCTGAGTACTGAACACCCAGCACCCTGAGCACTGAGCACGGAGCACAACGAGGAGTGAGCACCCAGCACCCTGAGCACTGAGCACCCAGCACCTTGAGTACTGAGCACCGAGCACCCCGAGCACTGAGCACCCAGCACCCTGAGTACTGAGCACCCAGCACCCTGAGCACTGAGCACCCCGCACCCCGAGCACTGAGCACCCAGCACCCCGAGCACTGAGCACCCAGCACCCTGAGTACTGAGCACCCAACACCCAGAGTCCTGAGCACCCAGCACCCTGAGCACTGATCACCCAGCACCCTGAGTACTGAGCACCCAGCACCCTGAGTAGTGAGCACCCAGCACCCTGAGCACTGAGCACTGAGCACCCAACACCCTGAGCACTGAGCACTGAGCACCCAGCACCCCGAGCACTGAGCACCCAGCACCCCTTGCACTGAACACCCAGCACCCTGAGCACTGAGCACCCAGCACCCTGAGTACTGAGCACACAGCACCATGAGTACTGAGCACCCAGCACCCTGAGTACTGAGCACTCAGCACCCTGAGTACTGAGCACCGAGCACCCCAAGCACTGAGCACCCAGCACCCTGAGCACTGAGCACCCGGAGGACTGAGCACCCAGCACCCTGAGCACTGAGCACCGATCACCCTGAGCACTGAGCACCCAGCACCCCGAGCACTGAGCAACCAGCACCCTGAGTACTGAGCACCCAGCACCCCGAGTACTGAGCACCCAGCACCCTGAGTACTGAGCACCCAGCACCCCGAGCACTGAGCACCCAGCACCCTGAGTACTGAGCACCCTGAGTACTGAGCACTGAGCATCGAGCACCCTGAGTACTGAGCACCCTGAGGACTGAGCACCCATCACCCTGAGCACTGAGCACCCAGCACCCTTAGTACTGAGCACTGATCACCCTGAGCACTGAGCACCCAGCACCCCGAGCACTGAGCACCCAGAACCCTGAGTACTGAGCACCCAGCACCCTGAGCACTGAGCACCGAGCACCCTGAGTAATGAACACCCAGCACCCTGAGCACTGAGCACTGAGCACTGAGCACCCAGCACCCTGAGCACTGAGCACTGAGCACCCAGCACCCCGAGCACTGAGCAGCCAGCACCCTGAGAACCCAGCACCCTGAGCACTGAGCACCCTGAGAACTGAGCACCCTGAGCACTGAGCACTGAGCACCCAGCACCCTGAGTACTGAGCACCCAACACTCTGAGCACTGAGCACCCAGCACGCTGAGTACTGAGCACTGAGCACACAGCACCCTGAGTACTGAGCAACCAGCACCTGGAGCACTGAGCACCCACCGCCCCGAGCACTGAGCACCCAGCACCCCGAGCACTGAGCACTGAGCACCCTGAGCACTGAGCACCCAGCACCCCGAGTACTGAGCACTGAGCACCCTGAGTACTGAGCACCCAGCACCCCGAGTACTGAGCACTGAGCACCCTGAGTACTGAGCACCCTTCACCCTGAGCACTGAGCACTGAGCACCCTGAGTACTGAGCACCCAGCACCCTGAGCACTGAGAACCCTGAGTACTGAGCACCGAGCACCCTGAGTACTGAGCACACAACACCCTGAGCACTGAGCACGGAGCACCCCGTGGACTGAGCACCCAGCACCCTGAGCACTGAGCACCCAGCACCTTGAGTACTGAGCACCGAGCACCCCGAGAACTGAGCACCCAGCACGCTGAATACTGAGCACCCAGCCCCCTGAGCACTGAGCACCAAGCACCCCGAGCACTGAGCACCCAGCACCCCGAGCACTGAGCACCCAGCACCCTGAGTACTGAGCACCCAACACCCAGAGTCCTGAGCACCCAGCACCCTGAGCACTGAGCACCCAGCACCCTGAGTACTGAGCACCCAGCACCCTGAGTACTGAGCACCCAGCACCCTGAGCACTGAGCACTGAGCACAGAACACCCTGAGCACTGAGCACTGAGCACCCAGCACCCCGAGCACTGAGCACCCAGCACCCCGCGCACTGAGAACCCAGCACCCTGAGCACTGAGCACCCAGCACCCTGAGTACTGAGCACCCAGCACCATGAGTACTGAGCACCCAGCACCCTGAGTACTGAGCACTCAGCACCCTGAGTACTGAGCACCGAGCACCCCGAGCACTGAGCACCCAGCACCCTGAGCACTGAGCACCCTGAGGACTGAGTACCCAGCACCCTGAGCACTGAGCACCCAGCACCCTGAGTACTGAGCACCCAGCACCCTGAGCACTGAGCACCCAGGACCCCGAGCACTGAGCACCCAGCACCCTGAGCACTGAGCACCCAGCACCCTGAGTACTGAGCACCCAGCACCCTGAGCACTGAGCACCAAGCACCCTGAGTACTGAGCACCCAGCACCCTGAGTACTGAGCACCCAGCACCCTGAGTACTGAGTACCCAGCACCCTGGGCACTGAGCACCCAGCACCCTGAGTACTGAGCACCCAGCACCCTGAATACTTAGTACCCAGGAACCTTAGTACTGAGCACCCAGCACCCTGAGCACTGAGCAACCAGCACCCTGAGTACTGAGCACCCAGCACCACCCTCAGCACTGAGCACCCAGCACCCCGAGCACTGAGCACCCAGCACCCTGAGTACTGAGCACCCAGCACCCTGAGTACTGAGCACCCAGCACCCTGAGTACTGAGCACCCAGCACCCTGACTACTGAGCACCCAGCACCCTGAGTACTGAGCAATCAGCACCCTGAGTACTGAGCACCGAGGACCCCGAGCACTGAGCACCCAGCACCCTGAGCACTGAGCACCCGGAGGACTGAGCACCCAGCACCCTGAGCACTGAGCTCCGATCACCCTGAGCACTGAGCACCCAGCACCCCGAGCACTGAGCACACAGCACCCTGAGTACTGAGCACCCAGCACCCCGAGTACTGAGCACCCAGCACCCTGAGTACTGAGCACCCATCACCCCGAGCACTGAGCACCCAGCACCCTGAGTACTGAGCACACTGAGTACTGAGCACTGAGCACCGAGCACCCTGAGTACTGAGCACCCTGAGGACTGAGCACCCAGCACCCTGAGCACTGAGCACCCAGCACCCTTAGTACTGAGCACTGATCACCCTGAGCACTGAGCACCCAGCACCCCGAGCACTGAGCACCCAGAACCCTGAGAACTGAGCACCCAGCACCCTGAGCACTGAGCACCGAGCACCCTGAGTACTGAACACCCAGCACCCTGAGCACTGAGCACTGAGCACCCAACACCCTGAGCACTGAGCACTGAGCACCCAGCACCCCGAGTACTGAGCACTGAGCACCCTGAGTACTGAGCACCCAGCACCCTGAGCACTGAGAACCCTGAGTACTGAGCACCGAGCACCCTGACTACTGAGCACCCAGCACCCTGAGCACTGAGCACGTAGCACCCGGAGGACTGAGCACCCAGCACCCTGAGCACTGAGCACCCAGCACCTTGAGTACTGAGCACCGAGCACCCCGAGAACTGAGCACCGAGCACGCTGAATACTGAGCACCCAGCACCCTGAGCACTGAGCACCAAGCACCCCGAGCACTGAGCACCCAGCACCCCGAGCACTGAGCACCCAGCACCCTGAGTACTGAGCACCCAACACCCAGAGTCCTGAGCACCCAGCACCCTGAGCACTGAGCACCCAGCACCCTGAGTACTGAGCACCCAGCACCCTGAGTACTGAGCACCCAGCACCCTGAGCACTGAGCACTGAGCACCCAACACCCTGAGCACTGAGCACTGAGCACCCAGCACCCCGAGCACTGAGCACCCAGCACCCCGCGCACTGAGCACCCAGCACCCTGAGCACTGAGCACCCAGCACCCTGAGTACTGAGCACCCAGCACCATGAGTACTGAGCACCCAGCACCCTGAGTACTGAGCACTCAGCACCCTGAGTACTGAGCACCGAGCACCCCGAGCACTGAGCACCCAGCACCCTGAGCACTGAGCACCCTGAGGACTGAGTACCCAGCACCCTGAGCACTGAGCACCCAGCACCCTGAGTACTGAGCACCCAGCACCCTGAGCACTGAGCACCCAGGACCCCGAGCACTGAGCACCCAGCACCCTGAGCACTGAGCACCCAGCACCCTGAGTACTGAGCACCCAGCACCCTGAGCACTGAGCACCAAGCACCCTGAGCACTGAGCACCCAGCACCCTGAGTACTGAGCACCCAGCACCCTGAGTACTGAGTACCCAGCACCCTGAGCACTGAGCACCCAGCACCCTGAGTACTGAGCACCGAGCACCCTGAATACTGAGCACCCAGGAGCCTTAGTACTGAGCACCCAGCACCCTGAGCACTGAGCACCCGGCACCCTGAGTACTGAGCACCCAGCACCACCCTCAGCACTGAGCACCCAGCACCCCGAGCACTGAGCACCCAGCACCCCGAGCACTGAGCACCCAGCACCCTGAGTACTGAGCACCCAGCACCCTGAGTACTGAGCACTGAGCACCCTGAGTACTGAGCACCCAGCACCCTGAGCACTGAGAACGGAGCACCCCGAGGACTGGGCACCCAGCACCCTGAGCACTGAGCACCCAGCACCTTGAGTACTGAGCACCGAGCACCCCGAGAACTGAGCACCCAGCACGCTGAATACTGAGCACCCAGCACCCTGAGCACTGAGCACCCAGCACCCCGAGCACTGAGCACCCAGCACCCCGAGCACTGAGCACCCAGCACCCTGAGTACTGAGCACCCAACACCCAGAGTCCTGAGCATCCAGCACCCTGAGCACTGAGCACCCAGCACCCTGTGTACTGAGCACCCAGCACCCTGAGTACTGAGCACCCAGCACCCTGAGCACTGAGCACTGAGCACCCAACACCCAGAGCACTGAGCACTGAGCACCCAGCACCCCGAGCACTGAGCACCCAGCACCCCGCGCACTGAGCACCCAGCACACTGAGCACTGAGCACCCAGCACCCTGAGTACTGAGCACCCAGCACCATGAGTACTGAGCACCCAGCACCCTGAGTACTGAGCACTCAGCACCCTGAGTACTGAGCACCGAGCACCCCGAGCACTGAGCACCCAGCACCCTGAGCACTGAGCACCCTGAGGACTGAGTACCCAGCACCCTGAGCACTGAGCACCCAGCACCCTGAGTACTGAGCACCGATCACCCTGAGCACTGAGCACCCAGGACCCCGAGCATTGAGCACCCAGCACCCTGAGTACAGAGCACCCAGCACCCCGAGTACTGAGCACCCAGCACCCCGAGCACTGAGCAGCCAGTACCCTGAGTACTGAGCACCCTGAGTACTGAGCACCCATCACCCTGAGCACTGAGCACCCAGCACGCTGAGTACTGAGCACCCAGCACCCTGAGCACTGAGCACCAAGCACACTGAGCACTGAGCACCCAGCACCCTGAGTACTGAGCACCCAGCCCCCTGAGTACTGAGTACCCAGCACCCTGAGCACTGAGCACCCAGCACCCTGAGTACTGAGCACCGAGCACCCTGAATACTGAGCACCCAGGACGCTTAGTACTGAGCACCCAGCACCCTGAGCACTGAGCACCCAGCACCCTGAGTACTGAGCACCCAGCACCACCCTCAGCACTGAGCACCCAGCACCCCGAGCAAGGAGCACCCAGCACCCCGAGTACTGAGCACCCAGCACCCTGAGTACTGAGCACCCAGCACCCTGAGCACTGAGCACCCTGAGGACTGAGTACCCAGCACCCTGAGCACTGAGCACCCAGCACCCTGAGTACTGAGGACCCAGCACCCTGAGCACTGAGCACCCAGGACCCCGAGCACTGAGCACCCAGCACCCTGAGCACTGAGCACCCAGCACCCTGAGTACTGAGCACCCAGCACCCTGAGCACTGAGCACCAAGCACCCTGAGCACTGAGCACCCAGCACCCTGAGTACTGAGCACCCAGCACCCTGAGTACTGAGTACCCAGCACCCTGGGCACTGAGCACCCAGCACCCTGAGTACTGAGCACCGAGCACCCTGAATACTTAGTACCCAGGAACCTTAGTACTGAGCACCCAGCACCCTGAGCACTGAGCACCCAGCACCCTGAGTACTGAGCACCCAGCACCACCCTCAGCACTGAGCACCCAGCACCCCGAGCACTGAGCACCCAGCACCCTGAGTACTGAGCACCCAGCACCCTGAGTACTGAGCACTGAGCACCCTGAGTACTGAGCACCCAGCACCCTGAGCACTGAGAACGGAGCACCCCGAGGACTGGGCACCCAGCACCCTGAGCACTGAGCACCCAGCACCTTGAGTACTGAGCACCGAGCACCCCGAGAACTGAGCACCCAGCACGCTGAATACTGATCACCCAGCACCCTGAGCACTGAGCACCCAGCACCCCGAGCACTGAGCACCCAGCACCCCGAGCACTGAGCACGGAGCACCCCGAGGAGTGAGCACCCAGCACCCTGAGCACTGAGCACCCAGCACCTTGAGTACTGAGCACCGAGCACCCCGAGCACTGAGCACCCAGCACGCTGAATACTGAGCACCCAGCACCCTGAGCACTGAGCACCCAGCACCCCGAGCACTGAGCACCCAGCACCCCGAGCACTGAGCACCCAGCACCCTGAGTACTGAGCACCCAACACCCAGAGTCCTGAGCACCCAGCACCCTGAGCACTGATCACCCAGCACCCTGAGTACTGAGCACCCAGCACCCTGAGTACTGAGCACCCAGCACCCTGAGCACTGAGCAGTGAGCACCCAACACCCTGAGCACTGAGCACTGAGCACCCAGCACACCGCGCACTGAGCACCCAGCACCCTGAGCACTGAGCACCCAGCACCCTGAGTACTGAGCACCCTGCACCATGAGTACTGAGCACCCAGCACCCTGAGTACTGAGCAATCAGCACCCTGAGTACTGAGCACCGAGGACCCCGAGCAGTGAGCACCCAGCACCCTGAGCACTGAGCACCCGGAGGACTGAGCACCCAGCACCCTGAGCACTGAGCACCGATCACCCTGAGCACTGAGCACCCAGCACCCCGAGCACTGAGCACCCAGCACCCTGAGTACTGAGCACCCAGCACCCCGAGTACTGAGCACCCAGCACCCTGAGTACTGAGCACCCATCACCCCGAGCACTGAGCACCCAGCACCCTGAGTACTGAGCACACTGAGTACTGAGCACTGAGCACCGAGCACCCTGAGTACTGAGCACCCTGAGGACTGAGCACCCAGCACCCTGAGCACTGAGCACCCAGCACCCTTAGTACTGAGCACTGATCACCCTGAGCACTGAGCACCCAGCACCCCGAGCACTGAGCACTCAGAACCCTGAGTACTGAGCACCCAGCACCCTGAGCACTGAGCACGGAGCACCCTGAGTACTGAACACCCAGCACCCTGAGCACTGAGCACTGAGCACCCAACACCCTGAGCACTGAGCACCCAGCACCCCGAGCACTGAGCACCCAGCACCCTGAGCACCCAGCACCCTGAGCACTGAGCACCCTGAGCACTGAGCACCCTGAGCACTGAGCACTGAGCACCCAGCACCCTGAGGACTGAGCACCCAACACTCTGAGCACTGAGCACCCAGCACGCTGAGTACTGAGCACTGAGCACACAGCACCCTGAGTACTGAGCAACCAGAACCTCGAGCACTGAGCACCCAGCGCCCCGAGCACTGAGCACACAGCACCATGAGCACTGAGCACTGAGCACACTGAGCACTGAGCACCCAGCACCCCGAGTACTGAGCACTGAGCACCCTGAGTACTGAGCACCCAGCACCCCGAGTACTGAGCACTGAGCACCCTGAGTACTGAGTACCCAGCACCCTGATCACTGAGAACCCTGAGTACTGAGCACCGAGCACCCTGAATACTGAGCACCCAGCACCCTGAGCACTGAGCACCCAGCACCTTGAGTACTGAGCACCGAGCACCCCGAGAACTGAGCACCGAGCACGCTGAATACTGAGCACCCAGCACCCTGAGCACAGAGCACCAAGCACCCCGAGCACTGAGCACCCAGCACCCTGAGCACTGAGCACCCAGCACCCTGAGTACTGAGCACCCAACACCCAGAGTCCTGAGCACCCAGCACCCTGAGCACTGAGCACCCAGCACCCTGAGTACTGAGCACCCAGCACCCTGAGTACTGAGCACCCAGCACCCTGAGCACTGAGCACTGAGCACCCAACACCCTGAGCACTGAGCACTGAGCACCCAGGACCCCGAGCACTGAGCACCCAGCACCCCGCGCACTGAGCACCCAGCACCCTGAGCACTGAGCACCCAGCACCATGAGTACTGAGCACCCAGCACCCTGAGTACTGAGCACTCAGCACCCTGAGTACTGAGCACCGAGCACCCCGAGCACTGAGCACCCAGCACCCTGAGCACTGAGCACCCTGAGGACTGAGTACCCAGCACCCTGAGCACTGAGCACCCAGCACCCTGAGTACTGAGCACCCAGCACCCTGAGCACTGAGCACCCAGGACCCCGAGCACTGAGCACCCAGCACCCTGAGCACTGAGCACCCAGCACCCTGAGTACTGAGCACCCAGCACCCTGAGCACTGAGCACCAAGCACCCTGAGCACTGAGCACCCAGCACCCTGAGTACTGAGCACCCAGCACCCTGAGTACTGAGTACCCAGCACCCTGAGCACTGAGCACCCAGCACCCTGAGTACTGAGCACCGAGCACCCTGAATACTGAGCACCCAGGAGCCTTAGTACTGAGCACCCAGCACCCTGAGCACTGAGCACCCGGCACCCTGAGTACTGAGCACCCAGCACCACCCTCAGCACTGAGCACCCAGCACCCCGAGCACTGAGCACCCAGCACCCCGAGCACTGAGCACCCAGCACCCTGAGTACTGAGCACCCAGCACCCTGAGTACTGAGCACTGAGCACCCTGAGTACTGAGCACCCAGCACCCTGAGCACTGAGAACGGAGCACCCCGAGGACTGGGCACCAAGCACCCTGAGCACTGAGCACCCAGCACCTTGAGTACTGAGCACCGAGCACCCCGAGAACTGAGCACCCAGCACGCTGAATACTGAGCACCCAGCACCCTGAGCACTGAGCACCCAGCACCCCGAGCACTGAGCACCCAGCACCCCGAGCACTGAGCACCCAGCACCCTGAGTACTGAGCACCCTACACCCAGAGTCCTGAGCACCCAGCACCCTGAGCACTGAGCACCCAGCACCTTGTGTACTGAGCACCCAGCACCCTGAGTACTGAGCACCCAGCACCCTGAGCACTGAGCACTGAGCACCCAACACCCAGAGCACTGAGCACTGAGCACCCAGCACCCCGAGCACTGAGCACCCAGCACCCCGCGCACTGAGCACCCAGCACCCTGAGCACTGAGCACCCAGCACCCTGAGTACTGAGCACCCAGCACCATGAGTACTGAGCACCCAGCACCCTGAGTACTGAGCACTCACCACCCTGAGTACTGAGCACCGAGCACCCCGAGCACTGAGCACCCAGCACCCTGAGCACTGAGCACCCTTAGGACTGAGTACCCAGCACCCTGAGCACTGAGCACCCAGCACCCTGAGTACTGAGCACCGATCACCCTGAGCACTGAGCACCCAGGACCCCGAGCATTGAGCACCCAGCACCCTGAGTACAGAGCACCCAGCACCCCGAGTACTGAGCACCCAGCACCCCGAGCACTGAGCAGCCAGTACCCTGAGTACTGAGCACCCTGAGTACTGAGCACCGATCACCCTGAGCACTGAGCACCCAGCACGCTGAGTACTGAGCACCCAGCACCCTGAGCACTGAGCACCAAGCACCCTGAGCACTGAGCACCCAGCACCCTGAGTACTGAGCACCCAGCCCCCTGAGTACTGAGTACCCAGCACCCTGAGCACTGAGCACCCAGCACCCTGAGTACTGAGCACCGAGCACCCTGAATACTGAGCACCCAGGACGCTTAATACTGAGCACCCAGCACCCTGAGCACTGAGCACCCATCACCCTGAGTACTGAGCACCCAGCACCACCCTCAGCACTAAGCACCCAGCACCCCGAGCAAGGAGCACCCAGCACCCCGAGTACTGAGCACCCAGCACCCTGAGTACTGAGCACCCAGCACCCTGAGTACTGAGCACTGAGCACCCCGAGTACTGAGCACCCATCACCCCGAGCACTGAGCACCCAGCAACCTGAGTACTGAGAAGAGATCACCCTGAGTACTGAGCACCCAGCACCCTGAGTACTGAGCCCCCAGCACCCTGAGCACTGAGCACACAGCACCCTGAGCACTGAGCACCCTGAGGACTGAGTACCCAGCACCCTGAGCACTGAGCACCCAGCACCCTGAGTACTGAGCACCCAGCACCCTGAGCACTGAGCACCCAGGACCCCGAGCACTGAGCACCCAGCACCCTGAGCACTGAGCACCCAGCACCCTGAGTACTGAGCACCCAGCACCCTGAGCACTGAGCACCAAGCACCCTGAGCACTGAGCACCCAGCACCCTGAGTACTGAGCACCCAGCACCCTGAGTACTGAGTACCCAGCACCCTGAGCACTGAGCACCCAGCACCCTGAGTACTGAGCACCGAGCACCCTGAATACTGAGCACCCAGGAGCCTTAGTACTGAGCACCCAGCACCCTGAGCACTGAGCACCCGGCACCCTGAGTACTGAGCACCCAGCACCACCCTCAGCACTGAGCACCCAGCACCCCGAGCACTGAGCACCCAGCACCCCGAGCACTGAGCACCCAGCACCCTGAGTACTGAGCACCCAGCACCCTGAGTACTGAGCACTGAGCACCCTGAGTACTGAGCACCCAGCACCCTGAGCACTGAGAACGGAGCACCCCGAGGACTGGGCACCAAGCACCCTGAGCACTGAGCACCCAGCACCTTGAGTACTGAGCACCGAGCACCCCGAGAACTGAGCACCCAGCACGCTGAATACTGAGCACCCAGCACCCTGAGCACTGAGCACCCAGCACCCCGAGCACTGAGCACCCAGCACCCCGAGCACTGAGCACCCAGCACCCTGAGTACTGAGCACCCAACACCCAGAGTCCTGAGCACCCAGCCCCCTGAGCACTGAGCACCCAGCACCTTGTGTACTGAGCACCCAGCACCCTGAGTACTGAGCACCCAGCACCCTGAGCACTGAGCACTGAGCACCCAACACCCAGAGCACTGAGCACTGAGCACCCAGCACCCCGAGCACTGAGCACCCAGCACCCCGCGCACTGAGCACCCAGCACCCTGAGCACTGAGCACCCAGCACCCTGAGTACTGAGCACCCAGCACCATGAGTACTGAGCACCCAGCACCCTGAGTACTGAGCACTCAGCACCCTGAGTACTGAGCACCGAGCACCCCGAGCACTGAGCACCCAGCACCCTGAGCACTGAGCACCCTTAGGACTGAGTACCCAGCACCCTGAGCACTGAGCACCCAGCACCCTGAGTACTGAGCACCGATCACCCTGAGCACTGAGCACCCAGGACCCCGAGCATTGAGCACCCAGCACCCTGAGTACAGAGCACCCAGCACCCCGAGTACTGAGCACCCAGCACCCCGAGCACTGAGCAGCCTGTACCCTGAGTACTGAGCACCCTGAGTACTGAGCACCGATCACCCTGAGCACTGAGCACCCAGCACGCTGTGTACTGAGCACCCAGCACCCTGAGCACTGAGCACCAAGCACCCTGAGCACTGAGCACCCAGCACCCTGAGTACTGAGCACCCAGCCCCCTGAGTACTGAGTACCCAGCACCCTGAGCACTGAGCACCCAGCACCCTGAGTACTGAGCACCGAGCACCCTGAATACTGAGCACCCAGGACGCTTAATACTGAGCACCCAGCACCCTGAGCACTGAGCACCCAGCACCCTGAGTACTGAGCACCCAGCACCACCCTCAGCACTGAGCACCCAGCACCCCGAGCAAGGAGCACCCAGCACCCCGAGTACTGAGCACCCAGCACCCTGAGTACTGAGCACCCAGCACCCTGAGTACTGAGCACTGAGCACCCTGAGTACTGAGCACCCAGCACCCCGAGAATGAGCACCCAGCACCCTGAATACTGAGATCCGATCACCCTGAGTACTGAGCACCCAGCACCCTGAGTACTGAGAGCCCAGCACCCTGAGTACTGAGCACCCAGCACCCTGAGTACTGAGCACCCAGCACCCTGAGCACTGAGCACCCAACACCCTGAGCACTGAGCACTGAGCACCCAGCACCCCGAGCACTGAGCACCCAGCACCCCGAGCACTGAGCACCCAGCACCCTGAGCACTGAGCACCCAGCACCCTGAGCACTGAGCACCCAGCCCCCTGAGTACTGAGCACCCAGCACCATGAGTACTGAGCACCCAGCACCCTGAGTACTGAGCACTCAGCACCCTGAGTACTGAGCACCGAGCACCCCGAGCACTGAGCACCCAGCACCCTGAGCACTGAGCACCCTGAGGACTGCGCACCCAGCACCCTGAGCACTGAGCACCCAGCACCCTGAGTACTGAGCACCGATCACCCTGGGCACTGAGCACCCAGGACCCCGCGCACTTAGCACCCAGCACCCTGAGCACTGAGCACCCAGCACCCCGAGTACTGAGCACCCAGCACCCCGAGTACTGAGCACCGAGCACCCCGAGCACTGAACACCCAGCACCCTGAGTACTGAGCACCCAGCACCCTGAGTACTGATCACTGAGCACCCCTAGTACTGAGCACCCAGCACCCCGAGCACTGAGCACCCTGCAACCTGATTACTGAGAACAGATCACCCTGAGTACTGAGCACCCAGCACCCTGAGTACTGAGCCCCCAGCACCCTGAGTACTGAGCACCCAGCACCCCGAACACTGAGCACCCAGCACCCCGATAATGAGCACCCAGCACCCTGAGTACTGAGAACCGAGCACCCTGAGTACTGAGCACCCAGCACCCTGAGTACTGAGCCCCCAGCACCCTGAGTACTGAGCACCCAGCACCCCGAGCACTGAGCACCCAGCACCCCGAGAATGAGCACCCAGCACCCTGAGTACTGAGCACCCAGCACCCTGAGTACTGAGCACTAAGCACCCCGAGCACTGAGCGCCCAGCACCCCGAGCACGGAGCACCCAGGACCCCGAGCACTGAGTACTGAGCACCCTGCACCCTGAGTACTGAGCACCGAGCTCCCCGAGCACTGAGCACCCTGAGTACTGAGCACCCAGCACCCCGATCACTGAGCACCCAGCACCCTGAGCACTGAGCACCCAGCACCCTGAGCACTGAGCACCCAGCACCCTGAGTACTGAGCACCCAGCACGCTGAGTACTGAGCACCCAGCACCCCGAGCACTGAGCACCCAGCACCCTGAGTACTGAGCACTGAGCACCCAGCACCCCGAGCACTGAGCACCCAGCACCCTGTGTACTGAGCACTGAGCACCCTGAGTACTAAGCACCCAGCACCCTGAGTACTGAGCACCCAGGACCCTGAGCACTGAGCACGGAGCACCCCGAGCACTGAGCAGCCAGCACCCTGAGCACTCAGCACCCAGCACCCCGAGCACTGTGCACCCAGCACCCTGAGCACTGAGCACCCAGCACCCTGAGCATGGAGCACCCCGAGGACTGAGCACCCAGCACCCTGAGAACTGAGCACCCAGCACCTTGAGTACTGAGCACCGAGCACCTCGAGCACTAAGCACCCAGCACCCTGAGGACTGAGCACCCAGCACACTGAGTACTGAGCACCCAGCACCCCGAGCACGTAGCACCCAGCACCCTGAGTACTGAGCACCCAACACCCAGAGTACTGAGCACCCAGCACCCCGAGTACTGAGCACCCAGCACCCCGAGCACTGAGCACCCAGCGCCCCGAGCACTGAGCACCCAGCACCCCGAGCACTGAGCACTGAGCACCCTGAGCACTGAGTACTGAGCACTGAGCACCCTGAGTACTGAGCACCCAGCACCCCGAGTACTGAGCACCCAGCACCCCGAGCACTGAGCACCCAGCGCCCCGAGCACTGAGCACCCAGCACCCCGAGCACTGAGCACTGAGCACCCTGAGCACTGAGCAAACAGCACCCCGAGTACTGAGCACTGAGCACCCTGAGTACTGAGCACCAAGCACTCCGAGTACTGAGCACTGAGCACCCTGAGTACTGAGCACCCAGCACCCTGAGCACTTAGCACCCAGCACCCTGAGTAATGAGCACTGAGAACCCTGAGTACTGAGCCCCGAGCACCCTGAGTACTGAGCACCCAGCACCCTGATCACTGAGCACGGAGCACCCCGAGGACTGAGCACCCGGCACCCTGAGCACTGAGCACCCAGCACCTTGAGTACTGAGCACCGAGCACCCCGAGCACTGAGCACCCAGCACCCTGAGTACTGAGCACCCAGCACCCTGAGCACAGAGCACCAAGCACCCTGAGCACTGAGCACGCAGCACCCCGAGCACTGAGCACCCAGCACGCTGAGTACTGAGCACTGAGCACACAGCACCCTGAGTACTGAGCATCCAGCTCCTCGAGCACTGAGCACCCAGCGCCCCGAGCACTGAGCACCCAGCACCCCGAGCACTGAGCACTGAGCACACTGAGCACTGAGCACCCAGCACCCTGAGTACTGAGCACTGAGCACCCTGAGTACTGAGCACCCAGCACCCCGAGTACTGAGCACTGAGCACCCTGAGTACTGAGCACCCAGCACCCTGAGCACTGAGAACCCTGAGTACTGAGCACCGAGCACCCTGAGTACTGAGCAGCCAGCACTCTGAGCACTGAGCACGGAGCACCCCGAGGACTGAGCACCCAGCACCCTGAGCACTGAGCACCCAGCACCTTGAGTACTGAGCACCGAGCACCCCGAGCACTGAGCACCCAGCACCCTGAATACTGAGCACCCAGCACACTGAGCACTGAGCACCCAGCACCCCGAGCACTGAGCACCCAGCACCCCGAGCACTGAGCACCCAGCACCCTGAGTACTGAGCACCCAACACCCAGAGTCCTGAGCACCCAGCACCCTGAGCACTGAGCACCCAGCACCCTGAGTACTGAGCACCCAGGACCCTGAGTACTGAGCACCCAGCACCCTGAGCACTGAGCACTGAGCACCCAACAAACTGAGCACTGAGCACTGAGCACCCAGCACCCCGAGCACTGAGCACCCAGCACCCCGAGCACTGAGCACCCAGCACCCTGAGCACTGAGCACCCAGCACCCTGAGCACTGAGCACCCAGCCCCCTGAGTAATGAGCACCCAGCACCATGAGAACTGAGCACCCAGCACCCTGAGTACTGAGCACTCAGCACCCTGAGTACTGAGCACCGAGCACCCCGAGCACTGAGCACCCAGCACCCTGAGCACTGAGCACCCTGAGGACTGAGTACCCAGCACCCTGAGCACTGAGCACCCAGCACCCTGAGTACTGAGCACCGATCACCCTGAGCACTGAGCACCCAGGACCCCGAGCACTGAGCACCCAGCACCCTGAGTACAGAGCACCCAGCTCCCTGAGTACTGAGCACCCAGCACAGCGAGCACTGAGCAGCCAGCACCCTGAGTACTGAGCACCCTGAGTACGGAGCACCGATCACCCTGAGCACTGAGCACCCAGCACCCTGAGTACTGAGCACCCAGCACCCTGAGCACTGAGCACCAAGCACCCTGAGCACTGAGCAAACAGCACCCTGAGTACTGAGCACCGAGCACCCTGAGTACTGAGTACCCAGCACCCTGAGCACTGAGCACCCAGCACCCTGAGTACTGAGCACCGAGCACCCTGAGTACTGAGCTCCCAGCACCCTTAGTACTGAGCACCCAGCACCCTGAGCACTGAGCACCCAGCACCCTGAGTACTGAGCACCCAGCACCACCCTCAGCACTGAGCACCCAGCAACCCGAGCACTGAGCACCCAGCACCCTGAGCACTGAGCACCCAGCACCCTGAATACTGAGAACCGAGCACCCTGAGTACTGAGCACCCAGCACCCTGAGTACTGAGCCCCCAGCGCCCTGAGTACTGAGCACCCAGCTCCCCGAGCACTGAGCACCCAGCACCCCGAGAATGAGCACCCAGCACCCTGAATACTGAGAACCGAGCACCCTGAGTACTGAGCACCCAGCACCCTGAGTACTGAGCCCCCAGCACCCTGAGTACTGAGCACCAAGCACCCCGAGCACTGAGCACCCAGCACCCCGAGAATGAGCACCCAGCACCCTGAGTACTGAGCACCCAGCACCCTGAGTACTGAGCACTAAGCACCCAGAGCACTGAGCACCCAGCACCCCGAGCACGGAGCACCCAGGACCCCAAGCACTGAGTACTGAGCACCCAGCACCCTGAGTACTGAGCACAGAGCTCCCCGAGCACTGAGCACCCTGAGTACTGAGCACCCAGCACCCCGATCACTGAGCACCCAGCACCCTGAGTACTGAGCACCCAGCACCCTGAGTACTGAGCACCCAGCACCCTGAGCACTCAGCACCCAGCACCATGAGCAATGAGCACCCAGCACCCCGAGCACGGAGCACCCAGCACCCTGTGTACTGAGCACCCAACACCCAGAGTACTGAGCACCCAGCACCCTGAGTACTGAGCACCCAGCACCCTGAGCACTGAGCACCCAACACGATGAGCACTGAGCACTGAGCCCCCAGCACCCCGAGCACTGAGCACCCAGCACCCCGAGCACTGAGCACCCAGCACCCTGAGCACTGAGCACCCAGCACCCTGAGCACTGAGCACCCAGCCCCCTGAGTACTGAGCACCCAGCACCATGAGTACTGAGCACCCAGCACCCTGAGTACTGAGCACTCAGCACCCTGAGTACTGAGCACCCTGAGGACTGCGCACCCAGCACCCTGAGCACTGAGCACCCAGCACCCTGAGTACTGAGCACCGATCACCCTGGGCACTGAGCACCCAGGACCCCGAGCACTGAGCACCCAGCACCCTGAGCACTGAGCACCCAGCACCCCGAGTACTGAGCACCCAGCACCCCGAGTACTGAGCACCGAGCACCCCGAGCACTGAACACCCAGCACCCTGAGTACTGAGCACCCAGCACCCTGAGTACTGATCACTGAGCACCCCTAGTACTGAGCACTCAGCACCCCGAGCACTGAGCACCCTGCAACCTGATTACTGAGAACAGATCACCCTGAGTACTGAGCACCCAGCACCCTGAGTACTGAGCCCCCAGCACCCTGAGTACTGAGCACCCAGCACCCCGAACACTGAGCACCCAGCACCCCGATAATGAGCACCCAGCACCCTGAGTACTGAGAACCGAGCACCCTGAGTACTGAGCACCCAGCACCCTGAGTACTGAGCCCCCAGCACCCTGAGTACTGAGCACCCAGCACCCCGAGCACTGAGCACCCAGCACCCCGAGAATGAGCACCCAGCACCCTGAGTACTGAGCACCCAGCACCCTGAGTACTGAGCACTAAGCACCCCGAGCACTGAGCGCCCAGCACCCCGAGCACGGAGCACCCAGGACCCCGAGCACTGAGTACTGAGCACCCTGCACCCTGAGTACTGAGCACCGAGCTCCCCGAGCACTGAGCACCCTGAGTACTGAGCACCCAGCACCCCGATCACTGAGCACCCAGCACCCTGAGCACTGAGCACCCAGCACCCTGAGCACTGAGCACCCACCACCCTGAGTACTGAGCACCCAGCACGCTGAGTACTGAGCACCCAGCACCCCGAGCACTGAGCACCCAGCACCCTGAGTACTGAGCACTGAGCACCCAGCACCCCGAGCACTGAGCACCCAGCACCCTGTGTACTGAGCACTGAGCACCCTGAGTACTAAGCACCCAGCACCCTGAGTACTGAGCACCCAGGACCCTGAGCACTGAGCACGGAGCACCCCGAGCACTGAGCAGCCAGCACCCTGAGCACTCAGCACCCAGCACCCCGAGCACTGAGCACCCAGCACCCTGAGCACTGAGCACCCAGCACCCTGAGCATGGAGCACCCCGAGGACTGAGCACCCAGCACCCTGAGAACTGAGCACCCAGCACCTTGAGTACTGAGCACCGAGCACCTCGAGCACTAAGCACCCAGCACCCTGAGTACTGAGCACCCAGCACCCTGAGTACTGAGCACCCAGCACCCCGAGCACGTAGCACCCAGCACCCTGAGTACTGAGCACCCAACACCCAGAGTACTGAGCACCCAGCACCCCGAGTACTGAGCACCCAGCACCCCGAGCACTGAGCACCCAGCGCCCTGAGCACTGAGCACCCAGCACCCCGAGCACTGAGCACTGAGCACCCTGAGCACTGAGTACTGAGCACTGAGCACCCTGAGCACTGAGCAAACAGCACCCCGAGTACTGAGCACTGAGCACCCTGAGTACTGAGCACCAAGCACTCCGAGTACTGAGCACTGAGCACCCTGAGTACTGAGCACCCAGCACCCTGAGCACTTAGCACCCAGCACCCTGAGTAATGAGCACTGAGAACCGTGAGTACTGAGCCCCGAGCACCCTGAGTACTGAGCACCCAGCACCCTGATCACTGAGCACGGAGCACCCCGAGGACTGAGCACCCGGCACCCTGAGCACTGAGCACCCAGCACCTTGAGTACTGAGCACCGAGCACCCCGAGCACTGAGCACCCAGCACCCTGAGTACTGAGCACCCAGCACCCTGAGCACAGAGCACCAAGCACCCTGAGCACTGAGCACGCAGCACCCCGAGCACTGAGCACCCAGCACCCTGAGTACTGAGCACAGAGCACCCTGAGCACTGAGCACCCAACACTCTGAGCACTGAGCACCCAGCACGCTGAGTACTGAGCACTGAGCACACAGCACCCTGAGTACTGAGCATCCAGCTCCTCGAGCACTGAGCACCCAGCGCCCCGAGCACTGAGCACCCAGCACCCCGAGCACTGAGCACTGAGCACACTGAGCACTGAGCACCCAGCACCCTGAGTACTGAGCAATGAGCACCCTGAGTACTGAGCACCCAGCACCCCGAGTACTGAGCACTGAGCACCCTGAGTACTGAGCACCCAGCACCCTGAGCACTGAGAACCCTGAGTACTGAGCACCGAGCACCCTGAGTACTGAGCACCCAGCACTCTGAGCACTGAGCACGGAGCACCCCGAGGACTGAGCACCCAGCACCCTGAGCACTGAGCACCCAGCACCTTGAGTACTGAGCACCGAGCACCCCGAGCACTGAGCACCCAGCACCCTGAATACTGAGCACCCAGCACCCTGAGCACTGAGCACCCAGCACCCCGAGCACTGAGCACCCAGCACCCCGAGCACTGAGCACCCAGCACCCTGAGTACTGAGCACCCAACACCCAGAGTCCTGAGCACCCAGCACCCTGAGCACTGAGCACCCAGCACCCTGAGTACTGAGCACCCAGGACCCTGAGTACTGAGCACCCAGCACCCTGAGCACTGAGCACTGAGCACCCAACAAACTGTGCACTGAGCACTGAGCACCCAGCACCCCGAGCACTGAGCACCCAGCACCCCGAGCACTGAGCACTCAGCACCCTGAGCACTGAGCACCCAGCACCCTGAGCACTGAGCACCCAGCCCCCTGAGTACTGAGCACCCAGCACCATGAGAACTGAGCACCCAGCACCCTGAGTACTGAGCACTCAGCACCCTGAGTACTGAGCACCGAGCACCCCGAGCACTGAGCACCCAGCACCCTGAGCACTGAGCACCCTGAGGACTGAGTACCCAGCACCCTGAGCACTGAGCACCCAGCACCCTGAGTACTGAGCACCGATCACCCTGAGCACTGAGCACCCAGGACCCCGAGCACTGAGCACCCAGCACCCTGAGTACAGAGCACCCAGCTCCCTGAGTACTGAGCACCCAGCACAGCGAGCACTGAGCAGCCAGCACCCTGAGTACTGAGCACCCTGAGTACGGAGCACCGATCACCCTGAGCACTGTGCAAACAGCACCCTGAGTACTGAGCACCCAGCACCCTGAGCACTGAGCACCAAGCACCCTGAGCACTGAGCAAACAGCACCCTGAGTACTGAGTACCCAGCACCCTGAGTACTGAGTACCCAGCACCCTGAGCACTGAGCACCCAGCACCCTGAGTACTGAGCACCGAGCACCCTGAGTACTGAGCTCCCAGCACCCTTAGTACTGAGCACCCAGCACCCTGAGCACTGAGCACCCAGCACCCTGAGTACTGAGCACCCAGCACCACCCTCAGCACTGAGCACCCAGCAACCCGAGCACTGAGCACCCAGCACCCTGAGCACTGAGCACCCAGCACCCTGAATACTGAGAACCGAGCACCCTGAGTACTGAGCACCCAGCACCCTGAGTACTGAGCCCCCAGCGCCCTGAGTACTGAGCACCCAGCACCCCGAGCACTGAGCACCCAGCACCCCGAGAATGAGCACCCAGCACCCTGAATACTGAGAACTGAGCACCCTGAGTACTGAGCACCCAGCACCCTGAGTACTGAGCCCCCAGCACCCTGAGTACTGAGCACCAAGCACCCCGAGCACTGAGCACCCAGCACCCCGAGAATGAGCACCCAGCACCCTGAGTACTGAGCACCCAGCACCCTGAGTACTGAGCACTAAGCACCCAGAGCACTGAGCACCCAGCACCCCGAGCACGGAGCACCCAGGACCCCAAGCACTAAGTACTGAGCACCCAGCACCCTGAGTACTGAGCACAGAGCTCCCCGAGCACTGAGCACCCTGAGTACTGAGCACCCAGCACCCCGATCACTGAGCACCCAGCACCCTGAGTACTGAGCACCCAGCACCCTGAGTACTGAGCACCCAGCACCCTGAGCACTCAGCACCCAGCACCCTGAGCAATGAGCACCCAGCACCCCGAGCACGGAGCACCCAGCACCCTGTGTACTGAGCACCCAACACCCAGAGTACTGAGCACCCAGCACCCTGAGTACTGAGCACCCAGCACCCTGAGTACTGAGCACCCAGCACCCTGAGTACTGAGCCCCCAGCACCCTGAGTACTGAGCACCCAGCACCCCGAGCACTGAGCACCCAGCACCCCGAGAATGAGCACCCAGCACCCTGAGTACTGAGCACCCAGCACCCTGAGTACTGAGCACTAAGCACCCAGAGCACTGAGCACCCAGCAACCCGAGCACGGAGCACCCAGGACCCTGAGCACTGAGTACTGAGCACCCAGCACCCTGAGTACTGAGCACAGAGCTCCCCGAGCACTGAGCACCCTGAGTATTGAGCACCCAGCACCCCGATCACTGAGCACCCAGCACCCTGAGTACTGAGCACCCAGCACCCTGAGTACTGAGCACCCAGCACCCTGAGCACTGAGCACCCAGCACCCTGAGCAATGAGCACCCAGCACCCCGAGCACGGAGCACCCAGCACCCCGAGAATGAGCACCCAGCACCCTGAGTACTGAGCACCCAGCACCCTGAGTACTGAGCACTAAACACCCAGAGCACTGAGCGCCCAGCACCCCGAGCACGGAGCACCCAGGACCCCGAGCACTGAGTACTGAGCACCCAGCACCCTGAGTACTGAGCACCGAGCTCCCCGAGCACTGAGCACCCTGAGTACTGAGCACCCAACACCCCGATCACTGAGCACCCAGCGCCCCGAGCACTGAGCACCCAGCACTCCGAGCACTGAGCACTGAGCACCCTGAGCACTGAGCAAAGAGCACCCCGAGTACTGAGCACTGAGCACCCTGAGAACTGAGCACCAAGCACTCCGAGTACTGAGCACTGAGCACCCTGAGTACTGAGCACCCAGCAACCTGAGCACTGAGCACCCAGCACCCTGAGTAATGAGCACTGAGAACCCTGAGTACTGAGCACCGAGCACCCTGAGTACTGAGCACCCTGCACCCTGATCACTGAGCACGGAGCACCCTGAGGACTGAGCACCCGGCACCCTGAGCACTGAGCACCCAGCACCTTGAGTACTGAGCACCGAGCACCCCGAGCACTGAGCACCCAGCACCCTGAGTACTGAGCACCCAGCACCCTGAGCACAGAGCACCCAGCACCCTGAGCACTGAGCACGCAGCACCCCGAGCACTGAGCACCCAGCACCCTGAGTACTGAGCACAGAGCACCCTGAGCACTGAGCACCCAACACTCTGAGCACTGAGCACCCAGCACGCTGAGTACTGAGCACTGAGCACACAGAACCCTGAGTACTGAGCAACCAGCACCTCGAGCACTGAGCACCCAGCGCCCCATGCACTGAGCACCCAGCACCCCGAGCACTGAGCACTGAGCACACTGAGCACTGAGCACCCAGAACCCTGAGTACTGAGCACTGAGCACCCTGAGTACTGAGCACCCAGCACCCCGAGTACTGAGCACTGAGCACCCTGAGTACTGAGCACCCAGCACCCTGAGCACTGAGAACCCTGAGTACTGAGCACCGAGCACCCTGAGTACTGAGCACCCAGCACTCTGAGCACTGAGCACGGAGCACCCCGAGGACTGAGCACCCAGCACCCTGAGCACTGAGCACCCAGCACCTTGAGTACTGAGCACAGAGCACCCCGAGCACTGAGCACCCAGCACCCTGAATACTGAGCACACAGCACCCTGAGCACTGAGCTGCCAGCACCCCGAGCACTGAGCACCCAGCACCCTGAGTACTGAGCACCCAACACCCAGAGTCCTGAGCACCCAGCACCCAGAGTACTGAGCACCCAGCACCCTGAGTACTGAGCACCCAACACCCAGAGTCCTGAGCACCCAGCACCCCGAGCACTGAGCACCCAGCACCCTGAGTACTGAGCACCCATCACCCAGAGAACTGAGCACTCAGCACCTTGAGCACTGAGCACCCAGCACCCTGAGTACTGAGCACCCAGCACCCTGAGTACTGAGCACCCAGCACCCTGAGCACTGAGCACTGAGCACCCAACACCCTGAGCCCTGAGCACTGAGCACTGAGCACCCAGCACCCCGAGCACTGAGCACCCAGCACCCCGAGCACTGAGCACCTAGCACCCTGAGCACCGAGCACCCAGCACCCTGAGCACTGAGCACCCAGCCCCCTGAGTACTGAGCACCCAGCACCATGAGTACTGAGCACCCAGCACCCTGAGTACTGAGCACTCAGCACCCTGAGTACTGAGCACCGAGCACCCCGAGCACTGAGCACCCAGCACCCTGAGCACTGAGCACCCTGAGGACAGAGCACCCAGCACCCTGAGCACTGAGCACCCAGCACCCTGAGTACTGAGCACCGATCACCCTGAGCACTGAGCACCCAGGACCCCGAGCACTGAGCACCCAGCACCCTGAGTACTGAGCATCCTGAGTACTGAGCACCGATCACCCTGAGCACTGAGCACCCAGCACCCTGAGTACTGAGCACCCAGCACCCTGAGCACTGAGCACCCAGCACCCTGAGCACTGAGCACCCAGCACAGTGAGTACTGAGCACCCAGCACCCTGAGTACTGAGTACCCAGCACCCTGAGCACTGAGCACTCAGCACCCTGAGTACTGAGCACCGAGCACCCTGAGTACTGAGCACCCAGGACCCTTAGTACTGAGCACCCAGCACCCTGAGTACTGAGCACCCAGCAGCACCCTCAGCACTGAGCACCCAGCACCCCGAGCACTGAGCACCCAGCACCCAGAGCACTGAGCACCCAGCACCCCGAGTACTGCGCACCCAGCACCCCGAGTACTGAGCACCGAGCACCCCGAGCACTGAACACCCAGCACCCTGAGTACTGAGCACCCAGCACCCTGAGTACTGAGCACTGAGCACCCCGAGTACTGAGCACCCAGCACCCTGAGCACTGAGCACCCAGCAACCTGAGTACTGAGAACAGATCACCCTGAGTAATGAGCACCCAGCACCCTGAGTACTGAGCCCCCAGCACCCTGAGTACTGAGCCCCCAGCACCCTGAGTACTGAGCACCCAGCACCCCGAGCACTGAGCACTCAGCACCCCGAGAATGAGCACCCAACACCCTGAGTACTGAGAACCGAGCACCCTGAGTACTGAGCACCCAGAACCCTGAGTACTGAGCCCCCAGCACCCTGAGTACTGAGCACCCAGCACCCCGAGCACTGAGCACCCAGCACCCCGAGAATGAGCACCCAGCACCCTGAGTACTGAGCACCCAGCACCCTGAGTACTGAGCACTAAGCACCCAGAGCACTGAGCACCCAGCACCCCGAGCACGGAGCACCCAGGACCCTGAGCACTGAGTACTGAGCACAGAGCACCCTGAGTACTGAGCACCCAGCACCCCGATCACTGAGCACCCAGCACCCTGAGCACTGAGCACCCAGCACCCTGAGCACTGAGCACCCAGCACCCTGAGTACTGAGCACCCAGCACCCCGAGCACTGAGCACCCTGCAACCTGAGTACTGAGAACAGATCACCCTGAGTACTGAGCACCCAGCACCCTGAGTACTGAGCCACCAGCACCCTGAGTACTGAGCACCCAGCACCCCGAGCACTGAGCACTGAGCACCCTGAGTACTGAGCACCCAGCACCCTGAGCACTGAGCACCCAGCACCCTGAGTACTGAGCACCGAGCTCCCCGAGCACTGAGCACCCTGAGTACTGAGCACCAAGCACTCCGAGTACTGAGCACTAAACACCCAGAACACTGAGCGCCCAGCACCCCGAGCACGGAGCACCCAGGACCCCGAGCACTGAGTACTGAGCACCCAGCAACCTGAGTACTGAGCACCGAGCTCCCCGAGCACTGAGCACCCTGAGTACTGAGCACCCAGCACCCCGATCACTGAGCACCCAGCGCCCCGAGCACTGAGCACCCAGCACCCCGAGCACTGAGCACTGAGCAACCCTGAGTACTGAGCACCAAGCACTCCGAGTACTGAGCACTGAGCACCCTGAGTACTGAGCACCCAGCACCCTGAGCACTGAGCACCCAGCACCCTGAGTAATGAGCACTGAGAACCCTGAGTACTGAGCACCGAGCACCCTGAGTACTGAGCACCCAGCACCCTGATCACTGAGCACGGAGCACCCCGAGGACTGAGCACCCGGCACCCTGAGCACTGAGCACCCAGCACCTTGAGTACTGAGCACCGAGCACCCCGAGCACTGAGCACCCAGCACCCTGAGTACTGAGCACCCAGCACCCTGAGCACAGAGCACCCAGCACCCTGAGCACTGAGCACGCAGCACCCCGAGCACTGAGCACCCAGCACCCTGAGTACTGAGCACAGAGCACCCTGAGCACTGAGCACCCAACACTCTGAGCAGTGAGCACCCAGCACGCTGAGTACTGAGCACTGAGCACACAGCACCCTGAGTACTGAGCAACCAGCACCTCGAGCACTGAGCACCCAGCGCCCCGAGCACTGAGCATCCAGCACCCCGAGCACTGAGGACTGAGCACACTGAGCACTGAGCACCCAGCACCCTGAGTACTGAGCACTGAGCACCCTGAGTACTGAGCACCCGCACCCCGAGTACTGAGCACTGAGCACCCTGAGTACTGAGCACCCAGCACCCTGAGCACTGAGAACCCTGAGTACTGAGCACCGAGCACCCTGAGTACTGAGCACCCAGCACTCTGAGCACTGAGCACGGAGCACCCCAAGGACTGAGCGCCCAGCACCCTGAGCACTGAGCACCCAGCACCTTGAGTACTGAGCACCGAGCAACCCGAGCACTGAGCACCCAGCACCCTGAATACTGAGCACCCAGCACCCTGAGTACTGAGCACCCAGCACCCCGAGCACTGAGCACCCAGCACCCCGAGCACTGAGCACCCAGCACCCTGAGTACTGAGCACCCAACACCCAGAGTCCGAGCACCCAGCACCCTGAGCACTGAGCACCCAGCACCCTGAGTACTGAGCACCCAGTACCCTGAGTACTGAGCACCCAGCACCCTGAGCACTGAGCACTGAGCACCCAACAAACTGAGCACTGAGCACTGAGCACCCAGCACCCCGAGCACTGAGCACCTAGCACCCCGAGCACTGAGCACCCAGCACCCTGAGCACTGAGCATCCAGCACCCTGAGCACTGAGCACCCAGCCCCCTGAGTACTGAGCACCCAGCACCATGAGAACTGAGCACAAAGCAACCTGAGTACTGAGCACTCAGCACCCTGAGTACTGAGCACCGAGCACGCCGAGCACTGAGCACCCAGCACCCTGAGTACTGAGCACCCAGCACCCTGAGCACTGAGCACCAAGCACCCTGAGCACTGAGCAAACAGCACCCTGAGTACTGAGTACCCAGCACCCTGAGTACTGAGTACCCAGCACCCTGAGCACTGAGCACCCAGCACCCTGAGTACTGAGCACCGAGCACCCTGAGTACTGAGCACCCAGCAACCTTAGTACTGAGCACCCAGCACCCTAAGCACTGAGCACCCAGCACCCTGAGTACTGAGCACCCAGCACCACCCTCAGCACTTAGCACCCAGCACCCCGAGCACTGAGCACCCAGCACCTTGAGCACTGAGCACCCAGCACCCCGAGTACTGAGTACCCAGCACCCCGAGTACAGAGCACCAAGCACCCCGAGCACTGAGCACCCAGCACCCTGAGTACTGAGCACCCAGCACCCTGAGTACTGAGCACTGAGCACCCCGAGTACTGAGCACCCATCACCCCGAGCACTGAGCACCCAGCAACCTGAGTACTGAGAACAGATCACCCTGAGTACTGAGCACCCAGCACCCTGAGTACTGAGCCCCCAGCACCCTGAGTACTGAGCACCCAGCACCCTGAGCACTGAGCACCCAGCACCCCGAGAATGAGCACCCAGCACCCTGAATACTGAGAACCGTGCACCCTGAGTACTGAGCACCCAGCACCCTGAGTACTGAGCCCCCAGCACCCTGAGTACTGAGCACCAAGCACCCCGAGCACTGAGCCCCCAGCACCCCGAGAATGAGCACCCAGCACCCTGAGTACTGAGCACCCAGCACCCTGAGTACTGAGCACTAAGCACCCAGAGCACTGAGCACCCAGCACCCTGAGCACGGAGCACCCAGGACCCCGAGCACTGAGTACTGAGCACCCAGCACCCTGAGTACTGAGCACAGAGCTCCCCGAGCACTGAGCAACCTGAGTACTGAGCACCCAGCACCCCGATCACTGAGCACCCAGCACCCTGTGTACTGAGCACCCAACACCCAGAGTACTGAGCACCCAGCACCCTGAGCACTGAGCACCCAGCACCCTGAGTACTGAGCACCCAGCACCCTGAGTACTGAACAACCAGGACCCTGAGCACTGAGCACTGAGCACCCAGCACCCTGAGTACTGAGCACTATGCACCCAGAGCACTGAGCACCCAGCGCCCCGAGCACTGAGCACCCAGCACCCCGAGCACTGAGCACTGAGCACCCTGAGCACTGAGCACCAAGCACTCCGAGTACTGAGCACTGAGCACCCTGAGTACTGAGCACCCAGCACCCTGAGCACTGAGCACCCAGCACCCTGAGCACTGAGCACCCAGCACCCCGAGTACTGAGCACGCAGAACTCCGAGCACTGAGCACCCAGCTCCCCGAGCACTGAGCACTGAGCACCCAGAGCACTGAGCACCCAGCACCCCGAGCACGGAGCACCCAGGACCCCGAGCACTGAGTACTGAGCACCCAGCACCCTGAGTACTGAGCACAGAGCTCCCCGAGCACTGAGCACCCTGAGTACTGAGCACCCAGCACCCCGATCACTGAGCACCCAGCACCCTGAGTACTGAGCACCCAGCACCCTTAGTACTGAGCACACAGCACCCTGAGCACTGAGCACCCAGCACCCTGAGCAATGAGCACCCAGCACCCCGAGCACGGAGCACCCAGCACCCTGTGTACTGAGCACCCAACACCCAGAGTACTGAGCACCCAGCACCCTGAGTACTGAGCACCCAGCACCCTGAGTACTGAACACCCAGGACCCTGAGCACTGAGCACTGAGCACCCTGAGCACTGAGTACTGAGCACTGAGCACCCTGAGCACTGAGCACCCAGCACCCCGAGTACTGAGCACCCAGCACCCCGAGCACTGAGCACCCAGCGCCCCGAGCACTGAGCACCCAGCACCCAGAGCACTGAGCACCCAGCACCCCGAGCACTGAGCACCCAGCGCCCCGAGCACTGAGCACCCAGCACCACGAGCACTGAGCACTGAGCACCCTGAGCACTGAGCACCCAGCACCCCGAGTACTCAGCACTGAGCACCCTGAGTACTGAGCACCAAGCACTCCGAGTACTGAGCACTGAGCACCCTGAGTACTGAGCACCCAGCACCCTGTGCACTGAGCACCCAGCACCCTGAGCACTGAGCACCCAGCACCCCGAGTACTGAGCACGCAGAACTCCGAGCACTGAGCACCCAGCTCCCCGAGCACTGAGCACTGAGCACCCTGAGCACTGAGCACCCAGCACCCCGAGTGCTGAGCACTGAGCACCCTGAGCACTGAGCACCCAGCACCCCGAGTGCTGAGCACTGAGCACCCTGAGAACTGAGCACCCAGCACCCTGAGCACTGAGCACTGAGAATCCTGAGTACTGAGCACCGAGCACCCTGAGTACTGAGCACCCAGCACCCTGAGCACTGAGCACGGAGCACCCCGAGGACTGAGCACCCAGCACCCTGAGCACTGAGCACCCAGCACCTTGAGTACTGAGCACCGAGCACCCCGAGCACTGAGCACCCAGCACCCTGAATACTAAGCACCCAGCTCCCTGAGCACTGAGCACCCAGCACCCCGAGCACTGAGCACCCAGCACCCCGAGCACTGAGCACCCAGCACCCTGAGTACTGAGCACCCAACACCCAGAGTACTGAGCACCCAGCACGCTGAGCACTGAGCACCCAGCACCCTGAGTACTGAGCACCCAGCACCCTGAGTACTGAGCACCCAGCACCCTGAGCACTGAGCACTGAGCACCCAACACCCTGAGCACTGATCACTGAGCACCCAGCACCCCGAGCACTGAGCACCCAGCACCCCGAGCACTGAGCACCTAGCACCCTGAGCACTGAGCACCCAGCACCCTGAGCACTGAGCACCCAGCCCCCTGAGTACTGAGCACCCAGCACCCTGAGTACTGAGCACCCAGCACCCTGAGTACTGAGCACTCAGCACCCTGAGTACTGAGCGCCGAGCACCCCGAGCACTGAGCACCCAGCACCCTGAGCACTGAGCACCCTGAGGACTGAGCACCCAGCACCCTGAGCACTGAGCACCCAGCACCCTGAGTACTGAGCACCGATCACCCTGAGCACTGAGCACCCAGGACCCCGAGCACTGAGCAACCAGCACCCTGAGTACAGAGCATCGAGCACCCCGAGTACTGAGCACCCAGCACCCCGAGCACTGAGCACCCAGCACCCTGAGTACTGAGCATCCTGAGTACTGAGCACCGATCACACTGAGCACTGAGCACCCAGCACACTGAGTACTGTGTACCCAGCACCCTGAGCACTGAGCACTCAGCACCCTGAGTACTGAGCACCGAGCACCCTGAGTACTGAGCACCCAGCACCCTTAGTACTGAGCACCCAGCACCCTGAGCACTGAGCACCCAGCACCCCGAGCACTGAGCACCCAGCACCCTGAGCACTGAGCACCCTGAGGACTGAGCACCCAGCACCCTGAGCACTGAGCACCCAGCACCCTGAGTACTGAGCACCGATCACCCTGAGCACTGAGCACCCAGGACCCCGAGCACTGAGCACCCAGCACCCTGAGTACAGAGCATCCAGCACCCCGAGTACTGAGCACCCAGCACCCCGAGCACTGAGCACCCAGCACCCTGAGTACTGAGCATCCTGAGTACTGAGCACCGATCACCCTGAGCACTGAGCACCCAGCACCCTGAGTACTGAGTACCCAGCACCCTGAGCACTGAGCACTCAGCACCCTGAGTACTGAGCACCGAGCACCCTGAGTACTGAGCACCCAGCACCCTTAGTACTGAGCACCCAGCACCCTGAGCACTGAGAACCCAGCACCCTGAGTACTGAGCACCCAGCACCACCCTCAGCACTGAGCACCCAGCACCCCGAGCACTGAGCACCCAGCACCCAGAGCACTGAGCACCCAGCACCCCGAGTACTGAGCACCGAGCACCCCGAGCACTGAGCACCCAGCACCCTGAGTACTGAGCACCTAGCTCCCCGAGCACTGAGCACCCTGAGTACTGAGCACCCAGCACCCCGATCACTGAGCACCAAGCACCCTGATCACTGAGCACCCAGCACCCTGAGCACTGATCACCCAGCACCCTGAGTACTGAGCACGGAGCATGCTGAGTACTGAGCACCCAGCACCCCGAGCACTGAGCACCCAGCACCCTGAGTACTGAGCACTGAGCACCCAGCACCCTGAGCACTGAGCACCCAGCACCCTGAGTACAGAGCATCCAGTACCCCGAGTACTGAGCACCCAGCACCCCGAGCACTGAGCACCCAGCACCCTGAGTACTGAGCATCCTGAGTACTGAGCACCGATCACCCTGAGCACTGAGCACCCAGCACCCTGAGTACTGAGTACCCAGCACCCTGAGCACTGAGCAATCAGCACCCTGAGTACTGAGCACCGAGCACCCTGAGTACTGAGCACCCAGCACCCTTTGTACTGAGCACCCAGCACCCTGAGCACTGAGCACCCAGCACCCCGAGCACTGAGCACCCAGCACCCTGAGCACTGAGCACCCTGAGGACTGAGCACCCAGCACCCTGAGCACTGAGCACCCAGCACCCTGAGTACTGAGCACCGATCACCCTGAGCACTGAGCACCCAGGACCCCGAGCACTGAGCACCCAGCACCCTGAGTACAGAGCATCCAGCACCCCGAGTACTGAGCACCCAGCACCCCGAGCACTGAGCACCCAGCACCCTGAGTACTGAGCATCCTGAGTACTGAGCACCGATCACCCTGAGCACTGAGCACCCAGCACCCTGAGTACTGAGTACCCAGCACCCTGAGCACTGAGCACTCAGCACCCTGAGTACTGAGCACCGAGCACCCTGAGTACTGAGCACCCAGCACCCTTAGTACTCAGCACCCAGCACCCTGAGCACTGAGCACCCAGCACCCTGAGTACTGAGCACACAGCACCACCCTCAGCACTGAGCACCCAGCACCCCGAGCACTGAGCACCCAGCACCCAGAGCACTGATCACCCAGCACCCCGAGTACTGCGCACCCAGCACCCCGAGTACTGAGCACCGAGCACCCCGAGCACTGAACACCCAGCACCCTGAGTACTGAGCTCCCAGCACCCTGAGTACTGAGCACTGAGCACCCCGAGTACTGAGCACCCAGCACCCCGAGCACTGAGCACCCAGCAACCTGAGTACTGAGAACAGATCACCCTGAGTACTGAGCACCCAGCACCCTGAGTACTGAGCCCCCAGCACCCTGAGTACTGAGCACCCAGCACCCCGAGCACTGAGCACTCAGCACCCCGAGAATGAGCACCCAACACCCTGAGTACTGAGAACCGAGCACCCTGAGTACTGAGCACCCAGCACCCTGAGTACTGAGCCCCCAGCACCCTGAGTACTGAGCACCCAGCACCCCGAGCACTGAGCACCCAGCACCCCGAGAATGAGCACCCAGCACCCTGAGTACTGAGCACCCAGCACCCTGAGTACTGAGCACTAAGCACCCAGAGCACTGAGCACCCAGCACCCCGAGCACGGAGCACCCAGGACCCCGAGCACTGAGTACTGAGCACTGAGCACCCTGAGTACTGAGCACCCAGCACCCCGATCACTGAGCACCCAGCACCCTGAGCACTGAGCACCCAGCATCCTGAGCACTGAGCACCCAGCACCCTGAGTACTGAGCACCCAGCACGCTGAGTACTGAGCACCCAGCACCCCGAGCACTGAGCACCCAGCACCCTGAGTACTGAGCACTGAGCACCCAGCACCCCGAGCACTGAGGACCCAGCACCCTGTGTACTGAGCACTGAGCACCCTGAGTACTAAGCACCCATCACCCTGAGTACTGAGCACCCAGCACCCCGAGTACTGAGCACTGAGCACCCTGACTGAGTACTGAGCACCCAGCACCCCGAGCACTGAGCACCCAGCACCCTGAGTACTTAGCACCCAGCACCCTGAGCACTGAGCACCGACCTCCCTGAGCACTGAGCACCCAGCACCCTGAGGACTGAGCACCCAGCACCCCGAGCACTGAGCACCCAGCACCCTGAGCACTGAGCACCCTGAGTACTGAGCACTGAGCACCCTGAGTACTGAGCACTGAGCACCCTGAGTACTGAGCACCCAGCACCCAGAGCACTGAGCACCGAGCACCCTGAGCACTGAGCACCCAGCAACCTGAGCACTGAGCACCCAGCACCCCGAGCAGTGAGCACCCAGCACCTTGAGCACTGAGCACCCTGAGTACTGAGCACTGAGCTCCCTGAGTACTGAGCACTGAGCACCCTGAGTACTGAGCACCCAGCACCCTGAGTACTGAGCACCCAGCACCCTGAGCAATGAGCACCCTGAGTACTGAGCACCCAGCACCCTGAGCAATGAGCACCCTGAGTACTGAGCACCCAGCACTCTGAGTACTAAGCACCGAGCAACCTCAGTACTGAGCACACAGTACCCTGAGCACTGAACACACAGCACCCTGAGTTCTGAGCACCCTGAGCACTGAGGACCCAGCACACTGAGTACTGTGCATCCAGCACCCCGAGCACTGAGCACCCAGCACCCTGAGTACTGAGCATCCAGCACCCCGAGCACTGAGCACCCAGCACCCTGAGTACTGAGTACTGAGCACCCAGCACCCAGAGCACTGAGCACCCAGCACCCTGTGTACTGAGCACTGAGTACCCAGCACAACGAGCACTGAGCACCCAGCACCCTGAGCACTGAGCACCCTGAGTACTGAGCACCCAGCACCCTGAGCACTGAGCAACCAGCACCCCGAGCACTGAGCACCCAGCACCCAGAGCACTGAGCACTGAGCACCCTGAGTACTGAGCACTGAGCACCCTGAGCACTGAGCACAGAGCAGCCTGAGTACTGAACACTGAGCACCCTGAGCACTGAGCACCCTGCTCCCTGAGTACTGAGCACCCAGCACCCTGAGCACTGAGGACCGAGCACACTGAGTACTAAGCACCCAGCACCCTGAGTACTGAGCACCCAGCACCCTGAGCACTGAGCACCCAGCACGCTGAGTACTGAGCACTGAGCACCCTGAGTACTGAGCACCCAGCACCCTGAGTTCTGAGCACCCAGCACCCAGAGCACTTAGCACCCAGCAAAACGAGTACTGAGCACCCAGCACCCTGAGTACTGAGCACCCAGCACCCCGAGCACTGAGCACCCAGCACGCTGAGTACTGAGCAATGAGCACCCTGAGTACTGAGCACCGAGCACCCTGAGCACTGAGCACCCAGCACGCTGAGTACTGAGCACTGAGCACCCTAAGTACTGAGCACCGAGCACCCTGAGCACTGAGCACCCAGCACGCTGAGTACTGAGCACTGAGCACCCTGAGTACTGAGCACCGAGCACCCTGAGCACTGAGCACCCAGCACGCTGAGTACTGAGCACTGAGCACCCTGAGTACTGAGCACCGAGCACCCTGAGCACTGAGCACCCAGCACGCTGAGTACTGAGCACTGAGCACCCTGAGTACTGAGCACCCAGCACCCCGAGCACTGAGCACCCAGCACCCTGAGTACTGAGAACCGAGCACCCTGAGTACTGAGCACCCAGCACCCTGAGCACTGAGCACCCAGCACCCTGAGTACTGAGCACCCAGCACCCTGAGCACTGAGCACCCAGCACCCTGAGTACTGAGCACTGAGCACCCCGAGTACTCAGCACCGAGCACCCCAAGCACTGAGCACCCAGCACCCCGAGCACCGAGCACCCTGAGTACTGAGCACCCAGCATCCTGAGCACTGAGCACCCAGCACCCTGAGCACTGAGCACCCAGCACCCTGAGCACTGAGCACACAGCACGGTGAGTACTGAGCACCGAGCACCCCGAGCACTGAGCACCCAGCACCCTGAGCACCGAGCACCCTGAGTACTGAGCACTGAGCACCCTGAGTACTGAGCACTGAGCACCCTGAGTACTGAGCACCCAGCACCCTGAGCAATGAGAACCCTGAGTACTGAGCACCCAGCACCCTGAGTACTGAACACCCAGCACCCTGAGCACTGAACACACAGCACCCCGAGCACTGAGCACCCAGCACCCCGAGCACTGAGCACCCAGCAACCCGAGCACTGAGAACCCAGCACCATGTGTACGGAGCACCCAGCACCCTGAGTACTGAGCACCCAGAACCCCGAGCACTGAGTACCCAGCACCCTGAGCACTGAGCACCCAGCACCCTGAGCACTGTGCACCCATCACCCTGAGGACTGAGCACTGAGCACCCAGCACCATGAGCACTGAGCACCCAGCGCCCTGAGCACTGAGCACCCAGCACCCTGAGCACTGAGCACCCAGCACCCCGAGCACTGAGCACCCAGCACCCTGAGTACTGAGCACTGAGCACCCAGCACCCCGAGCACTGAGCACCCAGCACCCTGAGCACTGAGCACCCAGCACCCGAGTACTGAGCACCCAGCACCCTGAGTACTGAGCACCCAGCACCCTGAGTACTGAGCGCCCAGCACCCTGAGCACTGAGCACCCAGCACCCCGAGCACTGAGTACCCAGCACCCTGAGTACTGAGCACTGAGCACCCAGCACCCCGAGCACTGAGCACCCAGCACCCTGAGCACTGAGCACCCAGCACCCCGAGCACTGAGCACCCAGCACCCTGAGTACTGAGCACTGAGCACCCAGCACCCCGAGCACTGAGCACCCAGCACCCTGAGCACTGAGCACCCAGCACCCGAGTACTGAGCACCCAGCACCCTGAGTACTGAGCACCCAGCACCCTGAGTACTGAGCACCCAGCACCCTGAGCACTGAGCACCCAGCACCCCGAGCACTGAGCACCCAGCACCCTGAGTACTGAGCACCCAGCACCCTGAGCACTGAGCACCCAGCACCCTGAGCACTGAGCACCCAGCACACTGAGCACTGAGCACCCAGCACCCTGAGTAGTGAGCACCCAACGTACTGAGCACCGAGCACCCCGAGCACTGAGCACCCAGCACCCTGAGTACTGAGCACCGATCACCCCGAGAACTGAGCACCCAGCACTCTGAGTACTGAGCTCCGAGCACCCCGAGCACTGAGCACCCAGCAACCGGAGTACTGAGCACCCAGCACCCTGAGTACTAAGCACCGAGCACCCTGAGTACTGAGCACCCAGTACCCTGAGCACTGAACACACAGCAGCCTGAGTACTGAGCACCCCGAGCACTGAGCACCCAGCACCCTGAGCACTGAGTACCCAGCACCCTGAGTACTGAGCACCCAGCACCCTGAGTACTGAACACCCAGCACCCTGAGCACTGAGCACTGAGCACCCTGAGCTCTGAGTACTGAGCACTGAGCACCCTGAGCACTGAGCACGCAGCACCGCGAGTACTGAGCACCCAGCACCACGAGCACTGAGCACCCAGCGCCAAGAGCACTGAGCACCCAGCACCCCGAGCACTGAGCACTGAGCACCCTGAGCACTGAGCACACAGCACCCCGAGTACTGAGCATTGAGCACCCTGAGCACTGAGCACCCAGCACCGCGAGTACTGAGCACTGAGCACCCCGAGCACTGAGTACCCAGCACCGTGAGCACTGAGCACCCAGCACCCTGAGCACTGAGCACCCAGCACCATGAGCACTGAGCACCCAGCACACTGAGTACTGAGCACTGAGCACCCAGCACCCCGAGCACTGAGCACCCAGCACCCTGAGTACTGAGCACCCAGTACCCTGAGCACTGAACACACAGCACCCTGAGTACTGAGCACCCTCAGCACTGAGCACCCAGCACCCTGAGCACTGAGCACCCAGCACCCTGAGTACTGAGCACTGAGCTCCCTGAGTACTGAGCACTGAGCACCCTGAGTACTGAGCACCCAGCACCCTGAGTACTGAGCACCAAGCACCCTGAGCAATGAGCACCCTGAGTACTGAGCACCCAGCACCCTGAGCACTGAGCACCGAGCACCCCGAGCACTGAGCACCCAGCACACTGAGTACTGAGCACCCAGCACCCTGAGCAATGAGCACCCTGAGTACTGAGCACGCAGCACCCTGAGCAATGAGCACCCTGAGTACTGAGCACCCAGCACCCTGAGTACTAAGCACCGAGCACCCTCAGTACTGAGCACCCAGTACCCTGAGCACTGAACACAAAGCACCCTGAGTACTGAGCACCCCGAGCACTGAGCACCCAGCACCCTGAGCACTGTGGACCCAGCACCCTGAGTACTGTGCATCCAGCACCCTGAGCACTGAGCACCCAGCACCCTGAGTACTGAGCATCCAGCACCCCGAGCACTGAGCCCCCAGCACCCTGAGCACTGTGGACCCAGCACCCTGAGTACTGTGCATCCAGCACCCTGAGCACTGAGCACCCAGCACCCTGAGTACTGAGCACCCAGCACCCAGAGCACTGAGCACCCAGCACCCTGTGTACTGAGCACTGAGTACCCAGCACCCCGAGCACTGAGCACCCAGCACCCTGAGCACTGAGCACCCTGAGTACTGAGCACCCAGCACCCTGAGCACTGAGCACCCAGCACCCCGAGCACTGAGCTCCCAGCACCCAGAGCACTGAGCACTGAGCACCCTGAGTACTGAGCACTGAGCAACCTGATCACTGAGCACCGAGCACCCTGAGTACTGAGCACTGAGCACCCTGAGCACTGAGCACCCTGCTCCCTGAGTACTGAGCACCCAGCACCCTGAGCACTGAGGACCGAGCACCCTGAGTACTAAGCACCCAGCACCCTGAGTACTGAGCACCCAGCACCCTGAGCACTGAGCACCCAGCACGCTGAGTACTGAGCACTGAGCACCCTGAGTACTGAGCACCGAGCACCCTGAGCACTGAGCACCCAGCACGCTGAGTACTGAGCACTGAGCACTCTGAGTACTGAGCACACAGCACCCTGAGCACTTAGCACCCAGCACAACGAGTACTGAGCACCCAGCACCCTGAGTACTGAGCACCCAGCACCCCGAGCACTGAGCACCCAGCACGCTGAGTACTGAGCACTGAGCACCCTGAGTACTGAGCACCGAGCACCCTGAGCACTGAGCACCCAGCACGCTGAGTACTGAGCACTGAGCACCCTGAGTACTGAGCACCGAGCACCCTGAGCACTGAGCACCCAGCACGCTGAGTACTGAGCACTGAGCACCCTGAGTACTGAACACCGAGCACCCTGAGCACTGAGCACCCAGCACGCTGAGTACTGAGCACTGAGCACCCTGAGTACTGAGCACCCAGCACCCCGAGCACTGAGCACCCAGCACCCTGAGTACTGAGCACCGAGCACCCTGAGTACTGTGCACCCAGCACCCTGAGTACTGAGCACCCAGCGTACTGAGCACCGTGCACCCAGCACCCTGAGTACTGAGCACCCAGCACCCTGAGCACTGAGCACCCAGCACCCTGAGTACTGAGCACTGAGCACCCGGAGGACTGAGCACCGAGCACCCCGAGCACTGAGCACCCAGCAACCCGAGCACCGAGCACCCTGAGTACTGAGCACCCAGAACCCTGAGCACTGAGCACCCAGCACCCTGAGCACTGAGCACCCAGCACCCTGAGTACTGAGCACCCAGCACCCGAGTACTGAGCACCCAGCACCCTGAGTACTGAGCACCCAGCACCCTGAGCACTGAGCACCAAGCACCCTGAGCACTGAGCACCCAGCACCCCTAGCACTGAGCAACCAGCACCCCAAGCAATGAGCACCCCGCACCCTGAGTACTGAGCACCCAGCGCCCCGAGTACTGACCACCCAGCAACCTGAGCACCGAGCAGCCAGCACCCCTAGCACTGAGCACCCAGCGCCCTGAGCACTGAGCACCCAGCACCCTGAGTACTGAGCACTGAGCACCACGAGTACTGAGCACCCAGCACCCCGAGCACTGAGCACCGAGCACCCCGAGCACTGAGAACCCAGCACCCCGAGCACTGAGCACCCAGCACCCCGAGCACTGAGCACCCAGCACCCCGAGCACTGAGCACCCAGCACCCCGAGCACTGAGCACCCAGCACCCTGAGCACTGAGCACCCAGCACCCCGAGCACTGAGCACCCAGCACCCCGAGCACTGAGCACCCAGCACCCTGAGTACTGAGCACCCAGCACCCTGAGTACTGAGCACCCAACACCCTGATCACTGAGCACCCAGCAACCTGAGTACTGAGCACCCAACACCCCAAGCACTGAGCACCCTGAGTACTGAGCACCCAGCACCCCAAGCACTGAGCTCCCTGAGTACTGAGCACACAGCACCCTGAGTACTGAGCAGCCAGCACCTTGAGTACTGAGCACCCAGCACCCTGAGCACTGAGCACCCAGCACCCCGAACACTGAGCACCCAGCACCCCGTGCACTGAGCACCCAGCACCCCGAGCACCGAGCACCCTGAGTACTAATCACCGAGCACCCTGAGCACTGAGCACCCAGCACCCTGAGCACTGAGCACCCAGCACTCTGAGTACTGAGCACCCAGCACCCCGAGCACTGAGCACACAGCACCCTGAGTACTGAGCACCCAGCACCCTGAGCACTGAGCACCCAGCACTCTGAGTACTGAGCACCCAGCACCCCGAGCACTGAGCACACAGCACCCTGAGTACTGAGCACCCAGCACCCTGAGCACTGAGCACTGAGCACCCTGAGCACTGAGCACCCAGCACCCTGAGGACTGAGCACCCAGCACCCTGAGAACTGAGCACCCTGAGTACTGAGCACTGAGCACCCTGAGTACTGAGCACTGAGCACCCTGAGTACTGAGCACCAAGCACCCTGAGCACTGAGCACCCAGCACCCTGAGCACTGAGCACCCAGCACCCTGAGTAGTGAGCACCCAACGTACTGAGCACTGAGCACCCCGAGAACTGAGCACCCAGCAACCTGAGTACTGAGCACGGATCACCCCGAGCACTGAGCACCCAGCACCCTGAGTAGTGAGCACCCAACGTACTGAGCACCGAGCACACCAAGCACTGAGCACCCAGCAACCTGAGTACTGAGCACCCAGCACCCCGAGCACTGAGCACCCAGCACGCTGAGCACTGAGCACCCAGCACCCTGAGGACTGATCACCCAGCAACCTGAGCACTGAGCACCCAGCACCCTGAGTACTGAGCACCCAGCACCCTGAGTACTGAGCACTCAGCACCCTGAGTACTGAGCACCGAGCACCCCGAGCACTGAGCACCCAGCACCCTGAGCACTAAGCACCCTGAGGACTGAGCACCCAGCACCCTGAGCACTGAGCACCCAGCACCCTGAGTACTGAGCACCGATCACCCTGAGCACTGAGCACCCAGAACCCAAAGCACTGAGCACCCAGCACCCTGAATACTGAGCACCCAGCACCCCGAGCACTGAGCACCCAGCACCCTGAGTACTGAGCACCCTGAGTACTGAGCACCGATCACCCTGAGCACTGAGCTCCCAGCACCCTGAGTACTGAGCACTCAGCACCCTGAGCACTGAGCACCCAGCACCCTGAGTACTGAGCACCCAGCACCCTGAGCACTGAGCACCCAGCACCCTGAGTACTGAGCACCCAACACCCTGAGCACTGAGCACCCAGCACCCTGAGTACTGAGCACCCAGCACCCCGAGCACTGAGCACCAAGCACCCCGAGAATGAGCACCCAGCACCCCGAGTACTGAGCACCGAGCACCCTGAGCACTGAGTACCCAGCACCCTGAGTACTGAGCACCGAGCACCCCGAGCACTGAGCATTCAGCACCGCGAGCAATGAGCACCCAGCACCCGGAGCAATGAGCACCCAGCACCCTGAGCACCGAGCACCCTGAGTACTGAGCACTGAGCACCCTGAGTACTGAGCACTGAGCACCCTGAGTACTGAGCACCCAGCACCCTGAGTACTGAGCACCCAGCACCCTGAGCAATGAGAACCCTGAGTACTGAGCACCCAGCACCCTGAGTACTGAACACCCAGCACCGTGAGCACTGAACACACAGCACCCCGAGCACTGAGCACCCAGCACCCCGAGCACTGAGCAATCAGCAACCCGAGCACTGAGAACCCAGCACCATGTGTACTGAGCACCCAGCACCCTGAGTACTGAGCACCCAGCACCCCGAGCACTGAGTACCCAGCACCCTGAGCACTGAGCACCCAGCACCCTGAGCACTGTGCACCCATCACCCTGAGGACTGAGCCCTGAGCACCCAGCGCCCTGAGCACTGAGCACCCAGCACCCTGAGCACTGAGCACCCAGCACCCCGAGCACTGAGCACCCAGCACCCTGAGTACTGAGCACCCAGCACCCGAGTACTGAGCACCCAGCACCCTGAGTACTGAGCACCCAGCACCCCGAGCACTGAGCACCCAGCACCCTGAGTACTGTGCACCCAACACCCTGAGCACTGAGCACCCAGCACCCTGAGCACTGAGCACCCAGCACCCTGAGCACTGAACACCCAGCACCCCGAGCACTGAGCACCCAGCACCCCGTGCACTGAGCACCCAGCACCCCGAGCACCGAGCACCCTGAGTACTAAGCACCGAGCACCCTGAGCACTGAGCACCCAGCACCCTGAGCACTGAGCACCCAGCACTCTGAGTACTGAGCACCCAGCACCCCGAGCACTGAGCACACAGCACCCTGAGTACTGAGCACCCAGCACCCCGAGCACTGAGCACCCAGCACGCTGAGTACTGAGCACCCAGCACCCTGAGCACTGATCACCCAGCAACCTGAGCACTGAGCACCCAGCACCCTGAGTACTGAGCACCCAGCACCCTGAGTACTGAGCACTCAGCACCCTGAGTACTGAGCACCGAGCACCCCGATCACTGAGCACCCAGCAACCTGAGCACTAAGCACCCTGAGGACTGAGCACCCAGCACCCTGAGCACTGAGCACCCAGCACCCTGAGTACTGAGCACCGATCACCCTGAGCACTGAGCACCCAGAACCCAAAGCACTGAGCACCCAGCACCCTGAATACTGAGCACCCAGCACCCCGAGGACTGAGCACCCAGCACCCTGAGTACTGAGCACCCTGAGTACTGAGCACCGATCACCCTGAGCACTGAGCTCCCAGCACCCTGAGTACTGAGCACTCAGCACCCTGAGCACTGAGCACCCAGCACCCTGAGTACTGAGCACCCAGCACCCTGAGCACTGAGCACCCAGCACCCCGAGCACTGAGCACCCAGCACCCTGAGTACTGTGCACCCAACACCCTGAGCACTGAGCACCCAGCACCCTGAGCACTGAGCACCCAGCACCTTGAGCACTGAACACCCAGCACCCCGAGCACTGAGCACCCAGCACCCCGTGCACTGAGCACCCAGCACCCCGAGCACCGAGCACCCTGAGTACTAAGCACCGAGCACCCTGAGCACTGAGCACCCAGCACCCTGAGCACTGAGCACCCAGCACTCTGAGTACTGAGCACCCAGCACCCCGAGCACTGAGCACACAGCACCCTGAGTACTGAGCACCCAGCACCCCGAGCACTGAGCACCCAGCACCCTGAGTACTGAGCACCCAGCACCCTGAGTACTGAGCACTCAGCACCCTGAGTACTGAGCACCGAGCACCCCGAGCACTGAGCACCCAGCACCCTGAGCACTAAGCACCCTGAGGACTGAGCACCCAGCACCCTGAGCACTGAGCACCCAGCACCCTGAGTACTGAGCACCGATCACCCTGAGCACTGAGCACCCAGAACCCAAAGCACTGAGCACCCAGCACCCTGAATACTGAGCACCCAGCACCCCGAGGACTGAGCACCCAGCACCCTGAGTACTGAGCACCCTGAGTACTGAGCACCCAGCACCCTGAGTACTGAACAACCAGCACCGTGAGCACTGAACACACAGCACCCCGAGCACTGAGCACCCAGCACCCCGAGCACTGAGCACCCAGCACCCCGTGCACTGAGCACCCAGCACCCCGAGCACCGAGCACCCTGAGTACTAAGCACCGAGCACCCTGAGCACTGAGCACCCAGCACCCTGAGCACTGAGCACCCAGCACTCTGAGTACTGAGCACCCAGCACCCCGAGCACTCAGCACCAAGCACCCCGAGAATGAGCACCCAGCACCCCGAGTACTGAGCACCGAGCACCCTGAGCACTGAGTACCCAGCACCCTGAGTACTGAGCACCGAGCACCCCGAGCACTGAGCATGCAGCACCGCGAGCAATGAGCACCCAGCACCCGGAGCAATGAGCACCCAGCACCCTGAGCACCGAGCACCCTGAGTACTGAGCACTGAGCACCCTGAGTACTGAGCACTGAGCACCCTGAGTACTGAGCACCCAGCACCCTGAGTACTGAGCACCCAGCACCCTGAGCAATGAGAACCCTGAGTACTGAGCACCCAGCACCCTGAGTACTGAACAACCAGCACCGTGAGCACTGAACACACAGCACCCCGAGCACTGAGCACCCAGCAACCCGAGCACTGAGCACCCAGCAACCCGAGCACTGAGAACCCAGCACCATGTGTACTGAGCACCCAGCACCCTGAGTACTGAGCACCCAGCACAACGAGCACTGAGTACCCAGCACCCTGAGCACTGAGCACCCAGCACCCTGAGCACTGTGCACCCATCACCCTGAGGACTGAGCACTGAGCACCCAGCGCCCTGAGCACTGAGCACCCAGCACCCTGAGCACTGAGCACCCAGCACCCCGAGCACTGAGCACCCAGCACCCTGAGTACTGAGCACTGAGCACCCAGCACCCCGAGCACTGAGCACCCAGCACCCTGAGCACTGAGCACCCAGCACCCGAGTACTGAGCACCCAGCACCCTGAGTACTGAGCACCCAGCACCCCGAGCACTGAGCACCCAGCACCCTGAGCACTGAGCACCCAGCACCCCGAGCACTGAGCACCCAGCACCCTGAGTACTGAGCACTGAGCACCCAGCACCCCGAGCACTGAGCACCCAGCACCCTGAGTACTGAGCACCCAGCACCCGAGTACTGAGCACCCAGCACCCTGAGTACTGAGCACCCAGCACCCCGAGCACTGAGCACCCAGCACCCTGAGTACTGTGCACCCAGCACCCTGAGCACTGAGCACCCAGCACCCCGAGCACTGAGCACCCAGCACCCCGTGCACTGAGCACCCAGCACCCCGTGCACTGAGCACCCAGCACCCCGAGCACCGAGCACCCTGAGTACTAAGCACCGAGCACCCTGAGCACTGAGCACCCAGCACCCTGAGCACTGAGCACCCAGCACTCTGAGTACTGAGCACCCAGCACCCCGAGCACTGAGCACACAGCACCCTGAGTACTGAGCACCCAGCACCCTGAGCACTGAGCACTGAGCACCCTGAGCACTGAGCACCCAGCACCCTGAGGACTGAGCACCCAGCACCCTGAGAACTGAGCACCCTGAGTACTGAGCACTGAGCACCCTGAGTACTGAGCACTGAGCACCCTGAGTACTGAGCAACCAGCCCCCTGAGTACTGAGCACCCTGCACCCTGAGCACTGAGCACCAAGCACCCTGAGCACTGAGCACCCAGCACCCTGAGCACTGAGCACCCAGCACCCTGAGTAGTGAGCACCCAACGTACTGAGCACTGAGCACCCCGAGAACTGAGCACCCAGCAACCTGAGTACTGAGCACGGATCACCCCGAGCACTGAGCACCCAGCACCCTGAGTAGTGAGCACCCAACGTACTGAGCACCGAGCACACCAAGCACTGAGCACCCAGCAACCTGAGTACTGAGCACCCAGCACCCCGAGCACTGAGCACCCAGCACGCTGAGCACTGAGGACCCAGCACCCTGAGCACTGATCACCCAGCAACCTGAGCACTGAGCAGCCAGCACCCTGAGTACTGAGCACCCAGCACCCTGAGTACTGAGCACTCAGCACCCTGAGTACTGAGCACCGAGCACCCCGAGCACTGAGCACCCAGCACCCTGAGCATTAAGCACCCTGAGGAATGAGCACCCAGCACCCTGAGCACTGAGCACCCAGCACCCTGAGTACTGAGCACCAATCACCCTGAGCACTGAGCACCCAGAACCCAAAGCACTGAGCACCCAGCACCCTGAATACTGAGCACCCAGCACCCCGAGCACTGAGCACCCAGCACCCTGAGTACTGAGCACCCTGAGTACTGAGCACCGATCACCCTGAGCACTGAGCTCCCAGCACCCTGAGTACTGAGCACCCAGCACCCTGAGCACTGAGCACCCAGCACCCTGAGTACTGAGCACCCAGCACCCTGAGCACTGAGCACCCAGCACCCTGAGTACTGAGCACCCAGCACCCTGAGCACTGAGCACCCAGCACCCTGAGTACTGAGCACCCAGCACCCCGAGCACTGAGCACCAAGCACCCCGAGAATGAGCACCCAGCACCCCGAGTACTGAGCACCGAGCACCCTGAGCACTGAGTACCCAGCACCCTGAGTACTGAGCACCGAGCACCCCGAGCACTGAGCATGTAGCACCGCGAGCAATGAGCACCCAGCACCCGGAGCAATGAGCACCCAGCACCCTGAGCACCGAGCACCCTGAGTACTGAGCACTGAGCACCCTGAGTACTGAGCACTTAGCACCCTGAGTACTGAGCATCCAGCACACTGAGTACTGAGCACCCAGCACCCTGAGCAATGAGAACCCTGAGTACTGAGCACCCAGCACCCTGAGCACTGAGCACCAAGCACCCTGAGCACTGAGCACCCTGAGTACTGAGCACCGATCACCCTGAGCACTGAGCTCCCAGCACCCTGAGTACTGAGCACCCAGCACCCTGAGCACTGAGCACCCAGCAACCTGAGTACTGAGCACCCAGCACCCTGAGCACTGAGCACCCAGCACCCTGAGTACTGAGCACCCAGCACCCTGAGCACTGAGCACCCAGCACCCTGAGTACTGAGCACCCAGCACCCCGAGCACTGAGCACCCAGCACCCCGAGAATGAGCACCAAGCACCCCGAGTACTGAGCACCGAGCACCCTGAGCACTGAGTACCCAGCACCCTGAGTACTGAGCACCCAGCACCCTGAGCACTGGGCACCGAGCACCCCGAGTACTGAGCACCCAGCAGCCTGAGCACTGAGCACCCAGCACCCTGAGTACTGAGCACCCAGCTCCCTGAGTACTGAACACCCAGCACCCTGAGCACTGAGCACTCAGCACCCTGATCACTGAGTACTGAGCACCGAGCACCCCGAGAACTGAGCACCCAGCACCCGGAGTACTGAGCACCCAACACCCTGAGGACTGAGCACCCAGCACCCCGAGTACTGAGCACCCAGCACCCCGAGCACTGAGCACCCAGCACCCTGAGTACTGAGCACTGGGCACCCAGCACCCCGAGCACTGAGCACCCAGCACCCTGAGTACTGAGAACTGAGCACCCAGCACCCCGAGCACTGAGCACCCAGCACCCTGAGCACTGAGCACCCAGCACCCTAAGCACTGAGCACCCAGCACCCTGAGTACTGAGCACTGAGCACCCAGCACCCTGAGTACTGAGCACTGAGCACCCAGCACCCCGAGCACTGAGCACCCAGCACCCTGAGCACTGAGCACCCAGCACCCTGAGCACTGAGCACCCAGCACCCGAGTACTGAGCACCCAGCACCCTGAGTACTGAGCACCCAGCACCCTGAGCACTGAGCACCAAGCACCCTGAGCACTGAGCACACAGCACCCCGAGCACTGAGCAACCAGCACCCCAAGCAATGAGCACCCCGCACCCTGAGTACTGAGCACCCAGCGCCCCGAGTACTGACCACCCAGCAACCTGAGCACCGAGCAGCCAGCACCCCTAGGACTGAGCACCCAGCGCCCTGAGCACTGAGCACCCAGCACCCTGAGTACTGAGCACTGAGCACCACGAGTACTGAGCACCCAGCACCCCGAGCACTGAGCACCGAGCACCCCGAGCACTGAGAACCCAGCACCCCGAGCACTGAGCACCCAGCACCCCGAGCACTGAGCACCCAGCACCCTGAGCACTGAGCACCCAGCACCCCGAGCACTGAGCACCCAACACCCTGATCACTGAGCACCCAGCAACCTGAGTACTGAGCACCCAACACCCCAAGCACTGAGCACCCTGAGTACTGAGCACCCAGCACCCCAAGCACTGAGCTCCCTGAGTACTGCGCACCCAGCACCCTGAGTACTGAGCAGCCAGCACCTTGAGTACTGAGCACCCAGCACCCTGAGCACTGAGCACCCAGCACCCCGAGCACTGAGCACCCAGCACCCCGTGCACTGAGCACCCAGCACCCCGAGCACCGAGCACCCTGAGTACTAAGCACCGAGCACCCTGAGCACTGAGCACCCAGCACCCTGAGCACTGAGCACCCAGCACTCTGAGTACTGAGCACCCAGCACCCCGAGCACTGAGCACACAGCACCCTGAGTACTGAGCACCCAGCACCCTGAGCACTGAGCACTGAGCACCCTGAGCACTGAGCACCCAGCACCCTGAGCACTGAGCACCCAGCACCCTGAGAACTGAGCACCCTGAGTACTGAGCACTGAGCACCCTGAGTACTGAGCACTGAGCACCCTGAGTACTGAGCAACCAGCACCCTGAGTACTGAGCACCCAGCACCCTGAGCACTGAGCACCCAGCACCCTGAGCACTGAGCACCCAGCACCCTGAGCACTGAGCACCCAGCACCCTGAGTAGTGAGCACCCAACGTACTGAGCACTGAGCACCCCGAGAACTGAGCACCCAGCAACCTGAGTACTGAGCACGGATCACCCCGAGCACTGAGCACCCAGCTCGCTGAGTAGTGAGCACCCAACGTACTGAGCACCGAGCACACCAAGCACTGAGCACCCAGCAACCTGAGTACTGAGCACCCAGCACCCCGCGCACTGAGCACCCAGCACGCTGAGCACTGAGCACCCAGCACCCTGAGCACTGATCACCCAGCAACCTGAGCACTGAGCACCCAGCACCCTGAGTACTGAGCACCCAGCACCATGAGTACTGAGCACTCAGCACCCGGAGGACTGAGCACCGAGCACCCCGAGCACTGAGCACCCAGCACCCTGAGCACTAAGCACCCTGAGGACTGAGCACCCAGCACCCTGAGCACTGAGCACCCAGCACCCTGAGTACTGAGCACCGATCACCCTGAGCACTGAGCACCCAGAACCCAAAGCACTGAGCACCCAGCACCCTGAATACTGAGCACCCAGCACCCCGAGCACTGAGCACACAGCACCCTGAGTACTGAGCACCCTGAGTACTGAGCACCGATCACCCTGAGCACTGAGCTCCCAGCACCCTGAGTACTGAGCACTCAGCACCCTGAGCACTGAGCACCCAGCACCCTGAGTACTGAGCACCCAGCACCCTGAGCACTGAGCACCCAGCACCCTGAGTACTGCGCACCCAGCACCCTGAGCACTGAGCACCCAGCACCCTGAGTACTGAGCACCCAGCACCCCGAGCACTGAGCACCAAGCACCCCGAGAATGAGCACCCAGCACCCCGAGTACTGAGCACCGAGCACCCTGAGCACTGAGTACCCAGCACCCTGAGTACTGAGCACCGAGCACCCCGAGCACTGAGCTTGCAGCACCGCGAGCAATGAGCACCCCGCACCCGGAGCAATGAGCACCCAGCACCCTGAGCACCGAGCACCCTGAGTACTGAGCACTGAGCACCCTGAGTACTGAGCACTGAGCACCCTGAGTACTGAGCACCCAGCACCCTGAGTACTGAGCACCCAGCACCCTGAGCAATGAGAACCCTGAGTACTGAGCACCCAGCACCCTGAGTACTGAACACCCAGCACCGTGAGCACTGAACACACAGCACCCCGAGCACTGAGCACCCAGCACCCCGAGCACTGAGCACCCAGCAACCCGAGCACTGAGAACCCAGCACCATGTGTACTGAGCACCCAGCACCCTGAGTACTGAGCACCCAGCACCCCGAGCACTGAGTACCCAGCACCCTGAGCACTGAGCACCCAGCACCCTGAGCACTGTGCACCCATCACCCTGAGGACTGAGCACTGAGCACCCAGCGCCCTGAGCACTGAGCACCCAGCACCCTGAGCACTGAGCACCCAGGAACCCCGAGCACTGAGCACCCAGCACCCTGAGTACTGAGCACTGAGCACCCAGCACCCCGAGCACTGAGCACCCAGCACCCTGAGCACTGAGCACCCAGCACCCGAGTACTGAGCACCCAGCACCCTGAGTACTGAGCACCCAGCACCCCGAGCACAGAGCACCCAGCACCCTGAGCACTGAGCACCCAGCACCCCGAGCACTGAGCACCCAGCACCCTGAGTACTGAGCACTGAGCACCCAGCACCCCGAGCACTGAGCACCCAGCACCCTGAGTACTGAGCACCCAGCACCCGAGTACTGAGCACCCAGCACCCTGAGTACTGAGCACCCAGCACCCCGAGCACTGAGCACCCAGCACCCTGAGTACTGTGCACACAGCACCCTGAGCACTGAGCACCCAGCACCCTGAGCACTGAGCACCCAGCACACTGAGCACTGAGCACCCAGCACCCTGAGTAGTGAGCACCCAACGTACTGAGCACCAAGCACCCCGAGCACTGAGCACCCAGCACCCTGAGCACTGAGCACCCAGCACCCTGAGCACTGAACACCCAGCACCCCGAGCACTGAGCACCCAGCACCCCGTGCACTGAGCACCCAGCACCCCGAGCACCGAGCACCCTGAGTACTAAGCACCGAGCACCCTGAGCACTGAGCACCCAGCACCCTGAGCACTGAGCACCCAGCACTCTGAGTACTGAGCACCCAGCACCCCGAGCACTGAGCACACAGCACCCTGAGTACTGAGCACCCAGCACCCCGAGCACTGAGCACCCAGCACCCTGAGTACTGAGCACCCAGCACCCTGAGTACTGAGCACTCAGCACCCTGAGTACTGAGCACCGAGCACCCCGAGCACTGAGCACCCAGCACCCTGAGCACTAAGCACCCTGAGGACTGAGCACCCAGCACCCTGAGCACTGAGCACCCAGCACCCTGAGTACTGAGCACCGATCACCCTGAGCACTGAGCACCCAGAACCCAAAGCACTGAGCACCCAGCACCCTGAATACTGAGCACCCAGCACCCCGAGGACTGAGCACCCAGCACCCTGAGTACTGAGCACCCTGAGTACTGAGCACCGATCACCCTGAGCACTGAGCTCCCAGCACCCTGAGTACTGAGCACTCAGCACCCTGAGCACTGAGCACCCAGCACCCTGAGTACTGAGCACCCAGCACCCTGAGCACTGAGCACCCAGCACCCCGAGCACTGAGCACCCAGCACCCTGAGTACTGTGCACCCAACACCCTGAGCACTGAGCACCCAGCACCCTGAGCACTGAGCACCCAGCACCCTGAGCACTGAACACCCAGCACCCCGAGCACTGAGCACCCAGCACCCCGTGCACTGAGCACCCAGCACCCCGAGCACCGAGCACCCTGAGTACTAAGCACCGAGCACCCTGAGCACTGAGCACCCAGCACCCTGAGCACTGAGCACCCAGCACTCTGAGTACTGAGCACCCAGCACCCCGAGCACTCAGCACCAAGCACCCCGAGAATGAGCACCCAGCACCCCGAGTACTGAGCACCGAGCACCCTGAGCACTGAGTACCCAGCACCCTGAGTACTGAGCACCGAGCACCCCGAGCACTGAGCATGCAGCACCGCGAGCAATGAGCACCCAGCACCCGGAGCAATGAGCACCCAGCACCCTGAGCACCGAGCACCCTGAGTACTGAGCACTGAGCACCCTGAGTACTGAGCACTGAGCACCCTGAGTACTGAGCACCCAGCACCCTGAGTACTGAGCACCCAGCACCCTGAGCAATGAGAACCCTGAGTACTGAGCACCCAGCACCCTGAGTACTGAACAACCAGCACCGTGAGCACTGAACACACAGCACCCCGAGCACTGAGCACCCAGCAACCCGAGCACTGAGCACCCAGCAACCCGAGCACTGAGAACCCAGCACCATGTGTACTGAGCACCCAGCACCCTGAGTACTGAGCACCCAGCACAACGAGCACTGAGTACCCAGCACCCTGAGCACTGAGCACCCAGCACCCTGAGCACTGTGCACCCATCACCCTGAGGACTGAGCACTGAGCACCCAGCGCCCTGAGCACTGAGCACCCAGCACCCTGAGCACTGAGCACCCAGCACCCCGAGCACTGAGCACCCAGCACCCTGAGTACTGAGCACTGAGCACCCAGCACCCCGAGCACTGAGCACCCAGCACCCTGAGCACTGAGCACCCAGCACCCGAGTACTGAGCACCCAGCACCCTGAGTACTGAGCACCCAGCACCCCGAGCACTGAGCACCCAGCACCCTGAGCACTGAGCACCCAGCACCCCGAGCACTGAGCACCCAGCACCCTGAGTACTGAGCACTGAGCACCCAGCACCCCGAGCACTGAGCACCCAGCACCCTGAGTACTGAGCACCCAGCACCCGAGTACTGAGCACCCAGCACCCTGAGTACTGAGCACCCAGCACCCCGAGCACTGAGCACCCAGCACCCTGAGTACTGTGCACCCAGCACCCTGAGCACTGAGCACCCAGCACCCCGAGCACTGAGCACCCAGCACCCCGTGCACTGAGCACCCAGCACCCCGTGCACTGAGCACCCAGCACCCCGAGCACCGAGCACCCTGAGTACTAAGCACCGAGCACCCTGAGCACTGAGCACCCAGCACCCTGAGCACTGAGCACCCAGCACTCTGAGTACTGAGCACCCAGCACCCCGAGCACTGAGCACACAGCACCCTGAGTACTGAGCACCCAGCACCCTGAGCACTGAGCACTGAGCACCCTGAGCACTGAGCACCCAGCACCCTGAGGACTGAGCACCCAGCACCCTGAGAACTGAGCACCCTGAGTACTGAGCACTGAGCACCCTGAGTACTGAGCACTGAGCACCCTGAGTACTGAGCAACCAGCCCCCTGAGTACTGAGCACCCTGCACCCTGAGCACTGAGCACCAAGCACCCTGAGCACTGAGCACCCAGCACCCTGAGCACTGAGCACCCAGCACCCTGAGTAGTGAGCACCCAACGTACTGAGCACTGAGCACCCCGAGAACTGAGCACCCAGCAACCTGAGTACTGAGCACGGATCACCCCGAGCACTGAGCACCCAGCACCCTGAGTAGTGAGCACCCAACGTACTGAGCACCGAGCACACCAAGCACTGAGCACCCAGCAACCTGAGTACTGAGCACCCAGCACCCCGAGCACTGAGCACCCAGCACGCTGAGCACTGAGGACCCAGCACCCTGAGCACTGATCACCCAGCAACCTGAGCACTGAGCAGCCAGCACCCTGAGTACTGAGCACCCAGCACCCTGAGTACTGAGCACTCAGCACCCTGAGTACTGAGCACCGAGCACCCCGAGCACTGAGCACCCAGCACCCTGAGCACTAAGCACCCTGAGGAATGAGCACCCAGCACCCTGAGCACTGAGCACCCAGCACCCTGAGTACTGAGCACCAATCACCCTGAGCACTGAGCACCCAGAACCCAAAGCACTGAGCACCCAGCACCCTGAATACTGAGCACCCAGCACCCCGAGCACTGAGCACCCAGCACCCTGAGTACTGAGCACCCTGAGTACTGAGCACCGATCACCCTGAGCACTGAGCTCCCAGCACCCTGAGTACTGAGCACCCAGCACCCTGAGCACTGAGCACCCAGCACCCTGAGTACTGAGCACCCAGCACCCTGAGCACTGAGCACCCAGCACCCTGAGTACTGAGCACCCAGCACCCTGAGCACTGAGCACCCAGCACCCTGAGTACTGAGCACCCAGCACCCCGAGCACTGAGCACCAAGCACCCCGAGAATGAGCACCCAGCACCCCGAGTACTGAGCACCGAGCACCCTGAGCACTGAGTACCCAGCACCCTGAGTACTGAGCACCGAGCACCCCGAGCACTGAGCATGTAGCACCGCGAGCAATGAGCACCCAGCACCCGGAGCAATGAGCACCCAGCACCCTGAGCACCGAGCACCCTGAGTACTGAGCACTGAGCACCCTGAGTACTGAGCACTTAGCACCCTGAGTACTGAGCATCCAGCACACTGAGTACTGAGCACCCAGCACCCTGAGCAATGAGAACCCTGAGTACTGAGCACCCAGCACCCTGAGCACTGAGCACCAAGCACCCTGAGCACTGAGCACCCTGAGTACTGAGCACCGATCACCCTGAGCACTGAGCTCCCAGCACCCTGAGTACTGAGCACCCAGCACCCTGAGCACTGAGCACCCAGCAACCTGAGTACTGAGCACCCAGCACCCTGAGCACTGAGCACCCAGCACCCTGAGTACTGAGCACCCAGCACCCTGAGCACTGAGCACCCAGCACCCTGAGTACTGAGCACCCAGCACCCCGAGCACTGAGCACCCAGCACCCCGAGAATGAGCACCCAGCACCCCGAGTACTGAGCACCGAGCACCCTGAGCACTGAGTACCCAGCACCCTGAGTACTGAGCACCCAGCACCCTGAGCACTGGGCACCGAGCACCCCGAGTACTGAGCACCCAGCAGCCTGAGCACTGAGCACCCAGCACCCTGAGTACTGAGCACCCAGCTCCCTGAGTACTGAACACCCAGCACCCTGAGCACTGAGCACTCAGCACCCTGATCACTGAGTACTGAGCACCGAGCACCCCGAGAACTGAGCACCCAGCACCCGGAGTACTGAGCACCCAACACCCTGAGGACTGAGCACCCAGCACCCCGAGTACTGAGCACCCAGCACCCCGAGCACTGAGCACCCAGCACCCTGAGTACTGAGCACTGGGCACCCAGCACCCCGAGCACTGAGCACCCAGCACCCTGAGTACTGAGAACTGAGCACCCAGCACCCCGAGCACTGAGCACCCAGCACCCTGAGCACTGAGCACCCAGCACCCTAAGCACTGAGCACCCAGCACCCTGAGTACTGAGCACTGAGCACCCAGCACCCTGAGTACTGAGCACTGAGCACCCAGCACCCCGAGCACTGAGCACCCAGCACCCTGAGCACTGAGCACCCAGCACCCTGAGCACTGAGCACCCAGCACCCGAGTACTGAGCACCCAGCACCCTGAGTACTGAGCACCCAGCACCCTGAGCACTGAGCACCAAGCACCCTGAGCACTGAGCACACAGCACCCCGAGCACTGAGCAACCAGCACCCCAAGCAATGAGCACCCCGCACCCTGAGTACTGAGCACCCAGCGCCCCGAGTACTGACCACCCAGCAACCTGAGCACCGAGCAGCCAGCACCCCTAGGACTGAGCACCCAGCGCCCTGAGCACTGAGCACCCAGCACCCTGAGTACTGAGCACTGAGCACCACGAGTACTGAGCACCCAGCACCCCGAGCACTGAGCACCGAGCACCCCGAGCACTGAGAACCCAGCACCCCGAGCACTGAGCACCCAGCACCCCGAGCACTGAGCACCCAGCACCCTGAGCACTGAGCACCCAGCACCCCGAGCACTGAGCACCCAGCACCCCGAGCACTGAGCACCCAGCACCCCGAGCACTGAGCACCCAGCACCCCGAGCACTGAGCACCCAGCACCCTGAGTACTGAGCACCCAGCACCCTGAGTACTGAGCACCCAACACCCTGATCACTGAGCACCCAGCAACCTGAGTACTGAGCACCCAACACCCAAAGCACTGAGCACCCTGAGTACTGAGCACCCAGCACCCCAAGCACTGAGCTCCCTGAGTACTGCGCACCCAGCACCCTGAGTACTGAGCAGCCAGCACCTTGAGTACTGAGCACCCAGCACCCTGAGCACTGAGCACCCAGCACCCCGAGCACTGAGCACCCAGCACCCCGTGCACTGAGCACCCAGCACCCCGAGCACCGAGCACCCTGAGTACTAAGCACCGAGCACCCTGAGCACTGAGCACCCAGCACCCTGAGCACTGAGCACCCAGCACTCTGAGTACTGAGCACCCAGCACCCCGAGCACTGAGCACACAGCACCCTGAGTACTGAGCACCCAGCACCCTGAGCACTGAGCACTGAGCACCCTGAGCACTGAGCACCCAGCACCCTGAGCACTGAGCACCCAGCACCCTGAGAACTGAGCACCCTGAGTACTGAGCACTGAGCACCCTGAGTACTGAGCACTGAGCACCCTGAGTACTGAGCAACCAGCACCCTGAGTACTGAGCACCCAGCACCCTGAGCACTGAGCACCCAGCACCCTGAGCACTGAGCACCCAGCACCCTGAGCACTGAGCACCCAGCACCCTGAGTAGTGAGCACCCAACGTACTGAGCACTGAGCACCCCGAGAACTGAGCACCCAGCAACCTGAGTACTGAGCACGGATCACCCCGAGCACTGAGCACCCAGCTCGCTGAGTAGTGAGCACCCAACGTACTGAGCACCGAGCACACCAAGCACTGAGCACCCAGCAACCTGAGTACTGAGCACCCAGCACCCCGCGCACTGAGCACCCAGCACGCTGAGCACTGAGCACCCAGCACCCTGAGCACTGATCACCCAGCAACCTGAGCACTGAGCACCCAGCACCCTGAGTACTGAGCACCCAGCACCATGAGTACTGAGCACTCAGCACCCGGAGGACTGAGCACCGAGCACCCCGAGCACTGAGCACCCAGCACCCTGAGCACTAAGCACCCTGAGGACTGAGCACCCAGCACCCTGAGCACTGAGCACCCAGCACCCTGAGTACTGAGCACCGATCACCCTGAGCACTGAGCACCCAGAACCCAAAGCACTGAGCACCCAGCACCCTGAATACTGAGCACCCAGCACCCCGAGCACTGAGCACACAGCACCCTGAGTACTGAGCACCCTGAGTACTGAGCACCGATCACCCTGAGCACTGAGCTCCCAGCACCCTGAGTACTGAGCACTCAGCACCCTGAGCACTGAGCACCCAGCACCCTGAGTACTGAGCACCCAGCACCCTGAGCACTGAGCACCCAGCACCCTGAGTACTGCGCACCCAGCACCCTGAGCACTGAGCACCCAGCACCCTGAGTACTGAGCACCCAGCACCCCGAGCACTGAGCACCAAGCACCCCGAGAATGAGCACCCAGCACCCCGAGTACTGAGCACCGAGCACCCTGAGCACTGAGTACCCAGCACCCTGAGTACTGAGCACCGAGCACCCCGAGCACTGAGCTTGCAGCACCGCGAGCAATGAGCACCCCGCACCCGGAGCAATGAGCACCCAGCACCCTGAGCACCGAGCACCCTGAGTACTGAGCACTGAGCACCCTGAGTACTGAGCACTGAGCACCCTGAGTACTGAGCACCCAGCACCCTGAGTACTGAGCACCCAGCACCCTGAGCAATGAGAACCCTGAGTACTGAGCACCCAGCACCCTGAGTACTGAACACCCAGCACCGTGAGCACTGAACACACAGCACCCCGAGCACTGAGCACCCAGCACCCCGAGCACTGAGCACCCAGCAACCCGAGCACTGAGAACCCAGCACCATGTGTACTGAGCACCCAGCACCCTGAGTACTGAGCACCCAGCACCCCGAGCACTGAGTACCCAGCACCCTGAGCACTGAGCACCCAGCACCCTGAGCACTGTGCACCCATCACCCTGAGGACTGAGCACTGAGCACCCAGCGCCCTGAGCACTGAGCACCCAGCACCCTGAGCACTGAGCACCCAGGAACCCCGAGCACTGAGCACCCAGCACCCTGAGTACTGAGCACTGAGCACCCAGCACCCCGAGCACTGAGCACCCAGCACCCTGAGCACTGAGCACCCAGCACCCGAGTACTGAGCACCCAGCACCCTGAGTACTGAGCACCCAGCACCCCGAGCACAGAGCACCCAGCACCCTGAGCACTGAGCACCCAGCACCCCGAGCACTGAGCACCCAGCACCCTGAGTACTGAGCACTGAGCACCCAGCACCCCGAGCACTGAGCACCCAGCACCCTGAGTACTGAGCACCCAGCACCCGAGTACTGAGCACCCAGCACCCTGAGTACTGAGCACCCAGCACCCCGAGCACTGAGCACCCAGCACCCTGAGTACTGTGCACACAGCACCCTGAGCACTGAGCACCCAGCACCCTGAGCACTGAGCACCCAGCACACTGAGCACTGAGCACCCAGCACCCTGAGTAGTGAGCACCCAACGTACTGAGCACCAAGCACCCCGAGCACTGAGCACCCAGCACCCTGAGTACTGAGCACCGATCACCCCGAGAACTGAGCACCCAGCACCCTGAGTACTGAGCTCCGAGTACCCCGAGCACTGAGCACCCAGCACCCGGAGTACTGAGCACCCAGCACCCTGAGTACTAAGCACCGAGCACCCTGAGTACTGAGCATCCAGTACCCTGAGCACTGAACACACAGCACCCTGAGTACTGAGCACCCCGAGCACTGAGCACCCAGCACCCTGAGCACTGAGCACCCAGCACCCTGAGTACTGAGCAACCAGCACCCTGAGTACTGAACATACAGCACCCTGAGCACTGAGCACTGAGCACCCTGAGCACTGAGTACTGAGCACTGAGCACCCTGAGCACTGAGCACCCAGCACCCCGAGTACTGAGCACCCTGAGCACTGAGTACTGAGCACTGAGCACCCTGAGCACTGAGCACCCAGCACCCTGAGTACTGAGCACAGAGCACCCCGAGCACTGAGCACCCAGCGCCCCGAGCACTGAGCACCCAGCACCCCGAGCACTGAGCACCCTGAGCACTGAGCACACAGCACCCCGAGTACTGAGCATTGAGCACCCTGAGCTCTGAGCACCCAGCACCCCGAGTACTGAGCACTGAGCACCCTGAGCACTGAGCACCCAGCACCCCAAGCACTGAACACCAAGCACCCTGAGTACTGAGCACTGAGCACCCAGCACCCCGAACACTGAGCACCCAGCACCCTGAGCACTGAGCACCCAGCACCTGAGTACTGAGCACCCAGCACCCTGAGTGCTGAGCACCGAGCACCCCGAGCACTGAGCACGCAGCACCGCGAGTAATGAGCACCCAGCACCCCGAGCACTGAGCACCCAGCACCCTGAGCACCGAGCACCCTGAGTACTGAGCACTGAGCACCCTGAGTACTGAGCACTGAGCACCCTGAGCACTGAGCACTCAGCACCCTGAGTATTGAGCACCCAACATACTGAGCACCGTGCAACCCGAGCACTGAGAACCCAGCACCCTGAGTACTGAGCACCGAGCACCCAGAGCACTGAGCACCCAGCGCCCCGAGCACTGAGCAACCAGCGCCCCGAGCACTGAGCACCCAGCGCCCCAAGCACTGAGCACCCAGCACCCCGAGCACTGAGCAACCAGCACCCCAAGCAATGAGCACCCCGCACCCTGAGTACTGAGCACCCAGCACCCCGAGTACTGACCACCCAGCAACCTGAGCACCGAGCAGATAGCACCCTGAGCACTGAGCAGCCAGCGCCCTGAGCACTGGGCACCCAGCACCCTGAGTACTGAGCACTGATTACCACGAGTACTGAGCACCCAGCACCCCGAGCACTGAGCACCGAGCACCCCGAGCACTGAGAACCCAGCACCCCGAGCACTGAGCACCCAGCACCCCGAGCACTGAGCACCCAGCACCCTGAGCACTGAGCACCCAGCACCCCGAGCACTGAGAACCCAGCACCCCGAGCACTGAGCACCCAGCACCCCGAGCACTGAGCACCCAGCACCCCGAGCACTGAGCACCCAGCACCCTGAGTACTGAGCACCCAGCACCCTGAGTACTGAGCACCCAACACCCTGATCACTGAGCACCCAGCAACCTGAGTACTGAGCACCCAACACCCCAAGCACTGAGCACCCTGAGTACTGAGCACCCAGCACCCCAAGCACTGAGCTCCCTGAGTACTGAGCACCCAGCACCCTGAGTACTGAGCAGCCAGCACCTTGAGTACTGAGCACCCAGCACCCTGAGCACTGAGCACCCAGCACCCCGAGCACTGAGCACCCAGCACCCCGTGCACTGAGCACCCAGCACCCCGAGCACCGAGCACCCTGAGTACTAAGCACCGAGCACCCTGAGCACTGAGCACCCAGCACCCTGAGCACTGAGCACCCAGCATTCTGAGTACTGAGCACCCAGCACCCCGAGCACTGAGCACAATGCACCCTGAGTACTGAGCACCCAGCACCCTGAGAACTGAGCACCCTGAGTACTGAGCACTGAGCACCCTGAGTACTGAGCACTGAGCACCCTGAGTACTGAGCACCCAGCACCCTGAGCACAGAGCACCAAGCACCCTGAGCACTGAGCACCCAGCACCCTGAGCACTGAGCACCCAGCACCCTGAGTAGTGAGCACCCAACGTACTGAGCACTGAGCAAACCGAGCACTGAGCACCCAGCAACCTGAGTACTGAGCACGGATCACCCCGAGCACTGAGCACCCAGCACCCTGAGTAGTGAGCACCCAACGTACTGAGCACCGAGCACACCAAGCACTGAGCACCCAGCACGCTGAGCACTGGGCACCCAGCACCCTGAGCACTGATCACCCAGCAACCTGAGCACTGAGCACCCAGCACCCTGAGTACTGAGCACCCAGCACCCTGAGTACTGAGCACTCAGCACCCTGAGTACTGAGCACCGAGCACCCCGAGCACTGAGCACCCAGCACCCTGAGCACTAAGCACCCTGAGGACTGAGCACCCAGCACCCTGAGCACTGAGCACCCAGCACCCTGAGTACTGAGCACCGATCACCCTGAGCACTGAGCACCCAGAACCCAAAGCACTGAGCACCCAGCACCCTGAATACTGAGCACCCAGCACCCCGAGCACTGAGCACCCAGCACCCTGAGTACTGAGCACCCTGAGTACTGAGCACCGATCACCCTGAGCACTGAGCTCCCAGCACCCTGAGTACTGAGCACCCAGCACCCTGAGCACTGAGCACCCAGCACCCTGAGTACTGAGCACCCAGCACCCTGAGCACTGAGCACCCAGCACCCTGAGTACTGAGCACCCAGCACCCTGAGCACTGAGCACCCAGCACCCTGAGTACTGAGCACCCAGCACCCCGAGCACTGAGCACCCAGCACCCCGAGAATGAGCACCCAGCACCCCGAGTACTGAGCACCGAGCACCCTGAGCACTGAGTACCCAGCACCCTGAGTACTGAGCACCCAGCACCCTGAGCACTGGGCACCGAGCACCCCGAGTACTGAGCACCCAGCACCCTGAGCACTGAGCACCCAGCACCCTGAGTACTGAGCACCCAGCTCCCTGAGTACTGAACACCCAGCACCCTGAGCACTGAGCACTCAGAACCCTGATCACTGAGTACTGAGCACCGAGCACCCCGAGAACTGAGCACCCAGCACCCGGAGTACTGAGCACCCAACACCCTGAGGACTGAGCACCCAGCACCCCGAGTACTGAGCACCCAGCACCCCGAGCACTGAGCACCCAGCACCCCGAGCACTGAGCACCGAGCACCCTGAGTACTGAGCACTGGGCACCCAGCACCCCGAGCACTGAGCACCCAGCACCCTGAGTACTGAGCACTGAGCACCCAGCACCCCGAGCACTGAGCACCCAGCACCCTGAGCACTGAGCACCCAGCACCCTAAGCACTGAGCACCCAGCACCCTGAGTACTGAGCACTGAGCCCCCAGCACCCTGAGTACTGAGCACTGAGCACCCAGCACCCCGAGCACTGAGCACCCAGCACCCTGAGCACTGAGCACCCAGCACCCTGAGCACTGAGCACCCAGCACCCGAGTACTGAGCACCCAGCACCCTGAGTACTGAGCACCCAGCACCCTGAGCACTGAGCACCAAGCACCCTGAGCACTGAGCACCCAGCACCCCGAGCACTGAGCAACCAGCACCCCAAGCAATGAGCACCCCGCACCCTGAGTACCGAGCACCCAGCGCCCCGAGTACTGACCACCCAGCCACCTGAGCACCGAGCAGCCAGCACCCCTAGCACTGAGCACCCAGCGCCCTGAGCACTGAGCACCCAGCACCCTGAGTACTGAGCACTGAGCACCACGAGTACTGAGCACCCAGCACCCCGAGCACTGAGCACCGAGCACCCCGAGCACTGAGAACCCAGCACCCCGAGCACTGAGCACCCAGCACCCCGAGCACTGAGCACCCAGCACCCCGAGCACTGAGCACCCAGCACCCCGAGCACTGAGCACCCAGCACCCTGAGTACTGAGCACCCAGCACCCTGAGTACTGAGCACCCAACACCCTAATCACTGAGCACCCAGCAACCTGAGTACTGAGCACCCAACACCCCAAGCACTGAGCACCCTGAGTACTGAGCACCCAGCACCCCAAGCACTGAGCTCCCTGAGTACTGAGCACCCAGCACCCTGAGTACAGAGCAGCCAGCACCTTGAGTACTGAGCACCCAGCACCCTGAGCACTGAGCACCCAGCACCCCGAGCACTGAGCACCCAGCAACCCGTGCACTGAGCACCCAGCACCCCGAGCACCGAGCACCCTGATTACTAAGCACCGAGCACCCTGAGCACTGAGCACCCAGCACCCTGAGCACTGAGCACCCAGCACTCTGAGTACTGAGCACCCAGCACCCCGAGCACTGAGCACACAGCACCCTGAGTACTGAGCACCCAGCACCCTGAGCACTGAGCACTGAGCACCCTGAGCACTGAGCACCCAGCACCCTGAGGACTGAGCACCCAGCACCCTGAGAACTGAGCACCCTGAGTACTGAGCACTGAGCACCCTGAGTACTGAGCACTGAGCACCCTGAGTACTGAGCAACCAGCACCCTGAGTACTGAGCACCCAGCACCCTGAGCACTGAGCACCCAGCACCCTGAGCACTGAGCACCCAGCACCCTGAGCACTGAGCACCCAGCACCCTCAGTAGTGAGCACCCAACGTACTGAGCACTGAGCACCCCGAGAACTGAGCACCCAGCAACCTGAGTACTGAGCACGGATCACCCCGTGCACTGAGCACCCAGCACCCTGAGTAGTGAGCACCCAACGTACTGAGCACCGAGCACACCAAGCACTGAGCACCCAGCAACCTGAGTACTGAGCACCCAGCACCCCGCGCACTGAGCACCCAGCACGCTGAGCACTGAGCACCCAGCACCCTGAGCACTGATCACCCAGCAACATGAGCACTGAGCACCCAGCACCCTGAGTACTGAGCACCCAGCACCCTGAGTACTGAGCACTCAGCACCCTGAGTACTGAGCACCGAGCACCCCGAGCACTGAGCACCCAGCACCCTGAGCACTAAGCACCCTGAGGACTGAGCACCCAGCACCCTGAGCACTGAGCACCCAGCACCCTGAGTACTGAGCACCGATCTCCCTGAGCACTGAGCACCCAGAACCCAAAGCACTGAGCACCCAGCACCCTGAATACTGAGCACCCAGCACCCCGAGCACTGAGCACCCAGCACCCTGAGTACTGAGCACCCTGAGTACTGAGCACCGATCACCCTGAGCACTGAGCTCCCAGCACCCTGAGTACTGAGCACTCAGCACCCTGAGCACTGAGCACCCAGCACCCTGAGTACTGAGCACCCAGCACCCTGAGCACTGAGCACCCAGCACCCTGAGTACTGAGCACCCAGCACCCTGAGCACTGAGCACCCAGCACCCTGAGTACTGAGCACCAAGCACCCCGAGCACTGAGCACCAAGCACCCCGAGAATGAGCACCCAGCACCCCGAGTACTGAGCACCGAGCACCCTGAGCACTGAGTACCCAGCACGCTGAGTACTGAGCACCGAGCACCCCGAGCACTGAGCTTGCAGCACCGCGAGCAATGAGCACCCAGCATCCGGAGCAATGAGCACCCAGCACCCTGAGCACCGAGCACCCTGAGTACTGAGCACTGAGCACCCTGAGTACTGAGCACTGAGCACCCTGAGTACTGAGCACCCAGCACCCTGAGTACTGAGCACCCAGCACCCTGAGCAATGAGAACCCTGAGTACTGAGCACCCAGCACCCTGAGTACTGAACACCCAGCACCGTGAGCACTGAACACACAGCACCCCGAGCACTGAGCACCCAGCACCCCGAGCACTGAGCACCCAGCAACCCGAGCACTGAGAACCCAGCACCATGTGTACTGAGCACCCAGCACCCTGAGTACTGAGCACCCAGCACCCCGAGCACTGAGTACTCAGCACCCTGAGCACTGAGCACCCAGCACCCTGAGCACTGTGCACCCATCACCCTGAGGACTGAGCACTGAGCACCCAGCGCCCTGAGCACTGAGCACCCAGCACCCTGAGCACTGAGCACCCAGCACCCCGAGCACTGAGCACCCAGCACCCTGAGTACTGAGCACTGAGCACCCAGCACCCCGAGCACTGAGCACCCAGCACCCTGAGCACTGAGCACCCAGCACCCGAGTACTGAGCACCCAGCACCCTGAGTACTGAGCACCCAGCACCCCGAGCACAGAGCACCCAGCACCCTGAGCACTGAGCACCCAGCACCCCGAGCACTGAGCACCCAGCACCCTGAGTACTGAGCACTGAGCACCCAGCACCCCGAGCACTGAGCACCCAGCACCCTGAGTACTGAGCACCCAGCACCCGAGTACTGAGCACCCAGCACCCTGAGTACTGAGCACCCAGCACCCCGAGCACAGAGCACCCAGCACCCTGAGTACTGAGCACTGAGCACCCTGAGTACTGAGCATTGAGCACCCTGAGTACTGAGCAACCAGCACCCTGAGTACTGAGCACCCAGCACCCTGAGCACAGAGCACCAAGCACCCTGAGCACTGAGCACCCAGCACCCTGAGCACTGAGCACCCAGCACCCTGAGTAGTGAGCACCCAACGTACTGAGCACTGAGCACCCCGAGCACTGAGCACCCAGCAACCTGAGTACTGAGCACGGATCACCTCGAGCACTGAGCACCCAGCACCCTGAGTAGTGAGCACCCAACGTACTGAGCACCGAGCACACCAAGCACTGAGCACACAGCACGCTGAGCACTGAGCACCCAGCACCCTGAGCACTGATCACCCAGCAACCTGAGCACTGAGCACCCAGCACCCTGAGTACTGAGCACCCAGCACCCTGAGTACTGAGCACTCAGCACCCTGAGTACTGAGCACCGAGCACCCCGAGCACTGAGCACCCAGCACCCTGAGCACTAAGCACCCTGAGGACTGAGCAACCAGCACCCTGAGCACTGAGCACCGATCACCCTGAGCACTGAGCACCCAGAACCCAAAGCACTGAGCACCCAGCACCCTGAATACTGAGCACCCAGCACCCCGAGCACTGAGCACCCAGCACCCTGAGTACTGAGCACCCTGAGTACTGAGCACCGATCACCCTGAGCACTGAGCTCCCAGCACCCTGAGTACTGAGCACCCAGCACCCTGAGCACTGAGCACCCAGCACCCTGAGTACTGAGCACCCAGCACCCTGAGCACTGAGCACCCAGCACCCTGAGTACTGAGCACCCAGCACCCTGAGCACTGAGCACCCAGCACCCTGAGTACTGAGCACCCAGCACCCCGAGCACTGAGCACCAAGCACCCCGAGAATGAGCACCCAGCACCCCGAGTACTGAGCACCGAGCACCCTGAGCACTGAGTACCCAGCACCCTGAGTACTGAGCACCGAGCACCCCGAGCACTGAGCATGTAGCACTGCGAGCAATGAGCACCCAGCACCCGGAGCAATGAGCACCCAGCACCCTGAGCACCGAGCACCCTGAGTACTGAGCACTGAGCACCCTGAGTACTGAGCACTGAGCACCCTGAGTACTGAGCACCCAGCACCCTGAGCAATGAGAACCCTGAGTACTGAGCACCCAGCACCCTGAGCACTGAGCACCAAGCACCCTGAGCACTGAGCACCCTGAGTACTGAGCACCGATCACCCTGAGCACTGAGCTCCCAGCACCCTGAGTACTGAGCACCCAGCACCCTGAGCACTGAGCACCCAGCACCCTGAGTACTGAGCACCCAGCACCCTGAGCACTGAGCACCCAGCACCCTGAGTACTGAGCACCCAGCACCCTGAGCACTGAGCACCCAGCACCCTGAGTACTGAGCACCCAGCACCCCGAGCACTGAGCACCCAGCACCCCGAGAATGAGCACCCAGCACCCCGAGTACTGAGCACCGAGCACCCTGAGCACTGAGTACCCAGCACCCTGAGTACTGAGCACCCAGCACCCTGAGCACTGGGCACCGAGCACCCCGAGTACTGAGCACCCAGCAGCCTGAGCACTGAGCACCCAGCACCCTGAGTACTGAGCACCCAGCTCCCTGAGTACTGAACACCCAGCACCCTGAGCACTGAGCACTCAGCACCCTGATCACTGAGTACTGAGCACCGAGCACCCCGAGAACTGAGCACCCAGCACCCGGAGTACTGAGCACCCAACACCCTGAGGACTGAGCACCCAGCACCCCGAGTACTGAGCACCCAGCACCCCAAGCACTGAGCACACAGCACCCCGAGCACTGAGCACCGAGCACCCTGAGTACTGAGCACTGTGCACCCAGCACCCCGAGCACTGAGCACCCAGCACCCTGAGTACTGAGCACTGAGCACCCAGCACCCCGAGCACTGAGCACCCAGCACCCTGAGCACTGAGCACCCAGCACCCTAAGTACTGAGCACCCAGCACCCTGAGTACTGAGCACTGAGCACCCAGCACCCTGAGTACTGAGCACTGAGCACCCAGCACCCCGAGCACTGAGCACCCAGCACCCTGAGCACTGAGCACCCAGCACCCTGAGCACTGAGCACCCAGCACCCGAGTACTGAGCACGCAGCACCCTGAGTACTGAGCACCCAGCACCCTGAGCACTGAGCACCAAGCACCCTGAGCACTGAGCACCCAGCACCCCGAGCACTGAGCAACCAGCACCCCAAGCAATGAGCACCCCGCACCCTGAGTACTGAGCACCCAGCGCCCCGAGTACTGACCACCCAGCAACCTGAACACCGAGCAGCCAGCACCCCTAGCACTGAGCACCCAGCGCCCTGAGCACTGAGCACCCAGCACCCTGAGTACTGAGCACTGAGCACCACGAGTACTGAGCACCCAGCACCCCGAGCACTGAGCACCGAGCACCCCGAGCACTGAGAACCCAGCACCCCGAGCACTGAGCACCCAGCACCCCGAGCACTGAGCACCCAGCACCCTGAGCACTGAGCACCCAGCACCCCGAGCACTGAGCACCCAGCACCCCGAGCACTGAGCACCCAGCACCCCGAGCACTGAGCACCCCGCACCCCGAGCACTGAGCACCCAGCACCCTGAGTACTGAGCACCCAGCACCCTGAGTACTGAGCACCCAACACCCTGATCACTGAGCACCCAGCAACCTGAGTACTGAGCACCCAACACCCCAAGCACTGAGCACCCTGAGTACTGAGCACCCAGCACCCCAAGCACTGAGCTCCCTGAGTACTGAGCACCCAGCACCCTGAGTACTGAGCAGCCAGCACCTTGAGTACTGAGCACCCAGCACCCTGAGCACTGAGCACCCAGCACCCCGAGCACTGAGCACCCAGCACCCCGTGCACTGAGCACCCAGCACCCCGAGCACCGAGCACCCTGAGTACTAAGCACCGAGCACCCTGAGCACTGAGCACCCAGCACCCTGAGCACTGAGCACCCAGCACACTGAGCACTGAGCACCCAGCACCCTGAGTAGTGAGCACCCAGCACCCTGAGTACTGTGCACACAGCACCCTGAGCACTGAGCACCCAGCACCCTGAGCACTGAGCACCCAGCACACTGAGCACTGAGCACCCAGCACCCTGAGTAGTGAGCACCCAACGTACTGAGCACCAAGCACCCCGAGCACTGAGCACCCAGCACCCTGAGTACTGAGCACCGATCACCCCGAGAACTGAGCACCCAGCACCCTGAGTACTGAGCTCCGAGTACCCCGAGCACTGAGCACCCAGCACCCGGAGTACTGAGCACCCAGCACCCTGAGTACTAAGCACCGAGCACCCTGAGTACTGAGCATCCAGTACCCTGAGCACTGAACACACAGCACTCTGAGTACTGAGCACCCCGAGCACTGAGCACCCAGCACCCTGAGCACTGAGCACCCAGCACCCTGAGTACTGAGCAACCAGCACCCTGAGTACTGAACATACAGCACCCTGAGCACTGAGCACTGAGCACCCTGAGCACTGAGTACTGAGCACTGAGCACCCTGAGCACTGAGCACCCAGCACCCTGAGTACTGAGCACCCTGAGCACTGAGTACTGAGCACTGAGCACCCTGAGCACTGAGCACCCAGCACCCTGAGTACTGAGCACCCAGCACCCCGAGCACTGAGCACCCAGCGCCCCGAGCACTGAGCACCCAGCACCCCGAGCACTGAGCACCCTGAGCACTGAGCACACAGCACCCCGAGTACTGAGCATTGAGCACCCTGAGCTCTGAGCACCCAGCACCCCGAGTACTGAGCACTGAGCACCCTGAGCACTGAGCACCCAGCACCCCAAGCACTGAACACCAAGCACCCTGAGTACTGAGCACTGAGCACCCAGCACCCCGAACACTGAGCACCCAGCACCCTGAGCACTGAGCACCCAGCACCTGAGTACTGAGCACACAGCACCATGAGTGCTGAGCACCGAGCACCCCGAGCACTGAGCACGCAGCACCGCGAGTAATGAGCACCCAGCACCCCGAGCACTGAGCACCCAGCACCCTGAGCACCGAGCACCCTGAGTACTGAGCACTGAGCACCCTGAGTACTGAGCACTGAGCACCCTGAGCACTGAGCACTCAGCACCCTGAGTATTGAGCACCCAACATACTGAGCACCGTGCAACCCGAGCACTGAGAACCCAGCACCCTGAGTACTGAGCACCGAGCACCCAGAGCACTGAGCACCCAGCGCCCCGAGCACTGAGCAACCAGCGCCCCGAGCACTGAGCACCCAGCGCCCCGAGCACTGAGCACCCAGCACCCCGAGCACTGAGCAACCAGCACCCCAAGCAATGAGCACCCCGCACCCTGAGTACTGAGCACCCAGCACCAGGAGTACTGACCACCCAGCAACCTGAGCACCGAGCAGATAGCACCCTGAGCACTGAGCACCCAGCGCCCTGAGCACTGGGCACCCAGCACCCTGAGTACTGAGCACTGATTACCACGAGTACTGAGCACCCAGCACCCCGAGCACTGAGCACTGAGCACCCCGAGCACTGAGAACCCAGCACCCCGAGCACTGAGCACCCAGCACCCCGAGCACTGAGCACCCAGCACCCTGAGCACTGAGCACCCAGCACCCCGAGCACTGAGAACCCAGCACCCCGAGCACTGAGCACCCAGCACCCCGAGCACTGAGCACCCAGCACCCCGAGCACTGAGCACCCAGCACCCTGAGTACTGAGCACCCAGCACCCTGAGTACTGAGCACCCAACACCCTGATCACTGAGCACCCAGCAACCTGAGTACTGAGCACCCAACACCCCAAGCACTGAGCACCCTGAGTACTGAGCACCCAGCACCCCAAGCACTGAGCTCCCTGAGTACTGAGCACCCAGCACCCTGAGTACTGAGCAGCCAGCACCTTGAGTACTGAGCACCCAGCACCCTGAGCACTGAGCACCCAGCACCCCGAGCACTGAGCACCCAGCACCCCGTGCACTGAGCACCCAGCACCCCGAGCACCGAGCACCCTGAGTACTAAGCACCGAGCACCCTGAGCACTGAGCACCCAGCACCCTGAGCACTGAGCACCCAGCATTCTGAGTACTGAGCACCCAGCACCCCGAGCACTGAGCACAATGCACCCTGAGTACTGAGCACCCAGCACCCTGAGAACTGAGCACCCTGAGTACTGAGCACTGAGCACCCTGAGTACTGAGCACTGAGCACCCTGAGTACTGAGCACCCAGCACCCTGAGCACAGAGCACCAAGCACCCTGAGCACTGAGCACCCAGCACCCTGAGCACTGAGCACCCAGCACCCTGAGTAGTGAGCACCCAACGTACTGAGCACTGAGCACCCCGAGCACTGAGCACCCAGCAACCTGAGTACTGAGCACGGATCACCCCGAGCACTGAGCACCCAGCACCCTGAGTAGTGAGCACCCAACGTACTGAGCACCGAGCACACCAAGCACTGAGCACCCAGCACGCTGAGCACTGGGCACCCAGCACCCTGAGCACTGATCACCCAGCAACCTGAGCACTGAGCACCCAGCACCCTGAGTACTGAGCACCCAGCACCCTGAGTACTGAGCACTCAGCACCCTGAGTACTGAGCACCGAGCACCCCGAGCACTGAGCACCCAGCACCCTGAGCACTAAGCACCCTGAGGACTGAGCACCCAGCACCCTGAGCACTGAGCACCCAGCACCCTGAGTACTGAGCACCGATCACCCTGAGCACTGAGCACCCAGAACCCAAAGCACTGAGCACCCAGCACCCTGAATACTGAGCACCCAGCACCCCGAGCACTGAGCACCCAGCACCCTGAGTACTGAGCACCCTGAGTACTGAGCACCGATCACCCTGAGCACTGAGCTCCCAGCACCCTGAGTACTGAGCACCCAGCACCCTGAGCACTGAGCACCCAGCACCCTGAGTACTGAGCACCCAGCACCCTGAGCACTGAGCACCCAGCACCCTGAGTACTGAGCACCCAGCACCCTGAGCACTGAGCACCCAGCACCCTGAGTACTGAGCACCCAGCACCCCGAGCACTGAGCACCCTGCACCCCGAGAATGAGCACCCAGCACCCCGAGTACTGAGCACCGAGCACCCTGAGCACTGAGTACCCAGCACCCTGAGTACTGAGCACCCAGCACCCTGAGCACTGGGCACCGAGCACCCCGAGTACTGAGCACCCAGCACCCTGAGCACTGAGCACCCAGCACCCTGAGTACTGAGCACCCAGCTCCCTGAGTACTGAACACCCAGCACCCTGAGCACTGAGCACTCAGAACCCTGATCACTGAGTACTGAGCACCGAGCACCCCGAGAACTGAGCACCCAGCACCCGGAGTACTGAGCACCCAACACCCTGAGGACTGAGCACCCAGCACCCCGAGTACTGAGCACCCAGCACCCCGAGCACTGAGCACCCAGCACCCCGAGCACTGAGCACCGAGCACCCTGAGTACTGAGCACTGGGCACCAAGCACCCCGAGCACTGAGCACCCAGCACCCTGAGTACTGAGCACTGAGCACCCAGCACCCCGAGCACTGAGCACCCAGCACCCTGAGCACTGAGCACCCAGCACCCTAAGCACTGAGCACCCAGCACCCTGAGTACTGAGCACTGAGCACCCAGCACCCTGAGTACTGAGCACTGAGCACCCAGCACCCCGAGCACTGAGCACCCAGCACCCTGAGCACTGAGCACCCAGCACCCTGAGCACTGAGCACCCAGCACCCGAATACTGAGCACCCAGCACCCTGAGTACTGAGCACCCAGCACCCTGAGCACTGAGCACCAAGCACCCTGAGCACTGAGCACCCAGCACCCCGAGCACTGAGCAACCAGCACCCCAAGCAATGAGCACCCCGCACCCTGAGTACCGAGCACCCAGCGCCCCGAGTACTGACCACCCAGCCACCTGAGCACCGAGCAGCCAGCACCCCTAGCACTGAGCACCCAGCGCCCTGAGCACTGAGCACCCAGCACCCTGAGTACTGAGCACTGAGCACCACGAGTACTGAGCACCCAGCACCCTGAGCACTGAGCACCGAGCACCCCGAGCACTGAGAACCCAGCACCCCGAGCACTGAGCACCCAGCACCCCGAGCACTGAGCACCCAGCACCCCGAGCACTGAGCACCCAGCACCCCGAGCACTGAGCACCCAGCACCCTGAGTACTGAGCACCCAGCACCCTGAGTACTGAGCACCCAACACCCTGATCACTGAGCACCCAGCAACCTGAGTACTGAGCACCCAACACCCCAAGCACTGAGCACCCTGAGTACTGAGCACCCAGCACCCCAAGCACTGAGCTCCCTGAGTACTGAGCACCCAGCACCCTGAGTACTGAGCAGCCAGCACCTTGAGTACTGAGCACCCAGCACCCTGAGCACTGAGCACCCAGCACCCCGAGCACTGAGCACCCAGCACCCCGTGCACTGAGCACCCAGCACCCCGAGCACCGAGCACCCTGAGTACTAAGCACCGAGCACCCTGAGCACTGAGCACCCAGCACCCTGAGCACTGAGCACCCAGCACTCTGAGTACTGAGCACCCAGCACCCCGAGCACTGAGCACACAGCACCCTGAGTACTGAGCACCCAGCACCCTGAGCACTGAGCACTGAGCACCCTGAGCACTGAGCACCCAGCACCCTGAGGACTGAGCACCCAGCACCCTGAGAACTGAGCACCCTGAGTACTGAGCACTGAGCACCCTGAGTACTGAGCACTGAGCACCCTGAGTACTGAGCAACCAGCACCCTGAGTACTGAGCACCCAGCACCCTGAGCACTGAGCACCCAGCACCCTGAGCACTGAGCACCCAGCACCCTGAGCACTGAGCACCCAGCACCCTGAGTAGTGAGCACCCAACGTACTGAGCACTGAGCACCCCGAGAACTGAGCACCCAGCAACCTGAGTACTGAGCACGGATCACCCCGAGCACTGAGCACCCAGCACCCTGAGTAGTGAGCACCCAACGTACTGAGCACCGAGCACACCAAGCACTGAGCACCCAGCAACCTGAGTACTGAGCACCCAGCACCCCGCGCACTGAGCACCCAGCACGCTGAGCACTGAGCACCCAGCACCCTGAGCACTGATCACCCAGCAACCTGAGCACTGAGCACCCAGCACCCTGAGTACTGAGCACCCAGCACCCTGAGTACTGAGCACTCAGCACCCTGAGTACTGAGCACCGAGCACCCCGAGCACTGAGCACCCAGCACCCTGAGCACTAAGCACCCTGAGGACTGAGCACCCAGCACCCTGAGCACTGAGCACCCAGCACCCTGAGTACTGAGCACCGATCTCCCTGAGCACTGAGCACCCAGAACCCAAAGCACTGAGCACCCAGCACCCTGAATACTGAGCACCCAGCACCCCGAGCACTGAGCACCCAGCACCCTGAGTACTGAGCACCCTGAGTACTGAGCACCGATCACCCTGAGCACTGAGCTCCCAGCACCCTGAGTACTGAGCACTCAGCACCCTGAGCACTGAGCACCCAGCACCCTGAGTACTGAGCACCCAGCACCCTGAGCACTGAGCACCCAGCACCCTGAGTACTGAGCACCCAGCACCCTGAGCACTGAGCACCCAGCACCCTGAGTACTGAGCACCCAGCACCCCGAGCACTGAGCACCAAGCACCCCGAGAATGAGCACCCAGCACCCCGAGTACTGAGCACCGAGCACCCTGAGCACTGAGTACCCAGCACCCTGAGTACTGAGCACCGAGCACCCCGAGCACTGAGCTTGCAGCACCACGAGCAATGAGCACCCAGCATCCGGAGCAATGAGCACCCAGCACCCTGAGCACCGAGCACCCTGAGTACTGAGCACTGAGCACCCTGAGTACTGAGCACTGAGCACCCTGAGTACTGAGCACCCAGCACCCTGAGTACTGAGCACCCAGCACCCTGAGCAATGAGAACCCTGAGTACTGAGCACCCAGCACCCTGAGTACTGAACACCCAGCACCGTGAGCACTGAACACACAGCACCCCGAGCACTGAGCACCCAGCACCCCGAGCACTGAGCACCCAGCAACCCGAGCACTGAGAACCCAGCACCATGTGTACTGAGCACCCAGCACCCTGAGTACTGAGCACCCAGCACCCCGAGCACTGAGTACCCAGCACCCTGAGCACTGAGCACCCAGCACCCTGAGCACTGTGCACCCATCACCCTGAGGACTGAGCACTGAGCACCCACCGCCCTGAGCACTGAGCACCCAGCACCCTGAGCACTGAGCACCCAGCACCCCGAGCACTGAGCACCCAGCACCCTGAGTACTGAGCACTGAGCACCCAGCACCCCGAGCACTGAGCACCCAGCACCCTGAGCACTGAGCACCCAGCACCCGAGTACTGAGCACCCAGCACCCTGAGTACTGAGCACCCAGCACCCCGAGCACAGAGCACCCAGCACCCTGAGCACTGAGCACCCAGCACCCCGAGCACTGAGCACCCAGCACCCTGAGTACTGAGCACTGAGCACCCAGCACCCCGAGCACTGAGCACCCAGCACCCTGAGTACTGAGCACCCAGCACCCGAGTACTGAGCACCCAGCACCCTGAGTACTGAGCACCCAGCACCCCGAGCACAGAGCACCCAGCACCCTGAGTACTGAGCACTGAGCACCCTGAGTACTGAGCATTGAGCACCCTGAGTACTGAGCAACCAGCACCCTGAGTACTGAGCACCCAGCACCCTGAGCACAGAGCACCAAGCACCCTGAGCACTGAGCACCCAGCACCCTGAGCACTGAGCACCCAGCACCCTGAGTAGTGAGCACCCAACGTACTGAGCACTGAGCACCCCGAGCACTGAGCACCCAGCAACCTGAGTACTGAGCACGGATCACCTCGAGCACTGAGCACCCAGCACCCTGAGTAGTGAGCACCCAACGTACTGAGCACCGAGCACACCAAGCACTGAGCACCCAGCACGCTGAGCACTGAGCACCCAGCACCCTGAGCACTGATCACCCAGCAACCTGAGCACTGAGCACCCAGCACCCTGAGTACTGAGCACCCAGCACCCTGAGTACTGAGCACTCAGCACCCTGAGTACTGAGCACCGAGCACCCCGAGCACTGAGCACCCAGCACCCTGAGCACTAAGCACCCTGAGGACTGAGCACCCAGCACCCTGAGCACTGAGCACCCAGCACCCTGAGTACTGAGCACCGATCACCCTGAGCACTGAGCACCCAGAACCCAAAGCACTGAGCACCCAGCACCCTGAATACTGAGCACCCAGCACCCCGAGCACTGAGCACCCAGCACCCTGAGTACTGAGCACCCTGAGTACTGAGCACCGATCACCCTGAGCACTGAGCTCCCAGCACCCTGAGTACTGAGCACCCAGCACCCTGAGCACTGAGCACCCAGCACCCTGAGTACTGAGCACCCAGCACCCTGAGCACTGAGCACCCAGCACCCTGAGTACTGAGCACCCAGCACCCTGAGCACTGAGCACCCAGCACCCTGAGTACTGAGCACCCAGCACCCCGAGCACTGAGCACCAAGCACCCCGAGAATGAGCACCCAGCACCCCGAGTACTGAGCACCGAGCACCCTGAGCACTGAGTACCCAGCACCCTGAGTACTGAGCACCGAGCACCCCGAGCACTGAGCATGTAGCACTGCGAGCAATGAGCACCCAGCACCCGGAGCAATGAGCACCCAGCACCCTGAGCACCGAGCACCCTGAGTACTGAGCACTGAGCACCCTGAGTACTGAGCACTGAGCACCCTGAGTACTGAGCACCCAGCACCCTGAGCAATGAGAACCCTGAGTACTGAGCACCCAGCACCCTGAGCACTGAGCACCAAGCACCCTGAGCACTGAGCACCCTGAGTACTGAGCACCGATCACCCTGAGCACTGAGCTCCCAGCACCCTGAGTACTGAGCACCCAGCACCCTGAGCACTGAGCACCCAGCACCCTGAGTACTGAGAACCCAGCACCCTGAGCACTGAGCACCCAGCACCCTGAGTACTGAGCACCCAGCACCCTGAGCACTGAGCTCCCAGCACCCTGAGTACTGAGCACCCAGCACCCCGAGCACTGAGCACCCAGCACACCGAGAATGAGCACCCAGCACCCCGAGTACTGAGCACCGAGCACCCTGAGCACTGAGTACCCAGCACCCTGAGTACTGAGCACCCAGCACCCTGAGCACTGGGCACCGAGCACCCCGAGTACTGAGCACCCAGCAGCCTGAGCACTGAGCACCCAGCACCCTGAGTACTGAGCACCCAGCTCCCTGAGTACTGAACACCCAGCACCCTGAGCACTGAGCACTCAGCACCCTGATCACTGAGTACTGAGCACCGAGCACCCCGAGAACTGAGCACCCAGCACCCGGAGTACTGAGCACCCAACACCCTGAGGACTGAGCACCCAGCACCCCGAGTACTGAGCACCCAGCACCCCGAGCACTGAGCACCCAGCACCCCGAGCACTGAGCACCGAGCACCCTGAGTACTGAGCACTGTGCACCCAGCACCCCGAGCACTGAGCACCCAGCACCCTGAGTACTGAGCACTGAGCACCCAGCACCCCGAGCACTGAGCACCCAGCACCCTGAGCACTGAGCACCCAGCACCCTAAGCACTGAGCACCCAGCACCCTGAGTACTGAGCACTGAGCACCCAGCACCCTGAGTACTGAGCACTGAGCACCCAGCACCCCGAGCACTGAGCACCCAGCACCCTGAGCACTGAGCACCCAGCACCCTGAGCACTGAGCACCCAGCACCCGAGTACTGAGCACGCAGCACCCTGAGTACTGAGCACCCAGCACCCTGAGCACTGAGCACCAAGCACCCTGAGCACTGAGCACCCAGCACCCCGAGCACTGAGCAACCAGCACCCCAAGCAATGAGCAGCCCGCACCCTGAGTACTGAGCACCCAGCGCCCCGAGTACTGACCACCCAGCAACCTGAACACCGAGCAGCCAGCACCCCTAGCACTGAGCACCCAGCGCCCTGAGCACTGAGCACCCAGCACCCTGAGTACTGAGCACTGAGCACCACGAGTACTGAGCACCCAGCACCCCGAGCACTGAGCACCGAGCACCCCGAGCACTGAGAACCCAGCACCCCGAGCACTGAGCACCCAGCACCCCGAGCACTGAGCACCCAGCACCCTGAGCACTGAGCACCCAGCACCCCGAGCACTGAGCACCCAGCACCCCGAGCACTGAGCACCCAGCACCCCGAGCACTGAGCACCCCGCACCCCGAGCACTGAGCACCCAGCACCCTGAGTACTGAGCACCCAGCACCCTGAGTACTGAGCACCCAACACCCTGATCACTGAGCACCCAGCAACCTGAGTACTGAGCACCCAACACCCCAAGCACTGAGCACCCTGAGTACTGAGCACCCAGCACCCCAAGCACTGAGCTCCCTGAGTACTGAGCACCCAGCACCCTGAGTACTGAGCAGCCAGCACCTTGAGTACTGAGCACCCAGCACCCTGAGCACTGAGCACCCAGCACCCCGAGCACTGAGCACCCAGCACCCCGTGCACTGAGCACCCAGCACCCCGAGCACCGAGCACCCTGAGTACTAAGCACCGAGCACCCTGAGCACTGAGCACCCAGCACCCTGAGCACTGAGCACCCAGCACTCTGAGTACTGAGCACCCAGCACCCCGAGCACTGAGCACACAGCACCCTGAGTACTGAGCACCCAGCACCCTGAGCACTGAGCACTGAGCACCCTGAGCACTGAGCACCCAGCACCCTGAGGACTGAGCACCCAGCACCCTGAGAACTGAGCACCCTGAGTACTGAGCACTGAGCACCCTGAGTACTGAGCACTGAGCACCCTGAGTACTGAGCAACCAGCACCCTGAGTACTGAGCACCCAGCACCCTGAGCACTGAGCACCCAGCACCCTGAGCACTGAGCACCCAGCACCCTGAGCACTGAGCACCCAGCACCCTGAGTAGTGAGCACCCAACGTACTGAGCACTGAGCACCCCGAGAACTGAGCACCCAGCAACCTGAGTACTGAGCACCCTGAGTACTGAGCACCGATCACCCTGAGCACTGAGCTCCCAGCACCCTGAGTACTGAGCACCCAGCACCCTGAGCACTGAGCACCCAGCACCCTGAGTACTGAGCACCCAGCACCCTGAGCACTGAGCACCCAGCACCCTGAGTACTGAGCACCCAGCACCCTGAGCACTGAGCACCCAGCACCCTGAGTACTGAGCACCCAGCACCCCGAGCACTGAGCACCAAGCACCCCGAGAATGAGCACCCAGCACCCCGAGTACTGAGCACCGAGCACCCTGAGTACTGAGCACTGAGCACCCTGAGTACTGAGCAACCAGCACCCTGAGTACTGAGCACCCAGCACCCTGAGCACAGAGCACCAAGCACCCTGAGCACTGAGCACCCAGCACCCTGAGCACTGAGCACCCAGCACCCTGAGTAGTGAGCACCCAACGTACTGAGCACTGAGCACCCAGAGCACTGAGCACCCAGCAACCTGAGTACTGAGCACGGATCACCCCGAGCACTGAGCACCCAGCACCCTGAGTAGTGAGCACCCAACGTACTGAGCACCGAGCACACCAAGCACTGAGCACCCAGCACGCTGAGCACTGAGCACCCAGCACCCTGAGCACTGATCACCCAGCAAACTGAGCACTGAGCACCCAGCACCCTGAGTACTGAGCACCCAGCACCCTGAGTACTGAGCACTCAGCACCCTGAGTACTGAGCACCGAGCACCCCGAGCACTGAGCACCCAGCACCCTGAGCACTAAGCACCCTGAGGACTGAGCACCCAGCACCCTGAGCACTGAGCACCCAGCACCCTGAGTACTGAGCACCGATCACCCTGAGCACTGAGCACCCAGAACCCAAAGCACTGAGCACCCAGCACCCTGAATACTGAGCACCCAGCACCCCGAGCACTGAGCACCCAGCACCCTGAGTACTGAGCACCCTGAGTACTGAGCACCGATCACCCTGAGCACTGAGCTCCCAGCACCCTGAGTACTGAGCACCCAGCACCCTGAGCACTGAGCACCCAGCACCCTGAGTACTGAGCACCCAGCACCCTGAGCACTGAGCACCCAGCACCCTGAGTACTGAGCACCCAGCACCCTGAGCACTGAGCACCCAGCACCCTGAGTACTGAGCACCCAGCACCCCGAGCACTGAGCACAAAGCACCCCGAGAATGAGCACCCAGCACCCCGAGTACTGAGCACCGAGCACCCTGAGCACTGAGTACCCAGCACCCTGAGTACTGAGCACCGAGCACCCCGAGCACTGAGCATGTAGCACCGTGAGCAATGAGCACCCAGCACCCGGAGCAATGAGCACCCAGCACCCTGAGCACCGAGCACCCTGAGTACTGAGCACTGAGCACCCTGAGTACTGAGCACTGAGCACCCTGAGTACTGAGCACCCAGCACCCTGAGTACTGAGCACCCAGCACCCTGAGCAATGAGAACCCTGAGTACTGAGCACCCAGCACCCTGAGCACTGAGCACCAAGCACCCTGAGCACTGAGCACCCTGAGTACTGAGCACCGATCACCCTGAGCACTGAGCTCCCAGCACCCTGAGAACTGAGCACCCAGCACCCTGAGCACTGAGCACCCAGCACCCTGAGTACTGAGCACCCAGCACCCTGAGCACTGAGCACCCAGCACCCTGAGTACTGAGCACCCAGCACCCTGAGCACTGAGCACCCAGCACCCTGAGTACTGAGCACCCAGCACCCCGAGCACTGAGCACCCAGCACCCCGAGAATGAGCACCCAGCACCCCGAGTACTGAGCACCGAGCACCCTGAGCACTGAGTACCCAGCACCCTGAGTACTGAGCACCCAGCACCCTGAGCACTGGGCACCGAGCACCCCGAGTACTGAGCACCCAGCAGCCTGAGCACTGAGCACCCAGCACCCTGAGTACTGAGCACCCAGCTCCCTGAGTACTGAACACCCAGCACCCTGAGCACTGAGCACTCAGCACCCTGATCACTGAGTACTGAGCACCGAGCACCCCGAGAACTGAGCACCCAGCACCCGGAGTACTGAGCACCCAACACCCTGAGGACTGAGCACCCAGCACCCCGAGTACTGAGCACCCAGCACCCCGAGCACTGAGCACCCAGCACCCCGAGCACTGAGCACCGAGCACCCTGAGTACTGAGCACTGGCCACCCAGCACCCCGAGCACTGAGCACCCAGCACCCTGAGTACTGAGCACTGAGCACCCAGCACCCCGAGCACTGAGCACCCAGCACCCTGAGCACTGAGCACCCAGCACCCTAAGCACTGAGCACCCAGCACCCTGAGTACTGAGCACTGAGCACCCAGCACCCTGAGCAATGAGCACCCCGCACCCTGAGTACTGAGCACCCAGCGCCCCGAGTACTGACCACACAGCAACCTGAGCACCGAGCAGCCAGCACCCCTAGCACTGAGCAACCAGCGCCCTGAGCACTGAGCACCCAGCACCCTGAGTACTGAGCACTGAGCACCACGAGTACTGAGCACCCAGCACCCCGAGCACTGAGCACCGAGCACCCCGAGCACTGAGAACCCAGCACCCCGAGCACTGAGCACCCAGCACCCCGAGCACTGAACACCCAGCACCCTGAGCACTGAGCACCCAGCACCCCGAGCACTGAGCACCCAGCACCCCGAGCACTGAGCACCCAGCACCCCGAGCACTGAGCACCCAGCACCCCGAGCACTGAGCACCCAGCACCCTGAGTACTGAGCACCCAGCACCCTGAGTACTGAGCACCCAACACGCTGATCACTGAGCACCCAGCAAACTGAGTACTGAGCACCCAACACCCCAAGCACTGAGCACCCTGAGTACTGAGCACCCAGCACCCCAAGCACTGAGCTCCCTGAGTACTGAGCACCCAGCACCCTGAGTACTGAGCAGCCAGCACCTTGAGTACTGAGCACCCAGCACCCTGAGCACTGAGCACCCAGCACCCCGAGCACTGAGCACCCAGCACCCCGTGCACTGAGCACCCAGCACCCCGAGCACCGAGCACCCTGAGTACTAAGCACCGAGCACCCTGAGCACTGAGCACCCAGCACCCTGAGCACTGAGCACCCAGCACTCTGAGTACTGAGCACCCAGCACCCCGAGCACTGAGCACACAGCACCCTGAGTACTGAGCACCCAGCACCCTGAGCACTGAGCACTGAGCACCCTGAGCACTGAGCACCCAGCACCCTGAGGACTGAGCACCCAGCACCCTGAGAACTGAGCACCCTGAGTACTGAGCACTGAGCACCCTGAGTACTGAGCACTGAGCACCCTGAGTACTGAGCAACCAGCACCCTGAGTACTGAGCACCCAGCACCCTGAGCACTGAGCACCAAGCACCCTGAGCACTGAGCACCCAGCACCCTGAGCACTGAGCACCCAGCACCCTGAGTAGTGAGCACCCAACATACTGAGCACCCCGAGAACTGAGCACCCAGCAACCTGAGTACTGAGCACGGATCACCCCGAGCACTGAGCACCCAGCACCCTGAGTAGTGAGCACCCAACGTACTGAGCACCGAGCACACCAAGCACTGAGCACCCAGCAACCTGAGTACTGAGCACCCAGCACCCCGCGCACTGAGCACCCAGCACGCTGAGCACTGAGCACCCAGCACCCTGAGCACTGATCACCCAGCAACCTGAGCACTGAGCACCCAGCACCCTGAGTACTGAGCACCCAGCACCCTGAGTACTGAGCACTCAGCACCCTGAGTACTGAGCACCGAGCACCCCGAGCACTGAGCACCCAGCACCCTGAGCACTAAGCACCCTGAGGACTGAGCACCCAGCACCCTGAGCACTGAGCACCCAGCACCCTGAGTACTGAGCACCGATCACCCTGAGCACTGAGCACCCAGAACCCAAAGCACTGAGCACCCAGCACCCTGAATACTGAGCACCCAGCACCCCGAGCACTGAGCACCCAGCACCCTGAGTACTGAGCACCCTGAGTACTGAGCACCGATCACCCTGAGCACTGAGCTCCCAGCACCCTGAGAACTGAGCACTCAGCACCCTGAGCACTGAGCACCCAGCACCCTGAGTACTGAGCACCCAGCACCCTGAGCACTGAGCACCCAGCACCCTGAGTACTGAGCACCCAGCACCCTGAGCACTGAGCACCCAGCAAACTGAGTACTGAGCACCCAGCACCCCGAGCACTGAGCACCAAGCACCCCGAGAATGAGCACCCAGCACCCCGAGTACTGAGCACCGAGCACCCTGAGCACTGAGTACCCAGCACCCTGAGTACTGAGCACCGAGCACCCCGAGCACTGAGCTTGCAGCACCGCGAGCAATGAGCACCCAGCACCCGGAGCAATGAGCACCCAGCACCCTGAGCACCGAGCACCCTGAGTACTGAGCACTGAGCACCCTGAGTACTGAGCAGTGAGCACCCTGAGTACTGAGCACCCAGCACCCTGAGTACTGAGCACCCAGCACCCTGAGCAATGAGAACCCTGAGTACTGAGCACCCAGCACCCTGAGTACTGAACACCCAGCACCGTGAGCACTGAACACACAGCACCCCGAGCACTGAGCACCCAGCACCCCGAGCACTGAGCACCCAGCAACCCGAGCACTGAGAACCCAGCACCATGTGTACTGAGCACCCAGCACCCTGAGTACTGAGCACCCAGCACCCCGAGCACTGAGTACCCAGCACCCTGAGCACTGAGCACCCAGCACCCTGAGCACTGTGCACCCATAACCCTGAGGACTGAGCACTGAGCACCCAGCGCCCTGAGCACTGAGCACCCAGCACCCTGAGCACTGAGCACCCAGCACCCCGAGCACTGAGCACCCAGCACCCTGAGTACTGAGCACTGAGCACCCAGCACCCCGAGCACTGAGCACCCAGCACCCTGAGCACTGAGCACCCAGCACCCGAGTACTGAGCACCCAGCACCCTGAGTACTGAGCACCCAGCACCCCGAGCACAGAGCACCCAGCACCCTGAGCACTGAGCACCCAGCACCCCGAGCACTGAGCACCCAGCACCCTGAGTACTGAGCACTGAGCACCCAGCACCCCGAGCACTGAGCACCCAGCACCCTGAGTACTGAGCACCCAGCACCCGAGTACTGAGCACCCAGCACCCTGAGTACTGAGCACCCAGCACCCCGAGCACTGAGCACCCAGCACCCTGAGTACTGTGCACACAGCACCCTGAGCACTGAGCACCCAGCACCCTGAGCACTGAGCACCCAGCACACTGAGCACTGAGCACCCAGCACCCTGAGTAGTGAGCACCCAACGTACTGAGCACCAAGCACCCCGAGCACTGAGCACCCAGCACCCTGAGTACTGAGCACCGATCACCCCGAGAACTGAGCACCCAGCACCCTGAGTACTGAGCTCCGAGTACCCCGAGCACTGAGCACCCAGCACCCGGAGTACTGAGCACCCAGCACCCTGAGTACTAAGCACCGAGCACCCTGAGTACTGAGCATCCAGTACCCTGAGCACTGAACACACAGCACCCTGAGTACTGAGCACTCCGAGCACTGAGCACCCAGCACCCTGAGCACTGAGCACCCAGCACCCTGAGTACTGAGCAACCAGCACCCTGAGTACTGAACATAGAGCACCCTGAGCACTGAGCACTGAGCACCCTGAGCACTGAGTACTGAGCACTGAGCACCCTGAGCACTGAGCAACCAGCACCCCGAGTACTGAGCACCCTGAGCACTGAGTACTGAGCACTGAGCACCCTGAGCACTGAGCACCCAGCACCCTGAGTACTGAGCACCCAGCACCCCGAGCACTGAGCACCCAGCGCCCCGAGCACTGAGCACCCAGCACCCCGAGCACTGAGCACCCTGAGCACTGAGCACACAGCACCCCGAGTACTGAGCATTGAGCACCCTGAGCTCTGAGCACCCAGCACCCCGAGTACTGAGCACTGAGCACCCTGAGCACTGAGCACCCAGCACCCCAAGCACTGAACACCAAGCACCCTGAGTACTGAGCACTGAGCACCCAGCACCCCGAACACTGAGCACCCAGCACCCTGAGCACTGAGCACCCAGCACCTGAGTACTGAGCACCCAGCACCCTGAGTGCTGAGCACCGAGCACCCCGAGCACTGAGCACGCAGCACCGCGAGTAATGAGCACCCAGCACCCCGAGCACTGAGCACCCAGCACCCTGAGCACCGAGCACCCTGAGTACTGAGCACTGAGCACCCTGAGTACTGAGCACTGAGCACCCTGAGCACTGAGCACTCAGCACCCTGAGTAGTGAGCACCCAGAGCACTGAGCTCCCAGCGCCCCGAGCACTGAGCAACCAGCGCCCCGAGCACTGAGCACCCAGCGCCCTGAGCACTGAGCACCCAGCACCCCGAGCACTGAGCAACCAGCACCCCAAGCAATGAGCACCCCGCACCCTGAGTACTGAGCACCCAGCACCCCGAGTACTGACCACCCAGCAACCTGAGCACCGAGCAGCCAGCACCCTGAGCACTGAGCACCCAGCGCCCTGAGCACTGGGCGCCCAGCACCCTGAGTACTGAGCACTGAGCACCACGAGTACTGAGCACCCAGCACCCCGAGCACTGAGCACCGAGCACCCCGAGCACTGAGAACCCAGCACCCCGAGCACTGAGCACCCAGCACCCCGAGCACTGAGCACCCAGCACCCTGAGCACTGAGCACCCAGCACCCCGAGCACTGAGCACCCAGCACCCCGAGCACTGAGCACCCAGCACCCCGAGCACTGAGCACCCAGCACCCCGAGCACTGAGCACCCAGCTCCCTGAGTACTGAGCACCCAGCACCCTGAGTACTGAGCACCCAACACCCTGATCACTGAGCACCCAGCAACCTGAGTACTGAGCACCCAACACCCCAAGCACTGAGCACCCTGAGTACTGAGCACCCAGCACCCCAAGCACTGAGCTCCCTGAGTACTGAGCACCCAGCACCCTGAGTACTGAGCAGCCAGCACCTTGAGTACTGAGCACCCAGCACCCTGAGCACTGAGCACCCAGCACCCCGAGCACTGAGCACCCAGCACCCCGTGCACTGAGCACCCAGCACCCCGAGCACCGAGCACCCTGAGTACTAAGCACCGAGCACCCTGAGCACTGAGCACCCAGCACCCTGAGCACTGAGCACCCAGCATTCTGAGTACTGAGCACCCAGCACCCCGAGCACTGAGCACAATGCACCCTGAGTACTGAGCACCCAGCACCCTGAGAACTGAGCACCCTGAGTACTGAGCACTGAGCACCCTGAGTACTGAGCACTGAGCACCCTGAGTACTGAGCAACCAGCACCCTGAGTACTGAGCACCCAGCACCCTGAGCACAGAGCACCAAGCACCCTGAGCACTGAGCACCCAGCACCCTGAGCACTGAGCACCCAGCACCCTGAGTAGTGAGCACCCAACGTACTGAGCACTGAGCACCCCGAGCACTGAGCACCCAGCAACCTGAGTACTGAGCACGGATCACCCCGAGCACTGAGCACCCAGCACCCTGAGTAGTGAGCACCCAACGTACTGAGCACCGAGCACACCAAGCACTGAGCACCCAGCACGCTGAGCACTGAGCACCCAGCACCCTGAGCACTGATCACCCAGCAACCTGAGCACTGAGCACCCAGCACCCTGAGTACTGAGCACCCAGCACCCTGAGTACTGAGCACTCAGCACCCTGAGTACTGAGCACCGAGCAACCCAAGCACTGAGCACCCAGCACCCTGAGCACTAAGCACCCTGAGGACTGAGCACCCAGCACCCTGAGCACTGAGCACCCAGCACCCTGAGTACTGAGCACCGATCACCCTGAGCACTGAGCACCCAGAACCCAAAGCACTGAGCACCCAGCACCCTGAATACTGAGCACCCAGCACCCCGAGCACTGAGCACCCAGCACCCTGAGTACTGAGCACCCTGAGTACTGAGCACCGATCACCCTGAGCACTGAGCTCCCAGCACCCTGAGTACTGAGCACCCAGCACCCTGAGCACTGAGCACCCAGCACCCTGAGTACTGAGCACCCAGCACCCTGAGCACTGAGCACCCAGCACCCTGAGTACTGAGCACCCAGCACCCTGAGCACTGAGCACCCAGCACCCTGAGTACTGAGCACACAGCACCCCGAGCACTGAGCACCCAGCACCCCGAGAATGAGCACCCAGCACCCCGAGTACTGAGCACCGAGCACCCTGAGCACTGAGTACCCAGCACCCTGAGTACTGAGCAACCAGCACCCAGAGCACTGGGCACCGAGCACCCCGAGTACTGAGCACCCAGCAGCCTGAGCACTGAGCACCCAGCACCCTGAGTACTGAGCACCCAGCTCCCTGAGTACTGAACACCCAGCACCCTGAGCACTGAGCACTCAGCACCCTGATCACTGAGTACTGAGCACCGAACACCCCGAGAACTGAGCACCCAGCACCCGGAGTACTGAGCACCCAACACCCTGAGTACTGAGCACCCAGCACCCCGAGTACTGATCACCCAGCACCCCGAGCACTGAGCACCCAGCACCCCGAGCACTGAGCACCCAGCACCCTGAGTACTGAGCACTGAGCACCCAGCACCCCGAGCACTGAGCACCCAGCACCCTGAGTACTGAGCACTGAGCACCCAGCACCCCGAGCACTGAGCACCCAGCACCCTGAGCACTGAGCACCCAGCACCCTGAGCACTGAGCACCCAGCACCCTGAGTACTGAGCACTGAGCACCCAGCACCCTGAGTACTGAGCACTGAGCACCCAGCACCCCGAGCACTGAGCACCCAGCACCCTGAGCACTGAGCACCCAGCACCCTGAGCACTGAGCACCCAGCACCCGAGTACTGAGCACCCAGCACCCTGAGTACTGAGCACCCAGCACCCTGAGCACTGAGCACCAAGCACCCTGAGCACTGAGCACCCAGCACCCCGAGCACTGAGCAACCAGCACCCCAAGCAATGAGCACCCCGCACCCTGAGTACTGAGCACCCAGCACCCCGAGTACTGACCACCCAGCAACCTGAACACCGAGCAGCCAGCACCCCGAGCACTGAGCACAAAGCGCCCTGAGCACTGAGCACCCAGCACCCTGAGTACTGAGCACTGAGAACGACGAGTACTGAGCACCCAGCACCCCGAGCACTGAGCACCGAGCACCCCGAGCACTGAGAACCCAGCACCCCGAGCACTGAGCACCCAGCACCCCGAGCACTGAGCACCCAGCACCCCGAGCACTGAGCAACCAGCACCCCGAGCACTGAGCACCCAGCACCCCGAGCACTGAGCACCCAGCACCCCGAGCACTGAGCACCCAGCACCCCGAGCACTGAGCACCCAGCACCCTGAGTACTGAGCACCCAGCACCCTGAGTACTGAGCACCCAACACCCTGATCACTGAGCACCCAGCAACCTGAGTACTGAGCACCCAACACCCCAAGCACTGAGCACCCTGAGTACTGAGCACCCTGCACCCCAAGCACTGAGCTCCCTGAGTACTGAGCACCCAGCACCCTGAGTACTGAGCAGCCAGCACCTTGAGTACTGAGCACCCAGCACCCTGAGCACTGAGCACCCAGCACCCCGAGCACTGAGCACCCAGCACCCCGTGCACTGAGCACCCAGCACCCCGAGCACCGAGCACCCTGAGTACTAAGCACCGAGCACCCTGAGCAATGAGCACCCAGCACCCTGAGCACTGAGCACCCAGCACACTGAGTACTGAGCACCCAGCACCCCGAGCACTGAGCACACAGCACCCTGAGTACTGAGCACCCAGCACCCTGAGCACTGAGCACTGAGCACCCTGAGCACTGAGCACCCAGCACCCTGAGGACTGAGCACCCAGCACCCTGAGAACTGAGCACCCTGAGTACTGAGCACTGAGCACCCTGAGTACTGAGCACTGAGCACCCTGAGTACTGAGCAACCAGCACCCTGAGTACTGAGCACCCAGCACCCTGAGCACTGAGCACCAAGCACCCTGAGCACTGAGCACCCAGCACCCTGAGCACTGAGCACCCAGCACCCTGAGTAGTGAGCACCAAACGTACTGAGCACTGAGCACCCCGAGAACTGAGCACCCAGCAACCTGAGTACTGAGCACGGATCACCCCGAGCACTGAGCACCCAGCACGCTGAGCACTGAGCACCCAGCACCGTGAGCACTGATCACCCAGCAACCTGAGCACTGAGCACCCAGCACCCTGAGTACTGAGCACCCAGCACCCTGAGTACTGAGCACTCAGCACCCTGAGTACTGAGCACCGAGCACCCCGAGCACTGAGCACCCAGCACCCTGAGCATTAAGCACCCTGAGGACTGAGCACCCAGCACCCTGAGCACTGAGCACCCAGCACCCTGAGTACTGAGCACCGATCACCCTGAGCACTGAGCACCCAGAACCCAAAGCATTGAGCACCCAGCATACTGAATACTGAGCACCCAGCACCCCGAGCACTGAGCACCCAGCACCCTGAGTACTGAGCACCCTGAGTACTGAGCACCGATCACCCTGAGCACTGAGCTCCCAGCACCCTGAGTACTGAGCACCCAGCACCCTGAGCACTGAGCACCCAGCACCCTGAATACTGAGCACCCAGCACCCTGAGCACTGAGCACCCAGCACCCTGAGTACTGAGCACCCAGCACCCTGAGCACTGAGCACCCAGCACCCTGAGTACTGAGCACCCAGCACCCCGAGCACTGAGCACCCAGCACCCCGAGAATGAGCACCCAGCAGCCTGATCACTGAGTACTGAGCACCGAGCACCCCGAGAACTGAGCACCCAGCACCCGGAGTACTGAGCACCCAACACCCTGAGTACTAAGCACCCAGCACCCCGAGTACTGAGCACCCAGCACACCGAGCACTGAGCACCCAGCACCCCGAGCACTTAGCACCCAGGACCCTGAGTACTGAGCACTGAGCACCCAGCACCCCGAGCACTGAGCACCCAGCACCCTGAGTACTGAGCACTGAGCACCCAGCACCCCGAGCACTGAGCACCCAGCACCATGAGCACTGAGCACCCAGCACCCTGAGCACTGAGCACCCAGCACCCTGAGTACTGAGCACTGAGCACCCAGCACCCTGAGTACTGAGCACTGAGCACCCAGCACCCCGAGCACTGAGTACTGAGCACCCAGCACCCTGAGTACTGAGCACCTAGCTCCCCGAGCACTGAGCACCCTGAGTACTGAGCACCCAGCACCCCGATCACTGAGCACCAAGCACCCTGATCACTGAGCACCCAGCACCCTGAGCACTGAGCACCCAGCACCCTGAGTACTGAGCACGGAGCATGCTGAGTACTGAGCACCCAGCACCCCGAGCACTGAGCACCCAGCACCCTGAGTACTGAGCACTGAGCACCCAGCACCCTGAGCACTGAGCACCCAGCACCCTGAGTACAGAGCATTCAGCAACCCGAGTACTGAGCACCCAGCAAACCGAGCACTGAGCACCCAGCACCCTGAGTACTGAGCATCCTGAGTACTGAGCACCGATCACCCTGAGCACTGAGCACCCAGCACCCTGAGTACTGAGTACCCAGCACCCTGAGCACTGAGCAATCAGCACCCTGAGTACTGAGCACCGAGCACCCTGAGTACTGAGCACCCAGCACCCTTAGTACTGAGCACCCAGCACCCTGAGCACTGAGCACCCAGCACCCCGAGCACTGAGCACCCAGCACCCTGAGCACTGAGCACCCTGAGGACTGAGCACCCAGCACCCTGAGCACTGAGCACCCAGCACCCTGAGTACTGAGCACTGATCACCCTGAGCACTGAGCACCCAGGACCCCGAGCACTGAGCACCCAGCACCCTGAGTACAGAGCATCCAGCACCCCGAGTACTGAGCACCCAGCACCCCGAGCACTGAGCACCCAGCACCCTGAGTACTGAGCATCCTGAGTACTGAGCACCGATCACCCTGAGCACTGAGCACCCAGCACCCTGAGTACTGAGTACCCAGCACCCTGAGCACTGAGCACTCAGCACCCTGAGTACTGAGCACCGAGCACCCTGAGTACTGAGCACCCAGCACCCTTAGTACTGAGCACCCAGCACCCTGAGCACTGATCACCCAGCACCCTGAGTACTGAGCACACAGCACCACCCTCAGCACTGAGCACCCAGCACCCCGAGCACTGAGCACCCAGCACCCAGAGCACTGAGCACCCAGCACCCCGAGTACTACGCACCCAGCACCCCGAGTACTGAGCACCGAGCACCCCGAGTACTGAACACCCAGCACCCTGAGTACTGAGCTCCCAGCACCCTGAGAACTGAGCACTGAGCACCCCGAGTACTGAGCACCCAGCACCCCGAGCACTGAGCACCCAGCAACCTGAGTAGTGAGAACAGATCACCCTGAGTACTGAGCACCCAGCACCCTGAGTACTGAGCCCCCAGCACCCTGAGTACTGAGCACCCAGCACCCCGAGCACTGAGCACTCAGCACCCCGAGAATGAGCACCCAACACCCTGAGTACTGAGAACCGAGCACCCTGAGTACTGAGCACCCAGCACCCTGAGTACTGAGCCCCCAGCACCCTGAGTACTGAGCACCCAGCACCCCGAGCACTGAGCACCCAGCACCCCGAGAATGAGCACCCAGCACCCTGAGTACTGAGCACCCAGCACCCTGAGTACTGAGCACTAAGCACCCAGAGCACTGAGCACCCAGCACCCCGAGCACGGAGCACCCAGGACCCCAAGCACTGAGTACTGAGCACTGAGCACCCTGAGTACTGAGCACCCAGCACCCCGATCACTGAGCTCCCAGCACCCTGAGCACTGAGCACCCAGCATCCTGAGCACTGAGCACCCAGCACCCTGAGTACTGAGCACCCAGCACGCTGAGTACTGAGCACCCAGCACCCCGAGCACTGAGCACCCAGCACCCTGAGTACTGAGCACTGAGCACCCAGCACCCCGAGCACTGAGGACCCAGCACGCTGTGTACTGAGCACTGAGCACCCTGAGTACTAAGCACCCAGCACCCTGAGTACTGAGCACCCAGCACCCCGAGTACTGAGCACTGAGCACCCTGAGAACTGAGCACCCAGCACCCTGAGCACTGAGCACCCAGCACCCTGAATACTGAGCACCCAGCACCCTGAGTACTGAGCACCCAGCACCCTTAGTACTGAGCACCCAGCACCCTGAGCACTGAGCACCCAGCACCCTGAGTACTGAGCACCCAGCACCACTCTCAGCACTGAGCACCCAGCACCCCGAGTACTGAGCACCGAGCACCCCGAGCACTGAACACCCAGCACCCTGAGCACTGAGCACGGAGCACCCCGAGGACTGAGCACCCAGCACCCTGAGCACTGAGCACCCAGCACCTTGAGTACTGAGCACCCAGCACCCTGAGCACTGAGCACACAGCACCCCGAGCACTGAGCACCCAGCACCCCGAGCACTGAGCACCCAGCACCCTGAGTACTGAGCACCCAACACCCAGAGTACTGACCACCCAGCACCCTGAGCACTCAGCACCCAGCACCCTGAGTACTGAGCACCCAGCACCCTGAGTACTGAGCACCCAGCACCCTGAGCACTGAGCATTGAGCACCCAACACCCTGAGCACTGAGCACTGAGCACCCATTACCCCGAGCACTGAGCACCCAGCACCCTGAGTACTGAGCACCCTGAGTACTGAGCACCGATCACCCTGAGCACTGAGCACCCCGCACCCTGAGTACTGAGCACCCAGCACCATGAGCACTGAGCACCCAGCACCCTGAGCACTGAGCACCCAGCACAGTGAGTACTGAGCACCCAGCACACTGAGTACTGAGTACCCAGCACCCTGAGCACTGAGCACCCAGCACCCTGAGTACTGAGCACCCAGCACCCTGAGTACTGAGCACCCAGCTCCCTTAGTAATGAGCACCCAGCACCCTGAGCACTGAGCACCCAGCACCCTGAGCACTGAGCAGCCAGCCCCCTGAGTACTGAGCACCCAGCACCATGAGTACTGAGCACCCAGCATCCTGAGTACTGAGCACTCAGCACCCTGAGTACTGAGCACCGAGCACCCCGAGCACTGAGCACCCAGCACTCTGAGCACTGAGCACCCTGAGGACTGCGCACCCAGCACCCTGAGCACTGAGAATCCAGCACCCTGAGACTGAGCACCCAGGACCCCGAGCACTGAGCACCCAGCACCCTGAGTACAGAGCACACAGCACCCCGAGTACTGAGCACCCAGCACCCCGAGCACTGAGCACCCAGCACCCTGAGTACTGAGCACCCTGAGTACTGAGCACCGATCACCCTGAGCACTGAGCACCCAGCACCCTGAGTACCGAGCACCCAGCACCATGAGCACTGAGCACCCAGCACCCTGAGCACTGAGCACCCAGCACAGTGAGTACTGAGCACCCAGCACACTGAGTACTGAGTACCCAGCACCCTGAGCACTGAGCACCCAGCACCCTGAGTACTGAGCACCCAGCACCCTGAGTACTGAGCACCCAGCACCCTTAGTACTGAGCACCCAGCACCCTGAGCACTGAGCACCCAGCACCCTGAGTACTGAGCACCCAGCACCACTCTCAGCACTGAGCACCCAGCACCCCGAGTACTGAGCACCGAGCACCCCGAGCACTGAACACCCAGCTACCTGAGTACTGAGCACCCAACACCCTGAGCACTGAGCACTGAACACCCCGAGTACTGAGCACCCAGCACCCCGAGCACTGAGCACCCTGCAACCTGAGTACTGAGAACAGATCACCCTGAGTACTGAGCACCCAGCACCCTGAGTACTGAGCCACCAGCACCCTGAGTACTGAGCACCCAGCACCCCGAGCACTGAGCACCCAGCACCCCGAGAATGAGCACCCAGCACCCTCAGTACTGAGAACCGAGCACCCTGAGTACTGAGCACCCAGCACCCTGAGTACTGAGCCCCCAGCACCCTGAGTACTGAGCACCCAGCACCCCGCGCACTGAGCACCCAGCACCCTGAGTACTGAGCACCCAGCACCCTGAGTACTGAGCACTAAACACCCAGAGCACTGAGCGCCCAGCACCCCGAGCACGGAGCACCCAGGACCCCGAGCACTGAGTACTGAGCACCCAGCACCCTGAGTACTGAGCACCTAGCTCCCAGAGCACTGAGCACCCTGAGTACTGAGCATCCAGCACCCCGATCACTGAGCACCAAGCACCCTGATCACTGAGCACCCAGCACCCTGAGCACTGAGCACCCAGCACCCTGAGTACTGAGCACGGAGCATGCTGAGTACTGAGCACCCAGCACCCCGAGCACTGAGCACCCAGCACCCTGAGTACTGAGCACTGAGCACCCAGCACCCTGAGCACTGAGCACCCAGCACCCTGAGTACAGAGCATCTAGTACCCCGAGTACTGAGCACCCAGCACCCCGAGCACTGAGCACCCAGCACCCTGAGTACTGAGCATCCTGAGTACTGAGCACCGATCACCCTGAGCACTGAGCACCCAGCACCCTGAGTACTGAGTACCCAGCACCCTGAGCACTGAGCAATCAGCACCCTGAGTACTGAGCACCGAGCACCCTGAGTACTGAGCACCCAGCACCCTTAGTACTGAGCACCCAGCACCCTGAGCACTGAGCACCCAGCACCCCGAGCACTGAGCACCCAGCTCCCTGAGCACTGAGCACCCTGAGGACTGAGCACCCAGCACCCTGAGCACTGAGCACCCAGCACCCTGAGTACTGAGCACCGATCACCCTGAGCACTGAGCACCCAGGACCCCGAGCACTGAGCACCCAGCACCCTGAGTACAGAGCATCCAGCACCCCGAGTACTGAGCACCCAGCACCCCGAGCACTGAGCACCCAGCACCCTGAGTACTGAGCATCCTGAGTACTGAGCACCGATCACCCTGAGCACTGAGCACCCAGCACCCTGAGTACTGAGTACCCAGCACCCTGAGCACTGAGCACTCAGCACCCTGAGTACTGAGCACCGAGCACCCTGAGTACTGAGCACCCAGCACCCTTAGTACTCAGCACCCAGCACCCTGAGCACTGAGCACCCAGCACCCTGAGTACTGAGCACATAGCACCACCCTCAGCACTGAGCACCCAGCACCCCGAGCACTGAGCACCCAGCACCCAGAGCACTGAGCACCCAGCACCCCGAGTACTGCGCACCCAGCACCCCGAGTACTGAGCACCGAGCACCCCGAGCACTGAACACCCAGCACCCTGAGTACTGAGCTCAAAGCACCCTGAGTACTGAGCACTGAGCACCCCGAGTACTGAGCACCCAGCACCCCGAGCACTGAGCACCCAGCAACCTGAGTACTGAGAACAGATCACCCTGAGTACTGAGCACCCAGCACCCTGAGTACTGAGCCCCCAGCACCCTGAGTACTGAGCACCCAGCACCCCGAGCACTGAGCACTCAGCACCCCGAGAATGAGCACCCAACACCCTGAGTACTGAGAACCGAGCACCCTGAGTACTGAGCACCCAGCACCCTGAGTACTGAGCCCCCAGCACCCTGAGTACTGAGCACCCAGCACCCCGAGCACTGAGCACCCAGCACCCCGAGAATGAGCACCCAGCACCCTGAGTACTGAGCACCCAGCACCCTGAGTACTGAGCACTAAGCACCCAGAGCACTGAGCACCCAGCACCCCGAGCACGGAGCACCCAGGACCCCGAGCACTGAGTACTGAGCACTGAGCACCCTGAGTACTGAGCACCCAGCACCCCGATCACTGAGCACCCAGCACCCTGAGCACTGAGCACCCAGCATCCTGAGCACTGAGCACCCAGCACCCTGAGTACTGAGCACCCAGCACGCTGAGTACTGAGCACCCAGCACCCCGAGCACTGAGCACCCAGCACCCTGAGTACTGAGCACTGAGCACCCAGCACCCCGAGCACTGAGGACCCAGCACCCTGTGTACTGAGCACTGAGCACCCTGAGTACTAAGCACCCATCACCCTGAGTACTGAGCACCCAGCAACCCGAGTACTGAGCACTGAGCACCCTGACTGAGTACTGAGCACCCAGGACCCCGAGCACTGAGCACCCAGCACCCTGAGTACTTAGCACCCAGCACCCTGAGCACTGAGCACCGACCACCCTGAGCACTGAGCACCCAGCACCCTGAGGACTGAGCACCCAGCACCCCGAGCACTGAGCACCCAGCACCCTGAGCACTGAGCACCCTGAGTACTGAGCACTGAGCACCCTGAGTACTGAGCACTGAGCACCCTGAGTACTGAGCACCCAACACCCAGAGCACTGAGCACCGAGCACCCTGAGCACTGAGCACCCAGCAACCTGAGCACTGAGCACCCAGCACCCCGAGCAGTGAGCACCCAGCACCTTGAGCACTGAGCACCCTGAGTACTGAGCACTGAGCTCCCTGAGTACTGAGCACTGAGCACCCTGAGTACTGAGCACCCAGCACCCTGAGTACTGAGCACCCAGCACCCTGAGCAATGAGCACCCTGAGTACTGAGCACCCAGCACCCTGAGCAATGAGCACCCTGAGTACTGAGCACCCAGCACTCTGAGTATAAGCACCGAGCAACCTCAGTACTGAGCACACAGTACCCTGAGCACTGAACACACAGCACCCTGAGTACTGAGCACCCTGAGCACTGAGGACCCAGCACACTGAGTACTGTGCATCCAGCACCCCGAGCACTGAGCACCCAGCACCCTGAGTACTGAGCATCCAGCACCCCGAGCACTGAGCACCCAGCACCCTGAGTACTGAGTACTGAGCACCCAGCACCCAGAGCACTGAGCACCCAGCACCCTGTGTACTGAGCACTGAGTACCCAGCACAACGAGCACTGAGCACCCAGCACCCTGAGCACTGAGCACCCTGAGTACTGAGCACCCAGCACCCTGAGCACTGAGCAACCAGCACCCCGAGCACTGAGCACCCAGCACCCAGAGCACTGAGCACTGAGCACCCTGAGTACTGAGCACTGAGCACCCTGAGCACTGAGCACAGAGCACCCTGAGTACTGAACACTGAGCACCCTGAGCACTGAGCACCCTGCTCCCTGAGTACTGAGCACCCAGCACCCTGAGCACTGAGGACAGAGCACACTGAGTACTAAGCACCCAGCACCCTGAGTACTGAGCACCCAGCACCCTGAGCACTGAGCACCCAGCACGCTGAGTACTGAGCACTGAGCACCCTGAGTACTGAGCACCCAGCACCCTGAGTTCTGAGCACCCAGCACCCTGAGCACTTAGCACCCAGCAAAACGAGTACTGAGCACCCAGCACCTTGAGTACTGAGCACCCAGCACCCCGAGCACTGAGCACCCAGCACGCTGAGTACTGAGCAATGAGCACCCTGAGTACTGAGCACCGAGCACCCTGAGCACTGAGCACCCAGCACGCTGAGTACTGAGCACTGAGCACCCTAAGTACTGAGCACCGAGCACCCTGAGCACTGAGCACCCAGCACGCTGAGTACTGAGCACTGAGCACCCTGAGTACTGAGCACCGAGCACCCTGAGCACTGAGCACCCAGCACGCTGAGTACTGAGCACTGAGCACCCTGAGTACTGAGCACCGAGCACCCTGAGCACTGAGCACCCAGCACGCTGAGTACTGAGCACTGAGCACCCTGAGTACTGAGCACCCAGCACCCCGAGCACTGAGCACCCAGCACCCTGAGTACTGAGAACCGAGCACCCTGAGTACTGAGCACCCAGCACCCTGAGCACTGAGCACCCAGCACCCTGAGTACTGAGCACCCAGCACCCTGAGCACTGAGCACCCAGCACCCTGAGTACTGAGCACTGAGCACCCCGAGTACTCAGCACCGAGCACCCCAAGCACTGAGCACCCAGCACCCCGAGCACCGAGCACCCTGAGTACTGAGCACCCAGCATCCTGAGCACTGAGCACCCAGCACCCTGAGCACTAAGCACCCAGCACCCTGAGCACTGAGCACACAGCACCCTGAGTACTGAGCACCGAGCACCCCGAGCACTGAGCACCCAGCACCCTGAGCACCGAGCACCCTGAGTACTGAGCACTGAGCACCCTGAGTACTGAGCACTGAGCACCCTGAGTACTGAGCACCCAGCACCCTGAGCAATGAGAACCCTGAGTACTGAGCACCCAGCACCCTGAGTACTGAACACCCAGCACCCTGAGCACTGAACACACAGCACCCCGAGCACTGAGCACCCAGCACCCCGAGCACTGAGCACCCAGCAACCCGAGCACTGAGAACCCAGCACCATGTGTACGGAGCACCCAGCACCCTGAGTACTGAGCACCCAGCACCCCGAGCACTGAGTACCCAGCACCCTGAGCACTGAGCACCCAGCACCCTGAGCACTGTGCACCCATCACCCTGAGGACTGAGCACTGAGCACCCAGCACCATGAGCACTGAGCACCCAGCGCCCTGAGCACTGAGCACCCAGCACCCTGAGCACTGAGCACCCAGCACCCCGAGCACTGAGCACCCAGCACCCTGAGTACTGAGCACTGAGCACCCAGCACCCCGAGCACTGAGCACCCAGCACCCTGAGCACTGAGCACCCAGCACCCGAGTACTGAGCACCCAGCACCCTGAGTACTGAGCACCCAGCACCCTGAGTACTGAGCGCCCAGCACCCTGAGCACTGAGCACCCAGCACCCCGAGCACTGAGTACCCAGCACCCTGAGTACTGAGCACTGAGCACCCAGCACCCCGAGCACTGAGCACCCAGCACCCTGAGCACTGAGCACCCAGCACCCCGAGCACTGAGCACCCAGCACCCTGAGTACTGAGCACTGAGCACCCAGCACCCCGAGCACTGAGCACCCAGCACCCTGAGCACTGAGCACCCAGCACCCGAGTACTGAGCACCCAGCACCCTGAGTACTGAGCACCCAGCACCCTGAGTACTGAGCACCCAGCACCCTGAGCACTGAGCACCCAGCACCCCGAGCACTGAGCACCCAGCACCCTGAGTACTGAGCACCCAGCACCCTGAGCACTGAGCACCCAGCACCCTGAGCACTGAGCACCCAGCACACTGAGCACTGAGCACCCAGCACCCTGAGTAGTGAGCACCCAACGTACTGAGCACCGAGCACCCCGAGCACTGAGCACCCAGCACCCTGAGTACTGAGCACCGATCACCCCGAGAACTGAGCACCCAGCACTCTGAGTACTGAGCTCCGAGCACCCCGAGCACTGAGCACCCAGCAACCGGAGTACTGAGCACCCAGCACCCTGAGTACTAAGCACCGAGCACCCTGAGTACTGAGCACCCAGTACCCTGAGCACTGAACACACAGCAGCCTGAGTACTGAGCACCCCGAGCACTGAGCACCCAGCACCCTGAGCACTGAGTACCCAGCACCCTGAGTACTGAGCACCCAGCACCCTGAGTACTGAACACCCAGCACCCTGAGCACTGAGCACTGAGCACCCTGAGCACTGAGTACTGAGCACTGAGCACCCTGAGCACTGAGCACGCAGCACCGCGAGTACTGAGCACCCAGCACCACAAGCACTGAGCACCCAGCGCCAAGAGCACTGAGCACCCAGCACCCCGAGCACTGAGCACTGAGCACCCTGAGCACTGAGCACACAGCACCCCGAGTACTGACCATTGAGCACCCTGAGCACTGAGCACCCAGCACCGCGAGTACTGAGCACTGAGCACCCCGAGCACTGAGTACCCAGCACCGTGAGCACTGAGCACCCAGCACCCTGAGCACTGAGCACCCAGCACCATGAGCACTGAGCACCCAGCACACTGAGTACTGAGCACTGAGCACCCAGCACCCCGAGCACTGAGCACCCAGCACCCTGAGTACTGAGCACCCAGTACCCTGAGCACTGAACACACAGCACCCTGAGTACTGAGCACCCTCAGCACTGAGCACCCAGCACCCTGAGCACTGAGCACCCAGCACCCTGAGTACTGAGCACTGAGCTCCCTGAGTACTGAGCACTGAGCACCCTGAGTACTGAGCACCCAGCACCCTGAGTACTGAGCACCCAGCACCCTGAGCAATGAGCACCCTGAGTACTGAGCACCCAGCACCCTGAGCACTGAGCACCGAGCACCCCGAGCACTGAGCACCCAGCACACTGAGTACTGAGCACCCAGCACCCTGAGCAATGAGCACCCTGAGTACTGAGCACGCAGCACCCTGAGCAATGAGCACCCTGAGTACTGAGCACCCAGCACCCTGAGTACTAAGCACCGAGCACCCTCAGTACTGAGCACCCAGTACCCTGAGCACTGAACACAAAGCACCCTGAGTACTGAGCACCCCGAGCACTGAGCACCCAGCACCCTGAGCACTGAGGACCCAGCACCCTGAGTACTGTGCATCCAGCACCCTGAGCACTGAGCACCCAGCACCCTGAGTACTGAGCATCCAGCACCCCGAGCACTGAGCACCCAGCACCCTGAGTACTGAGTACTGAGCACCCAGCACCCAGAGCACTGAGCACCCAGCACCCTGTGTACTGAGCACTGAGTACCCAGCACCCCGAGCACTGAGCACCCAGCACCCTGAGCACTGAGCACCCTGAGTACTGAGCACCCAGCACCCTGAGCACTGAGCACCCAGCACCCAGAGCACTGAGCACTGAGCACCCTGAGTACTGAGCACTGAGCAACCTGATCACTGAGCACCGAGCACCCTGAGTACTGAGCACTGAGCACCCTGAGCACTGAGCACCCTGCTCCCTGAGTACTGAGCACCCAGCACCCTGAGCACTGAGGACCGAGCACCCTGAGTACTAAGCACCCAGCACCCTGAGTACTGAGCACCCAGCACCCTGAGCACTGAGCACCCAGCACGCTGAGTACTGAGCACTGAGCACCCTGAGTACTGAGCACCGAGCACCCTGAGCACTGAGCACCCAGCACGCTGAGTACTGAGCACTGAGCACTCTGAGTACTGAGCACACAGCACCCTGAGCACTTAGCACCCAGCACAACGAGTACTGAGCACCCAGCACCCTGAGTACTGAGCACCCAGCACCCCGAGCACTGAGCACCCAGCACGCTGAGTACTGAGCACTGAGCACCCTGAGTACTGAGCACCGAGCACCCTGAGCACTGAGCACCCAGCACGCTGAGTACTGAGCACTGAGCACCCTGAGTACTGAGCACCGAGCACCCTGAGCACTGAGCACCCAGCACGCTGAGTACTGAGCACTGAGCACCCTGAGTACTGAACACCGAGCACCCTGAGCACTGAGCACCCAGCACGCTGAGTACTGAGCACTGAGCACCCTGAGTACTGAGCACCCAGCACCCTGAGCACTGAGCACCCAGCACCCTGAGTACTGAGCACCGAGCACCCTGAGTACTGTGCACCCAGCACCCTGAGTACTGAGCACCCAGCGTACTGAGCACCGTGCACCCAGCACCCTGAGTACTGAGCACCCAGCACACTGAGCACTGAGCACCCAGCACCCTGAGTACTGAGCACTGAGCACCCGGAGGACTGAGCACCGAGCACCCCGAGCACTGAGCACCCAGCAACCCGAGCACCGAGCACCCTGAGTACTGAGCACCCAGAACCCTGAGCACTGAGCACCCAGCACCCTGAGCACTGAGCACCCAGCACCCTGAGTACTGAGCACCCAGCACCCGAGTACTGAGCACCCAGCACCCTGAGTACTGAGCACCCAGCACCCTGAGCACTGAGCACCAAGCACCCTGAGCACTGAGCACCCAGCACCCCGAGCACTGAGCAACCAGCACCCCAAGCAATGAGCACCCCGCACCCTGAGTACTGAGCACCCAGCGCCCCGAGTACTGACCACCCAGCAACCTGAGCACCGAGCAGCCAGCACCCCTAGCACTGAGCACCCAGCGCCCTGAGCACTGAGCACCCAGCACCCTGAGTACTGAGCACTGAGCACCACGAGTACTGAGCACCCAGCACCCCGAGCTCTGAGCACCCAGCACCCCGAGCACTGAGCACCCAGCACCCCGAGCACTGAGCACCCAGCACCCCGAGCACTGAGCACCCAGCACCCCGAGCACTGAGCACCCAGCACCCTGAGTACTGAGCACCCAGCAACCTGAGTACTGAGCACCCAACACCCTGATCACTGAGCACCCAGCAACCTGAGTACTGAGCACCCAACACCCCAAGCACTGAGCACCCTGAGTACTGAGCACCCAGCACCCCAAGCACTGAGCTCCCTGAGTACTGAGCACCCAGCACCCTGAGTACTGAGCAGCCAGCACCTTGAGTACTGAGCACCCAGCACCCTGAGCACTGAGCACCCAGCACCCCGAACACTGAGCACCCAGCACCCCGTGCACTGAGCACCCAGCACCCCGAGCACCGAGCACCCTGAGTACTAAGCACCGAGCACCCTGAGCACTGAGCACCCAGCACCCTGAGCACTGAGCACCCAGCACTCTGAGTACTGAGCACCCAGCACCCCGAGCACTGAGCACACAGCACCCTGAGTACTGAGCACCCAGCACCCTGAGCACTGAGCACCCAGCACTCTGAGTACTGAGCACCCAGCACCCCGAGCACTGAGCACACAGCACCCTGAGTACTGAGCACCCAGCACCCTGAGCACTGAGCACTGAGCACCCTGAGCACTGAGCACCCAGCACCCTGAGGACTGAGCACCCAGCACCCTGAGAACTGAGCACCCTGAGTACTGAGCACTGAGCACCCTGAGTACTGAGCACTGAGCACCCTGAGTACTGAGCACCAAGCACCCTGAGCACTGAGCACCCAGCACCCTGAGTAGTGAGCACCCAACGTACTGAGCACTGAGCACCCCGAGAACTGAGCACCCAGCAACCTGAGTACTGAGCACGGATCACCCCGAGCACTGAGCACCCAGCACCCTGAGTAGTGAGCACCCAACGTACTGAGCACCGAGCACACCAAGCACTGAGCACCCAGCAACCTGAGTACTGAGCACCCAGCACCCCGAGCACTGAGCACCCAGCACGCTGAGCACTGAGCACCCAGCACCCTGAGCACTGATCACCCAGCAACCTGAGCACTGAGCACCCAGCACCCTGAGTACTGAGCACCCAGCACCCTGAGTACTGAGCACTCAGCACCCTGAGTACTGAGCACCGAGCACCCCGAGCACTGAGCACCCAGCACCCTGAGCACTAAGCACCCTGAGGACTGAGCACCCAGCACCCTGAGCACTGAGCACCCAGCACCCTGAGTACTGAGCACCGATCACCCTGAGCACTGAGCACCCAGAACCCAAAGCACTGAGCACCCAGCACCCTGAATACTGAGCACACAGCACCCCGAGCACTGAGCACCCAGCACCCTGAGTACTGAGCACCCTGAGTACTGAGCACCGATCACCCTGAGCACTGAGCTCCCAGCACCCTGAGTACTGAGCACTCAGCACCCTGAGCACTGAGCACCCAGCACCCTGAGTACTGAGCACCCAGCACCCTGAGCACTGAGCACCCAGCACACTGAGTACTGAGCACCCAACACCCTGAGCACTGAGCACCCAGCAGGCTGAGTACTGAGCACCCAGCACCCCGAGCACTGAGCACCAAGCACCCCGAGAATGAGCACCCAGCACCCCGAGTACTGAGCACCGAGCACCCTGAGCACTGAGTACCCAGCACCCTGAGTACTGAGCACCAAGCACCCCGAGCACTGAGCATGCAGCACCGCGAGCAATGAGCACCCAGCACCCGGAGCAATGAGCACCCAGCACCCTGAGCACCGAGCACCCTGAGTACTGAGCACTGAGCACCCTGAGTACTGAGCACTGAGCACCCTGAGTACTGAGCACCCAGCACCCTGAGTACTGAGCACCCAGCACCCTGAGCAATGAGAACCCTGAGTACTGAGCACCCAGCACCCTGAGTACTGAACACCCAGCACCGTGAGCACTGAACACACAGCACCCCGAGCACTGAGCACCCAGCACCCCGAGCACTGAGCAATCAGCAACCCGAGCACTGAGAACCCAGCACCATGTGTACTGAGCACCCAGCACCCTGAGTACTGAGCACCCAGCACCCCGAGCACTGAGTACCCAGCACCCTGAGCACTGAGCACCCAGCACCCTGAGCACTGTGCACCCATCACCCTGAGGACTGAGCACTGAGCACCCAGCGCCCTGAGCACTGAGCACCCAGCACCCTGAGCACTGAGCACCCAGCACCCCGAGCACTGAGCACCCAGCACCCTGAGTACTGAGCACCCAGCACCCGAGTACTGAGCACCCAGCACCCTGAGTACTGAGCACCCAGCACCCCGAGCACTGAGCACCCAGCACCCTGAGTACTGTGCACCCAACACCCTGAGCACTGAGCACCCAGCACCCTGAGCACTGAGCACCCAGCACCCTGAGCACTGAACACCCAGCACCCCGAGCACTGAGCACCCAGCACCCCGTGCACTGAGCACCCAGCACCCCGAGCACCGAGCACCCTGAGTACTAAGCACCGAGCACCCTGAGCACTGAGCACCCAGCACCCTGAGCACTGAGCACCCAGCACTCTGAGTACTGAGCACCCAGCACCCCGAGCACTGAGCACACAGCACCCTGAGTACTGAGCACCCAGCACCCCGAGCACTGAGCACCCAGCACGCTGAGCACTGAGCACCCAGCACCCTGAGCACTGATCACCCAGCAACCTGAGCACTGAGCACCCAGCACCCTGAGTACTGAGCACCCAGCACCCTGAGTACTGAGCACTCAGCACCCTGAGTACTGAGCACCGAGCACCCCGAGCACTGAGCACCCAGCACCCTGAGCACTAAGCACCCTGAGGACTGAGCACCCAGCACCCTGAGCACTGAGCACCCAGCACCCTGAGTACTGAGCACCGATCACCCTGAGCACTGAGCACCCAGAACCCAAAGCACTGAGCACCCAGCACCCTGAATACTGAGCACCCAGCACCCCGAGGACTGAGCACCCAGCACCCTGAGTACTGAGCACCCTGAGTACTGAGCACCGATCACCCTGAGCACTGAGCTCCCAGCACCCTGAGTACTGAGCACTCAGCACCCTGAGCACTGAGCACCCAGCACCCTGAGTACTGAGCACCCAGCACCCTGAGCACTGAGCACCCAGCACCCCGAGCACTGAGCACCCAGCACCCTGAGTACTGTGCACCCAACACCCTGAGCACTGAGCACCCAGCACCCTGAGCACTGAGCACCCAGCACCCTGAGCACTGAACACCCAGCACCCCGAGCACTGAGCACCCAGCACCCCGTGCACTGAGCACCCAGCACCCCGAGCACCGAGCACCCTGAGTACTAAGCACCGAGCACCCTGAGCACTGAGCACCCAGCACCCTGAGCACTGAGCACCCAGCACTCTGAGTACTGAGCACCCAGCACCCCGAGCACTGAGCACACAGCACCCTGAGTACTGAGCACCCAGCACCCCGAGCACTGAGCACCCAGCACGCTGAGCACTGAGCACCCAGCACCCTGAGCACTGATCACCCAGCAACCTGAGCACTGAGCACCCAGCACCCTGAGTACTGAGCACCCAGCACCCTGAGTACTGAGCACTCAGCACCCTGAGTACTGAGCACCGAGCACCCCGAGCACTGACCACCCAGCACCCTGAGCACTAAGCACCCTGAGGACTGAGCACCCAGCACCCTGAGCACTGAGCACCCAGCACCCTGAGTACTGAGCACCGATCACCCTGAGCACTGAGCACCCAGAACCCAAAGCACTGAGCACAGAGCACCCTGAATACTGAGCACCCAGCACCCCGAGGACTGAGCACCCAGCAACCTGAGTACTGAGCACCCTGAGTACTGAGCACCGATCACCCTGAGCACTGAGCTCCCAGCACCCTGAGTACTGAGCACTCAGCACCCTGAGCACTGAGCACCCAGCACCCTGAGTACTGAGCACCCAGCACCCTGAGCACTGAGCACCCAGCACCCTGAGTACTGAGCACCCAGCACCCTGAGCACTGAGCACCCAGCACCCTGAGTACTGAGCACCCAGCACCCCGAGCACTGAGCACCAAGCACCCCGAGAATGAGCACCCAGCACCCCGAGTACTGAGCACCGAGCACCCTGAGCACTGAGTACCCAGCACCCTGAGTACTGAGCACCGAGCACCCCGAGCACTGAGCATGCAGCACCGCGAGCAATGAGCACCCAGCACCCGGAGCACTGAGCACCCAGCACCCTGAGCACTGAGCACCCAGCACCCGAGTACTGAGCACCCAGCACCCTGAGTACTGAGCACCCAGCACCCTGAGTACTGAGCACCCAGCACCCTGAGCACTGAGCACCCAGCACCCCGAGCACTGAGCACCCAGCACCCTGAGTACTGAGCACCCAGCACCCTGAGCACTGAGCACCCAGCACCCTGAGCACTGAGCACCCAGCACACTGAGCACTGAGCACCCAGCACCCTGAGTAGTGAGCACCCAACGTACTGAGCACCGAGCACCCCGAGCACTGAGCACCCAGCACCCTGAGTACTGAGCACCGATCACCCCGAGAACTGAGCACCCAGCACTCTGAGTACTGAGCTCCGAGCACCCCGAGCACTGAGCACCCAGCAACCGGAGTACTGAGCACCCAGCACCCTGAGTACTAAGCACCGAGCACCCTGAGTACTGAGCACGCAGTACCCTGAGCACTGAACACACAGCAGCCTGAGTACTGAGCACCCCGAGCACTGAGCACCCAGCACCCTGAGCACTGAGTACCCAGCACCCTGAGTACTGAGCACCCAGCACCCTGAGTACTGAACACCCAGCACCCTGAGCACTGTGCACTGAGCACCCTGAGCACTGAGTACTGAGCACTGAGCACCCTGAGCACTGAGCACGCAGCACCGCGAGTACTGAGCACCCAGCACCACGAGCACTGAGCACCCAGTGCCAAGAGCACTGAGCACCCAGCACCCCGAGCACTGAGCACTGAGCACCCTGAGCACTGAGCACACAGCACCCCGAGTACTGACCATTGAGCACCCTGAGCACTGAGCACCCAGCACCGCGAGTACTGAGCACTGAGCACCCCGAGCACTGAGTACCCAGCACCGTGAGCACTGAGCACCCAGCTCCCTGAGCACTGAGCACCCAGCACCATGAGCACTGAGCACCCAGCACACTGAGTACTGAGCACTGAGCACCCAGCACCCCGAGCACTGAGCACCCAGCACCCTGAGTACTGAGCACCCAGTACCCTGAGCACTGAACACACAGCACCCTGAGTACTGAGCACCCTCAGCACTGAGCACCCAGCACCCTGAGCACTGAGCACCCAGCACCCTGCGTACTGAGCACTGAGCTCCCTGAGTACTGAGCACTGAGCACCCTGAGTACTGAGCACCCAGCACCCTGAGTACTGAGCACCCAGCACCCTGAGCAATGAGCACCCTGAGTACTGAGCACCCAGCACCCTGAGCACTGAGCACCGAGCACCCCGAGCACTGAGCACCCAGCACACTGAGTACTGAGCACCCAGCACCCTGAGCAATGAGCACCCTGAGTACTGAGCACGCAGCACCCTGAGCAATGAGCACCCTGAGTACTGAGCACCCAGAACCCTGAGTACTAAGCACCGAGCACCCTCAGTACTGAGCACCCAGTACCCTGAGCACTGAACACAAAGCACCCTGAGTACTGAGCACCCCGAGCACTGAGCACCCAGCACCCTGAGCACTGAGGACCCAGCACCCTGAGTACTGTGCATCCAGCACCCTGAGCACTGAGCACCCAGCACCCTGAGTACTGAGCATCCAGCACCCCGAGCACTGAGCACCCAGCACCCTGAGTACTGAGTACTGAGCACCCAGCACCCAGAGCACTGAGCACCCAGCACCCTGTGTACTGAGCACTGAGTACCCAGCACCCCGAGCACTGAGCACCCAGCACCCTGAGCACTGAGCACCCTGAGTACTGAGCACCCAGCACCCTGAGCACTGAGCACCCAGCACCCCGAGCACTGAGCACCCAGCACCCAGAGCACTGAGCACTGAGCACCCTGAGTACTGAGCACTGAGCAACCTGATCACTGAGCACCGAGCACCCTGAGTACTGAGCACTGAGCACCCTGAGCACTGAGCACCCTGCTCCCTGAGTACTGAGCACCCAGCACCCTGAGCACTGAGGACCGAGCACCCTGAGTACTAAGCACCCAGCACCCTGAGTACTGAGCACCCAGCACCCTGAGCACTGAGCACCCAGCACGCTGAGTACTGAGCACTGAGCACCCTGAGTACTGAGCACCGAGCACCCTGAGCACTGAGCACCCAGCACGCTGAGTACTGAGCACTGAGCACTCTGAGTACTGAGCACACAGCACCCTGAGCACTTAGCACCCAGCACAACGAGTACTGAGCACCCAGCACCCTGAGTACTGAGCACCCAGCACCCCGAGCACTGAGCACCCAGCACGCTGAGTACTGAGCACTGAGCACCCTGAGTACTGAGCACCGAGCACCCTGAGCACTGAGCACCCAGCACGCTGAGTACTGAGCACTGAGCACCCTGAGTACTGAGCACCGAGCACCCTGAGCACTGAGCACCCAGCACGCTGAGTACTGAGCACTGAGCACCCTGAGTACTGAACACCGAGCACCCTGAGCACTGAGCACCCAGCACGCTGAGTACTGAGCACTGAGCACCCTGAGTACTGAGCACCCAGCACCCCGAGCACTGAGCACCCAGCACCCTGAGTACTGAGCACTGAGCACCCTGAGTACTGTGAACCCAGCACCCTGAGTACTGAGCACCCAGCGTACTGAGCACCGTGCACCCAGCACCCTGAGTACTGAGCACCCAGCACCCTGAGCACTGAGCACCCAGCACCCTGAGTACTGAGCACTGAGCACCCGGAGGACTGAGCACCGAGCACCCCGAGCACTGAGCACCCAGCAACCCGAGCACCGAGCACCCTGAGTACTGAGCACCCAGAACCCTGAGCACTGAGCACCCAGCACCCTGAGCACTGAGCACCCAGCACCCTGAGTACTGAGCACCCAGCACCCGAGTACTGAGCACCCAGCACCCTGAGTACTGAGCACCCAGCACCCTGAGCACTGAGCACCAAGCACCCTGAGCACTGAGCACCCAGCACCCCGAGCACTGAGCAACCAGCACCCCAAGCAATGAGCACCCCGCACCCTGAGTACTGAGCACCCAGCGCCCCGAGTACTGACCACCCAGCAACCTGAGCACCGAGCAGCCAGAACCCCTAGCACTGAGCACCCAGCGCCCTGAGCACTGAGCACCCAGCACCCTGAGTACTGAGCACTGAGCACCACGAGTACTGAGCACCCAGCACCCCGAGCACTGAGCACCGAGCACCCCGAGCACTGAGAACCCAGCACCCCGAGCACTGAGCACCCAGCACCCCGAGCACTGAGCACCCAGCACCCCGAGCACTGAGCACCCAGCACCCCGAGCACTGAGCACCCAGCACCCCGAGCACTGAGCACCCAGCACCCCGAGCACTGAGCACCCAGCACCCCGAGCACTGAGCACCCAGCACCCTGAGTACTGAGCACCCAGCACCCTGAGTACTGAGCACCCAACACCCTGATCACTGAGCACCCAGCAACCTGAGTACTGAGCACCCAACACCCCAAGCACTGAGCACCCTGAGTACTGAGCACCCAGCACCCCAAGCACTGAGCTCCCTGAGTACTGAGCACCCAGCACCCTGAGTACTGAGCAGCCAGCACCTTGAGTACTGAGCACCCAGCACCCTGAGCACTGAGCACCCAGCACCACGAGCACTGAGCACCCAGCACCCCGTGCACTGAGCACCCAGCACCCCGAGCACCGAGCACCCTGAGTACTAAGCACCGAGCACCCTGAGCACTGAGCACCCAGCACCCTGAGCACTGAGCACCCAGCACTCTGAGTACTGAGCACCCAGCACCCCGAGCACTGAGCACACAGCACCCTGAGTACTGAGCACCCAGCACCCTGAGCACTGAGCACCCAGCACTCTGAGTACTGAGCACCCAGCACCCCGAGCACTGAGCACACAGCACCCTGAGTACTGAGCACCCAGCACCCTGAGCACTGAGCACTGAGCACCCTGAGCACTGAGCACCCAGCACCCTGAGGACTGAGCACCCAGCACCCTGAGAACTGAGCACCCTGAGTACTGAGCACTGAGCACCCTGAGTACTGAGCACTGAGCACCCTGAGTACTGAGCACCAAGCACCCTGAGCACTGAGCACCCAGCACCCTGAGCACTTAGCACCCAGCACCCTGAGTAGTGAGCACCCAACGTACTGAGCACTGAGCACCCCGAGAACTGAGCACCCAGCAACCTGAGTACTGAGCACGGATCACCCCGAGCACTGAGCACCCAGCACCCTGAGTAGTGAGCACCCAACGTACTGAGCACCGAGCACACCAAGCACTGAGCACCCAGCAACCTGAGTACTGAGCACCCAGCACCCCGAGCACTGAGCACCCAGCACGCTGAGCACTGAGCACCCAGCACCCTGAGCACTGATCACCCAGCAACCTGAGCACTGAGCACCCAGCACCCTGAGTACTGAGCACCCAGCACCCTGAGTACTGAGCACTCAGCACCCTGAGTACTGAGCACCGAGCACCCCGAGCACTGAGCACCCAGCACCCTGAGCACTAAGCACCCTGAGGACTGAGCACCCAGCACCCTGAGCACTGAGCACCCAGCACCCTGAGTACTGAGCACCGATCACCCTGAGCACTGAGCACCCAGAACCCAAAGCACTGAGCACCCAGCACCCTGAATACTGAGCACCCAGCACCCCGAGCACTGAGCACCCAGCACCCTGAGTACTGAGCACCCTGAGTACTGAGCACCGATCACCCTGAGCACTGAGCTCCCAGCACCCTGAGTACTGAGCACTCAGCACCCTGAGCACTGAGCACCCAGCACCCTGAGTACTGAGCACCCAGCACCATGAGCACTGAGCACCCAGCACCCTGAGTACTGAGCACCCAACACCCTGAGCACTGAGCACCCAGCACCCTGAGTACTGAGCACCCAGCACCCCGAGCACTGAGCACCAAGCACCCCGAGAATGAGCACCCAGCACCCCGAGTACTGAGCACCGAGCACCCTGAGCACTGAGTACCCAGCACCCTGAGTACTGAGCACCGAGCACCCCGAGCACTGAGCATGCAGCACCGCGAGCAATGAGCACCCAGCACCCGGAGCAATGAGCACCAAGCACCCTGAGCACCGAGCACCCTGAGTACTGAGCACTGAGCACCCTGAGTACTGAGCACTGAGCACCCTGAGTACTGAGCACCCAGCACCCTGAGTACTGAGCACCCAGCACCCTGAGCAATGAGAACCCTGAGTACTGAGCACCCAGCACCCTGAGTACTGAACACCCAGCACCGTGAGCACTGAACACACAGCACCCCGAGCACTGAGCACCCAGCACCCCGAGCACTGAGCAATCAGCAACCCGAGCACTGAGAACCCAGCACCATGTGTACTGAGCACCCAGCACCCTGAGTACTGAGCACCCAGCACCCCGAGCACTGAGTACCCAGCACCCTGAGCACTGAGCACCCAGCACCCTGAGCACTGTGCACCCATCACCCTGAGGACTGAGCACTGAGCACCCAGCGCCCTGAGCACTGAGCACCCAGCACCCTGAGCACTGAGCACCCAGCACCCCGAGCACTGAGCACCCAGCACCCTGAGTACTGAGCACCCAGCACCCGAGTACTGAGCACCCAGCACCCTGAGTACTGAGCACCCAGCACCCCGAGCACTGAGCACCCAGCACCCTGAGTACTGTGCACCCAACACCCTGAGCACTGAGCACCCAGCACCCTGAGCACTGAGCACCCAGCACCCTGAGCACTGAACACCCAGCACCCCGAGCACTGAGCACCCAGCACCCCGTGCACTGAGCACCCAGCAACCCGAGCACCGAGCACCCTGAGTACTAAGCACCGAGCACCCTGAGCACTGAGCACCCAGCACCCTGAGCACTGAGCACCCAGCACTCTGAGTACTGAGCACCCAGCACCCCGAGCACTGAGCACACAGCACCCTGAGTACTGAGCACCCAGCACCCCGAGCACTGAGCACCCAGCACGCTGAGCACTGAGCACCCAGCACCCTGAGCACTGATCACCCAGCAACCTGAGCACTGAGCACCCAGCACCCTGAGTACTGAGCACCCAGCACCCTGAGTACTGAGCACTCAGCACCCTGAGTACTGAGCACCGAGCACCCCGAGCACTGAGCACCCAGCACCCTGAGCACTAAGCACCCTGAGGACTGAGCACCCAGCACCCTGAGCACTGAGCACCCAGCACCCTGAGTACTGAGCACCGATCACCCTGAGCACTGAGCACCCAGAACCCAAAGCACTGAGCACCCAGCACCCTGAATACTGAGCACCCAGCACCCCGAGGACTGAGCACCCAGCACCCTGAGTACTGAGCACCCTGAGTACTGAGCACCGATCACCCTGAGCACTGAGCTCCCAGCACCCTGAGTACTGAGCACTCAGCACCCTGAGCACTGAGCACCCAGCACCCTGAGTACTGAGCACCCAGCACACTGAGCACTGAGCACCCAGCACCCCGAGCACTGAGCACCCAGCACCCTGAGTACTGTGCACCCAACACCCTGAGCACTGAGCACCCAGCACCCTGAGCACTGAGCACCCAGCACCCTGAGCACTGAACACCCAGCACCCCGAGCACTGAGCACCCAGCACCCCGTGCACTGAGCACCCAGCACCCCGAGCACCGAGCACCCTGAGTACTAAGCACCGAGCACCCTGAGCACTGAGCACCCAGCACCCTGAGCGCTGAGCACCCAGCACCCTGAGCACTGATCACCCAGCAACCTGAGCACTGAGCACCCAGCACCCTGAGTACTGAGCACCCAGCACCCTGAGTACTGAGCACCCAGCACTCTGAGTACTGAGCACCCAGCACCCCGAGCACTGAGCACACAGCACCCTGAGTACTGAGCACCCAGCACCCCGAGCACTGAGCACCCAGCACGCTGAGCACTGAGCACCCAGCACCCTGAGCACTGATCACCCAGCAACCTGAGCACTGAGCACCCAGCACCCTGAGTACTGAGCACCCAGCACCCTGAGTACTGAGCACTCAGCACCCTGAGTACTGAGCACCGAGCACCCCGAGCACTGAGCACCCAGCACCCTGAGCACTAAGCACCCTGAGGACTGAGCACCCAGCACCCTGAGCACTGAGCACCCAGCACCCTGAGTACTGAGCACCGATCACCCTGAGCACTGAGCACCCAGAACCCAAAGCACTGAGCACAGAGCACCCTGAATACTGAGCACCCAGCACCCCGAGGACTGAGCACCCAGCAACCTGAGTACTGAGCACCCTGAGTACTGAGCACCGATCACCCTGAGCACTGAGCTCCCAGCACCCTGAGTACTGAGCACTCAGCACCCTGAGCACTGAGCACCCAGCACCCTGAGTACTGAGCACCCAGCACCCTGAGCACTGAGCACCCAGCACCCTGAGTACTGAGCACCCAGCACCCTGAGCACTGAGCACCCAGCACCCTGAGTACTGAGCACCCAGCACCCCGAGCACTGAGCACCAAGCACCCCGAGAATGAGCACCCAGCACCCCGAGTACTGAGCACCGAGCACCCTGAGCACTGAGTACCCAGCACCCTGAGTACTGAGCACCGAGCACCCCGAGCACTGAGCATGCAGCACCGCGAGCAATGAGCACCCAGCACCCGGAGCAATGAGCACCCAGCACCCTGAGCACCGAGCACCCTGAGTACTGAGCACTGAGCACCCTGAGTACTGAGCACTGAGCACCCTGAGTACTGAGCACCCACCACCCTGAGTACTGAGCACCCAGCACCCTGAGCAATGAGAACCCTGAGTACTGAGCACCCAGCACCCTGAGTACTGAGCACTGAGCACCCAGCGCCCTGAGCACTGAGCACCCAGCAACCCGAGCACTGAGCACCCAGCAACCCGAGCACTGAGAACCCAGCACCATGTGTACTGAGCACCCAGCACCCTGAGTACTGAGCACCCAGCACAACGAGCACTGAGTACCCAGCACCCTGAGCACTGAGCACCCAGCACCCTGAGCACTGTGCACCCATCACCCTGAGGACTGAGCACTGAGCACCCAGCGCCCTGAGCACTGAGCACCCAGCACCCTGAGCACTGAGCACCCAGCACCCCGAGCACTGAGTACCCAGCACCCTGAGCACTGAGCACCCAGCACCCTGAGCACTGTGCACCCATCACCCTGAGGACTGAGCACTGAGCACCCAGCACCCCGAGCACTGAGCACCCAGCACCCTGAGCACTGAGCACCCAGCACCCGAGTACTGAGCACCCAGCAACCCGAGCACTGAGAACCCAGCACCATGTGTACTGAGCACCCAGCACCCTGAGTACTGAGCACCCAGCACAACGAGCACTGAGTACCCAGCACCCTGAGCACTGAGCACCCAGCACCCTGAGCACTGTGCACCCATCACCCTGAGGACTGAGCACTGAGCACCCAGCGCCCTGAGCACTGAGCACCCAGCACCCTGAGCACTGAGCACCCAGCACCCCGAGCACTGAGCACCCAGCACCCTGAGTACTGAGCACTGAGCACCCAGCACCCCGAGCACTGAGCACCCAGCACCCTGAGCACTGAGCACCCAGCACCCGAGTACTGAGCACCCAGCACCCTGAGTACTGAGCACCCAGCACCCCGAGCACTGAGCACCCAGCACCCTGAGCACTGAGCACCCAGCACCCCGAGCACTGAGCACCCAGCACCCTGAGTACTGAGCACTGAGCACCCAGCACCCCGAGCACTGAGCACCCAGCACCCTGAGTACTGAGCACCCAGCACCCGAGTACTGAGCACCCAGCACCCTGAGTACTGAGCACCCAGCACCCCGAGCACTGAGCACCCAGCACCCTGAGTACTGTGCACCCAGCACCCTGAGCACTGAGCACCCAGCACCCCGAGCACTGAGCACCCAGCACCCCGTGCACTGAGCACCCAGCACCCCGTGCACTGAGCACCCAGCACCCCGAGCACCGAGCACCCTGAGTACTAAGCACCGAGCACCCTGAGCACTGAGCACCCAGCACCCTGAGCACTGAGCACCCAGCACTCTGAGTACTGAGCACCCAGCACCCCGAGCACTGAGCACACAGCACCCTGAGTACTGAGCACCCAGCACCCTGAGCACTGAGCACTGAGCACCCTGAGCACTGAGCACCCAGCACCCTGAGGACTGAGCACCCAGCACCCTGAGAACTGAGCACCCTGAGTACTGAGCACTGAGCACCCTGAGTACTGAGCACTGAGCACCCTGAGTACTGAGCAACCAGCACCCTGAGTACTGAGCACCCTGCACCCTGAGCACTGAGCACCAAGCACCCTGAGCACTGAGCACCCAGCACCCTGAGCACTGAGCACCCAGCACCCTGAGTAGTGAGCACCCAACCTACTGAGCACTGAGCACCCCGAGAACTGAGCACCCAGCAACCTGAGTACTGAGCACGGATCACCCCGAGCACTGAGCACCCAGCCCCCTGAGTAGTGAGCACCCAACGTACTGAGCACCGAGCACACCAAGCACTGAGCACCCAGCAACCTGAGTACTGAGCACCCAGCACCCCGAGCACTGAGCACCCAGCACGCTGAGCACTGAGGACCCAGCACCCTGAGCACTGATCACCCAGCAACCTGAGCCCTGATCACCCAGCACCCTGAGTACTGAGCACCCAGCACCCTGAGTACTGAGCACTCAGCACCCTGAGTACTGAGCACCGAGCACCCCGAGCACTGAGCACCCAGCACCCTGAGCACTAAGCACCCTGAGGACTGAGCACCCAGCACCCTGAGCACTGAGCACCCAGCACCCTGAGTACTGAGCACCGATCACCCTGAGCACTGAGCACCCAGAACCCAAAGCACTGAGCACCCAGCACCCTGAATACTGAGCACCCAGCACCCCGAGCACTGAGCACCCAGCACCCTGAGTACTGAGCACCCTGAGTACTGAGCACCGATCACCCTGAGCACTGAGCTCCCAGCACCCTGAGTACTGAGCACCCAGCACCCTGAGCACTGAGCACCCAGCACCCTGAGTACTGAGCACCGAGCACCCCGAGCACTGAGCATGTAGCACCGCGAGCAATGAGCACCCAGCACAAGGAGCAATGAGCACCCAGCACCCTGAGCACCGAGCACCCTGAGTACTGAGCACTGAGCACCCTGAGTACTGAGCACTGAGCACCCTGAGTACTGAGCACCCAGCACCCTGAGTACTGAGCACCCAGCACCCTGAGCAATGAGAACCCTGAGTACTGAGCACCCAGCACCCTGAGCACTGAGCACCAAGCACCCTGAGCACTGAGCACCCTGAGTACTGAGCACCGATCACCCTGAGCACTGAGCTCCCAGCACCCTGAGTACTGAGCACCCAGCACCCTGAGCACTGAGCACCCAGCACCCTGAGTACTGAGCACCCAGCACCCTGAGCACTGAGCACCCAGCACCCTGAGTACTGAGCACCCAGCACCCTGAGCACTGAGCACCCAGCACCCTGAGTACTGAGCACCCAGCACCCCGAGCACTGAGCACCCAGCACCCCGAGAATGAGCACCCAGCACCCCGAGTACTGAGCACCGAGCACCCTGAGCACTGAGTACCCAGCACCCTGAGTACTGAGCACCCAGCACCCTGAGCACTGGGCACCGAGCACCCCGAGTACTGAGCACCCAGCAGCCTGAGCACTGAGCACCCAGCACCCTGAGTACTGAGCCCCCAGCTCCCTGAGTACTGAACACCCAGCACCCTGAGCACTGAGCACTCAGCACCCTGATCACTGAGTACTGAGCACCGAGCACCCCGAGAACTGAGCACCCAGCACCCGGAGTACTGAGCACCCAACACCCTGAGGACTGAGCACCCAGCACCCCGAGTACTGAGCACCCAGCACCCCGAGCACTGAGCACCCAGCACCCCGAGCACTGAGCACCCAGCACCCTGAGTACTGAGCACTGGGCACCCAGCACCCCGAGCACTGAGCACCCAGCACCCTGAGTACTGAGCACTGAGCACCCAGCACCCCGAGCACTGAGCACCCAGCACCCTGAGCACTGAGCACCCAGCACCCTAAGCACTGAGCACCCAGCACCCTGAGTACTGAGCACTGAGCACCCAGCACCCTGAGTACTGAGCACTGAGCACCCAGCACCCCGAGCACTGAGCACCCAGCACCCTGAGCACTGAGCACCCAGCACCCTGAGCACTGAGCACCCAGCACCCGAGTACTGAGCACCCAGCACCCTGAGTACTGAGCACCCAGCACCCTGAGCACTGAGCACCAAGCACCCTGAGCACTGAGCACACAGCACCCCGAGCACTGAGCAACCAGCACCCCAAGCAATGAGCACCCCGCACCCTGAGTACTGAGCACCCAGCGCCCCGAGTACTGACCACCCAGCAACCTGAGCACCGAGCAGCCAGCACCCCTAGGACTGAGCACCCAGCGCCCTGAGCACTGAGCACCCAGCACCCTGAGTACTGAGCACTGAGCACCACGAGTACTGAGCACCCAGCACCCCGAGCACTGAGCACCGAGCACCCCGAGCACTGAGAACCCAGCACCCCGAGCACTGAGCACCCAGCACCCCGAGCACTGAGCACCCAGCACCCTGAGCACTGAGCACCCAGCACCCCGAGCACTGAGCACCCAGCACCCCGAGCACTGAGCACCCAGCACCCCGAGCACTGAGCACCCAGCACCCCGAGCACTGAGCACCCAGCACCCTGAGTACTGAGCACCCAGCACTCTGAGTACTGAGCACCCAACACCCTGATCACTGAGCACCCAGCAACCTGAGTACTGAGCACCCAACACCCCAAGCACTGAGCACCCTGAGTACTGAGCACCCAGCACCCCAAGCACTGTGCTCCCTGAGTACTGCGCACCCAGCACCCTGAGTACTGAGCAGCCAGCACCTTGAGTACTGAGCACCCAGCACCCTGAGCACTGAGCACCCAGCACCCTGAGCACTGAGCACCCAGCACCCCGTGCACTGAGCACCCAGCACCCCGAGCACCGAGCACCCTGAGTACTAAGCACCGAGCACCCTGAGCACTGAGCACCCAGCACCCTGAGCACTGAGCACCCAGCACTCTGAGTACTGAGCACCCAGCACCCCGAGCACTGAGCACACAGCACCCTGAGTACTGAGCACCCAGCACCCTGAGCACTGAGCACTGAGCACCCTGAGCACTGAGCACCCAGCACCCTGAGCACTGAGCACCCAGCACCCTGAGAACTGAGCACCCTGAGTACTGAGCACTGAGCACCCTGAGTACTGAGCACTGAGCACCCTGAGTACTGAGCAACCAGCACCCTGAGTACTGAGCACCCAGCACCCTGAGCACTGAGCACCCAGCACCCTGAGCACTGAGCACCCAGCACCCTGAGCACTGAGCACCCAGCACCCTGAGTAGTGAGCACCCAACGTACTGAGCACTGAGCACCCCGAGAACTGAGCACCCAGCAACCTGAGTACTGAGCACGGATCACCCCGAGCACTGAGCACCCAGCACCCTGAGTAGTGAGCACCCAACGTACTGAGCACCGAGCACACCAAGCACTGAGCACCCAGCAACCTGAGTACTGAGCACCCAGCACCCTGAGCACTGAGCACCCAGCACCCTGAGCACTGAGCACCCAGCACCCTGAGCACTGAGCACCCAGCACCCTGAGTAGTGAGCACCCAACGTACTGAGCACTGAGCACCCCGAGAACTGAGCACCCAGCAACCTGAGTACTGAGCACGGATCACCCCGAGCACTGAGCACCCAGCACCCTGAGTAGTGAGCACCCAACGTACTGAGCACCGAGCACACCAAGCACTGAGCACCCAGCAACCTGAGTACTGAGCACCCAGCACCCCGCGCACTGAGCACCCAGCACGCTGAGCACTGAGCACCCAGCACCCTGAGCACTGATCACCCAGCAACCTGAGCACTGAGCACCCAGCACCCTGAGTACTGAGCACCCAGCACCCTGAGTACTGAGCACTCAGCACCCTGAGTACTGAGCTCCGAGCACCCCGAGCACTGAGCACCCAGCACCCTGAGCACTAAGCACCCTGAGGACTGAGCACCCAGCACCCTGAGCACTGAGCACCCAGCACCCTGAGTACTGAGCACCGATCACCCTGAGCACTGAGCACCCAGAACCCAAAGCACTGAGCACCCAGCACCCTGAATACTGAGCACCCAGCACCCAGAGCACTGAGCACACAGCACCCTGAGTACTGAGCACCCTGAGTACTGAGCACCGATCACCCTGAGCACTGAGCTCCCAGCACCCTGAGTACTGAGCACTCAGCACCCTGAGCACTGAGCACCCAGCACCCTGAGTACTGAGCACCCAGCACCCTGAGCACTGAGCACCCAGCACCCTGAGTACTGAGCACCCAGCACCCTGAGCACTGAGCACCCAGCACCCTGAGTACTGAGCACCCAGCACCCCGAGCACTGAGCACCAAGCACCCCGAGAATGAGCACCCAGCACCCCGAGTACTGAGCACCGAGCACACTGAGCACTGAGTACCCAGCACCCTGAGTAGTGAGCACCGAGCACCCCGAGCACTGAGCTTGCAGCACCGCGAGCAATGAGCACCCAGCACCCGGAGCAATGAGCACCCAGCACCCTGAGCACCGAGCACCCTGAGTACTGAGCACTGAGCACCCTGAGTACTGAGCACTGAGCACCCTGAGTACTGAGCACCCAGCACCCTGAGTACTGAGCACCCAGCACCCTGAGCAATGAGAACCCTGAGTACTGAGCACCCAGCACCCTGAGTACTGAACACCCAGCACCGTGAGCACTGAACACACAGCACCCCGAGCACTGAGCACCCAGCACCCCGAGCACTGAGCACCCAGCAACCCGAGCACTGAGAACCCAGCACCATGTGTACTGAGCACCCAGCACCCTGAGTACTGAGCACCCAGCACCCCGAGCACTGAGTACCCAGCACCCTGAGCACTGAGCACCCAGCACCCTGAGCACTGTGCACCCATCACCCTGAGGACTGAGCACTGAGCACCCAGCGCCCTGAGCACTGAGCACCCAGCACCCTGAGCACTGAGCACCCAGGAACCCCGAGCACTGAGCACCCAGCACCCTGAGTACTGAGCACTGAGCACCCAGCACCCCGAGCACTGAGCACCCAGCACCCTGAGCACTGAGCACCCAGCACCCGAGTACTGAGCACCCAGCACCCTGAGTACTGAGCACCCAGCACCCCGAGCACAGAGCACCCAGCACCCTGAGCACTGAGCACCCAGCACCCCGAGCACTGAGCACCCAGCACCCTGAGTACTGAGCACTGAGCACCCAGCACCCCGAGCACTGAGCACCCAGCACCCTGAGTACTGAGCACCCAGCACCCGAGTACTGAGCACCCAGCACCCTGAGTACTGAGCACCCAGCACCCCGAGCACTGAGCACCCAGCACCCTGAGTACTGTGCACACAGCACCCTGAGCACTGAGCACCCAGCACCCTGAGCACTGAGCACCCAGCACACTGAGCACTGAGCACCCAGCACCCTGAGTAGTGAGCACCCAACGTACTGAGCACCAAGCACCCCGAGCACTGAGCACCCAGCACCCTGAGTACTGAGCACCGATCACCCCGAGAACTGAGCACCCAGCACCCTGAGTACTGAGCTCCGAGTACCCCGAGCACTGAGCACCCAGCACCCGGAGTACTGAGCACCCAGCACCCTGAGTACTAAGCACCGAGCACCCTGAGTACTGAGCATCCAGTACCCTGAGCACTGAACACACAGCACCCTGAGTACTGAGCACCCCGAGCACTGAGCACCCAGCACCCTGAGCACTGAGCACCCAGCACCCTGAGTACTGAGCAACCAGCACCCTGAGTACTGAACATACAGCACCCTGAGCACTGAGCACTGAGCACCCTGAGCACTGAGTACTGAGCACTGAGCACCCTGAGCACTGAGCACCCAGCACCCCGAGTACTGAGCACCCTGAGCACTGAGTACTGAGCACTGAGCACCCTGACCACTGAGCACCCAGCACCCTGAGTACTGAGCACCCAGCACCCCGAGCACTGAGCACCCAGCGCCCCGAGCACTGAGCACCCAGCACCCCGAGCACTGAGCACCCTGAGCACTGAGCACACAGCACCCCGAGTACTGAGCATTGAGCACCCTGAGCTCTGAGCACCCAGCACCCCGAGTACTGAGCACTGAGCACCCTGAGCACTGAGCACCCAGCACCCCAAGCACTGAACACCAAGCACCCTGAGTACTGAGCACTGAGCACCCAGCACCCCGAACACTGAGCACCCAGCACACTGAGCACTGAGCACCCAGCACCTGAGTACTGAGCACCCAGCACCCTGAGTGCTGAGCACCGAGCACCCCGAGCACTGAGCACGCAGCACCGCGAGTAATGAGCACCCAGCACCCCGAGCACTGAGCACCCAGCACCCTGAGCACCGAGCACCCTGAGTACTGAGCACTGAGCACCCTGAGTACTGAGCACTGAGCACCCTGAGCACTGAGCACTCAGCACCCTGAGTATTGAGCACCCAACATACTGAGCACCGTGCAACCCGAGCACTGAGAACCCAGCACCCTGAGTACTGAGCACCGAGCACCCAGAGCACTGAGCACCCAGCGCCCCGAGCACTGAGCACCCAGCGCCCCGAGCACTGAGCACCCAGCGCCCCGAGCACTGAGCACCCAGCACCCCGAGCACTGAGCAACCAGCACCCCAAGCAATGAGCACCCCGCACCCTGAGTACTGAGCACCCAGCACCCCGAGTACTGACCACCCAGCAACCTGAGCACCGAGCAGATAGCACCCTGAGCACTGAGCACCCAGCGCCCTGAGCACTGGGCACCCAGCACCCTGAGTACTGAGCACTGATTACCACGAGTACTGAGCACCCAGCACCCCGAGCACTGAGCACCGAGCACCCCGAGCACTGAGAACCCAGCACCCCGAGCACTGAGCACCCAGCACCCCGAGCACTGAGCACCCAGCACCCTGAGCCCTGAGCACCCAGCACCCCGAGCACTGAGAACCCAGCACCCCGAGCACTGAGCACCCAGCACCCCGAGCACTGAGCACCCAGCACCCCGAGCACTGAGCACCCAGCACCCTGAGTACTGAGCACCCAGCACCCTGAGTACTGAGCACCCAACACCCTGATCACTGAGCACCCAGCAACCTGAGTACTGAGCACCCAACACCCCAAGCACTGAGCACACTGAGTACTGAGCACCCAGCACCCAAAGCACTGAGCTCCCTGAGTACTGAGCACCCAGCACCCTGAGTACTGAGCAGCCAGCACCTTGAGTACTGAGCACCCAGCACCCTGAGCACTGAGCACCCAGCACCCCGAGCACTGAGCACCCAGCACCCCGTGCACTGAGCACCCAGCACCCCGAGCACCGAGCACCCTGAGTACTAAGCACCGAGCACCCTGAGCACTGAGCACCCAGCACCCTGAGCACTGAGCACCCAGCATTCTGAGTACTGAGCACCCAGCACCCCGAGCACTGAGCACAATGCACCCTGAGTACTGAGCACCCAGCACCCTGAGAACTGAGCACCCTGAGTACTGAGCACTGAGCACCCTGAGTACTGAGCACTGAGCACCCTGAGTACTGAGCACCCAGCACCCTGAGCACAGAGCACCAAGCACCCTGAGCACTGAGCACCCAGCACCCTGAGCACTGAGCACCCAGCACCCTGAGTAGTGAGCACCCAACGTACTGAGCACTGAGCACCCCGAGCACTGAGCACCCAGCAACCTGAGTACTGAGCACGGATCACCCCGAGCACTGAGCACCCAGCACCCTGAGTAGTGAGCACCCAACGTACTGAGCACCGAGCACACCAAGCACTGAGCACCCAGCACGCTGAGCACTGGGCACCCAGCACCCTGAGCACTGATCACCCAGCAACCTGAGCACTGAGCACCCAGCACCCTGAGTACTGAGCACCCAGCACCCTGAGTACTGAGCACTCAGCACCCTGAGTACTGAGCACCGAGCACCCCGAGCACTGAGCACCCAGCACCCTGAGCACTAAGCACCCTGAGGACTGAGCACCCAGCACCCTGAGCACTGAGCACCCAGCACCCTGAGTACTGAGCACCGATCACCCTGAGCACTGAGCACCCAGAACCCAAAGCACTGAGCACCCAGCACCCTGAATACTGAGCACCCAGCACCCCGAGCACTGAGCACCCAGCACCCTGAGTACTGAGCACCCTGAGTACTGAGCACCGATCACCCTGAGCACTGAGCTCCCAGCACCCTGAGTACTGAGCACCCAGCACCCTGAGCACTGAGCACCCAGCACCCTGAGTACTGAGCACCCAGCACCCTGAGCACTGAGCACCCAGCACCCTGAGTACTGAGCACCCAGCACCCTGAGCACTGAGCACCCAGCACCCTGAGTACTGAGCACCCAGCACCCCGAGCACTGAGCACCCAGCACCCCGAGAATGAGCACCCAGCACCCCGAGTACTGAGCACCGAGCACCCTGAGCACTGAGTACCCAGCACCCTGAGTACTGAGCACCCAGCACCCTGAGCACTGGGCACCGAGCACCCCGAGTACTGAGCACCCAGCACCCTGAGCACTGAGCACCCAGCACCCTGAGTACTGAGCACCCAGCTCCCTGAGTACTGAACACCCAGCACCCTGAGCACTGAGCACTCAGAACCCTGATCACTGAGTACTGAGCACCGAGCACCCCGAGAACTGAGCACCCAGCACCCGGAGTACTGAGCACCCAACACCCTGAGGACTGAGCACCCAGCACCCCGAGTACTGAGCACCCAGCACCCCGAGCACTGAGCACCCAGCACCCCGAGCACTGAGCACCGAGCACCCTGAGTACTGAGCACTGGGCACCCAGCACCCCGAGCACTGAGCACCCAGCACCCTGAGTACTGAGCACTGAGCACCCAGCACCCCGAGCACTGAGCACCCAGCACCCTGAGCACTGAGCACCCAGCACCCTAAGCACTGAGCACCCAGCACCCTGAGTACTGAGCACTGAGCACCCAGCACCCTGAGTACTGAGCACTGAGCACCCAGCACCCCGAGCACTGAGCACCCAGCACCCTGAGCACTGAGCACCCAGCACCCTGAGCACTGAGCACCCAGCACCCGAGTACTGAGCACCCAGCACCCTGAGTACTGAGCACCCAGCACCCTGAGCACTGAGCACCAAGCACCCTGAGCACTGAGCACCCAGCACCCCGAGCACTGAGCAACCAGCACCCCAAGCAATGAGCACCCCGCACCCTGAGTACCGAGCACCCAGCGCCCCGAGTACTGATCACCCAGCCACCTGAGCACCGAGCAGCCAGCACCCCTAGCACTGAGCACCCAGCGCCCTGAGCACTGAGCACCCAGCACCCTGAGTACTGAGCACTGAGCACCACGAGTACTGAGCACCCAGCACCCCGAGCACTGAGCACCGAGCACCCCGAGCACTGAGAACCCAGCACCCCGAGCACTGAGCACCCAGCACCCCGAGCACTGAGCACCCAGCACCCCGAGCACTGAGCACCCAGCACCCTGAGTACTGAGCACCCAGCACCCTGAGTACTGAGCACCCAACACCCTGATCACTGAGCACCCAGCAACCTGAGTACTGAGCACCCAACACCCCAAGCACTGAGCACCCTGAGTACTGAGCACCCAGCACCCCAAGCACTGAGCTCCCTGAATACTGAGCACCCAGCACCCTGAGTACTGAGCAGCCAGCACCTTGAGTACTGAGCACCCAGCACCCTGAGCACTGAGCACCCAGCACCCCGAGCACTGAGCACCCAGCACCGCGTGCACTGAGCACCCAGCACCCCGAGCACCGAGCACCCTGAGTACTAAGCACCGAGCACCCTGAGCACTGAGCACCCAGCACCCTGAGCACTGAGCACCCAGCACTCTGAGTACTGAGCACCCAGCACCCCGAGCACTGAGCACACAGCACCCTGAGTACTGAGCACCCAGCACCCTGAGCACTGAGCACTGAGCACCCTGAGCACTGAGCACCCAGCACCCTGAGGACTGAGCACCCAGCACCCTGAGAACTGAGCACCCTGAGTACTGAGCACTGAGCACCCTGAGTACTGAGCACTGAGCACCCTGCGTACTGAGCAACCAGCACCCTGAGTACTGAGCACCCAGCACCCTGAGCACTGAGCACCCAGCACCCTGAGCACTGAGCACCCAGCACCCTGAGCACTGAGCACCCAGCATCCTGAGTAGTGAGCACCCAACGTACTGAGCACTGAGCACCCCGAGAACTGAGCACCCAGCAACCTGAGTACTGAGCACGGATCACCCCGAGCACTGAGCACCCAGCACCCTGAGTAGTGAGCACCCAACGTACTGAGCACCGAGCACACCAAGCACTGAGCACCCAGCAACCTGAGTACTGAGCACCCAGCACCCCGCGCACTGAGCACCCAGCACGCTGAGCGCTGAGCACCCAGCACCCTGAGCACTGATCACCCAGCAACCTGAGCACTGAGCACCCAGCACCCTGAGTACTGAGCACCCAGCACCCTGAGTACTGAGCACTCAGCACCCTGAGTACTGAGCACCGAGCACCCCGAGCACTGAGCACCCAGCACCCTGAGCACTAAGCACCCTGAGGACTGAGCACCCAGCACCCTGAGCACTGAGCACCCAGCACCCTGAGTACTGAGCACCGATCTCCCTGAGCACTGAGCACCCAGAACCCAAAGCACTGAGCACCCAGCACCCTGAATACTGAGCACCCAGCACCCCGAGCACTGAGCACCCAGCACCCTGAGTACTGAGCACCCTGAGTACTGAGCACCGATCACCCTGAGCACTGAGCTCCCAGCACCCTGAGTACTGAGCACTCAGCACCCTGAGCACTGAGCACCCAGCACCCTGAGTACTGAGCACCCAGCACCCTGAGCACTGAGCACCCAGCACCCTGAGTACTGAGCACCCAGCACCCTGAGCACTGAGCACCCAGCACCCCGAGTACTGAGCACCCAGCACCCCGAGCACTGAGCACCAAGCACCCCGAGAATGAGCACCCAGCACCCCGAGTACTGAGCACCGAGCACCCCGAGCACTGAGCATGTAGCACTGCGAGCAATGAGCACCCAGCACCCGGAGCAATGAGCACCCAGCACCCTGAGCACCGAGCACCCTGAGTACTGAGCACTGAGCACCCTGAGTACTGAGCACTGAGCACCCTGAGTACTGAGCACCCAGCACCCTGAGCAATGAGAACCCTGAGTACTGAGCACCCAGCACCCTGAGCACTGAGCACCAAGCACCCTGAGCACTGAGCACCCTGAGTACTGAGCACCGATCACCCTGAGCACTGAGCTCCCAGCACCCTGAGTACTGAGCACCCAGCACCCTGAGCACTGAGCACCCAGCACCCTGAGTACTGAGCACCCAGCACCCTGAGCACTGAGCACCCAGCACCCTGAGTACTGAGCACCCAGCACCCTGAGCACTGAGCACCCAGCACCCTGAGTACTGAGCACCCAGCACCCCGAGCACTGAGCACCCAGCACCCCGAGAATGAGCACCCAGCACCCCGAGTACTGAGCACCGAGCACCCTGAGCACTGAGTACCCAGCACCCTGAGTACTGAGCACCCAGCACCCTGAGCACTGGGCACCGAGCACCCCGAGTACTGAGCACCCAGCAGCCTGAGCACTGAGCACCCAGCACCCTGAGTACTGAGCACCCAGCTCCCTGAGTACTGAACACCCAGCACCATGAGCACTGAGCACTCAGCACCCTGATCACTGAGTACTGAGCACCGAGCACCCCGAGAACTGAGCACCCAGCACCCGGAGTACTGAGCACCCAACACCCTGAGGACTGAGCACCCAGCACCCCGAGTACTGAGCACCCAGCACCCCGAGCACTGAGCACCCAGCACCCCGAGCACTGAGCACCGAGCACCCTGAGTACTGAGCACTGTGCACCCAGCACCCCGAGCACTGAGCACCCAGCACCCTGAGTACTGAGCACTGAGCACCGAGCACCCTGAGCACTGAGCACCCAGCACCCGAGTACTGAGCACCCAGCACCCTGAGTACTGAGCACCCAGCACCCTGAGCACTGAGCACCAAGCACCCTGAGCACTGAGCACCCAGCACCCCGAGCACTGAGCAACCAGCACCCCAAGCAATGAGCACCCCGCACCCTGAGTACTGAGCACCCAGCGCCCCGAGTACTGACCACCCAGCAACCTGAACACCGAGCAGCCAGCACCCCTAGCACTGAGCACCCAGCGCCCTGAGCACTGAGCACCCAGCACCCTGAGTACTGAGCACTGAGCACCACGAGTACTGAGCACCCAGCACCCCGAGCACTGAGCACCGAGCACCCCGAGCACTGAGAACCCAGCACCCCGAGCACTGAGCACCCAGCACCCCGAGCACTGAGCACCCAGCACCCTGAGCACTGAGCACCCAGCACCCCGAGCACTGAGCACCCAGCACCCCGAGCACTGAGCACCCAGCACCCCGAGCACTGAGCACCCCGCACCCCGAGCACTGAGCACCCAGCACCCTGAGTACTGAGCACCCAGCACCCTGAGTACTGAGCACCCAACACCCTGATCACTGAGCACCCAGCAACCTGAGTACTGAGCACCCAACACCCCAAGCACTGAGCACCCTGAGTACTGAGCACCCAGCACCCCAAGCACTGAGCTCCCTGAGTACTGAGCACCCAGCACCCTGAGTACTGAGCAGCCAGCACCTTGAGTACTGAGCACCCAGCACCCTGAGACTGAGCACCCAGCACCCCGAGCACTGAGCACCCAGCACCCCGTGCACTGAGCACCCAGCACCCCGAGCACCGAGCACCCTGAGTACTAAGCACCGAGCACCCTGAGCACTGAGCACCCAGCACCCTGAGCACTGAGCACCCAGCACTCTGAGTACTGAGCACCCAGCACCCCGAGCACTGAGCACACAGCACCCTGAGTACTGAGCACCCAGCACCCTGAGCACTGAGCACTGAGCACCCTGAGCACTGAGCACCCAGCACCCTGAGGACTGAGCACCCAGCACCCCGAGCACTGAGCACCCAGCGCCCCGAGCACTGAGCACCCAGCACCCCGAGCACTGAGCACCCTGAGCACTGAGCACACAGCACCCCGAGTACTGAGCATTGAGCACCCTGAGCTCTGAGCACCCAGCACCCCGAGTACTGAGCACTGAGCACCCTGAGCACTGAGCACCCAGCACCCCAAGCACTGAACACCAAGCACCCTGAGTACTGAGCACTGAGCACCCAGCACCCCGAACACTGAGCACCCAGCACACTGAGCACTGAGCACCCAGCACCTGAGTACTGAGCACCCAGCACCCTGAGTGCTGAGCACCGAGCACCCCGAGCACTGAGCACGCAGCACCGCGAGTAATGAGCACCCAGCACCCCGAGCACTGAGCACCCAGCACCCTGAGCACCGAGCACCCTGAGTACTGAGCACTGAGCACCCTGAGTACTGAGCACTGAGCACCCTGAGCACTGAGCACTCAGCACCCTGAGTATTGAGCACCCAACATACTGAGCACCATGCAACCCGAGCACTGAGAACCCAGCACCCTGAGTACTGAGCACCGAGCACCCAGAGCACTGAGCACCCAGCGCCCCGAGCACTGAGCAACCAGCGCCCCGAGCACTGAGCACCCAGCGCCCCGAGCACTGAGCACCCAGCACCCCGAGCACTGAGCAACCAGCACCCCAAGCAATGAGCACCCCGCACCCTGAGTACTGAGCACCCAGCACCCCGAGTACTGACCACCCAGCAACCTGAGCACCGAGCAGATAGCACCCTGAGCACTGAGCACCCAGCGCCCTGAGCACTGGGCACCCAGCACCCTGAGTACTGAGCACTGATTACCACGAGTACTGAGCACCCAGCACCCCGAGCACTGAGCACCGAGCACCCCGAGCACTGAGAACCCAGCACCCTGAGCACTGAGCACCCAGCACCCCGAGCACTGAGCACCCAGCACCCTGAGCACTGAGCACCCAGCACCCCGAGCACTGAGAACCCAGCACCCCGAGCACTGAGCACCCAGCACCCCGAGCACTGAGCACCCAGCACCCCGAGCACTGAGCACCCAGCACCCTGAGTACTGAGCACCCAGCACCCTGAGTACTGAGCACCCAACACCCTGATCACTGAGCACCCAGCAACCTGAGTACTGAGCACCCAACACCCCAAGCACTGAGCACCCTGAGTACTGAGCACCCAGCACCCCAAGCACTGAGCTCCCTGAGTACTGAGCACCCAGCACCCTGAGTACTGAGCAGCCAGCACCTTGAGTACTGAGCACCCAGCACCCTGAGCACTGAGCACCCAGCACCCCGAGCACTGAGCACCCAGCACCCCGTGCACTGAGCACCCAGCACCCCGAGCACCGAGCACCCTGAGTACTAAGCACCGAGCACCCTGAGCACTGAGCACCCAGCACCCTGAGCACTGAGCACCCAGCATTCTGAGTACTGAGCACCCAGCACCCCGAGCACTGAGCACAATGCACCCTGAGTACTGAGCACCCAGCACCCTGAGAACTGAGCACCCTGAGTACTGAGCACTGAGCACCCTGAGTACTGAGCACTGAGCACCCTGAGTACTGAGCACCCAGCACCCTGAGCACAGAGCACCAAGCACCCTGAGCACTGAGCACCCAGCACCCTGAGCACTGAGCACCCAGCACCCTGAGTAGTGAGCACCCAACGTACTGAGCACTGAGCACCCCGAGCACTGAGCACCCAGCAACCTGAGTACTGAGCACGGATCACCCCGAGCACTGAGCACCCAGCACCCTGAGTAGTGAGCACCCAACGTACTGAGCACCGAGCACACCAAGCACTGAGCACCCAGCACGCTGAGCACTGGGCACCCAGCACCCTGAGCACTGATCACCCAGCAACCTGAGCACTGAGCACCCAGCACCCTGAGTACTGAGCACCCAGCACCCTGAGTACTGAGCACTCAGCACCCTGAGTACTGAGCACCGAGCACCCCGAGCACTGAGCACCCAGCACCCTGAGCACTAAGCACCCTGAGGACTGAGCACCCAGCACCCTGAGCACTGAGCACCCAGCACCCTGAGTACTGAGCACCGATCACCCTGAGCACTGAGCACCCAGAACCCAAAGCACTGAGCACCCAGCACCCTGAATACTGAGCACCCAGCACCCCGAGCACTGAGCACCCAGCACCCTGAGTACTGAGCACCCTGAGTACTGAGCACCGATCACCCTGAGCACTGAGCTCCCAGCACCCTGAGTACTGAGCACCCAGCACCCTGAGCACTGAGCACCCAGCACCCTGAGTACTGAGCACCCAGCACCCTGAGCACTGAGCACCCAGCACCCTGAGTACTGAGCACCCAGCACCCTGAGCACTGAGCACCCAGCACCCTGAGTACTGAGCACCCAGCACCCCGAGCACTGAGCACCCAGCACCCCGAGAATGAGCACCCAGCACCCCGAGTACTGAGCACCGAGCACCCTGAGCACTGAGTACCCAGCACCCTGAGTACTGAGCACCCAGCACCCTGAGCACTGGGCACCGAGCACCCCGAGTACTGAGCACCCAGCACCCTGAGCACTGAGCACCCAGCACCCTGAGTACTGAGCACCCAGCTCCCTGAGTACTGAACACCCAGCACCCTGAGCACTGAGCACTCAGAACCCTGATCACTGAGTACTGAGCACCGAGCACCCCGAGAACTGAGCACCCAGCACCCGGAGTACTGAGCACCCAACACCCTGAGGACTGAGCACCCAGCACCCCGAGTACTGAGCACCCAGCACCCCGAGCACTGAGCACCCAGCACCCCGAGCACTGAGCACCGAGCACCCTGAGTACTGAGCACTGGGCACCCAGCACCCCGAGCACTGAGCACCCAGCACCCTGAGTACTGAGCACTGAGCACCCAGCACCCCGAGCACTGAGCACCCAGCACCCTGAGCACTGAGCACCCAGCACCCTAAGCACTGAGCACCCAGCACCCTGAGTACTGAGCACTGAGCACCCAGCACCCTGAGTACTGAGCACTGAGCACCCAGCACCCCGAGCACTGAGCACCCAGCACCCTGAGCACTGAGCACCCAGCACCCTGAGCACTGAGCACCCAGCACCCGAGTACTGAGCACCCAGCACCCTGAGTACTGAGCACCCAGCACCCTGAGCACTGAGCACCAAGCACCCTGAGCACTGAGCACCCAGCACCCCGAGCACTGAGCAACCAGCACCCCAAGCAATGAGCACCCCGCACCCTGAGTACCGAGCACCCAGCGCCCCGAGTACTGACCACCCAGCCACCTGAGCACCGAGCAGCCAGCACCCCTAGCACTGAGCACCCAGCGCCCTGAGCACTGAGCACCCAGCACCCTGAGTACTGAGCACTGAGCACCACGAGTACTGAGCACCCAGCACCCCGAGCACTGAGCACCGAGCACCCCGAGCACTGAGAACCCAGCACCCCGAGCACTGAGCACCCAGCACCCCGAGCACTGAGCACCCAGCACCCCGAGCACTGAGCACCCAGCACCCCGAGCACTGAGCACCCAGCACCCTGAGTACTGAGCACCCAGCACCCTGAGTACTGAGCACCCAACACCCTGATCACTGAGCACCCAGCAACCTGAGTACTGAGCACCCAACACCCCAAGCACTGAGCACCCTGAGTACTGAGCACCCAGCACCCCAAGCACTGAGCTCCCTGAGTACTGAGCACCCAGCACCCTGAGTACTGAGCAGCCAGCACCTTGAGTACTGAGCACCCAGCACCCTGAGCACTGAGCACCCAGCACCCCGAGCACTGAGCACCCAGCACCGCGTGCACTGAGCACCCAGCACCCCGAGCACCGAGCACCCTGAGTACTAAGCACCGAGCACCCTGAGCACTGAGCACCCAGCACCCTGAGCACTGAGCACCCAGCACTCTGAGTACTGAGCACCCAGCACCCCGAGCACTGAGCACACAGCACCCTGAGTACTGAGCACCCAGCACCCTGAGCACTGAGCACTGAGCACCCTGAGCACTGAGCACCCAGCACCCTGAGGACTGAGCACCCAGCACCCTGAGAACTGAGCACCCTGAGTACTGAGCACTGAGCACCCTGAGTACTGAGCACTGAGCACCCTGAGTACTGAGCAACCAGCACCCTGAGTACTGAGCACCCAGCACCCTGAGCACTGAGCACCCAGCACCCTGAGCACTGAGCACCCAGCACCCTGAGCACTGAGCACCCAGCACCCTGAGTAGTGAGCACCCAACGTACTGAGCACTGAGCACCCCGAGAACTGAGCACCCAGCAACCTGAGTACTGAGCACGGATCACCCCGAGCACTGAGCACCCAGCACCCTGAGTAGTGAGCACCCAACGTACTGAGCACCGAGCACACCAAGCACTGAGCACCCAGCAACCTGAGTACTGAGCACCCAGCACCCCGCGCACTGAGCACCCAGCACGCTGTGCACTGAGCACCCAGCACCCTGAGCACTGATCACCCAGCAACCTGAGCACTGAGCACCCAGCACCCTGAGTACTGAGCACCCAGCACCCTGAGTACTGAGCACTCAGCACCCTGAGTACTGAGCACCGAGCACCCCGAGCACTGAGCACCCAGCACCCTGAGCACTAAGCACCCTGAGGACTGAGCACCCAGCACCCTGAGCACTGAGCACCCAGCACCCTGAGTACTGAGCACCGATCTCCCTGAGCACTGAGCACCCAGAACCCAAAGCACTGAGCACCCAGCACCCTGAATACTGAGCACCCAGCACCCCGAGCACTGAGCACCCAGCACCCTGAGTACTGAGCACCCTGAGTACTGAGCACCGATCACCCTGAGCACTGAGCTCCCAGCACCCTGAGTACTGAGCACTCAGCACCCTGAGCACTGAGCACCCAGCACCCTGAGTACTGAGCACCCAGCACCCTGAGCACTGAACACCCTGAGTACTGAGCACCCAGCACCCCAAGCACTGAGCTCCCTGAGTACTGAGCACCCAGCACCCTGAGTACTGAGCAGCCAGCACCTTGAGTACTGAGCACCCAGCACCCTGAGCACTGAGCACCCAGCACCCCGAGCACTGAGCACCCAGCACCCCGTGCACTGAGCACCCAGCACCCCGAGCACCGAGCACCCTGAGTACTAAGCACCGAGCACCCTGAGCACTGAGCACCCAGCACCCTGAGCACTGAGCACCCAGCACTCTGAGTACAGAGCACCCAGCACCCCGAGCACTGAGCACACAGCACCCTGAGTACTGAGCACCCAGCACCCTGAGCACTGAGCACTGAGCACCCTGAGCACTGAGCACCCAGCACCCTGAGGACTGAGCACCCAGCACCCTGAGAACTGAGCACCCTGAGTACTGAGCACTGAGCACCCTGAGTACTGAGCACTGAGCACCCTGAGTACTGAGCAACCAGCACCCTGAGTACTGAGCACCCAGCACCCTGAGCACTGAGCACCCAGCACCCTGAGCACTGAGCACCCAGCACCCTGAGCACTGAGCACCCAGCACCCTGAGTAGTGAGCACCCAACGTACTGAGCACTGAGCACCCCGAGAACTGAGCACCCAGCAACCTGAGTACTGAGCACCCTGAGTACTGAGCACCGATCACCCTGAGCACTGAGCTCCCAGCACCCTGAGTACTGAGCACCCAGCACCCTGAGCACTGAGCACCCAGCACCCTGAGTACTGAGCACCCAGCACCCTGAGCACTGAGCACCCAGCACCCTGAGTACTGAGCACCCAGCACCCTGAGCACTGAGCACCCAGCACCCTGAGTACTGAGCACCCAGCACCCTGAGCACTGAGCACCCAGCACCCTGAGTACTGAGCACCCAGCACCCTGAGCACTGAGCACCCAGCACCCTGAGTACTGAGCACCCAGCACCCCGAGCACTGAGCACCCAGCACCCCGAGAATGAGCACCCAGCACCCCGAGTACTGAGCACCGAGCACCCTGAGCACTGAGTACCCAGCACCCTGAGTACTGAGCACCCAGCACCCTGAGCACTGGGCACAGAGCACCCCGAGTACTGAGCACCCAGCAGCCTGAGCACTGAGCACCCAGCACCCTGAGTACTGAGCACCCAGCTCCCTGAGTACTGAACACCCAGCACCCTGAGCACTGAGCACTCAGCACCCTGATCACTGAGTACTGAGCACCGAGCACCCCGAGAACTGAGCACCCAGCACCCGGAGTACTGAGCACCCAACACCCTGAGGACTGAGCACCCAGCACCCCGAGTACTGAGCACCCAGCACCCCGAGCACTGAGCACCCAGCACCCCGAGCACTGAGCACCGAGCACCCTGAGTACTGAGCACTGTGCACCCAGCACCCCGAGCACTGAGCACCCAGCACCCTGAGTACTGAGCACTGAGCACCGAGCACCCTGAGCACTGAGCACCCAGCACCCGAGTACTGAGCACCCAGCACCCTGAGTACTGAGCACCCAGCACCCTGAGCACTGAGCACCAAGCACCCTGAGCACTGAGCACCCAGCACCCCGAGCACTGAGCAACCAGCACCCCAAGCAATGAGCACCCCGCACCCTGAGTACTGAGCACCCAGCGCCCCGAGTACTGACCACCCAGCAACCTGAACACCGAGCAGCCAGCACCCCTAGCACTGAGCACCCAGCGCCCTGAGCACTGAGCACCCAGCACCCTGAGTACTGAGCACTGAGCACCACGAGTACTGAGCACCCAGCACCCCGAGCACTGAGCACCGAGCACCCCGAGCACTGAGAACCCAGCACCCCGAGCACTGAGCACCCAGCACCCCGAGCACTGAGCACCCAGCACCCTGAGCACTGAGCACCCAGCACCCCGAGCACTGAGCACCCAGCACCCTGAGCACTGAGCACCCCGCACCCCGAGCACTGAGCACCCAGCACCCTGAGTACTGAGCACCCAGCACCCTGAGTACTGAGCACCCAACACCCTGATCACTGAGCACCCAGCAACCTGAGTACTGAGCACCCAACACCCCAAGCACTGAGCACCCTGAGTACTGAGCACCCAGCACCCCAAGCACTGAGCTCCCTGAGTACTGAGCACCCAGCACCCTGAGTACTGAGCAGCCAGCACCTTGAGTACTGAGCACCCAGCACCCTGAGCACTGAGCACCCAGCACCCCGAGCACTGAGCACCCAGCACCCCGTGCACTGAGCACCCAGCACCCCGAGCACCGAGCACCCTGAGTACTAAGCACCGAGCACCCTGAGCACTGAGCACCCAGCACCCTGAGCACTGAGCACCCAGCACTCTGAGTACTGAGCACCCAGCACCCCGAGCACTGAGCACACAGCACCCTGACTACTGAGCACCCAGCACCCTGAGCACTGAGCACTGAGCACCCTGAGCACTGAGCACCCAGCACCCTGAGGACTGAGCACCCAGCACCCTGAGAACTGAGCACCCTGAGTACTGAGCACTGAGCACCCTGAGTACTGAGCACTGAGCACCCTGAGTACTGAGCAACCAGCACCCTGAGTACTGAGCACCCAGCACCCTGAGCAATGAGCACCCAGCACCCTGAGCACTGAGCACCCAGCACCCTGAGCACTGAGCACCCAGCACCCTGAGTAGTGAGCACCCAACGTACTGAGCACTGAGCACCCCGAGAACTGAGCACCCAGCAACCTGAGTACTGAGCACCCTGAGTACTGAGCACCGATCACCCTGAGCACTGAGCTCCCAGCACCCTGAGTACTGAGCACCCAGCACCCTGAGCACTGAGCACCCAGCACCCTGAGTACTGAGCACCCAGCACCCTGAGCACTGAGCACCCAGCACCCTGAGTACTGAGCACCCAGCACCCTGAGCACTGAGCACCCAGCACCCTGAGTACTGAGCACCCAGCACCCCGAGCACTGAGCACCAAGCACCCCGAGAATGAGCACCCAGCACCCCGAGTACTGAGCACCGAGCACCCTGAGTACTGAGCACTGAGCACCCTGAGTACTGAGCAACCAGCACCCTGAGTACTGAGCACCCAGCACCCTGAGCACAGAGCACCAAGCACCCTGAGCACTGAGCACCCAGCACCCTGAGCACTGAGCACCCAGCACCCTGAGTAGTGAGCACCCAACGTACTGAGCACTGAGCACCCAGAGCACTGAGCACCCAGCAACCTGAGTACTGAGCACGGATCACCCCGAGCACTGAGCACCCAGCACCCTGAGTAGTGAGCACCCAACGTACTGAGCACCGAGCACACCAAGCACTGAGCACCCAGCACGCTGAGCACTGAGCACCCAGCACCCTGAGCACTGATCACCCAGCAACCTGAGCACTGAGCACCCAGCACCCTGAGTACTGAGCACCCAGCACCCTGAGTACTGAGCACTCAGCACCCTGAGTACTGAGCACCGAGCACCCCGAGCACTGAGCACCCAGCACCCTGAGCACTAAGCACCCTGAGGACTGAGCACCCAGCACCCTGAGCACTGAGCACCCAGCACCCTGAGTACTGAGCACCGATCACCCTGAGCACTGAGCACCCAGAACCCAAAGCACTGAGCACCCAGCACCCTGAATACTGAGCACCCAGCACCCCGAGCACTGAGCACCCAGCACCCTGAGTACTGAGCACCCTGAGTACTGAGCACCGATCACCCTGAGCACTGAGCTCCCAGCACCCTGAGTACTGAGCACCCAGCACCCTGAGCACTGAGCACCCAGCACCCTGAGTACTGAGCACCCAGCACCCTGAGCACTGAGCACCCAGCACCCTGAGTACTGAGCACCCAGCACCCTGAGCACTGAGCACCCAGCACCCTGAGTACTGAGCACCCAGCACCCCGAGCACTGAGCACAAAGCACCCCGAGAATGAGCACCCAGCACCCCGAGTACTGAGCACCGAGCACCCTGAGCACTGAGTACCCAGCACCCTGAGTACTGAGCACCGAGCACCCCGAGCACTGAGCATGTAGCACCGCGAGCAATGAGCACCCAGCACCCGGAGCAATGAGCACCCAGCACCCTGAGCACCGAGCACCCTGAGTACTGAGCACTGAGCACCCTGAGTACTGAGCACTGAGCACCCTGAGTACTGAGCACCCAGCACCCTGAGTACTGAGCACCCAGCACCCTGAGCAATGAGAACCCTGAGTACTGAGCACCCAGCACCCTGAGCACTGAGCACCAAGCACCCTGAGCACTGAGCACCCTGAGTACTGAGCACCGATCACCCTGAGCACTGAGCTCCCAGCACCCTGAGTACTGAGCACCCAGCACCCTGAGCACTGAGCACCCAGCACCCTGAGTACTGAGCACCCAGCACCCTGAGCACTGAGCACCCAGCACCCTGAGTACTGAGCACCCAGCACCCTGAGCACTGAGCACCCAGCACCCTGAGTACTGAGCACCGAGCACCCTGAGCACTGAGTACCCAGCACCCTGAGTACTGAGCACCCAGCACCCTGAGCACTGGGCACCGAGCACCCCGAGTACTGAGCACCCAGCACCCTGAGCACTGAGCACCCAGCACCCCGAGCACTGAGCACCCAGCACCCCGAGAATGAGCACCCAGCACCCCGAGTACTGAGCACCGAGCACCCTGAGCACTGAGTACCCAGCACCCTGAGTACTGAGCACCCAGCACCCTGAGCACTGGGCACCGAGCACCCCGAGTACTGAGCACCCAGCAGCCTGAGCACTGAGCACCCAGCACCCTGAGTACTGAGCACCCAGCTCCCTGAGTACTGAACACCCAGCACCCTGAGCACTGAGCACTCAGCACCCTGATCACTGAGTACTGAGCACCGAGCACCCCGAGAACTGAGCACCCAGCACCCGGAGTACTGAGCACCCAACACCCTGAGGACTGAGCACCCAGCACCCCGAGTACTGAGCACCCAGCACCCCGAGCACTGAGCACCCAGCACCCCGAGCACTGAGCACCGAGCACCCTGAGTACTGAGCACTTGGCACCCAGCACCCCGAGCACTGAGCACCCAGCACCCTGAGTACTGAGCACTGAGCACCCAGCACCCCGAGCACTGAGCACCCAGCACCCTGAGCACTGAGCACCCAGCACCCTAAGCACTGAGCACCCAGCACCCTGAGTACTGAGCACTGAGCACCCAGCACCCTGAGTACTGAGCACTGAGCACCCAGCACCCCGAGCACTGAGCACCCAGCACCCTGAGCACTGAGCACCCAGCACCCTGAGCACTGAGCACCCAGCACCCGAGTACTGAGCACCCAGCACCCTGAGTACTGAGCACCCAGCACCCTGAGCACTGAGCACCAAGCACCCTGAGCACTGAGCACCCAGCACCCCGAGCACTGAGCAACCAGCACCCCAAGCAATGAGCACCCCGCACCCTGAGTACTGAGCACCCAGCGCCCCGAGTACTGACCACACAGCAACCTGAGCACCGAGCAGCCAGCACCCCTAGCACTGAGCACCCAGCGCCCTGAGCACTGAGCACCCAGCACCCTGAGTACTGAGCACTGAGCACCACGAGTACTGAGCACCCAGCACCCCGAGCACTGAGCACCGAGCACCCCGAGCACTGAGAACCCAGCACCCCGAGCACTGAGCACCCAGCACCCCGAGCACTGAGCACCCAGGACCCTGAGCACTGAGCACCCAGCACCCCGAGCACTGAGCACCCAGCACCCCGAGCACTGAGCACCCAGCACCCCGAGCACTGAGCACCCAGCACCCCGAGCACTGAGCACCCAGCACCCTGAGTACTGAGCACCCAGCACCCTGAGTACTGAGCACCCAACACCCTGATCACTGAGCACCCAGCAACCTGAGTACTGAGCACCCAACACCCCAAGCACTGAGCACCCTGAGTACTGAGCACCCAGCACCCCAAGCACTGAGCTCCCTGAGTACTGAGCACCCAGCACCCTGAGTACTGAGCAGCCAGCACCTTGAGTACTGAGCACCCAGCACCCTGAGCACTGAGCACCCAGCACCCCGAGCACTGAGCACCCAGCACCCCGTGCACTGAGCACCCAGCACCCCGAGCACCGAGCACCCTGAGTACTAAGCACCGAGCACCCTGAGCACTGAGCACCCAGCACCCTGAGCACTGAGCACCCAGCACTCTGAGTACTGAGCACCCAGCACCCCGAGCACTGAGCACACAGCACCCTGAGTACTGAGCACCCAGCACCCTGAGCACTGAGCACTGAGCACCCTGAGCACTGAGCACCCAGCACCCTGAGGACTGAGTACCCAGCACCCTGAGAACTGTGCACCCTGAGTACTGAGCACTGAGCACCCTGAGTACTGAGCACTGAGCACCCTGAGTACTGAGCAACCAGCACCCTGAGTACTGAGCACCCAGCACCCTGAGCACTGAGCACCAAGCACCCTGAGCACTGAGCACCCAGCACCCTGAGCACTGAGCACCCAGCACCCTGAGTAGTGAGCACCCAACATACTGAGCACTGAGCACCCCAAGAACTGAGCACCCAGCAACCTGAGTACTGAGCACGGATCACCCCGAGCACTGAGCACCCAGCACCCTGAGTAGTGAGCACCCAACGTACTGAGCACCGAGCACACCAAGCACTGAGCACCCAGCAACCTGAGTACTGAGCACCCAGCACCCCGCGCACTGAGCACCCAGCACGCTGAGCACTGAGCACCCAGCACCCTGAGCACTGATCACCCAGCAACCTGAGCACTGAGCACCCAGCACCCTGAGTACTGAGCACCCAGCACCCTGAGTACTGAGCACTCAGCACCCTGAGTACTGAGCACCGAGCACCCCGAGCACTGAGCACCCAGCACCCTGAGCACTAAGCACCCTGAGGACTGAGCAACCAGCACCCTGAGCACTGAGCACCCAGCACCCTGAGTACTGAGCACCGATCACCCTGAGCACTGAGCACCCAGAACCCAAAGCACTGAGCACCCAGCACCCTGAATACTGAGCACCCAGCACCCCGAGCACTGAGCACCCAGCACCCTGAGTACTGAGCACCCTGAGTACTGAGCACCGATCACCCTGAGCACTGAGCTCCCAGCACCCTGAGTACTGAGCACTCAGCACCCTGAGCACTGAGCACCCAGCACCCTGAGTACTGAGCACCCAGCACCCTGAGCACTGAGCACCCAGCACCCTGAGTACTGAGCACCCAGCACCCTGAGCACTGAGCACCCAGCAAACTGAGTACTGAGCACCCAGCACCCCGAGCACTGAGCACCAAGCACCCCGAGAATGAGCACCCAGCACCCCGAGTACTGAGCACCGAGCACCCTGAGCACTGAGTACCCAGCACCCTGAGTACTGAGCACCGAGCACCCCGAGCACTGAGCATGTAGCACCGCGAGCAATGAGCACCCAGCACCCGGAGCAATGAGCACCCAGCACCCTGAGCACCGAGCACCCTGAGTACTGAGCACTGAGCACCCTGAGTACTGAGCACTGAGCACCCTGAGTACTGAGCACCCAGCACCCTGAGTACTGAGCACCCAGCACCCTGAGCAATGAGAACCCTGAGTACTGAGCACCCAGCACCCTGAGCACTGAGCACCAAGCACCCTGAGCACTGAGCACCCTGAGTACTGAGCACCGATCACCCTGAGCACTGAGCTCCCAGCACCCTGAGTACTGAGCACCCAGCACCCTGAGCACTGAGCACCCAGCACCCTGAGTACTGAGCACCCAGCACCCTGAGCACTGAGCACCCAGCACCCTGAGTACTGAGCACCCAGCACCCTGAGCACTGAGCACCCAGCACCCTGAGTACTGAGCACCGAGCACCCTGAGCACTGAGTACCCAGCACCCTGAGTACTGAGCACCCAGCACCCTGAGCACTGGGCACCGAGCACCCCGAGTACTGAGCACCCAGCACCCTGAGCACTGAGCACCCAGCACCCCGAGCACTGAGCACCCAGCACCCCGAGAATGAGCACCCAGCACCCCGAGTACTGAGCACCGAGCACCCTGAGCACTGAGTACCCAGCACCCTGAGTACTGAGCACCCAGCACCCTGAGCACTGGGCACCGAGCACCCCGAGTACTGAGCACCCAGCAGCCTGAGCACTGAGCACCCAGCACCCTGAGTACTGAGCACCCAGCTCCCTGAGTACTGAACACCCAGCACCCTGAGCACTGAGCACTCAGCACCCTGATCACTGAGTACTGAGCACCGAGCACCCCGAGAACTGAGCACCCAGCACCCGGAGTACTGAGCACCCAACACCCTGAGGACTGAGCACCCAGCACCCCGAGTACTGAGCACCCAGCACCCCGAGCACTGAGCACCCAGCACCCCGAGCACTGAGCACCGAGCACCCTGAGTACTGAGCACTTGGCACCCAGCACCCCGAGCACTGAGCACCCAGCACCCTGAGTACTGAGCACTGAGCACCCAGCACCCCGAGCACTGAGCACCCAGCACCCTGAGCACTGAGCACCCAGCACCCTAAGCACTGAGCACCCAGCACCCTGAGTACTGAGCACTGAGCACCCAGCACCCTGAGTACTGAGCACTGAGCACCCAGCACCCCGAGCACTGAGCACCCAGCACCCTGAGCACTGAGCACCCAGCACCCTGAGCACTGAGCACCCAGCACCCGAGTACTGAGCACCCAGCACCCTGAGTACTGAGCACCCAGCACCCTGAGCACTGAGCACCAAGCACCCTGAGCACTGAGCACCCAGCACCCCGAGCACTGAGCAACCAGCACCCCAAGCAATGAGCACCCCGCACCCTGAGTACTGAGCACCCAGCGCCCCGAGTACTGACCACACAGCAACCTGAGCACCGAGCAGCCAGCACCCCTAGCACTGAGCACCCAGCGCCCTGAGCACTGAGCACCCAGCACCCTGAGTACTGAGCACTGAGCACCACGAGTACTGAGCACCCAGCACCCCGAGCACTGAGCACCGAGCACCCCGAGCACTGAGAACCCAGCACCCCGAGCACTGAGCACCCAGCACCCCGAGCACTGAGCACCCAGCACCCTGAGCACTGAGCACCCAGCACCCCGAGCACTGAGCACCCAGCACCCCGAGCACTGAGCACCCAGCACCCCGAGCACTGAGCACCCAGCACCCCGAGCACTGAGCACCCAGCACCCTGAGTACTGAGCACCCAGCACCCTGAGTACTGAGCACCCAACACCCTGATCACTGAGCACCCAGCAACCTGAGTACTGAGCACCCAACACCCCAAGCACTGAGCACCCTGAGTACTGAGCACCCAGCACCCCAAGCACTGAGCTCCCTGAGTACTGAGCACCCAGCACCCTGAGTACTGAGCAGCCAGCACCTTGAGTACTGAGCACCCAGCACCCTGAGCACTGAGCACCCAGCACCCCGAGCACTGAGCACCCAGCACCCCGTGCACTGAGCACCCAGCACCCCGAGCACCGAGCACCCTGAGTACTAAGCACCGAGCACCCTGAGCACTGAGCACCCAGCACCCTGAGCACTGAGCACCCAGCACTCTGAGTACTGAGCACCCAGCACCCCGAGCACTGAGCACACAGCACCCTGAGTACTGAGCACCCAGCACACTGAGCACTGAGCACTGAGCACCCTGAGCACTGAGCACCCAGCACCCTGAGGACTGAGCACCCAGCACCCTGAGAACTGAGCACCCTGAGTACTGAGCACTGAGCACCCTGAGTACTGAGCACTGAGCACCCTGAGTACTGAGCAACCAGCACCCTGAGTACTGAGCACCCAGCACCCTGAGCACTGAGCACCAAGCACCCTGAGCACTGAGCACCCAGCACCCTGAGCACTGAGCACCCAGCACCCTGAGTAGTGAGCACCCAACATACTGAGCACTGAGCACCCCGAGAACTGAGCACCCAGCAACCTGAGTACTGAGCACGGATCACCCCGAGCACTGAGCACCCAGCACCCTGAGTAGTGAGCACCCAACGTACTGAGCACCGAGCACACCAAGCACTGAGCACCCAGCAACCTGAGTACTGAGCACCCAGCACCCCGCGCACTGAGCACCCAGCACGCTGAGCACTGAGCACCCAGCACCCTGAGCACTGATCACCCAGCAACCTGAGCACTGAGCACCCAGCACCCTGAGTACTGAGCACCCAGCACCCTGAGTACTGAGCACTCAGCACCCTGAGTACTGAGCACCGAGCACCCCGAGCACTGAGCACCCAGCACCCTGAGCACTAAGCACCCTGAGGACTGAGCAACCAGCACCCTGAGCACTGAGCACCCAGCACCCTGAGTACTGAGCACCGATCACCCTGAGCACTGAGCACCCAGAACCCAAAGCACTGAGCACCCAGCACCCTGAATACTGAGCACCCAGCACCCCGAGCACTGAGCACCCAGCACCCTGAGTACTGAGCACCCTGAGTACTGAGCACCGATCACCCTGAGCACTGAGCTCCCAGCACCCTGAGTACTGAGCACTCAGCACCCTGAGCACTGAGCACCCAGCACCCTGAGTACTGAGCACCCAGCACCCTGAGCACTGAGCACCCAGCACCCTGAGTACTGAGCACCCAGCACCCTGAGCACTGAGCACCCAGCAAACTGAGTACTGAGCACCCAGCACCCCGAGCACTGAGCACCAAGCACCCCGAGAATGAGCACCCAGCACCCCGAGTACTGAGCACCGAGCACCCTGAGCACTGAGTACCCAGCACCCTGAGTACTGAGCACCGAGCACCCCGAGCACTGAGCTTGCAGCACCCAGCACCCTGAGCACTGAGCACCCAGCAAACTGAGTACTGAGCACCCAGCACCCCGAGCACTGAGCACCAAGCACCCCGAGAATGAGCACCCAGCACCCCGAGTACTGAGCACCCAGCACCCGGAGCAATGAGCACCCAGCACCCTAAGCACCGAGCACCCTGAGTACTGAGCACTGAGCACCCTGAGTACTGAGCACTGAGCACCCTGAGTACTGAGCACCCAGCACCCTGAGTACTGAGCACCCAGCACCCTGAGCAATGAGAACCCTGAGTACTGAGCACCCAGCACCCTGAGTACTGAACACCCAGCACCGTGAGCACTGAACACACAGCACCCCGAGCACTGAGCACCCAGCACCCCGAGCACTGAGCACCCAGCAACCCGAGCACTGAGAACCCAGCACCATGTGTACTGAGCACCCAGCACCCTGAGTACTGAGCACCCAGCACCCCGAGCACTGAGTACCCAGCACCCTGAGCACTGAGCACCCAGCACCCTGAGCACTGTGCACCCATCACCCTGAGGACTGAGCACTGAGCACCCAGCGCCCTGAGCACTGAGCACCCAGCACCCTGAGCACTGAGCACCCAGCACCCAGAGCACTGAGCACCCAGCACCCTGAGTACTGAGCACTGAGCACCCAGCACCCCGAGCACTGAGCACCCAGCACCCTGAGCACTGAGCACCCAGCACCCGAGTACTGAGCACCCAGCACCCTGAGTACTGAGCACCCAGCACCCCGAGCACAGAGCACCCAGCACCCTGAGCACTGAGCACCCAGCACCCCGAGCACTGAGCACCCAGCACCCTGAGTACTGAGCACTGAGCACCCAGCACCCCGAGCACTGAGCACCCAGCACCCTGAGTACTGAGCACCCAGCACCCGAGTACTGAGCACCCAGCACCCTGAGTACTGAGCACCCAGCACCCCGAGCACTGAGCACCCAGCACCCTGAGTACTGTGCACACAGCACCCTGAGCACTGAGCACCCAGCACCCTGAGCACTGAGCACCCAGCACACTGAGCACTGAGCACCCAGCACCCTGAGTAGTGAGCACCCAACGTACTGAGCACCAAGCACCCCGAGCACTGAGCACCCAGCACCCTGAGTACTGAGCACCGATCACCCCGAGAACTGAGCACCCAGCACCCTGAGTACTGAGCTCCGAGTACCCCGAGCACTGAGCACCCAGCACCCGGAGTACTGAGCACCCAGCACCCTGAGTACTAAGCACCGAGCACCCTGAGTACTGAGCATCCAGTACCCTGAGCACTGAACACACAGCACCCTGAGTACTGAGCACTCCGAGCACTGAGCACCCAGCACCCTGAGCACTGAGCACCCAGCACCCTGAGTACTGAGCAACCAGCACCCTGAGTACTGAACATACAGCACCCTGAGCACTGAGCACTGAGCACCCTGAGCACTGAGTACTGAGCACTGAGCACCCTGAGCACTGAGCACCCAGCACCCCGAGTACTGAGCACCCTGAGCACTGAGTACTGAGCACTGAGCACCCTGAGCACTGAGCACCCAGCACCCTGAGTACTGAGCACCCAGCACCCCGAGCACTGAGCACCCAGCGCCCCGAGCACTGAGCACCCAGCACCCCGAGCACTGAGCACCCTGAGCACTGAGCACACAGCACCCCGTGTACTGAGCATTGAGCACCCTGAGCTCTGAGCACCCAGCACCCCGAGTACTGAGCACTGAGCACCCTGAGCACTGAGCACCCAGCACCCCAAGCACTGAACACCAAGCACCCTGAGTACTGAGCACTGAGCACCCAGCACCCCGAACACTGAGCACCCAGCACCCTGAGCACTGAGCACCCAGCACCTGAGTACTGAGCACCCAGCACCCTGAGTGCTGAGCACCGAGCACCCCGAGCACTGAGCACGCAGCACCGCGAGTAATGAGCACCCAGCACCCCGAGCACTGAGCACCCAGCACCCTGAGCACCGAGCACCCTGAGTACTGAGCACTGAGCACCCTGAGTACTGAGCACTGAGCACCCTGAGCACTGAGCACTCAGCACCCTGAGTAGTGAGCACCCAACGTACTGAGCACCGTGCAACCCGAGCACTGAGAACCCAGCACCCTGAGTACTGAGCACCGAGCACCCAGAGCACTGAGCACCCAGCGCCCCGAGCACTGAGCAACCAGCGCCCCGAGCACTGAGCACCCAGCGCCCCGAGCACTGAGCACCCAGCACCCCGAGCACTGAGCAACCAGCACCCCAAGCAATGAGCACCCCGCACCCTGAGTACTGAGCACCCAGCACCCCGAGTACTGACCACCCAGCAACCTGAGCACCGAGCAGCCAGCACCCTGAGCACTGAGCACCCAGCGCCCTGAGCACTGGGCACCCAGCACCCTGAGTACTGAGCACTGAGCACCACGAGTACTGAGCACCCAGCACCCCGAGCACTGAGCACCGAGCACCCCGAGCACTGAGAACCCAGCACCCTGAGCACTGAGCACCCAGCACCCCGAGCACTGAGCACCCAGCACCCTGAGCACTGAGCACCCAGCACCCCGAGCACTGAGCACCCAGCACCCCGAGCACTGAGCACCCAGCACCCCGAGCACTGAGCACCCAGCACCCCGAGCACTGAGCACCCAGCACCCTGAGTACTGAGCACCCAGCACCCTGAGTACTGAGCACCCAACACCCTGATCACTGAGCACCCAGCAACCTGAGTACTGAGCACCCAACACCCCAAGCACTGAGCACCCTGAGTACTGAGCACCCAGCACCCCAAGCACTGAGCTCCCTGAGTACTGAGCACCCAGCACCCTGAGTACTGAGCAGCCAGCACCTTGAGTACTGAGCACCCAGCACCCTGAGCACTGAGCACCCAGCACCCCGAGCACTGAGCACCCAGCACCCCGTGCACTGAGCACCCAGCACCCCGAGCACCGAGCACCCTGAGTACTAAGCACCGAGCACCCTGAGCACTGAGCACCCAGCACCCTGAGCACTGAGCACCCAGCATTCTGAGTACTGAGCACCCAGCACCCCGAGCACTGAGCACAATGCACCCTGAGTACTGAGCACCCAGCACCCTGAGAACTGAGCACCCTGAGTACTGAGCAACCAGCACCCTGAGTACTGAGCACCCAGCACCCTGAGCACAGAGCACCAAGCACCCTGAGCACTGAGCACCCAGCACCCTGAGCACTGAGCACCCAGCATCCTGAGTAGTGAGCACCCAACGTACTGAGCACTGAGCACCCCGAGCACTGAGCACCCAGCAACCTGAGTACTGAGCACGGATCACCCCGAGCAATGAGCACCCAGCACCCTGAGTAGTGAGCACCCAACGTACTGAGCACCGAGCACACCAAGCACTGAGCACCCAGCACGCTGAGCACTGAGCACCCAGCACCCTGAGCACTGATCACCCAGCACCCTGAGTACTGAGCACCCAGCACCCTGAGTACTGAGCACTCAGCACCCTGAGTACTGAGCACCGAGCAACCCAAGCACTGAGCACCCAGCACCCTGAGCACTAAGCACCCTGAGGACTGAGCACCCAGCACCCTGAGCACTGAGCACCCAGCACCCTGAGTACTGAGCACCGATCACCCTGAGCACTGAGCACCCAGAACACAAAGCACTGAGCACCCAGCACCCTGAATACTGAGCACCCAGCACCCCGAGCACTGAGCACCCAGCACCCTGAGTACTGAGCACCCTGAGTACTGAGCACCGATCACCCTGAGCACTGAGCTCCCAGCACCCTGAGTACTGAGCACCCAGCACCCTGAGCACTGAGCACCCAGCACCCTGAGTACTGAGCACCCAGCACCCTGAGCACTGAGCACCCAGCACCCTGAGTACTGAGCACCCAGCACCCTGAGCACTGAGCACCCAGCACCCTGAGTACTGAGCACACAGCACCCCGAGCACTGAGCACCCAGCACCCCGAGAATGAGCACCCAGCACCCCGAGTACTGAGCACCGAGCACCCTGAGCACTGAGTACCCAGCACCCTGAGTACTGAGCAACCAGCACCCAGAGCACTGGGCACCGAGCACCCCGAGTACTGAGCACCCAGCAGCCTGAGCACTGAGCACCCAGCACCCTGAGTACTGAGCACCCAGCTCCCTGAGTACTGAACACCCAGCACCCTGAGCACTGAGCACTCAGCACCCTGATCACTGAGTACTGAGCACCGAGCACCCCGAGAACTGAGCACCCAGCACCCGGAGTACTGAGCACCCAACACCCTGAGTACTGAGCACTCAGCACCCCGAGTACTGATCACCCAGCACCCCGAGCACTGAGCACCCAGCACCCCGAGCACTGAGCACCCAGCACCCTGAGTACTGAGCACTGAGCACCCAGCACCCCGAGCACTGAGCACCCAGCACCCTGAGTACTGAGCACTGAGCACCCAGCACCCCGAGCACTGAGCACCCAGCACCCTGAGCACTGAGCACCCAGCACCCTGAGCACTGAGCACCCAGCACCCTGAGTACTGAGCACTGAGCACCCAGCACCCTGAGTACTGAGCACTGAGCACCCAGCACCCCGAGCACTGAGCACCCAGCACCCTGAGCACTGAGCACCCAGCACCCTGAGCACTGAGCACCCAGCACCCGAGTACTGAGCACCCAGCACCCTGAGTACTGAGCACCCAGCACCCTGAGCACTGAGCACCAAGCACCCTGAGCACTGAGCACCCAGCACCCCGAGCACTGAGCAACCAGCACCCCAAGCAATGAGCACCCCGCACCCTGAGTACTGAGCACCCAGCACCCCGAGTACTGACCACCCAGCAACCTGAGCACCGAGCAGCCAGCACCCCGAGCACTGAGCACAAAGCGCCCTGAGCACTGAGCACCCAGCACCCTGAGTACTGAGCACTGAGCACCACGAGTACTGAGCACCCAGCACCCCGAGCACTGAGCACCGAGCACCCCGAGCACTGAGAACCCAGCACCCCGAGCACTGAGCACCCAGCACCCCGAGCACTGAGCACCCAGCACCCCGAGCACTGAGCAACCAGCACGCCGAGCACTGAGCACCCAGCACCCCGAGCACTGAGCACCCAGCACCCCGAGCACTGAGCACCCAGCACCCCGAGCACTGAGCACCCAGCACCCTGAGTACTGACCACCCAGCACCCTGAGTACTGACCACCCAACACCCTGATCACTGAGCACCCAGCAACCTGAGTACTGAGCACCCAACACCCCAAGCACTGAGCACCCTGAGTACTGAGCACCCTGCACCCCAAGCACTGAGCTCCCTGAGTACTGAGCACCCAGCACCCTGAGTACTGAGCAGCCAGCACCTTGAGTACTGAGCACCCAGCACCCTGAGCACTGAGCACCCAGCACCCCGAGCACTGAGCACCCAGCACCCCGTGCACTGAGCACCCAGCACCCCGAGCACCGAGCACCCTGAGTACTAAGCACCGAGCACCCTGAGCAATGAGCACCCAGCACCCTGAGCACCGAGCACCCAGCACACTGAGTACTGAGCACCCAGCACCCCGAGCACTGAGCACACAGCACCCTGAGTACTGAGCACCCAGCACCCTGAGCACTGAGCACTGAGCACCCTGAGCACTGAGCACCCAGCACCCTGAGGACTGAGCACCCAGCACCCTGAGAACTGAGCACCCTGAGTACTGAGCACTGAGCACCCTGAGTACTGAGCACTGAGCACCCTGAGTACTGAGCAACCAGCACCCTGACTACTGAGCACCCAGCACCCTGAGCACTGAGCACCAAGCACCCTGAGCACTGAGCACCCAGCACCCTGAGCACTGAGCACGGATCACCCCGAGCACTGAGCACCCAGCACGCTGAGCACTGAGCACCCAGCACCGTGAGCACTGATCACCCAGCAACCTGAGCACTGAGCACCCAGCACCCTGAGTACTGAGCACCCAGCACCCTGAGTACTGAGCACTCAGCACCCTGAGTACTGAGCAAAGAGCACCCCGAGCACTGAGCACCCAGCACCCTGAGCATTAAGCACCCTGAGGACTGAGCACCCAGCACCCTGAGCACTGAGCACCCAGCACCCTGAGTACTGAGCACCGATCACCCTGAGCACTGAGCACCCAGAACCCAAAGCATTGAGCACCCAGCACCCTGAATACTGAGCACCCAGCACCCCGAGCACTGAGCACCCAGCACCCTGAGTACTGAGCACCCTGAGTACTGAGCACCGATCACCCTGAGCACTGAGCTCCCAGCACCCTGAGTACTGAGCACCCAGCACCCTGAGCACTGAGCACCCAGCACCCTGAATACTGAGCACCCAGCACCCTGAGCACTGAGCACCCAGCACCCTGAGTACTGAGCACCCAGCACCCTGAGCACTGAGCACCCAGCACCCTGAGTACTGAGCACCCAGCACCCCGAGCACTGAGCACCCAGCACCCCGAGAATGAGCACCCAGCAGCCTGATCACTGAGTACTGAGCACCGAGCACCCCGAGAACTGAGCACCCAGCACCCGGAGTACTGAGCACCCAACACCCTGAGTACTGAGCACCCAGCACCCCGAGTACTGAGCACCCAGCACACCGAGCACTGAGCACCCAGCACCCCGAGCACTTAGCACCCAGGACCCTGAGTACTGAGCACTGAGCACCCAGCACCCCGAGCACTGAGCACCCAGCACCCTGAGTACTGAGCACTGAGCACCCAGCACCCCGAGCACTGAGCACCCAGCACCCTGAGCACTGAGCACCCAGCACCCTGAGCACTGAGCACCCAGCACCCTGAGTACTGAGCACTGAGCACCCAGCACCCTGAGTACTGAGCAATGAGCACCCAGCACCCCGAGCACTGAGCACCCAGCACCCTGAGCACTGAGCACCCAGCACCCTGAGCACTGAGCACCCAGCACCCGAGTACTGAGCACCCAGCACCCTGAGTACTGAGCACCCAGCACCCTGAGTACTGAGCACCCAGCACCCTGAGTACTGAGCACCCAGCACCCCGAGCACTGAGCACCCAGCACCCCAAGTACTGAGCACCCAGCACCCTGAGCACTGAGCACCCAGCACCCTGAGCACTGAGCACCCAGCACCCTGAGCACTGAGCACCCAGCACCCTGAGTACTGAGCACCCAGCACCCTGAGCACTGAGCACCCAGCACCCTGAGCACTGAGCACCCAGCACCCTGAGCACTGAGCACACAGCACCCTGAGTAGTGAGCACCCAACGTACTGAGCACCGAGCACCCCGAGCACTGAGCACCCAGCACCCTGAGTACTGAGCACCGAGCACCTCGAGCACTGAGCACACAGCACCCTGAGTAGTGAGCACCCAACGTACTGAGCACCGAGAACCCCGAGCACTGAGCACCCAGCACCCCGAGCACTGAGCACCCAGCGCCCCGAGCACCGAGCACCCTGAGCACTGAGCACCCAGCACCCTGACTACTGAGCACCCAGCACCCTGAGCACTGAGCACCCAGCACCCCAAGCACTGAGCACCCAGCACCCTGAGTACTGAGCACCCAGCGCCCCGAGCACTGAGCACCCAGCACCCTGAGCACTGAGCACCCAGCACCCTGAGTACTGAGCACCCAGCACCCCGAGCACTGAGCACCCAGCACCCCGAGCACTGAGCACCCAGCACCCTGAGCACTGAGCACCCAGCACCCTGAGCACTGAGCACCCAGCACCCTGAGTACTGAGCACTGAGCACCCAGCACCCTGAGTACTGAGCACTGAGCACCCAGCACCCCGAGCACTGAGCACCCAGCACCCTGAGCACTGAGCACCCAGCACCCTGAGCACTGAGCACCCAGTACCCGAGTACTGAGCACCCAGCACCCTGAGTACTGAGCACCCAGCACCCTGAGCACTGAGCACCAAGCACCCTGAGCACTGAGCACCCAGCACCCCGAGCACTGAGCAACCAGCACCCCAAGCAATGAGCACCCCGCACCCTGAGTACTGAGCACCCAGCACCCCGAGTACTGACCACCCAGCAACCTGAACACCGAGCAGCCAGCACCCCGAGCACTGAGCACAAAGCGCCCTGAGCACTGAGCAGGCAGCACCCTGAGTACTGAGCACTGAGCACCACGAGTACTGAGCACCCAGCACACCGAGCACTGAGCACCGAGCACCCCGAGCACTGAGAACCCAGCACCCCGAGCACTGAGCACCCAGCACCCCGAGCACTGAGCACCCAGCACCCCGAGCACTGAGCAACCAGCACCCCGAGCACTGAGCACCCAGCACCCCGAGCACTGAGCACCCAGCACCCCGAGCACTGAGCACCCAGCACCCCGAGCACTGAGCACCCAGCACCCTGAGTACTGAGCACCCAGCACCCTGAGTACTGAGCACCCAACACCCTGATCACTGAGCACCCAGCAACCTGAGTACTGAGCACCCAACACCCCAAGCACTGAGCACCCTGAGTACTGAGCACCCTGCACTCCAAGCACTGAGCTCCCTGAGTACTGAGCACCCAGCACCCTGAGTACTGAGCAGCCAGCACCTTGAGTACTGAGCACCCAGCACCCTGAGCACTGAGCACCCAGCACCCCGAGCACTGAGCACCCAGCACCCCGTGCACTGAGCACCCAGCACCCCGAGCACCGAGCACCCTGAGTACTAAGCACCGAGCACCCTGAGCAATGAGCACCCAGCACCCTGAGCACTGAGCACCCAGCACACTGAGTACTGAGCACCCAGCACCCCGAGCACTGAGCACACAGCACCCTGAGTACTGAGCACCCAGCACCCTGAGCACTGAGCACTGAGCACCCTGAGCACTGAGCACCCAGCACCCTGAGGACTGAGCACCCAGCACCCTGAGAACTGAGCACCCTGAGTACTGAGCACTGAGCACCCTGAGTACTGAGCACTGAGCACCCTGAGTACTGAGCAACCAGCACGCTGAGTACTGAGCACCCAGCACCCTGAGCACTGAGCACCAAGCACCCTGAGCACTGAGCACCCAGCACCCTGAGCACTGAGCACCCAGCACCCTGAGTAGTGAGCACCCAACGTACTGAGCACTGAGCACCCCGAGAACTGAGCACCCAGCAACCTGAGTACTGAGCACGGATCACCCCGAGCACTGAGCACCCAGCACGCTGAGCACTGAGCACCCAGCACCGTGAGCACTGATCACCCAGCAACCTGAGCACTGAGCACCCAGCACCCTGAGTACTGAGCACCCAGCACCCTGAGTACTGAGCACTCAGCACCCTGAGTACTGAGCACCGAGCACCCCGAGCACTGAGCACCCAGCACCCTGAGCATTAAGCACCCTGAGGACTGAGCACCCAGCACCCTGAGCACTGAGCACCCAGCACCCTGAGTACTGAGCACCGATCACCCTGAGCACTGAGCACCCAGAACCCAAAGCATTGAGCACCCAGCACCCTGAATACTGAGCACCCAGCACCCCGAGCACTGAGCACCCAGCACCCTGAGTACTGAGCACCCTGAGTACTGAGCACCGATCACCCTGAGCACTGAGCTCCCAGCACCCTGAGTACTGAGCACCGAGCACCCTGAGCACTGAGAACCCAGCACCCTGAGTACTGAGCTCCGAGCACCCCGAGCACTGAGCACCCAGCACCCTGAGTACTGAGCACCCTGCACCCTGAGCAATGAGCACCCTGAGTACTGAGCACCCAGCACCCTGAGCACTGAGCACCCAGAACCCCGAGCACTGAGCACCCAGCACCCTGAGTACTGAGCACCCAGCACCCTGAGCACTGAGCACCCAGCACCCCGAGCACTGTGCACCCAGCACCCTGAGTACTGAGCACCCAGCACCCTGAGCACTGAGCACCCAGCACCCTGAGCACTGAGCACGGAGCACCCTGAGCACTGAGCACTGAGCACCCTGATCACTGAGTACTGAGCACCGAGCACCCCGAGAACTGAGCACCCAGCACCCGTAGTACTGAGCACCCAGCAGCCCAAGCACTGAGCACCCTGAGTATTGAGCACCCAGCACCCTGAGTACTGAGCAGCCAGCATCCTGAGTACTGAGCAACGAGCACCCTGAGTACAGAGCACCCAGCACCCCGAGCACTGAGCACCCAGCACCCTGAGGACTGAGCACCCAGCACCCTGAGCACTGAGCACCCTGAGTACTGAGCACTGAGCACCCTGAGTACTGAGCACTGAGCACCCTGAGTACTGAGCAACCAGCACCCTGAGCAATGAGCACCGAGCACCCTGAGCACTTAGCACCCAGCACCCTGAGCACTGAGCACCCAGCACCCTGAGTAGTGAGCACCCAACGTACTGAGCACTGAGCACCCCAAGCACTGAGCACCCAGCACCCTGAGTACTGAGCACCCAGCACCCCGAGCACTGAGCACCCAGCACCCTGAGCACTGAGCACCCAGCACCCTGAGCACTGATCACCTAGCACCCTGAGCACTGAGCACCCAGCACCCTGAGTACTGAGCACCCAGCACCCTGAGTACTGAGCACCCAGCACCCCGAGCACTGAGCACCCAGCACCCTGAGTACTGAGCACCCAGCACCCTGTGCACTGAGCACCGAGCACCCTGAGCACTGAGCACCCAGCACCCTGAGGACTGAGCACCCAGCACCCTGAGCACTGAGCACCCTGAGTACTGAGCACTGAGCACCCTGAGTACTGAGCACTGAACACCCTGAGTACTGAGCAACCAGCACCCTGAGTACTGAGCACCCAGCACACTGAGCACTGAGCACCGAGCACCCTGAGCACTGAGCACCCAGCACCCTGAGCACTTAGCACCCAGCACTCTGAGTTGTGAGCACCCAACGTACTGAGCACCGAGCACCCCGAGCACTGAGCACCCAGCACCCTGACTACTGAGCACCCAGCACCCTGAGCACTGATCACCCAGCACACTGAGCACTGAGCACCCAGCACCCTGAGTCCTGAGCACCCAGCACCCTGAGTACTGAGCACTCAGCACCCTGAGTACTGAGCACCGAGCACCCCGAGCACTGAGCACCCAGCACCCTGAGCACTGAGCACCCAGCACCCTGAGCACTGATCACCCAGCACACTGAGCACTGAGCACCCAGCACCCTGAGTCCTGAGCACCCAGCACCCTGAGTACTGAGCACTCAGCACCCTGAGTACTGAGCACCGAGCACCCCGAGCACTGAGCACCCAGCACCCTGAGCACTGAGCACCCTGAGGACTGAGCACCCAGCACCCTGAGCACTGAGCAACCAGCACCCTGAGTACTGAGCACCGATCATCCTGAGCACTGAGCTCCCAGAACCCAAAGCACCCTCAGTACTGAGCACCCAGCACCCGGAGCACTGAGCACCCAGCACCATGAGTACTGAGCACTCTGAGTACTGAGCACCGATCACCCTGAGCACTGAGCTCCCAGCACCCTGAGTACTGAGCACCCAGCACCCTGAGCAATGAGCACCCAGGAACCTGAGCACTGAGCACCCAGCACCCTGAGTACTGAGCACTGAGCACCCAGCACCCCGAGCACTGAGCACCCAGCACCCTGAGTACTGAGCACTGAGCACCCAGCACCCCGAGCACTGAGCACCCAGCACCCTGAGTACTGAGCACCGAGCACCCCGAGCACTGAACACCCAGCACCCTGAGTACTGAGCTCCGAGGACCCCGAGCACTGAGCACCCAGCGCCCCGAGCACCGAGCACCCTGAGCACTGACCACCCAGCACCCTGACTACTGAGCACCCAGCACCCTGAGCAATGAGCAACCTGAGTACTGAGCACCCAGCACCTTGAGCACTGAGCACCGAGCACCCCGAGCACTGAGCCCCCAGCACCCTGAGCACTGAACACACAGCACCCTGAGTACTGAGCACCTCGAGCACTGAGCACCCAGCACCCTGAGCTCTGAGTACCCAGCACCCTGAGCACTGAGCACCCAGCACCCTGAGCACTGAGCACACAGCACCCTGAGCACTGAGCACCCAGCACCCTGAGTACTGAGCACTGAGCACCCAGCACCCCGAGCACTGAGCACCCAGCACCCTGAGTACTGAGCACTGAGCACCCAGCACCCCGAACACTGAGCACCCAGCACCCTGAGCACTGAGCACCCAGCACCCGAGTACTGAGCACCCAGCACCCTGAGTACTGAGCACCCAGCACCCTGAGTACTGAGCACCCAGCATCCCGAGTACTGAGCACCCAGCACCCTGAGTACTGAGCACCCAGCATCCTGAGCACTGAGCACCCAGCACCCCGAGCACTGAGCACCCAGCACCCTGAGTACTGAGCACCCAGCGCCCCGAGCACTGAGCACCCAGCACCCTGAGCACTGAGCACCCAGCACCCTGAGTACTGAGCACCCAGCACCCTGAGTACTGAACACCCAGCACCCTGAGCACTGAGCACTGAGCACCCTGAGCACTGAGTACTGAGCACTGAGCACCCTGAGCACTGAGCACCCAGCACCCCGAGTACTGAGCACCCAGCACCCCGAGCACTGAGCACCCAGCGCCCCGAGCACTGAGCACCCAGCACCCCGAGCACTGAGCACTGAGCACCCAGCACCCCGAGTACTGAGCAGTGAGCACCCTGAGCACTGAACACCCAGCACCCCGAGTACTGAGCACTGAGCACCCTGAGTACTGAGCAACCAGCACCCTGAGCACTGAGTACGCAGCACCCTGAGCACTGAGCACCCAGCACCCTGAGTACTGATCACTGAGCACCCAGCACCCTGAGCACTGAGCACCCAGCACCCTGAGTACTGAGCACTGAGCACCCAGCACCCCGAGCACTGAGCACCCAGCACCCTGAGCACTGAGCACCCAGCACCCGAGTACTGAGCACCCAGCACCCTGAGTACTGAGCACCCAGCACCCTGAGTACTGTGAACCCAGCACCCTGAGCACTGTGCGCCCAGCACCCCGAGCACTGAGCACCCAGCACCCAGAGTACTGAGCACCCAGCACCCTGAGCACTGAGCAACCAGCACCCTGAGCTCTGAGCATCCAGCACCCTGAGCACTGTGCACCCAGCACCCTGAGTAGTGAGCACCCAACGTACTGAGCACCGAGCACCCCGAGCACTGTGCACCCAGCACCCTGAGTACTGATCACCGAGTACCCTGAGCACTGAGCACCCAGCACCCTGAGTACTGAGCTCCGAGCACCCCGAGCACTGAGCACCGAGCACCCTGTGCACTGAGTACCCAGCACCCTGAGTACTGAGCACTCAGCACCCTGAGCACTGAGCACCGAGCACCCTGAGAACTGAGCACCGAGCACCCTGAGCACTGAGAACCCAGCACCCTGAGTACTGAGCTCCGAGCACCCCGAGCACTGAGCACCCAGCACCCTGAGTACTGAGCACCCTGCACCCTGAGCAATGAGCACCCTGAGTACTGAGCACCCAGCACCTTGAGCACTGAGCACCCATCACCCTGAGCACTGAACACACAGCACCCTGAGTACTGAGAACCTCGAGCACTGAGCATCCAGCACCCTGAGTACTGAGCACCGAGCACCCCGAGCACTGAGAACCCAGCACCGCGAGCACTGAGCACATAGCACCCCGAGCACTGAGCACCCAGCACCCTGAGTACTGAGCACCCAGCACCCTGAGTACTGAGCACCCAGCACCCTGAGCACTGAGTACCCAACACCCTGAGCACTGAGCACCCAGCACCCTGAGCACTGAGCACACAGCACCCTGAGCACTGAGCACCCTGAGCACTGAGCACCCAGCACCCTGAGTACTGAGCACTGAGCACCCAGCACCCCGAGCACTGAGCACCCAGCACCCCGAGTACTGAGCACCTAGCACCCTGAGTACTGAGCACCCAGCACCCTGAGCACTGAGTACCCAGCACCCTTAGCACTGAGCACCCAGCACCCTGAGCACTGAGCACCCAGCACCCTGAGCACTGAGCACCCAGCACCCTGAGTACTGAGCACTGAGCACCCAGCACCCCGATCACTGAGCACCCAGCACCCTGAGTACTGAGCACTGAGCACCCAGCACCCCGAGCACTGAGCACCCAGCACCCTGAGCACTGAGCACCCAGCACCCGAGTACTGAGCACACAGCACCCTGAGTACTGAGCACCCAGCACCCTGAGCACTGAGCACGCAGCACCCTGAGTACTGAGCACCCAGCACCCAGAGCACTGAGCACCCAGCACCCCGAGCACTGTGCACCCAGCACCCTGAGTACTGAGCACCCAGCACCCTGAGCACTGAGCAACCAGCACCCTGAGCACTGAGCACGGAGCACCCTGAGCACTGAGCACTGAGCACCCTGATCACTGAGTACTGAGCACCGAGCACCCCGAGAACTGAGCACCCAGCACCCGGAGTACTGAGCAACCAGCAGCCCAAGCACTGAGCACCCTGAGTATTGAGCACCCAGCACCCTGAGTACTGAGCAGCCAGCATCCTGAGTACTGAGCAACGAGCACCCTGAGTACAGAGCACCTAGCACCCCGAGCACTGAGCACCCAGCACCCTGAGGACTGAGCACCCAGCACCCTGAGCACTGAGCACCCTGAGTACTGAGCACTGAGCACCCTGAGTACTGAGCACTGAGCACCCTGAGTACTGAGCAACCAGCACCCTGAGTACTGAGCACCCAGGACCCTGAGCAATGAGCAACGAGCACCCTGAGCACTGAGCACCCAGCACCCTGAGCACTGAGCACCCAGCACCCTGAGTAGTGAGCACCCAACGTACTGAGCACCGAGCACCCTGAGCACTGAGCACCCAGCACCCTGACTACTGAGCACCCAGCACCCTGAGCAATGAGCAACCTGAGTACTGAGCACCCAGCACCTTGAGCACTGAGCACCGAGCACCCCGAGCACTGAGCACCCAGCACCCTGAGCACTGAACACACAGCACCCGGAGTACTGAGCACCTCGAGCACTGAGCACCCAGCACCCTGAGCACTGAGTACCCAGCACCCTGAGCACTGAGCACCCAGCACCCTGAGCACTGAGCACACAGCACCCTGAGCACTGAGCACCCAGCACCCTGAGTACTGAGCACTGAGCACCCAGCACCCCGAGCACTGAGCACCCAGCACCCTGAGTACTGAGCACTGAGCACCCAGCACCCCGAACACTGAGCACCCAGCACCCTGAGCACTGAGCACCCAGCACCCGAGTACTGAGCACCCAGCACCCTGAGTACTGAGCACCCAGCACCCTGAGTACTGAGCACCCAGCATCCCGAGTACTGAGCACCCAGCACCCTGAGTACTGAGCACCCAGCATCCTGAGCACTGAGCACCCAGCACCCCGAGCACTGAGCACCCAGCACCCTGATTACTGAGCACCCAGCGCCCCGAGCACTGAGCACCCAGCACCCTGAGCACTGAGCACCCAGCACCCTGAGTACTGAGCACCCAGCACCCTGAGTACTGAACTCCCAGCACCCTGAGCACTGAGCACTGAGCACCCTGAGCACTGAGTACTGAGCACTGAGCACCCTGAGCACTGAGCACCCAGCACCCCGAGTACTGAGCACCCAGCACCCCGAGCACTGAGCACCCAGCGCCCCGAGCACTGAGCACCCAGCACCCCGAGCACTGAGCACTGAGCACCCAGCACCCCGAGTACTGAGCAGTGAGCACCCTGAGCACTGAACACCCAGCACCCCGAGTACTGAGCACTGAGCACCCTGAGTACTGAGCAACCAGCACCCTGAGCACTGAGTACCCAGCACCCTGAGGACTGAGCACCCAGCAAACTGAGCACTGAGCACCCAGCACCCTGAGCACTGAGCACCCAGCACCCTGAGTACTGATCACTGAGCACCCAGCACCCCGAGCACTGAGCACCCAGCACCCTGAGTACTGAGCACTGAGCACCCAGCACCCCGAGCACTGAGCACCCAGCACCCTGAGCACTGAGCACCCAGCACCCGAGTACTGAGCACCCAGCACCCTGAGTACTGAGCACCCAGCACCCTGAGTACTGAGAACCCAGCACCCTGAGCACTGAGCACCCAGCCCCCCGAGCACTGAGCACCCAGCACCCTGAGTACTGAGCACCCAGCACCCTGAGCACTGAGCAACCAGCACCCTGAGCTCTGAGCACCCAGCACCCTGAGCACTGAGCACCCAGCACCCTGAGTAGTGAGCACCCAACGTACTGAGCACCGAGCACGCCGAGCACTGTGCACCCAGCACCCTGAGTACTGATCACCGAGTACCCTGAGCACTGAGCACCCAGCACCCTGAGTACTGAGCTCCGAGCACCCCGAGCACTGAGCACCGAGCACCCTGTGCACTGAGTACCCAGCACCCTGAGTACTGAGCACTCAGCACCCTGAGCACTGAGCACCGAGCACCCTGAGTACTGAGCACCGAGCACCCCGAGCACTGAGCACCCAGCACCCTGAGTACTGAGCACCCTGCACCCTGAGCAATGAGCACCCTGAGTACTGAGCACCCAGCACCTTGAGCACTGAGCACCCAGCACCCTGAGCACTGAACACACAGCACCCTGAGTACTGAGCTCCGAGCACCCCGAGCACTGAGCACCGAGCACCCCGAGCACTGAGAACCCAGCACCGCGAGCACTGAGCACATAGCACCCCGAGCACTGAGCACCCAGCACCCTGAGTACTGAGCACCCAGCACCCTGAGTACTGAGCACCCAGCACCCTGAGCACTGAGTACCCAACACCCTGAACACTGAGCACCCAGCACCCTGAGTACTGAGCACTGAGCACCCAGCACCCCGAGCAGAGAGCAGCCAGCACCCTGAGTACTGAGCACCGAGCACCCCGAGCAATGAGCACCCAGCACCCTGAGTACTGAGCTCCGAGCACTCCGAGCACTGAGCACCCTGAGCACTGAGCACCGAGCACCCTGAGCACTGAGTACCCAGCACCCTGAGCACTGAGCACCCAGCGCCCTGAGCACTGAGCACCCAGCACCCTGAGCACTGAGCACCCAGCACCCTGAGTACTGAGCACTGAGCACCCAGCACCCCGAGCACTGAGCACCCAGCACCCCGAGTACTGAGCACTGAGCACCCTGAGTACTGAGCACCCAGCACCCTGAGCACTGAGTACCCAGCACCCTTAGCACTGAGCACCCAGCACCCTGAGCACTTAGCACCCAGCACCCTGAGCACTGAGCACCCAGCACCCTGAGTACTGAGCACTGAGCACCCAGCACCCCGATCACTGAGCACCCAGCACCCTGAGTACTGAGCACTGAGCACCCAGCACCCCGAGCACTGAGCACCCAGCACCCTGAGCACTGTGCACCCAGCACCCGAGTACTGAGCACACAGCACCCTGAGTACTGAGCACCCAGCACCCTGAGCACTGAGCACCCAGCACCCCGAGAACTGAGCACCCAGCACCTTGAGTACTGAGCACCCAGCACCCTGAGCACTGAGCACCCAGCACCCCGAGCACTGTGCACCCAGCACCCTGAGTACTGAGCACCCAGCACCCTGAGCACTGAGCACCCAGCACCCTGAGCACTGAGCACGGAGCACCCTGAGCACTGAGCACTGAGCACCCTGATCACTGAGTACTGAGCACCGAGCACCCCGAGAACTGAGCACCCAGCACCCGGAGTACTGAGCACCCAGCAGCCCAAGCACTGAGCACCCTGATTATTGAGCACCCAGCACCCTGAGTACTGAGCAGCCAGCATCCTGAGTACTGAGCAACGAGCACCCTGAGTACAGAGCACCCAGCACCCCGAGCACTGAGCACCCAGCACCCTGAGGACTAAGCACAAAGCACCCTGATCACTGAGCACCCTGAGTACTGAGCACTGAGCACCCTGAGTACTGAGCACTGAGCACCCTGAGTACTGAGCAACCAGCACCCTGAGTACTGAGCACCCAGGACCCTGAGCAATGAGCACCGAGCACCCTGAGCACTGAGCACCCAGCACCCTGAGCACTGAGCACCCAGCACCCTGAGTATTGAGCCCCCAAGGTACTGAGCACCGAGCACCCCAAGCACTGAGCACCCAGCACCCTGAGTACTGAGCACCCAGCACCCCGAGCACTGAGCACCAAGCACCCTGAGCACTGAGCACCCAGCACCCTGAGCATTGATCACCTAGCACCCTGAGCACTGAGCACCCAGCACCCTGAGTACTGAGCACCCAGCACCCTGAGTACTGAGCACCCAGCACCTCGAGCACTGAGCACCCAGCACCCTGAGTACTGAGCACCCAGCACCCTGTGCACTGAGCACCGAGCACCCTGAGCACTGAGCACCCAGCACCCTGAGGACTGAGCACCCAGCACCCTGAGCACTGAGCACCCTGAGTACTGAGCACTGAGCACCCTGAGTACTGAGCACTGAACACCCTGAGTACTGAGCAACCAGCACCCTGAGTACTGAGCACCCAGCACCCTGAGCACTGAGCACCGAGCACCCTGAGCACTGAGCACCCAGCACCCTGAGCACTGAGCACCCAGCACTCTGAGTTGTGAGCACACAACGTACTGAGCACCGAGCACCCCGAGCACTGAGCACCCAGCACCCTGACTACTGAGCACCCAGCACCCCGAGCACTGAGCACCCAGCACCCTGAGCACTGAGCAACCAGCACCCTGAGCACTGATCACCCAGCACACTGAGCACTGAGCACCCAGCACCCTGAGTACTGAGCACCCAGCACCCTGAGTACTGAGCACTCAGCACCCTGAGTACTGAGCACCGAGCAACCCGAGCACTGAGCACCCAGGACCCTGAGCACTGAGCACCCTGAGGACTGAGCACCCAGCACCCTGAGCACTGAGCAACCAGCACCCTGAGTACTGAGCACCGATCATCCTGAGCACTGAGCACCCAGAACCCAAAGCACCCTCAGTACTGAGCACCCAGCACCCCGAGCACTGAGCACCCAGCACCATGAGTACTGAGCACTCTGAGTACTGAGCACCGATCACCCTGAGCACTGAGCTCCCAGCACCCTGAGTACTGAGCACCCAGCACCCTGAGCAATGAGCACCAAGCACCCTGAGTACTGAGCACCCAGCACCCTGAGCACTGAGCAACCAGCACCCCGAGAATGAGCACCCAGCACCCCGAGTACTGAGCACCGAGCACCCTGAGCACTGAGTACCCAGCACCCTGAGTACTGATCACTCAGCACCCTCAGCACTGAGCACCGAGCACCCCGAGTACAGAGCACCCAGCACCCTGAGCACTGAGCACCCAGCACCCTGAGCACTGAGAACCCAGGAACCTGAGCACTGAGCACCCAGCACCCTGAGTACTGAGCACTGAGCACCCAGCACCCCGAGCACTGAGCACCCAGCACCCTGAGTACTGAGCACTGAGCACCCAGCACCCCGAGCACTGAGCACCCAGCACCCTGAGTACTGAGCACCGAGCACCCCGAGCACTGAACACCCAGCACCCTGAGTACTGAGCTCCGAGGACCCCGAGCACTGAGCACCCAGCGCCCCGAGCACCGAGCACCCTGAGCACTGAGCACCCAGCACCCTGACTACTGAGCACCCAGCACCCTGAGCAATGAGCAACCTGAGTACTGAGCTCCCAGCACCTTGAGCACTGAGCACCGAGCACCCCGAGCACTGAGCACCCAGCACCCTGAGCACTGAACACACAGCACCCTGAGTACTGAGCACCTCGAGCACTGAGCACCCAGCACCCTAAGCACTGAGTACCCAGCACCCTGAGCACTGAGCACCCAGCACCCTGAGCACTGAGCACACAGCACCCTGAGCACTGAGCACCCAGCACCCTGAGTACTGAGCACTGAGCACCCAGCACCCCGAGCACTGAGCACCCAGCACCCTGAGTACTGAGCTCTGAGCACCCAGCACCCCGAACACTGAGGACCCAGAACCCTGAGCACTGAGCACCCAGCACCCGAGTACTGAGCACCCAGCACCCTGAGTACTGAGCACCCAGCACCCTGAGTACTGAGCACCCAGCATCCCGAGTACTGAGCACCCAGCACCCTGAGTACTGAGCACCCAGCATCCTGAGCACTGAGCACCCAGCACCTCGAGCACTGAGCACCCAGCACCCTGAGTACTGAGCACCCAGCGCCCCGAGCACTGAGCACCCAGCACCCTGAGCACTGAGCACCCAGCACCCTGAGTACTGAGCACCCAGCACCCTGAGTACTGAACACCCAGCACCCTGAGCACTGAGCACTGAGCACCCTGAGCACTGAGTACTGAGCACTGAGCACCCTGCGCACTGAGCACCCAGCACCCCGAGTACTGAGCACCCAGCACCCCGAGCACTGAGCACCCAGCGCCCCGAGCACTGAGCACCCAGCACCCCGAGCACTGAGCACTGAGCACCCAGCACCCCGAGTACTGAGCAGTGAGCACCCTGAGCACTGAGCACCCAGCACCCTGAGTAGTGAGCACCCAACGTACTGAGCACCGAGCACCCCGAGCACTGTGCACCCAGCACCCTGAGTACTGAGCACTCAGCACCCTGAGCACTGAGCACCGAGCACCCTGAGCACTGAGCACACAGCACCCTGAGCACTGAGCACCCTGAGTACTGAGCACCCAGCACCTTGAGCACTGAGCACCCAGCACCCTGAGCACTGAACACACAGCACCCTGAGTACTGAGCACCTCGAGCACTGAGCATCCAGCACCCTGAGTACTGAGCACCGAGCACCCCGAGCACTGAGAACCCAGCACCGCGAGCACTGAGCACATAGCACCCCGAGCACTGAGCACCCAGCACCCTGAGTACTGAGCACCCAGCACCCTGAGTACTGAGCACCCAGCACCCTGAGCACTGAGTACCCAACACCCTGAGCACTGAGCACCCAGCACCCTGAGCACTGAGCACACAGCACCCTGAACACTGAGCACCCAGCACCCTGAGTACTGAGCACTGAGCACCCAGCACCCCGAGCAGTGAGCAGCCAGCACCCTGAGTACTGAGCACCGAGCACCCCGAGCAATGAGCACCCAGCACCCTGAGTACTGAGCTCCGAGCGCTCCGAGCACTGAGCACCCTGAGCACTGAGCACCGAGCACACTGAGCACTGAGTACCCAGCACCCTGAGCGCTGAGCACCCAGCGCCCTGAGCACTGAGCACCCAGCACCAAGAGCACTGAGCACCCAGCACACCGAGTACTGAGCACTGAGCACCCTGAGTACTGAGCACCCAGCACCCTGAGCACTGAGTACCCAGCACCCTTAGCACTGAGCACCCAGCACCCTGAGCACTGAGCACCCAGCACCCTGAGCACTGAGCACCCAGCACCCTGAGTACTGAGCACTGAGCACCCAGCACCCCGATCACTGAGCACCCAGCACCCTGAGTACTGAGCACTGAGCACCCAGCACCCCGAGCACTGAGCACCCAGCACCCTGAGCACTGAGCACCCAGCACCCGAGTACTGAGCACACAGCACCCTGAGTACTGAGCACCCAGCACCCTGAGCACTGAGCACCCAGCACCCCGAGCACTGAGCACCCAGCACCCTGAGTACTGAGCACCCAGCACCCTGAGCACTGAGCACCCAGCACCCCGAGCACTGTGCACCCAGCACCCTGAGTACTGAGCACCCAGCACCCTGAGCACTGAGCACCCAGCACCCTGAGCACTGAGCACGGAGCACCCTGAGCACTGAGCACTGAGCACCCTGATCACTGAGTACTGAGCACCGAGCACCCCGAGAACTGAGCAAGCAGCACCCGTAGTACTGAGCACCCAGCAGCCCAAGCACTGAGCACCCTGAGTATTGAGCACCCAGCACCCTGAGTACTGAGCAGCCAGCCTCCTGGGTACTGAGCAACGAGCACCCTGAGTACAGAGCACCCAGCACCCCGAGCACTGAGCACCCAGCACCCTGAGGACTGAGCACCCAGCACCCTGAGCACTGAGCACCCTGAGTACTGAGCACTGAGTACCCTGAGTACTGAGCACTGAGCACCCTGAGTACTGAGCAACCAGCACCCTGAGCAATGAGCACCGAGCACCCTGAGCACTGAGCACCCAGCACCCTGAGCACTGAGCACCCAGCACCCTGAGTAGTGAGCACCCAACGTACTGAGCACCGAGCACCCCAAGCACTGAGCACCCAGCACCCTGAGTACTGAGCACCCAGCACCCCGAGCACTGAGCACCCAGCACCCTGAGCACTGAGCACCCAGCACCCTGAGCACTGATCACCTAGCACCCTGAGCACTGAGCACCCAGCACCCTGAGTACTGAGCACCCAGCACCCTGAGTACTGAGCACCCAGCACCCCGAGCACTGAGCACCCAGCACCCTGAGTACTGAGCACCCAGCACCCTGTGCACTGAGCACCGAGCACCCTGAGCACTGAGCACCCAGCACCCTGAGGACTGAGCACCCAGCATCCTGAGCACTGAGCACCCTGAGTACTGAGCACTGAGCACCCTGAGTACTGAGCACTGAACACCCTGAGTACTGAGCAACCAGCACCCTGAGTACTGAGCACCCAGCACCCTGAGCACTGAGCACCGAGCACCCTGAGCACTGAGCACCCAGCACCCTGAGCACTTAGCACCCAGCACTCTGAGTTGTGAGCAACTAACGTACTGAGCACCGAGCACCCCGAGCACTGAGCACCCAGCACCCTGACTACTGAGCACCCAGCACCCCGAGCACTGAGCACCCAGCACCCTGAGCACTGAGCACCCAGCACCCTGAGCACTGATCACCCAGCACACTGAGCACTGAGCACCCAGCACCCTGAGTCCTGAGCACCCAGCACCCTGAGTACTGAGCACTCAGCACCCTGAGTACTGAGCACCGAGCACCCCGAGCACTGAGCACCCAGCACCCTGAGCACTGAGCACCCTGAGGACTGAGCACCCAGCACCCTGAGTACTGAGCACCCAGCACCCTGAGCAATGAGCACCCAGGAACCTGAGCACTGAGCACCCAGCACCCTGAGTACTGAGCACTGAGCACCCAGCACCCCGAGCACTGAGCACCCTGCACCCTGAGTACTGAGCACTGAGCACCCAGCACCCCGAGCACTGAGCACCCAGCACCCTGAGTACTGAGCACCGAGCACCCCGAGCACTGAACACCCAGCACCCTGAGTACTGAGCTCCGAGGACCCCGAGCACTGAGCACCCAGCGCCCCGAGCACCGAGCACCCTGAGCACTGAGCACCCAGCACCCTGAGCACTGAGCACCCAGCACCCTGAGTACTGAGCACTGAGCACCCAGCACCCCGAGCACTGAGCACCCAGCACCCTGAGTACTGAGCACTGAGCACCCAGCACCCCGAACACTGAGCACCCAGCACCCTGAGCACTGAGCACCCAGCACCCGAGTACTGAGCACCCAGCACCCTGAGTACTGAGCACCCAGCACCCTGAGTACTGAGCACCCAGCATCCCGAGTACTGAGCACCCAGCACCCTGAGCACTGAGCACTGAGCACCCTGAGCACTGAGTACTGAGCACTGAGCACCCTGCGCACTGAGCACCCAGCACCCCGAGTACTGAGCACCCAGCACCCCGAGCACTGAGCACCCAGCGCCCCGAGCACTGAGCACCCAGCACCCCGAGCACTGAGCACTGAGCACCCAGCACCCCGAGTACTGAGCAGTGAGCACCCTGAGCACTGAGCACCCAGCACCCTGAGTAGTGAGCACACAACGTACTGAGCACCGAGCACCCCGAGCACTGTGCACCCAGCACCCTGAGTACTGAGCACTCAGCACCCTGAGCACTGAGCACCGAGCACCCTGAGCACTGAGCACACAGCACCCTGAGCACTGAGCACCCTGAGTACTGAGCACCCAGCACCTTGAGCACTGAGCACCCAGCACCCTGAGCACTGAACAAACAGCACCCTGAGTACTGAGCACCTCGAGCACTGAGCATCCAGCACCCTGAGTACTGAGCACCGAGCACCCCGAGCACTGAGAACCCAGCACCGCGAGCACTGAGCACATAGCACCCCGAGCACTGAGCACCCAGCACCCTGAGTACTGAGCACCCAGCACCCTGAGTACTGAGCACCCAGCACCCTGAGCACTGAGTACCCAACACCCTGAGCACTGAGCACCCAGCACCCTGAGCACTGAGCACACAGCACCCTGAACACTGAGCACCCAGCACCCTGAGTACTGAGCACTGAGCACCCAGCACCCCGAGCAGTGAGCAGCCAGCACCCTGAGTACTGAGCACCGAGCACCCCGAGCAATGAGCACCCAGCACCCTGAGTACTGAGCTCCGAGCACTCCGAGCACTGAGCACCCTGAGCACTGAGCACCGAGCACACTGAGCACTGAGTACCCAGCACCCTGAGCGCTGAGCACCCAGCGCCCTGAGCACTGAGCACCCAGCACCAAGAGCACTGAGCACCCAGCACACCGAGTACTGAGCACTGAGCACCCTGAGTACTGAGCACCCAGCACCCTGAGCACTGAGTACCCAGCACCCTTAGCACTGAGCACCCAGCACCCTGAGCACTGAGCACCCAGCACCCTGAGCACTGAGCACCCAGCACCCTGAGTACTGAGCACTGAGCACCCAGCACCCCGATCACTGAACACCCAGCACCCTGAGTACTGAGCACTGAGCACCCAGCACCCCGAGCACTGAGCACCCAGCACCCTGAGCACTGAGCACCCAGCACCCGAGTACTGAGCACACAGCACCCTGAGTACTGAGCACCCAGCACCCTGAGCACTGAGCACCCAGCACCCCGAGCACTGAGCACCCAGCACCCTGAGTACTGAGCACCCAGCACCCTGAGCACTGAGCACCCAGCACCCCGAGCACTGTGCACCCAGCACCCTGAGTACTGAGCACCCAGCACCCTGAGCACTGAGCACCCAGCACCCTGAGCACTGAGCACGGAGCACCCTGAGCACTGAGCACTGAGCACCCTGATCACTGAGTACTGAGCACCGAGCACCCCGAGAACTGAGCAAGCAGCACCCGTAGTACTGAGCACCCAGCAGCCCAAGCACTGAGCACCCTGAGTATTGAGCACCCAGCACCCTGAGTACTGAGCAGCCAGCCTCCTGGGTACTGAGCAACGAGCACCCTGAGTACAGAGCACCCAGCACCCCGAGCACTGAGCACCCAGCACCCTGAGGACTGAGCACCCAGCACCCTGAGCACTGAGCACCCTGAGTACTGAGCACTGAGCACCCTGAGTACTGAGCACTGAGCACCCTGAGTACTGAGCAACCAGCACCCTGAGCAATGAGCACCGAGCACCCTGAGCACTGAGCACCCAGCACCCTGAGCACTGAGCACCCAGCACCCTGAGTAGTGAGCACCCAACGTACTGAGCACCGAGCACCCCAAGCACTGAGCACCCAGCACCCTGAGTACTGAGCACCCAGCACCCCGAGCACTGAGCACCCAGCACCCTGAGCACTGAGCACCCAGCACCCTGAGCACTGATCACCTAGCACCCTGAGCACTGAGCACCCAGCACCCTGAGTACTGAGCACCCAGCACCCTGAGTACTGAGCACCCAGCACCCCGAGCACTGAGCACCCAGCACCCTGAGTACTGAGCACCCAGCACCCTGTGCACTGAGCACCGAGCACCCTGAGCACTGAGCACCCAGCACCCTGAGGACTGAGCACCCAGCATCCTGAGCACTGAGCACCCTGAGTACTGAGCACTGAGCACCCTGAGTACTGAGCACTGAACACCCTGAGTACTGAGCAACCAGCACCCTGAGTACTGAGCACCCAGCACCCTGAGCACTGAGCACCGAGCACCCTGAGTACTGAGCACCCAGCACCCTGAGCACTTAGCACCCAGCACTCTGAGTTGTGAGCAACCAACGTACTGAGCACCGAGCACCCCGAGCACTGAGCACCCAGCACCCTGACTACTGAGCACCCAGCACCCCGAGCACTGAGCACCCAGCACCCTGAGCACTGAGCACCCAGCACCCTGAGCACTGATCACCCAGCACACTGAGCACTGAGCACCCAGCACCCTGAGTCCTGAGCACCCAGCACCCTGAGTACTGAGCACTCAGCACCCTGAGTACTGAGCACTCAGCACCCTGAGTACTGAGCACCGAGCACCCCGAGCACTGAGCACCCTGAGGACTGAGCACCCAGCACCCTGAGTACTGAGCACCCAGCACCCTGAGCAATGAGCACCCAGGAACCTGAGCACTGAGCACCCAGCACCCTGAGTACTGAGCACTGAGCACCCAGCACCCCGAGCACTGAGCACCCTGCACCCTGAGTACTGAGCACTGAGCACCCAGCACCCCGAGCACTGAGCACCCAGCACCCTGAGTACTGAGCACCGAGCACCCCGAGCACTGAACACCCAGCACCCTGAGTACTGAGCTCCGAGGACCCCGAGCACTGAGCACCCAGCGCCCCGAGCACCGAGCACCCTGAGCACTGAGCACCCAGAACCCTGAGCACTGAGCACCCAGCACCCTGAGTACTGAGCACTGAGCACCCAGCACCCCGAGCACTGAGCACCCAGCACCCTGAGTACTGAGCACTGAGCACCCAGCACCCCGAACACTGAGCACCCAGCACCCTGAGCACTGAGCACCCAGCACCCGAGTACTGAGCACCCAGCACCCTGAGTACTGAGCACCCAGCACCCTGAGTACTGAGCACCCAGCATCCCGAGTACTGAGCACCCAGCACCCTGAGTACTGAGCACCCAGCATCCTGAGCACTGAGCACCCAGCACCCCGAGCACTGAGCACCCAGCACCCTGAGTACTGAGCACCCAGCGCCCCGAGCACTGAGCACCCAGCACCCTGAGCACTGAGCACCCAGCACCCTGAGTACTGAGCACCCAGCACCCTGAGTCCTGAACACCCAGCACCCTGAGCACTGAGCACTGAGCACCCTGAGCACTGAGTACTGAGCACTGAGCACCCTGAGCACTGAGCACCCAGCACCCCGAGTACTGAGCACCCAGCACCCCGAGCACTGAGCACCCAGCGCCCCGAGCACTGAGCACCCAGCACCCCGAGCAGTGAGCACTGAGCACCCAGCACCCCGAGTACTGAGCAGTGAGCACCCTGAGCACTGAACACCCAGCACCCCGAGTACTGAGCACTGAGCACCCTGAGTACTGAGCAACCAGCACCCTGAGCACTGAGTACCCAGCACCCTGAGGACTGAGCACCCAGCACACTGAGCACTGAGCACCCAGCACCCTGAGCACTGAGCACCCAGCACCCTGAGTACTGATCACTGAGCACCCAGCACCCCGAGCACTGAGCACCCAGCACCCTGAGTACTGAGCACTGAGCACCCAGCACCCCGAGCACTGAGCACCCAGCACCCTGAGCACTGAGCACCCAGCACCCGAGTACTGAGCACTCAGCACCCTGAGTACTGAGCACCCAGCACCCTGAGTACTGAGAACCCAGCACCCTGAGCACTGAACACCCAGCACCCCGAGCACTGAGCACCCAGCACCCTGAGTACTGAGCACCCAGCACCCTGAGCACTGAGCAACCAGCACCCTGAGCTCTGAGCATCCAGCACCCTGAGCACTGAGCACCCAGCACCCTGAGTAGTGAGCACCCAACGTACTGAGCACCGAGCACCCCGAGCACTGTGCACCCAGCACCCTGAGTACTGATCACCGAGTACCCTGAGCACTGAGCACCCAGCACCCTGAGTACTGAGCTCTGAGCACCCCGAGCACTGAGCACCGTGCAACCTGTGCACTGAGTACCCAGCACCCTGAGTACTGAGCACTCAGCACCCTGAGCACTGAGCACTGAGCACCCTGAGTACTGAGCACCGAGCACCCTGAGCACTGAGAACCCAGCACCCTGAGTACTGAGCTCCGAGCACCCCGAGCACTGAGCACCCGGCACCCTGAGTACTGAGCACCCTGCACCCTGAGCAATGAGCACCCTGAGTACTGAGCACCCAGCACCTTGAGCACTGAGCACCCATCACCCTGAGCACTGAACACACAGCACCCTGAGTACTGAGAACCTCGAGCACTGAGCATCCAGCACCCTGAGTACTGAGCACCGAGCACCCCGAGCACTGAGAACCCAGCAACGCGAGCACTGAGCACATAGCACCCCGAGCACTGAGCACCCAGCACCCTGAGTACTGAGCACCCATCACCCTGAGTACTGAGCACCCAGCACCCCGAGCACTGAGCACCCAGCACCCTGAGGACTGAGCACCCAGCACCCTGAGCACTGAGCACCCTGAGTACTGAGCACTGAGTACCCTGAGTACTGAGCACTGAGCACCCTGAGTACTGAGCAACCAGCACCCTGAGCAATGAGCACCGAGCACCCTGAGCACTGAGCACCCAGCACCCTGAGCACTGAGCACCCAGCACCCTGAGTAGTGAGCACCCAACGTACTGAGCACCGAGCACCCCAAGCACTGAGCACCCAGCACCCTGAGTACTGAGCACCCAGCACCCCGAGCACTGAGCACCCAGCACCCTGAGCACTGAGCACCCAGCACCCTGAGCACTGATCACCTAGCACCCTGAGCACTGAGCACCCAGCACCCTGAGTACTGAGCACCCAGCACCCTGAGTACTGAGCACCCAGCACCCCGAGCACTGAGCACCCAGCACCCTGAGTACTGAGCACCCAGCACCCTGTGCACTGAGCACCGAGCACCCTGAGCACTGAGCACCCAGCACCCTGAGGACTGAGCACCCAGCATCCTGAGCACTGAGCACCCTGAGTACTGAGCACTGAGCACCCTGAGTACTGAGCACTGAACACCCTGAGTACTGAGCAACCAGCACCCTGAGTACTGAGCACCCAGCACCCTGAGCACTGAGCACCGAGCACCCTGAGCACTGAGCACCCAGCACCCTGAGCACTTAGCACCCAGCACTCTGAGTTGTGAGCAACTAACGTACTGAGCACCGAGCACCCCGAGCACTGAGCACCCAGCACCCTGACTACTGAGCACCCAGCACCCCGAGCACTGAGCACCCAGCACCCTGAGCACTGAGCACCCAGCACCCTGAGCACTGATCACCCAGCACACTGAGCACTGAGCACCCAGCACCCTGAGTCCTGAGCACCCAGCACCCTGAGTACTGAGCACTCAGCACCCTGAGTACTGAGCACCGAGCACCCCGAGCACTGAGCACCCAGCACCCTGAGCACTGAGCACCCTGAGGACTGAGCACCCAGCACCCTGAGTACTGAGCACCCAGCACCCTGAGCAATGAGCACCCAGGAACCTGAGCACTGAGCACCCAGCACCCTGAGTACTGAGCACTGAGCACCCAGCACCCCGAGCACTGAGCACCCTGCACCCTGAGTACTGAGCACTGAGCACCCAGCACCCCGAGCACTGAGCACCCAGCACCCTGAGTACTGAGCACCGAGCACCCCGAGCACTGAACACCCAGCACCCTGAGTACTGAGCTCCGAGGACCCCGAGCACTGAGCACCCAGCGCCCCGAGCACCGAGCACCCTGAGCACTGAGCACCCAGCACCCTGAGCACTGAGCACCCAGCACCCTGAGTACTGAGCACTGAGCACCCAGCACCCCGAGCACTGAGCACCCAGCACCCTGAGTACTGAGCACTGAGCACCCAGCACCCCGAACACTGAGCACCCAGCACCCTGAGCACTGAGCACCCAGCACCCGAGTACTGAGCACCCAGCACCCTGAGTACTGAGCACCCAGCACCCTGAGTACTGAGCACCCAGCATCCCGAGTACTGAGCACCCAGCACCCTGAGCACTGAGCACTGAGCACCCTGAGCACTGAGTACTGAGCACTGAGCACCCTGCGCACTGAGCACCCAGCACCCCGAGTACTGAGCACCCAGCACCCCGAGCACTGAGCACCCAGCGCCCCGAGCACTGAGCACCCAGCACCCCGAGCACTGAGCACTGAGCACCCAGCACCCCGAGTACTGAGCAGTGAGCACCCTGAGCACTGAGCACCCAGCACCCTGAGTAGTGAGCACACAACGTACTGAGCACCGAGCACCCCGAGCACTGTGCACCCAGCACCCTGAGTACTGAGCACTCAGCACCCTGAGCACTGAGCACCGAGCACCCTGAGCACTGAGCACACAGCACCCTGAGCACTGAGCACCCTGAGTACTGAGCACCCAGCACCTTGAGCACTGAGCACCCAGCACCCTGAGCACTGAACAAACAGCACCCTGAGTACTGAGCACCTCGAGCACTGAGCATCCAGCACCCTGAGTACTGAGCACCGAGCACCCCGAGCACTGAGAACCCAGCACCGCGAGCACTGAGCACATAGCACCCCGAGCACTGAGCACCCAGCACCCTGAGTACTGAGCACCCAGCACCCTGAGTACTGAGCACCCAGCACCCTGAGCACTGAGTACCCAACACCCTGAGCACTGAGCACCCAGCACCCTGAGCACTGAGCACACAGCACCCTGAACACTGAGCACCCAGCACCCTGAGTACTGAGCACTGAGCACCCAGCACCCCGAGCAGTGAGCAGCCAGCACCCTGAGTACTGAGCACCGAGCACCCCGAGCAATGAGCACCCAGCACCCTGAGTACTGAGCTCCGAGCACTCCGAGCACTGAGCACCCTGAGCACTGAGCACCGAGCACACTGAGCACTGAGTACCCAGCACCCTGAGCGCTGAGCACCCAGCGCCCTGAGCACTGAGCACCCAGCACCAAGAGCACTGAGCACCCAGCACACCGAGTACTGAGCACTGAGCACCCTGAGTACTGAGCACCCAGCACCCTGAGCACTGAGTACCCAGCACCCTTAGCACTGAGCACCCAGCACCCTGAGCACTGAGCACCCAGCACCCTGAGCACTGAGCACCCAGCACCCTGAGTACTGAGCACTGAGCACCCAGCACCCCGATCACTGAACACCCAGCACCCTGAGTACTGAGCACTGAGCACCCAGCACCCCGAGCACTGAGCACCCAGCACCCTGAGCACTGAGCACCCAGCACCCGAGTACTGAGCACACAGCACCCTGAGTACTGAGCACCCAGCACCCTGAGCACTGAGCACCCAGCACCCCGAGCACTGAGCACCCAGCACCCTGAGTACTGAGCACCCAGCACCCTGAGCACTGAGCACCCAGCACCCCGAGCACTGTGCACCCAGCACCCTGAGTACTGAGCACCCAGCACCCTGAGCACTGAGCACCCAGCACCCTGAGCACTGAGCACGGAGCACCCTGAGCACTGAGCACTGAGCACCCTGATCACTGAGTACTGAGCACCGAGCACCCCGAGAACTGAGCAAGCAGCACCCGTAGTACTGAGCACCCAGCAGCCCAAGCACTGAGCACCCTGAGTATTGAGCACCCAGCACCCTGAGTACTGAGCAGCCAGCCTCCTGGGTACTGAGCAACGAGCACCCTGAGTACAGAGCACCCAGCACCCCGAGCACTGAGCACCCAGCACCCTGAGGACTGAGCACCCAGCACCCTGAGCACTGAGCACCCTGAGTACTGAGCACTGAGCACCCTGAGTACTGAGCACTGAGCACCCTGAGTACTGAGCAACCAGCACCCTGAGCAATGAGCACCGAGCACCCTGAGCACTGAGCACCCAGCACCCTGAGCACTGAGCACCCAGCACCCTGAGTAGTGAGCACCCAACGTACTGAGCACCGAGCACCCCAAGCACTGAGCACCCAGCACCCTGAGTACTGAGCACCCAGCACCCCGAGCACTGAGCACCCAGCACCCTGAGCACTGAGCACCCAGCACCCTGAGCACTGATCACCTAGCACCCTGAGCACTGAGCACCCAGCACCCTGAGTACTGAGCACCCAGCACCCTGAGTACTGAGCACCCAGCACCCCGAGCACTGAGCACCCAGCACCCTGAGTACTGAGCACCCAGCACCCTGTGCACTGAGCACCGAGCACCCTGAGCACTGAGCACCCAGCACCCTGAGGACTGAGCACCCAGCATCCTGAGCACTGAGCACCCTGAGTACTGAGCACTGAGCACCCTGAGTACTGAGCACTGAACACCCTGAGTACTGAGCAACCAGCACCCTGAGTACTGAGCACCCAGCACCCTGAGCACTGAGCACCGAGCACCCTGAGTACTGAGCACCCAGCACCCTGAGCACTTAGCACCCAGCACTCTGAGTTGTGAGCAACCAACGTACTGAGCACCGAGCACCCCGAGCACTGAGCACCCAGCACCCTGACTACTGAGCACCCAGCACCCCGAGCACTGAGCACCCAGCACCCTGAGCACTGAGCACCCAGCACCCTGAGCACTGATCACCCAGCACACTGAGCACTGAGCACCCAGCACCCTGAGTCCTGAGCACCCAGCACCCTGAGTACTGAGCACTCAGCACCCTGAGTACTGAGCACTCAGCACCCTGAGTACTGAGCACCGAGCACCCCGAGCACTGAGCACCCTGAGGACTGAGCACCCAGCACCCTGAGTACTGAGCACCCAGCACCCTGAGCAATGAGCACCCAGGAACCTGAGCACTGAGCACCCAGCACCCTGAGTACTGAGCACTGAGCACCCAGCACCCCGAGCACTGAGCACCCTGCACCCTGAGTACTGAGCACTGAGCACCCAGCACCCCGAGCACTGAGCACCCAGCACCCTGAGTACTGAGCACCGAGCACCCCGAGCACTGAACACCCAGCACCCTGAGTACTGAGCTCCGAGGACCCCGAGCACTGAGCACCCAGCGCCCCGAGCACCGAGCACCCTGAGCACTGAGCACCCAGAACCCTGAGCACTGAGCACCCAGCACCCTGAGTACTGAGCACTGAGCACCCAGCACCCCGAGCACTGAGCACCCAGCACCCTGAGTACTGAGCACTGAGCACCCAGCACCCCGAACACTGAGCACCCAGCACCCTGAGCACTGAGCACCCAGCACCCGAGTACTGAGCACCCAGCACCCTGAGTACTGAGCACCCAGCACCCTGAGTACTGAGCACCCAGCATCCCGAGTACTGAGCACCCAGCACCCTGAGTACTGAGCACCCAGCATCCTGAGCACTGAGCACCCAGCACCCCGAGCACTGAGCACCCAGCACCCTGAGTACTGAGCACCCAGCGCCCCGAGCACTGAGCACCCAGCACCCTGAGCACTGAGCACCGAGCACCCTGAGTACTGAGCACCCAGCACCCTGAGTCCTGAACACCCAGCACCCTGAGCACTGAGCACTGAGCACCCTGAGCACTGAGTACTGAGCACTGAGCACCCTGAGCACTGAGCACCCAGCACCCCGAGTACTGAGCACCCAGCACCCCGAGCACTGAGCACCCAGCGCCCCGAGCACTGAGCACCCAGCACCCCGAGCAGTGAGCACTGAGCACCCAGCACCCCGAGTACTGAGCAGTGAGCACCCTGAGCACTGAACACCCAGCACCCCGAGTACTGAGCACTGAGCACCCTGAGTACTGAGCAACCAGCACCCTGAGCACTGAGTACCCAGCACCCTGAGGACTGAGCACCCAGCACACTGAGCACTGAGCACCCAGCACCTTGAGCACTGAGCACCCAGCACCCTGAGTACTGATCACTGAGCACCCAGCACCCCGAGCACTGAGCACCCAGCACCCTGAGTACTGAGCACTGAGCACCCAGCACCCCGAGCACTGAGCACCCAGCACCCTGAGCACTGAGCACCCAGCACCCGAGTACTGAGCACTCAGCACCCTGAGTACTGAGCACCCAGCACCCTGAGTACTGAGAACCCAGCACCCTGAGCACTGAACACCCAGCACCCCGAGCACTGAGCACCCAGCACCCTGAGTACTGAGCACCCAGCACCCTGAGCACTGAGCAACCAGCACCCTGAGCTCTGAGCATCCAGCACCCTGAGCACTGAGCACCCAGCACCCTGAGTAGTGAGCACCCAACGTACTGAGCACCGAGCACCCCGAGCACTGTGCACCCAGCACCCTGAGTACTGATCACCGAGTACCCTGAGCACTGAGCACCCAGCACCCTGAGTACTGAGCTCTGAGCACCCCGAGCACTGAGCACCGTGCAACCTGTGCACTGAGTACCCAGCACCCTGAGTACTGAGCACTCAGCACCCTGAGCACTGAGCACTGAGCACCCTGAGTACTGAGCACCGAGCACCCTGAGCACTGAGAACCCAGCACCCTGAGTACTGAGCTCCGAGCACCCCGAGCACTGAGCACCCGGCACCCTGAGTACTGAGCACCCTGCACCCTGAGCAATGAGCACCCTGAGTACTGAGCACCCAGCACCTTGAGCACTGAGCACCCATCACCCTGAGCACTGAACACACAGCACCCTGAGTACTGAGAACCTCGAGCACTGAGCATCCAGCACCCTGAGTACTGAGCACCGAGCACCCCGAGCACTGAGAACCCAGCAACGCGAGCACTGAGCACATAGCACCCCGAGCACTGAGCACCCAGCACCCTGAGTACTGAGCACCCATCACCCTGAGTACTGAGCACCCAGCACCCTGAGCACTGAGTACCCAACACCCTGAGCACTGAGCACCCAGCACCCTGAGCACTGAGCACACAGCACCCTGAGCACTGAGCACCCTGAGCACTGAGCACCCAGCACCCTGAGTACTGAGCACTGAGCACCCAGCACCTCGAGCACTGAGCACCCAGCACCCCGAGTACTGAGCACTGAGCACCCTGAGTACTGAGCACCCAGCACCCTGAGCACTGAGTACCCAGCACCCTTAGCACTGAGCACCCAGCACCCTGAGCACTGAGCACCCAGCACCCTGAGCACTGAGCACCCAGCACCCTGAGTACTGAGCACTGAGCACCCAGCACCCCGATCACTGAGCACCCAGCACCCTGAGTACTGAGCACTGAGCACCCAGCACCCCGAGCACTGAGCACCCAGCACCCTGAGCACTGAGCACCCAGCACCCGAGTACTGAGCACCCAGCACACCGAGCACTGAGCACCCAGCACCCTGAGTACTGAGCACTCAGCACCCTGAGCACTGAGCACCGAGCACCCTGAGTACTGAGCACCGAGCACCCTGAGCACTGAGAACCCAGCATCCTGAGTACTGAGCTCCGAGCACCCCGAGCACTGAGCACCCGGCACCCTGAGTACTGAGCACCCTGCACCCTGAGCAATGAGCACCCTGAGTACTGAGCACCCAGCACCTTGAGCACTGAGCATCGATCACCCTGAGCACTGAACACACAGCACCCTGAGTACTGAGAACCTCGAGCACTGAGCATCCAGCACCCTGAGTACTGAGCACCGAGCACCCCGAGCACTGAGAACCCAGCACCACGAGCACTGAGCACATAGCACCCCGAGCACTGAGCACCCAGCACCCTGAGTACTGAGCACCCAGCACCCTGAGTACTGAGCACCCAGCACCCTGAGCACTGAGTACCCAACACCCTGAGCACTGAGCACCCAGCACCCTGAGCACTGAGCACACAGCACCCTGAGCACTGAGCACCCTGAGTACTGAGCACCCAGCACCCTGAGTACTGAGCACTGAGCACCCAGCACCCCGAGCACTGACCACCCAGAACCCCGAGTACTGAGCACTGAGCACCCTGAGTACTGAGCACCCAGCACCCTGAGCACTGAGTACCCAGCACCCTTAGCACTGAGCACCCAGCACCCTGAGCACTGAGCACCCAGCACCCTGAGCACTGAGCACCCAGCACCCTGAGTACTGAGCACTGAGCACCCAGCACCCCGATCACTGAGCACCCAGCACCCTGAGTACTGAGCACTGAGCACCCAGCACCCCGAGCACTGAGAACCCAGCACCCTGAGCACTGAGCACCCAGCACCCAGAGCACTGAGCACCCAGCACCCCGAGCACTGTGCACCCAGCACCCTGAGTACTGAGCACCCAGCACCCTGAGCACTGAGCACCCAGCACCCTGAGCACTGAGCACGGAGCAACCTGAGCACTGAGCACTGAGCACCCTGATCACTGAGTACTGAGCACCGAGCACCCCGAGAACTGAGCACCCAGCACCCGGAGTACTGAGCACCCAGCAGCCCAAGTACTGAGCACTCTGAGTATTGAGCACCCAGCACCCTGAGTACTGAGCAGCCAGCATCCTGAGTACTGAGCAACGAGCAACCTGAGTACAGAGCACCCAGCACCCCGAGCACTGAGCACCCAGCACCCTGAGGACTGAGCACCCAGCACCCTGAGCACTGAGCACCCTGAGTACTGAGCACTGAGCACACTGAGTACTGAGCACTGAGCACCCTGAGTACTGAGCAACCAGCACCCTGAGTACTGAGCACCCAGGACCCTGAGCAATGAGCACCGAGCACCCTGAGCACTGAGCACCCAGCACCCTGAGCACTGAGCACCCAGCACCCTGAGTAGTGAGCACCCAACGTACTGAGCACCGAGCACCCCAAGCACTGATCACCCAGCACCCTGAGTACTGATCACCTAGCACCCTGAGCACTGAGCACCCAGCACCCTGAGTACTGAGCACCCAGCACCCTGGGTACTGAGCACCCAGCACCCCGAGCACTGAGCACCCAGCACCCTGAGTACTGAGCACTCAGCACCCTGTGCACTGAGCACCGAGCACCCTGAGCACTGAGCACCCAGCACCCTGAGGACTGAGCACCCAGCACCCTGAGCACTGAGCACCCTGAGTACTGAGCACTGAGCACCCTGAGTACTGAGCACTGAACACCCTGAGTACTGAGCAACCAGCACAATGAGTACTGAGCACCCAGCACCCTGAGCACTGAGCACCGAGCACCCTGAGCACTGAGCACCCAGCACCCTGAGCACTGAGCACCCAGCACCCTGAGCACTGATCACCCAGCACACTGAGCACTGAGCACCCAGCACCCTGAGTCCTGAGCACCCAGCACCCTGAGTACTGAGCACTCAGCACCCTGAGTACTGAGCACCGAGCACCCCGAGCACTGAGCACCCAGCACCCTGAGCACTGAGCACCCTGAGGACTGAGCACCAAGATCCCTGAGTACTGAGCACCCAGCACCCTGAGCAATGAGCACCCAGGATCCTGAGCACTGAGCACCCAGCACCCTGAGTACTGAGCACTGAGCACCCAGCACCCCGAGCACTGAGCAGCCTGCACCCTGAGTACTGAGCACTGAGCACCAAGCACCCCGAGCACTGAGCACCCAGCACCCTGAGTACTGAGCACCGAGCACCCCGAGCACTGAACACCCAGCACCCTGAGTACTGAGCTCCGAGGACCCCGAGCACTGAGCACCCAGCGCCCCGAGCACCGAGCACCCTGAGCACTGAGCACCCAGCACCCTGAGCACTGAGCACCCAGCACCCTGAGTACTGAGCACTGAGCACCCAGCACCCCGAGCACTGAGCACCCAGCAACCTGAGTACTGAGCACTGAGCACCCAGCACCCCGAACACTGAGCACCCAGCACCCTGAGCACTGAGCACCCAGCACCCGAGTACTGAGCACCCAGCACCCTGAGTACTGAGCACCCAGCACCCTCAGTACTGAGCACCCAGCATCCCGAGTACTGAGCACCCAGCACCCTGAGTATTGAGCACCCAGCATCCTGAGCACTGAGCACCCAGCACCCCGAGCACTGAGCACCCAGCACCCTGAGTACTGAGCACCCAGCGCCCAGAGCACTGAGCACCCAGCACCCTGTGCACTGAGCACCCAGCATCCTGAGTACTGAGCACCCAGCACCCTGAGTACTGAACACCCAGCACCCTGAGCACTGAGCACTGAGCACCCTGAGCACTGAGTACTGAGCACTGAGCACCCTGCGCACTGAGCACCCAGCACCCCGAGTACTGAGCACCCAGCACCCCGAGCACTGAGCACCCAGCACCCCGAGCACTGAGCACTGAGCACCCAGCACCCCGAGTACTGAGCAGTGAGCACCCTGAGCACTGAACTCCCAGCACCCCGAGTACTGAGCACTGAGCACCCAGCACCCCGAGCACTGAGCACCCAGCACCCTGAGTACTGAGCACTGAGCACCCAGCACCCCGAGCACTGAGCACCCAGCACCCTGAGCACTGAGCACCCAGCACCCGAGTACTGAGCACCCAGCACCCTGAGTACTGAGCACCCAGCACCCTGAGTACTGAGCAACCAGCACCCTGAGCACTGAGTACCCAGCACCCTGAGGACTGAGCACCCAGCACACTGAGCACTGAGCAGCCAGCACCCTGAGCACTGAGCACCCAGCACCCTGAGTACTGATCACTGAGCACCCAGCACCCCGAGCACTGAGCACCCAGCACCCTGAGTACTGAGCACTGAGCACCCAGCACCCCGAGCACTGAGCACCCAGCACCCTGAGCACTGAGCACCCAGCACCCGAGTACTGAGCACCCAGCACCCTGAGTACTGAGCACCCAGCACCCTGAGTACTGAGAACCCAGCACCCTGAGCACTGAGCACCCAGCACCCCGAGCACTGAGCACCCAGCACCCTGAGTACTGAGCACCCAGCACCCTGAGCACTGAGCAACCAGCACCCTGAGCACTGAGCAACCAGCACCCTGAGCTCTGAGCATCCAGCACCCTGAGCACTGAGCACCCAGCACCCTGAGTAGTGAGCACCCAACGTACTGAGCACCGAGCACCCCGAGCACTGTGCACCCAGCACCCTGAGTACTGATCACCGAGTACCCTGAGCACTGAGCACCCAGCACCCTGAGTACTGAGCTCTGAGCACCCCGAGCACTGAGCACCGAGCAACCTGTGCACTGAGTACCCAGCACCCTGAGTACTGAGCACTCAGCACCCTGAGCACTGAGCACCGAGCACCCTGAGTACTGAGCACCGAGCACCCTGAGCACTGAGAACCCAGCACCCTGAGTACTGAGCTCCGAGCACCCCGAGCACTGAGCACCCGGCACCCTGAGTACTGAGCACCCTGCACCCTGAGCAATGAGCACCCTGAGTACTGAGCACCCAGCACCTTGAGCACTGAGCACCCATCACCCTGAGCACTGAACACACAGCACCCTGAGTACTGAGAACCTCGAGCACTGAGCATCCAGCACCCTGAGTACTGAGCACCGAGCACCCCGAGCACTGAGAACCCAGCACCGCGAGCACTGAGCACAAAGCACCCCGAGCACTGAGCACCCAGCACCCTGAGTACTGAGCACCCAGCACCCTGAGTACTGAGCACCCAGCACCCTGAGCACTGAGTACCCAACACCCTGAGCACTGAGCACCCAGCACCCTGAGCACTGAGCACACAGCACCCTGAGCACTGAGCACCCTGAGCACTGAGCACACAGCACCCTGAGTACTGAGCACTGAGCACCCAGCACCCCGTCACTGAGCACCCAGCACCCCGAGTACTGAGCACTGAGCACCCTGAGTACTGAGCACCCAGCACCCTGAGCACTGAGTACCCAGCACCCTTAGCACTGAGCACCCAGCACCCTGAGCACTGAGCACCCAGCACCCTGAGCACTGAGCACCCAGCACCCTGAGTACTGAGCACTGAGCACCCAGCACCCCGATCACTGAGCACCCAGCACCCTGAGTACTGAGCACTGAGCACCCAGCACCCCGAGCACTGAGCACCCAGCACCCTGAGCACTGAGCACCCAGCACCCGAGTACTGAGCACCCAGCACCCCGAGCACTGAGCACCCAGCACCCTGAGTACTGAGCACCCAGCACCCAGAGCACTGAGCACCCAGCACCCCGAGCACTGTGCACCCAGCACCCTGAGTACTGAGCACCCAGCACCCTGAGCACTGAGCACCCAGCAACCTGAGCACTGAGCACGGAGCACCCTGAGCACTGAGCACTGAGCACCCTGATCACTGAGTACTGAGCACCGAGCACCCCGAGAACTGAGCACCCAGCACCCGGAGTACTGAGCACCCAGCGGCCCAAGTACTGAGCACCCTGAGTATTGAGCACCCAGCACCCTGAGTACTGAGCAGCCAGCATCCTGAGTACTGAGCAACGAGCACCCTGAGTACAGAGCACCCAGCACCCCGAGCACTGAGCACCCAGCACCCTGAGGACTGAGCACCCAGCACCCTGAGCACTGAGCACCCTGAGTACTGAGCACTGAGCACCCTGAGTACTGAGCACTGAGCACCCTGAGTACTGAGCAACCAGCACCCTGAGTACTGAGCACCCAGGACCCTGAGCAATGAGCACCGAGCACCCTGAGCACTCAGCACCCAGCACCCTGAGCACTGAGCACCCAGCACCCTGAGTAGTGAGCACCCAACGTACTGAGCACCGAGCACCCCAAGCACTGAGCACCCAGCACCCTGAGTACTGATCACCTAGCACCCTGAGCACTGAGCACCCAGCACCCTGAGTACTGAGCACCCAGCACCCTGAGTACTGAGCACCCAGCACCCCGAGCACTGAGCACCCAGCACCCTGAGTACTGAGCACTCAGCACCCTGTGCACTGAGCACCGAGCACCCTGAGCACTGAGCACCCAGCACACTGAGGACTGAGCACCCAGCACCCTGAGCACTGAGCACCCTGAGTACTGAGCACTGAGCACCCTGAGTACTGAGCACTGAACACCCTGAGTACTGAGCAACCAGCACCCTGAGTACTGAGCACCCAGCACCCTGAGCACTGAGCACCGAGCACCCTGAGCACTGAGCACCCAGCACCCTGAGCACTGAGCACCCAGCATTCTGAGTTGTGAGCACCCAACGTACTGAGCACCGATCACCCCGAGCACTGAGCACCCAGCACCCTGACTACTGAGCACCCAGCACCCCGAGCACTGAGCACCCAGCACCCTGAGCACTGAGCACCCAGCACCCTGAGCACTGATCACCCAGCACACTGAGCACTGAGCACCCAGCACCCTGAGTCCTGAGCACCCAGCACCCTGAGTACTGAGCACTCAGCACCCTGAGTACTGAGCACCGAGCACCCCGAGCACTGAGCACCCAGCACCCTGAGCACTGAGCACCCTGAGCATTGAGCACCCAGCACCCCGAGCACTGAGCACCCAGCACCCTGAGTAGTGAGCACCCAGCGCCCCGAGCACTGAGCACCCAGCACCCTGAGCACTGAGCACCCAGCACCCTGAGTACTGAGCACCCAACACCCTGAGTACTGAACACCCAGCACCCTGAGCACTGAGCACTGAGACCCTGAGCACTGAGTACTGAGCACTGAGCACCCTGAGCACTGAGCACCCAGCACCCCGAGTACTGAGCACCCAGCACCCCGAGCACTGAGCACCGAGCGCCCCGAGCACTGAGCACCCAGCACCCCGAGCACTGAGCACTGAGCACCCAGCACCCCAAGTACTGAGCAGTGAGCACCCTGAGCACTGAACACCCAGCACTCCGAGTACTGAGCACTGAGCACCCTGAGTACTGAGCAACCAGCACCCTGAGCACTGAGTACCCAGCACCCTGAGGACTGAGCACCCAGCACACTGAGCACTGAGCACCCAGCACCCTGAGCACTGAGCACCCAGCACCCTGAGTACTGATCACTGAGCACCCAGCACCCCGAGCACTGAGCACCCAGCACCCTGAGTACTGAGCACTGAGCACCCAGCACCCCGAGCACTGAGCACCCAGCACCCTGAGCACTGAGCACCCAGCACCCGAGTACTGAGCACCCAGCACCCTTAGTACTGAGCACCCAGCACCCTGAGTACTGAGAACCCAGCACCCTGAGCACTGAGCACCCAGCACCCCGAGCACTGAGCACCCAGCACCCTGAGTACTGAGCACCCAGCACCCTGAGCACTGAGCAACCAGCACCCTGAGCTCTGAGCATCCAGCACCCTGAACACTGAGCACCCAGCACCCTGAGTAGTGAGCACCCAACGTACTGAGCACCGAGCACACCGAGCACTGTGCTCCCAGCACCCTGAGTACTGATCACCGAGTACCCTGAGCACTGAGCACCCAGCACCCTGAGTACTGAGCTCCGAGCACCCCGAGCACTGAGCACCGAGCACCCTGTGCACTGAGTACACAGCACCCTGAGTACTGAGCACTCAGCACCCTGAGCACTGAGCACCGAGCACCCTGAGTACTGAGCACCGAGCACCCTGAGCACTGAGAACCCAGCACCCTGAGTACTGAGCTCCGAGCACCCCGAGCACTGAGCACCCAGCACCCTGAGTACTGAGCACCCTGCACCCTGAGCAATGAGCACCCTGAGTACTGAGCACCCAGCACCTTGAGCACTGAGCACCCAGCACCCTGAGCACTGAACACACAGCACCCTGAGTACTGAGAACCTCGAGCACTGAGCATCCAGCACCCTGAGTACTGAGCACCGAGCACCCCGAGCACTGAGAACACAGCACGGCGAGCACTGAGCACATAGCACCCCGAGCACTGAGCACCCAGCACCCTTAGTACTGAGCACCCAGCACCCTGAGTACTGAGCACCCAGCACCCTGAGCACTGAGTACCCAACACCCTGAGCACTGAGCACCCAGCACCCTGAGCACTGATCACACAGCACCCTGAGCACTGAGCATCCAGCACCCTGAGTACTGAGCACTGAGCACCCAGCACCCCGAGCAGTGAGCAGCCAGCACCCTGAGTACTGAGCACCGAGCACCCCGAGCAATGAGCACCCAGCACCCTGAGTACTGAGCTCCGAGCACTCCGAGCACTGAGCACCCTGAGCACTGAGCACCGAGCACCCTGAGCATTGAGTACCCAGCACCCTGAGCACTGAGCACCCAGCGCCCTGAGCACTGAGCACCCAGCACCCTGAGCACTGAGCACCCATCACCCTGAGTACTGAGCACTGAGCACCCAGCACCCCGAGCACTGAGCACCCAGCACCCCGAGTACTGAGCACTGAGCACCCTGAGTACTGAGCACCCAGCACCCTGAGCACTGAGTACCCAGCACCCTTAGCACTGAGCACCCAGCACCCTGAGCACTGAGCACCCAGCACCCTGAGCACTGAGCACCCAGCACCCTGAGTACTGAGCACTGAGCACCCAGCACCCCGATCACTGAGCACCCAGCACCCTGAGTACTGAGCACTGAGCACCCAGCACCCCGAGCACTGAGCACCCAGCACCCTGAGCACTGAGCACCCAGCACCCGAGTACTGAGCACACAGCACCCTGAGTACTGAGCACCCAGCACCCTGAGCACTGAGCACCCAGCACCCCGAGTACTGAGCAGTGAGCACCCTGAGCACTGAACACCCAGCACCCCGAGTACTGAGCACTGAGCACCCTGAGTACTGAGCAACCAGCACCCTGAGCACTGAGTACCCAGCACCCTGAGGACTGAGCACCCAGCACACTGAGCACTGAGCACCCAGCACCCTGAGCACTGAGCACCCAGCACCCTGAGTACTGATCACTGAGCACCCAGCACCCCGAGCACTGAGCACCCAGCACCCTGAGTACTGAGCACTGAGCACCCAGCACCCCGAGCACTGAGCACCCAGCACCCTGAGCACTGAGCACCCGGCACCCGAGTACTGAGCACCCAGCACCCTGAGTACTGAGCACCCAGCACCCTGAGTACTGAGAACCCAGCACCCTGAGCACTGAGCACCCAGCACCCCGAGCACTGAGCACCCAGCACCCTGAGTACTGAGCACCCAGCACCCTGAGCACTGAGCAACCAGCACCTTGAGCTCTGAGCATCCAGCACCCTGAGCACTGAGCACCCAGCACCCTGAGTAGTGAGCACCCAACGTACTGAGCACCGAGCACCCCGAGCACTGTGCACCCAGCACCCTGAGTACTGATCACCGAGTACCCTGAGCACTGAGCACCCAGCACCCTGAGTACTGAGCTCTGAGCACCCCGAGCACTGAGCATCGAGCAACCTTTGCACTGAGTACCCAGCACCCTGAGTACTGAGCACTCAGCACCCTGAGCACTGAGCACCGAGCACCCTGAGTACTGAGCACCGAGCACCCTGAGCACTGAGAACCCAGCACCCTGAGTACTGAGCTCCGAGCACCCCGAGCACTGAGCACCCGGCACCCTGAGTACTGAGCACCCTGCACCCTGAGCAATGAGCACCCTGAGTACTGAGCACCCAGCACCTTGAGCACTGAGCACCCAGCACCCTGAGCACTGAACACACAGCACCCTGAGTACTGAGCACCTCGAGCACTGAGCATCCAGCACCCTGAGTACTGAGCACCGAGCACCCCGAGCACTGAGAACCCAGCACCGCGAACACTGAGCACATAGCACCCCGAGCACTGAGCACCCAGCACCCTGAGTACTGAGCACCCAGCACCCTGAGTACTGAGCACCCAGCACCCTGAGCACTGAGTACCCAACACCCTGAGCACTGAGCACCCAGCACCCTGAGCACTGAGCACACAGCACCCTGAGCACTGAGCACCCTGAGCACTGAGCACACAGCACCCTGAGTACTGAGCACTGAGCACCCAGCACCCCGTCACTGAGCACCCAGCACCCCGAGTACTGAGCACTGAGCACCCTGAGTACTGAGCACCCAGCACCCTGAGCACTGAGTACCCAGCACCCTTAGCACTGAGCACCCAGCACCCTGAGCACTGAGCACCCAGCACCCTGAGCACTGAGCACCCAGCACCCTGAGTACTGAGCACTGAGCACCCAGCACCCCGATCACTGAGCACCCAGCACCCTGAGTACTGAGCACTGAGCACCCAGCACCCCGAGCACTGAGCACCCAGCACCCTGAGCACTGAGCACCCAGCACCCGAGTACTGAGCACCCAGCACCCCGAGCACTGAGCACCCAGCACCCTGAGTACTGAGCACCCAGCACCCAGAGCACTGAGCACCCAGCACCCCGAGCACTGTGCACCCAGCACCCTGAGTACTGAGCACCCAGCACCCTGAGCACTGAGCACCCAGCACCCTGAGCACTGAGCACGGAGCACCCTGAGCACTGAGCACCCTGATCACTGAGTACTGAGCACCGAGCACCCCGAGAACTGAGCACCCAGCACCCGGAGTACTGAGCACCCAGCGGCCCAAGTACTGAGCACCCTGAGTATTGAGCACCCAGCACCCTGAGTACTGAGCAGCCAGCATCCTGAGTACTGAGCAACGAGCACCCTGAGTACAGAGCACCCAGCACCCCGAGCACTGAGCACCCAGCACCCTGAGGACTGAGCACCGAGCACCCTGAGCACTGAGCACCCTGAGTACTGAGCACTGAGCACCCTGAGTACTGAGCACTGAGCACCCTGAGTACTGAGCAACCAGCACCCTGAGTACTGAGCACCCAGGACCCTGAGCAATGAGCACCGAGCACCCTGAGCACTCAGCACCCAGCACCCTGAGCACTGAGCACCCAGCACCCTGAGTAGTGAGCACCCAACGTACTGAGCACCGAGCACCCCAAGCACTGAGCACCCAGCACCCTGAGTACTGATCACCTAGCACCCTGAGCACTGAGCACCCAGCACCCTGAGTACTGAGCACCCAGCACCCTGAGTACTGAGCACCCAGCACCCCGAGCACTGAGCACCCAGCACCCTGAGTACTGAGCACTCAGCACCCTGTGCACTGAGCACCGAGCACCCTGAGCACTGAGCACCCAGCACACTGAGGACTGAGCACCCAGCACCCTGAGCACTGAGCACCCTGAGTACTGAGCACTGAGCACCCTGAGTACTGAGCACTGAACACCCTGAGTACTGAGCAACCAGCACCCTGAGTACTGAGCACCCAGCACCCTGAGCACTGAGCACCGAGCACCCTGAGCACTGAGCACCCAGCACCCTGAGCACTGAGCACCCAGCACTCTGAGTTGTGAGCTCCCAAAGTACTGAGCACCGATCACCCAGAGCACTGAGCACCCAGCACCCTGACTACTGAGCACCCAGCACCCCGAGCACTGAGCACCCAGCACCCTGAGCACTGAGCACCCAGCACCCTGAGCACTGATCACCCAGCACACTGAGCACTGAGCACCCAGCACCCTGAGTCCTGAGCACCCAGCACCCTGAGTACTGAGCACTCAGCACCCTGAGTACTGAGCACCGAGCACCCCGAGCACTGAGCACCCAGCACCCTGAGCACTGAGCACCCTGAGCACTGAGCACCCAGCACCCCGAGCACTGAGCACCCAGCACCCTGAGTACTGAGCACCCAGCGCCCCGAGCACTGAGCACCCAGCACCCTGAGCACTGAGCACCCAGCACCCTGAGTACTGAGCACCCAGCACCCTGAGTACTGAACACCCAGCACCCTGAGCACTGAGCACTGAGCACCCTGAGCACTGAGTACTGAGCACTGAGCACCCTGAGCACTGAGCACCCAGCACCCCGAGTACTGAGCACCCAGCACCCCGAGCACTGAGCACCGAGCGCCCCGAGCACTGAGCACCCAGCACCCCGAGCACTGAGCACTGAGCACCCAGCACCCCAAGTACTGAGCAGTGAGCACCCTGAGCACTGAACAACCAGCACCCCGAGTACTGAGCACTGAGCACCCTGAGTACTGAGCAACCAGCACCCTGAGCACTGAGTACCCAGCACCCTGAGGACTGAGCACCCAGCACACTGAGCACTGAGCACCCAGCACCCTGAGCACTGAGCACCCAGCACCCTGAGTACTGATCACTGAGCACCCAGCACCCCGAGCACTGAGCACCCAGCACCCTGAGAACTGAGCACTGAGCACCCAGCACCCCGAGCACTGAGCACCCAGCACCCTGAGCACTGAGCACCCAGCACCCGAGTACTGAGCACCCAGCACCCTTAGTACTGAGCACCCAGCACCCTGAGTACTGAGAACCCAGCACCCTGAGCACTGAGCACCCAGCACCCCGAGCACTGAGCACCCAGCACCCTGAGTACTGAGCACCCAGCACCCTGAGCACTGAGCAACCAGCAACCTGAGCTCTGAGCATCCAGCACCCTGAGCACTGAGCACCCAGCACCCTGAGTAGTGAGCACCCAACGTACTGAGCACCGAGCACACCGAGCACTGTGCTCCCAGCACCCTGAGTACTGATCACCGAGTACCCTGAGCACTGAGCACCCAGCACCCTGAGTACTGAGCTCCGAGCACCCCGAGCACTGAGCACCGAGCACCCTGTGCACTGAGTACACAGCACCCTGAGTACTGAGCACTCAGCACCCTGAGCACTGAGCACCGAGCACCCTGAGTACTGAGCACCGAGCACCCTGAGCACTGAGAACCCAGCACCCTGAGTACTGAGCTCCGAGCACCCCGAGCACTGAGCACCCAGCACCCTGAGTACTGAGCACCCTGCACGCTGAGCAATGAGCACCCTGAGTACTGAGCACCCAGCACCTTGAGCACTGAGCACCCAGCACCCTGAGCACTGAACACACAGCACCCTGAGTACTGAGAACCTCGAGCACTGAGCATCCAGCACCCTGAGTACTGAGCACCGAGCACCCCGAGCACTGAGAACACAGCACCGCGAGCACTGAGCACATAGCACCCCGAGCACTGAGCACCCAGCACACTTAGTACTGAGCACCCAGCACCCTGAGTACTGAGCACCCAGCACCCTGAGCACTGAGTACCCAACACCCTGAGCACTGAGCACCCAGCACCCTGAGCACTGATCACACAGCACCCTGAGCACTGAGCACCCAGCACCCTGAGTACTGAGCACTGAGCACCCAGCACCCCGAGCAGTGAGCAGCCAGCACCCTGAGTACTGAGCACCGAGCACCCCGAGGAATGAGCACCCAGCACCCTGAGTACTGAGCTCCGAGCACTCCGAGCACTGAGCACCCTGAGCACTGAGCACCGAGCACCCTGAGCACTGAGTACCCAGCACCCTGAGCACTGAGCACCCAGCGCCCTGAGCACTGAGCACCCATCAACCTGAGTACTGAGCACTGAGCACCCAGCACCCCGAGCACTGAGCACCCAGCACCCCGAGTACTGAGCACTGAGCACCCTGAGTACTGAGCACCCAGCACCCTGAGCACTGAGTACCCAGCACCCTTAGCACTGAGCACCCAGCACCCTGAGCACTGAGCACCCAGCACCCTGAGCACTGAGCACCCAGCACCCTGAGTACTGAGCACTGAGCACCCAGCACCCCGATCACTGAGCACCCAGCACCCTGAGTACTTAGCACTGAGCACCCAGCACCCCGAGCACTGAGCACCCAGCACCCTGAGCACTGAGCACCCAGCACCCGAGTACTGAGCACACAGCACCCTGAGTACTGAGCACCCAGCACCCTGAGCACTGAGGACCCAGCACCCCGAGTACTGAGCAGTGAGCACCCTGAGCACTGAACACCCAGCACCCCGAGTACTGAGCACTGAGCACACTGAGTACTGAGCAACCAGCACCCTGAGCACTGAGTACCCAGCACCCTGAGGACTGAGCACCCAGTACACTGAGCACTGAGCACCCAGCACCCTGAGCACTGAGCACACAGCACCCTGAGTACTGATCACTGAGCACCCAGCACCCCGAGCACTGAGCACCCAGCACCCTGAGTACTGAGCACTGAGCACCCAGCACCCCGAGCACTGAGCACCCAGCACCCTGAGCACTGAGCACCCAGCACCCGAGTACTGAGCACCCAGCACCCTGAGTACTGAGCACCCAGCACCCTGAGTACTGAGAACCCAGCACCCTGAGCACTGAGCACCCAGCACCCCGAGCACTGAGCACCCAGCACCCTGAGTACTGAGCACCCAGCACCCTGAGCACTGAGCAACCAGCACCCTGAGCTCTGAGCATCCAGCACCCTGAGCACTGAGCACCCAGCACCCTGAGTAGTGAGCACCCAACGTACTGAGCACCGAGCACCCCGAGCACTGTGCACCCAGCACCCTGAGTACTGATCACCGAGTACCCTGAGCACTGAGCACCCAGCACCCTGAGTACTGAGCTCTGAGCACCCCGAGCACTGAGCACCGAGCAACCTGTGCACTGAGTACCCAGCACCCTGAGTACTGAGCACTCAGCACCCTGAGCACTGAGCACCGAGCACCCTGAGTACTGAGCACCGAGCACCCTGAGCACTGAGAACCCAGCACCCTGCGTACTGAGCTCCAAGCACCCCGAGCACTGAGCACCTGGCACCCTGAGTACTGAGCACCCTGCACCCTGAGCAATGAGCACCCTGAGTACTGAGCACCCAGCACCTTGAGCACTGAGCACCCAGCACCCTGAGCACTGAACACACAGCACCCTGAGTACTGAGCACCTCGAGCACTGAGCATCAAGCACCCTGAGTACTGAGCACCGAGCACCCCGAGCACTGAGAACCCAGCACCGCGAACACTGAGCACATAGCACCCCGAGCACTGAGCACCCAGCACCCTGAGTACTGAGCACCCTGCACCCTGAGTACTGAGCACCCAGCACCCTGAGCACTGAGTACCCAACACCCTGAGCACTGAGCACCCAGCACCCTGAGCACTGAGCACACAGCACCCTGAGCACTGAGCACCCTGAGCACTGAGCACACAGCACACTGAGTACTGAGCACTGAGCACCCAGCACCCCGTCACTGAGCACCCAGCACCCCGAGTACTGAGCACTGAGCACCCTGAGTACTGAGCACCCAGCACCCTGAGCACTGAGTACCCAGCACCCTTAGCACTGAGCACCCAGCACCCTGAGCACTGAGCACCCAGCACCCTGATCACTGAGCACCCAGCACCCTGAGTACTGAGCACTGAGCACCCAGCACCCCGATCACTGAGCACCCAGCACCCTGAGTACTGAGCACTGAGCACCCAGCACCCCGAGCACTGAGCACCCAGCACCCTGAGCACTGAGCACCCAGCACCCGAGTACTGAGCACCCAGCACCCCGAGCACTGAGCTCCCAGCACCCTGAGTACTGAGCACCCAGCACCCAGAGCACTGAGCACCCAGCACCCCGAGCACTGTGCACCCAGCACCCTGAGTACTGAGCACCCAGCACCCTGAGCACTGAGCACCCAGCACCCTGAGCACTGAGCACGGAGCACCCTGAGCACTGAGCACTGAGCACCCTGATCACTGAGTACTGAGCACCGAGCACCCCGAGAACTGAGCACCCAGCACCCGGAGTACTGAGCACCCAGCGGCCCAAGTACTGAGCACCCTGAGTATTGAGCACCCAGCACCCTGAGTACTGAGCAGCCAGCATCCTGAGTACTGAGCAACGAGCACCCTGAGTACAGAGCACCCAGCACCCCGAGCACTGAGCACCCAGCACCCTGAGGACTGAGCACCCAGCACCCTGAGCACTGAGCACCCTGAGTACTGAGCACTGAGCACCCTGAGTACTGAGCACTGAGCACCCTGAGTACTGAGCAACCAGCACCCTGAGTACTGAGCACCCAGGACCCTGAGCAATGAGCACCGAGCACCCTGAGCACTCAGCACCCAGCACCCTGAGCACTGAGCACCCAGCACCCTGAGTAGTGAGCACCCAACGTACTGAGCACCGAGCACCCCAAGCACTGAGCACCCAGCACCCTGAGTACTGATCACCTAGCACCCTGAGCACTGAGCACCCAGCACCCTGAGTACTGAGCACCCAGCACCCTGAGTACTGAGCACCCAGCACCCCGAGCACTGAGCACCCAGCACCCTGAGTACTGAGCACTCAGCACCCTGTGCACTGAGCACCGAGCACCCTGAGCACTGAGCACCCAGCACACTGAGGACTGAGCACCCAGCACCCTGAGCACTGAGCACCCTGAGTACTGAGCACTGAGCACCCTGAGTACTGAGCACTGCACACCCTGAGTACTGAGCAACCAGCACCCTGAGCACTGAGTACCCAGCACCCTGAGGACTGAGCACCCAGTACACTGAGCACTGAGCACCCAGCACCCTGAGCACTGAGCACACAGCACCCTGAGTACTGATCACTGAGCACCCAGCACCCCGAGCACTGAGCACCCAGCACCCTGAGTACTGAGCACTGAGCACCCAGCACCCCGAGCACTGAGCACCCAGCACCCTGAGCACTGAGCACCCAGCACCCGAGTACTGAGCACCCAGCACCCTGAGTACTGAGCACCCAGCACCCTGAGTACTGAGAACCCAGCACCCTGAGCACTGAGCACCCAGCACCCCGAGCACTGAGCACCCAGCACCCTGAGTACTGAGCACCCAGCACCCTGAGCACTGAGCAACCAGCACCCTGAGCTCTGAGCATCCAGCACCCTGAGCACTGAGCACCCAGCACCCTGAGTAGTGAGCACCCAACGTACTGAGCACCGAGCACCCCGAGCACTGTGCACCCAGCACCCTGAGTACTGATCACCGAGTACCCTGAGCACTGAGCACCCAGCAACCTGAGTACTGAGCTCTGAGCACCCCGAGCACTGAGCACCGAGCAACCTGTGCACTGAGTACCCAGCACCCTGAGTACTGAGCACTCAGCACCCTGAGCACTGAGCACCGAGCACCCTGAGTACTGAGCACCGAGCACCCTGAGCACTGAGAACCCAGCACCCTGCGTACTGAGCTCCAAGCACCCCGAGCACTGAGCACCTGGCACCCTGAGTACTGAGCACCCTGCACCCTGAGCAATGAGCACCCTGAGTACTGAGCACCCAGCACCTTGAGCACTGAGCACCCAGCACCCTGAGCACTGAACACACAGCACCCTGAGTACTGAGCACCTCGAGCACTGAGCATCCAGCACCCTGAGTACTGAGCACCGAGCACCCCGAGCACTGAGAACCCAGCACCGCGAACACTGAGCACATAGCACCCCGAGCACTGAGCACCCAGCACCCTGAGTACTGAGCACCCTGCACCCTGAGTACTGAGCACCCAGCACCCTGAGCACTGAGTACCCAACACCCTGAGCACTGAGCACCCAGCACCCTGAGCACTGAGCACACAGCACCCTGAGCACTGAGCACCCTGAGCACTGAGCACACAGCACACTGAGTACTGAGCACTGAGCACCCAGCACCCCGTCACTGAGCACCCAGCACCCCGAGTACTGAGCACTGAGCACCCTGAGTACTGAGCACCCAGCACCCTGAGCACTGAGTACCCAGCACCCTTAGCACTGAGCACCCAGCACCCTGAGCACTGAGCACCCAGCACCCTGATCACTGAGCACCCAGCACCCTGAGTACTGAGCACTGAGCACCCAGCACCCCGATCACTGAGCACCCAGCACCCTGAGTACTGAGCACTGAGCACCCAGCACCCCGAGCACTGAGCACCCAGCACCCTGAGCACTGAGCACCCAGCACCCGAGTACTGAGCACCCAGCACCCCGAGCACTGAGCTCCCAGCACCCTGAGTACTGAGCACCCAGCACCCAGAGCACTGAGCACCCAGCACCCCGAGCACTGTGCACCCAGCACCCTGAGTACTGAGCACCCAGCACCCTGAGCACTGAGCACCCAGCACCCTGAGCACTGAGCACGGAGCACCCTGAGCACTGAGCACTGAGCACCCTGATCACTGAGTACTGAGCACCGAGCACCCCGAGAACTGAGCACCCAGCACCCGGAGTACTGAGCACCCAGCGGCCCAAGTACTGAGCACCCTGAGTATTGAGCACCCAGCACCCTGAGTACTGAGCAGCCAGCATCCTGAGTACTGAGCAACGAGCACCCTGAGTACAGAGCACCCAGCACCCCGAGCACTGAGCACCCAGCACCCTGAGGACTGAGCACCCAGCACCCTGAGCACTGAGCACCCTGAGTACTGAGCACTGAGCACCCTGAGTACTGAGCACTGAGCACCCTGAGTACTGAGCAACCAGCACCCTGAGTACTGAGCACCCAGGACCCTGAGCAATGAGCACCGAGCACCCTGAGCACTCAGCACCCAGCACCCTGAGCACTGAGCACCCAGCACCCTGAGTAGTGAGCACCCAACGTACTGAGCACCGAGCACCCCAAGCACTGAGCACCCAGCACCCTGAGTACTGATCACCTAGCACCCTGAGCACTGAGCACCCAGCACCCTGAGTACTGAGCACCCAGCACCCTGAGTACTGAGCACCCAGCACCCCGAGCACTGAGCACCCAGCACCCTGAGTACTGAGCACTCAGCACCCTGTGCACTGAGCACCGAGCACCCTGAGCACTGAGCACCCAGCACACTGAGGACTGAGCACCCAGCACCCTGAGCACTGAGCACCCTGAGTACTGAGCACTGAGCACCCTGAGTACTGAGCACTGCACACCCTGAGTACTGAGCAACCAGCACCCTGAGTACTGAGCACCCAGCACCCTGAGCACTGAGCACCGAGCACCCTGAGCACTGAGCACCCAGCACCCTGAGCACTGAGCACCCAGCACTCTGAGTTGTGAGCACCCAATGTACTGAGCACCGATCACCCCGAGCACTGAGCACCCAGCACCCTGACTACTGAGCACCCAGCACCCCGAGCACTGAGCACCCAGCACCCTGAGCACTGAGCACCCAGCACCCTGAGCACTGATCACCCAGCACACTGAGCACTGAGCACCCAGCACCCTGAGTCCTGAGCACCCAGCACCCTGAGTACTGAGCACTCAGCACCCTGAGTACTGAGCACCGAGCACCCCGAGCACTGAGCACCCAGCACCCTGAGCACTGAGCACCCTGAGCACTGAGCACCCAGCACCCCGAGCACTGAGCACCCAGCACCCTGAGTACTGAGCACCCAGCGCCCCGAGCACGGAGCACCCAGCACCCTGAGCACTGAGCACCCAGCACCCTGAGTACTGAGCACCCAGCACCCTGAGTACTGAACACCCAGCACCCTGAGCACTTAGCACTGAGCACCCTGAGCACTGAGTACTGAGCACTGAGCACCCTGAGCACTGAGCACCCAGCACCCCGAGTACTGAGCACCCAGCACCCCGAGCACTGAGCACCGAGCGCCCCGAGCACTGAGCACACAGCACCCCGAGCACTGAGCACTGAGCACCCAGCACCCCGAGTACTGAGCACTGAGCACCCTGAGTACTGAGCAACCAGCACCCTGAGCACTGAGTACCCAGCACCCTGAGGACTGAGCACCCAGCACACTGAGCACTGAGCACCCAGCACCCTGAGCACTGAGCACCCAGCACCCTGAGTACTGATCACTGAGCACCCAGCACCCCGAGCACTGAGCACCCAGCACCCTGAGTACTGAGCACTGAGCACCCAGCACCCCGAGCACTGAGCACCCAGCACCCTGAGCACTGAGCACCCAGCACCCGAGTACTGAGCACCCAGCACCCTTAGTACTGAGCACCCAGCACCCTGAGTACTGAGAACCCAGCACCCTGAGCACTGAGCACCCAGCACCCCGAGCACTGAGCACCCAGCACCCTGAGTACTGAGCACCCAGCACCCTGAGCACTGAGCAACCAGCACCCTGAGCTCTGAGCATCCAGCACCCTGAGCACTGAGCACCCAGCACCCTGAGTAGTGAGCACCCAACGTACTGAGCACCGAGCACACCGAGCACTGTGCTCCCAGCACCCTGAGTACTGATCACCGAGTACCCTGAGCACTGAGCACCCAGCACCCTGAGTACTGAGCTCCGAGCACCCCGAGCACTGAGCACCGAGCACCCTGTGCACTGAGTACACAGCACCCTGAGTACTGAGCACTCAGCACCCTGAGCACTGAGCACCGAGCACCCTGAGTACTGAGCTCCGAGCACCCCGAGCACTGAGCACCCAGCACCCTGAGTACTGAGCACCCTGCACCCTGAGCAATGAGCACCCTGAGTACTGAGCACCCAGCACCTTGAGCACTGAGCACCCAGCACCCTGAGCACTGAACACACAGCACCCTGAGTACTGAGAACCTCGAGCACTGAGCATCCAGCACCCTGAGTACTGAGCACCGAGCACCGCGAGCACTGAGCACATAGCACCCCGAGCACTGAGCACCCAGCACCCTTAGTACTGAGCACCCAGCACCCTGAGTACTGAGCACCCAGCACCCTGAGCACTGAGTACCCAACACCCTGAGCACTGAGCACCCAGCACCCTGAGCACTGATCACACAGCACCCTGAGCACTGAGCACCCAGCACCCTGAGTACTGAGCACTGAGCACCCAGCACCCCGAGCAGTGAGCAGCCAGCACCCTGAGTACTGAGCACCGAGCACCCCGAGCAATGAGCACCCAGCACCCTGAGTACTGAGCTCCGAGCACTCCGAGCACTGAGCACCCTGAGCACTGAGCACCGAGCACCCTGAGCACTGAGTACCCAGCACCCTGAGCACTGAGCACCCAGCGCCCTGAGCACTGAGCACCCAGCACCCTGAGCACTGAGCACCCATCACCCTGAGTACTGAGCACTGAGCACCCAGCACCCCGAGCACTGAGCACCCAGCACCCCGAGTACTGAGCACTGAGCACCCTGAGTACTGAGCACCCAGCACCCTGAGCACTGAGTACCCAGCACCCTTAGCACTGAGCACCCAGCACCCTGAGCACTGAGCACCCAGCACCCTGAGCACTGAGCACCCAGCACCCTGAGTACTGAGCACTGAGCACCCAGCACCCTGATCACTGAGCACCCAGCACCCTGAGTACTGAGCACTGAGCACCCAGCACCCCGAGCACTGAGCACCCAGCACCCTGAGCACTGAGCACCCAGCACCCGAGTACTGAGCACACAGCACACTGAGTACTGAGCACCCAGCACCCTGAGCACTGAGCACCCAGCGCCCCGAGCACTGAGCACCCAGCACCCTGAGTACTGAGCACCCAGCACCCTGAGCACTGAGCACCCAGCACCCCGAGCACTGTGCACCCAGCACCCTGAGTACTGAGCACCCAGCACCCTGAGCACTGAGCACCCAGCACCCTGAGCACTGAGCACGGAGAACCCTGAGCACTGAGCACTGAGCACCCTGATCACTGAGTACTGAGCAACGAGCACCCTGAGTACAGAGCACCCAGCACCCCGAGCACTGAGCACCCAGCACCCTGAGTACTGAGCACCCAGCACCCTGAGCACTGAGCACCCTGAGTACTGAGCACTGAGCACCCTGAGTACTGAGCACTGAGCACCCTGAGTACTGAGCAACCAGCACCCTGAGTACTGAGCACCCAGGACCCTGAGAAATGAGCACCGAGCACCCTGAGCACTGAGCACCCAGCACCCTGAGCACTGAGCACCCAGCACCCTGAGTAGTGAGCACCCAACGTACTGAGCACCGAGCAACCCAAGCACTGAGCACCCAGCACCCTGAGTACTGATCACCAGCACCCTGAGCACTGAGCACCCAGCACCCTGAGTACTGAGCACCCAGCACCCTGAGTACTGAGCACCCAGCACCCCGAGCACTGAGCACCCAGCACCCTGAGTACTGAGCACTCAGCACCCTGTGCACTGAGCACCGAGCAACCTGAGCACTGATCAGCCAGCACCCTGAGGACTGAGCACCCAGCACCCTGAGCACTGAGCACCCTGAGTACTGAGCACTGAGCACCCTGAGTACTGAGCACTGAATACCCTGAGTACTGAGCAACCAGCACCCTGAGTACTGAGCACCCAGCACCCTGAGCACTGAGCACCGAGCACCCTGAGCACTGAGCACCCAGCACCGTGAGCACTGAGCACCCAGCACTCTGAGTTGTGAGCACCCAACGTACTGAGCACCGAGCACCCCGAGCACTGAGCACCCAGCACCCTGACTACTGAGCACCCAGCACCCCGAGCACTGAGCACCCAGCACCCTGAGCACTGAGCACCCAGCACCCTGAGCACTGATCACCCAGCACACTGAGCACTGAGCACCCAGCACCCTGAGTCCTGAGCACCCAGCACCCCGAGCACTGAGCACCCAGCACCCTGAGCACTGAGCACCCTGAGGACTGAGCACCCAGCACCCTGAGCACTGAGCAACCAGCACCCTGAGTACTGAGCACCGATCATCCTGAGCACTGAGCACCCAGAACCCAAAGCACCCTCAGTACTGAGCACCCAGCACCCCGAGCACTGAGCACCCAGCACCCTGAGTACTGAGCACTCTGAGTACTGAGCACCGATCACCCTGAGCACTGAGCTCCCAGCACCCTGAGTACTGAGCACCCAGCACCCTGAGCAATGAGCACCAAGCACCCTGAGCACTGAGCACCCAGCACCCCGAGCACTGAGCACCCAGCACCCTGAGTACTGAGCACCCAGCACCCTGAGCACTGAGCAACCAGCACCCTGAGCTCTGAGCATCCAGCACCCTGAGCACTGAGCACCCAGCACCCTGAGTAGTGAGCACCCAACGTACTGAGCACCGAGCACACCGAGCACTGTGCTCCCAGCACCCTGAGTACTGATCACCGAGTACCCTGAGCACTGAGCACCCAGCACCCTGAGTACTGAGCTCCGAGCACCCCGAGCACTGAGCACCGAGCACCCTGTGCACTGAGTACACAGCACCCTGAGTACTGAGCACTCAGCACCCTGAGCACTGAGCACCGAGCACCCTGAGTACTGAGCACCGAGCACCCTGAGCACTGAGAACCCAGCACCCTGAGTACTGAGCTCCGAGCACCCCGAGCACTGAGCACCCAGCACCCAGAGTACTGAGCACCCTGCACCCTGAGCAATGAGCACCCTGAGTACTGAGCACCCAGCACCTTGAGCACTGAGCACCCAGCACCCTGAGCACTGAACACACAGCACCCTGAGTACTGAGAACCTCGAGCACTGAGCATCCAGCACCCTGAGTACTGAGCACCGAGCACCCCGAGCACTGAGAACACAGCACCGCGAGCACTGAGCACATAGCACCCCGAGCACTGAGCACCCAGCACCCTTAGTACTGAGCACCCAGCACCCTGAGTACTGAGCACCCAGCACACTGAGCACTGAGTACCCAACACCCTGAGCACTGAGCACCCAGCACCCTGAGCACTGATCACACAGCACCCTGAGCACTGAGCACCCAGCACCCTGAGTACTGAGCACTGAGCACCCAGCACCCCGAGCAGTGAGCAGCCAGCACCCTGAGTACTGAGCACCGAGCACCCCGAGCAATGAGCACCCAGCACCCTGAGTACTGAGCTCCGAGCACTCCGAGCACTGAGCACCCTGAGCACTGAGCACCGAGCACCCTGAGCACTGAGTACCCAGCACCCTGTGCACTGAGCACCCAGCGCCCTGAGCACTGAGCACCCAGCACCCTGAGCACTGAGCACCCATCACCCTGAGTACTGAGCACTGAGCACCCAGCACCCCGAGCACTGAGCACCCAGCACCCCGAGTACTGAGCACTGAGCACCCTGAGTACTGAGCACCCAGCACCCTGAGCACTGAGTACCCAGCACCCTTAGCACTGAGCACCCAGCACCCTGAGCACTGAGCACCCAGCACCCTGAGCACTGAGCACCCAGCACCCTGAGTACTGAGCACTGAGCACCCAGCACCCCGATCACTGAGCACCCAGCACCCTGAGTACTGAGCACTGAGCACCCAGCACCCCGAGCACTGAGCACCCAGCACCCTGAGCACTGAGCACCCAGCACCCGAGTACTGAGCACACAGCACCCTGAGTACTGAGCACCCAGCACCCTGAGCACTGAGCACCCAGCACCCCGAGTACTGAGCAGTGAGCACCCTGAGCACTGAACACCCAGCACCCCGAGTACTGAGCACTGAGCACCCTGAGTACTGAGCAACCAGCACCCTGAGCACTGAGTACCCAGCACCCTGAGGACTGAGCACCCAGCACACTGAGCACTGAGCACCCAGCACCCTGAGCACTGAGCACCCAGCACCCTGAGTACTGATCACTGAGCACCCAGCACCCCGAGCACTGAGCACCCAGCACCCTGAGTACTGAGCACTGAGCACCCAGCACCCCGAGCACTGAGCACCCAGCACCCTGAGCACTGAGCACCCAGCACCCGAGTACTGAGCACCCAGCACCCTGAGTACTGAGCACCCAGCACCCTGAGTACTGAGAACCCAGCACCCTGAGCACTGAGCACCCAGCACCCCGAGCACTGAGCACCCAGCACCCTGAGTACTGAGCACCCAGCAACCTGAGCACTGAGCAACCAGCACCCTGAGCTCTGAGCATCCAGCACCCTGAGCACTGAGCACCCAGCACCCTGAGTAGTGAGCACCCAACGTACTGAGCACCGAGCACCCCGAGCACTGTGCACCCAGCACCCTGAGTACTGATCACCGAGTACCCTGAGCACTGAGCACCCAGCACCCTGAGTACTGAGCTCTGAGCACCCCGAGCACTGAGCACCGAGCAACCTGTGCACTGAGTACCCAGCACCCTGAGTACTGAGCACTCAGCACCCTGAGCACTGAGCACCGAGCACCCTGAGTACTGAGCACCGAGCACCCTGAGCACTGAGAACCCAGCACCCTGAGTACTGAGCTCCGAGCACCCCGAGCACTGAGCACCCGGCACCCTGAGTACTGAGCACCCTGCACCCTGAGCAATGAGCACCCTGAGTACTGAGCACCCAGCACCTTGAGCACTGAGCACCCAGCACCCTGAGCACTGAACACACAGCACCCTGAGTACTGAGCACCTCGAGCACTGAGCATCCAGCACCCTGAGTACTGAGCACCGAGCACCCCGAGCACTGAGAACCCAGCACCGCGAACACTGAGCACATAGCACCCCGAGCACTGAGCACCCAGCACCCTGAGTACTGAGCACCCAGCACCCTGAGTACTGAGCACCCAGCACCCTGAGCACTGAGTACACAACACCCTGAGCACTGAGCACCCAGCACCCTGAGCACTGAGCACACAGCACCCTGAGCACTGAGCACCCTGAGCACTGAGCACACAGCACCCTGAGTACTGAGCACTGAGCACCCAGCACCCCGTCACTGAGCACCCAGCACCCCGAGTACTGAGCACTGAGCACCCTGAGTACTGAGCACCCAGCACCCTGAGCACTGAGTACCCAGCACCCTTAGCACTGAGCACCCAGCACCCTGAGCACTGAGCACCCAGCACCCTGAGCACTGAGCACCCAGCACCCTGAGTACTGAGCACTGAGCACCCAGCACCCCGATCACTGAGCACCCAGCACCCTGAGTACTGAGCACTGAGCACCCAGCACCCCGAGCACTGAGCACCCAGCACCCTGAGCACTGAGCACATAGCACCCGAGTACTGAGCACCCAGCACCCCGAGCACTGAGCACCCAGCACCCTGAGTACTGAGCACCCAGCACCCAGAGCACTGAGCACCCAGCACCCCGAGCACTGTGCACCCAGCACCCTGAGTACTGAGCACCCAGCACCCTGAGCACTGAGCACCCAGCACCCTGAGCACTGAGCACGGAGCACCCTGAGCACTGAGCACTGAGCACCCTGATCACTGAGTACTGAGCACAGAGCACCCCGAGAACTGAGCACCCAGCACCCGGAGTACTGAGCACCCAGCGGCCCAAGTACTGAGCACCCTGAGTATTGAGCACCCAGCACCCTGAGTACTGAGCAGCCAGCATCCTGAGTACTGAGCAACGAGCACCCTGAGTACAGAGCACCCAGCACCCCGAGCACTGAGCACCCAGCACCCTGAGGACTGAGCACCCAGCACCCTGAGCACTGAGCACCCTGAGTACTGAGCACTGAGCACCCTGAGTACTGAGCACTGAGCACCCTGAGTACTGAGCAACCAGCACCCTGAGTACTGAGCACCCAGGACCCTAAGCAATGAGCACCGAGCACCCTGAGCACTCAGCACCCAGCACCCTGAGCACTGAGCACCCAGCACCCTGAGTAGTGAGCACCCAACGTACTGAGCACCGAGCACCCCAAGCACTGAGCACCCAGCACCCTGAGTACTGATCACCTAGCACCCTGAGCACTGAGCACCCAGCACCCTGAGTACTGAGCACCCAGCACCCTGAGTACTGAGCACCCAGCACACCGAGCACTGAGCACCCAGCACCCTGAGTACTGAGCACTCAGCACCCTGTGCACTGAGCACCGAGCACCCTGAGCACTGAGCACCCAGCACACTGAGGACTGAGCACGAGGCACCCTGAGCACTGAGCACCCTGAGTACTGAGCACTGAGCACCCTGAGTACTGAGCACTGAACACCCTGAGTACTGAGCAACCAGCACCCTGAGTACTGAGCACCCAGCACCCTGAGCACTGAGCACCGAGCACCCTGAGCACTGAGCACCCAGCACCCTGAGCACTGAGCACCCAGCACTCTGAGTTGTGAGCACCCAACGTACTGAGCAGCGAGCACCCCGAGCACTGAGCACCCAGCACCCTGACTACTGAGCACCCAGCACCCCGAGCACTGAGCACCCAGCACCCTGAGCACTGAGCACCCAGCACCCTGAGCACTGATCACCCAGCACACTGAGCACTGAGCACCCAGCACCCTGAGTCCTGAGCACCCAGCACCCTGAGTACTGAGCACTCAGCACCCTGAGTACTGAGCACCGAGCACCCCGAGCACTGAGCACCCAGCACCCTGAGCACTGAGCACCCTGAGCACTGAGCACCCAGCACCCCGAGCACTGAGCACCCAGCACCCAGAGTACTGAGCACCCAGCGCCCGAGCACTGAGCACCCAGCACCCTGAGCACTGAGCACCCAGCACCCTGAGTACTGAGCACCCAGCACCCTGAGTACTGAACACCCAGCACCCTGAGCACTGAGCACTGAGCACCCTGAGCACTGAGTACTGAGCACTGAGCACCCTGAGCACTGAGCACCCAGCACCCCGAGTACTGAGCACCCAGCACCCCGAGCACTGAGCACCGAGCGCCCCGAGCACTGAGCACCCAGCACCCCGAGCACTGAGCACTGAGCACCCAGCACCCCAAGTACTGAGCAGTGAGCACCCCGAGCACTGAGCACCCAGCACCCTGAGCACTGAGCACCCAGCACCCGAGTACTGAGCACACAGCACACTGAGTACTGAGCACCCAGCACCCTGAGCACTGAGCACCCAGCACCCCGAGCACTGAGCACCCAGCACCCCGAGCACTGAGCACCCAGCACCCCGAGTACTGAGCACTGAGCAACCTGAGTACTGAGCACCCAGCACACTGAGCACTGAGTACCCAGCACCCTTAGCACTGAGCACCCAGCACCCTGAGCACTGAGCACCCAGCACCCTGAGCACTGAGAACCCAGCACCCTGAGTACTGAGCACTGAGCACCCAGCACCCTGATCACTGAGCACCCAGCACCCTGAGTACTGAGCACTGAGCACCCAGCACCCCGAGCACTGAGCACCCAGCACCCTGAGCACTGAGCACCCAGCACCCGAGTACTGAGCACACAGCACACTGAGTACTGAGCACCCAGCACCCTGAGCAATGAGAACCCTGAGTACTGAGCACCCAGCACCCTGAGCACTGAGCACCAAGCACCCTGAGCACTGAGCACCCTGAGTACTGAGCACCGATCACCCTGAGCACTGAGCTCCCAGCACCCTGAGTACTGAGCACCCAGCACCCTGAGCACTGAGCACCCAGCACCCCGAGCACTGTGCACCCAGCACCCTGAGTACTGAGCACCCAGCACCCTGAGCACTGAGCACCCAGCACCCTGAGCACTGAGCACGGAGAACCCTGAGCACTGAGCACTGAGCACCCTGATCACTGAGTACTGAGCAACGAGCACCCTGAGTACAGAGCACCCAGCACCCCGAGCACTGAGCACCCAGCACCCTGAGTACTGAGCACCCAGCACCCTGAGCACTGAGCACCCTGAGTACTGAGCACTGAGCACCCTGAGTACTGAGCACCGAGCACCCTGAGTACTGAGCAACCAGCACCCTGAGTACTGAGCACCCAGGACCCTGAGAAATGAGCACCGAGCACCCTGAGCACTGAGCACCCAGCACCCTGAGCACTGAGCACCCAGCACCCTGAGTAGTGAGCACCCAACGTACTGAGCACCGAGCACCCCAAGCACTGAGCACCCAGCACCCTGAGTACTGATCACCTAGCACCCTGAGCACTGAGCACCCAGCACCCTGAGTACTGAGCACCCAGCACCCTGAGTACTGAGCACCCAGCACCCCGAGCACTGAGCACCCAGCACCCTGAGTACTGAGCACTCAGCACCCTGTGCACTGAGCACCGAGCAACCTGAGCACTGATCAGCCAGCACCCTGAGGACTGAGCACCCAGCACCCTGAGCACTGAGCACCCTGAGTACTGAGCACTGAGCACCCTGAGTACTGAGCACTGAATACCCTGAGTACTGAGCAACCAGCACCCTGAGTACTGAGCACCCAGCACCCTGAGCACTGAGCACCGAGCACCCTGAGCACTGAGCACCCAGCACCCTGAGCACTGAGCACCCAGCACTCTGAGTTGTGAGCACCCAACGTACTGAGCACCGAGCACCCCGAGCACTGAGCACCCAGCACCCTGACTACTGAGCACCCAGCACGCCGAGCACTGAGCACCCAGCACCCTGAGCACTGAGCACCCAGCACCCTGAGCACTGATCACCCAGCACACTGAGCACTGAGCACCCAGCACCCTGAGTCCTGAGCACCCAGCACCCCGAGCACTGAGCACCCAGCACCCTGAGCACTGAGCACCCTGAGGACTGAGCACCCAGCACCCTGAGCACTGAGCAACCAGCACCCTGAGTACTGAGCACCGATCATCCTGAGCACTGAGCACCCAGAACCCAAAGCACCCTCAGTACTGAGCACCCAGCACCCCGAGCACTGAGCACCCAGCACCCTGAGTACTGAGCACTCTGAGTACTGAGCACCGATCACCCTGAGCACTGAGCTCCCAGCACCCTGAGTACTGAGCACCCAGCACCCTGAGCAATGAGCACCAAGCACCCTGAGCACTGAGCACCCAGCACCCCGAGCACTGAGCACCCAGCACCCTGAGTACTGAGCACCCAGCACCCTGAGCACTGAGCAACCAGCACCCTGAGCTCTGAGCATCCAGCACCCTGAGCACTGAGCACCCAGCACCCTGAGTAGTGAGCACCCAACGTACTGAGCACCGAGCACACCGAGCACTGTGCTCCCAGCACCCTGAGTACTGATCACCGAGTACCCTGAGCACTGAGCACCCAGCACCCTGAGTACTGAGCTCCGAGCACCCCGAGCACTGAGCACCGAGCACCCTGTGCACTGAGTACACAGCACCCTGAGTACTGAGCACTCAGCACCCTGAGCACTGAGCACCGAGCACCCTGAGTACTGAGCACCGAGCACCCTGAGCACTGAGAACCCAGCACCCTGAGTACTGAACTCCGAGCACCCCGAGCACTGAGCACCCAGCACCCTGAGTACTGAGCACCCTGCACCCTGAGCAATGAGCACCCTGAGTACTGAGCACCCAGCACCTTGAGCACTGAGCACCCAGCACCCTGAGCACTGAACACACAGCACCCTGAGTACTGAGAACCTCGAGCACTGAGCATCCAGCACCCTGAGTACTGAGCACCGAGCACCCCGAGCACTGAGAACACAGCACCGCGAGCACTGAGCACATAGCACCCCGAGCACTGAGCACCCAGCACCCTTAGTACTGAGCACCCAGCACCCTGAGTACTGAGCACCCAGCACCCTGAGCACTGAGTACCCAACACCCTGAGCACTGAGCACCCAGCACCCTGAGCACTGATCACACAGCACTCTGAGCACTGAGCACCCAGCACCCTGAGTACTGAGCACGGAGCACCCAGCACCCCGAGCAGTGAGCAGCCAGCACCCTGAGTACTGAGCACCGAGCACCCCGAGCAATGAGCACCCAGCACCCTGAGTACTGAGCTCCGAGCACTCCGAGCACTGAGCACCCTGAGCACTGAGCACCGAGCACCCTGAGCACTGAGTACCCAGCACCCTGAGCACTGAGCACCCAGCACCCTGAGCACTGAGCACCCAGCACTCTGAGTTGTGAGCACCCAACGTACTGAGCACCGAGCACCCCGAGCACTGAGCACCCAGCACCCTGACTACTGAGCACCCAGCACGCCGAGCACTGAGCACCCAGCACCCTGAGCACTGAGCACCCAGCACCCTGAGCACTGATCACCCAGCACACTGAGCACTGAGCACCCAGCACCCTGAGTCCTGAGCACCCAGCACCCCGAGCACTGAGCACCCAGCACCCTGAGCACTGAGCACCCTGAGGACTGAGCACCCAGCACCCTGAGCACTGAGCAACCAGCACCCTGAGTACTGAGCACCGATCATCCTGAGCACTGAGCACCCAGAACCCAAAGCACCCTCAGTACTGAGCACCCAGCACCCCGAGCACTGAGCACCCAGCACCCTGAGTACTGAGCACTCTGAGTACTGAGCACCGATCACCCTGAGCACTGAGCTCCCAGCACCCTGAGTACTGAGCACCCAGCACACTGAGCAATGAGCACCAAGCACCCTGAGCACTGAGCACCCAGCACCCCGAGCACTGAGCACCCAGCACCCTGAGTACTGAGCACCCAGCACCCTGAGCACTGAGCAACCAGCACCCTGAGCTCTGAGCATCCAGCACCCTGAGCACTGAGCACCCAGCACCCTGAGTAGTGAGCACCCAACGTACTGAGCACCGAGCACACCGAGCACTGTGCTCCCAGCACCCTGAGTACTGATCACCGAGTACCCTGAGCACTGAGCACCCAGCACCCTGAGTACTGAGCTCCAAGCACCCTGAGCACTGAGCACCGAGCACCCTGTGCACTGAGTACACAGCACCCTGAGTACTGAGCACTCAGCACCCTGAGCACTGAGCACCGAGCACCCTGAGTACTGAGCACCGAGCACCCTGAGCACTGAGAACCCAGCACCCTGAGTACTGAGCTCCGAGCACCCCGAGCACTGAGCACCCAGCACCCTGAGTACTGAGCACCCTGCACCCTGAGCAATGAGCACCCTGAGTACTGAGCACCCAGCACCTTGAGCACTGAGCACCCAGCACCCTGAGCACTGAACACACAGCACCCTGAGTACTGAGAACCTCGAGCACTGAGCATCCAGCACCCTGAGTACTGAGCACCGAGCACCCCGAGCACTGAGAACACAGCACTGCGAGCACTGAGCACATAGCACCCCGAGCACTGAGCACCCAGCACCCTTAGTACTGAGCACCCAGCACCCTGAGTACTGAGCACCCAGCACCCTGAGCACTGAGTACCCAACACCCTGAGCACTGAGCACCCAGCACCCTGAGCACTGATCACACAGCACCCTGAGCACTGAGCACCCAGCACCCTGAGTACTGAGCACTGAGCACCCAGCACCCCGAGCAGTGAGCAGCCAGCACCCTGAGTACTGAGCACCGAGCACCCCGAGCAATGAGCACCCAGCACCCTGAGTACTGAGCTCCGAGCACTCCGAGCACTGAGCACCCTGAGCACTGAGCACCGAGCACCCTGAGCACTGAGTACCCAGCACCCTGAGCACTGAGCACCCAGCGCCCTGAGCACTGAGCAAACCGCACCCTGAGCACTGAGCACCCATCACCCTGAGTACTGAGCACTGAGCACCCAGCACCCCGAGCACTGAGCACCCAGCACCCCGAGTACTGAGCACTGAGCACCCTGAGTACTGAGCACACAGCACCCTGAGCACTGAGTACCCAGCACCCTTAGCACTGAGCACCCAGCACCCTGAGCACTGAGCACCCTGAGGACTGAGCACCCAGCACCCTGAGCACTGAGCAACCAGCACCCTGAGTACTGAGCACCGATCATCCTGAGCACTGAGCACCCAGAACCCAAAGCACCCTCAGTACTGAGCACCCAGCACCCCGAGCACTGAGCACCCAGCACCCTGAGTACTGAGCACTCTGAGTACTGAGCACCGATCACCCTGAGCACTGAGCTCCCAGCACCCTGAGTACTGAGCACCCAGCACACTGAGCAATGAGCACCAAGCACCCTGAGCACTGAGCACCCAGCACCCCGAGCACTGAGCACCCAGCACCCTGAGTACTGAGCACCCAGCACCCTGAGCACTGAGCAACCAGCACCCTGAGCTCTGAGCATCCAGCACCCTGAGCACTGAGCACCCAGCACCCTGAGTAGTGAGCACCCAACGTACTGAGCACCGAGCACACCGAGCACTGTGCTCCCAGCACCCTGAGTACTGATCACCGAGTACCCTGAGCACTGAGCACCCAGCACCCTGAGTACTGAGCTCCGAGCACCCTGAGCACTGAGCACCGAGCACCCTGTGCACTGAGTACACAGCACCCTGAGTACTGAGCACTCAGCACCCTGAGCACTGAGCACCGAGCACCCTGAGTACTGAGCACCGAGCACCCTGAGCACTGAGAACCCAGCACCCTGAGTACTGAGCTCCGAGCACCCCGAGCACTGAGCACCCAGCACCCTGAGTACTGAGCACCCTGCACCCTGAGCAATGAGCACCCTGAGTACTGAGCACCCAGCACCTTGAGCACTGAGCACCCAGCACCCTGAGCACTGAACACACAGCACCCTGAGTACTGAGAACCTCGAGCACTGAGCATCCAGCACCCTGAGTACTGAGCACCGAGCACCCCGAGCACTGAGAACACAGCACTGCGAGCACTGAGCACATAGCACCCCGAGCACTGAGCACCCAGCACCCTTAGTACTGAGCACCCAGCACCCTGAGTACTGAGCACCCAGCACCCTGAGCACTGAGTACCCAACACCCTGAGCACTGAGCACCCAGCACCCTGAGCACTGATCACACAGCACCCTGAGCACTGAGCACCCAGCACCCTGAGTACTGAGCACTGAGCACCCAGCACCCCGAGCAGTGAGCAGCCAGCACCCTGAGTACTGAGCACCGAGCACCCCGAGCAATGAGCACCCAGCACCCTGAGTACTGAGCTCCGAGCACTCCGAGCACTGAGCACCCTGAGCACTGAGCACCGAGCACCCTGAGCACTGAGTACCCAGCACCCTGAGCACTGAGCACCCAGCGCCCTGAGCACTGAGCACCCAGCACCCTGAGCACTGAGCACCCATCACCCTGAGTACTGAGCACTGAGCACCCAGCACCCCGAGCACTGAGCACCCAGCACCCCGAGTACTGAGCACTGAGCACCCTGAGTACTGAGCACACAGCACCCTGAGCACTGAGTACCCAGCACCCTTAGCACTGAGCACCCAGCACCCTGAGCACTGAGCACCCAGCACCCTGAGCACTGAGCACCCAGCACCCTGAGTACTGAGCACTGAGCACCCAGCACCCTGATCACTGAGCACCCAGCACCCTGAGTACTGAGCACTGAGCACCCAGCACCCCGAGCACTGAGCACCCAGCACCCTGAGCACTGAGCACCCAGCACCCGAGTACTGAGCACACAGCACCCTGAGTACTGTGCACCCAGCACCCTGAGCACTGAGCACCCAGCACCCCGAGCACTGAGCACCCAGCACCCTGAGTACTGAGTACCCAGCACCCTGAGCACTGAGCACCCAGCACCCCGAGCACTGTGCACCCAGCACCCTGAGCACTGAGCACGGAGAACCCTGAGCACTGAGCACTGAGCACCCTGATCACTGAGTACTGAGCAACGAGCACCCTGAGTACAGAGCACCCAGCACCCCGAGCACTGAGCACCCAGCACCCTGAGTACTGAGCACCCAGCACCCTGAGCACTGAGCACCCTGAGTACTGAGCACTGAGCACCCTGAGTACTGAGCACTGAGCACCCTGAGTACTGAGCAACCAGCACCCTGAGTACTGAGCACCCAGGACCCTGAGAAATGAGCACCGAGCACCCTGAGCACTGAGCACCCAGCACCCTGAGCACTGAGCACCCAGCACCCTGAGTAGTGAGCACCCAACGTACTGAGCACCGAGCACCCCAAGCACTGAGCACCCAGCACCCTGAGTACTGATCACCTAGCACCCTGAGCACTGAGCACCCAGCACCCTGAGTACTGAGCACCCAGCACCCTGAGTACTGAGCACCCAGCACCCCGAGCACTGAGCACCCAGCACCCTGAGTACTGAGCACTCAGCACCCTGTGCACTGAGCACCGAGCAACCTGAGCACTGATCAGCCAGCACCCTGAGGACTGAGCACCCAGCACCCTGAGCACTGAGCACCCTGAGTACTGAGCACTGAGCACCCTGAGTACTGAGCACTGAATACCCTGAGTACTGAGCAACCAGCACCCTGAGTACTGAGCACCCAGCACCCTGAGCACTGAGCACCGAGCACCCTGAGCACTGAGCACCCAGCACCCTGAGCACTGAGCACCCAGCACTCTGAGTTGTGAGCACCCAACGTACTGAGCACCGAGCACCCCGAGCACTGAGCACCCAGCACCCTGACTACTGAGCACCCAGCGCCCCGAGCACTGAGCACCCAGCACCCTGAGCACTGAGCACCCAGCACCCTGAGTACTGATCACCCAGCACACTGAGCACTGAGCACCCAGCACCCTGAGTCCTGAGCACCCAGCACCCCGAGCACTGAGCACCCAGCACCCTGAGCACCCAGCACCCTGAGCACTGAGCACCCAGCACCCTGAGCACTGAGCAACCAGCACCCTGAGTACTGAGCACTCTGAGTACTGAGCACCGATCACCCTGAGCACTGAGCTCCCAGCACCCTGAGTACTGAGCACCCAGCACCCTGAGCAATGAGCACCAAGCACCCTGAGTACTGAGCACCCAGCACCCTGAGCACTGAGCACCTAGCACCCCGAGAATGAGCACCCAGCACCCCGAGTACTGAGCACCGAGCACCCTGAGCACTGAGTACCCAGCACCCTGAGTACTGATCACTCAGCACCCTCAGCACTGAGCACCGAGCACCCCGAGTACTGAGCACCCAGCACCCTGAGCACTGAGCACCCAGCACCCTGAGCACTGAGCACCCAGGAACCTGAGCACTGAGCACACAGCACCCTGAGTACTGAGCACTGAGCACCCAGCACCCCGAGCACTGAGCACCCAGCACCCTGAGTACTGAGCACTGAGCAATCAGCACCCCGAGCACTGAGCACCCAGCACCCTGAGCACTGAGCACCCAGCACCCGAGTACTGAGCACACAGCACCCTGAGTACTGAGCACCCAGCACCCTGAGTACTGAGCACCCAGCACTCCGAGTACTGAGCACCCAGCACCCTGAGTACTGAGCACCCAGCACCCTGAGCACTGAGCACCCAGCACCCCGAGCACTGAGCACCCAGCACCCTGAGTACTGAGCACCCAGCACCCTGAGCACTGAGCACCCAGCACCCTGAGCACTGAGCACCCAGCACCCTGAGCACTGAGCACTGAGCACCCTGATCACTGAGTACTGAGCACCGAGCACCCCGAGAACTGAGCACCCAGCACCCTGAGTACTGAGCACCCAGCACCCTGAGCACTGAGCACCCAGCACCCCGAGCACTGAGCAGCCAGCATCCTGAGTACTGAGCAACGAGCACCCTGAGTACAGAGCACCCAGCACCCCGAGCACTGAGCACCCAGCACCCTGAGGACTGAGCACCCAGCACCCTGAGCACTGAGCACCCTGAGTACTGAGCACTGAGCACCCTGAGTACTGAGCACTGAGCACCCTGAGTACTGAGCAACCAGCACCCTGAGTACTGAGCACCCAGGACCCTGAGCAATGAGCACCGAGCACCCTGAGCACTGAGCACCCAGCACCCTGAGCACTGAGCACCCAGCACCCTGAGTAGTGAGCACCCAACGTACTGAGCACCGAGCACCCCAAGCACTGAGCACCCAGCACCCTGAGTACTGATCACCTAGCACCCTGAGCACTGAGCACCCAGCACCCTGAGTAGTGAGCACCCAACGTACTGAGCACCGAGCACCCCAAGCACTGAGCACCCAGCACCCTGAGTACTGAGCACCCAGCACCCTGAGTACTGAGCACCCAGCACCCCGAGCACTGAGCACCCAGCACCCTGAGTACTGAGCACTCAGCACCCTGTGCACTGAGCACCGAGCACCCTGAGCACTGAGCACCCAGCACCCTGAGGACTGAGCACCCAGCACCCTGAGCACTGAGCACCCTGAGTACTGAGCACTGAGCACCCTGAGTACTGAGCACTGAACACCCTGAGTACTGAGCAACCAGCACCCTGAGTACTGAGCACCCAGCACCCTGAGCACTGAGCACCGAGCACCCTGAGCACTGAGCACCCAGCACCCTGAGCACTGAGCACCCAGCACTCTGAGTTGTGAGCACCCAACGTACTGAGCACCGAGCACCCCGAGCACTGAGCACCCAGCACCCTGACTACTGAGCACCCAGCACCCCGGGCACTGAGCACCCAGCACCCTGAGCACTGAGCACCCAGCACCCTGAGCACTGATCTCCCAGCACACTGAGCACTGAGCACCCAGCACCCTGAGTCCTGAGCACCCAGCACCCTGAGTACTGAGCACTCAGCACCCTGAGTACTGAGCACCGAGCACCCCGAGCACTGAGCACCCAGCACCCTGAGCACTGAGCACCCTGAGGACTGAGCACCCAGCACCCTGAGCACTGAGCAACCAGCACCCTGAGTACTGAGCACCGATCATCCTGAGCACTGAGCACCCAGAACCCAAAGCACCCTCAGTACTGAGCACCCAGCACCCCGAGCACTGAGCACCCAGCACCATGAGTACTGAGCACTCTGAGTACTGAGCACCGATCACCCTGAGCACTGAGCTCCCAGCACCCTGAGTACTGAGCACCCAGCACCCTGAGCAATGAGCACCAAGCACCCTGAGTACTGAGCACCCAGCACCCTGAGCACTGAGCACCCAGCACCCCGAGAATGAGCACCCAGCACCCCGAGTACTGAGCACCGAGCACCCTGAGCACTGAGTACCCAGTACCCTGAGTACTGATCATTCAGCACCCTCAGCACTGAGCACCGAGCACCCCGAGTACTGAGCACCCAGCACACTGAGCACTGAGCACCCAGCACCCTGAGCACTGAGCACCCAGGAACCTGAGCACTGAGCACCCAGCACCCTGAGTACTGAGCACTGAGCACCCAGCACCCCGAGCACTGAGCACCCAGCACCCTGAGTACTGAGCACTGAGCACCCAGCACCCCGAGCACTGAGCACCCAGCACCCTGAGCACTGAGCACAAAGCACCCGAGTACTGAGCACACAGCACCCTGAGTACTGAGCACCCAGCACCCTGAGTACTGAGCACCCAGCACTCCGAGTACTGAGCACCCAGCACCCTGAGTACTGAGCACCCAGCACCCTGAGCACTGAGCACCCAGCACCCCGAGCACTGAGCACCCAGCACCCTGAGTACTGAGCACCCAGCACCCTGAGCACTGAGCACCCAGCACCCTGAGCACTGAGCACCCAGCACCCTGAGCACTGAGCACTGAGCACCCTGATCTCTGAGTACTGAGCACCGAGCACCCCGAGAACTGAGCAGCCAGCACCCGGAGTACTGAGCACCCAGCACCCCAAGCACTGAGCACCCTGAGTATTGAGCACCCAGCACCCTGAGTACTGAGCAGCCAGCACCCTGAGTCCTGAGCAAACAGCACCCTGAGTATTGAGCACCCAGCACCCCGAGCACTGAGCACCCAGCACCCTGAGGACTGAGCACAGAGCCCCCTGAGCACTGAGCACCCTGAGTACTGAGCACTGAGCACCCTGAGTACTGAGCACTGAGCACCCTGAGTACTGAGCAACCAGCACCCTGACTACTGAGCACCCAGCACCCTGAGCACTGAGCACCGAGCACCCTGAGCACTGAGCACCCAGCACCCTGAGCACTGAGCACCCAGCACCCTGAGCACTGAGCACCCAGCACCCTGAGCACTGAGCACTGAGCACCCTGATCACTGAGTACTGAGCACCGAGCACCCCGAGAACTGAGCACCCAGCACCCGGAGTACTGAGCACCCAGCACCCCAAGCACTGAGCACCCTGAGTATTGAGCACCCAGCACCCTGAGTACTGAGCAGCCAGCACCCTGAGTACTGAGCAAACAGCACCCTGAGTACTGAGCACTGAGCACACTGAGTACTGAGCACTGAGCACCCTGAGTACTGAGCAACCAGCACCCTGAGTACTGAGCACCCAGCACCCTGAGCACTGAGCACCGAGCACCCTGAGCACTGAGCACCCAGCACCCTGAGCACTGAGCACCCAGCACCCTGAGTAGTGAGTACCCAACGTACTGAGCACCGAGCACCCCGAGCACTGAGCACCCAGCACCCTGAGTACTGAGCACCCAGCACCCCGAGCACTGAGCACCCAGCACCCTGAGCACTGAGCACCCAGCACCCTGAGCACTGATCACCCAGCACCCTGAGCACTGAGCACCCAACACCCTGAGTACTGAGCACCCAGCACCCTGAGTACTGAGCACTCAGCACCCTGAGTACTGAGCACCGAGCACCCCGAGCACTGAGCAACCAGCACCCTGAGCACTGAGCACCCTGAGGACTGAGCACCCAGCACCCTGAAAACTGAGCACCCAGAACCCAAAGCACTGAGCACACAGCACCCTCAGTACTGAGCACCCAGCACCCCGAGCACTGAGCACCCAGCACCCTGTGTACTGAGCACCTTGAGTACAAAGCACCCAGCACCCCAAGCACTGAGCACCCAGCACCCTGAGTACTGAGCACTCAGCACCCTGAGGACTGAGAACCCAGCACCCCGAGTACTGAGCACCCAGCACCCTGAGTATTGAGCACCCAGCACCCCGAGCACTGAGCACCCAGCACCCCGAGCACTGAGCACCCAGCTCCCTGAGTACTAAGCACCCAGCACCCTGAGCACTGAGCACCCAGCACCCTGAGCACTGAGCACCCAGCACCCTGAGCACTGAGCACCCAGCACCCTGAGTAGTGAGCACCCAACGTACTGAGCACCGAGCACCCCGAGCACTGAGCACCCAGTACCCTGAGTACTGAGCACCGAGCACCCTGAGTACTGAGCACCCAGCACCCTGAGTACTGAGCTCCGAGCACCCCGAGCACTGAGCACCCAGCGCCCCGAGCACCGAGCACCCTGAGTACTGAGCACCCAGCACCCTGAGTACTGAGCACCCTGCACCCTGAGCAATGAGCACCCTGAGTACTGAGCACCCAGCACCTTGAGCACTGAGCACCCAGCACCCGGAGTACTGAGCACACAGCACCCTGAGTACTAAGCACCGAGAACCCTGAGTACTGAGCACCCAGCACCCTGAGCACTGAACACACAGCACCATGAGTACTGAGCACCTCGAGCACTGAGCACCCAGCACCCTGAGTACTGAGCACCGAGCACCCCGAGCACTGAGCACCCAGCACCGCGAGCACTGAGCACATAGCACCCCGAGCACTGAGCACCCAGCACCCTGAGTACTGAGCACCCAGCACCCTGAGTACTGAGCACCCAGCACCCTGAGCACTGAGTACCCAGCACCCTGAGCACTGAGCACCCAGCACCCTGTGCACTGAGCACACAGCACCCTGAGCACTGAGCACCCAGCACCCTGAGTACTGAGCACTGAGCACCCAGCACCCCGAGCAGTGAGCACCCAGCACCCTGAGCACTGAGAACCCAGCACCCTGAGTACTGAGCACTGAGCACCCAGCACCCCGAGCATTGAGCACCCAGCACCCTGAGTACTGAGCACTGAGCACCCAGCACCCCGAGCACTGAGCACCCAGCACCCTGAGCACTGAGCACCCAGCACCCGAGTACTGAGCACACAGCACCCTGAGTACTGAGCACCCAGCACCCTGAGTACTGAGCACCCAGCACTCTGAGTACTGAGCACGCAGCACCCTGAGTACTGAGCACCCAGCACCCTGAGCACTGAGCACCCAGCACCCCGAGCACTGAGCACCCAGCACCCTGAGTACTGAGCACCCAGCAACCTGAGCACTGAGCACCCAGCACCCTGAGCACTGAGCACCCAGCACCCTGAGCACTGAGCACTGAGCACCCTGATCACTGAGTACTGAGCACCGAGCACCCCGAGAACTGAGCACCCAGCACCCGGAGTACTGAGCACCCAGCACCCCAAGCACTGAGCACCCTGAGTATTGAGCACCCAGCACCCTGACTACTGAGCAGCCAGCACCCTGAGTCCTGAGCAAACAGCACCCTGAGTATTGAGCACCCAGCACCCTGAGCACTGAGCACCCAGCACCCTGAGGACTGAGCACAGAGCACCCTGAGCACTGAGCACCCTGAGTACTGAGCACTGAGCACCCTGAGTACTGAGCACTGAGCACCCTGAGTACTGAGCAACCAGCACCCTGAGTACTGAGCACCCAGCACCCTGAGCACTGAGCACCGAGCACCCTGAGCACTGAGCACCCAGCACCCTGAGCACTGAGCACCCAGCACCCTGAGCACTGAGCACCCAGCACCCTGAGCACTGAGCACTGAGCACCCTGATCACTGAGTACTGAGCACCGAGCACCCCGAGAACTGAGCACCCAGCACCCGGAGTACTGAGCACCCAGCAACCCAAGCACTGCGCACCCTGAGTATTGAGCACCCAGCACCCTGAGTACTGAGCAGCCAGCACCCTGAGTACTGAGCAAACAGCACCCTGAGTATTGAGCACCCAGCACCCCGAGCACTGAGCACCCAGCACCCTGAGGACTGAGCACAGAGCACCCTGAGCACTGAGCACCCTGAGTACTGAGCACTGAGCACCCTGAGTACTGAGCACTGAGCACCCTGAGTACTGAGCAACCAGCACCCTGAGTACTGAGCACCCAGCACCCTGAGCACTGAGCACCGAGCACCCTGAGTACTGAGCACCCAGCACCCTGAGCACTGAGCACCCAGCACCCTGAGTAGTGAGCACCCAACGTACTGAGCACCGAGCACCCCGAGCACTGAGCACCCAGCACCCTGAGTACTGAGCACCCAGCACCCCGAGCACTGAGCAAACAGCACCCTGAGCACTGAGCACCCAGCACCCTGAGCACTGATCACCCAGCACCCTGAGCACTGAGCACCCAGCACCCTGAGTACTGAGCACCCAGCACCCTGAGTACTGAGCACTCAGCACCCTGAGTACTGAGCACCGAGCACCTCGAGCCCTGAGCACCCAGCACCCTGAGCACTGAGCACCCTGAGGACTGAGCACCCAGCACCCTGAACACTGAGCACCCAGCACCCTGAGTACTGAGCACCGATCATCCTGAGCACTGAGCACCCAGAACCCAAAGCACTGAGCACCCAGCACCCTCAGTACTGAGCACCCAGCACCCCGAGCACTGAGCACCCAGCACCCTGTGTACTGAGCACCTTGAGTACAAAGCACCCAGCACCCCAAGCACTGAGCACCCAGCACCCTGAGTACTGAGCACCCAGCACCCTGAGGACTGAGCACCCAGCACCCCGAGTACTGAGCACCCAGCACCCTGAGTATTGAGCACCCAGTACCCCGAGCACTGAGCACCCAGCACCCCGAGCACTGAGCACCCAGCTCCCTGAGTACTAAGCACCCAGCACCCTGAGCACTGAGCACCCAGCACCCTGAGAACTGAGCACCCAGCACCCTGAGCACTGAGCACCCAGCACCCTGAGTACTAAGCACCGAGAACCCTGATTACTGAGCACCCAGCACCCTGAGCACTGAACACACAGCACCCTGAGTACTGAGCACCCAGCACCCTGAGTACTGAGCTCCGAGCACCCCGAGCACTGAGCACCCAGCACCCTGAGTACTGAGCACCGAGCACCCTGAGTACTGAGCACCCAGCACCCTGAGTACTGAGCTCCGAGCACCCCGAGCACTGAGCACCCAGCACCCCGAGCACCGAGCACCCTGAGTACTGAGCACCCAGCACCCTGAGTACTGAGCACCCTGCATCCTGAGCAATGAGCACCCTGAGTACTGAGCACCCAGCACCTTGAGCACTGAGCACCCAGCACCCGGAGTACTGAGCACCCAGCACCCTGAGTACTAAGCACCGAGAACCCTGATTACTGAGCACCCAGCACCCTGAGCACTGAACACACAGCACCCTGAGTACTGAGCACCTCGAGCACTGAGCACCCAGCACCCTGAGTACTGAGCACCGAGCACCCCGAGCACTGAGCACCCAGCACCGCGAGCACTGAGCACATAGCACCCCGAGCACTGAGCACCCAGCACCCTGAGTACTGAGCACCCAGCACCCTGAGTACTGAGCACCCAGCACCCTGAGCACTGAGTACCCAGCACCCTGAGCACTGAGCACCCAGCACCCTGAGCACTGAGCACACAGCACCCTGAGCACTGAGCCCCCAGCACCCTGAGTACTGAGCACTGAGCACCCAGCACCCCGAGCAGTGAGCACCCAGCACCCTGAGTACTGAGCACCGAGCACCCCGAGCACTGAGCACCCAGCACCCTGAGTACTGAGCTCCGAGCACCCCGAGCACTGAGCACCCTGAGCACTGAGCACCGAGCACCCTGAGCACTGAGTACCCAGCACCCTGAGCACTGAGCACTGAGCACCCTGCGTACTGAGCACCCAGCACCCTGAGCACTGAGTACCCAGCACCCTTAGCACTGAGCACCCAGCACCCTGAGCACTGAGCACCCAGCACCCTGAGCACTGAGCACCCAGCACCCTGAGTACTGAGCACTTAGCACCCAGCACCCCGAGCACTGAGCACCCAGCACCCTGAGTACTGAGCACTGAGCACCCAGCACCCCGAGCACTGAGCACCCAGCACCCTGAGCACTGAGAACCCAGCACCCTGAGTACTGAGCACTGAGCACCCAGCACCCCGAGCATTGAGCACCCAGCACCCTGAGTACTGAGCACTGAGCACCCAGCACCCCGAGCACTGAGCACCCAGCACCCTGAGCACTGAGCACCCAGCACCCGAGTACTGAGCACACAGCACCCTGAGTACTGAGCACCCAGCACCCTGAGTACTGAGCACCCAGCACTCTGAGTACTGAGCACGCAGCACCCTGAGTACTGAGCACCCAGCACCCTGAGCACTGAGCACCCAGCACCCCGAGCACTGAGCACCCAGCACCCTGAGTACTGAGCACCCAGCACCCTGAGCACTGAGCACCCAGCACCCTGAGCACTGAGCACCCAGCACCCTGAGCACTGAGCACTGAGCACCCTGATCACTGAGTACTGAGCACCGAGCACCCCGAGAACTGAGCACCCAGCACCCGGAGTACTGAGCACCCAGCACCCCAAGCACTGAGCACCCTGAGTATTGAGCACCCAGCACCCTGACTACTGAGCAGCCAGCACCCTGAGTCCTGAGCAAACAGCACCCTGAGTATTGAGCACCCAGCACCCTGAGCACTGAGCACCCAGCACCCTGAGGACTGAGCACAGAGCACCCTGAGCACTGAGCACCCTGAGTACTGAGCACTGAGCACCCTGAGTACTGAGCACTGAGCACCCTGAGTACTGAGCAACCAGCACCCTGAGTACTGAGCACCCAGCACCCTGAGCACTGAGCACCGAGCACCCTGAGCACTGAGCACCCAGCACCCTGAGCACTGAGCACCCAGCACCCTGAGCACTGAGCACCCAGCACCCTGAGCACTGAGCACTGAGCACCCTGATCACTGAGTACTGAGCACCGAGCACCCCGAGAACTGAGCACCCAGCACCCGGAGTACTGAGCACCCAGCAACCCAAGCACTGCGCACCCTGAGTATTGAGCACCCAGCACCCTGAGTACTGAGCAGCCAGCACCCTGAGTACTGAGCAAACAGCACCCTGAGTATTGAGCACCCAGCACCCCGAGCACTGAGCACCCAGCACCCTGAGGACTGAGCACAGAGCACCCTGAGCACTGAGCACCCTGAGTACTGAGCACTGAGCACCCTGAGTACTGAGCACTGAGCACCCTGAGTACTGAGCAACCAGCACCCTGAGTACTGAGCACCCAGCACCCTGAGCACTGAGCACCGAGCACCCTGAGTACTGAGCACCCAGCACCCTGAGCACTGAGCACCCAGCACCCTGAGTAGTGAGCACCCAACGTACTGAGCACCGAGCACCCCGAGCACTGAGCACCCAGCACCCTGAGTACTGAGCACCCAGCACCCCGAGCACTGAGCAAACAGCACCCTGAGCACTGAGCACCCAGCACCCTGAGCACTGATCACCCAGCACCCTGAGCACTGAGCACCCAGCACCCTGAGTACTGAGCACCCAGCACCCTGAGTACTGAGCACTCAGCACCCTGAGTACTGAGCACCGAGCACCTCGAGCCCTGAGCACCCAGCACCCTGAGCACTGAGCACCCTGAGGACTGAGCACCCAGCACCCTGAACACTGAGCACCCAGCACCCTGAGTACTGAGCACCGATCATCCTGAGCACTGAGCACCCAGAACCCAAAGCACTGAGCACCCAGCACCCTCAGTACTGAGCACCCAGCACCCCGAGCACTGAGCACCCAGCACCCTGTGTACTGAGCACCTTGAGTACAAAGCACCCAGCACCCCAAGCACTGAGCACCCAGCACCCTGAGTACTGAGCACCCAGCACCCTGAGGACTGAGCACCCAGCACCCCGAGTACTGAGCACCCAGCACCCTGAGTATTGAGCACCCAGTACCCCGAGCACTGAGCACCCAGCACCCCGAGCACTGAGCACCCAGCTCCCTGAGTACTAAGCACCCAGCACCCTGAGCACTGAGCACCCAGCACCCTGAGAACTGAGCACCCAGCACCCTGAGCACTGAGCACCCAGCACCCTGAGTACTAAGCACCGAGAACCCTGATTACTGAGCACCCAGCACCCTGAGCACTGAACACACAGCACCCTGAGTACTGAGCACCCAGCACCCTGAGTACTGAGCTCCGAGCACCCCGAGCACTGAGCACCCAGCACCCTGAGTACTGAGCACCGAGCACCCTGAGTACTGAGCACCCAGCACCCTGAGTACTGAGCTCCGAGCACCCCGAGCACTGAGCACCCAGCACCCCGAGCACCGAGCACCCTGAGTACTGAGCACCCAGCACCCTGAGTACTGAGCACCCTGCATCCTGAGCAATGAGCACCCTGAGTACTGAGCACCCAGCACCTTGAGCACTGAGCACCCAGCACCCGGAGTACTGAGCACCCAGCACCCTGAGTACTAAGCACCGAGAACCCTGATTACTGAGCACCCAGCACCCTGAGCACTGAACACACAGCACCCTGAGTACTGAGCACCTCGAGCACTGAGCACCCAGCACCCTGAGTACTGAGCACCGAGCACCCCGAGCACTGAGCACCCAGCACCGCGAGCACTGAGCACATAGCACCCCGAGCACTGATCACCCAGCACCCTGAGTACTGAGCACCCAGCACCCTGAGTACTGAGCACCCAGCACCCTGAGCACTGAGTACCCAGCACCCTGAGCACTGAGCACCCAGCACCCTGAGCACTGAGCACACAGCACCCTGAGCACTGAGCCCCCAGCACCCTGAGTACTGAGCACTGAGCACCCAGCACCCCGAGCAGTGAGCACCCAGCACCCTGAGTACTGAGCACCGAGCACCCCGAGCACTGAGCACCCAGCACCCTGAGTACTGAGCTCCGAGCACCCCGAGCACTGAGCACCCTGAGCACTGAGCACCGAGCACCCTGAGCACTGAGTACCCAGCACCCTGAGCACTGAGCACTGAGCACCCTGCGTACTGAGCACCCAGCACCCTGAGCACTGAGTACCCAGCACCCTTAGCACTGAGCACCCAGCACCCTGAGCACTGAGCACCCAGCACCCTGAGCACTGAGCACCCAGCACCCTGAGTACTGAGCACTTAGCACCCAGCACCCCGAGCACTGAGCACCCAGCACCCTGAGTACTGAGCACTGAGCACCCAGCACCCCGAGCACTGAGCACCCAGCACCCTGAGCACTGAGCACCCAGCACCCGAGTACTGAGCACACAGCACCCTGAGTACTGAGCACCCAGCACCCTGAGTACTGAGCACCCAGCACCCCGAGCACTGAGCACCCAGCACCCTGAGTACTGAGCACCCAGCACCCTGAGCACTGAGCACCCAGCACCCCGAGCACTGAGCACCCAGCACCCTGAGTACTGAGCACCCAGCACCCTGAGCACTGAGCACCCAGCACCCTGAGCACTGAGCACGGAGCACCCTGAGCACTGAGCACTGAGCACCCTGATCACTGAGTACTGAGCACCGAGCACCCCGAGAACTGAGCACCCAGCACCCGGAGTACTGAGCACCCAGCAGCCCAAGCACTGAGCACCCTGAGTATTGAGCACCCAGCACCCTGAGTACTGAGCAGCCAGCACCCTGAGTACTGAGCAACCAGCACCCTGAGTACAGAGCACCCAGCACCCCGAGCACTGTGCACCCAGCACCCTGAGGACTGAGCACCCAGCACCCTGAGCACTGAGCACCCTGAGTACTGAGCACTGAGCACCCTGAGTACTGAGCACTGAGCACCCTGAGTACTGAGCAACCAGCAACCTGAGTACTGAGCACCCAGGACCCTGAGCAATGAGCACCGAGCACCCTGAGCACTGAGCACCCAGCACCCTGAGCACTGAGCACAAAGCACCCTGAGTAGTGAGCACCCAACGTACTGAGCACCGAGCACCCCAAGCACTGAGCACCCAGCACCCTGAGTACTGAGCACCCAGCACCCCGAGCACTGAGCACCCAGCACCCTGAGCACTGAGCACCCAGCACCCTGAGCACTGATCACCCAGCGCCCTGAGCACTGAGCACCCTGCACCCTGAGTACTGAGCACCCAGCACCCTGAGTACTGAGCACCCAGCACCCCGAGCACTGAGCACCCAGCACCCTGAGTACTGAGCACCCAGCACCCTGAGCACTGAGCACCCAGCACCCTGAGCACTGAGCACCCAGCACCCTGAGGACTGAGCACCCAGCACCCTGAGCACTGAGCACCCTGAGTACTGAGCACTGAGCACCCTGAGTACTGAGCACTGAACACCCTGAGTACTGAGCAACCAGCACCCTGAGTACTGAGCACCCAGCAATTTGAGCACTGAGCACCCAGAACCCAAAGCGCCCTCAGTACTGAGCACCCAGCACCCCGAGCACTGAGCACCCAGCACCATGAGTACTGAGCACTCTGAGTACTGAGCACCGATCACCCTGAGCACTGAGCTCCCAGCACCCTGAGTACTGAGCACCCAGCACACTGAGCAATGAGCACCAAGCACCCTGAGCACTGAGCACCCAGCACCCTGAGTACTGAGCACCCAGCACCCCGAACACTGAGCGCCCAGCACCCCGAGAATGAGCACCCAGCACCCCGAGTACTGAGCACCGAGCACCCTGAGAACTGAGTACCCAGCACCCTGAGTACTGAGCACTCAGCACCCTGAGCACTGAGCACCGAGCACCCCGAGTACTGAGCACCCAGCACCCTGAGCACTGAGCACCCAGCACCCTGAGCACTGAGCACCCAGGAACCTGAGCACTGAGCACCCAGCACCCTGAGTACTGAGCACTGAGCACCCAGCACCCCGAGCACTGAGCACCCAGCACCCTGAGTACTGAGCACTGAGCACCCAGCACCCCGAGCACTGAGCACCCAGCACCCTGAGCACTGAGCACCCAGCACCCGAGTACTGAGCACACAGCACCCTGAGTACTGAGCACCCAGCACCCTGAGTACTGAGCACCCAGCACTCCGAGTACTGAGCACCCAGCACCCTGAGTACTGAGCACCCAGCACTCTGAGCACTGAGCACCCAGCACCCCGAGCACTGAGCACCCAGCACCCTGAGTACTGAGCACCGAGCACCCTGAGCACTGAGCACCCAGCACCCTGAGCACTGAGCACCCAGCACCCTGATCACCCAGCACCCTGAGCACTGAGCACCCTGATCACTGAGTACTGAGCACCGAGCACCCCGAGAACTGAGCACCCAGCAGCCGGAGTACTGAGCACCCAGCACCCCAAGCACTGAGCACCCTGAGTATTGAGCACCCAGCACCCTGAGTACTGAGCAGCCAGCACCCTGAGTACTGAGCAAACAGCACCCTGAGTATAGAGCACCCAGCACCCCGAGCACTGAGCACCCAGCACCCTGAGGACTGAGCACAGAGCACCCTGAGCACTGAGCACCCTGAGTAAAGAGCACTGAGCACCCTGAGTACTGAGCACTGAGCACCCTGAGTATTGAGCAACCAGCACCCTGAGTACTGAGCACCCAGCACCCTGAGCACTGAGCACCGAGCACCCTGAGCACTGAGCTCCCAGCACCCTGAGCACTGAGCACCCAGCACCCTGAGTAGTGAGCACCCAACGTACTGAGCACCGAGCACCCCGAGCACTGAGCACCCAGCACCCTGAGTACTGAGCACCCAGCACACCGAGCACTGGGCACCCAGCACCCTGAGCACTGAGCACCCAGCACCCTGAGCACTGATCACCCAGCACCCTGAGCACTGAGCACCCAGCACCCTGAGTACTGAGCACCCAGCACCCTGAGTACTGAGCACTCAGCACCCTGAGTACTGAGTACCGAGCACCCCGAGCACTGAGCACCCAGCACCCTGAGCACTGAGCACCCTGAGGACTGAGCACCCAGCACCCAGAACACTGAGCACCCAGCACCCTGAGTACTGAGCACCGATCATCCTGAGCACTGAGCACCCAGAACCCAAAGCACTGAGCACCCAGCACCCTCAGTACTGAGCACCCAGCACCCCGAGCACTGAGCACCCAGCACCCTGTGTACTGAGCACCCTGAGTACAAAGCACCCAGCACCCCAAGCACTGGAGCACCCAGCACCCTGAGTACTGAGCACTCAGCACCCTGAGTACTGAGAACCCAGCACCCTGAGTACTGAGCTCCCAGCACCCTGAGTACTGAGCACCCAGCACGCCGAGCACTGAGCACCCAGCACCCCGAGCACTGAGCACCCAGCTCCCTGAGTACTGAGCACCCAGCACCCTGAGCACTGAGCACCCAGCACCCTGAGCACTGAGCACCCAGCACCCTGAGCACTGAGCACCCAGCACCCTGAGTACTGAGCACCGAGCACCCTGAGCACTGAGCACCCAGCACCCTGAGGACTGAGCACCCAGCACCCTGAGCACTGAGCACCCTGAGTACTGAGCACTGAGCACCCTGAGTACTGAGCACTGAGCACCCTGAGTACTGAGCAACCAGCACCCTGAGTACTGAGCACCCAGGACCCTGAGCAATGAGCACCGAGCACCCTGAGCACTGAGCACCCAGCACCCTGAGCACTGAGCACAAAGCACCCTGAGTAGTGAGCACCCAACGTACTGAGCACCGAGCACCCCAAGCACTGAGCACCCAGCACCCTGAGTACTGAGCACCCAGCACCCCGAGCACTGAGCACCCAGCACCCTGAGCACTGAGCACCCAGCACCCTGAGCACTGATCACCCAGCGCCCTGAGCACTGAGCACCCTGCACCCTGAGTACTGAGCACCCAGCACCCTGAGTACTGAGCACCCAGCACCCCGAGCACTGAGCACCCAGCACCCTGAGTACTGAGCACCCAGCACCCTGAGCACTGAGCACCGAGCAACCTGAGCACTGAGCACCCAGCACCCTGAGGACTGAGCACCCAGCACCCTGAGCACTGTGCACCCTGAGTACTGAGCACTGAGCACCCTGAGTACTGAGCACTGAACACCCTGAGTACTGAGCAACCAGCACCCTGAGTACTGAGCACCCAGCACCCTGAGCACTGAGCACCCAGAACCCAAAGCACCCTCAGTACTGAGCACCCAGCACCCCGAGCACTGAGCACCCAGCACCATGAGTAATGAGCACTCTGAGTACTGAGCACCGATCACCCTGAGCACTGAGCTCCCAGCACCCTGAGTACTGAGCACCCAGCACACTGAGCAATGAGCACCAAGCACCCTGAGCACTGAGCACCCAGCACCCTGAGTACTGAGCACCCAGAACCCCGAACACTGAGCGCCCAGCACCCCGAGAATGAGCACCCAGCACCCCGAGTACTGAGCACCGAGCACCCTGAGAACTGAGTACCCAGCACCCTGAGTACTGAGCACTCAGCACCCTGAGCACTGAGCACCGAGCACCCCGAGTACTGAGCACCCAGCACCCTGAGCACTGAGCACCCAGCACCCTGAGCACTGAGCACCCAGGAACCTGAGCACTGAGCACCCAGCACCCTGAGTACTGAGCACTGAGCACCCAGCACCCCGAGCACTGAGCACCCAGCACCCTGAGTACTGAGCACTGAGCACCCAGCACCCCGAGCACTGAGCACCCAGCACCCTGAGCACTGAGCACCCAGCACCCGAGTACTGAGCACACAGCACCCTGAGTACTGAGCACCCAGCACCCTGAGTACTGAGCACCCAGCACTCCGAGTACTGAGCACCCAGCACCCTGAGTACTGAGCACCCAGCACTCTGAGCACTGAGCACCCAGCACCCCGAGCACTGAGCACCCAGCACCCTGAGTACTGAGCACCGAGCACCCTGAGCACTGAGCACCCAGCACCCTGAGCACTGAGCACCCAGCACCCTGATCACCCAGCACCCTGAGCACTGAGCACCCTGATCACTGAGTACTGAGCACCGAGCACCCCGAGAACTGAGCACCCAGCAGCCGGAGTACTGAGCACCCAGCACCCCAAGCACTGAGCACCCTGAGTATTGAGCACCCAGCACCCTGAGTACTGAGCAGCCAGCACCCTGAGTACTGAGCAAACAGCACCCTGAGTATAGAGCACCCAGCACCCCGAGCACTGAGCACCCAGCACCCTGAGGACTGAGCACAGAGCACCCTGAGCACTGAGCACCCTGAGTAAAGAGCACTGAGCACCCTGAGTACTGAGCACTGAGCACCCTGAGTATTGAGCAACCAGCACCCTGAGTACTGAGCACCCAGCACCCTGAGCACTGAGCACCGAGCACCCTGAGCACTGAGCTCCCAGCACCCTGAGCACTGAGCACCCAGCACCCTGAGTAGTGAGCACCCAACGTACTGAGCACCGAGCACCCCGAGCACTGAGCACCCAGCACCCTGAGTACTGAGCACCCAGCACACCGAGCACTGGGCACCCAGCACCCTGAGCACTGAGCACCCAGCACCCTGAGCACTGATCACCCAGCACCCTGAGCACTGAGCACCCAGCACCCTGAGTACTGAGCACCCAGCACCCTGAGTACTGAGCACTCAGCACCCTGAGTACTGAGTACCGAGCACCCCGAGCACTGAGCACCCAGCACCCTGAGCACTGAGCACCCTGAGGACTGAGCACCCAGCACCCAGAACACTGAGCACCCAGCACCCTGAGTACTGAGCACCGATCATCCTGAGCACTGAGCACCCAGAACCCAAAGCACTGAGCACCCAGCACCTTCAGTACTGAGCACCCAGCACCCCGAGCACTGAGCACCCAGCACCCTGTGTACTGAGCACCCTGAGTACAAAGCACCCAGCACCCCAAGCACTGGAGCACCCAGCACCCTGAGTACTGAGCACTCAGCACCCTGAGTACTGAGAACCCAGCACCCTGAGTACTGAGCTCCCAGCACCCTGAGTACTGAGCACCCAGCACGCCGAGCACTGAGCACCCAGCACCCCGAGCACTGAGCACCCAGCTCCCTGAGTACTGAGCACCCAGCACCCTGAGCACTGAGCACCCAGCACCCTGAGCACTGAGCACCCAGCACCCTGAGCACTGAGCACCCAGCACCCTGAGTACTGAGCACCGAGCACCCTGAGCACTGAGCACCCAGCACCCTGAGGACTGAGCACCCAGCACCCTGAGCACTGAGCACCCTGAGTACTGAGCACTGAGCACCCTGAGTACTGAGCACTGAGCACCCTGAGTACTGAGCAACCAGCACCCTGAGTACTGAGCACCCAGGACCCTGAGCAATGAGCACCGAGCACCCTGAGCACTGAGCACCCAGCACCCTGAGCACTGAGCACAAAGCACCCTGAGTAGTGAGCACCCAACGTACTGAGCACCGAGCACCCCAAGCACTGAGCACCCAGCACCCTGAGTACTGAGCACCCAGCACCCCGAGCACTGAGCACCCAGCACCCTGAGCACTGAGCACCCAGCACCCTGAGCACTGATCACCCAGCGCCCTGAGCACTGAGCACCCTGCACCCTGAGTACTGAGCACCCAGCACCCTGAGTACTGAGCACCCAGCACCCCGAGCACTGAGCACCCAGCACCCTGAGTACTGAGCACCCAGCACCCTGAGCACTGAGCACCGAGCAACCTGAGCACTGAGCACCCAGCACCCTGAGGACTGAGCACCCAGCACCCTGAGCACTGTGCACCCTGAGTACTGAGCACTGAGCACCCTGAGTACTGAGCACTGAACACCCTGAGTACTGAGCAACCAGCACCCTGAGTACTGAGCACCCAGCACCCTGAGCACTGAGCACCCAGAACCCAAAGCACCCTCAGTACTGAGCACCCAGCACCCCGAGCACTGAGCACCCAGCACCATGAGTAATGAGCACTCTGAGTACTGAGCACCGATCACCCTGAGCACTGAGCTCCCAGCACCCTGAGTACTGAGCACCCAGCACACTGAGCAATGAGCACCAAGCACCCTGAGCACTGAGCACCCAGCACCCTGAGTACTGAGCACCCAGAACCCCGAACACTGAGCGCCCAGCACCCCGAGAATGAGCACCCAGCACCCCGAGTACTGAGCACCGAGCACCCTGAGAACTGAGTACCCAGCACCCTGAGTACTGAGCACTCAGCACCCTGAGCACTGAGCACCGAGCACCCCGAGTACTGAGCACCCAGCACCCTGAGCACTGAGCACCCAGCACCCTGAGCACTGAGCACCCAGGAACCTGAGCACTGAGCACCCAGCACCCTGAGTACTGAGCACTGAGCACCCAGCACCCCGAGCACTGAGCACCCAGCACCCTGAGTACTGAGCACTGAGCACCCAGCACCCCGAGCACTGAGCACCCAGCACCCTGAGCACTGAGCACCCAGCACCCGAGTACTGAGCACACAGCACCCTGAGTACTGAGCACCCAGCACCCTGAGTACTGAGCACCCAGCACTCCGAGTACTGAGCACCCAGCACCCTGAGTACTGAGCACCCAGCACCCTGAGCACTGAGCACCCAGCACCCCGAGCACTGAGCACCCAGCACCCTGAGTACTGAGCACCGAGCACCCTGAGCACTGAGCACCCAGCACCCTGAGCACTGAGCACCCAGCACCCTGATCACCCAGCACCCTGAGCACTGAGCACCCTGATCACTGAGTACTGAGCACCGAGCACCCCGAGAACTGAGCACCCAGCAGCCGGAGTACTGAGCACCCAGCACCCCAAGCACTGAGCACCCTGAGTATTGAGCACCCAGCACCCTGAGTACTGAGCAGCCAGCACCCTGAGTACTGAGCAAACAGCACCCTGAGTATAGAGCACCCAGCACCCCGAGCACTGAGCACCCAGCACCCTGAGGACTGAGCACAGAGCACCCTGAGCACTGAGCACCCTGAGTAAAGAGTACTGAGCACCCTGAGTACTGAGCACTGAGCACCCTGAGTATTGAGCAACCAGCACCCTGAGTACTGAGCACCCAGCACCCTGAGCACTGAGCACCGAGCACCCTGAGCACTGAGCTCCCAGCACCCTGAGCACTGAGCACAAAGCACCCTGAGTAGTGAGCACCCAACGTACTGAGCACCGAGCACCCCGAGCACTGAGCACCCAGCACCCTGAGTACTGAGCACCCAGCACACCGAGCACTGGGCACCCAGCACCCTGAGCACTGAGCACCCAGCACCCTGAGCACTGATCACCCAGCACCCTGAGCACTGAGCACCCAGCACCCTGAGTACTGAGCACCCAGCACCCTGAGTACTGAGCACTCAGCACCCTGAGTACTGAGTACCGAGCACCCCGAGCACTGAGCACCCAGCACCCTGAGCACTGAGCACCCTGAGGACTGAGCACCCAGCACCCAGAACACTGAGCACCCAGCACCCTGAGTACTGAGCACCGATCATCCTGAGCACTGAGCACCCAGAACCCAAAGCACTGAGCACCCAGCACCCTCAGTACTGAGCACCCAGCACACCGAGCACTGAGCACCCAGCACCCTGTGTACTGAGCACCCTGAGTACAAAGCACCCAGCACCCCAAGCACTGGAGCACCCAGCACCCTGAGTACTGAGCACTCAGCACCCTGAGTACTGAGCACCCAGCACCCTGAGTACTGAGCTCCCAGCACCCTGAGTACTGAGCACCCAGCACCCCGAGCACTGAGCACCCAGCACCCCGAGCACTGAGCACCCAGCTCCCTGAGTACTGAGCACCCAGCACCCTGAGCACTGAGCACCCAGCACCCTGAGCACTGAGCACCCAGCACCCTGAGCACTGAGCACCCAGCACCCTGAGTACTGAGCACCGAGCACCCTGAGCACTGAGCAGCGAGCACACTGAGTACTGAGCACCCAGCACCCTGAGTACTGAGCACCCTGCACACTGAGCAATGAGCACCCTGAGAACTGAGCACCCTGCACCTTGAGCACTGAGCACCCAGCACCCGGAGTACTGAGCACCCAGCACCCTGAGTACTAAGCACCGAGAACCCTGAGTACTGAGCACCCAGCAACCTGAGCACTGAACACACAGCAACCTGAGTACTGAGCACCTCGAGGACTGAGCACCCAGCACCCTGAGTACTGAGCACCGAGCAACCCGAGCACTGAGCACCCAGCACCGCGAGCACTGAGCACATAGCACCCCGAGCACTGAGCACCCAGCACCCTGAATACGGAGCACCCAGCACCCTGAGTACTGAGGACCCAGCACCCTGAGCACTGAGTACCCAGCACCCTGAGCACTGAGCACCCAGCACCCTGAGCACTGAGCACACAGCACCCTGAGCACTGAGCACCCAGCACCCTGAGTACCGAGCACTGAGCACCCAGCACCCCGAGCAGTGAGCACCCAGCACCCTGAGTACTGAGCACCGAGCACCCCGAGCACTGAGCACCCAGCACCCTGAGTACTGAGCTCCGAGCACCCCGAGCACTGAGCACCCTGAGCACTGAGCACCGAGCACCCTGAGCACTGAGCACCCAGCGCCCTGAGCACTGAGCACCCAGCACCCTGAGTACTGAGCACTGAGCACCCAGCACCCTGAGTACTGAGCTCCGAGCACCCCGAGCACTGAGCACCCTGAGCACTGAGCACCGAGCACCCTGAGCACTGAGTATCCAGCACCCTGAGCACTGAGCACCCAGCGCCCTGAGCACTGAGCACCCAGCACCCTGAGCACTGAGCACCCAGCACCCTGAGTACTGAGCACTGAGAACCCAGCACCCCGAGCACTGAGCACCCAGCACCCCGAGTACTGAGCACTGAGCACCCTGAGTACTGAGCACCCAGCAGCCTGATCACTGAGTACCCAGCACCCTGAGCACTGAGCACCCAGCACCCTGAGCACTGAGGACCCAGCACCCTGAGAACTGAGCACCCAGCACCCTGAGTACTGAGCACTGAGCACCCAGCACCCCGAGCACTGAGCACCCAGCACCCTGAGTACTGAGCACTGAGCACCCAACACCCTGAGCACTGAGCACCCAGCACCCTGAGCACTGAGCACCCAGCACCCGAGTACTGAGCACACAGCACCCTGAGTACTGAGCACCCAGCACCCTGAGTACTGAGCACCCAGTACCCCGAGCACTGAGCACGCAGCACCCTGAGTACTGAGCACCCAGCACCCTGAGCACTGAGCACCAAGCACCCCGAGCACTGAGCACCCAGCACACTGAGTACTGAGCACCCAGCACCCTGAGCACTGAGCACCCAGCACCCTGAGCACTGAGCACCCAGCACCCTGAGCACTGAGCACTGAGCACCCTGATCACTGAGTACTGAGCACAGAGCACCCCGAGAACTGAGCACACAGCACCCGGAGTACTGATCACCCAGCACGCCAAGCACTGAGCACCCTGAGTATTGAGCACACAGCACCCTGAGTACTGAGCAGCCAGCACCCTGAGTACTGAGCAACCAGCACCCTGAGTACAGAGCACCCAGCACCACGAGCTCTGAGCACCCAGCACCCTGAGGACTGAGCACCCAGCACCCTGAGCACTGAGCACCCTGAGTACTGAGCACTGAGCACCCTGAGTACTGAGCACTGAGCATCCTGAGTACTGAGCAACCAGCACCCTGAGTACTGAGCACCCAGGACCCTGAGCAATGAGCACCGAGCATCCTGAGCACTGAGCACCCAGCACCCTGAGCACTGAGCACCCAGCACCCTGAGTAGTGAGCACACAACGTACTGAGCACCGAGCACCCCAAGCACTGAGCACCCAGCACCCTGAGTACTGAGCACCCAGCACCCCGAGCACTGAGCACCCAGCACCCTGAGCACTGAGCACCCAGCACCCTGAGCACTGATCAGCCAGCACCCTGAGCACTGAGCACCCAGCACCCTGAGCACTGAGCACCCTGAGTACTGAGCACAGAGCACCCTGAGTACTGAGCACTGAGCACCCTGAGTACTGAGCAACCAGCACCCTGAGTACTGAGCACCCAGGACCCTGAGCAATGAGCACCGAGCACCCTGAGCACTGAGCACCCAGCACCCTGAGCACTGAGCACCCAGCACCCTGAGTAGTGAGCACCCAACGTACTGAGCACCGAGCACCCCATGCACTGAGCACCCAGCACCCTGAGTACTGAGCACCCAGCACCCCGAGCACTGAGCACACCGCACCCTGAGCACTGAGCACCCAGCACCCTGAGCACTGATCACCCAGCACCCTGAGCACTGAGCACCCAGCACCCTGAGTACTGAGCACCCAGCACCCTGAGTACTGAGCACCCAGCACCCCGAGCACTGAGCACCCAGCACCCTGAGTACTGAGCACCCAGCACCCTGAGCACTGAGCACCGAGCACCCTGAGCACTGAGCACCCAGCACCCTGAGGACTGAGCACCCAGCACCCTGAGCACTGAGCACCCTGGGTACTGAGCACTGAGCACCCTGAGTACTGAGCACTGAACACCCTGAGTACTGAGCAACCAGCACCCTGAGTACTGAGGACCCAGCACCCTGAGCACTGAGCACCGAGCACCCTGAGCACTGAGCACCCAGCACCCTGAGCACTGAGCACCCAGCACCCTGTGTTGTGAGCACCCAACGTACTGAGCACCGAGCACTCCGAGCACTGAGCACCCAGCACCCTGAGTACTGAGCACCCAGCACCCCGAGCACTGAGCACCCAGCACCCTGAGCACTGAGCACCCAGCTCCCTGAGCACTGATCACCCAGCACCCTGAGCACTGAGCACCCAGCACCCTGAGTACTGAGCACCCAGCACCCTGAGTACTGAGCACTCAGCACCCTGAGTACTGAGCACCGAGCACCCCGAGCACTGAGCACCCAGCACCCTGAGCACTGAGCAAGCTGAGGACTGAGCACCCAGCACCCTGAGCACTGAGCACGCAGCACCCTGAGTACTGAGCACCGATCATCCTGAGCACTGAGCACCCAGAACCCAAAGCACCCTCAGTACTGAGCACCCAGCACCCCGAGCACTGAGCACCCAGCACCATGAGTACTGAGCACTCTGAGTACTGAGCACCGATCACCCTGAGCACTGAGCTCCCAGCACCCTGAGTACTGAGCACCCAGCACCCTGAGCAATGAGCACCAAGCACCCTGAGTACTGAGCACCCAGCAACCTGAGCACTGAGCACCCAGCACCCTGAGTACTGAGCACCCAGCACCCCGAACACTGAGCACCCAGCACCCCGAGAATGAGCACCCAGCACCCCAAGTACTGAGCACCGAGCACCCTGAGCACTGAGTACCCAGCACCCAAAGTACTGAGCACTCAGCACCCTGAGCACTGAGCACCGAGCACCCCGAGTACTGAGCACTCAGCACCCTGAGTACTGAGCAGCCAGCACCCTGAGTACTGAGCAACCAGCACCCTGAGTATTGAGCACCCAGCACCCCGAGCACTGAGCACCCAGCACCCTGAGGACTGAGCACAGAGCACCCTGAGCACTGAGCACCCTGAGTACTGAGCACTGTGCACCCTGAGTACTGAGCACTGAGCACCCTGAGTACTGAGCAACCAGCACCCTGAGTACTGAGCACCCAGCACCCTGAGCACTGAGCACCGAGCACCCTGAGCACTGAGCACCCAGCACCCTGAGCACTGAGCACCCAGCACCCTGAGTAGTGAGCACCCAACGTACTGAGCACCGAGCACCCCGAGCACTGAGCACCGAGCAAACTGAGTACTGAGCACCCAGCACCCCGAGCACTGAGCACCCAGCACCCTGAGCACTGAGCACCCAGCACCCTGAGCACTGATCACCCAGCACCCTGAGCACTGAGCACCCAGCACCCTGAGTACTGAGCACCCAGCACCCTGAGTACTGAGCACTCAGCACCCTGAGTACTGAGCACCGAGCACCCCGAGCACTGAGCACCCAGCACCCTGAGCACTGAGCACCCTGAGGACTGAGCACCCAGCACCCTGAACACTGAGCAGCCAGCACCCTGAGTACTGAGCACCGATCATCCTGAGCACTGAGCACCCAGAACCCAAAGCACTGAGCACCCAGCACCCTCAGTACTGAGCACCCAGCACCCCGAGCACTGAGCACCCAGCACCCTGTGTACTGAGCACCCTGAGTACAAAGCACCCAGCACCCCAAGCTCTGAGCACCCAGCACCCTGAGTACTGAGCACTCAGCACCCTGAGGACTGAGCACCCAGCACCCCGAGTACTGAGCACCCAGCACCCCGAGCACTGAGCACCCAGCACCCCGAGCACTGAGCACCCAGCTCCCTGAGTACTGAGCACCCAGCACCCTGAGCACTGAGCACCCAGCACCCTGAGCACTGAGCACCCAGCACCCTGAGCACTGAGCACCCAGCACCCTGAGTAGTGAGCACCCAACGTACTGAGCACCGAGCACCCCGAGCACTGAGCACCCAGCACCCTGAGTACTGAGCACTGAGCACCCTGAGCACTGAGCACCCAGCACCCTGAGTACTGAGCTCCGAGCACCCTGAGCACTGAGCACCCAGCGCCCCGAGCACCGTGCACCCTGAGTACTGAGCACCCAGCACCCTGAGTACTGAGCACCCTGCACCCTGAGCAATGAGCACCCTGAGTACTGAGCACCCAACACCTTTAGCACTGAGCACCCAGCACCCGGAGTACTGAGCACCCAGCAACCTGAGTACTAAGCACCGAGAACCCTGAGTACTGAGCACCCAGCACCCTGAGCACTGAACACACAGCACCTTGAGTACTGAGCACCTCGAGCACTGAGCACCCAGCACCCTGAGTACTGAGCACCGAGCACCCCGAGCACTGAGCACCCAGCACCGCGAGCACTGAGCCCATAGCACCCCGAGCACTGAGCACCCAGCACCCTGAGTACTGAGCACCCAGCACCCTGAGTACTGAGCACCCAGCACCCTGAGCACTGAGTACCCAGCACCCTGAGCACTGAGCACCCAGCACCCTGAGTACTGAGCACTGAGCACCCAGCACCCAGAGCAGTGAGCACCCAGCACCCTGACTACTGAGCACCGAGCACCCCGAGCACTGAGCACCCAGCATCCTGAGTACTGAGCTCCGAGCACCCCGAGCACTGAGCACCCTGAGCACTGAGCACCGAGCACCCTGAGCACTGAGTACCCAGCACCCTGAGCACTGAGCACCCAGCGCCCTGAGCACTGAGCACCCAGCACCCTGAGCACTGAGCACCCAGCACCCTGAGTACTGAGCACTGAGCACCCAGCACCCCGAGCACTGAGCACCCAGCACCCCGAGTACTGAGCACTGAGCACCCTGAGTACTGAGCACCCAGCACCCTGAGCACTGAGCACCCAGCACCCTGAGTACTGAGCACTGAGCACCCAGCACCCCGAGCACTGAGCACCCAGCACCCTGAGTACTGAGCACTGAGCACCCAACACCCCGAGCACTGAGCACCCAGCACCCTGAGCACTGAGCACCCAGCACCCGAGTACTGAGCACTCAGCACCCTGAGTACTGAGCACCCAGCACCCTGAGTACTGAGCACCCAGCACCCCGAGCACTGAGCACCCAGCACCCTGAGTACTGAGCACCCAGCACACTGAGCACTGAGCACCCAGCACCCCGAGCACCGAGCACCCAGCACCCTGAGTACTGAGCACCCAGCACCCTGAGCACTGAGCACCCAGCACCCTGAGCACTGAGCACCCAGCACCCTGAGCACTGAGCACTGAGCACCCTGATCACTGAGTACTGAGCACCGAGCACCCCGAGAACTGAGCACACAGCACCCGGAGTACTGAGCACCCAGCACCCCAAGCACTGAGCACCCTGAGTATTGAGCACCCAGCACCCTGAGTACTGAGCAGCCAGCATCCTGAGTACTGAGCAACCAGCACCATGAGTACAGAGCACCCAGCACCACGAGCACTGAGCACCCAGCACCATGAGGACTGTGCACCCAGCACCCTGAGCAATGAGCACCCTGAGTGCTGAGCACTGAGCACCCTGAGTACTGAGCACTGAGCACCCTGAGTACTGAGCAACCAGCACAATGAGTACTGAGCACCCAGGACCCTGAGCAATGAGCACCGAGCACCCTGAGCACTGAGCACCCAGCACCCTGAGCACTGAGCACCCAGCACCCTGAGTAGTGAGCACCCAACGTACTGAGCACCGAGCATCCCAAGCACTGAGCACCCAGCACCCTGAGTACTGAGCACCCAGCACCCCGAGCACTGAGCACCCAGCACCCTGAGCACTGAGCACCCAGCACCCTGAGCACTGATCAGCCAGCACCCTGAGCACTGAGCACCCAGCACCCTGAGTACTGAGCACCCAGGACACTGAGTACTGAGCACCCAGCACCCCGAGCACTGAGCACCCAGCACCCGGAGTACTGAGCACCCAGCACCCTGAGCACTGAGCACCGAGCACCCTGAGCACTGAGCACCCACCACCGCGAGCACTGAGCACATAGCACCCCGAGCACTGAGCACCCAGCACCCTGAGTACTGAGCACCCAGCACCCTGAGTACTGAGCACCCAGCACCCTGAGCACTGTGTACCCAGCACCCTGAGCACTGAGCAAGCAGCACTCTGAGCACTGAGCACACAGCACCCTGAGCACTGAGCACCCAGCACCCTGAGTACTGAGCACTGAGCACCCAGCACCCCGAGCAGTGAGCACCCAGCACCCTGAGTACTGAGCACCGAGCACCCCGAGCACTGAGCACCCAGCACCCTGAGTACTGAGCTCCGAGCACCCCTAGCACTGAGCACCCTGAGCACTGAGCACCGAGCACCCTGAGCACTGAGTACCCAGCACCCTGAGCACTGAGCACCCAGCGCCCTGAGCACTGAGCACCCAGCACCCTGAGCACTGAGCACCCAGCACCCTGAGTACTGAGCACTGAGCACGCAGCACCCGAGCACTGAGCACCCAGCACCCCGAGTACTGAGCACTGAGCACCCTGAGTACTGAGCACGCAGCACCCTGAGCACTGAGTACCCAGCACCCTGAGCACTGAGCACCCAGCACCCTGAGCACTGAGCACCCAGCACCCTGAGCACTGAGCACCCAGCACCCTGAGTACTGAGCACTGAGCACCCAGCACCCCGAGCACTGAGCACCCAGCACCCTGAGTACTGAGCACTGAGCACCCAGCACCCCGAGCACTGAGCACCCAGCACCCTGAGCATCCACCACCCGAGTACTGAGCACCCAGCACCCTGAGCACTGAGCACCCAGCACCCTGAGCACTGAGCACCCAGCACCCTGAGCACTGAGCACTGAGCACACTGATCACTGAGTACTGAGCACCGAGCACCCCGAGAACTGAGCACACAGCACCCGGAGTACTGAGCACCCAGCACCCCAAGCACTGAGCACCCTGAGTATTGAGCACCCAGCACCCTGAGTACTGAGCAGCCAGCACCCTGAGGACTGAGCACCCAGCACCCTGAGCACTGAGCACCCTGAGTACTGAGCACTGAGCACCCTGAGTACTGAGCACTGAGCACCCTGAGTACTGAGCAACCAGCACCCTGAGTACTGAGCACCCAGCACCCCGAGCACTGAGCACCCAGCACCCTGAGTACTGAGCAGCCAGCACCCTGAGGACTGAGCACCCAGCACCCTGAGCACTGAGCACCCTGAGTACTGAGCACTGAGCACCCTGAGTACTGAGCACTGAGCACCCTGAGTAGTGAGCACCCAACATACTGAGCACCGAGCACCCCAAGCACTGAGCAACCAGCACCCTGAGTACTGAGCACCCAGGACCCTGAGCAATGAGCACCGAGCACCCTGAGCACTGAGCACCCAGCACCCTGAGCACTGAGCACCCAGCACCCTGAGTAGTGAGCACCCAACATACTGAGCACCGAGCACCCCAAGCACTGAGCACCCAGCACCCTGAGCACTGAGCACCCAGCACCCCGAGCACTGAGCACCCAGCACCCTGAGCACTGAGCACCCAGCACCCTGAGCACTGATCAGCCAGCACCCTGAGCACTGAGCACCCAGCACCCTGAGTACTGAGCACCCAGCACCCTGAGTACTGAGCACCCAGCACCCCGAGCACTGAGCACCCAGCAACCTGAGTACTGAGCACCCAGCACCCTGAGCACTGAGCACCGAGCACCCTGAGCACTGAGCACCCAGCACCGCGAGCACTGAGCACATAGCACCCCGAGCACTGAGCACCCAGCACCCTGAGTACTGAGCACCCAGCACCCTGAGCACTGAGTACCCAGCACCCTGAGCACTGAGCACCCAGCACCCTGAGCACTGAGCACACAGCACCCTGAGCACTGAGAACCCAGCACCCTGAGTACTGAGCACTGAGCATCCAGCACCCTGAGCACTGAGCACCCAGCACCCTGAGTACTGAGCACCCAGCACCCCGAACACTGAGCACCCAGCACCCCGAGAATGAGCACCCAGCACCCTGAGCACTGAGCACTGAGCACCCAGCACCCCGAGTACAGAGCAGTGAGCACCCTGAGCACTGAGCACCCAGCACCCCGAGTACTGAGCACTGAGCACCCTGAGTACTGAGCACCCAGCACCCTGAGCACTGAGTACCCAGCATCCTGAGGACTGAGCACCCAGCACCCTGAGCACTGAGCACCCAGCACCCTGAGCACTGAGCACCCAGCACCCTGAGTACTGATCACTGAGCACCCAGCACCCCGAGCACTGAGCACCCAGCACCCTGAGTACTGAGCACAGAGCACCCAGCACCCCGAGCACTGAGCACCCAGCACCCTGAGCACTGAGCACCCAGCACCCCGAGCACTGAGCACCCAGCACCCTGAGCACTGAGCACCCAGCACCCGAGTACTGAGCACCCAGCACCCTGAGTACTGAGCACCCAGCACCCTGAGTACTGAGCACCCAGCACCCCGAGCACTGAGCATCCAGCTCCCCGAGCACTGAGAACCCAGCACCCTGAGCACTGAGCACCCAGCACCCCGAGCACTGAGCACCCAGCACCCTGAGTACTGAGCACTGAGCACCCTGAGTACTGAGCACTGAGCACCCTGAGTACTGAGCAACCAGCACCCTGAGTACTGAGCACCCAGCACCCTGAGCACTGAGCACCCAGCACCCTGAGTTGTGAGCACCCAACGTACTGAGCACCGAGCACCCCGAGCACTGAGCACCCAGCACCCTGAGCACTGAGCACCCAGCACCCTGAGTAGTGTGCACCCAACGTACTGAGCACCGAGCACCCCGAGCACTGAGCACCCAGCACCCTGAGTACTGAGCACCGAGCACCCTGAGCACTGAGCACCCAGCACCCTGACCACTGAGCACTGAGCACCCTGATCACTGAGTACTGAGCACCGAGCACCCTGAGCACTGAGCACCCAGCACCCGAGTACTGAGCACAGAGCACCCTGACTACTGAGCACCCAGCACCCTGAGTACTGAGCATCCAGCACCCCGAGCACTGAGCACCCAGCACCCTGAGTACTGAGTACTGAGTACCCAGCACCCTAAGCACTGAGCACCCAGCACCCTGAGCACTGAGCACCCAGCACCCTGAGCACTGAGCACCCAGCACCCTGAGTACTGAGCACTGAGCACCCAGCACCCCGAGCAATGAGCACCCAGCACCCTGAGTACTGAGCAATGAGCACCCAGCACCCCGAGCACTGAGCACCCAGCACCCTGAGCACTGAGCACCCAGCACCCGAGTACTGAGCACACAGCACCCTGAGTACTGAGCACCCAGCACCCTGAGTACTGAGCACCCAGCACCCCGAGCACTGAGCACCCAGCACCCTGAGTACTGAGCACCCAGCACAATGAGCACTGAGCACCCAGCACCCCGAGCACTGAACACCCAGCACCCTGAGTACTGAGCACCCAGCACCCTGAGCACTGAGCACCCAGCACCCTGAGCACTGAGAACCCAGCACCCTGAGCACTGAGCACTGAGCACCCTGATCACTGAGTACTGAGCACCGAGCACCCCGAGACTTGAGCACACAGCACCCGGAGTACTGAGCACCCAGCACCCCAAGCACTGAGCACCCTGAGTATTGAGCACCCAGCACCCTGAGTACTGAGCAGCCAGCACCCTGAGTACTGAGCAACCAGCACCCTGAGTACAGAGCACCCAGCACCCCGAGCACTGAGCACCCAGCACCCTGAGGACTGAGCACCCAGCACCCTGAGCACTGAGCACCCTGAGTACTGAGCACTGAGCACCCTGAGTACTGAGCACTGAGCACCCTGAGTACTGAGCAACCAGCACCCTGAGTACTGAGCACCCAGGACCCTGAGCAATGAGCACCGAGCACCCTGAGCACTGAGCACCCAGCACCCTGAGCACTGAGCACCCAGCACCCTGAGTAGTGAGCACCCAACGTACTGAGCACCGAGCACCCCAAGCACTGAGCACCCAGCACCCTCAGTACTGAGCACCCAGCACCCCGAGCACTGAGCACCCAGCACCCTGAGCACTGAGCACCCAGCACCCTGAGCACTGATCAGCCAGCACCCTGAGCACTGAGCACCCAGCACCCTGAGTACTGAGCACCCAGCACCCTGAGTACTGAGCACCCAGCACCCCGAGCACTGAGCACCCAGCACCCTGAGTACTGAGCACCCAGCACCCTGAGCACTGAGCACCGAGCACCCTGAGCACTGAGCACCCAGCACCCTGAGGACTGAGCACCCAGCACCCTGAGCACTGAGCACCCTGAGTACTGAGCACTGAGCACCCTGAGTACTGAGCACTGAGCACCCTGAGTACTGAGCAACCAGCACCCTGAGTACTGAGCACCCAGCACCCTGAGCACTGAGCACCCAGCACCCTGAGTTGTGAGCACCCAACGTACTGAGCACCGAGCACCCCGAGCACTGAGCACCCAGCACCCTGAGTACTGAGCACCCAGCACCCCGAGCACTGAGCACCCAGCACCCTGAGCACTGAGCACCCAGCACCCTGAGCACTGATCACCCAGCACCCTGAGCACTGAGCACCCAGCACCCTGAGTACTGAGCACCCAGCACCCTGAGTACTGAGCACTCAGCACCCTGAGTACTGAGCACCGAGTACCCAGAGCACTGAGCACCCAGCAACCTGAGCACTGAGCACCCTGAGGACTGAGCACCCAGCACCCTGAGCACTGAGCACCCAGCACCCTGAGTACTGAGCACCCAGCACCATGAGTACTGAGCACTCTGAGTACTGAGCACCGATCACCCTGAGCACTGAGCTCCCAGCACCCTGAGTACTGAGCACCCAGCACCCTGAGCAATGAGCACCAAGCACCCGGAGTACTGAGCACCCAGCACCCTGAGCACTGAGCACCCAGCACCCTGAGTACTGAGCACCCAGCACCCCGAACACTGAGCACCCAGTACCCCGAGAATGAGCACCCAGCGCCCCGAGCACTGAGCACTGAGCACCCAGCACCCCGAGTACTGAGCAGAGAGCACCCTGAGCACTGAGCACCCAGCTCCCCGAGTACTGAGCACTGAGCACCCTGAGTACTGAGCACCCAGCACCCTGAGCACTGAGTACCCAGCATCCTGAGGACTGAGCACCCAGCACCCTGAGCACTGAGCACCCAGCACCCTGAGCACTGAGCACCCAGCACCCTGAGTACTGATCACTGAGCACCCAGCACCCCGAGCACTGAGCACCCAGCACCCTGAGTACTGAGCACTGAGCACCCAGCACCCCGAGCACTGAGCACCCAGCACCCTGAGCACTGAGCACCCAGCACCCCGAGCACTGAGCACCCAGCACCCTGAGCACTGAGCACCCAGCACCCGAGTACTGAGCACCCAGCACCCTGAGTACTGAGCACCCAGCAACCTGAGTACTGAGCACCCAGCACCCCGAGCACTGAGCATCCAGCTCCCCGAGCACTGAGAACCCAGCACCCTGAGCACTGAGCACCCAGCACCCCGAGCACTGAGCACCCAGCACCCTGAGCACTGAGCACCCAGCACCCTGAGCACTGAGCACCCAGCACCCTGAGTAGTGAGCACCCAACGTACTGAGCACCGAGCACCCCGAGCACTGAGCACCCAGCACCCTGAGTACTGAGCACCGAGCACCCTGAGCACTGAGCACCCAGCACCCTGAGCACTGAGCACTGAGCACCCTGATCACTGAGTACTGAGCTCCGAGCACCCTGAGCACTGAGCACCCAGCACCCGAGTACTGAGCACACAGCACCCTGACTATTGAGCACCCAGCACCCTGAGTACTGAGCACCCAGCACCCCTAGTACTGAGCACCCAGCACCCTGAGTACTGAGCACCCAGCACCCTGAGCACTGAGCACCCAGCACCCCGAGCACTGAGCACCCAGCACTCTGAGTACTGAGCACCCAGCACCCTGAGCACTGAGCACCCAGCACCCTGAGCACTGAGCACCCAGCACCCTGAGCACTGAGCACTGAGCACCCTGATCACTGAGTACTGAGCACCGAGCACCCCGAGAACTGAGCACCCAGCACCCGGAGTACTTTGCACCCAGCACACCAAGCACTGAGCACCCTGAGTATTGAGCACCCAGCACCCTGAGTACTGAGCAGCCAGCACCCTGAGTACTGAGCAACCAGCACCCTGAGTACAGAGCACCCAGCACCCCGAGTACTGAGCACCCAGCACCCTGAGGACTGAGCACCCAGCACCCTGAGCACTGAGCACCCTGAGTACTGAGCACTGAGCACCCTGAGTACTGTGCACTGAGCACCCTGAGTACTGAGCAACCAGCACCCTGAGTACTGAGCACCCAGGACCCTGAGCAATGAGCACCGGGCACCCTGAGCACTGAGCACCCAGCACCCTGAGTACTGAGCACCCAGCACCCTGAGCACTGAGCACCCAGCACCCTGAGTACTGAGCACCCAGCACCCTGAGCACTGAGCACCCAGCACCCTGAGTACTGAGCACTGAGCACCCAGCACCCCGAGCACTGAGCACCCAGCACCCTGAGTACTGAGCACTGAGCACCCAGCACCCCGAGCACTGAGCACCCAGCACCCTGAGCACTGAGCACCCAGCACCCGAGTACTGAGCACACAGCACCCTGAGTACTGAGCACCCAGCACCCTGAGTACTGAGCACCCAGCACCCCGAGCACTGAGCACCCAGCACCCTGAGTACTGAGCACCCAGCACAATGAGCACTGAGCACCCAGCACCCCGAGCACTGAGCACCCAGCACCCTGAGTACTGAGCACCCAGCACCCTGAGCACTGAGCACCCAGCACCCTGAGCACTGAGAACCCAGCACCCTGAGCACTGAGCACTGAGCACCCTGATCACTGAGTACTGAGCACCGAGCACCCCGAGACCTGAGCACACAGCACACGGAGTACTGAGCACCCAGCACCCCAAGCACTGAGCACCCTGAGTATTGAGCACCCAGCACCCTGAGTACTGAGCAGCCAGCACCCTGAGTACTGAGCAACCAGCACCCTGAGTACAGAGCACCCAGCACCCCGAGCACTGAGCACCCAGCACCCTGAGGACTGAGCACCCAGCACCCTGAGCACTGAGCACCCTGAGTACTGAGCACTGAGCACCCTGAGTACTGAGCACTGAGCACCCTGAGTACTGAGCAACCAGCACCCTGAGTACTGAGCACCCAGGACCCTGAGCAATGAGCACCGAGCACCCTGAGCACTGAGCACCCAGCACCGTGAGCACTGAGCACCCAGCACCCTGAGTAGTGAGCACCCAACGTACTGAGCACCGAGCACCCCAAGCACTGAGCACCCAGCACCCTCAGTACTGAGCACCCAGCACCCCGAGCACTGAGCACCCAGCACCCTGAGCACTGAGCACCCAGCACCCTGAGCACTGATCAGAAAGCACCTTGAGCACGGACACCCAGCACCCTGAGTACTGAGCACCCAGCACCCTGAGTACTGAGCACCCAGCACACCGAGCACTGAGCACCCAGCACCCTGAGTACTGAGCACCCAGCACCGTGAGCACTGAGCACCGAGCACCCTGAGCACTGAGCACCCAGTACCCTGAGGACTGAGCACTCAGCACCCTGAGCACTGAGCACCCTGAGTACTGAGCACTGAGCACCCTGAGTACTGAGCACTGAGCACCCTGAGTACTGAGCAACCAGCACCCTGAGTACTGAGCACCCAGCACCCTGAGCACTGAGCACCCAGCACCCTGAGTTGTGAGCACCCAACGTACTGAGCACCGAGCACCCCGAGCACTGAGCACCCAGCACCCTGAGTACTGAGCACCCAGCACCCCGAGCACTGAGCACCCAGCACCCTGAGCACTGAGCACCCAGCACCCTGAGCACTGATAACCCAGCACCCTGAGCACTGAGCACCCAGCACCCTGAGTACTGAGCACCCAGCACCCAGAGCACTGAGCACCCAGCAACCTGAGCACTGAGCACCCTGAGGACTGAGCACCCAGCACCCTGAGCACTGAGCACCCAGCACCCTGAGTACTGAGCACCCAGCACCATGAGTACTGAGCACTCTGCGTACTGAGAACCGATCACCCTGAGCACTGAGCTCCCAGCACCCTGAGTACTGAGCACCCAGCACCCTGAGCAATGAGCACCAAGCACCCGGATTACTGAGCACCCAGCACCCTGAGCACTGAGCACCCAGCACCCTGAGTACTGAGCACCCAGCACCCCGAACACTGAGCACCCAGCACCCCGAGAATGAGCACCCAGCACCCCGAGCACTGAGCACTGAGCACCCAGCACCCCGAGTACTGAGCAGTGAGCACCCTGAGTACTGAGCACCCAGCACCCTGAGCACTGAGTACCCAGCATCCTGAGGACTGAGCACCCAGCACCCTGAGCACTGAGCACCCAGCACCCTGAGTACTGAGCACTGAGCACCCAGCACCCCGAGCACTGAGCACCCAGCACCCTGAGCACTGAGCACCCAGCACCCCGAGCACTGAGCACCCAGCACTCTGAGTACTGAGCACCCAGCACCCTGAGTACTGAGCACCCAGCACCCCGAGCACTGAGCATCCAGCTCCCCGAGCACTGAGAACCCAGCACCCTGAGCACTGAGCTCCCAGCACCCCGAGCACTGAGCACCCAGCACCCTGAGCACTGAGCACCCAGCACCCTGAGCACTGAGCACCCAGCACCCTGAGTAGTGAGCACCCAACGTACTGAGCACCGAGCACCCCGAGGACTGAGCACCCAGCACCCTGAGTACTGAGCACCGAGCACCCCGAGCACTGAGCACCCAGCACCCTGAGCACTGAGCACCCAGCACCCGAGTACTGAGCACCCAGCACCCTGAGTACTGAGCACCCAGCACCCTGAGTACTGAGCACCCAGCACCCCGAGCACTGAGCATCCAGCTCCCCGAGCACTGAGAACCCAGCACCCTGAGCACTGAGCTCCCAGCACCCCGAGCACTGAGCACCCAGCACCCTGAGCACTGAGCACCCAGCACCCTGAGCACTGAGCACCCAGCACCCTGAGTAGTGAGCACCCAACGTACTGAGCACCGAGCACCCCGAGGACTGAGCACCCAGCACCCTGAGTACTGAGCACCGAGCACCCTGAGCACTGAGCACCCAGCACCCTGAGCACTGAGCACTGAGCACCCTGATCACTGAGTACTGAGCACCGAGCACCCTGAGCACTGAGCACCCAGCACCCGAGTACTGAGCACACAGCACCCTGACTACTGAGCAACCAGCACCCTGAGTACTGAGCACCCAGGACCCTGAGCAATGAGCACCGGGCACCCTGAGCACTGAGCACCCAGCACCCTGAGTACTGAGCACCCAGCACCCTGAGCACTGAGCACCCAGCACCCTGAGTACTGAGCACCCAGCACCCTGAGCACTGAGCACCCAGCACCCTGAGTACTGAGCACTGAGCACCCAGCACCCCGAGCACTGAGCACCCAGCACCCTGAGTACTGAGCACTGAGCACCCAGCACCCCGAGCACTGAGCACCCAGCACCCTGAGCACTGAGCACCCAGCACCCGAGTACTGAGCACACAGCACCCTGAGTACTGAGCACCCAGCACCCTGAGTACTGAGCACCCAGCACCCCGAGCACTGAGCACCCAGCACCCTGAGTACTGAGCACCCAGCACAATGAGCACTGAGCACCCAGCACCCCGAGCACTGAGCACCCAGCACCCTGAGTACTGAGCACCCAGCACCCTGAGCACTGAGCACCCAGCACCCTGAGCACTGAGAACCCAGCACCCTGAGCACTGAGCACTGAGCACCCTGATCACTGAGTACTGAGCACCGAGCACCCCGAGACCTGAGCACACAGCACACGGAGTACTGAGCACCCAGCACCCCAAGCACTGAGCACCCTGAGTATTGAGCACCCAGCACCCTGAGTACTGAGCAGCCAGCACCCTGAGTACTGAGCAACCAGCACCCTGAGTACAGAGCACCCAGCACCCCGAGCACTGAGCACCCAGCACCCTGAGGACTGAGCACCCAGCACCCTGAGCACTGAGCACCCTGAGTACTGAGCACTGAGCACCCTGAGTACTGAGCACTGAGCACCCTGAGTACTGAGCAACCAGCACCCTGAGTACTGAGCACCCAGGACCCTGAGCAATGAGCACCGAGCACCCTGAGCACTGAGCACCCAGCACCGTGAGCACTGAGCACCCAGCACCCTGAGTAGTGAGCACCCAACGTACTGAGCACCGAGCACCCCAAGCACTGAGCACCCAGCACCCTCAGTACTGAGCACCCAGCACCCCGAGCACTGAGCACCCAGCACCCTGAGCACTGAGCACCCAGCACCCTGAGCACTGATCAGAAAGCACCCTGAGCACGGACACCCAGCACCCTGAGTACTGAGCACCCAGCACCCTGAGTACTGAGCACCCAGCACACCGAGCACTGAGCACCCAGCACCCTGAGTACTGAGCACCCAGCACCGTGAGCACTGAGCACCGAGCACCCTGAGCACTGAGCACCCAGTACCCTGAGGACTGAGCACTCAGCACCCTGAGCACTGAGCACCCTGAGTACTGAGCACTGAGCACCCTGAGTACTGAGCACTGAGCACCCTGAGTACTGAGCAACCAGCACCCTGAGTACTGAGCACCCAGCACCCTGAGCACTGAGCACCCAGCACCCTGAGTTGTGAGCACCCAACGTACTGAGCACCGAGCACCCCGAGCACTGAGCACCCAGCACCCTGAGTACTGAGCACCCAGCACCCCGAGCACTGAGCACCCAGCACCCTGAGCACTGAGCACCCAGCACCCTGAGCACTGATAACCCAGCACCCTGAGCACTGAGCACCCAGCACCCTGAGTACTGAGCACCCAGCACCCAGAGCACTGAGCACCCAGCAACCTGAGCACTGAGCACCCTGAGGACTGAGCACCCAGCACCCTGAGCACTGAGCACCCAGCACCCTGAGTACTGAGCACCCAGCACCATGAGTACTGAGCACTCTGCGTACTGAGCACCGATCACCCTGAGCACTGAGCTCCCAGCACCCTGAGTACTGAGCACCCAGCACCCTGAGCAATGAGCACCAAGCACCCGGATTACTGAGCACCCAGCACCCTGAGCACTGAGCACCCAGCACCCTGAGTACTGAGCACCCAGCACCCCGAACACTGAGCACCCAGCACCCCGAGAATGAGCACCCAGCACCCCGAGCACTGAGCACTGAGCACCCAGCACCCCGAGTACTGAGCAGTGAGCACCCTGAGTACTGAGCACCCAGCACCCTGAGCACTGAGTACCCAGCATCCTGAGGACTGAGCACCCAGCACCCTGAGCACTGAGCACCCAGCACCCTGAGCACTGAGCACCCAGCACCCTGAGTACTGATCAGTGAGCACCCAGCACCCCGAGCACTGAGCACCCAGCACCCTGAGTACTGAGCACTGAGCACCCAGCACCCCGAGCACTGAGCACCCAGCACCCTGAGCACTGAGCACCCAGCACCCCGAGCACTGAGCACCCAGCACCCTGAGCACTGAGCACCCAGCACCCGAGTACTGAGCACCCAGCACCCTGAGTACTGAGCACCCAGCACCCTGAGTACTGAGCACCCAGCACCCCGAGCACTGAGCATCCAGCTCCCCGAGCACTGAGAACCCAGCACCCTGAGCACTGAGCTCCCAGCACCCCGAGCACTGAGCACCCAGCACCCTGAGCACTGAGCACCCAGCACCCTGAGCACTGAGCACCCAGCACCCTGAGTAGTGAGCACCCAACGTACTGAGCACCGAGCACCCCGAGGACTGAGCACCCAGCACCCTGAGTACTGAGCACCGAGCACCCTGAGCACTGAGCACCCAGCACCCTGAGCACTGAGCACTGAGCACCCTGATCACTGAGTACTGAGCACCGAGCACCCTGAGCACTGAGCACCCAGCACCCGAGTACTGAGCACACAGCACCCTGACTACTGAGCACCCAGCACCCTGAGTACTGAGCACCCAGCACGCCTAGTACTGAGCACCCAGCACCCTGAGTACTGAGCACCCAGCACCCTGAGCACTGAGCACCCAGCACCCCGAGCACTGAGCACCCAGCACTCTGAGTACTGAGCACCCAGCACCCTGAGCACTGAGCACCCAGCACCCTGAGCACTGAGCACCCAGCACCCTGAGCACTGAGCACTGAGCACCCTGATCACTGAGTACTGAGCACCGAGCACCCTGAGCACTGAGCACCCAGCACCCGGAGTACTGAGCACCCAGCACACCAAGCACTGAGCACCCTGAGTATTGAGCACCCAGCACCCTGAGTACTGAGCAGCCAGCACCCTGAGTACTGAGCAACCAGCACCCTGAGTACAGAGCACCCAGCACCCCGAGTACTGAGCACCCAGCACCCTGAGGACTGAGCACCCAGCACCCTGAGCACTGAGCACCCTGAGTACTGAGCACTGAGCACCCTGAGTACTGAGCACTGAGCACCCTGAGTACTGAGCAACCAGCACCCTGAGTACTGAGCACCCAGGACCCTGAGCAATGAGCACCGAGCACCCTGAGCACTGAGCACCCAGCACCCTGAGCACTGAGCACCCAGCACCCTGAGTAGTGAGCACCCAACGTACTGAGCACCGAGCACCCCAAGCACTGAGCACCCAGCACCCTGAGTACTGAGCACCCAGCACCCCGAGCACTGAGCACCCAGCACCCTGAGCACTGAGCACCCAGCACCCTGAGCACTGATCAGCCAGCACCCTGAGCACTGAGCACCCAGCACCCTGAGTACTGAGCACCCAGCACCCTGAGTACTGAGCACCCAGCACCCCGAGCACTGAGCACCCAGCACCCTGAGTACTGAGCACCCAGCACCCTGAGCACTGAGCACCGAGCACCCTGAGCACTGAGCACCCAGCACCCTGAGGACTGAGCACCCAGCACCCTGAGCACTGAGCACACTGAGTACTGAGCACTGAGCACCCTGAGTACTGAGCACTGAGCACCCTGAGTACTGAGCAACCAGCACCCTGAGTACTGAGCACCCAGCACCCTGAGCACTGAGCACCCAGCACCCTGAGTTGTGAGCACCCAACGTACTGAGCACCGAGCACCCCGAGCACTGAGCACCCAGCACCCTGAGTACTGAGCACCCAGCACCCCTAGCACTGAGCACCCAGCACCCTGAGCACTGATCACCCAGCACCCTGAGCACTGAGCACCCAGCACCCTGAGTACTGAGCACCCAGCACCCTGAGTACTGAGCACTCAGCACCCTGAGTACTGAGCACCTAGCACCATGAGTACTGAGCACTCTGAGTACTGAGCACCGATCACCCTGAGCACTGAGCTCCCAGCACCCTGAGTACTGAGCACCCAGCACCCTGAGCAATGAGCACCAAGCACCCTGAGTATTGAGCACCCAGCACCCCGAACACTGAGCACCCAGCACCCCGAGAATGAGCACCCAGCACCCCGAGCACTGAGCACTGAGCACCCAGCACCCCGAGTACTGAGCAGTGAGCACCCTGAGCACTGAGCACCCAGCACCCCGAGTACTGAGAGCTGAGCACCCTGAGTACTGAGCACCCAGCACCCTGAGCACTGAGTACCCAGCATCCTGAGGACTGAGCACCCAGCACCCTGAGCACTGAGCACCCAGCACCCTGAGCACTGAGCACCCAGCACCCTGAGTACTGATCACTGAGCACCCAGCACCCCGAGCACTGAGCACCCAGCACCCTGAGTACTGAGCACTGAGCACCCAGCACCGCGAGCACTGAGCACCAAGCACCCTGAGCACTGAGCACCCAGCACCCCGAGCACTGAGCACCCAGCACCCTGAGCACTGAGCACCCAGCACCCGAGTACTGAGCACCCAGCACCCTGAGTACTGAGCACCCAGCACCCTGAGTACTGAGCACCCAGCACCCCGAGCACTGAGCATCCAGCTCCCCGAGCACTGAGAACCCAGCACCCTGAGCACTGAGCACCCAGCACCCCGAGCACTGAGCACCCAGCACCCTGAGCACTGAGCACCCAGCACCCTGAGCACTGAGCACCCAGCACCCTGAGTAGTGAGCACCCAACGTACTGAGTACCGAGCACCCCGAGCACTGAGCACCCAGCACCCTGAGTACTGAGCACCGAGCACCCTGAGCACTGAGCACCCAGCACCCTGAGCACTGAGCACTGAGCACCCTGATCACTGAGTACTGAGCACCGAGCACCCTGAGCACTGAGCACCCAGCACCCGAGTACTGAGCACTGAGCACCCTGAGTACTGAGCACCCAGCACCCTGAGCACTGAGTACCCAGCATCCTGAGGACTGAGCACCCAGCACCCTGAGCACTGAGCACCCAGCATCCTGAGGACTGAGCACCCAGCACCCTGAGCACTGAGCACCCAGCACCCTGAGCACTGAGCACCCAGCACCCTGAGTACTGATCACTGAGCACCCAGCACCCCGAGCACTGAGCACCCAGCACCCTGAGTACTGAGCACTGAGCACCCAGCACCCCGAGCACTGAGCACCAAGCACCCTGAGCACTGAGCACCCAGCACCCCGAGCACTGAGCACCCAGCACCCTGAGCACTGAGCACCCAGCACCCGAGTACTGAGCACCCAGCACCCGGAGTACTGAGCACCCAGCACACCAAGCACTGAGCACCCTCAGTATTGAGCACCCAGCACCCTGAGTACTGAGCAGCCAGCACCCTGAGTACTGAGCAACCAGCACCCTGAGTACAGAGCACCCAGCACCCCGAGTACTGAGCACCCAGCACCCTGAGGACTGAGCACCCAGCACCCTGAGCACTGAGCACCCTGAGTACTGAACACTGAGCACCCTGAGTACTGAGCACTGAGCACCCTGAGTACTGAGCAACCAGCACCCTGAGTACTGAGCACCCAGGACCCTGAGCAATGAGCACCGAGCACCCTGAGCACTGAGCACCCAGCACCCTGAGCACTGAGCACCCAGCACCCTGAGTAGTGAGCACCCAACGTACTGAGCACCGAGCACCCCAAGCACTGAGCACCCAGCATCCTGAGTACTGAGCACCCAGCACCCCGAGCACTGAGCACCCAGCACCCTGAGCACTGAGCACCCAGCACCCTGAGCACTGATCAGCCAGCACCCTGAGCACTGAGCACCCAGCACCCTGAGTACTGAGCACCCAGCACCCTGAGTACTGAGCACCCAGCACCCCGAGCACTGAGCACCCAGCACCCTGAGTACTGAGCACCCAGCACCCTGAGCACTGAGCACCGAGCACCCTGAGCACTGAGCACCCAGCACCCTGAGGACTGAGCACCCAGCACCCTGAGCACTGAGCACCCTGAGTACTGAGCACTGAGCACCCTGAGTACTGAGCACTGAGCACCCTGAGTACTGAGCAACCAGCACCCTGAGTACTGAGCACCCAGCACCCTGAGCACTGAGCACCCAGCACCCTGAGTTGTGAGCACCCAACGTACTGAGCACCGAGCACCCCGAGCACTGAGCACCCAGCACCCTGAGTACTGAGCACCCAGCACCCCTAGCACTGAGCACCCAGCACCCTGAGCACTGATCACCCAGCACCCTGAGCACTGAGCACCCAGCACCCTGAGTACTGAGCACCCAGCACCCTGAGTACTGAGCACTCAGCACCCTGAGCACTGAGCACCTAGCACCATGAGTACTGAGCACTCTGAGTACTGAGCACCGATCACCCTGAGCACTGAGCTCCCAGCACCCTGAGTACTGAGCACCCAGCACCCTGAGCAATGAGCACCAAGCACCCTGAGTATTGAGCACCCAGCACCCCGAACACTGAGCACCCAGCACCCCGAGAATGAGCACCCAGCACCCCGAGCACTGAGCACTGAGCACCCAGCACCCCGAGTACTGAGCAGTGAGCACCCTGAGCACTGAGCACCCAGCACCCCGAGTACTGAGCACTGAGCACCCTGAGTACTGAGCACCCAGCACCCTGAGCACTGAGTACCCAGCATCCTGAGGACTGAGCACCCAGCACCCTGAGCACTGAGCACCCAGCACCCTGAGCACTGAGCACCCAGCACCCTGAGTACTGATCACTGAGCACCCAGCACCCCGAGCACTGAGCACCCAGCACCCTGAGTACTGAGCACTGAGCACCCAGCACCCCGAGCACTGAGCACCAAGCACCCTGAGCACTGAGCACCCAGCACCCCGAGCACTGAGCACCCAGCACCCTGAGCACTGAGCACCCAGCACCCGAGTACTGAGCACCCAGCACCCTGAGTACTGAGCACCCAGCACCCTGAGTACTGAGCACCCAGCACCCCGAGCACTGAGCATCCAGCTCCCCGAGCACTGAGAACCCAGCACCCTGAGCACTGAGCACCCAGCACCCCGAGCACTGAGCACCCAGCACCCTGAGCACTGAGCACCCAGCACCCTGAGCCCTGAGCACCCAGCACCCTGAGTAGTGAGCACCCAACGTACTGAGTACCGAGCACCCCGAGCACTGAGCACCCAGCACCCTGAGTACTGAGCACCGAGCACCCTGAGCACTGAGCACCCAGCACCCTGAGCACTGAGCACTGAGCACCCTGATCACTGAGTACTGAGCACCGAGCACCCTGAGCACTGAGCACCCAGCACCCGAGTACTGAGCACACAGCACCCTGACTACTGAGCACCCAGCACCCTGAGTACTGTGCACCCAGCACCCCTAGTACTGAGCACCCAGCACCCTGAGTACTGAGCACCCAGCACCCTGAGCACTGAGCACCCAGCACCCCGAGCACTGAGCACCCAGCACTCTGAGTACTGAGCACCCAGCACCCTGAGCACTGAGCACCCAGCACCCTGAGCACTGAGCACCCAGCACCCTGAGCACTGAGCACTGAGCACCCTGATCACTGAGTACTGAGCACCGAGCACCCCGAGAACTGAGCACCCAGCACCCGGAGTACTGAGCACCCAGCACACCAAGCACTGAGCACCCTGAGTATTGAGCACCCAGCACCCTGAGTACTGAGCAGCCAGCACCCTGAGTACTGAGCAACCAGCACCCTGAGTACTGAGCACCCAGCACCCCGAGCACTGAGCACCCAGCACCCTGAGGACTGAGCACCCAGCACCCTGAGCACTGAGCACCCTGAGTACTGGGCACTGAGCACCCTGAGTACTGAGCACTGAGCACCCTGAGTACTGAGCAACCAGCACCCTGAGTACTGAGCACCCAGGACCCTGAGCAATGAGCACCGAGCACCCTGAGCACTGAGCACCCAGCACCCTGAGCACTGAGCACCCAGCACCCTGAGTAGTGAGCACCCAACGTACTGAGCACCGAGCACCGCAAGCACTGAGCACCCAGCACCCTGAGTACTGAGCACCCAGCACCCCGAGCACTGAGCACCCAGCACCCTGAGCACTGAGCACCCAGCACCCTGAGCACTGATCAGCCAGCACCCTGAGCACTGAGCACCCAGCACCCTGAGTACTGAGCACCCAGCACCCTGAGTACTGAGCACCCAGCACCCCGAGCACTGAGCACCCAGCACCCTGAGTACTGAGCACCCAGCACCCTGAGCACTGAGCACCGAGCACCCTGAGCACTGAGCACCCAGCACCCTGAGGACTGAGCACCCAGCACCCTGAGCACTGAGCACCCTGAGTACTGAGCACTGAGCACCCTGAGTACTGAGCACTGAGCACCCTGAGTACTGAGCAACCAGCACCCTGAGTACTGAGCACCCAGCACCCTGAGCACTGAGCACCCAGCACCCTGAGTTGTGAGCACCCAACGTACTGAGCACCGAGCACCCCGAGCACTGAGCACCCAGCACCCTGAGTATTGAGCACCCAGCACCCCGAGCACTGAGCACCCAGCACCCTGAGCACTGAGCACCCAGCACCCTGAGCACTGATCACCCAGCACCCTGAGCACTGAGCACCCAGCACCCTGAGTACTGAGCACCCAGCACCCTGAGTACTGAGCACTCAGCACCCTGAGTACTGAGCACCGAGCACCCCGAGCACTGAGCACCCAGCAACCTGAGCACTGAGCACCCTGAGGACTGAGCACCCAGCACCCTGAGCACTGAGCACCCAGCACCCTGAGTACTGAGCACCCAGCACCATGAGTACTGAGCACTCTGAGTACTGAGCACCGATCACCCTGAGCACTGAGCTCCCAGCACCCTGAGTACTGAGCACCCAGCACCCTGAGCAATGAGCACCAAGCACCCTGAGTACTGAGCACCTAGCACCCTGAGCACTGAGCACCCAGCACCCTGAGTACTGAGCACCCAGCAACCCGAACACTGAGCACCCAGGACCCCGAGAATGAGCACCCAGCACCCCGAGCACTGAGCACTGAGCACCCAGCACCCCGAGTACTGAGCAGTGAGCACCATGAGCACTGAGCACCCAGCACCCTGAGCACTGAGTACCCAGCATCCTGAGGACTGAGCATCCAGCACCCTGAGCACTGAGCTCCCAGCACCCTGAGCACTGAGCACCCAGCACCCTGAGTACTGATCACTGAGCACCCAGCACCCCGAGCACTGAGCACCCAGCACCCTGAGTACTGAGCACTGAGCACCCAGCACCCCGAGCACTGAGCACCCAGCACCCTGAGCACTGAGCACCCAGCACCCCGAGCACTGAGCACCCAGCACCCTGAGCACTGAGCACCCAGCACCCGAGTACTGAGAACCCAGCACCCTGAGTACTGAGCACCCAGCACCCTGAGTACTTAGCACCCAGCACCCCGAGCACTGAGCATCCAGCTCCCCGAGCACTGAGAACCCAGCACCCTGAGCACTGAGCACCCAGCACCCCGAGCACTGAGCACCCAGCACCCTGAGCACTGAGCACCCAGCACCCTGAGCACTGAGCACCCAGCACCCTGAGTAGTGAGCACCCAACGTACTGAGCACAGAGCACCCCGAGCACTGAGCACCCAGCACCCTGAGTACTGAGCACCGAGCACCCTGAGCACTGAGCACCCAGCAGCCTGAGCACTGAGCACTGAGCACCCTGATCACTGAGTACTGAGCACCGAGCACCCTGAGCACTGAGCACCCAGCACCCGAGTACTGAGCACACAGCACCCTGAGTACTGAGCACCCAGCACCCCTAGTACTGAGCACCCAGCACCCTGAGTACTGAGCACCCAGCACCCTGAGCACTGAGCACCCAGCACCCCGAGCACTGAGCAACCAGCACTCTGAGTACTGAGCACCCAGCACCCTGAGCACTGAGCACCCAGCACCCTGAGGACTGAGCACCCAGCACCCTGAGCACTGAGCACCCTGAGTACTGGGCACTGAGCACCCTGAGTACTGAGCACTGAGCACCCTGAGTACTGAGCAACCAGGACCCTGAGTACTGAGCACCCAGGACCCTGAGCAATGAGCACCGAGCACCCTGAGCACTGAGCACCCAGCACCCTGAGCACTGAGCACCCAGCACCCTGAGTAGTGAGCACCCAACGAACTGAGCACCGAGCACCCCAAGCACTGAGCACCCAGCACCCTGAGTACTGAGCACCCAGCACCCCGAGCACTGAGCACCCAGCACCCTGAGCACTGAGCACCCAGCACCCTGAGCACTGATCAGCCAGCACCCTGAGCACTGAGCACCCAGCACCCTGAGTACTGAGCATCCAGCACCTTGAGTACTGAGCACCCAGCACCCCGAGCACTGAGAACCCAGCACCCTGAGTACTGAGCACCCAGCACCCTGAGCACTGAGCACCGAGCACCCTGAGCACTGAGCACCCAGCACCCTGAGGACTGAGCACCCAGCACCCTGAGCACTGAGCACCCTGAGTACTGAGCACTGAGCACCCTGAGTACTGAGCACTGAGCACCCTGAGTACTGAGCAACCAGCACCCTGAGTACTGAGCACCCAGCACCCTGAGCACTGAGCACCCAGCACCCTGAGTTGTGAGCACCCAACGTACTGAGCACCGAGCACCCCGAGCACTGAGCACCCAGCACCCTGAGTACTGAGCACCCAGCACCCCGAGCACTGAGCACCCAGCACCCTGAGCACTGAGCACCCAGCACCCTGAGCACTGATCACCCAGCACCCTGAGCACTGAGCACCCATCACCCTGAGTACTGAGCACCCAGCACCCTGAGTACTGAGCACTCAGCACCCTGAGTACTGAGCACCGAGCACCCCGAGCACTGAGCACCCAGTAACCTGAGCACTGAGCACCCTGAGGACTGAGCACCCAGCACCCTGAGCACTGAGCACCCAGCACCCTGAGTACTGAGCACCCAGCACCATGAGTACTGAGCACTCTGAGTACTGAGCACCGATCACCCTGAGCACTGAGCTCCCAGCACCCTGAGTACTGAGCACCCAGCACCCTGAGCAATGAGCACCAAGCACCCTGAGTACTGAGCACCTAGCACCCTGAGCACTGAGCACCCAGCACCCTGAGTACTGAGCACCCAGCACCCCGAACACTGAGCACCCAGGACCCCGAGAATGAGCACCCAGCACCCCGAGCACTGAGCACTGAGCACCCAGCACCCCGAGTACTGAGCAGTGAGCACCATGAGCACTGAGCACCCAGCTCCCCGAGTACTGAGCACTGAGCACCCTGAGTACTGAGCACCCAGCACCCTGAGCACTGAGTACCCAGCATCCTGAGGACTGAGCACCCAGCACCCTGACCACTGAGCTCCCAGCACCCTGAGCACTGAGCACCCAGCACCCTGAGTACTGATCACTGAGCACCCAGCACCCCGAGCACTGAGCACCCAGCACCCTGAGTACTGAGCACTGAGCACCCAGCACCCCGAGCACTGAGCACCCAGCACCCTGAGCACTGAGCACCCAGCACCCCGAGCACTGAGCACCCAGCACCCTGAGCACTGAGCACCCAGCACCCGAGTACTGAGCACCCAGCACCCTGAGTACTGAGCACCCAGCACCCTGAGTACTGAGCACCCAGCACCCCGAGCACTGAGCATCCAGCTCCCCGAGCACTGAGAACCCAGCACCCTGAGCACTGAGCACCCAGCACCCCGAGCACTGAGCACCCAGCACCCTGAGCACTGAGCACCCCGCACCCTGAGCACTGAGCACCCAGCACCCTGAGTAGTGAGCACCCAACGTACTGAGCACCGAGCACCCCGAGCACTGAGCACCCAGCACCCTGAGTACTGAGCACCGAGCACCCTGAGCACTGAGCACCCAGCAGCCTGAGCACTGAGCACTGAGCACCCTGATCACTGAGTACTGAGCACCGAGCACCCTGAGCACTGAGCACCCAGCACCCGAGTACTGAGCACACAGCACCCTGAGTACTGAGCACCCAGCACCCCTAGTACTGAGCACCCAGCACCCTGAGTACTGAGCACCCAGCACCCTGAGCACTGAGCACCCAGCACCCCGAGCACTGAGCACCCAGCACTCTGAGTACTGAGCACCCAGCACCCTGAGCACTGAGCACCCAGCACCCTGAGCACTGAGCACCCAGCACCCTGAGCACTGAGCACTGAGCACCCTGATCACTGTGTACTGAGCACCGAGCACCCCGAGAACTGAGCACCCAGCACCCGGAGTACTGAGCACCCAGCACACCAAGCACTGAGCACCCTGAGTATTGAGCACCCAGCACCCTGAGTACTGAGCAACCAGCACCCTGAGTACAGAGCACCCAGCACCCCGAGCACTGAGCACCCAGCACCCTGAGGACTGAGCACCCAGCACCCTGAGCACTGAGCACCCTGAGTACTGAGCACTGAGCACCCTGAGTACTGAGCACTGAGCACCCTGAGTACTGAGCAACCAGCACCCTGAGTACTGAGCACCCAGGACCCTGAGCAATGAGCACCGAGCACCCTGAGCACTGAGCACCCAGCACCCTGAGCACTGAGCACCCAGCACCCTGAGTAGTGAGCACCCAACGTACTGAGCACCGAGCACCCCAAGCACTGAGCACCCAGCACCCTGAGTACTGAGCACCCAGCACCCTGAGCACTGAGCACCCAGCACCCTGAGCACTGAGCACCCAGCACCCTGAGCACTGATCAGCCAGCACCCTGAGCACTGAGCACCCAGCACCCTGAGTACTGAGCACCCAGCATCCTGAGTAATGAGCACCCAGCACCCCGAGCACTGAGCACCCAGCACCCTGAGTACTGAGCACCCAGCACCCTGAGCACTGAGCACCGAGCACCCTGAGCACTGAGCACACAGCACCCTGAGGACTGAGCACCCAGCACCCTGAGCACTGAGCACCCTGAGTACTGAGCACTGAGCACCCTGAGTACTAAGCACTGAGCACCCTGAGTACTGAGCAACCAGCACCCTGAGTACTGAGCACCCAGCACCCTGAGCACTGAGCACCCAGCACCCTGAGTTGTGAGCACCCAACGTACTGAGCACCGAGCACCCCGAGCACTGAGCACCCAGCACCCTGAGTACTGAGCACCCAGCACCCCGAGCACTGAGCACCCAGCACCTTGAGCACTGAGCACCCAGCACCCTGAGCACTGATCACCCAGCACCCTGAGCACTGAGCACCCAGCACCCTGAGTACTGAGCACCCAGCACCCTGAGTACTGAGCACTCAGCACCCTGAGTACTGAGCACCGAGCACCCCGAGCACTGAGCACCCAGCAACCTGAGCACTGAGCACCCTGAGGACTGAGCACCCAGCACCCTGAGCACTGAGCACCCAGCACCCTGAGTACTGAGCACCCAGCACCATGAGTACTGAGCACTCTGAGTACTGAGCACCGATCACCCTGAGCACTGAGCTCCCAGCACCCTGAGTACTGAGCACCCAGCACCCTGAGCAATGAGCACCAAGCACCCTGAGTACTGAGCACCCAGCACCCTGAGCACTGAGCACCCAGCACCCTGAGTACTGAGCACCCAGCACCCCGAACACTGAGCACCCAGCACCCCGAGAATGAGCACCCAGCACCCCGAGCACTGAGCACTGAGCACCCAGCACCCCGAATACTGAGCAGTGAGCACCCTGAGCACTGAGCACCCAGCACCCCGAGTACTGAGCACTGAGCACCCTGAGTACTGAGCACCCAGCACCCTGAGCACTGAGTACCCAGCATCCTGAGGACTGAGCACCCAGCACCCTGAGCACTGAGCACCCAGCACCCTGAGCACTGAGCACCCAGCACCCTGAGTACTGATCACTGAGCACCCAGCACCCCGAGCACTGAGCACCCAGCACCCTGAGTACTGAGCACTGAGCACCCAGCACGCCGAGCACTGAGCACCCAGCACCCTGAGCACTGAGCACCCAGCACCCCGAGCACTGAGCACCCAGCACCCTGAGCACTGAGCACCCAGCACCCTGAGCACTGAGCACCCAGCACCCTGAGTACTGAGCACTGAGCACCCAGCACCCCGAGCACTGAGCACCCAGCACCCTGAGCACTGAGCACCCAGCACCCTGAGCACTGAGCACCCAGCACCCTGAGTAGTGAGCACCCAACGTACTGAGCACCGATCACCCCGAGCACTGAGCACCCAGCACCCTGAGTACTGAGCACCGAGCACCCTGAGCACTGAGCACCCAGCACCCTGAGCACTGAGCACTGAGCACCCTGATCACTGAGTACTGAGCACCGAGCACCCTGAGCACTGAGCACCCAGCACCCGAGTACTGAGCACACAGCACCCTGACTACTGAGCACCCAGGACCCTGAGTACTGAGCACCCAGCACCCCTAGAACTGAGCACCCAGCACCCTGAGTACTGAGCACCCAGCACCCTGAGCACTGAGCACCCAGCACCCCGAGCACTGAGCACCCAGCACTCTGAGTACTGAGCACCCAGCACCCTGAGCACTGAGCACCCAGCACCCTGAGCACTGAGCACCCAGCACCCTGAGCACTGAGCACTGAGCACCCTGATCACTGAGTACTGAGCACCGAGCACCCCGAGAACTGAGCACCCAGCACCCGGAGTACTGAGCACCCAGCACACCAAGCACTGAGCACCCTGAGTATTGAGCACCCAGCACCCTGAGTACTGAGCACCCAGCACCCCGAGCACTGAGCACCCAGCACCCTGAGCACTGAGCACCCTGAGGACTGAGCACTCAGCACCCTGAGCACTGAGCACTGAGCACCCAGCACCCTGAGCACTGATCACCCAGCACACTGAGCACTGAGCACCCAGCACCCTGAGTACTGAGCACCCAGCACCCTGAGTACTGAGCACTCAGCACCCTGAGTACTGAGCACCGAGCACCCCGAGCACTGAGCACACAGCACCCTGAGCACTGAGCACCCTGAGGACTGAGCACTCTGCACCCTGAGCACTGAGCACCCAGCACCCTGAGTACTGAGCACCGATCATCCTGAGCACTGAGCACCCAGAACCCAAAGCACTGAGCACCCAGCACCCTCAGTACTGAGCACCCAGCACCCCGAGCACTGAGCACCCAGCACCCTGAGTACTGAGCACCCTGAGTACTGAGCACCGATCACGCTGAGCACTGGGCTCCCAGCACCCTGAGTACTGAGCACCCAGCACCCTGAGCACTGAGCTCCCAGCGCCCCGAGCACTGAGCACCCAGCACCCCGAGCACTGAGCACTGAGCACCCAGCACCCCGAGTACTGAGCAGTGAGCACCCTGAGCACTGAGCACGCAGCACCCCGAGTACTGAGCACTGAGCACCCTGAGTACTGAGCACCCAGCACCCTGAGCACTGAGCACCCAGCACCCGAGTACTGAGCACCCAGCACATTGAGTACTGAGCACCCAGCACCCTGAGTACTGAGCACCCAGCACCCGAGAACTGAGCACCCAGCACCCTGAGTACTGAGCACCCAGCACCCTGAGTACTGAGCACCCAGCACCCCGAGCACTGAGCATCCAGCTCCCCGAGTACTGAGAACCCAGCACCCTGAGCACTGAGCACCCAGCACCCCGAGCACTGAGCACCCAGGACCCTGAGCACTGAGCACCCAGCACCCTGAGCATTGAGCACCCAGCACCCTGAGTAGTGAGCACCCAACGTACTGAGCACCGAGCACCCCGAGCACTGAGCACCCAGCACCCTGAGTACTGAGCACCGAGCACCCTGAGCACTGAGCACCCAGCACCCTGAGTACTGAGCTCCGAGCACCCCGAGCACTGAGCACCCAGCGCCCCGAGCACCGAGCACCCTGAGCACTGAGCACCCAGCAACCTGAGTACTGAGCACCCTGCACCCTGAGCAATGAGCACCCTGAGTACTGAGCACCCAGCACCCTGAGCACTGAGCTCCCAGCACCCTGAGGACTGAGCACCCAGCACCCTGAGTACTGAGCACTGAGCACCCTGAGTACTGAGCACAAAGCACCCTGAGTACTGAGCAACCAGCACCCTGAGTACTGAGCACCCAGCAACCTGAGCACTGAGCACCCTGAGGACTGAGCACCCAGCACCCTGAGCACTGAGCACCCAGCACCCTGAGTACTGAGCACCCAGCACCATGAGTACTGAGCACTCTGAGTACTGAGCACCGATCACCCTGAGCACTGAGCTCCCAGCACCCTGAGTACTGAGCACCCAGCACCCTGAGCAATGAGCACCAAGCACCCTGAGTACTGAGCACCCAGCACCCTGAGCACTGAGCACCCAGCACCCTGAGTACTGAGCACCCAGCACCCCGAACACTGAGCACCCAGCACCCCGAGAATGAGCACCCAGCACCCCGAGCACTGAGCACTGAGCACCCAGCACCCCGAGTACTGAGCAGTGAGCACCCTGAGCACTGAGCACCCAGCACCCCGAGTACTGAGCACTGAGCACCCTGAGTACTGAGCACCCAGCACCCTGAGCACTGAGTACCCAGCATCGGGAGGACTGAGCACCCAGCACCCTGAGCACTGAGCACCCAGCACCCTGAGCAATGAGCACCCAGCACCCTGAGTACTGATCACTGAGCACCCAGCACCCCGAGCACTGAGCACCCAGCACCCTGAGTACTGAGCACTGAGCACCCAGCACCCCGAGCACTGAGCACCCAGCACCCTGAGCACTGAGCACCCAGCACCCCGAGCACTGAGCACCCAGCACGCTGAGCACTGAGCACCCAGCACCCGAGTACTGAGCACCCAGCACCCTGAGTACTGAGCACCCAGCACCCTGAGTACTGAGCACCCAGCACCCCGAGCACTGAGCATCCAGCTCCCCGAGCACTGAGAACCCAGCACCCTGAGCACTGAGCACCCAGCACCCCGAGCACTGAGCACCCAGCACCCTGAGCACTGAGCACCCAGCACCCTGAGCACTGAGCACCCAGCACCCTGAGTAGTGAGCACCCAACGTACTGAGCACCGAGCACCCCGAGCACTGAGCACCCAGCACCCTGAGTACTGAGCACCGAGCACCCTGAGCACTGAGCACCCAGCACCCTGAGCACTGAGCACTGAGCACCCTGATCACTGAGTACTGAGCACCGAGCACCCTGAGCACTGAGCACCCAGCACCCGAGTACTGAGCACACAGCACCCTGACTACTGAGCACCCAGCACCCTGAGTACTGAGCACCCAGCACCCCTAGTACTGAGCACCCAGCACCCTGAGTACTGAGCACCCAGCACCCTGAGCACTGAGCACCCAGCACCCCGAGCACTGAGCACCCAGCACTCTGAGTACTGAGCACCCAGCACCCTGAGCACTGAGCACCCAGCACCCTGAGCACTGAGCACCCAGCACCCTGAGCACTGAGCACTGAGCACCCTGATCACTGAGTACTGAGCACCGAGCACCCCGAGAACTGAGCACCCAGCACCCGGAGTACTGAGCACCCAGCACACCAAGCACTGAGCACCCTGAGTAATGAGCACCCAGCACCCTGAGTACTGAGCACCCAGCACCCCGAGCACTGAGCACCCAGCACCCTGAGCACTGAGCACCCTGAGGACTGAGCACTCAGCACCCTGAGCACTGAGCACTGAGCACCCAGCACCCTGAGCACTGATCACCCAGCACACTGAGCACTGAGCACCCAGCACCCTGAGTACTGAGCACCCAACACCCTGAGTACTGAGCACTCAGCACCCTGAGTACTGAGCACCGAGCACCCCGAGCACTGAGCACCCAGCACCCTGAGCACTGAGCACCCTGAGGACTGAGCACTCAGCACCCTGAGCACTGAGCACCCAGCACCCTGAGTACTGAGCACCGATCATCCTGAGCACTGAGCACCCAGAACCCAAAGCACTGAGCACCCAGCACCCTCAGTACTGAGCACCCAGCACCCCGAGCACTGAGCACCCAGCACCCTGAGTACTGAGCACCCTGAGTACTGAGCACCAATCACGCTGAGCACTGAGCTCCCAGCACCCTGAGTACTGAGCACCCAGCACCCTGAGCACTGAGCTCCCAGCGCCCCGAGCACCGAGCACCCTGAGCACTGAGCACCCAGCAACCTGAGTACTGAGCACCCTGCACCCTGAGCAATGAGCACCCTGAGTACTGAGCACCCAGCACCTTGAGCACTGAGCACCCAACACCCGGAGTACTGAGCACCCAGCACCCTGAGTACTAAGCACCGAGCACCCTGAGTACTGAGCACCCAGCACCCTGAGCACCGAACACACAGCAACCTGAGTACTGAGCACCTCGAGCACTGAGCACCCAGCACCCTGAGTACTGAGCACCGAGCACCCCGAGCACTGAGCACCCAGCACCCTGAGTACTGAGCTCCCAGCACCCTCAGAACTGAGCACCCAGCACCCTGAGCACTGAGCACCCAGCACCCTGAGCACTGAGCACACAGCACCCTGAGCACTGAGCACCCAGCACCCTGAGTACTGAGCACTGAGCACCCAGCACCCCGAGCACTTAGCACCCAGCACCCTGAGTACTGAGCACCGAGCACCCCGAGCACTGAGCAACCAGCACCCTGAGTACAGAGCTACGAGCACCCAGAGCACTGAGCACGCTGAGCACTGAGCACCGAGCACCCTGAGCACTGAGCACCCAGCACCCTGAGGACTGAGCACCCAGCACCCTGAGCACTGAGCACCCTGAGTACTGAGCACTGAGCACCCTGAGTACTGAGCACTGAGCACCCTGAGCACTGATCACCCAGCACCCTGAGCACTGAGCACCCAGCACCCTGAGTACTGAGCACCCAGCACCCTGAGTACTGAGCACTCAGCACCCTGAGTACTGAGCACCGAGCACCCCGAGCACTGAGCACCCAGCAACCTGAGCACTGAGCACCCTGAGGACTGAGCACCCAGCACCCTGAGCACTGAGCACCCAGCACCCTGAGTACTGAGCACCCAGCACCATGAGTACTGAGCACTCTGAGTACTGAGCAACGATCACCCTGAGCACTGAGCTCCCAGCACCCTGAGTACTGAGCACCCAGCACCCTGAGGAATGAGCACCAAGCACCCTGAGTACTGAGCACCTAGCGCCCTGAGCACTGAGCACCCAGCACCCTGAGTACTGAGCACCCAGCATCCCGAACACTGAGCACCCAGCACCCCGAGAATGAGCACCCAGCACCCCGAGCACTGAGCACTGAGCACCCAGCACCCCGAGTACTGAGCAGTGAGCACCATGAGCACTGAGCACCCAGCTCCCCGAGTACTGAGCACTGAGCTCCCTGAGTACTGAGCACCCAGCACCCTGAGCACTGAGTACCCAGCATCCTGAGGACTGAGCACCCAGCACCCTGAGCACTGAGCACCCAGCACCCTGAGCACTGAGCACCCAGCACCCTGAGTACTGATCACTGAGCACCCAGCACCCTGAGTACTGAGCACTGAGCACCCAGCACCCCGAGCACTGAGCACCCAGCACCCTGAGCACTGAGCACCCAGCACCCTGAGCACTGAGCACCCAGCACCCTGAGCACTGAGCACCCAGCACCCGAGTACTGAGCACCCAGCACCCTGAGTACTGAGCACGCAGCACCCTGAGTACTGAGCACCCAGCACCCAGAGCACTGAGCATCCAGCTCCCCGAGCACTGAGAATCCAGCACCCTGAGCACTGAGCACCCAGCACCCCGAGCACTGAGCACCCAGCACCCTGAGCACTGAGCACCCAGCACCCTGAGCACTGAGCACCCAGCACCCTGAGTAGTGAGCACCCAACGTACTGAGCACCGAGCACCCCAAGCACTGAGCACCCAGCACCCTGAGTACTGAGCACAGAGCACCCTGAGCACTGAGCACCCAGCAGGGTGAGCACTGAGCACTGAGCACCCTGATCACTGAGTACTGAGCACCGAGCACCCTGAGCACTGAGCACCCAGCACCCGAGTACTGAGCACCCAGCACCCTGAGTACTGAGCACCCAGCACCCTGAGCACTGAGCACCCAGCACCCCGAGTACTGAGCACCCAGCACTCTGAGTACTGAGCACCCAGCACCCTGAGCACTGAGCACCCAGCACCCTGAGCACTGAGCACCCAGCACCCTGAGCACTGAGCACTGAGCACCCTGATCACTGAGTACTGAGCACCGAGCACCCCGAGAACTGAGCACCCAGCACCCGGAGTACTGAGCACCCAGCACACCAAGCACTGAGCACCCTGAGTACTGAGCACTGAGCACCCTGAGTACTGAGCACTGAGCACCCTGAGTACTGAGCAACCAGCACCCTGAGTACTGAGCACCCAGGACCCTGAGCAATGAGCACCGAGCACCCTGAGCACTGAGCACCCAGCACCCTGAGCACTGAGCACCCAGCACCCTGAGTAGTGAGCACCCAACGTACTGAGCACCGAGCACCCCAAGCACTGAGCACCCAGCACCCTGAGTACTGAGCACCCAGCACCCTGAGCACTGAGCACCCAGCACCCTGAGCACTGAGCACCCAGCACCCTGAGCACTGATCAGCCAGCACCCTGAGCACTGAGCACCCAGCACCCTGAGTACTGAGCACCCAGCACCCTGAGTACTGAGCACCCAGCACCCCGAGCACTGAGCACCCAGCACCCTGAGTACTGAGCACCCAGCACCCTGAGCACTGAGCACCGAGCACCCTGAGCACTGAGCACCCAGCACCCTGAGGACTGAGCACCCAGCACCCTGAGCACTGAGCACCCTGAGTACTGAGCACTGAGCACCCTGAGTACTGAGCACTGAGCACCCTGAGTACTGAGCAACCAGCACCCTGAGTACTGAGCACCCAGCACCCTGAGCACTGAGCACCCAGCACCCTGAGTTGTGAGCACCCAACGTACTGAGCACCGAGCACCCCGAGCACTGAGCACCCAGCACCCTGAGTACTGAGCACCCAGCACCCCGAGCACTGAGCACCCAGCATCCTGAGCACTGAGCACCCAGCACCCTGAGCACTGATCACCCAGCACCCTGAGCACTGAGCACCCAGCACCCTGAGTACTGAGCACCCAGCACCCTGAGTACTGAGCACTCAGCACCCTGAGTACTGAGCACCGAGCACCCCGAGCACTGAGCACCCAGCAACCTGAGCACTGAGCACCCTGAGGACTGAGCACCCAGCACCCTGAGCACTGAGCACCCAGCACCCTGAGTACTGAGCACCCAGCACCATGAGTACTGAGCACTCTGAGTACTGAGCACCGATCACCCTGAGCACTGAGCTCCCAGCACCCTGAGTACTGAGCACCCAGCACCCTGAGCAATGAGCACCAAGCACCCTGAGTACTGAGCACCCAGCACCCTGAGCACTGAGCACCCAGCACCCTGAGTACTGAGCACCCAGCACCCCGAACACTGAGCACCCAGCACCCCGAGAATGAGCACCCAGCACCCCGAGCACTGAGCACTGAGCACCCAGCACCCCGAGTACTGAGCAGTGAGCACCCTGAGCACTGAGCACCCAGCACCCCGAGTACTGAGCACTGAGCACCCTGAGTACTGAGCACCCAGCACCCTGAGCACTGAGCACTGAGCACCCTGATCACTGAGTACTGAGCACCGAGCACCCCGAGAACTGAGCACCCAGCACCCGGAGTACTGAGCACCCAGCACACCAAGCACTGAGCACCCTGAGTATTGAGCACCCAGCACCCTGAGTACTGAGCAACCAGCACCCTGAGTAGAGAGCACCCAGCACCCCGAGCACTGAGCACCCAGCACCCTGAGGACTGAGCACCCAGCACCCTGAGCACTGAGCACCCTGAGTACTGAGCACTGAGCACCCTGAGTACTGAGCACTGAGCACCCTGAGTACTGAGCAACCAGCACCCTGAGTACTGAGCACCCAGGACCCTGAGCAATGAGCACCGAGCACCCTGAGCACTGAGCACCCAGCACCCTGAGCACTGAGCACCCAGCACCCTGAGTAGTGAGCACCCAACGTACTGAGCACCGAGCACCCCAAGCACTGAGCACCCAGCACCCTGAGTACTGAGCACCCAGCACCCTGAGCACTGAGCACCCAGCACCCTGAGCACTGAGCACCCAGCACCCTGAGCACTGATCAGCCAGCACCCTGAGCACTGAGCACCCAGCACCCTGAGTACTGAGCACCCAGCACCCTGAGTACTGAGCACCCAGCACCCCGAGCACTGAGCACCCAGCACCCTGAGTACTGAGCACCCAGCACCCTGAGCACTGAGCACCGAGCACCCTGAGCACTGAGCACCCAGCACCCTGAGGACTGAGCACCCAGCACCCTGAGCACTGAGCACCCTGAGTACTGAGCACTGAGCACCCTGAGTACTGAGCACTGAGCACCCTGAGTACTGAGCAACCAGCACCCTGAGTACTGAGCACCCAGCACCCTGAGCACTGAGCACCCAGCACCCTGAGTTGTGAGCACCCAACGTACTGAGCACCGAGCACCCCGAGCACTGAGCACCCAGCACCCTGAGTACTGAGCACCCAGCACCCCGAGCACTGAGCACCCAGCACCCTGAGCACTGAGCACCCAGCACCCTGAGCACTGATCACCCAGCACCCTGAGCACTGAGCACCCAGCACCCTGAGTACTGAGCACCCAGCACCCTGAGTACTGAGCACTCAGCACCCTGAGTACTGAGCACCGAGCACCCCGAGCACTGAGCACCCAGCAACCTGAGCACTGAGCACCCTGAGGACTGAGCACCCAGCACCCTGAGCACTGAGCACCCAGCACCCTGAGTACTGAGCACCCAGCACCATGAGTACTGAGAACTCTGAGTACTGAGCACCGATCACCCTGAGCACTGAGCTCCCAGCACCCTGAGTACTGAGCACCCAGCACCCTGAGCAATGAGCACCAAGCACCCTGAGTACTGAGCACCAGCACCCTGAGCACTGAGCACCCAGCACCCTGAGTACTGAGCACCCAGCACCCCGAACACTGAGCACCCAGCACCCCGAGAATGAGCACCCAGCACCCCGAGCACTGAGCACTGAGCACCCAGCACCCCGAGTACTGAGCAGTGAGCACCCTGAGCACTGAGCACCCAGCACCCCGAGTACTGAGCACTGAGCACCCTGAGTACTGAGCACCCAGCACCCTGAGCACTGAGTACCCAGCATCCTGAGGACTGAGCACCCAGCACCCTGAGCACTGAGCACCCAGCACCCTGAGCACTGAGCACCCAGCACCCTGAGTACTGATCACTGAGCACCCAGCACCCCGAGCACTGAGCACCCAGCACCCTGAGTACTGAGCACTGAGCACCCAGCACCCCGAGCACTGAGCACCCAGCACCCTGAGCACTGAGCACCCAGCACCCCGAGCACTGAGCACCCAGCACCCTGAGCACTGAGCACCCAGCACCCGAGTACTGAGCACCCAGCACCCTGAGTACTGAGCACCCAGCACCCTGAGTACTGAGCACCCAGCACCCCGAGCACTGAGCATCCAGCTCCCCGAGCACTGAGAACCCAGCACCCTGAGCACTGAGCACCCAGCACCCCGAGCACTGAGCACCCAGCACCCTGAGCACTGAGCACCCAGCACCCTGAGCACTGAGCACCCAGCACCCTGAGTAGTGAGCACCCAACGTACTGAGCACCGAGCACCCCGAGCACTGAGCACCCAGCACCCTGAGTACTGAGCACCGAGCACCCTGAGCACTGAGCACCCAGCACCCTGAGCACTGAGCACTGAGCACCCTGATCACTGAGTACTGAGCACCGAGCACCCTGAGCACTGAGCACCCAGCACCCGAGTACTGAGCACACAGCACCCTGACTACTGAGCACCCAGCACCCTGAGTACTGAGCACCCAGCACCCCTAGTACTGAGCACCCAGCACCCTGAGTACTGAGCACCCAGCACCCTGAGCACTGAGCACCCAGCACCCCGAGCACTGAGCACCCAGCACTCTGAGTACTGAGCACCCAGCACCCTGAGCACTGAGCACCCAGCACCCTGAGCACTGAGCACCCAGCACCCTGAGCACTGAGCACTGAGCACCCTGATCACTGAGTACTGAGCACCGAGCACCCCGAGAACTGAGCACCCAGCACCCGGAGTACTGAGCACCCAGCACACCAAGCACTGAGCACCCTGAGTATTGAGCACACAGCACCCTGAGTACTGAGCACCCAGCACCCCGAGCACTGAGCACCCAGCACCCTGAGCACTGAGCACCCTGAGGACTGAGCACTCAGCACCCTGAGCACTGAGCACTGAGCACCCAGCACCCTGAGCACTGATCACCCAGCACACTGAGCACTGAGCACCCAGCACCCTGAGTACTGAGCACCCATCACCCTGAGTACTGAGCACTCAGCACCCTGAGTACTGAGCACCGAGCACCCCGAGCACTGAGCACCCAGCACCCTGAGCACTGAGCACCCTGAGGACTGAGCACTCAGCACCCTGAGCACTGAGCACCCAGCACCCTGAGTACTGAGCACCGATCATCCTGAGCACTGAGCACCCAGAACCCAAAGCACTGAGCACCCAGCACCCTCAGTACTGAGCACCCAGCACCCCGAGCACTGAGCACCCAGCACCCTGAGTACTGAGCACCCTGAGTACTGAGCACCAATCACGCTGAGCACTGAGCTCCCAGCACCCTGAGTACTGAGCACCCAGCACCCTGAGCACTGAGCTCCCAGCGCCCCGAGCACTGAGCACCCAGCACCCCGAGCACTGAGCACTGAGCACCCAGCACCCCGAGTACTGAGCAGTGAGCACCCTGAGCACTGAGCACCCAGCACCCCGAGTACTGAGCACGGAGCACCCTGAGTACTGATCACCCAGCACCCTGAGCACTGAGTACCCAGCATCCTGAGGACTGAGCACCCAGCACCCTGAGCACTGAGCACCCAGCACCCTGAGCACTGAGCACCCAGCACCCTGAGTACTGATCACTGAGCAACCAGCACCCCGAGCACTGAGCACCCAGCACCCTGAGTACTGAGCACTGAGCACCCAGCACCGCGAGCACTGAGCACCCAGCACCCTGAGCACTGAGCACCCAGCACCCCGAGCACTGAGCACCCAGCACCCTGAGCACTGAGCACCCAGCACCCGAGTACTGAGCACCCAGCACCCTGAGTACTGAGCACCCAGCAACCTGAGTACTGAGCACCCAGCACCCCGAGCACTGAGCATCCAGCTCCCCGAGCACTGAGAACCCAGCACCCTGAGCACTGAGCACCCAGCACCCCGAGCACTGAGCACCCAGCACCCTGAGCACTGAGCACCCAGCACCCTGAGCATTGAGCACCCAGCACCCTGAGTAGTGAGCACCCAACGTACTGAGCACCGAGCACCCCGAGCACTGAGCACCCAGCACCCTGAGTACTGAGCACCGAGCACCCTGAGCACTGAGCACCCAGCACCCTGAGTACTGAGCTCCGAGCACCCCGAGCACTGAGCACCCAGCGCCCCGAGCACCGAGCACCCTGAGCACTGAGCACCCAGCAACCTGAGTACTGAGCACCCTGCACCCTGAGCAATGAGCACCCTGAGTACTGAGCACCCAGCACCTTGAGCATTGAGCACCCAACACCCGGAGTACTGAGCACCCAGCACCCTGAGTACTAAGCACCGAGCACCCTGAGTACTGAGCACCCAGCACCCTGAGCACCGAACACACAGCACCCTGAGTACTGAGCACCTCGAGCACTGAGCACCCAGCACCCTGAGTACTGAGCACCGAGCACCCCGAGCACTGAGCACCCAGCACCCTGAGTACTGAGCACCCAGCACCCTCAGAACTGAGCACCCAGCACCCTGAGCACTGAGCACGCAGCACCCTGAGCACTGAGCACACAGCACCCTGAGCACTGAGCACACAGCACCCTGAGTACTGAGCACTGAGCACCCAGCACCCCGAGCACTGAGCACCCAGCACCCTGAGTACTGAGCACCGAGCACCCCGAGCACTGAGCAACCAGCACCCTGAGTACAGAGCTCCGAGCACCCCGAGCACTGAGCACCCTGAGCACTGAGCACCGAGCACCCTGAGCACTGAGTACCCAGCACCCTGAGCACTGAGCACCCAGCACCCTGAGCACTGAGCACCCAGCACCCTGAGTAATGAGCACTGAGCACCCAGCACCCCTAGCACTGAGCACCCAGCACCCCGAGTACTGAGCACTGAGCACCCTGAGTACTGAGCACCCAGCACCCTGAGCACTGAGTACCCAGCACCCTGAGCACTGAGCACCCAGCACCCTGAGCACTGAGCACCCAGCACCCTGAGCACTGAGCACCCAGCACCCTGAGTACTGAGCACTGAGCACCCAGCACCCCGAGCACTGAGCACCCAGCACCCTGAGCACTGAGCACCCAGCACCCGAGTACTGAGCACACAGCACCCTGAGTACTGAGCACCCAGCACCCTGAGTACTGAGCACCCAGCACCCCGAGTACTGAGCACCCTGCACCCTGAGTACTGAGCACCCAGCACCCTGAGCACTGAGCATCCAACACCCCGAGCACTGAGCACCCAGCACCCTGAGTACTGAGCACCCAGCAACCTGAGCACTGAGCACCCAGCACCCTGAGCACTGAGCACCCAGCACCCTGAGCACTGAGCACTGAGCACCCTGATCACTGAGTACTGAGCACCGAGCACCCTGAGCACTGAGCACCCAGCACCCGAGTACTGAGCACCCAGCACCCTGAGTACTGAGCACCCAGCACCCTGAGTACTGAGCACCCAGCACCCCGAGTACTGAGCACCCAGCACCCTGAGTACTGAGCACCCAGAAACCTGAGCACTGAGCACCCAGCACCCCGAGCACTGAGCACCCAGCACTCTGAGTACTGAGCAAACAGCACCCTGAGCACTGAGCACACAGCACCCTGAGCACTGAGCACCCAGCACCCTGAGTACTGAGCACTGAGCACCCAGCACCCCGAGCACTGAGCACCCAGCACCCTGAGTACTGAGCACCGAGGACCCCGAGCACTGAGCACCCAGCACCCTGAGTACTGAGCTCCGAGCACCCCGAGCACTGAGCACCCTGAGCACTGAGCACCGAGCACCCTGAGCACTGAGCACCAGCACCCTGAGCACTGAGCACCCAGCACCCTGAGTATTGAGCACTGAGCACCCAGCACGGCGAGCACTGAGCACCCAGCACCCTGAGTACTCAGCACTGGGCACCCTGAGTACTGAGCACCCAGCACCCTGAGCACTGAGCACCCAGCACCCTGAGCACTGAGCACCCAGCACCCGAGTACTGAGCACACAGCACCCTGAGTACTGAGCACTGAGCACCCAGCACCCCGAGCACTGAGCACCCAGCACCCTGAGCACTGAGCACCCAGCACCCGAGTACTGAGCACACAGCACCCTGAGTACTGAGCACCCAGCACCCTGAGTACTGAGCACCCAGCACCCCGAGTACTGTGCACCCAGCACCCTGAGTACTGAGCTCCCAGCACCCTGAGCACTGAACACCCATCACCCCGAGCACTGAGCACCCAGCACCCTGAGTACTGAGCACCCAGCAACCTGAGCACTGAGCACCCAGCACCCTGAGCACTGAGCACCCAGCAGCCTGAGCACTGAGCACTGAGCACCCTGATCACTGAGTACTGAGCACCGAGCACCCTGAGCACTGAGCACCCAGCACCCGAGTACTGAGCACACAGCACCCTGAGTACTGAGCACCCAGCACCCTGAGTACTGAGCACCCAGCACCCCTAGTACTGAGCACCCAGCACCCTGAGTACTGAGCAGCCAGCACCCTGAGTACTGAGCAACCAGCACCCTGAGTACTGAGCACCCAGCACCCCGAGCACTGAGCACCCAGCACCCTGAGGACTGAGCACCCAGCACCCTGAGCACTGAGCACCCTGAGTACTGAGCACTGAGCACCCTGAGTACTGAGCACTGAGCACCCTGAGTACTGAGCACTGAGCACCCTGAGTACTGAGCAACCAGCACCCTGAGTAGTGTGCACCCAGCACCCTGAGCACTGAGCACCGAGCACCCTGAGCACTGAGCACCCAGCACCCTGAGCACTGAGCACCCAGCACCCCGAGCACTGAGCACCCAGCACCCTGAGTACTGAGCACCCAGCAACCTGAGCACTGAGCACCCAGCACCCTGAGCACTGAGCACCCAGCACCCTGAGCACTGAGCACTGAGCACCCTGATCACTGAGTACTGAGCACTGAGCACCCTGAGCACTGAGCACCCAGCACCCGAGTACTGAGCACACAGCACCCTGAGTACTGAGCACCCAGCACCCTGAGTACTGAGCACCCAGCACCCTGAGCACTGAGCACCCAGCACCCCGAGCACTGAGCACCCAGCACCCTGAGCACTGAGCACCCAGCACCCTGAGCACTGAGCACCCAGCACCCTGAGTAGTGAGCACCCAACGTACTGAGCACCGAGCACCCCGAGCACTGAGCACCCAGCACCCTGAGTACTGAGCACCGAGCACCCTGAGCACTGAGCACCCAGCACCCTGAGCACTGAGCACTGAGCACCCTGATCACTGAGTACTGAGCACCGACCACCCTGAGCACTGAGCACCCAGCACCCGAGTACTGAGCACACAGCACCCTGACTACTGAGCACCCAGCACCCTGAGTACTGAGCACCCAGCACCCCTAGTACTGAGCACCCAGCACCCTGAGTACTGAGCACCCAGCACCCTGAGCACTGAGCACCCAGCACCCCGAGCACTGAGCACCCAGCACTCTGAGTACTGAGCACCCAGCACCCTGAGCACTGAGCACCCAGCACCCTGAGCACTGAGCACCCAGCACCCTGAGCACTGAGCACTGAGCACCCTGATCACTGAGTACTGAGCACCGAGCACCCCGAGAACTGAGCACCCAGCACCCGGAGTACTGAGCACCCAGCACACCAAGCACTGAGCACCCTGAGTATTGAGCACCCAGCACCCTGAGTACTGAGCACCCAGCACCCCGAGCACTGAGCACCCAGCACCCTGAGCACTGAGCACCCTGAGGACTGAGCACTCAGCACCCTGAGCACTGAGCACTGAGCACCCAGCACCCTGAGCACTGATCACCCAGCACACTGAGCACTGAGCACCCAGCACCCTGAGTACTGAGCACCCAGCACCCTGAGTACTGAGCACTCAGCACCCTGAGTACTGAGCACCGAGCACCCCGAGCACTGAGCACCCAGCACCCTGAGCACTGAGCACCCTGAGTACTGAGCACTCAGCACCCTGAGCACTGAGCACCCAGCACCCTGAGTACTGAGCACCGATCATCCTGAGCACTGAGCACCCAGAACCCAAAGCACTGAGCACCCAGCACCCTCAGTACTGAGCACCCAGCACCCCGAGCACTGAGCACCCAGCACCCTGAGTACTGAGCACCCTGAGTACTGAGCACCAATCACGCTGAGCACTGAGCTCCCAGCACCCTGAGTACTGAGCACCCAGCACCCTGAGCACTGAGCTCCCAGCGCCCCGAGCACTGAGCACCCAGCACCCCGAGCACTGAGCACTGAGCACCCAGCACCCCGAGTACTGAGCAGTGAGCACCCTGAGCACTGAGCACCCAGCACCCCGAGTACTGAGCACTGAGCACCCTGAGTACTGATCACCCAGCACCCTGAGCACTGAGTACCCAGCATCCTGAGGACTGAGCACCCAGCACCCTGAGCACTGAGCACCCAGCACCCTGAGCACTGAGCACCCAGCACCCTGAGTACTGATCACTGAGCAACCAGCACCCCGAGCACTGAGCACCCAGCACCCTGAGTACTGAGCACTGAGCACCCAGCACCGCGAGCACTGAGCACCCAGCACCCTGAGCACTGAGCACCCAGCACCCCGAGCACTGAGCACCCAGCACCCTGAGCACTGAGCACCCAGCACCCGAGTACTGAGCACCCAGCACCCTGAGTACTGAGCACCCAGAACCCTGAGTACTGAGCACCCAGCACCCCGAGCACTGAGCATCCAGCTCCCCGAGCACTGAGAACCCAGCACCCTGAGCACTGAGCACCCAGCACCCCGAGCACTGAGCACCCAGCACCCTGAGCACTGAGCACCCAGCACCCTGAGCATTGAGCACCCAGCACCCTGAGTAGTGAGCACCCAATGTACTGAGCACCGAGCACCCCGAGCACTGAGCTCCCAGCACCCTGAGTACTGAGCACCGAGCACCCTGAGCACTGAGCACCCAGCACCCTGAGTACTGAGCTCCGAGCACCCCGAGCACTGAGCACCCAGCGCCCCGAGCACCGAGCACCCTGAGCACTGAGCACCCAGCAACCTGAGTACTGAGCACCCTGCACCCTGAGCAATGAGCACCCTGAGTACTGAGCACCCAGCACCTTGAGCATTGAGCACCCAACACCCGGAGTACTGAGCACCCAGCACCCTGAGTACTAAGCACCGAGCACCCTGAGTACTGAGCACCCAGCACCCTGAGCACCGAACACACAGCACCCTGAGTACTGAGCACCTCGAGCACTGAGCACCCAGCACCCTGAGTACTGAGCACCGAGCACCCCGAGCACTGAGCACCCAGCACCCTGAGTACTGAGCACCCAGCACCCTCAGAACTGAGCACCCAGCACCCTGAGCTCTGAGCACGCAGCACCCTGAGCACTGAGCACACAGCACCCTGAGCACTGAGCACACAGCACCCTGAGTACTGAGCACTGAGCACCCAGCACCCCGAGCACTGAGCACCCAGCACCCTGAGTACTGAGCACCGAGCACCCCGAGCACTGAGCAACCAGCACCCTGAGTACAGAGCTCCGAGCACCCCGAGCACTGAGCACCCTGAGCACTGAGCACCGAGCACCCTGAGCACTGAGTACCCAGCACCCTGAGCACTGAGCACCCAGCACCCTGAGCACTGAGCACCCAGCACCCTGAGTAATGAGCACTGAGCACCCAGCATCCCTAGCACTGAGCACCCAGCACCCCGAGTACTGAGCACTGAGCACCCTGAGTACTGAGCACCCAGCACCCTGAGCACTGAGTACCCAGCACCCTGAGCACTGAGCACCCAGCACCCTGAGCACTGAGCACCCAGCACCCTGAGCACTGAGCACCCAGCACCCTGAGTACTGAGCACTGAGCACCCAGCACCCCGAGCACTGAGCACCCAGCACCCTGAGTACTGAGCACTGAGCACCCAGCACACCGAGCACTGAGCACCCAGCACCCTGAGCACTGAGCACCCAGCACCCGAGTACTGAGCACCCAGCACCCTGAGTACTGAGCACCCAGCACCCTGAGTACTGAGCACCCAGCACCCCGAGTACTGAGCACCCTGCACCCTGAGTACTGAGCACCCAGCACCCTGAGCACTGAGCATCCAACACCCCGAGCACTGAGCACCCAGCACCCTGAGTACTGAGCACCCAGCAACCTGAGCACTGAGCACCCAGCACCCTGAGCACTGAGCACCCAGCACCCTGAGCACTGAGCACTGAGCACCCTGATCACTGAGTACTGAGCACCGAGCACCCTGAGCACTGAGCACCCAGCACCCGAGTACTGAGCACACAGCACCCTGAGTACTGAGCACCCAGCACCCTGAGTACTGAGCACCCAGCACCCCGAGTACTGAGCACCCAGCACCCTGAGTACTGAGCACCCAGAAACCTGAGCACTGAGCACCCAGCACCCCGAGCACTGAGCACCCAGCACTCTGAGTACTGAGCAAACAGCACCCTGAGCACTGAGCACACAGCACCCTGAGCACTGAGCACCCAGCACCCTGAGTACTGAGCACTGAGCACCCAGCACCCCGAGCACTGAGCACCCAGCACCCTGAGTACTGAGCACCGAGCACCCCGAGCACTGAGCACCCAGCACCCTGAGTACTGAGCTCCGAGCACCCCGAGCACTGAGCACCCTGAGCACTGAGCACCGAGCACCCTGAGCACTGAGCACCAGCACCCTGAGCACTGAGCACCCAGCACCCTGAGTATTGAGCACTGAGCACCCAGCACGGCGAGCACTGAGCACCCAGCACCCTGAGTACTCAGCACTGAGCACCCTGAGTACTGAGCACCCAGCACCCTGAGCACTGAGTACCCAGCACCCTGAGCACTGAGCACCCAGCACCCTGAGCACTGAGCACCCAGCACCCTGAGCACTGAGCACCCAACACCCTGAGTACTGAGCACTGAGCACCCAGCACCCCGAGCACGGAGCACCCAGCACCCTGAGTACTGAGCACTGAGCACCCAGCACCCCGAGCACTGAGCACCCAGCACTCTGAGCACTGAGCACCCAGCACCCGAGTACTGAGCACACAGCACCCTGAGTACTGAGCACCCAGCACCCTGAGTACTGAGCACCCAGCACCCCGAGTACTGTGCACCCAGCACCCTGAGTACTGAGCTCCCAGCACCCTGAGCACTGAACACCCATCACCCCGAGCACTGAGCACCCAGCACCCTGAGTACTGAGCACCCAGCAACCTGAGCACTGAGCACCCAGCACCCTGAGCACTGAGCACCCAGCAGCCTGAGCACTGAGCACTGAGCACCCTGATCACTGAGTACTGAGCACCGAGCACCCTGAGCACTGCGCACCCAGCACCCGAGTACTGAGCACACAGCACCCTGAGTACTGAGCACCCAGCACCCTGAGTACTGAGCACCCAGCACCCCTAGTACTGAGCACCCAGCACCCTGAGTACTGAGCAGCCAGCACCCTGAGTACTGAGCAACCAGCACCCTGAGTACTGAGCACCCAGCACCCCGAGCACTGAGCACCCAGCACCCTGAGGACTGAGCACCCAGCACCCTGAGCACTGAGCACCCTGAGTACTGAGCACTGAGCACCCTGAGTACTGAGCACTGAGCACCCTGAGTACTGAGCAACCAGCACCCTGAGTAGTGTGCACCCAGCACCCTGAGCACTGAGCACCGAGCACCCTGAGCACTGAGCACCCAGCACCCTGAGCACTGAGCACCCAGCACCCCGAGCACTGAGCACCCAGCACCCTGAGTACTGAGCACCCAGCAACCTGAGCACTGAGCACCCAGCACCCTGAGCACTGAGCACCCAGCACCCTGAGCACTGAGCACCCTGATCACTGAGTACTGAGCACTGAGCACCCTGAGCACTGAGCACCCAGCACCCGAGTACTGAGCACACAGCACCCTGAGTACTGAGCACCCAGCACCCTGAGTACTGAGCACCCAGCACCCCGAGTACTGAGCACCCAGCACCCTGAGTACTGAGCACCCAGCACCCTGAGCACTGAGCACCCAGCACCCCGAGCACTGAGCACCCAGAACTCTGAGTACTGAGCAAACAGCACCCTGAGCACTGAGCACACAGCACCCTGAGCACTGAGCACCCAGCACCCTGAGTACTGAGCACTGAGCACCCAGCACCCCGAGCACTGATCACCCAGCACCCTGAGTACTGAGCTCCGAGCACCCCGAGCACTGAGCACCCTGAGCACTGAGCACCGAGCACCCTGAGCACTGAGCACCAGCACCCTGAGCACTGAGCACCCAGCACCCTGAGTATTGAGCACTGAGCACCCAGCACGGCGAGCACTGAGCACCCAGCACCCTGAGTACTCAGCACTGAGCACCCTGAGTACTGAGCACCCAGCACCCTGAGCACTGAGTACCCAGCACCCTGAGCACTGAGCACCCAGCACCCTGAGCACTGAGCACCCAGCACCCTGAGCACTGAGCACCCAACACCCTGAGTACTGAGCACTGAGCACCCAGCACCCCGAGCACTGAGCACCCAGCACCCTGAGTACTGAGCACTGAGCACCCAGCACCCCGAGCACTGAGCACCCAGCACATTGAGCACTGAGCACCCAGCACCCGAGTACTGAGCACACAGCACCCTGAGTACTGAGCACCCAGCACCCTGAGTACTGAGCACCCAGCACCCCGAGTACTGTGCACCCAGCACCCTGAGTACTGAGCTCCCAGCACCCTGAGCACTGAACACCCATCACCCCGAGCACTGAGCACCCAGCACCCTGAGTACTGAGCACCCAGCAACCTGAGCACTGAGCACCCAGCACCCTGAGCACTGAGCACCCAGCAGCCTGAGCACTGAGCACTGAGCACCCTGATCACTGAGTACTGAGCACCGAGCACCCTGAGCACTGAGCACCCAGCACCCGAGTACTGAGCACACAGCACCCTGAGTACTGAGCACCCAGCACCCTGAGTACTGAGCACCCAGCACCCCTAGTACTGAGCACCCAGCACCCTGAGTACTGAGCACCCAGCACCCTGAGCACTGAGCACCCAGCACCCCGAGCACTGAGCACCCAGCAATCTGAGTACTGAGCACACAGCACCCTGAGCACTGAGCACCCAGCACCCTGTGCACTGAGCACCCAGCACCCTGAGCACTGAGCACTGAGCACCCTGATCACTGAGTACTGAGCACCGAGCACCCCGAGAACTGAGCACCCAGCACCTGGAGTACTGAGCACCCAGCACACCAAGCACTGAGCACCCTGAGTATTGAGCACCCAGCACCCTGAGTACTGAGCAGCCAGCACCCTGAGTACTGAGCAACCCGCACCCTGAGTACTGAGCACCCAGCACCCGAGCACTGAGCACCCAGCACCCTGAGGACTGAGCACCCAGCACCCTGAGCACTGAGCACCCTGAGTACTGAGCACTGAGCTCCCTGAGTACTGAGCACTGAGCACCCTGAGTACTGAGCAACCAGCACCCTGAGTACTGAGTACCCAGCACCCTGAGCACTGAGCACCGAGCACCCTGAGCACTGAGCACCCAGCACCCTGAGCACTGAGCACCCAGCACCCCGAGCACTGAGCACCCAGCACCCTGAGCACTGAGCACCCAGCACCCTGAGTACTGAGCACTGAGCACCCAGCACCCTGAGCACTGAGCACCCAGCACCCTGAGCACTGAGCACCCAGCACTCTGAGTACTGAGCAAAAAGCACCCTGAGCACTGAGCACACAGCACCCTGAGCACTGAGCACCCAGCACCCTGAGTACTGAGCACTGAGCACCCAGCACCCCGAGCACTGAGCACCCAGCACCCTGAGTACTGAGCACCGAGCACCCCGAGCACTGAGCACCCAGCACCCTGAGTACTGAGCTCCGAGCACCCCGAGCACTGAGCACCCTGAGCACTGAGCACCGAGCACCCTGAGCACTGAGCACCAGCACCCTGAGCACTGAGCACCCAGCACCCTGAGTATTGAGCACTGAGCACCCAGCACGGCGAGCACGGAGCACCCAGCACCCTGAGTACTCAGCACTGAGCACCCTGAGTACTGAGCACCCAGCACCCTGAGCACTGAGTACCCAGCACCCTGAGCACTGAGCACCCAGCACCCTGAGCACTGAGCACCCAGCACCCTGAGCACTGAGCACCCAACACCCTGAGTACTGAGCACTGAGCACCCAGCACCCCGAGCACTGAGCACCCAGCACCCTGAGTACTGAGCACTGAGCACCCAGCACCCCGAGCACTGAGCACCCAGCACCCTGTGCACTGAGCACCCAGCACCCGAGTACTGAGCACACAGCACCCTGAGTACTGAGCACCCAGCACCCTGAGTACTAAGCACCCAGCACCCCGAGTACTGTGCACCCAGCACCCTGAGTACTGAGCACCCAGCACCCTGAGCACTGAGCACCCTGAGTACTGAGCACTGAGCACCCTGAGTACTGAGCACTGAGCACCCTGAGTACTGAGCAACCAGCACCCTGAGTACTGAGCACCCAGCACCCTGAGCACTGAGCACTGAGCACCCTGAGCACTGAGCACCCAGCACCCTGAGCACTGAGCACCCAGCACCCTGAGTAGTGAGCACCCAACGTACTGAGCACCGAGCACCCCGAGCACTGAGCACCCAGCACCCTGAGTACTGAGCACCCAGCGCCCCGAGCACTGAGCACCCAGCACCCTGAGCACTGAGCACCCAGCACCCTGAGCACTGATCACCCAGCACCCTGAGCACTGAGCACCCAGCACCCTGAGTACTGAGCACCCAGCACCCTGAGTACTGAGCACTCAGCACCCTGAGTACTGAGCACCGAGCACCCCAAGCACTGAGCACCCAGCACCCTGACCACTGAGCACCCTGAGGACTGAGCACCCAGCACCCTGAGCACTGAGCACCCAGCACCCTGAGTACTGAGCACCGATCATCCTGAGCACTGAGCACCCAGAACCCAAAGCACTGAGCACCCAGCACCCTCAGTACTGAGCACCCAGCACCCCGAGCACTGAGCACCCAGCATCCTGAGTACTGAGCACCCTGAGTACTGAGCACCGATCACCCTGAGCACTGAGCTCCCAGCACCCTGAGTACTGAGCACCCAGCACCCTGAGCACTGAGCTCCCAGCACCCTGAGTACTGAGCACCCAGCACCCTGAGCACTGAGCACCCAGCACCCTGAGTACTGAGCACCCAGCACCCCGAACACTGAGCAGCCACCACCCGAGAATGAGGACCCAGCACCCTGAGTACTGAGCACCGAGCACCCTGAGCACTGAGTACCCAGCACCCTGAGTACTGAGCACCCAGCACCCTGAGCACTGAGCACCGAGCACCCCGAGTACTGAGCACCCAGCACGCTGAGCACTGAGCACACAGCACCCTGAGTACTGAGCACCCAGCACCCTGAGTACTGAACACCCAGCACCCTGAGCACTGAGCACGGAGCACCCTGATCACTGAGTACTGAGCACCGAGCACCCCGAGAACCGAGAACCCAGCACCCGGAGTACTGAGCACCCAGCACCCTGATTACTGAGCACCCAGCACCCCGAGCACTGAGCACCCAGCACCCTGAGCACTGAGCACCCAGCACCCTGAGTACTGAGCACTGAGCACCCAGCACACCGAGCACTGAGCACCCAGCACCCTGAGTACTGAGCACTGAGCACCCAGCACCCCGAGCACTGAGCACCCAGCACCCTGAGCACTGAGCACCCAGCACCCTGAGCTCTGAGCACCCAGCACCCTGAGTACTGAGCACTGAGCACCCAGCACCCCAGGCACTGAGCACCCAGCACCCTGAGTACTGAGCACTGAGCACCCAGCACCCCGAGCACTGAGCACCATGCACCCTGAGCACTGAGCACACAGCACCCGAGTACTGAGCACCCAGCACCCTGAGTACTGCGCACCCAGCACCCTGAGTACTGAGCACCCAGCACCCTGAGTACTGAGCACCCAGCACCCCGATCACTGAGCACCCAGCTCCCCGAGTACTGAGCACCCAGCACCCTGAGTACTGATCACCCAGCACCCTGAGCACTGAGCACCCAGCACCCCGAGCACTGAGCAACCAGCACCCTGAGTACTGACCACCCAGCAGGCTGAGCAATGAGCACCCAGCACCCTGAGTAGTGAGCACCCAACGTACTGAGCACCGAGCACCCCGAGCACTGAGCACCCAGCACCCTGAGTACTGAGCACCGAGCACCCCGAGCACTGAACACCCAGCAGCCTGACTACTGAGCTCCGAGCACCCCGAGCACTGAGCACCCAGCGCCCCGAGCACCGAGCACCCTGAGCACTGAGCACCCAGCACCCTGACTACTGAGCACCCAGCACCCTGAGCAATGAGCAACCTGAGTACTGAGCACCCAGCACCTTGAGCACTGAGCACCGAGCACCCCGAGCACTGAGCACCCAGCACCCGGAGTACTGAACACCCAGCACCCTGAGTTCTAAGCACCGAGCACCCTGAGTACTGAGCACCCAGCACCCTGAGCACTGAACACACAGCACCCTGAGTACTGAGCACCTCGAGCACTGAGCACCCAGCACCCTGAGCACTGAGTACCCAGCACCCTGAGCACTGAGCACCCAGCACCCTGAGCACTGAGCAAACAGCACCCTGAGCACTGAGCACCCAGCACCCTGAGCACTGAGCACCGAGCACCCCGAGTACTGAGCACCCAGCACGCTGAGCACTGAGCACACAGCACCCTGAGTACTGAGCACCCAGCACCCTGAGTACTGAACACCCAGCACCCTGAGCACTGAGCACTGAGCACCCTGATCACTGAGTACTGAGCACCGAGCACCCCGAGAACCGAGAACCCAGCACCCGGAGTACTGAGCACCCAGCACCCTGATTACTGAGCACCCAGCACCCCGAGCACTGAGCACCCAGCACCCTGAGCACTGAGCACCCAGCACCCTGAGTACTGAGCACTGAGCACCCAGCACACCGAGCACTGAGCACCCAGCACCCTGAGTACTGAGCACTGAGCACCCAGCACCCCGAGCACTGAGCACCCAGCACCCTGAGCACTGAGCACCCAGCACCCTGAGCTCTGAGCACCCAGCACCCTGAGTACTGAGCACTGAAGACCCAGCACCCCAGGCACTGAGCACCCAGCACCCTGAGTACTGAGCACTGAGCACCCAGCACCCCGAGCACTGAGCACCATGCACCCTGAGCACTGAGCACACAGCACCCGAGTACTGAGCACCCAGCACCCTGAGTACTGCGCACCCAGCACCCTGAGTACTGAGCACCCAGCACCCTGAGTACTGAGCACCCAGCACCCCGATCACTGAGCACCCAGCTCCCCGAGTACTGAGCACCCAGCACCCTGAGTACTGAGCACCCAGCACCCTGAGCACTGAGCACCCAGCACCCCGAGCACTGAGCAACCAGCACCCTGAGTACTGACCACCCAGCAGGCTGAGCAATGAGCACCCAGCACCCTGAGTAGTGAGCACCCAACGTACTGAGCACCGAGCACCCCGAGCACTGAGCACCCAGCACCCTGAGTACTGAGCACCGAGCACCCCGAGCACTGAACACCCAGCAGCCTGACTACTGAGCTCCGAGCACCCCGAGCACTGAGCACCCAGCGCCCCGAGCACCGAGCACCCTGAGCACTGAGCACCCAGCACCCTGACTACTGAGCACCCAGCACCCTGAGCAATGAGCAACCTGAGTACTGAGCACCCAGCACCTTGAGCACTGAGCACCGAGCACCCCGAGCACTGAGCACCCAGCACCCGGAGTACTGAACACCCAGCACCCTGAGTTCTAAGCACCGAGCACCCTGAGTACTGAGCACCCAGCACCCTGAGCACTGAACACACAGCACCCTGAGTACTGAGCACCTCGAGCACTGAGCACCCAGCACCCTGAGCACTGAGTACCCAGCACCCTGAGCACTGAGCACCCAGCACCCTGAGCACTGAGCAAACAGCACCCTGAGCACTGAGCACCCAGCACCCTGAGTACTGAGCACTGAGCACCCAGCACCCCAAGCACTGAGCACCCAGCACCCTGAGAACTGAGCACTGAGCACCCAGCACCCCGAGCACTGAGAACCCAGCACCCTGAGCACTGAGCACCCAGCACCCGAGTACTGAGCACCCAGCACCCTGAGTACTGAGCAAACAGCACCCTGAGTACTGAGCACCCAGCACCCCGAGTACTGAGCACCCAGCACCCTGAGTACTGAGCACCCAGCACCCTGAGCACTGAGCACCAAGCACCCCGAGCACTGAGCAACCAGCACCCTGAGTACTGAGCACCCAGCGCCCCGAGCACTGAGCACCCAGCACCCTGAGCACTGAGCACCCAGCACCCTGAGTACTGAGCACCCAGCACCCTGAGTACTGAACACCCAGCACCCTGAGCACTGAGCACTGAGCACCCTGAGCACTGAGTACTGAGCACTGAGCACCCTGAGCACTGAGCACCCAGCAACCCGAGTACTGAGCACCCAGCACCCCGAGCACTGAGCACCCAGCGCCCCGAGCACTGAGCACCCAGCACCCCGAGCACTGAGCACTGAGCACCCAGCACCCCGAGTACTGAGCAGTGAGCACCCTGAGCACTGAGCACCCAGCACCCCGAGCACTTATCACTGAGCACCCTGAGTACTGAGCAAACAGCACCCTGAGCCCTGAGTACCCAGCACCCTGATCACTGAGCACCCAGCACCCTGAGCACTGAGCACCCAGCACCCTCAGCACTGAGCACCCAGCACCCTGAGTACTGACCACTGAGCACCCAGCACCCCGAGCACTGAGCACCCAGCACCCTGAGTACTGAGCACTGAGCACCCAGCACCCCGAGCACTGAGCACCCAGCACCCTGAGCACTGAGCACCCAGCACCCGAGTACTGAGCACCCAGCCCATTGAGTACTGAGCACCCAGCACCCTGAGTACTGAGCAACCAGCACCCCGAGTACTGAGCACCCAGCACCCTGAGTACTGAGCACCCAGCACCCTGAGCACTGAGCACCCAGCACCCCGAGCACTGAGCACCCAGCTCCCTGAGTACTGAGCACCCAGCACCCTGAGCACTGAGCACCCAGCACCCTGAGCACTGAGCACCCAGCACCCTGGGTAGTGAGCACCCAACGTACTGAGCACCGAGCACCCCGAGCACTGAGCACCCAGCACCCTGAGTACTGAGCACCAAGCACCCTGAGCACTGAGCACCCAGCACCCTGAGTACTGAGCTCCGAGCACCCCGAGCACTGAGCACCCAGCGCCCCGAGCACCGAGCACCCTGAGCACTGAGCACCCAGCACCCTGAGTACTGAGCACCCTGCTCCCTGAGCAATGAGCACCCTGAGTACTGAGCACCCAGCACCTTGAGCACTGAGCACCCAGCACCCGGAGTACTGAGCACCCAGCAACCTGAGTACTAAGCACCGAGCACCCTGAGTACTGAGCACCCAGCACCCTGAGCACTGAACACACAGCACCCTGAGTACTGAGCACCTCGAGCACTGAGCACCCAGCACCCTGAGTACTGAGCACCGAGCACCCCGAGCACTGAGCACCCAGCACCGCGAGCACTGAGCACATAGCACCCCGAGCACTGAGCACCCAGCACCCTGAGTACTGAGCACCTCGAGCACTGAGCACCCAGCACCCTGAGTACTGAGCACCGAGCACCCCGAGCACTGAGCACCCAGCACCGCGAGCACTGAGCACATAGCACCCAGAGCACTGAGCACCCAGCACCCTGAGTACTGAGCACCCAGCACCCTGAGTACTGAGCACCCAGCACTCTGAGCACTTAGCACCCAGCACCCTGAGCACTGAGCACACATCACCCTGAGCACTGAGCACCCAGCACCCTGAGCACTGAGCACTGAGCTCCCTGATCACTGAGTACTGAGCACCGAGCACCCCGAGAACTGAGCACCCAGCACCCGGAGTACTGAGCACCCAGCACCCCAAGCACTGAGCACCCTGAGTATTGAGCACCCAGCACCCTGAGTACTGAGCACCCAGCACCCTGAGTACTGAGCACCCAGCACCCTGAGTACTGAGCACCCAGCACCCCGAGCACTGAGCACCCAGCACCCTGAGTACTGAGCACCCAGCACCCTGAGCCTTGAGCACCGAGCACCCTGAGCACTGAGCACCCAGCACCCTGAGGACTGAGCACCCAGCACCCTGAGCACTGAGCACCCTGAGGACTGAGCACCCAGAATCCAAAGCACTGAGCAACCAGCACCCTCAGTACTGAGCACCCAGCACCCCGAGCACTGAGCACCCAGCACCCTGAGTACTGAGCACCCAGCACCCCGAGCACTGAGCACCCAGCACCCTGAGTACTGAGCACTGAGCACCCAGCACCCCGAGCACTGAGCACCCAGCACCCTGAGCACTGAGCACCCAGCACCCGAGTACTGAGCACCCAGCCCATTGAGTACTGAGCACCCAGCACCCTGAGTACTGAGCAACCAGCACCCCGAGTACTGAGCACCCAGCACCCTGAGTACTGAGCACCCAGCACCCTGAGCACTGAGCACCCAGCACCCCGAGCTCTGAGCACCCAGCTCCCTGAGTACTGAGCACCCAGCACCCTGAGCACTGAGCACCCAGCACCCTGAGCACTGAGCACCCAGCACCCTGGGTAGTGAGCACCCAACGTACTGAGCACCGAGCACCCCGAGCACTGAGCACCCAGCACCCTGAGTACTGAGCACCAAGCACCCTGAGCACTGAGCACCCAGCACCCTGAGTACTGAGCTCCGAGCACCCCGAGCACTGAGCACCCAGCGCCCCGAGCACCGAGCACCCTGAGCACTGAGCACCCAGCACCCTGAGTACTGAGCACCCTGCACCCTGAGCAATGAGCACCCTGAGTACTGAGCACCCAGCACCTTGAGCACTGAGCACCCAGCACCCGGAGTACTGAGCACCCAGCAACCTGAGTACTAAGCACCGAGCACCCTGAGTACTGAGCACCCAGCACCCTGAGCACTGAACACACAGCACCCTGAGTACTGAGCACCTCGAGCACTGAGCACCCAGCACCCTGAGTACTGAGCACCGAGCACCCCGAGCACTGAGCACCCAGCACCCTGAGTACTGAGCACCCAGCACCCTGAGTACTGAGCACCCAGCACTCTGAGCACTGAGTACCCAGCACCCTGAGCACTTAGCACCCAGCACCCTGAGCACTGAGCACACATCACCCTGAGCACTGAGCACTGAGCACCCTGATCACTGAGTACTGAGCACCGAGCACCCCGAGAACTGAGCACCCAGCACCCGGAGTACTGAGCACCCAGCACCCCAAGCACTGAGCACCCTGAGTATTGAGCACCCAGCACCCTGAGTACTGAGCACCCAGCACCCTGAGTACTGAGCACCCAGCACCCTGAGTACTGAGCACCCAGCACCCCGAGCACTGAGCACCCAGCACCCTGAGTACTGAGCACCCAGCACCCTGAGCCTTGAGCACCGAGCACCCTGAGCACTGAGCACCCAGCACCCTGAGGACTGAGCACCCAGCACCCTGAGCACTGAGCACCCTGAGTACTGAGCACTGAGCACCCTGAGTACTGAGCACTGAGCAACCTGAGTACTGAGCACCCAGCACCCTGAGCACTGAGCACCCTGAGGACTGAGCACCCAGAATCCAAAGCACTGAGCAACCAGCACCCTCAGTACTGAGCACCCAGCACCCCGAGCACTGAGCACCCAGCACCCTGAGTACTGAGCACCCAGCACCCCGAGCACTGAGCACCCAGCACCCTGAGCACTGAGCACCCTGAGGACTGAGCACTCAGCACCCTGAGCACTGAGCACTGAGCACCCAGCACCCTGAGCACTGATCACCCAGCACCCTGAGTACTGAGCACCCAGCACCCTGAGCACTGAGCACCCAGCACCCTGAGTACTGAGCACCCAGCACTCTGAGCACTGAGCACCCAGCACCCTGAGTACTGAGCACCCAGCACCCCAAACACTGAGCACCCAGCACCCCGAGAATGAGCACCCAGCACCCCGAGTACTGAGCACCGAGCACCCTGAGCACTGAGTACCCAGCACCCTGAGTACTGAGCACCCAGCACCCTGAGCACTGAGCACCGAGCACCCCGAGTACTGAGCACCCAGCACCCTGAGCACTGAGCACCCAGCACCCTGAGTACTGAGCACCCAGCACCCTGAGTACTGAACACCCAGCACCCTGAGCACTGAGCACTGAGCACCCTGATCACTGAGTACTGAGCACCGAGCACCCCGAGAACTGAGAACCCAGCACCCGGAGTACTGAGCACCCAGCACCCTGAGTACTGAGCACACAGCACCCCGAGCACTGAGCACCCAGCACCCTGAGCACTGAGCACCCAGCACCCTGAGTACTGAGCACCCAGCACCCTGAGCACTGAGCACTGAGCACCCTGAGCACTGAGTACTGAGCACTGAGCACCCTGAGCACTGAGCACCCAGCAACCCGAGTACTGAGCACCCAGCACCCCGAGCACTGAGCACCCAGCGCCCCGAGCACTGAGCACCCAGCACCCCGAGCACTGAGCACTGAGCACCCAGCACCCCGAGTACTGAGCAGTGAGCACCCTGAGCACTGAGCACCCAGCACCCCGAGCACTTATCACTGAGCACCCTGAGTACTGAGCAAACAGCACCCTGAGCCCTGAGTACCCAGCACCCTGAGCACTGAGCACCCAGCACCCTGAGCACTGAGCACCCAGCACCCTCAGCACTGAGCACCCAGCACCCTGAGTACTGACCACTGAGCACCCAGCACCCCGAGCACTGAGCACCCAGCACCCTGAGTACTGAGCACTGAGCACCCAGCACCCCGAGCACTGAGCACCCAGCACCCTGAGCACTGAGCACCCAGCACCCGAGTACTGAGCACCCAGCCCATTGAGTACTGAGCACCCAGCACCCTGAGTACTGAGCAACCAGCACCCCGAGTACTGAGCACCCAGCACCCTGAGTACTGAGCACCCAGCACCCTGAGCACTGAGCACCCAGCACCCCGAGCACTGAGCACCCAGCTCCCTGAGTACTGAGCACCCAGCACCCTGAGCACTGAGCACCCAGCACCCTGAGCACTGAGCACCCAGCACCCTGGGTAGTGAGCACCCAACGTACTGAGCACCGAGCACCCCGAGCACTGAGCACCCAGCACCCTGAGTACTGAGCACCAAGCACCCTGAGCACTGAGCACCCAGCACCCTGAGTACTGAGCTCCGAGCACCCCGAGCACTGAGCACCCAGCGCCCCGAGCACCGAGCACCCTGAGCACTGAGCACCCAGCACCCTGAGTACTGAGCACCCTGCACCCTGAGCAATGAGCACAGTGAGTACTGAGCACCCAGCACCTTGAGCACTGAGCACCCAGCACCCGGAGTACTGAGCACCCAGCAACCTGAGTACTAAGCACCGAGCACCCTGAGTACTGAGCACCCAGCACCCTGAGCACTGAACACACAGCACCCTGAGTACTGAGCACCTCGAGCACTGAGCACCCAGCACCCTGAGTACTGAGCACCGAGCACCCCGAGCACTGAGCACCCAGCACCGCGAGCACTGAGCACATAGCACCCCGAGCACTGAGCACCCAGCACCCTGAGTACTGAGCACCCAGCACCCTGAGTACTGAGCACCCAGCACTCTGAGCACTGAGTACCCAGCACCCTGAGCACTTAGCACCCAGCACCCTGAGCACTGAGCACACATCACCCTGAGCACTGAGCACCCAGCACCCTGAGCACTGAGCACTGAGCACCCTGATCACTGAGTACTGAGCACCGAGCACCCCGAGAACTGAGCACCCAGCACCCGGAGTACTGAGCACCCAGCACCCCAAGCACTGAGCACCCTGAGTATTGAGCACCCAGCACCCTGAGTACTGAGCACCCAGCACCCTGAGTACTGAGCACCCAGCACCCTGAGTACTGAGCACCCAGCACCCCGAGCACTGAGCACCCAGCACCCTGAGTACTGAGCACCCAGCACCCTGAGCCTTGAGCACCGAGCACCCTGAGCACTGAGCACCCAGCACCCTGAGGACTGAGCACCCAGCACCCTGAGCACTGAGCACCCTGAGTACTGAGCACTGAGCACCCTGAGTACTGAGCACTGAGCAACCTGAGTACTGAGCACCCAGCACCCTGAGCACTGAGCACCCTGAGGACTGAGCACCCAGAATCCAAAGCACTGAGCAACCAGCACCCTCAGTACTGAGCACCCAGCACCCCGAGCACTGAGCACCCAGCACCCTGAGTACTGAGCACCCAGCACCCCGAGCACTGAGCACCCAGCACCCTGAGCACTGAGCACCCTGAGGACTGAGCACTCAGCACCCTGAGCACTGAGCACTGAGCACCCAGCACCCTGAGCACTGATCACCCAGCACCCTGAGTACTGAGCACCCTGCACCCTGAGCACTGAGCACCCAGCACCCTGAGTACTGAGCACCCAGCACTCTGAGCACTGAGCACCCAGCACCCTGAGTACTGAGCACCCAGCACCCCAAACACTGAGCACCCAGCACCCCGAGAATGAGCACCCAGCACCCCGAGTACTGAGCACCGAGCACCCTGAGCACTGAGTACCCAGCACCCTGAGTACTGAGCACCCAGCACCCTGAGCACTGAGCACCGAGCACCCCGAGTACTGAGCACCCAGCACCCTGAGCACTGAGCACCCAGCACCCTGAGTACTGAGCACCCAGCACCCTGAGTACTGAACACCCAGCACCCTGAGCACTGAGCACTGAGCACCCTGATCACTGAGTACTGAGCACCGAGCACCCCGAGAACTGAGAACCCAGCACCCGGAGTACTGAGCACCCAGCACCCTGAGTACTGAGCACACAGCACCCCGAGCACTGAGCACCCAGCACCCTGAGCACTGAGCACCCAGCACCCTGAGTACTGAGCACCCAGCACCCTGAGCACTGAGCACTGAGCACCCTGAGCACTGAGTACTGAGCACTGAGCACCCTGAGCACTGAGCACCCAGCAACCCGAGTACTGAGCACCCAGCACCCCGAGCACTGAGCACCCAGCGCCCCGAGCACTGAGCACCCAGCACCCCGAGCACTGAGCACTGAGCACCCAGCACCCCGAGTACTGAGCAGTGAGCACCCTGAGCACTGAGCACCCAGCACCCCGAGCACTTATCACTGAGCACCCTGAGTACTGAGCAAACAGCACCCTGAGCCCTGAGTACCCAGCACCCTGAGCACTGAGCACCCAGCACCCTGAGCACTGAGCACCCAGCACCCTCAGCACTGAGCACCCAGCACCCTGAGTACTGACCACTGAGCACCCAGCACCCCGAGCACTGAGCACCCAGCACCCTGAGTACTGAGCACTGAGCACCCAGCACCCCGAGCACTGAGCACCCAGCACCCTGAGCACTGAGCACCCAGCACCCGAGTACTGAGCACCCAGCCCATTGAGTACTGAGCACCCAGCACCCTGAGTACTGAGCAACCAGCACCCCGAGTACTGAGCACCCAGCACCCTGAGTACTGAGCACCCAGCACCCTGAGCACTGAGCACCCAGCACCCCGAGCACTGAGCACCCAGCGCCCCGAGCACCGAGCACCCTGAGCACTGAGCACCCAGCACCCTGAGTACTGAGCACCCTGCACCCTGAGCAATGAGCACCCTGAGTACTGAGCACCCAGCACCTTGAGCACTGAGCACCCAGCACCCGGAGTACTGAGCACCCAGCAACCTGAGTACTAAGCACCGAGCACCCTGAGTACTGAGCACCCAGCACCCTGAGCACTGAACACACAGCACCCTGAGTACTGAGCACCTCGAGCACTGAGCACCCAGCACCCTGAGTACTGAGCACCGAGCACCCCGAGCACTGAGCACCCAGCACCGCGAGCACTGAGCACATAGCACCCCGAGCACTGAGCACCCAGCACCCTGAGTACTGAGCACCCAGCACCCTGAGTACTGAGCACCCAGCACTCTGAGCACTGAGTACCCAGCACCCTGAGCACTTAGCACCCAGCACCCTGAGCACTGAGCACACATCACCCTGAGCACTGAGCACCCAGCACCCTGAGCACTGAGCACTGAGCACCCTGATCACTGAGTACTGAGCACCGAGCACCCCGAGAACTGAGCACCCAGCACCCGGAGTACTGAGCACCCAGCACCCCAAGCACTGAGCACCCTGAGTATTGAGCACCCAGCACCCTGAGTACTGAGCACCCAGCACCCTGAGTACTGAGCACCCAGCACCCTGAGTACTGAGCACCCAGCACCCCGAGCACTGAGCACCCAGCACCCTGAGTACTGAGCACCCAGCACCCTGAGCCTTGAGCACCGAGCACCCTGAGCACTGAGCACCCAGCACCCTGAGGACTGAGCACCCAGCACCCTGAGCACTGAGCACCCTGAGTACTGAGCACTGAGCACCCTGAGTACTGAGCACTGAGCAACCTGAGTACTGAGCACCCAGCACCCTGAGCACTGAGCACCCTGAGGACTGAGCACCCAGAATCCAAAGCACTGAGCAACCAGCACCCTCAGTACTGAGCACCCAGCACCCCGAGCACTGAGCACCCAGCACCCTGAGTACTGAGCACCCAGCACCCCGAGCACTGAGCACCCAGCACCCTGAGCACTGAGCACCCTGAGGACTGAGCACTCAGCACCCTGAGCACTGAGCACTGAGCACCCAGCACCCTGAGCACTGATCACCCAGCACCCTGAGTACTGAGCACCCTGCACCCTGAGCACTGAGCACCCAGCACCCTGAGTACTGAGCACCCAGCACTCTGAGCACTGAGCACCCAGCACCCTGAGTACTGAGCACCCAGCACCCCAAACACTGAGCACCCAGCACCCCGAGAATGAGCACCCAGCACCCCGAGTACTGAGCACCGAGCACCCTGAGCACTGAGTACCCAGCACCCTGAGTACTGAGCACCCAGCACCCTGAGCACTGAGCACCGAGCACCCCGAGTACTGAGCACCCAGCACCCTGAGCACTGAGCACCCAGCACCCTGAGTACTGAGCACCCAGCACCCTGAGTACTGAACACCCAGCACCCTGAGCACTGAGCACTGAGCACCCTGATCACTGAGTACTGAGCACCGAGCACCCCGAGAACTGAGAACCCAGCACCCGGAGTACTGAGCACCCAGCACCCTGAGTACTGAGCACACAGCACCCCGAGCACTGAGCACCCAGCACCCTGAGCACTGAGCACCCAGCACCCTGAGTACTGAGCACCCAGCACCCTGAGCACTGAGCACTGAGCACCCTGAGCACTGAGTACTGAGCACTGAGCACCCTGAGCACTGAGCACCCAGCAACCCGAGTACTGAGCACCCAGCACCCCGAGCACTGAGCACCCAGCGCCCCGAGCACTGAGCACCCAGCACCCCGAGCACTGAGCACTGAGCACCCAGCACCCCGAGTACTGAGCAGTGAGCACCCTGAGCACTGAGCACCCAGCACCCCGAGCACTTATCACTGAGCACCCTGAGTACTGAGCAAACAGCACCCTGAGCCCTGAGTACCCAGCACCCTGAGCACTGAGCACCCAGCACCCTGAGCACTGAGCACCCAGCACCCTCAGCACTGAGCACCCAGCACCCTGAGTACTGACCACTGAGCACCCAGCACCCCGAGCACTGAGCACCCAGCACCCTGAGTACTGAGCACTGAGCACCCAGCACCCCGAGCACTGAGCACCCAGCACCCTGAGCACTGAGCACCCAGCACCCGAGTACTGAGCACCCAGCCCATTGAGTACTGAGCACCCAGCACCCTGAGTACTGAGCAACCAGCACCCCGAGTACTGAGCACCCAGCACCCTGAGTACTGAGCACCCAGCACCCTGAGCACTGAGCACCCAGCACCCCGAGCACTGAGCACCCAGCTCCCTGAGTACTGAGCACCCAGCACCCTGAGCACTGAGCACCCAGCACCCTGAGCACTGAGCACCCAGCACCCTGGGTAGTGAGCACCCAACGTACTGAGCACCGAGCACCCCGAGCACTGAGCACCCAGCACCCTGAGTACTGAGCACCAAGCACCCTGAGCACTGAGCACCCAGCACCCTGAGTACTGAGCTCCGAGCACCCCGAGCACTGAGCACCCAGCGCCCCGAGCACCGAGCACCCTGAGCACTGAGCACCCAGCACCCTGAGTACTGAGCACCCTGCACCCTGAGCAATGAGCACCCTGAGTACTGAGCACCCAGCACCTTGAGCACTGAGCACCCAGCCCCCGGAGTACTGAGCACCCAGCAACCTGAGTACTAAGCACCGAGCACCCTGAGTACTGAGCACCCAGCACCCTGAGCACTGAACACACAGCACCCTGAGTACTGAGCACCTCGAGCACTGAGCACCCAGCACCCTGAGTACTGAGCACCGAGCACCCCGAGCACTGAGCACCCAGCACCGCGAGCACTGAGCACATAGCACCCCGAGCACTGAGCACCCAGCACCCTGAGTACTGAGCACCCAGCACCCTGAGTACTGAGCACCCAGCACTCTGAGCACTGAGTACCCAGCACCCTGAGCACTTAGCACCCAGCACCCTGAGCACTGAGCACACATCACCCTGAGCACTGAGCACCCAGCACCCTGAGCACTGAGCACTGAGCACCCTGATCACTGAGTACTGAGCACCGAGCACCCCGAGAACTGAGCACCCAGCACCCGGAGTACTGAGCACCCAGCACCCCAAGCACTGAGCACCCTGAGTATTGAGCACCCAGCACCCTGAGTACTGAGCACCCAGCACCCTGAGTACTGAGCACCCAGCACCCTGAGTACTGAGCACCCAGCACCCCGAGCACTGAGCACCCAGCACCCTGAGTACTGAGCACCCAGCACCCTGAGCCTTGAGCACCGAGCACCCTGAGCACTGAGCACCCAGCACCCTGAGGACTGAGCACCCAGCACCCTGAGCACTGAGCACCCTGAGTACTGAGCACTGAGCACCCTGAGTACTGAGCACTGAGCAACCTGAGTACTGAGCACCCAGCACCCTGAGCACTGAGCACCCTGAGGACTGAGCACCCAGAATCCAAAGCACTGAGCAACCAGCACCCTCAGTACTGAGCACCCAGCACCCCGAGCACTGAGCACCCAGCACCCTGAGTACTGAGCACCCAGCACCCCGAGCACTGAGCACCCAGCACCCTGAGCACTGAGCACCCTGAGGACTGAGCACTCAGCACCCTGAGCACTGAGCACTGAGCACCCAGCACCCTGAGCACTGATCACCCAGCACCCTGAGTACTGAGCACCCAGCACCCTGAGCACTGAGCACCCAGCACCCTGAGTACTGAGCACCCAGCACTCTGAGCACTGAGCACCCAGCACCCTGAGTACTGAGCACCCAGCACCCCAAACACTGAGCACCCAGCACCCCGAGAATGAGCACCCAGCACCCCGAGTACTGAGCACCGAGCACCCTGAGCACTGAGTACCCAGCACCCTGAGTACTGAGCACCCAGCACCCTGAGCACTGAGCACCGAGCACCCCGAGTACTGAGCACCCAGCACCCTGAGCCCTGAGCACCCAGCACCCTGAGTACTGAGCACCCAGCACCCTGAGTACTGAACACCCAGCACCCTGAGCACTGAGCACTGAGCACCCTGATCACTGAGTACTGAGCACCGAGCACCCCGAGAACTGAGAACCCAGCACCCGGAGTACTGAGCACCCAGCACCCTGAGTACTGAGCACACAGCACCCCGAGCACTGAGCACCCAGCACCCTGAGCACTGAGCACCCAGCACCCTGAGTACTGAGCACCCAGCACCCTGAGCACTGAGCACTGAGCACCCTGAGCACTGAGTACTGAGCACTGAGCACCCTGAGCACTGAGCACCCAGCAACCCGAGTACTGAGCACCCAGCACCCCGAGCACTGAGCACCCAGCGCCCCGAGCACTGAGCACCCAGCACCCCGAGCACTGAGCACTGAGCACCCAGCACCCCGAGTACTGAGCAGTGAGCACCCTGAGCACTGAGCACCCAGCACCCCGAGCACTTATCACTGAGCACCCTGAGTACTGAGCAAACAGCACCCTGAGCCCTGAGTACCCAGCACCCTGAGCACTGAGCACCCAGCACCCTGAGCACTGAGCACCCAGCACCCTCAGCACTGAGCACCCAGCACCCTGAGTACTGACCACTGAGCACCCAGCACCCTGAGCACTGAGCACCCAGCACCCTGAGTACTGAGCACTGAGCACCCAGCACCCCGAGCACTGAGCACCCAGCACCCTGAGCACTGAGCACCCAGCACCCGAGTACTGAGCACCCAGCCCATTGAGTACTGAGCACCCAGCACCCTGAGTACTGAGCAACCAGCACCCCGAGTACTGAGCACCCAGCACCCTGAGTACTGAGCACCCAGCACCCTGAGCACTGAGCACCCAGCACCCCGAGCACTGAGCACCCAGCTCCCTGAGTACTGAGCACCCAGCACCCTGAGCACTGAGCACCCAGCACCCTGAGCACTGAGCACCCAGCACCCTGGGTAGTGAGCACCCAACGTACTGAGCACCGAGCACCCCGAGCACTGAGCACCCAGCACCCTGAGTACTGAGCACCAAGCACCCTGAGCACTGAGCACCCAGCACCCTGAGTACTGAGCTCCGAGCACCCCGAGCACTGAGCACCCAGCGCCCCGAGCACCGAGCACCCTGAGCACTGAGCACCCAGCACCCTGAGTACTGAGCACCCTGCACCCTGAGCAATGAGCACCCTGAGTACTGAGCACCCAGCACCTTGAGCACTGAGCACCCAGCACCCGGAGTACTGAGCACCCAGCAACCTGAGTACTAAGCACCGAGCACCCTGAGTACTGAGCACCCAGCACCCTGAGCACTGAACACACAGCACCCTGAGTACTGAGCACCTCGAGCACTGAGCACCCAGCACCCTGAGTACTGAGCACCGAGCACCCCGAGCACTGAGCACCCAGCACCGCGAGCACTGAGCACATAGCACCCCGAGCACTGAGCACCCAGCACCCTGAGTACTGAGCACCCAGCACCCTGAGTACTGAGCACCCAGCACTCTGAGCACTGAGTACCCAGCACCCTGAGCACTTAGCACCCAGCACCCTGAGCACTGAGCACACATCACCCTGAGCACTGAGCACCCAGCACCCTGAGCACTGAGCACTGAGCACCCTGATCACTGAGTACTGAGCACCGAGCACCCCGAGAACTGAGCACCCAGCACCCGGAGTACTGAGCACCCAGCACCCCAAGCACTGAGCACCCTGAGTATTGAGCACCCAGCACCCTGAGTACTGAGCACCCAGCACCCTGAGTACTGAGCACCCAGCACCCTGAGTACTGAGCACCCAGCACCCCGAGCACTGAGCACCCAGCACCCTGAGTACTGAGCACCCAGCACCCTGAGCCTTGAGCACCAAGCACCCTGAGCACTGAGCACCCAGCACCCTGAGGACTGAGCACCCAGCACCCTGAGCACTGAGCACCCTGAGTACTGAGCACTGAGCACCCTGAGTACTGAGCACTGAGCAACCTGAGTACTGAGCACCCAGCACCCTGAGCACTGAGCACCCTGAGGACTGAGCACCCAGAATCCAAAGCACTGAGCAACCAGCACCCTCAGTACTGAGCACCCAGCACCCCGAGCACTGAGCACCCAGCACCCTGAGTACTGAGCACCCAGCACCCCGAGCACTGAGCACCCAGCACTCTGAGCACTGAGCACCCTGAGGACTGAGCACTCAGCACCCTGAGCACTGAGCACTGAGCACCCAGCACCCTGAGCACTGATCACCCAGCACCCTGAGTACTGAGCACCCAGCACCCTGAGCACTGAGCACCCAGCACCCTGAGTACTGAGCACCCAGAACTCTGAGCACTGAGCACCCAGCACCCTGAGTACTGAGCACCCAGCACCCCAAACACTGAGCACCCAGCACCCCGAGAATGAGCACCCAGCACCCCGAGTACTGAGCACCGAGCACCCTGAGCACTGAGTACCCAGCACCCTGAGTACTGAGCACCCAGCACCCTGAGCACTGAGCACCGAGCACCCCGAGTACTGAGCACCCAGCACCCTGAGCACTGAGCACCCAGCACCCTGAGTACTGAGCACCCAGCACCCTGAGTACTGAACACCCAGCACCCTGAGCACTGAGCACTGAGCACCCTGATCACTGAGTACTGAGCACCGAGCACCCCGAGAACTGAGAACCCAGCACCCGGAGTACTGAGCACCCAGCACCCTGAGTACTGAGCACACAGCACCCCGAGCACTGAGCACCCAGCACCCTGAGCACTGAGCACCCAGCACCCTGAGTACTGAGCACTGAGCACCCAGCACCCCAGGCACTGATCACCCAGCACCCTGAGTACTGAGCACTGATCACCCAGCACCCTGAGCTCTGAGCACCCAGCACCCTGAGTACTGAGCACTGAGCACCCAGCACCCCAGGCACTGAGCACCCAGCACCCTGAGTACTGAGCACTGAGCACCCAGCACCCCGAGCACTGAGCACCATGCACCCTGAGCACTGAGCACACAGCACCCGAGTACTGAGCACCCAGCACCCTGAGTACTGAGCACCCAGCACCCTGAGTACTGTGCACCCAGCACCCTGAGTACTGAGCACCCAGCACCCCGATCACTGAGCACCCAGCACCCCGAGTACTGAGCACCCAGCACCATGAGTACTGAGCACCCAGCACCCTTAGCACTGAGCATTCAGCACCCCGAGCACTGAGCAACCAGCACCCTGAGTACTGACCACCCAGCACCCTGAGCAATGAGCACCCAGCACCCTGAGTAGTGAGCACCCAACGTACTGAGCACCGAGCACCCCGAGCACTGAGCACCCAGCACCCTGAGTACTGAGCACCGAGCACCCCGAGCACTGAACACCCAGCACCCTGAGTACTGAGCTCCGAGCACCCCGAGCACTGAGCACCCAGCGCCCCGAGCACCGAGCACCCTGAGCACTGAGCACCCAGCACCCTGACTACTGAGCACCCAGCACCCTGAGCAATGAGCAACCTGAGTACTGAGCACCCAGCACCTTGAGCACTGAGCACCGAGCACCCCGAGCACTCAGCACCCAGCACCCGGAGTACTGAGCACCCAGCACCCTGAGTTCTAAGCACCGAGCACCCTGAGTACTGAGCACCCAGCACCCTGAGCACTGAACACACAGCATCCCGAGTACTGAGCACCTCGAGCACTGAGCACCCAGCACCCTGAGCACTGAGTACCCAGCACCCTGAGCACTGAGCACCCAGCACCCTGAGCACTGAGCAAACAGCACCCTGAGCACTGAGCACCCAGCACCCTGAGTACTGAGCACTGAGCACCCAGCACCCCAAGCACTGAGCACCCAGCACCCTGAGAACTGATCACTGAGCACCCAGCACCCCGAGCACTGAGCACCCAGCACCCTGAGCACTGAGCACCCAGCACCCGAGTACTGAGCACCCAGCACCCTGAGTACTGAGCAAACAGCACCCTGAGTACTGAGCACCCAGCACCCCGAGTACTGAGCACCCAGCACCCTGAGTACTGAGCACCCAGCACCCTGAGCACTGAGCACCAAGCACCCCGAGCACTGAGCACCCAGAACCCTGAGTACTGAGCACCCAGCGCCCCGAGCACTGAGCACCCAGCACCCTGAGCACTGAGCACCCAGCACCCTGAGTACTGAGCACCCAGCACCCTGAGTACTGAACACCCAGCACCCTGAGCACGGAGCACTGAGCACCCTGAGCACTGAGTACTGAGCACTGCGCACCCTGAGCACTGAGCACCCAGCAACCCGAGTACTGAGCACCCAGCACCCCGAGCACTGAGCACCCAGCGCCCCGAGCACTGAGCACCCAGCACCCCGAGCACTGAGCACTGAGCACCTAGCACCCCGAGTACTGAGCAGTGAGCAACCTGAGCACTGAGCACCCAGCACCCCGAGTACTGAGCACTGAGCACCCTGAGTACTGAGCACCCAGCACCCTGAGCACTGAGTACCCAGCACCCTGAGCACTGAGCACCCAGCACCCTGAGCACTGAGCAAACAGCTCCCTGAGCACTGAGCACCCAGCACCCTGAGTACTGAGCATTGAGCACCCAGCACCCCAAGCACTGAGCACCCAGCACCCTGAGAACTGAGCACTGAGCACCCAGCACCCTGAGCACTGAGCACCCAGCACCCGAGTACTGAGCACCCAGCACCCTGAGTACTGAGCAAACAGCACCCTGAGTACTGAGCACCCAGCACCCCGAGTACTGAGCACCCAGCACCCTGAGTACTGAGCACCCAGCACCCTGAGCACTGAGCACCAAGCACCCCGAGCACTGAGCACCCAGCACCCTGAGCACTGAGCACCCAGCACCCTGAGTACTGAGCACCCAGCACCCAGAGTACTGAACACCCAGCACCCTGAGCACGGAGCACTGAGCACCCTGAGCACTGAGTACTGAGCACTGAGCACCCTGAGCAATGAGCACCCAGCAACCCGAGTACTGAGCACCCAGCACCCCGAGCACTGAGCACCCAGCGCCCCGAGCACTGAGCACCCAGCCCCCGAGCACTGAGCACTGAGCACCTAGCACCCCGAGTACTGAGCAGTGAGCAACCTGAGCACTGAGCACCCAGCACCCCGAGTACTGAGCACTGAGCACCCTGAGTAATGAGCACCCAGCACCCTGAGCACTGAGTACCCAGCACCCTGAGCACTGAGCACCCAGCACCCTGAGCACTGAGCAACCAGCACCCTCAGCACTGAGCACCCAGCACCCTGAGTACTGATCACTGAGCACCCAGCACCCCGAGCATTGAGCACCCAGCACCCTGAGCACTGAGCACCCAGCACCCGAGTACTGAGCACCCAGCACATTGAGTACTGAGCACCCAGCACCCTGAGTACTGAGCACCCAGCACCCCGAGTACTGATCACCCAGCACCCTGAGTACTGAGCACCCAGCACCCTGAGCACTGAGCACCCTGCACCCCGAGCACTGAGCACCCAGCTCCCTGAGTACTGAGCACCCAGCACCCTGAGCACTGAGCACCCAGCACCCTGAGCACTGAGCACGGAGCACCCTGAGTAGTGAGCACCCAACGTACTGAGCACCGAGCACCCCGAGCACTGAGCACCCAGCACCCTGAGTACTGAGCACCGAGCACCCTGAGCACTGAGCACCAAGCACCCTGTGTACTGAGCTCCGAGCACCCCGAGCACTGAGCACCCAGCGACCCGAGCACCGAGCACCCTGAGCACTGAGCACCCAGCACCCTGAGTACTGAGCACCCAGCACCCCAAGCACTGAGCACCCTGAGTATTGAGCACCCAGCACCCTGAGTACTGAGCACCCAGCACCCTGAGTACTGAGCACCCAGCACCCTGAGTACTGAGCACCCAGGACCCCGAGCACTGAGCACCCAGCACCCTGAGTACTGAGCACCCAGCACCCTGAGCCTTGAGCACCGAGAACCCTGAGCACTGAGCACCCAGCACCCTGAGGACTGAGCACCCAGCACCCTGAGCACTGAGCACCCTGAGTACTGAGCACTGAGCACCCTGAGTACTGAGCACTGAGCACCCTGAGTACTGAGCAACCAGCACCCTGAGTACTGAGCACCCAGCACCCTGAGCACTGAGCACCGAGCACCCTGAGCACTGAGCACCCAGCACCCTGAGCACTGAGCACCCAGCACCCTGAGTTGTGAGCACCCAACGTACTGAGCACCGAGCACCCCGAGCACTGAGCACCCAGCACCCTGAGTACTGAGCACCCAGCACCCCGAGCACTGAGCACCCAGCACCCTGAGCACTGAGCACCCAGCACCCTGAGCACTGATCACCCAGCACCCTGAGCACTGAGCACCCAGCACCCTGAGTACTGAGCACCCAGCACCCTGAGTACTGAGCACTCAGCACCCTGAGTACTGAGCACCGAGCACCCCGAGCACTGAGCACCCAGCACCCTGAGCACTGAGCACCCTGAGGACTGAGCACCCAGCACCCTGAGCACTGAGCACCCAGCACCCTGAGTACTGAGCACCGATCATCCTGAGCACTGAGCACCCAGAATCCAAAGCACTGAGCAACCAGCACCCTCAGTACTGAGCACCCAGCACCCCGAGCACTGAGCACCCAGCACCCTGAGTACTGAGCACCCTGAGTACTGAGCACCGATCACCCTGAGAACTGAGCTCCCAGCACCCTTAGTACTGAGCACCCAGCACCCTGAGCACTGAGCACCCAGCACCATGAGTACTGAGCACCCAGCACTCTGAGCACTGAGCACCCAGCACCCTGAGTACTGAGCACCCAGCACCCCGAACACTGAGCACCCAGCACCCCGAGAATGAGCACCCAGCACCCCGAGTACTGAGCACCGAGCACCCTGAGCACTGAGTACCCAGCACCCTGAGTACTGAGCACCCAGCACCCTGAGCACTGAGCACCGAGCACCCCGAGTACTGAGCACCCAGGACCCTGAGCACTGAGCACCCAGCACCCTGAGTACTGAGCACCCAGCACCCTGAGTACTGAACACCCAGCACCCTGAGCACTGAGCACCCAGCACCCTGAGCACTGAGCAAACAGCACCCTGAGCACTGAGCACCCAGCACCCTGAGTACTGAGCACTGAGCACCCAGCACCCCAAGCACTGAGCACCCAGCACCCTGAGAACTGAGCACTGAGCACCCAGCACCCCGAGCACTGAGAACCCAGCACCCTGAGCACTGAGCACCCAGCACCCGAGTACTGAGCACCCAGCACCCTGAGTACTGAGCAAACAGCACCCTGAGTACTGAGCACCCAGCACCCCGAGTACTGAGCACCCAGCACCCTGAGTACTGAGCACCCAGCACCCTGAGTACTGAGCACCAAGCACCCCGAGCACTGAGCAACCAGCACCGTGAGTACTGAGCACCCAGCGCCCCGAGCACTGAGCACCCAGCACCCTGAGCACTGAGCACCCAGCACCCTGAGTACTGAGCACCCAGCACCCTGAGTACTGAACACCCAGCACCCTGAGCACTGAGCACTGAGCACCCTGAGCACTGAGTACTGAGCACTGAGCACCCTGAGCACTGAGCACCCAGCAACCCGAGTACTGAGCACCCAGCACCCCGAGCACTGAGCACCCAGCGCCCCGAGCACTGAGCACCCAGCACCCCGAGCACTGAGCACTGAGCACCCAGCACCCCGAGTACTGAGCAGTGAGCACCCTGAGCACTGAGCACCCAGCACCCCGAGCACTGAGCACTGAGCACCCTGAATACTGAGCAAACAGCACCCTGAGCACTGAGTACCCAGCACCCTGAGCACTGAGCACCCAGCACCCTGAGCACTGAGCACCCAGCACCCTCAGCACTGAGCACCCAGCACCCTGAGTACTGATCACTGAGCACCCAGCACCCCGAGCACTGAGCACCCAGCACCCTGAGTACTGAGCACTGAGCACCCAGCACCCCGAGCACTGAGCACCCAGCACCCTGAGCACTGAGCACCCAGCACCCGAGTACTGAGCACCCAGCCCATTGAGTACTGAGAACCCAGCACCCTGAGTACTGAGCAACCAGCACCCCGAGTACTGAGCACCCAGCACCCTGAGTACTGAGCACCCAGCACCCTGAGCACTGAGCACCCAGCACCCCGAGCACTGAGCACCCAGCTCCCTGAGTACTGAGCACCCAGCACCCTGAGCACTGAGCACCCAGCACCCTGAGCACTGAGCACCCAGCACCCTGGGTAGTGAGCACCCAACGTACTGAGCACCGAGCACCCCGAGCACTGAGCACCCAGCACCCTGAGTACTGAGCACCGAGCACCCTGAGCACTGAGCACCCAGCACCCTGAGTACTGAGCTCCGAGCACCCCGAGCACTGAGCACCCAGCGCCCCGAGCACCGAGCACCCTGAGCACTGAGCACCCAGCACCCTGAGTACTGAGCACCCTGCACCCTGAGCAATGAGCACCCTGAGTACTGAGCACCCAGCACCTTGAGCACTGAGCACCCAGCACCCGGAGTACTGAGCACCCAGCAACCTGAGTACTAAGCACCGAGCACCCTGAGTACTGAGCACCCAGCACCCTGAGCACTGAACACACAGCACCCTGAGTACTGAGCACCTCGAGCACTGAGCACCCAGCACCCTGAGTACTGAGCACCGAGCACCCCGAGCACTGAGCACCCAGCACCGCTAGCACTGAGCACATAGCACCCCGAGCACTGAGCACCCAGCACCCTGAGTACTGAGCACCCAGCACCCTGAGTACTGAGCACCCAGCACTCTGAGCACTGAGTACCCAGCACCCTGAGCACTTAGCACCCAGCACCCTGAGCACTGAGCACACATCACCCTGAGCACTGAGCACCCAGCACCCTGAGCACTGAGCACCGAGCACCCCGAGAACTGAGCACCCAGCACCCGGAGTACTGAGCACCCAGCACCCCAAGCACTGAGCACCCTGAGTATTGAGCACCCAGCACCCTGAGTACTGAGCACCCAGCACCCTGAGTACTGAGCACCCAGCACCCTGAGTACTGAGCACCCAGCACCCCGAGCACTGAGCACCCAGCACCCTGAGTACTGAGCACCCAGCACCCTGAGCCTTGAGCACCGAGCACCCTGAGCACTGAGCACCCAGCACCCTGAGGACTGAGCACCCAGCACCCTGAGCACTGAGCACCCTGAGTACTGAGCACTGAGCACCCTGAGTACTGAGCACCCAGCACCCTGAGCACTGAGCACCCTGAGGACTGAGCACCCAGAATCCAAAGCACTGAGCAACCAGCACCCTCAGTACTGAGCACCCAGCACCCCGAGCACTGAGCACCCAGCACCCTGAGTACTGAGCACCCTGAGTACTGAGCACCGATCACCCTGAGTACTGAGCACCCAGCACCCTGAGCACTGAGCACCGAGCACCCTGAGCACTGAGCACCCAGCACCCTGAGCACTGAGCACCCAGCACCCTGAGTTGTGAGCACCCAACGTACTGAGCACCGAGCACCCCGAGCACTGAGCACCCAGCACCCTGAGTACTGAGCACCCAGCACCCCGAGCACTGAGCACCCAGCACCCTGAGCACTGAGCACCCAGCACCCTGAGCACTGATCACCCAGCACCCTGAGCACTGAGCACCCAGCACCCTGAGTACTGAGCACCCAGCACCCTGAGTACTGAGCACTCAGCACCCTGAGTACTGAGCACCGAGCACCCCGAGCACTGAGCACCCAGCACCCTGAGCACTGAGCACCCTGAGGACTGAGCACCCAGCACCCTGAGCACTGAGCACCCAGCACCCTGAGTACTGAGCACCGATCATCCTGAGCACTGAGCACCCAGAATCCAAAGCACTGAGCAACCAGCACCCTCAGTACTGAGCACCCAGCACCCCGAGCACTGAGCACCCAGCACCCTGAGTACTGAGCACCCTGAGTACTGAGCACCGATCACCCTGAGAACTGAGCTCCCAGCACCCTTAGTACTGAGCACCCAGCACCCTGAGCACTGAGCACCCAGCACCATGAGTACTGAGCACCCAGCACTCTGAGCACTGAGCACCCAGCACCCTGAGTACTGAGCACCCAGCACCCCGAACACTGAGCACCCAGCACCCCGAGAATGAGCACCCAGCACCCCGAGTACTGAGCACCGAGCACCCTGAGCACTGAGTACCCAGCACCCTGAGTACTGAGCACCCAGCACCCTGAGCACTGAGCACCGAGCACCCCGAGTACTGAGCACCCAGGACCCTGAGCACTGAGCACCCAGCACCCTGAGTACTGAGCACCCAGCACCCTGAGTACTGAACACCCAGCACCCTGAGCACTGAGCACCCAGCACCCTGAGCACTGAGCAAACAGCACCCTGAGCACTGAGCACCCAGCACCCTGAGTACTGAGCACTGAGCACCCAGCACCCCAAGCACTGAGCACCCAGCACCCTGAGAACTGAGCACTGAGCACCCAGCACCCCGAGCACTGAGAACCCAGCACCCTGAGCACTGAGCACCCAGCACCCGAGTACTGAGCACCCAGCACCCTGAGTACTGAGCAAACAGCACCCTGAGTACTGAGCACCCAGCACCCCGAGTACTGAGCACCCAGCACCCTGAGTACTGAGCACCCAGCACCCTGAGTACTGAGCACCAAGCACCCCGAGCACTGAGCAACCAGCACCGTGAGTACTGAGCACCCAGCGCCCCGAGCACTGAGCACCCAGCACCCTGAGCACTGAGCACCCAGCACCCTGAGTACTGAGCACCCAGCACCCTGAGTACTGAACACCCAGCACCCTGAGCACTGAGCACTGAGCACCCTGAGCACTGAGTACTGAGCACTGAGCACCCTGAGCACTGAGCACCCAGCAACCCGAGTACTGAGCACCCAGCACCCCGAGCACTGAGCACCCAGCGCCCCGAGCACTGAGCACCCAGCACCCCGAGCACTGAGCACTGAGCACCCAGCACCCCGAGTACTGAGCAGTGAGCACCCTGAGCACTGAGCACCCAGCACCCCGAGCACTGAGCACTGAGCACCCTGAATACTGAGCAAACAGCACCCTGAGCACTGAGTACCCAGCACCCTGAGCACTGAGCACCCAGCACCCTGAGCACTGAGCACCCAGCACCCTCAGCACTGAGCACCCAGCACCCTGAGTACTGATCACTGAGCACCCAGCACCCCGAGCACTGAGCACCCAGCACCCTGAGTACTGAGCACTGAGCACCCAGCACCCCGAGCACTGAGCACCCAGCACCCTGAGCACTGAGCACCCAGCACCCGAGTACTGAGCACCCAGCCCATTGAGTACTGAGAACCCAGCACCCTGAGTACTGAGCAACCAGCACCCCGAGTACTGAGCACCCAGCACCCTGAGTAATGAGCACCCAGCACCCTGAGCACTGAGCACCCAGCACCCCGAGCACTGAGCACCCAGCTCCCTGAGTACTGAGCACCCAGCACCCTGAGCACTGAGCACCCAGCACCCTGAGCACTGAGCACCCAGCACCCTGGGTAGTGAGCACCCAACGTACTGAGCACCGAGCACCCCGAGCACTGAGCACCCAGCACCCTGAGTACTGAGCACCGAGCACCCTGAGCACTGAGCACCCAGCACCCTGAGTACTGAGCTCCGAGCACCCCGAGCACTGAGCACCCAGCGCCCCGAGCACCGAGCACCCTGAGCACTGAGCACCCAGCACCCTGAGTACTGAGCACCCTGCACCCTGAGCAATGAGCACCCTGAGTACTGAGCACCCAGCACCTTGAGCACTGAGCACCCAGCACCCGGAGTACTGAGCACCCAGCAACCTGAGTACTAAGCACCGAGCACCCTGAGTACTGAGCACCCAGCACCCTGAGCACTGAACACACAGCACCCTGAGTACTGAGCACCTCGAGCACTGAGCACCCAGCACCCTGAGTACTGAGCACCGAGCACCCCGAGCACTGAGCACCCAGCACCGCTAGCACTGAGCACATAGCACCCCGAGCACTGAGCACCCAGCACCCTGAGTACTGAGCACCCAGCACCCTGAGTACTGAGCACCCAGCACTCTGAGCACTGAGTACCCAGCACCCTGAGCACTTAGCACCCAGCACCCTGAGCACTGAGCACACATCACCCTGAGCACTGAGCACCCAGCACCCTGAGCACTGAGCACCGAGCACCCCGAGAACTGAGCACCCAGCACCCGGAGTACTGAGCACCCAGCACCCCAAGCACTGAGCACCCTGAGTATTGAGCACCCAGCACCCTGAGTACTGAGCACCCAGCACCCTGAGTACTGAGCACCCAGCACCCTGAGTACTGAGCACCCAGCACCCCGAGCACTGAGCACCCAGCACCCTGAGTACTGAGCACCCAGCACCCTGAGCCTTGAGCACCGAGCACCCTGAGCACTGAGCACCCAGCACCCTGAGGACTGAGCACCCAGCACCCTGAGCACTGAGCACCCTGAGTACTGAGCACTGAGCACCCTGAGTACTGAGCACTGAGCACCCTGAGTACTGAGCACCCAGCACCCTGAGCACTGAGCACCCTGAGGACTGAGCACCCAGAATCCAAAGCACTGAGCAACCAGCACCCTCAGTACTGAGCACCCAGCACCCCGAGCACTGAGCACCCAGCACCCTGAGTACTGAGCACCCTGAGTACTGAGCACCGATCACCCTGAGCACTGAGCTCCCAGCACCCTGAGTACTGAGCACCCAGCACCCTGAGCACTGAGCACCCAGCACCCTGAGTACTGAGCACCCAGCACTCTGAGCACTGAGCACCCAGGACCCTGAGTACTGAGCACCCAGCACCCCGAACACTGAGCACCCAGCACCCCGAGAATGAGCACCCAGCACCCCGAGTACTGAGCACCGAGCACCCTGAGCACTGAGTACCCAGCACCCTGAGTACTGAGCACCCAGCACCCTGAGCACTGAGCACCGAGCACCCCGAGTACTGAGCACCCAGCACCCTGAGCACTGAGCACCCAGCACCCTGAGTACTGAGCACCCAGCACCCTGAGTACTGAACACCCAGCACCCTGAGCACTGAGCACTGAGCACCCTGATCACTGAGTACTGAGCACCGAGCACCCCGAGAACTGAGAACCCAGCACCCGGAGTACTGAGCACCCAGCACCCTGAGTACTGAGCACACAGCACTCCGAGCACTGAGCACCCAGCACCCTGAGCACTGAGCACACAGCACCCTGAGTACTGAGCACTGAGCACCCAGCACCCCAGGCACTGATCACCCAGCACCCTGAGTACTGAGCACTGAGCACCCAGCACCCTGAGCTCTGAGCACCCAGCACCCTGAGTACTGAGCACTGAGCACCCAGCACACCAGGCACTGAGCACCCAGCACCCTGAGTACTGAGCACTGAGCACCCAGCACCCCGAGCACTGAGCACCATGCACCCTGAGCACTGAGCACACAGCACCCGAGTACTGAGCACCCAGCACCCTGAGTACTGAGCACCCAGCACCCTGAGTACTGAGCACCCAGCACCCTGAGTACTGAGCACCCAGCACCCCGATCACTGAGCACCCAGCACCCCGAGTACTGAGCACCCAGCACCCTGAGTACTGAGCACCCAGCACCCTTAGCACTGAGCATTCAGCACCCCGAGCACTGAGCAACCAGCACCCTGAGTACTGACCACCCAGCACCCTGAGCATTGAGCACCCAGCACCCTGAGTAGTGAGCACCCAACGTACTGAGCACCGAGCACCCCGAGCACTGAGCACCCAGCACCCTGAGTACTGAGCACCGAGCACCCCGAGCACTGAACACCCAGCACCCTGAGTACTGAGCACTGAGCAAACAGCACCCTGAGCACTGAGCACCCAGCACCCTGAGTACTGAGCACTGAGCACCCAGCACCCCAAGCACTGAGCACCCAGCACCCTGAGAACTGAGCACAGAGCACCCAGCACCCCGAGCACTGAGAACCCAGCACCCTGAGCACTGAGCACCCAGCACCCGAGTACTGAGCACCCAGCACCCTGAGTACTGAGCAAACAGCACCCTGAGTACTGAGCACCCAGCACCCCGAGTACTGAGCACCCAGCACCCTGAGTACTGAGCACCCAGCACCCTGAGTACTGAGCACCAAGCACCCCGAGCACTGAGCAACCAGCACCGTGAGTACTGAGCACCCAGCGCCCCGAGCACTGAGCACCCAGCACCCTGAGCACTGAGCACCCAGCACCCTGAGTACTGAGCACCCAGCACCCTGAGTACTGAACACCCAGCACCCTGAGCACTGAGCACTGAGCACCCTGAGCACTGAGTACTGAGCACTGAGCACCCTGAGCACTGAGCACCCAGCAACCCGAGTACTGAGCACCCAGCACCCCGAGCACTGAGCACCCAGCGCCCCGAGCACTGAGCACCCAGCACCCCGAGCACTGAGCACTGAGCACCCAGCACCCCGAGTACTGAGCAGTGAGCACCCTGAGCACTGAGCACCCAGCACCCCGAGCACTGAGCACTGAGCACCCTGAATACTGAGCAAACAGCACCCTGAGCACTGAGTACCCAGCACCCTGAGCACTGAGCACCCAGCACCCTGAGCACTGAGCACCCAGCACCCTCAGCACTGAGCACCCAGCACCCTGAGTACTGATCACTGAGCACCCAGCACCCCGAGCACTGAGCACCCAGCACCCTGAGTACTGAGCACTGAGCACCCAGCACCCCGAGCACTGAGCACCCAGCACCCTGAGCACTGAGCACCCAGCACCCGAGTACTGAGCACCCAGCCCATTGAGTACTGAGAACCCAGCACCCTGAGTACTGAGCAACCAGCACCCCGAGTACTGAGCACCCAGCACCCTGAGTACTGAGCACCCAGCACCCTGAGCACTGAGCACCCAGCACCCCGAGCACTGAGCACCCAGCTCCCTGAGTACTGAGCACCCAGCACCCTGAGCACTGAGCACCCAGCACCCTGAGCACTGAGCACCCAGCACCCTGGGTAGTGAGCACCCAACGTACTGAGCACCGAGCACCCCGAGCACTGAGCACCCAGCACCCTGAGTACTGAGCACCGAGCACCCTGAGCACTGAGCACCCAGCACCCTGAGTACTGAGCTCCGAGCACCCCGAGCACTGAGCACCCAGCGCCCCGAGCACCGAGCACCCTGAGCACTGAGCACCCAGCACCCTGAGTACTGAGCACCCTGCACCCTGAGCAATGAGCACCCTGAGTACTGAGCACCCAGCACCTTGAGCACTGAGCACCCAGCACCCGGAGTACTGAGCACCCAGCAACCTGAGTACTAAGCACCGAGCACCCTGAGTACTGAGCACCCAGCACCCTGAGCACTGAACACACAGCACCCTGAGTACTGAGCACCTCGAGCACTGAGCACCCAGCACCCTGAGTACTGAGCACCGAGCACCCCGAGCACTGAGCACCCAGCACCGCTAGCACTGAGCACATAGCACCCCGAGCACTGAGCACCCAGCACCCTGAGTACTGAGCACCCAGCACCCTGAGTACTGAGCACCCAGCACTCTGAGCACTGAGTACCCAGCACCCTGAGCACTTAGCACCCAGCACCCTGAGCACTGAGCACACATTACCCTGAGCACTGAGCACCCAGCACCCTGAGCACTGAGCACCGAGCACCCCGAGAACTGAGCACCCAGCACCCGGAGTACTGAGCACCCAGCACCCCAAGCACTGAGCACCCTGAGTATTGAGCACCCAGCACCCTGAGTACTGAGCACCCAGCACCCTGAGTACTGAGCACCCAGCACCCTGAGTACTGAGCACCCAGCACCCCGAGCACTGAGCACCCAGCACCCTGAGTACTGAGCACCCAGCACCCTGAGCCTTGAGCACCGAGCACCCTGAGCACTGAGCACCCAGCACCCTGAGGACTGAGCACCCAGCACCCTGAGCACTGAGCACCCTGAGTACTGAGCACTGAGCACCCTGAGTACTGAGCACTGAGCACCCTGAGTACTGAGCACCCAGCACCCTGAGCACTGAGCACCCTGAGGACTGAGCACCCAGAATCCAAAGCACTGAGCAACCAGCACCCTCAGTACTGAGCACCCAGCACCCCGAGCACTGAGCACCCAGCACCCTGAGTACTGAGCACCCTGAGTACTGAGCACCGATCACCCTGAGCACTGAGCTCCCAGCACCCTGAGTACTGAGCACCCAGCACCCTGAGCACTGAGCACCCAGCACCCTGAGTACTGAGCACCCAGCACTCTGAGCACTGAGCACCCAGCACCCTGAGTACTGAGCACCCAGCACCCCGAACACTGAGCACCCAGCACCCCGAGAATGAGCACCCAGCACCCCGAGTACTGAGCACCGAGCACCCTGAGCACTGAGTACCCAGCACCCTGAGTACTGAGCACCCAGCACCCTGAGCACTGAGCACCGAGCACCCCGAGTACTGAGCACCCAGCACCCTGAGCACTGAGCACCCAGCACCCTGAGTACTGAGCACCCAGCACCCTGAGTACTGAACACCCAGCACCCTGAGCACTGAGCACCCTGATCATTGAGTACTGAGCACCGAGCACCCCGAGAACTGAGAACCCAGCACCCGGAGTACTGAGCACCCAGCACCCTGAGTACTGAGCACACAGCACCCCGAGCACTGAGCACCCAGCACCCTGAGCACTGAGCACACAGCACCCTGAGTACTGAGCACTGAGCACCCAGCACCCCAGGCACTGATCACCCAGCACCCTGAGTACTGAGCACTGAGCACCCAGCACCCTGAGCTCTGAGCACCCAGCACCCTGAGTACTGAGCACTGAGCACCCAGCACACCAGGCACTGAGCACCCAGCACCCTGAGTACTGAGCACTGAGCACCCAGCACCCCGAGCACTGAGCACCATGCACCCTGAGCACTGAGCACACAGCACCCGAGTACTGAGCACCCAGCACCCTGAGTACTGAGCACCCAGCACCCTGAGTACTGAGCACCCAGCACCCCGATCACTGAGCACCCAGCACCCCGAGTACTGAGCACCCAGCACCCTGAGTACTGAGCACCCAGCACCCTTAGCACTGAGCATTCAGCACCCCGAGCACTGAGCAACCAGCACCCTGAGTACTGACCACCCAGCACCCTGAGCATTGAGCACCCAGCACCCTGAGTAGTGAGCACCCAACGTACTGAGCACCGAGCACCCCGAGCACTGAGCACCCAGCACCCTGAGTACTGAGCACCGAGCACCCCGAGCACTGAACACCCAGCACCCTGAGTACTGAGCTCCGAGCACCCCGAGCACTGAGCACCCAGCGCCCCGAGCACCGAGCACCCTGAGCACTGAGCACCCAGCACCCCGAGCACTGAGCACCCAGCACCCTGAGTTCTAAGCACCGAGCACCCTGAGTACTGAGCACCCAGCACCCTGAGCACTGAACACACAGCACCCTGAGTACTGAGCACCTCGAGCACTTAGCACCCAGCACCCTGAGTACTGAGCACTGAGCACCCAGCACCCCAAGCATTGAGCACCCAGCACCCTGAGAACTGAGCACTGAGCACCCAGCACCCCGAGCACTGAGCACCCAGCACCCTGAGCACTGAGCACCCAGCACCCGAGTACTGAGCACCCAGCACCCTGAGTACTGAGCAAACAGCACCCTGAGTACTGAGCACCCAGCACCCCGAGTACTGAGCACCCAGCACCCTGAGTACTGAGCACCCAGCACCCTGAGCACTGAGCACAAAGCACCCCGAGCACTGAGCACCCAGAACCCTGAGTACTGAGCACCCAGCGCCCCGAGCACTGTACACCCAGCACCCTGAGCACTGAGCACCCAGCACCCTGAGTACTGAGCACCCAGCACCCTGAGTTCTGAACACCAAGCACCCTGAGCACGGAGCACTGAGCACCCTGAGCACTGAGTACTGAGCACTGAGCACCCTGAGCACTGAGCACCCAGCAACCGAGTACTGAGCACCCAGCACCCCGAGCACTGAGCACCCAGCGCCCCGAGCACTGAGCACCCAGCACCCCGAGCACTGAGCACTGAGCACCTAGCACCCCGAGTACTGAGCAGTGAGCACCCTGAGCACTGAGCACCCAGCACCCCGAGTACTGAGCACTGAGCACCCTGAGTACTGAGCACCCAGCAACCTGAGCACTGAGTACCCAGCACCCTGAGCACTGAGCACCCAGCACCCTGAGCACTGAGCACCCAGCACCCTCAGCACTGAGCACCCAGCACCCTGAGTACTGATCACTGAGCACCCAGCACCCCGAGCATTGAGCACCCAGCACCCTGAGCACTGAGCACCCAGCACCCGAGTACTGAGCACCCAGCACATTGAGTACTGAGCACCCAGCACCCTGAGTACTGAGCACCCAGCACCCCGAGTACTGATCACCCAGCACCCTGAGTACTGAGCACCCAGCACCCCGAGCACTGAGCACCCAGCTCCCTGAGTACTGAGCACCCAGCACCCTGAGCACTGAGCACCCAGCACCCTGAGCACTGAGCACCCAGCACCCTGAGTACTGAGCACCCAGCACCCTGAGCACTGAGCACCCAGCACCCTGAGCACTGAGCACCCAGCACCCTGAGTAGTGAGCACCCAACGTACTGAGCACCGAGCACCCCGAGCACTGAGCACCCAGCACCCTGAGTACTGAGCACCGAGCACCCTGAGCACTGAGCACCCAGCACCCTGTGTACTGAGCTCCGAGCACCCCGAGCACTGAGCACCCAGCGCCCCGAGCACCGAGCACCCTGAGCACTGAGCACCCAGCACCCTGAGTACTGAGCACCCTGCACCCTGAGCAATGAGCACCCTGAGTACTGAGCACCCAGCACCTTGAGCACTGAGCACCCAGCACCCGGAGTACTGAGCACCCAGCAACCTGAGTACTAAGCACCGAGCACCCTGAGTACTGAGCACCCGCACCCTGAGCACTGAACACACAGCACCCTGAGTACTGAGCACCTCGAGCACTGAGCACCCAGCACCCTGAGTACTGAGCACCGAGCACCCCGAGCACTGAGCACCCAGCACCGCGAGCACTGAGCACATAGCACCCCGAGCACTGAGCACCCAGCACCCTGAGTACTGAGCACCCAGCACCCTGAGTACTGAGCACCCAGCACCCTGAGCACTGAGTACCCAGCACCCTGAGCACTTAGCACCCAGCACCCTGAGCACTGAGCACACATCACCCTGAGCACTGAGCACCCAGCACCCTGAGCACTGAGCACTGAGCACCCTGATCACTGAGTACTGAGCACCGAGCACCCCGAGAACTGAGCACCCAGCACCCGGAGTACTGAGCACCCAGCACCCCAAGCACTGAGCACCCTGAGTATTGAGCACCCAGCACCCTGAGTACTGAGCACCCAGCACCCTGTGTACTGAGCACCCAGCACCCTGAGTACTGAGCACCCAGGACCCCGAGCACTGAGCACCCAGCACCCTGAGTACTGAGCACCCAGCACCCTGAGCCTTGAGCACCGAGAACCCTGAGCACTGAGCACCCAGCACCCTGAGGACTGAGCACCCAGCACCCTGAGCACTGAGCACCCTGAGTACTGAGCACTGAGCACCCTGAGTACTGAGCACTGAGCACCCTGAGTACTGATCAACCAGCACCCTGAGTACTGAGCACCCAGCACCCTGAGCACTGAGCACCGAGCACCCTGAGCACTGAGCACCCAGCACCCTGAGCACTGAGCACCCAGCACCCTGAGTTGTGAGCACCCAACGTACTGAGCACCGAGCACCCCGAGCACTGAGCACCCAGCACCCTGAGTACTGAGCACCCAGCACCCTGAGCATTGATCACCCAGCACCCTGAGCACTGAGCACCCAGCACCCTGAGTACTGAGCACCCAGCACCCTGAGCACTGAGCACCGAGCACCCTGAGCACTGAGCACCCAGCACCCTGAGCACTGAGCACCCAGCACCCTGAGTTGTGAGCACCCAATGTACTGAGCACCGAGCACCCAGAGCACTGAGCACCCAGCACCCTGAGCACTGAGCACCCAGCACCCTGAGCATTGATCACCCAGCACCCTGAGCACTGAGCACCCAGCACCCTGAGTACTGAGCACCCAGCACCCTGAGTACTGAGCACTCAGCACCCTGAGTACTGAGCACCGAGCACCCCGAGCACTGAGCACCCAGCACCCTGAGCACTGAGCACCCTGAGGACTGAGCACCCAGCACCCTGAGCACTGAGCACCCAGCACCCTGAGTACTGAGCACCGATCATCCTGAGCACTGAGCACCCAGAATCCAAAGCACTGAGCAACCAGCACCCTCAGTACTGAGCACCCAGCACCCCGAGCACTGAGCACCCAGCACCCTGAGTACTTAGCACCCTGAGTACTGAGCACCGATCACCCTGAGCACTGAGCTCCCAGCACCCTGAGTACTGAGCACCCAGCACCCTGAGCACTGAGCACCCAGCACCCTGAGTACTGAGCACCCAGCACTCTGAGCACTGAGCACCCAGCACCCTGAGTACTGAGCACCCAGCACCCCGAACACTGAGCACCCAGCACCCCGAGAATGAGCACCCATCACCCCGAGTACTGAGCACCGAGCACCCTGAGCACTGAGTACCCAGCACCCTGAGTACTGAGCACCCAGCACCCTGAGCACTGAGCACCGAGCACCCCGAGTACTGAGCACCCAGGACCCTGAGCACTGAGCACCAAGCACCCTGAGTACTGAGCACCCAGCACCCTGAGTACTGAACACCCAGCACCCTGAGCACTGAGCACTGAGCACCCTGATCACTGAGTACTGAGCACCGAGCACCCCGAGAACTGAGAACCCAGCACCCGGAGTGCTGAGCACCCAGCACCCTGAGTACTGAGCACACAGCACCCCGAGCACTGAGCACCCAGCACCCTGAGCACTGAGCACCCAGCACCCTGAGTACTGAGCACTGAGCACCCAGCACACCGAGCACTGAGCACCCAGCACCCTGAGTACTGAGCACTGAGCACCCAGCACCCTGAGCACTGAGCACCCAGCACCCTGAGCTCTGAGCACCCAGCACCCTGAGTACTGAGCACTGAGCACCCAGCACCCCGGGCACTGAGCACCCAGCACCCTGAGTACTGAGCACTGAGCACCCAGCACCCCGAGCACTGAGCACCCAGCACCCTGAGCACTGAGCACACAGCACCCGAGTACTGAGCACCCAGCACCCTGAGTACTGAGCACAGAGCACCCTGAGTACTGAGCACCCAGCACACTGAGTACTGAGCACCCAGCACCCCGAGCACTGAGCACCCAGCACCCCGAGTACTGAGCACCCAGCACCCTGAGTACTGAGCACCCAGCACCCTGAGCACTGAGCACCCAGCACCCCGAGCACTGAGCAACCAGCACCCTGAGTACTGAGCACCCAGCAACCTGAGCAATGAGCACCCAGCACCCTGAGTAGTGAGCACCCAACGTACTGAGCACCGAGCACCCCGAGCACTGAGCACCCAGCACCCTGAGTACTGAGCAACCTGAGTACTGAGCACCCAGCACCTTGAGCACTGAGCACCGAGCACCCCGAGCACTGAGCACCCAGCACCCGGAGTACTGAGCACCCAGCACCCTGAGTATTAAGCACCGAGCACCCTGAGTACTGAGCACCCAGCACCCTGAGCACTGAACACACAGCACCCTGAGTACTGAGCACCTCGAGCACTGAGCACCCAGCACCCTGAGCACTGAGTACCCAGCACCCCGAGCACTGAGCACCCAGCACCCTGAGTACTGAGCACCGAGCACCCTGAGCACTGAGCACCCAGGACCCTGAGTACTGAGCTCCGAGCACCCCGAGCACTGAGCACCCAGCGCCCCGAGCACCGAGCACCCTGAGCACTGAGCACCCAGCACCCTGAGTACTGAGCACCCTGCACCCTGAGCAATGAGCACCCTGAGTACTGAGCACCCAGCACCTTGAGCACTGAGCACCCAGCACCCGGAGTACTGAGCACCCAGCAACCTGAATACTAAGCACTGAGCACCCTGAGTACTGAGCACCCAGCACCCTGAGCACTGAACACACAGCACCCTGAGTACTGAGCACCTCGAGCACTGAGCACCCAGCACCCTGAGTACTGAGCACCGAGCACCCCGAGCACTGAGCACCCAGCACCGCGAGCACTGAGCACATAGCACCCCGAGCACTGAGCACCCAGCACCCTGAGTACTGAGCACCCAGCACCCTGAGTACTGAGCACCCAGCACCCTGAGCACTGAGTACCCAGCACCCTGAGCACTTAGCACCCAGCACCCTGAGCACTGAGCACACATCACCCTGAGCACTGAGCACCCAGCACCCTGAGCACTGAGCACTGAGCACCCTGATCACTGAGTACTGAGCACCGAGCACCCCGAGAACTGAGCACCCAGCACCCGGAGTACTGAGCACCCAGCACCCCAAGCACTGAGCACCCTGAGTATTGAGCACCCAGCACCCTGAGTACTGAGCACCCAGCACCCTGAGTACTGAGCACCCAGCACCCTGAGTACTGAGCACCCAGGACCCCGAGCACTGAGCACCCAGCACCCTGAGTACTGAGCACCCAGCACCCTGAGCCTTGAGCACCGAGCACCCTGAGCACTGAGCACCCAGCACCCTGAGGACTGAGCACCCAGCACCCTGAGCGCTGAGCACCCTGAGTACTGAGCACTGAGCACCCTGAGTACTGAGCACTGAGCACCCTGAGTACTGAGCAACCAGCACCCTGAGTACTGAGCACCCAGCACCCTGAGCACTGAGCACCGAGCACCCTGAGCACTGAGCACCCAGCACCCTGAGCACTGAGCACCCAGCACCCTGAGTTGTGAGCACCCAACGTACTGAGCACCGAGCACCCCGAGCACTGAGCACCCAGCACCCTGAGTACTGAGCACCCAGCAGACCGAGCACTGAGCACCCAGCACCCTGAGCACTGAGCAACCAGCACCCTGAGCACAGATCACCCAGCACCCTGAGCACTGAGCACCCAGCACCCTGAGTACTGAGCACCCAGCACCCTGAGTACTGAGCACTCAGCACCCTGAGTACTGAGCACCGAGCACCCCGAGCACTGAGCACCCAGCACCCTGAGCACTGAGCACCCTGAGGACTGAGCACCCAGCACCCTGAGCACTGAGCACCCAGCACCCTGAGGACTGAGCACCCAGCACCCTGAGCGCTGAGCACCCTGAGTACTGAGCACTGAGCACCCTGAGTACTGAGCACTGAGCACCCTGAGTACTGAGCAACCAGCACCCTGAGTACTGAGCACCCAGCACCCTGAGCACTGAGCACCGAGCACCCTGAGCACTGAGCACCCAGCACCCTGAGCACTGAGCACCCAGCACCCTGAGTGGTGAGCACCCAACGTACTGAGCACCGAGCACCCCGAGCACTGAGCACCCAGCACCCTGAGTACTGAGCACCCAGCACCCCGAGCACTGAGCACCCAGCACCCTGAGCACTGAGCAACCAGCACCCTGAGCACTGATCACCCAGCACCCTGAGCACTGAGCACCCAGCACCCTGAGTACTGAGCACCCAGCACCCTGAGTACTGAGCACTCAGCACCCTGAGTACTGAGCACCGAGCACCCCGAGCACTGAGCACCCAGCACCCTGAGCACTGAGCACCCTGAGGACTGAGCACCCAGCACCCTGAGCACTGAGCACCCAGCACCCTGAGTACTGAGCACCGATCATCCTGAGCACTGAGCACCCAGAATCCAAAGCACTGAGCAACCAGCACCCTCAGTACTGAGCACCCAGCAACCCGAGCACTGAGCACAAAGCACCCTGAGTACTGAGCACCCTGAGTACTGAGCACCGATCACCCTGAGCACTGAGCTCCCAGCACCCTGAGTACTGAGCACCCAGCACCCTGAGCACTGTGCACCCAGCACCCTGAGTACTGAGCACCCAGCACCCCGAACACTGAGCACCCAGCACCCCGAGAATGAGCACCCAGCACCCCGAGTACTGAGCACCCAGCACCACGAGTACTGAGCACCGAGCACCCTGAGTTGTGAGCACCCAACGTACTGAGCACCGAGCACCCCGAGCACTGAGCACCCAGCACCCTGAGTACTGAGCACCGAGCACCCTGAGCACTGAGCACCCAGCACCCTGTGTACTGAGCTCCGAGCACCCCGAGCACTGAGCACCCAGCGCCCCGAGCACCGAGCACCCTGAGCACTGAGCACCCAGCACCCTGAGTACTGAGCACCCTGCACCCTGAGCAATGAGCACCCTGAGTACTGAGCACCCAGCACCTTGAGCACTGAGCACCCAGCACCCGGAGTACTGAGCACCCAGCAACCTGAGTACTAAGCACCGAGCACCCTGAGTACTGAGCACCCGCACCCTGAGCACTGAACACACAGCACCCTGAGTACTGAGCACCTCGAGCACTGAGCACCCAGCACCCTGAGTACTGAGCACCGAGCACCCCGAGCACTGAGCACCCAGCACCGCGAGCACTGAGCACATAGCACCCCGAGCACTGAGCACCCAGCACCCTGAGTACTGAGCACCCAGCACCCTGAGTACTGAGCACCCAGCACCCTGAGCACTGAGTACCCAGCACCCTGAGCACTTAGCACCCAGCACCCTGAGCACTGAGCACACATCACCCTGAGCACTGAGCACCCAGCACCCTGAGCACTGAGCACTGAGCACCCTGATCACTGAGTACTGAGCACCGAGCACCCAGAGAACTGAGCACCCAGCACCCGGAGTACTGAGCACCCAGCACCCCAAGCACTGAGCACCCTGAGTATTGAGCACCCAGCACCCTGAGTACTGAGCACCCAGCACCCTGAGTACTGAGCACCCAGCACCCTGAGTACTGAGCACCCAGGACCCCGAGCACTGAGCACCCAGCACCCTGAGTACTGAGCACCCAGCACCCTGAGCCTTGAGCACCGAGAACCCTGAGCACTGAGCACCCAGCACCCTGAGGACTGAGCACCCAGCACCCTGAGCACTGAGCACCCTGAGTACTGAGCACTGAGCACCCTGAGTACTGAGCACTGAGCACCCTGAGTACTGATCAACCAGCACCCTGAGTACTGAGCACCCAGCACCCTGAGCACTGAGCACCGAGCACCCTGAGCACTGAGCACCCAGCACCCTGAGCACTGAGCACCCAGCACCCTGAGTTGTGAGCACCCAACGTACTGAGCACCGAGCACCCCGAGCACTGAGCACCCAGCACCCTGAGTACTGAGCACCCAGCACCCTGAGCATTGATCACCCAGCACCCTGAGCACTGAGCACCCAGCACCCTGAGTACTGAGCACCCAGCACCCTGAGCACTGAGCACCGAGCACCCTGAGCACTGAGCACCCAGCACCCTGAGCACTGAGCACCCAGCACCCTGAGTTGTGAGCACCCAATGTACTGAGCACCGAGCACCCAGAGCACTGAGCACCCAGCACCCTGAGCACTGAGCACCCAGCACCCTGAGCATTGATCACCCAGCACCCTGAGCACTGAGCACCCAGCACCCTGAGTACTGAGCACCCAGCACCCTGAGTACTGAGCACTCAGCACCCTGAGTACTGAGCACCGAGCACCCCGAGCACTGAGCACCCAGCACCCTGAGCACTGAGCACCCTGAGGACTGAGCACCCAGCACCCTGAGCACTGAGCACCCAGCACCCTGAGTACTGAGCACCGATCATCCTGAGCACTGAGCACCCAGAATCCAAAGCACTGAGCAACCAGCACCCTCAGTACTGAGCACCCAGCACCCCGAGCACTGAGCACCCAGCACCCTGAGTACTTAGCACCCTGAGTACTGAGCACCGATCACCCTGAGCACTGAGCTCCCAGCACCCTGAGTACTGAGCACCCAGCACCCTGAGCACTGAGCACCCAGCACCCTGAGTACTGAGCACCCAGCACTCTGAGCACTGAGCACCCAGCACCCTGAGTACTGAGCACCCAGCACCCCGAACACTGAGCACCCAGCACCCCGAGAATGAGCACCCATCACCCCGAGTACTGAGCACCGAGCACCCTGAGCACTGAGTACCCAGCACCCTGAGTACTGAGCACCCAGCACCCTGAGCACTGAGCACCGAGCACCCCGAGTACTGAGCACCCAGGACCCTGAGCACTGAGCACCAAGCACCCTGAGTACTGAGCACCCAGCACCCTGAGTACTGAACACCCAGCACCCTGAGCACTGAGCACTGAGCACCCTGATCACTGAGTACTGAGCACCGAGCACCCCGAGAACTGAGAACCCAGCACCCGGAGTGCTGAGCACCCAGCACCCTGAGTACTGAGCACACAGCACCCCGAGCACTGAGCACCCAGCACCCTGAGCACTGAGCACCCAGCACCCTGAGTACTGAGCACTGAGCACCCAGCACACCGAGCACTGAGCACCCAGCACCCTGAGTACTGAGCACTGAGCACCCAGCACCCTGAGCACTGAGCACCCAGCACCCTGAGCTCTGAGCACCCAGCACCCTGAGTACTGAGCACTGAGCACCCAGCACCCCGGGCACTGAGCACCCAGCACCCTGAGTACTGAGCACTGAGCACCCAGCACCCCGAGCACTGAGCACCCAGCACCCTGAGCACTGAGCACACAGCACCCGAGTACTGAGCACCCAGCACCCTGAGTACTGAGCACAGAGCACCCTGAGTACTGAGCACCCAGCACACTGAGTACTGAGCACCCAGCACCCCGAGCACTGAGCACCCAGCACCCCGAGTACTGAGCACCCAGCACCCTGAGTACTGAGCACCCAGCACCCTGAGCACTGAGCACCCAGCACCCCGAGCACTGAGCAACCAGCACCCTGAGTACTGAGCACCCAGCAACCTGAGCAATGAGCACCCAGCACCCTGAGTAGTGAGCACCCAACGTACTGAGCACCGAGCACCCCGAGCACTGAGCACCCAGCACCCTGAGTACTGAGCAACCTGAGTACTGAGCACCCAGCACCTTGAGCACTGAGCACCGAGCACCCCGAGCACTGAGCACCCAGCACCCGGAGTACTGAGCACCCAGCACCCTGAGTACTAAGCACCGAGCACCCTGAGTACTGAGCACCCAGCACCCTGAGCACTGAACACACAGCACCCTGAGTACTGAGCACCTCGAGCACTGAGCACCCAGCACCCTGAGCACTGAGTACCCAGCACCCCGAGCACTGAGCACCCAGCACCCTGAGTACTGAGCACCGAGCACCCTGAGCACTGAGCACCCAGGACCCTGAGTACTGAGCTCCGAGCACCCCGAGCACTGAGCACCCAGCGCCCCGAGCACCGAGCACCCTGAGCACTGAGCACCCAGCACCCTGAGTACTGAGCACCCTGCACCCTGAGCATTGAGCACCCTGAGTACTGAGCACCCAGCACCTTGAGCACTGAGCACCCAGCACCCGGAGTACTGAGCACCCAGCAACCTGAATACTAAGCACTGAGCACCCTGAGTACTGAGCACCCAGAACCCTGAGCACTGAACACACAGCACCCTGAGTACTGAGCACCTCGAGCACTGAGCACCCAGCACCCTGAGTACTGAGCACCGAGCACCCCGAGCACTGAGCACCCAGCACCGCGAGCACTGAGCACATAGCACCCCGAGCACTGAGCACCCAGCACCCTGAGTACTGAGCACCCAGCACCCTGAGTACTGAGCACCCAGCACCCTGAGCACTGAGTACCCAGCACCCTGAGCACTTAGCACCCAGCACCCTGAGCACTGAGCACACATCACCCTGAGCACTGAGCACCCAGCACCCTGAGCACTGAGCACTGAGCACCCTGATCACTGAGTACTGAGCACCGAGCACCCCGAGAACTGAGCACCCAGCACCCGGAGTACTGAGCACCCAGCACCCCAAGCACTGAGCACCCTGAGTATTGAGCACCCAGCACCCTGAGTACTGAGCACCCAGCACCCTGAGTACTGAGCACCCAGCACCCTGAGTACTGAGCACCCAGGACCCCGAGCACTGAGCACCCAGCACCCTGAGTACTGAGCACCCAGCACCCTGAGCCTTGAGCACCGAGCACCCTGAGCACTGAGCACCCAGCACCCTGAGGACTGAGCACCCAGCACCCTGAGCGCTGAGCACCCTGAGTACTGAGCACTGAGCACCCTGAGTACTGAGCACTGAGCACCCTGAGTACTGAGCAACCAGCACCCTGAGTACTGAGCACCCAGCACCCTGAGCACTGAGCACCGAGCACCCTGAGCACTGAGCACCCAGCACCCTGAGCACTGAGCACCCAGCACCCTGAGTTGTGAGCACCCAACGTACTGAGCACCGAGCACCCCGAGCACTGAGCACCCAGCACCCTGAGTACTGAGCACCCAGCAGACCGAGCACTGAGCACCCAGCACCCTGAGCACTGAGCAACCAGCACCCTGAGCACAGATCACCCAGCACCCTGAGCACTGAGCACCCAGCACCCTGAGTACTGAGCACCCAGCACCCTGAGTACTGAGCACTCAGCACCCTGAGTACTGAGCACCGAGCACCCCGAGCACTGAGCACCCAGCACCCTGAGCACTGAGCACCCTGAGGACTGAGCACCCAGCACCCTGAGCACTGAGCACCCAGCACCCTGAGGACTGAGCACCCAGCACCCTGAGCGCTGAGCACCCTGAGTACTGAGCACTGAGCACCCTGAGTACTGAGCACTGAGCACCCTGAGTACTGAGCAACCAGCACCCTGAGTACTGAGCACCCAGCACCCTGAGCACTGAGCACCGAGCACCCTGAGCACTGAGCACCCAGCACCCTGAGCACTGAGCACCCAGCACCCTGAGTTGTGAGCACCCAACGTACTGAGCACCGAGCACCCCGAGCACTGAGCACCCAGCACCCTGAGTACTGAGCACCCAGCACACCGAGCACTGAGCACCCAGCACCCTGAGCACTGAGCAACCAGCACCCTGAGCACTGATCACCCAGCACCCTGAGCACTGAGCACCCAGCACCCTGAGTACTGAGCACCCAGCACCCTGAGTACTGAGCACTCAGCACCCTGAGTACTGAGCACCGAGCACCCCGAGCACTGAGCACCCAGCACCCTGAGCACTGAGCACCCTGAGGACTGAGCACCCAGCACCCTGAGCACTGAGCACCCAGCACCCTGAGTACTGAGCACCGATCATCCTGAGCACTGAGCACCCAGAATCCAAAGCACTGAGCAACCAGCACCCTCAGTACTGAGCACCCAGCAACCCGAGCACTGAGCACAAAGCACCCTGAGTACTGAGCACCCTGAGTACTGAGCACCGATCACCCTGAGCACTGAGCTCCCAGCACCCTGAGTACTGAGCACCCAGCACCCTGAGCACTGTGCACCCAGCACCCTGAGTACTGAGCACCCAGCACCCCGAACACTGAGCACCCAGCACCCCGAGAATGAGCACCCAGCACCCGGAGTACTGAGCACCGAGCACCCTGAGCACTGAGTACCCAGCACCCTGAGTACTGAGCACCCAGCACCCTGAGCACTGAGCACCGAGCACCCCGAGTACTGAGCACCCAGCACCCTGAGCACTGAGCACCCAGCACCCTGAGTACTGAGCACAGAGCACCCTGAGTACTGAACACCCAGCACCCTGAGCACTGAGCACTGAGCACCCTGATCACTGACTACTGAGCACCGAGCACCCCGAGAACTGAGAACCCAGCACCCGGAGTGCTGAGCACCCAGCACCCTGAGTACTGAGCACACAGCACCCCGAGCACTGAGCACACAGCACCCCGAGCACTGAGCACCCAGCACCCTGAGCACTGAGCACCCAGCACCCTGAGTACTGAGCACCCAGCACCCTGAGCACTGAGCACCCAGCACCCTGAGTACTGAGCACCGAGCACCCTGAGCACTGAGCACCCAGGACCCTGAGTACTGAGCTCCGAGCACCCCGAGCACTGAGCACCCAGCGCCCCGAGCACCGAGCACCCTGAGCACTGAGCACCCAGCACCCTGAGTACTGAGCACCCTGCACCCTGAGCAATGAGCACCCTGAGTACTGAGCACCCAGCACCTTGAGCACTGAGCACCCAGCACCCGGAGTACTGAGCACCCAGCAACCTGAATACTAAGCACTGAGCACCCTGAGTACTGAGCACCCAGCACCCTGAGCACTGAACACACAGCACCCTGAGTACTGAGCACCTCGAGCACTGAGCACCCAGCACCCTGAGTAGTGAGCACCGAGCACCCCGAGCACTGAGCACCCAGCACCGCGAGCACTGAGCACATAGCACCCCGAGCACTGAGCACCCAGCACCCTGAGCACTGAGTACCCAGCACCCTGAGCACTTAGCACCCAGCACCCTGAGCACTGAGCACACATCACCCTGAGCACTGAGCACCCAGCACCCTGAGCACTGAGCACTGAGCACCCTGATCACTGAGTACTGAGCACCGAGCACCCCGAGAACTGAGCACCCAGCACCCGGAGTACTGAGCACCCAGCACCCCAAGCACTGAGCACCCTGAGTATTGAGCACCCTGCACCCTGAGTACTGAGCACCCAGCACCCTGAGTACTGAGCACCCAGCACCCTGAGTACTGAGCACCCAGGACCCCGAGCACTGAGCACCCAGCACCCTGAGTACTGAGCACCCAGCACCCTGAGACTTGAGCACCGAGCACCCTGAGCACTGAGCACCCAGCACCCTGAGGACTGAGCACCCAGCACCCTGAGCGCTGAGCACCCTGAGTACTGAGCACTGAGCACCCTGAGTACTGAGCACTGAGCACCCTGAGTACTGAGCAACCAGCACCCTGAGTACTGAGCACCCAGCACCCTGAGCACTGAGCACCGAGCACCCTGAGCACTGAGCACCCAGCACCCTGAGCACTGAGCACCCAGCACCCTGAGTTGTGAGCACCCAACGTACTGAGCACCGAGCACCCCGAGCACTGAGCACCCAGCACCCTGAGTACTGAGCACCCAGCACCCCGAGCACTGAGCACCCAGCACCCTGAGCACTGAGCAACCAGCACCCTGAGCACTGATCACCCAGCACCCTGAGCACTGAGCACCCAGCACCCTGAGTACTGAGCACCCAGCACCCTGAGTACTGAGCACTCAGCACCCTGAGTACTGAGCACCGAGCACCCCGAGCACTGAGCACCCAGCACCCTGAGCACTGAGCACCCTGAGGACTGAGCACCCAGCACCCTGAGCACTGAGCACCCAGCACCCTGAGTACTGAGCACCGATCATCCTGAGCACTGAGCACCCAGAATCCAAAGCACTGAGCAACCAGCACCCTCAGTACTGAGCACCCAGCAACCCGAGCACTGAGCACAAAGCACCCTGAGTACTGAGCACCCTGAGTACTGAGCACCGATCACCCTGAGCACTGAGCTCCCAGCACCCTGAGTACTGAGCACCCAGCACCCTGAGCACTGAGCACCCAGCACCCTGAGTACTGAGCACCCAGCACCCCGAACACTGAGCACCCAGCACCCCGAGAATGAGCACCCAGCACCCCGAGTACTGAGCACCGAGCACCCTGAGCACTGAGTACCCAGCACCCTGAGTACTGAGCACCCAGCACCCTGAGCACTGAGCACCGAGCACCCCGAGTACTGAGCACCCAGCACCCTGAGCACTGAGCACCCAGCACCCTGAGCACTGAGCACCCAGCACCCTGAGTACTGAACACCCAGCACCCTGAGCACTGAGCACTGAGCACCCTGATCACTGAGTACTGAGCACCGAGCACCCCGAGAACTGAGAACCCAGCACCCGGAGTGCTGAGCACCCAGCACCCTGAGTACTGAGCACACAGCACCCCGAGCACTGAGCACCCAGCACCCTGAGCACTGAGCACCCAGCACCCTGAGTGCTGAGCACTGAGCACCCAGCACACCGAGCACTGAGCACCCAGCACCCTGAGTACTGAGCACTGAGCACCCAGCACCCTGAGCACTGAGCACCCAGCACCCTGAGCTCTGAGCACCCAGCACCCTGAGTACTGAGCACTGAGCACCCAGCACCCCGGGCACTGAGCACCCAGCACCCTGAGTACTGAGCACTGAGCACCCAGCACCCCGAGCACTGAGCACCCAGCACCCTGAGCACTGAGCACACAGCACCCGAGTACTGAGCACCCAGCACCCTGAGTACTGAGCACCCAGCACCCTGAGTACTGAGCACCCAGCACCCTGAGTACAGAGCACCCAGCACCCCGAGCACTGAGCACCCAGCACCCCGAGTACTGAGCACCCAGGACCCTGAGTACTGAGCACCCAGCACCCTGAGCACTGAGCACCCAGCACCCCGAGCACTGAGCAACCAGCACCCTGAGTACTGAGCACCCAGCAACATGAGCAATGAGCACCCAGCACCCTGAGTAGTGAGCACACAACGTACTGTGGACCGAGCACCCCGAGCACTGAGCACCCAGCACCCTGAGTACTGAGCACCGAGCACCCCGAGCACTGAACACCTAGCACCCTGAGTACTGAGCTCCGAGCACCCCGAGCACTGAGCACCCAGCGCCCCGAGCACTGAGCACCCTGAGCACTGAGCACCCAGCACCCTGACTACTGAGCAACCAGCACCCTGAGCAATGAGCAACCTGAGTACTGAGCACCCAGCACCTTGAGCACTGAGCACCGAGCACCCCGAGCACTGAGCACCCAGCACCCGGAGTACTGAGCACCCAGCACCCTGAGTACTAAGCACCGAGCACCCTGAGTACTGAGCACCCAGCACCCTGAGCACTGAACACACAGCACCCTGAGTACTGAGCACCTCGAGCACTGAGCACCCAGCACCCTGAGTACTGAGCACTGAGCACGCAGCACCCCGAGTACTGAGCACCCAGCACCCTGAGAACTGAGCACTGAGCACCCAGCACCCCGAGCACTGAGCACACAGCACCCTGAGCACTGAGCACCCAGCACCCGAGTACTGAGCACCCAGCACCCTGAGTACTGAGCACCCAGCACCCTGAGTACTGAGCACACAGCACCCCGAGTACTGAGCACCCAGCACCCTGAGTACTGAGCACCCAGCACCCTGAGCACTGAGCATCCAGCACCCCGAGCACTGAGCACCCAGCACCCTGAGTACTGAGCACCCAGCGCCCCGAGCACTGAGCACCCAGCACCCTGAGCACTGAGCACCCAGCACCCTAAGTACTGAGCACCCAGCACCCTGAGTACTGAACACCCAGCACCCTGAGCACTGAGCACTGAGCACCCTGAGCACTGAGTACTGAGCACTGAGCACCCTGAGCACTGAGCACCCAGCACCCCGAGTACTGAGCACCCAGCACCCCGAGCACTGAGCACCCAGCGCCCCGAGCACTGAGCACCCAGCACCCCGAGCACTGAGCACTGAGCACCCAGCACCCCGAGTACTGAGCAGTGAGCACCCTGAGCACTGAGCACCCAGCACCCCGAGTACTGAGCACTGAGCACCCTGAGTACTGAGCACCCAGCACCCTGAGCACTGAGTACCCAGCACCCTGAGCACTGAGCACCCAGCACCCTGAGCACTGAGCACCCAGCACCCTGAGCACTGAGCACCCAGCACCCTGAGTACTGATCACTGAGCACCCAGCACCCCGAGCACTGAGCACCCAGCACCCTGAGTACTGAGCACTGAGCACCCAGCACCCCGAGCACTGAGCACCCAGCATCCTGAGCACTGAGCACCCAGCACCCGAGTACTGAGCACCCAGCACATTGAGTCCTGAGCACCCAGCACCCTGAGTACTGAGCACCCAGCACCCCGAGTACTGAGCACCCAGCACCCTGAGTACTGAGCACCCAGCACAATGAGCACTGAGCACCCAGCACCACGAGCACTGAGCACCCAGCTCCCTGAGTACTGAGCACCCAGCACCCTGAGCACTGAGCACCCAGCACCCTGAGCACTGAGCACCCAGCACCCTGAGCACTGAGCACCCAGCACCCTGAGTAGTGAGCACCCAACGTACTGAGCACCGAGCACCCCGAGCACTGAGCACCCAGCACCCTGAGTACTGAGCACCGAGCACCCTGAGCACTGACCACACAGCACCCTGAGTACTGAGCTCCGAGCACCCAGAGCACTGAGCACCCAGCGCCCCGAGCACCGAGAACCCTGAGCACTGAGCACCCAGCACCCTGAGTACTGAGCACCCTGCACCCTGAGCAATGAGCACCCTGAGTACTGAGCACCCAGCACCTTGAGCACTGAGCACCCAGCACCCGGAGTACTGAGCACCCAGCAACCTGAGTACTAAGCACCGAGCACCCTGAGTACTGAGCACCCAGCACCCTGAGCACTGAACACACAACACCCTGAGTACTGAGCACCTCGAGCACTGAGCACCCAGCACCCTGAGTACTGAGCACCGAGCACCCCGAGCACTGAGCACCCAGCACCGCGAGCACTGAGCACATAGCACCCCGAGCACTGAGCACCCAGCACCCTGAGTACTGAGCACCCAGCACCCTGAGTACTGAGCACCCAGCACCCTGAGCACTGAGTACCCAGCACCCTGAGCACTTAGCACCCAGCACCCTGAGCACTGAGCACACATCACCCTGAGCACTGAGCACCCAGCACCCTGAGCACTGAGCACTGAGCACCCTGATCACTGAGTACTCAGCACCGAGCACCCCGAGAACTGAGCACCCAGCACCCGGAGTACTGAGCACCCAGCACCCCAAGCACTGAGCACCCTGAGTATTGAGCACCCAGCAACCTGAGTACTGAGCACCCAGCACCCTGAGTACTGAGCACCCAGCACCCTGAGTACTGAGCACCCAGCACACCGAGCACTGAGCACCCAGCACCCTGAGTACTGAGCACCCAGCACCCTGAGCCTTGAGCACCGAGCACCCTGAGCACTGAGCACCCAGCACCCTGAGGACTGAGCACCCAGCACCCTGAGCACTGAGCACCCTGAGTACTGAGCACTGAGCACCCTGAGTACTGAGCACTGAGCTCCCTGAGTACTGAGCAACCAGCACCCTGAGTACTGAGCACCCAGCACCCTGAGCACTGAGCACCGAGCACCCTGAGCACTGAGCACCCAGCACCCTGAGCACTGAGCAGCCAGCACCCTGAGTTGTGAGCACCCAAAGTACTGAGCACCGAGCACCCCGAGCACTGAGCACCCAGCACCCTGAGTACTGAGCACCCAGCACCCCGAGCACTGAGCACCCAGCACCCTGAGCACTGAGCACCCAGCACCCTGAGCACTGATCACCCAGCACCCTGAGCACTGAGCACCCAGCACCCTGAGTACTGAGCACCCAGCACCCTGAGTACTGAGCACTCAGCACCCTGAGTACTGAGCACCGAGCACCCCGACACTGAGCACCCAGCACCCAGAGCACTGAGCACCCTGAGGACTGAGCCCCCAGCACCCTGGGCACAGAGCACCCAGCACCCTGAGTACTGAGCACCGATCACCCTGAGCACTGAGAACCCAGCACCCCGAGCACTGAGCACCCAGCACCCTGAGCACTGAGCACCCAGCACCCTGAGCACTGAGCACCCAGCACCCTGAGTAGTGAGCACCCAACGTACTGAGCACCGAGCACCCCGAGCACTGAGCACCCAGCACCCGGAGCACTGAGTACCCAGCACCCTGAGCACTGAGCACCCAGCACCCTGAGCACTGAGCACCCAGCACCCTGAGCACTGAGCACCCAGCACCCTGAGTACTGATCACTGAGCACCCAGCACCCCGAGCACTGAGCACCCAGCACCCTGAGTAATGAGCACTGAGCACCCAGCACCCCGAGCACTGAGAACCCAGCACCCTGAGCACTGAGCACCCACCACCCTGAGCACTGAGCACCCTGAGTACTGAGCACCGATCACCCTGAGCACTGAGCTCCCAGCACCCTGAGTACTGAGCACCCAGCACCCTGAGTACTGAGCACGCAGCACCCTGAGCACTGAGCACCCAGCACCCTGAGTACTGAGCACCCAGCACCCCGAGCACTGAGCACCCAGCACCCCGAGAATGAGCACCCAGCACCCCGAGTACTGAGCACCGAGCACCCTGAGCACTGAGTACCCAGCACCCTGAGTACTGAGCACCCAGCACCCCGAGCACTGAGAACCGAGCACCCCGAGTACTGAGCACCCAGCACCCTGAGCACTGAGCACCCAGCACCCTGAGTACTGAGCACCCAGCACCCTGAGCACTGAGCACCCAGCACGCCGAGCACTGAGCACCCAGCACCCTGAGTACTGAGCACCCAGCACCCTTAACACTGTGCACCCAGCACCCTGAGCACTGAGTACCCAGCACCCTGAGCACTGAGCACCCAGCACCCTGAGCACTGAGCACACAGCACCCTGAGCACTGAGCACCCAGCACCCTGAGTACTGAGCACTGAGCACCCAGCACCCCGAGCACTGATCACCCAGCACCCTGAGTACTGAGCACTGAGCACCCAGCACACCGAGCACTGAGCACCCAGCACCCTGAGTACTGAGCACCCAGCACCCTGAGCACTGAGTACCCAGCACCCTGAGCACTGAGCACCCAACACCCTGAGTCCTGAGCACCCAGCACCCTGAGTACTGAACACCCAGCACCCTGAGCACTGAGCACTGAGCACCCTGAGCACTGATTACTGAGCAATGAGCACCCTGAGCACTGAGCACCCAGCACCCCGAGTACTGAGCACCCAGCACCCCGAGCACTGTGCACCCAGCGCCCCGAGCACTGAGCACCCAGCACCCCGAGCACTGAGCACTGAGCACCCAGCACCCCGAGTACTGAGCAGTGAGCACCCTGAGCACTGAGTACCCAGCACCCCGAGTACTGAGCACTGAGCACCCTGAGTACTGAGCACCCAGCACCCTGAGCACTGAGTACCCAGCAACCTGAGCACTGAGCACCCAGCACCCTGAGCACTGAGCACCCAGCACCCTGAGCACTGAGCACCCAGCACCCTGAGTACTGATCACTGAGCATCCAGCACCCCGAGCACTGAGCACCCAGCACCCTGAGTACTGAGCACTGAGCACCCAGCACCCCGAGCACTGAGCACCCAGCACCCTGAGTACTGAGCTCCGAGCACCGCGAGCACTGAGCACCCAGCGCCCCGAGCACCGAGCACCCTGAGCACTGAGCACCCAGCACCCTGAGTACTGAGCACCCTGCACCCTGAGCAATGAGCACCCTGAGTATTGAGCACCCAGCACCTTGAGCACTGAGCACCCAGCACCCGGAGTACTGAGCACCCAGCACCCTGAGTACTAAGCACCGAGCACCCTGAGTACTGAGCACCCAGCACCCTGAGCACTGAACACCTCGAGCACTGAGCACCCAGCACCCTGAGTACTGAGCACCGAGCACCCCGAGCACTGAGCCCCCAGCACCGCGAGCACTGAGCACATAGCTCCCCGAGCACTGAGCACCCAGCACCCTGAGTACTGAGCACCCAGCACCCTGAGTACTGAGCACCCAGCACCCTGAGCACTGAGTACCCAGCACCCTGAGCACTGAGCACCCAGCACCCTGAGCACTGAGCACACAGCACCCTGAGCACTGAGCACACAGCACCCTGAATACTGAGCACTGAGCACCCAGCACTCCGAGCACTGAGCACCCAGCACCCTGAGTACTGAGCACCGAGCACCCCGAGCACTGAGCACCCAGCACCCTGAGTACTGAGCTCCGAGCACCCCGAGTACTGAGCACCCTGAGCACTGAGCACCGTGCACCCTGAGCACTGAGTACCCAGCACCCTTAGCACTGAGCACCCAGCACCCTGAGCACTGAGCACCCAGCACCCTGAGCACTGAGCACCCAGCACCCTGAGTACTGAGCACTGAGCACCCAGCACCCCGAGCACTGAGCACCCAGCACCCCGAGTACTGAGCACTGAGCACCCTGAGTACTGAGCACCCAGCACACTGAGCACTGAGTACACAGCACCCTGAGCACTGAGCACCCAGCACCCTGAGCACTGAGCACCCAGCACCCTGAGCACTGAGCACCCAGCACCATGAATACTGAGCACTGAGCACCCAGCACCCCGAGCACTGAGCACCCAGCACCCTGAGTACTGAGCACTGAGCAACCAGCACCCCGAGCACTGAGCACCCAGCACCCTGAGCACTGAGCACCCAGCACCTGAGTACTGAGCACACAGCACCCTGAGTACTGAGCACCCAGCACCCTGAGTACTGAGCACCGAGCACCCCGAGAAGTGAGCACCCAGCACCCTGAGTACTGAGCACCCAGCACCCTGAGCACTGAGCACCCAGCACCCCGAGCACTGAGCACCCAGCACCCTGAGTACTGAGCACCCAGCACCCTGAGCACTGAGCACCCAGCACCCTGAGCACTGAGCACCCAGCACCCAGCACCCGGAGTACTGAGCACCCAGCACCCTGAGGACTGAGCACCCAGCACCCTGAGCACTGAGCACCCTGAGTACTGAGCACTGAGCACCCAACGTACTGAGCACCGAGCACCCCGAGCACTGAGCACCCAGCTCCCTGAGTACTGAGCACCCAGCACCCCGAGCACTGAGAACCCAGCACCCTGAGCACTGAGCACCCAGCACCCTGAGCACTGATCACCCAGCACCCTGAGCACTGAGCACCCAGCACCCTGAGTACTGAGCACCCAGCACCCTGAGTACTGAGCACTCAGCACCCTGAGTACTGAGCAGCGAGCACCCCGAGCACTGAGCACCCAGCACCCTGAGCACTGAGCACCCTGAGGACTGAGCACCCAGCACCCTGAGCACTGAGCACCCAGCACCCTGAGTACTGAGCACCGATCACCCTGAGCACTGAGCACCCAGCACCCCAAGCACTGAGCACCCAGCACCCTGAGTACTGAGCACCCTGAGTACTGCGCACCGATCACCCTGAGCACTGAGCTCCCAGCACCCTGAGTACTGAGCACCCAGCACCCTGAGCACTGAGCACCCAGCACCCTGAGTACAGAGCACCCAGCACCCTGAGCACTGAGCACCCAGCACACTGAGTACTGAGCACCCAGCACCCCGAGCACTGAGCACCCAGCACCCCGAGAATGAGCACCCAGCACCCCGAGTACTGAGCACCGAGCACCCTGAGCACTGAGTACCCAGCACCCTGAGTACTGAGCACCCAGCACCCTGAGCACTGAGCACCGAGCAACCCGAGTACTGAGCACCCAGCACCCTGAGCACTGAGCACCCAGCACCCTGAGTACTGAGCACCCAGCACCCTGAGTACTGAACACCCAGCACCCTGAGCACTGAGCACTGAGCACCCTGATCACTGAGTACTGAGCACCGAGCACCCCGAGAACTGAGCACCCAGCACCCGGAGTACTGAGCACCCAGCACCCTGAGTACTGACCACCCAGCACCCCGAGCACTGAGCACCCAGCACCCTGAGCACTGAGCACCCAGCACCCTGAGTACTGAGCACTGAGCACCCAGCACCCTGAGCACTGAGCACCCAGCACCCTGAGTACTGAGCACTGAGCACCCAGCACCCCGAGCACTGAGCACCCAGCACCCTGAGCACTGAGCCCCCAGCACCCTGAGCACTGAGCACCCAGCACACCGAGCACTGAGCACCCAGCACCCTGAGTACTGAGCACCCAGCACCTGAGCACTGAGCACCCAGCACCCTGAGCACTGAGCACCCAGCACCCCGAGCACTGAGCACCCAGCACCCTGAGTACTGAGCACCCAGCACCATGAGCACTGAGCACCCAGCACCCTGAGCACTGAGTACCCAGCACCCTGAGCACTGAGCACCCAGCACCCTGAGTAGTGAGCACCCAACGTACTGAGCACCGAGCACCCCGAGCACTGAGCACCCAGCACCCTGAGTACTGAGCACCGAGCACCCTGAGCACTGAGCACCCAGCACCCTGAGTACTGAGCTCCGAGCACCGCGAGCACTGAGCACCCAGCGCCCCGAGCACCGAGCACCCTGAGCACTGAGCACCCAGCACCCTGAGTACTGAGCACCCTGCACCCTGAGCAATGAGCACCCTGAGTACTGAGCACCCAGCACCTTGAGCACTGAGCACCCAGCACCAGGAGTACTGAGCACCCAGCACACTGAGTACTAAGCACCGAGCACCCTGAGTACTGAGCACCCAGCACCCTGAGCACTGAACACCTCGAGCACTGAGCACCCAGCACCCTGAGTACTGAGCACCGAGCACCCCGAGCACTGAGCACCCAGTACCGCGAGCACTGAGCACATAGCACCCCGAGCACTGAGCACCCAGCACCCTGAGTACTGAGCACTGAGCACCCTGAGTACTGAGCACCCAGCACCCTGAGCACTGAGTACCCAGCACCCTGAGCACTGAGCACCCAGCACCCTGAGCACTGAGCACCCAGCACCCTGAGCACTGAGCACCCAGCACCCTGAGCACTGAGCACCCAGCACCCTGAGCACTGAGCACCCAGCACCATGAATACTGAGCACTGAGAACCCAGCACCCCGAGCACTGAGCAACCAGCACCCTGAGTACTGAGCACTGAGCACCCAGCACCCCGAGCACTGAGCACCCAGCACCCTGAGCACTGAGCACCCAGCACCTGAGTACTGAGCACACAGCACCCTGAGTACTGAGCACCCAGCACCCTGAGTACTGAGCACCGAGCACCCCGAGAACTGAGCACCCAGCACCCTGAGTACTGAGCACCCAGCACCCTGAGCATTGAGCACACAGCACCCCGAGCACTGAGCACCCAGCACCCTGAGTACTGAGCACCCAGCACCCTGAGCACTGAGCACCCAGCACCCTGAGCACTGAGCACCCAGCACCCAGCACCCGGAGTACTGAGCACCCAGCACCCTGAGGATTGAGCACCCAGCACCCTGAGCACTGTGCACCCTGAGTACTGAGCACTGAGCACCCTGAGTACTGAGCACTGAGCACCCTGAGTACTGAGCAACCAGCACCCTGAGTACTGAGCACCCAGCACCCTGAGCACTGAGCTCTGAGCACCCTGAGCACTGAGCACCCAGCACCCTGAGCACTGATCACCCAGCACCCTGAGTTGTGAGCAACCAACGTACTGAGCACCGAGCACCCCGAGCACTGAGCACCCAGCACCCTGAGTACTGAGCACCCAGCACCCGAGCACTGAGCACCCAGCACCCTGAGCACTGAGCACCCAGCACCCTGAGCACTGATCCCCCAGCACCCTGAGCACTGAGCCCCAGCACCCTGAGTACTGAGCACCCAGCAGCCTGAGTACTGAGCACTCAGCACCCTGAGTACTGAGCACCGAGCACCCCGAGCACTGAGCACCCAGCACCCTGAGCACTGAGCACCCTGAGGACTGAGCACCCAGCACCCTGAGCACTGAGCACCCAGCACCCTGAGTACTGAGCACCGATCACCCTGAGCACTGAGCACCCAGCACCCCGAGCACTGAGCACCCAGCACCCTGAGTACTGAGCACCCTGAGTACTGAGCACCGATCACCCTGAGCACTGAGCTCCCAGCACCCTGAGTACTGAGCACCCAGCACCCTGAGCACTGAGCACCCAGCACCCTGAGTACAGAGCACCCAGCACCCTGAGCACTGAGCACCCAGCACACTGAGTAGTGAGCACCCACCACCCTGAGCACTGAGCACACAGCACCCCGAGAATGAGCACCCAGCACCCCGAGTACTGAGCACCGAGCACCCTGAGCACTGAGTACCCAGCACCCTGAGTACTGAGCACCCAGCACCCTGAGCACTGAGCACCGAGCACCCCGAGAACTGAGCACCCAGCACCCGGAGTACTGAGCACCCAGCACCCTGAGTACTGAGCACTGAGCACCCAGCACCCTGAGCACTGAGCACCCAGCACCCTGAGTACTGAGCACTGAGCACCCAGCACCCCGAGCACTGAGCACCCAGCACCCTGAGCACTGAGCACCCAGCACCCTGAGCACTGAGCACCCAGCACCCTGAGTACTGAGCACTGAGCACCCAGCACCCCGGGCACTGAGCACCCAGCACCCTGAGTACTGAGCACTGAGCAACCAGCACCCCGAGAACTGAGCACCCAGCACCCTGAGCACTGAGCACCCAGCACCCGAGTACTGAGCGCCCAGCACTCTGAGTACTGAGCACCCAGCACCCTGAGTACTGAGCACCCAGCACCCTGAGTACTGAGCACCCAGCACCCCGAGCATTGAGCACCCAGCACCCCAAGTACTGAGCACCCAGCACCCTGAGTACTGAGCACCCAGCACCCTGAGCACTGAGCACCCAGCACCCCGAGCACTGAGCACCCAGCACCCTGAGTACTGAGCACCCAGCACCCTGAGCACTGAGCACACAGCACCCTGAGCACTGAGCACCCAGCACCCTGAGCACTGAGCACCCAGCACCCTGAGTAGTGAGCACCTAACGTACTGAGCACCGAGCACCCCGAGCACTGAGTACCCAGCACCCAGAGTACTGAGCACCCAGCACCCCGAGCACTGAGCACCCAGCACCCTGAGTACTGAGCTCCGAGAACCCCGAGCACTGAGCACCCAGCGCCACGAGCACCGAGCACCCTGAGCACTGAGCAACCTGAGTACTGAGCACCCAGCACCTTGAGCACTGAGCACCGAGCACCCCGAGCACTGAGCACCCAGCACCCGGAGTACTGAGCACCCAGCACCCTGAGTACTAAGCACCGAGCACCCTGAGTACGAGCACCCAGCACCCTGAGCACTGAACACACAGCACCCTGAGTACTGAGCACCTCGATCACTGAGCACCCAGCACCCTGAGTACTGAGCACCGAGCACACCGGGCACTGAGCACCCAGCACCGTGAGCACTGAGCCCCCAGCACCCCGAGCACTGAGCACCCAGCACCCTGAGTACTGAGCACCCAGCACCCTGAGTACTGAGCACCCAGCACGCTGAGCGCTGAGTACCCAGCACCCTGAGCACTGAGCACCCAGCACCCTGAGCACTGAGCACACAGCACCCTGAGCACTGAGCACCCAGCACCCTGAGTACTGAGCACTGAGCACCCAGCACCCCGAGCACTGAGCACCCAGCACCCTGAGTACTGAGCACTGAGCACCCAGCACCCTGAGCACTGAGCACCCAGCACCCGAGTACTGAGCACCCAGCACCCTGAGTACTGAGCACACAGCACCCCGAGTACTGAGCACCCAGCACCCCGAGTACTGAGCACCCAGCACCCTGAGCACTGAGCACCCAGCATCCCGAGCACTGAGCACCCAGCACCCTGAGTACTGAGCACCCAGCGCCCCGAGCACTGAGCACCCAGCACCCTGAGCACTGAGCACCCAGCACCCTGAGTACTGAGCACCCAGCACCCTGAGTACTGAACACCCAGCACCCTGAGCACTGAGCACTGAGCACCCTGAGCACTGAGTACTGAGCACTGAGCACCCTGAGCACTGAGCACCCAGCACCCCGAGTACTGAGCACCCAGCACCCCGAGCACTGAGCACCCAGCGCCCCGAGCACTGAGCACCCAGCACCCCGAGCACTGAGCACTGAGCACCCAGCACCCCGAGTACTGAGCAGTGAGCACCCTGAGCACTGAGCACCCAGCACCCCGAGTACTGAGCACTGAGTACCCTGAATACTGAGCACCCAGCACCCTGAGCACTGAGCACCCAGCACCCTGAGCACTGAGCACCCAGCACCCTGAGTACTGAGCACTGACCACCCAGCACCCCGAGCACTGAGCTCCCAGCACCCTGAGTACTGAGCACTGAGCACCCAGCAACCCGAGCACTGAGCACCGAGCACCCTGAGCACTGAGCACCCACCACCCGAGTACTGAGCACCCAGCACCCTGGGTACTGAGCACCCAGCACCCTGAGCACTGAGCACCCAGCACCCTGAGCACTGAGCACCCAGCACCCTGAGTACTGAGCACTGACCACCCAGCACCCCGAGCACTGAGCTCCCAGCACCCTGAGTACTGAGCACTGAGCACCCAGCAACCCGAGCACTGAGCACCCAGCACCCTGAGCACTGAGCACCCACCACCCGAGTACTGAGCACCTAGCACCCTGGGTACTGAGCACCCAGCACCCTGAGTACTGAGCACCCAGGACCCTGAGCACTGAGCACTGAGCACCCTGATCACAGAGTACTGAGCACCGAGCACACCGAGAACTGAGCACCCAGCACCCGGAGTACTGAGCACCCAGCACCCTGAGTACTGAGCACCCAGCACCCCGAGCACTGAGCCCCCAGCACGCCGAGTACTGAGTACCCAGCACCCTGAGTACTGAGCACCCAGCACCCTGAGCACTGAGCACCCAGCACCCCGAGCACTGAGCACCCAGCACCCTGAGTACTGAGCACCCAGCACCCTGAGCACTGAGCACCCAGCACCCTGAGCACTGAGCACCCAGCACACTGAGAACTGAGCACCCAGCACCCTGAGTACTGAGCACTGAGCACCCAGCACCCCGAGCACTGAGCACCCAGCACCCTGAGTACTGAGATCCGAGCACCCCGAACACTGAGCACCCTGAGCACTGAGCACCGAGCACCCTGAGCACTAAGTACCCAGCACCCTGAGCACTGAGCACCCAGCACCCTGAGCACTGAGCACCCAGCACCCTGAGCACTGAGCACCCAGCACACTGAGTAGTGAGCACCCACCACCCTGAGCACTGAGCACACAGCACCCCGAGAATGAGCACCCAGCACCCCGAGTACTGAGCACCGAGCACCCTGAGCACTGAGTACCCAGCACCCTGAGTACTGAGCACCCAGCACCCTGAGCACTGAGCACCGAGCACCCCGAGAACTGAGCACCCAGCACCCGGAGTACTGAGCACCCAGCACCCTGAGTACTGAGCACCCAGCACCCCGAGCACTGAGCACCCAGCACCCTGAGCACTGAGCACCCAGCACCCTGAGTACTGAGCACTGAGCACCCAGCACCCTGAGCACTGAGCACCCAGCACCCTGAGTACTGAGCACTGAGCACCCAGCACCCCGAGCACTGAGCACCCAGCACCCTGAGCACTGAGCACCCAGCACCCTGAGCACTGAGCACCCAGCACCCTGAGTACTGAGCACTGAGCACCCAGCACCCCGGGCACTGAGCACCCAGCACCCTGAGTACTGAGCACTGAGCAACCAGCACCCCGAGAACTGAGCACCCAGCACCCTGAGCACTGAGCACCCAGCACCCGAGTACTGAGCGCCCAGCACTCTGAGTACTGAGCACCCAGCACCCTGAGTACTGAGCACCCAGCACCCTGAGTACTGAGCACCCAGCACCCCGAGCATTGAGCACCCAGCACCCCAAGTACTGAGCACCCAGCACCCTGAGTACTGAGCACCCAGCACCCTGAGCACTGAGCACCCAGCACCCCGAGCACTGAGCACCCAGCACCCTGAGTACTGAGCACCCAGCACCCTGAGCACTGAGCACACAGCACCCTGAGCACTGAGCAACCAGCACCCTGAGCACTGAGCACCCAGCACCCTGAGTAGTGAGCACCTAACGTACTGAGCACCGAGCACCCCGAGCACTGAGTACCCAGCACCCAGAGTACTGAGCACCCAGCACCCCGAGCACTGAGCACCCAGCACCCTGAGTACTGAGCTCCGAGCACCCCGAGCACTGAGCACCCAGCGCCACGAGCACCGAGCACCCTGAGCACTGAGCAACCTGAGTACTGAGCACCCAGCACCTTGAGCACTGAGCACCGAGCACCCCGAGCACTGAGCACCCAGCACCCGGAGTACTGAGCACCCAGCACCCTGAGTACTGAGCACCCAGCACCCTGAGTACTGAGCACTGAGCACCCAGCACCCCGAGCACTGAGCACCCAGCACCCTGAGTACTGAGCACTGAGCACCCAGCACCCTGAGCACTGAGCACCCAGCACCCGAGTACTGAGCACCCAGCACCCTGAGTACTGAGCACCCAGCACCCTGAGTACTGAGCACACAGCACCCCGAGTACTGAGCACCCAGCACCCCGAGTACTGAGCACCCAGCACCCTGAGCACTGAGCACCCAGCATCCCGAGCACTGAGCACCCAGCACCCTGAGTACTGAGCACCCAGCGCCCCGAGCACTGAGCACCCAGCACCCTGAGCACTGAGCACCCAGCACCCTGAGTACTGAGCACCCAGCACCCTGAGTACTGAACACCCAGCACCCTGAGCACTGAGCACTGAGCACCCTGAGCACTGAGTACTGAGCACTGAGCACCCTGAGCACTGAGCACCCAGCACCCCGAGTACTGAGCACCCAGCACCCCGAGCACTGAGCACCCAGCGCCCCGAGCACTGAGCACCCAGCACCCCGAGCACTGAGCACTGAGCACCCAGCACCCCGAGTACTGAGCAGTGAGCACCCTGAGCACTGAGCACCCAGCACCCCGAGTACTGAGCACTGAGTACCCTGAATACTGAGCACCCAGCACCCTGAGCACTGAGCACCCAGCACCCTGAGCACTGAGCACCCAGCACCCTGAGTACTGAGCACTGACCACCGAGCACCCCGAGCACTGAGCTCCCAGCACCCTGAGTACTCAGCACTGAGCACCCAGCAACCCGAGCACTGAGCACCCAGCACCCTGAGCACTGAGCACCCACCACCCGAGTACTGAGCACCCAGCACCCTGGGTACTGAGCACCCAGCACCCTGAGCACTGAGCACCCAGCACCCTGAGCACTGAGCACCCAGCACCCTGAGTACTGAGCACTGACCACCCAGCACCCCGAGCACTGAGCTCCCAGCACCCTGAGTACTGAGCACTGAGCACCCAGCAACCCGAGCACTGAGCACCCAGCACCCTGAGCACTGAGCACCCACCACCCGAGTACTGAGCACCCAGCACCCTGGGTACTGAGCACCCAGCACCCTGAGTACTGAGCACCCAGGACCCTGAGCACTGAGCACTGAGCACCCTGATCACAGAGTACTGAGCACCGAGCACACCGAGAACTGAGCACCCAGCACCCGGAGTACTGAGCACCCAGCACCCTGAGTACTGAGCACCCAGCACCCCGAGCACTGAGCCCCCAGCACGCCGAGTACTGAGTACCCAGCACCCTGAGTACTGAGCACCCAGCACCCTGAGCACTGAGCACCCAGCACCCCGAGCACTGAGCACCCAGCACCCTGAGTACTGAGCACCCAGCACCCCGAGCACTGAGCACCCAGCACCCTGAGCACTGAGCACCCAGCACACTGAGAACTGAGCACCCAGCACCCTGAGTACTGAGCACTGAGCACCCAGCACCCCGAGCACTGAGCACCCAGCACCCTGAGTACTGAGATCCGAGCACCCCGAACACTGAGCACCCTGAGCACTGAGCACCGAGCACCCTGAGCACTAAGTACCCAGCACCCTGAGCACTGAGCACCCAGCACCCTGAGCACTGAGCACCCAGCACCCTGAGCACTGAGCACCCAGCACCCTGAGTACTGAGCACTGAGCACCCAGCACCCCGAGCACTGAGCACCCAGCACCCCGAGTACTGAGCACTGAGCACCCTGAGTACTGAGCACCCAGCACCCTGAGCACTGAGTACCCAGCACCCTGAGCACTGAGCACCCAGCACCCTGAGCACTGAGCACCCAGCACCCAGAGTACTGAGCACTGAGCACCCAGCATCCCGAGCACTGAGCACCCAGCACCCTGAGTACTGAGCACTGAGCACCCAGCACCCCGAGCACTGAGCACCCAGCACCCTGAGCACTGAGCACCCACCACCCTGAGTACTGAGCACCTAGCACCCTGAGTACTGAGCACCCAGCACCCCGAGTACTGAGCACCCAGCACCCTGAGAACTGAGCACCCAGCACCCTGAGCACTGAACACCCAGCACCCCGAGCACTGAGCACCCAGCACACTGAGTACTGAGCACCCAGCACCCTGAGCACTGAGTACCCAGCACCCTAAGCACTGAGCACCCAGCACCCTGAGCACTGAGCACTGAGCACCCTGATCACTGAGTACTGAGCACCGAGCACCCCGAGAACTGAGCACCCAGCACCCTGAGCACTGAGCACCCAGCACCCTGAGCACTGAGCACCCACCACCCTGAGTACTGAGCACTGAGCACCCAGCACCCCGGGCACTGAGCACCCAGCACCCTGAGTACTGAGCACTGAGCACCCAGCACCAAGAGCACTGAGCACCCAGCTCCCTGAGCACTGAGCACCCAGCACCCGAGTACTGAGCGCCCAGCACCCTGAGTACTGAGCACCCAGCACCCTGAGTACTGAGCACCCAGCACCCTGAGTACTGAGCACCCAGCTCCCCGAGCATTGAGCACCCAGCACCCCAAGTACTGAGCACCCAGCACACTGAGTACTGAGCACCCAGCACCCTGAGCACTGAGCACCCAGCACCCCGAGCACTGAGCACCCAGCACCTTGAGTACTGAGCACCCAGCACCCTGAGCACTGAGCACACAGCACCCTGAGCACTGAGCACCCAGCACCCTGAGCACTGAGCACCCAGCACCCTGAGTAGTGAGCACCCAACGTACTGAGCACCGAGCACCCCGAGCACTGAGTACCCAGCACCCAGAGTACTGAGCACCGAGCACCCGGAGCACTGAGCACCCAGCACCCTGAGTACTGAGCTCCGAGCACCCCGAGCACTGAGCACCCAGCGCCCCGAGCACCGAGCACCCTGAGCACTGAGCACCCAGCACCCTGACTACTGAGCACCCAGCACCCTGAGCAATGAGCAACCTGAGTACTGAGCACCCAGCACCTTGAGCACTGAGCACCGAGCACCCCGAGCACTGAGCACCCAGCACACTGAGCACTGAGCACACAGCACCCTGAGCACTGAGCACCCAGCACCCTGAGCACTGAGCACCCAGCACCCTGAGTAGTGAGCACCTAACGTACTGAGCACCGAGCACCCCGAGCACTGAGTACCCAGCACCCAGAGTACTGAGCACCGAACACCCCGAGCACTGAGCACCCAGCACCCTGAGTACTGAGCTCTGAGCACCCCGAGCACTGAGCACCCAGCGCCACGAGCACCGAGCACCCTGAGCACAGAGCAACCTGAGTACTGAGCACCCAGCACCTTGAGCACTGAGCACCCCGAGCACTGAGCACCCAGCACCCGGAGTACTGAGCACCCAGCACCCTGAGTACTAAGCACCGAGCACCCTGAGTACTGAGCACCCAGCACCCTGAGCACTGTACACACAGCACCCTGAGTACTGAGCACCTCGAGCACTGAGCACCCAGCACCCTGAGTACTGAACACCCAGCACCCTGAGCACTGAGCACTGAGCACCCTGAGCACTGAGTACTGAGCACTGAGCACCCTGAGCACTGAGCACCCAGCACCCCGAGTACTGAGCACCCAGCACCCCGAGCACTGAGCACCCAGCGCCCCGAGCACTGAGCACCCAGCACCCCGAGCACTGAGCACTGAGCACCCAGCACCCCGAGTACTGAGCAGTGAGCACCCTGAGCACTGAGCACCCAGCACCCCGAGTACTGAGCACTGAGTACCCTGAATACTGAGCACCCAGCACCCTGAGCACTGAGCACCCAGCACCCTAGGCACTGAGCACCCAGCACCCTGAGTACTGAGCACTGACCACCCAGCACCCCGAGCACTGAGCTCCCAGCACCCTGAGTACTGAGCACTGAGCACCCAGCAACCCGAGCACTGAGCACCCAGCACCCTGAGCACTGAGCACCCACCACCCGAGTACTGAGCACCCAGCACCCTGGGTACTGAGCACCCAGCACCCTGAGCACTGAGCACCCAGCACCCTGAGCACTGAGCACCCAGCACCCTGAGTACTGAGCACTGACCACCCAGCACCCCGAGCACTGAGCTCCCAGCACCCTGAGTACTGAGCACTGAGCACCCAGCAACCCGAGCACTGAGCACCCAGCACCCTGAGCACTGAGCACCCACCACCCGAGTACTGAGCACCCAGCACCCTGGGTACTGAGCACCCAGCACCCTGAGTACTGAGCACCCAGGACCCTGAGCACTGAGCACTGAGCACCCTGATCACAGAGTACTGAGCACCGAGCACACCGAGAACTGAGCACCCAGCACCCGGAGTACTGAGCACCCAGCACCCTGAGTACTGAGCACCCAGCACCCCGAGCACTGAGCCCCCAGCACGCCGAGTACTGAGTACCCAGCACCCTGAGTACTGAGCACCCAGCACCCTGAGCACTGAGCACCCAGCACCCCGAGCACTGAGCACCCAGCACCCTGAGTACTGAGCACCCAGCACCCTGAGCACTGAGCACCCAGCACCCTGAGCACTGAGCACCCAGCACACTGAGAACTGAGCACCCAGCACCCTGAGTACTGAGCACTGAGCACCCAGCACCCCGAGCACTGAGCACCCAGCACCCTGAGTACTGAGATCCGAGCACCCCGAACACTGAGCACCCTGAGCACTGAGCACCGAGCACCCTGAGCACTAAGTACCCAGCACCCTGAGCACTGAGCACCCAGCACCCTGAGCACTGAGCACCCAGCACCCTGAGCACTGAGCACCCAGCACACTGAGTAGTGAGCACCCACCACCCTGAGCACTGAGCACACAGCACCCCGAGAATGAGCACCCAGCACCCCGAGTACTGAGCACCGAGCACCCTGAGCACTGAGTACCCAGCACCCTGAGTACTGAGCACCCAGCACCCTGAGCACTGAGCACCGAGCACCCCGAGAACTGAGCACCCAGCACCCGGAGTACTGAGCACCCAGCACCCTGAGTACTGAGCACCCAGCACCCCGAGCACTGAGCACCCAGCACCCTGAGCACTGAGCACCCAGCACCCTGAGTACTGAGCACTGAGCACCCAGCACCCTGAGCACTGAGCACCCAGCACCCTGAGTACTGAGCACTGAGCACCCAGCACCCCGAGCACTGAGCACCCAGCACCCTGAGCACTGAGCACCCAGCACCCTGAGCACTGAGCACCCAGCACCCTGAGTACTGAGCACTGAGCACCCAGCACCCCGGGCACTGAGCACCCAGCACCCTGAGTACTGAGCACTGAGCAACCAGCACCCCGAGAACTGAGCACCCAGCACCCTGAGCACTGAGCACCCAGCACCCGAGTACTGAGCGCCCAGCACTCTGAGTACTGAGCACCCAGCACCCTGAGTACTGAGCACCCAGCACCCTGAGTACTGAGCACCCAGCACCCCGAGCATTGAGCACCCAGCACCCCAAGTACTGAGCACCCAGCACCCTGAGTACTGAGCACCCAGCACCCTGAGCACTGAGCACCCAGCACCCCGAGCACTGAGCACCCAGCACCCTGAGTACTGAGCACCCAGCACCCTGAGCACTGAGCGCACAGCACCCTGAGCACTGAGCACCCAGCACCCTGAGCACTGAGCACCCAGCACCCTGAGTAGTGAGCACCTAACGTACTGAGCACCGAGCACCCCGAGCACTGAGTACCCAGCACCCAGAGTACTGAGCACCCAGCACCCCGAGCACTGAGCACCCAGCACCCTGAGTACTGAGCTCCGAGCACCCCGAGCACTGAGCACCCAGCGCCACGAGCACCGAGCACCCTGAGCACTGAGCAACCTGAGTACTGAGCACCCAGCACCTTGAGCACTGAGCACCGAGCACCCCGAGCACTGAGCACCCAGCACCCGGAGTACTGAGCACCCAGCACCCTGAGTACTAAGCACCGAGCACCCTGAGTACGAGCACCCAGCACCCTGAGCACTGAACACACAGCACCCTGAGTACTGAGCACCTCGATCACTGAGCACCCAGCACCCTGAGTACTGAGCACCGAGCACACCGAGCACTGAGCACCCAGCACCGTGAGCACTGAGCCCCCAGCACCCCGAGCACTGAGCACCCAGCACCCTGAGTACTGAGCACCCAGCACCCTGAGTACTGAGCACCCAGCACGCTGAGCGCTGAGTACCCAGCACCCTGAGCACTGAGCACCCAGCACCCTGAGCACTGAGCACACAGCACCCTGAGCACTGAGCACCCAGCACCCTGAGTACTGAGCACTGAGCACCCAGCACCCCGAGCACTGAGCACCCAGCACCCTGAGTACTGAGCACTGAGCACCCAGCACCCTGAGCACTGAGCACCCAGCACCCGAGTACTGAGCACCCAGCACCCTGAGTACTGAGCACCCAGCACCCTGAGTACTGAGCACACAGCACCCCGAGTACTGAGCACCCAGCACCCCGAGTACTGAGCACCCAGCACCCTGAGCACTGAGCACCCAGCATCCCGAGCACTGAGCACCCAGCACCCTGAGTACTGAGCACCCAGCGCCCCGAGCACTGAGCACCCAGCACCCTGAGCACTGAGCACCCAGCACCCTGAGTACTGAGCACCCAGCACCCTGAGTACTGAACACCCAGCACCCTGAGCACTGAGCACTGAGCACCCTGAGCACTGAGTACTGAGCACTGAGCACCCTGAGCACTGAGCACCCAGCACCCCGAGTACTGAGCACCCAGCACCCCGAGCACTGAGCACCCAGCGCCCCGAGCACTGAGCACCCAGCACCCCGAGCACTGAGCACTGAGCACCCAGCACCCCGAGTACTGAGCAGTGAGCACCCTGAGCACTGAGCACCCAGCACCCCGAGTATTGAGCACTGAGTACCCTGAATACTGAGCACCCAGCACCCTGAGCACTGAGCACCCAGCACCCTGAGCACTGAGCACCCAGCACCCTGAATACTGAGCACTGACCACCCAGCACCCCGAGCACTGAGCTCCCAGCACCCTGAGTACTGAGCACTGAGCACCCAGCAACCCGAGCACTGAGCACCCAGCACCCTGAGCACTGAGCACCCACCACCCGAGTACTGAGCACCCAGCACCCTGGGTACTGAGCACCCAGCACCCTGAGCACTGAGCACCCAGCACCCTGAGCACTGAGCACCCAGCACCCTGAGTACTGAGCACTGACCACCCAGCACCCCGAGCACTGAGCTCCCAGCACCCTGAGTACTGAGCACTGAGCACCCAGCAACCCGAGCACTGAGCACCCAGCACCCTGAGCACTGAGCACCCACCACCCGAGTACTGAGCACCCAGCACCCTGGGTACTGAGCACCCAGCACCCTGAGTACTGAGCACCCAGGACCCTGAGCACTGAGCACTGAGCACCCTGATCACAGAGTACTGAGCACCGAGCACACGGAGAACTGAGCACCCAGCACCCGGAGTACTGAGCACCCAGCACCCTGAGTACTGAGCACCCAGCACCCCGAGCACTGAGCCCCCAGCACGCCGAGTACTGAGTACCCAGCACCCTGAGTACTGAGCACCCAGCACCCTGAGCACTGAGCACCCAGCACCCCGAGCACTGAGCACCCAGCACCCTGAGTACTGAGCACCCAGCACCCTGAGCACTGAGCACCCAGCACCCTGAGCACTGAGCACCCAGCACACTGAGAACTGAGCACCCAGCACCCTGAGTACTGAGCACTGAGCACCCAGCACCCCGAGCACTGAGCACCCAGCACCCTGAGTACTGAGATCCGAGCACCCCGAACACTGAGCACCCTGAGCACTGAGCACCGAGCACCCTGAGCACTAAGTACCCAGCACCCTGAGCACTGAGCACCCAGCACCCTGAGCACTGAGCACCCAGCACCCTGAGCACTGAGCACCCAGCACCCTGAGTACTGAGCACTGAGCACCCAGCACCCCGAGCACTGAGCACCCAGCACCCCGAGTACTGAGCACTGAGCACCCTGAGTACTGAGCACCCAGCACCCTGAGCACTGAGTACCCAGCACCCTGAGCACTGAGCACCCAGCACCCTGAGCACTGAGCACCCAGCACCCAGAGTACTGAGCACTGAGCACCCAGCATCCCGAGCACTGAGCACCCAGCACCCTGAGTACTGAGCACTGAGCACCCAGCACCCCGAGCACTGAGCACCCAGCACCCTGAGCACTGAGCACCCACCACCCTGAGTACTGAGCACCTAGCACCCTGAGTACTGAGCACCCAGCACCCCGAGTACTGAGCACCCAGCACCCTGAGAACTGAGCACCCAGCACCCTGAGCACTGAACACCCAGCACCCCGAGCACTGAGCACCCAGCACACTGAGTACTGAGCACCCAGCACCCTGAGCACTGAGTACCCAGCACCCTAAGCACTGAGCACCCAGCACCCTGAGCACTGAGCACTGAGCACCCTGATCACTGAGTACTGAGCACCGAGCACCCCGAGAACTGAGCACCCAGCACCCTGAGCACTGAGCACCCAGCACCCTGAGCACTGAGCACCCACCACCCTGAGTACTGAGCACTGAGCACCCAGCACCCCGGGCACTGAGCACCCAGCACCCTGAGTACTGAGCACTGAGCACCCAGCACCAAGAGCACTGAGCACCCAGCTCCCTGAGCACTGAGCACCCAGCACCCGAGTACTGAGCGCCCAGCACCCTGAGTACTGAGCACCCAGCACCCTGAGTACTGAGCACCCAGCACCCTGAGTACTGAGCACCCAGCTCCCCGAGCATTGAGCACCCAGCACCCCAAGTACTGAGCACCCAGCACACTGAGTACTGAGCACCCAGCACCCTGAGCACTGAGCACCCAGCACCCCGAGCACTGAGCACCCAGCACCTTGAGTACTGAGCACCCAGCACCCTGAGCACTGAGCACCCAGCACCCTGAGCACTGAGCACCCAGCACCCTGAGCACTGAGCACCCAGCACCCTGAGTAGTGAGCACCCAACGTACTGAGCACCGAGCACCCCGAGCACTGAGTACCCAGCACCCAGAGTACTGAGCACCGAGCACCCGGAGCACTGAGCACCCAGCACCCTGAGTACTGAGCTCCGAGCACCCCGAGCACTGAGCACCCAGCGCCCCGAGCACCGAGCACCCTGAGCACTGAGCACCCAGCACCCTGACTACTGAGCACCCAGCACCCTGAGCAATGAGCAACCTGAGTACTGAGCACCCAGCACCTTGAGCACTGAGCACCGAGCACCCCGAGCACTGAGCACCCAGCACCCTGAGCACTGAGCACACAGCACCCTGAGCACTGAGCACCCAGCACCCTGAGCACTGAGCACCCAGCACCCTGAGTAGTGAGCACCTAACGTACTGAGCACCGAGCACCCCGAGCACTGAGTACCCAGCACCCAGAGTACTGAGCACCGAACACCCCGAGCACTGAGCACCCAGCACCCTGAGTACTGAGCTCTGAGCACCCCGAGCACTGAGCACCCAGCGCCACGAGCACCGAGCACCCTGAGCACAGAGCAACCTGAGTACTGAGCACCCAGCACCTTGAGCACTGAGCACCCCGAGCACTGAGCACCCAGCACCCGGAGTACTGAGCACCCAGCACCCTGAGTACTAAGCACAGAGCACCCTGAGTACTGAGCACCCAGCACCCTGAGCACTGTACACACAGCACCCTGAGTACTGAGCACCTCGAGCACTGAGCACCCAGCACCCTGAGTACTGAGCACCGAGCACACCGAGCACTGAGCACCCAGCACCGTGAGCACTGAGCCCCCAGCACCCCGAGCACTGAGCACCCAGCACCCTGAGTACTGAGCACCCAGCACCCTGAGTACTGAGCACCCACCACTCTGAGCGCTGAGTACCCAGCACCCTGAGCACTGAGCACCCAGCACCCTGAGCACTGAGCACACAGCACCCTGAGCACTGAGCACCCAGCACCCTGAGTACTGAGCACTGAGCACCCAGCACCCCGAGCACTGAGCACCCAGCACCCTGAGTACTGAGCACTGAGCACCCAGCACCCTGAGCACTGAGCACCCAGCACCCGAGTACTGAGCACCCAGCACCCTGAGTACTGAGCACCCAGCACCCTGAGTACTGAGCACACAGCACCCCGAGTACTGAGCACCCAGCACCCCGAGTACTGAGCACCCAGCACCCTGAGCACTGAGCACCCAGCACCCTGAGTACTGAGCACCCAGCACCCTGAGTACTGAACACCCAGCACCCTGAGCACTGAGCACTGAGCACCCTGATCACTGAGTACTGAGCACCGAGCACCCCGAGAACTGAGCACCCAGCACCCGGAGTACTGAGCACCCAGCACCCTGAGTACTGAGCACCCAGCACCCCGAGCACTGAGCACCCAGCACCCTGAGCACTGAGCACCCAGCACCCTGAGTACTGAGCACTGAGCACCCAGCACCCTGAGCACTGAGCACCCAGCACCCTGAGTACTGAGCACTGAGCACCCAGCACCCCGAGCACTGAGCACCCAGCACCCTGAGCACTGAGCCCCCAGCACCCTGAGCACTGAGCACCCAGCACCCCGAGCACTGAGCACCCAGCACCCTGAGTACTGAGCACCCAGCACCCTGAGCACTGAGCACCCAGCACCCTGAGCACTGAGCACCCAGCACCCCGAGCACTGAGCACCCAGCACCCTGAGTACTGAGCACCCAGCACCATGAGCACTGAGCACCCAGCACCCTGAGCACTGAGCACCCAGCAGCCTGAGCACTGAGCACCCAGTACCCTGAGTAGTGAGCACCCAACGTACTGAGCACCGAGCACCCCGAGCACTGAGCACCCAGCACCCTGAGTACTGAGCACCGAGCACCCTGAGCACTGAGCACCCAGCACCCTGAGTACTGAGCTCCGAGCACCGCGAGCACTGAGCACCCAGCGCCCCGAGCACCGAGCACCCTGAGCACTGAGCACCCAGCACCCTGAGTACTGAGCACCCTGCACCCTGAGCAATGAGCACCCTGAGTACTGAGCACCCAGCACCTTGAGCACTGAGCACCCAGCACCCGGAGTACTGAGCACCCAGCACACTGAGTACTAAGCACCGAGCACCCTGAGTACTGAGCACCCAGCACCCTGAGCACTGAACACCTCGAGCACTGAGCACCCAGCACCCTGAGTACTGAGCACCGAGCACCCCGAGCACTGATCACCCAGCACCGTGAGCACTAAGCACATAGCACCCCGAGCACTGAGCACCCAGCACCCTGAGTACTGAGCACCCAGCACCCTGAGCACTGAGTACACAGCACCCTGAGCACTGAGCACCCAGCACCCTGAGCACTGAGCACCCAGCACCCTGAGCACTGAGCACCCAGCACCATGAATACTGAGCACTGAGCACCCAGCACCCCGAGCACTGAGCAACCAGCACCCTGAGTACTGAGCACTGAGCACCCAGCACCCCGAGCACTGAGCACCCAGCACCCTGAGCACTGAGCACCCAGCACCTGAGTACTGAGCACACAGCACCCTGAGTACTGAGCACCCAGCACCCTGAGTACTGAGCACCGAGCACCCCGAGAACTGAGCACCCAGCACCCTGAGTACTGAGCACCCAGCACCCTGAGCATTGAGCACACAGCACCCCGAGCACTGAGCACCCAGCACCCTGAGTACTGAGCACCCAGCACCCTGAGCACTGAGCACCCAGCACCCTGAGCACTGAGCACCCAGCACCCAGCACCCGGAGTACTGAGCACCCAGCACCCTGAGGATTGAGCACCCAGCACCCTGAGCACTGAGCACCCTGAGTACTGAGCACTGAGCACCCTGAGTACTGAGCACTGAGCACCCTGAGTACTGAGCAACCAGCACCCTGAGTACTGAGCACCCAGCACCCTGAGCACTGAGCTCTGAGCACCCTGAGCACTGAGCACCCAGCACCCTGAGCACTGATCACCCAGCACCCTGAGTTGTGAGCACCCAACGTACTGAGCACCAAGCACCCCGAGCACTGAGCACCCAGCACCCTGAGTACTGAGCACCCAGCACCCCGAGCACTGAGCACCCAGCACCCTGAGCACTGATCCCCCAGCACACTGAGCACTGAGCACCCAGCACGCTGAGTACTGAGCACCCAGGACCCTGAGTACTGAGCACTCAGCACCCTGAGTACTGAGCACCGAGCACCCCGAGCACTGAGCACCCAGCACCCTGAGCACTGAGCACCCTGAGGACTGAGCACCCAGCACCCTGAGCACTGAGCACCCAGCACCCTGAGTACTGAGCACCGATCACCCTGAGCACTGAGCACCCAGCACCCCGAGCACTGAGCACCCAGCACCCTGAGTACTGAGCACCCTGAGTACTGAGCACCGATCACCCTGAGAACTGAGCTCCCAGCACCCTGAGTACTGAGCACCCAGCACCCTGAGCACTGAGCACCCAGCACCCTGAGTACAGAGCACCCAACACCCTGAGCAGTGAGCACCCAGCACACTGAGTAGTGAGCACCCACCACCCCGAGCACTGAGCACCCAGCACCCAGAGAATGAGCACCCAGCACCCCGAGTACTGAGCACCGAGCACCCTGAGCACTGAGTACCCAGCACCCTGAGTACTGAGCACCCAGCACCCTGAGCACTGAGCACCGAGCACCCCGAGAACTGAGCACCCAGCACCCGGAGTACTGAGCACCCAGCACCCTGAGTACTGAGCACCCAGCACCCCGAGCACTGAGCACCCAGCACCCTGAGCACTGAGCACCCAGCACCCTGAGTACTGAGCACTGAGCACCCAGCACCCTGAGCACTGAGCACCCAGCACCCTGAGTACTGAGCACTGAGCACCCAGCACCCCGAGCACTGAGCACCCAGCACCCTGAGCACTGAGCACCCAGCACCCTGAGCACTGAGCAACCAGCACCCTGAGTACTGAGCACTGAGCACCCAGCACCCCGGGCACTGAGCACCCAGCACCCTGAGTACTGAGCACTGAGCAACCAGCACCCCGAGAACTGAGCACCCAGCACCCTGAGCACTGAGCACCCAGCACCCGAGTACTGAGCGCCCAGCACCCTGAGTACTGAGCACCCAGCACCCTGAGTACTGAGCAAACAGCACCCTGAGTACTGAGCACCCAGCACCCCGAGCATTGAGCACCCAGCACCCCAAGTACTGAGCACCCAGCACCCTGAGTACTGAGCACCCAGCACCCTGAGCACTGAGCACCCAGCACCCCGAGCACTGAGCACCCAGCACCCTGAGTACTGAGCAGCCAGCACCCTAAGCACTGAGCACACAGCACCCTGAGCACTGAGCACCCAGCACCCTGAGCACTGAGCACCCAGCACCCTGAGTAGTGAGCACCTAACGTACTGAGCACCGAGCACCCCGAGCACTGAGTACCCAGCACCCAGAGTACTGAGCACCCAGCACCCCGAGCACTGAGCACCCAGCACCCTGAGTACTGAGCTCCGAGCACCCCGAGCACTGAGCACCCAGCGCCACGAGCCCCGAGCACCCTGAGCACTGAGCAACCTGAGTACTGAGCACCCAGCACCTTGAGCACTGAGCACCGAGCACCCCGAGCACTGAGCACCCAGCACCCGGAGTACTGAGCACCCAGCACCCTGAGTACTAAGCACCGAGCACCCTGAGTACGAGCACCCAGCACCCTGAGCACTGAACACACAGCACCCTGAGTACTGAGCACCTCGATCACTGAGCACCCAGCACCCTGAGTACTGAGCACCGAGCACACCGAGCACTGAGCACCCAGCACCGTGAGCACTGAGCCCCCAGCACCCTGAGCACTGAGCACCCAGCACCCTGAGTACTGAGCACCCAGCACCCTGAGTACTGAGCACCCAGCACTCTGAGCGCTGAGTACCCAGCACCCTGAGCACTGAGCACCCAGCACCCTGAGCACTGAGCACACAGCACCCTGAGCACTGAGCACCCAGCACCCTGAGTACTGAGCACTGAGCACCCAGCACCCCGAGCACTGAGCACCCAGCACCCTGAGTACTGAGCACTGAGCACCCAGCACCCTGAGCACTGAGCACCCAGCACCCGAGTACTGAGCACCCAGCACCCTGAGTACTGAGCACCCAGCACCCTGAGTACTGAGCACACAGCACCCCGAGTACTGAGCACCCAGCACCCCGAGTACCAAGCACCCAGCACCCTGAGCACTGAGCACCCAGCATCCCGAGCACTGAGCACCCAGCACCCTGAGTACTGAGCACCCAGCGCCCCGAGCACTGAGCACCCAGCACCCTGAGCACTGAGCACCCAGCACCCTGAGTACTGAGCACCCAGCGCCCCGAGCACCGAGCACCCTGAGCACTGAGCACCCAGCACCCTGAGTACTGAGCACCCTGCACCCTGAGCAATGAGCACCCTGAGTACTGAGCACCCAGCACCTTGAGCACTGAGCACCCAGCACCCGGAGTACTGAGCACCCAGCACACTGAGTACTAAGCACCGAGCACCCTGAGTACTGAGCACCCAGCACCCTGAGCACTGAACACCTCGAGCACTGAGCACCCAGCACCCTGAGTACTGAGCACCGAGCACCCCGAGCACTGATCACCCAGCACCGTGAGCACTAAGCACATAGCACCCCGAGCACTGAGCACCCAGCACCCTGAGTACTGAGCACCCAGCACCCTGAGCACTGAGTACACAGCACCCTGAGCACTGAGCACCCAGCACCCTGAGCACTGAGCACCCAGCACCCTGAGCACTGAGCACCCAGCACCATGAATACTGAGCACTGAGCACCCAGCACCCCGAGCACTGAGCAACCAGCACCCTGAGTACTGAGCACTGAGCACCCAGCACCCCGAGCACTGAGCACCCAGCACCCTGAGCACTGAGCACCCAGCACCTGAGTACTGAGCACACAGCACCCTGAGTACTGAGCACCCAGCACCCTGAGTACTGAGCACCGAGCACCCCGAGAACTGAGCACCCAGCACCCTGAGTACTGAGCACCCAGCACCCTGAGCATTGAGCACACAGCACCCCGAGCACTGAGCACCCAGCACCCTGAGTACTGAGCACCCAGCACCCTGAGCACTGAGCACCCAGCACCCTGAGCACTGAGCACCCAGCACCCAGCACCCGGAGTACTGAGCACCCAGCACCCTGAGGATTGAGCACCCAGCACCCTGAGCACTGAGCATCCTGAGTACTGAGCACTGAGCACCCTGAGTACTGAGCACTGAGCACCCTGAGTACTGAGCAACCAGCACCCTGAGTACTGAGCACCCAGCACCCTGAGCACTGAGCTCTGAGCACCCTGAGCACTGAGCACCCAGCACCCTGAGCACTGATCACCCAGCACCCTGAGTTGTGAGCACCCAACGTACTGAGCACCAAGCACCCCGAGCACTGAGCACCCAGCACCCTGAGTACTGAGCACCCAGCACCCCGAGCACTGAGCACCCAGCACCCTGAGCACTGATCCCCCAGCACACTGAGCACTGAGCACCCAGCACGCTGAGTACTGAGCACCCAGGACCCTGAGTACTGAGCACTCAGCACCCTGAGTACTGAGCACCGAGCACCCCGAGCACTGAGCACCCAGCACCCTGAGCACTGAGCACCCTGAGGACTGAGCACCCAGCACCCTGAGCACTGAGCACCCAGCACCCTGAGTACTGAGCACCGATCACCCTGAGCACTGAGCACCCAGCACCCCGAGCACTGAGCACCCAGCACCCTGAGTACTGAGCACCCTGAGTACTGAGCACCGATCACCCTGAGAACTGAGCTCCCAGCACCCTGAGTACTGAGCACCCAGCACCCTGAGCACTGAGCACCCAGCACCCTGAGTACAGAGCACCCAACACCCTGAGCAGTGAGCACCCAGCACACTGAGTAGTGAGCACCCACCACCCCGAGCACTGAGCACCCAGCACCCAGAGAATGAGCACCCAGCACCCCGAGTACTGAGCACCGAGCACCCTGAGCACTGAGTACCCAGCACCCTGAGTACTGAGCACCCAGCACCCTGAGCACTGAGCACCGAGCACCCCGAGAACTGAGCACCCAGCACCCGGAGTACTGAGCACCCAGCACCCTGAGTACTGAGCACCCAGCACCCCGAGCACTGAGCACCCAGCACCCTGAGCACTGAGCACCCAGCACACTGAGTACTGAGCACTGAGCACCCAGCACCCTGAGCACTGAGCACCCAGCACCCTGAGTACTGAGCACTGAGCACCCAGCACCCCGAGCACTGAGCACCCAGCACCCTGAGCACTGAGCACCCAGCACCCTGAGCACTGAGCAACCAGCACCCTGAGTACTGAGCACTGAGCACCCAGCACCCCGGGCACTGAGCACCCAGCACCCTGAGTACTGAGCACTGAGCAACCAGCACCCCGAGAACTGAGCACCCAGCACCCTGAGCACTGAGCACCCAGCACCCGAGTACTGAGCGCCCAGCACCCTGAGTACTGAGCACCCAGCACCCTGAGTACTGAGCAAACAGCACCCTGAGTACTGAGCACCCAGCACCCCGAGCATTGAGCACCCAGCACCCCAAGTACTGAGCACCCAGCACCCTGAGTACTGAGCACCCAGCACCCTGAGCACTGAGCACCCAGCACCCCGAGCACTGAGCACCCAGCACCCTGAGTACTGAGCAGCCAGCACCCTAAGCACTGAGCACACAGCACCCTGAGCACTGAGCACCCAGCACCCTGAGCACTGAGCACCCAGCACCCTGAGTAGTGAGCACCTAACGTACTGAGCACCGAGCACCCCGAGCACTGAGTACCCAGCACCCAGAGTACTGAGCACCCAGCACCCCGAGCACTGAGCACCCAGCACCCTGAGTACTGAGCTCCGAGCACCCCGAGCACTGAGCACCCAGCGCCACGAGCCCCGAGCACCCTGAGCACTGAGCAACCTGAGTACTGAGCACCCAGCACCTTGAGCACTGAGCACCGAGCACCCCGAGCACTGAGCACCCAGCACCCGGAGTACTGAGCACCCAGCACCCTGAGTACTAAGCACCGAGCACCCTGAGTACGAGCACCCAGCACCCTGAGCACTGAACACACAGCACCCTGAGTACTGAGCACCTCGATCACTGAGCACCCAGCACCCTGAGTACTGAGCACCGAGCACACCGAGCACTGAGCACCCAGCACCGTGAGCACTGAGCCCCCAGCACCCCGAGCACTGAGCACCCAGCACCCTGAGTACTGAGCACCCAGCACCCTGAGTACTGAGCACCCAGCACTCTGAGCGCTGAGTACCCAGCACCCTGAGCACTGAGCACCCAGCACCCTGAGCACTGAGCACACAGCACCCTGAGCACTGAGCACCCAGCACCCTGAGTACTGAGCACTGAGCACCCAGCACCCCGAGCACTGAGCACCCAGCACCCTGAGTACTGAGCACTGAGCACCCAGCACCCTGAGCACTGAGCACCCAGCACCCGAGTACTGAGCACCCAGCACCCTGAGTACTGAGCACCCAGCACCCTGAGTACTGAGCACACAGCACCCCGAGTACTGAGCACCCAGCACCCCGAGTACTGAGCACCCAGCACCCTGAGCACTGAGCACCCAGCATCCCGAGCACTGAGCACCCAGCACCCTGAGTACTGAGCACCCAGCGCCCCGAGCACTGAGCACCCAGCACCCTGAGCACTGAGCACCCAGCACCCTGAGTACTGAGCACCCAGCACCCTAAGTACTGAACACCCAGCACCCTGAGCACTGAGCACTGAGCACCCTGAGCACTGAGTACTGAGCACTGAGCACCCTGAGCACTGAGCACCCAGCACCCCGAGTACTGAGCACCCAGCACCCCGAGCACTGAGCACCCAGCGCCCCGAGCACTGAGCACCCAGCACCCCGAGCACTGAGCACTGAGCACCCAGCACCCCGAGTACTGAGCAGTGAGCACCCTGAGCACTGAGCACCCAGCACCCCGAGTACTGAGCACTGAGTACCCTGAATACTGAGCACCCAGCACCCTGAGCACTGAGCCCCCAGCACCCTGAGCACTGAGCACCCAACACCCCGAGCACTGAGCACCCAGCACCCTGAGTACTGAGCACTGAGCACCCAGCACCCCGAGCACTGAGCACCCAGCACCCTGAGCACTGAGCACCCTGCACCCGAGTACTGAGCACCCAGCACCCTGAGTACTGAGCACCCAGCACCCTGAGTACTGAGCAACCAGCACCCCGAGTACTGAGCACGAAGCACCCTGAGTACTGAGCACCCAGCACCCTGAGCACTGAGCACCCAGCACCCCGAGCACTGAGCACCCAGCACCCTGAGTACTGAGCACCCAGCACCCTGAGCACTGAGCACCCAGCACCCTGAGCACTGAGCACCCAGCACCCTGAGCACTGAGCACCCAGCACCCTGAGTAGTGAGCACTCAACGTACTGAGCATCGAGCACCCCGAGCACTGAGCACCCAGCACCCTGAGTACTGAGCACCGAGCACCCTGAGCACTGAGCACCCAGCACCTTTAGTACGGAGCACCGAGCACCCCGAGCACTGAGCACCCAGCGCCCAGAGCACCGAGCACCCTGAGCACTGAGCACCCAGCACCCTGAGTACTGAGCACCCTGAGTACTGAGCACCCAGCACCTTGAGCACTGAGCACCCAGCACCCAGAGTACTGAGCACCCAGCACCCTGAGTACTAAGCACCAAGCACCCTGAGTACTGAGCACACAGCACCCTGAGCACTGAACACACAGCACCCTGAGTACTGAGCACCTCGAGCACTGAGCACCCAGCACCCTGAGTACTGAGCACCGAGCACCCCGAGCACTGAGCACCCAGCACCCTGAGCACTGAGCACACAGCACCCTGAGCACTGAGCACCCAGCACCCTGAGTACTGAGCACTGAGCATCCAGCACCCCGAGCACTGAGCACTCAGCACCCTGAGTACTGAGCACCGAGCACCCCGAGCACTGAGCACCCAGCACCCTGAGTACTGAGATCCGAGCACCCCGAACACTGAGCACCCTGAGCACTGAGCACCGAGCACCCTGAGCACTGAGTACCCATCACCCTGAGCACTGAGCACACAGCACCCTGAGCACTGAGCACCCAGCACCCTGAGCACTGAGCACCCAGCACCCTGATTACTGAGCACTGAGCACCCAGCACCCCGAGCACTGAGCACCCAGCACCCCGAGTACTGAGCACTGAGCACCCTGAGTACTGAGCACCCAGCACCCTGAGCACTGAGTACCCCGCACCCTGAGCACTGAGCACCCAGCACCCTGAGCACTGAGCACCCAGCACCCTGAGCACTGAGCACCCAGCACCCTGAGTACTGAGCACTGACCACCCAGCACACCGAGCACTGAGCTCCCAGCACCCTGAGTACTGAGCACTGAGCACCCAGCAACCCGAGCACTGAGCACCCAGCACCCTGAGCACTGAGCACCCACCACCCGAGTACTGAGCACCCAGCACCCTGGGTACTGAGCACCCAGCACCCTGAGTACTGAGCACCCAGCACCCTGAGCACTGAGCACTGAGCACCCTGATCACTGAGTACTGAGCACCGAGCACACCGAGAACTGAGCACCCAGCACCCGGAGTACTGAGCACCCAGCACCCTGAGTACTGAGCACCCAGCACCCCGAGCACTGAGCACCCAGCACCCTGAGCACTTAGCACCCAGCACCCTGAGTACTGAGCACTGAGCACCCAGCACACCGAGCACTGAGCACCCAGCACCCTGAGTACTGAGCACTGAGGACCCAGCACCCCGAGCACTGAGCACCCAGCACCCTGAGCACTGAACACCCTGCACCCTGAGCACTGAGCACCCAGCACCCCGAGCACTGAGCACCCGGCACCGTGAGTACTGAGCACTGAGCACCCAGCACCCTGAGCACTGAGCACACAGCACCCTGAGCACTGAGCACCCAGCACCCGAGTACTGAGCACCCAGCACCCTGAGTACTGAGCACGCAGCACCCTGAGTACTGAGCACCCAGCACCCTGAGTACTGAGCACTGAGCACCCAGCACCCCGAGCACTGAGCACCCAGCACCTTGAGTACTGAGCACCGAGCACCCCGAGCACTGAGCACCCAGCACCCTGAGTACTGAGATCCGAGCACCCCGAACACTGAGCACCCTGAGCACTGAGCAGCGAGCACCCTGAGCACGAAGTACCCAGCACCCTGAGCACTGAGCACCCAGCACCCTGAGCACTGAGCACCCAGCACCCTGAGCACTGAGCACCCAGCACCCTGAGTACTGAGCACTGAGCACCCAGCACCCCGAGCACTGAGCACCCAGCACCCCGAGTACTGAGCACTGAGCACCCTGAGTACTGAGCACCCAGCACCCTGAGCACTGAGTACCCAGCACCCTGAGCACTGAGCACCCAGCACCCTGAGCACTGAGCACCCAGCACCCAGAGTACTGAGCACTGAGCACCCATCATCCCGAGCACTGAGAACCCAGCACCCTGAGTACTGAGCACTGAGCACCCAGCACCCCGAGCACTGAGCACCCAGCACCCTGAGCACTGAGCACCCACCACCCTGAGTACTGAGCACCCAGCACCCTGAGTACTGAGCACCCAGCACCCCGAGTACTGAGCACCCAGCACCCTGAGAACTGAGCACCCAGCACCCTGAGCACTGAACACCCAGCACCCCGAGCACTGAGCACCCAGCACACTGAGTACTGAGCACCCAGCACCCTGAGCACTGAGTACCCAGCACCCTGAGCACTGAGCACCCAGCACCCTGAGCACTGAGCACTGAGCACCCTGATCACTGAGTACTGAGCACCGAGCACCCCGAGAACTGAGCACCCAGCACCCTGAGCACTGAGCACCCAGCACCCTGAGCACTGAGCACCCACCACCCTGAGTACTGAGCACTGAGCACCCAGCACCCCGGGCACTGAGCACCCAGCACCCTGAGTACTGAGCACTGAGCACCCAGCACCAAGAGCACTGAGCACCCAGCTCCCTGAGCACTGAGCACCCAGCACCCGAGTACTGAGCGCCCAGCACCCTGAGTACTGAGCACCCAGCACCCTGAGTACTGAGCACCCAGCACCCTGAGTACTGAGCACCCAGCTCCCCGAGCATTGAGCACCCAGCACCCCAAGTACTGAGCACCCAGCACACTGAGTACTGAGCACCCAGCACCCTGAGCACTGAGCACCCAGCACCCCGAGCACTGAGCACCCAGCACCTTGAGTACTGAGCACCCAGCACCCTGAGCACTGAGCACCCAGCACCCTGAGCACTGAGCACCCAGCACCCTGAGCACTGAGCACCCAGCACCCTGAGCACTGAGCACCCAGCACCCTGAGTAGTGAGCACCCAACGTACTGAGCACCGAGCACCCCGACCACTGAGTACCCAGCACCCAGAGTACTGAGCACCGAGCACCCCGAGCACTGAGCACCCAGCACCCTGTGTACTGAGCTCCGAGCACCCCGAGCACTGAGCACCCAGCGCCCCGAGCACCGAGCACCCTGAGCACTGAGCACCCAGCACCCTGACTACTGAGCACCCAGCACCCTGAGCAATGAGCAACCTGAGTACTGAGCACCCAGCACCTTGAGCACTGAGCACCGAGCACCCCGAGCACTGAGCACCCAGCACCCTGAGCACTGAGCACACAGCACCCTGAGCACTGAGCACCCAGCACCCTGAGCACTGAGCACCCAGCACCCTAAGTAGTGAGCACCTAACGTACTGAGCACCGAGCACCCCGAGCACTGAGTACCCAGCACCCAGAGTACTGAGCACCGAACACCCCGAGCACTGAGCACCCAGCACCCTGAGTACTGAGCTCTGAGCACCCCGTGCACTGAGCACCCAGCGCCACGAGCACCGAGCACCCTGAGCACAGAGCAACCTGAGTACTGAGCACCCAGCACCTTGAGCACTGAGCACCCCGAGCACTGAGCACCCAGCACCCGGAATACTGAGCACCCAGCACCCTGAGTACTAAGCACCGAGCACCCTGAGTACTGAGCACCCAGCACCCTGAGCACTGAACACACAGCACCCTGAGTACTGAGCACCTCGAGCACTGAGCACCCAGCACCCTGAGTACTGAGCACCGAGCACACCGAGCACTGAGCACCCAGCACCGTGAGCACTGAGCCCCCAGCACCCCGGGCACTGAGCACCCAGCACCCTGAGTACTGAGCACCCAGCACCCTGAGTACTGAGCACCCACCACTCTGAGCGCTGAGTACCCAGCACCCTGAGCACTGAGCACCCAGCACCCTGAGCACTGAGCACACAGCACCCTGAGCACTGAGCACCCAGCACCCTGAGTACTGAGCACTGAGCACCCAGCACCCCGAGCACTGAGCACCCAGCACCCTGAGTACTGAGCACTGAGCACCCAGCACCCTGAGCACTGAGCACCCAGCACCCGAGTACTGAGCACCCAGCACCCTGAGTACTGAGCACCCAGCACCCTGAGTACTGAGCACACAGCACCCCGAGTACTGAGCACCCAGCACCCCGAGTACTGAGCACCCAGCACCCTGAGCACTGAGCACCCAGCATCCCGAGCACTGAGCACCCAGCACCCTGAGTACTGAGCACCCAGCGCCCCGAGCACTGAGCACCCAGCACCCTGAGCACTGAGCACCCAGCACCCTGAGTACTGAGCACCCAGCACCCTGAGTACTGAACACCCAACACCCTGAGCACTGAGCACTGAGCACCCTGAGCACTGAGTACTGAGCACTGAGCACCCTGAGCACTGAGCACCCAGCACCCTGAGTACTGAGCACCCAGCACCCTGAGTACTGAGCACTGAGCACCCAGCACCCCGAGCACTGAGCACCCAGCACCTTGAGTACTGAGCACCGAGCACCCCGAGCACTGAGCACCCAGCACCCTGAGTACTGAGATCCGAGCACCCCGAACACTGAGCACCCTGAGCACTGAGCAGCGAGCACCCTGAGCACGAAGTACCCAGCACCCTGAGCAATGAGCACCCAGCACCCTGAGCACTGAGCACCCAGCACCCTGAGTACTGAGCACTGAGCACCCAGCACCCCGAGCACTGAGCACCCAGCACCCCGAGTACTGAGCACTGAGCACCCTGAGTACTGAGCACCCAGCACCCTGAGCACTGAGTACCCAGCACCCTGAGCACTGAGCACCCAGCACCCTGAGCACTGAGCACCCAGCACCCAGAGTACTGAGCACTGAGCACCCAGCATCCCGAGCACTGAGCACCCAGCACCCTGAGTACTGAGCACAGAGCACCCAGCACCCCGAGCACTGAGCACCCAGCACCCTGAGCACTGAGCACCCACCACCCTGAGTACTGAGCACCCAGCACCCTGAGTACTGAGCACCCAGCACCCCGAGTACTGAGCACCAAGCACCCTGAGAACTGAGCACCCAGCACCCTGAGCACTGAACACCCAGCACCCCGAGCACTGAGCACCCAGCACACTGAGTACTGAGCACCCAGCACCCTGAGCACTGAGTACCCAGCACCCTGAGCACTGAGCACCCAGCACCCTGAGCACTGAGCACTGAGCACCCTGATCACTGAGTACTGAGCACCGAGCACCCCGAGAACTGAGCACCCAGCACCCTGAGCACTGAGCACCCAGCACCCTGAGCACTGAGCACCCACCACCCTGAGTACTGAGCACTGAGCACCCAGCACCCCGGGCACTGAGCACCCAGCACCCTGAGTACTGAGCACTGATCACCCAGCATCAAGAGCACTGAGCACCCAGCTCCCTGAGCACTGAGCACCCAGCACCCGAGTACTGAGCGCCCAGCACCCTGAGTACTGAGCACCCAGCACCCTGAGTACTGAGCACCCAGCACCCTGAGTACTGAGCACCCAGCTCCCCGAGCATTGAGCACCCAGCACCCCAAGTACTGAGCACCCAGCACACTGAGTACTGAGCACCCAGCACCCTGAGCACTGAGCACCCAGCACCCCGAGCACTGAGCACCCAGCACCTTGAGTACTGAGCACCCAGCACCCTGAGCACTGAGCACCCAGCACCCTGAGCACTGAGCACCCAGCACCCTGAGCACTGAGCACCCAGCACCCTGAGTAGTGAGCACCCAACGTACTGAGCACCGAGCACCCCGAGCACTGAGTACCCAGCACCCAGAGTACTGAGCACCGAGCACCCCGAGCACTGAGCACCCAGCACCCTGAGTACTGAGCTCCGAGCACCCCGAGCACTGAGCACCCAGCGCCCCGAGCACCGAGCACCCTGAGCACTGAGCACCCAGCACCCTGACTACTGAGCACCCAGCACCCTGAGCAATGAGCAACCTGAGTACTGAGCACCCAGCACCTTGAGCACTGAGCACCGAGCACCCCGAGCACTGAGCACCCAGCACCCTGAGCACTGAGCACACAGCACCCTGAGCACTGAGCACCCAGCACCCTGAGCACTGAGCACCCAGCACCCTAAGTAGTGAGCACCTAACGTACTGAGCACCGAGCACCCCGAGCACTGAGTACCCAGCACCCAGAGTACTGAGCACCGAACACCCCGAGCACTGAGCACCCAGCACCCTGAGTACTGAGCTCTGAGCACCCCGAGCACTGAGCACCCAGCGCCACGAGCACCGAGCACCCTGAGCACAGAGCAACCTGAGTACTGAGCACCCAGCACCTTGAGCACTGAGCACCCCGAGCACTGAGCACCCAGCACCCGGAGTACTGAGCACCCAGCACCCTGAGTACTAAGCACCGAGCACCCTGAGTACTGAGCACCCAGCACCCTGAGCACTGAACACACAGCACCCTGAGTACTGAGCACCTCGAGCACTGAGCACCCAGCACCCTGAGTACTGAGCACCGAGCACACCGAGCACTGAGCACCCAGCACCGTGAGCACTGAGCCCCCAGCACCCCGAGCACTGAGCACCCAGCACCCTGAGTACTGAGCACCCAGCACCCTGAGTACTGAGCACCCACCACTCTGAGCGCTGAGTACCCAGCACCCTGAGCACTGAGCACCCAGCACCCTGAGCACTGAGCACACAGCACCCTGAGCACTGAGCACCCAGCACCCTGAGTACTGAGCACTGAGCACCCAGCACCCCGAGCACTGAGCACCCAGCACCCTGAGTACTGAGCACTGAGAACCCAGCACCCTGAGCACTGAGCACCCAGCACCCGAGTACTGAGCACCCAGCACCCTGAGTACTGAGCACCCAGCACCCTGAGTACTTAGCACACAGCACCCCGAGTACTGAGCACCCAGCACCCCGAGTACTGAGCACCCAGCACCCTGAGCACTGAGCACCCAGCATCCCGAGCACTGAGCACCCAGCACCCTGAGTACTGAGCACCCAGCGCCCCGAGCACTGAGCACCCAGCACCCTGAGCACTGAGCACCCAGCACCCTGAGTACTGAGCACCCAGCACCCTGAGTACTGAACACCCAACACCCTGAGCACTGAGCACTGAGCACACTGAGCACTGAGTACTGAGCACTGAGCACCCTGAGCACTGAGCACCCAGCACCCCGAGTACTGAGCACCCAGCACCCCGAGCACTGAGCACCCTGCGCCCCGAGCACTGAGCACCCAGCACCCCGAGCACTGAGCACTGAGCACCCAGCACCCCGAGTACTGAGCAGTGAGCACCCTGAGCACTGAGCACCCAGCACCCCGAGTACTGAGCACTGAGTACCCTGAGTACTGAGCACCCAGCACCCTGAGCACTGAGTACCCAGCACCTTGAGCACTGAGCACCCAGCACCCTGAGCACTGAGCACCCAGCACCCTGAGCACTGAGCACCCAGCACCCTGAGTACTGAGCACTGAGCACCCAGCACCCCGAGCACTGAGCACCCAGCACCCTGAGTACTGAGCACTGAGCACCCAGCACCCCGAGCACTGAGCACCCAGCACCCTGAGCACTGAGCACCCTGCACCCGAGTACTGAGCACCCAGCACCCTGAGTACTGAGCACCCAGCACCCTGAGTACTGAGCACCCAGCACCCCGAGTACTGAGCACGAAGCACCCTGAGTACTGAGCACCCAGCACCCTGAGCACTGAGCACCCAGCATCCCGAGCACTGAGCACCCAGCACCCTGAGTACTGAGCACCCAGCACCCTGAGCACTGAGCACCCAGCACCCTGAGCACTGAGCACCCAGCACCCTGAGCACTGAGCACCCAGCACCCTGAGTAGTGAGCACCCAACGTACTGAGCACCGAGCACCCCGAGTACTGAGCACCCAGCACCCTGAGTACTGAGCACCGAGCACCCTGAGCACTGAGCACCCAGCACCTTGAGTACTGAGCTCCGAGCACCCTGAGCACTGAGCACACAGCGCCCCGAGCACCGAGCACCCTGAGCACTGAGCACCCAGCACCCTGAGTACTGAGCACCCTGCACCCTGAGCAATGAGCACCCTGAGTACTGAGCACCCAGCACCCTGAGTACTAAGCACCAAGCACCCTGAGTACTGAGCACCCAGCACCCTGAGCACTGAACACACAGCACCCTGAGTACTGAGCACCTCGAGCACTGAGCACCCAGCACCCTGAGTACTGACCACCGAGCACCCCGAGCACTGAGCACCCAGCACCCTGAGCACTGAGCACACAGCACCCTGAGCACTGAGCACCCAGCACACTGAGCACTGAGCACCCAGCACCCTGAGTACTGAGCACTGAGCGCCCAGCACCCCGAGCACTGAGCACTCAGCACCCTGAGTACTGAGCACCGAGCACCCCGAGCACTGAGCACCCAGCACCCTGAGTACTGAGCACCCACCACCCGAGTACTGAGCACCCAGCACCCTGGGTACTGAGCACCCAGCACCCTGAGTACTGAGCACCCAGCACCCTGAGCACTGAGCACTGAGCACCCTGATCACTGAGTACTGAGCACCGAGCACACCGAGAACTGAGCACCCAGCACCCGGAGTACTGAGCACCCAGCACCCTGAGTACTGAGCACCCAGCACCCCGAGCACTGAGCACCCAGCACCCTGAGCACTTAGCACCCAGCACCCTGAGTACTGAGCACTGAGCACCCAGCACACCGAGCACTGAGCACCCAGCACCCTGAGTACTGAGCACTGAGGACCCAGCACCCCGAGCACTGAGCACCCAGCACCCTGAGCACTGAACACCCAGCACCCTGAGCACTGAGCACCCAGCACCCTGAGTACTGAGCACTGAGCACCCAGCACCCCGAGCAATGAGCACCCAGCACCCTGAGTACTGAGCACTGAGCACCCAGCACCCTGAGCACTGAGCACACAGCACCCTGAGCACTGAGCACCCAGCACCCGAGTACTGAGCACCCAGCACCCTGAGTACTGAGCACGCAGCACCCTGAGTACTGAGCCCCCAGCACCCCGAGTACTGAGTACCCAGCACCCTGAGTACTGAGCACCCAGCACCCTGAGCACTGAGCACCCAGCACCCCGAGCACTGAGCACCCAGCACCCTGAGTACTGAGCACCCAGCACCCTGAGCACTGAGCACCCAGCACCCTGAGCACTGAGCACCCAGCACCCTGAGTACTGAGCACCCAGCACCCTGAGTACTGAGCACTGAGCACCCAGCACCCCGAGCACTGAGCACCCAGCACCCTGAGTACTGAGCACCGAGCACCCCGAGCACTGAGCACCCAGCACCCTGAGTACTGAGATCCGAGCACCCTGAACACTGAGCACCCTGAGCACTGAGCACCGAGCACCCTGAGCACTGAGTACCCAGCACCCTGAGCACTGAGCACCCAGCACCCTGAGCACTGAGCACCCAGCACCCTGAGCACTGAGCACCCAGCACCCTGAGCACTGAGCACCCAGCACCCTGAGTACTGAGCACTGAGCACCCTGAGTACTGAGCACCCAGCACCCTGAGCACTGAGTACCCAGCACCCTGAGCACTGAGCACCCAGCACCCTGAGCACTGAGCAACCAGCACCCAGAGTACTGAGCACTGAGCACCCAGCATCCCGAGCACTGAGCACCCAGCACCCTGAGTACTGAGCACTGAGCACCCAGCACCCCGAGCACTGAGCACCCAGCACCCTGAGCACTGAGCACCCACCACTCTGAGTACTGAGCACCCAGCACCCTGAGTACTGAGCACCCAGCACCCTGAGTACTGAGCACCCAGCACCTCGAGTACTGAGCACCCAGCACCCTGAGTACTGAGCACCCAGCACCCTGAGCACTGAACACCCAGCACCCCGAGCACTGAGCACCCAGCACACTGAGTACTGAGCACCCAGCACCCTGAGCACTGAGCACCCAGCACCCTGAGCACTGAGCACCTAGCACCCTGAGTACTGAGCACTGAGCACCCTGATCACTGAGTACTGAGCACCGAGCACCCCGAAAACTGAGCACCCAGCACCCTGAGCACTGAGCACCCAGCACCCTGAGCACTGAGCACCCACCACCCTGAGTACTGAGCACTGAGCACCCAGCACCCCGGGCACAGAGCACCCAGCACCCTGAGTACTGAGCACTGAGCACCCAGCACCCCGAGCACTGAGCACCCAGCTCCCTGAGCACTGAGCACCCAGCACCCGAGTACTGAGCGCCCAGCACCCTGAGTACTGAGCACCCAGCACCCTGAGTACTGAGCACCCAGCACCCTGAGTACTAAGCACCAAGCACCCTGAGTACTGAGCACCCAGCACCCTGAGCACTGAACACACAGCACCTTGAGTACTGAGCTCCGAGCACCCTGAGCACTGAGCACACAGCGCCCCGAGCACCGAGCACCCTGAGCACTGAGCACCCAGCACCCTGAGTACTGAGCACCCTGCACCCTGAGCAATGAGCACCCTGAGTACTGAGCACCCAGCACCCTGAGTACTAAGCACCAAGCACCCTGAGTACTGAGCACCCAGCACCCTGAGCACTGAACACACAGCACCCTGAGTACTGAGCACCTCGAGCACTGAGCACCCAGCACCCTGAGTACTGACCACCGAGCACCCCGAGCACTGAGCACCCAGCACCCTGAGCACTGAGCACACAGCACCCTGAGCACTGAGCACCCAGCACACTGAGCACTGAGCACCCAGCACCCTGAGTACTGAGCACTGAGCGCCCAGCACCCCGAGCACTGAGCACTCAGCACCCTGAGTACTGAGCACCGAGCACCCCGAGCACTGAGCACCCAGCACCCTGAGTACTGAGCACCCACCACCCGAGTACTGAGCACCCAGCACCCTGGGTACTGAGCACCCAGCACCCTGAGTACTGAGCACCCAGCACCCTGAGCACTGAGCACTGAGCACCCTGATCACTGAGTACTGAGCACCGAGCACACCGAGAACTGAGCACCCAGCACCCGGAGTACTGAGCACCCAGCACCCTGAGTACTGAGCACCCAGCACCCCGAGCACTGAGCACCCAGCACCCTGAGCACTTAGCACCCAGCACCCTGAGTACTGAGCACTGAGCACCCAGCACACCGAGCACTGAGCACCCAGCACCCTGAGTACTGAGCACTGAGGACCCAGCACCCCGAGCACTGAGCACCCAGCACCCTGAGCATTGAACACCCAGCACCCTGAGCACTGAGCACCCAGCACCCTGAGTACTGAGCACTGAGCACCCAGCACCCCGAGCAATGAGCACCCAGCACACTGAGTACTGAGCACTGAGCACCCAGCACCCTGAGCACTGAGCACACAGCACCCTGAGCACTGAGCACCCAGCACCCGAGTACTGAGCACCCAGCACCCTGAGTACTGAGCACGCAGCACCCTGAGTACTGAGCCCCCAGCACCCCGAGTACTGAGTACCCAGCACCCTGAGTACTGAGCACCCAGCACCCTGAGCACTGAGCACCCAGCACCCCGAGCACTGAGCACCCAGCACCCTGAGTACTGAGCACCCAGCACCCTGAGCACTGAGCACCCAGCACCCTGAGCACTGAGCACCCAGCACCCTGAGTACTGAGCACCCAGCACCCTGAGTACTGAGCACTGAGCACCCAGCACCCCGAGCACTGAGCACCCAGCACCCTGAGTACTGAGCACCGAGCACCCCGAGCACTGAGCACCCAGCACCCTGAGTACTGAGATCCGAGCACCCTGAACACTGAGCACCCTGAGCACTGAGCACCGAGCACCCTGAGCACTGAGTACCCAGCACCCTGAGCACTGAGCACCCAGCACCCTGAGCACTGAGCACCCAGCACCCTGAGCACTGAGCACCCAGCACCCTGAGCACTGAGCACCCAGCACCCTGAGTACTGAGCACTGAGCACCCTGAGTACTGAGCACCCAGCACCCTGAGCACTGAGTACCCAGCACCCTGAGCACTGAGCACCCAGCACCCTGAGCACTGAGCAACCAGCACCCAGAGTACTGAGCACTGAGCACCCAGCATCCCGAGCACTGAGCACCCAGCACCCTGAGTACTGAGCACTGAGCACCCAGCACCCCGAGCACTGAGCACCCAGCACCCTGAGCACTGAGCACCCACCACTCTGAGTACTGAGCACCCAGCACCCTGAGTACTGAGCACCCAGCACCCTGAGTACTGAGCACCCAGCACCTCGAGTACTGAGCACCCAGCACCCTGAGTACTGAGCACCCAGCACCCTGAGCACTGAACACTCAGCACCCCGAGCACTGAGCACCCAGCACACTGAGTACTGAGCACCCAGCACCCTGAGCACTGAGCACCCAGCACCCTGAGCACTGAGCACCTAGCACCCTGAGTACTGAGCACTGAGCACCCTGATCACTGAGTACTGAGCACCGAGCACCCCGAAAACTGAGCACCCAGCACCCTGAGCACTGAGCACCCAGCACCCTGAGCACTGAGCACCCACCACCCTGAGTACTGAGCACTGAGCACCCAGCACCCCGGGCACAGAGCACCCAGCACCCTGAGTACTGAGCACTGAGCACCCAGCACCCCGAGCACTGAGCACCCAGCTCCCTGAGCACTGAGCACCCAGCACCCGAGTACTGAGCGCCCAGCACCCTGAGTACTGAGCACCCAGCACCCTGAGTACTGAGCACCCAGCACCCTGAGTACTGAGCACCCAGCTCCCCGAGCATTGAGCACCCAGCACCCCAAGTACTGAGCACCCAGCACACTTAGTACTGAGCACCCAGCAAACTGAGCACTGAGCACCCAGCACCCTGAGCACTGAGCACCCAGCACCCTGAGCACTGAGCACCCAGCACCCTGAGTAGTGAGCACCCAACGTACTGAGCACCGAGCACTCCGAGCACTGAGTACCCAGCACCCAGAGTACTGATCACCGAGCACCCCGAGCACTGAGCACCCAGCACCCTGAGTACTGAGCTCCGAGCACCCCGAGCACTGAGCACCCAGCACCCTGAGCACTGAGCACCCAGCACCCAGAGTACTGAGCACTGAGCACCCAGCATCCCGAGCACTGAGCACCCAGCACCCTGAGTACTGAGCACTGAGCACCCAGCACCCCGAGCACTGAGCACCCAGCACCCTGAGCACTGAGCACCCACCACTCTGAGTACTGAGCACCCAGCACCCTGAGTACTGAGCACCCAGCACCCTGAGTACTGAGCACCCAGCACCTCGAGTACTGAGCACCCAGCACCCTGAGTACTGAGCACCCAGCACCCTGAGCACTGAACACCCAGCACCCCGAGCACTGAGCACCCAGCACACTGAGTACTGAGCACCCAGCACCCTGAGCACTGAGCACCCAGCACCCTGAGCACTGAGCACCCAGCACCCTGAGTACTGAGCACTGAGCACCCTGATCACTGAGTACTGAGCACCGAGCACCCCGAGAACTGAGCAACCAGCACCCTGAGCACTGAGCACCCAGCACCCTGAGCACTGAGCACCCACCACCCTGAGTACTGAGCACTGAGCACCCAGCACCCCGGGCACTGAGCACCCAGCACCCTGAGTACTGAGCACTGAGCACCCAGCACCCCGAGCACTGAGGACCCAGCTCCCTGAGCACTGAGCACCCAGCACCCGAGTACTGAGCGCCCAGCACCCTGAGTACTGAGCACCCAGCACCCTGAGTACTGAGCACCCAGCACCCTGAGTACTGAGCACCCAGCTCCCCGAGCATTGAGCACCCAGCACCCCAAGTACTGAGCACCCAGCACACTTAGTACTGAGCACCCAGCACCCTGAGCACTGAGCACCCAGCACCCTGAGCACTGAGCACCCAGCACCCTGAGCACTGAGCACCCAGCACCCTGAGTAGTGAGCACCCAACGTACTGAGCACCGAGCACCCCGAGCACTGAGTACCCAGCACCCAGAGTACTGAGCACCGAGCACCCCGAGCACTGAGCACCCAGCACCCTGAGTACTGAGCTCCGAGCACCCCGAGCACTGAGCACCCAGCGCCCCGAGCACCGAGCACCCTGAGCACTGAGCACCCAGCACCCTGACTACTGAGCACCCAGCACCCTGAGCAATGAGCAACCTGAGTACCGAGCACCCAGCACCTTGAGCACTGAGCACCGAGCACCCCGAGCACTGAGCACCCAGCACCCGGAGTACTGAGCACCCAGCACCCTGAGTACTAAGCACCGAGCACCCTGAGTACTGAGCACCCAGCACCCTGAGCACTGAACACACAGCACCCTGAGTACTGAGCACCTCGAGCACTGAGCACCCAGCACCCTGAGTACTGAGCACCGAGCACACCGAGCACTGAGCACCCAGCACCGTGAGCACTGAGCCCCCAGCACCCCGAGCACTGAGCACCCAGCACCCTGAGTACTGAGCACCCAGCACCCTGAGTACTGAGCACCCAGCACTCTGAGCACTGAGTACCCAGCACCCTGAGCACTGAGCACCCAGCACCCTGAGCACTGAGCACACAGCACCCTGAGCACTGAGCACCCAGCACCCTGAGTACTGAGCACTGAGCACCCAGCACCCTGAGCACTGAGCACCCAGTACCCTGAGTACTGAGCACTGAGCACCCAGCACCCCGAGCACTGAGCACACAGCACCCTGAGCACTGAGCACCCAGCACCCGAGTACTGAGCACCCAGCACCCTGAGTACTGAGCACCCAGCACCCTGAGTACTGAGCACACAGCACCCCGAGTACTGAGCACCCAGCACCCCGTGTACTGAGCACCCAGCACCCTGAGCACTGAGCACCCAGCATCCCGAGTACTGAGCACCCAGCACCCCGAGCACTGAGCACACAGCGCCCCGAGCACTGAGCACGCAGCACCCCGAGCACTGAGCACCCAGCACCCCGAGTACTGAGCACCCAGCACCCTGAGCACTGAGCACCCAGCACCCTGAGCACTGAGCACCCAGCACCCTGAGTACTGAGCACTGAGCACCCTGAGTACTGAGCACCCAGCACCCTGAGCACTGAGTACCCAGCACCCTGAGCACTGAGCACCCAGCACCCTGAGCACTGAGCAACCAGCACCCAGAGTACTGAGCACTGAGCACCCAGCATCCCGAGCACTGAGCACCCAGCACCCTGAGTACTGAGCACTGAGCACCCAGCACCCCGAGCACTGAGCACCCAGCACCCTGAGCACTGAGCACCCACCACTCTGAGTACTGAGCACCCAGCACCCTGAGTACTGAGCACCCAGCACCCTGAGTACTGAGCACCCAGCACCTCGAGTACTGAGCACCCAGCACCCTGAGTACTGAGCACCCAGCACCCTGAGCACTGAACACCCAGCACCCCGAGCACTGAGCACCCAGCACACTGAGTACTGAGCACCCAGCACCCTGAGCACTGAGCACCCAGCACCCTGAGCACTGAGCACCTAGCACCCTGAGTACTGAGCACTGAGCACCCTGATCACTGAGTACTGAGCACCGAGCACCCCGAAAACTGAGCACCCAGCACCCTGAGCACTGAGCACCCAGCACCCTGAGCACTGAGCACCCACCACCCTGAGTACTGAGCACTGAGCACCCAGCACCCCGGGCACAGAGCACCCAGCACCCTGAGTACTGAGCACTGAGCACCCAGCACCCCGAGCACTGAGCACCCAGCTCCCTGAGCACTGAGCACCCAGCACCCGAGTACTGAGCGCCCAGCACCCTGAGTACTGAGCACCCAGCACCCTGAGTACTGAGCACCCAGCACCCTGAGTACTGAGCACCCAGCTCCCCGAGCATTGAGCACCCAGCACCCCAAGTACTGAGCACCCAGCACACTTAGTACTGAGCACCCAGCAAACTGAGCACTGAGCACCCAGCACCCTGAGCACTGAGCACCCAGCACCCTGAGCACTGAGCACCCAGCACCCTGAGTAGTGAGCACCCAACGTACTGAGCACCGAGCACTCCGAGCACTGAGTACCCAGCACCCAGAGTACTGAGCACCGAGCACCCCGAGCACTGAGCACCCAGCACCCTGAGTACTGAGCTCCGAGCACCCCGAGCACTGAGCACCCAGCACCCTGAGCACTGAGCACCCAGCACCCAGAGTACTGAGCACTGAGCACCCAGCATCCCGAGCACTGAGCACCCAGCACCCTGAGTACTGAGCACTGAGCACCCAGCACCCCGAGCACTGAGCACCCAGCACCCTGAGCACTGAGCACCCACCACTCTGAGTACTGAGCACCCAGCACCCTGAGTACTGAGCACCCAGCACCCTGAGTACTGAGCACCCAGCACCTCGAGTACTGAGCACCCAGCACCCTGAGTACTGAGCACCCAGCACCCTGAGCACTGAACACCCAGCACCCCGAGCACTGAGCACCCAGCACACTGAGTACTGAGCACCCAGCACCCTGAGCACTGAGCACCCAGCACCCTGAGCACTGAGCACCCAGCACCCTGAGTACTGAGCACTGAGCACCCTGATCACTGAGTACTGAGCACCGAGCACCCCGAGAACTGAGCAACGAGCACCCTGAGCACTGAGCACCCAGCACCCTGAGCACTGAGAACCCACCACCCTGAGTACTGAGCACTGAGCACCCAGCACCCCGGGCACTGAGCACCCAGCACCCTGAGTACTGAGCACTGAGCACCCAGCACCCCGAGCACTGAGCACCCAGCTCCCTGAGCACTGAGCACCCAGCACCCGAGTACTGAGCGCCCAGCACCCTGAGTACTGAGCACCCAGCACCCTGAGTACTGAGCACCCAGCACCCTGAGTACTGAGCACCCAGCTCCCCGAGCATTGAGCACCCAGCACCCCAAGTACTGAGCACCCAGCACACTTAGTACTGAGCACCCAGCACCCTGAGCACTGAGCACCCAGCACCCTGAGCACTGAGCACCCAGCACCCTGAGCACTGAGCACCCAGCACCCTGAGTAGTGAGCACCCAACGTACTGAGCACCGAGCACCCCGAGCACTGAGTACCCAGCACCCAGAGTACTGAGCACCGAGCACCCCGAGCACTGAGCACCCAGCACCCTGAGTACTGAGCTCCGAGCACCCCGAGCACTGAGCACCCAGCGCCCCGAGCACCGAGCACCCTGAGCACTGAGCACCCAGCACCCTGACTACTGAGCACCCAGCACCCTGAGCAATGAGCAACCTGAGTACCGAGCACCCAGCACCTTGAGCACTGAGCACCGAGCACCCCGAGCACTGAGCACCCAGCACCCGGAGTACTGAGCACCCAGCACCCTGAGTACTAAGCACCGAGCACCCTGAGTACTGAGCACCCAGCACCCTGAGCACTGAACACACAGCACCCTGAGTACTGAGCACCTCGAGCACTGAGCACCCAGCACCCTGAGTACTGACCACCGAGCACACCGAGCACTGAGCACCCAGCACCGTGAGCACTGAGCCCCCAGCACCCCGAGCACTGAGCACCCAGCACCCTGAGTACTGAGCACCCAGCACCCTGAGTACTGAGCACCCAGCACTCTGAGCACTGAGTACCCAGCACCCTGAGCACTGAGCACCCAGCACCCTGAGCACTGAGCACACAGCACCCTGAGCACTGCGCACCCAGCACCCTGAGTACTGAGCACTGAGCACCCAGCACCCTGAGCACTGAGCACCCAGTACCCTGAGTACTGAGCACTGAGCACCCAGCACCCCGAGCACTGAGCACACAGCACCCTGAGCACTGAGCACCCAGCACCCGAGTACTGAGCACCCAGCACCCTGAGTACTGAGCACCCAGCACCCTGAGTACTGAGCACACAGCACCCCGAGTACTGAGCACCCAGCACCCCGTGTACTGAGCACCCAGCACCCTGAGCACTGAGCACCCAGCATCCCGAGTACTGAGCACCCAGCACCCCGAGCACTGAGCACACAGCGCCCCGAGCACTGAGCACGCAGCACCCCGAGCACTGAGCACCCAGCACCCCGAGTACTGAGCAGTGAGCACCCTGAGCACTGAGCACCCAGCACCCCGAGTACTGAGCACTGAGAACCCTGAGTACTGAGCACCCAGCACCCTGAGCACTGAGTAACCAGCACCTTGAGCACTGAGCACTCAGCACCCTGAGCACTGAGCACCCAGCACCCTGAGCACTGAGCACCCAGCACCCTGAGTACTGAGCACTGAGCACCCAGCACCCCGAGCACTGAACAGTCAGCACCCTGAGTACTGAGCACTGAGCACCCAGCACCCCGAGCACTGAGCACACAGCACCCTGAGCAATGAGCACCCAGCACCCGAGTACTGAGCACCCAGCACCCTGAGTACTGAGCACCCAGCACCCTGAGTACTGAGCACCCAGCACCCCGAGTACTGAGCACGAAGCACCCTGAGTCCTGAGAACCCAGCACCCTAAGAACTGAGCACCCAGCACCCCGAGCACTGAGTACCCAGCACCCTGAGTACTGAGCACCCAGCACCCTGAGCACTGAGCACCCAGCACCCTGAGCTCTGAGCACCCAGCACCCTGAGCACTGAGCACCCAGCACCCTGAGTAGTGAGCAGCCAACGTACTGAGCACCGAGCACCCCGAGCACTGAGCACCCAGCACCCTGAGTACTGAGCACCGAGCACCCTGAGCACTGAGCACCCAGCACCTTGAGTACTGAGCTACGAGCACCCCGATCACTGAGCACCCAGCGCCCCGAGCACCGAGCACCCTGATCACTGAGCACCCAGCACCCTGAGTACTGAGCACCCTGCACCCTGAACAATGAGCACCCTGAGTACTGAGCACCCAGCACCTTGAGCACTGAGCACCCAGCACCCGGAGTACTGAGCACCCAGCACCCTGAGTACTAAGCACCGAGCACCCTGAGTACTGAGCACCCAGCACCCTGAGCACTGAGCACCTCGAGCTCTGAGCACCCAGCACCCTGAGAACTGAGCACCGAGCACCCCGAGCACTGAGCACCCAGCACCATGAGCACTGTGCACACAGCACCCTGAGCACTGAGCACCCAGCACCCTGAGTACTGAGCACTGAGCACCCAGCACCCCGAGCACTGAGCACCCAGCACCCTGAGTACTGAGCACCGAGCACCCCGAGCACTGAGTACCCAGCACCCTGAGCACTGAGCACCCAGCACCCTGAGCACTGAGCACCCAGAACCCTGAGCACTGAGCACCCAGCACCCTGAGTACTGAGCACTGAGCACCCAGCACCCCGAGCATTGAGCACCCAGCACCCCGAGTACTGAGCACTGAGCACCCTGAGTACTGAGCACCCAGCACCCTGAGCACTGAGTACCCCGCACCCTGAGCACTGAGCACCCAGCACCCTGAGCACTGAGCACCCAGCCCCCTGAGCACTGAGCACCCAGCACCCTGAGTACTGAGCACTGAGCACGCAGCACCCCGAGCACTTAGCACCCAGCACCCTGAGTACTGAGCACTGAGCACCCAGCAACCCTAGCACTGAGCACCCAGCACCCTGAGCACTGAGCACCCACCACCCGAGTACTGAGCACCCAGCACCCTGAGTACTGAGCACCCAGCACCCTGAGTACTGAGCACCCAGCACCCTGAGCACTGAGCACTGAGCACCCTGATCACTGAGTACTGAGCACCGAGCACCCCGAGCACTGAGCACCCAGCACCCTGAGTACTGAGCACTGAGCACCCTGAGCACTGAGCACCCAGCACCTTGAGTACTGAGCTCCGAGCACCCCGAGCACTGAGTACCCAGCGCCCCGAGCACCGAGCACCCTGAGCACTGAGCACCCAGCACCCTGAGTACTGAGCACCCTGCACCCTGAACAATGAGCACCCTGAGTACTGAGCACCCAGCACCTTGAGCACTGAGCACCCAGCACCCTGAGTACTGAGCACCCAGCACCCTGAGCACTGAGCACCTCGAGCACTGAGCACCCAGCACCCTGAGTACTGAGCACCCAGCACCCTGAGCACTGAGCACCCAGCACCCTGAGCACTGAGCACCCAGCACCCTGAGTACTGAGCACCCAGCACCCTGAGTACTGAGCACTGAGCACCCAGCACCCCGAGCACTGAGCACCCAGCACCCTGAGTACTGAGCACCGAGCACCCCGAGCACTGAGCACCCAGCACCCTGAGTACTGAGATCCGAGCACCCTGAACACTGAGCACCCTGAGCACTGAGCACCGAGCACCCTGAGCACTGAGTACCCAGCACCCTGAGCACTGAGCACCCAGCACCCTGAGCACTGAGCACCCAGCACCCTGAGCACTGAGCACCCAGCACCCTGAGCACTGAGCACCCAGCACCCTGAGTACTGAGCACTGAGCACCCTGAGTACTGAGCACCCAGCACCCTGAGCACTGAGTACCCAGCACCCTGAGCACTGAGCACCCAGCACCCTGAGCACTGAGCAACCAGCACCCAGAGTACTGAGCACTGAGCACCCAGCATCCCGAGCACTGAGCACCCAGCACCCTGAGTACTGAGCACTGAGCACCCAGCACCCCGAGCACTGAGCATCCAGCACCCTGAGCACTGAGCACCCACCACCCTGAGTACTGAGCACCCAGCACCTCGAGTACTGAGCACCCAGCACCCTGAGTACTGAGCACCCAGCACCCTGAGCACTGAACACCCAGCACCCCGAGCACTGAGCACCCAGCACACTGAGTACTGAGCACCCAGCACCCTGAGCACTGAGCACCCAGCACCCTGAGCACTGAGCACCTAGCACCCTGAGTACTGAGCACTGAGCACCCTGATCACTGAGTACTGAGCACCGAGCACCCCGAAAACTGAGCACCCAGCACCCTGAGCACTGAGCACCCAGCACCCTGAGCACTGAGCACCCACCACCCTGAGTACTGAGCACTGAGCACCGAGCACCCCGGGCACAGAGCACCCAGCACCCTGAGTACTGAGCACTGAGCACCCAGCACCCCGAGCACTGAGCACCCAGCTCCCTGAGCACTGAGCACCAAGCACCCGAGTACTGAGCGCCCAGCACCCTGAGTACTGAGCACCCAGCACCCTGAGTACTGAGCACCCAGCACCCTGAGTACTGAGCACCCAGCTCCCCGAGCATTGAGCACCCAGCACCCCAAGTACTGAGCACCCAGCACACTTAGTACTGAGCACCCAGCAAACTGAGCACTGAGCACCCAGCACCCTGAGCACTGAGCACCCAGCACCCTGAGCACTGAGCACCCAGCACCCTGAGTAGTGAGCACCCAACGTACTGAGCACCGAGCACCCCGAGCACTGAGTACCCAGCACCCAGAGTACTGAGCACCGAGCACCCCGAGCACTGAGCACCCAGCACCCTGAGTACTGAGCTCCGAGCACCCCGAGCACTGAGCACCCAGCACCCTGAGCACTGAGCACCCAGCACCCAGAGTACTGAGCACTGAGCACCCAGCATCCCGAGCACTGAGCACCCAGCACCCTGAGTACTGAGCACTGAGCACCCAGCACCCCGAGCACTGAGCACCCAGCACCCTGAGCTCTGAGCACCCAGCACCCTGAGCACTGAGCACCCAGCACCCTGAGTAGTGAGCAGCCAACGTACTGAGCACCGAGCACCCCGAGCACTGAGCACCCAGCACCCTGAGTACTGAGCACCGAGCACCCTGAGCACTGAGCACCCAGCACCTTGAGTACTGAGCTCCGAGCACCCCGATCACTGAGCACCCAGCGCCCCGAGCACCGAGCACCCTGATCACTGAGCACCCAGCACCCTGAGTACTGAGCACCCTGCACCCTGAACAATGAGCACCCTGAGTACTGAGCACCCAGCACCTTGAGCACTGAGCACCCAGCACCCGGAGTACTGAGCACCCAGCACCCTGAGTACTAAGCACCGAGCACCCTGAGTACTGAGCACCCAGCACCCTGAGCACTGAGCACCTCGAGCTCTGAGCACCCAGCACCCTGAGAACTGAGCACCGAGCACCCCGAGCACTGAGCACCCAGCACCATGAGCACTGTGCACACAGCACCCTGAGCACTGAGCACCCAGCACCCTGAGTACTGAGCACTGAGCACCCAGCACCCCGAGCACTGAGCACCCAGCACCCTGAGTACTGAGCACCGAGCACCCCGAGCACTGAGTACCCAGCACCCTGAGCACTGAGCACCCAGCACCCTGAGCACTGAGCACCCAGAACCCTGAGCACTGAGCACCCAGCACCCTGAGTACTGAGCACTGAGCACCCAGCACCCCGAGCATTGAGCACCCAGCACCCCGAGTACTGAGCACTGAGCACCCTGAGTACTGAGCACCCAGCACCCTGAGCACTGAGTACCCCGCACCCTGAGCACTGAGCACCCAGCACCCTGAGCACTGAGCACCCAGCCCCCTGAGCACTGAGCACCCAGCACCCTGAGTACTGAGCACTGAGCACGCAGCACCCCGAGCACTTAGCACCCAGCACCCTGAGTACTGAGCACTGAGCACCCAGCAACCCTAGCACTGAGCACCCAGCACCCTGAGCACTGAGCACCCACCACCCGAGTACTGAGCACCCAGCACCCTGAGTACTGAGCACCCAGCACCCTGAGTACTGAGCACCCAGCACCCTGAGCACTGAGCACTGAGCACCCTGATCACTGAGTACTGAGCACCGAGCACCCCGAGCACTGAGCACCCAGCACCCTGAGTACTGAGCACTGAGCACCCTGAGCACTGAGCACCCAGCACCTTGAGTACTGAGCTCCGAGCACCCCGAGCACTGAGTACCCAGCGCCCCGAGCACCGAGCACCCTGAGCACTGAGCACCCATCACCCTGAGTACTGAGCACCCTGCACCCTGAACAATGAGCACCCTGAGTACTGAGCACCCAGCACCTTGAGCACTGAGCACCCAGCACCCTGAGTACTGAGCACCCAGCACCCTGAGCACTGAGCACCTCGAGCACTGAGCACCCAGCACCCTGAGTACTGAGCACCCAGCACCCTGAGCACTGAGCACCCAGCACCCTGAGCACTGAGCACCCAGCACCCTGAGTACTGAGCACCCAGCACCCTGAGTACTGAGCACTGAGCACCCAGCACCCCGAGCACTGAGCACCCAGCACCCTGAGTACTGAGCACCGAGCACCCCGAGCACTGAGCACCCAGCACCCTGAGTACTGAGATCCGAGCACCCTGAACACTGAGCACCCTGAGCACTGAGCACCGAGCACCCTGAGCACTGAGTACCCAGCACCCTGAGCACTGAGCACCCAGCACCCTGAGCACTGAGCACCCAGCACCCTGAGCACTGAGCACCCAGCACCCTGAGCACTGAGCACCCAGCACCCTGAGTACTGAGCACTGAGCACCCTGAGTACTGAGCACCCAGCACCCTGAGCACTGAGTACCCAGCACCCTGAGCACTGAGCACCCAGCACCCTGAGCACTGAGCAACCAGCACCCAGAGTACTGAGCACTGAGCACCCAGCATCCCGAGCACTGAGCACCCAGCACCCTGAGTACTGAGCACTGAGCACCCAGCACCCCGAGCACTGAGCATCCAGCACCCTGAGCACTGAGCACCCACCACCCTGAGTACTGAGCACCCAGCACCTCGAGTACTGAGCACCCAGCACCCTGAGTACTGAGCACCCAGCACCCTGAGCACTGAACACCCAGCACCCCGAGCACTGAGCACCCAGCACACTGAGTACTGAGCACCCAGCACCCTGAGCACTGAGCACCCAGCACCCTGAGCACTGAGCACCTAGCACCCTGAGTACTGAGCACTGAGCACCCTGATCACTGAGTACTGAGCACCGAGCACCCCGAAAACTGAGCACCCAGCACCCTGAGCACTGAGCACCCAGCACCCTGAGCACTGAGCACCCACCACCCTGAGTACTGAGCACTGAGCACCGAGCACCCCGGGCACAGAGCACCCAGCACCCTGAGTACTGAGCACTGAGCACCCAGCACCCCGAGCACTGAGCACCCAGCTCCCTGAGCACTGAGCACCCAGCACCCGAGTACTGAGCGCCCAGCACCCTGAGTACTGAGCACCCAGCACCCTGAGTACTGAGCACCCAGCACCCTGAGTACTGAGCACCCAGCTCCCCGAGCATTGAGCACCCAGCACCCCAAGTACTGAGCACCCAGCACACTTAGTACTGAGCACCCAGCAAACTGAGCACTGAGCACCCAGCACCCTGAGCACTGAGCACCCAGCACCCTGAGCACTGAGCACCCAGCACCCTGAGTAGTGAGCACCCAACGTACTGAGCACCGAGCACCCCGAGCACTGAGTACCCAGCACCCAGAGTACTGAGCACCGAGCACCCCGAGCACTGAGCACCCAGCACCCTGAGTACTGAGCTCCGAGCACCCCGAGCACTGAGCACCCAGCACCCTGAGCACTGAGCACCCAGCACCCAGAGTACTGAGCACTGAGCACCCAGCATCACGAGCACTGAGCACCCAGCACCCTGAGTACTGAGCACTGAGCACCCAGCACCCCGAGCACTGAGCACCCAGCACCCTGAGCACTGAGCACCCAGCACCCTGAGTACTGAGCACTGAGCACCCTGATCACTGAGTACTGAGCACCGAGCACCCCGAGAACTGAGCAACCAGCACCCTGAGCACTGAGCACCCAGCACCCTGAGCACTGAGCACCCACCACCCTGAGTACTGAGCACTGAGCACCCAGCACCCCGGGCACTGAGCACCCAGCACCCTGAGTACTGAGCACTGAGCACCCAGCACCCCGAGCACTGAGCACCCAGCTCCCTGAGCACTGAGCACCCAGCACCCGAGTACTGAGCGCCCAGCACCCTGAGTACTGAGCACCCAGCACCCTGAGTACTGAGCACCCAGCACCCTGAGTACTGAGCACCCAGCTCCCCGAGCATTGAGCACCCAGCACCCCAAGTACTGAGCACCCAGCACACTTAGTACTGAGCACCCAGCACCCTGAGCACTGAGCACCCAGCACCCTGAGCACTGAGCACCCAGCACCCTGAGCACTGAGCACCCAGCACCCTGAGTAGTGAGCACACAACGTACTGAGCACCGAGCACCCCGAGCACTGAGTACCCAGCACCCAGAGTACTGAGCACCGAGCACCCCGAGCACTGAGCACCCAGCACCCTGAGTACTGAGCTCCGAGCACCCCGAGCACTGAGCACCCAGCGCCCCGAGCACCGAGCACCCTGAGCACTGAGCACCCAGCACCCTGACTACTGAGCACCCAGCACCCTGAGCAATGAGCAACCTGAGTACCGAGCACCCAGCACCTTGAGCACTGAGCACCGAGCACCCCGAGCACTGAGCACCCAGCACCCGGAGTACTGAGCACCCAGCACCCTGAGTACTAAGCACCGAGCACCCTGAGTACTGAGCACCCAGCACCCTGAGCACTGAACACACAGCACCCTGAGTACTGAGCACCTCGAGCACTGAGCACCCAGCACCCTGAGTACTGAGCACCGAGCACACCGAGCACTGAGCACCCAGCACCGTGAGCACTGAGCCCCCAGCACCCCGAGCACTGAGCACCCAGCACCCTGAGTACTGAGCACCCAGCACCCTGAGTACTGAGCACCCAGCACTCTGAGCACTGAGTACCCAGCACCCTGAGCACTGAGCACCCAGCACCCTGAGCACTGAGCACACAGCACCCTGAGCACTGAGCACCCAGCACCCTGAGTACTGAGCACTGAGCACCCAGCACCCCGAGCACTGAGCACCCAGTACCCTGAGTACTGAGCACTGAGCACCCAGCACCCCGAGCACTGAGCACACAGCACCCTGAGCACTGAGCACCCAGCACCCGAGTACTGAGCACCCAGCACCCTGAGTACTGAGCACCCAGCACCCTGAGTACTGAGCACACAGCACCCCGAGTACTGAGCACCCAGCACCCCGTGTACTGAGCACCCAGCACCCTGAGCACTGAGCACCCAGCATCCCGAGCACTGAGCACCCAGCACCCTGAGTACTGAGCGCCCAGCGCCCCGAGCACTGAGCACCCAGCACCCTGAGCACTGAGCACCCAGCACCCTGAGTACTGAGCACCCAGCACACTGAGTACTGAACACCCAGCACCCTGAGCACTGAGCACTGAGCACCCTGAGCACTGAGTACTGATTACTGAGCACCCTGAGCACTGAGCACCCAGCACCCCGAGTACTGAGCACCCAGCACCCCGAGCACTGAGCACACAGCGCCCCGAGCACTGAGCACGCAGCACCCCGAGCACTGAGCACCCAGCACCCCGAGTACTGAGCAGTGAGCACCCTGAGCACTGAGCACCCAGCACCCCGAGTACTGAGCACTGAGAACCCTGAGTACTGAGCACCCAGCACCCTGAGCACTGAGTACCCAGCACCTTGAGCACTGAGCACCCAGCACCCTGAGCACTGAGCACCCAGCACCCTGAGCACTGAGCACCCAGCACCCTGAGTACTGAGCACTGAGCACCCAGCACCCCGAGCACTGAACAGTCAGCACCCTGAGTACTGAGCACTGAGCACCCAGCACCCCGAGCACTGAGCACCCAGCACCCTGAGCAATGAGCACCCAGCACACGAGTACTGAGCACCCAGCACCCTGAGTACTGAGCACCCAGCACCCTGAGTACTGAGCACCCAGCACCCCGAGTACTGAGCACGAAGCACCCTGAGTCCTGAGAACCCAGCACCCTAAGAACTGAGCACCCAGCACCCCGAGCACTGAGTACCCAGCACCCTGAGTACTGAGCACCCAGGACCCTGAGCACTGAGCACCCAGCACCCTGAGCTCTGAGCACCCAGCACCCTGAGCACTGAGCACCCAGCACCCTGAGTAGTGAGCAGCCAACGTACTGAGCACCGAGCACCCCGAGCACTGAGCACCCAGCACCCTGAGTACTGAGCACCGAGCACCCTGAGCACTGAGCACCCAGCACCTTGAGTACTGAGCTCCGAGTACCCCGATCACTGAGCACCCAGCGCCCCGAGCACCGAGCACCCTGATCACTGAGCACCCAGCACCCTGAGTACTGAGCACCCTGCACCCTGAACAATGAGCACCCTGAGTACTGAGCACCCAGCACCTTGAGCACTGAGCACCCAGCACCCGGAGTACTGAGCACCCAGCACCCTGAGTACTAAGCACCGAGCACCCTGAGTACTGAGCACCCAGCACCCTGAGCACTGAGCACCTCGAGCTCTGAGCACCCAGCACCCTGAGAACTGAGCACCGAGCACCCCGAGCACTGAGCACCCAGCACCATGAGCACTGTGCACACAGCACCCTGAGCACTGAGCACCCAGCACCCTGAGTACTGAGCACTGAGCACCCAGCACCCCGAGCACTGAGCACCCAGCACCCTGAGTACTGAGCACCGAGCACCCCGAGCACTGAGTACCCAGCACCCTGAGCACTGAGCACCCAGCACCCTGAGCACTGAGCACCCAGCACCCTGAGCACTGAGCACCCAGCACCCTGAGTACTGAGCACTGAGCACCCAGCACCCCGAGCACTGAGCACCCAGCACCCCGAGTACTGAGCACTGAGCACCCTGAGTACTGAGCACCCAGCACCCTGAGCACTGAGTACCCCGCACCCTGAGCACTGAGCACCCAGCACCCTGAGCACTGAGCACCCAGCCCCCTGAGCACTGAGCACCCAGCACCCTGAGTACTGAGCACTGAGCACGCAGCACCCCGAGCACTTAGCACCCAGCACCCTGAGTACTGAGCACTGAGCACCCAGCAACCCTAGCACTGAGCACCCAGCACCCTGAGCACTGAGCACCCACCACCCGAGTACTGAGCACCCAGCACCCTGAGTACTGAGCACCCAGCACCCTGAGTACTGAGCACCCAGCACCCTGAGCACTGAGCACTGAGCACCCTGATCACTGAGTACTGAGCACCGAGCACCCCGAGCACTGAGCACCCAGCACCCTGAGTACTGAGCACTGAGCACCCTGAGCACTGAGCACCCAGCACCTTGAGTACTGAGCTCCGAGCACCCCGAGCACTGAGTACCCAGCGCCCCGAGCACCGAGCACCCTGAGCACTGAGCACCCAGCACCCTGAGTACTGAGCACCCTGCACCCTGAACAATGAGCACCCTGAGTACTGAGCACCCAGCACCTTGAGCACTGAGCACCCAGCACCCTGAGTACTGAGCACCCAGCACCCTGAGCACTGAGCACCTCGAGCACTGAGCACCCAGCACCCTGAGTACTGAGCACCAAGCACCCCGAGCACTGAGCACCCAGCACCCTGAGCACTGAGCACACAGCACCCTGATCACTGAGCACCCAGCACCCTGAGTACTGAGCACTGAGCACCCAGCACCCCGAGCACTGAGCACCCAGCACCCTGAGTACTGAGCACCGAGCACCCCGAGCACTGAGCACCCAGCACCCTGAGTACTGAGATCCGAGCACCCCGAACACTGAGCACCCTGAGCACTGAGCACCGAGCACCCTGAGCACTGAGTACCCAGCACCCGGAGCACTGAGCACCCAGCACCCTGAGCACTGAGCACCCAGCACCCTGAGCACTGAGCACCCAGCACCCTGAGTACTGAGCACTGAGCACCCAGCACCCCGAGCACTGAGCACCCAGCACCCCGAGTACTGAGCACTGAGCACCCTGAGTACTGAGCACCCAGCACCCTGAGCACTGAGTACCCCGCACCCTGAGCACTGAGCACCCAGCACCCTGAGCACTGAGCACACAGCACCCTGAGCACTGAGCACCCAGCACCCTGAGTACTGAGCACTGAGCACCCAGCACCCCGAGCACTGAGCACCCAGCACCCTGAGTACTGAGCACTGAGCACCCAGCAACCCGAGCACTGAGCACCCAGCACCCTGAGCACTGAGCACCCACCACCCGAGTACTGAGCACCCAGCACCCTGAGTACTGAGCACCCAGCACCCTGAGTACTGAGCACCCAGCACCCTGAGCACTGAGCACTGTGCACCCTGATCACTGAGTCCTGAGCACCGAGCACCCCGAGCACTGAGCACCCAGCACCCGGAGTACTGAGCACCCAGCACCCTGAGTACTGAGCACCCAGCACCCTGAGCACTGAGCACCCAGCACCCTGAGTACTGAGCACTGAGCACCCAGCACCCCGAGCACTGAGCACCCAGCACCCCGAGTACTGAGCAGTGAGCACCCTGAGTACTGAGCACCCAGCAACCTGAGCACTGAGTACCCCGCACCCTGAGCACTGAGCACCCAGCACCCTGAGTACTGAGCACTGAGCACCCAGCACCCCGAGCACTTAGCACCCAGCACCCTGAGTACTGAGCACCCTGCACCCTGAAAAATGAGCACCCTGAGTACTGAGCACCCAGCACCTTGAGCACTGAGCACCCAGCACCCTGAGTACTGAGCACCCAGCACCCTGAGCACTGAGCACCTCGAGCACTGAGCACCCAGCACCCTGAGTACTGAGCACCGAGCACCCCGAGCACTGAACACCCAGCACCCTGAGCACTGAGCACACAGCACCCTGATCACTGAGCACCCAGCACCCTGAGTACTGAGCACTGAGCACCCAGCACCCCGAGCACTGAGCACCCAGCACCCTGAGTACTGAGCACAGAGCACCCCGAGCACTGAGCACCCAGCACCCTGAGTACTGAGATCCGAGCACCCCGAACACTGAGCACCCTGAGCACTGAGCACCGAGCACCCTGAGCACTGAGTACCCAGCACCCTGAGCACTGAGCACCCAGCACCCTGAGCACTGAGCACCCAGCACCCTGAGCACTGAGCACCCAGCACCCTGAGTACTGAGCACTGAGCACCCAGCACCCCGAGCACTGAGCACCCAGCACCCCGAGTACTGAGCACTGAGCACCCTGAGTACTGAGCACCCAGCACCCTGAGCACTGAGTACCCCGCACCCTGAGCACTGAGCACCCAGCACCCTGAGCACTGAGCACACAGCACCCTGAGCACTGAGCACCCAGCACCCTGAGTACTGAGCACTGAGCACCCAGCACCCCGAGCACTGAGCACCCAGCACCCTGAGTACTGAGCACTGAGCACCCAGCAACCCGAGCACTGAGCACCCAGCACCCTGAGCACTGAGCACCCACCACCCGAGTACTGAGCACCCAGCACCCTGAGTACTGAGCACCCAGCACCCTGAGTACTGAGCACCCAGCACCCTGAGCACTGAGCACTGTGCACCCTGATCACTGAGTACTGAGCACCGAGCACCCCGAGAACTGAGCACCCAGCACCCGGAGTACTGAGCACCCAGCAACCTGAGTACTGAGCACCCAGCACCCCGAGCACTGAGCACCCAGCACCCTGAGCACTTAGCACCCAGCACCCTGAGTACTGAGCACTGAGCACCCAGCACACCGAGCACTGAGCACCCAGCACCCTGAGTACTGAGCACACAGCACCCTGAGCACTGAGCACCCAGCACCCTGAGTACTGAGCACTGAGCACCCAGCACCCCGAGCACTGAGCACCCAGCACCCTGAGTACTGAGCACCGAGCACCCCGAGCACTGAGCACCCAGCACCCGAGTACTGAGCACCCAGCACCGCGAGCACTGAGCACCCAGCACTCCGAGTACTGAGCACCCAGCACCCTGAGTACTGAGCACCCAGCACCCTGAGCACTGAGCACCCAGCACCCCGAGCACTGAGCACCCAGCACCCTGAGTACTGAGCACCCAGCACCCTGAGCACTGAGCACCCAGCACCCTGAGCACTGAGCACCCAGCAAACTGAGCACTGAGCACCCAGCACCCTGAGTAGTGAGCACCCAACGTACTGAGCACCCAGCACCCTGAGCACTGAGCACCCAGCACCCTGAGCACTGAGCACCCAGCAAACTGAGCACTGAGCACCCAGCACCCTGACTACTGAGCACCCAGCACCCTGAGCAATGAGCAACCTGAGTACTGAGCACCCAGCACCTTGAGCACTGAGCACCGAGCACCCCGAGCACTGAGAACCCAGCACCCTGAGTACTAAGCACCGAGCACCCTGAGTACTGAGCACCCAGCACCCTGAGCACTGAACACACAGCACCCTGAGTACTGAGCACCTCGAGCACTGAGCACCCAGCACCCTGAGTACTGAGCACCGAGCACCCCGAGCACTGAGCACCCAGCACCGTGAGCACTGAGCACCCAGCACCCCGAGAACTGAGCACCCAGGACCCTGAGTACTGAGCACCCAGCACCCTGAGTACTGAGCACCCAGCACCCTGAGCACTGAGTACCCAGCACCCTGAGCACTGAGCACCCAGCACCCTGAGCACTGAGCACACAGCACCCTGAGCACTGAGCACTGAGCACCCATCACCCCGAGTACTGAGCACTGAGCACCCAGCACCCCGAGCACTGAGCACCCAGCACACTGAGTAATGAGCACTGAGCACCCAGCACCCCGAGCACTGAGCACCCAGCACCCTGAGCACTGAGCACCCAGCACCCGAGTACTTAGCACCAAGCACCCTGAGTACTGAGCACCCACCACCCTGAGTACTGAGCACCCAGCACCCCGAGTACTGAGCACCCAGCACCCTGAGTACTGAGCACCAAGCACCCTGAGCACTGAGCACCCAGCACCCCGAGCACTGAGCACCCAGCACCCTGAGTACTGAGCACCCAACGTACTGAGCACCGAGCACCCCGAGCACTGAGCACCCAGCACCCTGAGTACTGAGCACCCAGCACCCTGAGCACTGAGCACCCAGCACCCTGAGTACTGAGCTCCGAGCACCCCGAGCACTGAGCACCCAGCGCACCGAGCACCGAGCACCCTGAGCACTGAGCACCCAGCACCCTGAGTACTGAGAACCCTGCACCCTGAGCAATGAGCACAGTGAGTACTGAGCACCTAGCACCTTGAGCACTGAGCACCCAGCACCCGGAGTACTGAGCACCCAGCACACTGAGTACTAAGCACCGAGCACCCTGAGTACTGAGCACCCAGCACCCTGAGCACTGCACACACAGCACCCTGAGTACTGAGCACCTCGAGCACTGAGCACCCAGCACCCTGAGTACTGAGCACCGAGCACCCCGAGCACTGAGCACTCAGCACCGCGAGCACTGAGCACATAGCACCCCGAGCACTGAGCACCCAGCACCCTGAGTACTGAGCACCCAGCACCCTGAGTACTGAGCACCCAGCACCCTGAGCACTGTTTACCCACCACCCTGAGCACTGAGCACCCAGCACCCTGAGCACTGAGCACACAGCACCCTGAGCACTGAGCACCCAGCACCCTGAGTACTGAGCACTGAGCACCCAGCACCCCGAGCACTGAGCACCCAGCACCCTGAGTACTGAGCACCGAGCACCCCGAGCACTGAGCACCCAGCACCCTGAGTACTGAGCTCCGAGCACCCCGAGCACTGAGCACCCTGAGCACTGAGCACCGAGCACCCTGAGCACTGAGCAACCAGCACCCCGAGCACTGAGCACCCAGCACCCTGAGTACTGAGCACTGAGCACCCAGCACCCCCAGGACTGAGCACCCAGCACCCTGAGTACTGACCACTGAGCACCCAGCACCCTGAGTACTGAGCACTGAGCACCCAGCACCCTGAGCACTGAGCACCCAGCACCCTGAGCACTGAGCACCCAGCACCCTGAGTACTGAGCACCCAGCACCCTGAGTACTGAGCACCCAGCACCCCGAGCACTGAGCACCCAGCACCCTGAGCACTGAGCACCCAGCACCCTGTGCACTGAGCATCCAGCACCCCGAGCACTGAGCACTCAGCACCCTGAGTACTGAGCACTGAGCACCCAGCACCCCGTGCAGTGAGCACCCAGCACCCTGAGTACTGAGCTCTGAGCACCCAGCACCCTGAGCACTGAGCACCCAGCACCCTGAGCACTGAGCACCCAGCACCCGAGTACTGAGCACATAGCACCCTGTGTACTGAGCACCCAGCACCCCGAGCACTGAACACCCAGCACCCTGAGTACTGAGCACCGAGCACCCCGAGCACTGAGCACCCAGCACCCTGTGTACTGAGCACCGAGCACCCCGAGCAATGAGCACCCAGCACCCTGAGTACTGAGCACGGAGCACCCTGAGTACTGTGCACCCAGCACCCCGAGCACTTAGCACCCAGCACCCTGAGTACTCTGTACCCAGCACCCTGAGCACTGAGCACCGATCACCCAGCACCCTGAGCACTGAACACCCAGCACCCGGAGTACTGAGCACCCAGCACATTGAGTACTGAGCACTCAGCACCCTGAGTACTGAGCACCCAGCAAACCGAGCACTGAGCACCCAGCACCCTGAGCACTGAGCACCCTGAGGACTGAGCACCCAGCACCCTGAGCACTGAGCACCCAGCACCCTGAGTACTGAGCACCGATCACCCTGAGCACTGAGCACCCAGAACCCAAAGCACTGAGCACCCAGCACCCTCAGTACTGAGCACCCAGCACCCCGAGCACTGAGCACCCAGCACCCTGAGTACTGAGCACCCTGAGTACTGAGCACCGATCACCCTGAGCACTGAGCTCCCAGCACCCTGAGTACTGAGCACCCAGCACCCTGAGCACTTAACACCCAGAACCCTGAGTACTGAGCACCCAGCACCCTGAGCACTGAGCACACAGCACCCTGAGTACTGAGCACCCAGCACCCTGAGCACTGAGCACCCAGCACCCCGAGAATGAGCACCCAGCACCCCGAGTACTGAGCACCGAGCACCCTGAGCACTGAGCACCCAGCACCCTGAGCACTGAGCAACCAGCACACCGAGTACTGAGCACTGAGCACCCTGAGTACTGAGCACCCAGCACCCCGAACACTGAGCACCCAGCACACCGAGCACTGAGCACTGAGTACCCTGAGCACTGAGCACCCAGCACCCCGAGTACTGAGCACTGAGCACCCTGAGTACTGAGCACCCAGCACCCTGAGCACTGAGCACCCAGCACCCTGAGTACTGAGCACCGAGCACCCTGAGTACTTATCACCCAGCACCCTGAGCACTGAGCACCCAGCACCCTGAGTACTGAGCATCCAGGACCCCGAGCACTGAGCACCCAGCACCCTGAGTACTGAGCACCGAGCTCCCCGAGCACTGAGCACCCTGAGTACTGAGCACCGAGCACACCAAGCACTGAGCACCCAGAACCCCGAGCACTGAGCACCCAGCACCCTGAGTACTGAGCACCCAGCACCCCGAGAATGAGCACCCTGAGCACTGAGTACCCAGCACCATGAGTACTGAGCACCGAGCACCCTGAGCACTGAGCACCCAGCACCCTGAATACTGAGCACCCAGCACCCTGACTACTGAGCACCCAGCACCCTGAGCACTGAGCACCCAGCACCCTGAGTACTGAGCACCCAGAACTCCGAGCACTGAGCACCCAGCACCCCGAGCACTGAGCACACAGCACACCGAGCACTGAGCACTGAGCACCCTGAGCACTGAGCACCCAGCACACCGAGTACTGAGCACTGAGCACCCTGAGTACTGAGCACCCAGCACCCCGAGTACTGAGCACTGAGCACCCTGAGTACTGAGCACCCAGCACCCTGAGAACTGAGCACTGAGAACCCTGAGTACTGAGCAGCGAGCACCCCGAGCACTGAGCACCCAGCACCCCAAGCACTGAGCACCCATCACCCTGAGTACTGAGCATTGAGCACCCAGCACCCCGAGCACTGAGCACTCAGCGCCCTGTGTACTGAGCACTGAGTACCCAGTACCCCGAGCACTGAGATCCAGCACCCTGAGCACTGAGCACCCAGCACCCCGAGTACTGAGCACGAAGCACCCCGAGCACTGAGCACCCAGCACCCCGAGCACTGAGCACCCAGCACCCCGAGCACTGAGCACCCAGCACCCCGAGCACTGAGCACCCAGAACACCGAGCACTGAGCACCCAGCACCCCGAGCACTGAGCACCCAGCACCCTGAGCACTGAGCACCCAGCACCCTGAGTACTGAGCACCCAGCACCCCGAGCACTGAGCACCCAGCACCCTGAGTACTGAGCACCGAGCACACTGAGCACTGAGCACCAAACACCCCGAGCACTGAGCACCCAGCACCCTGAGTACTGAGCACCGAGCACCCCGAGCACTGAGCACCAAGCACCCTGAGTACTGTGCACCGATCACCCCGAGCACTGAGCACCCAGCACCCTGAGTCCTGAGCACCCAGCACCCCGAGCACTTAGCACCCAACACCCTGAGTACTGAGCACCCAGCACCCTGAGCACTGAGCACCCAGCACCCCGAGCAATGAGCACCCAGCACTCTGAGTACTGAGAACCGAGCACACCGAGCACTGAGCACCCAGCACCCTGAGCACTGAGCACGCTGAGAACTGAGCACCCAGCACCCTGAGTACTGAGCACCCAGCACCCCGAGCACTGAGCACGGAGCACCTCGAGGACTGAGCACCCAGCACACTGAGCACTGAGCACCGAGCACACCGAGCACTGAGCACCCAGCACCCTGAGTACTGAGCACCCAGCACCCCGAGCACTGAGCACCCAGCACCCCGAGCACTGTGCACCCAGAACCCCGAGAATGAGCACACAGCACCCTGAGTACTGAGCACCGAGCACCCTGAGCACTGAGCACCCAGAACCCAAAGCACTGAGCACCCAGCACCCTCAGTACTGAGCACCCAGCACCCCGAGGACTGAGCACCCAGCACCCTGAGCACTGAGCACCCAGCACCCTGAGCACTGAGCACCCAGCACCTTGAGTACTGAGCACCCCGCACCCCGAGGACTGAGCACCCTGAGTACTGAGCACCCAACACCCTGAGTACTGAGCACCCTGCACCCCGAGCACTGAGCTCCCTGAGTACTGAGCACCCAGCACCCTGAGTACTGAGCACCCAGCACCCTGAGGACTGAGCACTGAGCACCCAGAGAACTGAGCACACAGCACCCCGAGGACTGAGCAAACAGCACGCTGAGCACTGAGCAATGAGCACCCAGCACCCTGTGCACTGAGCACTGAGCACCCAGCACCGTGAGCACTGAGCACCCTGAGTACTGAGCACCCAGCACCCTGAGTACTGAGCACCCAGCACCCTGAGCACTGAGCACCCAGCACCCTGAGTACTGAGCACCCAGCACCCTGAGTACTGAGCACCCAGCACCCTGAGTACTGAGCACCCAGCACCCTGAATACTGAGCACCGAGCACCCCGAGCACTGAGAACCCAGCACCCTGAGCACTGAGCACCCAGCACCCTGAGCACTGAGCACCCAGCACCCTGAGCACTGAGCACACAGCACCCCGAGTACTGAGCACCAAGCACCCCGAGAACTGAGCACCCAGCACCCCGAGCACTGAGCACTGAGCACCCTGAGCACTGAGCACCCAGCACACCGAGTACTGAGAACTGAGAACCCTGAGTACTGAGCACCCAGCACCCTGAGCACTGAGCACCCATTACCTTGAGTACTGAGCGCTGAGCACCCCGAGCACTGAGCACCCAGCACCCTGAGTACTGAGCACAAAGCTCCCCGAGCACTAAGCACCCTGAGTACTGAACACCCAGCACCCTGAGTACTGAGCACCCAGCACCCTGAGCACTGAGCAACCAGCACCCTGAGTACTGAGCACTGAGCACCCCGAGCACTGAGCACCCAGCACCCAGAGCACTGAGTACCCAGCAACCTGAGTACTGAGCACCCAGCACCCCGAGAATGAGCACCCAGCACCATGAGTACTGAGCACCGAGCACCCTGACCACTGAGCACACAGCACCCTGAGCACTGAGCACCCAGCACCCTGAGTACTGAGCACTGAGCACCCTGAGTACTGAGCACCCAGCACCCTGAGTACTGAGCACCCAGCACCCTGAGTACTGAGCACCCAGCGTACTGAGCACCGAGCACCCAGCACCCTGAGTACTGAGCACCCAGCACCTTGAGCACTGAGCACCCAGCACCCTGAGTACTGAGCACTGAGCACCCCGAGTACTGAGCACCGAGCACCCTGAGCACTGAGCACCCAGCACCCTGAGTACTGAGCACTGAGCACCCCGAGTACTGAGCACCCAGCAACCTGAGTACTGAGCACCAAGCACCCTGAGGAGTGAGCACCCAGCACCCTGAGCACTTAGCACCCAGCACACTGAGTACTGAGCACCGAGCACCCAGAGCACTGAGCACCCAGCACCCTGAGCACTGAGCACCCTTAGTACTGAGCACTGAGCACCCTGAGTACTGAGCACTGAGCACCCTGTGTACTGAGCACCCAGCACCCTGAGTACTGAGCACCCAGCACCCTGAGCAATGATCACCCTGAATACTGAGCACCCAGCACCTTGAGCACTGAACACACAGCACCCTGAGTACTGAGCACCCCGATCACCGAGCACCCAGCACCCTGAGTACTGAGTACCCACCACCCTGAGTATTGAGCACCGAGCACCCCGAGCACTGAGCACCCAGCACCCCGAGCACTGAGCACACAGCACCCCGAGCAGTGAGCACCCAGCACCCTGAGCACTGAGCACCCAGCACCCTGAGCACTGAGCACCCAGCATACCGAGCACTGAGCACCCAGCACCCTGAGTACTGAGCACTGAGCACCCAGCACCCCGAGCACTGAGCACCCAGCACGCTGAGTACTGAGCACTGAGCACCCAGCTCCCCATGCACTGAGCACCCAGCACCCTGAGTACTGAGCACTGAGCACCCAGCACCCCGAGCACTGAGCACCCTGCACCCCGAGCACTGAGCACCCAGCACCCCGAGCACTGAGCACCCAGCACCCTGAGTACTGAGCACCCAGCACCCTGAGTACTGAGCACCCAGCACCCCGAGCACTGAGCACCCAGCACCCTGAGTACTGAGCACCCAGCACCCCGAGCACTGAGCACCCAGCACACTGAGCACTGAGCACCCAGCACCCTGAGCACTGAGCAACCAGCACCCAGAGCACTGAGCACCCAGCACCCTGAGTACTGAGCACTGAGCACCCAGCACCCCGAGCACTGAGCACACAGCACCCTGAGTACTGAGCACTGAGCACCCAGCACCCTGAGCACTGAGCACCCAGCACCCTGAGCACTGAGCACCCAGCACCCGAGTACTGAGCACCCAGCACCCTGAGTACTGAGCACTGAGCACCCAGCACCCTGAGCACTGAGCACCCAGCACCCTGAGCACTGAGCACCCAGCACCCTGAGTACTGAGCACTGAGCACCCAGCACCCCGAGCACTGAGCACCCAGCACCCCGAGTACTGAGCACTGAGCACCGTGAGTACTGAGCACGCAGCACCCTGAGCACTGAGTACCCAGCACCCTGAGCACTGAGCACCCAGCACCCTGAGCACTGAGCACCCATCACCCTGAGTACTGAGCACTGAGCACCCAGCACCCCGAGCACTGAGCACCCAGCACCCTGAGTACTGAGCACTGAGCACCCAGCACCCCATGCACTGAGCACCCAGCACCCTGAGTACTGAGCACTGAGCACCCAGCACCCCGAGCACTGAGCACCCTGCACCCCGAGCACTGAGCACCCAGCACCCCGAGCACTGAGCACCCAGCACCCTGAGTACTGAGCACCCAGCACCCTGAGTACTGAGCACCCAGCACCCCGAGCACTGAGCACCCAGCACCCTGAGTACTGAGCACCCAGCACCCCGAGCACTGAGCACCCAGCACCCTGAGCACTGAGCAACCAGCACCCCGAGCACTGAGCACCCAGCACCCTGAGTACTGAGCACTGAGCACCCAGCACCCCGAGCACTGAGCACACAGCACCTTGAGTACTGAGCACTGAGCACCCAGCACCCTGAGCACTGAGCACCCAGCACCCTGAGCACTGAGCACCCAGCACCCGAGTACTGAGCACCCAGCACCCTGAGTACTGAGCACTGAGCACCCAGCACCCTGAGCACTGAGCACCCAGCACCCTGAGCACTGAGCACCCAGCACCCTGAGTACTGAGCACTGAGCACCCAGCACCCCGAGCACTGAGCACCCAGTACCCCGAGTACTGAGCACTAAGCACCCTGAGTACTGAGCACCCAGCACCCTGAGCACTGAGTACCCAGCACCCTGAGCACTGAGCACCCAGCACCCTGAGCACTGAGCACCCATCACCCTGAGTACTGAGCACTGAGCACCCAGCACCCCGAGCACTGAGCACCCAGCACCCTGAGTACTGAGCACTGAGCACCCAGCACCCCGAGCCCTGAGCACCCAGCACCCTGAGCACTGAGCACCCAACACCCGAGTACTGAGCACCCAGCACCCTGAGTACTGAGCACCCAGCACCCTGAGTACTGAGCACCCAGCACCCCGAGTACTGAGCACCCAGCACCCTGAGTACTGAGCACCCAGCACCCTGAGCACTGAGCACCCAGCACCCCGAGCACTGAGCACCCAGCACACTGAGGACTGAGCACCCAGCACCCTGAGCACTGAGCACCCAGCACCCCGAGCACTGAGCACCCAGCACACTGAGCACTGAGCACCCAGCACCCTGAGCACTGAGCAACCAGCACCCAGAGCACTGAGCACCCAGCACCCTGAGTACTGAGCACTGAGCACCCAGCACCCCGAGCACTGAGCACACAGCACCCTGAGTACTGAGCACTGAGCACCCAGCACCCTGAGCACTGAGCACCCAGCACCCTGAGCACTGAGCACCCAGCACCCGAGTACTGAGCACCCAGCACCCTGAGTACTGAGCACTGAGCACCCAGCACCCTGAGCACTGAGCACCCAGCACCCTGAGAACTGAGCACCCAGCACCCTGAGTACTGAGCACTGAGCACCCAGCACCCCGAGCACTGAGCACCCAGCACCCCGAGTACTGAGCACTGAGCACCGTGAGTACTGAGCACGCAGCACCCTGAGCACTGAGTACCCAGCACCCTGAGCACTGAGCACCCAGCACCCTGAGCACTGAGCACCCATCACCCTGAGTACTGAGCACTGAGCACCCAGCACCCCGAGCACTGAGCACCCAGCACCCTGAGTACTGAGCACTGAGCACCCAGCACCCCGAGCACTGAGCACCCAGCACCCTGAGCACTGAGCACCCAACACCCGAGTACTGAGCACCCAGCACCCTGAGTACTGAGCACCCAGCACCCTGAGTACTGAGCACCCAGCACCCCGAGTACTGAGCACCCAGCACCCTGAGTACTGAGCACCCAGCACCCTGAGCACTGAGCACCCAGCACCCCGAGCACTGAGCACCCAGCACACTGAGTACTGAGCACCCAGCACCCTGAGCACTGAGCACCCAGCACCCTGAGCACTGAGCACCCAGCACCCTGAGCACTGAGCACCCTGATCACTGAGTACTGAGCACCGAGCACCACCGAGAACTGAGCACCCAGCACCCGGAGTACTGAGCACCCAGCACCCTGAGTACTGAGCACCCAGCACCCTGAGCACTGAGCACCCAGCACCCTGAGTACTGAGCACTGAGCACCCAGCACACCGAGCACTGAGCACCCAGCACCCTGAGTACTGAGCATTGAGCACCCAGCACCCCGAGCACTGAGCACCCAGCACCCTGAGCACTGAGCACCCAGCACCCTGAGCACTGAGCACCCAGCACCCTGAGTACTGAGCACTGAGCACCCAGCACCCCGGGCACTGAGCACCCAGCACCCTGAGTACTTAGCACTGAGCACCCAGCACCCCGAGCACTGAGCACCCAGCACCCTGAGCACTGAGCACCGAGCACCCGAGTACTGAGCACCCTGCACCGCGAGCACTGAGCACCCAGCACTCCGAGTACTGAGCACCCAACACCCTGAGTACTGAGCACCCAGCACCCTGAGCACTGAGCACCCAGCACCCCGAGCACTGAGCACCCAGCACCCTGAGTACTGAGCACCCAGCACCCTGAGCACTGAGAACCCAGCACCCTGAGCACTGAGCACCCAGCAAACTGAGCACTGAGCACCCAGCACCCTGAGTAGTGAGCACCCAACGTACTGAGCACCGAGCACCCCGAGCACTGAGCACCCAGCACCCTGAGTACTGAGAACCGAGCACCCCGAGCACTGAGCACCCAGCACCCTGAGTACTGAGCTCCAAGCACCCTGAGCACTGAGCACCCAGCGCCCCGAGCACCGAGCACCCTGAGCACTGAGCACCCAGCACCCTGACTACTGAGCACCCAGCACCCTGAGCAATGAGCAGCCTGAGCACTGAGCACCCAGCACCCTGAGCACTTAGCACCCAGCACACTGAGTACTGAGCACCGAGCACCCAGAGCACTGAGCACCCAGCACCCTGAGCACTGAGCACCCTTAGTACTGAGCACTGAGCACCCTGAGTACTGAGCACTGAGCACCCTGTGTACTGAGCACCCAGCACCCTGAGTACTGAGCACCCAGCACCCTGAGCAATGATCACCCTGAATACTGAGCACCCAGCACCTTGAGCACTGAACACACAGCACCCTGAGTACTGAGCACCCCGAGCACCGAGCACCCAGCACCCTGAGTACTGAGTACCCACCACCCTGAGTACTGAGCACCGAGCACCCCGAGCACTGAGCACCCAGCACCCCGAGCACTGAGCACCCAGCACCCTGAGCACTGAGCACCCAGCACCCTGAGCACTGAGCACCCAGCATACCGAGCACTGAGCACCCAGCACCCTGAGTACTGAGCACTGAGCACCCAGCACCCCGAGCACTGAGCACCCAGCACCCTGAGTACTGAGCACTGAGCACCCAGCACCCCATGCACTGAGCACCCAGCACCCTGAGTACTGAGCACTGAGCACCCAGCACCCCGAGCACTGAGCACCCTGCACCCCGAGCACTGAGCACCCAGCACCCCGAGCACTGAGCACCCAGCACCCTGAGTACTGAGCACCCAGCACCCTGAGTACTGAGCACCCAGCACCCCGAGCACTGAGCACCCAGCACCCTGAGTACTGAGCACCCAGCACCCCGAGCACTGAGCACCCAGCACCCTGAGCACTGAGCAACCAGCACCCCGAGCACTGAGCACCCAGCACCCTGAGTACTGAGCACTGAGCACCCAGCACCCCGAGCACTGAGCACACAGCACCTTGAGTACTGAGCACTGAGCACCCAGCACCCTGAGCACTGAGCACCCAGCACCCTGAGCACTGAGCACCCAGCACCCGAGTACTGAGCACCCAGCACCCTGAGTACTGAGCACTGAGCACCCAGCACCCTGAGCACTGAGCACCCAGCACCCTGAGCACTGAGCACCCAGCACCCTGAGTACTGAGCACTGAGCACCCAGCACCCCGAGCACTGAGCACCCAGTACCCCGAGTACTGAGCACTAAGCACCCTGAGTACTGAGCACCCAGCACCCTGAGCACTGAGTACCCAGCACCCTGAGCACTGAGCACCCAGCACCCTGAGCACTGAGCACCCATCACCCTGAGTACTGAGCACTGAGCACCCAGCACCCCGAGCACTGAGCACCCAGCACCCTGAGTACTGAGCACTGAGCACCCAGCACCCCGAGCCCTGAGCACCCAGCACCCTGAGCACTGAGCACCCAACACCCGAGTACTGAGCACCCAGCACCCTGAGTACTGAGCACCCAGCACCCTGAGTACTGAGCACCCAGCACCCCGAGTACTGAGCACCCAGCACCCTGAGTACTGAGCACCCAGCACCCTGAGCACTGAGCACCCAGCACCCTGAGCACTGAGCACCCAGCACACTGAGGACTGAGCACCCAGCACCCTGAGCACTGAGCACCCAGCACCCTGAGCACTGAGCACCCAGCACCCTGAGCACTGAGCACCCTGATCACTGAGTACTGATCACCGAGCACCCCGAGAACTGAGCACCCAGCACCCGGAGTACTGAGCACTGAGCACCCTGAGTACTGAGCACTGAGCACCCTGAGCACTGAGCACCCAGCACCCTGAGCACTGAGCACCCAGCACCCTGAGTACTGAGCACTGAGCACCCAGCACACCGAGCACTGAGCACCCAGCACCCTGAGTACTGAGCACTGAGCACCCAGCACCCCGAGCACTGAGCACCCAGCACCCTGAGCACTGAGCACCCAGCACCCTGAGCACTGAGCACCCAGCACCCTGAGTACTGAGCACTGAGCACCCAGCACCCCGGGCACTGAGCACCCAGCACCCTGAGTACTTAGCACTGAGCACCCAGCACCCCGAGCACTGAGCACCCAGCACCCTGAGCACTGAGCACCCAGCACCCGAGTACTGAGCACCCAGCACCGCGAGCACTGAGCACCCAGCACTCCGAGTACTGAGCACCCAACACCCTGAGTACTGAGCACCCAGCACCCTGAGCACTGAGCACCCAGCACCCCGAGCACTGAGCACCCAGCACCCTGAGTACTGAGCACCCAGCACCCTGAGCACTGAGCACCCAGCACCCTGAGCACTGAGCACCCAGCAAACTGAGCACTGAGCACCCAGCACCCTGAGTAGTGAGCACCCAACGTACTGAGCACCGAGCACCCCGAGCACTGAGCACCCAGCACCCTGAGTACTGAGAACCGAGCACCCCGAGCACTGAGCACCCAGCACCCTGAGTACTGAGCTCCAAGCACCCTGAGCACTGAGCACCCAGCGCCCCGAGCACCGAGCACCCTGAGCACTGAGCACCCAGCACCCTGACTACTGAGCACCCAGCACCCTGAGCAATGAGCAACCTGAGTACTGAGCACCCAGCACCTTGAGCACTGAGCACCGAGCACCCCGAGCACTGAGCACCCAGCACCCTGAGTACTGAGCACCCAGCACCCTGAGTACTGAGCACCCAGCACCCTGAGCACTGAGTACCCACCACCCTGAGCACTGAGCACCCAGCACCCTGAGCACTGAGCACACAGCACCCTGAGCACTGAGCACCCAGCACCCTGAGTACTGAGCACTGAGCACCCAGCACCCCGAGCACTGAGCACCCAGCACCCTGAGTACTGAGCACCGAGCACCCCGAGCACTGAGCACCCAGCACCCTGAGTACTGAGCTCCGAGCACCCCGAGCACTGAGCACCCTGAGCACTGAGCACCGAGCACCCTGAGCACTGAGCACCCAGCACCCTGAGTACTGAGCACTGAGCACCCAGCACCCCGAGCACTGAGCACCCTGCACCCCGAGCACTGAGCACCCAGCACCCCGAGCACTGAGCACCCAGCACCCTGAGTACTGAGCACCCAGCACCCTGAGTACTGAGCACCCAGCACCCTGAGTACTGAGCACCCAGCACCCCGAGCACTGAGCACCCAGCACCCTGAGTACTGAGCACCCAGCACCCCGAGCACTGAGCACCCAGCACCCTGAGCACTGAGCAACCAGCACCCCGAGCACTGAGCACCCAGCACCCTGAGTACTGAGCACTGAGCACCCAGCACCCCGAGCACTGAGCACACAGCACCTTGAGTACTGAGCACTGAGCACCCAGCACCCTGAGCACTGAGCACCCAGCACCCTGAGCACTGAGCACCCAGCACCCGAGTACTGAGCACCCAGCACCCTGAGTACTGAGCACTGAGCACCCAGCACCCTGAGCACTGAGCACCCAGCACCCTGAGCACTGAGCACCCAGCACCCTGAGTACTGAGCACTGAGCACCCAGCACCCCGAGCACTGAGCACCCAGTACCCCGAGTACTGAGCACTAAGCACCCTGAGTACTGAGCACCCAGCACCCTGAGCACTGAGTACCCAGCACCCTGAGCACTGAGCACCCAGCACCCTGAGCACTGAGCACCCATCACCCTGAGTACTGAGCACTGAGCACCCAGCACCCCGAGCACTGAGCACCCAGCACCCTGAGTACTGAGCACTGAGCACCCAGCACCCCGAGCACTGAGCACACAGCACCTTGAGTACTGAGCACTGAGCACCCAGCACCCTGAGCACTGAGCACCCAGCACCCTGAGCACTGAGCACCCAGCACCCGAGTACTGAGCACCCAGCACCCTGAGTACTGAGCACTGAGCACCCAGCACCCTGAGCACTGAGCACCCAGCACCCTGAGCACTGAGCACCCAGCACCCTGAGTACTGAGCACTGAGCACCCAGCACCCCGAGCACTGAGCACCCAGTACCCCGAGTACTGAGCACTAAGCACCCTGAGTACTGAGCACCCAGCACCCTGAGCACTGAGTACCCAGCACCCTGAGCACTGAGCACCCAGCACCCTGAGCACTGAGCACCCATCACCCTGAGTACTGAGCACTGAGCACCCAGCACCCCGAGCACTGAGCACCCAGCACCCTGAGTACTGAGCACTGAGCACCCAGCACCCCGAGCCCTGAGCACCCAGCACCCTGAGCACTGAGCACCCAACACCCGAGTACTGAGCACCCAGCACCCTGAGTACTGAGCACCCAGCACCCTGAGTACTGAGCACCCAGCACCCCGAGTACTGAGCACCCAGCACCCTGAGTACTGAGCACCCAGCACCCTGAGCACTGAGCACCCAGCACCCTGAGCACTGAGCACCCAGCACACTGAGGACTGAGCACCCAGCACCCTGAGCACTGAGCACCCAGCACCCTGAGCACTGAGCACCCAGCACCCTGAGCACTGAGCACCCTGATCACTGAGTACTGATCACCGAGCACCCCGAGAACTGAGCACCCAGCACCCGGAGTACTGAGCACTGAGCACCCTGAGTTCTGAGCACTGAGCACCCTGAGCACTGAGCACCCAGCACCCTGAGCACTGAGCACCCAGCACCCTGAGTACTGAGCACTGAGCACCCAGCACACCGAGCACTGAGCACCCAGCACCCTGAGTACTGAGCACTGAGCACCCAGCACCCCGAGCACTGAGCACCCAGCACCCTGAGCACTGAGCACCCAGCACCCTGAGCACTGAGCACCCAGCACCCTGAGTACTGAGCACTGAGCTCCCAGCACCCCGGGCACTGAGCACCCAGCACCCTGAGTACTTAGCACTGAGCACCCAGCACCCCGAGCACTGAGCACCCAGCACCCTGAGCACTGAGCACCCAGCACCCGAGTACTGAGCACCCAGCACCGCGAGCACTGAGCACCCAGCACTCCGAGTACTGAGCACCCAACACCCTGAGTACTGAGCACCCAGCACCCTGAGCACTGAGCACCCAGCACCCCGAGCACTGAGCACCCAGCACCCTGAGTACTGAGCACCCAGCACCCTGAGCACTGAGCACCCAGCACCCTGAGCACTGAGCACCCAGCAAACTGAGCACTGAGCACCCAGCACCCTGAGTAGTGAGCACCCAACGTACTGAGCACCGAGCACCCCGAGCACTGAGCACCCAGCACCCTGAGTACTGAGAACCGAGCACCCCGAGCACTGAGCACCCAGCACCCTGAGTACTGAGCTCCAAGCACCCTGAGCACTGAGCACCCAGCGCCCCGAGCACCGAGCACCCTGAGCACTGAGCACCCAGCACCCTGACTACTGAGCACCCAGCACCCTGAGCAATGAGCAACCTGAGTACTGAGCACCCAGCACCTTGAGCACTGAGCACCGAGCACCCCGAGCACTGAGCACCCAGCACCCTGAGTACTGAGCACCCAGCACCCTGAGTACTGAGCACCCAGCACCCTGAGCACTGAGTACCCACCACCCTGAGCACTGAGCACCCAGCACCCTGAGCACTGAGCACACAGCACCCTGAGCACTGAGCACCCAGCACCCTGAGTACTGAGCACTGAGCACCCAGCACCCCGAGCACTGAGCACCCAGCACCCTGAGTACTGAGCACCGAGCACCCCGAGCACTGAGCACCCAGCACCCTGAGTACTGAGCTCCGAGCACCCCGAGCACTGAGCACCCTGAGCACTGAGCACCGAGCACCCTGAGCACTGAGCACCCAGCACCCTGAGTACTGAGCACTGAGCACCCAGCACCCCGAGCACTGAGCACCCAGCACCCTGAGTACTGAGCACTGAGCACCCAGCACCCCGAGGACTGAGCACCCAGCACCCTGAGTACTAAGCACCGAGCACCCTGAGTACTGAGCACCCAGCACCCTGAGCACTGAGCACCCAGCACCCTGAGTACTGAGCACTGAGCACCCAGCACCCCGAGCACTGAGCACCCAGCACCCTGAGTACTAAGCACCGAGCACCCTGAGTACTGAGCACCCAGCACCCTGAGCACTGAACACACAGCACCCTGAGTACTGAGCACCTCGAGCACTGAGCACCCAGCACCCTGAGTACTGAGCACTGAGCAACCCGAGCACTGAGCACCCAGCACCGTGAGCACTGAGCACCCAGCACCCCGAGAACTGAGCACCCAGGACCCTGAGTACTGAGCACCCAGCACCCTGAGTACTGAGCACCCAGCACCCTGAGCACTGAGTACCCAGCACCCTGAGCACTGAGCACCCAGCACCCTGAGCACTGAGCACACAGCACCCTGAGCACTGAGCACTGAGCACCCATCACCCCGAGTACTGAGCACTGAGCACCCAGCACCCCGAGCACTGAGCACCCAGCACACTGAGTAATGAGCACTGAGCACCCAGCACCCCGAGCACTGAGCACCCAGCACCCTGAGCACTGAGCACCCAGCACCCGAGTACTTAGCACCAAGCACCCTGAGTACTGAGCACCCACCACCCAGAGTACTGAGCACCCAGCACCCCGAGTACTGAGCACCCAGCACCCTGAGTACTGAGCACCCAGCACCCTGAGCACTGAGCACCCAGCACCCCGAGCACTGAGCACCCAGCACCCTGAGTACTGAGCACCCAACGTACTGAGCACCGAGCACCCCGAGCACTGAGCACCCAGCACCCTGAGTACTGAGCACCCAGCACCCTGAGCACTGAGCACCCAGCACCCTGAGTACTGAGCTCCGAGCACCCCGAGCACTGAGCACCCAGCGCCCCGAGCACCGAGCACCCTGAGCACTGAGCACCCAGCACCCTGAGTACTGAGAACCCTGCACCCTGAGCAATGAGCACAGTGAGTACTGAGCACCTAGCACCTTGAGCACTGAGCACCCAGCACCCGGAGTACTGAGCACCCAGCACACTGAGTACTAAGCACCGAGCACCCTGAGTACTGAGCACCCAGCACCCTGAGCACTGCACACACAGCACCCTGAGTACTGAGCACCTCGAGCACTGAGCACCCAGCACCCTGAGTACTGAGCACCGAGCACCCCGAGCACTGAGCACCCAGCACCGCGAGCACTGAGCACATAGCACCCCGAGCACTGAGCACCCAGCACCCTGAGTACTGAGCACCCAGCACCCTGAGTACTGAGCACCCACCACCCTGAGCACTGAGTACCCACCACGCTGAGCACTGAGCACCCAGCACCCTGAGCACTGAGCACACAGCACCCTGAGCACTGAGCACCCAGCACCCTGAGTACTGAGCACTGAGCACCCAGCACCCCGAGCTCTGAGCACCCAGCACCCTGAGTACTGAGCACCGAGCACCCCGAGCACTGAGCACCCAGCACCCTGAGTACTGAGCTCCGAGCACCCCGAGCACTGAGCACCCTGAGCACTGAGCACCGAGCACCCTGAGCACTGAGCACCCAGCACCCTGAGTACTGAGCACTGAGCACCCAGCACCCCGAGCACTGAGCACCCAGCACCCTGAGTACTGAGCACTGAGCACCCAGCACCCAGAGGACTGAGCACCCAGCACCCTGAGTACTGAGCACTGAGCACCCAGCACCCTGAGTACTGAGCACTGAGCACCCAGCACCCTGAGCACTGAGCACCCAGCACCCTGAGCACTGAGCACCCAGCACCCTAAGTACTGAGCACCCAGCACCCTGAGTACTGAGCACCCAGCACCCCGAGCACTGAGCACCCAGCACCCTGAGCACTGAGCACCCAGCACCCTGTGCACTGAGCATCCAGCACCCCGAGCACTGAGCACTCAGCACCCTGAGTACTGAGCACCGAGCACCCCGAGCACTGAGCACCCAGCACCCTGAGTACTGAGCACCCAGCACCCTGAGTACTGAGCACCCAGCACCCTGAGCACTGAGTACCCACCACCCTGAGCACTGAGCACCCAGCACCCTGAGCACTGAGCACACAGCACCCTGAGCACTGAGCACCCAGCACCCTGAGTACTGAGCACTGAGCACCCAGCACCCCGAGCACTGAGCACCCAGCACCCTGAGTACTGAGCACCGAGCACCCCGAGCACTGAGCACCCAGCACCCTGAGTACTGAGCTCCGAGCACCCCGAGCACTGAGCACCCTGAGCACTGAGCACCGAGCACCCTGAGCACTGAGCACCCAGCACCCTGAGTACTGAGCACTGAGCACCCAGCACCCCGAGCACTGAGCACCCAGCACCCTGAGTACTGAGCACTGAGCACCCAGCACCCCGAGGACTGAGCACCCAGCACCCTGAGTACTAAGCACCGAGCACCCTGAGTACTGAGCACCCAGCACCCTGAGCACTGAGCACCCAGCACCCTGAGTACTGAGCACTGAGCACCCAGCACCCCGAGCACTGAGCACCCAGCACCCTGAGTACTAAGCACCGAGCACCCTGAGTACTGAGCACCCAGCACCCTGAGCACTGAACACACAGCACCCTGAGTACTGAGCACCTCGAGCACTGAGCACCCAGCACCCTGAGTACTGAGCACTGAGCAACCCGAGCACTGAGCACCCAGCACCGTGAGCACTGAGCACCCAGCACCCCGAGAACTGAGCACCCAGGACCCTGAGTACTGAGCACCCAGCACCCTGAGTACTGAGCACCCAGCACCCTGAGCACTGAGTACCCAGCACCCTGAGCACTGAGCACCCAGCACCCTGAGCACTGAGCACACAGCACCCTGAGCACTGAGCACTGAGCACCCATCACCCCGAGTACTGAGCACTGAGCACCCAGCACCCCGAGCACTGAGCACCCAGCACACTGAGTAATGAGCACTGAGCACCCAGCACCCCGAGCACTGAGCACCCAGCACCCTGAGCACTGAGCACCCAGCACCCGAGTACTTAGCACCAAGCACCCTGAGTACTGAGCACCCACCACCCAGAGTACTGAGCACCCAGCACCCCGAGTACTGAGCACCCAGCACCCTGAGTACTGAGCACCCAGCACCCTGAGCACTGAGCACCCAGCACCCCGAGCACTGAGCACCCAGCACCCTGAGTACTGAGCACCCAACGTACTGAGCACCGAGCACCCCGAGCACTGAGCACCCAGCACCCTGAGTACTGAGCACCCAGCACCCTGAGCACTGAGCACCCAGCACCCTGAGTACTGAGCTCCGAGCACCCCGAGCACTGAGCACCCAGCGCCCCGAGCACCGAGCACCCTGAGCACTGAGCACCCAGCACCCTGAGTACTGAGAACCCTGCACCCTGAGCAATGAGCACAGTGAGTACTGAGCACCTAGCACCTTGAGCACTGAGCACCCAGCACCCGGAGTACTGAGCACCCAGCACACTGAGTACTAAGCACCGAGCACCCTGAGTACTGAGCACCCAGCACCCTGAGCACTGCACACACAGCACCCTGAGTACTGAGCACCTCGAGCACTGAGCACCCAGCACCCTGAGTACTGAGCACCGAGCACCCCGAGCACTGAGCACCCAGCACCGCGAGCACTGAGCACATAGCACCCCGAGCACTGAGCACCCAGCACCCTGAGTACTGAGCACCCAGCACCCTGAGTACTGAGCACCCAGCACCCTGAGCACTGAGTACCCACCACGCTGAGCACTGAGCACCCAGCACCCTGAGCACTGAGCACACAGCACCCTGAGCACTGAGCACCCAGCACCCTGAGTACTGAGCACTGAGCACCCAGCACCCCGAGCACTGAGCACCCAGCACCCTGAGTACTGAGCACCGAGCACCCCGAGCACTGAGCACCCAGCACCCTGAGTACTGAGCTCCGAGCACCCCGAGCACTGAGCACCCTGAGCACTGAGCACCGAGCACCCTGAGCACTGAGCACAGAGCACCCTGAGTACTGAGCACTGAGCACCCAGCACCCCGAGCACTGAGCACCCAGCACCCTGAGTACTGAGCACTGAGCACCCAGCACCCCGAGGACTGAGCACCCAGCACCCTGAGTACTGAGCACTGAGCACCCAGCACCCTGAGTACTGAGCACTGAGCACCCAGCACCCTGAGCACTGAGCACCCAGCACCCTGAGCACTGAGCACCCAGCACCCTAAGTACTGAGCACCCAGCACCCTGAGTACTGAGCACCCAGCACCCCGAGCACTGAGCACCCAGCACCCTGAGCACTGAGCACCCAGCACCCTGTGCACTGAGCATCCAGCACCCCGAGCACTGAGCACTCAGCACCCTGAGTACTGAGCACTGCGCACCCAGCACCCCGTGCAGTGAGCACCCAGCACCCTGAGTACTGAGCTCTGAGCACCCAGCACCCTGAGCACTGAGCACCCAGCACCCTGAGCACTGAGCACCCAGCACACGAGTACTGAGCACCCAGCACCCTGAGTACTGAGCACCCAGCACCCCGAGCACTGAACACCCAGCACCCTGAGTACTGAGCACCGAGCACCCCGAGCACTGAGCACCCAGCACCCTGTGTACTGAGCACCGAGCACCCCGAGCAATGAGCACCCAGCACCCTGAGTACTGAGCACGGAGCACCCTGAGTACTGTGCACCCAGCACCCCGAGCACTTAGCACCCAGCACCCTGAGTACTCTGCACCCAGCACCCTGAGCACTGAGCACCGATCACCCAGCACCCTGAGCACTGAGCACCCAGCACCCTGAGTACTGAGCACCCAGCACATTGAGTACTGAGCACTCAGCACCCTGAGTACTGAGCACCCAGCACCCCGAGCACTGAGCACCCAGCACACCGAGCACTGAGCACTGAGTACCCTGAGCACTGAGCACCCAGCACCCCGAGTACTGAGCACTGAGCACCCTGAGTACTGAGCACCCAGCACCCTGAGCACTGAGCACCCAGCACCCTGAGTACTGAGCACCGAGCACCCTGAGTACTTATCACCCAGCACCCTGAGCACTGAGCACCCAGCACCCTGAGTACTGAGCATCCAGGACCCCGAGCACTGAGCACCCAGCACCCTGAGTACTGAGCACCGAGCTCCCCGAGCACTGAGCACCCTGAGTACTGAGCACCGAGCACACCAAGCACTGAGCACCCAGAACCCCGAGCACTGAGCACCCAGCACCCTGAGTACTGAGCACCCAGCACCCCGAGAATGAGCACCCTGAGCACTGAGTACCCAGCACCATGAGTACTGAGCACCGAGCACCCTGAGCACTGAGCACCCAGCACCCTGAATACTGAGCACCCAGCACCCTGACTACTGAGCACCCAGCACCCTGAGCACTGAGCACCCAGCACCCTGAGTACTGAGCACCCAGAACTCCGAGCACTGAGCACCAAGCACCCCGAGCACTGAGCACCCAGCACACCGAGCACTGAGCACTGAGCACCCTGAGCACTGAGCACCCAGCACCCCGAGTACTGAGCACTGAGCACCCTGAGTACTGAGCACCCAGCACCCTGAGAACTGAGCACTGAGAACCCTGAGTACTGAGCAGCGAGCACCCCGAGCACTGAGCACCCAGCACCCCAAGCACTGAGCACCCATCACCCTGAGTACTGAGCATTGAGCACCCAGCACCCCGAGCACTGAGCACTCAGCGCCCTGTGTACTGAGCACTGAGTACCCAGTACCCCGAGCACTGAGATCCAGCACCCTGAGCACTGAGCACCCAGCACCCCGAGTACTGAGCACGAAGCACCCCAAGCACTGAGCACCCAGCACCCCGAGCACTGAGCACCCAGCACCCCGAGCACTGAGCACCCAGCACCCCGAGCACTGAGCACCCAGAACCCCGAGCACTGAGCACCCAGCACCCCGAGCACTGAGCACCCAGCACCCTGAGCACTGAGCACCCAGCACCCTGAGTACTGAGCACCCAGCACCCTGAGTACTGAGCACCGAGCACACTGAGCACTGAGCACCAAGCACCCCGAGCACTGAGCACCCAGCACCCTGAGTACTGAGCACCGAGCACCCCGAGCACTGAGCACCAAGCACCCTGAGTACTGTGCACCGATCACCCCGAGCACTGAGCACCCAGCACCCTGAGTCCTGAGCACCCAGCACCCCGAGCACTTAGCACCCAACACCCTGAGTACTGAGCACCCAGCACCCTGAGCACTGAGCACCCAGCACCCCGAGCAATGAGCACCCAGCACTCTGAGTACTGAGAACCGAGCACACCGAGCACTGAGCACCCAGCACCCAGAGCACTGAGCACGCTGAGAACTGAGCAACCAGCACCCTGAGTACTTAGCACCCAGCACCCCGAGCACTGAGCACGGAGCACCTCGAGGACTGAGCACCCAGCACACTGAGCACTGAGCACCGAGCACACCGAGCACTGAGCACCCAGCACCCTGAGTACTGAGCACCCAGCACCCCGAGCACTGAGCACCCAGCACCCCGAGCACTATGCACCCAGAACCCCGAGAATGAGCACACAGCACCCTGAGTACTGAGCACCGAGCACCCTGAGCACTGAGCACCCAGCACCCTGAGTACTGAGCACCCAGCACCCTTTGTACTGAGCACCGAGCACCCCGAGCACTGAGCACTGAGCACCCTGAGTACTGAGCACCCAGCACCCCGAGCACTGAGCACCCAGCACCCTGAGCACTGAGCACCCAGCACCTTGAGTACTGAGCACCCCGCACCCAGAGGACTGAGCACCCTGAGTACTGAGCACCCAGCACCCTGAGTACTGAGCAACCTGCACCGCGAGCACTGAGCTCCCTGAGTACTGAGCACCCAGCACCCTGAGTACTGAGCACCCAGCACCCTGAGGACTGAGCACTGAGCACCCAGAGAACTGAGCACACAGCACCCCGAGGACTGAGCAAACAGCACGCTGAGCACTGAGCAATGAGCACCCAGCACCCTGTGCACTGAGCACTGAGCACCCAGCACCGTGAGCACTGAGCACCCTGAGTACTGAGCACCCAGCACCCTGAGTACTGAGCACCCAGCACCCTGAGCACTGAGCACCCAGCACCCTGAGTACTGAGCACCCAGCACCCTGAGTACTGAGCACCCAGCACCCTGAGTACTGAGCACCCAGCACCCTGAATACTGAGCACCGAGCACCCCGAGCACTGAGAACCCAGCACCCTGAGCACTGAGCACCCAGCACCCTGAGCACTGAGCACCCAGCACCCTGAGCACTGAGCACACAGCACCCCGAGTACTGAGCACCAAGCACCCCGAGAACTGAGCACCCAGCACCCCGAGCACTGAGCACTGAGCACCCTGAGCACTGAGCACCCAGCACACCGAGTACTGAGCACTGAGCACCCTGAGTACTGAGCACCCAGCACCCTGAGCACTGAGCACCCATTACCTTGAGTACTGAGCACTGAGCACCCCGAGCACTGAGCACCCAGCACCCTGAGTACTGAGCACAAAGCTCCCCGAGCACTAAGCACCCTGAGTACTGAACACCCAGCACCCTGAGTACTGAGCACCCAGCACCCTGAGCACTGAGCACCCAGCACACTGAGTACTGAGCACTGAGCACCCCGAGCACTGAGCACCCAGCACCCCGAGCATTGAGCACCCAGCAACCTGAGTACTGAGCATCCAGCACCCCGAGAATGAGCACCCAGCACCATGAGTACTGAGCACCGAGCACCCTGACCACTGAGCACACAGCACCCTGAGCACTGAGCAGCCAGCACACTGAGTACTGAGCACTGAGCACCCTGAGTACTGAGCACCCAGCACCCTGAGTACTGAGCACCCAGCACCCTGAGTACTGAGCACCCAGCGTACTGAGCACCGAGCACCCAGCACCCTGAGTACTGAGCACCCAGCACCTTGAGCACTGAGCACCCAGCACCCTGAGTACTGAGCACTGAGCACCCCGAGTACTGAGCACCGAGCACCCTGAGCACTGAGCACCCAGCACCCTGAGTACTGAGCACTGAGCACCCCGAGTACTGAGCACCCAGCAACCTGAGTACTGAGCACCAAGCACCCTGAGGAGTGAGCACCCAGCACCCTGAGCACTGAGCACCCAGCACCCTGAGCACTTAGCACCCAGCACACTGAGTACTGAGCACCGAGCACCCAGAGCACTGAGCACCCAGCACCCTGAGCACTGAGCACCCTTAGTACTGAGCACTGAGCACCCTGAGTACTTAGCACTGAGCACCCTGTGTACTGAGCACCCAGCACCCTGAGTACTGAGCACCCAGCACCCTGAGCAATGATCACCCTGAATACTGAGCACCCAGCACCTTGAGCACTGAACACACAGCACCCTGAGTACTGAGCACCCCGAGCACCGAGCACCCAGCACCCTGAGTACTGAGTACCCAGCACCCTGAGTACTGAGCACCGAGCACCCCAAGCACTGAGCACCCAGCACCCCGAGCACTGAGCACACAGCACCCCGAGCAGTGAGCACCCAGCACCCTGAGCACTGAGCACCCAGCACCCTGAGCACTGAGCACCCAGCACCCCGAGCACTGAGCACCCAGCACCCTGAGTACTGAGCACTGAGCACCCAGCACCCGGAGCACTGAGCACCCAGCACCCTGAGTACTGAGCACTGAGCACCCAGCACCCCATGCACTGAGCACCAAGCACCCTGAGTACTGAGCACTGAGCACCCAGCACCCCGAGCACTGAGCACCCTGCACCCCGAGCACTGAGCACAAAGCACCCCGAGCACTGAGCACCCAGCACCCTGAGTACTGAGCACCCAGCACCCTGAGTACTGAGCACCCAGCACCCCGAGCACTGAGCACCCAGCACCCTGAGTACTGAGCACCCAGCACCCCGAGCACTGAGCACCCAGCACACTGAGCACTGAGCACCCAGCACCCTGAGCACTGAGCAACCAGCACCCCGAGCACTGAGCACCCAGCACCCTGAGTACTGAGCACTGAGCACCCAGCACCCCGAGCACTGAGCACACAGCACCCTGAGTACTGAGCACTGAGCACCCAGCACCCTGAGCACTGAGCACCCCGCACCCTGAGCACTGAGCACCCAGCACCCGAGTACTGAGCACCCAGCACCCTGAGTACTGAGCAACCAGCACCCCGAGCACTGAGCACCCAGCACCCTGAGTACTGAGCACCGAGCACCCCGAGCACTGAGCACCAAGCACCCCGAGCACTGAGCACCCAGCCCCCTGAGTACTGAGCACCGAGCACCCCGAGCACTGAGCACCCTGCACTCTGAGTACTGAGAACCAAGCACACCGAGCACTGAGCACCCAGCACCCCGAGCACTGAGCACCCTGAGTACTGAGCACCGAGCACCCTGAGCACTGAGCAACCAACACCCTGAGTACTGAGCACCCAGAACCCTGAGTACTGAGCACCCAGCACCCTGAGTACTGAGCACCCAGAACCCTGAGTACTGAGCACCCAGCACCCTGAGTACTGAGCACCCAGCACCCTGAGTACTGAGCACCGAGCACCCTGAGCACTGAGCACCCAGCACCCTGAGTACTGAGCACCGAGCACCCTGAGCACTGAGCACCCAGCACCCTTTGTACTGAGCACCGAGCACCCCGAGCACTGAGCACTGAGCACCCTGAGTACTGCGCACCCAGCACCCCGAGCACTGAGCACCCAGCACCTTGAGTTCTGAGCACCCCGCCCCCCGAGTACTGAGCACCCTGAGTACTGTGCACCCAGCACCCTGAGTACTGAGCACACTGCACCCCGAGCACTGAAATCCCTGAGTACTGAGCACCCAACACCCTGAGTACTGAGCACCCAGCACCCTGAGGACTGAGCACTGAGCACCCAGAGAACTGAGCACCCTGCACCCCGAGGACTGAGCACCCAGCACCCTGAGCACTGAGCACTGAGCACCCAGCACCCTGTGCACTGAACACTGAGCACACAGCACCCTGAGCACTGAGCACCCTGAGTACTGAGCACCCAGCACCCTGAGTACTGAGCACCCAGCACCCCGAGAATGAGCACCCAGCACCATGAGTACTGAGCCCCGAGCACCCTGAGCACTGAGCACCCAGCACCCTGAGTACTGAGCACCAAGCACCCTGAGTACTGAGCACCAAGCACCCTGAGTACTGAGCAGCCAGCACCCTGAGCACCCACCACCCTGAGTACTGAGCACCCAGCAATCCAAGCACTGAGCACCCAGCACCCCGAGCACTGACCACCCAGCACCCCGAGCACTGAGCACTGAGCACCCTGAGCACTGAGCAACCAGCACCCCGAGTACTGAGCACTGAGCACCCTGAGTACTGAGCACACAGCACCCTGAGCACTGAGCACCCAGCACCCTGAGTACTGAGCCCCGAGCACCCTGAGTACTGAGCACCCAGCACCCTGAGCACTGAGCACCAGCACCCTGAGTTCTGAGCACCCAGCACCCTGAGCACTGAGCACCCAGCACCCTGAGTACTGAGCACCGAGCACCCTGAGTACTGAGCACCCAGCACCCTGAGTACTGAGCACCCAGCACCCTGAGTACTGAGCACCCAGCGTACTGAGCACCGAGCACCCAGCACCCTGAGTACTGAGCACCCAGCACCCTGAGCACTGAGCACCCAGCACCCTGAGTACTGAGCACTGAGCACCCCGAGTACTGAGCACCGAGCACCACGAGCACTGAGCACCCAGCACCCCGAGCACCGAGCACCCTGAGCACTGAGCACGCAGCACCCTGAGTACTGAGAACCGAGCACCCCGAGCACTGAGCACCCAGCACCCTGAGCACTGAGCACCCTTAGTACTGAGCACTGAGCACCCTGAGTACTGAGCACTGAGCACCCTGAGTACTGAGCACCCAGCACTCTGAGTACTGAGCACCCAGCACCCTGAGCAATGATCACCCTGAATACTGAGCACCCAGCACCTTGAGCACTGTGCACCGAGCACCCCGAGCACTGAGCACCCAGCACCCGGAGTACTGAGCACCCAGCACCCTGAGTACTAAGCACCGAGCACCCTGAGTACTGAGCACCCAGCACCCTGAGCACTGAACACACAGCTCACTGAGTACTGGGCACCCTGAGCACTGAGCACCCAGCACCCTGAGTACTGAGTACCCAGCACCCTGAGTACTGAGCACCGAGCACCCCGAGCACTGAGCACCCAGCACCCCGAGCACTGAGCACCCAGCACCCTGAGCACTGAGCACCCAGCACCCTGAGTACTGAGCACCCAGCACCCTGAGTACTGAGCACCCAGCACCCCGAGCACTGAGCACCCAGCACCCTGAGCACTGAGCACCCAGCACCCTGAGCACTGAGCACCCAGCACCCCGAGCACTGAGCACCCAGCACCCTGAGTACTGAGCACTGAGCACCCAGCAACCCGAGCACTGAGCACCCAGCACCCTGAGTACTGAGCACTGAGCACCCAGCACCCCGAGGACTGAGCACCCAGCACCCTGAGTACTGAGAACTGAGCACCCAGCACCCTGAGTACTGAGCACTGAGCACCCAGCACCCTGAGCACTGAGCACCCAGCACCCTGAGCACTGAGCACCCAGCACCCTGAGCACTGAGCACCCAGCACCCTGAGTACTGAGCACCCAGCACCCCGAGCACTGAGCACCCAGCACCCTGAGCACTGAGCACCCAGCACCCTGTGCACTGAGCATCCAGCACCCCGAGCACTGAGCACTCAGCACCCTGGGTACTGAGCACTGAGCACCCAGCACCCCGTGCAGTGAGCACCCAGCACCCTGAGTACTGAGCTCTGAGCACCCAGCACCCTGAGTACTGAGCACCCAGCACCCCGAGCACTGAGCACCCAGCACCCTGAGTACTGAGCACCGAGCACCCCGAGCACTGAGCACCCAGCACCCTGTGTACTGAGCACCGAGCACCCCGAGCAATGAGCACCCAGCACCCTGAGTACTGAGCACGGAGCACCCTGAGTACTGTGCACCCAGCACCCCGAGCACTTAGCACCCAGCACCCTGAATACTCTGCACCCAGCACCCTGAGCACTGAGCACCGATCACCCAGCACCCTGAGCACTGAGCACCCAGCACCCTGAGTACTGAGCACCCAGCACATTGAGTACTGAGCACTCAGCACCCTGAGTACTGAGCACCCAGCACCCCGAGCACTGAGCACCCAGCACCCTGAGCACTGAGCACCCTGAGGACTGAGCACCCAGCACCCTGAGCACTGAGCACCCAGCACCCTGAGTACTGAGCACCGATCACCCTGAGCACTGAGCACCCAGAACCCAAAGCACTGAGCACCCAGCACCCTCAGTACTGAGCAACCAGCACCCCGAGCACTGAGCACCCAGCACCCTGAGTACTGAGCACCCTGAGTACTGAGCACCGATCACCCTGAGCACTGAGCTCCCAGCACCCTGAGTACTGAGCACCCAGCACCCTGAGCACTTAACACCCAGCACCCTGAGTACTGAGCACCCAGCACCCTGAGCACTGAGCACACTGCACCCTGAGTACTGAGCACCCAGCACCCTGAGCACTGAGCACACTGCACCCTGAGTACTGAGCACCCAGCACCCTGAGCACTGAGCACCCAGCACCCTGAGTACTGAGCACCCAGCACCCCGAGCACTGAGCACCCAGCACCCCGAGAATGAGCACCCAGCACCCCGAGTACTGAGCACCAAGCACCCTGAGCACTGAGCACCCAGCACCCCGAGCACTGAGCACCCAGCACACTGAGCACTTAGCAGCCAGCACCCTGAGTACTGAGCCCTGAGCACAAAGCACCCTGAGTACTGAGCACTGAGCACCCACCACCCCGAGCACTGAGCACCCAGCACCCTGAGCACTGAGCACCCAGCACCCTGAGCACTGAGCACCCAGCACCCTGAGTACTGAGCACTGAGCACCCAGCACCCCGAGCACTGAGCACCCAGCACCCTGAGTACTGAGCACTGAGCAGCCAGCACCCTGAGCACTGAGCACCCAGCAACCTGAGCACTGAGCACCCAGCACCCGAGTACTGAGCACCCAGCACCCTGAGTACTGAGCACCCAGCACCCCGAGCACTGAGCACCCAGCACCCCGAGTACTGAGCACCCAGCACCCTGAGTACTGAGCACCCAGCACCCTGAGCACTGAGCACCCAGGACCCCGAGCACTGAGCACCCAGCACCCTGAGTACTGAGCACCCAGCACCCTGAGCACTGAGCACCCAGCACCCTGAGCACTGAGCACCCAGCACCCTGAGCACTGAGCACCCAGCACCCTGAGTAGTGAGCACCCAACGTACTGAGCACCGTGCACCCCGCGCACTGAGCACCCAGCACCCTGAGTACTGAGCACCGAGCACCCCGAGCACTGAGCACCCAGCACCCTGAGTACTGAGCTCCGAGCACCCCGAGCACTGAGCACCCAGCGCCCCGAGCACCGAGCACCCTGAGCACTGAGCACCCTGCACCCTGACTACTGAGCACCCAGCACCCTGAGCAATGAGCAACCTGAGTACTGAGCACCCAGCACCTTGAGCACTGAGCACCGAGCACCCCGAGCACTGAGCACCCAGCACCCGTAGTACTGAGCACCCAGCACCCCGAGCACTGAGCACCCAGCACCGTGAGCACTGAGCACCCAGCACCCCGAGTACTGAGCACACAGCACCCAGAGTCCTGAGCACCCAGCACCCTGAGCACTGAGTACCCAGCACCCAGAGCAATGAGCACCCAGTACCCTGAGCACTGAGCACCCAGCGCCCCGAGCACTGAGCACCCAGCACACTGAGTACTGAGCACTGAGCACCCAGCACCCCGAGCACTGAGCACCCAGCACCCTGAGTACTGAGCACTGAGCACCCAGCACCCCGAGCACTGAGCACCCAGCACCCTGATCACTGAGCACCCAGCACCCTGAGTACTGATCAGCCAGCACCCTGAGTACTGAGCAACCAGCACCCTGAGCACTGAGCACCCAGCACCCTGAGCACTGAGCACCCAGCACCCTGAGCACTGAGCACCCAGCACCCTGAGCACTGAGCACCCAGCACCCTGAGCACTGAGCACCCAGCACCCTGAGTACTGAGCACTGAGCACCCAGCACACCGAGCACTGAGCACCCAGCACCCTGAGTACTGAGCACTGAGCACCCATCACCCCGAGCACTGAGCACCCAGCAACCTGAGCACTGAGCACCCAGCACCCAAGTACTGAGCACCCAGCACCCTGAGTACTGAGCACCCAGCACCCTGAGTACTGAGCACCCAGCACCCCGAGTACTGAGCACACAGCACCCTGAGTACTGAGCACCCAGCACCCTGAGCACTGAGCACCCATTACCTTGAGTACTGAGCACTGAGCACCCCGAGCACTGAGCACCCAGCACCCTGAGTACTGAGCACAAAGCTCCCCGAGCACAAAGCACCCTGAGTACTGAACACCCAGCACCCTGAGTACTGAGCACACAGCACCCTGAGCACTGAGCACCCAGCACACTGAGTACTGAGCACTGAGCACCCCGAGCACTGAGCACCCAGCACCCCGAGCACTGAGCACCCAGCAACCTGAGTACTGAGCATCCAGCACCCCGAGAATGAGCACCCAGCACCATGAGTACTGAGCACCGAGCACCCTGACCACTGAGCACACAGCACCCTGAGCACTGAGCACCCAGCACACTGAGTACTGAGCACTGAGCACCCTGAGTACTGAGCACCCAGCACCCTGAGTACTGAGCACCCAGCACCCTGAGTACTGAGCACCCAGCGTACTGAGCACCGAGCACCCAGCACCCTGAGTACTGAGCACCCAGCACCTTGAGCACTGAGCACCCAGGACCCTGAGTACTGAGCACTGAGCACCCCGAGTACTGAGCACCGAGCACCCTGAGCACTGAGCACCCAGCACCCTGAGTACTGAGCACTGAGCACCCCGAGTACTGAGCACCCAGCAACCTGAGTACTGAGCACCAAGCACCCTGAGGAGTGAGCACCCAGCACCCTGAGCACTGAGCACCCAGCACCCTGAGCACTTAGCACCCAGCACACTGAGTACTGAGCACCGAGCACCCAGAGCACTGAGCACCCAGCACCCTGAGCACTGAGCACCCTTAGTACTGAGCACTGAGCACCCTGAGTACTTAGCACTGAGCACCCTGTGTACTGAGCACCCAGCACCCTGAGTACTGAGCACCCAGCACCCTGAGCAATGATCACCCTGAATACTGAGCACCCAGCACCTTGAGCACTGAACACACAGCACCCTGAGTACTGAGCACCCCGAGCACCGAGCACCCAGCACCCTGAGTACTGAGTACCCAGCACCCTGAGTACTGAGCACCGAGCACCCCAAGCACTGAGCACCCAGCACCCCGAGCACTGAGCACACAGCACCCCGAGCAGTGAGCACCCAGCACCCTGAGCACTGAGCACCCAGCACCCTGAGCACTGAGCACCCAGCACCCCGAGCACTGAGCACCCAGCACCCTGAGTACTGAGCACTGAGCACCCAGCACCCGGAGCACTGAGCACCCAGCACCCTGAGTACTGAGCACTGAGCACCCAGCACCCCATGCACTGAGCACCAAGCACCCTGAGTACTGAGCACTGAGCACCCAGCACCCCGAGCACTGAGCACCCTGCACCCCGAGCACTGAGCACCCAGCACCCCGAGCACTGAGCACCCAGCACCCTGAGTACTGAGCACCCAGCACCCTGAGTACTGAGCACCCAGCACCCCGAGCACTGAGCACCCAGCACCCTGAGTACTGAGCACCCAGCACCCCGAGCACTGAGCACCCAGCACACTGAGCACTGAGCACCCAGCACCCTGAGCACTGAGCAACCAGCACCCCGAGCACTGAGCACCCAGCACCCTGAGTACTGAGCACTGAGCACCCAGCACCCCGAGCACTGAGCACACAGCACCCTGAGTACTGAGCACTGAGCACCCAGCACCCTGAGCACTGAGCACCCAGCACCCTGAGCACTGAGCACCCAGCCCCCGAGTACTGAGCACCCAGCACCCTGAGTACTGAGCACCCAGCACCCCGAGCACTGAGCACCCAGCACCCTGAGTACTGAGCACCGAGCACCCCGAGCACTGAGCACCAAGCACCCCGAGCACTGAGCACCCAGCCCCCTGAGTACTGAGCACCGAGCATCCCGAGCACTGAGCACCCTGCACTCTGAGTACTGAGAACCAAGCACACCGAGCACTGAGCACCCAGCACCCCGAGCACTGAGCACCCTGAGTACTGAGCACCGAGCACCCTGAGCACTGAGCAACCAACACCCTGAGTACTGAGCACCCAGAACCCTGAGTACTGAGCACCCAGAACCCTGAGTACTGAGCACCCAGAACCCTGAGTACTGAGCACCCAGCACCCTGAGTACTGAGCACCCAGCACCCTGAGTACTGAGCACCGAGCACCCTGAGCACTGAGCACCCAGCACCCTGAGTACTGAGCACCGAGCACCCTGAGCACTGAGCACCCAGCACCCTTTGTACTGAGCACCGAGCACCCCGAGCACTGAGCACTGAGCACCCTGAGTACTGCGCACCCAGCACCCCGAGCACTGAGCACCCAGCACCTTGAGTTCTGAGCACCCCGCCCCCCGAGTACTGAGCACCCTGAGTACTGTGCACCCAGCACCCTGAGTACTGAGCACACTGCACCCCGAGCACTGAAATCCCTGAGTACTGAGCACCCAACACCCTGAGTACTGAGCACCCAGCACCCTGAGGACTGAGCACTGAGCACCCAGAGAACTGAGCACCCTGCACCCCGAGGACTGAGCACCCAGCACCCTGAGCACTGAGCACTGAGCACCCAGCACCCTGTGCACTGAACACTGAGCACACAGCACCCTGAGCACTGAGCACCCTGAGTACTGAGCACCCAGCACCCTGAGTACTGAGCACCCAGCACCCCGAGAATGAGCACCCAGCACCATGAGTACTGAGCCCCGAGCACCCTGAGCACTGAGCACCCAGCACCCTGAGTACTGAGCACCAAGCACCCTGAGTACTGAGCACCAAGCACCCTGAGTACTGAGCAGCCAGCACCCTGAGCACCCACCACCCTGAGTACTGAGCACCCAGCAATCCAAGCACTGAGCACCCAGCACCCCGAGCACTGACCACCCAGCACCCCGAGCACTGAGCACTGAGCACCCTGAGCACTGAGCAACCAGCACCCCGAGTACTGAGCACTGAGCACCCTGAGTACTGAGCACACAGCACCCTGAGCACTGAGCACCCAGCACCCTGAGTACTGAGCCCCGAGCACCCTGAGTACTGAGCACCCAGCACCCTGAGCACTGAGCACCAGCACCCTGAGTTCTGAGCACCCAGCACCCTGAGCACTGAGCACCCAGCACCCTGAGTACTGAGCACCGAGCACCCTGAGTACTGAGCACCCAGCACCCTGAGTACTGAACACCCAGCACCCTGAGTACTGAGCACCCAGCGTACTGAGCACCGAGCACCCAGCACCCTGAGTACTGAGCACCCAGCACCCTGAGCACTGAGCACCCAGCACCCTGAGTACTGAGCACTGAGCACCCCGAGTACTGAGCACCGAGCACCACGAGCACTGAGCACCCAGCACCCCGAGCACCGAGCACCCTGAGCACTGAGCACGCAGCACCCTGAGTACTGAGAACCGAGCACCCCGAGCACTGAGCACCCAGCACCCTGAGCACTGAGCACCCTTAGTACTGAGCACTGAGCACCCTGAGTACTGAGCACTGAGCACCCTGAGTACTGAGCACCCAGCACTCTGAGTACTGAGAACCAGCACCCTGAGCAATGATCACCCTGAATACTGAGCACCCAGCACCTTGAGCACTGTGCACCGAGCACCCCGAGCACTGAGCACCCAGCACCCGGAGTACTGAGCACCCAGCACCCTGAGTACTAAGCACCGAGCACCCTGAGTACTGAGCACCCAGCACCCTGAGCACTGAACACACAGCTCACTGAGTACTGGGCACCCTGAGCACTGAGCACCCAGCACCCTGAGTACTGAGTACCCAGCACCCTGAGTACTGAGCACCGAGCACCCCGAGCACTGAGCACCCAGCACCCCGAGCACTGAGCACCCAGCACCCTGAGCACTGAGCACCCAGCACCCTGAGTACTGAGCACCCAGCACCCTGAGTACTGAGCACCCAGCACCCCGAGCACTGAGCACCCAGCACCCTGAGCACTGAGCACCCAGCACCCTGAGCACTGAGCACCCAGCACCCCGAGCACTGAGCACCCAGCACCCTGAGTACTGAGCACTGAGCACCCAGCAACCCGAGCACTGAGCACCCAGCACCCTGAGTACTGAGCACTGAGCACCCAGCACCCCGAGGACTGAGCACCCAGCACCCTGAGTACTGAGAACTGAGCACCCAGCACCCTGAGTACTGAGCACTGAGCACCCAGCACCCTGAGCACTGAGCACCCAGCACCCTGAGCACTGAGCACCCAGCACCCTGAGCACTGAGCACCCAGCACCCTGAGTACTGAGCACCCAGCACCCCGAGCACTGAGCACCCAGCACCCTGAGCACTGAGCACCCAGCACCCTGTGCACTGAGCTTCCAGCAACCCGAGCACTGAGCACTCAGCACCCTGGGTACTGAGCACTGAGCACCCAGCACCCCGTGCAGTGAGCACCCAGCACCCTGAGTACTGAGCTCTGAGCACCCAGCACCCTGAGTACTGAGCACCCAGCACCCCGAGCACTGAGCACCCAGCACCCTGAGTACTGAGCACCGAGCACCCCGAGCACTGAGCACCCAGCACCCTGTGTACTGAGCACCGAGCACCCCGAGCAATGAGCACCCAGCACCCTGAGTACTGAGCACGGAGCACCCTGAGTACTGTGCACCCAGCACCCCGAGCACTTAGCACCCAGCACCCTGAGTACTCTGCACCCAGCACCCTGAGCACTGAGCACCGATCACCCAGCACCCTGAGCACTGAGCACCCAGCACCCTGAGTACTGAGCACCCAGCACATTGAGTACTGAGCACTCAGCACCCTGAGTACTGAGCACCCAGCACCCCGAGCACTGAGCACCCAGCACCCTGAGCACTGAGCACCCTGAGGACTGAGCACCCAGCACCCTGAGCACTGAGCACCCAGCACCCTGAGTACTGAGCACCGATCACCCTGAGCACTGAGCACCCAGAACCCAAAGCACTGAGCACCCAGCACCCTCAGTACTGAGCACCCAGCACCCTGAGCACTGAGCACCCAGCACCCTGAGTACTGAGCACCCTGAGTACTGAGCACCGATCACACTGAGCACTGAGCTCCCAGCACCCTGAGTACTGAGCACCCAGCACCCTGAGCACTTAACACCCAGCACCCTGAGTACTGAGCACCCAGCACCCTGAGCACTGAGCACACAGCACCCTGAGTACTGAGCACCCAGCACCCTGAGCACTGAGCACCCAGCACCCTGAGTACTGAGCACCCAGCACCCCGAGCACTGAGCACCCAGCACCCCGAGAATGAGCACCCAGCACCCCGAGTACTGAGCACCAAGCACCCTGAGCACTGAGCACCCAGCACCCCGAGCACTGAGCACCCAGCACACTGAGCACTGAGCAGCCAGCACCCTGAGTACTGAGCCCTGAGCACCCAGCACCCTGAGTACTGAGCACTGAGCACCCACCACCCCGAGCACTGAGCACCCAGCACCCTGAGCACTGAGCACCCAGCACCCTGAGCACTGAGCACCCAGCACCCTGAGTACTGAGCACTGAGCACCCAGCACCCCGAGCACTGAGCACCCAGCACCCTGAGTACTGAGCACTGAGCAGCCAGCACCCTGAGCACTGAGCACCCAGCAACCTGAGCACTGAGCACCCAGCACCCGAGTACTGAGCACCCAGCACCCTGAGTACTGAGCACCCAGCACCCCGAGGACTGAGCACCCAGCACCCCGAGTACTGAGCACCCAGCACCCTGAGTACTGAGCACCCAGCACCCTGAGCACTGAGCACCCAGGACCCCGAGCACTGAGCACCCAGCACCCTGAGTACTGAGCACCCAGCACCCTGAGCACTGAGCACCCAGCACCCTGAGCACTGAGCACCCAGCACCCTGAGCACTGAGCACCCAGCACCCTGAGTAGTGAGCACCCAACGTACTGAGCACCGTGCACCCCGAGCACTGAGCACCCAGCACCCTGAGTACTGATCACCGAGCACCCCGAGCACTGAGCACCCAGCACCCTGAGTACTGAGCTCCGAGCACCCCGAGCACTGAGCACCCAGCGCCCCGAGCACCGAGCACCCTGAGCACTGAGCACCCTGCACCCTGACTACTGAGCACCCAGCACCCTGAGCAATGAGCAACCTGAGTACTGAGCACCCAGCACCTTGAGCACTGAGCACCGAGCACCCCGAGCACTGAGCACCCAGCACCCGTAGTACTGAGCACCCAGCACCCCGAGCACTGAGCACCCAGCACCGTGAGCACTGAGCACCCAGCACCCCGAGTACTGAGCACCCAGCACCCAGAGTCCTGAGCACCCAGCACCCTGAGCACTGAGTACCCAGCACCCAGAGCAATGAGCACCCAGTACCCTGAGCACTGAGCACCCAGCGCCCCGAGCACTGAGCACCCAGCACACTGAGTACTGAGCACTGAGCACCCAGCACCCCGAGCACTGAGCACCCAGCACCCTGAGTACTGAGCACTGAGCACCCAGCACCCCGAGCACTGAGCACCCAGCACCCTGATCACTGAGCACCCAGCACCCTGAGTACTGAGCACCAAGCACCCTGAGTACTGAGCAACCAGCACCCTGAGCACTGAGCACTGAGCACCCAGCACCCTGAGCACTGAGCACCCAGCACCCTGAGCACTGAGCACCCAGCACCCTGAGCACTGAGCACCCAGCACCCTGAGCACTGAGCACCCAGCACCCTGAGTACTGAGCACTGAGCACCCAGCACACCGAGAACTGAGCACCCAGCACCCTGAGTACTGAGCACTGAGCACCCATCACCCCGAGCACTGAGCACCCAGCAACCTGAGCACTGAGCACCCAGCACCCAAGTACTGAGCACCCAGCACCCTGAGTACTGAGCACCCAGCACCCTGAGTACTGAGCACCCAGCACCCCGAGTACTGAGCACACAGCACCCTGAGTACTGAGCACCCAGCACCCTGAGAACTGAGCACCCAGCACCCCGAGCACTGAGCACCCAGCACCCTGAGTAGTGAGCACCCAGCACCCTGAGCACTGAGCACCCAGCACCCTGAGCACTCAGCACCCAGCACCCTGAGCACTGAGCACCCAGCACCCTGAGTAGTGAGCACCCAACGTACTGAGCACCGAGCTCCCCGAGCACTGAGCACCCAGCACCCTGAGTACTGAGCACCAAGCACCCAGAGCACTGAGCACCCAGCACCCTGATTACTGAGCTGCGAGCACCCCGAGCACTGAGCAACCAGCGCCCCGAGCACCGAGCAACCTGAGCACTGAGCACCCAGCACCCTGAGTACTGAGCACCCAGCACCCTGAGCAATGAGCACCCTGAGTACTGAGCACCCAGCACCTTGAGCACTGAGCACCGAGCACTCCGAGCACTGAGCACCCAGCACCCGGAGTACTGAGCACCCAGCCCCCTGAGTACTAAGCACCGAGCACCCTGAATACTGAGCACCCAGCACCCTGAGCACTGAACACACAGCACCCTGAGTACTGAGCACCTCGAGCACTGAGCACCCAGCACCCTGAGTACTGAGCACCGTGCACGCCGAGCACTGAGCACCCAGCACCGCGAGCACTGAGCACCCAGCACCCCGAGCACTGAGCACCCAGCACCCTGAGTACTGAGCACCCAGCACCCTGAGCACTGAGCACCCAGCACCCTGAGCACTGAGCACCCAGCACCCTGAGTACTGAGCACTGAGCACCCTGAGTACTGAGCACCCAGCACCCTGAGCAATGATCACCCTGAATACTGAGCACCCAGCACCTTGAGCACTGTGCACCGAGCACCCCGAGCACTGAGCACCCAGCAGCCGGAGTACTGAGCACCCAGCACCCTGAGTACTAAGCACCGAGCACCCTGAGTACTGAGCACCCAGCACCCTGAGCACTGAACACACAGCTCACTGAGTACTGGGCACCCTGAGCACTGAGCACCCAGCACCATGAGTACTGAGTACCCAGCACCCTGAGTACTGAGCACCGAGCACCCCGAGCACTGAGCACCCAGCACCCCGAGCACTGAGCACCCAGCACCCTGAGCACTGAGCACCCAGCACCCTGAGTACTGAGCACCCAGCACCCTGAGTACTGAGCACCCAGCACCCCGAGCACTGAGCACCCAGCACCCTGAGCACTGAGCACCCAGCACCCTGAGCACTGAGCACCCAGCACCCCGAGCACTGAGCACCCAGCACCCTGAGTACTGAGCACTGAGCACCCAGCACCCCGAGCACTGAGCACCCAGCACCCTGAGTACTGAGCACTGAGCACCCAGCACCCCGAGGACTGAGCACCCAGCACCCTGAGTACTGAGAACTGAGCACCCAGCACCCTGAGTACTGAGCACTGAGCACCCAGCACCCTGAGCACTGAGCACCCAGCACCCTGAGCACTGAGCACCCAGCACCCTGAGCACTGAGCACCCAGCACCCTGAGTACTGAGCACCCAGCACCCCGAGCACTGAGCACCCAGCACCCTGAGCACTGAGCACTCAGCACCCTGTGCACTGAGCATCCAGCACCCCGAGCACTGAGCACTCAGCACCCTGGGTACTGAGCACTGAGCACCCAGCACCCCGTGCAGTGAGCACCCAGCACCCTGAGTACTGAGCTCTGAGCACCCAGCACCCTGAGTACTGAGCACCCAGCACCCCGAGCACTGAGCACCCAGCACCCTGAGTACTGAGCACTGAGCACCCCGAGCACTGAGCACCCAGCACCCTGAGTACTGAGCACCCAGCACCCCGAGCACTGAGCACCCAGCACCCTGAGTACTGAGCACCGAGCACCCCGAGCACTGAGCACCAAGCACCCCGAGCACTGAGCACCCAGCCCCCTGAGTACTGAGCACCGAGCACCCCGAGCACTGAGCACCCTGCACTCTGAGTACTGAGAACCAAGCACACCGAGCACTGAGCACCCAGCACCCCGAGCACTGAGCACCCTGAGTACTGAGCACCGAGCACCCTGAGCACTGAGCAACCAACACCCTGAGTACTGAGCACCCAGAACCCTGAGTACTGAGCACCCAGCACCCTGAGTACTGAGCAGCCAGAACCCTGAGTACTGAGCACCCAGCACCCTGAGTACTGAGCACCCAGCACCCTGAGTACTGAGCACCGAGCACCCTGAGCACTGAGCACCCAGCACCCTGAGTACTGAGCACCGAGCACCCTGAGCACTGAGCACCCAGCACCCTTTGTACTGAGCACCGAGCACCCCGAGCACTGAGCACTGAGCACCCTGAGTACTGCGCACCCAGCACCCCGAGCACTGAGCACCCAGCACCTTGAGTTCTGAGCACCCCGCCCCCCGAGTACTGAGCACCCTGAGTACTGTGCACCCAGCACCCTGAGTACTGAGCACACTGCACCCCGAGCACTGAAATCCCTGAGTACTGAGCACCCAACACCCTGAGTACTGAGCACCCAGCACCCTGAGGACTGAGCACTGAGCACCCAGAGAACTGAGCACCCTGCACCCCGAGGACTGAGCACCCAGCACCCTGAGCACTGAGCACTGAGCACCCAGCACCCTGTGCACTGAACACTGAGCACACAGCACCCTGAGCACTGAGCACCCTGAGTACTGAGCACCCAGCACCCTGAGTACTGAGCACCCAGCACCCCGAGAATGAGCACCCAGCACCATGAGTACTGAGCCCCGAGCACCCTGAGCACTGAGCACCCAGCACCCTGAGTACTGAGCACCAAGCACCCTGAGTACTGAGCACCAAGCACCCTGAGTACTGAGCAGCCAGCACCCTGAGCACCCACCACCCTGAGTACTGAGCACCCAGCAATCCAAGCACTGAGCACCCAGCACCCCGAGCACTGACCACCCAGCACCCCGAGCACTGAGCACTGAGCACCCTGAGCACTGAGCAACCAGCACCCCGAGTACTGAGCACTGAGCACCCTGAGTACTGAGCACACAGCACCCTGAGCACTGAGCACCCAGCACCCTGAGTACTGAGCCCCGAGCACCCTGAGTACTGAGCACCCAGCACCCTGAGCACTGAGCACCAGCACCCTGAGTTCTGAGCACCCAGCACCCTGAGCACTGAGCACCCAGCACCCTGAGTACTGAGCACCGAGCACCCTGAGTACTGAGCACCCAGCACCCTGAGTACTGAGCACCCAGCACCCTGAGTACTGAGCACCCAGCGTACTGAGCACCGAGCACCCAGCACCCTGAGTACTGAGCACCCAGCACCCTGAGCACTGAGCACCCAGCACCCTGAGTACTGAGCACTGAGCACCCCGAGTACTGAGCACCGAGCACCACGAGCACTGAGCACCCAGCACCCCGAGCACCGAGCACCCTGAGCACTGAGCACGCAGCACCCTGAGTACTGAGAACCGAGCACCCCGAGCACTGAGCACCCAGCACCCTGAGCACTGAGCACCCTTAGTACTGAGCACTGAGCACCCTGAGTACTGAGCACTGAGCACCCTGAGTACTGAGCACCCAGCACTCTGAGTACTGAGCACCCAGCACCCTGAGCAATGATCACCCTGAATACTGAGCACCCAGCACCTTGAGCACTGTGCACCGAGCACCCCGAGCACTGAGCACCCAGCACCCGGAGTACTGAGCACCCAGCACCCTGAGTACTAAGCACCGAGCACCCTGAGTACTGAGCACCCAGCACCCTGAGCACTGAACACACAGCTCACTGAGTACTGGGCACCCTGAGCACTGAGCACCCAGCACCCTGAGTACTGAGTACCCAGCACCCTGAGTACTGAGCACCGAGCACCCCGAGCACTGAGCACCCAGCACCCCGAGCACTGAGCACCCAGCACCCTGAGCACTGAGCACCCAGCACCCTGAGTACTGAGCACCCAGCACCCTGAGTACTGAGCACCCAGCACCCCGAGCACTGAGCACCCAGCACCCTGAGCACTGAGCACCCAGCACCCTGAGCACTGAGCACCCAGCACCCCGAGCACTGAGCACCCAGCACCCTGAGTACTGAGCACTGAGCACCCAGCAACCCGAGCACTGAGCACCCAGCACCCTGAGTACTGAGCACTGAGCACCCAGCACCCCGAGGACTGAGCACCCAGCACCCTGAGGACTGAGAACTGAGCACCCAGCACCCTGAGTACTGAGCACTGAGCACCCAGCACCCTGAGCACTGAGCACCCAGCACCCTGAGCACTGAGCACCCAGCACCCTGAGCACTGAGCACCCAGCACCCTGAGTACTGAGCACCCAGCACCCCGAGCACTGAGCACCCAGCACCCTGAGCACTGAGCACCCAGCACCCTGTGCACTGAGCATCCAGCACCCCGAGCACTGAGCACTCAGCACCCTGGGTACTGAGCACTGAGCACCCAGCACCCCGTGCAGTGAGCACCCAGCACCCTGAGTACTGAGCTCTGAGCACCCAGCACCCTGAGTACTGAGCACCCAGCACCCCGAGCACTGAGCACCCAGCACCCTGAGTACTGAGCACCGAGCACCCCGAGCACTGAGCACCCAGCACCCTGTGTACTGAGCACCGAGCACCCCGAGCAATGAGCACCCAGCACCCTGAGTACTGAGCACGGAGCACCCTGAGTACTGTGCACCCAGCACCCCGAGCACTTAGCACCCAGCACCCTGAGTACTCTGCACCCAGCACCCTGAGCACTGAGCACCGATCACCCAGCACCCTGAGCACTGAGCACCCAGCACCCTGAGTACTGAGCACCCAGCACATTGAGTACTGAGCACTCAGCACCCTGAGTACTGAGCACCCAGCACCCCGAGCACTGAGCACCCAGCACCCTGAGCACTGAGCACCCTGAGGACTGAGCACCCAGCACCCTGAGCACTGAGCACCCAGCACCCTGAGTACTGAGCACCGATCACCCTGAGCACTGAGCACCCAGAACCCAAAGCACTGAGCACCCAGCACCCTCAGTACTGAGCACCCAGCACCCCGAGCACTGAGCACCCAGCACCCTGAGTACTGAGCACCCTGAGTACTGAGCACCGATCACCCTGAGCACTGAGCTCCCAGCACCCTGAGTACTGAGCACCCAGCACCCTGAGCACTTAACACCCAGCACCCTGAGTACTGAGCACCCAGCACCCTGAGCACTGAGCACACTGCACCCTGAGTACTGAGCACCCAGCACCCTGAGCACTGAGCACCCAGCACCCTGAGTACTGAGCACCCAGCACCCCGAGCACTGAGCACCCAGCACCCCGAGAATGAGCACCCAGCACCCCGAGTACTGAGCACCAAGCACCCTGAGCACTGAGCACCCAGCACCCCGAGCACTGAGCACCCAGCACACTGAGCACTGAGCAGCCAGCACCCTGAGTACTGAGCCCTGAGCACAAAGCACCCTGAGTACTGAGCACTGAGCACCCACCACCCCGAGCACTGAGCACCCAGCACCCTGAGCACTGAGCACCCAGCACCCTGAGCACTGAGCACCCAGCACCCTGAGTACTGAGCACTGAGCACCCAGCACCCCGAGCACTGAGCACCCAGCACCCTGAGTACTGAGCACTGAGCAGCCAGCACCCTGAGCACTGAGCACCCAGCAACCTGAGCACTGAGCACCCAGCACCCGAGTACTGAGCACCCAGCACCCTGAGTACTGAGCACCCAGCACCCCGAGCACTGAGCACCCAGCACCCCGAGTACTGAGCACCCAGCACCCTGAGTACTGAGCACCCAGCACCCTGAGCACTGAGCACCCAGGACCCCGAGCACTGAGCACCCAGCACCCTGAGTACTGAGCACCCAGCACCCTGAGCACTGAGCACCCAGCACCCTGAGCACTGAGCACCCAGCACCCTGAGCACTGAGCACCCAGCACCCTGAGTAGTGAGCACCCAACGTACTGAGCACCGTGCACCCCGAGCACTGAGCACCCAGCACCCTGAGTACTGAGCACCGAGCACCCCGAGCACTGAGCACCCAGCACCCTGAGTACTGAGCTCCGAGCACCACGAGCACTGAGCACCCAGCGCCCCGAGCACCGAGCACCCTGAGCACTGAGCACCCTGCACCCTGACTACTGAGCACCCAGCACCCTGAGCAATGAGCAACCTGAGTACTGAGCACCCAGCACCTTGAGCACTGAGCACCGAGCACCCCGAGCACTGAGCACCCAGCACCCGTAGTACTGAGCACCCAGCACCCCGAGCACTGAGCACCCAGCACCGTGAGCACTGAGCACCCAGCACCCCGAGTACTGAGCACACAGCACCCAGAGTCCTGAGCACCCAGCACCCTGAGCACTGAGTACCCAGCACCCAGAGCAATGAGCACCCAGTACCCTGAGCACTGAGCACCCAGCGCCCCGAGCACTGAGCACCCAGCACACTGAGTACTGAGCACTGAGCACCCAGCACCCCGAGCACTGAGCACCCAGCACCCTGAGTACTGAGCACTGAGCACCCAGCACCCCGAGCACTGAGCACCCAGCACCCTGATCACTGAGCACCCAGCACCCTGAGTACTGATCACCCAGCACCCTGAGTACTGAGCACCCAGCACCCTGAGCACTGAGCACTGAGCACCCAGCACCCTGAGCACTGAGCACCCAGCACCCTGAGCACTGAGCACCCAGCACCCTGAGCACTGAGCACCCAGCACCCTGAGCACTGAGCACCCAGCACCCTGAGTACTGAGCACTGAGCACCCAGCACACCGAGCACTGAGCACCCAGCACCCTGTGTACTGAGCACTGAGCACCCATCACCCCGAGCACTGAGCACCCAGCAACCTGAGCACTGAGCACCCAGCACCCAAGTACTGAGCACCCAGCACCCTGAGTACTGAGCACCCAGCACCCTGAGTACTGAGCACCCAGCACCCCGAGTACTGAGCACACAGCACCCTGAGTACTGAGCACCCAGCACCCTGAGCACTGAGCACCCATTACCTTGAGTACTGAGCACTGAGCACCCCGAGCACTGAGCACCCAGCACCCTGAGTACTGAGCACAAAGCTCCCCGAGCACTAAGCACCCTGAGTACTGAACACCCAGCACCCTGAGTACTGAGCACCCAGCACCCTGAGCACTGAGCACCCAGCACACTGAGTACTGAGCACTGAGCACCCCGAGCACTGAGCACCCAGCACCCCGAGCACTGAGCACCCAGCAACCTGAGTACTGAGCATACAGCACCCCGAGAATGAGCACCCAGCACCATGAGTACTGAGCACCGAGCACCCTGACCACTGAGCACACAGCACCCTGAGCACTGAGCACCCAGCACACTGAGTACTGAGCACTGAGCACCCTGAGTACTGAGCACCCAGCACCCTGAGTACTGAGCACCCAGCACCCTGAGTACTGAGCACCCAGCGTACTGAGCACCGAGCACCCAGCACCCTGAGTACTGAGCACCCAGCACCTTGAGCACTGAGCACCCAGCACCCTGAGTACTGAGCACTGAGCACCCCGAGTACTGAGCACCGAGCACCCTGAGCACTGAGCACCCAGCACCCTGAGTACTGAGCACTGAGCACCCCGAGTACTGAGCATCCAGCAACCTGAGTACTGAGCACCAAGCACCCTGAGGAGTGAGCACCCAGCACCCTGAGCACTGAGCACCCAGCACCCTGAGCACTTAGCACCCAGCACACTGAGTACTGAGCACCGAGCACCCAGAGCACTGAGCACCCAGCACCCTGAGCACTGAGCACCCTTAGTACTGAGCACTGAGCACCCTGAGTACTTAGCACTGAGCACCCTGTGTACTGAGCACCCAGCACCCTGAGTACTGAGCACCCAGCACCCTGAGCAATGATCACCCTGAATACTGAGCACCCAGCACCTTGAGCACTGAACACACAGCACCCTGAGTACTGAGCACCCCGAGCACCGAGCACCCAGCACCCTGAGTACTGAGTACCCAGCACCCTGAGTACTGAGCACCGAGCACCCCAAGCACTGAGCACCCAGCACCCCGAGCACTGAGCACACAGCACCCCGAGCAGTGAGCACCCAGCACCCTGAGCACTGAGCACCCAGCACCCTGAGCACTGAGCACCCAGCACCCCGAGCACTGAGCACCCAGCACCCTGAGTACTGAGCACTGAGCACCCAGCACCCGGAGCACTGAGCACCCAGCACCCTGAGTACTGAGCACTGAGCACCCAGCACCCCATGCACTGAGCACCAAGCACCCTGAGTACTGAGCACTGAGCACCCAGCACCCCGAGCACTGAGCACCCTGCACCCCGAGCACTGAGCACCCAGCACCCCGAGCACTGAGCACCCAGCACCCTGAGTACTGAGCACCCAGCACCCTGAGTACTGAGCACCCAGCACCCCGAGCACTGAGCACCCAGCACCCTGAGTACTGAGCACCCAGCACCCCGAGCACTGAGCACCCAGCACACTGAGCACTGAGCACCCAGCACCCTGAGCACTGAGCAACCAGCACCCCGAGCACTGAGCACCCAGCACCCTGAGTACTGAGCACTGAGCACCCAGCACCCCGAGCACTGAGCACACAGCACCCTGAGTACTGAGCACTGAGCACCCAGCACCCTGAGCACTGAGCACCCAGCACCCTGAGCACTGAGCACCCAGCACCCGAGTACTGAGCACCCAGCACCCTGAGTACTGAGCACCCAGCACCCCGAGCACTGAGCACCCAGCACCCTGAGTACTGAGCACCGAGCACCCCGAGCACTGAGCACCAAGCACCCCGAGCACTGAGCACCCAGCCCCCTGAGTACTGAGCACCGAGCACCCTGAGCACTGAGCACCCTGCACTCTGAGTACTGAGAACCAAGCACACCGAGCACTGAGCACCCAGCACCCCGAGCACTGAGCACCCTGAGTACTGAGCAACGAGCACCCTGAGCACTGAGCAACCAACACCCTGAGTACTGAGCACCCAGAACCCTGAGTACTGAGCACCCAGCACCCTGAGTACTGAGCACCCAGAACCCTGAGTACTGAGCACCCAGCACCCTGAGTACTGAGCACCCAGCACCCTGAGTACTGAGCACCGAGCACCCTGAGCACTGAGCACCCAGCACCCTGAGTACTGAGCACCGAGCACCCTGAGCACTGAGCACCCAGCACCCTTTGTACTGAGCACCGAGCACCCCGAGCACTGAGCACTGAGCACCCTGAGTACTGCGCACCCAGCACCCCGAGCACTGAGCACCCAGCACATTGAGTTCTGAGCACCCCGCCCCCCGAGTACTGAGCACCCTGAGTACTGTGCACCCAGCACCCTGAGTACTGAGCACACTGCACCCCGAGCACTGAAATCCCTGAGTACTGAGCACCCAACACCCTGAGTACTGAGCACCCAGCACCCTGAGGACTGAGCACTGAGCACCCAGAGAACTGAGCACCCTGCACCCCGAGGACTGAGCACCCAGCACCCTGAGCACTGAGCACTGAGCACCCAGCACCCTGTGCACTGAACACTGAGCACACAGCACCCTGAGCACTGAGCACCCTGAGTACTGAGCACCCAGCACCCTGAGTACTGAGCACCCAGCACCCCGAGAATGAGCACCCAGCACCATGAGTACTGAGCCCCGAGCACCCTGAGCACTGAGCACCCAGCACCCTGAGTACTGAGCACCAAGCACCCTGAGTACTGAGCACCAAGCACCCTGAGTACTGAGCAGCCAGCACCCTGAGCACCCACCACCCTGAGTACTGAGCACCCAGCAATCCAAGCACTGAGCACCCAGCACCCCGAGCACTGACCACCCAGCACCCCGAGCACTGAGCACTGAGCACCCTGAGCACTGAGCAACCAGCACCCCGAGTACTGAGCACTGAGCACCCTGAGTACTGAGCACACAGCACCCTGAGCACTGAGCACCCAGCACCCTGAGTACTGAGCCCCGAGCACCCTGAGTACTGAGCACCCAGCACCCTGAGCACTGAGCACCAGCACCCTGAGTTCTGAGCACCCAGCACCCTGAGCACTGAGCACCCAGCACCCTGAGTACTGAGCACCGAGCACCCTGAGTACTGAGCACCCAGCACCCTGAGTACTGAGCACCCAGCACCCTGAGTACTGAGCACCCAGCGTACTGAGCACCGAGCACCCAGCACCCTGAGTACTGAGCACCCAGCACCCTGAGCACTGAGCACCCAGCACCCTGAGTACTGAGCACTGAGCACCCCGAGTACTGAGCACCGAGCACCACGAGCACTGAGCACCCAGCACCCCGAGCACCGAGCACCCTGAGCACTGAGCACGCAGCACCCTGAGTACTGAGAACCGAGCACCCCGAGCACTGAGCACCCAGCACCCTGAGCACTGAGCACCCTTAGTACTGAGCACTGAGCACCCTGAGTACTGAGCACTGAGCACCCTGAGTACTGAGCACCCAGCACTCTGAGTACTGAGCACCCAGCACCCTGAGCAATGATCACCCTGAATACTGAGCACCCAGCACCTTGAGCACTGTGCACCGAGCACCCCGAGCACTGAGCACCCAGCACCCGGAGTACTGAGCACCCAGCACCCTGAGTACTAAGCACCGAGCACCCTGAGTACTGAGCACCCAGCACCCTGAGCACTGAACACACAGCTCACTGAGTACTGGGCACCCTGAGCACTGAGCACCCAGCACCCTGAGTACTGAGTACCCAGCACCCTGAGTACTGAGCACCGAGCACCCCGAGCACTGAGCACCCAGCACCCCGAGCACTGAGCACCCAGCACCCTGAGCACTGAGCACCCAGCACCCTGAGTACTGAGCACCCAGCACCCTGAGTACTGAGCACCCAGCACCCCGAGCACTGAGCACCCAGCACCCTGAGCACTGAGCACCCAGCACCCTGAGCACTGAGCACCCAGCACCCCGAGCACTGAGCACCCAGCACCCTGAGTACTGAGCACTGAGCACCCAGCAACCCGAGCACTGAGCACCCAGCACCCTGATTACTGAGCACTGAGCACCCAGCACCCCGAGGACTGAGCACCCAGCACCCTGAGTACTGAGAACTGAGCACCCAGCACCCTGAGTACTGAGCACTGAGCACCCAGCACCCCGAGGACTGAGCACCCAGCACCCTGAGTACTGAGAACTGAGCACCCAGCACCCTGAGTACTGAGCACTGAGCACCCAGCACCCTGAGCACTGAGCACCCAGCACCCTGAGCACTGAGCACCCAGCACCCTGAGCACTGAGCACCCAGCACCCTGAGTACTGAGCACCCAGCACCCCGAGCACTGAGCACCCAGCACCCTGAGCACTGAGCACCCAGCACCCTGAGTACTGAGCACCCAGCACCCCGAGCACTGAGCACCCAGCACACTGAGCACTGAGCAGCCAGCACCCTGAGTACTGAGCCCTGAGCACCCAGCACCCTGAGTACTGAGCACTGAGCACCCACAACCCCGAGCACTGAGCACCCAGCACCCTGAGCACTGAGCACCCAGCACCCTGAGCACTGAGCACCCAGCACCCTGAGTACTGAGCACTGAGCACCCAGCACCCCGAGCACTGAGCACCCAGCACCCTGAGTACTGAGCACTGAGCAGCCAGCACCCTGAGCACTGAGCACCCAGCAACCTGAGCACTGAGCACCCAGCACCCGAGTACTGAGCACCCAGCACCCTGAGTACTGAGCACCCAGCACCCCGAGCACTGAGCACCCAGCACCCTGATTACTGAGCACTGAGCACCCAGCACCCCGAGGACTGAGCACCCAGCACCCTGAGTACTGAGAACTGAGCACCCAGCACCCTGAGTACTGAGCACTGAGCACCCAGCACCCTGAGCACTGAGCACCCAGCACCCTGAGCACTGAGCACCCAGCACCCTGAGCACTGAGCACCCAGCACCCTGAGTACTGAGCACCCAGCACCCCGAGCACTGAGCACCCAGCACCCTGAGCACTGAGCACCCAGCACCCTGTGCACTGAGCATCCAGCACCCCGAGCACTGAGCACTCAGCACCCTGGGTACTGAGCACTGAGCACCCAGCACCCCGTGCAGTGAGCACCCAGCACCCTGAGTACTGAGCTCTGAGCACCCAGCACCCTGAGTACTGAGCACCCAGCACCCCGAGCACTGAGCACCCAGCACCCTGAGTACTGAGCACCGAGCACCCCGAGCACTGAGCACCCAGCACCCTGTGTACTGAGCACCGAGCACCCCGAGCAATGAGCACCCAGCACCCTGAGTACTGAGCACGGAGCACCCTGAGTACTGTGCACCCAGCACCCCGAGCACTTAGCACCCAGCACCCTGAGTACTCTGCACCCAGCACCCTGAGCACTGAGCACCGATCACCCAGCACCCTGAGCACTGAGCACCCAGCACCCTGAGTACTGAGCACCCAGCACATTGAGTACTGAGCACTCAGCACCCTGAGTACTGAGTACCCAGCACCCCGAGCACTGAGCACCCAGCACCCTGAGCACTGAGCACCCTGAGGACTGAGCACCCAGCACCCTGAGCACTGAGCACCCAGCACCCTGAGTACTGAGCACCGATCACCCTGAGCACTGAGCACCCAGAACCCAAAGCACTGAGCACCCAGCACCCTCAGTACTGAGCACCCAGCACCCCGAGCACTGAGCACCCAGCACCCTGAGTACTGAGCACCCTGAGTACTGAGCACCGATCACCCTGAGCACTGAGCTCCCAGCACCCTGAGTACTGAGCACCCAGCACCCTGAGCACTTAACACCCAGCACCCTGAGTACTGAGCACCCAGCACCCTGAGCAGTGAGCACACAGCACCCTGAGTACTGAGCACCCAGCACCCTGAGCACTGAGCACCCAGCACCCTGAGTACTGAGCACCCAGCACCCCGAGCACTGAGCACCCAGCACCCCGAGAATGAGCACCCAGCACCCCGAGTACTGAGCACCAAGCACCCTGAGCACTGAGCACCCAGCACCCCGAGCACTGAGCACCCAGCACACTGAGCACTGAGCAGCCAGCACCCTGAGTACTGAGCCCTGAGCACCCAGCACCCTGAGTACTGAGCACTGAGCACCCACCACCCCGAGCACTGAGCACCCAGCACCCTGAGCACTGAGCACCCAGCACCCTGAGCACTGAGCACCCAGCACCCTGAGTACTGAGCACTGAGCACCCAGCACCCCGAGCACTGAGCACCCAGCACCCTGAGTACTGAGCACTGAGCAGCCAGCACCCTGAGCACTGAGCACCCAGCAACCTGAGCACTGAGCACCCAGCACCCGAGTACTGAGCACCCAGCACCCTGAGTACTGAGCACCCAGCACCCCGAGCACTGAGCACCCAGCACCCTGATTACTGAGCACTGAGCACCCAGCACCCCGAGGACTGAGCACCCAGCACCCTGAGTACTGAGAACTGAGCACCCAGCACCCTGAGTACTGAGCACTGAGCACCCAGCACCCTGAGCACTGAGCACCCAGCACCCTGAGCACTGAGCACCCAGCACCCTGAGCACTGAGCACCCAGCACCCTGAGTACTGAGCACCCAGCACCCCGAGCACTGAGCACCCAGCACCCTGAGCACTGAGCACCCAGCACCCTGTGCACTGAGCATCCAGCACCCCGAGCACTGAGCACTCAGCACCCTGGGTACTGAGCACTGAGCACCCAGCACCCCGTGCAGTGAGCACCCAGCACCCTGAGTACTGAGCTCTGAGCACCCAGCACCCTGAGTACTGAGCACCCAGCACCCCGAGCACTGAGCACCCAGCACCCTGAGTACTGAGCACCGAGCACCCCGAGCACTGAGCACCCAGCACCCTGTGTACTGAGCACCGAGCACCCCGAGCAATGAGCACCCAGCACCCTGAGTACTGAGCACGGAGCACCCTGAGTACTGTGCACCCAGCACCCCGAGCACTTAGCACCCAGCACCCTGAGTACTCTGCACCCAGCACCCTGAGCACTGAGCACCGATCACCCAGCACCCTGAGCACTGAGCACCCAGCACCCTGAGTACTGAGCACCCAGCACATTGAGTACTGAGCACTCAGCACCCTGAGTACTGAGTACCCAGCACCCCGAGCACTGAGCACCCAGCACCCTGAGCACTGAGCACCCTGAGGACTGAGCACCCAGCACCCTGAGCACTGAGCACCCAGCACCCTGAGTACTGAGCACCGATCACCCTGAGCACTGAGCACCCAGAACCCAAAGCACTGAGCACCCAGCACCCTCAGTACTGAGCACCCAGCACCCCGAGCACTGAGCACCCAGCACCCTGAGTACTGAGCACCCTGAGTACTGAGCACCGATCACCCTGAGCACTGAGCTCCCAGCACCCTGAGTACTGAGCACCCAGCACCCTGAGCACTTAACACCCAGCACCCTGAGTACTGAGCACCCAGCACCCTGAGCAGTGAGCACACAGCACCCTGAGTACTGAGCACCCAGCACCCTGAGCACTGAGCACCCAGCACCCTGAGTACTGAGCACCCAGCACCCCGAGCACTGAGCACCCAGCACCCCGAGAATGAGCACCCAGCACCCCGAGTACTGAGCACCAAGCACCCTGAGCACTGAGCACCCAGCACCCCGAGCACTGAGCACCCAGCACACTGAGCACTGAGCAGCCAGCACCCTGAGTACTGAGCCCTGAGCACCCAGCACCCTGAGTACTGAGCACTGAGCACCCACCACCCCGAGCACTGAGCACCCAGCACCCTGAGCACTGAGCACCCAGCACCCTGAGCACTGAGCACCCAGCACCCTGAGTACTGAGCACTGAGCACCCAGCACCCCGAGCACTGAGCACCCAGCACCCTGAGTACTGAGCACTGAGCAGCCAGCACCCTGAGCACTGAGCACCCAGCAACCTGAGCACTGAGCACCCAGCACCCGAGTACTGAGCACCCAGCACCCTGAGTACTGAGCACCCAGCACCCCGAGCACTGAGCACCCAGCACCCCGAGTACTGAGCACCCAGCACCCTGAGTACTGAGCACCCAGCACCCTGAGCACTGAGCACCCAGGACCCCGAGCACTGAGCACCCAGCACCCTGAGTACTGAGCACCCAGCACCCTGAGCACTGAGCACCCAGCACCCTGAGCACTGAGCACCCAGCACCCTGAGCACTGAGCACCCAGCACCCTGAGTAGTGAGCACCCAACGTACTGAGCACCGTGCACCCCGAGCACTGAGCACCCAGCACCCTGAGTACTGAGCACCGAGCACCCCGAGCACTGAGCACCCAGCACCCTGAGTACTGAGCTCCGAGCACCCCGAGCACTGAGCACCCAGCGCCCCGAGCACCGAGCACCCTGAGCACTGAGCACCCTGCACCCTGACTACTGAGCACCCAGCACCCTGAGCAATGAGCAACCTGAGTACTGAGCACCCAGCACCTTGAGCACTGAGCACCGAGCACCCCGAGCACTGAGCACCCAGCACCCGTAGTACTGAGCACCCAGCACCCCGAGCACTGAGCACCCAGCACCGTGAGCACTGAGCACCCAGCACCCCGAGTACTGAGCACCCAGCACCCAGAGTCCTGAGCACCCAGCACCCTGAGCACTGAGTACCCAGCACCCAGAGCAATGAGCACCCAGTACCCTGAGCACTGAGCACCCAGCGCCCCGAGCACTGAGCACCCAGCACACTGAGTACTGAGCACTGAGCACCCAGCACCCCGAGCACTGAGCACCCAGCACCCTGAGTACTGAGCACTGAGCACCCAGCACCCCGAGCACTGAGCACCCAGCACCCTGATCACTGAGCACCCAGCACCCTGAGTACTGAGCACCCAGCACCCTGAGTACTGAGCAACCAGCACCCTGAGCACTGAGCACTGAGCACCCAGCACCCTGAGCACTGAGCACCCAGCACCCTGAGCACTGAGCACCCAGCACCCTGAGCACTGAGCACCCAGCACCCTGAGCACTGAGCACCCAGCACCCTGAGTACTGAGCACTGAGCACCCAGCACACCGAGCACTGAGCACCCAGCACCCTGAGTACTGAGCACTGAGCACCCATCACCCCGAGCACTGAGCACCCAGCAACCTGAGCACTGAGCACCCAGCACCCAAGTACTGAGCACCCAGCACCCTGAGTACTGAGCACCCAGCACCCTGAGTACTGAGCACCCAGCACCCCGAGTACTGAGCACACAGCACCCTGAGTACTGAGCACCCAGCACCCTGAGAACTGAGCACCCAGCACCCCGAGCACTGAGCACCCAGCACCCTGAGTAGTGAGCACCCAGCACCCTGAGCACTGAGCACCCAGCACCCTGAGCACTCAGCACCCAGCACCCTGAGCACTGAGCACCCAGCACCCTGAGTAGTGAGCACCCAACGTACTGAGCACCGAGCTCCCCGAGCACTGAGCACCCAGCACCCTGAGTACTGAGCACCAAGCACCCAGAGCACTGAGCACCCAGCACCCTGATTACTGAGCTGCGAGCACCCCGAGCACTGAGCAACCAGCGCCCCGAGCACCGAGCAACCTGAGCACTGAGCACCCAGCACCCTGAGTACTGAGCACCCAGCACCCTGAGCAATGAGCACCCTGAGTACTGAGCACCCAGCACCTTGAGCACTGAGCACCGAGCACTCCGAGCACTGAGCACCCAGCACCCGGAGTACTGAGCACCCAGCCCCCTGAGTACTAAGCACCGAGCACCCTGAATACTGAGCACCCAGCACCCTGAGCACTGAACACACAGCACCCTGAGTACTGAGCACCTCGAGCACTGAGCACCCAGCACCCTGAGTACTGAGCACCGAGCACGCCGAGCACTGAGCACCCAGCACCGCGAGCACTGAGCACCCAGCACCCCGAGCACTGAGCACCCAGCACCCTGAGTACTGAGCACCCAGCACCCTGAGCACTGAGCACCCAGCACCCTGAGCACTGAGCACCCAGCACCCTGAGTACTGAGCACTGAGCACCCTGAGTACTGAGCACCCAGCACCCTGAGCAATGATCACCCTGAATACTGAGCACCCAGCACCTTGAGCACTGTGCACCGAGCACCCCGAGCACTGAGCACCCAGCAGCCGGAGTACTGAGCACCCAGCACCCTGAGTACTAAGCACCGAGCACCCTGAGTACTGAGCACCCAGCACCCTGAGCACTGAACACACAGCTCACTGAGTACTGGGCACCCTGAGCACTGAGCACCCAGCACCATGAGTACTGAGTACCCAGCACCCTGAGTACTGAGCACCGAGCACCCCGAGCACTGAGCACCCAGCACCCCGAGCACTGAGCACCCAGCACCCTGAGCACTGAGCACCCAGCACCCTGAGTACTGAGCACCCAGCACCCTGAGTACTGAGCACCCAGCACCCCGAGCACTGAGCACCCAGCACCCTGAGCACTGAGCACCCAGCACCCTGAGCACTGAGCACCCAGCACCCCGAGCACTGAGCACCCAGCACCCTGAGTACTGAGCACTGAGCACCCAGCACCCTGAGTACTGAGCACCCAGCACCCTGAGCACTGAGCACCCAGCACCCTGAGCACTGAGCACCCAGCACCCTGAGCACTGAGCACCCAGCACCCTGAGTAGTGAGCACCCAACGTACTGAGCACCGTGCACCCCGAGCACTGAGCACCCAGCACCCTGAGTACTGAGCACCGAGCACCCCGAGCACTGAGCACCCAGCACCCTGAGTACTGAGCTCCGAGCACCCCGAGCACTGAGCACCCAGCGCCCCGAGCACCGAGCACCCTGAGCACTGAGCACCCTGCACCCTGACTACTGAGCACCCAGCACCCTGAGCAATGAGCAACCTGAGTACTGAGCACCCAGCACCTTGAGCACTGAGCACCGAGCACCCCGAGCACTGAGCACCCAGCACCCGTAGTACTGAGCACCCAGCACCCCGAGCACTGAGCACCCAGCACCGTGAGCACTGAGCACCCAGCACCCCGAGTACTGAGCACCCAGCACCCAGAGTCCTGAGCACCCAGCACCCTGAGCACTGAGTACCCAGCACCCAGAGCAATGAGCACCCAGTACCCTGAGCACTGAGCACCCAGCGCCCCGAGCACTGAGCACCCAGCACACTGAGTACTGAGCACTGAGCACCCAGCACCCCGAGCACTGAGCACCCAGCACCCTGAGTACTGAGCACTGAGCACCCAGCACCCCGAGCACTGAGCACCCAGCACCCTGATCACTGAGCACCCAGCACCCTGAGTACTGAGCACCCAGCACCCTGAGTACTGAGCAACCAGCACCCTGAGCACTGAGCACTGAGCACCCAGCACCCTGAGCACTGAGCACCCAGCACCCTGAGCACTGAGCACCCAGCACCCTGAGCACTGAGCACCCAGCACCCTGAGCACTGAGCACCCAGCACCCTGAGTACTGAGCACTGAGCACCCAGCACACCGAGCACTGAGCACCCAGCACCCTGAGTACTGAGCACTGAGCACCCATCACCCCGAGCACTGAGCACCCAGCAACCTGAGCACTGAGCACCCAGCACCCAAGTACTGAGCACCCAGCACCCTGAGTACTGAGCACCCAGCACCCTGAGTACTGAGCACCCAGCACCCCGAGTACTGAGCACACAGCACCCTGAGTACTGAGCACCCAGCACCCTGAGAACTGAGCACCCAGCACCCCGAGCACTGAGCACCCAGCACCCTGAGTAGTGAGCACCCAGCACCCTGAGCACTGAGCACCCAGCACCCTGAGCACTCAGCACCCAGCACCCTGAGCACTGAGCACCCAGCACCCTGAGTAGTGAGCACCCAACGTACTGAGCACCGAGCTCCCCGAGCACTGAGCACCCAGCACCCTGAGTACTGAGCACCAAGCACCCAGAGCACTGAGCACCCAGCACCCTGATTACTGAGCTGCGAGCACCCCGAGCACTGAGCAACCAGCGCCCCGAGCACCGAGCAACCTGAGCACTGAGCACCCAGCACCCTGAGTACTGAGCACCCAGCACCCTGAGCAATGAGCACCCTGAGTACTGAGCACCCAGCACCTTGAGCACTGAGCACCGAGCACTCCGAGCACTGAGCACCCAGCACCCGGAGTACTGAGCACCCAGCCCCCTGAGTACTAAGCACCGAGCACCCTGAATACTGAGCACCCAGCACCCTGAGCACTGAACACACAGCACCCTGAGTACTGAGCACCTCGAGCACTGAGCACCCAGCACCCTGAGTACTGAGCACCGAGCACGCCGAGCACTGAGCACCCAGCACCGCGAGCACTGAGCACCCAGCACCCCGAGCACTGAGCACCCAGCACCCTGAGTACTGAGCACCCAGCACCCTGAGCACTGAGCACCCAGCACCCTGAGCACTGAGCACCCAGCACCCTGAGTACTGAGCACTGAGCACCCTGAGTACTGAGCACCCAGCACCCTGAGCAATGATCACCCTGAATACTGAGCACCCAGCACCTTGAGCACTGTGCACCGAGCACCCCGAGCACTGAGCACCCAGCAGCCGGAGTACTGAGCACCCAGCACCCTGAGTACTAAGCACCGAGCACCCTGAGTACTGAGCACCCAGCACCCTGAGCACTGAACACACAGCTCACTGAGTACTGGGCACCCTGAGCACTGAGCACCCAGCACCATGAGTACTGAGTACCCAGCACCCTGAGTACTGAGCACCGAGCACCCCGAGCACTGAGCACCCAGCACCCCGAGCACTGAGCACCCAGCACCCTGAGCACTGAGCACCCAGCACCCTGAGTACTGAGCACCCAGCACCCTGAGTACTGAGCACCCAGCACCCCGAGCACTGAGCACCCAGCACCCTGAGCACTGAGCACGCAGCACCCTGAGCACTGAGCACCCAGCACCCCGAGCACTGAGCACCCAGCACCCTGAGTACTGAGCACTGAGCACCCAGCACCCCGAGCACTGAGCACCCAGCACCCTGAGTACTGAGCACTGAGCACCCAGCACCCCGAGGACTGAGCACCCAGCACCCTGAGTACTGAGAACTGAGCACCCAGCACCCTGAGTACTGAGCACTGAGCACCCAGCACCCTGAGCACTGAGCACCCAGCACCCTGAGCACTGAGCACCCAGCACCCTGAGCACTGAGCACCCAGCACCCTGAGTACTGAGCACCCAGCACCCCGAGCACTGAGCACCCAGCACCCTGAGCACTGAGCACCCAGCACCCTGTGCACTGAGCATCCAGCACCCCGAGCACTGAGCACTCAGCACCCTGGGTACTGAGCACTGAGCACCCAGCACCCCGTGCAGTGAGCACCCAGCACCCTGAGTACTGAGCTCTGAGCACCCAGCACCCTGAGTACTGAGCACCCAGCACCCCGAGCACTGAGCACCCAGCACCCTGAGTACTGAGCACTGAGCACCCCGAGCACTGAGCACCCAGCACCCTGTGTACTGAGCACCGAGCACCCCGAGCAATGAGCACCCAGCACCCTGAGTACTGAGCTCGGAGCACCCTGAGTACTGTGCACCCAGCACCCCGAGCACTTAGCACCCAGCACCCTGAGTACTCTGCACCAAGCACCCTGAGCACTGAGCACCGATCACCCAGCACCCTGAGCACTGAGCACCCAGCACCCTGAGTACTGAGCACCCAGCACATTGAGTACTGAGCACTCAGCACCCTGAGTACTTAGCACCCAGCACCCCGAGCACTGAGCACCCAGCACACTGAGCACTGAGCACCCTGAGGACTGAGCACCCAGTACCCTGAGCACTGAGCACCCAGCACCCTGAGTACTGAGCACCGATCACCCTGAGCACTGAGCACCCAGAACCCAAAGCACTGAGCACCCAGCACCCTCAGTACTGAGCACCCAGCACCCCGAGCACTGAGCACCCAGCACCCTGAGTACTGAGCACCCTGAGTACTGAGCACCGATCACCCTGAGCACTGAGCTCCCAGCACCCTGAGTACTGAGCACCCAGCACCCTGAGCACTTAACACCCAGCACCCTGAGTACTGAGCACCCAGCACCCTGAGCACTGAGCACACAGCACCCTGAGTACTGAGCACCCAGCACCCTGAGCACTGAGCACCCAGCACCCTGAGTACTGAGCACCCAGCACCCCGAGCACTGAGCACCCAGCACCCCGAGAATGAGCACCCAGCACCCCGAGTACTGAGCACCGAGCACCCTGAGCACTGAGCACCCAGCACCCCGAGCACTGAGCACCCAGCACACTGAGCACTGAGCAGCCAGCACCCTGAGTACTGAGCCCTGAGCACCCAGCACCCTGAGTACTGAGCACTGAGCACACACCACCCCGAGCACTGAGCACCCAGCACCCTGAGCACTGAGCACCCAGCACCTTGAGCACTGAGCACCCAGCACCCTGAGTACTGAGCACTGAGCAGCCAGCACCCTGAGCACTGAGCACCCAGCAACCTGAGCACTGAGCACCCAGCACCCTGAGCACTGAGCACCCAGCACCCTGAGCACTGAGCACCCAGCACCCTGAGTACTGGGCACTGAGCACCCAGCACCCCGAGCACTGAGCACCCAGCACCCTGAGTACTGAGCACTGAGCAGCCAGCACCCTGAGCACTGAGCACCCAGCAACCTGAGCACTGAGCACCCAGCACCCGAGCACTGAGCACCCAGCAACCTGAGCACTGAGCACCCAGCACCCGAGTACTGAGCACCCAGCACCCTGAGTACTGAGCACCCAGCACCCTGAGTACTGAGCACCCAGCACCCCGAGCACTGAGCACCCAGCACCCCGAGTACTGAGCACCCAGCACCCTGAGTACTGAGCACCCAGCACCCTGAGCACTGAGCACCCAGGACCCCGAGCACTGAGCACCCAGCACCCTGAGTACTGAGCACCCAGCACCCTGAGCACTGAGCACCCAGCACCCTGAGCACTGAGCACCCAGCACCCTGAGCACTGAGCACCCAGCACCCTGAGTAGTGAGCACCCAACGTACTGAGCACCGTGCACCCCGAGCACTGAGCACCCAGCACCCTGAGTACTGAGCACCGAGCACCCCGAGCACTGAGCACCCAGCACCCTGAGTACTGAGCTCTGAGCACCCCGAGCACTGAGCACCCAGCGCCCCGAGCACCGAGCACCCTGAGCACTGAGCACCCAGCACCCTGACTACTGAGCACCCAGCACCCTGAGCAATGAGCAACCTGAGTACTGAGCACCCAGCACCTTGAGCACTGAGCACCGAGCACCCCGAGCACTGAGCACCCAGCACCCGTAGTACTGAGCACCCAGCACCCCGAGCACTGAGCACCCAGCACCGTGAGCAGTGAGCACCCAGCACCCCGAGTACTGAGCACCCAGCACCCTGAATACTGAACACCCAGCACCCTGAGTACTGAGCACCCAGCACCCTGAGCAATGAGCACCCAGCACCCTGAGCACTGAGCACCCAGCACCCTGAGTACTGAGCACTGAGCACCCAGCACCCCGAGCACTGAGCACCCAGCACCCTGAGTACTGAGCACTGAGCACCCAGCACCCCGAGCACTGAGCACCCAGCACCCTGATCACTGAGCACCCAGCACCCTGATTACTGAGCACCCAGCACCCTGAGTACTGAGCAACCAGCACCCTGAGCACTGAGCACTGAGCACCCAGCACCCTGAGCACTGAGCACCCAGCACCCTGAGCACTGAGCACCCAGCACCCTGAGCACTGAGTACCCAACACCCTGAGCACTGAGCACCCAGCACCCTGAGTACTGAGCACTGAGCACCCAGCACACCGAGCACTGAGCACCCAGCACCCTGAGTACTGAGCACTGAGCACCCAGCACCCCGAGCACTGAGCACCCAGCAACCTGAGCACTGAGCACCCCGCACCCAAGTACTGAGCACCCAGCACCCTGAGTACTGAGCACCCAGCACCCTGAGTACTGAGCACCCAGCACCCCGAGTACTGAGCACACAGCACCCTGAGTACTGAGCACCCAGCACCCTGAGAACTGAGCACCCAGCACCCCGAGCACTGAGCACCCAGCACCCTGAGTAGTGTGCACCCAGCACCCTGAGCACTGAGCACCCAGCACCCTGAGCACTCAGCACCCAGCACCCTGAGCACTGAGCACCCAGCACCCTGAGTAGTGAGCACCCAACGTACTGAGCACCGAGCTCCCCGAGCACTGAGGACCCAGCACCCTGAGTACTGAGCACCAAGCACCCAGAGCACTGAGCACCCAGCACCCTGATTACTGAGCTGCGAGCACCCCGAGCACTGAGCAACCAGCGCCCCGAGCACCGAGCACCCTGAGCACTGAGCACCCAGCACCCTGAGTACTGAGCACCCAGCACCCTGAGCAATGAGCACCCTGAGTACTGAGCACCCAGCACCTTGAGCACTGAGCACCGAGCACTCCGAGCACTGAGCACCCAGCACCCGGAGTACTGAGCACCCAGCCCCCTGAGTACTAAGCACCGAGCACCCTGAATACTGAGCACCCAGCACCCTGAGCACTGAACACACAGCACCCTGAGTACTGAGCACCTCGAGCACTGAGCACCCAGCACCCTGAGTACTGAGCACCGAGCACGCCGAGCACTGAGCACCCAGCACCGTGAGCACTGAGCACCCAGCACCCCGAGCAATGAGCACCCAGCACCCTGAGTACTGAGCACCCAGCACCCTGAGCACTGAGCACCCAGCACCCTGAGCACTGAGCACCCAGCACCCTGAGTACTGAGCACTGAGCACCCTGAGTACTGAGCACCCAGCACCCTGAGCAATGATCACCCTGAATACTGAGCACCCAGCACCTTGAGCACTGTGCACCGAGCACCCCGAGCACTGAGCACCCAGCAGCCGGAGTACTGAGCACCCAGCACCCTGAGTACTAAGCACCGAGCACCCTGAGTACTGAGCACCCAGCACCCTGAGCACTGAACACACAGCTCACTGAGTACTGGGCACCCTGAGCACTGAGCACCCAGCACCATGAGTACTGAGTACCCAGCACCCTGAGTACTGAGCACCGAGCACCCCGAGCACTGAGCACCCAGCACCCCGAGCACTGAGCACCCAGCACCCTGAGCCCTGAGCACCCAGCACCCTGAGTACTGAGCACCCAGCACCCTGAGTACTGAGCACCCAGCACCCCGAGCACTGAGCACCCAGCACCCTGAGCACTGAGCACCCAGCACCCTGAGCACTGAGCACCCAGCACCCCGAGCACTGAGCACCCAGCACCCTGAGTACTGAGCACTGAGCACCCAGCACCCCGAGCACTGAGCACCCAGCACCCTGAGTACTGAGCACTGAGCACCCAGCACCCCGAGGACTGAGCACCCAGCACCCTGAGTACTGAGAACTGAGCACCCAGCACCCTGAGTACTGAGCACTGAGCACCCAGCACCCTGAGCACTGAGCACCCAGCACCCTGAGCACTGAGCACCCAGCACCCTGAGCACTGAGCACCCAGCACCCTGAGTACTGAGCACCCAGCACCCCGAGCACTGAGCAACCAGCACCCTGAGCACTGAGCACCCAGCACCCTGGGCACTGAGCATCCAGCACCCCGAGCACTGAGCACTCAGCACCCTGGGTACTGAGCACTGAGCACCCAGCACCCCGTGCAGTGAGCACCCAGCACCCTGAGTACTGAGCTCTGAGCACCCAGCAACCTGAGTACTGAGCACCCAGCACCCCGAGCACTGAGCACCCAGCACCCTGAGTACTGAGCACCGAGCACCCGAGCACTGAGCACCCAGCACCCTGTGTACTGAGCACCGAGCACCCCGAGCAATGAGCACCCAGCACCCTGAGTACTGAGCTCGGAGCACCCTGAGTACTGTGCACCCAGCACCCCGAGCACTTAGCACCCAGCACCCTGAGTACTCTGCACCCAGCACCCTGAGCACTGAGCACCGATCACCCAGCACCCTGAGCACTGAGCACCCAGCACCCTGAGTACTGAGCACCCAGCACATTGAGTACTGAGCACTCAGCACCCTGAGTACTTAGCACCCAGCACCCCGAGCACTGAGCACCCAGCACCCTGAGCACTGAGCACCCTGAGGACTGAGCACCCAGCACCCTGAGCACTGAGCACCCAGCACCCTGAGTACTGAGCACCGATCACCCTGAGCACTGAGCACCCAGAACCCAAAGCACTGAGCACCCAGCACCCTCAGTACTGAGCACCCAGCACCCCGAGCACTGAGCACCCAGCACCCTGAGTACTGAGCACCCTGAGTACTGAGCACCGATCACCCTGAGCACTGAGCTCCCAGCACCCTGAGTACTGAGCACCCAGCACCCTGAGCACTTAACACCCAGCACCCTGAGTACTGAGCACCCAGCACCCTGAGCACTGAGCACACAGCACCCTGAGTACTGAGCACCCAGCACCCTGAGCACTGAGCACCCAGCACCCTGAGTACTGAGCACCCAGCACCCCGAGCACTGAGCACCCAGCACCCCGAGAATGAGCACCCAGCACCCCGAGTACTGAGCACCGAGCACCCTGAGCACTGAGCACCCAGCACCCCGAGCACTGAGCACTGAGCACCCACCACCCCGAGCACTGAGCACCCAGCACCCTGAGCACTGAGCACCCAGCACCCTGAGCACTGAGCACCCAGCACCCTGAGTACTGAGCACTGAGCAGCCAGCACCCTGAGCACTGAGCACCCAGCAACCTGAGCACTGAGCACCCAGCACCCTGAGCACTGAGCACCCAGCACCCTGAGCACTGAGCACCCAGCACCCTGAGTACTGAGCACTGAGCACCCAGCACCCCGAGCACTGAGCACCCAGCACCCTGAGTACTGAGCACTGAGCAGCCAGCACCCTGAGCACTGAGCACCCAGCAACCTGAGCACTGAGCACCCAGCACCCGAGCACTGAGCACCCAGCAACCTGAGCACTGAGCACCCAGCACCCGAGTACTGAGCACCCAGCACCCTGAGTACTGAGCACCCAGCACCCTGAGTACTGAGCACCCAGCACCCCGAGCACTGAGCACACTGCACCCCGAGTACTGAGCACCCAGCACCCTGAGTACTGAGCACCCAGCACCCTGAGCACTGAGCACCCAGGACCCCGAGCACTGAGCACCCAGCACCCTGAGAACTGAGCACCCAGCACCCTGAGCACTGAGCACCCAGCACCCTGAGCACTGAGCACCCAGCACCCTGAGCACTGAGCACCCAGCACCCTGAGTAGTGAGCACCCAACGTACTGAGCACCGTGCACCCCGAGCACTGAGCACCCAGCACCCTGAGTACTGAGCTCCGAGCACCCCGAGCACTGAGCACCAAGCGCCCCGAGCACCGAGCACCCTGAGCACTGAGCACCCAGCACCCTGACTACTGAGCACCCAGCACCCTGAGCAATGAGCAACCTGAGTACTGAGCACCCAGCACCTTGAGCACTGAGCACCGAGCACCCCGAGCACTGAGCACCCAGCACCCGTAGTACTGAGCACCCAGCACCCCGAGCACTGAGCACCCAGCACCGTGAGCACTGAGCACCCAGCACCCCGAGTACTGAGCACCCAGCACCCTGAATACTGAACACCCAGCACCCTGAGTACTGAGCACCCAGCACCCTGAGCAATGAGCACCCAGCACCCTGAGCACTGAGCACCCAGCACCCTGAGTACTGAGCACTGAGCACCCAGCACCCCGAGCACTGAGCACCCAGCACCCTGAGTACTGAGCACTGAGCACCCAGCACCCCGAGCACTGAGCACCCAGCAACCTGATCACTGAGCACCCAGCACCCTGAGTACTGAGCACCCAGCACCCTGAGTACTGAGCAACCAGCACCCTGAGCACTGAGCACTGAGCACCCAGCACCCTGAGCACTGAGCACCCAGCACCCTGAGCACTGAGCACCCAGCACCCTGAGCACTGAGCACCCAGCACCCTGAGCACTGAGCACCCAGCACCCTGAGTACTGAGCACTGAGCACCCAGCACACCGAGCACTGAGCACCCAGCACCCTGAGTACTGAGCACTGAGCACCCAGCACCCCGAGCACTGAGCACCCAGCAACCTGAGCACTGAGCACCCCGCACCCAAGTACTGAGCACCCAGCACCCTGAGTACTGAGCACCCAGCACCCTGAGTACTGAGCACCCAGCACCCCGAGTACTGAGCACACAGCACCCTGAGTACTGAGCACCCAGCACCCTGAGAACTGAGCACCCAGCACCCTGAGCACTGAGCACCCAGCACCCTGAGTAGTGAGCACCCAGCACCCTGAGCACTGAGCACCCAGCACCCTGAGTAGTGAGCACCCAACGTACTGAGCACCGAGCTCGCCGAGCACTGAGCACCCAGCACCCTGAGTACTGAGCACCAAGCACCCAGAGCACTGAGCACCCAGCACCCTGAGTACTGAGCTGCGAGCACCCCGAGCACTGAGCAACCAGCGCCCCGAGCACCGAGCACCCTGAGCACTGAGCACCCAGCACCCTGAGTACTGAGCACCCAGCACCCTGAGCAATGAGCACCCTGAGTACTGAGCACCCAGCACCTTGAGCACTGAGCACCGAGCACCCCGAGCACTGAGCACCCAGCACCCGGAGTACTGAGCACCCAGCCCCCTGAGTACTAAGCACCGAGCACCCTGAATACTGAGCACCCAGCACCCTGAGCACTGAACACACAGCACCCTGAGTACTGAGCACCTCGAGCACTGAGCACCCAGCACCCTGAGTACTGAGCACCGAGCACGTCGAGCACTGAGCACCCAGCACCGCGAGCACTGAGCACCCAGCACCCCGAGCACTGAGCACCCAGCACCCTGAGTACTGAGCACCCAGCACCCTGAGCACTGAGCACCCAGCACCCTGAGCACTGAGCACCCAGCACCCTGAGCACTGAGCACCCAGCACCCTGAGTAGTGAGCACCCAACGTACTGAGCACCGAGCACCCCGAGCAGTGAGCACCCAGCACACTGAGTACGGAAGACTGAGCACCCAGCACCCCGAGCACTGAGCACCCAGCACCCTGAGCACTGAGCACCCAGCTCCCGAGTACTGAGCACCCAGCACCCTGAGTACTGAGCACCCAGCACCCTGAGTACTGAGCACCCAGCACCCTGATCACTGAGCACCCAGCACCCCGAGCACGGAGCACCCAGCACCCTGAGTACTGAGCACCCAGCACCCTGAGCACTGAGCACCCAGCACCCCGAGCACTGAGCACCCAGCACCCTGAGTACTGAGCACCCAGCACCCTGAGCACTGAGCACCCAGCACCCTGAGGACTGAGCACCCAGCACCCTGAGCACTGAGCACCCAGCACCCTGAGTACTGAGCTCCGAGCACCCCGAGCACTGAGCACCCAGCGCCCCGAGCACTGAGCACCCAGCACCCTGAGTACTGAGCACCCAGCACCCTGAGCACTGAGCACCCAGCACCCAACGTACAGAGCACCGAGCACTCCGAGCACTGAGCACCCAGCACCCTGAGTACTGAGCTCCGAGCACCCCGAGCACTGAGCACCCAGCGCCCCGAGCACTGAGCACCAAGCACCCCGAGCAATGAGCACCCAGCACCCCGAGCACTGAGCTCCCAGCACCCCAAGCAATGAGCACCCAGCACCCTGAGTACTGAGCACCCAGCACCCCGAATACTGAGCACCCAGCAACCTGAGCACCGAGCAGCCAGCACCCTCAGCACTGAGCACCCAGCACCCTGAGCACTGAGCACCCAGCTCCCTGAGTACTGAGCACTGAGCACCACGAGTACTGAGCACCCAGCACCCTGATCACTGAGCACCCCACACCCTGAGTACTGAGCACCCAACACCCCAAGCACTGAGCACCCTGAGTACTGAGCACCCAGCACACCAAGCACTGAGCACCCTGAGTATTGAGCACCCAGCAACCTGAGTACTGAGCAGCCAGCACCCTGAGTACTGAGCACCCAGCACCCTGAGTACTGAGCACCCAGCACCCCGAGCACTGAGCACCCAGCACCCTGAGTACTGAGCACCCAGCACCCTGAGCACTGAGCACCGAGCACCCTGAGCACTGAGCACCCAGCACCCTGAGGACTGAGCACCCAGCACCCTGAGAACTGAGCACCCAGCACCCTGAGCCCTGAGCACCCAGCACCCTGAGTACTGAGCACCCAGCACCCTGAGTACTGAGCACCCAGCACCCCGAGCACTGAGCACCCAGCACCCTGAGCACTGAGCACCCAGCACCCTGAGCACTGAGCACCCAGCACCCCGAGCACTGAGCACCCAGCACCCTGAGTACTGAGCACTGAGCACCCAGCACCCCGAGCACTGAGCACCCAGCACCCTGAGTACTGAGCACTGAGCACCCAGCACCCCGAGGACTGAGCACCCAGCACCCTGAGTACTGAGAACTGAGCACCCAGCACCCTGAGTACTGAGCACTGAGCACCCAGCACCCTGAGCACTGAGCACCCAGCACCCTGAGTACTGAGCTCCGAGCACCCCGAGCACTGAGCACCCAGCGCCCCGAGCACTGAGCACCCAGCACCCTGAGTACTGAGCACCCAGCACCCTGAGCACTGAGCACCCAGCACCCAACGTACAGAGCACCGAGCACTCCGAGCACTGAGCACCCAGCACCCTGAGTACTGAGCTCCGAGCACCCCGAGCACTGAGCACCCAGCGCCCCGAGCACTGAGCACCAAGCACCCCGAGCAATGAGCACCCAGCACCCCGAGCACTGAGCTCCCAGCACCCCAAGCAATGAGCACCCAGCACCCTGAGTACTGAGCACCCAGCACCCCGAATACTGAGCACCCAGCAACCTGAGCACCGAGCAGCCAGCACCCTCAGCACTGAGCACCCAGCACCCTGAGCACTGAGCACCCAGCTCCCTGAGTACTGAGCACTGAGCACCACGAGTACTGAGCACCCAGCACCCTGATCACTGAGCACCCCACACCCTGAGTACTGAGCACCCAACACCCCAAGCACTGAGCACCCTGAGTACTGAGCACCCAGCACACCAAGCACTGAGCACCCTGAGTATTGAGCACCCAGCAACCTGAGTACTGAGCAGCCAGCACCCTGAGTACTGAGCACCCAGCACCCTGAGTACTGAGCACCCAGCACCCCGAGCACTGAGCACCCAGCACCCTGAGTACTGAGCACCCAGCACCCTGAGCACTGAGCACCGAGCACCCTGAGCACTGAGCACCCAGCACCCTGAGGACTGAGCACCCAGCACCCTGAGAACTGAGCACCCAGCACCCTGAGCCCTGAGCACCCAGCACCCTGAGTACTGAGCACCCAGCACCCTGAGTACTGAGCACCCAGCACCCCGAGCACTGAGCACCCAGCACCCTGAGCACTGAGCACCCAGCACCCTGAGCACTGAGCACCCAGCACCCCGAGCACTGAGCACCCAGCACCCTGAGTACTGAGCACTGAGCACCCAGCACCCCGAGCACTGAGCACCCAGCACCCTGAGTACTGAGCACTGAGCACCCAGCACCCCGAGGACTGAGCACCCAGCACCCTGAGTACTGAGAACTGAGCACCCAGCACTCTGAGTACTGAGCACTGAGCACCCAGCACCCTGAGCACTGAGCACCCAGCACCCTGAGCACTGAGCACCCAGCACCCTGAGCACTGAGCACCCAGCACCCTGAGTACTGAGCACCCAGCACCCCGAGCACTGAGCACCCAGCACCCTGAGCACTGAGCACCCAGCACCCTGTGCACTGAGCATCCAGCACCCCGAGCACTGAGCACTCAGCACCCTGGGTACTGAGCACTGAGCACCCAGCACCCCGTGCAGTGAGCACCCAGCACCCTGAGTACTGAGCTCTGAGCACCCAGCACCCTGAGTACTGAGCACCCAGCACCCCGAGCACTGAGCACCCAGCACCCTGAGTACTGAGCACCGAGCACCCCGAGCACTGAGCACCCAGCACCCTGTGTACTGAGCACCGAGCACCCCGAGCAATGAGCACCCAGCACCCTGAGTACTGAGCTCGGAGCACCCTGAGTACTGTGCACCCAGCACCCCGAGCACTTAGCACCCAGCACCCTGAGTACTCTGCACCCAGCACCCTGAGCACTGAGCACCGATCACCCAGCACCTTGAGCACTGAGCACCCAGCACCCTGAGTACTGAGCACCCAGCACATTGAGTACTGAGCACTCAGCACCCTGAGTACTTAGCACCCAGCACCCCGAGCACTGAGCACCCAGCACCCTGAGCACTGAGCACCCTGAGGACTGAGCACCCAGCACCCTGAGCACTGAGCACCCAGCACCCTGAGTACTGAGCACCGATCACCCTGAGCACTGAGCATCCAGAACCCAAAGCACTGAGCACCCAGCACCCTCAGTACTGAGCACCCAGCACCCCGAGCACTGAGCACCCAGCACCCTGAGTACTGAGCACCCTGAGTACTGAGCACCGATCACCCTGAGCACTGAGCTCCCAGCACCCTGAGTACTGAGCACCCAGCACCCTGAGCACTTAACACCCAGCACCCTGAGTACTGAGCACCCAGCACCCTGAGCACTGAGCACACAGCACCCTGAGTACTGAGCACCCAGCACCCTGAGCACTGAGCACCCAGCACCCTGAGTACTGAGCACCCAGCACCCCGAGCACTGAGCACCCAGCACCCCGAGAATGAGCACCCAGCACCCCGAGTACTGAGCACCGAGCACCCTGAGCACTGAGCACCCAGCACCCCGAGCACTGAGCACTGAGCACCCACCACCCCGAGCACTGAGCACCCAGCACCCTGAGCACTGAGCACCCAGCACCCTGAGCACTGAGCACCCAGCACCCTGAGTACTGAGCACTGAGCAGCCAGCACCCTGAGCACTGAGCACCCAGCAACCTGAGCACTGAGCACCCAGCACCCTGAGCACTGAGCACCCAGCACCCTGAGCACTGAGCACCCAGCACCCTGAGTACTGAGCACTGAGCACCCAGCACCCCGAGCACTGAGCACCCAGCACCCTGAGTACTGAGCACTGAGCAGCCAGCACCCTGAGCACTGAGCACCCAGCAACCTGAGCACTGAGCACCCAGCACCCGAGCACTGAGCACCCAGCAACCTGAGCACTGAGCACCCAGCACCCGAGTACTGAGCACCCAGCACCCTGAGTACTGAGCACCCAGCACCCTGAGTACTGAGCACCCAGCACCCCGAGCACTGAGCACCCAGCACCCCGAGTACTGAGCACCCAGCACCCTGAGTACTGAGCACCCAGCACCCTGAGCACTGAGCACCCAGGACCCCGAGCACTGAGCACCCAGCACCCTGAGAACTGAGCACCCAGCACCCTGAGCACTGAGCACCCAGCACCCTGAGCACTGAGCACCCAGCACCCTGAGCACTGAGCACCCAGCACCCTGAGTAGTGAGCACCCAACGTACTGAGCACCGTGCACCCCGAGCACTGAGCACCCAGCACCCTGAGTACTGAGCTCCGAGCACCCCGAGCACTGAGCACCCAGCGCCCCGAGCACCGAGCACCCTGAGCACTGAGCACCCAGCACCCTGACTACTGAGCACCCAGCACCCTGCGCAATGAGCAACCTGAGTACTGAGCACCCAGCACCTTGAGCACTGAGCACCGAGCACCCCGAGCACTGAGCACCCAGCACCCGTAGTACTGAGCACCCAGCACCCCGAGCACTGAGCACCCAGCACCGTGAGCACTGAGCACCCAGCACCCCGAGTACTGAGCACCCAGCACCCTGAATACTGAACACCCAGCACCCTGAGTACTGAGCACCCAGCACCCTGAGCAATGAGCACCCAGCACCCTGAGCACTGAGCACCCAGCACCCTGAGTACTGAGCACTGAGCACCCAGCACCCCGAGCACTGAGCACCCAGCACCCTGAGTACTGAGCACTGAGCACCCAGCACCCCGAGCACTGAGCACCCAGCACCCTGATCACTGAGCACCCAGCACCCTGAGTACTGAGCACCCAGCACCCTGAGTACTGAGCAACCAGCACCCTGAGCACTGAGCACTGAGCACCCAGCACCCTGAGCACTGAGCACCCAGCACCCTGAGCACTGAGCACCCAGCACCCTGAGCACTGAGCACCCAGCACCCTGAGCACTGAGCACCCAGCACCCTGAGTACTGAGCACTGAGCACCCAGCACACCGAGCACTGAGCACCCAGCACCCTGAGTACTGAGCACTGAGCACCCAGCACCCCGAGCACTGAGCACCCAGCAACCTGAGCACTGAGCACCCCGCACCCAAGTACTGAGCACCCAGCACCCTGAGTACTGAGCACCCAGCACCCTGAGTACTGAGCACCCAGCACCCCGAGTACTGAGCACACAGCACCCTGAGTACTGAGCACCCAGCACCCTGAGAACTGAGCACCCAGCACCCTGAGCACTGAGCACCCAGCACCCTGAGTAGTGAGCACCCAGCACCCTGAGCACTGAGCACCCAGCACCCTGAGCACTCAGCACCCAGCACCCTGAGCACTGAGCACCCAGCACCCTGAGTAGTGAGCACCCAACGTACTGAGCACCGAGCTCCCCGAGCACTGAGCACCCAGCACCCTGAGTACTGAGCACCAAGCACCCAGAGCACTGAGCACCCAGCACCCTGAGTACTGAGCTGCGAGCACCCCGAGCACTGAGCAACCAGCGCCCCGAGCACCGAGCACCCTGAGCACTGAGCACCCAGCACCCTGAGTACTGAGCACCCAGCACCCTGAGCAATGAGCACCCTGAGTACTGAGCACCCAGCACCTTGAGCACTGAGCACCGAGCACCCCGAGCACTGAGCACCCAGCACCCGGAGTACTGAGCACCCAGCCCCCTGAGTACTAAGCACCGAGCACCCTGAATACTGAGCACCCAGCACCCTGAGCACTGAACACACAGCACCCTGAGTACTGAGCACCTCGAGCACTGAGCACCCAGCACCCTGAGTACTGAGCACCGAGCACGTCGAGCACTGAGCACCCAGCACAGCGAGCACTGAGCACCCAGCACCCCGAGCACTGAGCACCCAGCACCCTGAGTACTGAGCACCCAGCACCCTGAGCACTGAGCACCCAGCACCCTGAGCACTGAGCACCCAGCACCCTGAGCACTGAGCACCCAGCACCCTGAGTAGTGAGCACCCAACGTACTGAGCACCGAGCACCCCGAGCAGTGAGCACCCAGCACCCTGAGCACTGAGCACCCAGCACCCTGAGCACTGAGCACCCAGCACCCTGAGCACTGAGCACCCAGCACCCAGAGTACTGAGCACCCAGCACCCTGAGTACTGAGCACCCAGCACCCTGAGTACTGAGCACCCAGCACCCTGAGCACTGAGCACCCAGCACCCCGAGCACGGAGCACCCAGCACCCTGAGTACTGAGCACCCAGCACCCTGAGCACTGAGCACCCAGCACCCCGAGCACTGAGCACCCAGCACCCTGAGTACTGAGCACCCAGCACCCTGAGCACTGAGCACCCAGCACCCTGAGGACTGAGCACCCAGCACCCTGAGCACTGAGCACCCAGCACCCTGAGTACTGAGCTCCGAGCACCCCGAGCACTGAGCACCCAGCGCCCCGAGCACTGAGCACCCAGCACCCTGAGTACTGAGCACCCAGCACCCTGAGCACTGAGCACCCAGCGCCCAACGTACAGAGCACCGAGCACTCCGAGCACTGAGCACCCAGCACCCTGAGTACTGAGCTCCGAGCACCCCGAGCACTGAGCACCCAGCGCCCCGAGCACTGAGCACCCAGCGCCCCGAGCACTGAGCACCAAGCACCCCGAGCAATGAGCACCCAGCACCCCGAGCACTGAGCTCCCAGCACCCCAAGCAATGAGCACCCAGCACCCTGAGTACTGAGCACCCAGCACCCCGAATACTGAGCACCCAGCAACCTGAGCACCGAGCAGCCAGCACCCTCAGCACTGAGCACCCATCACCCTGAGCACTGAGCACCCAGCTCCCTGAGTACTGAGCACTGAGCACCACGAGTACTGAGCACCCAGCACCCTGATCACTGAGCACCCCACACCCTGAGTACTGAGCACCCAACACCCCAAGCACTGAGCACCCTGAGTACTGAGCACCCAGCACACCAAGCACTGAGCACCCTGAGTATTGAGCACCCAGCAACCTGAGTACTGAGCAGCCAGCACCCTGAGTACTGAGCACCCAGCACCCTGAGTACTGAGCACCCAGCACCCCGAGCACTGAGCACCCAGCACCCTGAGTACTGAGCACCCAGCACCCTGAGCACTGAGCACCGAGCACCCTGAGCACTGAGCACCCAGCACCCTGAGGACTGAGCACCCAGCACCCTGAGCACTGAGCACCCTGAGTACTGAGCACTGAGCACCCTGAGTACTGAGCACTGAGCACCCTGAGTACTGAGCAACCAGCACCCTGAGTACTGAGCACCCAGCACCCTGAGCACTGAGCACCGAGCACCCTGAGCACTGAGCACCCAGCACCCTGAGCACTGAGCACCCAGCACCCTGAGTAGTGAGCACGCAACGTACTGAGCACCGAGCACCCCGAGCACTGAGAACCCAGCACCCTGAGTACTGAGCACCCAGCACCCCGAGCACTGAGCACCCAGCACCCCAAGTACTGAGCACCCAGCACCCTGAGCACTGATCACCCAGCACCCTGAGCACTGAGCACCCAGCACCCTGAGTACTGAGCACCCAGCACCCTGAGTACTGTGCACTCAGCACCCTGAGTACTGAGCACCGAGCACCCCGATCACTGAGCACCCAGCACCCTGAGCACTGAGTACCCAGCACCTTGAGCAATGAGCACCCCGCACCCTGAGCACTGAGCACCCAGCGCCCCGAGCACTGAGCACCCAGCACCCTGAGTACTGAGCACTGAGCACCCAGCACCCCGAGCACTGAGCACCCAGCACCCTGAGTACTGAGCACTGAGCACCCAGCACCCCGAGCACTGAGCACCCAGCACCCTGATCACTGAGCACCCAGCACCCTGAGTACTGAGCACCCAGCACCCTGAGTACTGAGCAACCAGCACCCTGAGCACTGAGCACTGAGCACCCAGCACCCTGAGCACTGAGCACCCAGCACCCTGAGCACTGAGCACCCAGCACCCTGAGCACTGAGCACCCAGCACCCTGAGCACTGAGCACCCAGCACCCAGAGTACTGAGCACTGAGCACCCAGCACACCGAGCACTGAGCACCCAGCACCCTGAGTACTGAGCACTGAGCACCCAGCACCCCGAGCACTGAGCACCCAGCAACCTGAGCACTGAGCACCCAGCACCCGAGTACTGAGCACCCAGCACCCTGAGTACTGATCACCCAGCACCCTGAGTACTGAGCACCCAGCACCCCGAGTACTGAGCACACAGCACCCTGAGTACTGAGCACCCAGCACCCTGAGAACTGAGCACCCAGCACACCGAGCACTGAGCACCCAGCACCCTGAGTAGTGAGCACCCAGCACCCTGAGCACTGAGCACCCAGCACCCTGAGCACTCAGCAGGCAGCACCCTGAGCACTGAGCACCCAGCACCCTGAGTAGTGAGCACCCAACGTACTGAGCAACGAGCTCCCCGAGCACTGAGCACCCAGCACCCTGAGTACTGAGCACCAAGCACCCAGAGCACTGAGCACCCAGCACCCTGAGTACTGAGCTGCGAGCACCCCGAGTACTGAGCAACCAGCGCCCCGAGCACCGAGCACCCTGAGTACTGAGCACCCAGCACCCTGAGTACTGAGCACCCAGCACCCTGAGCAATGAGCACCCTGAGTACTGAGCACCCAGCACCTTGAGCACTGAGCACCGAGCACCCCGAGCACTGAGCACCCAGCACCCGGAGTACTGAGCACCCAGCACCCTGAGTACTAAGCACCGAGCACCCTGAATACTGAGCACCCAGCACCCTGAGCACTGAACACACAGCACCCTGAGTACTGAGCACCTCGAGCACTGAGCACCCAGCACCCTGAGTACTGAGCACCGAGCACGCCGAGCACTGAGCACCCAGCACCGCGAGCACTGAGCACCCAGCACCCCGAGCACTGAGCACCCAGCACCCTGAGTACTGAGCACCCAACACCCTGAGCACTGAGCACCCAGCACCCTGAGCACTGAGCACCCAGCACCCTGAGCACTGAGCACCCAGCACCCTGAGTAGTGAGCACCCAACGTACTGAGCACCGAGCACCCCGAGCAGTGAGCACCCAGCACCCTGAGTACGGAAGACTGAGCACCCAGCACCCCGAGCACTGAGCACCCAGCACCCTGAGCACTGAGCACCCAGCTCCCGAGTACTGAGCACCCAGCACCCCGAGCACTGAGCACCCAGCACCCTGAGCACTGAGCACCCAGCACCCTGAGTACTGAGCACCCAGCACATTGAGTACTGAGCACTCAGCACCCTGAGTACTTAGCACCCAGCACCCCGAGCACTGAGCACCCAGCACCCTGAGCACTGAGCACCCTGAGGACTGAGCACCCAGCACCCTGAGCACTGAGCACCCAGCACCCTGAGTACTGAGCACCGATCACCCTGAGCACTGAGCACCCAGAACCCAAAGCACTGAGCACCCAGCACCCTCAGTACTGAGCACCCAGCACCCCGAGCACTGAGCACCCAGCACCCTGAGTACTGAGCACCCTGAGTACTGAGCACCGATCACCCTGAGCACTGAGCTCCCAGCACCCTGAGTACTGAGCACCCAGCACCCTGAGCACTTAACACACAGCACCCTGAGTACTGAGCACCCAGCACCCTGAGCACTGAGCACACAGCACCCTGAGTACTGAGCACCCAGCACCCTGAGCACTGAGCACCCAGCACCCTGAGTACTGAGCACCCAGCACCCCGAGCACTGAGCACCCAGCACCCCGAGAATGAGCACCCAGCACCCCGAGTACTGAGCACCGATCACCCTGAGCACTGAGCACCCAGCACCCCGAGCACTGAGCACCCAGCACACTGAGCACTGAGCAGCCAGCACCCTGAGTACTGAGCCCTGAGCACCCAGCACCCTGAGTACTGAGCACTGAGCACCCACCACCCCGAGCACTGAGCACCCAGCAATCTGAGCACTGAGCACCCAGCACCCTGAGCACTGAGCACCCAGCACCCTGAGTACTGAGCACTGAGCAGCCAGCACCCTGAGCACTGAGCACCCAGCAACCTGAGCACTGAGCACCCAGCACCCTGAGCACTGAGCACCCAGCACCCTGAGCACTGAGCACCCAGCACCCTGAGTACTGAGCACTGAGCACCCAGCACCCCGAGCACTGAGCACCCAGCACCCTGAGTACTGAGCACTGAGCAGCCAGCACCCTGAGCACTGAGCACCCAGCAACCTGAGCACTGAGCACCCAGCACCCGAGCACTGAGCACCCAGCAACCTGAGCACTGAGCACCCAGCACCCGAGTACTGAGCACCCAGCACCCTGAGTACTGAGCACCCAGCACCCTGAGTACTGAGCACCCAGCACCCCGACCACTGAGCACCCAGCACCCCGAGTACTGAGCACCCAGCACCCTGAGTACTGAGCACCCAGCACCCTGAGCACTGAGCACCCAGGACCCCGAGCACTGAGCACCCAGCACCCTGAGTACTGAGCACCCAGCACCCTGAGCACTGAGCACCCAGCACCCTGAGCACTGAGCACCCAGCACCCTGAGCACTGAGCACCCAGCACCCTGAGTAGTGAGCACCCAACGTACTGAGCACCGTGCACCCCGAGCACTGAGCACCCAGCACCCTGAGTACTGAGCACCGAGCACCCCGAGCACTGAGCACCCAGCACCCTGAGTACTGAGCTCCGAGCACCCCGAGCACTGAGCACCCAGCGCCCCGAGCACCGAGCACCCTGAGCACTGAGCACCCAGCACCCTGACTACTGAGCAACCAGCACCCTGAGCAATGAGCAACCTGAGTACTGAGCACCCAGCACCTTGAGCACTGAGCACCGAGCACCCCGAGGACTGAGCACCCAGCACCCGTAGTACTGAGCACCCAGCACCCCGAGCACTGAGCACCCAGCACCGTGAGCACTGAGCACCCAGCACCCCGAGTACTGAGCACCCAGCACCCTGAATACTGAACACCCAGCACCCTGAGTACTGAGCACCCAGCACCCTGAGCAATGAGCACCCAGCACCCTGAGCACTGAGCACCCAGCACCCTGAGTACTGAGCACTGAGCACCCAGCACCCCGAGCACTGAGCACCCAGCACCCTGAGTACTGAGCACTGAGCACGGAGCACCCCGAGCACTGAGCACCCAGCACCCTGATCACTGAGCACCCAGCACCCTGAGTACTGAGCACCCAGCACCCTGAGTACTGAGCAACCAGCACCCTGAGCACTGAGCACTGAGCACCCAGCACCCTGAGCACTGAGCACCCAGCACCCTGAGCACTGAGCACCCAGCACCCTGAGCACTGAGCACCCAGCACCCTGAGCACTGAGCACCCAGCACCCTGAGTACTGAGCACTGAGCACCCAGCACACCGAGCACTGAGCACCCAGCACCCTGAGTACTGAGCACTGAGCACCCAGCACCCCGAGCACTGAGCACCCAGCAACCTGAGCACTGAGCACCCCGCACCCAAGTACTGAGCACCCAGCACCCTGAGTACTGAGCACCCAGCACCCTGAGTACTGAGCACCCAGCACCCCGAGTACTGAGCACACAGCACCCTGAGTACTGAGCACCCAGCACCCTGAGAACTGAGCACCCAGCACCCCGAGCACTGAGCACCCAGCAACCTGAGTAGTGAGCACCCAGCACCCTGAGCACTGAGCACCCAGCACCCTGAGCACTCAGCACCCAGCACCCTGAGCACTGAGCACCCAGCACCCTGAGTAGTGAGCACCCAACGTACTGAGCACCGAGCTCCCCGAGCACTGAGCACCCAGCACCCTGAGTACTGAGCACCAAGCACCCAGAGCACTGAGCACCCAGCACCCTGATTACTGAGCTGCGAGCACCCCGAGCACTGAGCAACCAGCGCCCCGAGCACCGAGCACCCTGAGCACTGAGCACCCAGCACCCTGAGTACTGAGCACCCAGCACCCTGAGCAATGAGCACCCTGAGTACTGAGCACCCAGCACCTTGAGCACTGAGCACCGAGCACTCCGAGCACTGAGCACCCAGCACCCGGAGTACTGAGCACCCAGCCCCCTGAGTACTAAGCACCGAGCACCCTGAATACTGAGCACCCAGCACCCTGAGCACTGAACACACAGCACCCTGAGTACTGAGCACCTCGAGCACTGAGCACCCAGCACCCTGAGTACTGAGCACCGAGCACGCCGAGCACTGAGCACCCAGCACCGCGAGCACTGAGCACCCAGCACCCCGAGCACTGAGCACCCAGCACCCTGAGTACTGAGCACCAAGCACCCTGAGCACTGAGCACCCAGCACCCTGAGCACTGAGCACCCAGCACCCTGAGTACTGAGCACTGAGCACCCTGAGTACTGAGCACCCAGCACCCTGAGCAATGATCACCCTGAATACTGAGCACCCAGCACCTTGAGCACTGTGCACCGAGCACCCCGAGCACTGAGCACCCAGCAGCCGGAGTACTGAGCACCCAGCACCCTGAGTACTAAGCACCGAGCACCCTGAGTACTGAGCACCCAGCACCCTGAGCACTGAACACACAGCTCACTGAGTACTGGGCACCCTGAGCACTGAGCACCCAGCACCATGAGTACTGAGTACCCAGCACCCTGAGTACTGAGCACCGAGCACCCTGAGCACTGAGCACCCAGCACCCTGAGTACTGAGCACCCAGCACCCTGAGTACTGAGCACCCAGCACCCCGAGCACTGAGCACCCAGCACCCTGAGCACTGAGCACCCAGCACCCTGAGCACTGAGCACCCAGCACCCCGAGCACTGAGCACCCAGCACCCTGAGTACTGAGCACTGAGCACCCAGCACCCCGAGCACTGAGCACCCAGCACCGTGAGCACTGAGCACCCAGCACCCCGAGTACTGAGCACCCAGCACCCTGAATACTGAACACCCAGCACCCTGAGTACTGAGCACCCAGCACCCTGAGCAATGAGCACCCAGCACCCTGAGCACTGAGCACCCAGCACCCTGAGTACTGAGCACTGAGCACCCAGCACCCCGAGCACTGAGCACCCAGCACCCTGAGTACTGAGCACTGAGCACGGAGCACCCCGAGCACTGAGCACCCAGCACCCTGATCACTGAGCACCCAGCACCCTGAGTACTGAGCACCCAGCACCCTGAGTACTGAGCAACCAGCACCCTGAGCACTGAGCACTGAGCACCCAGCACCCTGAGCACTGAGCACCCAGCACCCTGAGCACTGAGCACCCAGCACCCTGAGCACTGAGCACCCAGCACCCTGAGCACTGAGCACCCAGCACCCTGAGTACTGAGCACTGAGCACCCAGCACACCGAGCACTGAGCACCCAGCACCCTGAGTACTGAGCACTGAGCACCCAGCACCCCGAGCACTGAGCACCCAGCAACCTGAGCACTGAGCACCCCGCACCCAAGTACTGAGCACCCAGCACCCTGAGTACTGAGCACCCAGCACCCTGAGTACTGAGCACCCAGCACCCCGAGTACTGAGCACACAGCACCCTGAGTACTGAGCACCCAGCACCCTGAGAACTGAGCACCCAGCACCCCGAGCACTGAGCACCCAGCAACCTGAGTAGTGAGCACCCAGCACCCTGAGCACTGAGCACCCAGCACCCTGAGCACTCAGCACCCAGCACCCTGAGCACTGAGCACCCAGCACCCTGAGTAGTGAGCACCCAACGTACTGAGCACCGAGCTCCCCGAGCACTGAGCACCCAGCACCCTGAGTACTGAGCACCAAGCACCCAGAGCACTGAGCACCCAGCACCCTGATTACTGAGCTGCGAGCACCCCGAGCACTGAGCAACCAGCGCCCCGAGCACCGAGCACCCTGAGCACTGAGCACCCAGCACCCTGAGTACTGAGCACCCAGCACCCTGAGCAATGAGCACCCTGAGTACTGAGCACCCAGCACCTTGAGCACTGAGCACCGAGCACTCCGAGCACTGAGCACCCAGCACCCGGAGTACTGAGCACCCAGCCCCCTGAGTACTAAGCACCGAGCACCCTGAATACTGAGCACCCAGCACCCTGAGCACTGAACACACAGCACCCTGAGTACTGAGCACCTCGAGCACTGAGCACCCAGCACCCTGAGTACTGAGCACCGAGCACGCCGAGCACTGAGCACCCAGCACCGCGAGCACTGAGCACCCAGCACCCCGAGCACTGAGCACCCAGCACCCTGAGTACTGAGCACCAAGCACCCTGAGCACTGAGCACCCAGCACCCTGAGCACTGAGCACCCAGCACCCTGAGTACTGAGCACTGAGCACCCTGAGTACTGAGCACCCAGCACCCTGAGCAATGATCACCCTGAATACTGAGCACCCAGCACCTTGAGCACTGTGCACCGAGCACCCCGAGCACTGAGCACCCAGCAGCCGGAGTACTGAGCACCCAGCACCCTGAGTACTAAGCACCGAGCACCCTGAGTACTGAGCACCCAGCACCCTGAGCACTGAACACACAGCTCACTGAGTACTGGGCACCCTGAGCACTGAGCACCCAGCACCATGAGTACTGAGTACCCAGCACCCTGAGTACTGAGCACCGAGCACCCTGAGCACTGAGCACCCAGCACCCTGAGTACTGAGCACCCAGCACCCTGAGTACTGAGCACCCAGCACCCCGAGCACTGAGCACCCAGCACCCTGAGCACTGAGCACCCAGCACCCTGAGCACTGAGCACCCAGCACCCCGAGCACTGAGCACCCAGCACCCTGAGTACTGAGCACTGAGCACCCAGCACCCCGAGCACTGAGCACCCAGCACCCTGAGTACTGAGCACTGAGCACCCAGCACCCCGAGGACTGAGCACCCAGCACCCTGAGTACTGAGAACTGAGCACCCAGCACCCTGAGTACTGAGCACTGAGCACCCAGCACCCTGAGCACTGAGCACCCAGCACCCTGAGCACTGAGCACCCAGCACCCTGAGCACTGAGCACCCAGCACCCTGAGTACTGAGCACCCAGCACCCCGAGCACTGAGCACCCAGCACCCTGAGCACTGAGCACCCAGCACCCTGTGCACTGAGCATCCAGCACCCCGAGCACTGAGCACTCAGCACCCTGGGTACTGAGCACTGAGCACCCAGCACCCCGTGCAGTGAGCACCCAGCACCCTGAGTACTGAGCTCTGAGCACCCAGCACCCTGAGTACTGAGCACCCAGCACCCCGAGCACTGAGCACCCAGCACCCTGAGTACTGAGCACCGAGCACCCCGAGCACTGAGCACCCAGCACCCTGTGTACTGAGCACCGAGCACCCCGAGCAATGAGCACCCAGCACCCTGAGTACTGAGCTCGGAGCACCCTGAGTACTGTGCACCCAGCACCCCGAGCACTTAGCACCCAGCACCCTGAGTACTCTGCACCCAGCACCCTGAGCACTGAGCACCGATCACCCAGCACCCTGAGCACTGAGCACCCAGCACCCTGAGTACTGAGCACCCAGCACATTGAGTACTGAGCACCCAGCACCCTGAGTACTTAGCACCCAGCACCCCGAGCACTGAGCACCCAGCACCCTGAGCACTGAGCACCCTGAGGACTGAGCACCCAGCACCCTCAGCACTGAGCACCCAGCACCCTGAGTACTGAGCACCGATCACCCTGAGCACTGAGCACCCAGAACCCAAAGCACTGAGCACCCAGCACCCTCAGTACTGAGCACCCAGCACCCCGAGCACTGAGCACCCAGCACCCTGAGTACTGAGCACCCTGAGTACTGAGCACCGATCACCCTGAGCACTGAGCTCCCAGCACCCTGAGTACTGAGCACCCAGCACCCTGAGCACTTAACACCCAGCACCCTGAGTACTGAGCACCCAGCACCCTGAGCACTGAGCACACAGCACCCTGAGTACTGAGCACCCAGCACCCTGAGCACTGAGCACCCAGCAACCTGAGTACTGAGCACCCAGCACCCCGAGCACTGAGCACCCAGCACCCCGAGAATGAGCACCCAGCACCCCGAGTACTGAGCACCGAGCACCCTGAGCACTGAGCACCCAGCACCCCGAGCACTGAGCACCCAGCACACTGAGCACTGAGCAGCCAGCACCCTGAGTACTGAGCCCTGAGCACCCAGCACCCTGAGTACTGAGCACTGAGCACCCACCACCCCGAGCACTGAGCACCCTGCACCCTGAGCACTGAGCACCCAGCACCCTGAGCACTGAGCACCCAGCACCCTGAGTACTGAGCACTGAGCAGCCAGCACCCTGAGCACTGAGCACCCAGCAACCTGAGCACTGAGCACCCAGCACCCTGAGCACTGAGCACCCAGCACCCTGAGCACTGAGCACCCAGCACCCTGAGTACTGAGCACTGAGCACCCAGCACCCCGAGCACTGAGCACCCAGCACCCTGAGTACTGAGCACTGAGCAGCCAGCACCCTGAGCACTGAGCACCCAGCAACCTGAGCACTGAGCACCCAGCACCCGAGCACTGAGCACCCAGCAACCTGAGCACTGAGCACCCAGCACCCGAGTACTGAGCACCCAGCACCCTGAGTACTGAGCACCCAGCACCCTGAGTACTGAGCACCCAGCACCCCGAGCACTGAGCACCCAGCACCCCGAGTACTGAGCACCCAGCACCCTGAGTACTGAGCACCCAGCACCCTGAGCACTGAGCACCCAGGACCCCGAGCACTGAGCACCCAGCACCCTGAGTACTGAGCACCCAGCACCCTGAGCACTGAGCACCCAGCACCCTGAGCACCCAGCACCCTGAGCACTGAGCACCCAGCACCCTGAGTAGTGAGCACCCAACGTACTGAGCACCGTGCACCCCGAGCACTGAGCACCCAGCACCCTGAGTACTGAGCACCGAGCACCCCGAGCACTGAGCACCCAGCACCCTGAGTACTGAGCTCCGAGCACCCCGAGCACTGAGCACCCAGCACCCTGACTACTGAGCACCCAGCACCCTGAGCAATGAGCAACCTGAGTACTGAGCACCCAGCACCTTGAGCACTGAGCACCGAGCACCCCGAGCACTGATCACCCAGCACCCGTAGTACTGAGCACCCAGCACCCCGAGCACTGAGCACCCAGCACCGTGAGCACTGAGCACCCAGCACCCCGAGTACTGAGCACCCAGCACCCTGAATACTGATCACCCAGCACCCGTAGTACTGAGCACCCAGCACCCCGAGCACTGAGCACCCAGCACCGTGAGCACTGAGCACCCAGCACCCCGAGTACTGAGCACCCAGCACCCTGAATACTGAACACCCAGCACCCTGAGTACTGAGCACCCAGCACCCTGAGCAATGAGCACCCAGCACCCTGAGCACTGAGCACCCAGCACCCTGAGTACTGAGCACTGAGCACCCAGCACCCCGAGCACTGAGCACCCAGCACCCTGAGTACTGAGCACTGAGCACCCAGCACCCCGAGCACTGAGCACCCAGCACCCTGATCACTGAGCACCCAGCACCCTGAGTACTGAGCACCCAGCACCCTGAGTACTGAGCAACCAGCACCCTGAGCACTGAGCACTGAGCACCCAGCACCCTGAGCACTGAGCACCCAGCACCCTGAGCACTGAGCACCCAGCACCCTGAGCACTGAGCACCCAGCACCCTGAGCACTGAGCACCCAGCACCCTGAGTACTGAGCACTGAGCACACAGCACACCGAGCACTGAGCACCCAGCACCCTGAGTACTGAGCACTGAGCACCCAGCACCCCGAGCACTGAGCACCCAGCAACCTGAGCACTGAGCACCCCGCACCCAAGTACTGAGCACCCAGCACCCTGAGTACTGAGCACCCAGCACCCTGAGTACTGAGCACCCAGCACCCCGAGTACTGAGCACACAGCACCCTGAGTACTGAGCACCCAGCACCCTGAGAACTGAGCACCCAGCACCCCGAGCACTGAGCACCCAGCACCCTGAGTAGTGAGCACCCAGCACCCTGAGAACTGAGCACCCAGCACCCTGAGCACTCAGCACCCAGCACCCTGAGCACTGAGCACCCAGCACCCTGAGTAGTGAGCACCCAACGTACTGAGCACCGAGCTCCCCGAGCACTGAGCACCCAGCACCCTGAGTACTGAGCACCAAGCACCCAGAGCACTGAGCACCCAGCACCCTGAGTATTGAGCTGCGAGCACCCCGAGCACTGAGCAACCAGCGCCCCGAGCACCGAGCACCCTGAGCACTGAGCACCCAGCACCCTGAGTACTGAGCACCCAGCACCCTGAGCAATGAGCACCCTGAGTACTGAGCACCCAGCACCTTGAGCACTGAGCACCGAGCACCCCGAGCACTGAGCACCCAGCACCCGGAGTACTGAGCACCCAGCCCCCTGAGTACTAAGCACCGAGCACCCTGAATACTGAGCACCCAGCACCCTGAGCACTGAATACACAGCACGCTGAGTACTGAGCACCTCGAGCACTAAGCACCCAGCACCCTGAGTACTGAGCACCGAGCACGCCGAGCACTGAGCACCCAGCACCGCGAGCACTGAGCACCCAGCTCCCCGAGCACTGAGCACCCAGCACCCTGAGTACTGAGCACCCAGCACCCTGAGCACTGAGCACCCAGCACCCTGAGCACTGAGCACCCAGCACCCTGAGCACTGAGCACCCAGCACCCTGAGTAGTGAGCACCCAACGTACTGAGCACCGAGCACCCCGAGCAGTGAGCACCCAGCACCCTGAGTACGGAAGACTGAGCACCCAGCACCCCGAGCACTGAGCACCCAGCACCCTGAGCACTGAGCACCCAGCTCCCGAGTACTGAGCACCCAGCACCCTGAGTACTGAGCACCCAGCACCCTGAGTACTGAGCACCCAGCACCCTGAGCACTGAGCACCCAGCACCCCGAGCACGGAGCACCCAGCACCCTGAGTACTGAGCACCCAGCACCCTGAGCACTGAGCACCCAGCACCCCGAGCACTGAGCACCCAGCACCCTGAGTACTGAGCACCCAGCACCCTGAGCACTGAGCACCCAGCACCCTGAGGACTGAGCACCCAGCACCCTGAGCACTGAGCACCCAGCACCCTGAGTACTGAGCTCCGAGCACCCCGAGCACTGAGCACCCAGCGCCCCGAGCACTGAGCACCCAGCACCCTGAGTACTGAGCACCCAGCACCCTGAGCACTGAGCACCCAGCACCCAACGTACAGAGCACCGAGCACTCCGAGCACTGAGCACCCAGCACCCTGAGTACTGAGCTCCGAGCACCCCGAGCACTGAGCACCCAGCGCCCCGAGCACTGAGGACCCAGCGCCCCGAGCACTGAGCACCAAGCACCCTGAGCAATGAGCACCCAGCACCCCGAGCACTGAGCTCCCAGCACCCCAAGCAATGAGCACCCAGCACCCTGAGTACTGAGCACCCAGCACCCCGAATACTGAGCACCCAGCAACCTGAGCACCGAGCAGCCAGCACCCTCAGCACTGAGCACCCAGCACCCTGAGCACTGAGCACCCAGCTCCCTGAGTACTGAGCACTGAGCACCACGAGTACTGAGCACCCAGCACCCTGATCACTGAGCACCCCACACCCTGAGTACTGAGCACCCAACACCCCAAGCACTGAGCACCCTGAGTACTGAGCACCCAGCACACCAAGCACTGAGCACCCTGAGTATTGAGCACCCAGCAACCTGAGTACTGAGCAGCCAGCACCCTGAGTACTGAGCACCCAGCACCCTGAGTACTGAGCACCCAGCACCCCGAGCACTGAGCACCCAGCACCCTGAGTACTGCGCACCCAGCACCCTGAGCACTGAGCACCGAGCACCCTGAGCACTGAGCACCCAGCACCCTGAGGACTGAGCACCCAGCACCCTGAGCACTGAGCACCCTGAGTACTGAGCACTGAGCACCCTGAGTACTGAGCACTGAGCACCCTGAGTACTGAGCAACCAGCACCCTAAGTACTGAGCACCCAGCACCCTGAGCACTGAGCACCGAGCACCCTGAGCACTGAGCACCCAGCACCCTGAGCACTGAGCACCCAGCACCCTGAGTAGTGAGCACGCAACGTACTGAGCACCGAGCACCCCGAGCACTGAGAACCCAGCACCCTGAGTACTGAGCACCCAGCACCCCGAGCACTGAGCACCCAGCACCCCAAGTACTGAGCACCCAGCACCCTGAGCACTGATCACCCAGCACCCTGAGCACTGAGCACCCAGCACCCTGAGTACTGAGCACCCAGCACCCTGAGTACAGTGCACTCAGCACCCTGAGTACTGAGCACCGAGCACCCCGAGCACTGAGCACCCAGCACCCTGAGCACTGAGTACCCAGCACCCTGAGCAATGAGCACCCCGCACCCTGAGCACTGAGCACCCAGCGCCCCGAGCACTGAGCACCCAGCACCCTGAGTACTGAGCAATGAGCACCCAGCACCCCGAGCACTGAGCACCCAGCACACTGAGTACTGAGCACTGAGCACCCAGCACCCCGAGCACTGAGCACCCAGCACCCTGATCACTGAGCACCCAGCACCCTGAGTACTGAGCACCCAGCACCCTGAGTACTGAGCAACCAGCACCCTGAGCACTGAGCACTGAGCACCCAGCACCCTGAGCACTGAGCACCCAGCACCCTGAGCACTGAGCACCCAGCACCCTGAGCACTGAGCACCCAGCACCCTGAGCACTGAGCACCCAGCACCCTGAGTACTGAGCACTGAGCACCCAGCACACCGAGCACTGAGCACCCAGCACCCTGAGTACTGAGCACTGAGCACCCAGCACCCCGAGCACTGAGCACCCAGCAACCTGAGCACTGAGCACCCAGCACCCGAGTACTGAGCACCCAGCACCCTGAGTACTGAGCACCCAGCACCCTGAGTACTGAGCACCCACCACCCCGAGTACTGAGCACACAGCACCCTGAGTACTGAGCACCCAGCACCCTGAGAACTGAGCACCCAGCACACCGAGCACTGAGCACCCAGCACCCTGAGTAGTGAGCACCCAGCACCCTGAGCACTGAGCACCCAGCACCCTGAGCACTCAGCAGGCAGCACCCTGAGCACTGAGCACCCAGCAACCTGAGTAGTGAGCACCCAACGTACTGAGCAACGAGCTCCCCGAGCACTGAGCACCCAGCACCCTGAGTACTGAGCACCAAGCACACAGAGCACTGAGCACCCAGCACCCTGAGTACTGAGCTGCGAGCACCCCGAGCACTGAGCAACCAGCGCCCCGAGCACCGAGCACCCTGAGCACTGAGCACCCAGCACCCTGAGTACTGAGCACCCAGCACCCTGAGCAATGAGCACCCTGAGTACTGAGCACCCAGCACCTTGAGCACTGAGCACCGAGCACCCCGAGCACTGAGCACCCAGCACCCGGAGTACTGAGCACCCAGCACCCTGAGTACGGAAGACTGAGCATCCAGCACCCCGAGCACTGAGCACCCAGCACCCTGAGCACTGAGCACCCAGCTCCCGAGTACTGAGCACCCAGCACCCTGAGTACTGAGCACAAAGCACCCTGAGTACTGAGCACCCAGCACCCTGAGCACTGAGCACCCAGCACCCCGAGTACGGAGCACCCAGCACCCCGAGTACTGAGCACCCAGCACCCTGAGCACTGAGCACCCAGCACCCCGAGCACTGAGCACCCAGCACCCTGAGTACTGAGCACCCAGCACCCTGAGCACTGAGCACCCAGCACCCTGAGGACTGAGCACCCAGCACCCTGAGCACTGAGCACCCAGCACCCTGAGTACTGAGCTCCGAGCACCCCGAGCACTGAGCACCCAGCACCCTGAGTACTGAGCACCCAGCACCCTGAGCACTGAGCACCCAGCACCCAACGTACAGAGCACCGAGCACTCCGAGCACTGAGCACCCAGCACCCTGAGTACTGAGCTCCGAGCACCCCGAGCACTGAGCACCCAGCGCCCCGAGCACTGAGCACCCAGCGCCCCGAGCACTGAGCACCAAGCACCCCGAGCAATGAGCACCCAGCACCCCGAGCACTGAGCTCCCAGCACCCCAAGCAATGAGCACCCAGCACCCTGAGTACTGAGCACCCAGCACCCCGAATACTGAGCACCCAGCAACCTGAGCACCGAGGATCCAGCACCCTGAGCACTGAGCACCCAGCACCCTGAGCACTGAGCACCCAGCTCCCTGAGTACTGAGCACTGAGCACCACGAGTACTGAGCACCGAGCACCCTGATCACTGAGCACCCCACACCCTGAGTACTGAGCACCCAACACCCCAAGCACTGAGCACCCTGAGTACTGAGCACCCAGCACACCAAGCACTGAGCACCCTGAGTATTGAGCTGCGAGCACCCCGAGCACTGAGCAACCAGCGCCCCGAGCACCGAGCACCCTGAGCACTGAGCACCCAGCACCCTGAGTACTGAGCACCCAGCACCCTGAGCAATGAGCACCCTGAGTACTGAGCACCCAGCACCTTGAGCACTGAGCACCGAGCACCCCGAGCACTGAGCACCCAGCACCCGGAGTACTGAGCACCCAGCCCCCTGAGTACTAAGCACCGAGCACCCTGAATACTGAGCACCCAGCACCCTGAGCACTGAACACACAGCACCCTGAGTACTGAGCACCTCGAGCACTGAGCACCCAGCACCCTGAGTACTGAGCACCGAGCACGCCGAGCACTGAGCACCCAGCACCGCGAGCACTGAGCACCCAGCACCCCGAGCACTGAGCACCCAGCACCCTGAGTACTGAGCACCCAGCACCCTGAGCACTGAGCACCCAGCACCCTGAGCACTGAGCACCCAGCACCCTGAGCACTGAGCACCCAGCACCCTGAGTAGTGAGCACCCAACGTACTGAGCACCGAGCACCCCGAGCAGTGAGCACCCAGCACCCTGAGTACGGAAGACTGAGCACCCAGCACCCCGAGCACTGAGCACCCAGCACCCTGAGCACTGAGCACCCAGCTCCCGAGTACTGAGCACCCAGCACCCTGAGTACTGAGCACCCAGCACCCTGATTACTGAGCACCCAGCACCCTGAGCACTGAGCACCCAGCACCCCGAGCACGGAGCACCCAGCACCCTGAGTACTGAGCACCCAGCACCCTGAGCACTGAGCACCCAGCACCCCGAGCACTGAGCACCCAGCACCCTGAGTACTGAGCACCCAGCACCCTGAGCACTGAGCACCCAGCACCCTGAGGACTGAGCACCCAGCACCCTGAGCACTGAGCACCCAGCACCCTGAGTACTGAGCTCTGAGCACCCCGAGCACTGAGCACCCAGCGCCCCGAGCACTGAGCACCCAGCACCCTGAGTACTGAGCACCCAGCACCCTGAGAACTGAGCACCCAGCACCCAACGTACAGAGCACCGAGCACTCCGAGCACTGAGCACCCAGCACCCTGAGTACTGAGCTCCGAGCACCCCGAGCACTGAGCACCCAGCGCCCCGAGCACTGAGCACCCAGCGCCCCGAGCACTGAGCACCAAGCACCCCGAGCAATGAGCACCCAGCACCCCGAGCACTGAGCTCCCAGCACCCCAAGCAATGAGCACCCAGCACCCTGAGTACTGAGCACCCAGCACCCCGAATACTGAGCACCCAGCAACCTGAGCACCGAGCAGCCAGCACCCTCAGCACTGAGCACCCAGCACCCTGAGCACTGAGCACCCAGCTCCCTGAGTACTGAGCACTGAGCACCACGAGTACTGAGCACCCAGCACCCTGATCACTGAGCACCCCACACCCTGAGTACTGAGCACCCAACACCCCAAGCACTGAGCACCCTGATTACTGAGCACCCAGCACACCAAGCACTGAGCACCCTGAGTATTGAGCACCCAGCAACCTGAGTACTGAGCAGCCAGCACCCTGAGTACTGAGCACCCAGCACCCTGAGTACTGAGCACCCAGCACCCCGAGCACTGAGCACCCAGCACCCTGAGTACTGAGCACCCAGCACCCTGAGCACTGAGCACCGAGCACCCTGAGCACTGAGCACCCAGCACCCTGAGGACTGAGCACCCAGCACCCTGAGCACTGAGCACCCTGAGTACTGAGCACTGAGCACCCTGAGTACTGAGCACTGAGCACCCTGAGTACTGAGCAACCAGCACCCTAAGTACTGAGCACCCAGCACCCTGAGCACTGAGCACCGAGCACCCTGAGCACTGAGCACCCAGCACCCTGAGCACTGAGCACCCAGCACCCTGAGTAGTGAGCACGCAACGTACTGAGCACCGAGCACCCCGAGCACTGAGAACCCAGCACCCTGAGTACTGAGCACCCAGCACCCCGAGCACTGAGCACCCAGCACCCCAAGTACTGAGCACCCAGCACCCTGAGCACTGATCACCCAGCACCCTGAGCACTGAGCACCCAGCACCCTGAGTACTGAGCACCCAGCACCCTGAGTACTGTGCACTCAGCACCCTGAGTACTGAGCACCGAGCACCCCGAGCACTGAGCACCCAGCACCCTGAGCACTGAGTACCCAGCACCCTGAGCAATGAGCACCCCGCACCCTGAGCACTGAGCACCCAGCGCCCCGAGCACTGAGCACCCAGCACCCTGAGTACTGAGCACTGAGCACCCAGCACCCCGAGCACTGAGCACCCAGCACACTGAGTACAGAGCACTGAGCACCCAGCACCCCGAGCACTGAGCACCCAGCACCCTGATCACTGAGCACCCAGCACCCTGAGTACTGAGCACCCAGCACCCTGAGTACTGAGCAACCAGCACCCTGAGCACTGAGCACTGAGCACCCAGCACCCTGAGCACTGAGCACCCAGCACCCTGAGCACTGAGCACCCAGCACCCTGAGCACTGAGCACCCAGCACCCTGAGCACTGAGCACCCAGCACCCTGAGTACTGAGCACTGAGCACCCAGCACACCGAGCACTGAGCACCCAGCACCCTGAGTACTGAGCACTGAGCACCCAGCACCCCGAGCACTGAGCACCCAGCAACCTGAGCACTGAGCACCCAGCACCCGAGTACTGAGCACCCAGCACCCTGAGTACTGAGCACCCAGCACCCTGAGTACTGAGCACCCACCACCCCGAGTACTGAGCACACAGCACCCTGAGTACTGAGCACCCAGCACCCTGAGAACTGAGCACCCAGCACACCGAGCACTGAGCACCCAGCACCCTGAGTAGTGAGCACCCAGCACCCTGAGCACTGAGCACCCAGCACCCTGAGCACTCAGCAGGCAGCACCCTGAGCACTGAGCACCCAGCAACCTGAGTAGTGAGCACCCAACGTACTGAGCAACGAGCTCCCCGAGCACTGAGCACCCAGCACCCTGAGTACTGAGCACCAAGCACACAGAGCACTGAGCACCCAGCACCCTGAGTACTGAGCTGCGAGCACCCCGAGCACTGAGCAACCAGCGCCCCGAGCACCGAGCACCCTGAGCACTGAGCACCCAGCACCCTGAGTACTGAGCACCCAGCACCCTGAGCAATGAGCACCCTGAGTACTGAGCACCCAGCACCTTGAGCACTGAGCACCGAGCACCCCGAGCACTGAGCACCCAGCACCCGGAGTACTGAGCACCCAGCACCCTGAGTACGGAAGACTGAGCACCCAGCAACCCGAGCACTGAGCACCCAGCACCCTGAGCACTGAGCACCCAGCTCCCGAGTACTGAGCACCCAGCACCCTGAGTACTGAGCACAAAGCACCCTGAGTACTGAGCACCCAGCACCCTGAGCACTGAGCACCCAGCACCCCGAGTACGGAGCACCCAGCACCCCGAGTACTGAGCACCCAGCACCCTGAGCACTGAGCACCCAGCACCCCGAGCACTGAGCACCCAGCACCCTGAGTACTGAGCACCCAGCACCCTGAGCACTGAGCACCCAGCACCCTGAGGACTGAGCACCCAGCACCCTGAGCACTGAGCACCCAGCACCCTGAGAACTGAGCTCCGAGCACCCCGAGCACTGAGCACCCAGCACCCTGAGTACTGAGCACCCAGCACCCTGAGCACTGAGCACCCAGCACCCAACGTACAGAGCACCGAGCACTCCGAGCACTGAGCACCCAGCACCCTGAGTACTGAGCTCCGAGCACCCCGAGCACTGAGCACCCAGCGCCCCGAGCACTGAGCACCCAGCGCCCCGAGCACTGAGCACCAAGCACCCCGAGCAATGAGCACCCAGCACCCCGAGCACTGAGCTCCCAGCACCCCAAGCAATGAGCACCCAGCACCCTGAGTACTGAGCACCCAGCACCCCGAATACTGAGCACCCAGCAACCTGAGCACCGAGGATCCAGCACCCTGAGCACTGAGCACCCAGCACCCTGAGCACTGAGCACCCAGCTCCCTGAGTACTGAGCACTGAGCACCACGAGTACTGAGCACCCAGCACCCTGATCACTGAGCACCCCACACCCTGAGTACTGAGCACCCAACACCCCAAGCACTGAGCACCCTGAGTACTGAGCACCCAGCACACCAAGCACTGAGCACCCTGAGTATTGAGCACCCAGCAACCTGAGTACTGAGCAGCCAGCACCCTGAGTACTGAGCACCCAGCACCCTGAGTACTGAGCACCCAGCACCCCGAGCACTGAGCACCCAGCACCCTGAGTACTGAGCACCCAGCACCCTGAGCACTGAGCACCGAGCACCCTGAGCACTGACCACCCAGCACCCTGAGGACTGAGCACCCAGCACCCTGAGCACTGAGCACCCTGAGTACTGAGCACTGAGCACCCTGAGTACTGAGCACTGAGCACCCTGAGTACTGAGCAACCAGCACCCTGAGTACTGAGCACCCAGCACCCTGAGCACTGAGCACCGAGCACCCTGAGCACTGAGCACCCAGCACCCTGAGCACTGAGCACCCAGCACCCTGAGTAGTGAGCACGCAACGTACTGAGCACCGAGCACCCCGAGCACTGAGAACCCAGCACCCTGAGTACTGAGCACCCAGCACCCCGAGCACTGAGCACCCAGCACCCTGAGCACTGAGCACCCAGCACCCTGAGCACTGATCACCCAGCACCCTGAGCACTGAGCACCCAGCACCCTGAGTACTGAGCACCCAGCACCCTGAGTACTGTGCACTCAGCACCCTGAGTACTGAGCACCGAGCACCCCGAGCACTGAGCACCCAGCACCCTGAGCACTGAGCACCCTGAGGACTGAGCACCGAGCACCCTGAGCACTGAGCACCCAGCACCCTGAGTACTGAGCACCGATCACCCTGAGCACTGAGCACCCAGCACCGCGAGCACTGAGCACCCAGCACCCTGAGTACTGAGCACCTTGAGTACTGAGCACCCAGCACCCTGAGCACTGAGCACCCAGCACCCTGAGTACTGAGCACCCAGCACCCTGAGCACTGAGCACCCAGCACCCTGAGTACTGAGCACCCAGCACCCCGAGCACTGAGCACCCAGCACCCCGAGAATGAGCACCCAGCACCCTGAGTACTGAGCACCCAGCACCCCGAGTACTGAGCACACAGCACCCTGAGTACTGAGCACCCAGCACCCTGAGAACTGAGCACCCAGCACACCGAGCACTGAGCACCCAGCACCCTGAGTAGTGAGCACCCAGCACCCTGAGCACTGAGCACCCAGCACCCTGAGCACTCAGCAGGCAGCACCCTGAGCACTGAGCACCCAGCAACCTGAGTAGTGAGCACCCAACGTACTGAGCAACGAGCTCCCCGAGCACTGAGCACCCAGCACCCTGAGTACTGAGCACCAAGCACCCAGAGCACTGAGCACCCAGCACCCTGAGTACTGAGCTGCGAGCACCCCGAGCACTGAGCAACCAGCGCCCCGAGCACCGAGCACCCTGAGCACTGAGCACCCAGCACCCTGAGTACTGAGCACCCAGCACCCTGAGCAATGAGCACCCTGAGTACTGAGCACCCAGCACCTTGAGCACTGAGCACCGAGCACCCCGAGCACTGAGCACCCAGCACACGGAGTACTGAGCACCCAGCACCCTGAGTACGGAAGACTGAGCACCCAGCACCCCGAGCACTGAGCACCCAGCACCCTGAGCACTGAGCACCCAGCTCCCGAGTACTGAGCACCCAGCACCCTGAGTACTGAGCACAAAGCACCCTGAGTACTGAGCACCCAGCACCCTGAGCACTGAGCACCCAGCACCCCGAGCACGGAGCACCCAGCACCCTGAGTACTGAGCACCCAGCACCCTGAGCACTGAGCACCCAGCACCCCGAGCACTGAGCACCCAGCACCCTGAGTACTGAGCACCCAGCACCCTGAGCACTGAGCACCCAGCACCCTGAGGACTGAGCACCCAGCCCCCTGAGCACTGAGCACCCAGCACCCTGAGTACTGAGCTCCGAGCACCCTGAGCACTGAGCACCCAGCACCCTGAGTACTGAGCACCCAGCACCCTGAGCACTGAGCACCCAGCACCCAACGTACAGAGCACCGAGCACTCCGAGCACTGAGCACCCAGCACCCTGAGTACTGAGCTCCGAGCACCCCGAGCACTGAGCACCCAGCGCCCCGAGCACTGAGCACCCAGCGCCCCGAGCACTGAGCACCAAGCACCCCGAGCAATGAGCACCCAGCACCCCGAGCACTGAGCTCCCAACACCCCAAGCAATGAGCACCCAGCACCCTGAGTACTGAGCACCCAGCACCCCGAATACTGAGCACCCAGCAACCTGAGCACCGAGGATCCAGCACCCTGAGCACTGAGCACCCAGCACCCTGAGCACTGAGCACCCAGCTCCCTGAGTACTGAGCACTGAGCACCACGAGTACTGAGCACCCAGCACCCTGATCACTGAGCACCCCACACCCTGAGTACTGAGCACCCAACACCCCAAGCACTGAGCACCCTGAGTACTGAGCACCCAGCACACCAAGCACTGAGCACCCTGAGTATTGAGCACCCAGCAACCTGAGTACTGAGCAGCCAGCACCCTGAGTACTGAGCACCCAGCACCCTGAGTACTGAGCACCCAGGACCCCGAGCACTGAGCACCCAGCACCCTGAGTACTGAGCACCCAGCACCCTGAGCACTGAGCACCGAGCACCCTGAGCACTGAGCACCCAGCACCCTGAGGACTGAGCACCCAGCACCCTGAGCACTGAGCACCCTGAGTACTGAGCACTGAGCACCCTGAGTACTGAGCACTGAGCACCCTGAGTACTGAGCAACCAGCACCCTGAGTACTGAGCACCCAGCACCCTGAGCACTGAGCACCGAGCACCCTGAGCACTGAGCACCCAGCACCCTGAGCACTGAGCACCCAGCACCCTGAGTAGTGAGCACGCAAGGTACTGAGCACCGAGCACCCCGAGCACTGAGAACCCAGCACCCTGAGTACTGAGCACCCAGCACCCCGAGCACTGAGCACCCAGCACCCTGAGCACTGAGCACCCAGCACCCTGAGCACTGATCACCCAGCACCCTGAGCACTGAGCACCCAGCACCCTGAGTACTGAGCACCCAGCACCCTGAGTACTGTGCACTCAGCACCCTGAGTACTGAGCACCGAGCACCCCGAGCACTGAGCACCCAGCACCCTGAGCACTGAGCACCCTGAGGACTGAGCACCCAGCACCCTGAGGACTGAGCACCCAGCACCCTGAGCACTGAGCACCCAGCACCCTGAGTACTGAGCACCGATCACCCTGAGCACTGAGCACCCAGCACCGCGAGCACTGAGCACCCAGCACCCTGAGTACTGAGCACCTTGAGTACTGAGCACCCAGCACCCTGAGCACTGAGCACCCAGCACCCTCAGTACTGAGCACCCAGCACCCCGAGCACTGAGCACCCAGCACCCCGAGAATGAGCACCCAGCACCCCGAGCACTGAACACACAGCACCCTGAGTACTGAGCACCTCGAGCACTGAGCACCCAGCACCCTGAGGATTGAGCACCGAGTACCCCGAGCACTGAGCACCCAGCACCGTGAGCACTGAGCACCCAGCACCCCGAGCACTGAGCACCCAGCACCCTGAGTACTGAGCACCCAGCACCCTGAGTACTGAGCACCCAGCACCCTGAGCACTGAGTACCCAGCACCCTGAGCACTGAGCACCCAGCAACCTGAGCACTGAGCACACAGCACCCTGAGCACTGAGCACCCAGCACCCTGAGTACTGAGCACTGAGCACCCAGCACCCCGAGCACTGAGCACCCAGCACCCTGAGTACTGAGCACTGAGCACCCAGCACCCCGAGCACTGAGCACCCAGCACCCTGAGTACTGAGCACCCAGCACCCTGAGTACTGAGCACCCAGCACCCCGAGTACTGAGCACCCAGCACCCTGAGTACTGAGCACCCAGCACCCTGAGAACTGAGCACCCAGCACACCGAGCACTGAGCACCCAGCACCCTGAGTACTGAGCACCCAGCGCCCCGAGCACTGAGCACCCAGCACAGTGAGCACTGAGCACCGAGCACCCTGAGTACTGAGCATCCAGCACCCCGAGTACTGAACACCCAGCACCCTGAGCACTGAGCACTGAGCACCCTGAGCACTGAGTACTGAGCACTGAGAACCCTGAGCACTGAGCACCCAGCACCCCGAGTACTGAGCACCGAGCACCCCGCGCACTGAGCAACCAGCGCCCCGAGCACTGAGCACCCAGCGTCCCGAGCACTGAGCACTGAGCACCCTGAGCACTGAGCACCCAGCACCCCGAGTACTGAGCAGTGAGCACCCTGAGCACTGAGCACCCAGCACGCCGAGTACTGAGCACTGAGCACCCTGAGTACTGAGCACCCAGCACCCTGAGCACTGAGTACCCAGCACACTGAGCACTGAGCACCCAGCACCCTGAGCACTGAGCACCCAGCACCCTGAGCACTGAGCACCCAGCACCCTGAGTACTGAGCACTGAGCACCCAGCACCCCGAGCACTGAGCACCCAGCACCCTGAGTACTGAGCACTGAGCACCCAGCACCCCGAGCACTGAGCACCCAGCACCCTGAGTACTGAGCACCCAGCACCCTGAGTACTGAGCACCCAGCACCCCGAGTACTGAGCACCCAGCACCCTGAGTACTGAGCACCCAGCACCCTGAGAACTGAGCACCCAGCACCCCGAGCACTGTGCACCCAGCACCCTGAGTAGTGAGCACCCAGCAACCTGCGCACTGAGCACCCAGCACCCTGAGCACTCAGCACCCAGCACCCTGAGCACTGAGCACCCAGCACCCTGAGTAGTGAGCACACAACGTACTGAGCACTGAGCTCCCCGAGCACTGAGCACCCAGCACCCTGAGTACTGAGCACCCAGCACCCTGAGTACTGAGCACCCAGCACCCTGAGCAATGAGTACCCAGCACCCTGAGCACTGAGTACCCAGCACCCTGAGCACTGAGCACACAGCACCCTGAGCACTGAGCACCCAGCACCCTGAGTACTGAGCACCCAGCACCCTGAGTACTGAGCACCCAGCACCCTGAGCACTGAGTACCCAGCACCCTGAGCACTGAGTACCCAGCACCCTGAGCACTGAGCACACAGCACCCTGAGCACTGAGCACCCAGCACCCTGAGTACTGAGCACTGAGCACCCAGCACCCCTAGCACTGAGCACCCAGCACCCTGAGTACTGAGCACTGAGCACCCAGCACCCCGAGCACTGAGCACCCAGCACCCTGAGCACTGAGCACCCAGCACCCGAGTACTGAGCACCCAGCACCCTGAGTACTGAGCACCCAGCACCCTGAGTACTGAGCACCCAGCACCCCGAGTACTGAGCACCCAGCACCCTGAGCACTGAGCACCCAGCACCCAACGTACAGAGCACCGAGCACTCCGAGCACTGAGCACCCAGCACCCTGAGTACTGAGCTCCGAGCACCCCGAGCACTGAGCACCCAGCGCCCCGAGCACTGAGCACCCAGCGCCCCGAGCACTGAGCACCAAGCACCCCGAGCAATGAGCACCCAGGACCCCGAGCACTGAGCTCCCAGCACCCCAAGCAATGAGCACCCAGCACCCTGAGTACTGAGCACCCAGCACCCCGAATACTGAGCACCCAGCAACCTGAGCACCGAGGATCCAGCACCCTGAGCACTGAGCACCCAGCACCCTGATCACTGAGCACCCCACACCCTGAGTACTGAGCACCCAACACCCCAAGCACTGAGCAACCTGAGTACTGAGCACCCAGCACACCAAGCACTGAGCACCCTGAGTATTGAGCACCCAGCAACCTGAGTACTGAGCAGCCAGCACCCTGAGTACTGAGCACCCAGCACCCTGAGTACTGAGCACCCAGCACCCCGAGCACTGAGCACCCAGCACCCTGAGTACTGAGCAACCAGCACCCTGAGCACTGAGCACCGAGCACCCTGAGCACTGAGCACCCAGCACCCTGAGGACTGAGCACCCAGCACCCTGAGCACTGAGCACCCTGAGTACTGAGCACTGAGCACCCTGAGTACTGAGCACTGAGCACCCTGAGTACTGAGCAACCAGCACCCTGAGTACTGAGCACCCAGCACCCTGAGCACTGAGCACCGAGCACCCTGAGCACTGAGCACCCAGCACCCTGAGCACTGAGCACCCAGAACCCTGAGTAGTGAGCACGCAACGTACTGAGCACCGAGCACCCCGAGCACTGAGAACCCAGCACCCTGAGTACTGAGCACCCAGCACCCCGAGCACTGAGCACCCAGCACCCTGAGCACTGAGCACCCAGCACCCTGAGCACTGATCACCCAGCACCCTGAGCACTGAGCACCCAGCACCCTGAGTACTGAGCACCCAGCACCCTGAGTACTGTGCACTCAGCACCCTGAGTACTGAGCACCGAGCACCCCGAGCACTGAGCACCCAGCACCCTGAGCACTGAGCACCCTGAGGACTGAGCACCCAGTACCCTGAGCACTGAGCACCCAGCACCCTGAGTACTGAGCACCCAGCACCCTGAGCACTGAGCACCCAGCACCCTGAGTACTGAGCACCCAGCGCCCCGAGCACTGAGCACCCAGCACCCCGAGAATGAGCACCCAGCACCCCGAGCACTGAACACACAGCACCCTGAGTACTGAGCACCTCGAGCACTGAGCACCCAGCACCCTGAGGACTGAGCACCGAGTACCCTGAGTACTGAGCACCCAGCACCGTGAGCACTGAGCACCCAGCACCCCGAGCACTGAGCACCCAGCACCCTGAGTACTGAGCACCCAGCACCCTGAGTACTGAGCACCCAGCACCCTGAGCACTGAGTACCCAGCACCCTGAGCACTGAGCACCCAGCAACCTGAGCACTGAGCACACAGCACCCTGAGCACTGAGCACCCAGCACACTGAGTACTGAGCACTGAGCACCCAGCACCCCGAGCACTGAGCACCCAGCACCCTGAGTACTGAGCACTGAGCACCCAGCACCCCGAGCACTGAGCACCCAGCACCCTGAGTACTGAGCACCCAGCACCCTGAGTACTGAGCACCCAGCACCCCGAGTACTGAGCACCCAGCACCCTGAGTACTGAGCACCCAGCACCCTGAGCACTGAGCACCCAGCACACCGAGCACTGAGCACCCAGCACCCTGAGTACTGAGCACCCAGCGCCCCGAGCACTGAGCACCCAGCACCCTGAGCACTGAGCACCGAGCACCCTGAGTACTGAGCATCCAGCACCCCGAGTACTGAACACCCAGCACCCTGAGCACTGAGCACTGAGCACCCTGAGCACTGAGTACTGAGCACTGAGCACCCTGAGCACTGAGCACCCAGCACCCCGAGTACTGAGCACCCAGCACCCCGCGCACTGAGCACCCAGCGCCCCGAGCACTGAGCACCCAGCGCCCCGAGCACTGAGCACTGAGCACCCTGAGCACTGAGCACCCAGCACCCCGAGTACTGAGCAGTGAGCACCCTGAGCACTGAGCACCCAGCACCCCGAGTACTGAGCACTGAGCACCCTGAGTACTGAGCACCCAGCACCCTGAGCACTGAGTACCCAGCACACTGAGCACTGAGCACCCAGCACCCTGAGCACTGAGCACCCAGCACCCTGAGCACTGAGCACCCAGCACCCTGAGTACTGAGCACTGAGCACCCAGCACCCCGAGCACTGAGCACCCAGCACCCTGAGTACTGAGCACTGAGCACCCAGCACCCCGAGCACTGAGCACCCAGCACCCTGAGTACTGAGCACCCAGCACTCTGAGTACTGAGCACCCAGCACCCCGAGTACTGAGCACCCAGCACCCTGAGTACTGAGCACCCAGCACCCTGAGAACTGAGCACCCAGCACCCCGAGCACTGAGCACCCAGCACCCTGAGTAGTGAGCACCCAGCAACCTGCGCACTGAGCACCCAGCACCCTGAGCACTCAGCACCCAGCACCCTGAGCACTGAGCTCCCAGCACCCTGAGTAGTGAGCACCCAACGTACTGAGCACTGAGCTCCCCGAGCACTGAGCACCCAGCACCCTGAGTACTGAGCACCCAGCACCCTGAGTACTGAGCACCCAGCACCCTGAGCACTGAGTACACAGCACCCTGAGCACTGAGTACCCAGCACCCTGAGCACTGAGCACACAGCACCCTGAGCACTGAGCACCCAGCACCCTGAGTACTGAGCACCCAGCACCCTGAGTACTGAGCACCCAGCACCCTGAGCACTGAGTACCCAGCACCCTGAGCACTGAGTACCCAGCACCCTGAGCACTGAGCACACAGCACCCTGAGCACTGAGCACCCAGCACCCTGAGTACTGAGCACTGAGCACCCAGCACCCCTAGCACTGAGCACCCAGCACCCTGAGTACTGAGCACTGAGCACCCAGCACCCCGAGCACTGAGCACGCAGCACCCTGAGCACTGAGCACCCAGCACCCGAGTACTGAGCACGCAGCACCCTGAGTACTGAGCACCCAGCACCCTGAGTACTGAGCACCCAGCACCCCGAGTACTGAGCACCCAGCACCCTGAGTACTGAGCACCCAGCACCCCGAGCACTGAGCACCCAGCACCCTGAGTACTGAACACCCAGCACCCTGAGCACTGAGCACTGAGCACCCTGAGCACTGAGTACTGAGCACTGAGCACCCTGAGCACTGAGCACCCAGCACCCCGAGTACTGAGCACCCAGCACCCCGAACACTGAGCACCCAGCGCCCCGAGCACTGAGCACCCAGCACCCCGAGCACTGAGCACTGAGCATCCTGAGCACTGAGCACCCAGCACCCCGAGTACTGAGCAGTGAGCACCCTGAGCACTGAGCACCCAGCACACCGAGTACTGAGCACTGAGCACCCTGAGTACTGAGCACCAAGCACCCTGAGCACTGAGTACCCAGCACCCTGAGCACTGAGCACCCAGCACCCTGAGCACTGAGCACCCAGCACCCTGAGCACTGAGCACCCAGCACCCTGAGAACTGAGCACTGAGCACCCAGCACCCCGAGCACTGAGCACCCAGCACCCTGAGTACTGAGCACTGAGCACCCAGCACCCCGAGCACTGAGCACCCAGCACCCGAGTACTGAGCACCCAGCACCCTGAGTACTGAGCACCCAGCACCCTGAGTACTGAGCACCCAGCACCCTGAGTAGTGAGCACCCAGCACCCTGAGCACTGAGCACCCAGCACCCTGAGCACTCAGCACCCAGCACCCTGAGCACTGAGCACCCAGCACCCTGAGTAGTGAGCACCCAACGTACTGAGCACCGAACTCCCCGAGCACTGAGCACCCAGCACCCTGAGTACTGAGCACCAAGCACCCAGAGCACTGAGCACCCAGCACCCTGAGTACTGAGCACCGAGCACCCCGAGCACTGAGCACCCAGCACCGCGAGCACTGAGCACCCAGCACCCCGAGACTGAGCACCCAGCACCCTGAGTACTGAGCACCCAGCACCCTGAGCACTGAGCACCCAGCACCCTGAGCACTGAGCACCCAGCACCCTGAGCACTGAGCACCCAGCACCCTGAGTAGTGAGCACCCAACGTACTGAGCACCGAGCACCCCGAGCACTGAGCACCCAGCACCCTGAGTACTGAGCACTGAGCACCCGGCACCCCGAGCACTGAGCACCCAGCACCCTGAGCACTGAGCACCCAGCACCCGAGTACTGAGCACCCAGCACCCTGAGTACTGAGCACCCAGCACCCTGAGTACTGAGCACCCAGCACCCTGAGCACTGAGCACCCAGCACCCCGAGCACTGAGCACCCAGCACCCTGAGTACTGAGCACCCAGCACCCTGAGCACTGAGCACTGAGCACCCAGCACCCCGAGCACTGAGCACGCAGCACCCTGAGTACTGAGCACCCAACACCCTGAGCACTGAGCACCCAGCACCCTGAGCACTGAGCACCCAGCACCCTGAGCACTGAGCACCCAGCACCCTGAGTACTGAGCTCCGAGCACCCCGAGCACTGAGCACCCTGCACCCCGAGCACTGAGCACCCAGCACCCTGAGTACTGAGCACCCAGCACCCTGAGCACTGAGCACCCAGCACCCAACGTACTGAGCACCGAGCACCCCGAGCACTGAGCACCCAGCACCCTGAGTACTGAGCTCCGAGCACCCCGAGCACTGAGCACCCAGCGCCCCGAGCACAGAGCACCAAGCGCCCCGAGCACTGAGCACCAAGCACCCTGAGCACTGAGCACCCAGCACCCTGAGTACTGAGCTCCGAGCACCCCGAGCAATGAGCACCCAGCACCCCGAGCACTGAGCACCCAGCACCCCAAGCAATGAGCACCCAGCACCCTGAGTACTGAGCACCCAGCACCCCGAATACTGAGCACCCAGCAACCTGAGCACCGAGCAGCCAGCACCCTGAGCACTGAGCACCCAGCACCCTGAGCACTGAGCACCAAGCACCCTGAGCACTGAGCACCCTGAGTACTGAGCACTGAGCACCACGAGTACTGAGCACCCAGCACCCTGATCACTGAGCACCCAACACCCTGAGTACTGAGCACCCAACACCCAAAGCACTGAGCACCCTAAGTACTGAGCACCCAGCACCCCAAGCACTGAGCACCCTGAGTATTGAGCACCCAGCAACCTGAGTACTGAGCAGCCAGCACCCTGAGTACTGAGCACCCAGCACACTGAGTACTGAGCACCCAGCACCCCGAGCACTGAGCACCCAGCACCCTGAGTACTGAGCACCCAGCACCCTGAGCACTGAGCACCGAGCACCCTGAGCACTGACCACCCAGCACCCTGAGGACTGAGCACCCAGCACCCTGAGCACTGAGCACCCTGAGTACTGAGCACTGAGCACCCTGAGTACTGAGCACTGAGCACCCTGAGTACTGAGCAACCAGCACCCTGAGTACTGAGCACCCAGCACCCTGAGCACTGAGCACCGAGCACCCTGAGCACTGAGCACCCAGCACCCTGAGCACTGAGCACCCAGCACCCTGAGTAGTGAGCACCCAACGTACTGAGCAGCGAGCACCCCGATCACTGAGCACCCAGCTCCCTGAGTACTGAGCACCCAGCACCCCGAGCACTGAGCACCCAGCACCCTGAGCACTGAGCACCCAGCACCCTGAGCACTGATCACCAAGCACCCTGAGCACTGAGCACCCAGCACCCTGAGTACTGAGCACCCAGCACCCTGAGTACTGAGCACTCAGCACCCTGAGTACAGAGCACCGAGCACCCCGAGCACTGAGCACCCAACACCCTGAGCACTGAGCACCCTGAGGACTGAGCACCCAGCACCCTGAGCACTGAGCAACCAGCACCCTGAGTACTGAGCACCGATCACCCTGAGCACTGAGCACCCAGCACCCCGAGCCTTGAGCACCCAGCACCCTGAGTACTGAGCAACCTAAGTACTGAGCACCCAGCACCCTGAGCACTGAGCACCCAGCACCCTGAGTACTGAGCACCCAGCACCCTGAGAACTGAGCACCCAGCACCCTGAGTACTGAGCACCCAGCACCCCGAGCACTGAGCACCCAGCACCCCGAGAATGAGCACCCAGCATCCGAGTACTGAGCACCGAGCACCCTGAGCACTGAGTACCCAGCACCCTGAGTACTGAGCACCCAGCACCCTGAGCACTGAGCACCGAGCACCCCGAGTACTGAGCACCCAGCACCCTGAGTACTGAACACCCAGCACCCTGAGCACTGAGCACTGAGCACCCTGATCACTGAGTACTGAGCACCGAGCACCCCGAGAACTGAGCACCCAGCACCCGGAGTACTGAGCACCCAGCACCCTGAGTACTGAGCACCCAGCACCCTGAGCACTGATCACCCAGCACCCTGAGCACTGAGCACCCAGCACCCTGAGTACTGAGCACCCAGCACCCTGAGTACTGAGCACCCAGCACCCTGAGTACTGAGCTGCGAGCACCCCGAGCACTGAGCACCCAGCGCCCCGAGCACCGTGCACCCTGAGCACTGAGCAACCAGCACCCTGAGTACTGAGCACTCAGCACCCTGAGCAATGAGCACCCTGAGTACTGAGCACCCAGCACCTTGAGCAGTGAGCACCTAGCACCCCGAGCACTGAGCACCCAGCACCCGGAGTACTGAGCACCCAGCACCCTGAGTACTAAGCACCGAGCACCCTGAATACTGAGCACCCAGCACCCTGAGCACTGAACACACAACACCCTGAGTACTGAGCGCCTCGAGCACTGAGCACCCAGCACCCTGGGTACTGAGCACCGAGCACCCCGAGCACTGAGCACCCAGCACCCTGAGAACTGAGCACTGAGCACCCAGCACCCCGAGCACTGAGCACCCAGCACCCTGAGTACTGAGCACTGAGCACCCAGCACCCCGAGCACTGAGCACCCAGCACCCTGAGCACTGAGCACCCAGCACCCGAGTACTGAGCACCCAGCACCCTGAGTACTGAGCACCCAGCACCCTGAGTACTGAGCACCCAGCACCCTGAGTAGTGAGCACCCAGCACCCTGAGCACTGAGCACCCAGCACCCTGAGCACTCAGCACCCAGCACCCTGAGCACTGAGCACCCAGCACCCTGAGTAGTGAGCACCCAACGTACTGAGCACCGAACTCCCCGAGCACTGAGCACCAAGCACCCTGAGTACTGAGCACCAAGCACCCAGAGCACTGAGCACCCAGCACCCTGAGTACTGAGCACCGAGCACCCCGAGCACTGAGCACCCAGCACCGCGAGCACTGAGCACCCAGCACCCCGAGACTGAGCACCCAGCACCCTGAGTACTGAGCACCCAGCACCCTGAGCACTGAGCACCCAGCACCCTGAGCACTGAGCACCCAGCACCCTGAGCACTGAGCACCCAGCACCCTGAGTAGTGAGCACCCAACGTACTGAGCACCGAGCACCCCGAGCACTGAGCACCCAGCACCCTGAGTACTGAGCACTGAGCACCCGGCACCCCGAGCACTGAGCACCCAGCACCCTGAGCACTGAGCACCCAGCACCCGAGTACTGAGCACCCAGCACCCTGAGTACTGAGCACCCAGCACCCTGAGTACTGAGCACCCAGCACCCTGAGCACTGAGCACCCAGCACCCCGAGCACTGAGCACCCAGCACCCTGAGTACTGAGCACCCAGCACCCTGAGCACTGAGCACTGAGCACCCAGCACCCCGAGCACTGAGCACGCAGCACCCTGAGTACTGAGCACCCAACACCCTGAGCACTGAGCACCCAGCACCCTGAGCACTGAGCACCCAGCACCCTGAGCACTGAGCACCCAGCACCCTGAGTACTGAGCTCCGAGCACCCCGAGCACTGAGCACCCTGCACCCCGAGCACTGAGCACCCAGCACCCTGAGTACTGAGCACCCAGCACCCTGAGCACTGAGCACCCAGCACCCAACGTACTGAGCACCGAGCACCCCGAGCACTGAGCACCCAGCACCCTGAGTACTGAGCTCCGAGCACCCCGAGCACTGAGCACCCAGCGCCCCGAGCACAGAGCACCAAGCGCCCCGAGCACTGAGCACCAAGCACCCTGAGCACTGAGCACCCAGCACCCTGAGTAGTGAGCACCCAACGTACTGAGCAGCGAGCACCCCGATCACTGAGCACCCAGCTCCCTGAGTACTGAGCACCCAGCACCCCGAGCACTGAGCACCCAGCACCCTGAGCACTGAGCACCCAGCACCCTGAGCACTGATCACCAAGCACCCTGAGCACTGAGCACCCAGCACCCTGAGTACTGAGCACCCAGCACCCTGAGTACTGAGCACTCAGCACCCTGAGTACAGAGCACCGAGCACCCCGAGCACTGAGCACCCAACACCCTGAGCACTGAGCACCCTGAGGACTGAGCACCCAGCACCCTGAGCACTGAGCAACCAGCACCCTGAGTACTGAGCACCGATCACCCTGAGCACTGAGCACCCAGCACCCCGAGCCTTGAGCACCCAGCACCCTGAGTACTGAGCAACCTAAGTACTGAGCACCCAGCACCCTGAGCACTGAGCACCCAGCACCCTGAGTACTGAGCACCCAGCACCCTGAGAACTGAGCACCCAGCACCCTGAGTACTGAGCACCCAGCACCCCGAGCACTGAGCACCCAGCACCCCGAGAATGAGCACCCAGCATCCGAGTACTGAGCACCGAGCACCCTGAGCACTGAGTACCCAGCACCCTGAGTACTGAGCACCCAGCACCCTGAGCACTGAGCACCGAGCACCCCGAGTACTGAGCACCCAGCACCCTGAGTACTGAACACCCAGCACCCTGAGCACTGAGCACTGAGCACCCTGATCACTGAGTACTGAGCACCGAGCACCCCGAGAACTGAGCACCCAGCACCCGGAGTACTGAGCACCCAGCACCCTGAGTACTGAGCACCCAGCACCCTGAGCACTGATCACCCAGCACCCTGAGCACTGAGCACCCAGCACCCTGAGTACTGAGCACCCAGCACCCTGAGTACTGAGCACCCAGCACCCTGAGTACTGAGCTGCGAGCACCCCGAGCACTGAGCACCCAGCGCCCCGAGCACCGAGCACCCTGAGCACTGAGCAACCAGCACCCTGAGTACTGAGCACTCAGCACCCTGAGCAATGAGCACCCTGAGTACTGAGCACCCAGCACCTTGAGCAGTGAGCACCTAGCACCCCGAGCACTGAGCACCCAGCACCCGGAGTACTGAGCACCCAGCACCCTGAGTACTAAGCACCGAGCACCCTGAATACTGAGCACCCAGCACCCTGAGCACTGAACACACAACACCCTGAGTACTGAGCGCCTCGAGCACTGAGCACCCAGCACCCTGAGCACTGAGCACCCAGCACCCTGAGCACTGAGCACCCAGCACCCTGAGTACTGAGCACTGAGCACCCAGCACCCCGAGCACTGAGCACCCAGCACCCTGTGTACTGAGCACCCAGCACCCTGAGAACTGAGCACCCAGCACCCCGAGCACTGAGCACCCAGCACCCTGAGTAGTGAGCACCCAGCACCCTGAGCACTGAGCACCCAGCACCCTGAGCACTCAGCACCCAGCACCCTGAGCACTGAGCACCCAGCACCCTGAGATATGAGCACCCAACGTACTGAGCACCGAGCTCCCCGATCACTGAGCACCCAGCACCCTGAGTACTGAGCACCCAGCACCCTGAGCACTGAGTACCGAGCACCCTGAGCACTGAGCACCCAGCACCCTGAGCACTGAGCACACAGCACCCTGAGCACTGAGCACCCAGCACCCTGAGTACTGAGCACTGAGCACCCAGCACCCCGAGCACTGAGCACCCAGCACCCGGAGTACTGAGCACCCAGCACCCTGAGTACTAAGCACCGAGCACCCTGAATACTGAGCACCCAGCACCCTGAGCACTGAACACACAGCACCCTGAGTACTGAGCACCTCGAGCACTGAGCACCCAGCACCCTGAGTACTGAGCACCGAACACCCCGAGCACTGAGCACCCAGCACCGCAAGCACTGAGCACCCAGCACCCCGAGACTTAGCACCCAGCACCCTGAGTACTGAGCACCCAGCACCCTGAGCACTGAGCACCCAGCACCCTGAGCACTGAGCACCCAGCACCCTGAGCACTGAGCACCCAGCACCCTGAGTAGTGAGCACCCAACGTACTGAGCACCGAGCACCCCGAGCACTGAGCACCCAGCACCCTGAGTACTGAGCACTGAGCACCCGGCACCCCGAGCACTGAGCACCCAGCACCCTGAGCACTGAGCAACCAGGACCCGAGTACTGAGCACCCAGCACCCTGAGTACTGAGCACCCAGCACCCCGAGCACTGAGCACCCAGCACCCTGAGTACTGAGCACCCAGCACCCTGAGCACTGAGCACTGAGCACCCAGCACCCCGAGCACTGAGCACACAGCACCCTGAGTACTGAGCACCCAACACCCTGAGCACTGAGCACCCAGCACCATGAGCACTGAGCACCCAGCTCCCTGAGCACTGAGCACCCAGCACCCTGAGTACTGAGCTCCGAGCACCCCGAGCACTGAGCACCCAGTGCCCCGAGCACTGAGCACCCAGCACCCTGAGTACTGAGCACCCAGCACCCTGAGCACTGAGCACCCAGCACCCATCGTACTGAGCACCGAGCACCCCGAGCACTGAGCACCCAGCACCCTGAGTACTGAGCTCCGAGCACCCCGAGCACTGAGCACCCAGCGCCCCGAGCACTGAGCACCCAGCGCCCCGAGCACTGAGCACAAAGCACCCCGAGCAATGAGCACCCAGCACCCTGAGCACTGAGCACCCAGCACCCCAAGCAATGAGCACCCAGCACCCTGAGTACTGAGCACCCAGCACCCCGAATACTGAGGACCCAGCAACCTGAGCACCGAGCACCCAGCACCCTGAGTACTGAGCACCCAGCACCCTGAGTACTGAGCACCCAGCACCCCGAGTACTGAGCACCCAGCACCCTGAGCACTGAGCACCCAGCACCCCGAGCACTGAGCACCCAGCACCCTGAGTACTGAGCACCCAGCGCCCCGAGCACTGAGCACCCAGCACCCTGAGCGCTGAGCACCCAGCACCCCGAGCACTGAGCACCCAGCACCCTGAGCACTGAACACACAGCACCCTGAGTACTGAGCACCTCGAGCACTGAGCACCCAGCACACTGAGGACTGAGCACCGAGTACCCCGAGCACTGAGCACCCAGCACCGTGAGCACTGAGCACCCAGCACCCCGAGCACTGAGCACACAGCACCCTGAGTACTGAGCACAGAGCACCCTGAGTACTGAGCACCCAGCACCCTGAGCACTGAGTACCCAGCACCCTGAGCACTGAGCACCCAGCACCCTGAGCACTGAGCACACAGCACCCTGAGCACTGAGCACCCAGCACCCTGAGTACTGTGCACTGAGCACCCAGCACCCCGAGCACTGAGCACCCAGCACCCTGAGTACTGAGCACTGAGCACCCAGCACCCCGAGCACTGAGCACCCAGCACCCTGAGTACTGAGCACCCAGCGCCCCGAGCACTGAGCACCCAGCACCCTGAACACTGAGCACCCAGCACCCTGAGTACTGAGCATCCAGCACCCCGAGTACTGAACACCCAGCACCCTGAGCACTGAGCACTGAGCACCCTGAGCACTGAGTACTGAGCACTGAGCACCCTGAGCACTGAGCACCCAGCACCCCGAATACTGAGCACTGAGCACCCTGAGCACTGAGCACCCAGCACCCCGAGTACTGAGCAGTGAGCACCCTGAGCACTGAGCACCCAGCACCCCGAGTACTGAGCACTGAGCACCCTGAGTACTGAGCACCCAGCTCCCTGAGCACTGAGTACCCAGCACCCTGAGCACTGAGCACCCAGCACCCTGAGCACTGAGCACCCAGCACCCTGAGCACTGAGCACCCAGCACCCTGAGTACTGAGCACTGAGCACCCAGCACCCCGAGCACTGAGCACCCAGCACCCTGTGTACTGAGCACCCAGCACCCTGAGAACTGAGCACCCAGCACCCCGAGCACTGAGCACCCAGCACCCTGAGTAGTGAGCACCCAGCACCCTGAGCACTGAGCACCCAGCACCCTGAGCACTCAGCACCCAGCACCCTGAGCACTGAGCACCCAGCACCCTGAGATATGAGCACCCAACGTACTGAGCACCGAGCTCCCCGATCACTGAGCACCCAGCACCCTGAGTACTGAGCACCCAGCACCCTGAGCACTGAGTACCGAGCACCCTGAGCACTGAGCACCCAGCACCCTGAGCACTGAGCACACAGCACCCTGAGCACTGAGCACCCAGCACCCTGAGTACTGAGCACTGAGCACCCAGCACCCCGAGCACTGAGCACCCAGCACCCGGAGTACTGAGCACCCAGCACCCTGAGTACTAAGCACCGAGCACCCTGAATACTGAGCACCCAGCACCCTGAGCACTGAACACACAGCACCCTGAGTACTGAGCACCTCGAGCACTGAGCACCCAGCACCCTGAGTACTGAGCACCGAGCACCCCGAGCACTGAGCACCCAGCACCGCGAGCACTGAGCACCCAGCACCCCGAGACTTAGCACCCAGCACCCTGAGTACTGAGCACCCAGCACCCTGAGCACTGAGCACCCAGCACCCTGAGCACTGAGCACCCAGCACCCTGAGCACTGAGCACCCAGCACCCTGAGTAGTGAGCACCCAACGTACTGAGCACCGAGCACCCCGAGCACTGAGCACCCAGCACCCTGAGTACTGAGCACTGAGCACCCGGCACCCCGAGCACTGAGCACCCAGCACCCTGAGCACTGAGCAACCAGGACCCGAGTACTGAGCACCCAGCACCCTGAGTACTGAGCACCCAACACCCCGAGCACTGAGCACCCAGCACCCTGAGTACTGAGCACCCAGCACCCTGAGCACTGAGCACTGAGCACCCAGCACCCCGAGCACTGAGCACACAGCACCCTGAGTACTGAGCACCCAACACCCTGAGCACTGAGCACCCAGCACCATGAGCACTGAGCACCCAGCTCCCTGAGCACTGAGCACCCAGCACCCTGAGTACTGAGCTCCGAGCACCCCGAGCACTGAGCACCCAGTGCCCCGAGCACTGAGCACCCAGCACCCTGAGTACTGAGCACCCAGCACCCTGAGCACTGAGCACCCAGCACCCATCGTACTGAGCACCGAGCACCCCGAGCACTGAGCACCCAGCACCCTGAGTACTGAGCTCCGAGCACCCCGAGCACTGAGCACCCAGCGCCCCGAGCACTGAGCACCCAGCGCCCCGAGCACTGAGCACAAAGCACCCCGAGCAATGAGCACCCAGCACCCCGAGCACTGAGCACCCAGCACCCCAAGCAATGAGCACCCAGCACCCTGAGTACTGAGCACCCAGCACCCCGAATACTGAGGACCCAGCAACCTGAGCACCGAGCACCCAGCACCCTGAGTACTGAGCACCCAGCACCCTGAGTACTGAGCACCCAGCACCCCGAGTACTGAGCACCCAGCACCCTGAGCACTGAGCACCCAGCACCCCGAGCACTGAGCACCCAGCACCCTGAGTACTGAGCACCCAGCGCCCCGAGCACTGAGCACCCAGCACCCTGAGCGCTGAGCACCCAGCACCCTGAGTACTGAGCATCCAGCACCCCGAGTACTGAACACCCAGCACCCTGAGCACTGAGCACTGAGCACCCTGAGCACTGAGTACTGAGCACTGAGCACCCTGATCACTGAGCACCCAGCACCCCGAGTACTGAGCACCCAGCACCCCGAGCACTGAGCACCCAGCGCCCCGAGCACAGAGCACCCAGCACCCCGAGCACTGAGCACTGAGCACCCTGAGCACTGAGCACCCAGCACCCCGAGTACTGAGCAGTGAGCACCCTGAGCACTGAGCACCCAGCACCCCGAGTACTGAGCACTGAGCACCCTGAGTACTGAGCACCCAGCACCCTGAGCACGGAGTACCCAGCACACTGAGCACTGAGCACCCAGCACCCTGAGCACTGAGCACCCAGCACCCTGAGCACTGAGCACCCAGCACCCTGAGTACTGAGCACTAAGCACCCAGCACCCCGAGCACTGAGCACACAGCACCCTGAGTTCTGAGCACTGAGCACCCAGCACCCCGAGCACTGAGCACCCAGCACCCTGAGCACTGAGCACCCAGCATCCGAGTACTGAGCAACCAGCACCCTGAGTACTGAGCACCCAGCTCCCTGAGTACTGAGCACCCAGCACCCCGAGTACTGAGCACCCAGCACCCTGAGTAATGAGCACCCAGCACCCCGAGCACTGAGCACCCAGCACCCTGAGTACTGAGCACTGAGCACCCAGCACCCCGAGCACTGAGCACCCAGCACCCTGAGTACTGAGCACCTCGCGCCCCGAGCACTGAGCACCCAGCACCCTGAACACTGAGCACCCAGCACCCTGAGTACTGAGCATCCAGCACCCCGAGTACTGAACACCCAGCACCCCGAGCACTGAGCACCCTGAGCACTGAGTACTGAGCACTGAGCACCCTGAGCACTGAGCACCCAGCACCCCGAATACTGAGCACCCAGCACCCCGAGCACTGAGCACCCAGCACCCTGAGTACTGAGCACTGAGCACCCAGCACCCCGAGCACTGAGCACCCAGCACCCTGAGTACTGAGCACCCAGCGCCCCGAGCACTGAGCACCCAGCACCCTGAACACTGAGCACCCAGCACCCTGAGTACTGAGCACCCAGCGCCCCAAGCAATGAGCACCCAGCACCCCGAGCACTGAGCACTGAGCACCCTGAGCACTGAGCACCCAGCACCCCGAGTACTGAGCAGTGAGCACCCTGAGCACTGAGCACCCAGCACCCCGAGTACTGAGCACTGAGCACCCTGAGTACTGAGCACCCAGCTCCCTGAGCACTGAGTACCCAGCACCCTGAGCACTGAGCACCCAGCACCCTGAGCACTGAGCACCCAGCACCCTGAGCACTGAGCACCCAGCACCCTGAGTACTGAGCACTGAGCACCCAGCACCCCGAGCACTGAGCACCCAGCACCCTGAGTACTGAGCACCCAGCACCCTGAGAACTGAGCACCCAGCACCCCGAGCACTGAGCACCCAGCACCCTGAGTAGTGAGCACCCAGCACCCTGAGCACTGAGCACCCAGCAAACTGAGCACTCAGCACCCAGCACCCTGAGCACTGAGCACCCAGCACCCTGAGATATGAGCACCCAACGTACTGAGCACCGAGCTCCCCGAGCACTGAGCACCCAGCACCCCGAGTACTGAGCACCCAGCACCCTGAGTACTGAGCACCCAGCACCCTGAGCACTGAGTACCGAGCACCCTGAGCACTGAGCACCCAGCACCCTGAGCACTGAGCACACAGCACCCTGAGCACTGAGCACCCAGCACCCTGAGTACTGAGCACTGAGCACCCAGCACCCCGAGCACTGAGCACCCAGCACCCTGAGTACTGAGCACTGAGCACCCAGCACCCCGAGCACTGAGCACCCAGCACCCTGAGCACTGAGCACCCAGCACCCGAGTACTGAGCACCCAGCACCCTGAGTACTGAGCACCCAGCACCCTGAGGACTGAGCACCGAGTACCCCGAGCACTGAGCACCCAGCACCGTGAGCACTGAGCACCCAGCACCCCGAGCACTGAGCACCCAGCACCCTGAGTACTGAGCACCCAGCACCCTGAGTACTGAGCACCCAGCACCCTGAGCACTGAGTACCCAGCACCCTGAGCACTGAGCACCCAGCACCCTGAGCACTGAGCACACAGCACCCTGAGCACTGAGCACCCAGCACCCTGAGTACTGAGCACTGAGCACCCAGCACCCCGAGCACTGAGCACCCAGCACCCTGAGTACTGAGCACTGAGCACCAAGCACGCCGAGCATTGAGCACCCAGCACCCTGAGTACTGAGCACCCAGCACCCTGAGTACTGAGCACCCAGCACCCCGAGTACTGAGCACCCAGCACCCTGAGTACTGAGCACCCAGCACCCTGAGCACTGAGCACCCAGCACCCTGAGCACTGAGCACCCAGCACCCTGAGTACTGAGCACCCAGCGCCCCGAGCACTGAGCACCCAGCACCCTGAGCACTGAGCACCCAGCACCCTGAGTACTGAGCATCCAGCACCCCGAGTACTGAACACCCAGCACCCTGAGCACTGAGCACTGAGCACCCTGAGCACTGAGTACTGAGCACTGAGCACCCCGAGCACTGAGCACCCAGCACCCCGAGTACTGAGCACCCAGCACCCCGAGCACTGAGCACCCAGCGCCCCGAGCACTGAGCACCCAGCACCCCGAGCACTGAGCACTGAGCACCCTGAGCACTGAGCACCCAGCACCCCGAGTACTGAGCAGTGAGAACCCTGAGCACTGAGCACCCAGCACCCCGAGTACTGAGCACTAAGCACCCTGAGTACTGAGCACCCAGCACCCTGAGCACTGAGTACCCAGCACCCTGAGCACTGAGCACCCAGCACCCTGAGCACTGAGCACCCAGCACCCTGAGCACTGAGCACCCAGCACCCTGAGTACTGAGCACTGAGCACCCAGCACCCCGAGCACTGAGCACCCAGCACCCTGAGTACTGAGCACTGAGCACCCAGCACCCCGAGCACTGAGCACCCAGCACCCTGAGTACTGAGCACCCAGCACCCTGAGTACTGAGCACCCAGCACCCCGAGTACTGAGCACCCAGCACCCTGAGTACTGAGCACCCAGCACACTGAGAGCTGAGCACCCTGCACCCCGAGCACTGAGCACCCAGCACCCTGAGTAGTGAGCACCCAGCACCCTGAGCACTGAGCACCCAGCACCCTGAGCACTCAGCACCCAGCACCCTGAGCACAGAGCACCCAGCACCCTGAGTAGTGAGCACCCAACGTACTGAGCACCGAGCTCCCCGAGCACTGAGCACCCAGCACCCTGAGTACTGAGCACCCAGCACCCTGAGTACTGAGCACCCAGCACCCTGAGCACTGAGTACCCAGCACACTGAGCACTGAGCACCCAGCACCCTGAGCACTGAGCACACAGCACCCTGAGCACTGAGCACAAAGGACCCTGAGTACTGAGCACTGAGCACCCAGCACCCCGAGCACTGAGCACCCAGCACCCTGAGTACTGAGCACTGAGCAACCAGCACCCCGAGCACTGAGCACCCAGCACCCTGAGCACTGAGCACCCAGCACCCGAGTACTGAGCACCCAGCACCCTGAGTACTGAGCACCCAGCACCCTGAGTACTGAGCACCCAGCACCCCGAGTACTGAGCACCCAGCACCCTGAGTACTGAGCACCCAGCACCCTGAGCACTGAGCACCCAGCACCCCGAGCACTGCGCACCCAGCACCCTGAGTACTGAGCACCCAGCGACCCGAGCACTAAGCACCCAGCACCCTGAGCACTGAGCACCCAGCACCCTGAGTACTCAGCATCCCGCACCCCGAGTACTGAACACCCAGCACCCTGAGCACTGAGCACTGAGCACCCTGAGCACTGAGTACTGAGCACTGAGCACCCTGAGCACTGAGCACCCAGCACCCCGAGTACTGAGCACCCAGCACCCCGAGCACTGAGCACCCAGCGCCCCGAGCACTGAGCACCCAGCACCCCGAGCACTGAGCACTGAGCACCCTGAGCACTGAGCACCCAGCACCCCGAGTACTGAGCAGTGAGCACCCTGAGCACTGCCCACCCAGCACCCCGAGTACTGAGCACTGAGCACCCTGAGTACTGAGCACCCAGCACCCTGAGCACTGAGTACCCAGCACACTGAGCACTGAGCACCCAGCACCCTGAGCACTGAGCACCCAGCACCCTGAGCACTGAGCACCCAGCACCCTGAGTACTGAGCACTGAGCACCCAGCACCCCGAGCACTGAGCACACAGCACCCTGAGTTCTGAGCTCCAAGCACCCCGAGCACTGAGCACCCAGTGCCCCGAGCACTGAGCACCCAGCACCCTGAGTACTGAGCACCCAGCACCCTGAGCACTGAGCACCCAGCACCCATCGTACTGAGCACCGAGCACCCCGAGCACTGAGCACCCAGCACCCTGAGTACTGAGCTCCGAGCACCCCGAGCACTGAGCACCCAGCGCCCCGAGCACTCAGCACCCAGCACCCTGAGCACTGAGCACCCAGCACCCTGAGTAGTGAGCACCCAACGTACTGAGCACCGAGCTCCCCGAGCACTGAGCACCCAGCACCCTGAGTACTGAGCACCCAGCACCCTGAGTACTGAGCACCCAGCACCCTGAGCACTGAGTACCCAGCACACTGAGCACTGAGCACCCAGCACCCTGAGCACTGAGCACACAGCACCCTGAGCACTGAGCACCCAGCACCCTGAGTACTGAGCACTGAGCACCCAGCACCCCGAGCACTGAGCACCCAGCACCCTGAGTACTGAGCACTGAGCAACCAGCACCCCGAGCACTGAGCACCCAGCACCCTGAGCACTGAGCACCCAGCACCCGAGTACTGAGCACCCAGCACCCTGAGTACTGAGCACCCAGCACCCTGAGTACTGAGCACCCAGCACCCCGAGTACTGAGCACCCAGCACCCTGAGTACTGAGCACCCAGCACCCTGAGCACTGAGCACCCAGCACCCCGAGCACTGCGCACCCAGCACCCTGAGTACTGAGCACCCAGCGACCCGAGCACTAAGCACCCAGCACCCTGAGCACTGAGCACCCAGCACCCTGAGTACTGAGCATCCAGCACCCCGAGTACTGAACACCCAGCACCCTGAGCACTGAGCACTGAGCACCCTGAGCACTGAGTACTGAGCACTGAGAACCCTGAGCACTGAGCACCCAGCACCCCGAGTACTGAGCACCCAGCACCCCGAGCACTGAGCACCCAGCGCCCCGAGCACTGAGCACCCAGCACCCCGAGCACTGAGCACTGAGCACCCTGAGCACTGAGCACCCAGCACCCCGAGTACTGAGCAGTGAGCACCCTGAGCACTGACCACCCAGCACCCCGAGTACTGAGCACTGAGCACCCTGAGTACTGAGCACGCAGCACCCTGAGCACTGAGTACCCAGCACACTGAGCACTGAGCACCCAGCACCCTGAGCACTGAGCACCCAGCACCCTGAGCACTGAGCACCCAGCACCCTGAGTACTGAGCACTGAGCACCCAGCACCCCGAGCACTGAGCACACAGCACCCTGAGTTCTGAGCACTGAGCACCCAGCACCCCGAGCACTGAGCACCCAGCACCCTGAGCACTGAGCACCCTGCATCCGAGTACTGAGCACCCAGCACCCTGAGTACTGAGCACCCAGCACCCTGAGTACTGAGCACCCAGCACCCCGAGTACTGAGCACCCAGCACCCTGAGTACTGAGCACCCAGCACCCTGAGCACTGAGTACCGAGCACCCTGAGCACTGAGCACCCAGCACCCTGAGTAGTGAGCACCCAGCACCCTGAGCACTGAGCACCCAGCACCCTGAGTACTGAGCACTGAGCACCCAGCACCCCGAGCCCTGAGCACCCAGCACCCTGAGTAGTGAGCACCCAACGTACTGAGCACCGAGCTCCCCGAGCACTGAGCACCCAGCAACCTGAGTACTGAGCACCAAGCACCCAGAGCACTGAGCACCCAGCACCCTGAGTACTGAGTTCCGAGCACCCCGAGCACTGAGCACCCAGCGCCCCGAGCACCGAGCACCCTGAGCACTGAGCACCCAGCACCCTGTGTACTGAGCACCCAGCACCCTGAGCAATGAGCACCCTGAGTACTGAGCTCCCAGCACCTTGAGCAATGAGCACCGAGCACCCCGAGCACTGAGCACCCAGCACCCGGTGTACTGAGCACACAGCACCCTGAGTACTAAGCACCGAGCACCCTGAATACTGAGCACCCAGCACCCTGAGCACTGAACACACAGCACCCTGAGTACTGAGCACCTCGAGCACTGAGCACCCAGCACCCTGAGTACTGAGCACCGAGCACCCCGAGCACTGAGCACCCAGCACCGCGAGCACTGAGCACCCAGCACCCCGAGACTTAGCACCCAGCACCCTGAGTACTGAGCACCCAGCACCCTGAGCACTGAGCACCCAGCACCCTGAGCACTGAGCACCCAGCACCCTGAGCACTGAGCACCCAGCACCCTGAGTAGTGAGCACCCAACGTACTGAGCACCGAGCACCCCGAGCACTGAGCACCCAGCACCCTGAGTACTGAGCACTGAGCACCCGGCACCCCGAGCACTGAGCACCCAGCACCCTGAGCACTGAGCACCCAGCACCCGAGTACTGAGCACCCAGCACCCTGAGTACTGAGCACCCAGCACCCTGAGTACTGAGCACCCAGCACCCTGAGCACTGAGCACCCAGCACCCCGAGCACTGAGCACCCAGCACCCTGAGTACTGAGCACCCAGCACCCTGAGCACTGAGCACTGAGCACCCAGCACCCCGAGCACTGAGCACGCAGCACCCTGAGTACTGAGCACCCAACACCCTGAGCACTGAGCACCCAGCACCATGAGCACTGAGCACCCAGCACCGCGAGCACTGAGCACCCAGCACCCCGAGACTTAGCACCCAGCACCCTGAGTACTGAGCACCCAGCACCCTGAGCACTGAGCACCCAGCACCCTGAGCACTGAGCACCCAGCACCCTGAGCACTGAGCACCCAGCACCCTGAGTAGTGAGCACCCAACGTACTGAGCACCGAGCACCCCGAGCACTGAGCACCCAGCACCCTGAGTACTGAGCACTGAGCACCCGGCACCCCGAGCACTGAGCACCCAGCACCCTGAGCACTGAGCACCCAGCACCCGAGTACTGAGCACCCAGCACCCTGAGTACTGAGCACCCAGCACCCTGAGCACTGAGCACCCAGCACCCTGAGTACTGAGCACCCAGCACCCCGAGCACTGAGCACCCAGCACCCTGAGTACTGAGCACCCAGCACCCTGAGCACTGAGCACTGAGCAGCCAGCACCACGAGCACTGAGCACGCAGCACCCTGAGTACTGAGCACCCAACACCCTGAGCACTGAGCACCCAGCACCATGAGCACTGAGCACCCAGCAATCTGAGCACTGAGCACCCAGCACCCTGAGTACTGAGCTCCGAGCACCCCGAGCACTGAGCACCCAGTGCCCCGAGCACTGAGCACCCAGCACCCTGAGTACTGAGCACCCAGCACCCTGAGCACTGAGCACCCAGCACCCATCGTACTGAGCACCGAGCACCCCGAGCACTGAGCACCCAGCACCCTGAGTACTGAGCTCCGAGCACCCCGAGCACTGAGCACCCAGCGCCCCGAGCACTGAGCACCCAGCGCCCCGAGCACTGAGCACAAAGCACCCCGAGCAATGAGCACCCAGCACCCCGAGCACTGAGCACCCAGCACCCCAAGCAATGAGCACCCAGCACCCTGAGTACTGAGCACCCAGCACCCCGAATACTGAGGACCCAGCAACCTGAGCACCGAGCACCCAGCACCCTGAGTACTGAGCACCCAGCACCCTGAGTACTGAGCACCCAGCACCCCGAGTACTGAGCACCCAGCACCCTGAGCACTGAGCACCCAGCACCCCGAGCACTGAGCACCCAGCACCCTGAGTACTGAGCACCCAGCGCCCCGAGCACTGAGCACCCTGCACCCTGAGCGCTGAGCACCCAGCACCCTGAGTACTGAGCATCCAGCACCCCGAGTACTGAACACCCAGCACCCTGAGCACTGAGCACTGAGCACCCTGAGCACTGAGTACTGAGCACTGAGCACCCTGAGGACTGAGCACCCAGCACCCCGAGTACTGAGCACCCAGCACCCCGAGCACTGAGCACCCAGCGCCCCGAGCACAGAGCACCCAGCACCCCGAGCACTGAGCACTGAGCACCCTGAGCACTGAGCACCCAGCACCCCGAGTACTGAGCAGTGAGCACCCTGAGCACTGAGCACCCAGCACCCCGAGTACTGAGCACTGAGCACCCTGAGTACTGAGCACCCAGCACCCTGAGCACGGAGTACCCAGCACACTGAGCACTGAGCACCCAGCACCCTGAGCACTGAGCACCCAGCACCCTGAGCACTGAGCACCCAGCACCCTGAGTACTGAGCACTGAGCACCCAGCACCCCGAGCACTGAGCACACAGCACCCTGAGTTCTGAGCAATGAGCACCCAGCACCCCGAGCACTGAGCACCCAGCACCCTGAGCACTGAGCACCCAGCATCCGAGTACTGAGCAACCAGCACCCTGAGTACTGAGCACCCAGCACCCTGAGTACTGAGCACCCAGCACCCCGAGTACTGAGCACCCAGCACCCTGAGTACTGAGCAGCCAGCACCCTGAGAACTGAACACCCAGCACCCCGATCACTGAGCACCCAGCACCCTGAGTAGTGAGCACCCAGCACCCTGAGCACTGAGCACCCAGCACCCTGAGCACTCAGCACCCAGCACACTGAGCACTGAGCACCCAGCACCCTGAGCACTGAGCACCCAGCACCCTGAGCAATGAGCACCCAGCACCCTGAGTACTGAGCTCCGAGCACCCCGAGCACTGAGCACCGAGCACCCCGAGCACTGAGCACCCAGCACCCTGAGTACTGAGCTCCGAGCACCCCGAGCACTGAGCACCCAGCGCCCCGAGCACTGAGCACCCAGCGCCCCGAGCACTGAGCACAAAGCACCCCGAGCAATGAGCACCCAGCACCCCGAGCACTGAGCACCCAGCACCCCAAGCAATGAGCACCCAGCACCCTGAGTACTGAGCACCCAGCACCCCGAATACTGAGGACCCAGCAACCTGAGCACCGAGCACCCAGCACCCTGAGTACTGAGCACCCAGCACCCTGAGTACTGAGCACACAGCACCCCGAGTACTGAGCACCCAGCACCCTGAGCACTGAGCACCCAGCACCCCGAGCACTGAGCACCCAGCACCCTGAGTACTGAGCACCCAGCGCCCCGAGCACTGAGCACCCAGCACCCTGAGCGCTGAGCACCCAGCACCCTGAGTACTGAGCATCCAGCACCCCGAGTACTGAACACCCAGCACCCTGAGCACTGAGCACTGAGCACCCTGAGCACTGAGTACTGAGCACTGAGCACCCTGAGCACTGAGCACCCAGCACCCCGAGTACTGAGCACCCAGCACCCCGAGCACTGAGCACCCAGCGCCCCGAGCACAGAGCACCCAGCACCCCGAGCACTGAGCACTGAGCACCCTGAGCACTGAGCACCCAGCACCCCGAGTACTGAGCAGTGAGCACCTTGAGCACTGAGCACCCGGCACCCCGAGTACTGAGCACTGAGCACCCTGAGTACTGAGCACCCAGCACCCTGAGCACGGAGTACCCAGCACACTGAGCACTGAGCACCCAGCACCCTGAGCACTGAGCACCCAGCACCCTGAGCACTGAGCACCCAGCACCCTGAGTACTGAGCACTGAGCACCCAGCACCCCGAGCACTGAGCACACAGCACCCTGAGTTCTGAGCACTGAGCACCCAGCACCCCGAGCACTGAGCACCCAGCACCCTGAGGACTGAGCACCCAGCATCCGAGTACTGAGCAACCAGCACCCTGAGTACTGAGCACCCAGCACCCTGAGTACTGAGCACCCAGCACCCCGAGTACTGAGCACCCAGCACCCTGAGTACTGAGCACCCATCACCCTGAGAACTGAACACCCAGCACCCCGATCACTGAGCACCCAGCACCCTGAGTAGTGAGCACCCACCACCCTGAGCACTGAGCACCCAGCACCCTGAGCACTCAGCACCCAGCACCCTGAGCACTGAGCACCCAGCACCCTGAGCACTGAGCACCCAGCACCCTGAGCAATGAGCACCCAGCACCCTGAGTACTGAGCTCCGAGCACCCCGAGCACTGAGCACCCAGTGCCCCGAGCACTGAGCACCCAGCACCCTGAGTACTGAGCACCCAGCACCCTGAGCACTGAGCACCAAGCACCCATCGTACTGAGCACCGAGCACCCCGAGCACTGAGCACCCAGCACCCTGAGTACTGAGCTCCGAGCACCCCGAGCACTGAGCACCCAGCGCCCCGAGCACTGAGCACCCAGCGCCCCGAGGACTGAGCACAAAGCACCCCGAGCAATGAGCACCCAGCACCCCGAGCACTGAGCACCCAGCACCCCAAGCAATGAGCACCCAGCACCCTGAGTACTGAGCACCCAGCACCCCGAATACTGAGGACCCAGCAACCTGAGCACCGAGCACCCAGCACCCTGAGTACTGAGCACCCAGCACCCTGAGTACTGAGCACCCAGCACCCCGAGTACTGAGCACCCAGCACCCTGAGTACTGAGCAACCAGCACCCTGAGAACTGAGCACCCAGCACCCCGAGAACTGAGCACCCAGCACCCTGAGTAGTGAGCACCCAGCACCCTGAGCACTGAGCACCCAGCACCCTGAGTACTGAGCACCCAGCACCCTGAGCACTGAGTACCCAGCACCCTGAGCACTGAGCACCCAGCACACTGAGCACTGAGCACACAGCACCCTGAGCACTGAGCACCCAGCACCCTGAGTACTGAGCACTGAGCACCCAGCACCCCGAGCACTGAGCACCCAGCACCCTGAGTACTGAGCACTGAGCACCCAGCACCCCGAGCACTGAGCACCCAGCACCCTGAGCACTGAGCACCCAGCACCCGAGTACTGAGCACCCAGCACCCTGAGTACTGAGCACCCAGCACCCTGAGTACTGAGCACCCAGCACCCCGAGTACTGAGCACCCAGCACCCTGAGTACTGAGCACCCAGCACCCTGAGTACTGAGCACTGAGCACCCAGCACCCCGAGTACTGAGCACCCAGCACCCCGAGCACTGAGCACCCAGCACCCTGAGTACTGAGCACTGAGCACCCAGCACCCCGAGCACTGAGCACCCAGCACCCTGAGCACTGAGAACCCAGCACCCGAGTACTGAGCACCCAGCACCCTGAGTACTGAGCACCCAGCACCCTGAGTACTGAGCACCCAGCACCCCGAGTACTGAGCACCCAGCACCCTGAGTACTGAGCACCCAGCACCCTGAGCACTGAGCACCCAGCACCCCGAGCACTGAGCACCCAGCACCCTGAGTACTGAGCACCCAGCGCCCCGAGCACTGAGCACCCAGCACCCTAAGCACTGAGCACCCAGCACCCTGAGTACTGAGCATCCAGCATCCCGAGTACTGAACACCCAGCACCCTGAGCACTGAGCACCCTGAGCACTGAGTACTGAGCACTGAGCACCCTGAGCACTGAGCACCCAGCACCCCGAGTACTGAGCACCCAGCACCCCGAGCACTGAGCACCCAGCGCCCCGAGCACTGAGCACCCAGCACCCCGAGCACTGAGCATTGAGCACCCTGAGCACTGAGCACCCAGCTCCCCGAGTACTGAGCAGTGAGCACCCTGAGTACTGAGCACCCAGCACCCTGAGCACTGAGTACCCAGCACCCTGAGCACTGAGCACCCAGCACCCTGAGCATTGAGCACCCAGCACCCTGAGCACTGAGCACCCAGCACCCTGAGTACTGAGCACTGAGCACCCAGCACCCCGAGCACTGAGCACCCTGCACCCTGAGTACGGAGCACTGAGCACCCAGCACCCCGAGCACTGAGCACCCAGCACCCTGAGCACTGAGCACCCAGCATCCGAGTACTGAGCACCCAGCACCCTGAGTACTGAGCACCCAGCACCCTGAGTACTGAGCACCCACCACCCCGAGTACTGAGCACCCAGCACCCTGAGTACTGAGCACCCAGCACCCTGAGAACTGAACACCCAGCACCCCGATCACTGAGCACCCAGCACCCTGAGTAGTGAGCACCCAGCACCCTGAGCACTGAGCACCCAGCACCCTGAGCACTCAGCACCCAGCACCCTGAGCACTGAGCACCCAGCACCCTGAGTAGTGAGCACCCAACGTACTGAGCACCGAGCTCCCCGAGCACTGAGCACCCAGCACCCTGAGTACTGAGCACCAAGCACCCAGAGCACTGAGCACCCAGCACCCTGAGTACTGAGTTCCGAGCACGCCGAGCACTGAGCACCCAGCGCCCCGAGCACCGAGCACCCTGAGCACTGAGCACCCAGCACCCTGAGAACTGAGCACCCAGCACACTGAGCAATGAGCACCCTGAGTACTGAGCACCCAGCACCTTGAGCAATGAGCACCGAGCACCCCGAGCACTGAGCACCCAGCACCCGGAGTACTGAGCACCCAGCACCCTGAGTACTAAGCACTGAGCACCCTGAATACTGAGCACCCAGCACCCTGAGCACTGAACACACAGCACCCTGAGTACTGAGCACCTCGTGCACTGAGCACCCAGCACCCTGAGTACTGAGCACCGAGCACCCCGAGCACTGAGCACCCAGCACCGCGAGCACTGAGCACCCAGCACCCCGAGACTGAGCACCCAGCACCCTGAGTACTGAGCACCCAGCACCCTGAGCACTGAGCACCCAGCACCCTGAGCACTGAGCACCCAGCACTCTGAGCACTGAGCACCCAGCACCCTGAGTAGTGAGCACCCAACGTACTGAGCACCGAGCACCTCGAGCACTGAGCACCCAGCACCCTGAGTACTGAGCACTGAGCACCCGGCACCCCGAGCACTGAGCACCCAGCACCCTGAGCACTGAGCACCCAGCACCCGAGTACTGAGCACCCAGCACCCTGAGTACTGAGCACCCAGCACCCTGAGTACTGAGCACCCAGCACCCTGAGCACTGAGCACCCAGCACCCCGAGCACTGAGCACCCAGCACCCTGAGTACTGAGCACCCAGCACCCTGAGCACTGAGCACTGAGCACCCAGCACCCCGAGCACTGAGCACGCAGCACCCTGAGTACTGAGCACCCAACACCCTGAGCACTGAGCACCCAGCACCCTGAGCACTGAGCACCCAGCACCCTGAGCACTGAGCACCCAGCACCCTGAGTACTGAGCTCCGAGCACCCCGAGCATTGAGCACCCAGCGCCCCGAGCACTGAGCACCCAGCACCCTGAGTACTGAGCACCCAGCACCCTGAGCACTGAGCACCCAGCACCCAACGTACTGAGCAACGAGCACCCCGAGCACTGAGCACCCAGCACCCTGAGTACTGAGCTCCGAGCACCCCGAGCACTGAACACCCAGCGCCCCGAGCACTGAGCACCCAGCGCCCCGAGCACTGAGCAAAAAGCACCCCGAGCAATGAGCACCCAGCACCCCGAGCACTGAGCACCCAGCACCCCAAGCAATGAGCACCCAGCACCCTGAGTACTGAGCACCCAGCACCCCGAATACTGAGCACCCAGCAACCTGAGCACCGAGCAGCCAGCACCCTGAGCACTGAGCACCCAGCACCCTGAGCACTGAGCACCAAGCACCCTGAGTACTGAGCACTGAGCACCACGAGTACTGAGCACCCAGCACCCTGATCACTGAGCACCCTACACCCTGAGTACTGAGCACCCAACACCCCAAGCACTGAGCACCCTAAGTACTGAGCACCCAGCACCCCAAGCACTGAGTACCCTGAGTATTGAGCACCCAGCAACCTGAGTACTGAGCAGCCAGCACCCTGAGTACTGAGCACCGAGCACCCTGAGTACTGAGCACCCAGCACCCCGAGCACTGAGCACCCAGCACCCTGAGTACTGAGCACCCAGCACCCTGAGCACTGAGCACCGAGCACCCTGAGCACTGACCACCCAGCACCCTGAGGACTGAGCACCCAGCACCCGGAGCACTGAGCACCCTGAGTACTGAGCACTGAGCACCCTGAGTACTGAGCACTGAGCACCCTGAGTACTGAGCAACCAGCACCCTGAGTACTGAGCACCCAGCACCCTGAGCACTGAGCACCGAGCACCCTGAGCACTGAGCACCCAGCACCCTGAGCACTGAGCACCCAGCACCCTGAGTAGTGAGCACCCAACGTACTGAGCACCGAGCACCCCGATCACTGAGCACCCAGCTCCCTGAGTACTGAGCACCCAGCACCCCGAGCACTGAGCACCCAGCACCCTGAGCACTGAGCACCCAGCACCCTGAGTACTGAGCTCCGAGCACCCCGAGCATTGAGCACCCAGCACCCCGAGCACTGAGCACGCAGCACCCTGAGTACTGAGCACCCAACACCCTGAGCACTGAGCACCCAGCACCCTGAGCACTGAGCACCCAGCACCCTGAGCACTGAGCACCCAGCACCCTGAGTACTGAGCTCCGAGCACCCCGAGCATTGAGCACCCAGCGCCCCGAGCACTGAGCACCCAGCACCCTGAGTACTGAGCACCCAGCACCCTGAGCACTGAGCACCCAGCACCCAACGTACTGAGCAACGAGCACCCCGAGCACTGAGCACCCAGCACCCTGAGTACTGAGCTCCGAGCACCCCGAGCACTGAACACCCAGCGCCCCGAGCACTGAGCACCCAGCGCCCCGAGCACTGAGCAAAAAGCACCCCGAGCAATGAGCACCCAGCACCCCGAGCACTGAGCACCCAGCACCCCAAGCAATGAGCACCCAGCACCCTGAGTACTGAGCACCCAGCACCCCGAATACTGAGCACCCAGCAACCTGAGCACCGAGCAGCCAGCACCCTGAGCACTGAGCACCCAGCACCCTGAGCACTGAGCACCAAGCACCCTGAGTACTGAGCACTGAGCACCACGAGTACTGAGCACCCAGCACCCTGATCACTGAGCACCCTACACCCTGAGTACTGAGCACCCAACACCCCAAGCACTGAGCACCCTAAGTACTGAGCACCCAGCACCCCAAGCACTGAGTACCCTGAGTATTGAGCACCCAGCAACCTGAGTACTGAGCAGCCAGCACCCTGAGTACTGAGCACCGAGCACCCTGAGTACTGAGCACCCAGCACCCCGAGCACTGAGCACCCAGCACCCTGAGTACTGAGCACCCAGCACCCTGAGCACTGAGCACCGAGCACCCTGAGCACTGACCACCCAGCACCCTGAGGACTGAGCACCCAGCACCCGGAGCACTGAGCACCCTGAGTACTGAGCACTGAGCACCCTGAGTACTGAGCACTGAGCACCCTGAGTACTGAGCAACCAGCACCCTGAGTACTGAGCACCCAGCACCCTGAGCACTGAGCACCGAGCACCCTGAGCACTGAGCACCCAGCACCCTGAGCACTGAGCACCCAGCACCCTGAGTAGTGAGCACCCAACGTACTGAGCACCGAGCACCCCGATCACTGAGCACCCAGCTCCCTGAGTACTGAGCACCCAGCACCCCGAGCACTGAGCACCCAGCACCCTGAGCACTGAGCACCCAGCACCCTGAGCACTGATCACCAAGCACCCTGAGCACTGAGCACCCAGCACCCTGAGTACTGAGCACCCAGCACCCTGAGTACTGAGCACTCAGCACCCTGAGTACAGAGCACCGAGCAGCCCGAGCACTGAGCACCCAACACCCTGAGGACTGAGCACCCTGAGGACTGAGCACCCAGCACCCTGAGCACTGAGCACCCAGCACCCTGAGTACTGAGCACCGATCACCCTGAGCACTGAGCACCCAGCACCCGGAGTACTGAGCACCCAGCGCCCTGAGTACTAAGCACCGAGCACCCTGAAAACTGAGTACCCAGCACCCTGAGCACTGAACACACAGCACCCTGAGTACTGAGCACCGAGCACCCTGAGTACTGAGCACCCAGCACCCCGAGCACTGAGCACCCAGCACCCTGAGCACTGAGCACCCAGCACCCTGAGTAGTGAGCACCCAACGTACTGAGCACCGAGCACCCCGAGCACTGAGCACCCAGCATCCTGAGTACTGAGCACTGAGCACCCGGCACCCCGAGCACTGAGCACCCAGCACCATGAGCACTGAGCACCCAGCACCCGAGTACTGAGCACCCAGCACCCTGAGTACTGAGCACCCAGCACCCTGAGTACTGAGCACCCAGCACCCTGAGCACTGAGCACCCAGCACCCCGAGCACTGAGCACCCAGCACCCTGAGTACTTTGCACCCAGCACCCTGAGCACTGAGCACTGAGCACCCAGCACCCCGAGCACTGAGCACGCAGCACCCTGAGTACTGAGCACGCAACACCCTGTGCACTGAGCACCCAGCACCCTGAGCACTGAGCACCCAGCACCCTGAGCACTGAGCACCCAGCACCCTGAGTACTGAGCTCCGAGCACCCCGAGCATTGAGCACCCAGCGCCCCGAGCACTGAGCACTCAGCACCCTGAGTACTGAGCACCCAGCACCCTGAGCACTGAGCACCCAGCACCCAACGTACTGAGCACCGAGCACCCCGAGCACTGAGCACCCAGCACCCTGAGTACTGAGCTCCGAGCACCCCGAGCACTGAACACCCAGCGCCCCGAGCACTGAGCACCCAGCGCCCTGAGCACTGAGCACAAAGCACCCTGAGCAATGAGCACCCAGCACCCCGAGCACTGAGCACCCAGCACCCCAAGCAATGAGCACCCAGCACCCTGAGTACTGAGCACCCAGCACCCCGAATACTGAGCACCCAGCAACCTGAGCACCGAGCAGCCAGCACCCTGAGCACTGAGCACCCAGCACCCTGAGCACTGAGCACCAAGCACCCTGAGTACTGAGCACTGAGCACCACGAGTACTGAGCACCCAGCACCCTGATCACTGAGCACCCTACACCCTGAGTACTGAGCACCCAACACCCCAAGCACTGAGCACCCTAAGTACTGAGCACCCAGCACCCCAAGCACTGAGTACCCTGAGTATTGAGCACCCAGCAACCTCAGTACTGAGCAGCCAGCACCCTGAGTACTGAGCACCGAGCACCCTGAGTACTGAGCACCCAGCACCCCGAGCACTGAGCACCCAGCACCCTGAGTACTGAGCACCCAGCACCCTGAGCACTGAGCACCGAGCACCCTGAGCACTGACCACCCAGCACCCTGAGGACTGAGCACCCAGCACCCGGAGCACTGAGCACCCTGAGTACTGAGCACTGAGCACCCTGAGTACTGAGCACTGAGCACCCTGAGTACTGAGCAACCAGCACCCTGAGTACTGAGCACCCAGCACCCTGAGCACTGAGCACCGAGCACCCTGAGCACTGAGCACCCAGCACCCTGAGCACTGAGCACCCAGCACCCTGAGTAGTGAGCACCCAACGTACTGAGCACCGAGCACCCCGATCACTGAGCACCCAGCTCCCTGAGTACTGAGCACCCAGCACCCCGAGCACTGAGCACCCAGCACCCTGAGCACTGAGCACCCAGCACCCTGAGTACTGAGCTCCGAGCACCCCGAGCATTGAGCACCCAGCACCCCGAGCACTGAGCACGCAGCACCCTGAGTACTGAGCACCCAACACCCTGAGCACTGAGCACCCAGCACCCTGAGCACTGAGCACCCAGCACCCTGAGCACTGAGCACCCAGCACCCTGAGTACTGAGCTCCGAGCACCCCGAGCATTGAGCACCCAGCGCCCCGAGCACTGAGCACCCAGCACCCTGAGTACTGAGCACCCAGCACCCTGAGCACTGAGCACCCAGCACCCAACGTACTGAGCAACGAGCACCCCGAGCACTGAGCACCCAGCACCCTGAGTACTGAGCTCCGAGCACCCCGAGCACTGAACACCCAGCGCCCCGAGCACTGAGCACCCAGCGCCCCGAGCACTGAGCAAAAAGCACCCCGAGCAATGAGCACCCAGCACCCCGAGCACTGAGCACCCAGCACCCCAAGCAATGAGCACCCAGCACCCTGAGTACTGAGCACCCAGCACCCCGAATACTGAGCACCCAGCAACCTGAGCACCGAGCAGCCAGCACCCTGAGCACTGAGCACCCAGCACCCTGAGCACTGAGCACCAAGCACCCTGAGTACTGAGCACTGAGCACCACGAGTACTGAGCACCCAGCACCCTGATCACTGAGCACCCTACACCCTGAGTACTGAGCACCCAACACCCCAAGCACTGAGCACCCTAAGTACTGAGCACCCAGCACCCCAAGCACTGAGTACCCTGAGTATTGAGCACCTAGCAACCTGAGTACTGAGCAGCCAGCACCCTGAGTACTGAGCACCGAGCACCCTGAGTACTGAGCACCCAGCACCCCGAGCACTGAGCACCCAGCACCCTGAGTACTGAGCACCCAGCACCCTGAGCACTGAGCACCGAGCACCCTGAGCACTGACCACCCAGCACCCTGAGGACTGAGCACCCAGCACCCGGAGCACTGAGCACCCTGAGTACTGAGCACTGAGCACCCTGAGTACTGAGCACTGAGCACCCTGAGTACTGAGCAACCAGCACCCTGAGTACTGAGCACCCAGCACCCTGAGCACTGAGCACCGAGCACCCTGAGCACTGAGCACCCAGCACCCTGAGCACTGAGCACCCAGCACCCTGAGTAGTGAGCACCCAACGTACTGAGCACCGAGCACCCCGATCACTGAGCACCCAGCTCCCTGAGTACTGAGCACCCAGCACCCCGAGCACTGAGCACCCAGCACCCTGAGCACTGAGCACCCAGCACCCTGAGCACTGATCACCAAGCACCCTGAGCACTGAGCACCCAGCACCCTGAGTACTGAGCACCCAGCACCCTGAGTACTGAGCACTCAGCACCCTGAGTACAGAGCACCGAGCAGCCCGAGCACTGAGCACCCAACACCCTGAGGACTGAGCACCCTGAGGACTGAGCACCCAGCACCCTGAGCACTGAGCACCCAGCACCCTGAGTACTGAGCACCGATCACCCTGAGCACTGAGCACCCAGCACCCGGAGTACTGAGCACCCAGCGCCCTGAGTACTAAGCACCGAGCACCCTGAAAACTGAGTACCCAGCACCCTGAGCACTGAACACACAGCACCCTGAGTACTGAGCACCGAGCACCCTGAGTACTGAGCACCCAGCACCCCGAGCACTGAGCACCCAGCACCCTGAGCACTGAGCACCCAGCACCCTGAGTAGTGAGCACCCAACGTACTGAGCACCGAGCACCCCGAGCACTGAGCACCCAGCATCCTGAGTACTGAGCACTGAGCACCCGGCACCCCGAGCACTGAGCACCCAGCACCATGAGCACTGAGCACCCAGCACCCGAGTACTGAGCACCCAGCACCCTGAGTACTGAGCACCCAGCACCCTGAGTACTGAGCACCCAGCACCCTGAGCACTGAGCACCCAGCACCCCGAGCACTGAGCACCCAGCACCCTGAGTACTTTGCACCCAGCACCCTGAGCACTGAGCACTGAGCACCCAGCACCCCGAGCACTGAGCACGCAGCACCCTGAGTACTGAGCACGCAACACCCTGTGCACTGAGCACCCAGCACCCTGAGCACTGAGCACCCAGCACCCTGAGCACTGAGCACCCAACACCCTGAGCACTGAGCACCCAGCACCCTGAGCACTGAGCACCCAGCACCCTGAGCACTGAGCACCCAGCACCCTGAGTACTGAGCTCCGAGCACCCCGAGCATTGAGCACCCAGCGCCCCGAGCACTGAGCACCCAGCACCCTGAGTACTGAGCACCCAGCACCCTGAGCACTGAGCACCCAGCACCCAACGTACTGAGCAACGAGCACCCCGAGCACTGAGCACCCAGCACCCTGAGTACTGAGCTCCGAGCACCCCGAGCACTGAACACCCAGCGCCCCGAGCACTGAGCACCCAGCGCCCCGAGCACTGAGCAAAAAGCACCCCGAGCAATGAGCACCCAGCACCCCGAGCACTGAGCACCCAGCACCCCAAGCAATGAGCACCCAGCACCCTGAGTACTGAGCACCCAGCACCCCGAATACTGAGCACCCAGCAACCTGAGCACCGAGCAGCCAGCACCCTGAGCACTGAGCACCCAGCACCCTGAGCACTGAGCACCAAGCACCCTGAGTACTGAGCACTGAGCACCACGAGTACTGAGCACCCAGCACCCTGATCACTGAGCACCCTACACCCTGAGTACTGAGCACCCAACACCCCAAGCACTGAGCACCCTAAGTACTGAGCACCCAGCACCCCAAGCACCGAGCACCCTGAGTACTGAGCACCCAGCACCCCGAGCACTGAGCACCCAGCACCCTGAGTACTGAGCACCCAGCACCCTGAGCACTGAGCACCGAGCACCCTGAGCACTGACCACCCAGCACCCTGAGGACTGAGCACCCAGCACCCGGAGCACTGAGCACCCTGAGTACTGAGCACTGAGCACCCTGAGTACTGAGCACTGAGCACCCTGAGTACTGAGCAACCAGCACCCTGAGTACTGAGCACCCAGCACCCTGAGCACTGAGCACCGAGCACCCTGAGCACTGAGCACCCAGCACCCTGAGCACTGAGCACCCAGCACCCTGAGTAGTGAGCACCCAACGTACTGAGCACCGAGCACCCCGATCACTGAGCACCCAGCTCCCTGAGTACTGAGCACCCAGCACCCCGAGCACTGAGCACCCAGCACCCTGAGCACTGAGCACCCAGCACCCTGAGCACTGATCACCAAGCACCCTGAGCACTGAGCACCCAGCACCCTGAGTACTGAGCACCCAGCACCCTGAGTACTGAGCACTCAGCACCCTGAGTACAGAGCACCGAGCAGCCCGAGCACTGAGCACCCAACACCCTGAGGACTGAGCACCCTGAGGACTGAGCACCCAGCACCCTGAGCACTGAGCACCCAGCACCCTGAGTACTGAGCACCGATCACCCTGAGCACTGAGCACCCAGCACCCGGAGTACTGAGCACCCAGCGCCCTGAGTACTAAGCACCGAGCACCCTGAAAACTGAGTACCCAGCACCCTGAGCACTGAACACACAGCACCCTGAGTACTGAGCACCGAGCACCCTGAGTACTGAGCACCCAGCACCCCGAGCACTGAGCACCCAGCACCCTGAGCACTGAGCACCCAGCACCCTGAGTAGTGAGCACCCAACGTACTGAGCACCGAGCACCCCGAGCACTGAGCACCCAGCATCCTGAGTACTGAGCACTGAGCACCCGGCACCCCGAGCACTGAGCACCCAGCACCATGAGCACTGAGCACCCAGCACCCGAGTACTGAGCACCCAGCACCCTGAGTACTGAGCACCCAGCACCCTGAGTACTGAGCACCCAGCACCCTGAGCACTGAGCACCCAGCACCCCGAGCACTGAGCACCCAGCACCCTGAGTACTTTGCACCCAGCACCCTGAGCACTGAGCACTGAGCACCCAGCACCCCGAGCACTGAGCACGCAGCACCCTGAGTACTGAGCACGCAACACCCTGTGCACTGAGCACCCAGCACCCTGAGCACTGAGCACCCAGCACCCTGAGCACTGAGCACCCAGCACCCTGAGTACTGAGCTCCGAGCACCCCGAGCATTGAGCACCCAGCGCCCCGAGCACTGAGCACTCAGCACCCTGAGTACTGAGCACCCAGCACCCTGAGCACTGAGCACCCAGCACCCAACGTACTGAGCACCGAGCACCCCGAGCACTGAGCACCCAGCACCCTGAGTACTGAGCTCCGAGCACCCCGAGCACTGAACACCCAGCGCCCCGAGCACTGAGCACCCAGCGCCCTGAGCACTGAGCACAAAGCACCCTGAGCAATGAGCACCCAGCACCCCGAGCACTGAGCACCCAGCACCCCAAGCAATGAGCACCCAGCACCCTGAGTACTGAGCACCCAGCACCCCGCATACTGAGCACCCAGCAACCTGAGCACCGAGCAGCCAGCACCCTGAGCACTGAGCACCCAGCACCCTGAGCACTGAGCACCAAGCACCCTGAGTACTGAGCACTGAGCACCACGAGTACTGAGCACCCAGCACCCTGATCACTGAGCACCCTACACCCTGAGTACTGAGCACCCAACACCCCAAGCACTGAGCACCCTAAGTACTGAGCACCCAGCACCCCAAGCACTGAGTACCCTGAGTATTGAGCACCCAGCAACCTGAGTACTGAGCAGCCAGCACCCTGAGTACTGAGCACCGAGCACCCTGAGTACTGAGCACCCAGCACCCCGAGCACTGAGCACCCAGCACCCTGAGTACTGAGCACCCAGCACCCTGAGCACTGAGCACCGAGCACCCTGAGCACTGACCACCCAGCACCCTGAGGACTGAGCACCCAGCACCCGGAGCACTGAGCACCCTGAGTACTGAGCACTGAGCACCCTGAGTACTGAGCACTGAGCACCCTGAGTACTGAGCAACCAGCACCCTGAGTACTGAGCACCCAGCACCCTGAGCACTGAGCACCGAGCACCCTGAGCACTGAGCACCCAGCACCCTGAGCACTGAGCACCCAGCACCCTGAGTAGTGAGCACCCAACGTACTGAGCACCGAGCACCCCGATCACTGAGCACCCAGCTCCCTGAGTACTGAGCACCCAGCACCCCGAGCACTGAGCACCCAGCACCCTGAGCACTGAGCACCCAGCACCCTGAGCACTGATCACCAAGCACCCTGAGCACTGAGCACCCAGCACCCTGAGTACTGAGCACCCAGCACCCTGAGTACTGAGCACTCAGCACCCTGAGTACAGAGCACCGAGCACCCCGAGCACTGAGCACCCAACACCCTGAGGACTGAGCACCCTGAGGACTGAGCACCCAGCACCCTGAGCACTGAGCACCCAGCACCCTGAGTACTGAGCACCAATCACCCTGAGCACTGAGCACCCAGCACCCCGAGCCTTGAGCACCCAGCACCCTGAGTACTGAGCAACCTAAGTACGGAGCACCCAGCACCCTGAGCACTGAGCACCCAGCACCCTGAGTACTGAGCACCGAGCACCCTGAGTACTGAGCACCCAGCACCCCGAGCACTGAGCACCCAGCACCCCGAGAATGAGCACCCAGCACCCCGAGTACTGAGCACCGAGCACCCTGAGCACTGAGTACCCAGCACCCTGAGTACTGAGCACCCAGGACCCTGAGCACTGAGCACCGAGCAACCCAAGTACTGAGCACAAAGCACCCTCAGCACTGAGCACCCAGCACCCTGAGTACTGAGCACCCAGCACCCTGAGTACTGAACACGCAGCACCCTGAGCACTGAGCACTGAGCAATATGATCACTGAGGACTGAGCACCGAGCACCCCGAGAACTGAGCACCCAGCACCCGGAGAACTGAGCACCCAGCACCCTGAGTACTGAGCACCCAGCACCCTGAGCACTGATCACCCAGCACCCTGAGCACTGAGCACCCAGCACCCTGAGTACTGAGCACCCAGCACCCTGAGTACTGAGCACCCTGCACCCTGAGTACTGAGCTCCGAGCACCCCGAGCACTGAGCACCCAGCGCCCCGAGCACCGAGCACCCTGAGCACTGAGCACCCTGCACCCTGAGTACTGAGCACCCAGCACCCTGAGCAATGAGCAACTTGAGTACTGAGCACCCAGCACCTTGAGCACTGAGCACCCAGCACCCGGAGTACTGAGCACCCAGCGCCCTGAGTACTAAGCACCGAGCACCCTGAAAACTGAGTACACAGCACCCTGAGCACTGAACACACAGCACCCTGAGTACTGAGCACCGAGCACCCTGAGTACTGAGCACGCAGCACCCCGAGCACTGAGCACCCAGCACCCTGAGTACTGAGCACCCAGCACCCTGAGCACTGAGCACCGAGCACCCTGAGCACTGACCACCCAGCACCCTGAGGACTGAGCACCCAGCACCCGGAGCACTGAGCACCCTGAGTACTGAGCACCCAGCACCCCGAGCACTGAGCACCCAGCACCCTGAGTACTGAGCACTGAGCACCCAGCACCCCGAGCACTGAGCACCCAGCACCCTGAGCACTGAGAACCCAGCACCCGAGTATTGAGCACCCAGCACCCTGAGTACTGAGCACCCAGCACCCTGAGTACTGAGCACCCAGCACCCCGAGTACTGAGCACCCAGCACCCTGAGTACTGAGCACCCAGCACCCTGAGCACTGAGCACCCAGCACCCCGAGCACTGAGCACCCAGCACCCTGAGTACTGAGCACCCAGCGCCCCGAGCACTGAGCACCCAGCACCCTAAGCACTGAGCACCCAGCACCCTGAGTACTGAGCACCCAGCACCCCGAGTACTGAGCACCCAGCACCCTGAGTACTGAGCACCCAGCACCCTGAGCACTGAGCACCCAGCACCCCGAGCACTGAGCACCCAGCACCCTGAGTACTGAGCACCCAGCATCCCGAGTACTGAACACCCAGCACCCTGAGCACTGAGCACTGAGCACCCTGAGCACTGAGTACTGAGCACTGAGCACCCTGAGCACTGAGCACCCAGCACCCCGAGTACTGAGCACCCAGCACCCCGAGAACTGAGCACCCAGCGCCCCGAGCACTGAGCACCCAGCACCCCGAGCACTGAGCACTGAGCACCCTGAGCACTGAGCACCCAGCACCCCGAGTACTGAGCAGTGAGCACCCTGAGTACTGAGCACCCAGCGCCCCGAGCACTGAGCACCCAGCACCCCGAGCACTGAGCACCCAGCGCCCCGAGGACTGAGCACAAAGCACCCCGAGCAATGAGCACCCAGCACCCCGAGCACTGAGCACCCAGCACCCCAAGCAATGAGCACCCAGCACCCTGAGTACTGAGCACCCAGCACCCCGAATACTGAGGACCCAGCAACCTGAGCACCGAGCACCCAGCACCCTGAGTACTGAGCACCCAGCACCCTGAGTACTGAGCACCCAGCACCCCGAGTACTGAGCACCCAGCACCCTGAGTACTGAGCAACCAGCACCCTGAGAACTGAGCACCCAGCACCCCGAGAACTGAGCACCCAGCACCCTGAGTAGTGAGCACCCAGCACCCTGAGCACTGAGCACCCAGCACCCTGAGTACTGAGCACCCAGCACCCTGAGCACTGAGTACCCAGCACCCTGAGCACTGAGCACCCAGCACACTGAGCACTGAGCACACAGCACCCTGAGCACTGAGCACCCAGCACCCTGAGTACTGAGCACTGAGCACCCAGCACCCCGAGCACTGAGCACCCAGCACCCTGAGTACTGAGCACTGAGCACCCAGCACCCCGAGCACTGAGCACCCAGCACCCTGAGCACTGAGCACCCAGCACCCGAGTACTGAGCACCCAGCACCCTGAGTACTGAGCACCCAGCACCCTGAGTACTGAGCACCCAGCACCCCGAGTACTGAGCACCCAGCACCCTGAGTACTGAGCACCCAGCACCCTGAGTACTGAGCACTGAGCACCCAGCACCCCGAGTACTGAGCACCCAGCACCCCGAGCACTGAGCACCCAGCACCCTGAGTACTGAGCACTGAGCACCCAGCACCCCGAGCACTGAGCACCCAGCACCCTGAGCACTGAGCACCCAGCACCCTGAGTACTGAGCTCCGAGCACCCCGAGCATTGAGCACCCAGCACCCCGAGCACTGAGCACGCAGCACCCTGAGTACTGAGCACCCAACACCCTGAGCACTGAGCACCCAGCACCCTGAGCACTGAGCACCCAGCACCCTGAGCACTGAGCACCCAGCACCCTGAGTACTGAGCTCCGAGCACCCCGAGCATTGAGCACCCAGCGCCCCGAGCACTGAGCACCCAGCACCCTGAGTACTGAGCACCCAGCACCCTGAGCACTGAGCACCCAGCACCCAACGTACTGAGCAACGAGCACCCCGAGCACTGAGCACCCAGCACCCTGAGTACTGAGCTCCGAGCACCCCGAGCACTGAACACCCAGCGCCCCGAGCACTGAGCACCCAGCGCCCCGAGCACTGAGCAAAAAGCACCCCGAGCAATGAGCACCCAGCACCCCGAGCACTGAGCACCCAGCACCCCAAGCAATGAGCACCCAGCACCCTGAGTACTGAGCACCCAGCACCCCGAATACTGAGCACCCAGCAACCTGAGCACCGAGCAGCCAGCACCCTGAGCACTGAGCACCCAGCACCCTGAGCACTGAGCACCAAGCACCCTGAGTACTGAGCACTGAGCACCACGAGTACTGAGCACCCAGCACCCTGATCACTGAGCACCCTACACCCTGAGTACTGAGCACCCAACACCCCAAGCACTGAGCACCCTAAGTACTGAGCACCCAGCACCCCAAGCACTGAGTACCCTGAGTATTGAGCACCCAGCAACCTGAGTACTGAGCAGCCAGCACCCTGAGTACTGAGCACCGAGCACCCTGAGTACTGAGCACCCAGCACCCCGAGCACTGAGCACCCAGCACCCTGAGTACTGAGCACCCAGCACCCTGAGCACTGAGCACCGAGCACCCTGAGCACTGACCACCCAGCACCCTGAGGACTGAGCACCCAGCACCCGGAGCACTGAGCACCCTGAGTACTGAGCACTGAGCACCCTGAGTACTGAGCACTGAGCACCCTGAGTACTGAGCAACCAGCACCCTGAGTACTGAGCACCCAGCACCCTGAGCACTGAGCACCGAGCACCCTGAGCACTGAGCACCCAGCACCCTGAGCACTGAGCACCCAGCACCCTGAGTAGTGAGCACCCAACGTACTGAGCACCGAGCACCCCGATCACTGAGCACCCAGCTCCCTGAGTACTGAGCACCCAGCACCCCGAGCACTGAGCACCCAGCACCCTGAGCACTGAGCACCCAGCACCCTGAGCACTGATCACCAAGCACCCTGAGCACTGAGCACCCAGCACCCTGAGTACTGAGCACCCAGCACCCTGAGTACTGAGCACTCAGCACCCTGAGTACAGAGCACCGAGCAGCCCGAGCACTGAGCACCCAACACCCTGAGGACTGAGCACCCTGAGGACTGAGCACCCAGCACCCTGAGCACTGAGCACCCAGCACCCTGAGTACTGAGCACCGATCACCCTGAGCACTGAGCACCCAGCACCCGGAGTACTGAGCACCCAGCGCCCTGAGTACTAAGCACCGAGCACCCTGAAAACTGAGTACCCAGCACCCTGAGCACTGAACACACAGCACCCTGAGTACTGAGCACCGAGCACCCTGAGTACTGAGCACCCAGCACCCCGAGCACTGAGCACCCAGCACCCTGAGCACTGAGCACCCAGCACCCTGAGTAGTGAGCACCCAACGTACTGAGCACCGAGCACCCCGAGCACTGAGCACCCAGCATCCTGAGTACTGAGCACTGAGCACCCGGCACCCCGAGCACTGAGCACCCAGCACCATGAGCACTGAGCACCCAGCACCCGAGTACTGAGCACCCAGCACCCTGAGTACTGAGCACCCAGCACCCTGAGTACTGAGCACCCAGCACCCTGAGCACTGAGCACCCAGCACCCCGAGCACTGAGCACCCAGCACCCTGAGTACTTTGCACCCAGCACCCTGAGCACTGAGCACTGAGCACCCAGCACCCCGAGCACTGAGCACGCAGCACCCTGAGTACTGAGCACGCAACACCCTGTGCACTGAGCACCCAGCACCCTGAGCACTGAGCACCCAGCACCCTGAGCACTGAGCACCCAGCACCCTGAGTACTGAGCTCCGAGCACCCCGAGCATTGAGCACCCAGCGCCCCGAGCACTGAGCACTCAGCACCCTGAGTACTGAGCACCCAGCACCCTGAGCACTGAGCACCCAGCACCCAACGTACTGAGCACCGAGCACCCCGAGCACTGAGCACCCAGCACCCTGAGTACTGAGCTCCGAGCACCCCGAGCACTGAACACCCAGCGCCCCGAGCACTGAGCACCCAGCGCCCTGAGCACTGAGCACAAAGCACCCTGAGCAATGAGCACCCAGCACCCCGAGCACTGAGCACCCAGCACCCCAAGCAATGAGCACCCAGCACCCTGAGTACTGAGCACCCAGCACCCCGAATACTGAGCACCCAGCAACCTGAGCACCGAGCAGCCAGCACCCTGAGCACTGAGCACCCAGCACCCTGAGCACTGAGCACCAAGCACCCTGAGTACTGAGCACTGAGCACCACGAGTACTGAGCACCCAGCACCCTGATCACTGAGCACCCTACACCCTGAGTACTGAGCACCCAACACCCCAAGCACTGAGCACCCTAAGTACTGAGCACCCAGCACCCCAAGCACTGAGTACCCTGAGTATTGAGCACCCAGCAACCTGAGTACTGAGCAGCCAGCACCCTGAGTACTGAGCACCGAGCACCCTGAGTACTGAGCACCCAGCACCCCGAGCACTGAGCACCCAGCACCCTGAGTACTGAGCACCCAGCACCCTGAGCACTGAGCACCGAGCACCCTGAGCACTGACCACCCAGCACCCTGAGGACTGAGCACCCAGCACCCGGAGCACTGAGCACCCTGAGTACTGAGCACTGAGCACCCTGAGTACTGAGCACTGAGCACCCTGAGTACTGAGCAACCAGCACCCTGAGTACTGAGCACCCAGCACCCTGAGCACTGAGCACCGAGCACCCTGAGCACTGAGCACCCAGCACCCTGAGCACTGAGCACCCAGCACCCTGAGTAGTGAGCACCCAACGTACTGAGCACCGAGCACCCCGATCACTGAGCACCCAGCTCCCTGAGTACTGAGCACCCAGCACCCCGAGCACTGAGCACCCAGCACCCTGAGCACTGAGCACCCAGCACCCTGAGCACTGATCACCAAGCACCCTGAGCACTGAGCACCCAGCACCCTGAGTACTGAGCACCCAGCACCCTGAGTACTGAGCACTCAGCACCCTGAGTACAGAGCACCGAGCACCCCGAGCACTGAGCACCCAACACCCTGAGGACTGAGCACCCTGAGGACTGAGCACCCAGCACCCTGAGCACTGAGCACCCAGCACCCTGAGTACTGAGCACCAATCACCCTGAGCACTGAGCACCCAGCACCCCGAGCCTTGAGCACCCAGCACCCTGAGTACTGAGCAACCTAAGTACTGAGCACCCAGCACCCTGAGCACTGAGCACCCAGCACCCTGAGTACTGAGCACCGAGCACCCTGAGTACTGAGCACCCAGCACCCCGAGCACTGAGCACCCAGCACCCCGAGAATGAGCACCCAGCACCCCGAGTACTGAGCACCGAGCACCCTGAGCACTGAGTACCCAGCACCCTGAGTACTGAGCACCCAGGACCCTGAGCACTGAGCACCGAGCAACCCAAGTACTGAGCACAAAGCACCCTCAGCACTGAGCACCCAGCACCCTGAGTACTGAGCACCCAGCACCCTGAGTACTGAACACGCAGCACCCTGAGCACTGAGCACTGAGCAATATGATCACTGAGGACTGAGCACCGAGCACCCCGAGAACTGAGCACCCAGCACCCGGAGAACTGAGCACCCAGCACCCTGAGTACTGAGCACCCAGCACCCTGAGCACTGATCACCCAGCACCCTGAGCACTGAGCACCCAGCACCCTGAGTACTGAGCACCCAGCACCCTGAGTACTGAGCACCCTGCACCCTGAGTACTGAGCTCCGAGCACCCCGAGCACTGAGCACCCAGCGCCCCGAGCACCGAGCACCCTGAGCACTGAGCACCCTGCACCCTGAGTACTGAGCACCCAGCACCCTGAGCAATGAGCAACTTGAGTACTGAGCACCCAGCACCTTGAGCACTGAGCACCCAGCACCCGGAGTACTGAGCACCCAGCGCCCTGAGTACTAAGCACCGAGCACCCTGAAAACTGAGTACACAGCACCCTGAGCACTGAACACACAGCACCCTGAGTACTGAGCACCGAGCACCCTGAGTACTGAGCACGCAGCACCCCGAGCACTGAGCACCCAGCACCCTGAGTACTGAGCACCCAGCACCCTGAGCACTGAGCACCGAGCACCCTGAGCACTGACCACCCAGCACCCTGAGGACTGAGCACCCAGCACCCGGAGCACTGAGCACCCTGAGTACTGAGCACCCAGCACCCCGAGCACTGAGCACCCAGCACCCTGAGTACTGAGCACTGAGCACCCAGCACCCCGAGCACTGAGCACCCAGCACCCTGAGCACTGAGAACCCAGCACCCGAGTATTGAGCACCCAGCACCCTGAGTACTGAGCACCCAGCACCCTGAGTACTGAGCACCCAGCACCCCGAGTACTGAGCACCCAGCACCCTGAGTACTGAGCACCCAGCACCCTGAGCACTGAGCACCCAGCACCCCGAGCACTGAGCACCCAGCACCCTGAGTACTGAGCACCCAGCGCCCCGAGCACTGAGCACCCAGCACCCTAAGCACTGAGCACCCAGCACCCTGAGTACTGAGCACCCAGCACCCCGAGTACTGAGCACCCAGCACCCTGAGTACTGAGCACCCAGCACCCTGAGCACTGAGCACCCAGCACCCCGAGCACTGAGCACCCAGCACCCTGAGTACTGAGCACCCAGCATCCCGAGTACTGAACACCCAGCACCCTGAGCACTGAGCACTGAGCACCCTGAGCACTGAGTACTGAGCACTGAGCACCCTGAGCACTGAGCACCCAGCACCCCGAGTACTGAGCACCCAGCACCCCGAGAACTGAGCACCCAGCGCCCCGAGCACTGAGCACCCAGCACCCCGAGCACTGAGCACTGAGCACCCTGAGCACTGAGCACCCAGCACCCCGAGTACTGAGCAGTGAGCACCCTGAGTACTGAGCACCCAGCGCCCCGAGCACTGAGCACCCAGCACCCCGAGCACTGAGCACCCAGCGCCCCGAGGACTGAGCACAAAGCACCCCGAGCAATGAGCACCCAGCACCCCGAGCACTGAGCACCCAGCACCCCAAGCAATGAGCACCCAGCACCCTGAGTACTGAGCACCCAGCACCCCGAATACTGAGGACCCAGCAACCTGAGCACCGAGCACCCAGCACCCTGAGTACTGAGCACCCAGCACCCTGAGTACTGAGCACCCAGCACCCCGAGTACTGAGCACCCAGCACCCTGAGTACTGAGCAACCAGCACCCTGAGAACTGAGCACCCAGCACCCCGAGAACTGAGCACCCAGCACCCTGAGTAGTGAGCACCCAGCACCCTGAGCACTGAGCACCCAGCACCCTGAGTACTGAGCACCCAGCACCCTGAGCACTGAGTACCCAGCACCCTGAGCACTGAGCACCCAGCACACTGAGCACTGAGCACACAGCACCCTGAGCACTGAGCACCCAGCACCCTGAGTACTGAGCACTGAGCACCCAGCACCCCGAGCACTGAGCACCCAGCACCCTGAGTACTGAGCACTGAGCACCCAGCACCCCGAGCACTGAGCACCCAGCACCCTGAGCACTGAGCACCCAGCACCCGAGTACTGAGCACCCAGCACCCTGAGTACTGAGCACCCAGCACCCTGAGTACTGAGCACCCAGCACCCCGAGTACTGAGCACCCAGCACCCTGAGTACTGAGCACCCAGCACCCTGAGTACTGAGCACTGAGCACCCAGCACCCCGAGTACTGAGCACCCAGCACCCCGAGCACTGAGCACCCAGCACCCTGAGTACTGAGCACTGAGCACCCAGCACCCCGAGCACTGAGCACCCAGCACCCTGAGCACTGAGCACCCAGCACCCGAGTACTGAGCACCCAGCACCCTGAGTACTGAGCACCCAGCACCCTGAGTACTGAGCACCCAGCACCCCGAGTACTGAGCACCCAGCACCCTGAGTACTGAGCACCCAGCACCCTGAGCACTGAGCACCCAGCACCCCGAGCACTGAGCACCCAGCACCCTGAGTACTGAGCACCCAGCGCCCCGAGCACTGAGCACCCAGCACCCTAAGCACTGAGCACCCAGCACCCTGAGTACTGAGCATCCAGCATCCCGAGTACTGAACACCCAGCACCCTGAGCACTGAGCACCCTGAGCACTGAGTACTGAGCACTGAGCACCCTGAGCACTGAGCACCCAGCACCCCGAGTACTGAGCACCCAGCACCCCGAGCACTGAGCACCCAGCGCCCCGAGCACTGAGCACCCAGCACCCCGAGCACTGAGCACTGAGCACCCTGAGCACTGAGCACCCAGCTCCCCGAGTACTGAGCAGTGAGCACCCTGAGTACTGAGCACCCAGCACCCCGAGTACTGAGCACTGAGCACCCTGAGTACTGAGCACCCATCACCCTGAGCACTGAGTACCCAGCACCCTGAGCACTGAGCACCCAGCACCCTGAGCATTGAGCACCCAGCACCCTGAGCACTGAGCACCCAGCACCCTGAGTACTGAGCACTGAGCACCCAGCACCCCGAGCACTGAGCACCCAGCACCCTGAGTACGGAGCACTGAGCACCCAGCACCCCGAGCACTGAGCACCCAGCACCCTGAGCACTGAGCACCCAGCATCCGAGTACTGAGCACCCAGCACCCTGAGTACTGAGCACCCAGCACCCTGAGTACTGAGCACCCAGCACCCCGAGTACTGAGCACCCAGCACCCTGAGTACTGAGCACCCAGCACCCTGAGAACTGAACACCCAGCACCCCGATCACTGAGCACCCAGCACCCTGAGTAGTGAGCACCCAGCACCCTGAGCACTGAGCACCCAGCACCCTGAGCACTCAGCACCCAGCACCCTGAGCACTGAGCACCCAGCACCCTGAGTAGTGAGCACCCAACGTACTGAGCACCGAGCTCCCCGAGCACTGAGCACCCAGCACCCTGAGTACTGAGCACCAAGCACCCAGAGCACTGAGCACCCAGCACCCTGAGTACTGAGTTCCGAGCACGCCGAGCACTGAGCACCCAGCGCCCCGAGCACCGAGCACCCTGAGCACTGAGCACCCAGCACCCTGAGTACTGAGCACCCAGCACACTGAGCAATGAGCACCCTGAGTACTGAGCACCCAGCACCTTGAGCAATGAGCACCGAGCACCCCGAGCACTGAGCACCCAGCACCCGGAGTACTGAGCACCCAGCACCCTGAGTACTAAGCACTGAGCACCCTGAATACTGAGCACCCAGCACCCTGAGCACTGAACACACAGCACCCTGAGTACTGAGCACCTCGTGCACTGAGCACCCAGCACCCTGAGTACTGAGCACCGAGCACCCCGAGCACTGAGCACCCAGCACCGCGAGCACTGAGCACCCAGCACCCCGAGACTGAGCACCCAGCACCCTGAGTACTGAGCACCCAGCACCCTGAGCACTGAGCACCCAGCACCCTGAGCACTGAGCACCCAGCACCCTGAGCACTGAGCACCCAGCACCCTGAGTAGTGAGCACCCAACGTACTGAGCACCGAGCACCTCGAGCACTGAGCACCCAGCACCCTGAGTACTGAGCACTGAGCACCCGGCACCCCGAGCACTGAGCACCCAGCACCCTGAGCACTGAGCACCCAGCACCCGAGTACTGAGCACCCAGCACCCTGAGTACTGAGCACCCAGCACCCTGAGTACTGAGCACCCAGCACCCTGAGCACTGAGCACCCAGCACCCCGAGCACTGAGCACCCAGCACCCTGAGTACTGAGCACCCAGCACCCTGAGCACTGAGCACTGAGCACCCAGCACCCCGAGCACTGAGCACGCAGCACCCTGAGTACTGAGCACCCAACACCCTGAGCACTGAGCACCCAGCACCCTGAGCACTGAGCACCCAGCACCCTGAGCACTGAGCACCCAGCACCCTGAGTACTGAGCTCCGAGCACCCCGAGCATTGAGCACCCAGCGCCCCGAGCACTGAGCACCCAGCACCCTGAGTACTGAGCACCCAGCACCCTGAGCACTGAGCACCCAGCACCCAACGTACTGAGCAACGAGCACCCCGAGCACTGAGCACCCAGCACCCTGAGTACTGAGCTCCGAGCACCCCGAGCACTGAACACCCAGCGCCCCGAGCACTGAGCACCCAGCGCCCCGAGCACTGAGCAAAAAGCACCCCGAGCAATGAGCACCCAGCACCCCGAGCACTGAGCACCCAGCACCCCAAGCAATGAGCACCCAGCACCCTGAGTACTGAGCACCCAGCACCCCGAATACTGAGCACCCAGCAACCTGAGCACCGAGCAGCCAGCACCCTGAGCACTGAGCACCCAGCACCCTGAGCACTGAGCACCAAGCACCCTGAGTACTGAGCACTGAGCACCACGAGTACTGAGCACCCAGCACCCTGATCACTGAGCACCCTACACCCTGAGTACTGAGCACCCAACACCCCAAGCACTGAGCACCCTAAGTACTGAGCACCCAGCACCCCAAGCACTGAGTACCCTGAGTATTGAGCACCCAGCAACCTGAGTACTGAGCAGCCAGCACCCTGAGTACTGAGCACCGAGCACCCTGAGTACTGAGCACCCAGCACCCCGAGCACTGAGCACCCAGCACCCTGAGTACTGAGCACCCAGCACCCTGAGCACTGAGCACCGAGCACCCTGAGCACTGACCACCCAGCACCCTGAGGACTGAGCACCCAGCACCCGGAGCACTGAGCACCCTGAGTACTGAGCACTGAGCACCCTGAGTACTGAGCACTGAGCACCCTGAGTACTGAGCAACCAGCACCCTGAGTACTGAGCACCCAGCACCCTGAGCACTGAGCACCGAGCACCCTGAGCACTGAGCACCCAGCACCCTGAGCACTGAGCACCCAGCACCCTGAGTAGTGAGCACCCAACGTACTGAGCACCGAGCACCCCGATCACTGAGCACCCAGCTCCCTGAGTACTGAGCACCCAGCACCCCGAGCACTGAGCACCCAGCACCCTGAGCACTGAGCACCCAGCACCCTGAGTACTGAGCTCCGAGCACCCCGAGCATTGAGCACCCAGCACCCCGAGCACTGAGCACGCAGCACCCTGAGTACTGAGCACCCAACACCCTGAGCACTGATCACCCAGCACCCTGAGCACTGAGCACCCAGCACCCTGAGCACTGAGCACCCAGCACCCTGAGTACTGAGCTCCGAGCACCCCGAGCATTGAGCACCCAGCGCCCCGAGCACTGAGCACCCAGCACCCTGAGTACTGAGCACCCAGCACCCTGAGCACTGAGCACCCAGCACCCAACGTACTGAGCAACGAGCACCCCGAGCACTGAGCACCCAGCACCCTGAGTACTGAGCTCCGAGCACCCCGAGCACTGAACACCCAGTGCCCCGAGCACTGAGCACCCAGCGCCCCGAGCACTGAGCAAAAAGCACCCCGAGCAATGAGCACCCAGCACCCCGAGCACTGAGCACCCATCACCCCAAGCAATGAGCACCCAGCACCCTGAGTACTGAGCACCCAGCACCCCGAATACTGAGCACCCAGCAACCTGAGCACCGAGCAGCCAGCACCCTGAGCACTGAGCACCCAGCACCCTGAGCACTGAGCACCAAGCACCCTGAGTACTGAGCACTGAGCACCACGAGTACTGAGCACCCAGCACCCTGATCACTGAGCACCCTACACCCTGAGTACTGAGCACCCAACACCCCAAGCACTGAGCACCCTAAGTACTGAGCACCCAGCACCCCAAGCACTGAGTACCCTGAGTATTGAGCACCCAGCAACCTGAGTACTGAGCAGCCAGCACCCTGAGTACTGAGCACCGAGCACCCTGAGTACTGAGCACCCAGCACCCCGAGCACTGAGCACCCAGCACCCTGAGTACTGAGCACCCAGCACCCTGAGCACTGAGCACCGAGCACCCTGAGCACTGACCACCCAGCACCCTGAGGACTGAGCACCCAGCACCCGGAGCACTGAGCACCCTGAGTACTGAGCACTGAGCACCCTGAGTACTGAGCACTGAGCACCCTGAGTACTGAGCAACCAGCACCCTGAGTACTGAGCACCCAGCACCCTGAGCACTGAGCACCGAGCACCCTGAGCACTGAGCACCCAGCACCCTGAGCACTGAGCACCCAGCACCCTGAGTAGTGAGCACCCAACGTACTGAGCACCGAGCACCCCGATCACTGAGCACCCAGCTCCCTGAGTACTGAGCACCCAGCACCCCGAGCACTGAGCACCCAGCACCCTGAGCACTGAGCACCCAGCACCCTGAGCACTGATCACCAAGCACCCTGAGCACTGAGCACCCAGCACCCTGAGTACTGAGCACCCAGCACCCTGAGTACTGAGCACTCAGCACCCTGAGTACAGAGCACCGAGCAGCCCGAGCACTGAGCACCCAACACCCTGAGGACTGAGCACCCTGAGGACTGAGCACCCAGCACCCTGAGCACTGAGCACCCAGCACCCTGAGTACTGAGCACCGATCACCCTGAGCACTGAGCACCCAGCACCCGGAGTACTGAGCACCCAGCGCCCTGAGTACTAAGCACCGAGCACCCTGAAAACTGAGTACCCAGCACCCTGAGCACTGAACACACAGCACCCTGAGTACTGAGCACCGAGCACCCTGAGTACTGAGCACCCAGCACCCCGAGCACTGAGCACCCAGCACCCTGAGCACTGAGCACCCAGCACCCTGAGTAGTGAGCACCCAACGTACTGAGCACCGAGCACCCCGAGCACTGAGCACCCAGCATCCTGAGTACTGAGCACTGAGCACCCGGCACCCCGAGCACTGAGCACCCAGCACCATGAGCACTGAGCACCCAGCACCCGAGTACTGAGCACCCAGCACCCTGAGTACTGAGCACCCAGCACCCTGAGTACTGAGCACCCAGCACCCTGAGCACTGAGCACCCAGCACCCCGAGCACTGAGCACCCAGCACCCTGAGTACTTTGCACCCAGCACCCTGAGCACTGAGCACTGAGCACCCAGCACCCCGAGCACTGAGCACGCAGCACCCTGAGTACTGAGCACGCAACACCCTGTGCACTGAGCACCCAGCACCCTGAGCACTGAGCACCCAGCACCCTGAGCACTGAGCACCCAGCACCCTGAGTACTGAGCTCCGAGCACCCCGAGCATTGAGCACCCAGCGCCCCGAGCACTGAGCACTCAGCACCCTGAGTACTGAGCACCCAGCACCCTGAGCACTGAGCACCCAGCACCCAACGTACTGAGCACCGAGCACCCCGAGCACTGAGCACCCAGCACCCTGAGTACTGAGCTCCGAGCACCCCGAGCACTGAACACCCAGCGCCCCGAGCACTGAGCACCCAGCGCCCTGAGCACTGAGCACAAAGCACCCTGAGCAATGAGCACCCAGCACCCCGAGCACTGAGCACCCAGCACCCCAAGCAATGAGCACCCAGCACCCTGAGTACTGAGCACCCAGCACCCCGAATACTGAGCACCCAGCAACCTGAGCACCGAGCAGCCAGCACCCTGAGCACTGAGCACCCAGCACCCTGAGCACTGAGCACCAAGCACCCTGAGTACTGAGCACTGAGCACCACGAGTACTGAGCACCCAGCACCCTGATCACTGAGCACCCTACACCCTGAGTACTGAGCACCCAACACCCCAAGCACTGAGCACCCTAAGTACTGAGCACCCAGGACCCCAAGCACTGAGTACCCTGAGTATTGAGCACCCAGCAACCTGAGTACTGAGCAGCCAGCACCCTGAGTACTGAGCACCGAGCACCCTGAGTACTGAGCACCCAGCACCCCGAGCACTGAGCACCCAGCACCCTGAGTACTGAGCACCCAGCACCCTGAGCACTGAGCACCGAGCACCCTGAGCACTGACCACCCAGCACCCTGAGGACTGAGCACCCAGCACCCGGAGCACTGAGCACCCTGAGTACTGAGCACTGAGCACCCTGAGTACTGAGCACTGAGCACCCTGAGTACTGAGCAACCAGCACCCTGAGTACTGAGCACCCAGCACCCTGAGCACTGAGCACCGAGCACCCTGAGCACTGAGCACCCAGCACCCTGAGCACTGAGCACCCAGCACACTGAGTAGTGAGCACCCAACGTACTGAGCACCGAGCACCCCGATCACTGAGCACCCAGCTCCCTGAGTACTGAGCACTCAGCACCCCGAGCACTGAGCACCCAGCACCCTGAGCACTGAGCACCCAGCACCCTGAGCACTGATCACCAAGCACCCTGAGCACTGAGCACCCAGCACCCTGAGTACTGAGCACCCAGCACCCTGAGTACTGAGCACTCAGCACCCTGAGTACAGAGCACCGAGCACCCCGAGCACTGAGCACCCAACACCCTGAGGACTGAGCACCCTGAGGACTGAGCACCCAGCACCCTGAGCACTGAGCACCCAGCACCCTGAGTACTGAGCACCAATCACCCTGAGCACTGAGCACCCAGCACCCCGAGCCTTGAGCACCCAGCACCCTGAGTACTGAGCAACCTAAGTACTGAGCACCCAGCACCCTGAGCACTGAGCACCCAGCACCCTGAGTACTGAGCACCGAGCACCCTGAGTACTGAGCACCCAGCACCCCGAGCACTGAGCACCCAGCACCCCGAGAATGAGCACCCAGCACCCCGAGTACTGGGCACCGAGCACCCTGAGCACTGAGTACCCAGCACCCTGAGTACTGAGCACCCAGGACCCTGAGCACTGAGCACCGAGCAACCCAAGTACTGAGCACAAAGCACCCTCAGCACTGAGCACCCAGCACCCTGAGTACTGAGCACCCAGCACCCTGAGTACTGAACACGCAGCACCCTGAGCACTGAGCACTGAGCAATATGATCACTGAGGACTGAGCACCGAGCACCCCGAGAACTGAGCACCCAGCACCCGGAGAACTGAGCACCCAGCACCCTGAGTACTGAGCACCCAGCACCCTGAGCACTGATCACCCAGCACCCTGAGCACTGAGCACCCAGCACCCTGAGTACTGAGCACCCAGCACCCTGAGTACTGAGCACCCTGCACCCTGAGTACTGAGCTCCGAGCACCCCGAGCACTGAGCACCCAGCGCCCCGAGCACCGAGCACCCTGAGCACTGAGCACCCTGCACCCTGAGTACTGAGCACCCAGCACCCTGAGCAATGAGCAACTTGAGTACTGAGCACCCAGCACCTTGAGCACTGAGCACCCAGCACCCGGAGTACTGAGCACCCAGCGCCCTGAGTACTAAGCACCGAGCACCCTGAAAACTGAGTACACAGCACCCTGAGCACTGAACACACAGCACCCTGAGTACTGAGCACCGAGCACCCTGAGTACTGAGCACGCAGCACCCCGAGCACTGAGCACCCAGCACCCTGAGTACTGAGCACCCAGCACCCTGAGCACTGAGCACCGAGCACCCTGAGCACTGACCACCCAGCACCCTGAGGACTGAGCACCCAGCACCCGGAGCACTGAGCACCCTGAGTACTGAGCACTGAGCACCCTGAGTACTGAGCACTGAGCACCCAGCACCCCGAGCACTGAGCACCCAGCACCCTGAGTACTGAGCACTGAGCACCCAGCACCCCGAGCACTGAGCACCCAGCACCCTGAGCACTGAGAACCCAGCACCCGAGTATTGAGCACCCAGCACCCTGAGTACTGAGCACCCAGCACCCTGAGTACTGAGCACCCAGCACCCCGAGTACTGAGCACCCAGCACCCTGAGTACTGAGCACCCAGCACCCTGAGCACTGAGCACCCAGCACCCCGAGCACTGAGCACCCAGCACCCTGAGTACTGAGCACCCAGCGCCCCGAGCACTGAGCACCCAGCACCCTAAGCACTGAGCACCCAGCACCCTGAGTACTGAGCACCCAGCACCCCGAGTACTGAGCACCCAGCACCCTGAGTACTGAGCACCCAGCACCCTGAGCACTGAGCACCCAGCACCCCGAGCACTGAGCACCCAGCACCCTGAGTACTGAGCACCCAGCATCCCGAGTACTGAACACCCAGCACCCTGAGCACTGAGCACTGAGCACCCTGAGCACTGAGTACTGAGCACTGAGCACCCTGAGCACTGAGCACCCAGCACCCCGAGTACTGAGCACCCAGCACCCCGAGAACTGAGCACCCAGCGCCCCGAGCACTGAGCACCCAGCACCCCGAGCACTGAGCACTGAGCACCCTGAGCACTGAGCACCCAGCACCCCGAGTACTGAGCAGTGAGCACCCTGAGTACTGAGCACCCAGCACCCCGAGTACTGAGCACTGAGCACCCTGAGTACTGAGCACCCATCACCCTGAGCACTGAGTACCCAGCACCCTGAGCACTGAGCACCCAGCACCCTGAGCACTGAGCACCCAGCACCCTGAGCACTGAGCACCCAGCACCCTGAGTACTGAGCACTGAGCACCCAGCACCCAGAGCACTGAGCACCCAGCAACCTGAGTACTGAGCACTGAGCACACAGCACCACGAGCACTGAGCACCCAGCACCCTGAGCACTGAGCACCCAGCATCCGAGAACTGAGCACCCAGCACCCTGAGTACTGAGCACCCAGCACCCTGAGTACTGAGCACCCAGCACCCCGAGTACTGAGCACCCAGCACCCTGAGTACTGAGCACCCAGCACCCTGAGAACTGAACACCCAGCACCCCGATCACTGAGCACCCAGCACCCTGAGTAGTGAGCACCCAGCACCCTGAGCACTGAGCACCCAGCACCCTGAGCACTCAGCACCCAGCACCCTGAGCACTGAGCACCCAGCACCCTGAGTAGTGAGCACCCAACGTACTGAACACCGAGCTCCCCGAGCACTGAGCACCCAGCACCCTGAGTACTGAGCACCAAGCACCCAGAGCACTGAGCACCCAGCACCCTGAGTACTGAGTTCCGAGCACGCCGAGCACTGAGCACCCAGCGCCCCTAGCACCGAGCACCCTGAGCACTGAGCACCCAGCACCCTGAGTACTGAGCACCCAGCACCCTGAGCAATGAGCACCCTGAGTACTGAGCACCCAGCACCTTGAGCAATGAGCACCGAGCACCCCGAGCACTGAGCACCCAGCACCCGGAGTACTGAGCACCCAGCACCCTGAGTACTAAGCACTGAGCACCCTGAATACTGAGCACCCAGCACCCTGAGCACTGAACACACAGCACCCTGAGTACTGAGCACCTCGTGCACTGAGCACCCAGCACCCTGAGTACTGAGCACCGAGCACCCCGAGGACTGAGCACCCAGCACCGCGAGCACTGAGCACCCAGCACCCCGAGACTGAGCACCCAGGACCCTGAGTACTGATCACACAGCACCCTGAGCACTGAGCACCCAGCACCCTGAGCACTGAGCACCCAGCACCCTGAGCACTGAGCACCCAGCACCCTGAGTAGTGAGCACCCAACGTACTGAGCACCGAGCACCCCGAGCACTGAGCACCCAGCACCCTGAGTACTGAGCACTGAGCACCCGGCACCCCGAGCACTGAGCACCCAGCACCCTGAGCACTGAGCACCCAGCACCCGAGTACTGAGCACCCAGCACCCCGAGCACTGAGCACCCAGCACCCTGAGTACTGAGCACCCAGCGCCCCGAGCACTGAGCACCCAGCACCCTAAGCACTGAGCACCCAGCACCCTGAGTACTGAGCATCCAGCATAGCGAGTACTGAACACCCAGCACCCTGAGCACTGAGCACCCTGAGCACTGAGTACTGAGCACTGAGCACCCTGAGCACTGAGCACCCAGCACCCCGAGTACTGAACACCCAGCACCCCGAGAACTGAGCACCCAGCGCCCCGAGCACTGAGCACCCAGCACCCCGAGCACTGAGCACTGAGCACCCTGAGCACTGAGCACCCAGCACCCCGAGTACTGAGCAGTGAGCACCCTGAGTACTGAGCACCCAGCACCCCGAGTACTGAGCACTGAGCACCCTGAGTACTGAGCACCCATCACCCTGAGCACTGAGTACCCAGCACCCTGAGCACTGAGCACCCAGCACCCTGAGCACTGAGCACCCAGCACCCTGAGCACTGAGCACCCAGCACCCTGAGTACTGAGCACTGAGCACCCAGCACCCAGAGCACTGAGCACCCAGCAACCTGAGTACTGAGCACTGAGCACCCAGCACCCCGAGCACTGAGCACCCAGCACCCTGAGCACTGAGCACCCAGCATCCGAGTACTGAGCACCCAGCACCCTGAGTACTGAGCACCCAGCACCCTGAGTACTGAGCACCCAGCACCCCGAGTACTGAGCACCCAGCACCCTGAGTACTGAGCACCCAGCACCCTGAGAACTGAACACCCAGCACCCCGATCACTGAGCACCCAGCACCCTGAGTAGTGAGCACCCAGCACCCTGAGCACTGAGCACCCAGCACCCTGAGCACTCAGCACCCAGCACCCTGAGCACTGAGCACCCAGCACCCTGAGTAGTGAGCACCCAACGTACTGAGCACCGAGCTCCCCGAGCACTGAGCACCCAGCACCCTGAGTACTGAGCACCAAGCACCCAGAGCACTGAGCACCCAGCACCCTGAGTACTGAGTTCCGAGCACGCCGAGCACTGAGCACCCAGCGCCCCGAGCACCGAGCACCCTGAGCACTGAGCACCCAGCACCCTGAGTACTGAGCACCCAGCACCCTGAGCAATGAGCACCCTGAGTACTGAGCACCCAGCACCTTGAGCAATGAGCACCGAGCACCCCGAGCACTGAGCACACAGCACCCGGAGTACTGAGCACCCAGCACCCTGAGTACTAAGCACTGAGCACCCTGAATACTGAGCACCCAACACCCTGAGCACTGAACACACAGCACCCTGAGTACTGAGCACCTCGTGCACTGAGCACCCAGCACCCTGAGTACTGAGCACCGAGCACCCCGAGCACTAAGCACCCAGCACCGCGAGCACTGAGCACCCAGCACCCCGAGACTGAGCACCCAGCACCCTGAGTACTGATCACCCAGCACCCTGAGCACTGAGCACCCAGCACCCTGAGCACTGAGCACCCAGCACCCTGAGCACTGAGCACCCAGCACCCTGAGTAGTGAGCACCCAACGTACTGAGCACCGAGCACCCCGAGCACTGAGCACCCAGCACCCTGAGTACTGAGCACTGAGCACCCGGCACCCCGAGCACTGAGCACCCAGCACCCTGAGCACTGAGCACCCAGCACCCGAGTACTGAGCACCCAGCACCCTGAGTACTGAGCACCCAGCACCCTGAGTACTGAGCACCCAGCACCCTGAGCACTGAGCACCCAGCACCCCGAGCACTGAGCACCAAGCACCCTGAGTACTGAGCACTGAGCACCAAGAGTACTGAGCACCCAGCACCCTGATCACTGAGCACCCTACACCCTGAGTACTGAGCACCCAACACCCCAAGCACTGAGCACCCTAAGTACTGAGCACCCAGCACCCCAAGCACTGAGTACCCTGAGTATTGAGCACCCAGCAACCTGAGTACTGAGCAGCCAGCACCCTGAGTACTGAGCACCGAGCACCCTGAGTACTGAGCACCCAGCACGCCGAGCACTGAGCACCCAGCACCCTGAGTACTGAGCACCCAGCACCCTGAGCACTGAGCACCGAGCACCCTGAGCACTGACCACCCAGCACCCTGAGGACTGAGCACCCAGCACCCGGAGCACTGAGCACCCTTAGTACTGAGCACTGAGCACCCTGTGTACTGAGCACTGAGCACCCTGAGTACTGAGCAACCAGCACCCTGAGTACTGAGCACCCAGCACCCTGAGCACTGAGCACCGAGCACCCTGAGCACTGAGCACCCAGCACCCTGAGCACTGAGCACCCAGCACCCTGAGTAGTGAGCACCCAACGTACTGAGCACCGAGCACCCCGAGCACTGAGCACCCAACACCCTGAGGACTGAGCACCCTGAGGACTGAGCACCCAGCACCCTGAGCACTGAGCACCCAGCACCCTGAGTACTGAGCACCGATCACCCTGAGCACTGAGCACCCAGCACCCCGAGCCTTGAGCACCCAGCACCCTGAGTACTGAGCAACCTAAGTACTGAGCACCCAGCACCCTGAGTACTGAGCACCCAGGACCCTGAGCACTGAGCACCGAGCAACCCAAGTACTGAGCACAAAGCACCCTGAGCACTGAGCACCCAGCACCCTGAGTACTGAGCACCCAGCACCCTGAGTACTGAGCACCCAGCACCCCAAGCACTGAGCACCCAGCACCCCGAGAATGAGCACCCAGCACCCCGAGTACTGAGCACCGAGCACCCTGAGCACTGAGTACCCAGCACCCTGAGTACTGAGCACCCAGGACCCTGAGCACTGAGCACCGAGCAACCCAAGTACTGAGCACAAAGCACCCTGAGCACTGAGCACCCAGCACCTTGAGTACTGAGCACCCAGCACCCTGAGTACTGAACACCCAGCACCCTGAGTACTGAGCACCCAGCACCCTGAGCACTGATCACCCAGCACCCTGAGCACTGAGCAACCAGCACCCTGAGTACTGAGCACCCAGCACCCTGAGTACTGAGCACCCTGCACCCTGAATACTGAGCTCCGAGCACCCCGAGCACTGAGCACCCAGCGCCCCGAGCACCGAGCACCCTGAGCACTGAGCACCCAGCACCCTGAGTACTGAGCACCCAGCACCCTGAGCAATGAGCAACTTGAGTACTGAGCACCCAGCACCTTGAGCACTGAGCACCCAGCACCCGGAGTACTGAGCACCCAGCGCCCTGAGTACTAAGCACCGAGCACCCTGAATACTGAGTACCCAGCACCCTGAGCACTGAACACACAGCACCCTGAGTACTGAGCACCGAGCACCCTGAGTACTGAGCACCCAGCACCCCGAGCACTGAGCACCCAGCACCCTGAGTACTGAGCACCCAGCACCCTGAGCACTGAGCACCGAGCACCCTGAGCACTGACCACCCAGCACCCTGAGGACTGAGCACCCAGCACCCGGAGCACTGAGCACCCTGAGTACTGAGCACTGAGCACCCTGAGTACTGAGCACTGAGCACTCTGAGTACTGAGCAACCAGCACCCTGAGTACTGAGCACCCAGCACCCTGAGCACTGAGCACCGAGCACCCTGAGCACTGAGCACCCAGCACCCTGAGCACTGAGCACCCAGCACCCTGAGTAGTGAGCACCCAACGTACTGAGCACCGAGCACCCCGATCACTGAGCACCCAGCTCCCTGAGTACTGAGCACCCAGCACCCTGAGCACTGAGCACCCAGCACCCTGAGCACTGAGCACCCAGCACCCTGAGCACTGATCACCAAACACCCTGAGCACTGAGCACCCAGCACCCTGAGTACTGAGCACCCAGCACCCTGAGTACTGAGCACCCAGCACCCTGAGCACTGAGTACCCAGCACCCTGAGCACTGAGCACCCAGCACCCTGAGCACTGAGCACACAGCACCCTGAGTACTGAGCACCCAGCACCCCGAGCACTGAGCACCCAGCACCCCGAGAATGAGCACCCAGCACCCCGAGTACTGAGCACCGAGCACCCTGAGTACTGAGCACCCAGCACCCTGAGCACTGAGCACCCAGCACCCCGAGCACTGAGCACCCAGCACCCTGAGTACTGAGCACCCAGCATCCCGAGTACTGAACACCCAGCACCCTGAGCACTGAGCACTGAGCACCCTGAGCACTGAGTACTGAGCACTGAGCACCCTGAGCACTGAGCACCCAGCACCCCGAGTACTGAGCACCCAGCACCCCGAGAACTGAGCACCCAGCGCCCCGAGCACTGAGCACCCAGCACCCCGAGCACTGAGCACTGAGCACCCTGAGCACTGAGCACCCAGCACCCCGAGTACTGAGCAGTGAGCACCCTGAGTACTGAGCACCCAGCACCCCGAGTACTGAGCACTGAGCACCCTGAGTACTGAGCACCCATCACCCTGAGCACTGAGTACCCAGCACCCTGAGCACTGAGCACCCAGCACCCTGAGCACTGAGCACCCAGCACCCTGAGCACTGAGCACCCAGCACCCTGAGTACTGAGCACTGAGCACCCAGCACCCCGAGCACTGAGCACCCAGCACCCTGAGTACTGAGCACTGAGCACCCAGCACCCCGAGCACTGAGCACCCAGCACCCTGAGCACTGAGAACCCAGCACCCGAGTATTGAGCACCCAGCACCCTGAGTACTGAGCACCCAGCACCCTGAGTACTGAGCACCCAGCACCCCGAGTACTGAGCACCCAGCACCCTGAGTACTGAGCACCCAGCACCCTGAGCACTGAGCACCCAGCACCCCGAGCACTGAGCACCCAGCACCCTGAGTACTGAGCACCCAGCGCCCCGAGCACTGAGCACCCAGCACCCTAAGCACTGAGCACCCAGCACCCTGAGTACTGAGCACCCAGCACCCCGAGTACTGAGCACCCAGCACCCTGAGTACTGAGCACCCAGCACCCTGAGCACTGAGCACCCAGCACCCCGAGCACTGAGCACCCAGCACCCTGAGTACTGAGCACCCAGCATCCCGAGTACTGAACACCCAGCACCCTGAGCACTGAGCACTGAGCACCCTGAGCACTGAGTACTGAGCACTGAGCACCCTGAGCACTGAGCACCCAGCACCCCGAGTACTGAGCACCCAGCACCCCGAGAACTGAGCACCCAGCGCCCCGAGCACTGAGCACCCAGCACCCCGAGCACTGAGCACTGAGCACCCTGAGCACTGAGCACCCAGCACCCCGAGTACTGAGCAGTGAGCACCCTGAGTACTGAGCACCCAGCACCCCGAGTACTGAGCACTGAGCACCCTGTGTACTGAGCACCCATCACCCTGAGCACTGAGTACCCAGCACCCTGAGCACTGAGCACCCAGCACCCTGAGCACTGAGCACCCAGCACCCTGAGCACTGAGCACCCAGCACCCTGAGTACTGAGCACTGAGCACCCAGCACCCAGAGCACTGAGCACCCAGCAACCTGAGTACTGAGCACTGAGCACACAGCACCACGAGCACTGAGCACCCAGCACCCTGAGCACTGAGCACCCAGCATCCGAGAACTGAGCACCCAGCACCCTGAGTACTGAGCACCCAGCACCCTGAGTACTGAGCACCCAGCACCCCGAGTACTGAGCACCCAGCACCCTGAGTACTGAGCACCCAGCACCCTGAGAACTGAACACCCAGCACCCCGATCACTGAGCACCCAGCACCCTGAGTAGTGAGCACCCAGCACCCTGAGCACTGAGCACCCAGCACCCTGAGCACTCAGCACCCAGCACCCTGAGCACTGAGCACCCAGCACCCTGAGTAGTGAGCACCCAACGTACTGAACACCGAGCTCCCCGAGCACTGAGCACCCAGCACCCTGAGTACTGAGCACCAAGCACCCAGAGCACTGAGCACCCAGCACCCTGAGTACTGAGTTCCGAGCACGCCGAGCACTGAGCACCCAGCGCCCCTAGCACCGAGCACCCTGAGCACTGAGCACCCAGCACCCTGAGTACTGAGCACCCAGCACCCTGAGCAATGAGCACCCTGAGTACTGAGCACCCAGCACCTTGAGCAATGAGCACCGAGCACCCCGAGCACTGAGCACCCAGCACCCGGAGTACTGAGCACCCAGCACCCTGAGTACTAAGCACTGAGCACCCTGAATACTGAGCACCCAGCACCCTGAGCACTGAACACACAGCACCCTGAGTACTGAGCACCTCGTGCACTGAGCACCCAGCACCCTGAGTACTGAGCACCGAGCACCCCGAGGACTGAGCACCCAGCACCGCGAGCACTGAGCACCCAGCACCCCGAGACTGAGCACCCAGGACCCTGAGTACTGATCACACAGCACCCTGAGCACTGAGCACCCAGAACCCTGAGCACTGAGCACCCAGCACCCTGAGCACTGAGCACCCAGCACCCTGAGTAGTGAGCACCCAACGTACTGAGCACCGAGCACCCCGAGCACTGAGCACCCAGCACCCTGAGTACTGAGCACTGAGCACCCGGCACCCCGAGCACTGAGCACCCAGCACCCTGAGCACTGAGCACCCAGCACCCGAGTACTGAGCACCCAGCACCCCGAGCACTGAGCACCCAGCACCCTGAGTACTGAGCACCCAGCGCCCCGAGCACTGAGCACCCAGCACCCTAAGCACTGAGCACCCAGCACCCTGAGTACTGAGCATCCAGCATAGCGAGTACTGAACACCCAGCACCCTGAGCACTGAGCACCCTGAGCACTGAGTACTGAGCACTGAGCACCCTGAGCACTGAGCACCCAGCACCCCGAGTACTGAACACCCAGCACCCCGAGAACTGAGCACCCAGCGCCCCGAGCACTGAGCACCCAGCACCCCGAGCACTGAGCACTGAGCACCCTGAGCACTGAGCACCCAGCACCCCGAGTACTGAGCAGTGAGCACCCTGAGTACTGAGCACCCAGCACCCCGAGTACTGAGCACTGAGCACCCTGAGTACTGAGCACCCATCACCCTGAGCACTGAGTACCCAGCACCCTGAGCACTGAGCACCCAGCACCCTGAGCACTGAGCACCCAGCACCCTGAGCACTGAGCACCCAGCACCCTGAGTACTGAGCACTGAGCACCCAGCACCCAGAGCACTGAGCACCCAGCAACCTGAGTACTGAGCACTGAGCACCCAGCACCCCGAGCACTGAGCACCCAGCACCCTGAGCACTGAGCACCCAGCATCCGAGTACTGAGCACCCAGCACCCTGAGTACTGAGCACCCAGCACCCTGAGTACTGAGCACCCAGCACCCCGAGTACTGAGCACCCAGCACCCTGAGTACTGAGCACCCAGCACCCTGAGAACTGAACACCCAGCACCCCGATCACTGAGCACCCAGCACCCTGAGTAGTGAGCACCCAGCACCCTGAGCACTGAGCACCCAGCACCCTGAGCACTCAGCACCCAGCACCCTGAGCACTGAGCACCCAGCACCCTGAGTAGTGAGCACCCAACGTACTGAGCACCGAGCTCCCCGAGCACTGAGCACCCAGCACCCTGAGTACTGAGCACCAAGCACCCAGAGCACTGAGCACCCAGCACCCTGAGTACTGAGTTCCGAGCACGCCGAGCACTGAGCACCCAGCGCCCCGAGCACCGAGCACCCTGAGCACTGAGCACCCAGCACCCTGAGTACTGAGCACCCAGCACCCTGAGCAATGAGCACCCTGAGTACTGAGCACCCAGCACCTTGAGCAATGAGCACCGAGCACCCCGAGCACTGAGCACACAGCACCCGGAGTACTGAGCACCCAGCACCCTGAGTACTAAGCACTGAGCACCCTGAATACTGAGCACCCAACACCCTGAGCACTGAACACACAGCACCCTGAGTACTGAGCACCTCGTGCACTGAGCACCCAGCACCCTGAGTACTGAGCACCGAGCACCCCGAGCACTAAGCACCCAGCACCGCGAGCACTGAGCACCCAGCACCCCGAGACTGAGCACCCAGCACCCTGAGTACTGATCACCCAGCACCCTGAGCACTGAGCACCCAGCACCCTGAGCACTGAGCACCCAGCACCCTGAGCACTGAGCACCCAGCACCCTGAGTAGTGAGCACCCAACGTACTGAGCACCGAGCACCCCGAGCACTGAGCACCCAGCACCCTGAGTACTGAGCACTGAGCACCCGGCACCCCGAGCACTGAGCACCCAGCACCCTGAGCACTGAGCACCCAGCACCCGAGTACTGAGCACCCAGCACCCTGAGTACTGAGCACCCAGCACCCTGAGTACTGAGCACCCAGCACCCTGAGCACTGAGCACCCAGCACCCCGAGCACTGAGCACCAAGCACCCTGAGTACTGAGCACTGAGCACCAAGAGTACTGAGCACCCAGCACCCTGATCACTGAGCACCCTACACCCTGAGTACTGAGCACCCAACACCCCAAGCACTGAGCACCCTAAGTACTGAGCACCCAGCACCCCAAGCACTGAGTACCCTGAGTATTGAGCACCCAGCAACCTGAGTACTGAGCAGCCAGCACCCTGAGTACTGAGCACCGAGCACCCTGAGTACTGAGCACCCAGCACGCCGAGCACTGAGCACCCAGCACCCTGAGTACTGAGCACCCAGCACCCTGAGCACTGAGCACCGAGCACCCTGAGCACTGACCACCCAGCACCCTGAGGACTGAGCACCCAGCACCCGGAGCACTGAGCACCCTGAGTACTGAGCACTGAGCACCCTGTGTACTGAGCACTGAGCACCCTGAGTACTGAGCAACCAGCACCCTGAGTACTGAGCACCCAGCACCCTGAGCACTGAGCACCGAGCACCCTGAGCACTGAGCACCCAGCACCCTGAGCACTGAGCACCCAGCACCCTGAGTAGTGAGCACCCAACGTACTGAGCACCGAGCACCCCGAGCACTGAGCACCCAACACCCTGAGGACTGAGCACCCTGAGGACTGAGCACCCAGCACCCTGAGCACTGAGCACCCAGCACCCTGAGTACTGAGCACCGATCACCCTGAGCACTGAGCACCCAGCACCCCGAGCCTTGAGCACCCAGCACCCTGAGTACTGAGCAACCTAAGTACTGAGCACCCAGCACCCTGAGTACTGAGCACCCAGGACCCTGAGCACTGAGCACCGAGCAACCCAAGTACTGAGCACAAAGCACCCTGAGCACTGAGCACCCAGCACCCTGAGTACTGAGCACCCAGCACCCTGAGTACTGAGCACCCAGCACCCCAAGCACTGAGCACCCAGCACCCCGAGAATGAGCACCCAGCACCCCGAGTACTGAGCACCGAGCACCCTGAGCACTGAGTACCCAGCACCCTGAGTACTGAGCACCCAGGACCCTGAGCACTGAGCACCGAGCAACCCAAGTACTGAGCACAAAGCACCCTGAGCACTGAGCACCCAGCACCCTGAGTACTGAGCACCCAGCACCCTGAGTACTGAACACCCAGCACCCTGAGTACTGAGCACCCAGCACCCTGAGCACTGATCACCCAGCACCCTGAGCACTGAGCACCCAGCACCCTGAGTACTGAGCACCCAGCACCCTGAGTACTGAGCACCCTGCACCCTGAATACTGAGCTCCGAGCACCCCGAGCACTGAGCACCCAGCGCCCCGAGCACCGAGCACCCTGAGCACTGAGCACCCAGCACCCTGAGTACTGAGCACCCAGCACCCTGAGCAATGAGCAACTTGAGTACTGAGCACCCAGCACCTTGAGCACTGAGCACCCAGCACCCGGAGTACTGAGCACCCAGCGCCCTGAGTACTAAGCACCGAGCACCCTGAATACTGAGTACCCAGCACCCTGAGCACTGAACACACAGCACCCTGAGTACTGAGCACCGAGCACCCTGAGTACTGAGCACCCAGCACCCCGAGCACTGAGCACCCAGCACCCTGAGTACTGAGCACCCAGCACCCTGAGCACTGAGCACCGAGCACCCTGAGCACTGACCACCCAGCACCCTGAGGACTGAGCACCCAGCACCCGGAGCACTGAGCACCCTGAGTACTGAGCACTGAGCACCCTGAGTACTGAGCACTGAGCACTCTGAGTACTGAGCAACCAGCACCCTGAGTACTGAGCACCCAGCACCCTGAGCACTGAGCACCGAGCACCCTGAGCACTGAGCACCCAGCACCCTGAGCACTGAGCACCCAGCACCCTGAGTAGTGAGCACCCAACGTACTGAGCACCGAGCACCCCGATCACTGAGCACCCAGCTCCCTGAGTACTGAGCACCCAGCACCCTGAGCACTGAGCACCCAGCACCCTGAGCACTGAGCACCCAGCACCCTGAGCACTGATCACCAAACACCCTGAGCACTGAGCACCCAGCACCCTGAGTACTGAGCACCCAGCACCCTGAGTACTGAGCACCCAGCACCCTGAGCACTGAGTACCCAGCACCCTGAGCACTGAGCACCCAGCACCCTGAGCACTGAGCACACAGCACCCTGAGTACTGAGCACCCAGCACCCCGAGCACTGAGCACCCAGCACCCCGAGAATGAGCACCCAGCACCCCGAGTACTGAGCACCGAGCACCCTGAGCACTGAGTACCCAGCACCCTGAGTACTGAGCACCCAGGACCCTGAGCACTGAGCACCGAGCAACCCAAGTACTGAGCACAAAGCACCCTGAGCACTGAGCACCCAGCACCCTGAGTACTGAGCACCCAGCACCCTGAGTACTGAAAACCCAGCACCCTGAGTACTGAGCACCCAGCACCCTGAGCACTGATCACCCAGCACCCCGAGCACTGAGCACCCAGCACCCTGAGTACTGAGCACCCAGCGCCCCGAGCACTGAGCACCCTGCACCCTGAGCGCTGAGCACCCAGCACCCTGAGTACTGAGCTCCGAGCACCCCGAGCACTGAGCACCCAGCGCCCCGAGCACTGAGCTCCGAGCACCCCGAGCACTGAGCACCCAGCACCCTGAGCACTGAACACACAGCACCCTGAGTACTGAGCACCTCGTGCACTGAGCACCCAGCACCCTGAGTACTGAGCACCGAGCACCCCGAGCACTAAGCACCCAGCACCGCGAGCACTGAGCACCCAGCACCCCGAGACTGAGCACCCAGCACCCTGAGTACTGATCACCCAGCACCCTGAGCACTGAGCACCCAGCACCCTGAGCACTGAGCACCCAGCACCCTGAGCACTGAGCACCCGGCACCCTGAGTAGTGAGCACCCAATGTACTGAGCACCGAGCACCCCGAGCACTGAGCACCCAGCACCCTGAGTACTGAGCACTGAGCACCCGGCACCCCGAGCACTGAGCACCCAGCACCCTGAGCACTGAGCACCCAGCACCCGAGTACTGAGCACCCAGCACCCTGAGTACTGAGCACCCAGCACCCTGAGTACTGAGCACCCAGCACCCTGAGCACTGAGCACCCAGCACCCCGAGCACTGAGCACCAAGCACCCTGAGTACTGAGCACTGAGCACCACGAGTACTGAGCACCCAGCACCCTGATCACTGAGCACCCTATACCCTGAGTACTGAGCACCCAACACCCCAAGCACTGAGCACCCTAAGTACTGAGCACCCAGCACCCCAAGCACTGAGTACCCTGAGTATTGAGCACCCAGCAACCTGAGTACTGAGCAGCCAGCACCCTGAGTACTGAGCACCGAGTACCCTGAGTACTGAGCACCCAGCACGCCGAGCACTGAGCACCCAGCACCCTGAGTACTGAGCACCCAGCACCCTGAGCACTGAGCACCGAGCACCCTGAGCACTGACCACCCAGCACCCTGAGGACTGAGCACCCAGCACCCGGAGCACTGAGCACCCTGAGTACTGAGCACTGAGCACCCTGTGTACTGAGCACTGAGCACCCTGAGTACTGAGCAACCAGCACCCTGAGTACTGAGCACCCAGCACCCTGAGCACTGAGCACCGAGCACCCTGAGCACTGAGCACCCAGCACCCTGAGCACTGAGCACCCAGCACCCTGAGTAGTGAGCACCCAACGTACTGAGCACCCAGCACCCCGAGCACTGAGCACCCAACACCCTGAGGACTGAGCACCCTGAGGACTGAGCACCCAGCACCCTGAGCACTGAGCACCCAGCACCCTGAGTACTGAGCACCGATCACCCTGAGCACTGAGCACCCAGCACCCCGAGCCTTGAGCACCCAGCACCCTGAGTACTGAGCAACCTAAGTACTGAGCACCCAGCACCCTGAGTACTGAGAACCCAGGACCCTGAGCACTGAGCACCGAGCAACCCAAGTACTGAGCACAAAGCACCCTGAGCACTGAGCACCCAGCACCCTGAGTACTGAGCACCCAGCACCCTGAGTACTGAGCACCCAGCACCCCAAGCACTGAGCACCCAGCACCCCGAGAATGAGCACCCAGAACCCCGAGTACTGAGCACCGAGCACCCTGAGCACTGAGTACCCAGCACCCTGAGTACTGAGCACCCAGGACCCTGAGCACTGAGCACCGAGCAACCCAAGTACTGAGCACAAAGCACCCTGAGCACTGAGCACCCAGCACCCTGAGTACTGAGCACCCAGCACCCTGAGTACTGAACACCCAGCACCCTGAGTACTGAGCACCCAGCACCCTGAGCACTGATCACCCAGCACCCTGAGCACTGAGCACCCAGCACCCTGAGTACTGAGCACCCAGCACCCTGAGTACTGAGCACCCTGCACCCTGAGTACTGAGCTCCGAGCACCCCGAGCACTGAGCACCCAGCGCCCCGAGCACCGAGCACCCTGAGCACTGAGCACCCAGCACCCTGAGTACTGAGCACCCAGCACCCTGAGCAATGACCAACTTGAGTACTGAGCACCCAGCACCTTGAGCACTGAGCACCCAGCACCCGGAGTACTGAGCACCCAGCGCCCTGAGTACTAAGCACCGAGCACCCTGAATACTGAGTACCCAGCACCCTGAGCACTGAACACACAGCACCCTGAGTACTGAGCACCGAGCACCCTGAGTACTGAGCACCCAGCACCCCGAGCACTGAGCACCCAGCACCCTGAGTACTGAGCACCCAGCACCCTGAGCACTGAGCACCGAGCACCCTGAGCACTGACCACCCAGCACCCTGAGGACTGAGCACCCAGCACCCGGAGCACTGAGCACCCTGAGTACTGAGCACTGAGCACCCTGAGTACTGAGCACTGAGCACTCTGAGTACTGAGCAACCAGCACCCTGAGTACTGAGCACCCAGCACCCTGAGCACTGAGCACCGAGCACCCTGAGCACTGAGCACCCAGCACCCTGAGCACTGAGCACCCAGCACCCTGAGTAGTGAGCACCCAACGTACTGAGCACCGAGCACCCCGATCACTGAGCACCCAGCTCCCTGAGTACTGAGCACCCAGCACCCTGAGCACTGAGCACCCAGCACCCTGAGCACTGAGCACCCAGCACCCTGAGCACTGATCACCAAACACCCTGAGCACTGAGCACCCAGCACCCTGAGTACTGAGCATCCAGCACCCTGAGTACTGAGCACCCAGCACCCTGAGCACTGAGTACCCAGCACCCTGAGCACTGAGCACCCAGCACCCTGAGCACTGAGCACACAGCACCCTGAGTACTGAGCACCCAGCACCCCGAGCACTGAGCACCCAGCACCCCGAGAATGAGCACCCAGCACCCCGAGTACTGAGCACCGAGCACCCTGAGCACTGAGTACCCAGCACCCTGAGTACTGAGCACCCAGGACCCTGAGCACTGAGCACCGAGCAACCCAAGTACTGAGCACAAAGCACCCTGAGCACTGAGCACCCAGCACCCTGAGTACTGAGCACCCAGCACCCTGAATACTGAAAACCCAGCACCCTGAGTACTGAGCACCCAGCACCCTGAGCACTGATCACCCAGCACCCTGAGCACTGAGCACCCAGCACCCTGAGTACTGAGCACCCAGCACCCTGAGTACTGAGCACCCTGCACCCTGAGTACTGAGCTCCGAGCACCCCGAGCACTGAGCACCCAGCGCCCCGAGCACCGAGCACCCTGAGCACTGAGCACCCAGCACCCTGAGTACTGAGCACCCAGCACCCTGAGCAATGAGCAACTTGAGTACTGAGCACCCAGCACCTTGAGCACTGAGCACCCAGCACCCGGAGTACTGAGCACCCAGCGCCCTGAGTACTAAGCACCGAGCACCCTGAATACTGAGTACCCAGCACCCTGAGCACTGAACACACAGCACCCTGAGAACTGAGCACCGAGCACCCTGAGTACTGAGCACCCAGCACCCCGAGCACTGAGCACCCAGCACCCTGAGTACTGAGCACCCAGCACCCTGAGCACTGAGCACCGAGCACCCTGAGCACTGACCACCCAGCACCCTGAGGACTGAGCACCCAGCACCCGGAGCACTGAGCACCCTGAGTACTGAGCACTGATCACCCTGAGTACTGAGCACTGAGCACCCTGAGTACTGAGCAACCAGCACCCTGAGTACTGAGCACCCAGCACCCTGAGCACTGAGCACCGAGCACCCTGAGCACTGAGCACCCAGCACCCTGAGCACTGAGCACCCAGCACCCTGAGTAGTGAGCACCCAACGTACTGAGCACCGAGCACCCCGATCACTGAGCACCCAGCTCCCTGAGTACTGAGCACCCAGCACCCTGAGCACTGAGCACCCAGCACCCTGAGCACTGAGCACCCCGCACCCTGAGCACTGATCACCAAACACCCTGAGCACTGAGCACCCAGCACCCTGAGTACTGAGCACCCAGCACCCTGAGTACTGAGCACCCAGCACTCTGAGCACTGAGTACCCAGCACCCTGAGCACTGAGCACCCAGCACCCTGAGCACTGAGCACACAGCACCCTGAGCACTGAGCACCCAGCACCCTGAGTACTGAGCACTGAGCACCCAGCACCCCGAGCACTGAGCACCCAGCACCCTGAGTACTGAGCACTGAGCACCCAGCACCCCGAGCACTGAGCACCCAGCACCCTGAGCACTGAGCACCCAGCACCCGAGTACTGAGCACCCAGCACCCTGAGTACTGAGCACCCAGCACCCTGAGTACTGAGCACCCAGCACCCCGAGTACTGAGCACCCAGCACCCTGAGTACTGAGCACCCAGCACCCTGAGCACTGAGCACCCAGCACCCCGAGCACTGAGTACCCAGCATCCTGAGTACTGAGCACCCAGCGCCCCGAGCACTGAGCACCCAGCACCCTAAGCACTGAGCACCCAGCACCCTGAGTACTGAGCATCCAGCATCCCGAGTACTGAACACCCAGCACCCTGAGCACTGAGCACTGAGCACCCTGAGCACTGAGTACTGAGCACTGAGCACCCTGAGCACTGAGCACCCAGCACCCCGAGTACTGAGTACCCAGCACCCCGAGAACTGAGCACCCAGCGCCCCGAGCACTGAGCACCCAGCACCCCGAGCACTGAGCACTGAGCACCCTGAGCACTGAGCACCCAGCACACCGAGTACTGAGCAGTGAGCACCCTGAGTACTGAGCACCCAGCACCCCGAGTACTGAGCACTGAGCACCCTGAGTACTGAGCACCCATCACCCTGAGCACTGAGTACCCAGCACCCTGAGCACTGAGCACCCAGCACCCTGAGCACTGAGCACCCAGCACCCTGAGCACTGAGCACCCAGCACCCTGAGTACTGAGCACTGAGCACCCAGCACCCCGAGCACTGAGCACCCAGCACCCTGAGTACTGAGCACTGAGCACCCAGCACCCCGAGCACTGAGCACCCAGCACCCTGAGCACTGAGCACCCAGCATCCGAGTACTGAGCACCCAGCACCCTGAGTACTGAGCACCCAGCACCCTGAGTACTGAGCACCCAGCACCCCGAGTACTGAGCACCCAGCACCCTGAGTACTGAGCACCCAGCACCCTGAGCACTGAGCACCCAGCATCCTGAGTACTGAGCACCCAGCACCCTGAGTACTGAGCACCCAGCACCCTGAGTACTGAACACCCAGCACCCCGATCACTGAGCACCCAGCACCCTGAGTAGTGAGCACCCAGCACCCTGAGCACTGAGCACCCAGCACCCTGAGCACTCAGCACCCAGCACCCTGAGCACTGAGCACCCAGCACCCTGAGTAGTGAGCACCCAACGTACTGAGCACCGAGCTCCCCGAGCACTGAGCACCCAGCACCCTGAGTACTGAGCACCAAGCACCCACAGCACTGAGCACCCAGCACCCTGAGTACTGAGTTCCGAGCACAACGAGCACTGAGCACCCAGCGCCCCGAGCACCGAGCACCCTGAGCACTGAGCACCCAGCACCCTGAGTACTGAGCACCCAGCACCCTGAGCAATGAGCACCCTGAGTACTGAGCACCCAGCACCTTGAGCAATGAGCACCGAGCACCCCGAGCACTGAGCACCCAGCACCCGGAGTACTGAGCACAAAGCACCCTGAGCACTGAGCACCCAGCACCCTGAGTACTGAGCACCCAGCACCCTGAGTACTGAACACCCAGCACCCTGAGTACTGAGCACCCAGCACCCTGAGCACTGATCACCCAGCACCCTGAGCACTGAGCACCCAGCACCCTGAGTACTGAGCACCCAGCACCCTGAGTACTGAGCACCCTGCACCCTGAGTACTGAGCTCCGAGCACCCCGAGCACTGAGCACCCAGCACCCCGAGCACCGAGCACCCTGAGCACTGAGCACCCAGCACCCTGAGTACTGAGCACCCAGCACCCTGAGCAATGAGCAACTTGAGTACTGAGCACCCAGCACCTTGAGCACTGAGCACCCAGCACCCGGAGTACTGAGCACCCAGCGCCCTGAGTACTAAGCACCGAGCACCCTGAATACTGAGTACCCAGCACCCTGAGCACTGAACACACAGCACCCTGAGAACTGAGCACCGAGCACCCTGAGTACTGAGCACCCAGCACCCCGAGCACTGAGCACCCAGCACCCTGAGTACTGAGCACCCAGCACCCTGAGCACTGAGCACCGAGCACCCTGAGCACTGACCACCCAGCACCCTGAGGACTGAGCACCCAGCACCCGGAGCACTGAGCACCCTGAGTACTGAGCACTGAGCACCCTGAGTACTGAGCACTGAGCACCCTGAGTACTGAGCAACCAGCACCCTGAGTACTGAGCACCCAGCACCCTGAGCACTGAGCACCGAGCACCCTGAGCACTGAGCACCCAGCACCCTGAGCACTGAGCACACAGCACCCTGAGTAGTGAGCACCCAACGTACTGAGCACCGAGCACCCCGATCACTGAGCACCCAGCTCCCTGAGTACTGAGCACCCAGCACCCTGAGCACTGAGCACCCAGCACCCTGAGCACTGAGCACCCCGCACCCTGAGCACTGATCACCAAACACCCTGAGCACTGAGCACCCAGCACCCTGAGTACTGAGCACCCAGCAACCTGAGTACTGAGCACCCAGCACCCTGAGCACTGAGTACCCAGCACCCTGAGCACTGAGCACCCAGCACCCTGAGCACTGAGCACCCAGCACCCTGAGCACTGAGCACCCAGCACCCTGAGTACTGAGCACTGAGCACCCAGCACCCCGAGCACTGAGCACCCAGCACCCTGAGTACTGAGCACTGAGCACCCAGCACCCCGAGCCCTGAGCACCCAGAACCCTGAGCACTGAGCACCCAGCACCCGAGTACTGAGCACCCAGCACCCTGAGTACTGAGCACCCAGCACCCCGAGTACTGAGCACCCAGCACCCTGAGTACTGAGCACCCAGCACCCTGAGCACTGAGCACCCAGCACCCCGAGCACTGAGCACCCAGCACCCTGAGCACTGAGCACCCAGCATCCGAGTACTGAGCACCCAGCACCCTGAGTACTGAGCACCCAGCACCCTGAGTACTGAGCACCCAGCACCCCGAGTACTGAGCACCCAGCACCCTGAGTACTGAGCACCCAGCACCCCGAGTACTGAGCACCCAGCACCCTGAGTACTGAGCACCCAGCACCCTGAGCACTGAGCACCCAGCACCCCGAGCACTGAGCACCCAGCATCCTGAGTACTGAGCACCCAGCGCCCCGAGCACTGAGCACCCAGCACCCTAAGCACTGAGCACCCAGCACCCTGAGTACTGAGCATCCAGCATCCCGAGTACTGAACACCCAGCACCCTGAGCACTGAGCACTGAGCACCCTGAGCACTGAGTACTGAGCACTGAGCACCCTGAGCACTGAGCACCCAGCACCCCGAGTACTGAGCACCCAGCACCCCGAGAACTGAGCACCCAGCGCCCCGAGCACTGAGCACCCAGCACCCCGAGCACTGAGCACTGAGCACCCTGAGCACTGAGCACCCAGCACCCCGAGTACTGAGCAGTGAGCACCCTGAGTACTGAGCACCCAGCACCCCGAGTACTGAGCACTGAGCACCCTGAGTACTGAGCACCCATCACCCTGAGCACTGAGCACCCAGCACCCTGAGCACTGAGCACCCAGCACCCTGAGCACTGAGCACCCAGCACCCTGAGTACTGAGCACTGAGCACCCAGCACCCCGAGCACTGAGCACCCAGCACCCTGAGTACTGAGCACTGAGCACCCAGCACCCCGAGCACTGAGCACCCAGCACCCTGAGCACTGAGCACCCAGCATCCGAGTACTGAGCACCCAGCACCCTGAGTACTGAGCACCCAGCACCCTGAGTACTGAGCACCCAGCACCCCGAGTACTGAGCACCCAGCACCCTGAGTACTGAGCACCCAGCACCCTGAGCACTGAGCACCCAGCACCCTGAGTACTGAGCACCCAGCACCCTGAGTACTGAGCACCCAGCACCCTGAGTACTGAACACCCAGCACCCCGATCACTGAGCACCCAGCACCCTGAGTAGTGAGCACCCAGCACCCTGAGCACTGAGCACCCAGCACCCTGAGCACTCAGCACCCAGCACCCTGAGCACTGAGCACCCAGCACCCTGAGTAGTGAGCACCCAACGTACTGAGCACCGAGCTCCCCGAGCACTGAGCACCCAGCACCCTGAGTACTGAGCACCAAGCACCCAGAGCACTGAACACCCAGCACCCTGAGTACTGAGTTCCGAGCACAACGAGCACTGAGCACCCAGCGCCCCGAGCACCGAGCACCCTGAGCACTGAGCACCCAGCACCCTGAGTACTGAGCACCCAGCACCCTGAGCAATGAGCACCCTGAGTACTGAGCACCCAGCACCTTGAGCAATGAGCACCGTGCACCCCGAGCACTGAGCACCCAGCACCCTGAGCACTGAACACACAGCACCCTGAGCAATGAGCACCCTGAGTACTGAGCACCCAGCACCCTGAGTACTAAGCACTGAGCACCCTGAATACTGAGCACCCAGCACCCTGAGCACTGAACACACAGCACCCTGAGTACTGAGCACCTCGTGCACTGAGCACCCAGCACCCTGAGTACTGAGCACCGAGCACCCCGAGCACTGAGCACCCAGCACCGCGAGCACTGAGCACCCAGCACCCCGAGACTGAGCACCCAGCACCCTGAGTACTGATCACCCAGCACCCTGAGCACTGAGCACCCAGCACCCTGAGCACTGAGCACCCAGCACCCTGAGCACTGAGCACCCAGCACCCTGAGTAGTGAGCACCCAACGTACTGAGCAACGAGCACCCCGAGCACTGAGCACCCAGCACCCTGAGTACTGAGCACTGAGCACCCGGCACCCCGAGCACTGAGCACCCAGCACCCTGAGCACTGAGCACCCAGCACCCGAGTACTGAGCACCCAGCACCCTGAGTACTGAGCACCCAGCACCCTGAGTACTGAGCACCCAGCACCCTGAGCACTGAGCACCCAGCACCCCGAGCACTGAGCACCCAGCACCCTGAGTACTGAGCACCCAGCACCCTGAGCACTGAGCACTGAGCACCCAGCACCCCGAGCACTGAGCACGCAGCACCCTGAGTACTGAGCACCCAACACCCTGAGCACTGAGCACCCAGCACCCTGAGCACTGAGCACCTAGCACCCTGAGCACTGAGCACCCAGCACCCTGAGTACTGAGCTCCCAGCACCACGAGCATTGAGCACCCAGCGCCCCGAGCACTGAGCACCCAGCACCCTGAGTACTGAGCACCCAGCACCCTGAGCACTGAGCACCCAGCACCCAACGTACTGAGCACCGAGCACCCCGAGCACTGAGCACCCAGCACCCTGAGTACTGAGCTCCGAGCACCCCGAGCACTGAACACCCAGCGCCCCGAGCACTGAGCACCCAGCGCCCCGAGCACTGAGCACAAAGCACCCCGAGCAATGAGCACCCAGCACACCGAGCACTGAGCACCCAGCACCCCAAGCAATGAGCACCCAGCACCCTGAGTACTGAGCACCCATCACCCCGAATACTGAGCACCCAGCAACCTGAGCACCGAGCAGCCAGCACCCTGAGCACTGAGCACCCAGCACCCTGAGCACTGAGCACCAAGCACCCTGAGTACTGAGCACTGAGCACCACGAGTACTGAGCACCCAGCACCCTGATCACTGAGCACCCTACACCCTGAGTACTGAGCACCCAACACCCCAAGCACTGAGCACCCTAAGTACTGAGCACCCAGCACCCCAAGCACTTTGTACCCTGAGTATTGAGCACCCAGCAACCTTAATACTGAGCAGCCAGCACCCTGAGTACTGAGCACCGAGCACCCTGAGTACTGAGCACCAAGCACCCCGAGCACTGAGCACCCAGCACCCTGAGTACTGAGCACCCAGCACCCTGAGCACTGAGCACCGAGCACCCTGAGCACTGACCACCCAGCACCCTGAGGACTGTGCACCCAGCACCCGGAGCACTGAGCACCCTGAGTACTGAGCACTGAGCACCCTGAGTACTGAGCACTGAGCACCCTGAGTACTGAGCAACCAGCACCCTGAGTACTGAGCACCCAGCACCCTGAGCACTGAGCACCGAGCACCCTGAGCACTGAGCACCCAGCACCCTGAGTAGTGAGCACCCAACGTACTGAGCACCGAGCACCCCGATCACTGAGCACCCAGCTCCCTGAGTACTGAGCACCCAGCACCCTGAGCACTGAGCACCCAGCACCCTGAGCACTGATCACCAAGCACCCTGAGCACTGAGCACCCAGCACCCTGAGTACTGAGCACCCAGCACCCTGAGTACTGAGCACTCAGCACCCTGAGTACAGAGCACCGAGCACCCCGAGCACTGAGCACCCAACACCCTGAGGACTGAGCACCCTGAGGACTGAGCACCCAGCACCCTGAGCACTGAGCACCCAGCATCCTGAGTACTGAGCACCGATCACCCTGAGCACTGAGCACCCAGCACCCCGAGCCTTGAGCACCCAGCACCCTGAGTACTGAGCAACCTAAGTACTGAGCACCCAGCACCCTGAGCACTGAGCACCCAGCACCCTGAGTACTGAGCACCCAGCACCCTGAGCACTGAGCACACAGCACCCTGAGCACTGAGCACCCAGCACCCTGAGTACTGAGCACTGAGCACCCAGCACCCCGAGCACTGAGCACCCAGCACCCTGAGTACTGAGCACTGAGCACCCAGCACCCCGAGCCCTGAGCACCCAGAACCCTGAGCACTGAGCACCCAGCACCCGAGTACTGAGCACCCAGCACCCTGAGTACTGAGCACCCAGCACCCTGAGTACTGAGCACCCAGCACCCCGAGTACTGAGCACCCAGCACCCTGAGTACTGAGCACCCAGCACCCTGAGCACTGAGCACCCAGCACCCCGAGCACTGAGCACCCAGCATCCTGAGTACTGAGCACCCAGCGCCCCGAGCACTGAGCACCCAGCACCCTAAGCACTGAGCACCCAGCACCCTGAGTACTGAGCATCCAGCATCCCGAGTACTGAACACCCAGCACCCTGAGCACTGAGCACTGAGCACCCTGAGCACTGAGTACTGAGCACTGAGCACCCTGAGCACTGAGCACCCAGCACCCCGAGTACTGAGCACCCAGCACCCCGAGAACTGAGCACCCAGCGCCCCGAGCACTGAGCACCCAGCACCCCGAACACTGAGCACTGAGCACCCTGAGTACTGAGCACCCAGCACCCCGAGTACTGAGCATTGAGCACCCTGAGTACTGAGCACCCATCACCCTGAGCACTGAGTACCCAGCACCCTGAGCACTGAGCACCCAGCACCCTGAGCACTGAGCACCCAGCACCCTGAGCACTGAGCACCCAGCACCCTGAGTACTGAGCACTGAGCACCCAGCATCCCGAGCACTGAGCACCCAGCACCCTGAGTACTGAGCACTGAGCACCCAGCACCCCGAGCACTGAGCACCCAGCACCCTGAGCACTGAGCACCCAGCATCCGAGTACTGAGCACCCAGCACCCTGAGTACTGAGCACCCAGCACCCTGAGTACTGAGCACCCAGCACCCCGAGTACTGAGCACCCAGCACCCTGAGTACTGAGCACCCAGCAACCTGAGCACTGAGCACCCAGCACCCTGAGTACTGAGCACCCAGCACCCTGAGTACTGAGCACCCAGCACCCTGAGTACTGAACACCCAGCACCCCGATCACTGAGCACCCAGCACCCTGAGTAGTGAGCACCCAGCACCCTGAGCACTGAGCACCCAGCACCCTGAGCACTCAGCACCAAGCACCCTGAGCACTGAGCACCCAGCACCCTGAGTAGTGAGCACCCAACGTACTGAGCACCGAGCTCCCCGAGCACTGAGCACCCAGCACCCTGAGTACTGAGCACCAAGCACCCAGAGCACTGAGCACCCAGCACCCTGAGTACTGAGTTCCGAGCACAACGAGCACTGAGCACCCAGCGCTCCGAGCACCGAGCACCCTGAGCACTGAGCACCCAGCACCCTGAGTACTGAGCACCCAGCACCCTGAGCAATGAGCACCCTGAGTACTGAGCACCCAGCACCTTGAGCAATGAGCACCGAGCACCCCGAGCACTGAGCACCCAGCACCCTGAGCACTGAACACACAGCACCCTGAGCAATGAGCACCCTGAGTACTGAGCACCCAGCACCCTGAGTACTAAGCACTGAGCACCCTGAATACTGAGCACCCAGCACCCTGAGCACTGAACACACAGCACCCTGAGTACTGAGCACCTCGTGCACTGAGCACCCAGCACCCTGAGTACTGAGCACCGAGCACCCCGAGCACTGAGCACCCAGCACCGCGAGCACTGAGCACCCAGCACCCCGAGACTGAGCACCCAGCACCCTGAGTACTGATCACCCAGCACCCTGAGCACTGAGCACCCAGCACCCTGAGCACTGAGCACCCAGCACCCTGAGCACTGAGCACCCAGCACCCTGAGTAGTGAGCACCCAACGTACTGAGCACCGAGCACCCCGAGCACTGAGCACCCAGCACCCTGAGTACTGAGCACTGAGCACCCGGCACCCCGAGCACTGAGCACCCAGCACCCTGAGCACTGAGCACCCAGCACCCGAGTACTGAGCACCCAGCACCCTGAGTACTGAGCACCCAGCACCCTGAGTACTGAGCACCCAGCACCCTGAGCAGTGAGCACCCAGCACCCCGAGCACTGAGCACCCAGCAACCTGAGTACTGAGCACCCAGCACCCTGAGCACTGAGCACTGAGCACCCAGCACCCCGAGCACTGAGCACGCAGCACCCTGAGTACTGAGCACCCAACACCCTGAGCACTGAGCACCCAGCACCCTGAGCACTGAGCACCCAGCACCCTGAGCACTGAGCACCCAGCACCCTGAGTACTGAGCTCCGAGCACCACGAGCATTGAGCACCCAGCGCCCCGAGCACTGAGCACCCAGCACCCTGAGTACTGAGCACCCAGCACCCTGAGCACTGAGCACCCAGCACCCAACGTACTGAGCACCGAGCACCCCGAGCACTGAGCACCCAGCACCCTGAGTACTGAGCTCCGAGCACCCCGAGCACTGAACACCCAGCGCCCCGAGCACTGAGCACCCAGCGCCCCGAGCACTGAGCACAAAGCACCCCGAGCAATGAGCACCCAGCACACCGAGAACTGAGCACCCAGCACCCCAAGCAATGAGCACCCAGCACCCTGAGTACTGAGCACCCAGCACCCCGAATACTGAGCACCCAGCAACCTGAGCACCGAGCAGCCAGCACCCTGAGCACTGAGCACCCAGCACCCTGAGCACTGAGCACCAAGCACCCTGAATACTGAGCACTGAGCACCACGAGTACTGAGCACCCAGCACCCTGATCACTGATCACCCTACACCCTGAGTACTGAGCACCCAACACCCCAAGCACTGAGCACCCTAAGTACTGAGCACCCAGCACCCCAAGCACTGAGTACCCTGAGTATTGAGCACCCAGCAACCTGAATACTGAGCAGCCAGCACCCTGAGTACTGAGCACCGAGCACCCTGAGTACTGAGCACCAAGCACCCCGAGCACTGAGCACCCAGCACCCTGAGTACTGAGCACCCAGCACCCTGAGCACTGAGCACCGAGCACCCTGAGCACTGACCACCCAGCACCCTGAGGACTGTGCACCCAGCACCCGGAGCACTGAGCACCCTGAGTACTGAGCACTGAGCACCCTGAGTACTGAGCACTGAGCACCCTGAGTACTGAGCAACCAGCACCCTGAGTACTGAGCACCCAGCACCCTGAGCACTGAGCACCGAGCACCCTGAGCACTGAGCACCCAGCACCCTGAGCACTGAGCACCCAGCACCCTGAGTAGTAAGCACACAACGTACTGAGCACCGAGCACCCCGATCACTGAGCACCCAGCTCCCTGAGTACTGAGCACCCAGCACCCTGAGCACTGAGCACGGAGCACCCTGAGCACTGATCACCAAGCACCCTGAGCACTGAGCACCCAGCACCCTGAGTACTGAGCACCCAGCACCCTGAGTACTGAGCACTCAGCACCCTGAGTACAGAGCACCGAGCACCCCGAGCACTGAGCACCCAACACCCTGAGGACTGAGAACCCTGAGGACTGAGCACCCAGCACCCTGAGCACTGAGCACCCAGCATCCTGAGTACTGAGCACCGATCACCCTGAGCACTGAGCACCCAGCACCCCGAGCCTTGAGCACCCAGCACCCTGAGTACTGAGCAACCTAAGTACTGAGCACCCAGCACCCTGAGCACTGAGCACCCAGCACCCTGAGTACTGAGCACCCAGCACCCTGAGTACTGAGCACCCAGCACCCCGAGCACTGAGCACCCAGCACCCCGAGAATGAGCACCCAGCACCCCGAGTACTGAGCACCGAGCACCCTGAGCACTGAGTACCCAGCACCCTGAGTACTGAGCACCCAGGACCCTGAGCACTGAGCACCGAGCAACCCAAGTACTGAGCACAAAGCACCCTGAGCACTGAGCACCCAGCACCCTGAGTACTGAGCACCCAGCACCCTGAGTACTGAACACCCAGCACCCTGAGCACTGAGCACTGAGCAATATGATCACTGAGAACTGAGCACCGAGCACCCCGAGAACTGAGCACCCAGCACCCGGAGAACTGAGCACCCAGCACCCTGAGTACTGAGCACCCAGCACCCTGAGCACTGATCACCCAGCACCCTGAGCACTGAGCACCCAGCAACCTGAGTACTGAGCACCCAGCACCCTGAGTACTGAGCACCCTGCACCCTGAGTACTGAGCTCCGAGCACCCCGAGCACTGAGCACCCAGCGCCCCGAGCACCGAGCACCCTGAGCACTGAGCACCCAGCACCCTGAGTACTGAGCACCCAGCACCCTGAGCAATGAGCACCCTGAGTACTGAGCACCCAGCACCTTGAGCACTGAGCACCCAGCACCTGGAGTACTGAGCACCCAGCGCCCTGAGTACTAAGCACCGAGCACCCTGAATACTGAGTACCCAGCACCCTGAGCACTGAACACACAGCACCCTGAGTACTGAGCACCTCGAGCACTGAGCACCCAGCACCCTGAGTACTGAGCACCGAGCACCCCGAGCACTGAGCACCCAGCACCGCGAGCACCGTGCACCGAGCACAACGAGACTGAGCACCCAGCACCCTGAGTACTGATCACCCAGCACCCTGAGCACTGAGCACCCAGCACCCTGAGCACTGAGCACCCAGCACCCTGAGCACTGAGCACCCAGCACCCTGCGTAGTGAGCACCCAACGTACTGAGCACCGAGCACCCAGCACCCTGAGCACTGAGCACCCAGCACCCTGAGTACTGAGCACTGAGCACCCCGCACCCCGAGCACTGAGCACCCAGCACCCTGATCACTGAGCACCCAGCACCCGAGTACTGAGCACCCAGCACCCTGAGTACTGAGCACCCAGCACCCTGAGTACTGAGCACCCAGCACCCTGAGCACTGAGCACCCAGCACCCCGAGCACTGAGCACCCAGCACCCTGAGTACTGAGCACCCAGCAACCTGAGCACTGAGCACCCAGCACCCCGAGCACTGAGCACCCAGCACCCTGAGTACTGAGCACCCAGCACCCTGAGCACTGAGCACCCAGCACCCTGAGCACTGAGCACTCAGCACCCTGAGCACTGAGCACCCAGCACCCTGAGTACTGAGCTCCGAGCACCCCGAGCACTGAGCACCCAGCGCCCCGAGCACTGAGCACCCAGCACCCTGAGTACTGAGCACCCAGCACCCTGAGCACTGAGCACCCAGCACCCAACGTACTGAGAACCGAGCACCCCGAGCACTGAGCACCCAGCACCCTGAGTACTGAGCTCCGAGCACCCCGAGCACTGAGCACCCAGCGCCCCGAGCACTGAGCACCCAGCGCCCCGAGCACTGAGCACCAAGCACCCCGAGCAATGAGCACCCAGCACCCCGAGCACTGAGCACCCAGCACCCCAAGCAATTAGCACCCAGCACCCTGAGTACTGAGCACCCAGCACCCCGAATACTGAGCACCCAGCAACTTGAGCACCGAGCAGCCAGCACCCTGAGCACTGAGCACCCAGCACCCTGAGCACTGAGCACCCAGCACCCTGAGTACTGAGCACTGAGCACCACGAGTACTGAGCACCCAGCACCCTGATCACTGAGCACCCAACACCCTGAGTACTGAGCACCCAACACCCCAAGCACTGAGCACCCTAAGTACTGAGCACCCAGCACCCCAAGCACTGAGCACCCTGAGTATTGATCACCCAGCAACCTGAGTACTGAGCAGCCAGCACCCTGAGTACTGAGCACCCAGCACCCTGAGTACTGAGCACCCAGCACCCCGAGCACTGAGCACCCAGCACCCTGAGTACTGAGCACCCAGCACCCTGAGCACTGAGCACCGAGCACCATGAGCACTGAGCACCCAGCACCCTGAGGACTGAGCACCCAGCACCCTGAGCACTGAGCACCCAGAGTACTGAGCACTGAGCACCCTGAGTACTGAGCACTGAGCACCCTGAGTACTGAGCAACCAGCACCCTGAGCACTGAGCACCCAGCACCCTGAGGACTGATCACCTAGCACCCTGAGCACTGAGCACCCAGCACCCTGAGTACTGAGCACCCAGCACCCTGAGGACTGAGCACCCAGCACCCTGAGCACTGAGCACCCTGAGTAATGAGCACCCAGCACCCTGAGCACTGAGCACCGAGCACCCTGAGCACTGAGCACCCAGCACCCTGAGGACTGAGCACCCAGCACCCTGAGCACTGAGCACCCTGAGTACTGAGCACTGAGCACCCTGAGTACTGAGCACTGAGCACCCTGAGTACTGAGCAATCAGCACCCTGAGTACTGAGCACCCAGCACCCTGAGCACTGAGCACCCAGCACCCTGAGTAGTGAGCACCCAACGTACTGAGCACCGAACACCCCGATCACTGAGCACCCAGGTCCCTGAGTACTGAGCACCCAGCACCCCGAGCACTGAGCACCCAGCACCCTGAGCACTGAGCACCCAGCACCCTGAGCACTGATCACCCAGCACCCTGAGCACTGAGCACCCAGCACCGTGAGTACTGAGCACCCAGCACCCTGAGTACTGAGCACTCAGCTCCCTGAGTACTGACCACCGAGCACCCCGAGCACTGAGCAACCAGCACCCTGAGCACTGAGCACCCTGAGGACTGAGCACCAAGCACCCTGAGCACTGAGGACCCAGCACCCTGAGTACTGAGCACCAATCACCCTGAGCACTGAGCACCCAGCACCCCGAGCACTGAGCACCCAGCAACCTGAGTACTGAGCAACCTGAGTACTGAGCACCCAGCACCCTGAGCACTGAGCACCCAGCACCCTGAGTACTGAGCAAACAGCACCCTGAGCACTGAGCACCCAGCACCCTGAGTACTGAGCACCCAGCACCCTGAGCACTGAGCACCCAGCATCCCGAGAATGAGCACACAGCACCCCGAGTACTGAGCACCGAGCACCCTGAGTACTGAGCACCCAGCACCCTGAGCACTGAGCACTGAGCACCCCGAGTACTGAGCACAAAGCACCCTGAGTACTGAGCACCCAGCACCCTGAGTACTGAGCACCCAGCACCCTGAGTACTGAAAACCCAGCACCCTGAGCACTGAGCACTGAGCACCCTGATCACTGAGTACTGAGCACCGAGCACCCCGAGAACTGAGCACCCAGCACCCGGAGCACTGAGCACCCAGCACCCTGAGTACTGAGCACCCAGCACCCTGAGCACTGATCACCCAGCACCCTGAGCACTGAGCACCCAGCACCCTGAGTACTGAGCACCCAGGACCCTGAGTACTGAGCACCCAGCACCCTGAGTACTGAGCTCCGAGCACCCCGAGCACTGAGCACCCAGCGCCCCGAGCACCAAGCACCCTGAGCACTGAGCACCCAGCACCCTGAGTACTGAGCACCCAGCACCCTGAGCAATGAGCACCCTGAGTACTGAGCACCCAGCACCTTGAGCACTGAGCACCGAGCACCCTGAATACTGAGCACCCAGCACCCTGAGCACTGAACACACAGCACCCTGAGTACTGAGCACCTCGTGCACTGAGCACCCAGCACCCTGAGTATTGAGCACCGAGCACCGCGAGCACTGAGCACCCAGCACCGCGAGCACTGAGCACCCAGCACCCCGAGACTGAGCACCCAGCACCCTGAGTACTGAGCACCCAGCACCCTGAGCACTGAGCACCCAGCACCCTGAGCACTGAGCACCCAGCATCCTGAGTAGTGAGCACCCAACGTACTGAGCACCGAGCACCCCGAGCACTGAGCACCCAGCACCCTGAGTACTGAGCACCCAGCAGCCTGAGCACTGAGCACTCCGCACCCCGAGCCCTGAGCACCCAGCATCCTGAGCACTGAGCACCCAGCACCCGAGTACTGAGCACCCAGCACCCTGAGTACTGAGCACCCAGCACCCTGAGTACTGAGCACCCAGCAGCCTGAGCACTGAGCACCCAGCACCCCGAGCACTGAGCACCCAGCACCCTGAGTACTGAGCACCCAGCACCCTGAGCACTGAGAACCCAGCACCCCGAGCACTGAGCACCCAGCACCCTGAGTACTGAGAACCCAGCACCCTGAGCACTGAGCACCCAGCACCCTGAGCACTGAGCACCCAGCACCCTGAGCACTGAGCACCCAGCACCCTGAGTACTGAGCTCCGAGCACCCCGAGCACTGAGCACCCAGCGCCCCGAGCACTGAGCACCCAGCACCCTGAGTACTGAGCACCCAGCACCCTGAGCACTGAGCACCCAGCACCCAACGTACTGAGCACCGAGCACCCCGAGCACTCAGCACCCAGCACCCTGAGTACTGAGCTCCGAGCACCCCGAGCACTGAGCACCCAGCGCCCCGAGCACTGAGCACCCAGCGCCCCGAGCACTGAGCACCAAGCACCCCGAGCAATGAGCACCCTGCACCCCGAGCACTGAGCACCCAGCACCCCAAGCAATGAGCACCCAGCACCCTGAGTACTGAGCACCCAGCACCCCTAATACTGAGCACCCAGCAACCTGAGCACCGAGCAGCCAGCACCCTGAGCACTGAGCACCCAGCACCCTGAGCACTGAGCACCCAGCACCCTGAGTACTGAGCACTGAGCACCACGAGTACTGAGCACCCAGCACCCTGATCACTGAGCACCCAACACCCTGAGTACTGAGCACCCAACACCCCAAGCACTGAGCACCCTAAGTACTGAGCACCCAGCACCCCAAGCACTGAGCACCCTGAGTATTGAGCACCCAGAAACCTGAGTACTGAGCAGCCAGCACCCTGAGTACTGAGCACCCAGCACCCCGAGCACTGAGCACGCAGCACCCTGAGTACTGAGCACCCAGCACCCTGAGCACTGAGCACCGAGCACCCTGAGCACTGAGCACCCAGCACCCTGAGGACTGAGCACCCAGCACCCTGAGCACTGAGCACCCTGAGTACTGAGCACTGAGCACCCTGAGTACTGAGCACTGAGCACCCTGAGTACTGAGCAACCAGCACCCTGAGTACTGAGCACCCAGCACCCTGAGCACTGAGCACCGAGCACCCTGAGCACTGAGCACCCAGCACCCTGAGCACTGAGCACCCAGCACCCTGAGTAGTGAGCACCCAACGTACTGAGCACCGAGCACCCCGATCACTGAGCACCCAGCTCCCTGAGTACTGAGCACCCAGCACCCCGAGCACTGAGCACCCAGCACCCTGAGCACTGAGCACCCAGCACCATGAGCACTGATCACCCAGCACCCGGAGCACTGAGCACCCAGCACCCTGAGCACTGATCACCCAGCACCCTGAGCACTGAGCACCCAGCACCCTGAGTACTGAGCACCCAGCAACCTGAGTACTGAGCACCCAGCACCCTGAGTACTGAGCTCCGAGCACCCCGAGCACTGAGCACCCAGCGCCCCGAGCACCAAGCACCCTGAGCACTGAGCACCCAGCACCCTGAGTACTGAGCACCCAGCACCCTGAGCAATGAGCACCCTGAGTACTGAGCACCCAGCACCTTGAGCACTGAGCACCGAGCACCCTGAATACTGAGCACCCATCACCCTGAGCACTGAACACACAGCACCCTGAGTACTGAGCACCTCGAGCACTGAGCACCCAGCACCCTGAGTACTGAGCACCGAGCACCCCGAGCACTGAGCACCCAGCACCGCGAGCACTGAGCACCCAGCACCCCGAGACTGAGCACCCAGCACCCTGAGTACTGAGCACCCAGCACCCTGAGCACTGAGCACCCAGCACCCTGAGCACTGAGCACCCAGCACCCTGAGCACTGAGCACCCAGCACCCTGAGTAGTGAGCACCCAACGAACTGAGCACCGAGCACCCCGAGCACTGAGCACCCAGCACCCTGAGTACTCAGCACTGAGCACTCCGCACACCGAGCCCTGAGCACCCAGCATCCTGAGCACTGAGCACCCAGCACCCGAGTACTGAGCACCCAGCACCCTGAGTACTGAGCACCCAGCACCCTGAGTACTGAGCACCCAGCAGCCTGAGCACTGAGCACCCAGCACCCCGAGCACTGAGCACCCAGCACCCTGAGTACTGAGCACCCAGCACCCTGAGCACTGAGCACCCAGCACCCCGAGCACTTAGCACCCAGCACCCTGAGTACTGAGAACCCAGCACCCTGAGCACTGAGCACCCAGCACCCTGAGCACTGAGCACCCAGCACCCTGAGCACTGAGCACCCAGCACCCTGAACACCGAGCAGCCAGCACCCTGAGCACTGAGCACCCAGCACCCTGAGCACTGAGCACCCAGCACCCTGAGTACTGAGCACTGAGCACCACGAGTACTGAGCACCCAGCACCCTGATCACTGAGCACCCAGCTCCCTGAGTACTGAGCACCCAGCACCCCGAGCACTGAGCACCCAGCAACCTGAGCACTGAGCAACCAGCACCATGAGCACTGATCACCCAGCACCCGGAGCACTGAGCACCCAGCACCCTGAGCACTCATCACCCAGCACCCTGAGCACTGAGCACCCAGCACCCTGAGTACTGAGCACCCAGCAACCTGAGTACTGAGCACCCAGCACCCTGAGTACTGAGCTCCGAGCACCCCGAGCACTGAGCACCCAGCGCCCCGAGCACCAAGCACCCTGAGCACTGAGCACCCAGTACCCTGAGTACTGAGCACCCTGCACCCTGAGCAATGAGCACCCTGAGTACTGAGCACCCAGCACCTTGAGCACTGAGCACCGAGCACCCTGAATACTGAGCACCCAGCACCCTGAGCACTGAACACACAGCACCCTGAGTACTGAGCACCTCGAGCACTGAGCACCCAGCACCCTGAGTACTGAGCACCGAGCACCCCGAGCACTGAGCACCCAGCACCGCGAGCACTGAGCACCCAGCACCCCGAGACTGAGCACCCAGCACCCTGAGTACTGAGCACCCAGCACCCTGAGCACTGAGCACCCAGCACCCTGAGCACTGAGCACCCAGCACCCTGAGCACTGAGCACCCAGCACCCTGAGTAGTGAGCACCCAACGTACTGAGCACCGAGCACCCCGAGCACTGAGCACCCAGCACCCTGAGTACTCAGCACTGAGCACTCCGCACACCGAGCCCTGAGCACCCAGCATCCTGAGCACTGAGCACCCAGCACCCGAGTACTGAGCACCCAGCACCCTGAGTACTGAGCACCCAGCACCCTGAGTACTGAGCACCCAGCAGCATGAGCACTGAGCACCCAGCACCCCGAGCACTGAGCACCCAGCACCCTGAGTACTGAGCACCCAGCACCCTGAGCACTGAGCACCCAGCACCCTGAGTACTGAGCACCCAGCACCCTGAGCACTGAGCACCCAGCACCCCGAGCACTTAGCACCCAGCACCCTGAGTACTGAGAACCCAGCACCCCGAGCACTGAGCACCCAGCGCCCCGAGCACTGAGCACCCAGCACCCTGAGTACTGAGCACCCAGCACCCTGAGCACTGAGCACCCAGCACCCAACGTACTGAGCACCGAGCACCCCGAGCACGGAGCACCCAGCACCCTGAGTACTGAGCTCCGAGCACCCCGAGCACTGAGCACCCAGCGCCCCGAGCACTGAGCACCCAGCGCCCCGAGCACTGAGCACCAAGCACCCCGAGCAATGAGAACCCTGCACCCCGAGCACTGAGCACCCAGCACCCCAAGCAATGAGCACCCAGCACCCTGAGTACTGAGCACCCAGCACCCCGAATACTGAGCACCCAGCAACCTGAGCACCGAGCAGCTAGCACCCTGAGCACTGAGCACCCAGCACCCTGAGCACTGAGCACCCAGCACCCTGAGTACTGAGCACCCAACACCCTGAGTACTGAGCACCCAACACCCCAAGCACTGAGCACCCTAAGTACTGAGCACCCAGCACCCCAAGCACTGAGCACCCTGAGTATTGAGCACCCAGAAACCTGAGTACTGAGCAGCCAGCACCCTGAGTACTGAGCACCCAGCACCCTGCGTACTGAGCACCCAGCACCCCGAGCACTGAGCACGCAGCACCCTGAGTACTGAGCACCCAGCACCCTGAGCACTGAGCACCGAGCACCCTGAGCACTGAGCACCCAGCACCCTGAGGACTGAGCACCCAGCACCCTGAGCACTGAGCACCCTGAGTACTGAGCACTGAGCACCCTGAGTACAGAGCACTGAGCACCCTGAGTACTGAGCAACCAGCACCCTGAGTACTGAGCACCCAGCACCCTGAGCACTGAGCACCGAGCACCCTGAGCACTGAGCACCCTGAGTACTGAGCACTGAGCACCCTGAGTACTGAGCACCCAGCACCCTGAGTACTGACCACCCAGCACCCGGAGCACTGAGCACGCAGCACCCTGAGCACTGAGCACCCAGCACCGTGAGTACTGAGCACCCAGCACCGTGAGTACTGAGCACCCAGCACCCTGAGTACTGAGCACTCAGCTCCCTGAGTACTGACCACCGAGCACCCCGAGCATTGAGCAACCAGCACCCTCAGCACTGAGCACCCTGAGGACTGAGCACCAAGCACCCTGAGCACTGAGGACCCAGCACCCTGAGTACTGAGCACCAATCACCCTGAGCACTGAGCACCCAGCACCCCGAGCACTGAGCACCCAGCAACCTGAGTACTGAGCAACCTGAGTACTGAGCACCCAGCACCCTGAGCACTGAGCACCCAGCACCCTGAGTACTGAGCAAACAGCACCCCGAGCACTGAGCACCCAGCACCCTGAGTACTGAGCACCCAGCACCCTGAGCACTGAGCACCCAGCATCCCGAGAATGAGCACACAGCACCCCGAGTACTGAGCACCGAGCACCCTGAGTACTGAGCACCCAGCACCCTGAGCACTGAGCACTGAGCACCCCGAGTACTGAGCACAAAGCACCCTGAGTACTGAGCACCCAGCACCCTGAGTACTGAGCAGCCAGCACCCTGAGTACTGAAAACCCAGCACCCTGAGCACTGAGCACTGTGCACCCTGATCACTGAGTACTGAGCACCGAGCACCCCGAGAACTGAGCACCCAGCACCCGGAGTACTGAGCACCCAGCACCCTGAGTACTGAGCACCCAGCACCCTGAGCACTGATCACCCAGCACCCTGAGCACTGAGCACCCAGCACCCTGAGTACTGAGCACCCAGCACCCTGAGTACTGAGCACCCAGCACCCTGAGTACTGAGCTCCGAGCACCCCGAGCACTGAGCACCCAGCGCCCCGAGCACCAAGCACCCTGAGCACTGAGCACCCAGCACCCTGAGTACTGAGCACAAAGCACCCTGAGCAATGAGCACCCTGAGTACTGAGCACCCAGCACCTTGAGCACTGAGCACCGAGCACCCTGAATACTGAGCACCCAGCACCCTGAGCACTGAACACACAGCACCCTGAGTACTGAGCACCTCGTGCACTGAGCAGCCAGCACCCTGAGTACTGAGCACCGAGCACCGCGAGCACTGAGCACCCAGCACCCTGAGTACTGAGAACCCAGCACCCTGAGCACTGAGCACCCAGCACCCTGAGCACTGAGCACCCAGCACCCTGAGCACTGAGCACCCAGCACCCTGAGTACTGAGCTCCGAGCACCCCGAGCACTGAGCACCCAGCGCCCCGAGCACTGAGCACCCAGCACCCTGAGTACTGAGCACCCAGCACCCTGAGCACTGAGCACCCAGCACCCAACGTACTGAGCACCGAGCACCCCGAGCACTGAGCACCCAGCACCCTGAGTACTGAGCTCCGAGCACCCCGAGCACTGAGCACCCAGCGCCCCGAGCACTGAGCACCCAGCGCCCCGAGCACTGAGCACCAAGCACCCCGAGCAATGAGCACCCTGCACCCCGAGCACTGAGCACCCAGCACCCCAAGCAATGAGCACCCAGCACCCTGAGTACTGAGCACCCAGCACCCCGAATACTGAGCACCCAGCAACCTGAGCACCGAGCAGCTAGCACCCTGAGCACTGAGCACCCAGCACCCTGAGCACTGAGCACCCAGCACCCTGAGTACTGAGCACCCAACACCCTGAGTACTGAGCACCCAACACCCCAAGCACTGAGCACCCTAAGTACTGAGCACCCAGCACCCCAAGCACTGAGCACCCTGAGTATTGAGCACCCAGAAACCTGAGTACTGAGCAGCCAGCACCCTGAGTACTGAGCACCCAGCACCCTGAGTACTGAGCACCCAGCACCCCGAGCACTGAGCACGCAGCACCCTGAGTACTGAGCACCCAGCACCCTGAGCACTGAGCACCGAGCACCCTGAGCACTGAGCACCCAGCACCCTGAGGACTGAGCACCCAGCACCCTGAGCACTGAGCACCCTGAGTACTGAGCACTGAGCACCCTGAGTACTGAGCACTGAGCACCCTGAGTACTGAGCAACCAGCACCCTGAGTACTGAGCACCCAGCACCCTGAGCACTGAGCACCGAGCACCCTGAGCACTGAGCACCCTGAGTACTGAGCACTGAGCACCCTGAGTACTGAGCACCCAGCACCCTGAGTACTGACCACCCAGCACCCGGAGCACTGAGCACGCAGCACCCTGAGCACTGAGCACCCAGCACCGTGAGTACTGAGCACCCAGCACCGTGAGTACTGAGCACCCAGCACCCTGAGTACTGAGCACTCAGCTCCCTGAGTACTGACCACCGAGCACCCCGAGCACTGAGCAACCAGCACCCTGAGCACTGAGTACCCTGAGGACTGAGCACCAAGCACCCTGAGCACTGAGGACCCAGCACCCTGAGTACTGAGCACCAATCACCTTGAGCACTGAGCACCCAGCACCCCGAGCACTGAGCACCCAGCAACCTGAGTACTGAGCAACCTGAGTACTGAGCACCCAGCACCCTGAGCACTGAGCACCCAGCACCCTGAGTACTGAGCAAACAGCACCCTGAGCACTGAGCACCCAGCACCCTGAGTACTGAGCACCCAGCACCCTGAGTACTGAGCACCCAGCACCCTGAGCACTGATCACCCAGCACACTGAGCACTGAGCACCCAGCACCCTGAGTACTGAGCACCCAGCACCCTGAGTACTGAGCACCCAGCACCCTGAGTACTGAGCTCCGAGCACCCCGAGCACTGAGCACCCAGCGCCCCGAGCACCAAGCACCCTGAGCACTGAGCACCCAGCACCCTGAGTACTGAGCACCCAGCACCCTGAGCAATGAGCACCCTGAGTACTGAGCACCCAGCACCTTGAGCACTGAGCACCGAGCACCCTGAATACTGAGCACCCAGCACCCTGAGCACTGAACACACAGCACCCTGAGTACTGAGCACCTCGTGCACTGAGCAGCCAGCACCCTGAGTACTGAGCACCGAGCACCGCGAGCACTGAGCACCCAGCACGGCGAGCACTGAGCACCCAGCACCCCGAGACTGAGCACCCAGCACCCTGAGTACTGAGCACCCAGCACCCTGAGCACTGAGCACCCAGCACCCTGAGCACTGAGCACCCAGCATCCTGAGTAGTGAGCACCCAACGTACTGAGCACCGAGCACCCCGAGCACTGAGCACCCAGCACCCTGAGTACTGAGCACCCAGCAGCCTGAGCACTGAGCACTCCGCACCCCGAGCCCTGAGCACCCAGCATCCTGAGCACTGAGCACCCAGCACCCGAGTACTGAGCACCCAGCACCCTGAGTACTGAGCACCCAGCACCCTGAGTACTGAGCACCCAGCAGCCTGAGCACTGAGCACCCAGCACCCCGAGCACTGAGCACCCAGCACCCTGAGTACTGAGCACCCAGCACCCTGAGCACTGAGCACCCAGCACCCCGAGCACTGAGCACCCAGCACCCTGAGTACTGAGAACCCAGCACCCTGAGCACTGAGCACCCAGCACCCTGAGCACTGAGCACCCAGCACCCTGAGCACTGAGCACCCAGCACCCTGAGTACTGAGCTCCGAGCACCCCGAGCACTGAGCACCCAGCGCCCCGAGCACTGAGCACCCAGCACCCTGAGTACTGAGCACCCAGCACCCTGAGCACTGAGCACCCAGCACCCAACGTACTGAGCACCGAGCACCCCGAGCACTGAGCACCCAGCACCCTGAGTACTGAGCTCCGAGCACCCCGAGCACTGAGCACCCAGCGCCCCGAGCACTGAGCACCCAGCGCCCCGAGCACTGAGCACCAAGCACCCCGAGCAATGAGCACCCTGCACCCCGAGCACTGAGCACCCAGCACCCCAAGCAATGAGCACCCAGCACCCTGAGTACTGAGCACCCAGCACCCCTAATACTGAGCACCCAGCAACCTGAGCACCGAGCAGCCAGCACCCTGAGCACTGAGCACCCAGCACCCTGAGCACTGAGCACCCAGCACCCTGAGTACTGAGCACTGAGCACCACGAGTACTGAGCACCCAGCACCCTGATCACTGAGCACCCAACACCCTGAGTACTGAGCACCCAACACCCCAAGCACTGAGCACCCTAAGTACTGAGCACCCAGCACCCCAAGCACTGAGCACCCTGAGTATTGAGCACCCAGAAACCTGAGTACTGAGCAGCCAGCACCCTGAGTACTGAGCACCCAGCACCCTGAGTACTGAGCACCCAGCACCCCGAGCACTGAGCACGCAGCACCCTGAGTACTGAGCACCCAGCACCCTGAGCACTGAGCACCGAGCACCCTGAGCACTGAGCACCCAGCACCCTGAGGACTGAGCACCCAGCACCCTGAGCACTGAGCACCCTGAGTACTGAGCACTGAGCACCCTGAGTACTGAGCACTGAGCACCCTGAGTACTGAGCACCCAGCACCCTGAGCACTGAGCACCCAGCACCCTGAGCACTGAGCACCCAGCACCCTGAGTAGTAAGCACCCAACGTACTGAGCACCGAGCACCCCGAGCACTGAGCACCCAGCACCCTGAGTACTCAGCACTGAGCACTCCGCACACCGAGCCCTGAGCACCCAGCATCCTGAGCACTGAGCACCCAGCACCCGAGTACTGAGCACCCAGCACCCTGAGTACTGAGCACCCAGCACCCTGAGTACTGAGCACCCAGCAGCCTGAGCACTGAGCACCCAGCACCCCGAGCACTGAGCACCCAGCACCCTGAGTACTGAGCACCCATCACCCTGAGCACTGAGCACCCAGCACCCCGAGCACTTAGCACCCAGCACCCTGAGTACTGAGAACCCAGCACCCTGAGCACTGAGCACCCAGCACCGTGAGTACTGAGCACCCAGCACCGTGAGTACTGAGCACCCAGCACCCTGAGTACTGAGCACTCAGCTCCCTGAGTACTGACCACCGAGCACCCCGAGCACTGAGCAACCAGCACCCTGAGCACTGAGCACCCTGAGGACTGAGCACCAAGCACCCTGAGCACTGAGGACCCAGCACCCTGAGTACTGAGCACCAATCACCCTGAGCACTGAGCACCCAGCACCCCGAGCACTGAGCACCCAGCAACCTGAGTACTGAGCAACCTGAGTACTGAGCACCCAGCACCCTGAGCACTGAGCACCCAGCACCCTGAGTACTGAGCAAACAGCACCCTGAGCACTGAGCACCCAGCACCCTGAGTACTGAGCACCAAGCACCCTGAGTACTGAGCACCCAGCACCCTGAGCACTGATCACCCAGCACACTGAGCACTGAGCACCCAGCACCCTGAGTACTGAGCACCCAGCACCCTGAGTACTGAGCACCCAGCACCCTGAGTACTGAGCTCCGAGCACCCCGAGCACTGAGCACCCAGCGCCCCGAGCACCAAGCACCCTGAGCACTGAGCACCCAGCACCCTGAGTACTGAGCACCCAGCACCCTGAGCAATGAGCACCCTGAGTACTGAGCACCCAGCACCTTGAGCACTGAGCACCGAGCACCCTGAATACTGAGCACCCAGCACCCTGAGCACTGAACACACAGCACCCTGAGTACTGAGCACCTCGTGCACTGAGCAGCCAGCACCCTGAGTACTGAGCACCGAGCACCGCGAGCACTGAGCACCCAGCACGGCGAGCACTGAGCACCCAGCACCCCGAGACTGAGCACCCAGCACCCTGAGCACTGAGCACCCAGCATCCTGAGTAGTGAGCACCCAACGTACTGAGCACCGAGCACCCCGAGCACTGAGCACCCAGCACCCTGAGTACTGAGCACCCAGCAGCCTGAGCACTGAGCACTCCGCACCCCGAGCCCTGAGCACCCAGCACCCTGAGCACTGAGCACCCAGCACCCCGAGCACTGAGCACCCAGCACCCTGAGTACTGAGAACCCAGCACCCTGAGCACTGAGCACCCAGCACCCTGAGCACTGAGCACCCAGCACCCTGAGCACTGAGCACCCAGCACCCTGAGTACTGAGCTCCGAGCACCCCGAGCACTGAGCACCCAGCGCCCCGAGCACTGAGCACCCAGCACCCTGAGTACTGAGCACCCAGCACCCTGAGCACTGAGCACCCAGCACCCAACGTACTGAGCACCGAGCATCCCGAGCACTGAGCACCCAGCACCCTGAGTACTGAGCTCCGAGCACCCCGAGCACTGAGCACCCAGCGCCCCGAGCACTGAGCACCCAGCGCCCCGAGCACTGAGCACCAAGCACCCCGAGCAATGAGCACCCTGCACCCCGAGCACTGAGCACCCAGCACCCCAAGCAATGAGCACCCAGCACCCTGAGTACTGAGCACCCAGCACCCCTAATACTGAGCACCCAGCAACCTGAGCACCGAGCAGCCAGCACCCTGAGCACTGAGCACCCAGCACCCTGAGCACTGAGCACCCAGCACCCTGAGTACTGAGCACTGAGCACCACGAGTACTGAGCACCCAGCACCCTGATCACTGAGCACCCAACACCCTGAGTACTGAGCACCCAACACCCCAAGCACTGAGCACCCTAAGTACTGAGCACCCAGCACCCCAAGCACTGAGCACCCTGAGTATTGAGCACCCAGAAACCTGAGTACTGAGCAGCCAGCACCCTGAGTACTGAGCACCCAGCACCCTGAGTACTGAGCACCCAGCACCCCGAGCACTGAGCACGCAGCACCCTGAGTACTGAGCACCCAGCACCCTGAGCACTGAGCACCGAGCACCCTGAGCACTGAGCACCCAGCACCCTGAGGACTGAGCACCCAGCACCCTGAGCACTGAGCACCCTGAGTACTGAGCACTGAGCACCCTGAGTACTGAGCACTGAGCACCCTGAGTACTGAGCACCCAGCACCCTGAGCACTGAGCACCCAGCACCCTGAGCACTGAGCACCCAGCACCCTGAGTAGTGAGCACCCAACGTACTGAGCACCGAGCACCCCGAGCACTGAGCACCCAGCACCCTGAGTACTCAGCACTGAGCACTCCGCACACCGAGCCCTGAGCACCCAGCATCCTGAGCACTGAGCACCCAGCACCCGAGTACTGAGCACCCAGCACCCTGAGTACTGAGCACCCAGCACCCTGAGTACTGAGCACCCAGCAGCCTGAGCACTGAGCACCCAGCACCCCGAGCACTGAGCACCCAGCACCCTGAGTACTGAGCACCCATCACCCTGAGCACTGAGCACCCAGCACCCCGAGCACTTAGCACCCAGCACCCTGAGTACTGAGAACCCAGCACCCTGAGCACTGAGCACCCAGCACCCTGAGCACTGAGCACCCAGCACCCTGAGCACTGAGCACCCAGCACCCTGAGCACCGAGCAGCCAGCACCCTGAGCACTGAGCACCCAGCACCCTGAGCACTGAGCACCCAGCACCCTGAGTACTGAGCACTGAGCACCACGAGTACTGAGCACCCAGCACCCTGATCACTGAGCACCCAGCTCCCTGAGTACTGAGCACCCAGCACCCCGAGCACTGAGCACCCAGCACCCTGAGCACTGAGCACCCAGCACCATGAGCACTGATCACCCAGCACCCGGAGCACTGAGCACCCAGCACCCTGAGCACTCATCACCCAGCACCCTGAGCACTGAGCACCCAGCACCCTGAGTACTGAGCACCCAGCAACCTGAGTACTGAGCACCCAGCACCCTGAGTACTGAGCTCCGAGCACCCCGAGCACTGAGCACCCAGCGCCCCGAGCACCAAGCACCCTGAGCACTGAGCACCCAGCACCCTGAGTACTGAGCACCCTGCACCCTGAGCAATGAGCACCCTGAGTACTGAGCACCCAGCACCTTGAGCACTGAGCACCGAGCACCCTGAATACTGAGCACCCAGCACCCTGAGCACTGAACACACAGCACCCTGAGTACTGAGCACCTCGAGCACTGAGCACCCAGCACTCTGAGTACTGAGCACCGAGCACCCCGAGCACTGAGCACCCAGCACCGCGAGCACTGAGCACCCAGCACCCCGAGACTGAGCACCCAGCACCCTGAGTACTGAGCACCCAGCACCCTGAGCACTGAGCACCCAGCACCCTGAGCACTGAGCACCCAGCACCCTGAGCACTGAGCACCCAGCACCCTGAGTAGTGAGCACCCAACGTACTGAGCACCGAGCACCCCGAGCACTGAGCACCCAGCACCCTGAGTACTCAGCACTGAGCACTCCGCACACCGAGCCCTGAGCACCCAGCATCCTGAGCACTGAGCACCCAGCACCCGAGTACTGAGCACCCAGCACCCTGAGTACTGAGCACCCAGCACCCTGAGTACTGAGCACCCAGCAGCCTGAGCACTGAGCACCCAGCACCCCGAGCACTGAGCACCCAGCACCCTGAGTACTGAGCACCCAGCAACCTGAGCACTGAGCACCCAGCACCCCGAGCACTTAGCACCCAGCACCCTGAGTACTGAGAACCCAGCACCCTGAGCACTGAGCACCCAGCACCCTGAGCACTGAGCACGCAGCACCCTGAGTACTGAGCACCCAGCACCCTGAGCACTGAGCACCCAGCACCCCGAGCACTTAGCACCCAGCACCCTGAGTACTGAGAACCCAGCACCCTGAGTACTGAGCACCCAGCACCCCGAGCACTGAGCACGCAGCACCCTGAGTACTGAGCACCCAGCACCCTGAGCACTGAGCACCGAGCACCCTGAGCACTGAGCACCCAGCACCCTGAGGACTGAGCACCCAGCACCCTGAGCACTGAGCACCCTGAGTACTGAGCACTGAGCACCCTGAGTACTGAGCACTGAGCACCCTGAGTACTGAGCACCCAGCACCCTGAGCACTGAGCACCCAGCACCCTGAGCACTGAGCACCCAGCACCCTGAGTAGTGAGCACCCAACGTACTGAGCACCGAGCACCCCGAGCACTGAGCACCCAGCACCCTGAGTACTCAGCACTGAGCACTCCGCACACCGAGCCCTGAGCACCCAGCATCCTGAGCACTGAGCACCCAGCACCCGAGTACTGAGCACCCAGCACCCTGAGTACTGAGCACCCAGCACCCTGAGTACTGAGCACCCAGCAGCCTGAGCACTGAGCACCCAGCACCCCGAGCACTGAGCACCCAGCACCCTGAGTACTGAGCACCCATCACCCTGAGCACTGAGCACCCAGCACCCCGAGCACTTAGCACCCAGCACCCTGAGTACTGAGAACCCAGCACCCTGAGCACTGAGCACCCAGCACCCTGAGCACTGAGCACCCAGCACCCTGAGCACTGAGCACCCAGCACCCTGAGCACCGAGCAGCCAGCACCCTGAGCACTGAGCACCCAGCACCCTGAGCACTGAGCACCCAGCACCCTGAGTACTGAGCACTGAGCACCACGAGTACTGAGCACCCAGCACCCTGATCACTGAGCACCCAGCTCCCTGAGTACTGAGCACCCAGCACCCCGAGCACTGAGCACCCAGCACCCTGAGCACTGAGCACCCAGCACCATGAGCACTGATCACCCAGCACCCGGAGCACTGAGCACCCAGCACCCTGAGCACTCATCACCCAGCACCCTGAGCACTGAGCACCCAGCACCCTGAGTACTGAGCACCCAGCAACCTGAGTACTGAGCACCCAGCACCCTGAGTACTGAGCTCCGAGCACCCCGAGCACTGAGCACCCAGCGCCCCGAGCACCAAGCACCCTGAGCACTGAGCACCCAGCACCCTGAGTACTGAGCACCCTGCACCCTGAGCAATGAGCACCCTGAGTACTGAGCACCCAGCACCTTGAGCACTGAGCACCGAGCACCCTGAATACTGAGCACCCAGCACCCTGAGCACTGAACACACAGCACCCTGAGTACTGAGCACCTCGAGCACTGAGCACCCAGCACCCTGAGTACTGAGCACCGAGCACCCCGAGCACTGAGCACCCAGCACCGCGAGCACTGAGCACCCAGCACCCCGAGACTGAGCACCCAGCACCCTGAGTACTGAGCACCCAGCACCCTGAGCACTGAGCACCCAGCACCCTGAGCACTGAGCACCCAGCACCCTGAGCACTGAGCACCCAGCACCCTGAGTAGTGAGCACCCAACGTACTGAGCACCGAGCACCCCGAGCACTGAGCACCCAGCACCCTGAGTACTCAGCACTGAGCACTCCGCACACCGAGCCCTGAGCACCCAGCATCCTGAGTACTGAGCACCCAACACCCTGAGTACTGAGCACCCAACACCCCAAGCACTGAGCACCCTAAGTACTGAGCACCCAGCACCCCAAGCACTGAGCACCCTGAGTATTGAGCACCCAGAAACCTGAGTACTGAGCAGCCAGCACCCTGAGTACTGAGCACCCAGCACCCTGAGTACTGAGCACCCAGCACCCCGAGCACTGAGCACGCAGCACCCTGAGTACTGAGCACCCAGCACCCTGAGCACTGAGCACCGAGCACCCTGAGCACTGAGCACCCAGCACCCTGAGGACTGAGCACCCAGCACCCTGAGCACTGAGCACCCTGAGTACTGAGCACTGAGCACCCTGAGTACTGAGCACTGAGCACCCTGAGTACTGAGCAACCAGCACCCTGAGTACTGAGCACCCAGCACCCTGAGCACTGAGCACCGAGCACCCTGAGCACTGAGCACCCTGAGTACTGAGCACTGAGCACCCTGAGTACTGAGCACTGAGCACCCTGAGTACTGAGCAACCAGCACCCTGAGTACTGAGCACCCAGCACCCTGAGCACTGAGCACCCAGCACCCTGAGTACTGAGCACCCAGCACCCTGAGTACTGAGCACCGAGCACCCTGAGTACTGAGCTCCGAGCACCCCGAGCACTGAGCACCCAGCGCCCCGAGCACCAAGCACCCTGAACACTGAGCACCCAGCACCCTGAGTACTGAGCACCCAGCACCCTGAGCAATGAGCACCCTGAGTACTGAGCACCCAGCACCTTGAGCACTGAGCACCGAGCACCCTGAATACTGAGCACCCAGCACCCTGAGCACTGAACACACAGCACCCTGAGTACTGAGCACCTCGAGCACTGAGCACCCAGCACCCTGAGTACTGAGCACCCCGAGCACTGAGCACCCAGCACCGCGAGCACTGAGCACCCAGCACCCCGAGACTGAGCACCCAGCACCCTGAGTACTGAGCACCCAGCACCCTGAGCACTGAGCACCCAGCACCCTGAGCACTGAGCACCCAGCACCCTGAGCACTGAGCAACCAGCACCCTGAGTAGTGAGCACCCAACGTACTGAGCACCGAGCACCCCGAGCACTGAGCACCCAGCACCCTGAGTACTGAGCACTGAGCACTCCGCACACCGAGCCCTGAGCACCCAGCATCCTGAGCACTGAGCACCCAGCACCCGAGTACTGAGCACCCAGCACCCTGAGTACTGAGCACCCAGCACCCTGAGTACTGAGCACCCAGCAGCCTGAGCACTGAGCACCCAGCACCCCGAGCACTGAGCACCCAGCACCCTGAGTACTGAGCACCCAGCACCCTGAGCACTGAGCACCCAGCACCCCGAGCACTGAGCACCCAGCACCCTGAGTACTGAGAACCCAGCACCCTGAGCACTGAGCACCCAGCACCCTGAGCACTGAGCACCCAGCACCCTGAGCACTGAGCACCCTTCACCCTGAGTACTGAGCTCCGAGCACCCCGAGCACTGAGCACCCAGCGCCCCGAGCACTGAGCACCCAGGACCCTGAGTACTGAGCACCCAGCACCCTGAGCACTGAGCACCCAGCACCCAACGTACTGAGCACCGAGCACCCCGAGCACTGAGCACCCAGCACCCTGAGTACTGAGCTCCGAGCACCCCGAGCACTGAGCACCCAGCGCCCCGAGCACTGAGCACCCAGCGCCCCGAGCACTGAGCACCAAGCAGCCCGAGCAATGAGCACCCTGCACCCCGAGCACTGAGCACCCAGCACCCCAAGAGATGAGCACCCAGCACCCTGAGTACTGAGCACCCAGCAACCCGAATACTGAGCACCCAGCAACCTGAGTACCGAGCAGCCAGCACTCTGAGCACTGAGCACCCAGCACCCTGAGCACTGAGCACCCAGCACCCTGAGTACTGAGCACTGAGCACCACGAGTACTGAGCACCCAGCACCCTGATCACTGAGCACCCAACACCCTGAGTACTGAGCAGCCAACACTCCAAGAACTGAGCACCCTAAGTACTGAGCACCCAGCACCCCAAGCACTGAGCACCCTGAGTATTGAGCACCCAGCAACCTGAGTACTGAGCAGCCAGCACCCTGAGTACTGAGCACCCAGCACCCTGAGTACTGAGCACCCAGCACCCCGAGCACTGAGCACCCAGCACCCTGAGTACTGAGCACCCAGCACCCTGAGCACTGAGCACCGAGCACCATGAGCACTGAGCACCCAGCACCCCGAGCACTGAGCACCCAGCACCCCGAGAATGAGCACCCAGCACCCCGAGTACTGAGCACCGAGCACCCTGAGCACTGAGTACCCAGCACCCTGTGTACTGAGCACCCAGGACCCTGAGCACTGAGCACCGAGCAACCCAAGTACTGAGCACAAAGCACCCTGAGCACTGAGCACCCAGCACCCTGAGTACTGAGCACCCAGCACCCTGAGTACTGAACACCCAGCACCCTGAGCACTGAGCACTGAGCAATATGATCACTGAGAACTGAGCACCGAGCACCCCGAGAGCTGAGCACCCAGCACCCGGAGAACTGAGCACCCAGCACCCTGAGTACTGAGAACCCAGCACCCTGAGTACTGAGCACCCAGCACCCCGAGCACTGAGCACGCAGCACCCTGAGTACTGAGCACCCAGCACCCTGAGCACTGAGCACCGAGCACCCTGAGCACTGAGCACCCAGCACCTTGAGGACTGAGCACCCAGCACCCTGAGCACTGAGCACCCTGAGTACTGAGCACTGAGCACCCTGAGTACTGAGCACTGAGCACCCTGAGTACTGAGCACCCAGCACCCTGAGCACTGAGCACCCAGCACCCTGAGCACTGAGCACCCAGCACCCTGAGTAGTGAGCACCCAACGTACTGAGCACCGAGCACCCCGAGCACTGAGCACCCAGCACCCTGAGTACTCAGCACTGAGCACTCCGCACACCGAGCCCTGAGCACCCAGCATCCTGAGCACTGAGCACCCAGCACCCGAGTACTGAGCACCCAGCACCCTGAGTACTGAGCACCCAGCACCCTGAGTACTGAGCACCCAGCAGCCTGAGCACTGAGCACCCAGCACCCCGAGCACTGAGCACCCAGCACCCTGAGTACTGAGCACCCATCACCCTGAGCACTGAGCACCCAGCACCCCGAGCACTTAGCACCCAGCACCCTGAGTACTGAGAACCCAGCACCCTGAGCACTGAGCACCCAGCACCCTGAGCACTGAGCACCCAGCACCCTGAGCACTGAGCACCCAGCACCCTGAGCACCGAGCAGCCAGCACCCTGAGCACTGAGCACCCAGCACCCTGAGCACTGAGCACCCAGCACCCTGAGTACTGAGCACTGAGCACCACGAGTACTGAGCACCCAGCACCCTGATCACTGAGCACCCAGCTCCCTGAGTACTGAGCACCCAGCACCCCGAGCACTGAGCACCCAGCACCCTGAGCACTGAGCACCCAGCACCATGAGCACTGATCACCCAGCACCCGGAGCACTGAGCACCCAGCACCCTGAGCACTCATCACCCAGCACCCTGAGCACTGAGCACCCAGCACCCTGAGTACTGAGCACCCAGCAACCTGAGTACTGAGCACCCAGCACCCTGAGTACTGAGCTCCGAGCACCCCGAGCACTGAGCACCCAGCGCCCCGAGCACCAAGCACCCTGAGCACTGAGCACCCAGCACCCTGAGTACTGAGCACCCTGCACCCTGAGCAATGAGCACCCTGAGTACTGAGCACCCAGCACCTTGAGCACTGAGCACCGAGCACCCTGAATACTGAGCACCCAGCACCCTGAGCACTGAACACACAGCACCCTGAGTACTGAGCACCTCGAGCACTGAGCACCCAGCACCCTGAGTACTGAGCACCGAGCACCCCGAGCACTGAGCACCCAGCACCGCGAGCACTGAGCACCCAGCACCCCGAGACTGAGCACCCAGCACCCTGAGTACTGAGCACCCAGCACCCTGAGCACTGAGCACCCAGCACCCTGAGCACTGAGCACCCAGCACCCTGAGCACTGAGCACCCAGCACCCTGAGTAGTGAGCACCCAACGTACTGAGCACCGAGCACCCCGAGCACTGAGCACCCAGCACCCTGAGTACTCAGCACTGAGCACTCCGCACACCGAGCCCTGAGCACCCAGCATCCTGAGTACTGAGCACCCAACACCCTGAGTACTGAGCACCCAACACCCCAAGCACTGAGCACCCTAAGTACTGAGCACCCAGCACCCCAAGCACTGAGCACCCTGAGTATTGAGCACCCAGAAACCTGAGTACTGAGCAGCCAGCACCCTGAGTACTGAGCACCCAGCACCCTGAGTACTGAGCACCCAGCACCCCGAGCACTGAGCACGCAGCACCCTGAGTACTGAGCACCCAGCACCCTGAGCACTGAGCACCGAGCACCCTGAGCACTGAGCACCCAGCACCCTGAGGACTGAGCACCCAGCACCCTGAGCACTGAGCACCCTGAGTACTGAGCACTGAGCACCCTGAGTACTGAGCACTGAGCACCCTGAGTACTGAGCAACCAGCACCCTGAGTACTGAGCACCCAGCACCCTGAGCACTGAGCACCGAGCACCCTGAGCACTGAGCACCCTGAGTACTGAGCACTGAGCACCCTGAGTACTGAGCACTGAGCACCCTGAGTACTGAGCAACCAGCACCCTGAGTACTGAGCACCCAGCACCCTGAGCACTGAGCACCCAGCACCCTGAGTACTGAGCACCCAGCACCCTGAGTACTGAGCACCGAGCACCCTGAGTACTGAGCTCCGAGCACCCCGAGCACTGAGCACCCAGCGCCCCGAGCACCAAGCACCCTGAACACTGAGCACCCAGCACCCTGAGTACTGAGCACCCAGCACCCTGAGCAATGAGCACCCTGAGTACTGAGCACCCAGCACCTTGAGCACTGAGCACCGAGCACCCTGAATACTGAGCACCCAGCACCCTGAGCACTGAACACACAGCACCCTGAGTACTGAGCACCTCGAGCACTGAGCACCCAGCACCCTGAGTACTGAGCACCCCGAGCACTGAGCACCCAGCACCGCGAGCACTGAGCACCCAGCACCCCGAGACTGAGCACCCAGCACCCTGAGTACTGAGCACCCAGCACCCTGAGCACTGAGCACCCAGCACCCTGAGCACTGAGCACCCAGCACCCTGAGCACTGAGCAACCAGCACCCTGAGTAGTGAGCACCCAACGTACTGAGCACCGAGCACCCCGAGCACTGAGCACCCAGCACCCTGAGTACTGAGCACTGAGCACTCCGCACACCGAGCCCTGAGCACCCAGCATCCTGAGCACTGAGCACCCAGCACCCGAGTACTGAGCACCCAGCACCCTGAGTACTGAGCACCCAGCACCCTGAGTACTGAGCACCCAGCAGCCTGAGCACTGAGCACCCAGCACCCCGAGCACTGAGCACCCAGCACCCTGAGTACTGAGCACCCAGCACCCTGAGCACTGAGCACCCAGCACCCCGAGCACTGAGCACCCAGCACCCTGAGTACTGAGAACCCAGCACCCTGAGCACTGAGCACCCAGCACCCTGAGCACTGAGCACCCAGCACCCTGAGCACTGAGCACCCTTCACCCTGAGTACTGAGCTCCGAGCACCCCGAGCACTGAGCACCCAGCGCCCCGAGCACTGAGCACCCAGGACCCTGAGTACTGAGCACCCAGCACCCTGAGCACTGAGCACCCAGCACCCAACGTACTGAGCACCGAGCACCCCGAGCACTGAGCACCCAGCACCCTGAGTACTGAGCTCCGAGCACCCCGAGCACTGAGCACCCAGCGCCCCGAGCACTGAGCACCCAGCGCCCCGAGCACTGAGCACCAAGCAGCCCGAGCAATGAGCACCCTGCACCCCGAGCACTGAGCACCCAGCACCCCAAGAGATGAGCACCCAGCACCCTGAGTACTGAGCACCCAGCAACCCGAATACTGAGCACCCAGCAACCTGAGTACCGAGCAGCCAGCACTCTGAGCACTGAGCACCCAGCACCCTGAGCACTGAGCACCCAGCACCCTGAGTACTGAGCACTGAGCACCACGAGTACTGAGCACCCAGCACCCTGATCACTGAGCACCCAACACCCTGAGTACTGAGCACCCAACACTCCAAGAACTGAGCACCCTAAGTACTGAGCACCCAGCACCCCAAGCACTGAGCACCCTGAGTATTGAGCACCCAGCAACCTGAGTACTGAGCAGCCAGCACCCTGAGTACTGAGCACCCAGCACCCTGAGTACTGAGCACCCAGCACCCCGAGCACTGAGCACCCAGCACCCTGAGTACTGAGCACCCAGCACCCTGAGCACTGAGCACCGAGCACCATGAGCACTGAGCACCCAGCACCCCGAGCACTGAGCACCCAGCACCCCGAGAATGAGCACCCAGCACCCCGAGTACTGAGCACCGAGCACCCTGAGCACTGAGTACCCAGCACCCTGTGTACTGAGCACCCAGGACCCTGAGCACTGAGCACCGAGCAACCCAAGTACTGAGCACAAAGCACCCTGAGCACTGAGCACCCAGCACCCTGAGTACTGAGCACCCAGCACCCTGAGTACTGAACACCCAGCACCCTGAGCACTGAGCACTGAGCAATATGATCACTGAGAACTGAGCACCGAGCACCCCGAGAGCTGAGCACCCAGCACCCGGAGAACTGAGCACCCAGCACCCTGAGTACTGAGCACCCAGCACCCTGAGCACTGATCACCCAGCACCCTGAGCACTGAGCACCCACCACCCTGAGTAGTGAGCACCCAGCACCCTGAGTACTGAGCACCCTGCACCCTGAGTACTGAGCTCCGAGCACCCCGAGCACTGAGCACCCAGCGCCCCGAGCACCGAGCACCCTGAGCACTGAGCACCGAGCACCCTGAGCACTGAGCACCCAGCGCCCCGAGCACTGAGCACCCAGCACCCTGAGCACTGAGCACCCAGCACCCTGAGCACTGAGCACCCAGCACCCTGAGCACTGAGCACCCAGCACCCTGAGTACTGAGCTCTGAGCACCCCGAGCACTGAGCACCCAGCGCCCCGAGCACTGAGCACCCAGCACCCTGAGTACTGAGCACCCAGCACCCTGAGCACTGAGCACCCAGCACCCAACGTACTGAGAACCGAGCACCCCGAGCACTGATCACCCAGCACCCTGAGTACTGAGCTCCGAGCACCCTGAGCACTGAGCACCCAGCGCCCCGAGCACTGAGCACCCAGCGCCCCGAGCACTGAGCACCAAGCACCCCGAGCAATGAGCACCCAGCACCCCGAGCACTGAGCACCCAGCACCCCAAGCAATTAGCACCCAGCACCCTGAGTACTGAGCACCCAGCACCCCGAATACTGAGCACCCAGCAACTTGAGCACCGAGCAACCAGCACCCTGAGCACTGAGCACCCAGCACCCTGAGCACTGAGCACCCAGCACCCTGAGTACTGAGCACTGAGCACCACGAGTACTGAGCACCCAGCACCCTGATCACTGAGCACCCAACACCCTGAGTACTGAGCACCCAACACCCCAAGCACTGAGCACCCTAAGTACTGAGCACCCAGCACCCCAAGCACTGAGCACCCTGAGTATTGAGCACCCAGCAACCTGAGTACTGAGCAGCCAGCACCCTGAGTACTGAGCACCCAGCACCCTGAGTACTGAGCACCCAGCACCCCGAGCACTGAGCACCCAGCACCCTGAGCACTGAGCACCGAGCACCATGAGCACTGAGCACCCAGCACCCTGAGGACTGAGCACCCAGCACCCTGAGCACTGAGCACCCAGTGTACTGAGCACTGAGCACCCTGAGTACTGAGCACTGAGCACCCTGAGTACTGAGCAACCAGCACCCTGAGTAATGAGCACCCAGCACCCTGAGCACTGAGCACCGAGCACCCTGAGCACTGAGAACCCAGCAACCTGAGGACTGAGCACCCAGCACCCTGAGCACTGAGCACCCTGAGTACTGAGCACTGAGCACGCTGAGTACTGAGCACTGAGCACCCTGAGTACTGAGCAATCAGCACCCTGAGTACTGAGCACCCAGCACCCTGAGCACTGAGCACCCAGCACCCTGAGTAGTGAGCACCCAACGTACTGAGCACCGAACAACCCGATCACTGAGCACCCAGCTCCCTGAGTACTGAGCACCCAGCACCCCGAGCACTGAGCACCCAGCACCCTGAGCACTGAGCACCCAGCACCCTGAGCACTGATCACCCAGCACCCTGAGCACTGAGCACCCAGCACCGTGAGTACTGAGCACCCAGCACCCTGAGTACTGAGCACTCAGCACCCTGAGTACTGACCACCGAGCACCCCGAGCACTGAGCAACCAGCACCCTGAGCACTGAGCACCCTGAGGACTGAGCACCAAGCACCCTGAGCACTGAGGACCCAGCACCCTGAGTACTGAGCACCAATCACCCTGAGCACTGAGCACCCAGCACCCCGAGCACTGAGCACCCAGCAACCTGAGTACAGAGCAACCTGAGTACTGAGCACCCAGCACCCTGAGCACTGAGCACCCAGCACCCTGAGTACTGAGCAAACAGCACCCTGAGCACTGAGCACCAAGCACCCTGAGTACTGAGCACCCAGCACCCTGAGCACTGAGCACCCAGCATCCCGAGAATGAGCACACAGCACCCCGAGTACTGAGCACCGAGCACCCTGAGTACTGAGCACCCAGCACCCTGAGCACTGAGCACTGAGCACCCCGAGTACTGAGCACAAAGCACCCTGAGTACTGAGCACCCAGCACCCTGAGTACTGAGCACCCAGTACCCTGAGTACTGAAAACCCAGCACCCTGAGCACTGAGCACTGAGCACCCTGATCACTGAGTACTGAGCACCGAGCACCCCGAGAACTGAGCACCCAGCACCCGGAGTACTGAGCACCCAGCACCCTGAGTACTGAGCACCCAGCACCCTGAGCACTGATCACCCAGCACCCTGAGCACTGAGCACCCAGCACCCTGAGTACTGAGCACCCAGCACCCTGAGTACTGAGCACCCAGCACCCTGAGTACTGAGCTCCGAGCACCCCGAGCACTGAGCACCCAGCGCCCCGAGCACCAAGCACCCTGAGCACTGAGCACCCAGCACCCTGAGTACTGAGCACCCAGCACCCTGAGCAATGAGCACCCTGAGTACTGAGCACCCAGCACCTTGAGCACTGAGCACCGAGCACCCTGAATACTGAGCACCCAGCACCCTGAGCACTGAACACACAGCACCCTGAGTACTGAGCACCTCGTGCACTGAGCACCCAGCACCCTGAGTACTGAGCACCGAGCACCGCGAGCACTGAGCACCCAGCATCGCGAGCACTGAGCACCCAGCACCCCGAGACTGAGCACCCAGCACCCTGAGTACTGAGCACCCAGCACCCTGAGCACTGAGCACCCAGCACCCTGAGCACTGAGCACCAAGCACCCCGAGCAATGAGCACCCTGCACCCCGAGCACTGAGCACCCAGCACCCCAAGCAATGAGCACCCAGCACCCTGAGTACTGAGCACCCAGCACCCCGAATACTGAGCACCCAGCAACCTGAGCACCGAGCAGCCAGCACCCTGAGCACTGAGCACCCAGCACCCTGAGCACTGAGCACCCAGCACCCTGAGTACTGAGCACCCAACACCCTGAGTACTGAGCACCCAACACCCCAAGCACTGAGTACCCTAAGTACTGAGCACCCAGCACCCCAAGCACTGAGCACCCTGAGTATTGAGCACCCAGAAACCTGAGTACTGAGCAGCCAGCACCCTGAGTACTGAGCACCCAGCACCCTGAGTACTGAGCACCCAGCACCCCGAGCACTGAGCACGCAGCACCCTGAGTACTGAGCACCCAGCACCCTGAGCACTGAGCACCGAGCACCCTGAGGACTGAGCACCCAGCACCCTGAGCACTGAGCACCCTGAGTACTGAGCACTGAGCACCCTGAGTACTGAGCACTGAGCACCCTGAGTACTGAGCAACCAGCACCCTGAGTACTGAGCACCCAGCACCCTGAGCACTGAGCACCGAGCACCCTGAGCACTGAGCACCCAGCACCCTGAGCACTGAGCACCCAGCACCCTGAATAGTGAGCACCCAACGTATTGAGCACCGAGCACCCCGATCACTGAGCACCCAGCTCCCTGAGTACTGAGCACCCAGCACCCCGAGCACTGAGCACCCAGCACCCTGAGCACTGAGCACCCAGCACCATGAGCACTGATCACCCAGCACCCGGAGCACTGAGCACCCAGCACCCTGAGCACTGATCACCCAGCACCCTGAGCACTGAGCACCCAGCACCCTGAGTACTGAGCACCCAGCACCCTGAGTACTGAGCACCCAGCACCCTGAGTACTGAGCTCCGAGCACCCCGAGCACTGAGCACCCAGCGCCCCGAGCACCAAGCACCCTGAACACTGAGCACCCAGCACCCTGAGTACTGAGCACCCAGCACCCTGAGCAATGAGCACCCTGAGTACTGAGCACCCAGCACCTTGAGCACTGAGCACCGAGCACCCTGAATACTGAGCACCCAGCACCCTGAGCACTGAACACACAGCACCCTGAGTACTGAGCACCTCGAGCACTGAGCACCCAGCACCCTGAGTACTGAGCACCGAGCACCCCGAGCACTGAGCACCCAGCACCGCGAGCACTGAGCACCCAGCACCCCGAGACTGAGCACCCAGCACCCTGAGTACTGAGCACCCAGCACCCTGAGCACTGAGCACCCAGCACCCTGAGCACTGAGCACCCAGCACCCTGAGCACTGAGCACCCAGCACCCTGAGTAGTGAGCACCCAACGTACTGAGCACCGAGCACCCCGAGCACTGAGCACCCAGCACCCTGAGTACTGAGCACTGAGCACTCCGCACACCGAGCCCTGAGCACCCAGCATCCTGAGCACTGAGCACCCAGCACCCGAGTACTGAGCACCCAGCACCCTGAGTACTGAGCACCCAGCACCCTGAGTACTGAGCACCCAGCAGCCTGAGCACTGAGCACCCAGCACCCCGAGCACTGAGCACCCAGCACCCTGAGTACTGAGCACCCAGCACCCTGAGCACTGAGCACCCAGCACCCCGAGCACTGAGCACCCAGCACCCTGAGTACTGAGAACCCAGCACCCTGAGCACCGAGCAGCCAGCACTCTGAGCACTGAGCACCCAGCACCCTGAGTACTGAGCACCCAACACCCCAAGCACTGAGCACCCTAAGTACTGAGCACCCAGCACCCCAAGCACTGAGCACCCTGAGTATTGAGCACCCAGCAACCTGAGTACTGAGCAGCCAGCACCCTGAGTACTGAGCACCCAGCACCCTGAGTACTGAGCACCCAGCACCCCGAGCACTGAGCACCCAGCACCCTGAGTACTGAGCACCCAGCACCCTGAGCACTGAGCACCGAGCACCATGAGCACTGAGCACCCAGCACCCCGAGCACTGAGCACCCAGCACCCCGAGAATGAGCACCCAGCACCCCGAGTACTGAGCACCGAGCACCCTGAGCACTGAGTACCCAGCACCCTGTGTACTGAGCACCCAGGACCCTGAGCACTGAGCACCGAGCAACCCAAGTACTGAGCACAAAGCACCCTGAGCACTGAGCACCCAGCACCCTGAGTACTGAGCACCCAGCACCCTGAGTACTGAACACCCAGCACCCTGAGCACTGAGCACTGAGCAATATGATCACTGAGAACTGAGCACCGAGCACCCCGAGAACTGAGCACCCAGCACCCGGAGAACTGAGCACCCAGCACCCTGAGTACTGAGCACCCAGCACCCTGAGCACTGATCACCCAGCACCCTGAGCACTGAGCACCCAGCAACCTGAGTACTGAGCACCCAGCACCCTGAGTAATGAGCACCCTGCACCCTGAGTACTGAGCTCCGAGCACCCCGAGCACTGAGCACCCAGCGCCCCGAGCACTGAGCACCCTGAGCACTGAGCACCCAGCACCCTGAGTACTGAGCACCCAGCACCCTGAGCAATGAGCACCCTGAGTACTGAGCACCCTGCACCTTGAGCACTGAGCACCCAGCACCTGGAGTACTGAGCACCCAGCGCCCTGAGTACTAAGCACCGAGCACCCTGAATACTGAGTACCCAGCACCCTGAGTACTGAGCACCGAGCACCCCGAGCACTGAGCACCCAGCACCGCGAGCACCGTGCACCCAGCACAACGAGACTGAGCACCCAGCACCCTGAGTACTGAGCACCCAGCACCCTGAGCACTGAGCACCCAGCACCCTGAGCACTGAGCACCCAGCACCCTGAGCACTGAGCACCCAGCACCCTGAGTAGTGAGCACCCAACGTACTGAGCACCGAGCACCCAGCACCCTGAGCACTGAGCACCCAGCACCCTGAGTACTGAGCACTGAGCACCCCGCACCCCGAGCACTGAGCACCCAGCACCCTGAGCACTGAGCACCCAGCACCCGAGTACTGAGCACCCAGCACCCTGAGTACTGAGCACCCAGCACCCTGAGTACTGAGCACCCAGCACCCTGAGTACTGAGCACCCAGCACCCCGAGCACTGAGCACCCAGCACCCTGAGTACTGAGCATCCAGCAACCTGAGCACTGAGCACCCAGCACCCCGAGCACTGAGCACCCAGCACCCTGAGTACTGAGCACCCAGCACCCTGAGCACTGAGCACCCAGCACCCTGAGCACTGAGCACCCAGCACCCTGAGCACTGAGCACCCAGCACCCTGAGTACTGAGCTCCGAGCACCCCGAGCACTGAGCACCCAGCGCCCCGAGCACTGAGCACCCAGCACCCTGAGTACTGAGCACCCAGCACCCTGAGCACTGAGCACCCAGCACCCAACATACTGAGAACCGAGCACCCCGAGCACTGAGCACCCAGCACCCTGAGTACTGAGCTCCGAGCACCCCGAGCACTGAGCACCCAGCGCCCCGAGCACTGAGCACCCAGCGCCCCGAGCACTGAGCACCAAGCACCCCGAGCAATGAGCACCCAGCACCCCGAGCACTGAGCACCCAGCACCCCAAGCAATTAGCACCCAGCACCCTGAGTACTGAGCACCCAGCACCCCGAATACTGAGCACCCAGCAACTTGAGCACCGAGCAACCAGCACCCTGAGCACTGAGCACCCAGCACCCTGAGCACTGAGCACCCAGCACCCTGAGTACTGAGCACTGAGCACCACGAGTACTGAGCACCCAGCACCCTGATCACTGAGCACCCAACACCCTGAGTACTGAGCACCCAACACCCCAAGCACTGAGCACCCTAAGTACTGAGCACCCAGCACCCCAAGCACTGAGCACCCTGAGTATTGAGCACCCAGCAACCTGAGTACTGAGCAGCCAGCACCCTGAGTACTGAGCACCCAGCACCCTGAGTACTGAGCACCCAGCACCCCGAGCACTGAGCACCCAGCACCCTGAGCACTGAGCACCGAGCACCATGAGCACTGAGCACCCAGCACCCTGAGGACTGAGCACCCAGCACCCTGAGCACTGAGCACCCTGAGCACTGAGCACCCAGCACCGTGAGTACTGAGCACCCAGCACCCTGAGTACTGAGCACTCAGCACCCTGAGTACTGACCACCGAGCACCCCGAGCACTGAGCAACCAGCACCCTGAGCACTGAGCACCCTGAGGACTGAGCACCAAGCACCCTGAGCACTGAGGACCCAGCACCCTGAGTACTGAGCACCAATCACCCTGAGCACTGAGCACCCAGCACCCCGAGCACTGAGCACCCAGCAACCTGAGTACTGAGCAACCTGAGTACTGAGCACCCAGCACCCTGAGCACTGAGCACCCAGCACCCTGAGTACTGAGCAAACAGCACCCTGAGCACTGAGCACCAAGCACCCTGAGTACTGAGCACCCAGCACCCTGAGCACTGAGCACCCAGCATCCCGAGAATGAGCACACAGCACCCCGAGTACTGAGCACCGAGCACCCTGAGTACTGAGCACCCAGCACCCTGAGCACTGAGCACTGAGCACCCCGAGTACTGAGCACAAAGCACCCTGAGTACTGAGCACCCAGCACCCTGAGTAGTGAGCACCCAGTACCCTGAGTACTGAAAACCCAGCACCCTGAGCACTGAGCACTGAGCACCCTGATCACTGAGTACTGAGCACCGAGCACCCCGAGAACTGAGCACCCAGCACCCGGAGTACTGAGCACCCAGCACCCTGAGTACTGAGCACCCAGCACCCTGAGCACTGATCACCCAGCACCCTGAGCACTGAGCACCCAGCACCCTGAGCACTGAGCACCCAGCACCCTGAGTACTGAGCACTGAGCACCCAGCACCCTGAGCACTGAGCACCCAGCACCCTGAGTACTGAGCACTGAGCACCCAGCACCACGAGCAGTGAGCACCCAGCACCCTGAGTACTGAGCACTGAGCACCCAGCCCCCCGAGCACTGAGCACCCAGCACCCCGAGCACTGAGCACCCAGCACCCTGAGTACTGAGCACTGAGCACCCAGCACCCTGAGCACTGAGCAGCCAGCACCCTGAGTACTGAGCACTGAGAACCCAGCACCCCGAGTACTGAGCACCCAACACCCTGAGTAATGAGCACCGAGCACACTGAGCACTGAGCACCCAGCACCCCGAGCACTGAGCACCCAGCACCCCGAGCACTGAGCACCCAGCTCCCTGAGTACTGAGCTCCGAGCACCCCGAGCACTGAGCACCCAGCGCCCCGAGCACAGAGCACCCTGAGCACTGAGCACCCAGCACCCTGACTACTGAGCACCCAGCACCCTGAGCAATGAGCAACTTGAGTACTGAGCACCCAGCACCTTGAGCACTGAGCACCGAGCACCCCGAGCACTGAGCACCCAGCACCCGGAGTACTGAGCACCCAGCACCCTGAGTACTAAGCACTGAGCACCCTGAATACTGAGCACCCAGCACCCTGAGCACTGAACACACAGCACCCTGAGTACTGAGCACCTCGAGCACTGAGCACCCAGCACCCTGAGGAATGAGCACCGAGTACCCCGAGCACTGACCACCCAGCAACGTGAGCACTGAGCACCCAGCACCCCGAGCACTGAGCACCCAGCACCCTGAGTACTGAGCACCCAGCACCCTGAGTACTGAGCACCCAGCAACCTGAGCACTGAGTACCCAGCACCCTGAGCACTGAGCACCCAGCACCCTGAGCACTGAGCACACAGCACCCTGAGCACTGAGCACCCAGCACCCTGAGTACTGAGCACTGAGCACCCAGCACACCGAGCACTGAGCACCCAGCACCCTGAGTACTGAGCACTGAGCACCCAGCACCCCGAGCACTGAGCACCCAGCACCCTGAGCACTGAGCACCCAGCACCCGAGTACTGAGCACCCAGCACCCTGAGTACTGAGCACCCAGCACCCTGAGTACTGAGCACCCAGCACCCCGAGTACTGAGCACCCAGCACCCTGAGTACTGAGCACCCAGCACCCTGAGTACTGAGCACCCAGCACCCTGAGCACTGAGTACCCAGCACCCTGAGCACTGAGCACCCAGCACCCTGAGCACTGAGCACCCAGCACCCTGAGCACTGAGCACCCAGCACCCTGAGTACTGAGCACTGAGCACCCAGCACCCCGAGCACTGAGCACCCAGCACCCTGAGTACTGAGCACTGAGCACCCAGCACCCCGAGCACTGAGCACCCAGCACCATGAGCACTGAGCACCCAGCACCCGAGTACTGAGCACCCAGCACCCTGAGTACTGAGCACCCAGCACCCTGAGTACTGAGCACCCAGCACCCCGAGTACTGAGCACCCAGCACCCTGAGTACTGAGCACTCAGCACCTTGAGCACTGAGCACCCAGCACCCCGAGCACTGAGCACCCAGCACCCTGAGTACTGAGCACCCAGCACCCTGAGCACTGAGCACCCAGCACCCTGAGCACTGAGCACCCAGCACCCTGAGCACTGAGCACCCAGCACCCTGAGTAGTGAGCACCCAACGTACTGAGCACCGATCACCCCGAGCACTGAACATCCAGCACCCTGAGTACTGAGCACCGAGCACCCTGAGCACTGAGCACCCAGCACCCTGAGTACTGAGCTCCGAGCACCCCGAGCACTGAGCACCCAGCACCCCGAGCACCGAGCACCCTGAGCACTGAGCACCCAGAACCCTGAGTACTGAGCACCCTGCATCCTGAGCAATGAGCACCCTGAGTACTGAGCACCCAGCACCCTGAGCACTGAGCACCCAGCACCCTGAGTACTGAGCACCCAGATCCCTGAGCACTGAGCACCCAGCACCCTGAGCACTGAGCACCCAGCACCCTGAGCACTGAGCACCCAGCACCCTGAGTAGTGAGCACCCAACGTACTGAGCACCGAGCACCCCGAGCACTGAGCACCCAGCACCCTGAGTACTGAGCACCGAGCACCCTGAGCACTGAGCACCCAGCACCCTGAGTACTGAGCTCCGAGCACCCCAAGCACTGAGCACCCAGCACCCCGAGCACTGAGCACCCAGCACCCGGATTACTGAGCACCCAGCACCCTGAGTACTAAGCACCGAGCACCCTGAGTACTGAGCACCCAGCACCCTGAGCACTGAACACACAGCACCCTGAGTACTGAGCACCTCGCGCACTGAGCACCCAGCACCCTGAGTACTGAGCACCGAGCACCCTGAGCACTGAGCACCCAGCACCCTGAGTACTGAGCACCCAGCACCCTGAGTACTGAGCACTCAGCACCCTGAGTACTGAGCAGCGAGCACCCCGAGCACTGAGCACGCAGCACCCTGAGCACTGAGCACCCTGAGGACTGAGCACCCAGCACCCTGAGCACTGAGCACCCAGCACCCTGAGTACTGAGCACCGATCACCCTGAGCACTGAGCACCCAGCACCCTGAGTACTGAGCAACCTGAGTACTGAGCAACCAGCACCCTGAGAACTGAGCACCCAGCACCCAGAGTACTGAGCACCCAGCACCCTGAGCACTGAGCACTGAGCACCCAGCACCCTGAGCACTGAGCAACCTGAGTACTGAGCACCGAGCACCCCGAGAACTGAGCACCCAGCACCCGGAGTACTGAGCACGCAGCACCCTGAGTACTGAGCACCCAGCACCCCTAGCACTGAGCACCCAGCACCCTGAGCACTGAGCACCCAGCACCCTGAGTACTGAGCACCCAGCACCCTGAGTACTGAACACCCAGCACCCTGAGCACTGAGCACTGAGCACCCAGATCACTGAGTACTGAGCACCGAGCACCCCGAGAACTGAGCACCCAGCACCCGGAGTACTGAGCACCCAGCATTCTGAGTACTGAGCACCCAGCACCCCGAGCACTGAGCACCCAGCACCCTGAGCACTGAGCACCCAGCACCCTGAGTACTGAGCACCCAGCACCCTGAGCAATGAGCAACTTGAGTACTGAGCACCCAGCACCTTGAGCACTGAGCACCGAGCACCCCGAGCACTGAGCACCCAGCACCCGGAGTACTGAGCACCCAGCACCCTGAGTACTAAGCACTGAGCACCCTGAATACTGAGCACCCAGCACCCTGAGCACTGAACACACAGCACCCTGAGTACTGAGCACCTCGAGCACTGAGCACCCAGCACCCTGAGGAATGAGCACCGAGTACCCCGAGCACTGACCACCCAGCAACGTGAGCACTGAGCACCCAGCACCCCGAGCACTGAGCACCCAGCACCCTGAGTACTGAGCACCCAGCACCCTGAGTACTGAGCACCCAGCAACCTGAGCACTGAGTACCCAGCACCCTGAGCACTGAGCACCCAGCACCCTGAGCACTGAGCACACAGCACCCTGAGCACTGAGCACCCAGCACCCTGAGTACTGAGCACTGAGCACCCAGCACACCGAGCACTGAGCACCCAGCACCCTGAGTACTGAGCACTGAGCACCCAGCACCCCGAGCACTGAGCACCCAGCACCCTGAGCACTGAGCACCCAGCACCCGAGTACTGAGCACCCAGCACCCTGAGTACTGAGCACCCAGCACCCTGAGTACTGAGCACCCAGCACCCCGAGTACTGAGCACCCAGCACCCTGAGTACTGAGCACCCAGCACCCTGAGTACTGAGCACCCAGCACCCTGAGCACTGAGTACCCAGCACCCTGAGCACTGAGCACCCAGCACCCTGAGCACTGAGCACCCAGCACCCTGAGCACTGAGCACCCAGCACCCTGAGTACTGAGCACTGAGCACCCAGCACCCCGAGCACTGAGCACCCAGCACCCTGAGTACTGAGCACTGAGCACCCAGCACCCCGAGCACTGAGCACCCAGCACCATGAGCACTGAGCACCCAGCACCCGAGTACTGAGCACCCAGCACCCTGAGTACTGAGCACCCAGCACCCTGAGTACTGAGCACCCAGCACCCCGAGTACTGAGCACCCAGCACCCTGAGTACTGAGCACTCAGCACCTTGAGCACTGAGCACCCAGCACCCCGAGCACTGAGCACCCAGCACCCTGAGTACTGAGCACCCAGCACCCTGAGCACTGAGCACCCAGCACCCTGAGCACTGAGCACCCAGCACCCTGAGCACTGAGCACCCAGCACCCTGAGTAGTGAGCACCCAACGTACTGAGCACCGATCACCCCGAGCACTGAACATCCAGCACCCTGAGTACTGAGCACCGAGCACCCTGAGCACTGAGCACCCAGCACCCTGAGTACTGAGCTCCGAGCACCCCGAGCACTGAGCACCCAGCACCCCGAGCACCGAGCACCCTGAGCACTGAGCACCCAGAACCCTGAGTACTGAGCACCCTGCATCCTGAGCAATGAGCACCCTGAGTACTGAGCACCCAGCACCCTGAGCACTGAGCACCCAGCACCCTGAGTACTGAGCACCCAGATCCCTGAGCACTGAGCACCCAGCACCCTGAGCACTGAGCACCCAGCACCCTGAGCACTGAGCACCCAGCACCCTGAGTAGTGAGCACCCAACGTACTGAGCACCGAGCACCCCGAGCACTGAGCACCCAGCACCCTGAGTACTGAGCACCGAGCACCCTGAGCACTGAGCACCCAGCACCCTGAGTACTGAGCTCCGAGCACCCCAAGCACTGAGCACCCAGCACCCCGAGCACTGAGCACCCAGCACCCGGATTACTGAGCACCCAGCACCCTGAGTACTAAGCACCGAGCACCCTGAGTACTGAGCACCCAGCACCCTGAGCACTGAACACACAGCACCCTGAGTACTGAGCACCTCGCGCACTGAGCACCCAGCACCCTGAGTACTGAGCACCGAGCACCCTGAGCACTGAGCACCCAGCACCCTGAGTACTGAGCACCCAGCACCCTGAGTACTGAGCACTCAGCACCCTGAGTACTGAGCAGCGAGCACCCCGAGCACTGAGCACGCAGCACCCTGAGCACTGAGCACCCTGAGGACTGAGCACCCAGCACCCTGAGCACTGAGCACCCAGCACCCTGAGTACTGAGCACCGATCACCCTGAGCACTGAGCACCCAGCACCCTGAGTACTGAGCAACCTGAGTACTGAGCAACCAGCACCCTGAGAACTGAGCACCCAGCACCCAGAGTACTGAGCACCCAGCACCCTGAGCACTGAGCACTGAGCACCCAGCACCCTGAGCACTGAGCAACCTGAGTACTGAGCACCGAGCACCCCGAGAACTGAGCACCCAGCACCCGGAGTACTGAGCACGCAGCACCCTGAGTACTGAGCACCCAGCACCCCTAGCACTGAGCACCCAGCACCCTGAGCACTGAGCACCCAGCACCCTGAGTACTGAGCACCCAGCACCCTGAGTACTGAACACCCAGCACCCTGAGCACTGAGCACTGAGCACCCAGATCACTGAGTACTGAGCACCGAGCACCCCGAGAACTGAGCACCCAGCACCCGGAGTACTGAGCACCCAGCATTCTGAGTACTGAGCACCCAGCACCCCGAGCACTGAGCACCCAGCACCCTGAGCACTGAGCACCCAGCACCCTGAGTACTGAGCACTGAGCACCCAGCACATAGAGCACTGAGCACGCAGAACCCTGAGTACTGAGCACTGAGCACCCAGCACCCCGAGCACTGAGCACCCAGCACCCTGAGCACTGAGCACCCAGCACCCTGAGCACTGAGCACCCAGCACCCTGAGTACTGAGCACTGAGCACCCAGCACCCTGAGCACTGAGCACCCAGCACCCTGAGTACTGAGCACTGAGCACCCAGCACCACGAGCACTGAGCACCCAGCACCCTGAGTACTGAGCACTGAGCACCCAGCACCCCGAGCACTGAGCACCCAGCACCCCGAGCACTGAGCACCCAGCACCCTGAGTACTGAGCACTGAGCACCCAGCACCCTGAGCACTGAGCAGCCAGCACCCTGAGTACTGAGCACTGAGAACCCAGAACCCCGAGTACTGAGCACCCAACACCCTGAGTACTGAGCACCCTGAGCACTGAGCACCGAGCACCCTGAGCAATGAGCACCCAGCACCCTGAGTACTGAGCACTGAGCACCCAGCACCCTGAGCACTGAGCATCCAGCACCCTGAGTACTGAGCACTGAGCACCCAGCACCCCGAGCACTGAGCACCCAGCACCATGAGCACTGAGCACCCAGCACCCGAGTACTGAGCACCCAGCACCCTGAGTACTGAGCACCCTGCACCCTGAGTACTGAGCACCCAGCACCCCGAGTACTGAGCACCCAGCACCCTGAGTACTGAGCACCCAGCACCCTGAGCACTGAGCACATAGCACCCCGAGCACTGAGCACCCAGCACCCTGAGTACTGAGCACCCAGCACCCTGAGCACTGAGCACCCAGCACCCTGAGCACTGAGCACCCAGCACCCTGAGCACTGAGCACCCAGCACACTGAGTAGTGAGCACCCAACGTACTGAGCACCGAGCACCCCGAGCACTGAGCACCCAGCACCCTGAGCACTGAGCACCCAGCACCCGAGTACTGAGCACCCAGCACCCTGAGTACTGAGCACCCAGCACCCTGAGTACTGAGCACAAAGCACCCCGAGTACTGAGCACCACGCACCCTGAGTACTGAGCACCCAGCACCCTGAGCACTTAGCACCCAGCACCCCGAGCACTGAGCACCCAGCACCCTGAGTACTGAGCACCCAGCACCATGAGCAATAAGCACCCTGAGTACTGAGCACCCAGCACCTTGAGCACTGAGCACCGAGCACCCCGAGCACTGAGCACCCAGCACCCGGATTACTGAGCACCCAGCACCCTGAGTACTAAGCACCGAGCCTCCTGAGTACTGAGCACCCAGCACCCTGAGCACTGAACACAGAGCACCCTGAGTACTGAGCACCTCGAGCACTGAGCACCCTGCACACTGAGTACTGAGCACCGAGCACCCCGAGCACTGAGCACCCAGCACTGCGAGCACTGAGCACCCAGCACCCGAGTACTGAGCACCCAGCACCCTGAGTACTGAGCACCCTGCACCCTGAGTACTGAGCACCCAGCACCCCGAGTACTGAGCACCCAGCATCCTGAGTACTGAGCACCCAGCACCCTGAGCACTGAGCACATAGCACCCCGAGCACTGAGCACCCAGCACACTGAGTACTGAGCACCCAGCACCCTGAGCACTGAGCACCCAGCACCCTGAGCACTGAGCACCCAGCACCCTGAGCACTGAGCACCCAGCACCCTGAGTAGTGAGCACCCAACGTACTGAGCACCGAGCACCCCGAGCACTGAGCACCCAGCACCCTGAGCACTGAGCACCCAGCACCCGAGTACTGAGCACCCAGCACCCTGAGTACTGAGCACCCAGCACCCTGAGTACTGAGCACAAAGCACCCCGAGTTCTGAGCACCCAGCACCCTGAGTACTGAGCACCCAGCACCCTGAGCACTGAGCACCCAGCACCCCGAGCACTGAGCACCCAGCACCCTGAGTACTGAGCACCCAGCGCCCCGAGCACTGAGCACCCAGCACCCTGAGCACTGAGCACCCAGCACCCTGAGTACTGAGCATCCAGCACCCCGAGTACTGAACACCCAGCACCCTGAGCACTGAGCACTGAGCACCCTGAGCACTGAGCACTGAGCACCCTGAGCACTGAGCAACCAGCACCCCGAGTACTGAGCACCCAGCACCCCGAGCACTGGTCACCCAGCGCCCCGAGCACTGAGCACATACCACCCCGAGCACTGAGCACTGAGCACCCTGAGCACTGAGCACCCAGCACCCCGAGTACTGAGCAGTGAGCACCCAGAGCACTGAGCACCCAGCACCCTGAGCAATGAGCACCCTGAGTACTGAGCACCCAGCACCTTGAGCACTGAGCACCGAGCACCCTGAGCACTGAGCACCCAGCATCCGGAGTACTGAGCACCCAGCACCCTGAGTACTAATCACCGAGCACCCTGAGTACTGAGCACCCAGCACCCTGAGCACTGAACACACAGCACCCTGAGTACTGAGCACCTCGAGCACTGAGCACCCAGCACCCTGAGTACTGAGCACCGAGCACCCTGAGCACTGAGCACCCAGTACCCTGAGTACTGAGCACCCAGCACCGCGAGCACTGAGCACATAGCACCCCGAGCACTGAGCACCCAGCACCCTGAGTACTGAGCACCCAGCACCCTGAGCACTGAGCACCCAGCACCCTGAGCACTGAGTACCCAGCACCCTGAGCACTGAGCACCCAGCACCCTGAGCACTGAGCACACAGCACCCTGAGCACTGAGCACCCAGCACCCTGAGTACTGAGCACTGAGCACCCAGCACCCCGAGCACTGAGCACCCAGCACCTTGAGTACTGAGCACCGAGCACCCCGAGCACTGAGCACCCAGCACCCTGAGTACTGAGCTCCGAGCACCCCGAGCACTGAGCACCCTGAGCACTGAGCACCGAGCACCCTGAGTACTGAGCACCCAGCACCCTGAGTACTGAGCACCCAGCACCCTGAGCAATAAGCACCCTGAGTACTGAGCACCCAGCACCTTGAGCACTGAGCACCGAGCACCCCGAGCACTGAGCACCCAGCACCCGGAGTACTGAGCACCCAGCACCCTGAGTACTGAGCACCGAGCACCCCGAGCACTGAGCACCCAGCACCGCGAGCACTGAGCACCCAGCACCCCGAGCACTGAGCACCCAGCACCCTGAGTACTGAGCACTGAGAACCCAGCACCCCAAGTACTGAGCACCCAGCACCCTGAGCACTGAGCACTGAGCACCCAGCACCCTGAGCACTGAGCACCCAGCACCCTGAGAACTGAGCACTGAGAACACAGCACCCCGAGTACTGAGCACCCAGCACCCTGAGCACTGAGCACCCAGCACCCTGAGCACTGATCACCCAGCACCCTGAGCACAGAGCACCCAGCACCGTGAGTACTGAGCACCCAGCACCCTGAGTACTGAGCACTCAGCACCCTGAGCAATGAGCAACTTGAGTACTGAGCACCCAGCACCTTGAGCACTGAGCACCGAGCACCCCGAGCACTGAGCACCCAGCACCCGGAGTACTGAGCACCCAGCACCCTGAGTACTAAGCACTGAGCACCCTGAGTACTGAGCACCAAGCACCCTGAGCACTGAACACACAGCACCCTGAGTACTGAGCACCTCGAGCACTGAGCACCCAGCACCCTGAGGAATGAGCACCGAGTACCCCGAGCACTGACCACCCAGCAACGTGAGCACTGAGCACCCAGCACCCCGAGCACTGAGCACCCAGCACCCTGAGTACTGAGCACCCAGCACCCTGAGAACTGAGCACCCAGCAACCTGAGCACTGAGTACCCAGCACCCTGAGCACTGAGCACACAGCACCCTGAGCACTGAGCACACAGCACCCTGAGCACTGAGCACCCAGCACCCTGAGTACTGAGCACTGAGCACCCAGCACCCCGAGCACTGAGCACCCAGCACCCTGAGTACTGAGCACCGAGCACCCCGAGCACTGAGCACCCAGCACCCTGAGTACTGAGCTCCGAGCACCCCGAGCACTGAGCACCCTGAGCACTGAGCACCGAGCACCCTGAGCACTGAGCACCCAGCACCCTGAGTACTGAGCACTGAGCACCCAGCACCCTGAGCACTGAGCATCCAGCACCCTGAGTACTGAGCACTGAGCACCCAGCACCCCGAGCACTGAGCACCCAGCACCCTGAGCACTGAGCACCCAGCACCCGAGTACTGAGCACCCAGCACCCTGAGTACTGAGCACCCTGCACCCTGAGTACTGAGCACCCAGCACCCCGAGTACTGAGCACCCAGCACCCTGAGTACTGAGCACCCAGCACCCTGAGCACTGAGCACATAGCACCCCGAGCACTGAGCACCCAGCACCCTGAGTACTGAGCACCCAGCACCCTGAGCACTGAGCACCCAGCACCCTGAGCACTGAGCACCCAGCACCCTGAGCACTGAGCACCCAGCACACTGAGTAGTGAGCACCCAACGTACTGAGCACCGAGCACCCCGAGCACTGAGCACCCAGCACCCTGAGCACTGAGCACCCAGCACCCGAGTACTGAGCACCCAGCACCCTGAGTACTGAGCACCCAGCACCCTGAGTACTGAGCACAAAGCACCCCGAGTACTGAGCACCACGCACCCTGAGTACTGAGCACCCAGCACCCTGAGCACTTAGCACCCAGCACCCCGAGCACTGAGCACCCAGCACCCTGAGTACTGAGCACCCAGCACCATGAGCAATAAGCACCCTGAGTACTGAGCACCCAGCACCTTGAGCACTGAGCACCGAGCACCCCGAGCACTGAGCACCCAGCACCCGGATTACTGAGCACCCAGCACCCTGAGTACTAAGCACCGAGCCTCCTGAGTACTGAGCACCCAGCACCCTGAGCACTGAACACAGAGCACCCTGAGTACTGAGCACCTCGAGCACTGAGCACCCTGCACACTGAGTACTGAGCACCGAGCACCCCGAGCACTGAGCACCCAGCACTGCGAGCACTGAGCACCCAGCACCCGGAGCACTGAGCACCCAGCACCCTGAGTACTGAGCACCCAGCACCCTGAGTACTGAGTACCCAGCACCCTGAGCACTGAGCACCCAGCACCCTGAGCACTGAGCACACAGCACTCTGAGCACTGAGCACCCAGCACCCTGAGTACTGAGCACTGAGCACCCAGCACCCTGAGCACTGAGCATCCAGCACCCTGAGTACTGAGCACTGAGCACCCAGCACCCCGAGCACTGAGCACCCAGCACCCTGAGCACTGAGCACCCAGCACCCGAGTACTGAGCACCCAGCACCCTGAGTACTGAGCACCCTGCACCCTGAGTACTGAGCACCCAGCACCCCGAGTACTGAGCACCCAGCATCCTGAGTACTGAGCACCCAGCACCCTGAGCACTGAGCACATAGCACCCCGAGCACTGAGCACCCAGCACACTGAGTACTGAGCACCCAGCACCCTGAGCACTGAGCACCCAGCACCCTGAGCACTGAGCACCCAGCACCCTGAGCACTGAGCACCCAGCACCCTGAGTAGTGAGCACCCAACGTACTGAGCACCGAGCACCCCGAGCACTGAGCACCCAGCACCCTGAGCACTGAGCACCCAGCACCCGAGTACTGAGCACCCAGCACCCTGAGTACTGAGCACCCAGCACCCTGAGTACTGAGCACAAAGCACCCCGAGTACTGAGCACCCAGCACCCTGAGTACTGAGCACCCAGCACCCTGAGCACTGAGCACCCAGCACCCCGAGCACTGAGCACCCAGCACCCTGAGTACTGAGCACCCAGCGCCCCGAGCACTGAGCACCCAGCACCCTGAGCACTGAGCACCCAGCACCCTGAGTACTGAGCATCCAGCACCCCGAGTACTGAACACCCAGCACCCTGAGCACTGAGCACTGAGCACCCTGAGCACTGAGCACTGAGCACCCTGAGCACTGAGCAACCAGCACCCCGAGTACTGAGCACCCAGCACCCCGAGCAATGGTCAACCAGCGCCCCGAGCACTGAGCACATACCACCCCGAGCACTGAGCACTGAGCACCCTGAGCACTGAGCACCCAGCACCCCGAGTACTGAGCAGTGAGCACCCAGAGCACTGAGCACCGAGCACCCTGAGCACTGAGCACCCAGCATCCGGAGTACTGAGCACCCAGCACCCTGAGTACTAATCAGCGAGCACCCTGAGTACTGAGCACCCAGCACCCTGAGCACTGAACACACAGCACCCTGAGTACTGAGCACCTCGAGCACTGAGCACCCAGCACCCTGAGTACTGAGCACCGAGCACCCTGAGCACTGAGCACCCAGCACCCTGAGTACTGAGCACCCAGCACCGCGAGCACTGAGCACATAGCACCCCGAGCACTGAGCACCCAGCACCCTGAGTACTGAGCACCCAGCACCCTGAGCACTGAGCACCCAGCACCCTGAGCACTGAGTACCCAGCACCCTGAGCACTGAGCACCCAGCACCCTGAGCACTGAGCACACAGCACCCTGAGCACTGAGCACCCAGCACCCTGAGTACTGAGCACTGAGCACCCAGCACCCCGAGCACTGAGCACCCAGCACCTTGAGTACTGAGCACCGAGCACCCCGAGCACTGAGCACCCAGCACCCTGAGTACTGAGCTCCGAGCACCCCGAGCACTGAGCACCCTGAGCACTGAGCACCGAGCACCCTGAGTACTGAGCACCCAGCACCCTGAGTACTGAGCACCCAGCACCCTGAGCAATAAGCACCCTGAGTACTGAGCACCCAGCACCTTGAGCACTGAGCACCGAGCACCCCGAGCACTGAGCACCCAGCACCCGGAGTACTGAGCACCCAGCACCCTGAGTACTGAGCACCGAGCACCCCGAGCACTGAGCACCCAGCACCGCGAGCACTGAGCACCCAGCACCCCGAGCACTGAGCACCCAGCACCCTGAGTACTGAGCACTGAGAACCCAGCACCCCAAGTACTGAGCACCCAGCACCCTGAGCACTGAGCACTGAGCACCCAGCACCCTGAGCACTGAGCACCCAGCACCCTGAGAACTGAGCACTGAGAACACAGCACCCCGAGTACTGAGCACCCAGCACCCTGAGCACTGAGCACCCAGCACCCTGAGCACTGATCACCCAGCACCCTGAGCACAGAGCACCCAGCACCGTGAGTACTGAGCACCCAGCACCCTGAGTACTGAGCACTCAGCACCCTGAGTACTGAGCACCGAGCACCCCGAGCACTGAGCACCCAGCACCCTGAGCACTGAGCACCCTGAGGACTGAGGACCCAGCACCCTGAGCACTGAGCACCCAGCACCGTGAGAACTGAGCACCGATCACCCTGAGCACTGAGCACCCAGCACCCCGAGCACTGAGCACCCAGCACCCTGAGTACTGAGCAACCTGAGTACTGAGCACCCAGCACCCTGAGCACTGAGCACCCAGCACCCTGAGTACTGAGCACCCAGCACCCTGAGCACTGAGCACCCAGCACCCTGAGTACTGAGCAACCTGAGTACTGAGCACCCAGCACCCCGAGCACTGAGCACCCAGCACCCTGAGTACTGAGCAACCTGAGTACTGAGCACCCAGCACCCTGAGCACTGAGCACCCAGCACCCTGAGCACTGAGCACCCAGCACCCTGAGTACTGAGCACCCAGCACCCTGATCACTGAGCACCCAGCACCCCGAGAATGAGCACCCAGCACCCCGAGTACTGAGCACCGAGCACCCTGAGCACTGAGTACCCAGCACCCTGAGTACTGAGCACCCAGCACCCTGAGCACTGAGCACCGAGCACCCCGAGTACTGAGCACAAAGCACCCTGAGTACTGAGCACCCAGCACCCTGAGTACTGAGCACCCAGCACCCTGAGTACTGAACACCCAGCACCCTGAGCACTGAGCACTGAGCACCCAGCACCCTGAGTACTGAGCACCCAACACCCTGACTACTGAGCACCCAGCACCCTGAGTACTGAGCTCCGAGCACCCCGAGCACTGAGCACTCAGCGCCCCGAGCACCGAGCACCCTGAGCACTGAGCACCCAGCACCCTGAGTACTGAGCACCCAGCACCCTGAGTACTGAGCACCTCGAGCACTGAGCACCCAGCACCCTGAGTACTGAGCACCGAGCACCCCGAGCACTGAGCACCCAGCACCGCGAGCACTGAGCACCCAGCACCCCGAGACTGATCACCCAGCACCCTGAGTACTGAGCACCCAGCACCCTGAGCACTGAGCACCCAGCACCCTGAGCACTGAGCACCCAGCACCCTGAGCACTGAGCACCCAGCACCCTGAGTAGTGAGCACCCAACGTACTGAGCACCGAGCACCCCGAGCACTGAGCACCCAGCACCCTGAGTACTGAGCACTGAGCACCCCGCACCCCGAGCCCTGAGCACCCAGCACCCTGAGCACTGAGCACCCAGCACCCGAGTACTGAGCACCCAGCACCCTGAGTACTGAGCACACAGCACCCTGAGTACTGAGCACCCAGCACCCTCAACACTGAGCACCCAGCACCCCGAGGACTTAGCACCCACACCCTGAGTACTGAGCACCCAGCACCCTGAGCACTGAGCACCCAGCACCCCGAGCACTGAGCACCCAGCACCCTGAGTACTGAGCACCCAGCACCCTGAGCACTGAGCACCCAGCACCCTGAGCACTGAGCACCCAGCACCCTGAGCACTGAGCACACAGCACTCTGAGCACTGAGCACCCAGCACCCTGAGTACTGAGCACTGAGCACCCAGCACCCTGAGCACTGAGCATCCAGCACCCTGAGTACTGAGCACTGAGCACCCAGCACCCCGAGCACTGAGCACCCAGCACCCTGAGCACTGAGCACCCAGCACCCGAGCACTGAGCACCCAGCACCCTGACCACTGAGCACCCAGCACCCTGAGCACTGATCACCCAGCACCCTGAGCACAGAGCACCCAGCACCGTGAGTACTGAGCACCCAGCACCCTGAGTACTGAGCACTCAGCACCCTGAGTACTGAGCACCGAGCACCCCGAGCACTGAGCACCCAGCACCCTGAGCACTGAGCACCCTGAGGACTGAGCACCCAGCACCCTGAGCACTGAGCACCCAGCACTGTGAGAACTGAGCACCGATCACCCTGAGCACAGAGCACCCAGCACCCCGAGCACTAAGCACCCAGCACCCTGAGTACAGAGCAACCTGAGTTCTGAGCACCCAGCACCCTGAGCACTGAGCACGAAGCACCCTGAGTACTGAGCACCCAGCACCCTGAGCACTGAGCACCCAGCACCCTGAGTACTGAGCAACCTGAGTACTGAGCACCCAGCACCCCGAGCACTGAGCACCCAGCACCCTGAGTACTGAGCAACCTGAGTACTGAGCACCCAGCACCCTGAGCACTGAGCACCCAGCACCCTGAGCACTGAGCACCCAGCACCCTGAGTACTGAGCACCCAGCACCCTGAGCACTGAGCACCCAGCACCCCGAGAATGAGCACCCAGCACCCCGAGTACTGAGCACCGAGCACCCTGAGCACTGAGTACCCAGCACCCTGAGTACTGAGCACCCAGCACCCTGAGTACTGAGCACCCAGCACCCTGAGCACTGAGCACATAGCACCCCGAGCACTGAGCACCCAGCACACTGAGTACTGAGCACCCAGCACCCTGAGCACTGAGCACCCAGCACCCTGAGCACTGAGCACCCAGCACCCTGAGCACTGAGCACCCAGCACCCTGAGTAGTGAGCACCCAACGTACTGAGCACCGAGCACCCCGAGCACTGAGCACCCAGCACCCTGAGCACTGAGCACCCAGCACCCGAGTACTGAGCACCCAGCACCCTGAGTACTGAGCACCCAGCACCCTGAGTACTGAGCACAAAGCACCCCGAGTACTGAGCACCCAGCACCCTGAGTACTGAGCACCCAGCACCCTGAGCACTGAGCACCCAGCACCCCGAGCACTGAGCACCCAGCACCCTGAGTACTGAGCACCCAGCGCCCCGAGCACTGAGCACCCAGCACCCTGAGCACTGAGCACCCAGCACCCTGAGTACTGAGCATCCAGCACCCCGAGTACTGAACACCCAGCACCCTGAGCACTGAGCACTGAGCACCCTGAGCACTGAGCACTGAGCACCCTGAGCACTGAGCAACCAGCACCCCGAGTACTGAGCACCCAGCACCCCGAGCAATGGTCAACCAGCGCCCCGAGCACTGAGCACATACCACCCCGAGCACTGAGCACTGAGCACCCTGAGCACTGAGCACCCAGCACCCCGAGTACTGAGCAGTGAGCACCCAGAGCACTGAGCACCGAGCACCCTGAGCACTGAGCACCCAGCATCCGGAGTACTGAGCACCCAGCACCCTGAGTACTAATCAGCGAGCACCCTGAGTACTGAGCACCCAGCACCCTGAGCACTGAACACACAGCACCCTGAGTACTGAGCACCTCGAGCACTGAGCACCCAGCACCCTGAGTACTGAGCACCGAGCACCCTGAGCACTGAGCACCCAGCACCCTGAGTACTGAGCACCCAGCACCGCGAGCACTGAGCACATAGCACCCCGAGCACTGAGCACCCAGCACCCTGAGTACTGAGCACCCAGCACCCTGAGCACTGAGCACCCAGCACCCTGAGCACTGAGTACCCAGCACCCTGAGCACTGAGCACCCAGCACCCTGAGCACTGAGCACACAGCACCCTGAGCACTGAGCACCCAGCACCCTGAGTACTGAGCACTGAGCACCCAGCACCCCGAGCACTGAGCACCCAGCACCTTGAGTACTGAGCACCGAGCACCCCGAGCACTGAGCACCCAGCACCCTGAGTACTGAGCTCCGAGCACCCCGAGCACTGAGCACCCTGAGCACTGAGCACCGAGCACCCTGAGTACTGAGCACCCAGCACCCTGAGTACTGAGCACCCAGCACCCTGAGCAATAAGCACCCTGAGTACTGAGCACCCAGCACCTTGAGCACTGAGCACCGAGCACCCCGAGCACTGAGCACCCAGCACCCGGAGTACTGAGCACCCAGCACCCTGAGTACTGAGCACCGAGCACCCCGAGCACTGAGCACCCAGCACCGCGAGCACTGAGCACCCAGCACCCCGAGCACTGAGCACCCAGCACCCTGAGTACTGAGCACTGAGAACCCAGCACCCCAAGTACTGAGCACCCAGCACCCTGAGCACTGAGCACTGAGCACCCAGCACCCTGAGCACTGAGCACCCAGCACCCTGAGAACTGAGCACTGAGAACACAGCACCCCGAGTACTGAGCACCCAGCACCCTGAGCACTGAGCACCCAGCACCCTGAGCACTGATCACCCAGCACCCTGAGCACAGAGCACCCAGCACCGTGAGTACTGAGCACCCAGCACCCTGAGTACTGAGCACTCAGCACCCTGAGTACTGAGCACCGAGCACCCCGAGCACTGAGCACCCAGCACCCTGAGCACTGAGCACCCTGAGGACTGAGGACCCAGCACCCTGAGCACTGAGCACCCAGCACCGTGAGAACTGAGCACCGATCACCCTGAGCACTGAGCACCCAGCACCCCGAGCACTGAGCACCCAGCACCCTGAGTACTGAGCAACCTGAGTACTGAGCACCCAGCACCCTGAGCACTGAGCACCCAGCACCCTGAGTACTGAGCACCCAGCACCCTGAGCACTGAGCACCCAGCACCCTGAGTACTGAGCAACCTGAGTACTGAGCACCCAGCACCCCGAGCACTGAGCACCCAGCACCCTGAGTACTGAGCAACCTGAGTACTGAGCACCCAGCACCCTGAGCACTGAGCACCCAGCACCCTGAGCACTGAGCACCCAGCACCCTGAGTACTGAGCACCCAGCACCCTGATCACTGAGCACCCAGCACCCCGAGAATGAGCACCCAGCACCCCGAGTACTGAGCACCGAGCACCCTGAGCACTGAGTACCCAGCACCCTGAGTACTGAGCACCCAGCACCCTGAGCACTGAGCACCGAGCACCCCGAGTACTGAGCACAAAGCACCCTGAGTACTGAGCACCCAGCACCCTGAGTACTGAGCACCCAGCACCCTGAGTACTGAACACCCAGCACCCTGAGCACTGAGCACTGAGCACCCAGCACCCTGAGTACTGAGCACCCAACACCCTGACTACTGAGCACCCAGCACCCTGAGTACTGAGCTCCGAGCACCCCGAGCACTGAGCACTCAGCGCCCCGAGCACCGAGCACCCTGAGCACTGAGCACCCAGCACCCTGAGTACTGAGCACCCAGCACCCTGAGTACTGAGCACCTCGAGCACTGAGCACCCAGCACCCTGAGTACTGAGCACCGAGCACCCCGAGCACTGAGCACCCAGCACCGCGAGCACTGAGCACCCAGCACCCCGAGACTGATCACCCAGCACCCTGAGTACTGAGCACCCAGCACCCTGAGCACTGAGCACCCAGCACCCTGAGCACTGAGCACCCAGCACCCTGAGCACTGAGCACCCAGCACCCTGAGTAGTGAGCACCCAACGTACTGAGCACCGAGCACCCCGAGCACTGAGCACCCAGCACCCTGAGTACTGAGCACTGAGCACCCCGCACCCCGAGCCCTGAGCACCCAGCACCCTGAGCACTGAGCACCCAGCACCCGAGTACTGAGCACCCAGCACCCTGAGTACTGAGCACACAGCACCCTGAGTACTGAGCACCCAGCACCCTCAACACTGAGCACCCAGCACCCCGAGGACTTAGCACCCACACCCTGAGTACTGAGCACCCAGCACCCTGAGCACTGAGCACCCAGCACCCCGAGCACTGAGCACCCAGCACCCTGAGTACTGAGCACCCAGCACCCTGAGCACTGAGCACCCAGCACCCTGAGCACTGAGCACCCAGCACCCTGAGCACTGAGCACACAGCACTCTGAGCACTGAGCACCCAGCACCCTGAGTACTGAGCACTGAGCACCCAGCACCCTGAGCACTGAGCATCCAGCACCCTGAGTACTGAGCACTGAGCACCCAGCACCCCGAGCACTGAGCACCCAGCACCCTGAGCACTGAGCACCCAGCACCCGAGCACTGAGCACCCAGCACCCTGACCACTGAGCACCCAGCACCCTGAGCACTGATCACCCAGCACCCTGAGCACAGAGCACCCAGCACCGTGAGTACTGAGCACCCAGCACCCTGAGTACTGAGCACTCAGCACCCTGAGTACTGAGCACCGAGCACCCCGAGCACTGAGCACCCAGCACCCTGAGCACTGAGCACCCTGAGGACTGAGCACCCAGCACCCTGAGCACTGAGCACCCAGCACTGTGAGAACTGAGCACCGATCACCCTGAGCACAGAGCACCCAGCACCCCGAGCACTGAGCACCCAGCACCCTGAGTACAGAGCAACCTGAGTTCTGAGCACCCAGCACCCTGAGCACTGAGCACGAAGCACCCTGAGTACTGAGCACCCAGCACCCTGAGCACTGAGCACCCAGCACCCTGAGTACTGAGCAACCTGAGTACTGAGCACCCAGCACCCCGAGCACTGAGCACCCAGCACCCTGAGTACTGAGCAACCTGAGTACTGAGCACCCAGCACCCTGAGCACTGAGCACCCAGCACCCTGAGCACTGAGCACCCAGCACCCTGAGTACTGAGCACCCAGCACCCTGAGCACTGAGCACCCAGCACCCCGAGAATGAGCACCCAGCACCCCGAGTACTGAGCACCGAGCACCCTGAGCACTGAGTACCCAGCACCCTGAGTACTGAGCACCCAGCACCCTGAGCACTGAGCACCGAGCACCCCGAGTACTGAGCACAAAGCACCCTGAGTACTGAGCACCCAGCACCCTGAGTACTGAGCACCCAGCACCCTGAGTACTGAACACCCAGCACCCTGAGCACTGAGCACTGAGCACCCAGCACCCTGAGTACTGAGCACCCAACACCCTGACTACTGAGCACCCAGCACCCTGAGTACTGAGCTCCGAGCACCCCGAGCACTGAGCACTCAGCGCCCCGAGCACCGAGCACCCTCAGCACTGAGCACCAAGCACCCTGAGTACTGAGCACCCAGCACCCTGAGTACTGAGCACCTCGAGCACTGAGCACCCAGCACCCTGAGTACTGAGCACCGAGCACCCCGAGCACTGAGCACCCAGCACCGCGAGCACTGAGCACCCAGCACCCCGAGACTGATCACCCAGCACCCTGAGTACTGAGCACCCAGCACCCTGAGCACTGAGCACCCAGCACCCTGAGCACTGAGCACCCAGCACCCTGAGCACTGAGCACCCAGGACCCTGAGTAGTGAGCACCCAACGTACTGAGCACCGAGCACCCCGAGCACTGAGCACCCAGCACCCTGAGTACTGAGCACTGAGCACCCCGCACCCCGAGCCCTGAGCACCCAGCACCCTGAGCACTGAGCACCCAGCACCCGAGTACTGAGCACCCAGCACCCTTAGTACTGAGCACACAGCACCCTGAGTACTGAGCACCCAGCACCCTCAACACTGAGCACCCAGCACCCCGAGGACTTAGCACCCAGCACCCTGAGTACTGAGCACCCAGCACCCTGAGCACTGAGCACCCAGCACCCCGAGCACTGAGCACCCAGCACCCTGAGTACTGAGCACCCAGCACCCTGAGCACTGAGCACCCAGCACCCAGAGCACTGAGCACCCAGCACCCTGAGTACTGAGCTCCGAGGACGCCGAGCACTGAGCACCCAGCGCCCCGAGCACTGAGCACCCAGCACCCTGAGTACTGAGCACCCAGCACCCTGAGCACTGAACACACAGCACCCTGAGTACTGAGCACCTCGAGCACTGAGCACCCAGCACCCTGAGTACTGAGCACCGAGCAACCTGAGTACTGAGCACCCAGCACCCTGAGCACTGAGCACCCAGCACCCTGAGCACTGAGCACCCAGCACCCTGAGCACTGAGCACCCAGCACCCTGAGTAGTGAGCACCCAACGTACTGAGCACCGAGCACCCCGAGCACTGAGCACCCAGCACCCTGAGCACTGAGCACCCAGCACCCGAGTACTGAGCACCCAGCACCCTGAGTACTGAGCACCCAGTACCCTGAGTACTGAGCACAAAGCACCCCGAGTACTGAGCACCCAGCACCCTGAGTACTGAGCACCCAGCACCCTGAGCACTGAGCACCCAGCACCCTGAGCACTGAGCACCCAGCACCCTGAGTACTGAGCACCCAGCGCCCCGAGCACTGAGCACCCAGCACCCTGAGCACTGAGCACCCAGCACCCTGAGTACTGAGGATCCAGGACCGCGAGTACTGAACACCCAGCACCCTGAGCACTGAGCACTGAGCACCCTGAGCACTGAGTACTGAGCACTGAGCACCCTGAGCACTGAGCACCCAGCACCCCGAGTACTGAGCACCCAGCACCCCGAGCACTGGTCACCCAGCGCCCCGAGCACTGAGCACATAGCACCCCGAGCACTGAGCACTGAGCAACCTGAGCACTGAGCACCCAGCACCCCGAGTACTGAGCAGTGAGCACCCAGAGCACTGAGCACCCAGCACCCTGAGCAATGAGCACCCTGAGTACTGAGCACCCAGCACCTTGAGCACTGAGCACCGAGCACCCCGAGCACTGAGCACCCAGCACCCGGAGTACTGAGCACCCAGCACCCTGAGTACTAAGCACCGAGCACCCTGAGTACTGAGCACCCAGCACCCTGAGCACTGAACACACAGCACCCTGAGTACTGAGCACCTCGAGCACTGAGCACCCAGCACCCTGAGTACTGAGCACCGAGCACCCTGAGCACTGAGCACACAGCACCCTGAGTACTGAGCACCCAGCACCGCGAGCACTGAGCACATAGCAGCCCGAGCACTGAGCAACCAGCACCCTGAGTACTGAGCACCCAGCACCCTGAGTACTGAGCACCCAGCACCCTGAGCACTGAGTACCCAGCACCCTGAGCACTGAGCACCCAGCACCCTGAGCACTGAGCACACAGCACCCTGAGCACTGAGCACCCAGCACCCTGAGTACTGAGCACTGAGCAACCAGCACCCCGAGCACTGAGCACCCAGCACCTTGAGTACTGTGCACCGAGCACCGCGAGCACTGAGCACCCAGCACCCTGAGTACTGAGCTCCGAGCACCCCGAGCACTGAGCACCCTGAGCACTGAGCACCGAGCACCCTGAGCACTGAGCACCCAGCACCCTGAGTACTGAGCACCCAGCACCCTGAGCAATAAGCACCCTGAGTAGTGAGCACAAAGCACCTTGAGCACTGAGCACCGAGCAACCCGAGCACTGAGCACCCAGCACCCGGAGTACTGAGAACCCAGCACCCTGAGTACTAAGCACCAAGCACCCTGAGTACTGAGCACCCAGCACCCTGAGCATTGAACACACAGCACCCTGAGTACTGAGCACCTCGAGCACTGAGCACCCTGCACCCTGAGATCTGAGCACCGAGCACCCCGAGCACTGAGCACCCAGCACCGCGAGGACTGAGCACCCAGCACCCCGAGCACTGAGCACCCAGCACCCTGAGTACTGAGCACTGAGAACCCAGCACCCCGAGTACTGAGCACCCAGCACCCTGAGCACTGAGCACTGAGCACCCAGCACCCTGAGCACTGAGCACCCAGCACCCTGAGTACTGAGCACTGAGAACCCAGCACCCCGAGTACTGAGCACCCAGCACCCTGAGCACTGAGCACCCAGCACCCTGAGCACTGATCACCCAGCACCCTGAGCACTGAGCACCCAGCACCGTGAGTACTGAGCACCCAGCACCCTGAGTACTGAGCACTCAGCACCCTGAGTACTGAGCACCGAGCACCCCGAGCACTGAGCACCCAGCACCCTGAGCACTGAGCACCCTGAGGACTGAGCACCCAGCACCCTGAGCACTGAGCACCCAGCACCGTGAGAACTGAGCACCGATCACCCTGAGCACTGAGCACCCAGCACCCCGAGCACTGAGCACGCAGCACCCTGAGTACTGAGCAACCTGAGTACTGAGCACCCAGCACGCTGAGCACTGAGCACCCAGCACCCTGAGTACTGAGCACCCAGCACCCTGAGCACTGAGCACCCAGCACCCTGAGTACTGAGCACCCAGCACCCTGAGCACTGAGCACCCAGCACCCCGAGAATGAGCACCCAGCACCCCGAGTACTGAGCACCGAGCACCCTGAGCACTGAGTACCCAGCACCCTGAGTACTGAGCACCCAGCACCCTGAGCACTGTGCACCGAGCACCCCGAGTACTGAGCACAAAGCACCCTGAGTACTGAGCACCCAGCCCCCTGAGTACTGAGCACCCAGCACCCTGAGTACTGAACACCCAGCACCCTGAGCACTGAGCACTGAGCACCCTGATCACTGAGTACTGAGCACCGAGCACACCGAGAACTGAGCACCCAACACCCCGAGCACTGAGCACCCAGCACCCTGAGTACTGAGCACCCCGCACCCTGAGCACTGAGCACCCAGCACCCTGACTACTGAGCACTCAGCACCCTGAGTACTGAGCTCCGAGCACCCTGAGTACTGAGCTCCGAGCACCCCGAGCACTGAGCACTCAGCGCCCCGAGAATGAGCACCCAGCTCCCCGAGTACTGAGCACCCAGCACCCTGACTACTGAGCACCCAGCACCCTGAGTACTGAGCTCCGAGCACCCCGAGCACTGAGCACTCAGCGCCCCGAGCACCGAGCACCCTGAGCACTGAGCACCCAGCACCCTGAGTACTGAGCACCCAGCACCCTGAGTACTGAGCACCTCGAGCACTGAGCACCCAGCACCCTGAGTACTGAGCACCGAGCACCCCGAGCACTGAGCACCCAGCACCGCGAGCACTGAGCACCCAGCACCCCGAGACTGAGCACCCAGCACCCTGAGTACTGAGCACCCAGCACCCTGAGCACTGAGCACCCAGCATCCTGAGCACTGAGCACCCAGCACCCTGAGCACTGAGCACCAAGCACCCTGAGTAGTGAGCACCCAACGTACTGAGCACCGAGCAACCCGAGCACTGAGCACCCAGCACCCTGAGTACTGAGCACTGAGCACCCCGCACCCCGAGCCCTGAGCACACAGCACCCTGAGCACTGAGCACCCAGCACCCGAGTACTGAGCACCCAGCACCCTGAGTACTGAGCACCCAGCACCCTGAGTACTGAGCACCCAGCACCCTCAACACTGAGCACCCAGCACCCCGAGGACTGAGCACCCAGCACCCTGAGTACTGAGCACCCAGCACCCTGAGCACTGAGCACCCAGCACCCCGAGCACTGAGCACCCAGCACCCTGAGTACTGAGCACCCAGCACCCTGAGCACTGAGCACCCAGCACCCTGAGCACTGAGCACCCAGCACCCTGAGTACGGAGCTCCGAGGACCCCGAGCACTGAGCACCCAGCGCCCCGAGCACTGAGCACCCAGCACCCTGAGTACTGAGCACCCAGCACCTCGAGCACTGAGCACCCAGCACCCTGAGTACTGAGCACCGAGCACCCTGAGCACTGAGCACCCAGCACCCTGAGTACTGAGCAGCCAGCACCGCGAGCACTGAGCACATAGCACCCCGAGCACTGAGCACCCAGCACCCTGAGTACTGAGCACCCAGCACCCTGAGTACTGAGCACCCCGCACCCTGAGCACTGAGAACCCAGCACCCTGAGCACTGAGCAAACAGCACCCTGAGCACTGAGCACCCAGCACCCTGAGTACTGAGCACTGAGCACCCAGCACCCCGAGCACTGAGCACCCAGCACCTTGAGAACTGAGCATCGAGCACCCCGAGCACTGAGCACCCAGCACCCTGAGTACTGAGCTCCGATCACCCCGAGCACTGAGCAACCTGAGCACTGAGCACCGAGCACCCTGAGCACTGAGCACCCAGCACCCTGAGCACTGAGCACCCAGCACCCTGATCACTGAGCACCCAGCACCCTGAGTAGTGAGCACCCAACGTACTGAGCACCGAGCACCCCGAGCACTGAGCACCCAGCACCCTGAGTACTGAGCACTGAGCACCCCGCACCCCAAGCCCTGAGCACCCAGCACCCTGAGCACTGAGCACCCAGCACCCGTGTACTGAGCACCCAGCACCCTGAGTACTGAGCACCCAGCACCCTGAGTACTGAGCACCCAGCACCCTGAACACTGAGCACCCAGCACCCCGAGGACTGAGCACCCAGCACCCTGAGTACTGAGCACCCAGCACCCTGAGCACTGAGCACCCAGCACCGCGAGCACTGAGCACCCAGCACCCTGAGTACTGAGCACCCAGCACCCTGAGCACTGAGCACCCAGCACCCTGAGCACTGAGCACCCAGCACCCTGAGTACTGAGCTCCGAGCACCCCGAGCACTGAGCAACCAGCGCCCCGAGCACTGAGCACCCAGCACCCTGAGTACTGAGCACCCAGCACCCTGAGCACTGAGCACCCAGCACCCAACGTACTGAGCACCGAGCACCCCGAGATCTGAGCACCCAGCACCCTGAGTACTGAGCTCCGAGCTCCCCGAGCACTGAGCACCCAGCGCCCCGAGCACTGAGCACCCAGCGCCCTGAGCACTGAGCACCAAGCACCCCGAGCAATGAGCACCCAGCACCCCGAGCACTGAGCACCCAGCACCCCAAGCAATGAGCACCCAGCACCCTGAGTACTGAGCACCCAGCACCCCGAATACAGAGCACCCAGCAACCTGAGCACCGAGCAGCCAGCACCCTGAGCACTGAGAACCCAGCACCCTAAGCACTGAGCACCCAGCACCCTGAGTACTGAGCACTGAGCACCACGAGTACTGAGCACCCAGCACCCTGATCACTGAGCACCCAACACCCTGAGTACTGAGCACCCAACACCCCAATCACTGAGCACCCTAAGTACTGAGCACCCAGCACCCCAAGCACTGAGCACCCTGAGTATTGAGCACCCAGCAACCTGAGTACTGAGCAGCCAGCACCCTGAGTACTGAGCACCCAGCACCCTGAGTACTGAGCACCCAGCACCCCGAGCACTGAGCACCCAGCACCCTGAGTACTGAGCACCCAGCACCCTGAGCACTGATCACCGAGCACCCTGAGCACTGAGCACCCAGCACCCTGATGACTGAGCACCCAGCACCCTGAGCACTGAGCACCCTGAGTACTGAGCACCCTGAGTACTGAGCACTCTGCACCCTGAGTATTGAGCAACCAGCACCCTGAGTACTGAGCACCCAGCACCCTGAGCACTGAGCACCGAGCACCCTGAGCACTGAGCACCCAGCACCCTGAGCACTGAGCACCCAGCACCCTGAGTAGTGAGCACCCAACGTACTGAGCACCGAGCACCCCGATCACTGAGCACCCAGCTCCCTGAGTACTGAGCACCCAGCACCCCGAGCACTGAGCACCCAGCACCCTGAGCACTGAGCACCCAGCACCATGAGCACTGATCACCCAGCACCCTGAGCACTGAGCACCCAGCACCCTGAGTACTGAGCACCCAGCACCCTGAGTACTGAGCACTCAGCACCCTGAGTACTGAGCACCGAGCACCCCGAGCACTGAGCACGCAGCACCCTGAGCACTGAGCACCCTGAGGACTGAGCACCCAGCACCCTGAGCACTGAGCACCCAGCACCCTGAGTACTGAGCACCGATCACCCTGAGCACTGAGCACCCAGCACCCCGAGCACTGAGCACCCAGCACCCTGAGTACTGAGCAACCTGAGTACTGAGCACCCAGCACCCTGTGCACTGAGCACCCAGCACCCTGAGTACTGAGCACCCAGCACCCTGAGCACTGAGCACCCAGCACCCTGAGTACTGAGCACCCAGCACCCCGAGCACTGAGCACCCAGCACCCCGAGAATGAGCACCCAGCACCCCGATTACTGAGCACCGAGCACCCTGAGCACTGAGTACCCAGCACCCTGAGTACTGAGCACCCAGCACCCTGAGTACTGAACACCCAGCACCCTGAGCACTGAGCACTGAGCACCCTGATCACTGAGTACTGAGCACCGAGCACCCCGAGAACTGAGAACCCAGCACCCAGAGTACTGAGCTCTGAGCACCCAGCACCCTGAGTACTGAGCACCCAGCACCCCGAGCACTGAGCACCCAGCACCCTGAGCACTGAGCACGCAGCACCCTGAGTACTGAGCACCCAGCACCCTGAGTACTGAACACCCAGCACCCTGAGCACTGAGCACTGAGCACCCTGATCACTGAGTACTGAGCACCGAGCACCCCGAGAACTGAGCACCCAGCACCCGGAGTACTGAGCACCCAGCACCCTGTGTACTGAGCACCCAGCACCCCGAGCACTGAGCACCCAGCACCCTGAGCACTGAGCACCCAGCACCCTGAGTACTGAGCACTGAGCACCCAGCACACCGAGCACTGAGCACGCAGAACCCTGAGTACTGAGCACTGAGCACCCAGCACCCCGAGCACTGAGCACTCAGCACCCTGAGCACTGAGCACCCAGCACCCTGAGCACTGAGCACCCAGCACCCTGAGTACTGAGAACTGAGCACCCAGCACCCTGAGCACTGAGCACCCAGCACCCTGAGTACTGAGCACTGAGCACCCAGCACCCCGAGCACTGAGCACCCAGCACCCTGAGTACTGAGCACTGAGCACCCAGCACCCCGAGCACTGAGCACCCAGCACCCCGAGCACTGAGCACCCAGCACCCTGAGTACTGAGCACCCAGCACCCTGAGCACTGAGCACCAAGCACCCTGACTACTGAGCACCCAGCACCCTGAGTACTGAGCTCCGAGCACCCTGAGTACTGAGCTCCGAGCACCCCGAGCACTGAGCACTCAGCGCCCCGAGAATGAGCACCCAGCTCCCCGAGTACTGAGCACCCAGCACCCTGACTACTGAGCACCCAGCACCCTGAGTACTGAGCTCCGAGCACCCCGAGCACTGAGCACTCAGCGCCCCGAGCACCGAGCACCCTGAGCACTGAGCACCCAGCACCCTGAGTACTGAGCACCCAGCACCCTGTGTACTGAGCACCTCGAGCACTGAGCACCCAGCAGCCTGAGTACTGAGCACCGAGCACCCCGAGCACTGAGCACCCAGCACCCCGAGCACTGAGCACCCAGCACCGCGAGCACTGAGCACCCAGCACCCCGAGACTGAGCACCCAGCACCCTGAGTACTGAGCACCCAGCACCCTGAGCACTGAGCACCCAGCATCCTGAGCACTGAGCACCCAGCACCCTGAGCACTGAGCACCAAGCACCCTGAGTAGTGAGCACCCAACGTACTGAGCAGCGAGCAACCCGAGCACTGAGCACCCAGCACCCTGAGTACTGAGCACTGAGCACCCCGCACCCCGAGCCCTGAGCACCCAGCACCCTGAGCACTGAGCACCCAGCACCCGAGTACTGAGCACCCAGCACCCTGAGTACTGAGCACCCAGCACCCTGAGTACTGAGCACACAGCACCCTCAACACTGAGCACCCAGCACCCCGAGGACTGAGCACCCAGCACCCTGAGTACTGAGCACCCAGCACCCTGAGCACTGAGCACCCAGCACCCCGAGCACTGAGCACCCAGCACCCTGAGTACTGAGCACCCAGCACCCTGAGCACTGAGCACCCAGCACCCTGAGTACTGAGCACCCAGCACCCTGAGTACGGAGCTCCGAGGACCCCGAGCACTGAGCACCCAGCGCCCCGAGCACTGAGCACCCAGCACCCTGAGTACTGAGCACCCAGCACCTCGAGTACTGAGCACCCAGCACCTGAGTACTGAGCACCGAGCACCCTGAGCACTGAGCACCCAGCACCCTGAGTACTGAGCAGCCAGCACCGCGAGCACTGAGCACATAGCACCCCGAGCACTGAGCACCCAGCACCCTGAGTACTGAGCACCCAGCACCCTGAGTACTGAGCACCCCGCACCCTGAGCACTGAGAACCCAGCACCCTGAGCACTGAGCACACAGCACCCTGAGCACTGAGCACCCAGCACCCTGAGTACTGAGCACTGAGCACCCAGCACCCCGAGCACTGAGCACCCAGCACCTTGAGAACTGAGCATCGAGCACCCCGAGCACTGAGCACCCAGCACCCTGAGTACTGAGCTCCGATCACCCCGAGCACTGAGCACCCTGAGCACTGAGCACCGAGCACCCTGAGCACTGAGCACCCAGCACCCTGAGCACTGAGCACCCAGCACCCTGATCACTGAGCACCCAGCACCCTGAGTAGTGAGCACCCAACGTACTGAGCACCGAGCACCCCGAGCACTGAGCACCCAGCACCCTGAGTACTGAGCACTGAGCACCCCGCACCCCAAGCCCTGAGCACCCAGCACCCTGAGCACTGAGCACCCAGCACCCGTGTACTGAGCACCCAGCACCCTGAGTACTGAGCACCCAGCACCCTGAGTACTGAGCACCCAGCACCCTGAACACTGAGCACCCAGCACCCCGAGGACTGAGCACCCAGCACCCTGAGTACTGAGCACCCAGCACCCTGAGCACTGAGCACCCAGCACCCCGAGCACTGAGCACCCAGCACCCTGAGTACTGAGCACCCAGCACCCTGAGCACTGAGCACCCAGCACCCTGAGCACTGAGCACCCAACACCCTGAGTACTGAGCTCCGAGCACAGCGAGCACTGAGCACCCAGCGCCCCGAGCACTGAGCACCCAGCACCCTGAGTACTGAGCACCCAGCACCCTGAGCACTGAGCACCCAGCACCCAACGTACTGAGCACCGAGCACCCCGAGATCTGAGCACCCAGCACCCTGAGTACTGAGCTCCGAGCTCCCCGAGCACTGAGCACCCAGCGCCCCGAGCCCTGAGCACCCTGCGCCCTGAGCACTGAGCACCAAGCACCCCGAGCAATGAGCACCCAGCACCCCGAGCACTGAGCACCCAGCACCCCAAGCAATGAGCACCCAGCACCCTGAGTACTGAGCACCCAGCACCCCGAATACAGAGCACCCAGCAACCTGAGCACCGAGCAGCCAGCACCCTGAGCACTGAGCACCCAGCACCCTAAGCACTGAGCACCCAGCACCCTGAGTACTGAGCACTGAGCACCACGAGTACTGAGCACCCAGCACCCTGATCACTGAGCACCCAACACCCTGAGTACTGAGCACCCAACACCCCAATCACTGAGCACCCTAAGTACTGAGCACCCAGCACCCCAAGCACTGAGCACCCTGAGTATTGAGCACCCAGCAACCTGAGTACTGAGCAGCCAGCACCCTGAGTACTGAGCACCCAGCACCCTGAGTACTGAGCACCCAGCACCCCGAGCACTGAGCACCCAGCACCCTGAGTACTGAGCACCCAGCACCCTGAGCACTGATCACCGAGCACCCTGAGCACTGAGCACCCAGCACCCTGAGGACTGAGCACCCAGCACCCTGAGCACTGAGCACCCTGAGTACTGAGCACCCTGAGTACTGAGCACTGAGCACCCTGAGTATTGAGCAACCAGCACCCTGAGTACTGAGCACCCAGCACCCTGAGCACTGAGCACCGAGCACCCTGAGCACTGAGCACCCAGCAACCTGAGCACTGAGCACCCAGCACCCTGAGTAGTGAGCACCCAACGTACTGAGCACCGAGCACCCCGATCACTGAGCACCCAGCTCCCTGAGTACTGAGCACCCAGCACCCCGAGCACTGAGCACCCAGCACCCTGAGCACTGAGCACCCAGCACCATGAGCACTGATCACCCAGCACCCTGAGCACTGAGCACCCAGCACCCTGAGTACTGAGCACCCAGCACCCTGAGTACTGAGCACTCAGCACCCTGAGTACTGAGCACCAAGCACCCCGAGCACTGAGCACGCAGCACCCTGAGCACTGAGCACCCTGAGGACTGAGCACCCAGCAACCTGAGCACTGAGCACCCAGCACCCTGAGTACTGAGCACCGATCACCCTGAGCACTGAGCACCCAGCACCCCGAGCACTGAGCACCCAGCACCCTGAGTACTGAGCAACCTGAGTACTGAGCACCCAGCACCCTGTGCACTGAGCACCCAGCACCCTGAGTACTGAGCACCCAGCACCCTGAGCACTGAGCACCCAGCACCCTGAGTACTGAGCACCCAGCACCCCGAGCACTGAGCACCCAGCACCCCGAGAATGAGCACCCAGCACCCCGATTACTGAGCACCGAGCACCCTGAGCACTGAGTACCCAGCACCCTGAGTACTGAGCACCCAGCACCCTGAGTACTGAACACCCAGCACCCTGAGCACTGAGCACTGAGCACCCTGATCACTGAGTACTGAGCACCGAGCACCCCGAGAACTGAGAACCCAGCACCCGGAGTACTGAGCACCCAGCACCCTGAGTACTGAGCACCCAGCACCCCGAGCACTGAGCACCCAGCACCCTGAGCACTGAGCACGCAGCACCCTGAGTACTGACCACCCAGCACCCTGAGTACTGAACACCCAGCACCCTGAGCACTGAGCACTGAGCACCCTGATCACTGAGTACTGAGCACCGAGCACCCCGAGAACTGAGCACCCAGCACCCGGAGTACTGAGCACCCAGCACCCTGAGTACTGAGCACCCAGCACCCCGAGCACTGAGCACCCAGCACCCTGAGCACTGAGCACCCAGCACCCTGAGTACTGAGCACTGAGCACCCAGCACACCGAGCACTGAGCACGCAGAACCCTGAGTACTGAGCACTGAGCACCCAGCACCCCGAGCACTGAGCACTCAGCACCCTGAGCACTGAGCACCCAGCACCCTGAGCACTGAGCACCCAGCACCCTGAGTACTGAGAACTGAGCACCCAGCACCCTGAGCACTGAGCACCCAGCACCCTGAGTACTGAGCACTGAGCACCCAGCACCCCGAGCACTGAGCACCCAGCACCCTGAGTACTGAGCACTGAGCACCCAGCACCCCGAGCACTGAGCACCCAGCACCCCGAGCACTGAGCACCCAGCACCCTGAGTACTGAGCACCCAGCACCCTGAGCACTGAGCACCCAGCACCCTGACTACTGAGCACCCAGCACCCTGAGTACTGAGCTCCGAGCACCCTGAGTACTGAGCTCCGAGCACCCCGAGCACTGAGCACTCAGCGCCCCGAGAATGAGCACCCAGCTCCCCGAGTACTGAGCACCCAGCACCCTGACTACTGAGCACCCAGCACCCTGAGTACTGAGCTCCGAGCACCCTGAGCACTGAGCACTCAGCGCCCCGAGCACCGAGCACCCTGAGCACTGAGCACCCAGCACCCTGAGTACTGAGCACCCAGCACCCTGTGTACTGAGCACCTCGAGCACTGAGCACCCAGCACCCTGAGCACTGAGCACCCAGCACCCTGAGCACTGAGCACCAAGCACCCTGAGTAGTGAGCACCCAACGTACTGAGCACCGAGCAACCCGAGCACTGAGCACCCTGAGTACTGAGCACTGAGCACCCCGCACCCCGAGCCCTGAGCACCCAGCACCCTGAGCACTGAGCACCCAGCACCCGAGTACTGAGCACCCAGCACCCTGAGTACTGAGCACCCAGCACCCTGAGTACTGAGCACCCAGCACCCTCAACACTGAGCACCCAGCACCCGGAGGACTGAGCACCCAGCACCCTGAGTACTGAGCACCCAGCACCCTGAGCACTGAGCACCCAGCACCCCGAGCACTGAGCACCCAGCACCCTGAGTACTGAGCACCCAGCACCCTGAGCACTGAGCACCCAGCACCCTGAGCACTGAGCACCCAGCACCCTGAGTACGGAGCTCCGAGGACCCCGAGCACTGAGCACCCAGCGCCCCGAGCACTGAGCACCCAGCACCCTGAGTACTGAGCACCCAGCACCTCGAGCACTGAGCACCCAGCACCCTGAGTACTGAGCACCGAGCACCCTGAGCACTGAGCACCCAGCACCCTGAGTACTGAGCAGCCAGCACCGCGAGCACTGAGCACATAGCACCCCGAGCACTGAGCACCCAGCACCCTGAGTACTGAGCAACCAGCACCCTGAGTACTGAGCACCCCGCACCCTGAGCACTGAGAACCCAGCACCCTGAGCACTGAGCACACAGCACCCTGAGCACTGAGCACCCAGCACCCTGAGTACTGAGCACTGAGCACCCAGCACCCCGAGCACTGAGCACCCAGCACCTTGAGAACTGATCATCGAGCACCCCGAGCACTGAGCACCCAGCACCCTGAGTACTGAGCTCCGATCACCCCGAGCACTGAGCACCCTGAGCACTGAGCACCGAGCACCCTGAGCACTGAGCACCCAGCACCCCAAGCCCTGAGCACCCAGCACCCTGAGCACTGAGCACCCAGCACCCGTGTACTGAGCACCCAGCACCCTGAGTACTGAGCACCCTGAGGACTGAGCACCGAGTACCCCGAGCACTGAGCACCCAGCAACGTGAGCACTGAACACCCAGCGCCCCGAGCACTGAGCACCCAGCACCCTGAGTACTGAGCACCCAGCACCCTGAGTACTGAGCACCCAGCAACCTGAGCACTGAGTACCCAGCACCCTGAGCACTGAGCACCCAGCACCCTGAGCACTGAGCACACAGCACCCTGAGCACTGAGCACCCAGCACCCTGAGTACTGAGCACTGAGCACCAAGCACCCCGAGCACTGAGCACCCAGCACCCTGAGTACTGAGCACTGAGCACGCAGCACCCCGAGCACTGAGCACCCAGCACCCTGAGCACTGAGCACCCAGCTCCCGAGTACTGAGCACCCAGCACCCTGAGTACTGAGCACCCAGCACCCTGTGTACTGAGCACCCAGCACCCCGAGTACTGAGCACCCAGCACCCTGAGTACTGAGCACCCAGCACCCTGAGCACTGAGCACCCAGCAACCCGAGCACTGAGCACCCAGCACCCTGAATACTGAGCACCCAGCGCCCCGAGCACTGAGCACCCAGCAGCCTGAGCACTGAGCACCCAGCACCCTGAGTACTGAGCATCCAGCACCCCGAGTACTGAACACCCAGCACCCGAGCACTGAGCACTGAGCACCCTGAGCACTGAGCACACAGCACCCCGAGTACTGAGCAGTGAGCACCCTGAGCACTGAGCACCCAGCACCCCGAGTACTGAGCACTGAGCACCCTGAGTACTGAGCACCCAGCACCCTGAGCACTGAGTACCCAGCACCCTGAGCACTGAGCACCCAGCACCCTGAGCACTGAGCACCTAGCACCCTGAGCACTGAGCACCCAGCACCCTGAGTACTGAGCACTAAGCACCCAGCACCCCGAGCACTGAGCACCCAGCACCCTGAGTACTGAGCACTGAGCACCCAGCACCCCGAGCACTGAGCACCTAGCACCCTGAGCACTGAGCACCCAGCACCCGAGTACTGAGCACCCAGCACCCTGAGTACTGAGCACCCAGCACCCTGAGTACTGAGCACCCAGCACCCCGAGTACTGAGCACCCAGCACCCTGAGTACTGAGCAGCCAGCACCTTGAGCACTGAGCACCCAGCACCCCGAGCACTGAGCACCCAGCACCCTGAGTACTGAGCACCCAGCACCCTGAGCACTGAGCACCCAGCACCCTGAGCACTGAGCTCCCAGCACCCTGAGCACTGAGAACCCAGCACCCTGAGTAGTGAGCACCCAACGTACTGAACACCGATCACCCCGAGCACTGAGCATCCAGCACCCTGAGTACTGAGCACCGAGCACCCTGAGCACTGAGCACCCAGCACCCTGAGTACTGAGCTCCGAGCACCCCGAGAACTGAGCACCCAGCACCCCGAGCACCGAGCACCCTGAGCACTGAGCACCCAGAACCCTGAGTACGGAGCACCCTGCACCCTGAGCAATGAGCACCCTGAGTACTGAGCACCCAGCACCCTGAGCACTGAGCACCCTGAGTACTGAGCACCCTGAGTACTGAGCACTGAGCACCCTGAGTATTGAGCAACCAGCACCCTGAGTACTGAGCACCCAGCACCCTGAGCACTGAGCACCGAGCACCCTGAGCACTGAGCACCCAGCACCCTGAGCACTGAGCACCCAGCACCCTGAGTAGTGAGCATCCAACGTACTGAGCACCGAGCACCCCGATCACTGAGCACCCAGCTCCCTGAGTACTGAGCACCCAGCACCCCGAGCACTGAGCACCCAGCACCCTGAGCACTGAGCACCCAGCACCATGAGCACTGATCACCCAGCACCCTGAGCACTGAGCACCCAGCACCCTGAGTACTGAGCACCCAGCACCCTGAGTACTGAGCACACAGCAACCTGAGTACTGAGCACCGAGCACCCCGAGCACTGAGCACGCAGCACCCTGAGCACTGAGCACCCTGAGGACTGAGCACCCAGCACCCTGAGCACTGAGCACCCAGCACCCTGAGTACTGAGCACCGATCACCCTGAGCACTGAGCACCCAGCACCCCGAGCACTGAGCACCCAGCACCCTGAGTACTGAGCAACCTGAGTACTGAGCACCCAGCACCCTGAGCACTGAGCACCCAGCACCCTGAGTACTGAGCACCCAGCACCCTGAGCACTGAGCACCCAGCACCCTGAGTACTGAGCACCCAGCACCCCGAGCACTGAGCACCCAGCACCCCGAGAATGAGCACCCAGCACCCCGAGTACTGAGCACCGAGCACCCTGAGCACTGAGTACCCAGCACCCTGAGTACTGAGCACCCAGCACCCTGAGTACTGAACACCCAGCACCCTGAGCACTGAGCACTGAGCACCCTGATCACTGAGTACTGAGCACCGAGCACCCCGAGAACTGAGCACCCAGCACCCGGAGTACTGAGGACCCAGCACCCTGAGTACTGAGCACCCAGCACCACGAGCACTGAGCACCCAGCACCCTGAGCACTGAGCACGCAGCACCCTGAGTACTGAGCACCCAGCACCCTGAGTACTGAACACCCAGCACCCTGAGCACTGAGCAAAAAGCACCCTGAGTACTGAGCACTGAGCACCCAGCACACCGAGCACTGAGCACGCAGAACACTGAGTACTGAGCACTGAGCACCCAGCACCCCGAGCACTGAGCACCCAGCACCCTGAGCACTGAGCACCCAGCACCCTGAGCACTGAGCACCCAGCACCCTGAGTACTGAGCACTGAGCACCCAGCACCCTGAGCACTGAGCACCCAGCACCCTGAGTACTGAGCACTGAGCACCCAGCACCCCGAGCACTGAGCACCCAGCACCCTGAGTACTGAGCACTGAGCACCCAGCACCCCGAGCACTGAGCACCCAGCACACTGAGTACTGAGCACTGAGCACCCAGCACCCTGAGCACTGAGCACCCAGCACCCTGAGTACTGAGCACTGAGAATCCAGCACCCCGAGTACTGAGCACCCAGCATCCTGAGTACTGAGCACCCAGCACCCTGAGCACTGAGCACCCAGCACCCCGAGCACTGAGCACCCAGCACCCTGAGTACTGAGCTCCGAGCACCCCGAGCACTGAGCACCCAGCGCCCCGAGCACCGAGCACCCTGAGCACTGAGCACCCAGCACCCTGACTACTGAGCACCCAGCACCCTGAGCAATGAGCAACTTTAGTACTGAGCACCCAGCACCTTGAGCACTGAGCACCGAGCACCCCGAGCACTGAGCACCCAGCACCCGGAGTACTGAGCACCCAGCACCCTGAGTACTAAGCACTGAGCACCCTGAGTACTGAGCACCCAGCACCCTGAGCACTGAACACACAGCACCCTGAGTACTGAGCACCTCGAGCACTGAGCACCCAAAACCCTGAGGACTGAGCACCGAGTACCCCGAGCACTGAGCACCCAGCAACGTGAGCACTGAACACCCAGCACCCCGAGCACTGTGCACCCAGCACCCTGAGTACTGAGCACCCAGCACCCTGAGTACTGAGCACCCAGCAACCTGAGCACTGAGTACCCAGCACCCTGAGCACTGAGCACACAGCACCCTGAGCACTGAGCACCCAGCAACCTGAGTACTGAGCACTGAGCACCCTGCACCCCGAGCACTGAGCACCCAGCACCCTGAGTACTGAGCACCCAGCACCCTGTGAACTGAGCACCCAGCACCCCGAGTACTGAGCACCCAGCACCCTGAGCACTGAGCACACAGCACCCTGAGCACTGAGCACCCAGCACCCTGAGTATTGAGCACTGAGCACCCTGCACCCCGAGCACTGAGCACCCAGCACCCTGAGTACTGAGCACCCAGCACCCTGTGAACTGAGCACCCAGCACCCCGAGTACTGAGCACCCAGCACCCAGAGTACTGAGCACCCAGCACCCTGAGCACTGAGCACCCAGCAACCCGAGCACTGAGCACCCAGCACCCTGAATACTGAGCACCCAGCGCCCCGAGCTCTGAGCACCCAGCACCCTGAGCAATGAGCACCCAGCACCCTGAGTACTGAGCATCCAGCACCCCGAGTACTGAACACCCAGCACCCGAGCACTGAGCACTGAGCACCCTGAGCACTGAGCACACAGCACCCCGAGTACTGAGCAGTGAGCACCCTGAGCACTGAGCACCCAGCACCCCGAGTACTGAGCACTGAGCACCCTGAGTACTGAGCACCCAGCACCCTGAGCACTGAGTACCCAGCACCCTGAGCACTGAGCACCCAGCACCCTGAGCACTGAGCACCTAGCACCCTGAGCACTGAGCACCCAGCACCCTGAGTACTGAGCACCCAGCACCCAGCACCCCGAGCACTGAGCACCCAGCACCGTGAGTACTGAGCACTGAGTACCCAGCACCCCGAGCACTGAGCACCCAGCACCCTGAGCACTGAGCACCCAGCACCCGAGTACTGAGCACCCAGCACCCTGAGTACTGAGCACCCAGCACCCTGAGTACTGAGCACCCAGCACCCCGAGTACTGAGCACCCAGCACCCTGAGTACTGAGCACCCAGCACTTTGAGCACTGAGCACCCAGCACCCCGAGCACTGAGCACCCAGCACCCTGAGTACTGAGAACCCAGCACCCTGAGCACTGAGCACCCAGCACCCTGAGCACTGAGCACCCAGCACCCTGAGCACTGAGAACCCAGCACCCTGAGTAGTGAGCACCCAACGTACTGAGCACCGATCACCCCGAGCACTGAGCACCCAGCACCCTGAGTACTGAGCACCCAGCACTTTGAGCACTGAGCACCCAGCACCCCGAGCACTGAGCACCCAGCACCCTGAGTACTGAGCACTGAGCACGCAGCACCCCGAGCACTGAGCACCCAGCACCCTGAGCACTGAGCACCCAGCTCCCGAGTACTGAGCACCCAGCACCCTGAGTACTGAGCACCCAGCACCCTGTGTACTGAGCACCCAGCACCCCGAGTACTGAGCACCCAGCACCCTGAGCACTGAGCACCCAGCACCCTGAGCACTGAGCACCCAGCAACCCGAGCACTGAGCACCCAGCACCCTGAATACTGAGCACCCAGCGCCCCGAGCACTGAGCACCCAGCAGCCTGAGCACTGAGCACCCAGCACCCTGAGTACTGAGCATCCAGCACCCCGAGTACTGAACACCCAGCACCCGAGCACTGAGCACTGAGCACCCTGAGCACTGAGCACACAGCACCCCGAGTACTGAGCAGTGAGCACCCTGAGCACTGAGCACCCAGCACCCCGAGTACTGAGCACTGAGCACCCTGAGTACTGAGCACCCAGCACCCTGAGCACTGAGTACCCAGCACCCTGAGCACTGAGCACCCAGCACCCTGAGCACTGAGCACCTAGCACCCTGAGCACTGAGCACCCAGCACCCTGAGTACTGAGCACTAAGCACCCAGCACCCCGAGCACTGAGCACCCAGCACCCTGAGTACTGAGCACTGAGCACCCAGCACCCCGAGCACTGAGCACCTAGCACCCTGAGCACTGAGCACCCAGCACCCGAGTACTGAGCACCCAGCACCCTGAGTACTGAGCACCCAGCACCCTGAGTACTGAGCACCCAGCACCCCGAGTACTGAGCACCCAGCACCCTGAGTACTGAGCAGCCAGCACCTTGAGCACTGAGCACCCAGCACCCCGAGCACTGAGCACCCAGCACCCTGAGTACTGAGCACCCAGCACCCTGAGCACTGAGCACCCAGCACCCTGAGCACTGAGCTCCCAGCACCCTGAGCACTGAGAACCCAGCACCCTGAGTAGTGAGCACCCAACGTACTGAGCACCGATCACCCCGAGCACTGAGCATCCAGCACCCTGAGTACTGAGCACCGAGCACCCTGAGCACTGAGCACCCAGCACCCTGAGTACTGAGCTCCGAGCACCCCGAGAACTGAGCACCCAGCACCCCGAGCACCGAGCACCCTGAGCACTGAGCACCCAGAACCCTGAGTACGGAGCACCCTGCACCCTGAGCAATGAGCACCCTGAGTACTGAGCACCCAGCACCCTGAGCACTGAGCACCCTGAGTACTGAGCACCCTGAGTACTGAGCACTGAGCACCCTGAGTATTGAGCAACCAGCACCCTGAGTACTGAGCACCCAGCACCCTGAGCACTGAGCACCGAGCACCCTGAGCACTGAGCACCCAGCACCCTGAGCACTGAGCACCCAGCACCCTGAGTAGTGAGCATCCAACGTACTGAGCACCGAGCACCCCGATCACTGAGCACCCAGCTCCCTGAGTACTGAGCACCCAGCACCCCGAGCACTAAGCACCCAGCACCCTGAGCACTGAGCACCCAGCACCATGAGCACTGATCACCCAGCACCCTGAGCACTGAGCACCCAGCACCCTGAGTACTGAGCACCCAGCACCCTGAGTACTGAGCACACAGCAACCTGAGTACTGAGCACCGAGCACCCCGAGCACTGAGCACGCAGCACCCTGAGCACTGAGCACCCTGAGGACTGAGCACCCAGCACCCTGAGCACTGAGCACCCAGCACCCTGAGTACTGAGCACCGATCACCCTGAGCACTGAGCACCCAGCACCCCGAGCACTGAGCACCCAGCACCCTGAGTACTGAGCAACCTGAGTACTGAGCACCCAGCACCCTGAGCACTGAGCACCCAGCACCCTGAGTACTGAGCACCCAGCACCCTGAGCACTGAGCACCCAGCACCCTGAGTACTGAGCACCCAGCACCCCGAGCACTGAGCACCCAGCACCCCGAGAATGAGCACCCAGCACCCCGAGTACTGAGCACCGAGCACCCTGAGCACTGAGTACCCAGCACCCTGAGTACTGAGCACCCAGCACCCTGAGTACTGAACACCCAGCACCCTGAGCACTGAGCACTGAGCACCCTGATCACTGAGTACTGAGCACCGAGCACCCCGAGAACTGAGCACCCAGCACCCGGAGTACTGAGGACCCAGCACCCTGAGTACTGAGCACCCAGCACCACGAGCACTGAGCACCCAGCACCCTGAGCACTGAGCACGCAGCACCCTGAGTACTGAGCACCCAGCACCCTGAGTACTGAACACCCAGCACCCTGAGCACTGAGCAAAAAGCACCCTGAGTACTGAGCACTGAGCACCCAGCACACCGAGCACTGAGCACGCAGAACACTGAGTACTGAGCACTGAGCACCCAGCACCCCGAGCACTGAGCACCCAGCACCCTGAGCACTGAGCACCCAGCACCCTGAGCACTGAGCACCCAGCACCCTGAGTACTGAGCACTGAGCACCCAGCACCCTGAGCACTGAGCACCCAGCACCCTGAGTACTGAGCACTGAGCACCCAGCACCCCGAGCACTGAGCACCCAGCACCCTGAGTACTGAGCACTGAGCACCCAGCACCCCGAGCACTGAGCACCCAGCACCCCGAGCACTGAGCACCCAGCACACTGAGTACTGAGCACTGAGCACCCAGCACCCTGAGCACTGAGCACCCAGCACCCTGAGTACTGAGCACTGAGAATCCAGCACCCCGAGTACTGAGCACCCAGCACCCTGAGTACTGAGCACCCAGCACCCTGAGCACTGAGCACCCAGCACCCCGAGCACTGAGCACCCAGCACCCTGAGTACTGAGCTCCGAGCACCCCGAGCACTGAGCACCCAGCGCCCCGAGCACCGAGCACCCTGAGCACTGAGCACCCAGCACCCTGACTACTGAGCACCCAGCACCCTGAGCAATGAGCAACTTTAGTACTGAGCACCCAGCACCTTGAGCACTGAGCACCGAGCACCCCGAGCACTGAGCACCCAGCACCCGGAGTACTGAGCACCCAGCACCCTGAGTACTAAGCACTGAGCACCCTGAGTACTGAGCACCCAGCACCCTGAGCACTGAACACACAGCACCCTGAGTACTGAGCACCTCGAGCACTGAGCACCCAAAACCCTGAGGACTGAGCACCGAGTACCCCGAGCACTGAGCACCCAGCAACGTGAGCACTGAACACCCAGCACCCCGAGCACTGTGCACCCAGCACCCTGAGTACTGAGCACCCAGCACCCTGAGTACTGAGCACCCAGCAACCTGAGCACTGAGTACCCAGCACCCTGAGCACTGAGCACACAGCACCCTGAGCACTGAGCACCCAGCAACCTGAGTACTGAGCACTGAGCACCCTGCACCCCGAGCACTGAGCACCCAGCACACTGAGTACTGAGCACCCAGCACCCTGTGAACTGAGCACCCAGCACCCCGAGTACTGAGCACCCAGCACCCTGAGCACTGAGCACACAGCACCCTGAGCACTGAGCACCCAGCACCCTGAGTATTGAGCACTGAGCACCCTGCACCCCGAGCACTGAGCACCCAGCACCCTGAGTACTGAGCACCCAGCACCCTGTGAACTGAGCACCCAGCACCCCGAGTACTGAGCACCCAGCACCCTGAGTACTGAGCACCCAGCACCCTGAGCACTGAGCACCCAGCAACCCGAGCACTGAGCACCCAGCACCCTGAATACTGAGCACCCAGCGCCCCGAGCTCTGAGCACCCAGCACCCTGAGCACTGAGCACCCAGCACCCTGAGTACTGAGCATCCAGCACCCCGAGTACTGAACACCCAGCACCCGAGCACTGAGCACTGAGCACCCTGAGCACTGAGCACACAGCACCCCGAGTACTGAGCAGTGAGCACCCTGAGCACTGAGCACCCAGCACCCCGAGTACTGAGCACTGAGCACCCTGAGTACTGAGCACCCAGCACCCTGAGCACTGAGTACCCAGCACCCTGAGCAATGAGCACCCAGCACCCTGAGCACTGAGCACCTAGCACCCTGAGCACTGAGCACCCAGCACCCTGAGTACTGAGCACCCAGCACCCAGCACCCCGAGCACTGAGCACCCAGCACCCTGAGTACTGAGCACTGAGTACCCAGCACCCCGAGCACTGAGCACCCAGCACCCTGAGCACTGAGCACCCAGCACCCGAGTACTGAGCACCCAGCACCCTGAGTACTGAGCACCCAGCACCCTGAGTACTGAGCACCCAGCACCCCGAGTACTGAGCACCCAGCACCCTGAGTACTGAGCACCCAGCACTTTGAGCACTGAGCACCCAGCACCCCGAGCACTGAGCACCCAGCACCCTGAGTACTGAGAACCCAGCACCCTGAGCACTGAGCACCCAGCACCCTGAGCACTGAGCACCCAGCACCCTGAGCACTGAGAACCCAGCACCCTGAGTAGTGAGCACCCAACGTACTGAGCACCGATCACCCCGAGCACTGAGCATCCAGCACCCTGAGTACTGAGCACCGAGCACCCTGAGCACTGAGCACCCAGCACCCTGAGTACTGAGCTCCGAGCACCCCGAGCACTGAGCACCCAGCACCCCGAGCACCGAGCACCCTGAGCACTGAGCACCCAGAACCCTGAGTACTGAGCACCCTGCACCCTGAGCAATGAGCACCCTGAGTACTGAGCACCCAGCACCTTGAGCACTGAGCACCGAGCACCCCGAGCACTGAGCACCCAGCACCCGGAGTACTGATCACCCAGCACCCTGAGTACTAAGCACCGAGCACCCTGAGTACTGAGCACCCAGCACCCTGAGCACTGAACACACAGCACCCTGAGTACTGAGCACCTCGAGCACTGAGCACCCAGCACCCTGAGTACTGAGCACCGAGCACCCCGAGCACTGAGCACCCAGCACCGCGAGCACTGAGCACATAGCACCCCGAGCACTGAGCACCCAACACCCTGAGTACTGAGCACCCAGCACCCTGAGTACTGAGCACCCAGCACCCCGAGCACTGAGCACCCAGCACCCCGAGTACTGAGCACTGAGCACCCTGAGTACTGAGCACCCAGCACCCTGAGCACTGAGTACCAAGCACCCTGAGCACTGAGCACCCAGCACCCTGAGCACTGAGCACCCAGCACCCTGAGCACTGAGCACCCAGCACCCTGAGTACTGAGCACAAAGCACCCAGCACCCCGAGCACTGAGCACCCAGCACCCTGAGAAATGAGCACCCAGCACCCGAGTACTGAGCACCCAGCACCCTGAGTACTGAGCACCCAGCACCCTGAGTACTGAGCACTCAGCAACTCGTGTACTGAGCACCCAGCACCGTCAGTACTGAGCACCCAGCACCCTGAGCACTGAGCACCCAGCACCCTGAGCACTGAGCACCCAGCACCCTGAGTACTGAGCACCCAGCACCCTGAGCACTGAGCACCCAGCACCCTGAGCACTGAGCACCCAGCACCCTGAGCACTGAGCACCCAGCACCCTGAGTAGTGAGCACCCAACGTACTGAGCACCGAGCACCCCGAGCACTGAGCACCCAGCACCCTGAGTACTGAGCACAAAGCACCCTGAGCACTGAGCACCCAGCACCCTGAGTACTGAGCTCCGAGCACCCCAAGCACTGAGCACCCAGCACCCCGAGCACCGAGCACCCTGAGCACTGAGCACCCAGCACCCTGAGTACTGAGCACCCAGCACCCTGAGCACTGAGCACCCAGCACCCTGAGTACTGAGCACCCAGCACCCTGAGCACTGAGCACCCAGCACCCTGAGTACTGAGCACCCAGCAACCTGAGCACTGAGTACCCAGCACCCTGAGCACTGAGCACACAGCACCCTGAGCACTGAGCACCCAGCACCCTGAGTACTGAGCACTGAGCACCCTGCACCCCGAGCACTGAGCACCCAGCACCCTGAGTACTGAGCACCCAGCACCCTGTGAACTGAGCACCCAGCACCCCGAGTACTGAGCACCCAGCACCCTGAGCACTGAGCACACAGCCCCTGAGCACTGAGCACCCAGCACCCTGAGTACTGAGCACCCAGCACCCTGAGCACTGAGCACCCAGCACCCTGAGTACTGAGCACCCAGCACCCTGAGTACTGAGCACCCTGCACCCCGAGCACTGAGCACCCAGCACCCTGAGTACTGAGCACCCAGCACCCTGTGAACTGAGCACCCAGCACCCTGAGTACTGAGCACCCAGCACCCTGAGCACTGAGCACACAGCACCCTGAGCACTGAGCACCCAGCACCCTGAGTACTGAGCAATGAGCACCCAGCACCCTGAGCAATGAGCACCCTGAGTACTGAGCACCCAGCACCCTGAGCACTGAGTACCCAGCACCCTGAGCACTGAGCACCCAGCACCCTGAGCACTGAGCACACAGCACCCTGAGCACTGAGCACCCAGCACCCTGAGTACTGAGCACTGAGCACCCAGCACCCCGAGCACTGAGCACCCAGCACCTTGAGTACTGAGCAACGAGCACCCCGAGCACTGAGCACCCAGCACCCTGAGTACTGAGCTCCGAGCACCCCGAGCACTGAGCACCCTGAGCACTGAGCACCGAGCACCCTGAGCACTGAGTACCCAGCACCCTGAGCACTGAGCACACAGCACCCTGAGCACTGAGCACCCAGCACCCTGAGCACTGAGCACCCAGCACCCTGAGTACTGAGCACCCAGCACCCCGAGCACTGAGCACCCAGCACCCCGAGTACTGAGCACTGAGCACCCTGAGTACTGAGCACCCAGCACCCTGAGCACTGAGTACCAAGCAGGCTGTGCACTGAGCACCCAGAACCCTGAGCACTGAGCACCCAGCACCCTGAGGACTGAGCACCCAGCACCCTGAGTACTGAGCACAAAGCACCCAGCACCCCGAGCACTGAGCACCCAGCACCCTGAGCAATGAGCACCCAGCACCCGAGTACTGAGAACCCAGCACCCTGAGTACTGAGCACCCAGCACCCTGAGTACTGAGCACTCAGCAACTCGTGTACTGAGCACCCAGCACCGTCAGTACTGAGCACCCAGCACCCTGAGCACTGAGCACCCAGCACCCTGAGCACTGAGCACCCAGCACCCTGAGTACTGAGCACCCAGCACCCTGAGCACTGAGCACCCAGCACCCTGAGCACTGAGCACCCAGCACCCTGAGCACTGAGCACCCAGCACCCTGAGTACTGAGCACCCAACGTACTGAGCACCGAGCACCCCGAGCACTGAGCACCCAGCACCCTGAGTACTGAGCACAAAGCACCCTGAGCACTGAGCACCCAGCACCCTGAGTACTGAGCTCCGAGCACCCCAAGCACTGAGCACCCAGCACCCCGAGCACCGAGCACCCTGAGCACTGAGCACCCAGCACCCTGAGTACTGAGCACCCAGCACCCTGAGCAATGAGCACCCTGAGTACTGAGCACCCAACACCTTGAGCACTGAGCACCGAGCACCCCGAGCACTGAGCACCCAGCACCCGGAGTACTGAGCACCCAGCACCCTGAGTACTAAGCAACGAGCACCCTGAGTACTGAGCACCCAGCACCCTGAGCACTGAACACACAGCACCCTGAGTACTGAGCACCTCGAGCACTGAGCACCCAGCACCCTGAGTACTGAGCACCGAGCACCCTGAGCACTGAACACCCAGCACCCTGAGTACTGAGCACCCAGCACCGCGAGCACTGGGCACATATCACCCCGAGCACTGAGCACCCAGCACCCTGAGCACTGAGCACCCAGCACCCTGAGCACTGAGCACACAGCACCCTGAGCACTGAGCACCCAGCACCCTGAGTACTGAGCACTGAGCACCCAGCACCCCGAGCACTGAGCACCCAGCACCTTGAGTACTGAGCAACGAGCACCCCGAGCATTGAGCACCCAGCACCCTGAGTACTGAGCACCCCGAGCACTGAGCACCCTGAGCACTGAGCACCGAGCACCCTGAGCACTGAGCACCCAGCACCCTGAGTACTGAGCAGCCAGCACCCTGAGCAATAAGCACCCTGAGTACTGAGCACCCACCACCTTGAGCACTGAGCACCGAGCACCCCGAGCACTGAGCACCCAGCACCCGGAGTACTGAGCACCCAGCACCCTGAGTACTAAGCACCGAGCACCCTGAGAACTGAGCACCCAGCACCCTGAGCACTGAACACACAGCACCCTGAGTACTGAGCACCGAGCACCCCGAGCACTGAGCACCCAGCACTGCGAGCACTGAGCACCCAGCACCCGGAGCATTGAGCACCCAGCCCCCTGAGTACTGAGCACCCAGCACCCTGAGTACTGAGCACCCAGCACCCTGAGCACTGAGTACCCAGCACCCTGAGCACTGAGCACCCAGCACCGTGAGCACTGAGCACCCAGCACCCTGAGTACTGAGCACTGAGCACCCAGCACCCTGAGCACTGAGTATCCAGCACCCTGAGTACTGAGCACTGAGCACCCAGCACCCCGAGCACTGAGCACCCAGCACCCTGAGCACTGAGCACCCAGCACCCGAGTACTGAGCACCCAGCACCCTGAGTTCTGAGCACCCTGCACCCTGAGTACTGAGCACCCAGCACCCCGAGTACTGAGCACCCAGCACCCTGAGTACTGAGCACCCAGCACCCTGAGCACTGAGCACCGAGCACCCCGAGCACTGAGCACCCATCACCCGGAGTACTGATCACCCAGCACCCTGAGTACTAAGCACCGAGCACCCTGAGTACTGAGCACCCAGCACCCTGAGCACTGAACACACAGCACCCTGAGTACTGAGCACCTCGAGCACTGAGCACCCAGCACCCTGAGTACTGAGCACCGAGCACCCCGAGCACTGAGCACCCAGCACCGCGAGCACTGAGCAAATAGCATCCCGAGCACTGAGCACCCAGCACCCTGAGTACTGAGCACCCAGCACCCTGAGTACTGAGCACCCAGCACCCTGAGCACTGAGTACCCAGCACCCTGAGCACTGAGCACCCAGCATCCTGAGCACTGAGCACACAGCACCCTGAGCACTGAGCACCCAGCACCCTGAGTACTGAGCACTGAGCACCCAGCACCCCGAGCACTGAGCACCAAGCACCCTGAGTACTGAGCACCGAGCACCCCGAGCACTGAGCACCCAGCACCCTGAGTACTGAGCTCCGAGCACCCCGAGCACTGAGCACCCTGAGCACTGAGCACCGAGTACCCTGAGCACTGAGCACCCAGCACCCCGAGTACTGAGCACTGAGCACCCTGAGTTCTGAGCACCCAGCACCCTGAGCACTGAGTACCAAGCACCCTGAGCACTGAGTACCCAGCACCCTGAGTACTGAGCACCCAGCACCCTGAGTATTGAGCACTCAGCACCTCGAGTACTGAGCACCCAGCACCGTCAGTACTGAGCACCCAGCACCCTGAGCACTGAGCACCCAGCACCCTGAGCACTGAGCACCCAGCACCCTGAGTACTGAGCACCCAGCACCCAGAGCACTGAGCACCCAGCACCCTGAGCACTGAGCACCCAGCACCCTGAGCACTGAGCACCCAGCACCCTGAGTAGTGAGCACCCAACGTACTGAGCACCGAGCACCCCGAGCACTGAGCACCCAGCACCCTGAGTACTGAGCACCGAGCACCCTGAGCACTGAGCACCCAGCACCCTGAGTACTGAGCTCCGAGCACCCCAAGCACTGTGCACCCAGCACCCCGAGCACCGAGCACCCTGAGCACTGAGCACCCAGCACCCTGAGTACTGAGCACCCAGCACCCTGAGCAATGAGCACCCTGAGTACTGAGCACCCAGCACCTTGAGCACTGAGCACCGAGCACCCCGAGCACTGAGCACCCAGCACCCGGAGTACTGAGCACCCAGCACCCTGAGTACTGAGCACCCAGCACCCTGAGTACTGAGCACCCAGCACCCTGAGTACTGAGCACCGAGCACCCTGAGCACTGAACACCCAGCACCCTGAGTACTGAGCACCCAGCACCGCGAGCACTGAGCACATAGCACCCCGAGCCCTGAGCACCCAGCACCCTGAGTACTGAGCACCCAGCACCCTGAGTACTGAGCACCCAGCACCCTGAGCACTGAGTACCCAGCACCCTGAGCACTGAGCACCCAGCACCCTGAGCACTGAGCACACAGCACCCTGAGCACTGAGCACCCAGCACCCTGAGTACTGAGCACTGAGCACCCAGCACCCCGAGCACTGAGCACCCAGCACCTTGAGTACTGAGCAACGAGCACCCCGAGCACTGAGCACCCAGCACCCTGAGTACTGAGCTCCGAGCACCCCGAGCACTGAGCACCCTGAGCACTGAGCACCGAGCACCCTGAGCACTGAGAACAGAGCACCCTGAGTACTGAGCACCCAGCACACTGAGCAATAAGCACCCTGAGTACTGAGCACCCAGCACCTTGAGCACTGAGCACCGAGCACCCCGAGCACTGAGCACCCAGCACCCGGAGTACTGAGCACCCAGCACCCTGAGTACTAAGCACCGAGCACCCTGAGTACTGAGCACCCAGCACCCTGAGCACTGAACACACAGCACCCTGAGTACTGAGCACCGAGCACCCCGAGCACTGAGCACCCAGCACTGCGAGCACTGAGCACCCAGCACCCGGAGCACTGAGCACACAGCACCCTGAGTACTGAGCACCCAGCACCCTGAGTACTGAGCACCCAGCACCCTGAGCACTGAGTACCCAGCACCCTGAGCACTGAGCACCCAGCACCCTGAGCACTGAGCATACAGCACCCTGAGCACTGAACACCCAGCACCCTGAGTACTGAGCACTGAGCACCCAGCACCCTGAGCACTGAGTATCCAGCACCCTGAGTACTGAGCACTGAGCACCCAGCACCCCGAGCACTGTGCACCCAGCACCCTGAGCACTGAGCACCCAGCACCCGAGTACTGAGCACCCAGCACCCTGAGTACTGAGCACCCTGCACCCTGAGTACTGAGCACCCAGCACCCCGAGTACTGAGCACCCAGCACCCTGAGTACTGAGCACCCTGAGCACTGAGCACATAGCACCCCGAGCACTGAGCACCCAACACCCTGAGTACTGAGCACCGAGCACCCTGAGCACTGAGCACCCAGCACCCTGAGTACTGAGCTCCGAGCACCCCAAGCACTGAGCACCCAGCACCCCGAGCACCGAGCACCCTGAGCACTGAGCACCCAGCACCCTGAGTACTGAGCACCCAGCACCCTGAGCAATGAGCACCCTGAGTACTGAGCACCCAGCACCTTGAGCACTGAGCACCAAGCACCCCGTGCACTGAGCACCCAGCACCCGGAGTACTGAGCACCCAGCACCCTGAGTACTAAGCACCGAGCACCCTGAGTACTGAGCACCCAGCACCCTGAGCACTGAACACACAGCACCCTGAGTACTGAGCACCTCGAGCACTGAGCACCCAGCACCCTGAGTACTGAGCACCGAGCACCCTGAGCACTGAACACCCAGCACCCTGAGTACTGAGCACCCAGCACCGCGAGCACTGAGCACATAGCACCCCGAGCACTGAGCACCCAGCACCCTGAGTACTGAGCACCCAGCACCCTGAGTACTGAGCACCCAGCACCCTTTGCACTGAGTACCCAGCACCCTGAGCACTGAGCACCCAGCACCCTGAGCACTGAGCACACAGCACCCTGAGCACTGAGCACCCAGCACCCTGAGTACTGAGCACTGCGCACCCAGCACCCCGAGCACTGAGCACCCAGCACCTTGAGTACTGAGCAACGAGCACCCCGAGCACTGAGCACCCAGCACCCTGAGTACTGAGCTCCGAGCACCCCGAGCACTGAGCACCCTGAGCACTGAGCACCGAGCACCCTGAGCACTGAGCACCCAGCACCCTGAGTACTGAGCACCCAGCACCCTGTGCAATAAGCACCCTGAGTACTGAGCACCCAGCACCTTGAGCACTGAGCACCGAGCACCCCGAGCACTGAGCACCCAGCACCCGGAGTACTGAGCACCCAGCACCCTGAGTACTAAGCACCGAGCACCCTGAGTACTGAGCACCCAGCACCCTGAGCACTGAACACACAGCACCCTGAGTACTGAGCACCGAGCACCCCGAGCACTGAGCACCCAGCACTGCGAGCACTGAGCACCCAGCACCCGGAGCACTGAGCACCCAGCACACTGAGTACTGAGCACCCAGCACCCTGAGTACTGAGTACCCAGCACCCTGAGCACTGAGTACCCAGCACCCTGAGCACTGAGCACCCAGCACCCTGAGCACTGAGCACACAGCACCCTGAGCACTGAGCACCCAGCACCCTGAGTACTGAGCACTGAGCACCCAGCACCCTGAGCACTGAGTATCCAGCACCCTGAGTACTGAGCACTGAGCACCCAGCACCCCGAGCACTGAGCACCCAGCACCCTGAGCACTGAGCACCCAGCACCCAAGTACTGAGCACCCAGCACCCTGAGTACTGAGCACCCTGCACCCTGAGTACTGAGCACCCAGCACCCGAGTACTGAGCACACAGCACCCTGAGTACTGAGCACCCTGAGCACTGAGCACATAGCATCCCGAGCACTGAGCACCCAGCACCCTGAGTACTGAGCACCCAGCACCCTGAGCACTGAGCACCCAGCACCCTGAGCACTGAGCACCCAGCACCATGAGCACTGAGCACCCAGCACCCTGAGCACTGAGCACCCAGCACCCGAGTACTGAGCACCCAGCACCCTGAGTACTGAGCACCCAGCACCCTGAGTACTGAGCACCCAGCACCCCGAGTACTGAGCACCCAGCACCCTGAGTACTGAGCACCCAGGACCCTCAGCACTGAGCACCCAGCACCCCGAGCACTGAGCACCCAGCACCCTGAGTACTGAGCACCCAGCGCCCCGAGCACTGAGCACCCAGCACCCTGAGCACTGAGCACCCAGCACCCTGAGTACTGAGCATCCAGCACCCCGAGTACTGAACACCCAGCACCCTGAGCACTGAGCACTGAGCACCCTGAGCACTGAGTACTGAGCACTGAGCACCCTGAGCATTGAGCACCCAGCACCCCGAGTACTGAGCACCCAGCACCCCGAGCACTGAGCACCCAGCGCCCCGAGCACTGAGCACCCAGCACCCCGAGCACTGAGCACTGAGCACCCTGAGCACTGAGCACCCAGCACCCCGAGTACTGAGCAGTGAACACCCAGAGCACTGAGCACCCAGCACCCTGAGCAATGAGCACCCTGAGTACTGAGCACCCAGCACCTTTAGCACTGAGAACCGAGCACCCCGAGCACTGAGCACCCAGCACCCTGAGTACTGAGCACCCTGCACCCTGAGTACTGAGCACCCAGCACCCGAGTACTGAGCACACAGCACCCTGAGTACTGAGCACCCTGAGCACTGAGCACATAGCATCCCGAACACTGAGCACCCAGCACCCTGAGTACTGAGCACCCAGCACCCTGAGCACTGAGCACCCAGCACCCTGAGCACTGAGCACCCAGCACCATGAGCACTGAGCACCCAGCACCCTGAGCACTGAGCACCCAGCACCCGAGTACTGAGCACCCAGCACCCTGAGTACTGAGCACCCAGCACCCTGAGTACTGAGCACCCAGCACCCCGAGTACTGAGCACCCAGCACCCTGAGTACTGAGCACCCAGGACCCTCAGCACTGAGCACCCAGCACCCCGAGCACTGAGCACCCAGCACCCTGAGTACTGAGCACCCAGCGCCCCGAGCACTGAGCACCCAGCACCCTGAGCACTGAGCACCCAGCACCCTGAGTACTGAGCATCCAGCACCCCGAGTACTGAACACCCAGCACCCTGAGCACTGAGCACTGAGCACCCTGAGCACTGAGTACTGAGCACTGAGCACCCTGAGCATTGAGCACCCAGCACCCCGAGTACTGAGCACCCAGCACCCCGAGCACTGAGCACCCAGCGCCCCGAGCACTGAGCACCCAGCACCCCGAGCACTGAGCACTGAGCACCCTGAGCACTGAGCACCCAGCACCCCGAGTACTGAGCAGTGAACACCCAGAGCACTGAGCACCCAGCACCCTGAGCAATGAGCACCCTGAGTACTGAGCACCCAGCACCTTGAGCACTGAGAACCGAGCACCCCGAGCACTGAGCACCCAGCACCCGGAGTACTGAGCACCCAGCACCCTGAGTACTAAGCACCGAGCACCCTGAGTACTGAGCACCCAGCACCCTGAGCATTGAACACACAGCAAGCTGAGTACTGAGCACCTCGAGCACTGAGCACCCAGCACCCTGAGTACTGAGCACCGAGCACCCTGAGCACTGAGCACCCAGCACCCTGAGTACTGAGCACCCAGCACCGCGAGCACTGAGCACATAGCACCCCGAGCACTGAGCACCAAGCACCCTGAGTACTGAGCACCCAGCACCCTGAGTACTGAGCACCCAGCACCCTGAGCACTGAGTACCCAGCACCCTGAGCACTGAGCACCCAGCACCCTGAGCAATGAGCAAAGAGCACCCTGAGCACTGAGCACCCAGCACCCTGAGTACTGAGCACTGAGCACCCAGCACCCCGAGCACTGAGCACCCAGCACCTTGAGTACTGAGCACCGAGCACCCCGAGCACTGAGCACCCAGCACCCTGAGTACTGAGCTCTGAGCACCCCGAGCAATGAGCACCCTGAGCACTGAGCACCGAGCACCCTGAGCACTGAGCACCCAGCACCCTGAGTACTGAGCACCCAGCAACCTGAGCAATAAGCACCCTGAGTACTGAGCACCCAGCATCTTGAGCACTGAGCACTGAGCACCCCGAGCACTGAGCACCCAGCACCCGGAGTACTGAGCACCCAGCACCCTGAGTACTAAGCACCAAGCACCCTGAGTACTGAGCACCCAGCACCCTGAGCACTGAACACACAGCACCCTGAGTACTGAGCACCTCGGGCACTGAGCACCCTGCACCCTGAGTACTGAGCACCGAGCACCCCGAGCACTGAGCACCCAGCACCGCGAGCACTGAGCACCCAGCACCCCGAGCACTGAGCACCCAGCACCCTGAGTACTGAGCACCCAGCACCCTGAGTACTGAGCACCCAGCATCCTGAGCACTGTGTACCCAGCACCCTGAGCACGGAGCACCCAGGACCCCGAGCACTGAGTACTGAGCACCCAGCACCCTGAGTACTGAGCACCGAGCTCCCCGAGCAGTGAGCACCCTGAGTACTGAGCACTAAGCACCCAGAGCACTGAGCACCCAGCACCCCGATCACTGAGCACCCAGCACCCTGAGCACTGAGCACCCAGCACCCCGAGCACTGAGCACCGTGCACCCCGATCACTGAGCACCCAGCACCCCGAGTACTGAGCACCCAGCACCCCGAGCACTGAGCACCCAGCGCCCCGAGCACTGAGCACCCAGCACTCCGAGCACTGAGCACTGAGCACCCTGAGCACTGAGCACCCAGCACCCCGAGTACTGAGCACTGAGCACCCTGAGTACTGAGCACCAAGCACCCCAAGTACTGAGCACTGAGCACCCTGAGTACTGAGCACCCAGCACCCTGAGCACTGAGTACCCAGCACCCTGAGTACTGAGCACTGAGAACCCTGAGTACTGAGCACCGAGCACCCTGAGTACTGAGCACCCAGCACCCTGATCACTGAGCACAGAGCATCCCGAGGACTGAGCACCCAGCACACTGAGCACTGTGCACCCAACACCTTGAGTACTGAGCACCGAGCACCCCGAGCACTGAGCACCCAGCACCCTGAGTACTGAGCACCCAGCACCCTGAGCACTGAGCACCCAGCACCCTGAGCACTGAGCACCCAGCACCCCGAGCACTGATCACCCAGCACCCTGAGTACTGAGGACCCAGCACCCTGAGCACTGAGCACCCAGCACCCTGAGTACTGAGCACCCAGCACCCTGAGTACTGAGCAACCAGCACCCTGAGCACTGAGCACTGAGCACCCAGCACCCTGGGCACTGAGCACTGAGTACCCAGCACCCCGAGCACTGAGCACTAGGTACCCCGAGCACTGAGCACCCAGCATCCTGAGCACTGAGCACCCAGCACCCTGAGCACTGAGCACCCAGCACCCTGAGTACTGAGCACCCAGCACCCTGAGCACTGAGTACCCAGCACCCTGAGCACTGAGCACCCAGCACCCTGAGCACTGAGCACGCAGCACAATGAGCACTGAGCACCCAGCACCCTGAGTACTGAGCACTGATCACCCAGCACCCCGAGCACTGAGCACCCAGCACACAGAGTACTGAGCACTGAGCACCCAGCACCCCGAGCACTGAGCACCCAGCACCCTTAGCACTGAGCACCCAGCCCCCGAGTACTGAGCACCCAGCACCCTGAGTACTGAGCACCCAGCACCCTGAGTACTGAGCACCCAGCACCCCGAGTACTGAGCACCCAGCACCCTGAGTACTGAGCACCCAGCACCTTGAGCACTGAGCACCCAGCACCCCGAGCACTGAGCACCCAGCACCCTGAGTACTGAGCACCCAGCACCCTGAGCACTGAGCACCCAGCACCCTGAGCACTGAGCACCCAGCACCCTGAGCACTGAGCACCCAGCACCCTGAGTAGTGAGCACCCAACGTTCTGAGCGCCCAGCACCCTGAGCACTGAGCACCCAGCACCCTGAGTAGTGAGCACCCAACGTACTGAGCACCGATCACCGCGAGCACTGAGCATCCAGCACCCTGAGTACTGAGCACCGAGCACCCTGAGCACTGAGCACCCAGCACCCTGAGTACTGAGCTCCGAGCACCCCGAGCACTGAGCACCCAGCACCCCGAGCACCGAGCACCCTGAGCACCGAGCACCCAGCACCCTGAGTACTGAGCACCATGCACCCTGAGCAATGAGCACCCTGAGTACTGAGCACCCAGCACCTTGAGCACTGAGCACCGAGCACCCCGAGCACTGAGCACCCAGCACCCGGAGTACTGATCACCCAGCACCCTGAGTACTAAGCACCGAGCACCCTGAGTACTGAGCACCCAGCACCCTGAGCACTGAACACACAGCACCCTGAGTACTGAGCACCTCGAGCACTGAGCACCCAGCACCCTGAGTACTGAGCACCGAGCACCCCGAGCACTGAGCACCCAGCACCGCGAGCACTGAGCACCCAGCACCCTGAGTACTGAGCACTGAGCACCCAGCACCCTGAGTACTGAGCACCGAGCACCCCGAGCACTGAGCACCCAGCACCGCGAGCACTGAGCACCCAGCACCCTGAGCACTGAGCACCGAGCACCCTGAGCACTGAGTACCCAGCACCCTGAGCACTGAGCACCCAGCACCCTGAGCACTGAGCACCCAGCACCCTGAGTACTGAGCACCCAGCACCTCGAGTACTGAGCACCCAGCACCGTGAGTACTGAGCACCCAGCACCCTGAGCACTGAGCACCCAGCACCCCGAGCACTGAGCACCCAGCACCCTGAGTACTGAGCACCCAGCACCCTGAGTACTGAGCACTGAGCACCCAGCACCCTGAGCACTGAGCACGCAGCACCCTGAGTACTGAGCACTGAGCACCCAGCACCCCGAGCACTGAGCACCCAGCACCCTGAGCACTGAGCACCCAGCACCCGAGTACTGAGCACCCAGCACCCTGAGTACTGAGCACCCTGCACCCTGAGTACTGAGCACCCAGCACCCCGAGTACTGAGCACCCAGCACCCTGAGTACTGAGCACCCAGCACCCTGAGCACTGAGCACATAGCACCCCGAGCACGGAGCACCCAGCACCCTGAGTACTGAGCACCCAGCACCCTGAGCACTGAGCACCCAGCACCCTGAGCACTGAGCACCCAGCACCCTGAGCACTGAGCACCCAGCACCCTGAGTAGTCTGCACCCAACGTACTGAGCACCGAGCACCCCGAGCACTGAGCACCTGGCACCATGAGTACTGAGCACCGATCACCCCGAGCACTGAGCACACAGCACCCTGAGTACTGAGCTCCGAGCACCCCGAGAACTGAACACCCAGCACCCTGAGCACTGAGCACTGAGCACCCTGAGCACTGAGTACTGAGCACTGAGCACCCTGAACACTGAGCACCCAGCACCCCGAGTACTGAGCACCCAGCACCCCGAGCACTGAGCACCCAGCGCCCCGATCACTGAGCACCCAGCACCCCGAGAACTGAGCACTGAGCACCCTGAGCACTGAGCACCCAGCACCCCGAGTACTGAGCACTGAGCACCCTGAGCACTGAGCACCCAGCACCCCGAATACTGAGCACTTAGCACCCTGAGTACTGAGCACCCAGCACCCTGAGCACTGAGTACCCAGCACCTGAGCACTGAGCACCCAGCACCCTGAGCACTTAGCACCCAGCACCCTGAGCACTGAGCACCCAGCACCCTGAGGACTGAGCACTGAGCACCCAGCACCCCGAGCACTGAGCACCCAGCACCCTGAGTACTGAGCACTGAGCACCCAGCACCCCGAGCACTGAGCACCCAGCACTCCGAGCACTGAGCACCCAGCACCCTGAGAATGAGCAGCCAGGTCCCTGAGTACTGAGCACCCAGCACCCTGAGTACTGAGCACCCAGCACCCCGAGCACTGAGCACCCTGAGTACTGAGCACCCAGCACCCTGAGTACTGAGCACTACGCACCCAGAGCACTGAGCACCCAGCATCCCGAGCACGGAGCACCCAGGACCCCGAGCACTGAGTACTGAGCACCCAGCACCCTGAGTACTGAGCACCGAGCTCCCCGAGCAGTGAGCACCCTGAGTACTGAGCACTAAGCACCCAGAGCACTGAGCACCCAGCACCCCGATCACTGAGCACCCAGCACCCTGAGCACTGAGCACCCAGCACCCCGAGCACTGAGCACCCTGCACCCCGATCACTGAGCACCCAGCACCCCGAGTACTGAGCACAGAGCACCCCGAGCACTGAGCACCCAGCGCCCCGAGCACTGAGCACCCAGCACTCCGAGCACTGAGCACCCTGAGCACTGAGCACCCAGCACACCGAGTACTGAGCACTGAGCACCCTGAGTACTGAGCACCCAGCACCCTGAGTACTGAGCACCGAGCACCCCGAGCACTGAGCACCCAGCACCGCGAGCACTGAGCACCCAGCACCCTGAGTACTGAGCACTGAGCACCCAGCACCCTGAGTACTGAGCACCGAGCACCCCGAGCACTGAGCACCCAGCACCGCGAGCACTGAGGACCATGCACCCTGAGCACTGAGCACCGAGCACCCTGAGCACTGAGTACCCAGCACCCTGAGCACTGAGCACCCAGCACCCTGAGCACTGAGCACTCAGCACCCTGAGTACTGAGCACTGAGCACCCAGCACCCCGAGCACTGAGCACCCAGCACCCCGAGTACTGAGCACTGAGCACCCTGAGTACTGAGCACCCAGCACCCTGAGCACTGAGCACCCAGCACCCTGAGCACTGAGCACCCAGCACCCTGAGTACTGAGCACTAAGCACCCAGCACCCCGAGCACTGAGCACCCAGCACCCTGAGCACTGAGCACCCAGCACCCGAGTACTGAGCACCCAGCACCCTGAGTACTGAGCACCCAGCACCCTGAGTACTGAGCACCCAGCACCTCGAGTACTGAGCACCCAGCACCGTGAGTACTGAGCACCCAGCACCCTGAGCACTGAGCACCCAGCACCCCGAGCACTGAGCACCCAGCACCCTGAGTACTGAGCACCCAGCACCCTGAGTACTGAGCACTGAGCACCCAGCACCCTGAGCACTGAGCACGCAGCACCCTGAGTACTGAGCACTGAGCACCCAGCACCCCGAGCACTGAGCACCCAGCACCCTGAGCACTGAGCACCCAGCACCCGAGTACTGAGCACACAGCACCCTGAGTACTGAGCACCCTGCACCCTGAGTACTGAGCACCCAGCACCCCGAGTACTGAGCACCCAGCACCCTGAGTACTGAGCACCCAGCACCCTGAGCACTGAGCACATAGCACCCCGAGCACGGAGCACCCAGCACCCTGAGTACTGAGCACCCAGCACCCTGAGCACTGAGCACCCAGCACCCTGAGCACTGAGCACCCAGCACCCTGAGCACTGAGCACCCAGCACCCTGAGTAGTCTGCACCCAACGTACTGAGCACCGAGCACCCCGAGCACTGAGCACCTGGCACCCTGAGTACTGAGCACCGATCACCCCGAGCACTGAGCACACAGCACCCTGATTACTGAGCTCCGAGCACCCCGAGAACTGAACACCCAGCACCCTGAGCACTGAGCACTGAGCACCCTGAGCACTGAGTACTGAGCACTGAGCACCCTGAACACTGAGCACCCAGCACCCCGAGTACTGAGCACCCAGCACCCCGAGCACTGAGCACCCAGCGCCCCGATCACTGAGCACCCAGCACCCCGAGAACTGAGCACTGAGCACCCTGAGCACTGAGCACCCAGCACCCCGAGTACTAAGCACTGAGCACCCTGAGCACTGAGCACCCAGCACCCCGAATACTGAGCACTGAGCACCCTGAGTACTGAGCACCCAACAACCTGAGCACTGAGTACCCAGCACCTGAGCACTGAGCACCCAGCACCCTGAGCACTTAGCACCCAGCACCCTGAGCACTGAGCACCCAGCACCCTGAGGACTGAGCACTGAGCACCCAGCACCCCGAGCACTGAGCACCCAGCACCCTGAGTACTGAGCACTGAGCACCCAGCACCCCGAGCACTGAGCACCCAGCACTCCGAGCACTGAGCACCCAGCACCCCGAGAATGAGCAGCCAGGTCCCTGAGTACTGAGCACCCAGCACCCTGAGTACTGAGCACCCAGCACCCCGAGCACTGAGCACCCTGAGTACTGAGCACCCAGCACCCTGAGTACTGAGCACTACGCACCCAGAGCACTGAGCACCCAGCATCCCGAGCACGGAGCACCCAGGACCCCGAGCACTGAGTACTGAGCACCCAGCACCCTGAGTACTGAGCACCGAGCTCTCCGAGCAGTGAGCACCCTGAGTACTGAGCACTAAGCACCCAGAGCACTGAGCACCCAGCACCCCGATCACTGAGCACCCAGCACCCTGAGCACTGAGCACCCAGCACCCCGAGCACTGAGCACCCTGCACCCCGATCACTGAGCACCCAGCACCCCGAGTACTGAGCACCCAGCACCCCGAGCACTGAGCACCCAGCGCCCCGAGCACTGAGCACCCAGCACTCCGAGCACTGAGCACTGAGCACCCTGAGCACTGAGCTCCCAGCACCCCGAGTACTGAGCACTGAGCACACTGAGTACTGAGCACCAAGCACCCCAAGTACTGAGCACTGAGCACCCTGAGTACTGAGCACCCAGCACCCTGAGCACTGAGTACCCAGCACCCTGAGTACTGAGCACTGAGAACCCTGAGTACTGAGCACCGAGCACCCTGAGTACTGAGCACCCAGCACCCTGATCACTGAGCACAGAGCATCCCGAGGACTGAGCACCCAGCACACTGAGCACTGTGCACCCAACACCTTGAGTACTGAGCACCGAGCACCCTGAGCACTGAGCACCCAGCACCCTGAGTACTGAGCACCCAGCACCCTGAGCACTGAGCACCCAGCACCCTGAGCACTGAGCACCCAGCACCCCGAGCACTGATCACCCAGCACCCTGAGTACTGAGCACCCAGCACCCTGAGCACTGAGCACCCAGCACCCTGAGTACTGAGCACCCAGCACCCTGAGTACTGAGCAACCAGCACCCTGAGCACTGAGCACTGAGCACCCAGCACCCTGGGCACTGAGCACTGAGCACCCAGCACCCCGAGCACTGAGCACTAGGTACCCCGAGCACTGAGCACCCAGCATCCTGAGCACTGAGCACCCAGCACCCTGAGCACTGAGCACCCAGCACCCTGAGTACTGAGCACCCAGCACCCTGAGCACTGAGTACCCAGCACCCTGAGCACTGAGCACCCAGCACCCTGAGCACTGAGCACCCAGCACAATGAGCACTGAGCACCCAGCACCCTGAGTACTGAGCACTGAGCACCCAGCACCCCGAGCACTGAGCACCCAGCACACTGAGTACTGAGCACTGAGCACCCAGCACCCCGAGCACTGAGCACCCAGCACCCTTAGCACTGAGCACCCAGCACCCGAGTACTGAGCACCCAGCACCCTGAGCACTGAGCACCCAGCACCCTGAGCACTGAGCACCCAGCACCCTGAGTAGTGAGCACCCAACGTTCTGAGCGCCCAGCACCCTGAGCACTGAGCACCCAGCACCCTGAGTAGTGAGCACCCAACGTACTGAGCACCGATCACCGCGAGCACTGAGCATCCAGCACCCTGAGTACTGAGCACCGAGCACCCTGAGCACTGAGCACCCAGCACCCTGAGTACTGAGCTCCGAGCACCCCGAGCACTGAGCACCCAGCACCCCGAGCACCGAGCACCCTGAGCACCGAGCACCCAGCACCCTGAGTACTGAGCACCATGCACCCTGAGCAATGAGCACCCTGAGTACTGAGCACCCAGCACCTTGAGCACTGAGCACCGAGCACCCCGAGCACTGAGCACCCAGCACCCGGAGTACTGATCACCCAGCACCCTGAGTACTAAGCACCGAGCACCCCGAGCACTGAGCACCCAGCACCGCGAGCACTGAGCACCCAGCACCCTGAGTACTGAGCACTGAGCACCCAGCACCCTGAGTACTGAGCACCGAGCACCCCGAGCACTGAGCACCCAGCACCGCGAGCACTGAGCACCCAGCACCCTGAGCACTGAGCACCGAGCACCCTGAGCACTGAGTACCCAGCACCCTGAGCACTGAGCACCCAGCACCCTGAGCACTGAGCACCCAGCACCCTGAGTACTGAGCACCCAGCACCTCGAGTACTGAGCACCCAGCACCGTGAGTACTGAGCACCCAGCACCCTGAGCACTGAGCACCCAGCACCCCGAGCACTGAGCACCCAGCACCCTGAGTACTGAGCACCCAGCACCCTGAGTACTGAGCACTGAGCACCCAGCACCCTGAGCACTGAGCACGCAGCACCCTGAGTACTGAGCACTGAGCACCCAGCACCCCGAGCACTGAGCACCCAGCACCCTGAGCACTGAGCACCCAGCACCCGAGTACTGAGCACACAGCACCCTGAGTACTGAGCACCCTGCACCCTGAGTACTGAGCACCCAGCACCCCGAGTACTGAGCACCCAGCACCCTGAGTACTGAGCACCCAGCACCCTGAGCACTGAGCACATAGCACCCCGAGCACGGAGCACCCAGCACCCTGAGTACTGAGCACCCAGCACCCTGAGCACTGAGCACCCAGCACCCTGAGCACTGAGCACCCAGCACCCTGAGCACTGAGCACCCAGCACCCTGAGTAGTCTGCACCCAACGTACTGAGCACCGAGCACCCCGAGCACTGAGCACCTGGCACCATGAGTACTGAGCACCGATCACCCCGAGCACTGAGCACACAGCACCCTGAGTACTGAGCTCCGAGCACCCCGAGAACTGAACACCCAGCACCCTGAGCACTGAGCACTGAGCACCCTGAGCACTGAGTACTGAGCACTGAGCACCCTGAACACTGAGCACCCAGCACCCCGAGTACTGAGCACCCAGCACCCCGAGCACTGAGCACCCAGCGCCCCGATCACTGAGCACCCAGCACCCCGAGAACTGAGCACTGAGCACCCTGAGCACTGAGCACCCAGCACCCCGAGTACTGAGCACTGAGCACCCTGAGCACTGAGCACCCAGCACCCCGAATACTGAGCACTTAGCACCCTGAGTACTGAGCACCCAGCACCCTGAGCACTGAGTACCCAGCACCTGAGCACTGAGCACCCAGCACCCTGAGCACTTAGCACCCAGCACCCTGAGCACTGAGCACCCAGCACCCTGAGGACTGAGCACTGAGCACCCAGCACCCCGAGCACTGAGCACCCAGCACCCTGAGTACTGAGCACTGAGCACCCAGCACCCCGAGCACTGAGCACCCAGCACTCCGAGCACTGAGCACCCAGCACCCTGAGAATGAGCAGCCAGGTCCCTGAGTACTGAGCACCCAGCACCCTGAGTACTGAGCACCCAGCACCCCGAGCACTGAGCACCCTGAGTACTGAGCACCCAGCACCCTGAGTACTGAGCACTACGCACCCAGAGCACTGAGCACCCAGCATCCCGAGCACGGAGCACCCAGGACCCCGAGCACTGAGTACTGAGCACCCAGCACCCTGAGTACTGAGCACCGAGCTCCCCGAGCAGTGAGCACCCTGAGTACTGAGCACTAAGCACCCAGAGCACTGAGCACCCAGCACCCCGATCACTGAGCACCCAGCACCCTGAGCACTGAGCACCCAGCACCCCGAGCACTGAGCACCCTGCACCCCGATCACTGAGCACCCAGCACCCCGAGTACTGAGCACACAGCACCCCGAGCACTGAGCACCCAGCGCCCCGAGCACTGAGCACCCAGCACTCCGAGCACTGAGCACCCTGAGCACTGAGCACCCAGCACCCCGAGTACTGAGCACTGAGCACCCTGAGTACTGAGCACCCAGCACCCTGAGTACTGAGCACCGAGCACCCCGAGCACTGAGCACCCAGCACCGCGAGCACTGAGCACCCAGCACCCTGAGTACTGAGCACTGAGCACCCAGCACCCTGAGTACTGAGCACCGAGCACCCCGAGCACTGAGCACCCAGCACCGCGAGCACTGAGGACCATGCACCCTGAGCACTGAGCACCGAGCACCCTGAGCACTGAGTACCCAGCACCCTGAGCACTGAGCACCCAGCACCCTGAGCACTGAGCACCCAGCACCCTGAGTACTGAGCACTGAGCACCCAGCACCCCGAGCACTGAGCACCCAGCACCCCGAGTACTGAGCACTGAGCACCCTGAGTACTGAGCACCCAGCACCCTGAGCACTGAGCACCCAGCACCCTGAGCACTGAGCACCCAGCACCCTGAGTACTGAGCACTAAGCACCCAGCACCCCGAGCACTGAGCACCCAGCACCCTGAGCACTGAGCACCCAGCACCCGAGTACTGAGCACCCAGCACCCTGAGTACTGAGCACCCAGCACCCTGAGTACTGAGCACCCAGCACCTCGAGTACTGAGCACCCAGCACCGTGAGTACTGAGCACCCAGCACCCTGAGCACTGAGCACCCAGCACCCCGAGCACTGAGCACCCAGCACCCTGAGTACTGAGCACCCAGCACCCTGAGTACTGAGCACTGAGCACCCAGCACCCTGAGCACTGAGCACGCAGCACCCTGAGTACTGAGCACTGAGCACCCAGCACCCCGAGCACTGAGCACCCAGCACCCTGAGCACTGAGCACCCAGCACCCGAGTACTGAGCACACAGCACCCTGAGTACTGAGCACCCTGCACCCTGAGTACTGAGCACCCAGCACCCCGAGTACTGAGCACCCAGCACCCTGAGTACTGAGCACCCAGCACCCTGAGCACTGAGCACATAGCACCCCGAGCACGGAGCACCCAGCACCCTGAGTACTGAGCACCCAGCACCCTGAGCACTGAGCACCCAGCACCCTGAGCACTGAGCACCCAGCACCCTGAGCACTGAGCACCCAGCACCCTGAGTAGTCTGCACCCAACGTACTGAGCACCGAGCACCCCGAGCACTGAGCACCTGGCACCCTGAGTACTGAGCACCGATCACCCTGAGCACTGAGCACACAGCACCCTGATTACTGAGCTCCGAGCACCCCGAGAACTGAACACCCAGCACCCTGAGCACTGAGCACTGAGCACCCTGAGCACTGAGTACTGAGCACTGAGCACCCTGAACACTGAGCACCCAGCACCCCGAGTACTGAGCACCCAGCACCCCGAGCACTGAGCACCCAGCGCCCCGATCACTGAGCACCCAGCACCCCGAGAACTGAGCACTGAGCACCCTGAGCACTGAGCACCCAGCACCCCGAGTACTGAGCACTGAGCACCCTGAGCACTGAGCACCCAGCACCCCGAATACTGAGCACTGAGCACCCTGAGTACTGAGCACCCAACAACCTGAGCACTGAGTACCCAGCACCTGAGCACTGAGCACCCAGCACCCTGAGCACTTAGCACCCAGCACCCTGAGCACTGAGCACCCAGCACCCTGAGGACTGAGCACTGAGCACCCAGCACCCCGAGCACTGAGCACCCAGCACCCTGAGTACTGAGCACTGAGCACGCAGCACCCCGAGCACTGAGCACCCAGCACTCCGAGCACTGAGCACCCAGCACCCCGAGAATGAGCAGCCAGGTCCCTGAGTACTGAGCACCCAGCACCCTGAGTACTGAGCACCCAGCACCCCGAGCACTGAGCACCCTGAGTACTGAGCACCCAGCACCCTGAGTACTGAGCACTACGCACCCAGAGCACTGAGCACCCAGCATCCCGAGCACGGAGCACCCAGGACCCCGAGCACTGAGTACTGAGCACCCAGCACCCTGAGTACTGAGCACCGAGCTCTCCGAGCAGTGAGCACCCTGAGTACTGAGCACTAAGCACCCAGAGCACTGAGCACCCAGCACCCCGATCACTGAGCACCCAGCACCCTGAGCACTGAGCACCCAGCACCCCGAGCACTGAGCACCCTGCACCCCGATCACTGAGCACCCAGCACCCCGAGTACTGAGCACCCAGCACCCCGAGCACTGAGCACCCAGCGCCCCGAGCACTGAGCACCCAGCACTCCGAGCACTGAGCACTGAGCACCCTGAGCACTGAGCTCCCAGCACCCCGAGTACTGAGCACTGAGCACACTGAGTACTGAGCACCAAGCACCCCAAGTACTGAGCACTGAGCACCCTGAGTACTGAGCACCCAGCACCCTGAGCACTGAGTACCCAGCACCCTGAGTACTGAGCACTGAGAACCCTGAGTACTGAGCACCGAGCACCCTGAGTACTGAGCACCCAGCACCCTGATCACTGAGCACAGAGCATCCCGAGGACTGAGCACCCAGCACACTGAGCACTGTGCACCCAACACCTTGAGTACTGAGCACCGAGCACCCTGAGCACTGAGCACCCAGCACCCTGAGTACTGAGCACCCAGCACCCTGAGCACTGAGCACCCAGCACCCTGAGCACTGAGCACCCAGCACCCCGAGCACTGATCACCCAGCACCCTGAGTACTGAGCACCCAGCACCCTGAGCACTGAGCACCCAGCACCCTGAGTACTGAGCACCCAGCACCCTGAGTACTGAGCAACCAGCACCCTGAGCACTGAGCACTGAGCACCCAGCACCCTGGGCACTGAGCACTGAGCACCCAGCACCCCGAGCACTGAGCACTAGGTACCCCGAGCACTGAGCACCCAGCATCCTGAGCACTGAGCACCCAGCACCCTGAGCACTGAGCACCCAGCACCCTGAGTACTGAGCACCCAGCACCCTGAGCACTGAGTACCCAGCACCCTGAGCACTGAGCACCCAGCACCCTGAGCACTGAGCACCCAGCACAATGAGCACTGAGCACCCAGCACCCTGAGTACTGAGCACTGAGCACCCAGCACCCCGAGCACTGAGCACCCAGCACACTGAGTACTGAGCACTGAGCACCCAGCACCCCGAGCACTGAGCACCCAGCACCCTTAGCACTGAGCACCCAGCACCCGAGTACTGAGCACCCAGCACCCTGAGTACTGAGCACCCAGCACCCTGAGTACTGAGCACCCAGCACCCCGAGTACTGAGCACCCAGCACCCTGAGTACTGAGCACCCAGCACCTTGAGCACTGAGCACCCAGCACCCCGAGCACTGAGCACCCAGCACCCTGAGTACTGAGCACCCAGCACCCTGAGCACTGAGCACCCAGCACCCTGAGCACTGAGCACCCAGCACCCTGAGCACTGAGCACCCAGCACCCTGAGTAGTGAGCACCCAACGTACTGAGCACCGATCACCCCGAGCACTGAGCATCCAGCACCCTGAGTACTGAGCACCGAGCACCCTGAGCACTGAGCACCCAGCACCCTGAGTACTGAGCTCCGAGCACCCCGAGCACTGAGCACCCAGCACCCCGAGCACCGAGCACCCTGAGCACCGAGCACCCAGCACCCTGAGTACTGAGCACCATGCACGCTGAGCAATGAGCACCCTGAGTACTGAGCACCCAGCACCTTGAGCACTGAGCACCGAGCACCCCGAGCACTGAGCACCCAGCACCCGGAGTACTGATCACCCAGCACCCTGAGTACTAAGCACCGAGCACCCTGAGTACTGAGCACCCAGCACCCTGAGCACTGAACACACAGCACCCTGAGTACTGAGCACCTCGAGCACTGAGCACCCAGCACCCTGAGTACTGAGCACCGAGCACCCCGAGCACTGAGCACCCAGCACCGCGAGCACTGAGCACCCAGCACCCTGAGTACTGAGCACTGAGCACCCAGCACCCTGAGTACTGAGCACCTAGCACCCCGAGCACTGAGCACCCAGCACCGCGAGCACTGAGCACCCAGCACCCTGAGCACTGAGCACCGAGCACCCTGAGCACTGAGTACCCAGCACCCTGAGCACTGAGCACCCAGCACCCTGAGCACTGAGCACCCAGCACCCTGAGTACTGAGCACTGAGCACCCAGCACCCCGAGCACTGAGCACCCAGCACCCCGAGTACTGAGCACTGAGCACCCTGAGTACTGAGCACCCAGCACCCTGAGCACTGAGCACCCAGCACCCTGAGCACTGAGCACCCAGCACCCTGAGTACTGAGCACTAAGCACCCAGCACCCCGAGCACTGAGCACCCAGCACCCTGAGCACTGAGCACCCAGCACCCGAGTACTGAGCACCCAGCACCCTGAGTACTGAGCACCCAGCACCCTGAGTACTGAGCACCCAGCACCTCGAGTACTGAGCACCCAGCACCGTGAGTACTGAGCACCCAGCACCCTGAGCACTGAGCACCCAGCACCCCGAGCACTGAGCACCCAGCACCCTGAGTACTGAGCACCCAGCACCCTGAGCACTGAGCACACAGCACCCTGAGCACTGAGCACCCAGCACCCAGAGTACTGAGCACTGAGCACCCAGCACCCTGAGCACTGAGCACCCAGCACCCTGAGTACTGAGCACTGAGCACCCAGCACCTCGAGCACTGAGCACCGAGCACCCTGAGCACTGAGCACCCAGCACCCGAGTACTGAGCACCCAGCACCCTGAGTACTGAGCACCCTGCACCCTGAGTACTGAGCACCCAGCACCCTGAGTACTGAGCACCCAGCACCCTGAGCACTGAGCACATAGCACCCCGAGCATGGAGCACCCAGCACCCTGAGTACTGAGCACCCAGCACCCTGAGCACTGAGCACCCAGCACCCTGAGCAATGAGCACCCAGCACCCTGAGTAGTGAGCACCCAACGTACTGAGCACCGAGCACCCCGAGCACTGAGCACCTGGCACCCTGAGTACTGAGCACCGATCACCCCGAGCACTGAGCACACAGCACCCTGAGTACTGAGCTCCGAGCACCCCGAGAACTGAGCACCCAGCGCCCCGAGCACTGAACACCCAGCACCCTGAGCACTGAGCACTGAGCACCCTGAGCAGTGAGTACTGAGCACTGAGCACCCTGAACACTGAGCACCCAGCACCCCGAGCACTGAGCACCCAGCGCCCCGAGCACTGAGCACCCAGCACCCCGAGAACTCAGCACTGAGCACCCTGAGCACTGAGCACCCAGCACCCCGAGTACTGAGCACTGAGCACCCTGAGCACTGAGCACCCAGCACCCCGAATACTGAGCACTGAGCACCCTCAGTACTGAGCACCCAGCACCCTGAGCACTGAGTACCCAGCACCCTGAGCACTGAGCACCCAGCACCCTGAGCACTGAGCACCCAGCACCCTGAGCACTGAGCACCCAGCACCCTGAGTACTGAGCACTGAGTACCCAGCACCCCGAGCACTGAGCACCCAGCACCCTGAGTACTGAGCACTGAGCACCCAGCACCCCAAGCACTGAGCACCCAGCACTCCGAGCACTGAGAAGCCAGCACCCCGAGCACTGAGCACCCTGAGTACTGAGCACCCAGCACCCTGAGTACTGAGCACTAAGCACCCAGAGCACTGAGCACCCAGCATCCCGAGAACGGAGCACCCAGGACCCCGAGCACTGAGTACTGAGCACCCAGCACCCTGAGTACTGAGCACCGAGCTCCCCTAGCAGTGAGCACCCTGAGTACTGAGCACTAAGCACCCAGAGCACTGAGCACCCAGCACCCCGATCACTGAGCACCCAGCACCCTGAGCACTGAGCACCCAGCACCCCGAGCACTGAGCACCCTGCACCCCGATCACTGAGCACCCAGCACCCCGAGTACTGAGCACACAGCACCCCGAGCACTGAGCACCCAGCGCCCCGAGCACTGAGCACCCAGCACTCCGAGCACTGAGCACCCTGAGCACTGAGCACCCAGCACCCCGAGTACTGAGCACTGAGCACCCTGAGTACTGAGCACCCAGCACCCTGAGTACTGAGCACCGAGCACCCCGAGCACTGAGCACCCAGCACCGCGAGCACTGAGCACCCAGCACCCTGAGTACTGAGCACTGAGCACCCAGCACCCTGAGTACTGAGCACCGAGCACCCCGAGCACTGAGCACCCAGCACCGCGAGCACTGAGGACCATGCACCCTGAGCACTGAGCACCGAGCACCCTGAGCACTGAGTACCCAGCACCCTGAGCACTGAGCACCCAGCACCCTGAGCACTGAGCACCCAGCACCCTGAGTACTGAGCACTGAGCACCCAGCACCCCGAGCACTGAGCACCCAGCACCCCGAGTACTGAGCACTGAGCACCCTGAGTACTGAGCACCCAGCACCCTGAGCACTGAGCACCCAGCACCCTGAGCACTGAGCACCCAGCACCCTGAGTACTGAGCACTAAGCACCCAGCACCCCGAGCACTGAGCACCCAGCACCCTGAGCACTGAGCACCCAGCACCCGAGTACTGAGCACCCAGCACCCTGAGTACTGAGCACCCAGCACCCTGAGTACTGAGCACCCAGCACCTCGAGTACTGAGCACCCAGCACCGTGAGTACTGAGCACCCAGCACCCTGAGCACTGAGCACCCAGCACCCCGAGCACTGAGCACCCAGCACCCTGAGTACTGAGCACCCAGCACCCTGAGTACTGAGCACTGAGCACCCAGCACCCTGAGCACTGAGCACGCAGCACCCTGAGTACTGAGCACTGAGCACCCAGCACCCCGAGCACTGAGCACCCAGCACCCTGAGCACTGAGCACCCAGCACCCGAGTACTGAGCACACAGCACCCTGAGTACTGAGCACCCTGCACCCTGAGTACTGAGCACCCAGCACCCCGAGTACTGAGCACCCAGCACCCTGAGTACTGAGCACCCAGCACCCTGAGCACTGAGCACATAGCACCCCGAGCACGGAGCACCCAGCACCCTGAGTACTGAGCACCCAGCACCCTGAGCACTGAGCACCCAGCACCCTGAGCACTGAGCACCCAGCACCCTGAGCACTGAGCACCCAGCACCCTGAGTAGTCTGCACCCAACGTACTGAGCACCGAGCACCCCGAGCACTGAGCACCTGGCACCCTGAGTACTGAGCACCGATCACCCCGAGCACTGAGCACACAGCACCCTGATTACTGAGCTCCGAGCACCCCGAGAACTGAACACCCAGCACCCTGAGCACTGAGCACTGAGCACCCTGAGCACTGAGTACTGAGCACTGAGCACCCTGAACACTGAGCACCCAGCACCCCGAGTACTGAGCACCCAGCACCCCGAGCACTGAGCACCCAGCGCCCCGATCACTGAGCACCCAGCACCCCGAGAACTGAGCACTGAGCACCCTGAGCACTGAGCACCCAGCACCCCGAGTACTGAGCACTGAGCACCCTGAGCACTGAGCACCCAGCACCCCGAATACTGAGCACTGAGCACCCTGAGTACTGAGCACCCAACAACCTGAGCACTGAGTACCCAGCACCTGAGCACTGAGCACCCAGCACCCTGAGCACTTAGCACCCAGCACCCTGAGCACTGAGCACCCAGCACCCTGAGGACTGAGCACTGAGCACCCAGCACCCCGAGCACTGAGCACCCAGCACCCTGAGTACTGAGCACTGAGCACGCAGCACCCCGAGCACTGAGCACCCAGCACTCCGAGCACTGAGCACCCAGCACCCCGAGAATGAGCAGCCAGGTCCCTGAGTACTGAGCACCCAGCACCCTGAGTACTGAGCACCCAGCACCCCGAGCACTGAGCACCCTGAGTACTGAGCACCCAGCACCCTGAGTACTGAGCACTACGCACCCAGAGCACTGAGCACCCAGCATCCCGAGCACGGAGCACCCAGGACCCCGAGCACTGAGTACTGAGCACCCAGCACCCTGAGTACTGAGCACCGAGCTCTCCGAGCAGTGAGCACCCTGAGTACTGAGCACTAAGCACCCAGAGCACTGAGCACCCAGCACCCCGATCACTGAGCACCCAGCACCCTGAGCACTGAGCACCCAGCACCCCGAGCACTGAGCACCCTGCACCCCGATCACTGAGCACCCAGCACCCCGAGTACTGAGCACCCAGCACCCCGAGCACTGAGCACCCAGCGCCCCGAGCACTGAGCACCCAGCACTCCGAGCACTGAGCACTGAGCACCCTGAGCACTGAGCTCCCAGCACCCCGAGTACTGAGCACTGAGCACACTGAGTACTGAGCACCAAGCACCCCAAGTACTGAGCACTGAGCACCCTGAGTACTGAGCACCCAGCACCCTGAGCACTGAGTACCCAGCACCCTGAGTACTGAGCACTGAGAACCCTGAGTACTGAGCACCGAGCACCCTGAGTACTGAGCACCCAGCACCCTGATCACTGAGCACAGAGCATCCCGAGGACTGAGCACCCAGCACACTGATCACTGTGCACCCAACACCTTGAGTACTGAGCACCGAGCACCCTGAGCACTGAGCACCCAGCACCCTGAGTACTGAGCACCCAGCACCCTGAGCACTGAGCACCCAGCACCCTGAGCACTGAGCACCCAGCACCCCGAGCACTGATCACCCAGCACCCTGAGTACTGAGCACCCAGCACCCTGAGCACTGAGCACCCAGCACCCTGAGTACTGAGCACCCAGCACCCTGAGTACTGAGCAACCAGCACCCTGAGCACTGAGCACTGAGCACCCAGCACCCTGGGCACTGAGCACTGAGCACCCAGCACCCCGAGCACTGAGCACTAGGTACCCCGAGCACTGAGCACCCAGCATCCTGAGCACTGAGCACCCAGCACCCTGAGCACTGAGCACCCAGCACCCTGAGTACTGAGCACCCAGCACCCTGAGCACTGAGTACCCAGCACCCTGAGCACTGAGCACCCAGCACCCTGAGCACTGAGCACCCAGCACAATGAGCACTGAGCACCCAGCACCCTGAGTACTGAGCACTGAGCACCCAGCACCCCGAGCACTGAGCACCCAGCACACTGAGTACTGAGCACTGAGCACCCAGCACCCCGAGCACTGAGCACCCAGCACCCTTAGCACTGAGCACCCAGCACCCGAGTACTGAGCACCCAGCACCCTGAGTACTGAGCACCCAGCACCCTGAGTACTGAGCACCCAGCACCCCGAGTACTGAGCACCCAGCACCCTGAGTACTGAGCACCCAGCACCTTGAGCACTGAGCACCCAGCACCCCGAGCACTGAGCACCCAGCACCCTGAGTACTGAGCACCCAGCACCCTGAGCACTGAGCACCCAGCACCCTTAGCACTGAGCACCCAGCACCCTGAGCACTGAGCACCCAGCACCCTGAGTAGTGAGCACCCAACGTACTGAGCACCGATCACCCCGAGCACTGAGCATCCAGCACCCTGAGTACTGAGCACCGAGCACCCTGAGCACTGAGCACCCAGCACCCTGAGTACTGAGCTCCGAGCACCCCGAGCACTGAGCACCCAGCACCCCGAGCACCGAGCACCCTGAGCACCGAGCACCCAGCACCCTGAGTACTGAGCACCATGCACGCTGAGCAATGAGCACCCTGAGTACTGAGCACCCAGCACCTTGAGCACTGAGCACCGAGCACCCCGAGCACTGAGCACCCAGCACCCGGAGTACTGATCACCCAGCACCCTGAGTACTAAGCACCGAGCACCCTGAGTACTGAGCACCCAGCACCCTGAGCACTGAACACACAGCACCCTGAGTACTGAGCACCTCGAGCACTGAGCACCCAGCACCCTGAGTACTGAGCACCGAGCACCCCGAGCACTGAGCACCCAGCACCGCGAGCACTGAGCACCCAGCACCCTGAGTACTGAGCACTGAGCACCCAGCACCCTGAGTACTGAGCACCTAGCACCCCGAGCACTGAGCACCCAGCACCGCGAGCACTGAGCACCCAGCACCCTGAGCACTGAGCACCGAGCACCCTGAGCACTGAGTACCCAGCACCCTGAGCACTGAGCACCCAGCACCCTGAGCACTGAGCACCCAGCACCCTGAGTACTGAGCACTGAGCACCCAGCACCCCGAGCACTGAGCACCCAGCACCCCGAGTACTGAGCACTGAGCACCCTGAGTACTGAGCACCCAGCACCCTGAGCACTGAGCACCCAGCACCCTGAGCACTGAGCACCCAGCACCCTGAGTACTGAGCACTAAGCACCCTGAGCACTGAGCACCCAGCACCCCGAGCACTGAGCACCCAGCACCCTGAGTACTGAGCACCCAGCACCCTGAGCACTGAGCACCCAGCACCCGAGTACTGAGCACCCAGCACCCTGAGTACTGAGCACCCAGCACCCTGAGTACTGAGCACCCAGCACCTCGAGTACTGAGCACCCAGCACCGTGAGTACTGAGCACCCAGCACCCTGAGCACTGAGCACCCAGCACCCCGAGCACTGAGCACCCAGCACCCTGAGTACTGAGCACCCAGCACCCTGAGCACTGAGCACACAGCACCCTGAGCACTGAGCACCCAGCACCCAGAGTACTGAGCACTGAGCACCCAGCACCCTGAGCACTGAGCACCCAGCACCCTGAGTACTGAGCACTGAGCACCCAGCACCTCGAGCACTGAGCACCGAGCACCCTGAGCACTGAGCACCCAGCACCCGAGTACTGAGCACCCAGCACCCTGAGTACTGAGCACCCTGCACCCTGAGTACTGAGCACCCAGCACCCTGAGTACTGAGCACCCAGCACCCTGAGCACTGAGCACATAGCACCCCGAGCATGGAGCACCCAGCACCCTGAGTACTGAGCACCCAGCACCCTGAGCACTGAGCACCCAGCACCCTGAGCAATGAGCACCCAGCACCCTGAGTAGTGAGCACCCAACGTACTGAGCACCGAGCACCCCGAGCACTGAGCACCTGGCACCCTGAGTACTGAGCACCGATCACCCCGAGCACTGAGCACACAGCACCCTGAGTACTGAGCTCCGAGCACCCCGAGAACTGAGCACCCAGCGCCCCGAGCACTGAACACCCAGCACCCTGAGCACTGAGCACTGAGCACCCTGAGCAGTGAGTACTGAGCACTGAGCACCCTGAACACTGAGCACCCAGCACCCCGAGCACTGAGCACCCAGCGCCCCGAGCACTGAGCACCCAGCACCCCGAGAACTCAGCACTGAGCACCCTGAGCACTGAGCACCCAGCACCCCGAGTACTGAGCACTGAGCACCCTGAGCACTGAGCACCCAGCACCCCGAATACTGAGCACTGAGCACCCTCAGTACTGAGCACCCAGCACCCTGAGCACTGAGTACCCAGCACCCTGAGCACTGAGCACCCAGCACCCTGAGCACTGAGCACCCAGCACCCTGAGCACTGAGCACCCAGCACCCTGAGTACTGAGCACTGAGTACCCAGCACCCCGAGCACTGAGCACCCAGCACCCTGAGTACTGAGCACTGAGCACCCAGCACCCCAAGCACTGAGCACCCAGCACTCCGAGCACTGAGAAGCCAGCACCCCGAGCACTGAGCACCCTGAGTACTGAGCACCCAGCACCCTGAGTACTGAGCACTAAGCACCCAGAGCACTGAGCACCCAGCATCCCGAGAACGGAGCACCCAGGACCCCGAGCACTGAGTACTGAGCACCCAGCACCCTGAGTACTGAGCACCGAGCTCCCCTAGCAGTGAGCACCCTGAGTACTGAGCACTAAGCACCCAGAGCACTGAGCACCCAGCACCCCGATCACTGAGCACCCAGCACCCTGAGCACTGAGCACCCAGCACCCCGAGCACTGAGCACCCTGCACCCCGATCACTGAGCACCGAGCACCCTGAGCACTGAGCACCCAGCACCCTGAGTACTGAGCACCCAGCACCGCGAGCACTGAGCACATAGCACCCCGAGCACTGAGCACCAAGCACCCTGAGTACTGAGCACCCAGCACCCTGAGTACTGAGCACCCAGCACCCTGAGCACTGAGTACCCAGCACCCTGAGCACTGAGCACCCAGCACCCTGAGCAATGAGCAAAGAGCACCCTGAGCACTGAGCACCCAGCACCCTGAGTACTGAGCACTGAGCACCCAGCACCCCGAGCACTGAGCACCCAGCACCTTGAGTACTGAGCACCGAGCACCCCGAGCACTGAGCACCCAGCACCCTGAGTACTGAGCTCCGAGCACCCCGAGCACTGAGCCCCCTGAGCACTGAGCACCGAGCACCCTGAGCACTGAGCACCCAGCACCCTGAGTACTGAGCACCCAGCAACCTGAGCAATAAGCACCCTGAGTACTGAGCACCCAGCATCTTGAGCACTGAGCAACGAGCACCCCGAGCACTGAGCACCCAGCACCCGGAGTACTGAGCACCCAGCACCCTGAGTACTAAGCACCAAGCACCCTGAGTACTGAGCACCCAGCACCCTGAGCACTGAACACACAGCACCCTGAGTACTGAGCACCTCGGGCACTGAGCACCCTGCACCCTGAGTACTGAGCACCGAGCACCCCGAGCACTGAGCACCCAGCACCGCGAGCACTGAGCACCCAGCACCCCGAGCACTGAGCACCCAGCACCCTGAGTACTGAGCACCCAGCACCCTGAGTACTGAGCACACAGCACCCTGAGCACTGAGTACCCAGCACCCTGAGCACTGAGCACCCAGCACCCTGAGCACTGAGCACACAGCACCCTGAGCACTGAGCACCCAGCACCCTGAGTACTGAGCACTGAGCACCCAGCACCCTGAGCACTGAGCACGCAGCACCCTGAGTACTGAGCACTGAGCACCCAGCACCCCGAGCACTGAGCACCCAGCACCCTGAGCACTGAGCACCCAGCACCCGAGTACTGAGCACCCAGCACCCTGAGTACTGAGCACCCTGCACCCTGAGTACTGAGCACCCAGCACCCCGAGTACTGAGCACCCAGCACCCTGAGTACTGAGCACCCAGCACCCTGAGCAATGAGCACATAGCACCCCGAGCACGGAGCACCCAGCACCCTGAGTACTGAGCACAGAGCACCCTGAGCACTGAGCACCCAGCACCCTGAGCACTGAGCACCCAGCACCCTGAGCACTGAGCACCCAGCACCCTGAGTAGTCTGCACCCAACGTACTGAGCACCGAGCACCCCGAGCACTGAGCACCTGGCACCCTGAGTACTGAGCACCGATCACCCCGAGCACTGAGCACACAGCACCCTGAGTACTGAGCTCCGAGAACCCCGAGAACTGAGCACCCAGCGCCCCGAGCACTGAACACCCAGCACCCTGAGCACTGAGCACTGAGCACCCTGAGCACTGAGTACTGAGCACTGAGCACCCTGATCACTGAGCACCCAGCACCCTGAGTACTGAGCACCCAGCACCCCGAGCACTGAGCACCCAGCGCCCCGATCACTGAGCACCCAGCACCCCGAGAACTGTGCACTGAGCACCCTGTGCACTGAGCACCCAGCACCCCGAGTACTGAGCACTGAGCACCCTGAGCACTGAGCACCCAGCACCCCGAATACTGAGCACTGAGCACCCTGAGTACTGAGCACCCAGCACCCTGAGCACTGAGTACCCAGCACCTGAGCACTGAGCACCCAGCACCTTGAGCACTTAGCACCCAGCACCCTGAGCACTGAGCACCCAGCACCCTGAGGACTGAGCACTGAGCACCCAGCAACCCGAGCACTGAGCACCCAGCACCCTGAGTACTGAGCACTGAGCACCCAGCACCCCGAGCACTGAGCACCCAGCACTCCGAGCACTGAGCACCCAGCACCCCGAGAATGAGCAGCCAGGTCCCTGAGTACTGAGCACCCAGCACCCTGAGTACTGAGGACCCAGCACCCCGAGCACTGAGCACCCAGCACCCCGAGCACTGAGCACCCTGCACCCCGATCACTGAGCACCCAGCACCCCGAGTACTGAGCACCCAGCACCCTGAGTACTGAGCACCGAGCTCCCCGAGCAGTGAGCACCCTGAGTACTGAGCACTAAGCACCCAGGGCACTGAGCACCCAGCACCCCGATCACTGAGCACCCAGCACCCTGAGCACTGAGCACCCAGCACCCTGAGTACTGAGCACCCAGCAACCTGAGCAATAAGCACCCTGAGTACTGAGCACCCAGCATCTTGAGCACTGAGCAACGAGCACCCCGAGCACTGAGCACCCAGCACCCGGAGTACTGAGCACCCAGCACCCTGAGTACTAAGCACCAAGCACCCTGAGTACTGAGCACCCAGCACCCTGAGCACTGAACACACAGCACCCTGAGTACTGAGCACCTCGGGCACTGAGCACCCTGCACCCTGAGTACTGAGCACCGAGCACCCCGAGCACTGAGCACCCAGCACCGCGAGCACTGAGCACCCAGCACCCCGAGCACTGAGCACCCAGCACCCTGAGTACTGAGCACCCAGCACCCTGAGTACTGAGCACACAGCACCCTGAGCACTGAGTACCCAGCACCCTGAGCACTGAGCACCCAGCACCCTGAGCACTGAGCACACAGCACCCTGAGCACTGAGCACCCAGCACCCTGAGTACTGAGCACTGAGCACCCAGCACCCTGAGCACTGAGCACGCAGCACCCTGAGTACTGAGCACTGAGCACCCAGCACCCCGAGCACTGAGCACCCAGCACCCTGAGCACTGAGCACCCAGCACCCGAGTACTGAGCACCCAGCACCCTGAGTACTGAGCACCCTGCACCCTGAGTACTGAGCACCCAGCACCCCGAGTACTGAGCACCCAGCACCCTGAGTACTGAGCACCCAGCACCCTGAGCAATGAGCACATAGCACCCCGAGCACGGAGCACCCAGCACCCTGAGTACTGAGCACAGAGCACCCTGAGCACTGAGCACCCAGCACCCTGAGCACTGAGCACCCAGCACCCTGAGCACTGAGCACCCAGCACCCTGAGTAGTCTGCACCCAACGTACTGAGCACCGAGCACCCCGAGCACTGAGCACCTGGCACCCTGAGTACTGAGCACCGATCACCCCGAGCACTGAGCACACAGCACCCTGAGTACTGAGCTCCGAGAACCCCGAGAACTGAGCACCCAGCGCCCCGAGCACTGAACACCCAGCACCCTGAGCACTGAGCACTGAGCACCCTGAGCACTGAGTACTGAGCACTGAGCACCCTGATCACTGAGCACCCAGCACCCTGAGTACTGAGCACCCAGCACCCCGAGCACTGAGCACCCAGCGCCCCGATCACTGAGCACCCAGCACCCCGAGAACTGTGCACTGAGCACCCTGTGCACTGAGCACCCAGCACCCCGAGTACTGAGCACTGAGCACCCTGAGCACTGAGCACCCAGCACCCCGAATACTGAGCACTGAGCACCCTGAGTACTGAGCACCCAGCACCCTGAGCACTGAGTACCCAGCACCTGAGCACTGAGCACCCAGCACCTTGAGCACTTAGCACCCAGCACCCTGAGCACTGAGCACCCAGCACCCTGAGGACTGAGCACTGAGCACCCAGCAACCCGAGCACTGAGCACCCAGCACCCTGAGTACTGAGCACTGAGCACCCAGCACCCCGAGCACTGAGCACCCAGCACTCCGAGCACTGAGCACCCAGCACCCCGAGAATGAGCAGCCAGGTCCCTGAGTACTGAGCACCCAGCACCCTGAGTACTGAGGACCCAGCACCCCGAGCACTGAGCACCCAGCACCCCGAGCACTGAGCACCCTGCACCCCGATCACTGAGCACCCAGCACCCCGAGTACTGAGCACCCAGCACCCTGAGTACTGAGCACCGAGCTCCCCGAGCAGTGAGCACCCTGAGTACTGAGCACTAAGCACCCAGGGCACTGAGCACCCAGCACCCCGATCACTGAGCACCCAGCACCCTGAGCACTGAGCACCCAGCACCCCGAGCCCTGAGCACCCTGCACCCCGATCACTGAGCACCCAGCACCCCGAGTACTGAGCACCCAGCACCAGGAGCACTGAGCACCCAGCGCCCCGAGCACTGAGCACCCAGCACTCCGAGCACTGAGCACTGAGCACCCTGAGCACTGAGCACCCAGCACCCCGAGTACTGAGCACTGAGCACCCTGAGTACTGAGCACCAAGCACCCCAAGTACTGAGCACTGAGCACCCTGAGTACTGAGCACCCAGCACCCTGAGCACTGAGTACCCAGCACCCTGAGTACTGAGCACTGAGAACCCTGAGTACTGAGCACCGAGCACCCTGAGTACTGAGCACCCAGCACCCTGATCACTGAGCACAGAGCATCCCGAGGACTGAGCACCCAGCACACTGAGCACTGTGCACCCAACACCTTGAGTACTGAGCACCGAGCACCCCGAGAACTGAGCACCCAGCACAATGAGTACTGAGCACCCAGCACCCTGAGCACTGAGCACCCAGCACCCTGAGCACTGAGCACCCAGCACCCCGAGCACTGATCACCCAGCACCCTGAGTACTGAGCACCCAGCACCCTGAGCACTGAGCACCCAGCACCCTGAGTACTGAGCACCCAGCACCCTGAGTACTGAGCAACCAGCACCCTGAGCACTGAGCACTGAGCACCCAGCACCCTGGGCACTGAGCACTGAGCACCCAGCACCCCGAGCACTGAGCACTAGGTACCCCGAGCACTGAGCACCCAGCATCCTGAGCACTGAGCACCCAGCACCCTGAGCACTGAGCACTCAGCACACTGAGTACTGAGCACCCAGCACCCTGAGCACTGAGTACCCAGCACCCTGAGCACTGAGCACCCAGCACCCTGAGCACTGAGCACCCAGCACAATGAGCACTGAGCACCCAGCACCCTGAGTACTGAGCACTGAGCACCCAGCACCCCGAGCACTGAGCACCCAGCACACTGAGTACTGAGCACTGAGCACCCAGCACCCCGAGCACTGAGCACCCAGCACCCTTAGCACTGAGCACCCAGCACCCGAGTACTGAGCACCCAGGACCCTGAGTACTGAGCACCCAGCACCCTGAGTACTGAGCACCCAGCACCCCGAGTACTGAGCACCCAGCACCCTGAGTACTGAGCACCCAGCACCTTGAGCACTGAGCACCCAGCACCCCGAGCACTGAGCACCCAGCACCCTGAGTACTGAGCACCCAGCACCCTGAGCACTGAGCACCCAGCACCCTGAGCACTGAGCACCCAGCACCCTGAGCACTGAGCACCCAGCACCCTGAGCACTGAGCACCCAGCACCCTGAGCACTGAGCACCCAGCACCCTGAGTAGTGAGCACCCAACGTACTGAGCACCGAGCACCCCGAGCACTGAGCACCCAGCACCCTGAGTACTGAGCACAAAGCACCCTGAGCACTGAGCACCCAGCACCCTGAGTACTGAGCTCCGAGCACCCCAAGCACTGAGCACCCAGCACCCCGAGCACCGAGCACCCTGAGCACTGAGCACCCAGCACCCTGAGTACTGAGCACCCAGCACCCTGAGCACTGAGCACACAGCACCCTGAGCACTGAGCACCCAGCACCCTGAGTACTGAGCACTGAGCACCCAGCACCCCGAGCACTGAGCACAAAGCACCCTGAGTACTGAGCACCGAGCACCCCGAGCACTGAGCACCCAGCACCCTGAGTAATGAGCTCCGAGCACCCCGAGCACTGAGCACCCTGAGCACTGAGCACTGAGCACCCAGCACCCTGAGCACTGAGTAACCAGCACCCTGAGCACTGAGGACACAGCACCCTGAGCACTGAGCACCCAGCACCCTGAGCACTGAGCACCCAGCACCCTGAGTACTGAGCACCCAGCACCCCGAGCACTGAGCACCCAGCACCCCGAGTACTGAGCACTGAGCACCCTGAGTACTGAGCACCCAGCACCCTGAGCACTGAGTACCAAGCACCCTGAGCACTGAGCACCCAGCACCCTGAGCACTGAGCACCCAGCACCCTGAGCACTGAGCACCCAGCACCCTGAGTACTGAGCACAAAGCACCCAGCACCCCGAGCACTGAGCACCCAGCACCCTGAGCAATGAGCACCCAGCACCCGAGTACTGAGCACCCAGCACCCTGAGTACTGAGCACCCAGCACCCTGAGTACTGAGCACCCAGCACCCCGAGTACTGAGCACCCAGCACCTTGAGTACTGAGCACTCAGCACCTTGAGCACTGAGCACCCAGCACCCTGAGTACTGAGCACCCAGCACCCCGAGCACTGAGCACCCAGCACCCTGAGTACTGAGCACCCAGCACCCTGAGCACTGAGCACCGAGCACCCTGAGCACTGAGGACCCAGCACCCTGAGGACTGAGCACCCAGCACCCCGAGCACTGAGCACACAGCACCCTGAGCACTGAGCTCCCTGAGTACTGAGCACTGAGCAGCCTGAGTACTGAGCACTGAGCACCCTGAGTACTGAGCACCCAGCACCCTGAGTACTGAGCACCCAGCACCCCGAGCACTGAGTACCCAGCACCCTGAGCACCGAGTACCCAGCACCCTGAGCACTGAGCAACCAGCACCCTGAGCACTGAGCACCGAGCACCCTGAGCACTGAGCACCCAGCACCCTGAGGACTGAGCACCCAGCACCCCGAGCACTGAGCACACAGCACCCTGAGCACTGAGCTCCCTGAGTACTGAGCACTGAGCACCCTGAGTACTGAGCACTGAGCACCCTGAGTACTGAGCACCCAGCAACCTGAGCACTGAGCACCCAGCACCCTGAGCACTGAGCACCCAGCACCCTGAGTACTGAGTACCCAGCACCCTGAGCACTGAGCACCCAGCACCCGGAGCACTGAGCACCCAGCATTGAGCACCCAGCATGCTGAGTACTGAGCACCGAGCTCCCCGAGCACTGAGCACCCTGAGTACTGAGCGCCCAGCACCCCGATCACTTTGCACCCAGCACCCTGAGCACTGAGCACCCAGCACACTGAGCACTGAGCATCCAGCACCCTGAGTACTGAGCACCCAGCACCCCGAGCACTGAGCAACCAGCACCCTGAGTACTGAGCACTGAGCACCCAGCACCCCGAGCACTGAGCAACCAGCACCCTGTGTACTGAGCACTGAGCACCCTGAGTACTGAGCACCCAGCACCCTGAGTACTGAGCACCCAGGACCCTGAGCACTGAGCACCGAGCACCCCGAGCACTGAGCACCCTGCACCCTGAGCACTCAGCACCCAGCACCTCGAGCACTGAGTACTGAGCACCCAGCACCCTGAGCACTGAGCACCCAGCACCCTGAGCGCTGAGCACCCAGCACCCTGAGTACTGAGCACCGAGCACCCTAAGTACTGAGCACCCAGCACCCTGAGTACTGAGCACCCAGCACTCTGAGCACTGAACACCCAGCACGCTGAGTACTGAGCACCCAGCACCCCGAGTACTGAGCACCCAGCACCCCGAGCACTGAGCACCCAGCACCCTGAGTACTGAGCACTGAGCACCCAGCACCCCGAGCACTGAGCACCCAGCACCCTGAGCACTGAGCACCCAGCACCCGAGTACTGATCACCCAGCACCCTGAGTACTGAGCACCCAGCACCCTGAGTACTGAGCACCCAGCACCCCGAGTACTGAGCACCCAGCACCCTGAGCACTGAGCACCCAGCACCAAGAGCACAGAGCAACCAGCACCCCGAGCACTGTGCACCCAGCACCCTGAGTACTGAGCACCCAGCACCCTGAGCAATGAGCACCCAGCACCCTGAGCACTGAGCACCCAGCACCCTGAGCACTGAGAACCCAGCACCCTGAGTAGTGAGCACCCAATGTACTGAGCACCGAGCACCCCGAGCACTGAGCACCCAGCACCCTGAGTACTGAGCACCGAGCACCCCGAGCACTGAGCACCCAGCACCCTGAGTACTGAGCTCCGAGCACCCCGAGCACAGAGCACCCAGCGCCCCGAGCACTGAGCACCCAGAACCCCGAGCACTGAGCACCCAGCACCCCGAGCACTGAGCACCCAGCACCCCGAGCACTGAGCACCCAGCACCCCGAGCACTGAGCACCCAGCACACTGAGTACTGAGCACCCAGCACCCTGAGTACAGAGCACCCAGCACCCTGAGTACTGAGCACCCAGCACCCTGAGTACTGAGTACCCAGCACCCTGAGCACTGAGCACCCAGCACCCTGAGTACTGAGCACCGAGCACCCTAAGTACTGAGCACCCAGCACCCTGAGTACTGAGCACCCAGCACCCAGAGCACTGAGCACCCAGCACCCTGAGTACTCAGCACCCAGCACCCCGAGTACTGAGCACCCAGCACCCCGAGCACTGAGCACCAAGCACCCTGAGTACTGAGCACCGAACTCCCTGAGTACTGAGCACCCAGCACCCTGAATACTGAGCACCCAGCACCCCGAGCACTGAGCACCCAGCACCCCGAGCACTGACCACCCAGCACCCCGAGCACTGAGCACCCAGCACCCCGAGCACTGAGCACCCAGCACCCTGAGCACTGAGCACCCAGCACCCTGAGCACTGAGCACCCAGCACCCTGAGTACTGAGTACCCAGCACCCTGAGCACTGAGCACCCAGCACCCTGAGTACTGATCACCGAGCACCCCGAACACTGAGCAACCAGCACCCTGAGTACTGAGCACCCAGCACACTGAGTACTGAGCACCCAGCACCCTGAGTACTGAGCACCCAGCACCCTGAGCACTGAGCACAAAGCACGCTGAGTACTGAGCACTGAGCACCCTGAGTACTGAGCACCGAGGACCCTGAGCACTGAGCACCCAGCACGCTGAGTACTGAGAACTGAGCACCCTGAGTACTGAGCACCCAGCACCCTAAACACTGAGCAGCCAGCACCCTGAGCACTGAGCACCCAGCACCGCGAGCACTGAGCACCCAGCACCCTGAGCACTGTGCACCCAGCACCCCGAGTACTGAGCACCCAGCACCCCTAGTACTGAGCACCCAGTACCCTGAGTATTGAGCACCAAGCACCCTGAGTACTGAGCACCCAGTACCCTGAGCACTGAACACACAGGACCCTGAGTACTGAGCACCCCGAGCACTGAGCACCCAGCAACCTGAGCTCTGTGCACCCAGCACCCCGAGCTCTGAGCATCCAGCACCCTGAGTACTGAGAACAGATCACCCTGAGTAGTGAGCACCCAGCACCCTGAGTACTGAGCCCCCAGCACCCTGAGTACTGAGCACCCAGCACCCCGAGCACTGAGCACCCAGCACCCCGAGAATGAGCACCCAGCACCCTGAGTACTGAGAACCGAGCACCATGAGTACTGAGCACCCAGCACCCTGAATATTGAGCATCCAGCACCCTGAGTACTGAGCACCCAGCACCCTGAGTACTGAGCACCCAGCACCCCGAGCACTGAGCACCCAGCACCCCGAGAATGAGCACCCGGCACCCTGAGTACTGAGAACCCAGCACCCTGAGTACTGAGCACCCAGCACCCCGAGCACTGAGCACCCTGAGTACTGAGCACCCAGCACCCTGAGTACTGAGCACTAAGCACCCAGAGCACTGAGCTCCCAGCACCCCGAGCACGGAGCACCCAGGACCCCGAGCACTGAGTACTGAGCACCCAGCACCCTGAGTACTGAGCACCGAGCTCCCCGAGCACTGAGCACCCTGAGCACTGAGCGCCCAGCACCCCGATCACTTTGCAAACAGCACCCTGAGCACTGAGCACCCAGCATCCGAGTACTGAGCACCCAGCACCCTGAGTACTGAGCACCCAGCACCCTGAGAACTGAGAACCCAGCACCCTGAGCACTGAGCACCCAGCACCCTGAGCACTGAGCACCCAGCACCCTGAGCACTGAGCACCCAGCACCCTGAGTACTGAGCACCCAACGTACTGAGCACCGAGCACCCCGAGAACTGAGCACCCAGCACTCTGAGTACTGAGCACCCAGCACCCCGAGCACTGAGCACCCAGCACCCTGAGTACTGAGCACCGAGCACCCTGAGTACTGAGCACCCAGCACCCCAAGCACTGAGCTCCCAGCACCCGGAGCACTGAGCACCCAGCACTGAGCACCCAGCACCCTGAGTACTGAGCACCCAGCACCCTGAGAACGGAGCACTGAGCACCCCGAGCACTGAGCACCGGGCACACCGAGCACTGAGCACCCAGCACCCTGAGTTGTGAGCACCCAGCACCCTGAGTACTGAGCACTGAGCACCCTGAGCACTGAGTACCCAGCACCCTGAGCACTGAGCACCCAGCATCCTGAGCACTGAGTACTGAGCACCCAGCACCCTGAGCACTGAGCACCCAGCACCCTGAGCACTGAGCACCCAGCACGCTGAGTACTGAGCACCCAGCACCCCAAACACAGAGCACCGAGCACCCTGAGAACTGAGCACCGAGCACCTTGAGTACTGAGCACCCAGCACCATGAGTACTGAGCACCGAGTACACAGAGTACTGAGCAACCTGAGTACTGAGCACCCAGCACCCCGAGCACGGAGCACCAAGGACCCTGAGCACTGAGTACTGAGCACCCAGCACCCTGAGTACTGAGCACCGAGCTCTCCGAGCACTGAGCACCCTGAGTACTGAGCGCCCAGCACCCCGATCACTTTGCACCCAGCACCAAGAGCACTGAGCACCCAGCACCCTGAGCACTGAGCACCCAGCACCCTGAGTACTGAGCACCCAGCACCCCGAGCACTGAGCACCCAGCACCCTGAGTACTGAGCACTGAGCACCCAGCACCCCGAGCACTGAGCACCCAGCACCCTGTGTACTGAGCACTGAGCACCCTGAGTACTAAGCACCCAGCACCCTGAGTACTGAGCACCCAGGACCCTGAGCACTGAGCACCGAGAACCCCGAGCACTGAGCACCCTGCACCCTGAGCACTCAGCACCCAGCACCCCGAGCACTGAGTACTGAGCACAAAGCACCCTGAGCACTGAGCACCCAGCACCCTGAGTACTGAGTACCCAGCACCCTGAGCACTGAGCACCCAGCACCCTGAGTACTGAGCACCGAGCACCCTAAGTACTGAGCACCCAGCACCCTGAGTACTGAGCACCCAGCACCCTGAGCACTGAGCACCCAGCACGCTGAGTACTGAGCACCCAGCACCCCGAGTACTGAGCACCCAGCACCCCGAGCACTGAGCACCCAACACCCTGAGTACTGAGCACTGAGCACCCTGAGTACTGAGCACCGAACAGCCTGAGTACTGAGCACCCAGCTCCCTGAGTACTGAGCACCCAGCACCCCGAGCACTGAGCACCCAGCACCCCGAGCACTGAGCACCCAGCACCCCGAGCACTGAGCACCCAGCACCCCTAGCACTGAGCACCCAGCACCCTGAGCACTGAGCACCCAGCACCCTGAGCACTGAGCACGGAGCACCCTGAGTACTGAGTACCCAGCACCCTGAGCACTGAGCACCCAGCACCCTGAGTACTGATCACCGAGCACCCCGAGCACTGAGCACCCAGCACCCTGAGTACTGAGCACCCAGCACCCTGAGTACTGAGCACCCAGCACCCTGAGTACTGAGCACCCAGCACCCTGAGCACTGAGCACAAAGCACGCTGAGTACTGAGCACTGAGCACCCTGAGTACTGAGCACCGAGAACCCTGAGCACTGAGCAACCAGCACCCCGAGCACTGAGCACCCAGCACCCTGAGCACTGAGCACCCAGCACCCTGAGCACTGAGCACCCAGCACCCTGAGCACTGAGCACCCAGCACCCTGAGCACTGAGAACCCAGCACCCTGAGTAGTGAGCACCCAACGTACTGAGCACCGAGCACCCCGAGCACGGAGCACCCAGCACCCTGAGTACTGAGCACCGAGCACCCTGAGCACTGAGCACCCAGCACCCTGAGTACTGAGCTCCGAGCACCCCGAGCACAGAGCACCCAGCGCCCCGAGCACTGAGCACCCAGAACCCCGAGCACTGAGCACCCAGCACCCCGAGCACTGAGCACCCAGCACCCCGAGCACTGAGCACCCAGCACCCCGAGCACTGAGCACCCAGCACACTGAGTACTGAGCACCCAGCACCCTGAGCACTGAGCACCCAGCACCCTGAGTACTGAGCACCCAGCACCCTGAGTACTGAGTACCCAGCACCCTGAGCACTGAGCACCCAGCACCCTGAGTACTGAGCACCGAGCACCCTAAGTACTGAGCACCCAGCACCCTGAGTACTGAGCACCCAGCACCCAGAGCACTGAGCACCCAGCACCCTGAGTACTGAGCACCCAGCACCCCGAGTACTGAGCACCCAGCACCCCGAGCACTGAGCACCAAGCACCCTGAGTACTGAGCACCGAACTCCCTGAGTACTGAGCACCCAGCACCCTGAATACTGAGCACCCAGCACCCCGAGCACTGAGCACCCAGCACCCCGAGCACTGAGCACCCAGCACCCCGAGCACTGAGCACCCAGCACCCCGAGCACTGAGCACCCAGCACCCTGAGCACTGAGCACCCAGCACCCTGAGCACTGAGCACCCAGCACCCTGAGTACTGAGTACCCAGCACCCTGAGCACTGAGCACCCAGCACCCTGAGTACTGATCACCGAGCACCCCGAACACTGAGCACCCAGCACCCTGAGTACTGAGCACCCAGCACACTGAGTACTGAGCACCCAGCACCCTGAGTACTGAGCACCCAGCACCCTGAGCACTGAGCACAAAGCACGCTGAGTACTGAGCACTGAGCACCCTGAGTACTGAGCACCGAGGACCCTGAGCACTGAGCACCCAGCACGCTGAGTACTGAGAACTGAGCACCCTGAGTACTGAGCACCCAGCACCCTAAACACTGAGCAGCCAGCACCCTGAGCACTGAGCACCCAGCACCGCGAGCACTGAGCACCCAGCACCCTGAGCACTGTGCACCCAGCACCCCGAGTACTGAGCACCCAGCACCCCTAGTACTGAGCACCCAGTACCCTGAGTATTGAGCACCAAGCACCCTGAGTACTGAGCACCCAGTACCCTGAGCACTGAACACACAGGACCCTGAGTACTGAGCACCCCGAGCACTGAGCACCCAGCAACCTGAGCTCTGTGCACCCAGCACCCCGAGCTCTGAGCATCCAGCACCCTGAGTACTGAGAACAGATCACCCTGAGTAGTGAGCACCCAGCACCCTGAGTACTGAGCCCCCAGCACCCTGAGTACTGAGCACCCAGCACCCCGAGCACTGAGCACCCAGCACCCCGAGAATGAGCACCCAGCACCCTGAGTACTGAGAACCGAGCACCATGAGTACTGAGCACCCAGCACCCTGAATATTGAGCATCCAGCACCCTGAGTACTGAGCACCCAGCACCCTGAGTACTGAGCACCCAGCACCCCGAGCACTGAGCACCCAGCACCCCGAGAATGAGCACCCGGCACCCTGAGTACTGAGAACCCAGCACCCTGAGTACTGAGCACCCAGCACCCCGAGCACTGAGCACCCTGAGTACTGAGCACCCAGCACCCTGAGTACTGAGCACTAAGCACCCAGAGCACTGAGCTCCCAGCACCCCGAGCACGGAGCAGCCAGGACCCCGAGCACTGAGTACTGAGCACCCAGCACCCTGAGTACTGAGCACCGAGCTCCCCGAGCACTGAGCACCCTGAGCACTGAGCGCCCAGCACCCCGATCACTTTGCAAACAGCACCCTGAGCACTGAGCACCCAGCACCCTGAGCACTGAGCACCCAGCACCCTGAGTACTGAGCACCCAGCACCCCGAGCACTGAGCACCCAGCACCCTGAGTACTGAGCACTGAGCACCCAGCACTCCGAGCACTGAGCACCCAGCACCCTGTGTACTGAGCACTGAGCACCCTGAGTACTAAGCACCCAGCACCCTGAGTACTGAGCACCCAGGACCCTGAGCACTGAGCACCGAGCACCCCGAGCACTGAGCACCCTGCACCCTGAGCACTCAGCACCCAGCACCCCGAGCACTGAGTACTGAGCACCCAGCACCCTGAGCACTGAGCACCCAGCACCCTGAGCACTGTGCACCCAGCACCCTGAGTACTGAGCACCCAGCACGCTGAGCACTGAGCACCCAGCACCCCGAGTACTGAGCAACCAGCACCCTGAGTACTGAGCACCCAGCACCCTGAGTACTGAGCACCCAGCACCCCGAGCACTGAGCACCCAGCACCCTGAGCACTGAGCACCCAGCACCCTGAGTACTGAGCACCAAGAACCCTGAGCACTGAGCACCCAGCACCCTGAGAACTGAGAACCCAGCACCCTGAGCACTGAGCACCCAGCACCCTGAGCACTGAGCACCCAGCTCCCTGAGCACTGAGCACCCAGCACCCTGAGTACTGAGCACCCAACGTACTGAGCACCGAGCACCCCGAGAACTGAGCACCCAGCACTCTGAGTACTGAGCACCCAGCACCCCGAGCCCTGAGCACCCAGCACCCTGAGTACTGAGCACCGAGCACCCTGAGTACTGAGCACCCAGCACCCCGAGCACTGAGCTCCCAGCACCGGGAGCACTGAGCACCCAGCACTGAGCACCCAGCACCCTGAGTACTGAGCACCCAGCACCCTGAGAACTGAGCACTGAGCACCCCGAGCACTGAGCACCGGGCACACCGAGCACTGAGCACCCAGCACCCTGAGTTGTGAGCACCCAGCACCCTGAGTACTGAGCACTGAGCACCCTGAGCACTGAGTACCCAGCACCCTGAGCACTGAGCACCCAGCATCCTGAGCACTGAGTACTGAGCACCCAGCACCCTGAGCACTGAGCACCCAGCACCCTGAGCACTGAGCACCCAGCACGCTGAGTACTGAGCACCCAGCACCCCAAACACTGAGCACCGAGCACCCTGAGAACTGAGCACCGAGCACCTTGAGTACTGAGCACCCAGCACCATGAGTACTGAGCACCGAGTACACAGAGTACTGAGTAACCTGAGTACTGAGCACCCAGCACCCCGAGCACGGAGCACCAAGGACCCTGAGCACTGAGTACTGAGCACCCAGCACCCTGAGTACTGAGCACCGAGCTCCCCGAGCACTGAGCACCCTGAGTACTGAGCGCCCAGCACCCCGATCACTTTGCACCCAGCACCCTGAGCACTGAGCACCCAGCACCCTGAGCACTGAGCACCCAGCACCCTGAGTACTGAGCACCCAGCACCCCGAGCACTGAGCACCCAGCACCCTGAGTACTGAGCACTGAGCACCCAGCACCCCGAGCACTGAGCACCCAGCACCCTGTGTACTGAGCACTGAGCACCCTGAGTACTAAGCACCCAGCACCCTGAGTACTGAGCACCCAGGACACTGAGCACTGAGCACCGAGCACCCCGAGCACTGAGCACCCTGCACCCTGAGCACTCAGCACCCAGCACCCCGAGCACTGAGTACTGAGCACCCAGCACCCTGAGCACTGAGCACGCAGCACCCTGAGAACTGTGCACCCAGCACCCTGAGTACTGAGCACCCAGAACCCCAAGCACTGAGCACCGAGCACCCTGAGTACTGAGCACCCAGCACGCTGCGCACTGAGCACACAGCACCCCGAGTACTGAGCAACCAGCACCCTGAGTACTGAGCACCCAGCACCCTGAGTACTGAGCACCCAGCACCCCGAGCACTGAGCACCCAGCACCTTGAGCACTGAGCACCCAGGACCCTGAGTACTGAGCACCAAGAACCCTGAGCACTGAGCACCCAGCACCCTGAGCACTGAGAACCCAGCACCCTGAGCACTGAGCACCCAGCACCCTGAGCACTGAGCACCCAGCACCCTGAGTACTGAGCACCCAACGTACTGAGCACCGAGCACCCCGAGCACTGAGCACCCAGCACGCTGAGTACTGAGCACGCAGCGCCCCGAGCACTGAGCACCCAGCACCCTGAGTACTGAGCACCGAGCACCCTGAGTACTGAGCACCCAGCACCCCGAGCACTGAGCACCCAGCACCCGGAGCACTGAGCACCCAGCACTGAGCACCCAGCACCCTGAGTACTGAGCACCCAGCGCCCCGAGCACTGAGCACCCAGCACCCTGAGTACTGAGCACCGAGCACCCTGAGTACTGAGCACCCAGCACCCCGAGCACTGAGCACCCAGCACCCGGAGCACTGAGCACCCAGCACTGAGCACCCAGCACCCTGAGTACTGAGCACCCAGCACCCTGAGAACTGAGCACTGAGCACCCCGAGCACTGAGCACCGGGCACACCGAGCACTGAGCACCCAGCACCCTGAGTACTGAGCACCCAGCACCCTGACTACTGAGCACTGAGCACCCTGAGCACTGAGTACCCAGCACCCTGAGCACTGAGCACCCAGCATCCTGAGCACTGAGTACTGAGCACCCAGCACCCTGAGCACTGAGCACCCAGCACCCTGAGCACTGAGCACCCAGCACGCTGAGTACTGAGCACCCAGCACCCCAAACACTGAGCACCGAGCACCCTGAGAACTGAGCACCGAGCACCTTGAGTACTGAGCACCCAGCACCATGAGTACTGAGCACCGAGTACCCAGAGTACTGAGCAACCTGAGTACTGAGCACCCAGCACCCCGAGAATGAGCACCCAGCACCATGAGTACTGAGCACCGAGCACCCTGAGCACTGAGCACCCAGCACCATGAGTACTGAGCACCAAGCACCCTGAGTACTGAGTACCCAGCACCCTGAGTACTGAGCACCCAGCACCCTGAGTTCTGAGCACCCAGCACCCTGAGCACTGAGCACACTGTGTACTGAGCAACCAGCACCCTGAGCACTGAGCACCCAGCACCCAGAGCACTGAGCACCCAGCACCCGGAGCACTGAGCACCCAGCACTGAGCACCCAGCACGCTGAGTACTGAGCACCCAGCACCCCAAACACTGAGCAATGAGCACCCTGAGTACTGAGCACTGAGCACCCTGAGCACTGAGCACCCAGTACCCTGAGCACTGAGCACCCAGCACCCTGAGCACTGAGGACCCAGCACCCTGAGCAATGAGGACCCAGCACCACGAGCAGTGAGCACCCAGCACCCTGAGTACTGAGCACCAAGCACCCTGAGCACTGAGCACCCAGCACCCCGAGCACTGAGAACCCAGCACGCTGAGTACTGAGCACTGAGCACACAGCACCCTGAGTACTGAGCACCCAGCAACCCGAGCACTGAGCACCCAGCACCCCGAGCACTGAGCACTGAGCACCCTGAGTACTGAGCACTGAGCACCCTTAGTACTGAGCACCGAGCACCCTGAGTACTGAGCACCCAGCACCCTGAGCACGGAGCACCCCGAGGACTGAGCACCCAGCACCGTGAGCACTGAGCACCCAGCACCTTGAGTACTGAGCACCGAGCACCCCGAGCACTGGGCACCCAGCACCCTAAGTACTGAGCACCCAGCACCCTGAGCACTGAGGACCCAGCACCCGAGCACTGAGCACCCAGCACCCTGAGTACTGAGCACCCAGCATCCCGAGCACTGAGCACCCAGCACCCTGAGTACTGTGTACCCAGCACCCTGAGCACTGAGCACCCAGTACCCTGAGTACTTATCACCGAGCACCCCGAGCACTGAGCACCCAGCACCCTGAGTACTGAGCAACCAGCACCCTGAGTACTGAGCACCCAGCACCCTGAGTACTGAGCAACCAGCACCCTGAGCACTGAGCAGAAAGCACGCTGAGTACTGAGCACTGAGCACCCTGAGTACTGAGCACCGAGGACCCTGAGCACTGAGCACCCAGCACGCTGAGTACTGAGCACTGAGCACCCTGAGTACTGAGCACCCAGCACCCTGAACACTGAGCAGCCAGCACCCTGAGCACTGAGCACCCAGCACCCCGAGCACTGAGCACCCAGCACCCTGAGTACTGAGTACCCAGCACCCTGAGCACTGAGCACCCAGCACCCTGAGTACTGATCACCGAGCACCCCGAACACTGAGCACCCAGCACCCTGAGTACTGAGCACCCAGCACACTGAGTACTGAGCACCCAGCACCCTGAGTACTGAGCACCCAGCACCCTGAGCACTGAGCACAAAGCACGCTGAGTACTGAGCACTGAGCACCCTGAGTACTGAGCACCGAGGACCCTGAGCACTGAGCACCCAGCACGCTGAGTACTGAGAACTGAGCACCCTGAGTACTGAGCACCCAGCACCCTAAACACTGAGCAGCCAGCACCCTGAGCACTGAGCACCCAGCACCGCGAGCACTGAGCACCCAGCACCCTGAGCACTGTGCACCCAGCACCCCGAGTACTGAGCACCCAGCACCCCTAGTACTGAGCACCCAGTACCCTGAGTATTGAGCACCAAGCACCCTGAGTACTGAGCACCCAGTACCCTGAGCACTGAACACACAGGACCCTGAGTACTGAGCACCCCGAGCACTGAGCACCCAGCAACCTGAGCTCTGTGCACCCAGCACCCCGAGCTCTGAGCATCCAGCACCCTGAGTACTGAGAACAGATCACCCTGAGTAGTGAGCACCCAGCACCCTGAGTACTGAGCCCCCAGCACCCTGAGTACTGAGCACCCAGCACCCCGAGCACTGAGCACCCAGCACCCCGAGAATGAGCACCCAGCACCCTGAGTACTGAGAACCGAGCACCATGAGTACTGAGCACCCAGCACCCTGAATATTGAGCATCCAGCACCCTGAGTACTGAGCACCCAGCACCCTGAGTACTGAGCACCCAGCACCCCGAGCACTGAGCACCCAGCACCCCGAGAATGAGCACCCGGCACCCTGAGTACTGAGAACCCAGCACCCTGAGTACTGAGCACCCAGCACCCCGAGCACTGAGCACCCTGAGTACTGAGCACCCAGCACCCTGAGTACTGAGCACTAAGCACCCAGAGCACTGAGCTCCCAGCACCCCGAGCACGGAGCAGCCAGGACCCCGAGCACTGAGTACTGAGCACCCAGCACCCTGAGTACTGAGCACCGAGCTCCCCGAGCACTGAGCACCCTGAGCACTGAGCGCCCAGCACCCCGATCACTTTGCAAACAGCACCCTGAGCACTGAGCACCCAGCACCCTGAGCACTGAGCACCCAGCACCCTGAGTACTGAGCACCCAGCACCCCGAGCACTGAGCACCCAGCACCCTGAGTACTGAGCACTGAGCACCCAGCACTCCGAGCACTGAGCACCCAGCACCCTGTGTACTGAGCACTGAGCACCCTGAGTACTAAGCACCCAGCACCCTGAGTACTGAGCACCCAGGACCCTGAGCACTGAGCACCGAGCACCCCGAGCACTGAGCACCCTGCACCCTGAGCACTCAGCACCCAGCACCCCGAGCACTGAGTACTGAGCACCCAGCACCCTGAGCACTGAGCACCCAGCACCCTGAGCACTGTGCACCCAGCACCCTGAGTACTGAGCACCCAGCACGCTGAGCACTGAGCACCCAGCACCCCGAGTACTGAGCAACCAGCACCCTGAGTACTGAGCACCCAGCACCCTGAGTACTGAGCACCCAGCACCCCGAGCACTGAGCACCCAGCACCCTGAGCACTGAGCACCCAGCACCCTGAGTACTGAGCACCAAGAACCCTGAGCACTGAGCACCCAGCACCCTGAGAACTGAGAACCCAGCACCCTGAGCACTGAGCACCCAGCACCCTGAGCACTGAGCACCCAGCTCCCTGAGCACTGAGCACCCAGCACCCTGAGTACTGAGCACCCAACGTACTGAGCACCGAGCACCCCGAGAACTGAGCACCCAGCACTCTGAGTACTGAGCACCCAGCACCCCGAGCCCTGAGCACCCAGCACCCTGAGTACTGAGCACCGAGCACCCTGAGTACTGAGCACCCAGCACCCCGAGCACTGAGCTCCCAGCACCCGGAGCACTGAGCACCCAGCACTGAGCACCCAGCACCCTGAGTACTGAGCACCCAGCACCCTGAGAACTGAGCACTGAGCACCCCGAGCACTGAGCACCGGGCACACCGAGCACTGAGCACCCAGCACCCTGAGTTGTGAGCACCCAGCACCCTGAGTACTGAGCACTGAGCACCCTGAGCACTGAGTACCCAGCACCCTGAGCACTGAGCACCCAGCATCCTGAGCACTGAGTACTGAGCACCCAGCACCCTGAGCACTGAGCACCCAGCACCCTGAGCACTGAGCACCCAGCACGCTGAGTACTGAGCACCCAGCACCCCAAACACTGAGCACCGAGCACCCTGAGAACTGAGCACCGAGCACCTTGAGTACTGAGCACCCAGCACCATGAGTACTGAGCACCGAGTACACAGAGTACTGAGTAACCTGAGTACTGAGCACCCAGCACCCCGAGCACGGAGCACCAAGGACCCTGAGCACTGAGTACTGAGCACCCAGCACCCTGAGTACTGAGCACCGAGCTCCCCGAGCACTGAGCACCCTGAGTACTGAGCGCCCAGCACCCCGATCACTTTGCACCCAGCACCCTGAGCACTGAGCACCCAGCACCCTGAGCACTGAGCACCCAGCACCCTGAGTACTGAGCACCCAGCACCCCGAGCACTGAGCACCCAGCACCCTGAGTACTGAGCACTGAGCACCCAGCACCCCGAGCACTGAGCACCCAGCACCCTGTGTACTGAGCACTGAGCACCCTGAGTACTGAGCACCCAGCACCCCGAGCACTGAGCACCCAGCACCTTGAGCACTGAGCACCCAGGACCCTGAGTACTGAGCACCAAGAACCCTGAGCACTGAGCACCCAGCACCCTGAGCACTGAGAACCCAGCACCCTGAGCACTGAGCACCCAGCACCCTGAGCACTGAGCACCCAGCACCCTGAGTACTGAGCACCCAACGTACTGAGCACCGAGCACCCCGAGCACTGAGCACCCAGCACGCTGAGTACTGAGCACGCAGCGCCCCGAGCACTGAGCACCCAGCACCCTGAGTACTGAGCACCGAGCACCCTGAGTACTGAGCACCCAGCACCCCGAGCACTGAGCACCCAGCACCCGGAGCACTGAGCACCCAGCACTGAGCACCCAGCACCCTGAGTACTGAGCACCCAGCGCCCCGAGCACTGAGCACCCAGCACCCTGAGTACTGAGCACCGAGCACCCTGAGTACTGAGCACCCAGCACCCCGAGCACTGAGCACCCAGCACCCGGAGCACTGAGCACCCAGCACTGAGCACCCAGCACCCTGAGTACTGAGCACCCAGCACCCTGAGAACTGAGCACTGAGCACCCCGAGCACTGAGCACCGGGCACACCGAGCACTGAGCACCCAGCACCCTGAGTACTGAGCACCCAGCACCCTGACTACTGAGCACTGAGCACCCTGAGCACTGAGTACCCAGCACCCTGAGCACTGAGCACCCAGCATCCTGAGCACTGAGTACTGAGCACCCAGCACCCTGAGCACTGAGCACCCAGCACCCTGAGCACTGAGCACCCAGCACGCTGAGTACTGAGCACCCAGCACCCCAAACACTGAGCACCGAGCACCCTGAGAACTGAGCACCGAGCACCTTGAGTACTGAGCACCCAGCACCATGAGTACTGAGCACCGAGTACCCAGAGTACTGAGCAACCTGAGTACTGAGCACCCAGCACCCCGAGAATGAGCACCCAGCACCATGAGTACTGAGCACCGAGCACCCTGAGCACTGAGCACCCAGCACCATGAGTACTGAGCACCAAGCACCCTGAGTACTGAGTACCCAGCACCCTGAGTACTGAGCACCCAGCACCCTGAGTTCTGAGCACCCAGCACCCTGAGCACTGAGCACACTGTGTACTGAGCAACCAGCACCCTGAGCACTGAGCACCCAGCACCCAGAGCACTGAGCACCCAGCACCCGGAGCACTGAGCACCCAGCACTGAGCACCCAGCACGCTGAGTACTGAGCACCCAGCACCCCAAACACTGAGCAATGAGCACCCTGAGTACTGAGCACTGAGCACCCTGAGCACTGAGCACCCAGTACCCTGAGCACTGAGCACCCAGCACCCTGAGCACTGAGGACCCAGCACCCTGAGCAATGAGGACCCAGCACCACGAGCAGTGAGCACCCAGCACCCTGAGTACTGAGCACCAAGCACCCTGAGCACTGAGCACCCAGCACCCCGAGCACTGAGAACCCAGCACGCTGAGTACTGAGCACTGAGCACCCAGCACCCTGAGTACTGAGCACCCAGCAACCCGAGCACTGAGCACCCAGCACCCCGAGCACTGAGCACTGAGCACCCTGAGTACTGAGCACTGAGCACCCTTAGTACTGAGCACCGAGCACCCTGAGTACTGAGCACCCAGCACCCTGAGCACGGAGCACCCCGAGGACTGAGCACCCAGCACCGTGAGCACTGAGCACCCAGCACCTTGAGTACTGAGCACCGAGCACCCCGAGCACTGGGCACCCAGCACCCTAAGTACTGAGCACCCAGCACCCTGAGCACTGAGGACCCAGCACCCGAGCACTGAGCACCCAGCACCCTGAGTACTGAGCACCCAGCATCCCGAGCACTGAGCACCCAGCACCCTGAGTACTGTGTACCCAGCACCCTGAGCACTGAGCACCCAGTACCCTGAGTACTTATCACCGAGCACCCCGAGCACTGAGCACCCAGCACCCTGAGTACTGAGCAACCAGCACCCTGAGTACTGAGCACCCAGCACCCTGAGTACTGAGCAACCAGCACCCTGAGCACTGAGCAGAAAGCACGCTGAGTACTGAGCACTGAGCACCCTGAGTACTGAGCACCGAGGACCCTGAGCACTGAGCACCCAGCACGCTGAGTACTGAGCACTGAGCACCCTGAGTACTGAGCACCCAGCACCCTGAACACTGAGCAGCCAGCACCCTGAGCACTGAGCACCCAGCACCCCGAGCACTGAGCACCCAGCACCCTGAGTACTGAGTACCCAGCACCCTGAGCACTGAGCACCCAGCACCCTGAGTACTGATCACCGAGCACCCCGAACACTGAGCACCCAGCACCCTGAGTACTGAGCACCCAGCACACTGAGTACTGAGCACCCAGCACCCTGAGTACTGAGCACCCAGCACCCTGAGCACTGAGCACAAAGCACGCTGAGTACTGAGCACTGAGCACCCTGAGTACTGAGCACCGAGGACCCTGAGCACTGAGCACCCAGCACGCTGAGTACTGAGAACTGAGCACCCTGAGTACTGAGCACCCAGCACCCTAAACACTGAGCAGCCAGCACCCTGAGCACTGAGCACCCAGCACCGCAAGCACTGAGCACCCAGCACCCTGAGCACTGTGCACCCAGCACCCCGAGTACTGAGCACCCAGCACCCCTAGTACTGAGCACCCAGTACCCTGAGTATTGAGCACCAAGCACCCTGAGTACTGAGCACCCAGTACCCTGAGCACTGAACACACAGGACCCTGAGTACTGAGCACCCCGAGCACTGAGCACCCAGCAACCTGAGCTCTGTGCACCCAGCACCCCGAGCTCTGAGCATCCAGCACCCTGAGTACTGAGAACAGATCACCCTGAGTAGTGAGCACCCAGCACCCTGAGTACTGAGCCCCCAGCACCCTGAGTACTGAGCACCCAGCACCCCGAGCACTGAGCACCCAGCACCCCGAGAATGAGCACCCAGCACCCTGAGTACTGAGAACCGAGCACCATGAGTACTGAGCACCCAGCACCCTGAATATTGAGCATCCAGCACCCTGAGTACTGAGCACCCAGCACCCTGAGTACTGAGCACCCAGCACCCCGAGCACTGAGCACCCAGCACCCCGAGAATGAGCACCCGGCACCCTGAGTACTGAGAACCCAGCACCCTGAGTACTGAGCACCCAGCACCCCGAGCACTGAGCACCCTGAGTACTGAGCACCCAGCACCCTGAGTACTGAGCACTAAGCACCCAGAGCACTGAGCTCCCAGCACCCCGAGCACGGAGCAGCCAGGACCCCGAGCACTGAGTACTGAGCACCCAGCACCCTGAGTACTGAGCACCGAGCTCCCCGAGCACTGAGCACCCTGAGCACTGAGCGCCCAGCACCCCGATCACTTTGCAAACAGCACCCTGAGCACTGAGCACCCAGCACCCTGAGCACTGAGCACCCAGCACCCTGAGTACTGAGCACCCAGCACCCCGAGCACTGAGCACCCAGCACCCTGAGTACTGAGCACTGAGCACCCAGCACTCCGAGCACTGAGCACCCAGCACCCTGTGTACTGAGCACTGAGCACCCTGAGTACTAAGCACCCAGCACCCTGAGTACTGAGCACCCAGGACCCTGAGCACTGAGCACCGAGCACCCCGAGCACTGAGCACCCTGCACCCTGAGCACTCAGCACCCAGCACCCCGAGCACTGAGTACTGAGCACCCAGCACCCTGAGCACTGAGCACCCAGCACCCTGAGCACTGTGCACCCAGCACCCTGAGTACTGAGCACCCAGCACGCTGAGCACTGAGCACCCAGCACCCCGAGTACTGAGCAACCAGCACCCTGAGTACTGAGCACCCAGCACCCTGAGTACTGAGCACCCAGCACCCCGAGCACTGAGCACCCAGCACCCTGAGCACTGAGCACCCAGCACCCTGAGTACTGAGCACCAAGAACCCTGAGCACTGAGCACCCAGCACCCTGAGAACTGAGAACCCAGCACCCTGAGCACTGAGCACCCAGCACCCTGAGCACTGAGCACCCAGCTCCCTGAGCACTGAGCACCCAGCACCCTGAGTACTGAGCACCCAACGTACTGAGCACCGAGCACCCCGAGAACTGAGCACCCAGCACTCTGAGTACTGAGCACCCAGCACCCCGAGCCCTGAGCACCCAGCACCCTGAGTACTGAGCACCGAGCACCCTGAGTACTGAGCACCCAGCACCCCGAGCACTGAGCTCCCAGCACCCGGAGCACTGAGCACCCAGCACTGAGCACCCAGCACCCTGAGTACTGAGCACCCAGCACCCTGAGAACTGAGCACTGAGCACCCCGAGCACTGAGCACCGGGCACACCGAGCACTGAGCACCCAGCACCCTGAGTTGTGAGCACCCAGCACCCTGAGTACTGAGCACTGAGCACCCTGAGCACTGAGTACCCAGCACCCTGAGCACTGAGCACCCAGCATCCTGAGCACTGAGTACTGAGCACCCAGCACCCTGAGCACTGAGCACCCAGCACCCTGAGCACTGAGCACCCAGCACGCTTAGTACTGAGCACCCAGCACCCCAAACACTGAGCACCGAGCACCCTGAGAACTGAGCACCGAGCACCTTGAGTACTGAGCACCCAGCACCATGAGTACTGAGCACCGAGTACACAGAGTACTGAGTAACCTGAGTACTGAGCACCCAGCACCCCGAGCACGGAGCACCAAGGACCCTGAGCACTGAGTACTGAGCACCCAGCACCCTGAGTACTGAGCACCGAGCTCCCCGAGCACTGAGCACCCTGAGTACTGAGCGCCCAGCACCCCGATCACTTTGCACCCAGCACCCTGAGCACTGAGCACCCAGCACCCTGAGCACTGAGCACCCAGCACCCTGAGTACTGAGCACCCAGCACCCCGAGCACTGAGCACCCAGCACCCTGAGTACTGAGCACTGAGCACCCAGCACCCCGAGCACTGAGCACCCAGCACCCTGTGTACTGAGCACTGAGCACCCTGAGTACTAAGCACCCAGCACCCTGAGTACTGAGCACCCAGGACCCTGAGCACTGAGCACCGAGCACCCCGAGCACTGAGCACCCTGCACCCTGAGCACTCAGCACCCAGCACCCCGAGCACTGAGTACTGAGCACCCAGCACCCTGAGCACTGAGCACGCAGCACCCTGAGAACTGTGCACCCAGCACCCTGAGTACTGAGCACCCAGAACCCCAAGCACTGAGCACCGAGCACCCTGAGTACTGAGCACCCAGCACGCTGCGCACTGAGCACACAGCACCCCGAGTACTGAGCAACCAGCACCCTGAGTACTGAGCACCCAGCACCCTGAGTACTGAGCACCCAGCACCCCGAGCACTGAGCACCCAGCACCTTGAGCACTGAGCACCCAGGACCCTGAGTACTGAGCACCAAGAACCCTGAGCACTGAGCACCCAGCACCCTGAGCACTGAGAACCCAGCACCCTGAGCACTGAGCACCCAGCACCCTGAGCACTGAGCACCCAGCACCCTGAGTACTGAGCACCCAACGTACTGAGCACCGAGCACCCCGAGCACTGAGCACCCAGCACGCTGAGTACTGAGCACGCAGCGCCCCGAGCACTGAGCACCCAGCACCCTGAGTACTGAGCACCGAGCACCCTGAGTACTGAGCACCCAGCACCCCGAGCACTGAGCACCCAGCACCCGGAGCACTGAGCACCCAGCACTGAGCACCCAGCACCCTGAGTACTGAGCACCCAGCGCCCCGAGCACTGAGCACCCAGCACCCTGAGTACTGAGCACCGAGCACCCTGAGTACTGAGCACCCAGCACCCCGAGCACTGAGCACCCAGCACCCGGAGCACTGAGCACCCAGCACTGAGCACCCAGCACCCTGAGTACTGAGCACCCAGCACCCTGAGAACTGAGCACTGAGCACCCCGAGCACTGAGCACCGGGCACACCGAGCACTGAGCACCCAGCACCCTGAGTACTGAGCACCCAGCACCCTGACTACTGAGCACTGAGCACCCTGAGCACTGAGTACCCAGCACCCTGAGCACTGAGCACCCAGCATCCTGAGCACTGAGTACTGAGCACCCAGCACCCTGAGCACTGAGCACCCAGCACCCTGAGCACTGAGCACCCAGCACGCTGAGTACTGAGCACCCAGCACCCCAAACACTGAGCACCGAGCACCCTGAGAACTGAGCACCGAGCACCTTGAGTACTGAGCACCCAGCACCATGAGTACTGAGCACCGAGTACCCAGAGTACTGAGCAACCTGAGTACTGAGCACCCAGCACCCCGAGAATGAGCACCCAGCACCATGAGTACTGAGCACCGAGCACCCTGAGCACTGAGCACCCAGCACCATGAGTACTGAGCACCAAGCACCCTGAGTACTGAGTACCCAGCACCCTGAGTACTGAGCACCCAGCACCCTGAGTTCTGAGCACCCAGCACCCTGAGCACTGAGCACACTGTGTACTGAGCAACCAGCACCCTGAGCACTGAGCACCCAGCACCCAGAGCACTGAGCACCCAGCACCCGGAGCACTGAGCACCCAGCACTGAGCACCCAGCACGCTGAGTACTGAGCACCCAGCACCCCAAACACTGAGCAATGAGCACCCTGAGTACTGAGCACTGAGCACCCTGAGCACTGAGCACCCAGTACCCTGAGCACTGAGCACCCAGCACCCTGAGCACTGAGGACCCAGCACCCTGAGCAATGAGGACCCAGCACCACGAGCAGTGAGCACCCAGCACCCTGAGTACTGAGCACCAAGCACCCTGAGCACTGAGCACCCAGCACCCCGAGCACTGAGAACCCAGCACGCTGAGTACTGAGCACTGAGCACCCAGCACCCTGAGTACTGAGCACCCAGCAACCCGAGCACTGAGCACCCAGCACCCCGAGCACTGAGCACTGAGCACCCTGAGTACTGAGCACTGAGCACCCTTAGTACTGAGCACCGAGCACCCTGAGTACTGAGCACCCAGCACCCTGAGCACGGAGCACCCCGAGGACTGAGCACCCAGCACCGTGAGCACTGAGCACCCAGCACCTTGAGTACTGAGCACCGAGCACCCCGAGCACTGGGCACCCAGCACCCTAAGTACTGAGCACCCAGCACCCTGAGCACTGAGGACCCAGCACCCGAGCACTGAGCACCCAGCACCCTGAGTACTGAGCACCCAGCATCCCGAGCACTGAGCACCCAGCACCCTGAGTACTGTGTACCCAGCACCCTGAGCACTGAGCACCCAGTACCCTGAGTACTTATCACCGAGCACCCCGAGCACTGAGCACCCAGCACCCTGAGTACTGAGCAACCAGCACCCTGAGTACTGAGCACCCAGCACCCTGAGTACTGAGCAACCAGCACCCTGAGCACTGAGCAGAAAGCACGCTGAGTACTGAGCACTGAGCACCCTGAGTACTGAGCACCGAGGACCCTGAGCACTGAGCACCCAGCACGCTGAGTACTGAGCACTGAGCACCCTGAGTACTGAGCACCCAGCACCCTGAACACTGAGCAGCCAGCACCCTGAGCACTGAGCACCCAGCACCCCGAGCACTGAGCACCCAGCACCCTGAGCACTGAGCACCCAGCACCACGAGTACTGAGCACCCAGCACCCCTAGTACTGAGCACCCAGCACCCTGAGTACTGAGCACCAAGCACCCTGAGTACTGAGCACCCAGTACCCTGAGCACTGAACACACAGCACCCTGAGTACTGAGCACCCCGAGCAGTGAGCACCCAGCACCCTGAGCTCTGTGCACCCAGCAAACCGATCTCTGAGCACCCAGCACCCTGACTACTGAGAACAGATCACCCTGAGTACTGAGCACCCAGCACCCTGAGTACTGAGCCCCCAGCACCCTGAGTACTGAGCACCCTGCACCCCGAGCACTGAGCACCCAGCACCCCGAGAATGAGCAACCAGCACCCTGAGTACTGAGAACCGAGCACCATGAGTACTGAGCACCCAGCACCCTGAGTATTGAGCCCCCAGCACCCTGAGTACCGAGCACCCAGCACCCTGAGTACTGAGCACCCAGCACCCTGAGCACTGAGCACCCAGCACCCCGAGAATGAGCACCCAGCACCCTGAGTACTGAGCACCCAGCACCCTGAGTACTGAGCACCCGGCACCCGGAGCACTGAGCACCCTGAGTACTGAGCACCCAGCACCCCGAGCACTGAGCACCCTGAGTACTGAGCACCCAGCACCCTGAGTACTGAGCACTAAGCACCCAGAGCACTGATCACCCAGCACCCCGAGCACGGAGCACCCAGGACCCCGAGCACTGAGTACTGAGCACCCAGCACCCTGAGTACTGAGCACCGAGCTCCCCGAGCACTGAGCACCCTGAGTACTGAGAGCCCAGCACCCCGATCACTTTGCACCCAGCACCCTGAGCACTGAGCACCCAGCACCCTGAGCACTGAGCACCCAGCACCCGGAGCACTGAGCACCCAGCACTGAGCACCCAGCACCCTGAGTACTGAGCACCCAGCGCCCCGAGCACTGAGCACCCAGCACCCTGAGTACTGAGCACCGAGCACCCTGAGTACTGAGCACCCAGCACCCCGAGCACTGAGCACCCAGCACCCGGAGCACTGAGCACCCAGCACTGAGCACCCAGCACCCTGAGTACTGAGCACCCAGCACCCTGAGAACTGAGCACTGAGCACCCCGAGCACTGAGCACCGGGCACACCGAGCACTGAGCACCCAGCACCCTGAGTACTGAGCACCCAGCACCCTGACTACTGAGCACTGAGCACCCTGAGCACTGAGTACCCAGCACCCTGAGCACTGAGCACCCAGCATCCTGAGCACTGAGTACTGAGCACCCAGCACCCTGAGCACTGAGCACCCAGCACCCTGAGCACTGAGCACCCAGCACGCTGAGTACTGAGCACCCAGCACCCCAAACACTGAGCACCGAGCACCCTGAGAACTGAGCACCGAGCACCTTGAGTACTGAGCACCCAGCACCATGAGTACTGAGCACCGAGTACCCAGAGTACTGAGCAACCTGAGTACTGAGCACCCAGCACCCCGAGAATGAGCACCCAGCACCATGAGTACTGAGCACCGAGCACCCTGAGCACTGAGCACCCAGCACCATGAGTACTGAGCACCAAGCACCCTGAGTACTGAGTACCCAGCACCCTGAGTACTGAGCACCCAGCACCCTGAGTTCTGAGCACCCAGCACCCTGAGCACTGAGCACACTGTGTACTGAGCAACCAGCACCCTGAGCACTGAGCACCCAGCACCCAGAGCACTGAGCACCCAGCACCCGGAGCACTGAGCACCCAGCACTGAGCACCCAGCACGCTGAGTACTGAGCACCCAGCACCCCAAACACTGAGCAATGAGCACCCTGAGTACTGAGCACTGAGCACCCTGAGCACTGAGCACCCAGTACCCTGAGCACTGAGCACCCAGCACCCTGAGCACTGAGGACCCAGCACCCTGAGCAATGAGGACCCAGCACCACGAGCAGTGAGCACCCAGCACCCTGAGTACTGAGCACCAAGCACCCTGAGCACTGAGCACCCAGCACCCCGAGCACTGAGAACCCAGCACGCTGAGTACTGAGCACTGAGCACCCAGCACCCTGAGTACTGAGCACCCAGCAACCCGAGCACTGAGCACCCAGCACCCCGAGCACTGAGCACTGAGCACCCTGAGTACTGAGCACTGAGCACCCTTAGTACTGAGCACCGAGCACCCTGAGTACTGAGCACCCAGCACCCTGAGCACGGAGCACCCCGAGGACTGAGCACCCAGCACCGTGAGCACTGAGCACCCAGCACCTTGAGTACTGAGCACCCGGCACCCGGAGCACTGAGCACCCTGAGTACTGAGCACCCAGCACCCCGAGCACTGAGCACCCTGAGTACTGAGCACCCAGCACCCTGAGTACTGAGCACTAAGCACCCAGAGCACTGAGCACCCAGCACCCCGAGCACGGAGCACCCAGGACCCCGAGCAGTGAGTACTGAGCACCCAGCACCCTGAGTACTGAGCACCGAGCTCCCCGAGCACTGAGCACCCTGAGTACTGAGAGCCCAGCACCCCGATCACTTTGCACCCAGCACCCTGAGCACTGAGCACCCAGCACCCTGAGCACTGAGCACCCAGCACCCTGAGTACTGAGCACCCAGCACCCCGAGCACTGAGCACCCAGCACACTGAGTACTGAGCACTGAGCACCCAGCACCCCGAGCACTGAGCACCCAGCACCCTGTGTACTGAGCACTGTGCACCCTGAGTACTAAGCACCCAGCACCCTGAGTACTGAGCACCCAGGACCCTGAGCACTGAGCACCGAGCACCCTGAGCACTGAGCACCCTGCACCCTGAGCACTCAGCACCCAGCACCCCGAGCACTGAATACTGAGCACCCAGCACCCTGAGCACTGAGCACCCAGCACCCTGAGCACTGTGCACCCAGCACCCTGAGTACTGAGCACCCAGCACCCCAAGCACTGAGCACCGAGCACAATGAGTACTTAGCACCCAGCACGCTGAGCACTGAGCACCCAGCACCCCGAGTACTGAGCAACCAGCACCCTGAGTACTGAGCACCCAGCACCCTGAGTACTTAGCACCCAGCACCCCGAGCACTGAGCACCCAGCACCCTGAGCACTGAGCACCCAGCACCCTGACTACTGAGCACCAAGCACCCTGAGCACTGAGCACCCAGCACCCTGAGCACTGAGAACCCAGCACCCTGAGCACTGAGCACCCAGCACCCTGAGCACTGAGCACCCAGCACCCTGAGCACTGAGCACCCAGCACCCTGAGTACTGAGCACCCAATGTACTGAGCACCGAGCACCCCGAGCACTGAGCACCCAGCACCCTGAGTACTGAGCACCCATCACCCCGAGCACTGAGCACGCAGCACCCTGAGTACTGAGCACCGAGCACCCTGAGTACTGAGCACCCAGCACCCCGAGCACTGAGCACCCAGCACCCAGAGCACTGAGCACCCAGCACCCTGAGTACTGAGCACCCAGCACCCTGAGAACTGAGCACCGAGCACCCCGAGCACTGAGCACCGGGCACACCGAGCATTGAGCACCCAGCACCCTGAGTACTGAGCACCCAGCACCCTGAGTACTGAGCACTGAGCACCCTGAGCACTGAGTACTGAGCACCCAGCACCCTGAGCACTGAGCACCCAGCACCCTGAGCACTGAGCACCCAGCACGCTGAGTACTGAGCACCCAGCACCCTAAACACTGAGCACCGAGCACCCTGAGAACTGAGCACCGAGCACCTTGAGTACTGAGCACCCAGCACCATGAGTACTGAGCACCGAGTACCCAGAGTACTGAGCAACCTGAGTACTGAGCACCCAGCACCCCGAGAATGAGCACCCAGCACCATGAGTACTGAGCACCGAGCACCCTGAGCACTGAGCACCCAGCACCATGAGTACTGAGCACCAAGCACCCTGAGTACTGAGGACCCAGCACCCTAAGTACTGAGCACCCAGCACCCTGAGTTCTGAGCACCCAGCACCCTGAGCACTGAGCACACTGTGTACTGAGCAACCAGCACCCTGAGCACTGAGCACCCAGCACCCAGAGCACTGAGCACCCAGCACCCGGAGCACTGAGCACCCAGCACTGAGCACCCAGCACGCTGAGTACTGAGCACCCAGCAGCCCAAACACTGAGCACCGAGCACCTTGAGAACTGAGCACCGAGCACCCTGAGTACTGAGCACCCAGCACCATGAGTACTGAACACCGAGTACCAAGAGTACTGAGCAACCTGAGTACTGAGCACCCAGCACCCCGAGAATGAGCACCCAGCACCATGAGTACTGAGCACCGAGCACCCTGAGCACTGAGCACCCAGCACCATGAGTACTGAGCACCAAGCACCCTGAGTACTGAGCACCCAGCACCCTGAGAACTGAGCACACAGCACCCTGAGTTCTGAGCACCCAGCACCCTGAGCATTGAGCACACTGAGTACTGAGCAACCAGCACCCTGAGCACTGAGCACCCAGCACCCCGAGCACTGAGCACCCAGCACCCCGAGCACTGAGCACTGAGTACACTGTGAACTGAGCACCGAGCACCCTGAGTACTGAGCACTGAGCACACTGAGCACTGAGCACCCAGCACCCTGAGCACTGAGCACCGAGCACCCTGAGCACTGAGCACCCTGCACCCTGAGCACTCAGCACCCAGCACCCCGAGCACTGAATACTGAGCACCCAGCACCCTGAGCACTGAGCACCCAGCACCCTGAGCACTGTGCACCCAGCACCCTGAGTACTGAGCACCCAGCACCCCAAGCACTGAGCACCGAGCACAATGAGTACTTAGCACCCAGCACGCTGAGCACTGAGCACCCAGCACCCCGAGTACTGAGCAACCAGCACCCTGAGTACTGAGCACCCAGCACCCTGAGTACTTAGCACCCAGCACCCCGAGCACTGAGCACCCAGCACCCTGAGCACTGAGCACCCAGCACCCTGACTACTGAGCACCAAGCACCCTGAGCACTGAGCACCCAGCACCCTGAGCACTGAGAACCCAGCACCCTGAGCACTGAGCACCCAGCACCCTGAGCACTGAGCACCCAGCACCCTGAGCACTGACCACCCAGCACCCTGAGTACTGAGCACCCAATGTACTGAGCACCGAGCACCCCGAGCACTGAGCACCCAGCACCCTGAGTACTGAGCACCCATCACCCCGAGCACTGAGCACGCAGCACCCTGAGTACTGAGCACCGAGCACCCTGAGTACTGAGCACCCAGCACCCCGAGCACTGAGCACCCAGCACCCAGAGCACTGAGCACCCAGCACCCTGAGTACTGAGCACCCAGCACCCTGAGAACTGAGCACCGAGCACCCCGAGCACTGAGCACCGGGCACACCGAGCATTGAGCACCCAGCACCCTGAGTACTGAGCACCCAGCACCCTGAGTACTGAGCACTGAGCACCCTGAGCACTGAGTACTGAGCACCCAGCACCCTGAGCACTGAGCACCCAGCACCCTGAGCACTGAGCACCCAGCACGCTGAGTACTGAGCACCCAGCACCCTAAACACTGAGCACCGAGCACCCTGAGAACTGAGCACCGAGCACCTTGAGTACTGAGCACCCAGCACCATGAGTACTGAGCACCGAGTACCCAGAGTACTGAGCAACCTGAGTACTGAGCACCCAGCACCCCGAGAATGAGCACCCAGCACCATGAGTACTGAGCACCGAGCACCCTGAGCACTGAGCACCCAGCACCATGAGTACTGAGCACCAAGCACCCTGAGTACTGAGGACCCAGCACCCTAAGTACTGAGCACCCAGCACCCTGAGTTCTGAGCACCCAGCACCCTGAGCACTGAGCACACTGTGTACTGAGCAACCAGCACCCTGAGCACTGAGCACCCAGCACCCAGAGCACTGAGCACCCAGCACCCGGAGCACTGAGCACCCAGCACTGAGCACCCAGCACGCTGAGTACTGAGCACCCAGCAGCCCAAACACTGAGCACCGAGCACCTTGAGAACTGAGCACCGAGCACCCTGAGTACTGAGCACCCAGCACCATGAGTACTGAACACCGAGTACCAAGAGTACTGAGCAACCTGAGTACTGAGCACCCAGCACCCCGAGAATGAGCACCCAGCACCATGAGTACTGAGCACCGAGCACCCTGAGCACTGAGCACCCAGCACCATGAGTACTGAGCACCAAGCACCCTGAGTACTGAGCACCCAGCACCCTGAGAACTGAGCACACAGCACCCTGAGTTCTGAGCACCCAGCACCCTGAGCATTGAGCACACTGAGTACTGAGCAACCAGCACCCTGAGCACTGAGCACCCAGCACCCCGAGCACTGAGCACCCAGCACCCCGAGCACTGAGCACTGAGTACCCTGTGAACTGAGCACCGAGCACCCTGAGTACTGAGCACTGAGCACACTGAGCACTGAGCACCCAGCACCCTGAGCACTGAGCACCCAGCACCCTGAGCACTGAGGACCCAGCACCCTGAGCACTGAGGACCCAGCACCCCGAGCACTAAGCACCCAGCACGCTGAGTACTGAGCACTGAGCACCCAGCACCCTGAGTACTGAGCACCCAGCACCCCGAGCACTGAGCACCCAGCACCCCGAGCACTGAGCACTGAGCACCCTGAGTACTGAGCACTGAGCACCCTTAGTACTGAGCACCGAGCACCCTGAGTACTGAGCACCCAGCACCCTGAGCACGGAGCACACCGAGGACTGAGCACTCAGCACCGTGAGCACTGAGCACCCAGCACCCAGAGCACTGAGCACCCAGCACTGAGCACCCAGCACCCTGAGTACTGAGCACCCAGCACCCTGACAACTGAGCACCGAGCACCCCGAGCACTGAGCACCGGGCACACCGAGCACTGAGCACACAGCACCCTGAGTACTGAGCACCCAGCACCCTGAGTACTGAGCACTGAGCACCCTGAGCACTGAGTACTGAGCACCCAGCACCCTGAGCACTGAGCACCCAGCACCCTGAGCACTGAGCACCCAGCACGCTGAGTACTGAGCACCCAGCACCCCAAACACTGAGCACCGAGCACCCTGAGAACTGAGCACCGAGCACCTTGAGTACTGAGCACCCAGCACCATGAGTACTGAGCACCGAGTACCCAGAGTACTGAGCAACCTGAGTACTGAGCACCCAGCACCCCGAGAATGAGCACCCAGCACCATGAGTACTGAGCACCGAGCACCCTGAGCACTGAGCACCCAGCACCATGAGTACTGAGCACCAAGCACCCTGAGTACTGAGGACCCAGCACCCTAAGTACTGAGCACCCAGCACCCTGAGTTCTGAGCACCCAGCACCCTGAGCACTGAGCACACTGTGTACTGAGCAACCAGCACCCTGAGCACTGAGCACCCAGCACCCAGAGCACTGAGCACCCAGCACCCGGAGCACTGAGCACCCAGCACTGAGCACCCAGCACGCTGAGTACTGAGCACCCAGCACCCCAAACACTGAGCACCGAGCACCTTGAGAACTGAGCACCGAGCACCCTGAGTACTGAGCACCCAGCACCATGAGTACTGAGCACCGAGTACAAAGAGTACTGAGCAACCTGAGTACTGAGCACCCAGCACCCCGAGAATGAGCACCCAGCACCATGAGTACTGAGCACCGAGCACCCTGAGCACTGAGCACCCAGCACCATGAGTACGGAGCACCAAGCACCCTGAGTACTGAGCACCCAGCACCCTGAGAACTGAGCACACAGCACCCTGAGTTCTGAGCACCCAGCACCCTGAGCACTGAGCACACTGAGTACTGAGCAACCAGCACCCTGAGCACTGAGCACCCAGCACCCCGAGCACTGAGCACCCAGCACCCCGAGCACTGAGCACTGAGTACCCTGTGAACTGAGCACCGAGCACCCTGAGTACTGAGCACTGAGCACACTGAGCACTGAGCACCCAGCACCCTGAGCACTGAGCACCCAGCACCCTGAGCACTGAGGACCCAGCACCCTGAGCACTGAGGACCCAGCACCACGAGCAGTGAGCACCCAGCACCCTGAGTACTGAGCACCAAGCACCCTGAGCACTGAGCACCCAGCACCCCGAGCACTAAGCACACAGCACGCTGAGTACTGAGCACTGAGCACCGAGCACCCAGAGTACTGAGCACCCAGCACCCCGAGCACTGAGCACCCAGCACCCCGAGCACTGAGCACTGAGCACACTGAGTACTGAGCACTGAGCACCCTTAGTACTGAGCACCGAGCACCCTGAGTACTGAGCACCCAGCACCCTGAGCACGGAGCACACCGAGGACTGAGCACTCAGCACCGTGAGCACTGAGCACCCAGCACCCTGAGCACTGAGCACCCAGCACCCCGAGCACTGAGCACCCAGCACCCTGAGTACTGAGCACCCAGCACCCCGAGCACTGAGCACCCAGCACCCTGAGCACTGAGCACCCAGCACCCTGAGTACTGAGCACCCAGCACCCTGAGCACTGAGCACCCAGCACCCCGAGTATTGAGCACCCAGCCCCCTGAGTACTGAGCACTGAGCACCCTGAGCACTGAGCACCCAGCAACCCCGAGCACTGAGCACCCAGCACGCTGAGTACTGAGCACCCGGCACCCTGAGTACTGAGCACTCAGCACCCTGAGTACTGAGCACCGAGCACCCCGAGCACCGAGCATGCAGCACCCTGAGCACGGAGCACCCCGAGGACTGAGCACCCAGCACCCTGAGCACTGAGCACCAAGCACCTTGAGTACTGAGCACCGAGCACCTCGAGCACTGAGCACCCAGCACCCTGAGTACTGAGCACCCAGCACCATGAGCACTGAGCACCTAGCACCCTGAGCACTGAGCACCCAGCACCCCGAGCACTGAGCACCCAGCACCCTGAGTACTGAGCACCCAACACCCAGAATACTGAGCACCCAGCACCCTGAGCACTGAGCACCCAGCACCCTGAGTACTGAGCACCCTGAGTACTGAACACCCAGCACCCTGAGCACTGAGCACTGAGCACCCTGAGCACTGAGTACTGAGCACTGAGCAACCTGAGCACTGAGCACGCAGCACCCCGAGTACTGAGCACCCAGCACAGCGAGAACTGAGCACCCAGCGCCCCGAGCATTGAGTACCCAGCACTCCGAGCACTGGGCACTGAGCACGCTGAGCACTGAGCACCCAGCACCCCGAGTACTGAGCACTGAGCACCCTGAGTACTGAGCACCAAGCACCCCGAGTACTGAGCACTGAGCACCCTGAGTACTGAGCACCCTGCACCCTGAGCACTGAGTACCCATCACCCTGAGTACTGAGCACTGAGAACCCTGAGTACTGAGCACCGAGCACCCTGAGTACTGAGCACCCAGCACCCTGATCACTGAGCACGGAGCACCCCGAGGACTCAGCACCCAGCACCCTGAGCACTGAGCACACATCACCTTGAGTACTGAGCACCGAGCACCAAGAGCACTGAGCACCCAGCACCCTGACTACTGAGCACCCAGCACCCTGAGCACTGAGCACCCACCACCCTGAGCACTGAGCACCCAGCACCCCGAGCACTGATCACCCAGCACCCTGAGTACTGAGCACCCAGCACCCTGAGCACTGAGCACCCAGCACCCTGAGTACTGAGCACCCAGAACCCTGAGTACTGAGCAACCAGCACCCTGAGCACTGAGCACTGAGCACCCAGCACCCTGAGCACTGAGCACTGAGCATCCAGCACCCCGAGCACTGAGCACCCAGCACCCCGAGCACTGAGCACCCACCACCCTGAGTACTGAGCACCCAGCACCCTGGGCACTGAGCACCCAGCACCCTGAGTACTGAGCACCAAGCACCCTGAGTACTGAGTACCCAGTACCCTGAGTACTGAGCACCCAGCACCCTGAGCACTGAGCACCCAGCACCCAGCACCCCGAGCACTGAGCACCCTGAGTACTGAGCACCCAGCACCCTGAGTACTGAGCACTAAGCACCCAGAGCACTGAGCACCCAGCACCACGAGCACTGAGCACCCAGCACCCTGAGTACTGAGCACCCAGCACCCTGAGCACTGAGCACCCAGCACGCTGAGCACTGAGCACCCAGCACCCCGAGTACTGAGCAACCAGCACCCTGAGTACTGAGCACCCAGGACCCCGAGCACTGAGTACTGAGCACCCAGCACCCTGAGTACTGAGCACCGAGCTCCCCGAGCACTGAGCACCCTGAGTACTGTGCACCCAGCACCCCAATCACTGAGCACCCAGCACCCTGAGCACTGAGCACCCAGCACCCCGAGCAATGAGCACCCAGCACCCTGAGTACTGAGCACCCAGCACACCGAGCACTGAGCACCCTGAGTACTGAGCACCCAGCACCCTGAGTAATGAGCACCCAGCACCCCGAGCACTGAGCATTCAGCACCCTGAGAACTGAGCACCGAGCACCCTGAGTACTGAGCAGCCAGCACCCTGAGTATTGAGCACCCAGCGTACTGAGCACCGAGCACCCAGCACCGTGAGTACTGAGCACCCAGCACCCTGAGCACTGAGCAACCAGCAACCTGAGTACTGAGCACCGAGCACCCCGAGTACTGAGCACCCAGCATCCCGAGCACTGAGCACCCAGCACCCCGAGCACTGAGCACCCAGCACCCCGAGCACCGAGCAGCCTGAGTACTAAGCACCGAGCACCCTGAGCACTGAGCACCCAGCACCCAGAGCACTGAGCAACCAGCACCCCGAGCACTGTGCACCCAGCACCCTGAGTACTGAGCACCCAGCACCCTGAGCACTGAGCACCCAGCACCCTGAGCACTGAGCACCCAGCACCCTGAGCACTGAGAACCCAGCACCCTGAGTAGTGAGCACCCAAAGTACTGAGCACCGAGCACCCCGAGCACTGAGCACCCAGCACCCTGAGTACTGAGCACCGAGCACCCCGAGCACTGAGCACCCAGCACACTGAGTACTGAGCTCCGAGCACCCCGAGCACAGAGCACCCAGCGCCCCGAGCACTGAGCACCCAGCGCCCAGAGCACTGAGCACCCAGAACCCCGAGCACTGAGCACCCAGCACCCCGAGCACTGAGCACCCAGCACCCCGAGCACTGAGCACCGAGCACCCCGAGAACTGAGCACCGAGCACCCTGAGTACTGAGCACCGAGCACCCTAAGTTCTGAGCACCCAGCACCCTGAGTACTGAGCACCCAGCACCCCAAGTACTGAGCACCCAGCACCCCGAGTACTGAGCACCCAGCACCCCGAGCACTGAGCACCCATCACCCTGAGCACTGAGCACCCAGCACCCTGAGTACTGAGCAACGAGCACCCTGAGTACTGAGCACCGAACACCCTGAGTACTGAGCACCCAGCACCCTGAGTACTGAGCACCCAGCACCCCGAGCACTGAGCACCCAGCACCCCGAACACTGAGCACCCAGCAACCCGAGCACTGAGCACCCAGCACCCCGAGCACTGAGCACCCAGCACCCTGAGCACTGAGCACCCAGCACCCTGAGCACTGAGCACCCAGCACCCTGAGTACTGAGTACCCAGCACCATGAGCACTGAGCACCCAGCACCCTGAGTACTGATCACCGAGCACCCCGAGCACTGAGCACCCAGCACCCTGAGTACTGAGCACCCAGCACCCTGAGTACTGAGCACCAAGCACCCTGAGTACTGAGCACCCAGTACCCTGAGCACTGAACACACAGCACCCTGAGTACTGAGCTCCCCGAGCACTGAGCACCCAGCACCCTGAGCTCTGTGCACCCAGCACCCCGAGCTCTGAGCACCCAGCACCCTGAGTACTGAGAACAGATCACCCTGAGTACTGAGCACCCAGCACCCTGAGTACTGAGCGCCCAGGACCCTGAGCACTGAGCACCGAGCACCCCGAGCACTGAGCACCCTGCACCCTGAGCACTCAGCACCCAGCACCCCGAGCACTGAGTACTGAGCACCCAGCACCCTGAGCACTGAGCACCCAGCACCCTGAGCACTGTGCACCCAGCACCCTGAGTACTGAGCACCCAGCACCCCAAGCACTGAGCACCGAGCACCCTGAGTACTGAGCACCCAGCACGCTGAGCACTGAGCACCCAGCACCCCGAGTACTGAGCAACCAGCACCCTGAGTACTGAGCACCCAGCACCCTGAGTACTGAGCACCCAGCACCCCGAGCACTGAGCACCCAGCATCCTGAGCACTGAGCACCCAGCACCCTGAGTACTGAGCACCAAGAACCCTGAGCACTGAGCACCCAGCACCCTGAGCACTGAGAACCCAGCACCCTGAGCACTGAGCACCCAGCACCCTGAGCACTGAGCACCCAGCACCCTGAGCACTGAGCACCCAGCACCCTGAGCACTGAGCACCCAGCACCCTGAGCACTGAGCACGGAGCACCCTGAGTACTGAGTACCCAGCACCCTGAGCACTGAGCACCCAGCACCCTGAGTACTGATCAACGAGCACCCCGAGCACTGAGCACCCAGCACCCTGAGTACTGAGCACCCAGCACCCTGAGCACTGAGCACAAAGCACGCTGAGTACTGAGCACTGAGCACCCTGAGTACTGAGCAACGAGCACCCTGAGTACTGAGCACCGAACACCCTGAGTACTGAGCACCCAGCACCCTGAGTACTGAGCACCCAGCACCCCGAGCACTGAGCACCCAGCACCCCGAACACTGAGCACCCAGCAACCCGAGCACTGAGCACCCAGCACCCCGAGCACTGAGCACCCAGCACCCTGAGCACTGAGCACCCAGCACCCTGAGCACTGAGCACCCAGCACCCTGAGTACTGAGTACCCAGCACCATGAGCACTGAGCACCCAGCACCCTGAGTACTGATCACCGAGCACCCCGAGCACTGAGCACCCAGCACCCTGAGTACTGAGCACCCAGCACCCTGAGTACTGAGCACCCAGCACCCCGAGCACTGAGCACCCAGCACACTGAGTACTGAGCTCCGAGCACCCCGAGCACAGAGCACCCAGCGCCCCGAGCACTGAGCACCCAGCGCCCAGAGCACTGAGCACCCAGAACCCCGAGCACTGAGCACCCAGCACCCCGAGCACTGAGCACCCAGCACCCCGAGCACTGAGCACCGAGCACCCCGAGAACTGAGCACCGAGCACCCTGAGTACTGAGCACCGAGCACCCTAAGTTCTGAGCACCCAGCACCCTGAGTACTGAGCACCCAGCACCCCAAGTACTGAGCACCCAGCACCCCGAGTACTGAGCACCCAGCACCCCGAGCACTGAGCACCCATCACCCTGAGCACTGAGCACCCAGCACCCTGAGTACTGAGCAACGAGCACCCTGAGTACTGAGCACCGAACACCCTGAGTACTGAGCACCCAGCACCCTGAGTACTGAGCACCCAGCACCCCGAGCACTGAGCACCCAGCACCCCGAACACTGAGCACCCAGCAACCCGAGCACTGAGCACCCAGCACCCCGAGCACTGAGCACCCAGCACCCTGAGCACTGAGCACCCAGCACCCTGAGCACTGAGCACCCAGCACCCTGAGTACTGAGTACCCAGCACCATGAGCACTGAGCACCCAGCACCCTGAGTACTGATCACCGAGCACCCCGAGCACTGAGCACCCAGCACCCTGAGTACTGAGCACCCAGCACCCTGAGTACTGAGCACCAAGCACCCTGAGTACTGAGCACCCAGTACCCTGAGCACTGAACACACAGCACCCTGAGTACTGAGCTCCCCGAGCACTGAGCACCCAGCACCCTGAGCTCTGTGCACCCAGCACCCCGAGCTCTGAGCACCCAGCACCCTGAGTACTGAGAACAGATCACCCTGAGTACTGAGCACCCAGCACCCTGAGTACTGAGCGCCCAGGACCCTGAGCACTGAGCACCGAGCACCCCGAGCACTGAGCACCCTGCACCCTGAGCACTCAGCACCCAGCACCCCGAGCACTGAGTACTGAGCACCCAGCACCCTGAGCACTGAGCACCCAGCACCCTGAGCACTGTGCACCCAGCACCCTGAGTACTGAGCACCCAGCACCCCAAGCACTGAGCACCGAGCACCCTGAGTACTGAGCACCCAGCACGCTGAGCACTGAGCACCCAGCACCCCGAGTACTGAGCAACCAGCACCCTGAGTACTGAGCACCCAGCACCCTGAGTACTGAGCACGGAGCACCCCGAGCACTGAGCACCCAGCATCCTGAGCACTGAGCACCCAGCACCCTGAGTACTGAGCACCAAGAACCCTGAGCACTGAGCACCCAGCACCCTGAGCACTGAGAACCCAGCACCCTGAGCACTGAGCACCCAGCACCCTGAGCACTGAGCACCCAGCACCCTGAGCACTGAGCACCCAGCACCCTGAGCACTGAGCACCCAGCACCCTGAGCACTGAGCACGGAGCACCCTGAGTACTGAGTACCCAGCACCCTGAGCACTGAGCACCCAGCACCCTGAGTACTGATCAACGAGCACCCCGAGCACTGAGCACCCAGCACCCTGAGTACTGAGCACCCAGCACCCTGAGCACTGAGCACAAAGCACGCTGAGTACTGAGCACTGAGCACCCTGAGTACTGAGCACCGAGGACCCTGAGCACTGAGCACCCAGCACCCTGAGTACTGATCACCGAGCACCCCGAGTACTGAGCACTGAGCACCCTGAGTACTGAGCACCGAGGACCCTGAGCACTGAGCACCCAGCACGCTGAGTACTGAGCACTGAGCACCCTGAGTACTGAGCACCCAGCACCCTGAACACTGAGCAGCCAGCACCCTGAGCACTGAGCAGCCAGCACCCCGAGCACTGAGCACCCAGCACCCTGAGCACTGTGCACCCAGCACCCCGAGTACTGAGCACCCAGCACTCCTAGTACTGAGCACCCAGCACCCTGAGTACTGAGCACCAAGCACCCTGAGTACTGAGCACCCAGTACCCTGAGCACTGAACACACAGCACCCTGAGTACTGAGCACCCCGAGCACTGAGCACCCAGCACCCTGAGCTCTGTGCACCCAGCACCCCGAGCTCTGAGCACCCAGCACCCTGAGTACTGAGAACAGATCACCCTGAGTACTGAGCACCCAGCACCCTGAGTACTGAGCCCCCAGCACCCTGAGTACTGAGCACCCAGCACCCCGAGCACTGAGCACCCAGCACCCCGAGAATGAGCACCCAGCACCCTGAGTACTGAGAACCGAGCACGATGAGTACTGAGCACCCAGCACCCTGAGTATTGAGCCCCCAGCACCCTGAGTACTGAGCACCCAGCACCCTGAGTACTGAGCACCCAGCTCCCCGAGCACTGAGCACCCAGCACCTCGAGAATGAGCACCCAGCACCCTGAGTACTGAGCACCCAGCACCCTGAGTACTGAGCACCCTGCACCCCGAGCACTGAGCACCCTGAGTACTGAGCACCCAGCACCCTGAGTACTGAGCACTAAGCACCCAGAGCACTGAGCACCCAGCACCCCGAGCACGGAGCACCCAGGACCCCGAGCACTGAGTACTGAGCACCCAGCACCCTGAGTACTGAGCACCCAGCACCCAGAGCACTGAGCACCCAGCACCCCGAGCACTGTGCACCCAGCACCCTGAGTACTGAGCACCCAGCACCCTGAGCACTGAGCACCCAGCACCCTGAGCACTGAGCACCCAGCACCCTGAGCACTGAGTACCCAGCACCCTTAGCACTGAGCACCCAGCACCCTGAGCACTGAGCACCCAGCACCCTGAGCACTGAGCACCCAGCACCCTGAGTACTGAGCACTGAGCACCCAGCACCCCGATCACTGAGCACCCAGCACCCTGAGTACTGAGCACTGAGCACCCAGCACCCCGAGCACTGAGCACCCAGCACCCTGAGCACTGAGCACCCAGCACCCGAGTACTGAGCACCCAGCACACCGAGCACTGAGCACCCAGCACCCTGAGTACTGAGCACCCAGCACCCAGAGCACTGAGCAACCAGCACCCCGAGCACTGTGCACCCAGCACCCTGAGTACTGAGCACCCAGCACCCTGAGCACTGAGCACCCAGCACCCTGAGCACTGAGCACGGAGCACCCTGAGCACTGAGCACTGAGCACCCTGATCACTGAGTACTGAGCACCGAGCACCCCGAGAACTGAGCACCCAGCACCGGAGTACTGAGCACCCAGCAGCCCAAGTACTGAGCACCCTGAGTATTGAGCACCCAGCACCCTGAGTACTGAGCAGCCAGCATCCTGAGTACTGAGCAACGAGCACCCTGAGTACAGAGCACCCAGCACCCCGATCACTGAGCACCCAGCACCCTGAGGACTGAGCACCCAGCACCCTGAGCACTGAGCACCCTGAGTACTGAGCACTGAGCACACTGAGTACTGAGCACTGAGCACCCTGAGTACTGAGCAACCAGCACCCTGAGTACTGAGCACCCAGGACCCTGAGCAATGAGCACCGAGCACCCTGAGCACTGAGCACCCAGCACCCTGAGCACTGAGCACCCAGCACCCTGAGTAGTGAGCACCCAACGTACTGAGCACCGAGCACCCCAAGCACTGAGCACCCAGCACCCTGAGTACTGATCACCTAGCACCCTGAGCACTGAGCACCCAGCACCCTGAGTACTGAGCACCCAGCACCCTGAGTACTGAGCACCCAGCACCCCGAGCACTGAGCACCCAGCACCCTGAGTACTGAGGACTCAGCACCCTGTGCACTGAGCACCGAGCACCCTGAGCACTGAGCACCCAGCACCCTGAGGACTGAGCACCCAGCACCCTGAGCACTGAGCACCCTGAGTACTGAGCACTGAGCACCCTGAGTACTGAGCACTGAACACCCTGAGTACTGAGCAACCAGCACCCTGAGTACTGAGCACCCAGCACCCTGAGCACTGAGCACCGAGCACCCTGAGCACTGAGCACCCAGCACCCTGAGCACTGAGCACCCAGCACCCTGAGCACTGATCACCCAGCACACTGAGCACTGAGCACCCAGCACCCTGAGTCCTGAGCACCCAGCACCCTGAGTACTGAGCACTCAGCACCCTGAGTACTGAGCCCCCTGAGGACTGAGCACCCAGCACCCTGAGCACTGAGCACCCTGAGGACTGAGCACCCAGCACCCTGAGTACTGAGCACCCAGCACCCTGAGCAATGAGCACTGAGCACCCAGCACCCCGAGCACTGAGCACCCTGCACCCTGAGTACTGAGCACTGAGCACCCAGCACCCCGAGCACTGAGCACCCAGCACCCTGAGTACTGAGCACCGAGCACACCGAGCACTGAACACCCAGCACCCTGAGTACTGAGCTCCGAGGACCCCGAGCACTGAGCACCCAGCGCCCCGAGCACCGAGCACCCTGAGCACTGAGCACCCAGCACCCTGAGCACTGAGCACCCAGCACCCTGAGTACTGAGCACTGAGCACCCAGCACCCCGAGCACTGAGCACCCAGCACCCTGAGTACTGAGCACTGAGCACCCAGCACCCCGAACACTGAGCACCCAGCACCCTGAGCACTGAGCACCCAGCACCCGAGTACTGAGCACCCAGCACCCTGAGTACTGAGCACCCAGCACCCTGAGTACTGAGCACCCAGCATCCCGAGTACTGAGCACCCAGCACCCTGAGTACTGAGCACCCAGCATCCTGAGCACTGAGCACCCAGCACCCCGAGCACTGAGCACCCAGCACCCTGAGTACTGAGCACCCAGCGCCCAGAGCACTGAGCACCCAGCACCCTGAGCACTGAGCACCCAGCACCCTGAGTACTGAGCACCCAGCAACCTGAGTACTGAACACCCAGCACCCTGAGCACTGAGCACTGAGCACCCTGAGCACTGAGTACTGAGCACTGAGCACCCTGAGCACTGAGCACCCAGCACCCCGAGTACTGAGCACCCAGCACCCCGAGCACTGAGCACCCAGCACCCCGAGCACTGAGCACTGAGCACCCAGCACCCCGAGTACTGAGCAGTGAGCACCCTGAGCACTGAACACCCAGCACCCCGAGTACTGAGCACTGAGCACCCTGAGTACTGAGCAACCAGCACCCTGAGCACTGAGTACCCAGCACCCTGAGGACTGAGCACCCAGCACACTGAGCACTGAGCACCCAGCACCCTGAGCACTGAGCACCCAGCACCCTGAGTACTGATCACTGAGCACCCAGCACCCCGAGCACTGAGCACCCAGCACCCTGAGTACTGAGCACTGAGCACCCAGCACCCCGAGCACTGAGCACCCAGCAACCTGAGCACTGAGCACCCAGCACCCGAGTACTGAGCACCCAGCACCCTGAGCACTGAGCACCCAGCACCCTGAGTAGTGAGCAACCAACGTACTGAGCACCGAGCACCCCGAGCACTGTGCACCCAGCACCCTGAGTACTGATCACCGAGTACCCTGAGCACTGAGCACCCAGCACCCTGAGTACTGAGCTCTGAGCACCCCGAGCACTGAGCACCGAGCAACCTGTGCACTGAGTACCCAGCACCCTGAGTACTGAGCACTCAGCACCCTGAGCACTGAGCACCGAGCACCCTGAGTACTGAACACCGAGCACCCTGAGCACTGAGAACCCAGCACCCTGAGTACTGAGCTCCGAGCACCCCGAGCACTGAGCACCCGGCACCCTGAGTACTGAGCACCCTGCACCCTGAGCAATGAGCACCCTGAGTACTGAGCACCCAGCACCTTGAGCACTGAGCACCCATCACCCTGAGCACTGAACACACAGCACCCTGAGTACTGAGAACCTCGAGCACTGAGCATCCAGCACCCTGAGTACTGAGCACCGAGCACCCCGAGCACTGAGAACCCAGCACCGCGAGCACTGAGCACATAGCACCCCGAGCACTGAGCACCCAGCACCCTGAGTACTGAGCACCCAGCACCCTGAGTACTGAGCACCCAGCACCCTGAGCACTGAGTACCCAACACCCTGAGCACTGAGCACCCAGCACCCTGAGCACTGAGCACACAGCACCCTGAGCACTGAGCACCCTGAGCACTGAGCACACAGCACCCTGAGTGCTGAGCACTGAGCACCCAGCACCCCGTCACTGAGCACCCAGCACCCCGAGTACTGAGCACTGAGCACCCTGAGTACTGAGCACCCAGCACCCTGAGCACTGAGTACCCAGCACCCTTAGCACTGAGCACCCAGCACCCTGAGCACTGAGCACCCAGCACCCTGAGCACTGAGCACCCAGCACCCTGAGTACTGAGCACTGAGCACCCAGCACCCCGATCACTGAGCACCCAGCACCCTGAGTACTGAGCACTGAGCACCCAGCACCCCGAGCACTGAGCACCCAGCACCCTGAGCACTGAGCACCCAGCACCCGAGTACTGAGCACCCAGCACCCCGAGCACTGAGCACCCAGCACCCTGAGTACTGAGCACCCAGCACCCAGAGCACTGAGCACCCAGCACCCCGAGCACTGTGCACCCAGCACCCTGAGTACTGAGCACCCAGCACCCTGAGCACTGAGCACCCAGCACCCTGAGCACTGAGCACGGAGCACCCTGAGCACTGAGCACTGAGCACCCTGATCACTGAGTACTGAGCACCGAGCACCCCGAGAACTGAGCACCCAGCACCCGGCATACTGAGCACCCAGCGGCCCAAGTACTGAGCACCCTGAGTATTGAGCACCCAGCACCCTGAGTACTGAGCAGCCAGCATCCTGAGTACTGAGCAACGAGCACCCTGAGTACAGAGCACCCAGCACCCCGAGCACTGAGCACCCAGCACCCTGAGGACTGAGCACCCAGCACCCTGAGCACTGAGCACCCTGAGTACTGAGCACTGAGCACCCTGAGTACTGAGCACTGAGCACCCTGAGTACTGAGCAACCAGCACCCTGAGTACTGAGCACCCAGGACCCTGAGCAATGAGCACCGAGCACCCTGAGCACTGAGCACCCAGCACCCTGAGCACTGAGCACCCAGCACCCTGAGTAGTGAGCACCCAACGTACTGAGCACCGAGCACCCCAAGCACTGAGCACCCAGCACCCTGAGTACTGATCACCTAGCACCCTGAGCACTGAGCACCCAGCACCCTGAGTACTGAGCACCCAGCAACCTGAGTACTGAGCACCCAGCACCCCGAGCACTGAGCACCCAGCACCCTGAGTACTGAGCACTCAGCACCCTGTGCACTGAGCACCGAGCACCCTGAGCACTGAGCACCCAGCACCCTGAGGACTGAGCACCCAGCACCCTGAGCACTGAGCACCCTGAGTACTGAGCACTGAGCACCCTGAGTACTGAGCACTGAACACCCTGAGTACTGAGCAACCAGCACCCTGGGTACTGAGCACCCAGCACCCTGAGCACTGAGCACCGAGCACCCTGAGCACTGAGCACCCAGCACCCTGAGCACTGAGCACCCAGCACTCTGAGTTGTGAGCACCCAACGTACTGAGCACCGATCACCCCGAGCACTGAGCACCCAGCACCCTGACTACTGAGCACCCAGCACCCCGAGCACTGAGCACCCAGCACCCTGAGCACTGAGCACTCAGCACCCTGAGTACTGAGCACCGAGCACCCCGAGCACTGAGCACCCAGCACCCTGAGCAATGAGCACCCTGAGCACTGAGCACCCAGCACCCCGAGCACTGAGCACCCAGCACCCTGAGTACTGAGCACCCAGCGCCCCGAGCACTGAGCACCCAGGACCCTGAGCACTGAGCACCCAGCACCCTGAGTACTGAGCACCCAGCACCCTGAGTACTGAACACCCAGCACCCTGAGCACGGAGCACTGAGAACCCTGAGCACTGAGTACTGAGCACTGAGCACCCTGAGCACTGAGCACCCAGCACCCCGAGTACTGAGCACCCAGCACCCCGAGCACTGAGCACCGAGCGCCCCGAGCACTGAGCACCCAGCACCCCGAGCACTGAGCACTGAGCACCCAGCACCCCAAGTACTGAGCAGTGAGCACCCTGAGCACTGAACACCCAGCACCCCGAGTACTGAGCACTGAGGACCCTGAGTACTGAGCAACCAGCACCCTGAGCACTGAGTACCCAGCACCCTGAGGACTGAGCACCCAGCACACTGAGCACTGAGCACCCAGCACCCTGAGCACTGAGCACCCAGCACCCTGAGTACTGATCACTGAGCACCCAGCACCCCGAGCACTGAGCACCCAGCACCCTGAGTACTGAGCACTGAGCACCCAGCACCCCGAGCACTGAGCACCCAGCACCCTGAGCACTGAGCACCCAGCACCCGAGTACTGAGCACCCAGCACCCTTAGTACTGAGCACCCAGCACCCTGAGTACTGAGAACCCAGCACCCTGAGCACTGAGCACCCAGCACCCCGAGCACTGAGCACCCAGCACCCTGAGTACTGAGCACCCAGCACCCTGAGCACTGAGCAACCAGCACCCTGAGCTCTGAGCATCCAGCACCCTGAGCACTGAGCACCCAGCACCCTGAGTAGTGAGCACCCAACGTACTGAGCACCGAGCACACCGAGCACTGTGCTCCCAGCACCCTGAGTACTGATCACCGAGTACCCTGAGCACTGAGCACCCAGCACCCTGAGTACTGAGCTCCGAGCACCCCGAGCACTGAGCACCGAGCACCCTGTGCACTGAGTACACAGCACCCTGAGTACTGAGCACTCAGCACCCTGAGCACTGAGCACCGAGCACCCTGAGTACTGAGCACCGAGCACCCTGAGCACTGAGAACCCAGCACCCTGAGTACTGAGCTCCGAGCACCCCGAGCACTGAGCACCCAGCACCCTGAGTACTGAGCACCCTGCACCCTGAGCAATGAGCACCCTGAGTACTGAGCACCCAGCACCTTGAGCACTGAGCACCCAGCACCCTGAGCACTGAACACACAGCACCCTGAGTACTGAGAACCTCGAGCACTGAGCATCCAGCACCCTGAGTACTGAGCACCGAGCACCCCGAGCACTGAGAACCCAGCACCGCGAGCACTGAGCACATAGCACCCCGAGCACTGAGCACCCAGCACCCTTAGTACTGAGCACCCAGCACCCTGAGTACTGAGCACCCAGCACCCTGAGCACTGAGTACCCAACACCCTGAGCACTGAGCACCCAGCACCCTGAGCACTGATCACACAGCACCCTGAGCACTGAGCACCCAGCACCCTGAGTACTGAGCACTGAGCACCCAGCACCCCGAGCAGTGAGCAGCCAGCACCCTGAGTACTGAGCACCGAGCACCCTGAGCAATGAGCACCCAGCACCCTGAGTACTGAGCTCCGAGCACTCCGAGCACTGAGCACCCTGAGCACTGAGCACCGAGCACCCTGAGCACTGAGTACCCAGCACCCTGAGCACTGAGCACCCAGCGCCCTGAGCACTGAGCACCCAGCACCCTGAGCACTGAGCACCCATCACCCTGAGTACTGAGCAATGAGCACCCAGCACCCCGAGCACTGAGCACCCAGCACCCCGAGTACTGAGCACTGAGCACCCTGAGTACTGAGCACCCAGCACCCTGAGCACTGAGTACCCAGCACCCTTAGCACTGAGCACCCAGCACCCTGAGCACTGAGCACCCAGCACCCTGAGCACTGAGCACCCAGCACCCTGAGTACTGAGCACTGAGCACCCAGCACCCCGATCACTGAGCACCCAGCACCCTGAGTACTGAGCACTGAGCACCCAGCACCCCGAGCACTGAGCACCCAGCACCCTGAGCACTGAGCACCCAGCACCCGAGTACTGAGCACACAGCACCCTGTGTACTGAGCACCCAGCACCCTGAGCACTGAGCACCCAGCACCCCGAGCACTGAGCACCCAGCACCCTGAGTACTGAGCACCCAGCAACCTGAGCACTGAGCACCCAGCACCCCGAGCACTGTGCACCCAGCACCCTGAGTACTGAGCACCCAGCACCCTGAGCACTGAGCACCCAGCACCCTGAGCACTGAGCACGGAGAACCCTGAGCACTGAGCACTGAGCACCCTGATCACTGAGTACTGAGCACCGAGCACCCCGAGAACTGAGCACCCAGCACCCGGAGTACTGAGCACCCAGCAGCCCAAGCACTGAGCACCCTGAGTATTGAGCACCCAGCACCCTGAGTACTGAGCAGCCAGCATCCTGAGTACTGAGCAACGAGCACCCTGAGTACAGAGCACCCAGCACCCCGAGCACTGAGCACCCAGCACCCTGAGTACTGAGCACCCAGCACCCTGAGCACTGAGCACCCTGAGTACTGAGCACTGAGCACCCTGAGTACTGAGCACTGAGCACCCTGAGTACTGAGCAACCAGCACCCTGAGTACTGAGCACCCAGGACCCTGAGAAATGAGCACCGAGCACCCTGAGCACGGAGCACCCAGCACCCTGAGCACTGAGCACCCAGCACCCTGAGTAGTGAGCACCCAACGTACTGAGCACCGAGCACCCCAAGCACTGAGCACCCAGCACCCTGAGTACTGATCACCTAGCACCCTGAGCACTGAGCCCCCAGCACCCTGAGTACTGAGCACCCAGCACCCTGAGTACTGAGCACCCAGCACCCCGAGCACTGAGCACCCAGCACCCTGAGTACTGAGCACTCAGCACCCTGTGCACTGAGCACCGAGCAACCTGAGCACTGAGCACCCAGCACCCTGAGGACTGAGCACCCAGCACCCTGAGCACTGAGCACCCTGAGTACTGAGCACTGAGCACCCTGAGTACTGAGCACTGAATACCCTGAGTACTGAGCAACCAGCACCCTGAGTACTGAGCACCCAGCACCCTGAGCACTGAGCACCGAGCACCCTGAGCACTGAGCACCCAGCACCCTGAGCACTGAGCACCCAGCACTCTGAGTTGTGAGCACCCAACGTACTGAGCACCGAGCACCCCGAGCACTGAGCACCCAGCACCCTGACTACTGAGCACCCAGCACCCCGAGCACTGAGCACCCAGCACCCTGAGCACTGAGCACCCAGCACCCTGAGCACTGATCACCCAGCACACTGAGCACTGAGCACCCAGCACCCTGAGTCCTGAGCACCCAGCACCCTGAGTACTGAGCACTCAGCACCCTGAGCACTGATCACCCAGCACACTGAGCACTGATCACCCAGCACACTGAGCACTGAGCACCCAGCACCCTGAGGACTGAGCACCCAGCACCCTGAGCACTGAGCAACCAGCACCCTGAGTACTGAGCACCGATCATCCTGAGCACTGAGCACCCAGAACCCAAAGCACCCTCAGTACTGAGCACCCAGCACCCCGAGCACTGAGCACCCAGCACCCTGAGTACTGAGCACTCTGAGTACTGAGCACCGATCACCCTGAGCACTGAGCTCCCAGCACTCTGAGTACTGAGCACCCAGCACCCTGAGCAATGAGCACCAAGCACCCTGAGTACTGAGCACCCAGCACCCTGAGCACTGAGCACTGAGCACCCCGAGAATGAGCACCCAGCACCCCGAGTACTGAGCACCGATCACCCTGAGCACTGAGTACCCAGCACCCTGAGTACTGATCACTCAGCACCCTCAGCACTGAGCACCGAGCACCCCGAGTACTGAGCACCCAGCACCCTGAGCACTGAGCACCCAGCACCCTGAGCACTGAGCACCCAGGAACCTGAGCACTGAGCACCCAGCACCCTGAGTACTGAGCACTGAGCACCCAGCACCCCGAGCACTGAGCACCCAGCACCCTGAGTACTGAGCACTGAGCACCCAGCACCCCGAGCACTGAGCACCCAGCACCCTGAGCACTGAGCACCCAGCACCCGAGTACTGAGCACACAGCACCCTGAGTACTGAGCACCCAGCACCCTGAGTACTGAGCACCCAGCACTCCGAGTACTGAGCACCCAGCACCCTGAGTACTGAGCACCCAGCACCCTGAGCACTGAGCACCCAGCACCCCGAGCACTGAGCACCCAGCACCCTGAGTACTGAGCACCCAGCACCCTGAGCACTGAGCACCCAGCACCCTGAGCACTGAGCACCCAGCACCCTGAGCACTGAGCACTGAGCACCCTGATCACTGAGTACTGAGCACCGAGCACCCCGAGAACTGAGCACCCAGCACCCGGAGTACTGAGCACCCAGCACCCCAAGCACTGAGCACCCTGAGTATTGAGCACCCAGCACCCTGAGTACTGAGCAGCCAGCACCCTGAGTCCTGAGCAAACAGCACCCTGAGTATTGAGCACCCAGCACCCCGAGCACTGAGCTGCCAGCATCCTGAGTACTGAGCAACGAGCACCCTGAGTACAGAGCACCCAGCACCCCGAGCACTGAGCACCCAGCACCCTGAGGACTGAGCACCCAGCACCCTGAGCACTGAGCACCCTGAGTACTGAGCACTGAGCACCCTGAGTACTGAGCACTGAGCACCCTGAGTACTGAGCAACCAGCACCCTGAGTACTGAGCACCCAGGACCCTGAGCAATGAGCACCGAGCACCCTGAGCACTGAGCACCCAGCACCCTGAGCACTGAGCACCCAGCACCCTGAGTAGTGAGCACCCAACGTACTGAGCACCGAGCACCCCAAGCACTGAGCACCCAGCACCCTGAGTACTGATCACCTAGCACCCTGAGCACTGAGCACCCAGCACCCTGAGTACTGAGCACCCAGCACCCTGAGTACTGAGCACCCAGCACCCCGAGCACTGAGCACCCAGCACCCTGAGTATTGAGCACTCAGCACCCTGTGCACTGAGCACCGAGCACCCTGAGCACTGAGCACCCAGCACCCTGAGGACTGAGCACCCAGCACCCTGAGCACTGAGCACCCTGAGTACTGAGCACTGAGCACCCTGAGTACTGAGCACTGAACACCCTGAGCACTGAGCACCCAGCACCCTGAGTACTGAGCACCCAGCACCCTGAGTACTGAGCACCGAGCACCCCGAGCACTGAGCACCCAGCACCCTGAGCACTGAGCACCCTGAGGACTGAGCACCAAGCACCCTGAGCACTGAGCAACCAGCACCCTGAGTACTGAGCACCGATCATCCTGAGCACTGAGCACCCAGAACCCAAAGCACCCTCAGTACTGAGCACCCAGCACCCCGAGCACTGAGCACCCAGCACCATGAGTACTGAGCACTCTGAGTACTGAGCACCGATCACCCTGAGCGCTGAGCTCCCAGCACCCTGAGTACTGAGCACCCAGCACCCTGAGCAATGAGCACCAAGCACCCTGAGTACTGAGCACCCAGCACCCTGAGCACTGAGCACCCAGCACCCCGAGAATGAGCACCCAGCACCCCGAGTACTGAGCACCGAGCACCCTGAGCACTGAGTACCCAGCACCCTGAGTACTGATCACTCAGCACCCTCAGCACTGAGCAACGAGCACCCCGAGTACTGAGCACCCAGCACCCTGAGCACTGAGCACCCAGCACCCTGAGCACTGAGCACCCAGGAACCTGAGCACTGAGCACCCAGCACCCTGAGTACTGAGCACTGAGCACCCAGCACCCCGAGCACTGAGCACCCAGCACCCTGAGTACTGAGCACTGAGCACCCAGCACCCCGAGCACTGAGCACCCAGCACCCTGAGCACTGAGCACCCAGCACCCGAGTACTGAGCACACAGCACCCTGAGTACTGAGCACCCAGCACCCTGAGTACTGAGCACCCAGCACTCCGAGTACTGAGCATCCAGCACCCTGAGCACTGAGCACCCAGCACCCTGAGCACTGAGCACCCAGCACCCTGAGTAGTGAGCACCCAACGTACTGAGCACCGAGCACCCCAAGCACTGAGCACCCAGCACCCTGAGTACTGATCACCTAGCACCGTGAGCACTGAGCACCCAGCACCCTGAGTACTGAGCACCCAGCACCCTGAGTACTGAGCACCCAGCACCCCGAGCACTGAGCACCCAGCACCCTGAGTACTGAGCACTCAGCACCCTGTGCACTGAGCACCGAGCACCCTGAGCACTGAGCACCCAGCACCCTGAGGACTGAGCACCCAGCACCCTGAGCACTGAGCACCCTGAGTACTGAGCACTGAGCACCCTGAGTACTGAGCACTGAACACCCTGAGTACTGAGCAACCAGCACCCTGAGTACTGAGCACCCAGCACCCTGAACAATGAGCACCGAGCACCCTGAGCACTGAGCACCCAGCACCCTGAGCACTGAGCACCCAGCACCCTGAGCACTGATCACCCAGCACACTGAGCACTGAGCACCCAGCACCCTGAGTCCTGAGCACCCAGCACCCTGAGTACTGAGCACTCAGCACCCTGAGTACTGAGCCCCCTGAGGACTGAGCACCCAGCACCCTGAGCAGTGAGCACCCTGAGGACTGAGCACCCAGCACCCTGAGTACTGAGCACCCAGCACCCTGAGCAATGAGCACTGAGCACCCAGCACCCCGAGCACTGAGCACCCTGCACCCTGAGTACTGAGCACTGAGCACCCAGCACCCCGAGCACTGAGCACCCAGCACACTGAGTAATGAGCACCGAGCACCCCGAGCACTGAACACCCACCACCCTGAGTACTGAGCTCCGAGGACCCCGAGCACTGAGCACCCAGCGCCCCGAGCACCGAGCACCCTGAGCACTGAGCACCCAGCACCCTGAGCACTGAGCACCCAGCACCCTGAGTACTGAGCACTGAGCACCCAGCACCCCGAGCACTGAGCACCCAGCACCCTGAGTACTGAGCACTGAGCACCCAGCACCCCGAACACTGAGCACCCAACACCCTGAGCACTGAGCACCCAGCACCCGAGTACTGAGCACCCAGCACCCTGAGTACTGAGCACCCAGCACCCTGAGTACTGAGCACCCAGCATCCCGAGTACTGAGCACCCAGCACCCTGAGTACTGAGCACCCAGCATCCTGAGCACTGAGCACCCAGCACCCCGAGCACTGAGCACCCAGCACCCTGAGTACTGAGCACCCAGCGCCCAGAGCACTGAGCACCCAGCACCCTGAGCACTGAGCACCCAGCACCCTGAGTACTGAGCACCCAGCACCCTGAGTACTGAACACCCAGCACCCTGAGCACTGAGCACTGAGCACCCTGAGCACTGAGTACTGAGCACTGAGCACCCTGAGCACTGAGCACCCAGCACCCCGAGTACTGAGCACCCAGCACCCCGAGCACTGAGCACCCAGCACCCCGAGCACTGAGCACTGAGCACCCAGCACCCCGAGTACTGAGCAGTGAGCACCCTGAGCACTGAACACCCAGCACCCCGAGTACTGAGCACTGAGCACCCTGAGTACTGAGCAACCAGCACCCTGAGCACTGAGTACCCAGCACCCTGAGGACTGAGCACCCAGCACACTGAGCACTGAGCACCCAGCACCCTGAGCACTGAGCACCCAGCACCCTGAGTACTGAGCACTGAGCACCCAGCACCCCGAGCACTGAGCACCCAGCAACCTGAGCACTGAGCACCCAGCACCCGAGTACTGAGCACCCAGCACCCTGAGTACTGAGCACCCAGCACCCTGAGTACTGAGAACCCAGCACCCTGAGCACTGAGCACCCAGCACCCCGAGCACTGAGCACCCAGCACCCTGAGTACTGAGCACCCAGCACCCTGAGCACTGAGCAACCAGCACCCTGAGCTCTGAGCATCCAGCACCCTGAGCACTGAGCACCCAGCACCCTGAGTAGTGAGCACCCAATGTACTGAGCACCGAGCACCCCGAGCACTGTGCACCCAGCACCCTGAGTACTGATCACCGAGTACCCTGAGCACTGAGCACCCAGCACCCTGAGTATTGAGCACCCAGCACCCCGAGCACTGAGCACCCAGCACCCTGAGGACTGAGCACAGAGCCCACTGAGCACTGAGCACCCTGAGTACTGAGCACTGAGCACCCTGAGTACTGAGCACTGAGCACCCTGAGTACTGAGCAACCAGCACCCTGAGTACTGAGCACCCAGCACCCTGAGCACTGAGCACCGAGCACCCTGAGCACTGAGCACCCAGCACCCTGAGCACTGAGCACCCAGCACCCTGAGCACTGAGCACCCAGCACCCTGAGCACTGAGCACTGAGCACCCTGATCACTGAGTACTGAGCACCGAGCACCCCGAGAACTGAGCACCCAGCACCCGGAGTACTGAGCACCCAGCACCCCAAGCACTGAGCACCCTGAGTATTGAGCACCCAGCACCCTGAGTACTGAGCAGCCAGCACCCTGAGTACTGAGCAAACAGCACCCTGAGTATTGAGCACCCAGCACCCCGAGCACTGAGCACCCAGCACCCTGAGGACTGAGCACATAGCACCCTGAGCACTGAGCACCCTGAGTACTGAGCACTGAGCACACTGAGTACTGAGCACTGAGCACCCTGAGTACTGAGCAACCAGCACCCTGAGTACTGAGCACCCAGCACCCTGAGCACTGAGCACCGAGCACCCTGAGCACTGAGCACCCAGCACCCTGAGCACTGAGCACCCAGCACCCTGAGTAGTGAGTACCCAACGTACTGAGCACCGAGCACCCCGAGCACTGAGCACCCAGCACCCTGAGTACTGAGCACCCAGCACCCCGAGCACTGAGCACCCAGCACCCTGAGCACTGAGCACCCAGCACCCTGAGCACTGATCACCCAGCACCCTGAGCACTGAGCACCCAACACCCTGAGTACTGAGCACCCAGCACCCTGAGTACTGAGCACTCAGCACCCTGAGTACTGAGCACCGAGCACCCCGAGCACTGAGCAACCAGCACCCTGAGCACTGAGCACCCTGAGCACTGAGCACCCAGAACCCAAAGCACTGAGCACACAGCACCCTCAGTACTGAGCACCCAGCACCCCGAGCACTGAGCACCCAGCACCCTGTGTACTGAGCACCTTGAGTACAAAGCACCCAGCACCCCAAGCACTGAGCACCCAGCACCCTGAGTACTGAGCACTCAGCACCCTGAGGACTGAGCACCCAGCACCCCGAGTACTGAGCACCCAGCACCCTGAGTATTGAGCACCCAGCACCCCGAGCACTGAGCACACAGCACCCCGAGCACTGAGCACCCAGCTCCCTGAGTACTAAGCACCCAGCACCCTGAGCACTGAGCACCCAGCACCCTGAGCACTGAGCACCCAGCACCCTGAGCACTGAGCACCCAGCACCCTGAGTAGTGAGCACCCAACGTACTGAGCACCGAGCACCCCAAGCACTGAGCACCCAGCACCCTGAGTACTGATCACCTAGCACCGTGAGCACTGAGCACCCAGCACCCTGAGTACTGAGCACCCAGCACCCTGTGTACTGAGCACCTTGAGTACAAAGCACCCAGCACCCCAAGCACTGAGCACCCAGCACCCTGAGTACTGAGCACTGAGCACCCTGAGTACTGAGCACTGAGCACCCTGAGTACTGAGCAACCAGCACCCTGAGTACTGAGCACCCAGCACCCTGAGCACTGAGCACCGAGCACCCTGAGCACTGAGCACCCAGCACCCTGAGCACTGAGCACCCAGCACCCTGAGCACTGAGCACCCAGCACCCTGAGCACTGAGCACTGAGCACCCTGATCACTGAGTACTGAGCACCGAGCACCCCGAGAACTGAGCACCCAGCACCCGGAGTACTGAGCACCCAGCACCCCAAGCACTGAGCACCCTGAGTATTGAGCACCCAGCACCCTGAGTACTGAGCAGCCAGCACCCTGAGTACTGAGCAAACAGCACCCTGAGTATTGAGCACCCAGCACCCCGAGCACTGAGCACCCAGCACCCTGAGGACTGAGCACATAGCACCCTGAGCACTGAGCACCCTGAGTACTGAGCACTGAGCACACTGAGTACTGAGCACTGAGCACCCTGAGTACTGAGCAACCAGCACCCTGAGTACTGAGCACCCAGCACCCTGAGCACTGAGCACCGAGCACCCTGAGCACTGAGCACCCAGCACCCTGAGCACTGAGCACCCAGCACCCTGAGTAGTGAGTACCCAACGTACTGAGCACCGAGCACCCCGAGCACTGAGCACCCAGCACCCTGAGTACTGAGCACCCAGCACCCCGAGCACTGAGCACCCAGCACCCTGAGCACTGAGCACCCAGCACCCTGAGCACTGATCACCCAGCACCCTGAGCACTGAGCACCCAACACCCTGAGTACTGAGCACCCAGCACCCTGAGTACTGAGCACTCAGCACCCTGAGTACTGAGCACCGAGCACCCCGAGCACTGAGCAACCAGCACCCTGAGCACTGAGCACCCTGAGCACTGAGCACCCAGAACCCAAAGCACTGAGCACACAGCACCCTCAGTACTGAGCACCCAGCACCCCGAGCACTGAGCACCCAGCACCCTGTGTACTGAGCACCTTGAGTACAAAGCACCCAGCACCCCAAGCACTGAGCACCCAGCACCCTGAGTACTGAGCACTCAGCACCCTGAGGACTGAGCACCCAGCACCCCGAGTACTGAGCACACAGCACCCTGAGTATTGAGCACCCAGCACCCCGAACACTGAGCACCCAGCACCCCGAGCACTGAGCACCCAGCTCCCTGAGTACTAAGCACCCAGCACCCTGAGCACTGAGCACCCAGCACCCTGAGCACTGAGCACCCAGCACCCTGAGCACTGAGCACCCAGCACCCTGAGTAGTGAGCACCCAACGTACTGAGCACCGAGCACCCCAAGCACTGAGCACCCAGCACCCTGAGTACTGATCACCTAGCACCGTGAGCACTGAGCACCCAGCACCCTGAGTACTGAGCACCCAGCACCCTGAGTACTGAGCACCCAGCACCCCGAGCACTGAGCACCCAGCACCCTGAGTACTGAGCACTCAGCACCCTGTGCACTGAGCACCGAGCACCCTGAGCACTGAGCACCCAGCACCCTGAGGACTGAGCACCCAGCACCCTGAGCACTGAGCACCCTGAGTACTGAGCACTGAGCACCCTGAGTACTGAGCACTGAACACCCTGAGTACTGAGCAACCAGCACCCTGAGTACTGAGCACCCAGCACCCTGAGCAATGAGCACCGAGCACCCTGAGCACTGAGCACCCAGCACCCTGAGCACTGAGCACCCAGCACCCTGAGCACTGATCACCCAGCACACTGAGCACTGAGCACCCAGCACCCTGAGTCCTGAGCACCCAGCACCCTGAGTACTGAGCACTCAGCACCCTGAGTACTGAGCCCCCTGAGGACTGAGCACCCAGCACCCTGAGCACTGAGCACCCTGAGGACTGAGCACCCAGCACCCTGAGTACTGAGCACCCAGCACCCTGAGCAAGGAGCACTGAGCACCCAGCACCCCGAGCACTGAGCACCCTGCACCATGAGTACTGAGCACTGAGCACCCAGCACCCCGAGCACTGAGCACCCAGCACACTGAGTAATGAGCACCGAGCACCCCGAGCACTGAACACCCAGCACCCTGAGTACTGAGCTCCGAGGACCCCGAGCACTGAGCACCCAGCGCCCCGAGCACCGAGCACCCTGAGCACTGAGCACCCAGCACCCTGAGCACTGAGCACCCAGCACCCTGAGTACTGAGCACTGAGCACCCAGCACCCCGAGCACTGAGCACCCAGCACCCTGAGTACTGAGCACTGAGCACCCAGCACCCCGAACACTGAGCACCCAGCACCCTGAGCACTGAGCACCCAGCACCCGAGTACTGAGCACCCAGCACCCTGAGTACTGAGCACCCAGCACCCTGAGCACTGAGCACCCAGCACCCGAGTACTGAGCACCCAGCACCCTGAGTACTGAGCACCCAGCATCCTGAGCACTGAGCACCCAGCACCCCGAGCACTGAGCACCCAGCACCCTGAGTACTGAGCACCCAGCGCCCAGAGCACTGAGCACCCAGCACCCTGAGCACTGAGCACCCAGCACCCTGATTACTGAGCACCCAGCACCCTGAGTACTGAACACCCAGCACCCTGAGCACTGAGCACTGAGCACCCTGAGCACTGAGTACTGAGCACTGAGCACCCTGAGCACTGAGCACCCAGCACCCCGAGTACTGAGCACCCAGCACCCCGAGCACTGAGCACCCAGCACCCCGAGCACTGAGCACTGAGCACCCAGCACCCCGAGTACTGAGCAGTGAGCACCCTGAGCACTGAACACCCAGCACCCCGAGTACTGAGCACTGAGCACCCTGAGTACTGAGCAACCAGCACCCTGAGCACTGAGTACCCAGCACCCTGAGGACTGAGCACCCAGCACACTGAGCACTGAGCACCCAGCACCCTGAGCACTGAGCACCCAGCACCCTGAGTACTGATCACTGAGCACCCAGCACCCCGAGCACTGAGCACCCAGCACCCTGAGTACTGAGCACTGAGCACCCAGCACCCCGAGCACTGAGCACCCAGCAACCTGAGCACTGAGCACCCAGCACCCGAGTACTGAGCACCCAGCACCCTGAGTACTGAGCACCCAGCACCCTGAGTACTGAGAACCCAGCACCCTGAGCACTGAGAACCCAGGACCCCGAGCACTGAGCACCCAGCACCCTGAGTACTGAGCACCCAGCACCCTGAGCACTGAGCAACCAGCACCCTGAGCTCTGAGCATCCAGCACCCTGAGCACTGAGCACCCAGCACCCTGAGTAGTGAGCACCCAACGTACTGAGCACCGAGCACCCCGAGCACTGTGCACCCAGCACCCTGAGTACTGATCACCGAGTACCCTGAGCACTGAGCACCCAGCACCCTGAGTACTGAGCTCTGAGCACCCCGAGCACTGAGCACCGAGCAACCTGTGCACTGAGTACCCAGCACCCTGAGTACTGAGCACTCAGCACCCTGAGCACTGAGCACCGAGCACCCTGAGTACTGAGCACCGAGCACCCTGAGCACTGAGAACCCAGCACCCTGAGTACTGAGCTCCGAGCACCCCGAGCACTGAGCACCCGGCACCCTGAGTACTGAGCACCCTGCACCCTGAGCAATGAGCACCCTGAGTACTGAGCACCCAGCACCTTGAGCACTGAGCACCCATCACCCTGAGCACTGAACACACAGCACCCTGAGTACTGAGAACCTCGAGCACTGAGCATCCAGCACCCTGAGTACTGAGCACCCAGCACCCTGAGTACTGAGCACCCAGCACCCCGAGCACTGAGCACCCAGCACCCTGAGTACTGAGCACTCAGCACCCTGTGCACTGAGCACCGAGCACCCTGAGCACTGAGCACCCAGCACCCTGAGGACTGAGCACCCAGCACCCTGAGCACTGAGCACCCTGAGTACTGAGCACTGAGCACCCTGAGTACTGAGCACTGAACACCCTGAGTACTGAGCAACCAGCACCCTGGGTACTGAGCACCCAGAACCCTGAGCACTGAGCACCGAGCACCCTGAGCACTGAGCACCCAGCACCCTGAGCACTGAGCACCCAGCACTCTGAGTTGTGAGCACCCAACGTACTGAGCACCGATCACCCCGAGCACTGAGCACCCAGCACCCTGACTACTGAGCACCCAGCACCTCGAGCACTGAGCACCCAGCACCCTGAGCACTGAGCACTCAGCACCCTGAGTATTGAGCACCGAGCACCCCGAGCACTGAGCACCCAGCACCCTGAGCAATGAGCACCCTGAGCACTGAGCACCCAGCACCCCGAGCACTGAGCACCCAGCACCCTGAGTACTGAGCACCCAGCGCCCCGAGCACTTAGCACCCAGCACCCTGAGCACTGAGCACCCAGCACCCTGAGTACTGAGCACCCAGCACCCTGAGTACTGAACACCCAGCACCCTGAGCACTGAGCACCCTGAGCACTGAGTACTGAGCACTGAGCACCCTGAGCACTGAGCACCCAGCACCCCGAGTACTGAGCACCCAGCACCCCGAGCACTGAGCACCGAGCACCCCGAGCACTGAGCACCCAGCACCCCGAGCACTGAGCACTGAGCACCCAGCACCCCAAGTACTGAGCAGTGAGCACCCTGAGCACTGAACACCCAGCACCCCGAGTACTGAGCACTGAGCACCCTGAGTAATGAGCAACCAGCACCCTGAGCACTGAGTACCCAGCACCCTGAGCACTGAGCACCCAGCACCCTGAGCACTGAGCACCCAGCACCCTGAGTACTGATCACTGAGCACCCAGCACCCCGAGCACTGAGCACCCAGCACCCTGAATACTGAGCACTGAGCACCCAGCACCCCGAGCACTGAGCACCCAGCACCCTGAGCACTGAGCACCCAGCACCCGAGTACTGAGCACCCAGCACCCTTAGTACTGAGCACCCAGCACCCTGAGTACTGAGAACCCAGCACCCTGAGCACTGAGCACCCAGCACCCCGAGCACTGAGCACCCAGCACCCTGAGTACTGAGCACCCAGCACCCTGAGCAATGAGCAACCAGCACCCTGAGCTCTGAGCATCCAGCACCCTGAGCACTGAGCACCCAGCACCCTGAGTAGTGAGCACCCAACGTACTGAGCACCGAGCACACCGAGCACTGTGCTCCCAGCACCCTGAGTACTGATCACCGAGTACCCTGAGCACTGAGCACCCAGCACCCTGAGTACTGAGCTCCGAGCACCCCGAGCACTGAGCACCGAGCACCCTGTGCACTGAGTACACAGCACCCTGAGTACTGAGCACTCAGCACCCTGAGCACTGAGCACCGAGCACCCTGAGTACTGAGCACCGAGCACCCTGAGCACTGAGAACCCAGCACCCTGAGTACTGAGCTCCGAGCACCCCGAGCACTGAGCACCCAGCACCCTGAGTACTGAGCACCCTGCACCCTGAGCAATGAGCACCCTGAGTACTGAGCACCCAGCACCTTGAGCACTGAGCACCCAGCACCCTGAGCACTGAACACACAGCACCCTGAGTACTGAGAACCTCGAGCACTGAGCATCCAGCACCCTGAGTACTGAGCACCGAGCACCCCGAGCACTGAGAACACAGCACCGCGAGCACTGAGCACATAGCACCCCGAGCACTGAGCACCCAGCACCCTTAGTACTGAGCACCCAGCACCCTGAGTACTGAGCACCCAGCACCCTGAGCACTGAGTACCCAACACCCTGAGCACTGAGCACCCAGCACCCTGAGCACTGATCACACAGCACCCTGAGCACTGAGCACCCAGCACCCTGAGTACTGAGCACTGAGCACCCAGCACCCCGAGCAGTGAGCAGCCAGCACCCTGAGTACTGAGCACCGAGCACCCCGAGCAATGAGCACCCAGCACCCTGAGTACTGAGCTCCGAGCACTCCGAGCACTGAGCACCCTGAGCACTGAGCACCGAGCACCCTGAGCACTGAGTACCCAGCACCCTGAGCACTGAGCACCCAGCGCCCTGAGCACTGAGCACCCAGCACCCTGAGCACTGAGCACCCATAACCCTGAGTACTGAGCACTGAGCACCCAGCACCCCGAGCACTGAGCACCCAGCACCCCGAGTACTGAGCACTGAGCACCCTGAGTACTGAGCACCCAGCACCCTGAGCACTGAGTACCCAGCACCCTTAGCACTGAGCACCCAGCACCCTGAGCACTGAGCACCCAGCACCCTGAGCACTGAGCACCCAGCACCCTGAGTACTGAGCACTGAGCACCCAGCACCCCGATCACTGAGCACCCAGCACCCTGAGTACTGAGCAATGAGCACCCAGCACCCCGAGCACTGAGCACCCAGCACCCTGAGCACTGAGCACCCAGCACCCGAGTACTGAGCACACAGCACCCTGAGTACTGAGCACCCAGCACCCTGAGCACTGAGCACCCAGCACCCCGAGCACTGAGCACCCAGCACCCTGAGTACTGAGCTCCCAGCACCCTGAGCACTGAGCACCCAGCACCCCGAGCACTGTGCACCCAGCACCCTGAGTACTGAGCACCCAGCACCCTGAGCACTGAGCACCCAGCACCCTGAGCACTGAGCACCCAGCACCTCGAGCACTGAGCACCCAGCACCCTGAGCACTGAGCACTCAGCACCCTGAGTATTGAGCACCGAGCACCCCGAGCACTGAGCACCCAGCACCCTGAGCAATGAGCACCCTGAGCACTGAGCACCCAGCACCCCGAGCACTGAGCACCCAGCACCCTGAGTACTGAGCACCCAGCGCCCCGAGCACTTAGCACCCAGCACCCTGAGCACTGAGCACCCAGCACCCTGAGTACTGAGCACCCAGCACCCTGAGTACTGAACACCCAGCACCCTGAGCACTGAGCACCCTGAGCACTGAGTACTGAGCACTGAGCACCCTGAGCACTGAGCACCCAGCACCCCGAGTACTGAGCACCCAGCACCCCGAGCACTGAGCACCGAGCACCCCGAGCACTGAGCACCCAGCACCCCGAGCACTGAGCACTGAGCACCCAGCACCCCAAGTACTGAGCAGTGAGCACCCTGAGCACTGAACACCCAGCACCCCGAGTACTGAGCACTGAGCACCCTGAGTAATGAGCAACCAGCACCCTGAGCACTGAGTACCCAGCACCCTGAGCACTGAGCACCCAGCACCCTGAGCACTGAGCACCCAGCACCCTGAGTACTGATCACTGAGCACCCAGCACCCCGAGCACTGAGCACCCAGCACCCTGAATACTGAGCACTGAGCACCCAGCACCCCGAGCACTGAGCACCCAGCACCCTGAGCACTGAGCACCCAGCACCCGAGTACTGAGCACCCAGCACCCTTAGTACTGAGCACCCAGCACCCTGAGTACTGAGAACCCAGCACCCTGAGCACTGAGCACCCAGCACCCCGAGCACTGAGCACCCAGCACCCTGAGTACTGAGCACCCAGCACCCTGAGCAATGAGCAACCAGCACCCTGAGCTCTGAGCATCCAGCACCCTGAGCACTGAGCACCCAGCACCCTGAGTAGTGAGCACCCAACGTACTGAGCACCGAGCACACCGAGCACTGTGCTCCCAGCACCCTGAGTACTGATCACCGAGTACCCTGAGCACTGAGCACCCAGCACCCTGAGTACTGAGCTCCGAGCACCCCGAGCACTGAGCACCGAGCACCCTGTGCACTGAGTACACAGCACCCTGAGTACTGAGCACTCAGCACCCTGAGCACTGAGCACCGAGCACCCTGAGTACTGAGCACCGAGCACCCTGAGCACTGAGAACCCAGCACCCTGAGTACTGAGCTCCGAGCACCCCGAGCACTGAGCACCCAGCACCCTGAGTACTGAGCACCCTGCACCCTGAGCAATGAGCACCCTGAGTACTGAGCACCCAGCACCTTGAGCACTGAGCACCCAGCACCCTGAGCACTGAACACACAGCACCCTGAGTACTGAGAACCTCGAGCACTGAGCATCCAGCACCCTGAGTACTGAGCACCGAGCACCCCGAGCACTGAGAACACAGCACCGCGAGCACTGAGCACATAGCACCCCGAGCACTGAGCACCCAGCACCCTTAGTACTGAGCACCCAGCACCCTGAGTACTGAGCACCCAGCACCCTGAGCACTGAGTACCCAACACCCTGAGCACTGAGCACCCAGCACCCTGAGCACTGATCACACAGCACCCTGAGCACTGAGCACCCAGCACCCTGAGTACTGAGCACTGAGCACCCAGCACCCCGAGCAGTGAGCAGCCAGCACCCTGAGTACTGAGCACCGAGCACCCCGAGCAATGAGCACCCAGCACCCTGAGTACTGAGCTCCGAGCACTCCGAGCACTGAGCACCCTGAGCACTGAGCACCGAGCACCCTGAGCACTGAGTACCCAGCACCCTGAGCACTGAGCACCCAGCGCCCTGAGCACTGAGCACCCAGCACCCTGAGCACTGAGCACCCATAACCCTGAGTACTGAGCACTGTGCACCCAGCACCCCGAGCACTGAGCACCCAGCACCCCGAGTACTGAGCACTGAGCACCCTGAGTACTGAGCACCCAGCACCCTGAGCACTGAGTACCCAGCACCCTTAGCACTGAGCACCCAGCACCCTGAGCACTGAGCACCCAGCACCCTGAGCACTGAGCACCCAGCACCCTGAGTACTGAGCACTGAGCACCCAGCACCCCGATCACTGAGCACCCAGCACCCTGAGTACTGAGCACTGAGCACCCAGCACCCCGAGCACTGAGCACCCAGCACCCTGAGCACTGAGCACCCAGCACCCGAGTACTGAGCACACAGCACCCTGAGTACTGAGCACCCAGCACCCTGAGCACTGAGCACCCAGCACCCCGAGCACTGAGCACCCAGCACCCTGAGTACTGAGCTCCCAGCACCCTGAGCACTGAGCACCCAGCACCCCGAGCACTGTGCACCCAGCACCCTGAGTACTGAGCACCCAGCACCCTGAGCACTGAGCACCCAGCACCCTGAGCACTGAGCACGGAGAACCCTGAGCACTGAGCACTGAGCACCCTGATCACTGAGTACTGAGCACCGAGCACCCCGAGAACTGAGCACCCAGCACCCGGAGTACTGAGCACCCAGCAGCCCAAGCACTGAGCACCCTGAGTATTGAGCACCCAGCACCCTGAGTACTGAGCAGCCAGCACCCTGAGTAGTGAGCACCCAACGTACTGAGCACCGAGCACCCCAAGCACTGAGCACCCAGCACCCTGAGTACTGAGCACTGAGCACCCTGAGTACTGAGCAACCAGCACCCTGAGTACTGAGCACCCAGGACCCTGAGAAATGAGCACCGAGCACCCTGAGCACGGAGCACCCAGCACCCTGAGCACTGAGCACCCAGCACCCTGAGTAGTGAGCACCCAACGTACTGAGCACCGAGCACCCCAAGCACTGAGCACCCAGCACCCTGAGTACTGATCACCTAGCACCCTGAGCACTGAGCACCCAGCACCCTGAGTACTGAGCACCCAGCACCCTGAGTACTGAGCACCCAGCACCCCGAGCACTGAGCACCCAGCACCCTGAGTACTGAGCACTCAGCACCCTGTGCACTGAGCACCGAGCAACCTGAGCACTGAGCACCCAGCACCCTGAGGACTGAGCACCCAGCACCCTGAGCACTGAGCACCCTTTGTACTGAGCACTGAGCACCCTGAGTACTGAGCACTGAATACCCTGAGTACTGAGCAACCAGCACCCTGAGTACTGAGCACCCAGCACCCTGAGCACTGAGCACCGAGCACCCTGAGCACTGAGCACCCAGCACCCTGAGCACTGAGCACCCAGCACTCTGAGTTGTGAGCACCCAACGTACTGAGCACCGAGCACCCCGAGCACTGAGCACCCAGCACCCTGACTACTGAGCACCCAGCACCCCGAGCACTGAGCACCCAGCACCCTGAGCACTGAGCACCCAGCACCCTGAGCACTGATCACCCAGCACACTGAGCACTGAGCACCCAGCACCCTGAGTCCTGAGCACCCAGCACCCTGAGTACTGAGCACTCAGCACCCTGAGTACTGAGCACCGAGCACCCCGAGCACTGAGCACCCAGCACCCTGAGCACTGAGCACCCTGAGGACTGAGCACCCAGCACCCTGAGCACTGAGCAACCAGCACCCTGAGTACTGAGCACCGATCATCCTGAGCACTGAGCACCCAGAACCCAAAGCACCCTCAGTACTGAGCACCCAGCACCCCGAGCACTGAGCACCCAGCACCCTGAGTACTGAGCACTCTGAGTACTGAGCACCGATCACCCTGAGCACTGAGCTCCCAGCACCCTGAGTACTGAGCACCCAGCACCCTGAGCAATGAGCAGCAAGCACCCTGAGTACTGAGCACCCAGCACCCTGAGCACTGAGCACTGAGCACCCCGAGAATGAGCACCCAGCACCCCGAGTACTGAGCACCGAGCACCCTGAGCACTGAGTACCCAGCACCCTGAGTACTGATCACTCAGCACCCTCAGCACTGAGCACCGAGCACCCCGAGTACTGAGCACCCAGCACCCTGAGCACTGAGCACCCAGCACCCTGAGCACTGAGCACCCAGGAACCTGAGCACTGAGCACCCAGCACCCTGAGTACTGAGCACTGAGCACCCAGCACCCCGAGCACTGAGCACCCAGCACCCTGAGTACTGAGCACTGAGCACCCAGCACCCCGAGCACTGAGCACCCAGCACCCTGAGCAATAAGCACCCAGCACCTGAGTACTGAGCACACAGCACCCTGAGTACTGAGCACCCAGCACCCTGAGTACTGAGCACCCAGCACTCCGAGTACTGAGCACCCAGCACCCTGAGCACTGAGCACCCAGCACACCGAGCACTGAGCACCCAGCACCCTGAGTACTGAGCACCCAGCACCCTGAGCACTGAGCACCCAGCACCCTGAGCACTGAGCACCCAGCACCCTGAGCACTGAGCACTGAGCACCCTGATCACTGAGTACTGAGCACCGAGCACCCCGAGAACTGAGCACCCAGCACCCGGAGTACTGAGCACCCAGCACCCCAAGCACTGAGCACCCTGAGTATTGAGCACCCAGCACCCTGAGTACTGAGCAGCCAGCACCCTGAGTCCTGAGCAAACAGCACCCTGAGTATTGAGCACCCAGCACCCCGAGCACTGAGCAGCCAGCATCCTGAGTACTGAGCAACGAGCACCCTGAGTACAGAGCACCCAGCACCCCGAGCACTGAGCACCCAGCACCCTGAGGACTGAGCACCCAGCACCCTGAGCACTGAGCACCCTGAGTACTGAGCACTGAGCACCCTGAGTACTGAGCACTGATCACCCTGAGTACTGAGCAACCAGCACCCTGAGTACTGAGCACCCATGACCCTGAGCAATGAGCACCGAGCACCCTGAGCACTGAGCACCCAGCACCCTGAGCACTGAGCACCCAGCACCCTGAGTAGTGAGCACCCAACGTACTGAGCACCGAGCACCCCAAGCACTGAGCACCCAGCACCCTGAGTACTGATCACCTAGCACCCTGAGCACTGAGCACCCAGCACCCTGAGTACTGAGCACCCAGCACCCTGAGTACTGAGCACCCAGCACCCCGAGCACTGAGCACCCAGCACCCTGAGTACTGAGCACACAGCACCCTGAGTACTGAGCACCCAGCACCCTGAGTACTGAGCACCCAGCACTCCGAGTACTGAGCACCCAGCACCCTGAGCACTGAGCACCCAGCACCCCGAGCACTGAGCACCCAGCACCCTGAGTACTGAGCACCCAGCACCCTGAGTACTGAGCACCCAGCACCCCGAGCACTGAGCACCCAGCACCCTGAGTACTGAGCACTCAGCACCCTGTGCACTGAGCACCGAGCAACCTGAGCACTGAGCACCCAGCACCCTGAGGACTGAGCACCCAGCACCCTGAGCACTGAGCACCCTTTGTACTGAGCACTGAGCACCCTGAGTACTGAGCACTGAATACCCTGAGTACTGAGCAACCAGCACCCTGAGTACTGAGCACCCAGCACCCTGAGCACTGAGCACCGAGCACCCTGAGCACTGAGCACCCAGCACCCTGAGCACTGAGCACCCAGCACTCTGAGTTGTGAGCACCCAACGTACTGAGCACCGAGCACCCCGAGCACTGAGCACCCAGCACCCTGACTACTGAGCACCCAGCACCCCGAGCACTGAGCACCCAGCACCCTGAGCACTGAGCACCCAGCACCCTGAGCACTGATCACCCAGCACACTGAGCACTGAGCACCCAGCACCCTGAGTCCTGAGCACCCAGCACCCTGAGTACTGAGCACTCAGCACCCTGAGTACTGAGCACCGAGCACCCCGAGCACTGAGCACCCAGCACCCTGAGCACTGAGCACCCTGAGGACTGAGCACCCAGCACCCTGAGCACTGAGCAACCAGCACCCTGAGTACTGAGCACCGATCATCCTGAGCACTGAGCACCCAGAACCCAAAGCACCCTCAGTACTGAGCACCCAGCACCCCGAGCACTGAGCACCCAGCACCCTGAGTACTGAGCACTCTGAGTACTGAGCACCGATCACCCTGAGCACTGAGCTCCCAGCACCCTGAGTACTGAGCACCCAGCACCCTGAGCAATGAGCAGCAAGCACCCTGAGTACTGAGCACCCAGCACCCTGAGCACTGAGCACTGAGCACCCCGAGAATGAGCACACAGCACCCCGAGTACTGAGCACCGAGCACCCTGAGCACTGAGTACCCAGCACCCTGAGTACTGATCACTCAGCACCCTCAGCACTGAGCACCGAGCACCCCGAGTACTGAGCACCCAGCACCCTGAGCACTGAGCACCCAGCACCCTGAGCACTGAGCACCCAGGAACCTGAGCACTGAGCACCCAGCACCCTGAGTACTGAGCACTGAGCACCCAGCACCCCGAGCACTGAGCACCCAGCACCCCGAGCACTGAGCACCCAGCACCCTGAGCACTAAGCACCCAGCACCTGAGTACTGAGCACACAGCACCCTGAGTACTGAGCACCCAGCACCCTGAGTACTGAGCACCCAGCACTCCGAGTACTGAGCACCCAGCACCCTGAGCACTGAGCACCCAGCACCCCGAGCACTGAGCACCCAGCACCCTGAGTACTGAGCACCCAGCACCCTGAGCACTGAGCACCCAGCACCCTGAGCACTGAGCACCCAGCACCCTGAGCACTGAGCACTGAGCACCCTGATCACTGAGTACTGAGCACCGAGCACCCCGAGAACTGAGCACCCAGCACCCGGAGTACTGAGCACCCAGCACCCCAAGCACTGAGCACCCTGAGTATTGAGCACCCAGCACCCTGAGTACTGAGCAGCCAGCACCCTGAGTCCTGAGCAAACAGCACCCTGAGTATTGAGCACCCAGCACCCCGAGCACTGAGCAGCCAGCATCCTGAGTACTGAGCAACGAGCACCCTGAGTACAGAGCACCCAGCACCCCGAGCACTGAGCACCCAGCACCCTGAGGACTGAGCACCCAGCACCCTGAGCACTGAGCACCCTGAGTACTGAGCACTGAGCACCCTGAGTACTGAGCACTGATCACCCTGAGTACTGAGCAACCAGCACCCTGAGTACTGAGCACCCATGACCCTGAGCAATGAGCACCGAGCACCCTGAGCACTGAGCACCCAGCACCCTGAGCACTGAGCACCCAGCACCCTGAGTAGTGAGCACCCAACGTACTGAGCACCGAGCACCCCAAGCACTGAGCACCCAGCACCCTGAGTACTGATCACCTAGCACCCTGAGCACTGAGCACCCAGCACCCTGAGTACTGAGCACCCAGCACCCTGAGTACTGAGCACCCAGCACCCCGAGCACTGAGCACCCAGCACCCTGAGTACTGAGCACTCAGCACCCTGTGCACTGAGCACCGAGCACCCTGAGCACTGAGCACCCAGCACCCTGAGGACTGAGCACCCAGCACCCTGAGCACTGAGCACCCTGAGTACTGAGCACTGAGCACCCTGAGTACTGAGCACTGAACACCCTGAGTACTGAGCAACCAGCACCCTGAGTACTGAGCACCCAGCACCCTGAGCACTGAGCACCGAGCACCCTGAGCACTGAGCACCCAGCACCCTGAGCACTGAGCACCCAGCACTCTGAGTTGTGAGCACCCAACATACTGAGCACCGAGCACCCCGAGCACTGAGCACCCAGCACCCTGACTACTGAGCACCCAGCACCCCGAGCACTGACCACCCAGCACCCTGAGCACTGAGCACCCAGCACCCTGAGCACTGATCACCCAGCACACTGAGCACTGAGCACCCAGCACCCTGAGTCCTGAGCAACCAGCACCCTGAGTACTGAGCACTCAGCACCCTGAGTACTGAGCACCGAGCACACCGAGCACTGAGCACCCAGCACCCTGAGCACTGAGCACCCTGAGGACTGAGCACCCAGCACCCTGAGCACTGAGCAACCAGCACCCTGAGTACTGAGCACCGATCATCCTGAGCACTGAGCACCCAGAACCCAAAGCACCCTCAGTACTGAGCACCCAGCACCCCGAGCACTGAGCACCCAGCACCATGAGTACTGAGCACTCTGAGTACTGAGCACCGATCACCCTGAGCACTGAGCTCCGAGCACCCTGAGTACTGAGCACCCAGCACCCTGAGCAATGAGCACCAAGCACCCTGAGTACTGAGCACCCAGCACCCTGAGCACTGAGCACCCAGCACCCCGAGAATGAGCACCCAGCACACCGAGTACTGAGCACCGAGCACCCTGAGCACTGAGTACCCAGCACCCTGAGTACTGATCACTCAGCACCCTCAGCACTGAGCACCGAGCACCCCGAGTACTGAGCACCCAGCACCCTGAGCACTGAGCACCCAGCACCCTGAGCACTGAGCACCCAGGAACCTGAGCACTGAGCACCCAGCACCCTGAGTACTGAGCACTGAGCACCCAGCACCCCGAGCACTGAGCACCCAGCACCCTGAGTACTGAGCACTGAGCACCCAGCACCCCGAGCACTGAGCACCCAGCACCCTGAGCACTGAGCACCCAGCACCCGAGTACTGAGCACACAGCACCCTGAGTACTGAGCACCCAGCACCCTGAGTACTGAGCACCCAGCACTCCGAGTACTGAGCACCCAGCACCCTGAGTACTGAGCACACAGCACCCTGAGCACTGAGCACCCAGCACCCTGAGCACTGAGCACCCAGCACCCTGAGCACTGAGCACCCAGCACCCTGAGCACTGAGCACTGAGCACCCTGATCTCTGAGTACTGAGCACCGAGCACCCCGAGAACTGAGCACCCAGCACCCGGAGTACTAAGCACCCAGCACCCCAAGCACTGAGCACCCTGAGTACTGAGCAACCAGCACCCTGAGTACTGAGCACCCAGCACCCTGAGCACTGAGCACCGAGCACCCTGAGCACTGAGCACCCAGCACCCTGAGCACTGAGCACCCAGCACCCTGAGCACTGAGCACCCAGCACCCTGAGCACTGAGCACTGAGCACCCTGATCACTGAGTACTGAGCACCGAGCACCCCGAGAACTGAGCACCCAGCACCCGGAGTACTGAGCACCCAGCACCCCAAGCACTGAGCACCCTGAGTATTGAGCACCCAGCACCCTGAGTACTGAGCAGCCAGCACCCTGAGTACTGAGCAAACAGCACCCTGAGTATTGAGCACCCAGCACCCCGAGCACTGAGCACCCAGCACCCTGGGGACTGAGCACATAGCACCCTGAGCACTGAGCACCCTGAGTACTGAGCACTGAGCACACTGAGTACTGAGCACTGAGCACCCTGAGTACTGAGCAACCAGCACCCTGAGTACTGAGCACCCAGCACCCTGAGCACTGAGCACCGAGCACCCTGAGCACTGAGCACCCAGCACCCTGAGCACTGAGCACCCAGCACCCTGAGTAGTGAGTACCCAACGTACTGAGCACCGAGCACGACGAGCACTGAGCACAAAGCACCCTGAGTACTGAGCACCCAGCACCCCGAGCACTGAGCACCCAGCACCCTGAGCACTGAGCACCCAGCACCCTGAGCACTGATCACCCAGCACCCTGAGCACTGAGCACCCAACACCCTGAGTACTGAGCACCCAGCACCCTGAGTACTGAGCACTCAGCACCCTGAGTACTGAGCACCGAGCACCCCGAGCACTGAGCAACCAGCACCCTGAGCACTGAGCACCCTGAGCACTGAGCACCCAGAACCCAAAGCACTGAGCACACAGCACCCTCAGTACTGAGCACCCAGCACCCCGAGCACTGAGCACCCAGCACCCTGTGTACTGAGCACCTTGAGTACAAAGCACCCAGCACCCCAAGCACTGAGCACCCAGCACCCTGAGTACTGAGCACTCAGCACCCTGAGGACTGAGCACCCAGCACCCCGAGTACTGAGCACCCAGCACCCTGAGTATTGAGCACCCAGCACCCCGAGCACTGAGCACCCAGCACCCCGAGCACTGAGCACCCAGGTCCCTGAGTACTAAGCACCCAGCACCCTGAGCACTGAGCACCCAGCACCCTGAGCACTGAGCACCCAGCACCCTGAGCACTGAGCACCCAGCACCCTGAGTAGTGAGCACCCAACGTACTGAGCACCGAGCACCCCGAGCACTGAGCACCCAGTACCCTGAGTACTGAGCACCGAGCACCCTGAGTACTGAGCACCCAGCACCCTGAGTACTGAGCTCCGAGCACCCCGAGCACTGAGCACCCAGCGCCCCGAGCACCGAGCACCCTGAGTACTGAGCACCCAGCACCCTGAGTACTGAGCACCATGCACCCTGAGCAATGAGCACCCTGAGTACTGAGCACCCAGCACCTTGTGCACTGAGCACCCAGCACCCGGAGTACTGAGCACCCAGCACCCTGAGTACTAAGCACCGAGAACCCTGAGTACTGAGCACCCAGCACCCTGAGCACTGAACACACAGCACCCTGAGTACTGAGCACCTCGAGCACTGAGCACCCAGCACCCTGAGTACTGAGCACCGAGCACCCCGAGCACTGAGCACCCAGCACCGCGAGCACTGAGCACATAGCACCCCGAGCACTGAGCACCCAGCACCCTGAGTACTGAGCACCCAGCACCCTGAGTACTGAGCACCCAGCACCCTGAGCACTGAGTACCCAGCACCCTGAGCACTGAGCACCCAGCACCCTGTGCACTGAGCACACAGCACCCTGAGCACTGAGCACCCAGCACCCTGAGCACTGATCACCCAGCACCCTGAGGACTGAGCACCCAGCACCCTGAGCACTGAGCACCCTGAGTACTGAGCACTGAGCACCCTGAGTACTGTGCACTGAACACCCTGAGTACTGAGCAACCAGCACCCTGAGTACTGAGCACCCAGCACCCTGAGCACTGAGCACCGAGCACCCTGAGCACTGAGCACCCAGCACCCTGAGCACTGAGCACCCAGCACTCTGAGTTTTGAGCACCCAACGTACTGAGCACCGAGCACCCCGAGCAATGAGCACCCAGCACCCTGACTACTGAGCACCCAGCACCCCGAGCACTGACCACCCAGCACCCTGAGCACTGAGCACCCAGCACCCTGAGCACTGATCACCCAGCACACTGAGCACTGAGCACCCAGCACCCTGAGTCCTGAGCACCCAGCACCCTGAGTACTGAGCACTCAGCACCCTGAGTACTGAGCACCGAGCACCCCGAGCACTGAGCACCCAGCACCCTGAGCACTGAGCACCCAGCACCCTGAGCACTGAGCACCCAGCACCCTGAGCACTGAGCACTGAGCACCCTGATCACTGAGTACTGAGCACCGAGCACCCCGAGAACTGAGCACCCAGCACCCGGAGTACTGAGCACCCAGCACCCCAAGCACTGAGCACCCTGAGTATTGAGCACCCAGCACCCTGAGTACTGAGCAGCCAGCACCCTGAGTACTGAGCAAACAGCACCCTGAGTATTGAGCACCCAGCACCCCGAGCACTGAGCACCCAGCACCCTGAGGACTGAGCACATAGCACCCTGAGCACTGAGCACCCTGAGTACTGAGCACTGAGCACACTGAGTACTGAGCACTGAGCACCCTGAGTACTGAGCAACCAGCACCCTGAGTACTGAGCACCCAGCACCCTGAGCACTGAGCACCGAGCACCCTGAGCACTGAGCACCCAGCACCCTGAGCACTGAGCACCCAGCACCCTGAGTAGTGAGTACCCAACGTACTGAGCACCGAGCACCCCGAGCACTGAGCACCCAGCACCCTGAGTACTGAGCACCCAGCACCCCGAGCACTGAGCACCCAGCACCCTGAGCACTGAGCACCCAGCACCCTGAGCACTGATCACCCAGCACCCTGAGCACTGAGCACCCAACACCCTGAGTACTGAGCACCCAGCACCCTGAGTACTGAGCACTCAGCACCCTGAGTACTGAGCACCGAGCACCCCGAGCACTGAGCAACCAGCACCCTGAGCACTGAGCACCCTGAGCACTGAGCACCCAGAACCCAAAGCACTGAGCACACAGCACCCTCAGTACTGAGCACCCAGCACCCCGAGCACTGAGCACCCAGCACCCTGTGTACTGAGCACCTTGAGTACAAAGCACCCAGCACCCCAAGCACTGAGCACCCAGCACCCTGAGTACTGAGCACTCAGCACCCTGAGGACTGAGCACCCAGCACCCCGAGTACTGAGCACACAGCACCCTGAGTATTGAGCACCCAGCACCCCGAACACTGAGCACCCAGCACCCCGAGCACTGAGCACCCAGCTCCCTGAGTACTAAGCACCCAGCACCCTGAGCACTGAGCACCCAGCACCCTGAGCACTGAGCACCCAGCACCCTGAGCACTGAGCACCCAGCACCCTGAGTAGTGAGCACCCAACGTACTGAGCACCGAGCACCCCAAGCACTGAGCACCCAGCACCCTGAGTACTGATCACCTAGCACCGTGAGCACTGAGCACCCAGCACCCTGAGTACTGAGCACCCAGCACCCTGAGTACTGAGCACCCAGCACCCCGAGCACTGAGCACCCAGCACCCTGAGTACTGAGCACTCAGCACCCTGTGCACTGAGCACCGAGCACCCTGAGCACTGAGCACCCAGCACCCTGAGGACTGAGCACCCAGCACCCTGAGCACTGAGCACCCTGAGTACTGAGCACTGAGCACCCTGAGTACTGAGCACTGAACACCCTGAGTACTGAGCAACCAGCACCCTGAGTACTGAGCACCCAGCACCCTGAGCAATGAGCACCGAGCACCCTGAGCACTGAGCACCCAGCACCCTGAGCACTGAGCACCCAGCACCCTGAGCACTGATCACCCAGCACACTGAGCACTGAGCACCCAGCACCCTGAGTCCTGAGCACCCAGCACCCTGAGTACTGAGCACTCAGCACCCTGAGTACTGAGCCCCCTGAGGACTGAGCACCCAGCACCCTGAGCACTGAGCACCCTGAGGACTGAGCACCCAGCACCCTGAGTACGGAGCACCCAGCACCCTGAGCAAGGAGCACTGAGCACCCAGCACCCCGAGCACTGAGCACCCTGCACCATGAGTACTGAGCACTGAGCACCCAGCACCCCGAGCACTGAGCACCCAGCACACTGAGTAATGAGCACCGAGCACCCCGAGCACTGAACACCCAGCACCCTGAGTACTGAGCTCCGAGGACCCCGAGCACTGAGCACCCAGCGCCCCGAGCACCGAGCACCCTGAGCACTGAGCACCCAGCACCCTGAGCACTGAGCACCCAGCACCCTGAGTACTGAGCACTGAGCACCCAGCACCCCGAGCACTGAGCACCCAGCACCCTGAGTACTGAGCACTGAGCACCCAGCACCCCGAACACTGAGCACCCAGCACCCTGAGCACTGAGCACCCAGCACCCGAGTACTGAGCACCCAGCACCCTGAGTACTGAGCACCCAGCACCCTGAGTACTGAGCACCCAGCATCCCGAGTACTGAGCACCCAGCACCCTGAGTACTGAGCACCCAGCATCCTGAGCACTGAGCACCCAGCACCCCGAGCACTGAGCACCCAGCACCCTGAGTACTGAGCACCCAGCGCCCAGAGCACTGAGCACCCAGCACCCTGAGCACTGAGCACCCAGCACCCTGATTACTGAGCACCCAGCACCCTGAGTACTGAACACCCAGCACCCTGAGCACTGAGCACTGAGCACCCTGAGCACTGAGTACTGAGCACTGAGCACCCTGAGCACTGAGCACCCAGCACCCCGAGTACTGAGCACCCAGCACCCCGAGCACTGAGCACCCAGCACCCCGAGCACTGAGCACTGAGCACCCAGCACCCCGAGTACTGAGCAGTGAGCACCCTGAGCACTGAACACCCAGCACCCCGAGTACTGAGCACTGAGCACCCTGAGTACTGAGCAACCAGCACCCTGAGCACTGAGTACCCAGCACCCTGAGGACTGAGCACCCAGCACACTGAGCACTGAGCACCCAGCACCCTGAGCACTGAGCACCCAGCACCCTGAGTACTGATCACTGAGCACCCAGCACCCCGAGCACTGAGCACCCAGCACCCTGAGTACTGAGCACTGAGCACCCAGCACCCCGAGCACTGAGCACCCAGCAACCTGAGCACTGAGCACCCAGCACCCGAGTACTGAGCACCCAGCACCCTGAGTACTGAGCACCCAGCACCCTGAGTACTGAGAACCCAGCACCCTGAGCACTGAGAACCCAGGACCCCGAGCACTGAGCACCCAGCACCCTGAGTACTGAGCACCCAGCACCCTGAGCACTGAGCAACCAGCACCCTGAGCTCTGAGCATCCAGCACCCTGAGCACTGAGCACCCAGCACCCTGAGTAGTGAGCACCCAACGTACTGAGCACCGAGCACCCCGAGCACTGTGCACCCAGCACCCTGAGTACTGATCACCGAGTACCCTGAGCACTGAGCACCCAGCACCCTGAGTACTGAGCTCTGAGCACCCCGAGCACTGAGCACCGAGCAACCTGTGCACTGAGTACCCAGCACCCTGAGTACTGAGCACTCAGCACCCTGAGCACTGAGCACCGAGCACCCTGAGTACTGAGCACCGAGCACCCTGAGCACTGAGAACCCAGCACCCTGAGTACTGAGCTCCGAGCACCCCGAGCACTGAGCACCCGGCACCCTGAGTACTGAGCACCCTGCACCCTGAGCAATGAGCACCCTGAGTACTGAGCACCCAGCACCTTGAGCACTGAGCACCCATCACCCTGAGCACTGAACACACAGCACCCTGAGTACTGAGAACCTCGAGCACTGAGCATCCAGCACCCTGAGTACTGAGCACCCAGCACCCTGAGTACTGAGCACCCAGCACCCCGAGCACTGAGCACCCAGCACCCTGAGTACTGAGCACTCAGCACCCTGTGCACTGAGCACCGAGCACCCTGAGCACTGAGCACCCAGCACCCTGAGGACTGAGCACCCAGCACCCTGAGCACTGAGCACCCTGAGTACTGAGCACTGAGCACCCTGAGTACTGAGCACTGAACACCCTGAGTACTGAGCAACCAGCACCCTGGGTACTGAGCACCCAGAACCCTGAGCACTGAGCACCGAGCACCCTGAGCACTGAGCACCCAGCACCCTGAGCACTGAGCACCCAGCACTCTGAGTTGTGAGCACCCAACGTACTGAGCACCGATCACCCCGAGCACTGAGCACCCAGCACCCTGACTACTGAGCACCCAGCACCTCGAGCACTGAGCACCCAGCACCCTGAGCACTGAGCACTCAGCACCCTGAGTATTGAGCACCGAGCACCCCGAGCACTGAGCACCCAGCACCCTGAGCAATGAGCACCCTGAGCACTGAGCACCCAGCACCCCGAGCACTGAGCACCCAGCACCCTGAGTACTGAGCACCCAGCGCCCCGAGCACTTAGCACCCAGCACCCTGAGCACTGAGCACCCAGCACCCTGAGTACTGAGCACCCAGCACCCTGAGTACTGAACACCCAGCACCCTGAGCACTGAGCACCCTGAGCACTGAGTACTGAGCACTGAGCACCCTGAGCACTGAGCACCCAGCACCCCGAGTACTGAGCACCCAGCACCCCGAGCACTGAGCACCGAGCGCCCCGAGCACTGAGCACCCAGCACCCCGAGCACTGAGCACTGAGCACCCAGCACCCCAAGTACTGAGCAGTGAGCACCCTGAGCACTGAACACCCAGCACCCCGAGTACTGAGCACTGAGCACCCTGAGTAATGAGCAACCAGCACCCTGAGCACTGAGTACCCAGCACCCTGAGCACTGAGCACCCAGCACCCTGAGCACTGAGCACCCAGCACCCTGAGTACTGATCACTGAGCACCCAGCACCCCGAGCACTGAGCACCCAGCACCCTGAATACTGAGCACTGAGCACCCAGCACCCCGAGCACTGAGCACCCAGCACCCTGAGCACTGAGCACCCAGCACCCGAGTACTGAGCACCCAGCACCCTTAGTACTGAGCACCCAGCACCCTGAGTACTGAGAACCCAGCACCCTGAGCACTGAGCACCCAGCACCCCGAGCACTGAGCACCCAGCACCCTGAGTACTGAGCACCCAGCACCCTGAGCAATGAGCAACCAGCACCCTGAGCTCTGAGCATCCAGCACCCTGAGCACTGAGCACCCAGCACCCTGAGTAGTGAGCACCCAACGTACTGAGCACCGAGCACACCGAGCACTGTGCTCCCAGCACCCTGAGTACTGATCACCGAGTACCCTGAGCACTGAGCACCCAGCACCCTGAGTACTGAGCTCCGAGCACCCCGAGCACTGAGCACCGAGCACCCTGTGCACTGAGTACACAGCACCCTGAGTACTGAGCACTCAGCACCCTGAGCACTGAGCACCGAGCACCCTGAGTACTGAGCACCGAGCACCCTGAGCACTGAGAACACAGCACCCTGAGTACTGAGCTCCGAGCACCCCGAGCACTGAGCACCCAGCACCCTGAGTACTGAGCACCCTGCACCCTGAGCAATGAGCACCCTGAGTACTGAGCACCCAGCACCTTGAGCACTGAGCACCCAGCACCCTGAGCACTGAACACACAGCACCCTGAGTACTGAGAACCTCGAGCACTGAGCATCCAGCACCCTGAGTACTGAGCACCGAGCACCCCGAGCACTGAGAACCCAGCACCGCGAGCACTGAGCACATAGCACCCCGAGCACTGAGCACCCAGCACCCTTAGTACTGAGCACCCAGCACCCTGAGTACTGAGCACCCAGCACCCTGAGCACTGAGTACCCAACACCCTGAGCACTGAGCACCCAGCACCCTGAGCACTGATCACACAGCACCCTGAGCACTGAGCACCCAGCACCCTGAGTACTGAGCACTGAGCACCCAGCACCCCGAGCAGTGAGCAGCCAGCACCCTGAGTACTGAGCACCGAGCACCCCGAGCAATGAGCACCCAGCACCCTGAGTACTGAGCTCCGAGCACTCCGAGCACTGAGCACCCTGAGCACTGAGCACCGAGCACCCTGAGCACTGAGTACCCAGCACCCTGAGCACTGAGCACCCAGCGCCCTGAGCACTGAGCACCCAGCACCCTGAGCACTGAGCACCCATAACCCTGAGTACTGAGCACTGAGCACCCAGCACCCCGAGCACTGAGCACCCAGCACCCCGAGTACTGAGCACTGAGCACCCTGAGTACTGAGCACCCAGCACCCTGAGCACTGAGTACCCAGCACCCTTAGCACTGAGCACCCAGCACCCTGAGCACTGAGCACCCAGCACCCTGAGCACTGAGCACCCAGCACCCTGAGTACTGAGCACTGAGCACCCAGCACCCCGATCACTGAGCACCCAGCACCCTGAGTACTGAGCACTGAGCACCCAGCACCCCGAGCACTGAGCACCCAGCACCCTGAGCACTGAGCACCCAGCACCCGAGTACTGAGCACCCAGCACCCTGAGCACTGAGCACCCAGCACCCTGAGCACTGAGCACGGAGAACCCTGAGCACTGAGCACTGAGCACCCTGATCACTGAGTACTGAGCACCGAGCACCCCGAGAACTGAGCACCCAGCACCCGGAGTACTGAGCACCCAGCAGCCCAAGCACTGAGCACCCTGAGTATTGAGCACCCAGCACCCTGAGTACTGAGCAGCCAGCACCCTGAGTAGTGAGCACCCAACGTACTGAGCACCGAGCACCCCAAGCACTGAGCACCCAGCACCCTGAGTACTGAGCACTGAGCACCCTGAGTACTGAGCAACCAGCACCCTGAGTACTGAGCACCCAGGACCCTGAGAAATGAGCACCGAGCACCCTGAGCACGGAGCACCCAGCACCCTGAGCACTGAGCACCCAGCACCCTGAGTAGTGAGCACCCAACGTACTGAGCACCGAGCACCCCAAGCACTGAGCACCCAGCACCCTGAGTACTGATCACCTAGCACCCTGAGCACTGAGCACCCAGCACCCTGAGTACTGAGCACCCAGCACCCTGAGTACTGAGCACCCAGCACCCCGAGCACTGAGCACCCAGCACCCTGAGTACTGAGCACTCAGCACCCTGTGCACTGAGCACCGAGCAACCTGAGCACTGAGCACCCAGCACCCTGAGGACTGAGCACCCAGCACCCTGAGCACTGAGCACCCTTTGTACTGAGCACTGAGCACCCTGAGTACTGAGCACTGAATACCCTGAGTACTGAGCAACCAGCACCCTGAGTACTGAGCACCCAGCACCCTGAGCACTGAGCACCGAGCACCCTGAGCACTGAGCACCCAGCACCCTGAGCACTGAGCACCCAGCACTCTGAGTTGTGAGCACCCAACGTACTGAGCACCGAGCACCCCGAGCACTGAGCACCCAGCACCCTGACTACTGAGCACCCAGCACCCCGAGCACTGAGCACCCAGCACCCTGAGCACTGAGCACCCAGCACCCTGAGCACTGATCACCCAGCACACTGAGCACTGAGCACCCAGCACCCTGAGTCCTGAGCACCCAGCACCCTGAGTACTGAGCACTCAGCACCCTGAGTACTGAGCACCGAGCACCCCGAGCACTGAGCACCCAGCACCCTGAGCACTGAGCACCCTGAGGACTGAGCACCCAGCACCCTGAGCACTGAGCAACCAGCACCCTGAGTACTGAGCACCGATCATCCTGAGCACTGAGCACCCAGAACCCAAAGCACCCTCAGTACTGAGCACCCAGCACCCCGAGCACTGAGCACAAAGCACCCTGAGTACTGAGCACTCTGAGTACTGAGCACCGATCACCCTGAGCACTGAGCTCCCAGCACCCTGAGTACTGAGCACCCAGCACCCTGAGCAATGAGCAGCAAGCACCCTGAGTACTGAGCACCCAGCACCCTGAGCACTGAGCACTGAGCACCCCGAGAATGAGCACCCAGCACCCCGAGTACTGAGCACCGAGCACCCTGAGCACTGAGTACCCAGCACCCTGAGTACTGATCACTCAGCACCCTCAGCACTGAGCACCGAGCACCCCGAGTACTGAGCACCCAGCACCCTGAGCACTGAGCACCCAGCACCCTGAGCACTGAGCACCCAGGAACCTGAGCACTGAGCACCCAGCACCCTGAGTACTGAGCACTGAGCACCCAGCACCCCGAGCACTGAGCACCCAGCACCCTGAGTACTGAGCACTGAGCACCCAGCACCCCGAGCACTGAGCACCCAGCACCCTGAGCAATAAGCACCCAGCACCTGAGTACTGAGCACACAGCACCCTGAGTACTGAGCACCCAGCACCCTGAGTACTGAGCACCCAGCACTCCGAGTACTGAGCACCCAGCACCCTGAGCACTGAGCACCCAGCACCCCGAGCACTGAGCACCCAGCACCCTGAGTACTGAGCACCCAGCACCCTGAGCACTGAGCACCCAGCACCCTGAGCACTGAGCACCCAGCACCCTGAGCACTGAGCACTGAGCACCCTGATCACTGAGTACTGAGCACCGAGCACCCCGAGAACTGAGCACCCAGCACCCGGAGTACTGAGCACCCAGCACCCCAAGCACTGAGCACCCTGAGTATTGAGCACCCAGCACCCTGAGTACTGAGCAGCCAGCACCCTGAGTCCTGAGCAAACAGCACCCTGAGTATTGAGCACCCAGCACCCCGAGCACTGAGCAGCCAGCATCCTGAGTACTGAGCAACGAGCACCCTGAGTACAGAGCACCCAGCACCCCGAGCACTGAGCACCCAGCACCCTGAGGACTGAGCACCCAGCACCCTGAGCACTGAGCACCCTGAGTACTGAGCACTGAGCACCCTGAGTACTGAGCACTGATCACCCTGAGTACTGAGCAACCAGCACCCTGAGTACTGAGCACCCATGACCCTGAGCAATGAGCACCGAGCACCCTGAGCACTGAGCACCCAGCACCCTGAGCACTGAGCACCCAGCACCCTGAGTAGTGAGCACCCAACGTACTGAGCACCGAGCACCCCAAGCACTGAGCACCCAGCACCCTGAGTACTGATCACCTAGCACCCTGAGCACTGAGCACCCAGCACCCTGAGTACTGAGCACCCAGCACCCTGAGTACTGAGCACCCAGCACCCCGAGCACTGAGCACCCAGCACCCTGAGTACTGAGCACACAGCACCCTGAGTACTGAGCACCCAGCACCCTGAGTACTGAGCACCCAGCACTCCGAGTACTGAGCACCCAGCACCCTGAGCACTGAGCACCCAGCACCCCGAGCACTGAGCACCCAGCACCCTGAGTACTGAGCACCCAGCACCCTGAGTACTGAGCACCCAGCACCCCGAGCACTGAGCACCCAGCACCCTGAGTACTGAGCACTCAGCACCCTGTGCACTGAGCACCGAGCAACCTGAGCACTGAGCACCCAGCACCCTGAGGACTGAGCACCCAGCACCCTGAGCACTGAGCACCCTTTGTACTGAGCACTGAGCACCCTGAGTACTGAGCACTGAATACCCTGAGTACTGAGCAACCAGCACCCTGAGTACTGAGCACCCAGCACCCTGAGCACTGAGCACCGAGCACCCTGAGCACTGAGCACCCAGCACCCTGAGCACTGAGCACCCAGCACTCTGAGTTGTGAGCACCCAACGTACTGAGCACCGAGCACCCCGAGCACTGAGCACCCAGCACCCTGACTACTGAGCACCCAGCACCCCGAGCACTGAGCACCCAGCACCCTGAGCACTGAGCACCCAGCACCCTGAGCACTGATCACCCAGCACACTGAGCACTGAGCACCCAGCACCCTGAGTCCTGAGCACCCAGCACCCTGAGTACTGAGCACTCAGCACCCTGAGTACTGAGCACCGAGCACCCCGAGCACTGAGCACCCAGCACCCTGAGCACTGAGCACCCTGAGGACTGAGCACCCAGCACCCTGAGCACTGAGCAACCAGCACCCTGAGTACTGAGCACCGATCATCCTGAGCACTGAGCACCCAGAACCCAAAGCACCCTCAGTACTGAGCACCCAGCACCCCGAGCACTGAGCACCCAGCACCCTGAGTACTGAGCACTCTGAGTACTGAGCACCGATCACCCTGAGCACTGAGCTCCCAGCACCCTGAGTACTGAGCACCCAGCACCCTGAGCAATGAGCAGCAAGCACCCTGAGTACTGAGCACCCAGCACCCTGAGCACTGAGCACTGAGCACCCCGAGAATGAGCACCCAGCACCCCGAGTACTGAGCACCGAGCACCCTGAGCACTGAGTACCCAGCACCCTGAGTACTGATCACTCAGCACCCTCAGCACTGAGCACCGAGCACCCCGAGTACTGAGCACCCAGCACCCTGAGCACTGAGCACCCAGCACCCTGAGCACTGAGCACCCAGGAACCTGAGCACTGAGCACCCAGCACCCTGAGTACTGAGCACTGAGCACCCAGCACCCCGAGCACTGAGCACCCAGCACCCTGAGTACTGAGCACTGAGCACCCAGCACCCCGAGCACTGAGCACCCAGCACCCTGAGCACTAAGCACCCAGCACCTGAGTACTGAGCACACAGCACCCTGAGTACTGAGCACCCAGCACCCTGAGTACTGAGCACCCAGCACTCCGAGTACTGAGCACCCAGCACCCTGAGCACTGAGCACCCAGCACCCCGAGCACTGAGCACCCAGCACCCTGAGTACTGAGCACCCAGCACCCTGAGCACTGAGCACCCAGCACCCTGAGCACTGAGCACCCAGCACCCTGAGCACTGAGCACTGAGCACCCTGATCACTGAGTACTGAGCACCGAGCACCCCGAGAACTGAGCACCCAGCACCCGGAGTACTGAGCACCCAGCACCCCAAGCACTGAGCACCCTGAGTATTGAGCACCCAGCACCCTGAGTACTGAGCAGCCAGCACCCTGAGTCCTGAGCAAACAGCACCCTGAGTATTGAGCACCCAGCACCCCGAGCACTGAGCAGCCAGCATCCTGAGTACTGAGCAACGAGCACCCTGAGTACAGAGCACCCAGCACCCCGAGCACTGAGCACCCAGCACCCTGAGGACTGAGCACCCAGCACCCTGAGCACTGAGCACCCTGAGTACTGAGCACTGAGCACCCTGAGTACTGAGCACTGATCACCCTGAGTACTGAGCAACCAGCACCCTGAGTACTGAGCACCCATGACCCTGAGCAATGAGCACCGAGCACCCTGAGCACTGAGCACCCAGCACCCTGAGCACTGAGCACCCAGCACCCTGAGTAGTGAGCACCCAACGTACTGAGCACCGAGCACCCCAAGCACTGAGCACCCAGCACCCTGAGTACTGATCACCTAGCACCCTGAGCACTGAGCACCCAGCACCCTGAGTACTGAGCACCCAGCACCCTGAGTACTGAGCACCCAGCACCCCGAGCACTGAGCACCCAGCACCCTGAGTACTGAGCACTCAGCACCCTGTGCACTGAGCACCGAGCACCCTGAGCACTGAGCACCCAGCACCCTGAGGACTGAGCACCCAGCACCCTGAGCACTGAGCACCCTGAGTACTGAGCACTGAGCACCCTGAGTACTGAGCACTGAACACCCTGAGTACTGAGCAACCAGCACCCTGAGTACTGAGCACCCAGCACCCTGAGCACTGAGCACCGAGCACCCTGAGCACTGAGCACCCAGCACCCTGAGCACTGAGCACCCAGCACTCTGAGTTGTGAGCACCCAACATACTGAGCACCGAGCACCCCGAGCACTGAGCACCCAGCACCCTGACTACTGAGCACCCAGCACCCCGAGCACTGACCACCCAGCACCCTGAGCACTGAGCACCCAGCACCCTGAGCACTGATCACCCAGCACACTGAGCACTGAGCACCCAGCACCCTGAGTCCTGAGCACCCAGCACCCTGAGTACTGAGCACTCAGCACCCTGAGTACTGAGCACCGAGCACACCGAGCACTGAGCACCCAGCACCCTGAGCACTGAGCACCCTGAGGACTGAGCACCCAGCACCCTGAGCACTGAGCAACCAGCACCCTGAGTACTGAGCACCGATCATCCTGAGCACTGAGCACCCAGAACCCAAAGCACCCTCAGTACTGAGCACCCAGCACCCCGAGCACTGAGCACCCAGCACCATGAGTACTGAGCACTCTGAGTACTGAGCACCGATCACCCTGAGCACTGAGCTCCGAGCACCCTGAGTACTGAGCACCCAGCACCCTGAGCAATGAGCACCAAGCACCCTGAGTACTGAGCACCCAGCACCCTGAGCACTGAGCACCCAGCACCCCGAGAATGAGCACCCAGCACACCGAGTACTGAGCACCGAGCACCCTGAGCACTGAGTACCCAGCACCCTGAGTACTGATCACTCAGCACCCTCAGCACTGAGCACCGAGCACCCCGAGTACTGAGCACCCAGCACCCTGAGCACTGAGCACCCAGCACCCTGAGCACTGAGCACCCAGGAACCTGAGCACTGAGCACCCAGCACCCTGAGTACTGAGCACTGAGCACCCAGCACCCCGAGCACTGAGCACCCAGCACCCTGAGTACTGAGCACTGAGCACCCAGCACCCCGAGCACTGAGCACCCAGCACCCTGAGCACTGAGCACCCAGCACCCGAGTACTGAGCACACAGCACCCTGAGTACTGAGCACCCAGCACCCTGAGTACTGAGCACCCAGCACTCCGAGTACTGAGCACCCAGCACCCTGAGTACTGAGCACACAGCACCCTGAGCACTGAGCACCCAGCACCCTGAGCACTGAGCACCCAGCACCCTGAGCACTGAGCACCCAGCACCCTGAGCACTGAGCACTGAGCACCCTGATCTCTGAGTACTGAGCACCGAGCACCCCGAGAACTGAGCACCCAGCACCCGGAGTACTAAGCACCCAGCACCCCAAGCACTGAGCACCCTGAGTACTGAGCAACCAGCACCCTGAGTACTGAGCACCCAGCACCCTGAGCACTGAGCACCGAGCACCCTGAGCACTGAGCACCCAGCACCCTGAGCACTGAGCACCCAGCACCCTGAGCACTGAGCACCCAGCACCCTGAGCACTGAGCACTGAGCACCCTGATCACTGAGTACTGAGCACCGAGCACCCCGAGAACTGAGCACCCAGCACCCGGAGTACTGAGCACCCAGCACCCCAAGCACTGAGCACCCTGAGTATTGAGCACCCAGCACCCTGAGTACTGAGCAGCCAGCACCCTGAGTACTGAGCAAACAGCACCCTGAGTATTGAGCACCCAGCACCCCGAGCACTGAGCACCCAGCACCCTGGGGACTGAGCACATAGCACCCTGAGCACTGAGCACCCTGAGTACTGAGCACTGAGCACACTGAGTACTGAGCACTGAGCACCCTGAGTACTGAGCAACCAGCACCCTGAGTACTGAGCACCCAGCACCCTGAGCACTGAGCACCGAGCACCCTGAGCACTGAGCACCCAGCACCCTGAGCACTGAGCACCCAGCACCCTGAGTAGTGAGTACCCAACGTACTGAGCACCGAGCACGACGAGCACTGAGCACAAAGCACCCTGAGTACTGAGCACCCAGCACCCCGAGCACTGAGCACCCAGCACCCTGAGCACTGAGCACCCAGCACCCTGAGCACTGATCACCCAGCACCCTGAGCACTGAGCACCCAACACCCTGAGTACTGAGCACCCAGCACCCTGAGTACTGAGCACTCAGCACCCTGAGTACTGAGCACCGAGCACCCCGAGCAGTGAGCAACCAGCACCCTGAGCACTGAGCACCCTGAGCACTGAGCACCCAGAACCCAAAGCACTGAGCACACAGCACCCTCAGTACTGAGCACCCAGCACCCCGAGCACTGAGCACCCAGCACCCTGTGTACTGAGCACCTTGAGTACAAAGCACCCAGCACCCCAAGCACTGAGCACCCAGCACCCTGAGTACTGAGCACTCAGCACCCTGAGGACTGAGCACCCAGCACCCCGAGTACTGAGCACCCAGCACCCTGAGTATTGAGCACCCAGCACCCCGAGCACTGAGCACCCAGCACCCCGAGCACTGAGCACCCAGGTCCCTGAGTACTAAGCACCCAGCACCCTGAGCACTGAGCACCCAGCACCCTGAGCACTGAGCACCCAGCACCCTGAGCACTGAGCACCCAGCACCCTGAGTAGTGAGCACCCAACGTACTGAGCACCGAGCACCCCGAGCACTGAGCACCCAGTACCCTGAGTACTGAGCTCCGAGCACCCCGAGCACTGAGCACCCAGCGCCCCGAGCACCGAGCACCCTGAGTACTGAGCACCCAGCACCCTGAGTACTGAGCACCATGCACCCTGAGCAATGAGCACCCTGAGTACTGAGCACCCAGCACCTTGTGCACTGAGCACCCAGCACCCGGAGTACTGAGCACCCAGCACCCTGAGTACTAAGCACCGAGAACCCTGAGTACTGAGCACCCAGCACCCTGAGCACTGAACACACAGCACCCTGAGTACTGAGCACCTCGAGCACTGAGCACCCAGCACCCTGAGTACTGAGCACCGAGCACCCCGAGCACTGAGCACCCAGCACCGCGAGCACTGAGCACATAGCACCCCGAGCACTGAGCACCCAGCACCCTGAGTACTGAGCACCCAGCACCCTGAGTACTGAGCACCCAGCACCCTGAGCACTGAGTACCCAGCACCCTGAGCACTGAGCACCCAGCACCCTGTGCACTGAGCACACAGCACCCTGAGCACTGAGCACCCAGCACCCTGAGCACTGATCACCCAGCACCCTGAGGACTGAGCACCCAGCACCCTGAGCACTGAGCACCCTGAGTACTGAGCACTGAGCACCCTGAGTACTGTGCACTGAACACCCTGAGTACTGAGCAACCAGCACCCTGAGTACTGAGCACCCAGCACCCTGAGCACTGAGCACCGAGCACCCTGAGCACTGAGCACCCAGCACCCTGAGCACTGAGCACCCAGCACTCTGAGTTTTGAGCACCCAACGTACTGAGCACCGAGCACCCCGAGCAATGAGCACCCAGCACCCTGACTACTGAGCACCCAGCACCCCGAGCACTGACCACCCAGCACCCTGAGCACTGAGCACCCAGCACCCTGAGCACTGATCACCCAGCACACTGAGCACTGAGCACCCAGCACCCTGAGTCCTGAGCACCCAGCACCCTGAGTACTGAGCACTCAGCACCCTGAGTACTGAGCACCGAGCACCCCGAGCACTGAGCACCCAGCACCCTGAGCACTGAGCACCCTGAGGACTGAGCACCCAGCACCCTGAGCACTGAGCAACCAGCACCCTGAGTACTGAGCACCGATCATCCTGAGCACTGAGCACCCAGAACCCAAAGCACCCTCAGTACTGAGCACCCAGCACCCCGAGCACTGAGCACCCAGCACCATGAGTACTGAGCACTCTGAGTACTGAGCACCGATCACCCTGAGCACTGAGCTCCGAGCACCCTGAGTACTGAGCACCCAGCACCCTGAGCAATGAGCACCAAGCACCCTGAGTACTGAGCACCCAGCACCCTGAGCACTGAGCACCCAGCACCCCGAGAATGAGCACCCAGCACACCGAGTTCTGAGTACCGAGCACCCTGAGCACTGAGTACCCAGCACCCTGAGTACTGATCACTCAGCACCCTCAGCACTGAGCACCGAGCACCCCGAGTACTGAGCACCCAGCACCCTGAGCACTGAGCACCCAGCACCCTGAGCACTGAGCACCCAGGAACCTGAGCACTGAGCACCCAGCACCCTGAGTACTGAGCACTGAGCACCCAGCACCCCGAGCACTGAGCACCCAGCACCCTGAGTACTGAGCACTGAGCACCCAGCACCCCGAGCACTGAGCACCCAGCACCCTGAGCACTGAGCACCCAGCACCCGAGTACTGAGCACACAGCACCCTGAGTACTGAGCACCCAGCACCCTGAGCACTGAGCACCCAGCACCCCGAGCACTGAGCAGCCAGCATCCTGAGTACTGAGCAACGAGCACCCTGAGTACAGAGCACCCAGCACCCCGAGCACTGAGCACCCAGCACCCTGAGGACTGAGCACCCAGCACCCTGAGCACTGAGCACCCTGAGTACTGAGCACTGAGCACCCTGAGTACTGAGCACTGATCACCCTGAGTACTGAGCAACCAGCACCCTGAGTACTGAGCACCCATGACCCTGAGCAATGAGCACCGAGCACCCTGAGCACTGAGCACCCAGCACCCTGAGCACTGAGCACCCAGCACCCTGAGTAGTGAGCACCCAACGTACTGAGCACCGAGCACCCCAAGCACTGAGCACCCAGCACCCTGAGTACTGATCACCTAGCACCCTGAGCACTGAGCACCCAGCACCCTGAGTACTGAGCACCCAGCACCCTGAGTACTGAGCACCCAGCACCCCGAGCACTGAGCACCCAGCACCCTGAGTACTGAGCACACAGCACCCTGAGTACTGAGCACCCAGCACCCTGAGTACTGAGCACCCAGCACTCCGAGTACTGAGCACCCAGCACCCTGAGCACTGAGCACCCAGCACCCCGAGCACTGAGCACCCAGCACCCTGAGTACTGAGCACCCAGCACCCTGAGTACTGAGCACCCAGCACCCCGAGCACTGAGCACCCAGCACCCTGAGTACTGAGCACTCAGCACCCTGTGCACTGAGCACCGAGCAACCTGAGCACTGAGCACCCAGCACCCTGAGGACTGAGCACCCAGCACCCTGAGCACTGAGCACCCTTTGTACTGAGCACTGAGCACCCTGAGTACTGAGCACTGAATACCCTGAGTACTGAGCAACCAGCACCCTGAGTACTGAGCACCCAGCACCCTGAGCACTGAGCACCGAGCACCCTGAGCACTGAGCACCCAGCACCCTGAGCACTGAGCACCCAGCACTCTGAGTTGTGAGCACCCAACGTACTGAGCACCGAGCACCCCGAGCACTGAGCACCCAGCACCCTGACTACTGAGCACCCAGCACCCCGAGCACTGAGCACCCAGCACCCTGAGCACTGAGCACCCAGCACCCTGAGCACTGATCACCCAGCACACTGAGCACTGAGCACCCAGCACCCTGAGTACTGAGCACCCAGCACCCTGAGTACTGAGCACTCAGCACCCTGAGTACTGAGCACCGAGCACCCCGAGCACTGAGCACCCAGCACCCTGAGCACTGAGCACCCTGAGGACTGAGCACCCAGCACCCTGAGCACTGAGCAACCAGCACCCTGAGTACTGAGCACCGATCATCCTGAGCACTGAGCACCCAGAACCCAAAGCACCCTCAGTACTGAGCACCCAGCACCCCGAGCACTGAGCACCCAGCACCCTGAGTACTGAGCACTCTGAGTACTGAGCACCGATCACCCTGAGCACTGAGCTCCCAGCACCCTGAGTACTGAGCACCCAGCACCCTGAGCAATGAGCAGCAAGCACCCTGAGTACTGAGCACCCAGCACCCTGAGCACTGAGCACTGAGCACCCCGAGAATGAGCACCCAGCACCCCGAGTACTGAGCACCGAGCACCCTGAGCACTGAGTACCCAGCACCCTGAGTACTGATCACTCAGCACCCTCAGCACTGAGCACCGAGCACCCCGAGTACTGAGCACCCAGCACCCTGAGCACTGAGCACCCAGCACCCTGAGCACTGAGCACCCAGGAACCTGAGCACTGAGCACCCAGCACCCTGAGTACTGAGCACTGAGCACCCAGCACCCCGAGCACTGAGCACCCAGCACCCTGAGTACTGAGCACTGAGCACCCAGCACCCCGAGCACTGAGCACCCAGCACCCTGAGCACTAAGCACCCAGCACCTGAGTACTGAGCACACAGCACCCTGAGTACTGAGCACCCAGCACCCTGAGTACTGAGCACCCAGCACTCCGAGTACTGAGCACCCAGCACCCTGAGCACTGAGCACCCAGCACCCCGAGCACTGAGCACCCAGCACCCTGAGTACTGAGCACCCAGCACCCTGAGCACTGAGCACCCAGCACCCTGAGCACTGAGCACCCAGCACCCTGAGCACTGAGCACTGAGCACCCTGATCACTGAGTACTGAGCACCGAGCACCCCGAGAACTGAGCACCCAGCACCCGGAGTACTGAGCACCCAGCACCCCAAGCACTGAGCACCCTGAGTATTGAGCACCCAGCACCCTGAGTACTGAGCAGCCAGCACCCTGAGTCCTGAGCAAACAGCACCCTGAGTATTGAGCACCCAGCACCCCGAGCACTGAGCAGCCAGCATCCTGAGTACTGAGCAACGAGCACCCTGAGTACAGAGCACCCAGCACCCCGAGCACTGAGCACCCAGCACCCTGAGGACTGAGCACCCAGCACCCTGAGCACTGAGCACCCTGAGTACTGAGCACTGAGCACCCTGAGTACTGAGCACTGATCACCCTGAGTACTGAGCAACCAGCACCCTGAGTACTGAGCACCCATGACCCTGAGCAATGAGCACCGAGCACCCTGAGCACTGAGCACCCAGCACCCTGAGCACTGAGCACCCAGCACCCTGAGTAGTGAGCACCCAACGTACTGAGCACCGAGCACCCCAAGCACTGAGCACCCAGCACCCTGAGTACTGATCACCTAGCACCCTGAGCACTGAGCACCCAGCACCCTGAGTACTGAGCACCCAGCACCCTGAGTACTGAGCACCCAGCACCCCGAGCACTGAGCACCCAGCACCCTGAGTACTGAGCACTCAGCACCCTGTGCACTGAGCACCGAGCACCCTGAGCACTGAGCACCCAGCACCCTGAGCACTGAGCACCGAGCACCCTGAGCACTGAGCACCCAGCACCCTGACTACTGAGCACCCAGCACCCCGAGCACTGACCACCCAGCACCCTGAGCACTGAGCACCCAGCACCCTGAGCACTGATCACCCAGCACACTGAGCACTGAGCACCCAGCACCCTGAGTCCTGAGCACCCAGCACCCTGAGTACTGAGCACTCAGCACCCTGAGTACTGAGCACCGAGCACACCGAGCACTGAGCACCCAGCACCCTGAGCACTGAGCACCCTGAGGACTGAGCACCCAGCACCCTGAGCACTGAGCAACCAGCACCCTGAGTACTGAGCACCGATCATCCTGAGCACTGAGCACCCAGAACCCAAAGCACCCTCAGTACTGAGCACCCAGCACCCCGAGCACTGAGCACCCAGCACCATGAGTACTGAGCACTCTGAGTACTGAGCACCGATCACCCTGAGCACTGAGCTCCGAGCACCCTGAGTACTGAGCACCCAGCACCCTGAGCAATGAGCACCAAGCACCCTGAGTACTGAGCACCCAGCACCCTGAGCACTGAGCACCCAGCACCCCGAGAATGAGCACCCAGCACACCGAGTACTGAGCACCGAGCACCCTGAGCACTGAGTACCCAGCACCCTGAGTACTGATCACTCAGCACCCTCAGCACTGAGCACCGAGCACCCCGAGTACTGAGCACCCAGCACCCTGAGCACTGAGCACCCAGCACCCTGAGCACTGAGCACCCAGGAACCTGAGCACTGAGCACCCAGCACCCTGAGTACTGAGCACTGAGCACCCAGCACCCCGAGCACTGAGCACCCAGCACCCTGAGTACTGAGCACTGAGCACCCAGCACCCCGAGCACTGAGCACCCAGCACCCTGAGCACTGAGCACCCAGCACCCGAGTACTGAGCACACAGCACCCTGAGTACTGAGCACCCAGCACCCTGAGTACTGAGCACCCAGCACTCCGAGTACTGAGCACCCAGCACCCTGAGTACTGAGCACACAGCACCCTGAGCACTGAGCACCCAGCACCCTGAGCACTGAGCACCCAGCACCCTGAGCACTGAGCACCCAGCACCCTGAGCACTGAGCACTGAGCACCCTGATCTCTGAGTACTGAGCACCGAGCACCCCGAGAACTGAGCACCCAGCACCCGGAGTACTAAGCACCCAGCACCCCAAGCACTGAGCACCCTGAGTACTGAGCAACCAGCACCCTGAGTACTGAGCACCCAGCACCCTGAGCACTGAGCACCGAGCACCCTGAGCACTGAGCACCCAGCACCCTGAGCACTGAGCACCCAGCACCCTGAGCACTGAGCACCCAGCACCCTGAGCACTGAGCACTGAGCACCCTGATCACTGAGTACTGAGCACCGAGCACCCCGAGAACTGAGCACCCAGCACCCGGAGTACTGAGCACCCAGCACCCCAAGCACTGAGCACCCTGAGTATTGAGCACCCAGCACCCTGAGTACTGAGCAGCCAGCACCCTGAGTACTGAGCAAACAGCACCCTGAGTATTGAGCACCCAGCACCCCGAGCACTGAGCACCCAGCACCCTGGGGACTGAGCACATAGCACCCTGAGCACTGAGCACCCTGAGTACTGAGCACTGAGCACACTGAGTACTGAGCACTGAGCACCCTGAGTACTGAGCAACCAGCACCCTGAGTACTGAGCACCCAGCACCCTGAGCACTGAGCACCGAGCACCCTGAGCACTGAGCACCCAGCACCCTGAGCACTGAGCACCCAGCACCCTGAGTAGTGAGTACCCAACGTACTGAGCACCGAGCACGACGAGCACTGAGCACAAAGCACCCTGAGTACTGAGCACCCAGCACCCCGAGCACTGAGCACCCAGCACCCTGAGCACTGAGCACCCAGCACCCTGAGCACTGATCACCCAGCACCCTGAGCACTGAGCACCCAACACCCTGAGTACTGAGCACCCAGCACCCTGAGTACTGAGCACTCAGCACCCTGAGTACTGAGCACCGAGCACCCCGAGCACTGAGCAACCAGCACCCTGAGCACTGAGCACCCTGAGCACTGAGCACCCAGAACCCAAAGCACTGAGCACACAGCACCCTCAGTACTGAGCACCCAGCACCCCGAGCACTGAGCACCCAGCACCCTGTGTACTGAGCACCTTGAGTACAAAGCACCCAGCACCCCAAGCACTGAGCACCCAGCACCCTGAGTACTGAGCACTCAGCACCCTGAGGACTGAGCACCCAGCACCCCGAGTACTGAGCACCCAGCACCCTGAGTATTGAGCACCCAGCACCCCGAGCACTGAGCACCCAGCACCCCGAGCACTGAGCACCCAGGTCCCTGAGTACTAAGCACCCAGCACCCTGAGCACTGAGCACCCAGCACCCTGAGCACTGAGCACCCAGCACCCTGAGCACTGAGCACCCAGCACCCTGAGTAGTGAGCACCCAACGTACTGAGCACCGAGCACCCCGAGCACTGAGCACCCAGTACCCTGAGTACTGAGCTCCGAGCACCCCGAGCACTGAGCACCCAGCGCCCCGAGCACCGAGCACCCTGAGTACTGAGCACCCAGCACCCTGAGTACTGAGCACCATGCACCCTGAGCAATGAGCACCCTGAGTACTGAGCACCCAGCACCTTGTGCACTGAGCACCCAGCACCCGGAGTACTGAGCACCCAGCACCCTGAGTACTAAGCACCGAGAACCCTGAGTACTGAGCACCCAGCACCCTGAGCACTGAACACACAGCACCCTGAGTACTGAGCACCTCGAGCACTGAGCACCCAGCACCCTGAGTACTGAGCACCGAGCACCCCGAGCACTGAGCACCCAGCACCGCGAGCACTGAGCACATAGCACCCCGAGCACTGAGCACCCAGCACCCTGAGTACTGAGCACCCAGCACCCTGAGTACTGAGCACCCAGCACCCTGAGCACTGAGTACCCAGCACCCTGAGCACTGAGCACCCAGCACCCTGTGCACTGAGCACACAGCACCCTGAGCACTGAGCACCCAGCACCCTGAGCACTGATCACCCAGCACCCTGAGGACTGAGCACCCAGCACCCTGAGCACTGAGCACCCTGAGTACTGAGCACTGAGCACCCTGAGTACTGTGCACTGAACACCCTGAGTACTGAGCAACCAGCACCCTGAGTACTGAGCACCCAGCACCCTGAGCACTGAGCACCGAGCACCCTGAGCACTGAGCACCCAGCACCCTGAGCACTGAGCACCCAGCACTCTGAGTTTTGAGCACCCAACGTACTGAGCACCGAGCACCCCGAGCAATGAGCACCCAGCACCCTGACTACTGAGCACCCAGCACCCCGAGCACTGACCACCCAGCACCCTGAGCACTGAGCACCCAGCACCCTGAGCACTGATCACCCAGCACACTGAGCACTGAGCACCCAGCACCCTGAGTCCTGAGCACCCAGCACCCTGAGTACTGAGCACTCAGCACCCTGAGTACTGAGCACCGAGCACCCCGAGCACTGAGCACCCAGCACCCTGAGCACTGAGCACCCTGAGGACTGAGCACCCAGCACCCTGAGCACTGAGCAACCAGCACCCTGAGTACTGAGCACCGATCATCCTGAGCACTGAGCACCCAGAACCCAAAGCACCCTCAGTACTGAGCACCCAGCACCCCGAGCACTGAGCACCCAGCACCATGAGTACTGAGCACTCTGAGTACTGAGCACCGATCACCCTGAGCACTGAGCTCCGAGCACCCTGAGTACTGAGCACCCAGCACCCTGAGCAATGAGCACCAAGCACCCTGAGTACTGAGCACCCAGCACCCTGAGCACTGAGCACCCAGCACCCCGAGAATGAGCACCCAGCACACCGAGTTCTGAGTACCGAGCACCCTGAGCACTGAGTACCCAGCACCCTGAGTACTGATCACTCAGCACCCTCAGCACTGAGCACCGAGCACCCCGAGTACTGAGCACCCAGCACCCTGAGCACTGAGCACCCAGCACCCTGAGCACTGAGCACCCAGGAACCTGAGCACTGAGCACCCAGCACCCTGAGTACTGAGCACTGAGCACCCAGCACCCCGAGCACTGAGCACCCAGCACCCTGAGTACTGAGCACTGAGCACCCAGCACCCCGAGCACTGAGCACCCAGCACCCTGAGCACTGAGCACCCAGCACCCGAGTACTGAGCACACAGCACCCTGAGTACTGAGCACCCAGCACCCTGAGTACTGAGCACCCAGCACTCCGAGTACTGAGCACCCAGCACCCTGAGTACTGAGCACCCAGCACCCTGAGCACTGAGCACCCAGCACCCCGAGCACTGAGCACCCAGCACCCTGAGTACTGAGCACCCAGCACCCTGAGCACTGAGCACCCAGCACCCTGAGCACTGAGAACCCAGCACCCTGAGCACTGAGCACTGAGCACCCTGATCTCTGAGTACTGAGCACCGAGCACCCCGAGAACTGAGCACCCAGCACCCGGAGTACTGAGCACCCAGCACCCCAAGCACTGAGCACCCTGAGTATTGAGCACCCAGCACCCTGAGTACTGAGCAGCCAGCACCCTGAGTCCTGAGCAAACAGCACCCTGAGTATTGAGCACCCAGCACCCCGAGCACTGAGCACCCAGCACCCTGAGGACTGAGCACAGAGCCCCCTGAGCACTGAGCACCCTGAGTACTGAGCACTGAGCACCCTGAGTACTGAGCACTGAGCACCCTGAGTACTGAGCAACCAGCACCCTGAGTACTGAGCACCCAGCACCCTGAGCACTGAGCACCGAGCACCCTGAGCACTGAGCACCCAGCACCCTGAGCACTAAGCACCCAGCACCCTGAGCACTGAGCACCCAGCACCCTGAGCACTGAGCACTGAGCACCCTGATCACTGAGTACTGAGCACCGAGCACCCCGAGAACTGAGCACCCAGCACCCGGAGTACTGAGCACCCAGCACCCCAAGCACTGAGCACCCTGAGTATTGAGCACCCAGCACCCTGAGTACTGAGCAGCCAGCACCCTGAGTACTGAGCAAACAGCACCCTGAGTATTGAGCACCCAGCACCCCGAGCACTGAGCACCCAGCACCCTGAGGACTGAGCACATAGCACCCTGAGCACTGAGCACCCTGAGTACTGAGCACTGAGCACACTGAGTACTGAGCACTGAGCACCCTGAGTACTGAGCAACCAGCACCCTGAGTACTGAGCACCCAGCACCCTGAGCACTGAGCACCGAGCGCCCTGAGCACTGAGCACCCAGCACCCTGAGCACTGAGCACCCAGCACCCTGAGTAGTGAGTACCCAACGTACTGAGCACCGAGCACCCCGAGCACTGAGCACCCAGCACCCTGAGTACTGAGCACCCAGCACCCCGAGCACTGAGCACCCAGCACCCTGAGCACTGAGCACCCAGCACCCTGAGCACTGATCACCCAGCACCCTGAGCACTGAGCACCCAACACCCTGAGTACTGAGCACCCAGCACCCTGAGTACTGAGCAACCAGCACCCTGAGCACTGAGCACCCTGAGCACTGAGCACCCAGAACCCAAAGCACTGAGCACACAGCACCCTCAGTACTGAGCACCCAGCACCCCGAGCACTGAGCACCCAGCACCCTGTGTACTGAGCACCTTGAGTACAAAGCACCCAGCACCCCAAGCACTGAGCACCCAGCACCCTGAGTACTGAGCACTCAGCACCCTGAGGACTGAGCACCCAGCACCCCGAGTACTGAGCACCCAGCACCCTGAGTATTGAGCACCCAGCACCCCGAGCACTGAGCACCCAGCACCCCGAGCACTGAGCACCCAGCTCCCTGAGTACTAAGCACCCAGCACCCTGAGCACTGAGCACCCAGCACCCTGAGCACTGAGCACCCAGCACCCTGAGCACTGAGCACCCAGCACCCTGAGTAGTGAGCACCCAACGTACTGAGCACCGAGCACCCCGAGCACTGAGCACCCAGTACCCTGAGTACTGAGCACCGAGCACCCTGAGTAATGAGCACCCAGCACCCTGAGTACTCAGCTCCGAGCACCCCGAGCACTGAGCACCCAGCGCCCCGAGCACCGAGCACCCTGAGTACTGAGCACCCAGCACCCTGAGTACTGAGCACCCTGCACCCTGAGCAATGAGCACCCTGAGTACTGAGCACCCAGCACCTTGAGCACTGAGCACCCAGCACCCGGAGTACTGAGCACCCAGCACCCTGAGTACTAAGCACCGAGAACCCTGAGTACTGAGCACCCAGCACCCTGAGCACTGAACACACAGCACCCTGAGTACTGAGCACCTCGAGCACTGAGCACCCAGCACCCTGAGTACTGAGCACCGAGCACCCCGAGCACTGAGCACCCAGCACCGCGAGCTCTGAGCACATAGCACCCCGAGCACTGAGCACAGAGCACCCTGAGTACTGAGCACCCAGCACCCTGAGTACTGAGCACCCAGCTCCCTGAGCACTGAGTACCCAGCACCCTGAGCACTGAGCACCCAGCACCCTGTGCACTGAGCACACAGCACCCTGAGCACTGAGCACCCAGCACCCTGAGTACTGAGCACTGAGCACCCAGCACCCCGAGCAGTGAGCACCCAGCACCCTGAGCACTGAGCACCCAGCACCCTGAGTACTGAGCACTGAGCACCCAGCACCCCGAGCACTGAGCACCCAGCACCCTGAGTACTGAGCACTGAGCACCCAGCACCCCGAGCACTGAGCACCCAGCACCCTGAGCACTGAGCACCCAGCACCCGAGTACTGAGCACACAGCACCCTGAGTACTGAGCACCCAGCACCCTGAGTACTGAGCACCCAGCACTCCGAGTACTGAGCACCCAGCACCCTGAGTACTGAGCACCCAGCACCCTGAGCGCTGAGCACCCAGCACCCCGAGCACTGAGCACCCAGCACCCTGAGTACTGAGCACCCAGCACCCTGAGCACTGAGCACCCAGCACCCTGAGCACTGAGCACCCAGCACCCTGAGCACTGAGCACTGAGCACCCTGATCACTGAGTACTGAGCACCGAGCACCCCGAGAACTGAGCACCCAGCACCCGGAGTACTGAGCACCCAGCACCCCAAGCACTGAGCACCCTGAGTATTGAGCACCCAGCACCCTGAGTACTGAGCAGCCAGCACCCTGAGTCCTGAGCAAACAGCACCCTGAGTATTGAGCACCCAGCACCCCGAGCACTGAGCACCCAGCACCCTGAGGACTGAGCACAGAGCACCCTGAGCACTGAGCACCCTGAGTACTGAGCACTGAGCACACTGAGTACTGAGCACTGAGCACCCTGAGTACTGAGCAACCAGCACCCTGAGTACTGAGCACCCAGCACCCTGAGCACTGAGCACCGAGCACCCTGAGCACTGAGCACCCAGCACCCTGAGCACTGAGCACCCAGCACCCTGAGCACTGAGCACCCAGCACCCTGAGCACTGAGCACTGAGCACCCTGATCACTGAGCACCCTGAGTACTGAGCACTGAGCACCCTGAGTACTGAGCACTGAGCACCCTGAGTACTGAGCAACCAGCACCCTGAGTACTGAGCACCCAGCACCCTGAGCACTGAGCACCGAGCACCCCGAGCACTGAGCACCCAGCACCCTGAGCACTGAGCACCCAGCACCCTGAGCACTGAGCACTGAGCACCCTGATCACTGAGTACTGAGCACCGAGCACCCCGAGAACTGAGCACCCAGCACCCGGAGTACTGAGCACCCAGCACCCCAAGCACTGAGCACCCTGAGTATTGAGCACCCAGCACCCTGAGTACTGAGCAGCCAGCACCCTGAGTACTGAGCACCCAGCACCCCAAGCACTGAGCACCATGAGTATTGAGCACCCAGCACCCTGAGTACTGAGCAACCAGCACCCTGAGTACTGAGCACCCAGCACCCTGAGCACTGAGCACCGAGCGCCCTGAGCACTGAGCACCCAGCACCCTGAGCACTGAGCACCCAGCACCCTGAGTAGTGAGTACCCAACGTACTGAGCACCGAGCACCCCGAGCACTGAGCACCCAGCACCCTGAGTACTGAGCACCCAGCACCCCGAGCACTGAGCACCCAGCACCCTGAGCACTGAGCACCCAGCACCCTGAGCACTGATCACCCAGCACCCTGAGCACTGAGCACCCAACACCCTGAGTACTGAGCACCCAGCACCCTGAGTACTGAGCAACCAGCACCCTGAGCACTGAGCACCCTGAGCACTGAGCACCCAGAACCCAAAGCACTGAGCACACAGCACCCTCAGTACTGAGCACCCAGCACCCCGAGCACTGAGCACCCAGCACCCTGTGTACTGAGCACCTTGAGTACAAAGCACCCAGCACCCCAAGCACTGAGCACCCAGCACCCTGAGTACTGAGCACTCAGCACCCTGAGGACTGAGCACCCAGCACCCCGAGTACTGAGCACCCAGCACCCTGAGTATTGAGCACCCAGCACCCCGAGCACTGAGCACCCAGCACCCCGAGCACTGAGCACCCAGCTCCCTGAGTACTAAGCACCCAGCACCCTGAGCACTGAGCACCCAGCACCCTGAGCACTGAGCACCCAGCACCCTGAGCACTGAGCACCCAGCACCCTGAGTAGTGAGCACCCAACGTACTGAGCACCGAGCACCCCGAGCACTGAGCACCCAGTACCCTGAGTACTGAGCACCGAGCACCCTGAGTAATGAGCACCCAGCACCCTGAGTACTCAGCTCCGAGCACCCCGAGCACTGAGCACCCAGCGCCCCGAGCACCGAGCACCCTGAGTACTGAGCACCCAGCACCCTGAGTACTGAGCACCCTGCACCCTGAGCAATGAGCACCCTGAGTACTGAGCACCCAGCACCTTGAGCACTGAGCACCCAGCACCCGGAGTACTGAGCACCCAGCACCCTGAGTACTAAGCACCGAGAACCCTGAGTACTGAGCACCCAGCACCCTGAGCACTGAACACACAGCACCCTGAGTACTGAGCACCTCGAGCACTGAGCACCCAGCACCCTGAGTACTGAGCACCGAGCACCCCGAGCACTGAGCACCCAGCACCGCGAGCTCTGAGCACATAGCACCCCGAGCACTGAGCACAGAGCACCCTGAGTACTGAGCACCCAGCACCCTGAGTACTGAGCACCCAGCTCCCTGAGCACTGAGTACCCAGCACCCTGAGCACTGAGCACCCAGCACCCTGTGCACTGAGCACACAGCACCCTGAGCACTGAGCACCCAGCACCCTGAGTACTGAGCACTGAGCACCCAGCACCCCGAGCAGTGAGCACCCAGCACCCTGAGCACTGAGCACCCAGCACCCTGAGTACTGAGCACTGAGCACCCAGCACCCCGAGCACTGAGCACCCAGCACCCTGAGTACTGAGCACTGAGCACCCAGCACCCCGAGCACTGAGCACCCAGCACCCTGAGCACTGAGCACCCAGCACCCGAGTACTGAGCACACAGCACCCTGAGTACTGAGCACCCAGCACCCTGAGTACTGAGCACCCAGCACTCCGAGTACTGAGCACCCAGCACCCTGAGTACTGAGCACCCAGCACCCTGAGCGCTGAGCACCCAGCACCCCGAGCACTGAGCACCCAGCACCCTGAGTACTGAGCACCCAGCACCCTGAGCACTGAGCACCCAGCACCCTGAGCACTGAGCACCCAGCACCCTGAGCACTGAGCACTGAGCACCCTGATCACTGAGTACTGAGCACCGAGCACCCCGAGAACTGAGCACCCAGCACCCGGAGTACTGAGCACCCAGCACCCCAAGCACTGAGCACCCTGAGTATTGAGCACCCAGCACCCTGAGTACTGAGCAGCCAGCACCCTGAGTCCTGAGCAAACAGCACCCTGAGTATTGAGCACCCAGCACCCCGAGCACTGAGCACCCAGCACCCTGAGGACTGAGCACAGAGCACCCTGAGCACTGAGCACCCTGAGTACTGAGCACTGAGCACACTGAGTACTGAGCACTGAGCACCCTGAGTACTGAGCAACCAGCACCCTGAGTACTGAGCACCCAGCACCCTGAGCACTGAGCACCGAGCACCCTGAGCACTGAGCACCCAGCACCCTGAGCACTGAGCACCCAGCACCCTGAGCACTGAGCACCCAGCACCCTGAGCACTGAGCACTGAGCACCCTGATCACTGAGCACCCTGAGTACTGAGCACTGAGCACCCTGAGTACTGAGCACTGAGCACCCTGAGTACTGAGCAACCAGCACCCTGAGTACTGAGCACCCAGCACCCTGAGCACTGAGCACCGAGCACCCCGAGCACTGAGCACCCAGCACCCTGAGCACTGAGCACCCAGCACCCTGAGCACTGAGCACTGAGCACCCTGATCACTGAGTACTGAGCACCGAGCACCCCGAGAACTGAGCACCCAGCACCCGGAGTACTGAGCACCCAGCACCCCAAGCACTGAGCACCCTGAGTATTGAGCACCCAGCACCCTGAGTACTGAGCAGCCAGCACCCTGAGTACTGAGCAAACAGCACCCTGAGTATTGAGCACCCAGCACCCCGAGCACTGAGCACCCAGCACCCTGAGGACTGAGCACATAGCACCCTGAGCACTGAGCACCCTGAGTACTGAGCACTGAGCACACTGAGTACTGAGCACTGAGCACCCTGAGTACTGAGCAACCAGCACCCTGAGTACTGAGCACCCAGCACCCTGAGCACTGAGCACCGAGCGCCCTGAGCACTGAGCACCCAGCACCCTGAGCACTGAGCACCCAGCACCCTGAGTAGTGAGTACCCAACGTACTGAGCACCGAGCACCCCGAGCACTGAGCACCCAGCACCCTGAGTACTGAGCAGCCAGCACCCTGAGTACTGAGCAAACAGCACCCTGAGTATTGAGCACCCAGCACCCCGAGCACTGAGCACCCAGCACCCTGAGGACTGAGCACATAGCACCCTGAGCACTGAGCACCCTGAGTACTGAGCACTGAGCACACTGAGTACTGAGCACTGAGCACCCTGAGTACTGAGCAACCAGCACCCTGAGTACTGAGCACCCAGCACCCTGAGCACTGAGCACCGAGCGCCCTGAGCACTGAGCACCCAGCACCCTGAGCACTGAGCACCCAGCACCCTGAGTAGTGAGTACCCAACGTACTGAGCACCGAGCACCCCGAGCACTGAGCACCCAGCACCCTGAGTACTGAGCACCCAGCACCCCGAGCACTGAGCACCCAGCACCCTGAGCACTGAGCACCCAGCACCCTGAGCACTGATCACCCAGCACCCTGAGCACTGAGCACCCAACACCCTGAGTACTGAGCACCCAACACCCTGAGTACTGAGCACTCAGCACCCTGAGTACTGAGCACCGAGCACCCCGAGCACTGAGCAACCAGCACCCTGAGCACTGAGCACCCTGAGCACTGAGCACCCAGAACCCAAAGCACTGAGCACACAGCACCCTCAGTACTGAGCACCCAGCACCCCGAGCACTGAGCACCCAGCACCCTGTGTACTGAGCACCTTGAGTACAAAGCACCCAGCACCCCAAGCACTGAGCACCCAGCACCCTGAGTACTGAGCACTCAGCACCCTGAGGACTGAGCACCCAGCACCCCGAGTACTGAGCACCCAGCACCCTGAGTATTGAGCACCCAGCACCCCGAGCACTGAGCACCCAGCACCCCGAGCACTGAGCACCCAGCTCCCTGAGTACTAAGCACCCAGCACCCTGAGCACTGAGCACCCAGCACCCTGAGCACTGAGCACCCAGCACCCTGAGCACTGAGCACCCAGCACCCTGAGTAGTGAGCACCCAACGTACTGAGCACCGAGCACCCCGAGCACTGAGCACCCAGTACCCTGAGTACTGAGCACCGAGCACCCTGAGTAATGAGCACCCAGCACCCTGAGTACTCAGCTCCGAGCACCCCGAGCACTGAGCACCCAGCGCCCCGAGCACCGAGCACCCTGAGTACTGAGCACCCAGCACCCTGAGTACTGAGCACCCTGCACCCTGAGCAATGAGCACCCTGAGTACTGAGCACCCAGCACCTTGAGCACTGAGCACCCAGCACCCGGAGTACTGAGCACCCAGCACCCTGAGTACTAAGCACCGAGAACCCTGAGTACTGAGCACCCAGCACCCTGAGCACTGAACACACAGCACCCTGAGTACTGAGCACCTCGAGCACTGAGCACCCAGCACCCTGAGTACTGAGCACCGAGCACCCCGAGCACTGAGCACCCAGCACCGCGAGCACTGAGCAAATAGCACCCCGAGCACTGAGCACAGAGCACCCTGAGTACTGAGCACCCAGCACCCTGAGTACTGAGCACCCAGCTCCCTGAGCACTGAGTACCCAGCACCCTGAGCACTGAGCACCCAGCACCCTGTGCACTGAGCACACAGCACCCTGAGCACTGAGCACCCAGCACCCTGAGTACTGAGCACTGAGCACCCAGCACCCCGAGCAGTGAGCACCCAGCACCCTGAGCACTGAGCACCCAGCACCCTGAGTACTGAGCACTGAGCACCCAGCACCCCGAGCACTGAGCACCCAGCACCCTGAGTACTGAGCACTGAGCACCCAGCACCCCGAGCACTGAGCACCCAGCACCCTGAGCACTGAGCACCCAGCACCCGAGTACTGAGCACACAGCACCCTGAGTACTGAGCACCCAGCACCCTGAGTACTGAGCACCCAGCACTCCGAGTACTGAGCACCCAGCACCCTGAGTACTGAGCACCCAGCACCCTGAGCGCTGAGCACCCAGCACCCCGAGCACTGAGCACCCAGCACCCTGAGTACTGAGCACCCAGCACCCTGAGCACTGAGCACCCAGCACCCTGAGCACTGAGCACCCAGCACCCTGAGCACTGAGCACTGAGCACCCTGATCACTGAGTACTGAGCACCGAGCACCCCGAGAACTGAGCACCCAGCACCCGGAGTACTGAGCACCCAGCACCCCAAGCACTGAGCACCCTGAGTATTGAGCACCCAGCACCCTGAGTACTGAGCAGCCAGCACCCTGAGTCCTGAGCAAACAGCACCCTGAGTATTGAGCACCCAGCACCCCGAGCACTGAGCACCCAGCACCCTGAGGACTGAGCACAGAGCACCCTGAGCACTGAGCACCCTGAGTACTGAGCACTGAGCACCCTGAGTACTGAGCACTGAGCACCCTGAGTACTGAGCAACCAGCACCCTGAGTACTGAGCACCCAGCACCCTGAGCACTGAGCACCGAGCACCCTGAGCACTGAGCACCCAGCACCCTGAGCACTGAGCACCCAGCACCCTGAGCACTGAGCACCCAGCACCCTGAGCACTGAGCACTGAGCACCCTGATCACTGAGCACCCTGAGTACTGAGCACTGAGCACCCTGAGTACTGAGCAACCAGCACCCTGAGTACTGAGCACCCAGCACCCTGAGCACTGAGCACCGAGCACCCCGAGCACTGAGCACCCAGCACCCTGAGTACTGAGCACCCAGCACCCCGAGCACTGAGCACCCAGCACCCTGAGCACTGAGCACCCAGCACCCTGAGCACTGATCACCCAGCACCCTGAGCACTGAGCACCCAGCACCCTGAGTACTGAGCACTCAGCACCCTGAGTACTGAGCACCGAGCACCCAGAGCACTGAGCACCCAGCAACCTGAGCACTGAGCACCCTGAGGACTGAGCACCCAGCACCCTGAGCACTGAGCACCCAGCACCCTGAGTACTGAGCACCCAGCACCATGAGTACTGAGCACTCTGAGTACTGAGCACCGATCACCCTGAGCACTGAGCTCCCAGCACCCTGAGTACTGAGCACCCAGCACCCTGAGCAATGAGCACCAAGCACCCGGAGTACTGAGCACCCAGCACCCTGAGCACTGAGCACCCAGCACCCTGAGTACTGAGCACCCAGCACCCCGAACACTGAGCACCCAGCACCCCGAGAATGAGCACCCAGCACCCCGAGTACTGAGCAGAGAGCACCCTGAGCACTGAGCACCCAGCTCCCCGAGTACTGAGCACTGAGCACCCTGAGTACTGAGCACCCAGCACCCTGAGCACTGAGTACCCAGCATCCTGAGGACTGAGCACCCAGCACCCTGAGCACTGAGCACCCAGCACCCTGAGCACTGAGCACCCAGCACCCTGAGTACTGATCACTGAGCACCCAGCACCCCGAGCACTGAGCACCCAGCACCCTGAGTACTGAGCACTGAGCACCCAGCACCCCGAGCACTGAGCACCCAGCACCCTGAGCACTGAGCACCCAGCACCCCGAGCACTGAGCACCCAGCACCCTAAGCACTGAGCACCCAGCACCCGAGTACTGAGCACCCAGCACCCTGAGTACTGAGCACCCAGCACCCTGAGTACTGAGCACCCAGCACCCCGAGCACTGAGCATCCAGCTCCCCGAGCACTGAGAACCCAGCACCCTGAGCACTGAGCACCCAGCACCCCGAGCACTGAGCACCCAGCACCCTGAGCACTGAGCACCCAGCACCCTGAGCACTGAGCACCCAGCACCCTGAGTAGTGAGCACCCAACGTACTGAGCACCGAGCACCCTGAGCACTGAGCACCCAGCACCCTGAGCACTGAGCACTGAGCACACTGATCACTGAGTACTGAGCTCCGAGCACCCTGAGCACTGAGCACCCAGCACCCGAGTACTGAGCACACAGCACCCTGACTACTGAGCACCCAGCACCCTGAGTACTGAGCACCCAGCACCCCTAGTACTGAGCACCCAGCACCCTGAGTACTGAGCACCCAGCACCCTGAGCACTGAGCACCCAGCACCCCGAGCACTGAGCACCCAGCACTCTGAGTACTGAGCACCCAGCACCCTGAGCACTGAGCACCCAGCACCCTGAGCACTGAGCACCCAGCACCCTGAGCACTGAGCACTGAGCACCCTGATCACTGAGTACTGAGCACCGAGCACCCCGAGAACTGAGCACCCAGCACCCGGAGTACTTAGCACCCAGCACACCAAGCACTGAGCACCCTGAGTATTGAGCACCCAGCACCCTGAGTACTGAGCAGCCAGCACCCTGAGTACTGAGCAACCAGCACCCTGAGAACAGAGCACCCAGCACCCCGAGTACTGAGCACCCAGCACCCTGAGGACTGAGCACCCAGCACCCTGAGCACTGAGCACCCTGAGTACTGAGCACTGAGCACCCTGAGTACTGTGCACTGAGCACCCTGAGTACCGAGCAACCAGCACCCTGAGTACTGAGCACCCAGGACCCTGAGCAATGAGCACCGAGCACCCTGAGCACTGAGCACCCAGCACCCTGAGTACTGAGCACTCTGAGTACTGAGCACCGATCACCCTGAGCACTGAGCTCCCAGCACCCTGAGTACTGAGCACCCAGCACCCTGAGTACTGAGCACCCAGCACCCCGAGCACTGAGCACCCAGCACCCTGAGTACTGAGCACCCAGCACAATGAGCACTGAGCACCCAGCACCCCGAGCACTGAGCACCCAGCACCCTGAGTACTGAGCACCCAGCACCCTGGGCACTGAGCACCCAGCACCCTGAGCACTGAGAACCCAGCACCCTGAGCACTGAGCACTGAGCACCCTGATCACTGAGTACTGAGCACCGAGCACCCCGAGACCTGAGCACACAGCACTCGGAGTACTGAGCACCCAGCACCCCAAGCACTGAGCACCCTGAGTATTGAGCACCCAGCACCCTGAGTACTGAGCAGCCAGCACCCTGAGTACTGAGCAACCAGCACCCTGAGTACAGAGCACCCAGCACCCCGAGCACTGAGCACCCAGCACCCTGAGGACTGAGCACCCAGCACCCTGAGCACTGAGCACCCTGAGTACTGAGCACTGAGCACCCTGAGTACTGAGCACTGAGCACCCTGAGTACTGAGCAACCAGCACCCTGAGTACTGAGCACCCAGGACCCTGAGCAATGAGCACCGAGCACCCTGAGCACTGAGCACCCAGCACCGTGAGCACTGAGCACCCAGCACCCTGAGTAGTGAGCACCCAACGTACTGAGCACCGAGCACCCCAAGCACTGAGCACCCAGCACCCTCAGTACTGAGCACCCAGCACCCCGAGCACTGAGCACCCAGCACCCTGAGCACTGAGCACCCAGCACCCTGAGCACTGATCAGCCAGCACCCTGAGCACGGAGCACCCAGCACCCTGAGTACTGAGCACCCAGCACCCTGAGTACTGAGCACCCAGCACACCGAGCACTGAGCACCCAGCACCCTGAGTACTGAGCACCCAGCACCCTGAGCACTGAGCACCGAGCACCCTGAGCACTGAGCACCCAGCACCCTGAGGACTGAGCACTCAGCACCCTGAGCACTGAGCACCCTGAGTACTGAGCACTGAGCACCCTGAGTACTGAGCACTGAGCACCCTGAGTACTGAGCAACCAGCACCCTGAGTACTGAGCACCCAGCACCCTGAGCACTGAGCACCCAGCACCCTGAGTTGTGAGCACCCAACGTACTGAGCACCGAGCACCCCGAGCACTGAGCACCCAGCACCCTGAGTACTGAGCACCCAGCACCCCGAGCACTGAGCACCCAGCACCCTGAGCACTGAGCACCCAGCACCCTGAGCACTGATCACCCAGCACCCTGAGCACTGAGCACCCAGCACCCTGAGTACTGAGCACCCAGCACCCTGAGTACTGAGCACTCAGCACCCTGAGTACTGAGCACCGAGCACCCAGAGCACTGAGCACCCAGCAACCTGAGCACTGAGCACCCTGAGGACTGAGCACCCAGCACCCTGCGCACTGAGCACCCAGCACCCTGAGTACTGAGCACCCAGCACCATGAGTACTGAGCACTCTGAGTACTGAGCACCGATCACCCTGAGCACTGAGCTCCCAGCACCCTGAGTACTGAGCACCCAGCACCCTGAGCAATGAGCACCAAGCACCCGGAGTACTGAGCACCCAGCACCCTGAGCACTGAGCACCCAGCACCCTGAGTACTGAGCACCCAGCAACCCGAACACTGAGCACCCAGCACCCCGAGAATGAGCACCCAGCACCCCGAGCACTGAGCACTGAGCACCCAGCACCCCGAGTACTGAGCAGTGAGCACCCTGAGTACTGAGCACCCAGCACCCTGAGCACTGAGTACCCAGCATCCTGAGGACTGAGCACCCAGCACCCTGAGCACTGAGCACCCAGCACCCTGAGCACTGAGCACCCAGCACCCTGAGTACTGATCACTGAGCACCCAGCACCCCGAGCACTGAGCACCCAGCACCCTGAGTACTGAGCACTGAGCACCCAGCACCCCGAGCACTGAGCACCCAGCACCCTGAGCACTGAGCACCCAGCACCCCGAGCACTGAGCACCCAGCACCCTGAGCACTGAGCACCCAGCACCCGAGTACTGAGCACCCAGCACCCTGAGTACTGAGCACCCAGCACCCTGAGTACTGAGCACCCAGCACCCCGAGCACTGAGCATCCAGCTCCCCGAGCACTGAGAACCCAGCACCCTGAGCACTGAGCTCCCAGCACCCCGAGCACTGAGCACCCAGCACCCTGAGCACTGAGCACCCAGCACCCTGAGCACTGAGCACCCAGCACCCTGAGTAGTGAGCACCCAACGTACTGAGCACCGAGCACCCCGAGCACTGAGCACCCAGCACCCTGAGTACTGAGCACCGAGCACCCTGAGCACTGAGCACCCAGCACCCTGAGCACTGAGCACTGAGCACCCTGATCACTGAGTACTGAGCACCGAGCACCCTGAGCACTGAGCACCCAGCACCCGAGTACTGAGCACACAGCACCCTGAGAACTGAGCACCCAGCACCCTGAGTACTGAGCACCCAGCACGCCTAGTACTGAGCACCCAGCACCCTGAGTACTGAGCACCCAGCACCCTGAGCACTGAGCACCCAGCACCCCGAGCACTGAGCACCCAGCACTCTGAGTACTGAGGACCCTGCACCCTGAGCACTGAGCACCCAGCACCCTGAGCACTGAGCACCCAGCACCCTGAGCACTGAGCACTGAGCACCCTGATCACTGAGTACTGAGCACCGAGCACCCTGAGCACTGAGCACCCAGCACCCGGAGTACTGAGCACCCAGCACACCAAGCACTGAGCACCCTGAGTATTGAGCACCCAGCACCCTGAGTACTGAGCAGCCAGCACCCTGAGTACTGAGCAACCAGCACCCTGAGTACAGAGCACCCAGCACCCTGAGGACTGAGCACCCAGCACCCTGAGCACTGAGCACCCTGAGTACTGAGCACTGAGCACCCTGAGTACTGAGCACTGAGCACCCTGAGTACTGAGCAACCAGCACCCTGAGTACTGAGCACCCAGGACCCTGAGCAATGAGCACCGAGCACCCTGAGCACTGAGCACCCAGCACCCTGAGCACTGAGCACCCAGCACCCTGAGTAGTGAGCACCCAACGTACTGAGCACCGAGCACCCCAAGCACTGAGCACCCAGCACCCTGAGTACTGAGCACCCAGCACCCCGAGCACTGAGCACCCAGCACCCTGAGCACTGAGCACCCAGCACCCTGAGCACTGATCAGCCAGCACCCTGAGCACTGAGCACCCAGCACCCTGAGTACTGAGCACCCAGCACCCTGAGTACTGAGCACCCAGCACCCCGAGCACTGAGCACCCAGCACCCTGAGTACTGAGCACCCAGCACCCTGAGCACTTAGCACCGAGCACCCTGAGCACTGAGCACCCAGCACCCTGAGGACTGAGCACCCAGCACCCTGAGCACTGAGCACCCTGAGTACTGAGCACTGAGCACCCTGAGTACTGAGCACTGAGCACCCTGAGTACTGAGCAACCAGCACCCTGAGTACTGAGCACCCAGCACCCTGAGCACTGAGCACCCAGCACCCTGAGTTGTGAGCACCCAACGTACTGAGCACCGAGCACCCCGAGCACTGAGCACCCAGCACCCTGAGTACTGAGCACCCAGCACCCCTAGCACTGAGCACCCAGCACCCTGAGCACTGATCACCCAGCACCCTGAGCACTGAGCACCCAGCACCCTGAGTACTGAGCACCCAGCACCCTGAGTACTGAGCACTCAGCACCCTGAGTACTGAGCACCTAGCACCATGAGTACTGAGCACTCTGAGTACTGAGCACCGATCACCCTGAGCACTGAGCTCCCAGCACCCTGAGTACTGAGCACCCAGCACCCTGAGCAATGAGCACCAAGCACCCTGAGTATTGAGCACCCAGCACCCCGAACACTGAGCACCCAGCACCCCGAGAATTAGCACCCAGCACCCCGAGCACTGAGCACTGAGCACCCAGCACCCCGAGTACTGAGCAGTGAGCACCCTGAGCACTGAGCACCAAGCACCCCGAGTACTGAGCACTGAGCACCCTGAGTACTGAGCACCCAGCACCCTGAGCACTGAGTACCCAGCATCCTGAGGACTGAGCACCCAGCACCCTGAGCACTGAGCACCCAGCACCCTGAGCACTGAGCACCCAGCACCCTGAGTACTGATCACTGAGCACCCAGCACCCCGAGCACTGAGCACCCAGCACCCTGAGTACTGAGCACTGAGCACCCAGCACCCCGAGCACTGAGCACCCAGCACCCTGAGCACTGAGCACCCAGCACCCCGAGCACTGAGCACCCAGCACCCTGAGCACTGAGCACCCAGCACCCGAGTACTGAGCACCCAGCACCCTGAGTACTGAGCACCCAGCACCCTGAGTACTGAGCACCCAGCACCCCGAGCACTGAGCATCCAGCTCCCCGAGCACTGAGAACCCAGCACCCTGAGCACTGAGCACCCAGCACCCCGAGCACTGAGCACCCAGCACCCTGAGCACTGAGCACCCAGCACCCTGAGCACTGAGCACCCAGCACCCTGAGTAGTGAGCACCCAACGTACTGAGTCCCGAGCACCCCGAGCACTGAGCACCCAGCACCCTGAGTACTGAGCACCGAGCACCCTGAGCACTGAGCACCCAGCACCCTGAGCACTGAGCACTGAGCACCCTGATCACTGAGTACTGAGCACCGAGCACCCTGAGCACTGAGCACCCAGCACCCGAGTACTGAGCACAAAGCACCCTGACTACTGAGCACCCAGCACCCTGAGTACTGTGCACCCAGCACCCCTAGTACTGAGCACCCAGCACCCTGAGTACTGAGCACCCAGCACCCTGAGCACTGAGCACCCAGCACCCCGAGCACTGAGCACCCAGCACTCTGAGTACTGAGCACCCAGCACCCTGAGCACTGAGCACCCAGCACCCTGAGCACTGAGCACCCAGCACCCTGAGCACTGAGCACTGAGCACCCTGATCACTGAGTACTGAGCACCGAGCACCCCGAGAACTGAGCACCCAGCACCCGGAATACTGAGCACCCAGCACACCAAGCACTGAGCACCCTGAGTATTGAGCACCCAGCACCATGAGTACTGAGCAGCCAGCACCCTGAGTACTGAGCAACCAGCACCCTGAGTACTGAGCACCCAGCACCCCGAGCACTGAGCACCCAGCACCCTGAGGACTGAGCACCCAGCACCCTGAGCACTGAGCACCCTGAGTACTGGGCACTGAGCACCCTGAGTACTGAGCACTGAGCACCCTGAGTACTGAGCAACCAGCACCCTGAGTACTGAGCACCCAGGACCCTGAGCAATGAGCACCGAGCACCCTGAGCACTGAGCACCCAGCACCCTGAGCACTGAGCACAAAGCACCCTGAGTAGTGAGCACCCAACGTACTGAGCACCGAGCACCCCAAGCACTGAGCACCCAGCACCCTGAGTACTGAGCACCCAGCACCCCGAGCACTGAGCACCCAGCACACTGAGCACTGAGCACATAGCACCCTGAGCACTGATCAGCCAGCACCCTGAGCACTGAGCACCCAGCACCCTGAGTACTGAGCACCCAGCACCCTGAGTACTGAGCACCCAGCACCCCGAGCACTGAGCACCCAGCACCCTGAGTACTGAGCACCCAGCACCCTGAGCACTGAGCACCGAGCACCCTGAGCACTGAGCACCCAGCACCCTGAGGACTGAGCACCCAGCACCCTGAGCACTGAGCACCCTGAGTACTGAGCACTGAGCACCCTGAGTACTGAGCACTGAGCACCCTGAGTACTGAGCAACCAGCACCCTGAGTACTGAGCACCCAGCACCCTGAGCACTGAGCACCCAGCACCCTGAGTTGTGAGCACCCAACGTACTGAGCACCGAGCACCCCGAGCACTGAGCACCCAGCACCCTGAGTATTGAGCACCCAGCACCCCGAGCACTGAGCACCCAGCACCCTGAGCACTGAGCACCCAGCACCCTGAGCACTGATCACCCAGCACCCTGAGCACTGAGCACCCAGCACCCTGAGTACTGAGCACCCAGCACCCTGAGTACTGAGCACTCAGCACCCCGAGCACTGAGCACCCAGCAACCTGAGCACTGAGCACCCTGAGGACTGAGCACCCAGCACCCTGAGCACTGAGCACCCAGCACCCTGAGTACTGAGCACCCAGCACCATGAGTACTGAGCACTCTGAGTACTGAGCACCGATCACCCTGAGCACTGAGCTCCCAGCACCCTGAGTACTGAGCACCCAGCACCCTGAGCAATGAGCACCAAGCACCCTGAGTACTGAGCACCTAGCACCCTGAGCACTGAGCACCCAGCACCCTGAGTACTGAGCACCCAGCACCCCGAACACTGAGCACCCAGGACCCCGAGAATGAGCACCCAGCACCCCGAGCACTGAGCACTGAGCACCCAGCACCCCGAGTACTGAGCAGTGAGCACCATGAGCACTGAGCACCCAGCTCCCCGAGTACTGAGCACTGAGCACCCTGAGTACTGAGCACCCAGCACCCTGAGCACTGAGTACCCAGCATCCTGAGGACTGAGCACCCAGCACCCTGAGCACTGAGCTCCCAGCACCCTGAGCACTGAGCACCCAGCACCCTGAGTACTGATCACTGAGCACCCAGCACCCTGAGCACTGAGCACCCAGCACCCAGAGTACTGAGCACTGAGCACCCAGCACCCCGAGCACTGAGCACCCAGCACCCTGAGCACTGAGCACCCAGCACCCCGAGCACTGAGCACCCAGCACCCTGAGCACTGAGCACCCAGCACCCGAGTACTGAGCACCCAGCACCCTGAGTACTGAGCACCCAGCACCCTGAGTACTGAGCACCCAGCACCCCGAGCACTGAGCATCCAGCTCCCCGAGCACTGAGAACCCAGCACCCTGAGCACTGAGCACCCAGCACCCCGAGCACTGAGCACCCAGCACCCTGAGCACTGAGCACCCAGCACCCTGAGCACTGAGCACCCAGCACCCTGAGTAGTGAGCACCCAACGTACTGAGCACCGAGCACCCCGAGCACTGAGCACCCAGCACCCTGAGTACTGAGCACCGAGCACCCTGAGCACTGAGCACCCAGCAGCCTGAGCACTGAGCACTGAGCACCCTGATCACTGAGTACTGAGCACCGAGCACCCTGAGCACTGAGCACCCTGCACCCGAGTACTGAGCACACAGCACCCTGAGTACTGAGCACCCAGCACCCCTAGTACTGAGCACCCAGCACCCTGAGTACTGAGCACCCAGCACCCTGAGCACTGAGCACCCAGCACCCCGAGCACTGAGCACCCAGCACTCTGAGTACTGAGCACCCAGCACCCTGAGCACTGAGCACCCAGCACCCTGAGCACTGAGCACCCAGCACCCTGAGCACTGAGCATTGAGCACCCTGATCACTGAGTACTGAGCACCGAGCACCCCGAGAACTGAGCACCCAGCACCCGGAGTACTGAGCACCCAGCACACCAAGCACTGAGCACCCTGAGTATTGAGCACCCAGCACCCTGAGTACTGAGCAACCAGCACCCTGAGTACAGAGCACCCAGCACCCCGAGCACTGAGCACCCAGCACCCTGAGGACTGAGCACCCAGCACCCTGAGCACTGAGCACCCTGAGTACTGAGCAGTGAGCACCCTGAGTACTGAGCACTGAGCACCCTGAGTACTGAGCAACCAGCACCCTGAGTACTGAGCACCCAGGACCCTGAGCAATGAGCACCGAGCACCCTGAGCACTGAGCACCCAGCACCCTGAGCACTGAGCACCCAGCACCCTGAGTAGTGAGCACCCAACGTACTGAGCACCGAGCACCCCAAGCACTGAGCACCCAGCACCCTGAGTACTGAGCACCCAGCACCCTGAGCACTGAGCACCCAGCACCCTGAGCACTGAGCACCCAGCACCCTGAGCACTGATCAGCCAGCACCCTGAGCACTGAGCACCCAGCACCCTGAGTACTGAGCACCCAGCACCCTGAGTACTGAGCACCCAGCACCCCGAGCACTGAGCACCCAGCACCCTGAGTACTGAGCACCCAGCACCCTGAGCACTGAGCACCGAGCACCCTGAGCACTGAGCACCCAGCACCCTGAGGACTGAGCACCCAGCACCCTGAGCACTGAGCACTCTGAGTACTGAGCACTGAGCACCCTGAGTACTAAGCACTGAGCACCCTGAGTACTGAGCAACCAGCACCCTGAGTACTGAGCACCCAGCACCCTGAGCACTGAGCACCCAGCACCCTGAGTTGTGAGCACCCAACGTACTGAGCACCGAGCACCCCGAGCACTGAGCACCCAGCACCCTGACTACTGAGCACCCAGCACCCCGAGCACTGAGCACCCAGCACCCTGAGCACTGAGCACCCAGCACCCTGAGCACTGATCACCCAGCACCCTGAGCACTGAGCACCCAGCACCCTGAGTACTGAGCACCCAGCACCCTGAGTACTGAGCACCCAGCACCCTGAGTACTGAGCACCCAGCACCCCGAACACTGAGCACCCAGCACCCCGAGAATGAGCACCCAGCACCCCGAGCACTGAGCACTGAGCACCCAGCACCCCGAGTACTGAGCAGTGAGCACCCTGAGCACTGAGCACCCAGCACCCCGAGTACTGAGCACTGAGCACCCTGAGTACTGAGCACCCAGCACCCTGAGCACTGAGTACCCAGCATCCTGAGGACTGAGCACCCAGCACCCTGAGCACTGAGCACCCAGCACCCTGAGCACTGAGCACCCAGCACCCTGAGTACTGATCACTGAGCACCCAGCACCCCGAGCACCGAGCACCCAGCACCCTGAGTACTGAGCACTGAGCACCCAGCACGCCGAGCACTGAGCACCCAGCACCCTGAGCACTGAGCACCCAGCACCCCGAGCACTGAGCACCCAGCACCCTGAGCACTGAGCACCCAGCACCCGAGTACTGAGCACCCAGCACCCTGAGTACTGAGCACCCAGCACCCTGAGTACTGAGCACCCAGCACCCCGAGCACTGAGCATCCAGCTCCCCGAGCACTGAGAACCCAGCACCCTGAGCACTGAGCACCCAGCACCCCGAGCACTGAGCACCCAGCACCCTGAGCACTGAGCACCCAGCACCCTGAGCACTGAGCACCCAGCACCCTGAGTAGTGAGCACCCAACGTACTGAGCACCGATCACCCCGAGCACTGAGCACCCAGCACCCTGAGTACTGAGCACCGAGCACCCTGAGCACTGAGCACCCAGCACCCTGAGCACTGAGCACTGAGCACCCTGATCACTGAGTACTGAGCACCGAGCACCCTGAGCACTGAGCACCCAGCACCCGAGTACTGAGCACACAGCACCCTGACTACTGAGCACCCAGCACCCTGAGTACTGAGCACCCAGCACCCTGAGCACTGAGCACTGAGCACCCTGATCACTGAGTACTGAGCACCGAGCACCCTGAGAACTGAGCACCCAGCACCCGGAGTACTGAGCACCCAGCACACCAAGCACTGAGCACCCTGAGTATTGAGCACCCAGCACCCTGAGTACTGAGCACCCAGCACCCCGAGCACTGAGCACCCAGCACCCTGAGCACTGAGCACTCTGAGGACTGAGCACTCAGCACCCTGAGCACTGAGCACTGAGCACCCAGCACCCTGAGCACTGATCACCCAGCACACTGAGCACTGAGCACCCAGCACCCTGAGTACTGAGCACCCAGCACCCTGAGTACTGAGCACTCAGCACCCTGAGTACTGAGCACCGAGCACCCCGAGCACTGAGCACACAGCACCCTGAGCACTGAGCACCCTGAGGACTGAGCACTCAGCACCCTGAGCACTGAGCACCCAGCACCCTGAGTACTGAGCACCGATCATCCTGAGCACTGAGCACCCAGAACCCAAAGCACTGAGCACCCAGCACCCTCAGTACTGAGCACCCAGCACCCCGAGCACTGAGCACCCAGCACCCTGAGTACTGAGCACCCTGAGTACTGAGCACCGATCACGCTGAGCACTGAGCTCCCAGCACCCTGAGTACTGAGCACCCAGCACCCTGAGCACTGAGCTCCCAGCGCCCCGAGCACTGAGCACCCAGCACCCCGAGCACTGAGCACGGAGCACCCAGCACCCCGAGTACTGAGCAGTGAGCACCCTGAGCACTGAGCACCCAGCACATCGAGTACTGAGCACTGAGCACCCTGAGTACTGAGCACCCAGCACCCTGAGCACTGAGCACCCAGCACCCGAGTACTGAGCACCCAGCACATTGAGTACTGAGCACCCAGCACCCTGAGTACTGAGCACCCAGCACCCGAGTACTGAGCACCCAGCACCCTGAGTAATGAGCACCCAGCACCCTGAGTACTGAGCACCCAGCACCCCGAGCACTGAGCATCCAGCTCCCCGAGTACTGAGAACCCAGCACCCTGAGCACTGAGCACCCAGCACCCCGAGCACTGAGCACCCAGCACCCTGAGCACTGAGCACCCAGCACCCTGAGCATTGAGCACCCAGCACCCTGAGTAGTGAGCACCCAACGTACTGAGCACCGAGCACCCCGAGCACTGAGCACCCAGCACCCTGAGTACTGAGCACCGAGCACCCTGAGCACTGAGCACCCAGCACCCTGAGTACTGAGCTCCGAGCACCCCGAGCACTGAGCACCCAGCGCCCCGAGCACCGAGCACCCTGAGCACTGAGCACCCAGCAACCTGAGTACTGAGCACCCTGCACCCTGAGCAATGAGCACCCTGAGTACTGAGCACCCAGCACCTTGAGCACTGAGCACCCAACACCCGGAGTACTGAGCACCCAGCACCCTGAGTACTAAGCACCGAGCACCCTGAGTACTGAGCACCCAGCACCCTGAGCACCGAACACACAGCACCCTGAGTACTGAGCACCTCGAGCACTGAGCACCCAGCACCCTGAGTACTGAGCACCGAGCACCCCGAGCACTGAGCACCCAGCACCCTGAGTACTGAGCTCCCAGCACCCTCAGAACTGAGCACCCAGCACCCTGAGCACTGAGCACCCAGCACCCTGAGCACTGAGCACACAGCACCCTGAGCACTGAGCACCCAGCACCCTGAGTACTGAGCACTGAGCACCCAGCACCCCGAGCACTGAGCACCCAGCACCCTGAGTACTGAGCACCGAGCACCCCGAGCACTGAGCAACCAGCACCCTGAGTACAGAGCTCCAAGCACCCCGAGCACTGAGCACGCTGAGCACTGAGCACCGAGCACCCTGAGCACTGAGCACCCAGCACCCTGAGGACTGAGCACCCAGCACCCTGAGCACTGAGCACCCTGAGTACTGAGCACTGAGCACCCTGAGTACTGAGCACTGAGCACCCTGAGTACTGATCACCCAGCACCCTGAGCACTGAGCACCCAGCACCCTGAGTACTGAGCACCCAGCACCCTGAGTACTGAGCACTCAGCACCCTGAGTACTGAGCACCGAGCACCCCGAGCACTGAGCACCCAGCAACCTGAGCACTGAGCACCCTGAGGACTGAGCACCCAGCACCCTGAGCACTGAGCACCCAGCACCCTGAGTACTGAGCACCCAGCACCATGAGTACTGAGCACTCTGAGTACTGAGCAACGATCACCCTGATCACTGAGCACCCAGCACCCCGAGCACCGAGCACCCAGCACCCTGAGTACTGAGCACTGAGCACCCAGCACGCCGAGCACTGAGCACCCAGCACCCTGAGCACTGAGCACCCAGCACCCCGAGCACTGAGCACCCAGCACCCTGAGCACTGAGCACCCAGCACCCGAGTACTGAGCACCCAGCACCCTGAGTACTGAGCACCCAGCACCCTGAGTACTGAGCACCCAGCACCCCGAGCACTGAGCATCCAGCTCCCCGAGCACTGAGAACCCAGCACCCTGAGCACTGAGCACCCAGCACCCCGAGCACTGAGCACCCAGCACCCTGAGCACTGAGCACCCAGCACCCTGAGCACTGAGCACCCAGCACCCTGAGTAGTGAGCACCCAACGTACTGAGCACCGATCACCCCGAGCACTGAGCACCCAGCACCCTGAGTACTGAGCACCGAGCACCCTGAGCACTGAGCACCCAGCACCCTGAGCACTGAGCACTGAGCACCCTGATCACTGAGTACTGAGCACCGAGCACCCTGAGCACTGAGCACCCAGCACCCGAGTACTGAGCACACAGCACCCTGACTACTGAGCACCCAGCACCCTGAGTACTGAGCACCCAGCACCCTGAGCACTGAGCACTGAGCACCCTGATCACTGAGTACTGAGCACCGAGCACCCTGAGAACTGAGCACCCAGCACCCGGAGTACTGAGCACCCAGCACACCAAGCACTGAGCACCCTGAGTATTGAGCACCCAGCACCCTGAGTACTGAGCACCCAGCACCCCGAGCACTGAGCACCCAGCACCCTGAGCACTGAGCACTCTGAGGACTGAGCACTCAGCACCCTGAGCACTGAGCACTGAGCACCCAGCACCCTGAGCACTGATCACCCAGCACACTGAGCACTGAGCACCCAGCACCCTGAGTACTGAGCACCCAGCACCCTGAGTACTGAGCACTCAGCACCCTGAGTACTGAGCACCGAGCACCCCGAGCACTGAGCACACAGCACCCTGAGCACTGAGCACCCTGAGGACTGAGCACTCAGCACCCTGAGCACTGAGCACCCAGCACCCTGAGTACTGAGCACCGATCATCCTGAGCACTGAGCACCCAGAACCCAAAGCACTGAGCACCCAGCACCCTCAGTACTGAGCACCCAGCACCCCGAGCACTGAGCACCCAGCACCCTGAGTACTGAGCACCCTGAGTACTGAGCACCGATCACGCTGAGCACTGAGCTCCCAGCACCCTGAGTACTGAGCACCCAGCACCCTGAGCACTGAGCTCCCAGCGCCCCGAGCACTGAGCACCCAGCACCCCGAGCACTGAGCACGGAGCACCCAGCACCCCGAGTACTGAGCAGTGAGCACCCTGAGCACTGAGCACCCAGCACATCGAGTACTGAGCACTGAGCACCCTGAGTACTGAGCACCCAGCACCCTGAGCACTGAGCACCCAGCACCCGAGTACTGAGCACCCAGCACATTGAGTACTGAGCACCCAGCACCCTGAGTACTGAGCACCCAGCACCCGAGTACTGAGCACCCAGCACCCTGAGTACTGAGCACCCAGCACCCTGAGTACTGAGCACCCAGCACCCCGAGCACTGAGCATCCAGCTCCCCGAGTACTGAGAACCCAGCACCCTGAGCACTGAGCACCCAGCACCCCGAGCACTGAGCACCCAGCACCCTGAGCACTGAGCACCCAGCACCCTGAGCATTGAGCACCCAGCACCCTGAGTAGTGAGCACCCAACGTACTGAGCACCGAGCACCCCGAGCACTGAGCACCCAGCACCCTGAGTACTGAGCACCGAGCACCCTGAGCACTGAGCACCCAGCACCCTGAGTACTGAGCTCCGAGCACCCCGAGCACTGAGCACCCAGCGCCCCGAGCACCGAGCACCCTGAGCACTGAGCACCCAGCAACCTGAGTACTGAGCACCCTGCACCCTGAGCAATGAGCACCCTGAGTACTGAGCACCCAGCACCTTGAGCACTGAGCACCCAACACCCGGAGTACTGAGCACCCAGCACCCTGAGTACTAAGCACCGAGCACCCTGAGTACTGAGCACCCAGCACCCTGAGCACCGAACACACAGCACCCTGAGTACTGAGCACCTCGAGCACTGAGCACCCAGCACCCTGAGTACTGAGCACCGAGCACCCCGAGCACTGAGCACCCAGCACCCTGAGTACTGAGCTCCCAGCACCCTCAGAACTGAGCACCCAGCACCCTGAGCACTGAGCACCCAGCACCCTGAGCACTGAGCACACAGCACCCTGAGCACTGAGCACCCAGCACCCTGAGTACTGAGCACTGAGCACCCAGCACCCCGAGCACTGAGCACCCAGCACCCTGAGTACTGAGCACCGAGCACCCCGAGCACTGAGCAACCAGCACCCTGAGTACAGAGCTCCAAGCACCCCGAGCACTGAGCACGCTGAGCACTGAGCACCGAGCACCCTGAGCACTGAGCACCCAGCACCCTGAGGACTGAGCACCCAGCACCCTGAGCACTGAGCACCCTGAGTACTGAGCACTGAGCACCCTGAGTACTGAGCACTGAGCACCCTGAGCACTGATCACCCAGCACCCTGAGCACTGAGCACCCAGCACCCTGAGTACTGAGCACCCAGCACCCTGAGTACTGAGCACTCAGCACCCTGAGTACTGAGCACCGAGCACCCCGAGCACTGAGCACCCAGCAACCTGAGCACTGAGCACCCTGAGGACTGAGCACCCAGCACCCTGAGCACTGAGCACCCAGCACCCTGAGTACTGAGCACCCAGCACCATGAGTACTGAGCACTCTGAGTACTGAGCAACGATCACCCTGAGCACTGAGCTCCCAGCACCCTGAGTACTGAGCACCCAGCACCCTGAGGAATGAGCACCAAGCACCCTGAGTACTGAGCACCTAGCACCCTGAGCACTGAGCACACAGCACCCTGAGTACTGAGCACCCAGCACCCCGAACACTGAGCACCCAGCACCCAGAGAATGAGCACCCAGCACCCCGAGTACTGAGCAGTGAGCACCATGAGCACTGAGCACCCAGCTCCCCGAACACTGAGCACCCAACACCCGGAGTACTGAGCACCCAGCACCCTGAGTACTGAGCACCCAGCACCCCGAGTACTGAGCAGTGAGCACCATGAGCACTGAGCACCCAGCTCCCCGAGTACTGAGCACTGAGCACCCTGAGTACTGAGCACCCAGCACCCTGAGCACTGAGAACCCAGCATCCTGAGGACTGAGCACCCAGCACCCTGAGCACTGAGCACCCAGCACCATGAGCACTGAGCACCCAGCACCCTGAGTACTGATCACTGAGCACCCAGCACCCTGAGTACTGAGCACTGAGCACCCAGCACCCCGAGCACTGAGCACCCAGCACCCTGAGCACTGAGCACCCAGCACCCTGGGCACTGAGCACCCAGCACCCTGAGCACTGAGCACCCAGCACCCGAGTACTGAGCACCCAGCACCCTGAGTACTGAGCACGCAGCACCCTGAGTACTGAGCACCCAGCACCCAGAGCACTGAGCATCCAGCTCCCCGAGCACTGAGAACCCAGCACCCTGAGCACTGAGCACCCAGCACCCCGAGCACTGAGCACCCAGCACCCTGAGCACTGAGCACCCAGCACCCTGAGCACTGAGCACCCAGCACCCTGAGTAGTGAGCACCCAACGTACTGAGCACCGAGCACCCCGAGCACTGAGCACCCAGCACCCTGAGTACTGAGCACCGAGCACCCTGAGCACTGACCACCCAGCAGCCTGAGCACTGAGCACTGAGCACCCTGATCACTGAGTACTGAGCACCGAGCACCCTGAGCACTGAGCACCCAGCACCCGAGTACTGAGCACACAGCACCCTGAGTACTGAGCACCCAGCACCCCTAGTACTGAGCACCCAGCACCCTGAGTACTGAGCACCCAGCACCCTGAGCACTGAGCACCCAGCACCCTGAGCACTGAGCACCCAGCACTCTGAGTACTGAGCACCCAGCACCCTGAGCACTGAGCACCCAGCACCCTGAGCACTGAGCACCCAGCACCCTGAGCACTGAGCACTGAGCACCCTGATCACTGAGTACTGAGCACCGAGCACCCCGAGAACTGAGCACCCAGCACCCGGAGTACTGAGCACCCAGCACACCAAGCACTGAGCACCCTGAGTATTGAGCACCCAGCACCCTGAGTACTGAGCAACCAGCACCCTGAGTAGAGAGCACACAGCACCCCGAGCACTGAGCACCCAGCACCCTGAGGACTGAGCACCCAGCACCCTGAGCACTGAGCACCCTGAGTACTGAGCACTGAGCACCCTGAGTACTGAGCACTGAGCACCCTGAGTACTGAGCAACCAGCACCCTGAGTACTGAGCACCCAGGACCCTGAGCAATGAGCACCGAGCACCCTGAGCACTGAGCACCCAGCACCCTGAGCACTGAGCACCCAGCACCCTGAGTAGTGAGCACCCAACGTACTGAGCACCGAGCACCCCATGCACTGAGCACCCAGCACCCTGAGTACTGAGCACCCAGCACCCTGAGCACTGAGCACCCAGCACCCTGAGCACTGAGCACCCAGCACCCTGAGCATTGATCAGCCAGCACCCTGAGCACTGAGCACCCAGCACCCTGAGTACTGAGCACCCAGCACCCTGAGTACTGAGCACCCAGCACCCCGAGCACTGAGCACCCAGCACCCTGAGTACTGAGCACCCAGCACCCTGAGCACTGAGCACCGAGCACCCTGAGCACTGAGCACCCAGCACCCTGAGGACTGAGCACCCAGCACCCTGAGCACTGAGCACCCTGAGTACTGAGCACTGAGCACCCTGAGTACTGAGCACTGAGCACCCTGAGTACTGAGCAACCAGCACCCTGAGTACTGAGCACCCAGCACCCTGAGCACTGAGCACCCAGCACCCTGAGTTGTGAGCACCCAACGTACTGAGCACCGAGCACCCCGAGCACTGAGCACCCAGCACCCTGAGTACTGAGCACCCAGCACCCCGAGCACTGAGCACCCAGCACCCTGAGCACTGAGCACCCAGCACCCTGAGCACTGATCACCCAGCACCCTGAGCACTGAGCACCCAGCACCCTGAGTACTGAGCACCCAGCACCCTGAGTACTGAGCACTCAGCACCCTGAGTACTGAGCACCGAGCACCCCGAGCACTGAGCACCCAGCAACCTGAGCACTGAGCACTCTGAGGACTGAGCACCCAGCACCCTGAGCACTGAGCACCCAGCACCCTGAGTACTGAGCACCCAGCACCATGAGTACTGAGCACTCTGAGTACTGAGCACCGATCACCCTGAGCACTGAGCTCCCAGCACCCTGAGTACTGAGCACCCAGCACCCTGAGCAATGAGCACCAAGCACCCTGAGTACTGAGCACCCAGCACCCTGAGCACTGAGCACCCAGCACCCTGAGTACTGAGCACCCAGCACCCCGAACACTGAGCACCCAGCACCCCGAGAATGAGCACCCAGCACCCCGAGCACTGAGCACTGAGCACCCAGCACCCCGAGTACTTAGCAGTGAGCACCCTGAGCACTGAGCACCCAGCACCCCGAGTACTGAGCACTGAGCACCCTGAGTACTGAGCACCCAGCACCCTGAGCACTGAGTACCCAGCATAGTGAGGACTGAGCACCCAGCACCCTGAGCACTGAGCACCCAGCACCCTGAGCACTGAGCACCCAGCACCCTGAGTACTGATCACTGAGCACCCAGCACCCCGAGCACTGAGCACCCAGCACCCTGAGTACTGAGCACTGAGCACCCAGCACCCCGAGCACTGAGCACCCAGCACCCTGAGCACTGAGCACCCAGCACCCCGAGCACTGAGCACCCAGCACCCTGAGCACTGAGCACCCAGCACCCGAGTACTGAGCACCCAGCACCCTGAGTACTGAGCACCCAGCACCCTGAGTACTGAGCACCCAGCACCCCGAGCACTGAGCATCCAGCTCCCCGAGCACTGAGAACCCAGCACCCTGAGCACTGAGCACCCAGCACCCCGAGCACTGAGCACCCAGCACCCTGAGCACTGAGCACCCAGCACCCTGAGCACTGAGCACCCAGCACCCTGCGTAGTGTGCACCCAACGTACTGAGCACCGAGCACCCCGAGCACTGAGCACCCAGCACCCTGAGTACTGGGCACCGAGCACCCTGAGCACTGAGCACCCAGCACCCTGAGCACTGAGCACTGAGCACCCTGATCACTGAGTACTGAGCACCGAGCACCCTGAGCACTGAGCACCCAGCACCCGAGTACTGAGCACACAGCACCCTGACTACTGAGCACCCAGCACCCTGAGTACTGAGCACCCAGCACCCCTAGTACTGAGCACCCAGCACCCTGAGTACTGAGCACCCAGCACCCTGAGCACTGAGCACCCAGCACCCCGAGCACTGAGCACCCAGCACTCTGAGTACTGAGCACCCAGCACCCTGAGCACTGAGCACCCAGCACCCTGAGCACTGAGCACCCAGCACCCTGAGCACTGAGCACTGAGCACCCTGATCACTGAGTACTGAGCACCGAGCACCCCGAGAACTGAGCACCCAGCACCCGGAGTACTGAGCACCCAGCACACCAAGCAGTGAGCACCCTGAGTACTGAGCACCCAGCACCCCGAGCACTGAGCACCCAGCACCCTGAGCACTGAGCACCCTGAGGACTGAGCACTCAGCACCCTGAGCACTGAGCACTGAGCACACAGCACCCTGAGCACTGATCACCCAGCACACTGAGCACTGAGCACCCAGCACCCTGAGTACTGAGCACCCAGCACCCTGAGTACTGAGCACTCAGCACCCTGAGTACTGAGCACCGAGCACCCCGAGCACTGAGCACCCAGCACCCTGAGCACTGAGCACCCTGAGGACTGAGCACTCAGCACCCTGAGCACTGAGCACCCAGCACCCTGAGTACTGAGCACCGATCATCCTGAGCACTGAGCACCCAGAACCCAAAGCACTGAGCACCCAGCACCGTCAGTACTGAGCACCCAGCACCCCGAGCACTGAGCACCCAGCACCCTGAGTACTGAGCACCCTGAGTACTGAGCACCAATCACGCTGAGCACTGAGCTCCCAGCACCCTGAGTACTGAGCACCCAGCACCCTGAGCACTGAGCTCCCAGCGCCCCGAGCACTGAGCACCCAGCACCCCGAGCACTGAGCACTGAGCACCCAGCACCCCGAGTACTGAGCAGTGAGCACCCTGAGCACTGAGCACCCAGCACCCCGAGTACTGAGCACTGAGCACCCTGAGTACTGAGCACCCAGCACCCTGAGCACTGAGTACCCAGCATCCTGAGGACTGAGCACCCAGCACCCTGAGCACTGAGCACCCAGCACCCTGAGCACTGAGCACCCAGCACCCTGAGTACTGATCACTGAGCAACCAGCACCCCGAGCACTGAGCACCCAGCACCCTGAGTACTGAGCACTGAGCACCCAGCACCGCGAGCACTGAGCACCCAGCACCCTGAGCACTGAGCACCCAGCACCCCGAGCACTGAGCACCCAGCACCCTGAGCACTGAGCACCCAGCACCCGAGTACTGAGCACCCATCACCCTGAGTACTGAGCACCCAGCACCCTGAGTACTGAGCACCCAGCAACCCGAGCACTGAGCATCCAGCTCCCCGAGCACTGAGAACCCAGCACCCTGAGCACTGAGCACCCAGCACCCCGAGCACTGAGCACCCTGCACCCTGAGCACTGAGCACCCAGCACCCTGAGCATTGAGCACCCAGCACCCTGAGTAGTGAGCACCCAACGTACTGAGCACCGAGCACCCCGAGCACTGAGCACCCAGCACCCTGAGTACTGAGCACCGAGCACCCTGAGCACTGAGCACCCAGCACCCTGAGTACTGAGCTCCGAGCACCCCGAGCACTGATCACTGAGCACCCAGCACCCTGAGTACTGAGCACTGAGCACCCAGCACCCCGAGCACTGAGCACCCAGCACCCTGAGCACTGAGCACCCAGCACCGTGGGCACTGAGCACCCAGCACCCTGAGCACTGAGCACCCAGCACCCGAGTACTGAGCACCCAGCACCCTGAGTACTGAGCACGCAGCACCCTGAGTACTGAGCACCCAGCACCCAGAGCACTGAGCATCCAGCTCCCCGAGCACTGAGAACCCAGCACCCTGAGCACTGAGCACCCAGCACCCCGAGCACTGAGCACCCAGCACCCTGAGCACTGAGCACCCAGCACCCTGAGCACTGAGCACCCAGCACCCTGAGTAGTGAGCACCCAACGTACTGAGCACCGAGCACCCCGAGCACTGAGCACCCAGCACCCTGAGTACTGAGCACCGAGCACCCTGAGCACTGAGCACCCAGCAGCCTGAGCACTGAGCACTGAGCACCCTGATCACTGAGTACTGAGCACCGAGCACCCTGAGCACTGAGCACCCAGCACCCGAGTACTGAGCACACAGCACCCTGAGTACTGAGCACCCAGCACCCCTAGTACTGAGCACCCAGCACCCTGAGTACTGAGCACCCAGCACCCTGAGCACTGAGCACCCAGCACCCTGAGCACTGAGCACCCAGCACTCTGAGTACTGAGCACCCAGCACCCTGAGCACTGAGCACCCAGCACCCTGAGCACTGAGCACCCAGCACCCTGAGCACTGAGCACTGAGCACCCTGATCACTGAGTACTGAGCACCGAGCACCCCGAGAACTGAGCACCCAGCACCCGGAGTACTGAGCACCCAGCACACCAAGCACTGAGCACCCTGAGTATTGAGCACCCAGCACCCTGAGTACTGAGCAACCAGCACCCTGAGTAGAGAGCACCCAGCACCCCGAGCACTGAGCACCCAGCACCCTGAGGACTGAGCACCCAGCACCCTGAGCACTGAGCACCCTGAGTACTGAGCACTGAGCACCCTGAGTACTGAGCACTGAGCACCCTGAGTACTGAGCAACCAGCACCCTGAGTACTGAGCACCCAGGACCCTGAGCAATGAGCACCGAGCACCCTGAGCACTGAGCACCCAGCACCCTGAGCACTGAGCACCCAGCACCCTGAGTAGTGAGCACCCAACGTACTGAGCACCGAGCACCCCAAGCACTGAGCACCCAGCACCCTGAGTACTGAGCACCCAGCACCCTGAGCACTGAGCACCCAGCACCCTGAGCACTGAGCACCCAGCACCCTGAGCACTGATCAGCCAGCACCCTGAGCACTGACAACCAGCACCCTGAGTACTGAGCACCCAGCACCCTGAGTACTGAGCACCCAGCACCCCGAGCACTGAGCACCCAGCTCCCTGAGTACTGAGCACCCAGCACCCTGAGCACTGAGCACCGAGCACCCTGAGCACTGAGCACCCAGCACCCTGAGGACTGAGCACCCAGCACCCTGAGCACTGAGCACCCTGAGTACTGAGCACTGAGCACCCTGAGTACTGAGCACTGAGCACCCTGAGTACTGAGCAACCAGCACCCTGAGTACTGAGCACCAAGCACCCTGAGTACTGAGCACCCAGCACCCTGAGCACTGAGCACCCAGCACCCTGAGTACTGAGCACCCAGCACCCCGAACACTGAGCACCCAGCACCCCGAGAATGAGCACCCAGCACCCCGAGCACTGAGCACTGAGCACCCAGCACCCCGAGTACTTAGCAGTGAGCACCCTGAGCACTGAGCAACCAGCACCCCGAGTACTGAGCACTGAGCACCCTGAGTACTGAGCACCCAGCACCCTGAGCACTGAGTACCCAGCATAGTGAGGACTGAGCACCCAGCACCCTGAGCACTGAGCACCCAGCACCCTGAGCACTGAGCACCCAGCACCCTGAGTACTGATCACTGAGCACCCAGCACCCCGAGCACTGAGCACCCAGCACCCTGAGTACTGAGCACTGAGCACCCAGCACCCCGAGCACTGAGCACCCAGCACCCTGAGCACTGAGCACCCAGCACCCCGAGCACTGAGCACCCAGCACCCTGAGCACTGAGCACCCAGCACCCGAGTACTGAGCACCCAGCACCCTGAGTACTGAGCACCCAGCACCCTGAGTACTGAGCACCCAGCACCCCGAGCACTGAGCATCCAGCTCCCCGAGCACTGAGAACCCAGCACCCTGAGCACTGAGCACCCAGCACCCCGAGCACTGAGCACCCAGCACCCTGAGCACTGAGCACCCAGCACCCTGAGCACTGAGCACCCAGCACCCTGCGTAGTGTGCACCCAACGTACTGAGCACCGAGCACCCCGAGCACTGAGCACCCAGCACCCTGAGTACTGAGCACCGAGCACCCTGAGCACTGAGCACCCAGCACCCTGAGCACTGAGCACTGAGCACCCTGATCACTGAGTACTGAGCACCGAGCACCCTGAGCACTGAGCACCCAGCACCCGAGTACTGAGCACACAGCACCCTGACTACTGAGCACCCAGCACCCTGAGTACTGAGCACCCAGCACCCCTAGTACTGAGCACCCAGCACCCTGAGTACTGAGCACCCAGCACCCTGAGCACTGAGCACCCAGCACCCCGAGCACTGAGCACCCAGCACTCTGAGTACTGAGCACCCAGCACCCTGAGCACTGAGCACCCAGCACCCTGAGCACTGAGCACCCAGCACCCCGAGCACTGAGCACCCAGCACCCTGAGGACTGAGCACCCAGCACCCTGAGCACTGAGCACCCTGAGTACTGAGCACTGAGCACCCTGAGTACTGAGCACTGAGCACCCTGAGTACTGAGCAACCAGCACCCTGAGTACTGAGCACCCAGGACCCTGAGCAATGAGCACCGAGCACCCTGAGCACTGAGCACCCAGCACCCTGAGCACTGAGCACCCAGCACCCTGAGTAGTGAGCACCCAACGTACTGAGCACCGAGCACCCCAAGCACTGAGCACCCAGCACCCTGAGTACTGAGCACCCAGCACCCTGAGCACTGAGCACCCAGCACCCTGAGCACTGAGCACCCAGCACCCTGAGCACTGATCAGCCAGCACCCTGAGCACTGACAACCAGCACCCTGAGTACTGAGCACCCAGCACCCTGAGTACTGAGCACCCAGCACCCCGAGCACTGAGCACCCAGCACCCTGAGTACTGAGCACCCAGCACCCTGAGCACTGAGCACCGAGCACCCTGAGCACTGAGCACCCAGCACCCTGAGGACTGAGCACCCAGCACCCTGAGCACTGAGCACCCTGAGTACTGAGCACTGAGCACCCTGAGTACTGAGCACTGAGCACCCTGAGTACTGAGCAACCAGCACCCTGAGTACTGAGCACCCAGCACCCTGAGCACTGAGCACCCAGCACCCTGAGTTGTGAGCACCCAACGTACTGAGCACCGAGCACCCCGAGCACTGAGCACCCAGCACCCTGAGTACTGAGCACCCAGCACCCCGAGCACTGAGCACCCAGCACCCTGAGCACTGAGCACCCAGCACCCTGAGCACTGATCACCCAGCACCCTGAGCACTGAGCACCCAGCACCCTGAGTACTGAGCACCCAGCACCCTGAGTACTGAGCACTCAGCACCCTGAGTACTGAGCACCGAGCACCCCGAGCACTGAGCACCCAGCAACCTGAGCACTGAGCACTCTGAGGACTGAGCACCCAGCACCCTGAGCACTGAGCACCCAGCACCCTGAGTACTGAGCACCCAGCACCATGAGTACTGAGCACTCTGAGTACTGAGCACCGATCACCCTGAGCACTGAGCTCCCAGCACCCAGAGTACTGAGCACCCAGCACCCTGAGCAATGAGCACCAAGCACCCTGAGTACTGAGCACCCAGCACCCTGAGCACTGAGCACCCAGCACCCTGAGTACTGAGCACCCAGCACCCCGAACACTGAGCACCCAGCACCCCGAGAATGAGCACCCAGCACCCCGAGCACTGAGCACTGAGCACCCAGCACCCCGAGTACTGAGCAGTGAGCACCCTGAGCACTGAGCACCCAGCACCCCGAGTACTGAGCACTGAGCACCCTGAGTACTGAGCACCCAGCACCCTGAGCACTGAGTACCCAGCATCCTGAGGACTGAGCACCCAGCACCCTGAGCACTGAGCACCCAGCACCCTGAGCACTGAGCACCCAGCACCCTGAGTACTGATCACTGAGCACCCAGCACCCCGAGCACTGAGCACCCAGCACCCTGAGTACTGAGCACTGAGCACCCAGCACCCCGAGCACTGAGCACCCAGCACCCTGAGCACTGAGCACCCAGCACCACGAGCACTGAGCACCCAGCACCCTGAGCACTGAGCACCCAGCACCCGAGTACTGAGCACCCAGCACCCTGAGTACTGAGCACCCAGCTCCCTGAGTACTGAGCACCCAGCACCCCGAGCACTGAGCATCCAGCTCCCCGAGCACTGAGAACCCAGCACCCTGAGCACTGAGCACCCAGCACCCCGAGCACTGAGCACCCAGCACCTTGAGCACTGAGCACCCAGCACCCTGAGCACTGAGCACCCAGCACCCTGCGTAGTGTGCACCCAACGTACTGAGCACCGAGCACCCCGAGCACTGAGCACCCAGCACCCTGAGTACTGAGCACCGAGCACCCTGAGCACTGAGCACCCAGCACCCTGAGCACTGAGCACTGAGCACCCTGATCACTGAGTACTGAGCACCGAGCACCCTGAGCACTGAGCACCCAGCACCCGAGTACTGAGCACACAGCACCCTGACTACTGAGCACCCAGCACCCTGAGTACTGAGCACCCAGCACCCCTAGTACTGAGCACCCAGCTCCCTGAGTACTGAGCACCCAGCACCCTGAGCACTGAGCACCCAGCACCCCGAGCACTGAGCACCCAGCACTCTGAGTACTGAGCACCCAGCACCCTGAGCACTGAGCACCCAGCACCCTGAGCACTGAGCACCCAGCACCCTGAGCACTGAGCACTGAGCACCCTGATCACTGAGTACTGAGCACCGAGCACCCCGAGAACTGAGCACCCAGCACCCGGAGTACTGAGCACCCCGCACACCAAGCACTGAACACCCTGAGTACTGAGCACCCAGCACCCCGAGCACTGAGCACCCAGCACCCTGAGCACTGAGCACCCTGAGGACTGAGCACTCAGCACCCTGAGCACTGAGCACTGAGCACCCAGCACCCTGAGCACTGATCACCCAGCACACTGAGCACTGAGCACCCAGCACCCTGAGTACTGAGCACCCAGCACCCTGAGTACTGAGCACTCAGCACCCTGAGTACTGAGCACCGAGCACCCCGAGCACTGAGCACCCAGCACCCTGAGCACTGAGCACCCTGAGGACTGAGCACTCAGCACCCTGAGCACTGAGCACCCAGCACCCTGATACTGAGCACCGATCATCCTGAGCACTGAGCACCCAGAACCCAAAGCACTGAGCACCCAGCACCCTCAGTACTGAGCACCCAGCACCCCGAGCACTGAGCACCCAGCACCCTGAGTACTGAGCACCCTGAGTACTGAGCACCAATCACGCTGAGCACTGAGCTCCCAGCACCCTGAGTACTGAGCACCCAGCACCCTGAGCACTGAGCTCCCAGCGCCCCGAGCACTGAGCACCCAGCACCCCGAGCACTGAGCACTGAGCACCCAGCACCCCGAGTACTGAGCAGTGAGCACCCTGAGCACTGAGCACCCAGCACCCCGAGTACTGAGCACTGAGCACCCTGAGTACTGAGCACCCAGCACCCTGAGCACTGAGTACCCAGCATCCTGAGGACTGAGCACCCAGCACCCTGAGCACTGAGCACCCAGCACCCTGAGCACTGAGCACCCAGCACCCTGAGTACTGATCACTGAGCAACCAGCACCCCGAGCACTGAGCACCCAGCACCCTGAGTACTGAGCACTGAGCACCCAGCACCGCGAGCACTGAGCACCCAGCACCCTGAGCACTGAGCACCCAGCACCCCGAGCACTGAGCACCCAGCACCCTGAGCACTGAGCACCCAGCACCCGAGTACTGAGCACCCATCACCCTGAGTACTGAGCACCCAGCACCCTGAGTACTGAGCACCCAGCACCCCGAGCACTGAGCATCCAGCTCCCCGAGCACTGAGAACCCAGCACCCTGAGCACTGAGCACCCAGCACCCCGAGCACTGAGCACCCTGCACCCTGAGCACTGAGCACCCAGCACCCTGAGCATTGAGCACCCAGCACCCTGAGTAGTGAGCACCCAACGTACTGAGCACCGAGCACCCCGAGCACTGAGCACCCAGCACCCTGAGTACTGAGCACCGAGCACCCTGAGCACTGAGCACCCAGCACCCTGAGTACTGAGCTCCGAGCAACCCGAGCACTGAGCACCCAGCGCCCCGAGCACCGAGCACCCTGAGCACTGAGCACCCAGCAACCTGAGTACTGAGCACCCTGCACCCTGATCAATGAGCACCCTGAGTACTGAGCACCCAGCACCTTGAGCATTGAGCACCCAACACCCGGAGTACTGAGCACCCAGCACCCTGAGTACTAAGCACCGAGCACCCTGAGTACTGAGCACCCAGCACCCTGAGCACCGAACACACAGCACCCTGAGTACTGAGCACCTCGAGCACTGAGCACCCAGCACCCTGAGTACTGAGCACCGAGCACCCCGAGCACTGAGCACCCAGCACCCTGAGTACTGAGCACCCAGCACCCTCAGAACTGAGCACCCAGCACCCTGAGCACTGAGCACGCAGCACCCTGAGCACTGAGCACACAGCACACTGAGCACTGAGCACACAGCACCCTGAGTACTGAGCACTGAGCACCCAGCACCCCGAGCACTGAGCAACCAGCACCCTGAGTACTGAGCACCGAGCACTCCGAGCACTGAGCACCCAGCAACCTGAGCACTGAGCACCCTGAGGACTGAGCACCCAGCACCCTGAGCACTGAGCACCCAGCACCCTGAGTACTGAGCACCCAGCACCATGAGTACTGAGCACTCTGAGTACTGAGCAACGATCACCCTGAGCACTGAGCTCCCAGCACCCTGAGTACTGAGCACCCAGCACCCTGAGGAATGAGCACCAAGCACCCTGAGTACTGAGCACCTAGCACCCTGAGCACTGAGCACCCAGCACCCTGAGTACTGAGCACCCAGCACCCCGAACACTGAGCACCCAGCACCCCGAGAATGAGCACCCAGCACCCCGAGCACTGAGCACTGAGCACCCAGCACCCCGAGTACTGAGCAGTGAGCACCATGAGCACTGAGCACCCAGCTCCCCGAGTACTGAGCACTGAGCACCCTGAGTACTGAGCACCCAGCACCCTGAGCACTGAGTACCCAGCATCCTGAGGACTGAGCACGGAGCACACTGAGCACTGAGCACCCAGCACCATGAGCACTGAGCACCCAGCACCCTGAGTACTGATCACTGAGCACCCAGCACCCTGAGTACTGAGCACTGAGCACCCAGCACCCCGAGCACTGAGCACCCAGCACCCTGAGCACTGAGCACCCAGCACCCTGAGCACTGAGCACCCAGCACCCTGAGCACTGAGCACCCAGCACCCGAGTACTGAGCACCCAGCACCCTGAGTACTGAGCACGCAGCACCCTGAGTACTGAGCACCCAGCACCCAGAGCACTGAGCATCCAGCTCCCCGAGCACTGAGAACCCAGCACCCTGAGCACTGAGCACCCAGCACCCCGAGCACTGAGCACCCAGCACCCTGAGCACTGAGCACCCAGCACCCTGAGCACTGAGCACCCAGCACCCTGAGTAGTGAGCACCCAACGTACTGAGCACCGAGCACCCCGAGCACTGAGCACCCAGCACCCTGAGTACTGAGCACCGAGCACCCTGAGCACTGAGCACCCAGCAGCCTGAGCACTGAGCACTGAGCACCCTGATCACTGAGTACTGAGCACCGAGCACCCTGAGCACTGAGCAACCAGCACCCGAGTACTGAGCACACAGCACCCTGAGTACTGAGCACCCAGCACCCCTAGTACTGAGCACGCAGCACCCTGAGTACTGAGCACCCAGCACCCTGAGCACTGAGCACCCAGCACCCGAGCACTGAGCACCCAGCACTCTGAGTACTGAGCACCCAGCACCCTGAGCACTGAGCACCCAGCACCCTGAGCACTGAGCACCCAGCACCCTGAGCACTGAGCACTGAGCACCCTGATCACTGAGTACTGAGCACCGAGCACCCCGAGAACTGAGCACCCAGCACCCGGAGTACTGAGCACCCAGCACACCAAGCACTGAGCACCCTGAGTATTGAGCACCCAGCACCCTGAGTACTGAGCAACCAGCACCCTGAGTAGAGAGCACCCAGCACCCCGAGCACTGAGCACCCAGCACCCTGAGGACTGAGCACCCAGCACCCTGAGCACTGAGCACCCTGAGTACTGAGCACTGAGCACCCTGAGTACTGAGCAACCAGCACCCTGAGTACTGAGCACCCAGGACCCTGAGCAATGAGCACCGAGCACCCTGAGCACTGAGCACCCAGCACCCTGAGCACCTAGCACCCAGCACCCTGAGTAGTGAGCACCCAACGTACTGAGCACCGAGCACCCCAAGCACTGAGCACCCAGCACCCTGAGTACTGAGCACCCAGCACCCTGAGCACTGAGCACCCAGCACCCTGAGCACTGAGCACCCAGCACCCTGAGCACTGATCAGCCAGCACCCTGAGCACTGAGCACCCAGCACCCTGAGTACTGAGCACCCAGCACCCTGAGTACTGAGCACCCAGCACCCCGAGCACTGAGCACCCAGCACCCTGAGTACTGAGCACCCAGCACCCTGAGGACTGAGCACCGAGCACCCTGAGCACTGAGCACACAGCACCCTGAGGACTGAGCACCCAGCACCCTGAGCACTGAGCACCCTGAGTACTGAGCACTGAGCACCCTGAGTACTGAGCACTGAGCACCCTGAGTACTGAGCAACCAGCACCCTGAGTACTGAGCACCCAGCACCCTGAGCACTGAGCACCCAGCACCCTGAGTTGTGAGCACCCAACGTACTGAGCACCGAGCACCCCGAGCACTGAGCACCCAGCACCCTGAGTACTGAGCACCCAGCACCCCGAGCACTGAGCACCCAGCACCCTGAGCACTGAGCACCCAGCACCCTGAGCACTGATCACCCAGCACCCTGAGCACTGAGCACCCAGCACCCTGAGTACTGAGCACCCAGCACCCTGAGTACTGAGCACTCAGCACCCTGAGTACTGAGCACCGAGCACCCCGAGCACTGAGCACCCAGCAACCTGAGCACTGAGCACCCTGAGGACTGAGCACCCAGCACCCTGAGCACTGAGCACCCAGCACCCTGAGTACTGAGCACCCAGCACCATGAGTACTGAGCACTCTGAGTACTGAGCACCGATCACCCTGAGCACTGAGCTCCCAGCACCCTGAGTACTGAGCACCCAGCACCCTGAGCAATGAGCACCAAGCACCCTGAGTACTGAGCACCCAGCACCCTGAGCACTGAGCACCCAGCACCCTGAGTACTGAGCACCCAGCACCCCGAACACTGAGCACCCAGCACCCCGAGAATGAGCACCCAGCACCCCGAGCACTGAGCACTGAGCACCCAGCACCCCGAGTACTGAGCAGTGAGCACCCTGAGCACTGAGCACCCAGCACCCCGAGTACTGAGCACTGAGCACCCTGAGTACTGAGCACCCAGCACCCTGAGCACTGAGTACCCAGCATCCTGAGGACTGAGCACCCAGCACCCTGAGCACTGAGCACCCAGCACCCTGAGCACTGAGCACCCAGCACCCTGAGTACTGATCACTGAGCACCCAGCACCCCGAGCACTGAGCACCCAGCACCCTGAGTACTGAGCACTGAGCACCCAGCACCCCGAGCACTGAGCACCCAGCACCCTGAGCACTGAGCACCCACCACTCCGAGCACTGAGCACCCAGCACCCTGAGCACTGAGCACCCAGCACCCGAGTACTGAGCACGCAGCACCCTGAGTACTGAGCACCCAGCACCCTGAGTACTGAGCACCCAGCACCCCGAGCACTGAGCATCCAGCTCCCCGAGCACTGAGAACCCAGCACTCTGAGCACTGAGCACCCAGCACCCCGAGCACTGAGCACCCAGCACCCTGAGCACTGAGCACCCAGCACCCTGAGCACTGAGCACCCAGCACCCTGAGTAGTGAGCACCCAACGTACTGAGCACCGAGCACCCCGAGCACTGAGCACCCAGCACCCTGAGTACTGAGCACCGAGCACCCTGAGCACTGAGCACCCAGCACCCTGAGCACTGAGCACTGAGCACCCTGATCACTGAGTACTGAGCACCGAGCACCCTGAGCACTGAGCACCCAGCACCCGAGTACTGAGCACACAGCACCCTGACTACTGAGCACCCAGCACCCTGAGTACTGAGCACCCAGCACCCCTAGTACTGAGCACCCAGCACCCTGAGTACTGAGCACCCAGCACCCTGAGCACTGAGCACCCAGCACCCCGAGCACTGAGCACCCAGCACTCTGAGTACTGAGCACCCAGCACCCTGAGGACTGAGCACCCAGCACCCTGAGCACTGAGCACCCAGCACCCTGAGCACTGAGCACCCTGATCACTGAGTACTGAGCACCGAGCACTCCGAGAACTGAGCACCCAGCACCCGGAGTACTTAGCACCCAGCACACCAAGCACTGAGCACCCTGAGTACTGAGCACCCAGCACCCCGAGCACTGAGCACCCAGCACCCTGAGCACTGAGCACCCTGAGGACTGAGCACTCAGCACCCTGAGCACTGAGCACTGAGCACCCAGCACCCTGAGCACTGATCACCCAGCACACTGAGCACTGAGCACCCAGCACCCTGAGTACTGAGCACCCAGCACCCTGAGTACTGAGCACTCAGCACCCTGAGTACTGAGCACCGAGCACCCCGAGCACTGAGCACCCAGCACCCTGAGCACTGAGCACCCTGAGGACTGAGCACTCAGCACCCTGAGCACTGAGCACCCAGCACCCTGAGTACTGAGCACCGATCATCCAGAGCACTGAGCACCCAGAACCCAAAGCACTGAGCACCCAGCACCCTCAGTACTGAGCACCCAGCACCCCGAGCACTGAGCACCCAGCACCCTGAGTACTGAGCACCCTGAGTACTGAGCACCAATCACGCTGAGCACTGAGCTCCCAGCACCCTGAGTACTGAGCACCCAGCACCCTGAGCACTGAGCTCCCAGCGCCCCGAGCACTGAGCACCCAGCACCCCGAGCACTGAGCACTGAGCACCCAGCACCCCGAGTACTGAGCAGTGAGCACCCTGAGCACTGAGCACCCAGCACCCCGAGTACTGAGCACTGAGCACCCTGAGTACTGAGCACCCAGCACCCTGAGCACTGAGTACCCAGCATCCTGAGGACTGAGCACCCAGCACCCTGAGCACTGAGCACCCAGCACCCTGAGCACTGAGCACCCAGCACCCTGAGTACTGATCACTGAGCAACCAGCACCCCGAGCACTGAGCACCCAGCACCCTGAGTACTGAGCACTGAGCACCCAGCACCGCGAGCACTGAGCACCCAGCACCCTGAGCACTGAGCACCCAGCACCCCGAGCACTGAGCACCCAGCACCCGGAGCACTGAGCACCCAGCACCCGAGTACTGAGCACCCAGCACCCTGAGTACTGAGCACCCAGCACCCTGAGTACTGAGCACCCAGCACCCCGAGCACTGATCATCCAGCTCCCCGAGCACTGAGAACCCAGCACCCTGAGCACTGAGCACCCAGCACCCCGAGCACTGAGCACCCTGCACCCTGAGCACTGAGCACCCAGCACCCTGAGCATTGAGCACCCTGCACCCTGATCAATGAGCACCCTGAGTACTGAGCACCCAGCACCTTGAGCATTGAGCACCCAACACCCGGAGTACTGAGCACCCAGCACCCTGAGTACTAAGCACCGAGCAACCTGAGTACTGAGCACCCAGCACCCTGAGCACCGAACACACAGCACCCTGAGTACTGAGCACCTCGAGCACTGAGCACCCAGCACCCTGAGTACTGAGCACCGAGCACCCCGAGCACTGAGCACCCAGCACCCTGAGTACTGAGCACCCAGCACCCTCAGAACTGAGCACCCAGCACCCTGAGCACTGAGCACGCAGCACCCTGAGCACTGAGCACACAGCACCCTGAGTACTGAGCACTGAGCACCCAGCACCCCGAGCACTGAGCACCCAGCACCCTGAGTACTGAGCACCGAGCACCCCGAGCACTGAGCAACCAGCACCCTGAGTACAGAGCTCCGAGCACCCCGAGCACTGAGCACCCTGAGCACTGAGCACCGAGCACCCTGAGCACTGAGTACCCAGCACCCTGAGCACTGAGCACCCAGCACCCTGAGCACTGAGCACCCAGCACCCTGAGTAATGAGCACTGAGCACCCAGCACACCGAGCACTGAGCACCCAGCACCCCGAGTACTGAGCACTGAGCACCCTGAGTACTGAGCACCCAGCACCCTGAGCACTGAGTACCCAGCACCCTGAGCACTGAGCACCCAGCACCCTGAGCACTGAGCACCCAGCACCCTGAGCACTGAGCACCCAGCACCCTGAGTACTGAGCACTGAGCACCCAGCACCCCGAGCACTGAGCACCCAGCACCCTGAGTACTGAGCACTGAGCACCCAGCACCCCGAGCACTGAGCACCCAGCACCCTGAGCACTGAGCACCCAGCACCCGAGTACTGAGCACACAGCACCCTGAGTACTGAGCACCCAGCACCCTGAGTACTGAGCACCCAGCACCCCGAGTACTGAGCACCCTGCACCCTGAGTACTGAGCACCCAGCACCCTGAGCACTGAGCATCCAACACCCCGAGCACTGAGCACCCAGCACCCTGAGTACTGAGCACCCAGCAACCTGAGCACTGAGCACCCAGCACCCTGAGCACTGAGCACCCAGCACCCTGAGCACTGAGCACTGAGCACTGAGCACCCTGATCACTGAGTACTGAGCACCGAGCACCCTGAGCACTGAGCACCCAGCACCCGAGTACTGAGCACACAGCACCCTGAGTACTGAGCACCCAGCACCCTGAGTACTGAGCACCCAGCACCCCGAGTACTGAGCACCCAGCACCCTGAGTACTGAGCACCCAGAAACCTGAGCACTGAGCACCCAGCACCCCGAGCACTGAGCACCCAGCACTCTGAGTACTGAGCAAACAGCACCCTGAGCACTGAGCACACAGCACCCTGAGCACTGAGCACCCAGCACCCTGAGTACTGAGCACTGAGCACCCAGCACCCCGAGCACTGAGCACCCAGCACCCTGAGTACTGAGCACCGAGCACCCCGAGCACTGAGCACCCAGCACCCTCAGTACTGAGCTCCGAGCACCCCGAGCACTGAGCACCCTGAGCACTGAGCACCGAGCACCCTGAGTATTGAGCACTGAGCACCCAGCACGGCGAGCACTGAGCACCCAGCACCCTGAGTACTCAGCACTGAGCACCCTGAGTACTGAGCACCCAGCACCCTGAGCACTGAGCACCGAGCACCCCGAGCACTGAGCACCCAGCACCCTGAGCACTGAGCACCCAGCACCCTGAGCACTGAGCACCCTGAGGACTGAGCACTCAGCACCCTGAGCACTGAGCACCCAGCAACCTGAGCACTGAGCACCCAGCACCCTGAGCACTGAGCACCCAGCAGCCTGAGCACTGAGCACTGAGCACCCTGATCACTGAGTACTGAGCACCGAGCACCCTGAGCACTGAGCACCCAGCACCCGAGTACTGAGCACACAGCACCCTGAGTACTGAGCACCCAGCACCCTGAGTACTGAGCACCCAGCACCCCTAGTACTGAGCACCCAGCACCCTGAGTACTGAGCAGCCAGCACCCTGAGTACTGAGCAACCAGCACCCTGAGTACTGAGCACCCAGCACCCCGAGCACTGAGCACCCAGCACCCTGAGGACTGAGCACCCAGCACCCTGAGCACTGAGCACCCTGAGTACTGAGCACTGAGCACACTGAGTACTGAGCACTGAGCACCCTGAGTACTGAGCAACCAGCACCCTGAGTACTGAGCACCCAGCACCCTGAGCACTGAGCACCGAGCACCCTGAGCACTGAGCACCCAGCACCCTGAGCACTGAGCACCCAGCACCCCGAGCACTGAGCACCCAGCACCCTTAGTACTGAGCACCCAGCAACCTGAGCACTGAGCACCCAGCACCCTGAGCACTGAGCACCCAGCACCCTGAGCACTGAGCACTGAGCACCCTGATCACTGAGTACTGAGCACCGAGCACCCTGAGCACTGAGCACCCAGCACCCGAGTACTGAGCACACAGCACCCTGAGTACTGAGCACCCAGCACCCTGAGTACTGAGCACCCAGCACCCCGAGTACTGAGCACCCAGCACCCTGAGTACTGAGCACCCAGCACCCTGAGCACTGAGCACCCAGCACCCCGAGCACTGAGCACCCAGAACTCTGAGTACTGAGCAAACAGCACCCTGAGCACTGAGCACACAGCACCCTGAGCACTGAGCACCCAGCACCCTGAGTACTGAGCACTGAGCACCCAGCACCCCGAGCACTGAGCACCCAGCACCCTGAGTACTGAGCACCGAGCACCCCGAGCACTGATCACCCAGCACCCTGAGTACTGAGCTCCGAGCACCCCGAGCACTGAGCACCCTGAGCACTGAGCACCGAGCACCCTGAGCACTGAGCACCAGCACCCTGAGCACTGAGCACCCAGCACCCTGAGTATTGAGCACTGAGCACCCAGCACGGCGAGCACTGAGCACCCAGCACCCTGAGTACTCAGCACTGAGCACCCTGAGTACTGAGCACCCAGCACCCTGAGCACTGAGTACCCAGCACCCTGAGCACTGAGCACCCAGCACCCTGAGCACTGAGCACCCAGCACCCTGAGCACTGAGCACCCAACACCCTGAGTACTGAGCACTGAGCACCCAGCACCCCGAGCACTGAGCACCCAGCACCCTGAGTACTGAGCACTGAGCACCCAGCACCCCGAGCACTGAGCACCCAGCACATTGAGCACTGAGCACCCAGCACCCGAGTACTGAGCACACAGCACCCTGAGTACTGAGCACCCAGCACCCTGAGTACTGAGCACCCAGCACCCCGAGTACTGTGCACCCAGCACCCTGAGTACTGAGCTCCCAGCACCCTGAGCACTGAACACCCAGCACCCCGAGCACTGAGCACCCAGCACCCTGAGTACTGAGCACCCAGCAACCTGAGCACTGAGCACCCAGCACCCTGAGCACTGAGCACCCAGCAGCCTGAGCACTGAGCACTGAGCACCCTGATCACTGAGTACTGAGCACCGAGCACCCTGAGCACTGAGCACCCAGCACCCGAGTACTGAGCACACAGCACCCTGAGTACTGAGCACCCAGCACCCTGAGTACTGAGCACCCAGCACCCCTAGTACTGAGCACCCAGCACCCTGAGTACTGAGCACCCAGCACCCTGAGCACTGAGCACCCAGCACCCCGAGCACTGAGCACCCAGCACTCTGAGTACTGAGCACCCAGCACCCTGAGCACTGAGCACCAAGCACCCTGAGCACTGAGCACCCAGCACCCTGAGCACTGAGCACTGAGCACCCTGATCACTGAGTACTGAGCACCGAGCACCCCGAGAACTGAGCACCCAGCACCTGGAGTACTGAGCACCCAGCACACCAAGCACTGAGCACCCTGAGTATTGAGCACCCAGCACCCTGAGTACTGAGCAGCCAGCACCCTGAGTACTGAGCAACCCGCACCCTGAGTACTGAGCACCCAGCACCCGAGCACTGAGCACCCAGCACCCTGAGGACTGAGCACCCAGCACCCTGAGCACTGAGCACCCTGAGTACTGAGCACTGAGCTCCCTGAGTACTGAGCACTGAGCACCCTGAGTACTGAGCAACCAGCACCCTGAGTACTGAGCACCCAGCACCCTGAGCACTGAGCACCGAGCACCCTGAGCACTGAGCACCCAGCACCCTGAGCACTGAGCACCCAGCACCCCGAGCACTGAGCACCCAGCCCCCTGAGTACTGAGCACCCAGCAACCTGAGCACTGAGCACCCAGCACCCTGAGCACTGAACACCCAGCACCCTGAGCACTGAGCACTGAGCACCCTGATCACTGAGTACTGAGCACCGAGCACCCTGAGCACTGAGCACCCAGCACCCGAGTACTGAGCACACAGCACCCTGAGTACTGAGCACCCAGCACCCTGAGTACTGAGCACCCAGCACCCCGAGTACTGAGCACCCAGCACCCTGAGTACTGAGCACCCAGCACCCTGAGCACTGAGCACCCAGCACCCCGAGCACTGAGCACCCAGCACTCTGAGTACTGAGCAAACAGCACCCTGAGCACTGAGCACACAGCACCCTGAGCACTGAGCACCCAGCACCCTGAGTACTGAGCACTGAGCACCCAGCACCCCGAGCACTGAGCACCCAGCACCCTGAGTACTGAGCACCGAGCACCCCGAGCACTGAGCACCCAGCACCCTGAGTACTGAGCTCCGAGCACCCCGAGCACTGAGCACCCTGAGCACTGAGCACCGAGCACCCTGAGCACTGAGCACCAGCACCCTGAGCACTGAGCACCCAGCACCCTGAGTATTGAGCACTGAGCACCCAGCACGGCGAGCACTGAGCACCCAGCACCCTGAGTACTCCGCACTGAGCACCCTGAGTACTGAGCACCCAGCACCCTGAGCACTGAGTACCCAGCACCCTGAGCACTGAGCACCCAGCACCCTGAGCACTGAGCACCCAGCACCCTGAGCACTGAGCACCCAACACCCTGAGTACTGAGCACTGAGCACCCAGCACCCCGAGCACTGAGCACCCAGCACCCTGAGTACTGAGCACTGAGCACCCAGCACCCCGAGCACTGAGCACCCAGCACCCTGTGCACTGAGCACCCAGCACCCGAGTACTGAACACACAGCACCCTGAGTACTGAGCACCCAGCACCCTGAGTACTGAGCACCCAGCACCCCGAGTACTGTGCACCCAGCACCCTGAGTACTGAGCACCCAGCACCCTGAGCACTGAGCACCCTGAGTACTGAGCACTGAGCACCCTGAGTACTGAGCACTGAGCACCCTGAGTACTGAGCAACCAGCACCCTGAGTACTGAGCACCCAGCACCCTGAGCACTGAGCACCGAGCACCCTGAGCACTGAGCACCCAGCACCCTGAGCACTGAGCACCCAGCACCCTGAGTAGTGAGCACCCAACGTACTGAGCACCGAGCACCCCGAGCACTGAGCACCCAGCACCCTGAGTACTGAGCACCCAGCGCCCCGAGCACTGAGCACCCAGCACCCTGAGCACTGAGCACCCAGCTCCCTGAGCACTGATCACCCAGCACCCTGAGCACTGAGCACCCAGCACCCTGAGTACTGAGCACCCAGCACCCTGAGTACTGAGCACTCAGCACCCTGAGTACTGAGCACCGAGCACCCCGAGCACTGAGCACCCAGCACCCTGACCACTGAGCACCCTGAGGACTGAGCACCCAGCACCCTGAGCACTGAGCACCCAGCACCCTGAGTACTGAGCACAGATCATCCTGAGCACTGAGCACCCAGAACCCAAAGCACTGAGCACCCAGCACCCTCAGTACTGAGCACCCAGCACCCCGAGCACTGAGCACCCAGCACCCTGAGTACTGAGCACCCTGAGGACTGAGCACCGATCACCCTGAGCACTGAGCTCCCAGCACCCCGAGTACTGAGCACCGAGCACCCTGAGCACTGAGTACCCAGCACCCTGAGTACTGAGCACCCAGCACCCTGAGCACTGAGCACCGAGCACCCCGAGTACTGAGCACCCAGCACGCTGAGCACTGAGCACCCAGCACCCTGAGTACTGAGCACCCAGCACCCTGAGTACTGAACACCCAGCACCCTGAGCACTGAGCACTGAGCACCCTGATCACTGAGTACTGAGCACCGAGCACCCCGAGTACTGAGCACCCAGCACGCTGAGCACTGAGCACCCAGCACCCTGAGTACTGAGCACCCAGCACCCCGAGTACTGTGCACCCAGCACCCTGAGTACTGAGCACCCAGCACCCTGAGCACTGAGCACCCTGAGTACTGAGCACTGAGCACCCTGAGTACTGAGCACTGAGCACCCTGAGTACTGAGCAACCAGCACCCTGAGTACTGAGCACCCAGCACCCTGAGCACTGAGCACCGAGCACCCTGAGCACTGAGCACCCAGCACCCTGAGCACTGAGCACCCAGCACCCTGAGTAGTGAGCACCCAACGTACTGAGCACCGAGCACCCCGAGCACTGAGCACCCAGCACCCTGAGTACTGAGCACCCAGCGCCCCGAGCACTGAGCACCCAGCACCCTGAGCACTGAGCACCCAGCACCCTGAGCACTGATCACCCAGCACCCTGAGCACTGAGCACCCAGCACCCTGAGTACTGAGCACCCAGCACCATGAGTACTGAGCACTCAGCACCCTGAGTACTGAGCACCGAGCACCCCGAGCACTGAGCACCCAGCACCCTGACCACTGAGCACCCTGAGGACTGAGCACCCAGCACCCTGAGCACTGAGCACCCAGCACCCTGAGTACTGAGCACCGATCATCCTGAGCACTGAGCACCCAGAACCCAAAGCACTGAGCACCCAGCACCCTCAGTACTGAGCACCCAGCACCCCGAGCACTGAGCACCCAGCACCCTGAGTACTGAGCACCCTGAGTACTGAGCACCGATCACCCTGAGCACTGAGCTCCCAGCACCCTGAGTACTGAGCACCCAGCACCCTGAGCACTGAGCTCCCAGCACCCTGAGTACTGAGCACCCAGCACCCTGAGCACTGAGCACCCAGCACCCTGAGTACTGAGCACCCAGCACCCCGAACACTGAGCAGCCAGCACCCCGAGAATGAGGACCCAGCACCCCGAGTACTGAGCACCGAGCACCCTGAGCACTGAGTACCGAGCACCCTGAGTACTGAGCACCCAGCACCCTGAGCACTGAGCACCGAGCACCCCGAGTACTGAGCACCCAGCACGCTGAGCACTGAGCACCCAGCACCCTGAGTACTGAGCACCCAGCACCCTGAGTACTGAACACCCAGCACCCTGAGCACTGAGCACTGAGCACCCTGATCACTGAGTACTGAGCACCGAGCACCCCGAGAACCGAGAACCCAGCACCCGGAGTACTGAGCACCCAGCACCCTGAGTACTGAGCACCCAGCACCCCGAGCACTGAGCACCCAGCACCCTGAGCACTGAGCACCCAGCACCCTGAGTACTAAGCACTGAGCACCCAGCACACCGAGCACTGAGCACCCAGCACCCTGAGTACTGAGCACTGAGCACCCAGCACCCCGAGCACTGAGCACCCAGCACCCTGAGCACTGAGCACCCAGCACCCTGAGCTCTGAGCACCCAGCACCCTGAGTACTGAGCACTGAGCACCCAGCACCCCAGGCACTGAGCACCCAGCACCCTGAGTACTGAGCACTGAGCACCCAGCACCCCGAGCACTGAGCACCATGCACCCTGAGCACTGAGCACACAGCACCCGAGTACTGAGCACCCAGCACCCTGAGTACTGCGCACCCAGCACCCTGAGTACTGAGCACCCAGCACCCTGAGTACTGAGCACCCAGCACCCCGATCACTGAGCACCCAGCTCCCCGAGTACTGAGCACCCAGCACCCTGAGTACTGAGCACCCAGCACCCTGAGCACTGAGCACCCAGCACCCCGAGCACTGAGCAACCAGCACCCTGAGTACTGACCACCCAGCAGGGTGAGCAATGAGCACCCAGCACCCTGAGTAGTGAGCACCCAACTTACTGAGCACCGAGCACCCCGAGCACTGAGCACCCAGCACCCTGAGTACTGAGCACCGAGCACCCCGAGCACTGAACACCCAGCACCCTGACTACTGAGCTCCGAGCACCCCGAGCACTGAGCACCCAGCGCCCCGAGCACCGAGCACCCTGAGCACTGAGCACCCAGCACCCTGACTACTGAGCACCCAGCACCCTGAGCAATGAGCAACCTGAGTACTGAGCACCCAGCACCTTGAGCACTGAGCACCGAGCACCCCGAGCACTGAGCACCCAGCACCCGGAGTACTGAACACCCAGCACCCTGAGTTCTAAGCACCGAGCACCCTGAGTACTGAGCACCCAGCACCCTGAGCACTGAACACACAGCACCCTGAGTACTGAGCACCTCGAGCACTGAGCACCCAGCACCCTGAGCACTGAGTACCCAGCACCCTGAGCACTGAGCACCCAGCACCCTGAGCACTGAGCAAACAGCACCCTGAGCACTGAGCACCCAGCACCCTGAGTACTGAGCACTGAGCACCCAGCACCCCAAGCACTGAGCACCCAGCACCCTGAGAACTGAGCACTGAGCACCCAGCACCCCGAGCACTGAGAACCCAGCACCCTGAGCACTGAGCACCCAGCACCCGAGTACTGAGCACCCAGCACCCTGAGTACTGAGCAAACAGCACCCTGAGTACTGAGCACCCAGCACCCCGAGTACTGAGCACCCAGCACCCTGAGTACTGAGCACCCAGCACCCTGAGCACTGAGCACCAAGCACCCCGAGCAATGAGCAACCAGCACCCTGAGTACTGAGCACCCAGCGCCCCGAGCACTGAGCACCCAGCACCCTGAGCACTGAGCACCCAGCACCCTGAGTACTGAGCACCCAGCACCCTGAGTACTGAACACCCAGCACCCTGAGCACTGAGCACTGAGCACCCTGAGCACTGAGTACTGAGCACTGAGCACCCTGAGCACTGAGCACCCAGCAACCCGAGTACTGAGCACCCAGCACCCCGAGCACTGAGCACCCAGCGCCCCGAGCACTGAGCACCCAGCACCCCGAGCACTGAGCACTGAGCACCCAGCACCCCGAGTACTGAGCAGTGAGCACCCTGAGCACTGAGCACCCAGCACCCCGAGCACTGAGCACTGAGCACCCTGAGTACTGAGCAAACAGCACCCTGAGCACTGAGTACCCAGCACCCTGAGCACTGAGCACCCAGCACCCTGAGCACTGAGCACCCAGCACCCTCAGCACTGAGCACCCAGCACCCTGAGTACTGATCACTGAGCACCCAGCACCCCGAGCACTGAGCACCCAGCACCCTGAGTACTGAGCACTGAGCACCCAGCACCCCGAGCACTGAGCACCCAGCACCCTGAGCACTGAGCACCCAGCACCCGAGTACTGAGCACCCAGCCCATTGAGTACTGAGCACCCAGCACCCTGAGTACTGAGCAACCAGCACCCCGAGTACTGAGCACCCAGCACCCTGAGTACTGAGCACCCAGCACCCTGAGCACTGAGCACCCAGCACCCCGAGCACTGAGCACCCAGCTCCCTGAGTACTGAGCACCCAGCACCCTGAGCACTGAGTACCCAGCACCCTGAGCACTGAGCACCCAGCACCCTGGGTAGTGAGCACCCAACGTACTGAGCACCGAGCACCCCGAGCACTGAGCACCCAGCACCCTGAGTACTGAGCACCGAGCACCCTGAGCACTGAGCACCCAGCACCCTGAGTACTGAGCTCCGAGCACCCCGAGCACTGAGCACCCAGCGCCCCGAGCACCGAGCACCCTGAGCACTGAGCACCCAGCACCCTGAGTACTGAGCACCCTGCACCCTGAGCAATGAGCACCCTGAGTACTGAGCACCCAGCACCTTGAGCACTGAGCACCCAGCACCCGGAGTACTGAGCACCCAGCAACCTGAGTACTAAGCACCGAGCACCCTGAGTACTGAGCACCCAGCACCCTGAGCACTGAACACACAGCACCCTGAGTACTGAGCACCTCGAGCACTGAGCACCCAGCACCCTGAGTACTGAGCACCGAGCAGCCCGAGCACTGAGCACCCAGCACCGCGAGCACTGAGCACATAGCACCCCGAGCACTGAGCACCCAGCACCCTGAGTACTGAGCACCCAGCACCCTGAGTACTGAGCACCCAGCACTCTGAGCACTGAGTACCCAGCACACTGAGCACTTAGCACCCAGCACCCTGAGCACTGAGCACACATCACCCTGAGCACTGAGCACCCAGCACCCTGAGCACTGAGCACTGAGCACCCTGATCACTGAGTACTGAGCACCGAGCACCCCGAGAACTGAGCACCCAGCACCCGGAGTACTGAGCACCCAGCACCCCAAGCACTGAGCACCCTGAGTATTGAGCACCCAGCACCCTGAGTACTGAGCACCCAGCACCCTGAGTACTGAGCACCCAGCACCCTGAGTACTGAGCACCCAGCACCCCGAGCACTGAGCACCCAGCACCCTGAGTACTGAGCACCCAGCACCCTGAGCCTTGAGCACCGAGCACCCTGAGCACTGAGCACCCAGCACCCTGAGGACTGAGCACCCAGCACCCTGAGCACTGAGCACCCTGAGTACTGAGCACTGAGCACCCTGAGTACTGAGCACTGAGCACCCCGAGCACTGAGCACCCAGCACCCTGAGTACTGAGCACCCAGCAGCCTGAGCCTTGAGCACCGAGCACCCTGAGCACTGAGCACCCAGCACCCTGAGGACTGAGCACCCAGCACCCTGAGCACCGAGCACCCCGAGTACTGAGCACCCAGCACCCTGAGCACTGAGCACCCAGCACCCTGAGTACTGAGCACCCAGCACCCTGAGTACTGAACACCCAGCACCCTGAGCACTGAGCACTGAGCACCCTGATCACTGAGTACTGAGCACCGAGCACCCCGAGAACTGAGAACCCAGCACCCGGAGTACTGAGCACCCAGCACCCTGAGTACTGAGCACACAGCACCCCGAGCACTGAGCACCCAGCACCCTGAGCACTGAGCACCCAGCACCCTGAGTACTGAGCACTGAGCACCCAGCACCCCAGGCACTGATCACCCAGCACCCTGAGTACTGAGCACTGAGCACCCAGCACCCTGAGCTCTGAGCACCCAGCACCCTGAGTACTGAGCACTGAGCACCCAGCACCCCAGGCACTGAGCACCCAGCACCCTGAGTACTGAGCACTGAGCACCCAGCACCCCGAGCACTGAGCACCATGCACCCTGAGCACTGAGCACACAGCACCCGAGTACTGAGCACCCAGCACCCTGAGTACTGAGCACCCAGCACCCTGAGTACTGAGCACCCAGCACCCTGAGTACTGAGCACCCAGCACCCCGATCACTGAGCACCCAGCACCCCGAGTACTGAGCACCCAGCACCCTGAGTACTGAGCACCCAGCACCCTTAGCACTGAGCATTCAGCACCCCGAGCACTGAGCAACCAGCACCCTGAGTACTGACCACCCAGCACCCTGAGCAATGAGCACCCAGCACCCTGAGTACTGAGCACCGAGCAACCCGAGCACGGAACACCCAGCACCCTGAGTACTGATCTCCGAGCACCCCGAGCACTGAGCACCCAGCGCCCCGAGCACCGAGCACCCTGAGCACTGAGCACCCAGCACCCTGACTACTGAGCACCCAGCACCCTGAGCAATGAGCAACCTGAGTACTGAGCACCCATCACCTTGAGCACTGAGCACCGAGCACCCCGAGCACTGAGCACCCAGCACCCGGAGTACTGAGCACCCAGCACCCTGAGTTCTAAGCACCGAGCACCCTGAGCACTGAGTACCCAGCACCCTGAGCACTGAGTACCCAGCACCCTGAGCACTGAGCACCCAGCACCCTGGGTAGTGAGCACCCAACGTACTGAGCACCGAGCACCCCGAGCACTGAGCACCCAGCACCCTGAGTACTGAGCACCGAGCACCCTGAGCACTGAGCACCCAGCACCCTGAGTACTGAGCTCCGAGCACCCCGAGCACTGAGCACCCAGCGCCCCGAGCACCGAGCACCCTGAGCACTGAGCACCCAGCACCCTGAGTACTGAGCACCCTGCACCCTGAGCAATGAGCACCCTGAGTACTGAGCACCCAGCACCTTGAGCACTGAGCACCCAGCACCCGGAGTACTGAGCACCCAGCAACCTGAGTACTAAGCACCGAGCACCCTGAGTACTGAGCACCCAGCACCCTGAGCACTGAACACACAGCACCCTGAGTACTGAGCACCTCGAGCACTGAGCACCCAGCACCCTGAGTACTGAGCACCGAGCACCCCGAGCACTGAGCACCCAGCACCGCGAGCACTGAGCACATAGCACCCCGAGCACTGAGCACCCAGCACCCTGAGTACTGAGCACCCAGCACCCTGAGTACTGAGCACCCAGCACTCTGAGCACTGAGTACCCAGCACCCTGAGCACTTAGCACCCAGCACCCTGAGCACTGAGCACACATCACCCTGAGCACTGAGCACCCAGCACCCTGAGCACTGAGCACTGAGCACCCTGATCACTGAGTACTGAGCACCGAGCACCCCGAGAACTGAGCACCCAGCACCCGGAGTACTGAGCACCCAGCACCCCAAGCACTGAGCACCCTGAGTATTGAGCACCCAGCACCCTGAGTACTGAGCACCCAGCACTCTGAGTACTGAGCACCCAGCACCCTGAGTACTGAGCACCCAGCACCCCGAGCACTGAGCACCCAGCACCCTGAGTACTGAGCACCCAGCACCCTGAGCCTTGAGCACCGAGCACCCTGAGCACTGAGCACCCAGCACCCTGAGGACTGAGCACCCAGCACCCTGAGCACTGAGCACCCTGAGTACTGAGCACTGAGCACCCTGAGTACTGAGCACTGAGCACCCCGAGCACTGAGCACCCAGCACCCTGAGTACTGAGCACCCAGCAGCCTGAGCCTTGAGCACCGAGCACCCTGAGCACTGAGCACCCAGCACCCTGAGGACTGAGCACCCAGCACCCTGAGCACCGAGCACCCCGAGTACTGAGCACCCAGCACCCTGAGCACTGAGCACCCAGCACCCTGAGTACTGAGCACCCAGCACCCTGAGTACTGAACACCCAGCACCCTGAGCACTGAGCACTGAGCACCCTGATCACTGAGTACTGAGCACCGAGCACCCCGAGAACTGAGAACCCAGCACCCGGAGTACTGAGCACCCAGCACCCTGAGTACTGAGCACACAGCACCCCGAGCACTGAGCACCCAGCACCCTGAGCACTGAGCACCCAGCACCCTGAGTACTGAGCACTGAGCACCCAGCACCCCAGGCACTGATCACCCAGCACCCTGAGTACTGAGCACTGAGCACCCAGCACCCTGAGCTCTGAGCACCCAGCACCCTGAGTACTGAGCACTGAGCACCCAGCACCCCAGGCACTGAGCACCCAGCACCCTGAGTACTGAGCACTGAGCACCCAGCACCCCGAGCACTGAGCACCATGCACCCTGAGCACTGAGCACACAGCACCCGAGTACTGAGCACCCAGCACCCTGAGTACTGAGCACCCAGCACCCTGAGTACTGAGCACCCAGCACCCTGAGTACTGAGCACCCAGCACCCCGATCACTGAGCACCCAGCACCCCGAGTACTGAGCACCCAGCACCCTGAGTACTGAGCACCCAGCACCCTTAGCACTGAGCATTCAGCACCCCGAGCACTGAGCAACCAGCACCCTGAGTACTGACCACCCAGCACCCTGAGCAATGAGCACCCAGCACCCTGAGTAGTGAGCACCCAACGTACTGAGCACCGAGCACCCCGAGCACTGAGCACCCAGCACCCTGAGTACTGAGCACCGAGCACCCCGAGCACGGAACACCCAGCACCCTGAGTACTGAGCTCCGAGCACCCCGAGCACTGAGCACCCAGCGCCCCGAGCACCGAGCACCCTGAGCACTGAGCACCCAGCACCCTGACTACTGAGCACCCAGCACCCTGAGCAATGAGCAACCTGAGTACTGAGCACCCATCACCTTGAGCACTGAGCACCGAGCACCCCGAGCACTGAGCACCCAGCACCCGGAGTACTGAGCACCCAGCACCCTGAGTTCTAAGCACCGAGCACCCTGAGTACTGAGCACCCAGCACCCTGAGCACTGAACACACAGCACCCTGAGTACTGAGCACCTCGAGCACTGAGCACCCAGCACCCTGAGCACTGAGTACCCAGCACCCTGAGCACTGAGCACCCAGCACCCTGAGCACTGAGCAAACAGCACCCTGAGCACTGAGCACCCAGCACGCTGAGTACTGAGCACTGAGCACCCAACACCCCAAGCACTGAGCACCCAGCACCCTGAGAACTGAGCACTGAGCACCCAGCACCCCGAGCACTGAGCACCCAGCACCCTGAGCACTGAGCACCCAGCACCCGAGTACTGAGCACCCAGCACCCTGAGTACTGAGCAAACAGCACCCTGAGTACTGAGCACCCAGCACCCCGAGTACTGAGCACCCAGCACCCTGAGTACTGAGCACCCAGCACCCTGAGCACTGAGCACCAAGCACCCCGAGCACTGAGCACCCAGAACCCTGAGTACTGAGCACCCAGCGCCCCGAGCACTGAGCACCCAGCACCCTGAGCACTGAGCACCCAGCACCCTGAGTACTGAGCACCCAGCACCCTGAGTACTGAACACCCAGCACCCTGAGCACGGAGCACTGAGCACCCTGAGCACTGAGTACTGAGCACTGAGCACCCTGAGCACTGAGCACCCAGCAACCCGAGTACTGAGCACCCAGCACCCCGAGCACTGAGCACCCAGCGCCCCGAGCACTGAGCACCCAGCACCCCGAGCACTGAGCACTGAGCACCTAGCACCCCGAGTACTGAGCAGTGAGCACCCTGAGCACTGAGCACCCAGCACCCCGAGTACTGAGCACTGAGCACCCTGAGTACTGAGCACCCAGCACCCTGAGCACTGAGTACCCAGCACCCTGAGCACTGAGCACCCAGCACCCTGAACACTGAGCACCCAGCACCCTCAGCACTGAGCACCCAGCACCCTGAGTACTGATCACTGAGCACCCAGCACCCCGAGCATTGAGCACCCAGCACCCTGAGCACTGAGCACCCAGCACCCGAGTACTGAGCACCCAGCACATTGAGTACTGAGCACCCAGCACCCTGAGTACTGAGCACCCAGCACCCCGAGTACTGATCACCCAGCACCCTGAGTACTGAGCACCCAGCACCCTGAGCACTGAGCACCCAGCACCCCGAGCACTGAGCACCCAGCTCCCTGAGTACTGAGCACCCAGCACCCTGAGCACTGAGCACCCAGCACCCTGAGCACTGAGCACCCAGCACCCTGAGTAGTGAGCACCCAACGTACTGAGCACCGAGCACCCCGAGCACTGAGCACCCAGCGCCCCGAGCACCGAGCACCCTGAGCACTGAGCACCCAGCACCCTGAGTACTGAGCACCCTGCACCCTGAGCAATGAGCACCCTGAGTACTGAGCACCCAGCACCTTGAGCACTGAGCACCCAGCACCCGGAGTACTGAGCACCCAGCAACCTGAGTACTAAGCACCGAGCACCCTGAGTACTGAGCACCCGCACCCTGAGCACTGAACACACAGCACCCTGATTACTGAGCACCTCGAGCACTGAGCACCCAGCACCCTGAGTACTGAGCACCGAGCACCCCGAGCACTGAGCACCCAGCACCGCGAGCACTGAGCACATAGCACCCCGAGCACTGAGCACCCAGCGCCCCGAGCACTGAGCACCCAGCACCCTGAGCACTGAGCACCCAGCACCCTGAGTACTGAGCACCCAGCACCCTGAGTACTGAACACCCAGCACCCTGAGCACGGAGCACTGAGCACCCTGAGCACTGAGTACTGAGCACTGAGCACCCTGAGCACTGAGCACCCAGCAACCCGAGTACTGAGCACCCAGCACCCCGAGCACTGAGCACCCAGCGCCCCGAGCACTGAGCACCCAGCACCCCGAGCACTGAGCACTGAGCACCTAGCACCCCGAGTACTGAGCAGTGAGCACCCTGAGCACTGAGCACCCAGCACCCCGAGTACTGAGCACTGAGCACCCTGAGTAATGAGCACCCAGCACCCTGAGCACTGAGTACCCAGCACCCTGAGCACTGAGCACCCAGCACCCTGAGCACTGAGCACCCAGCACCCTCAGCACTGAGCACCCAGCACCCTGAGTACTGATCACTGAGCACCCAGCACCCCGAGCATTGAGCACCCAGCACCCTGAGCACTGAGCACCCAGCACCCGAGTACTGAGCACCCAGCACATTGAGTACTGAGCACCCAGCACCCTGAGTACTGAGCACCCAGCACCCCGAGTACTGATCACCCAGCACCCTGAGTACTGAGCACCCAGCACCCTGAGCACTGAGCACCCAGCACCCCGAGCACTGAGCACCCAGCTCCCTGAGTACTGAGCACCCAGCACCCTGAGCACTGAGCACCCAGCACCCTGAGCACTGAGCACCCAGCACCCTGAGTAGTGAGCACCCAACGTACTGAGCACCGAGCACCCCGAGCACTGAGCACCCAGCACCCTGAGTACTGAGCACCGAGCACCCTGAGCACTGAGCACCCAGCACCCTGTGTACTGAGCTCCGAGCACGCCGAGCACTGAGCACCCAGCGCCCCGAGCACCGAGCACCCTGAGCACTGAGCACCCAGCACCCTGAGTACTGAGCACCCTGCACCCTGAGCAATGAGCACCCTGAGTACTGAGCACCCAGCACCTTGAGCACTGAGCACCCAGCACCCGGAGTACTGAGCACCCAGCAACCTGAGTACTAAGCACCGAGCACCCTGAGTACTGAGCACCCGCACCCTGAGCACTGAACACACAGCACCCTGAGTACTGAGCACCTCGAGCACTGAGCACCCAGCACCCTGAGTACTGAGCACCGAGCACCCCGAGCACTGAGCACCCAGCACCGCGAGCACTGAGCACATAGCACCCCGAGCACTGAGCACCCAGCACCCTGAGTACTGAGCACCCAGCACCCTGAGCACTGAGTACCCAGCACCCTGAGCACTTAGCACCCAGCACCCTGAGCACTGAGCACACATCACCCTGAGCACTGAGCACCCAGCACCCTGAGCACTGAGCACCCTGATCACTGAGTACTGAGCACCGAGCACCCCGAGAACTGAGCACCCAGAACCCGGAGTACTGAGCACCCAGCACCCCAAGCACTGAGCACCCTGAGTATTGAGCACCCAGCACCCTGAGTACTGAGCACCCAGCACCCTGAGTACTGAGCACCCAGCCCCCTGAGTACTGAGCATCCAGGACCCCGAGCACTGAGCACCCAGCACCCTGAGTACTGAGCACCCAGCACCCTGAGCCTTGAGCACCGAGAACCCTGAGCACTGAGCACCCAGCACCCTGAGGACTGAGCACCCAGCACCCTGAGCACTGAGCACCCTGAGTACTGAGCACTGAGCACCCTGAGTACTGAGCACTGAGCACCCTGAGTACTGAGCAACCAGCACCCTGAGTACTGAGCACCCAGCACCCTGAGCACTGAGCACCGAGCACCCTGAGCACTGAGCACCCAGCACCCTGAGTACTGAGCACCCAGCACCCTGAGCCTTGAGCACCGAGCACCCTGAGCACTGAGCACCCAGCACCCTGAGGACTGAGCACCCAGCACCCTGAGCACTGAGCACCCTGAGTACTGAGCACTGAGCACCCTGAGTACTGAGCACTGAGCACCCTGAGTACTGAGCACCCAGCACCCTGAGCACTGAGCACCCTGAGGACTGAGCACCCAGAATCCAAAGCACTGAGCAACCAGCACCCTCAGTACTGAGCACCCAGCACCCCGAGCACTGAGCACCCAGCACCCTGAGTACTGAGCACCCTGAGTACTGAGCACCGATCACCCTGAGCACTGAGCTCCCAGCACCCTGAGTACTGAGCACCCAGCAACCTGAGCACTGAGCACCCAGCACCCTGAGTACTGAGCACCCTGAGTACTGAGAACCGATCACCCTGAGCACTGAGCTCCCAGCACCCTGAGTACTGAGCACCCAGCACCCTGAGCACTGAGCACCCAGCACCCTGAGTACTGAGCACCCAGCACTCTGAGCACTGAGCACCCAGCACCCTGAGTACTGAGCACCCAGCACCCCGAACACTGAGCACCCAGCACCCCGAGAATGAGCACCCAGCACCCCGAGTACTGAGCACCGAGCACCCTGAGCACTGAGTACCCAGCACCCTGAGTACTGAGCACCCAGCACCCTGAGCACTGAGCACCGAGCACCCCGAGTACTGAGCACCCAGCACCCTGAGCACTGAGCACCCAGCACCCTGAGTACTGAGCACCCAGCACCCTGAGTACTGAACACCCAGCACCCTGATCACTGAGCACTGAGCACCCTGATCACTGAGTACTGAGCACCGAGCACCCCGAGAACTGAGAACCCAGCACCCGGAGTACTGAGCACCCAGCACCCTGAGTACTGAGCACACAGCACCCCGAGCACTAAGCACCCAGCACCCTGAGCACTGAGCACCCAGCACCCTGAGTACTGAGCACTGAGCACCCAGCACCCCAGGCACTGATCACCCAGCACCCTGAGTATTGAGCACTGAGCACCCAGCACCCTGAGCTCTGAGCACACAGCACCCTGAGTACTGAGCACTGAGCACCCAGCACCCCAGGCACTGAGCACCCAGCACCCTGAGTACTGAGCACTGAGCACCCAGCACCCCGAGCACTGAGCACCATGCACCCTGAGCACTGAGCACACAGCACCCGAGTACTGAGCACCCAGCACCCTGAGTACTGAGCACCCAGCACCCTGAGTACTGAGCACCCAGCACCCTGAGTACTGAGCACCCAGCACCCCGATCACTGAGCACCCAGCACACCGAGTACTGAGCACCCAGCACCCTGAGTACTGAGCACCCAGCACCCTTAGCACTGAGCATTCAGCACCCCGAGCACTGAGCAACCAGCACCCTGAGTACTGACCACCCAGCACCCTGAGCAATGAGCACCCAGCACCCTGAGTAGTGAGCACCCAACGTACTGAGCACCGAGCACCCCGAGCACTGAGCACCCAGCACCCTGAGTACTGAGCACCGAGCACCCCGAGCACTGAACACCCAGCACCCTGAGTACTGAGCTCCGAGCACCCCGAGCACTGAGCACCCAGCGCCCCGAGCACCGAGCACCCTGAGCACTGAGCACCCAGCACCCTGACTACTGAGCACCCAGCACCCTGAGCAATGAGCAACCTGAGTACTGAGCACCCATCACCTTGAGCACTGAGCACCGAGCACCCCGAGCACTGAGCACCCAGCACCCGGAGTACTGAGCACCCAGCACCCTGAGTTCTAAGCACCGAGCACCCTGAGTACTGAGCACCCAGCACCCTGAGCACTGAACACACAGCACCCTGAGTACTGAGCACCTCGAGCACTGAGCACCCAGCACCCTGAGCACTGAGTACCCAGCACCCTGAGCACTGAGCACCCAGCACCCTGAGCACTGAGCAAACAGCACCCTGAGCACTGAGCACCCAGCACCCTGAGTACTGAGCACTGAGCACCCAGCACCCCAAGCACTGAGCACCCAGCACCCTGAGAACTGAGCACTGAGCACCCAGCACCCCGAGCACTGAGCACCCAGCACCCTGAGCACTGAGCACCCAGCACCCGAGTACTGAGCACCCAGCACCCTGAGTACTGAGCAAACAGCACCCTGAGTACTGAGCACCCAGCACCCCGAGTACTGAGCACCCAGCACCCTGAGTACTGAGCACCCAGCACCCTGAGCACTGAGCACCAAGCACCCCGAGCACTGAGCACCCAGAACCCTGAGTACTGAGCACCCAGCGCCCCGAGCACTGAGCACCCAGCACCCTGAGCACTGAGCACCCAGCACCCTGAGTACTGAGCACCCAGCACCCTGAGTACTGAACACCCAGCACCCTGAGCACGGAGCACTGAGCACCCTGAGCACTGAGTACTGCGCACTGAGCACCCTGAGCACTGAGCACCCAGCAACCCGAGTACTGAGCACCCAGCACCCCGAGCACTGAGCACCCAGCGCCCCGAGCACTGAGCACCCAGCACCCCTGCACTGAGCACTGAGCACCTAGCACCCCGAGTACTGAGCAGTGAGCACCCTGAGCACTGAGCACCCAGCACCCCGAGTACTGAGCACTGAGCACCCTGAGTACTGAGCACCCAGCACCCTGAGCACTGAGTACCCAGCACCCTGAGCACTGAGCACCCAGCACCCTGAGCACTGAGCACCCAGCACCCTCAGCACTGAGCACCCAGCACCCTGAGTACTGATCACTGAGCACCCAGCACCCCGAGCATTGAGCACCCAGCACCCTGAGCACTGAGCACCCAGCACCCGAGTACTGAGCACCCAGCACATTGAGTACTGAGCACCCAGCACCCTGAGTACTGAGCACCCAGCACCCCGAGTACTGATCACCCAGCACCCTGAGTACTGAGCACAAAGCACCCTGAGCAATGAGCACCCAGCACCCCGAGCACTGAGCACCCAGCTCCCTGAGTACTGAGCACCCAGCACCCTGAGCACTGAGCACCCAGCACCCTGAGCACTGAGCACCCAGCACCCTGAGTAGTGAGCACCCAACGTACTGAGCACCGAGCACCCCGAGCACTGAGCACCCAGCACCCTGAGTACTGAGCACCCTGCTCCCTGAGCAATGAGCACCCTGAGTACTGAGCACCCAGCACCTTGAGCACTGAGCACCCAGCACCCGGAGTATTGAGCACCCAGCAACCTGAGTACTAAGCACCGAGCCCCCTGAGTACTGAGCACCCGCACCCTGAGCACTGAACACACAGCACCCTGAGTACTGAGCACCTCGAGCACTGAGCACCCAGCACCCTGAGTACTGAGCACCGAGCACCCCGAGCACTGCGCACCCAGCACCGCGAGCACTGAGCACATAGCACCCCGAGCACTGAGCACCCAGCACCCTGAGTACTGAGCACCCAGCACCCTGAGTACTGAGCACCCAGCACCCTGAGCACTGAGTACCCAGCACCCTGAGCACTTAGCACCCAGCACCCTGAGCACTGAGCACACATCACCCTGAGCACTGAGCACCCGGCACCCTGAGCACTGAGCACTGAGCACCCTGATCACTGAGTACTGAGCACCGAGCACCCCGAGAACTGAGCACCCAGCACCCGGAGTACTGAGCACCCAGCACCCCAAGCACTGAGCACCCTGAGTATTGAGCACCCAGCACCCTGAGTACTGAGCACCCAGCACCCTGAGTACTGAGCACCCAGCACCCTGAGTACTGAGCACCCAGGACCCCGAGCACTGAGCACCCAGCACCCTGAGTACTGAGCACCCAGCACCCTGAGCCTTGAGCACCGAGAACCCTGAGCACTGAGCACCCAGCACCCTGAGGACTGAGCACCCAGCACCCTGAGCACTGAGCACCCTGAGTACTGAGCACTGAGCACCCTGAGTACTGAGCACTGAGCACCCTGAGTACTGAGCAACCAGCACCCTGAGTACTGAGCACCCAGCACCCTGAGCACTGAGCACCGAGCACCCTGAGCACTGAGCACCCAGCACCCTGAGCACTGAGCACCCAGCACCCTGAGTTGTGAGCACCCAACGTACTGAGCACCGAGCACCCCGAGCACTGAGCACCCAGCACCCTGAGTACTGAGCACCCAGCACGCCGAGCACTGAGCACCCAGCACCCTGAGCACTGAGCACCCAGCACCCTGAGCACTGATCACCCAGCACCCTGAGCACTGAGCACCCAGCACCCTGAGTACTGAGCACCCAGCACCCTGAGTACTGAGCACTCAGCACCCTGAGTACTGAGCACCGAGCACCCCGAGCACTGAGCACCCAGCACCCTGAGCACTGAGCACCCTGAGGACTGAGCACCCAGCACCCTGAGCACTGAGCACCCAGCACCCTGAGTACTGAGCACCGATCATCCTGAGCACTGAGCACCCAGAATCCAAAGCACTGAGCAACCAGCACCCTCAGTACTGAGCACCCAGCACCCCGAGCACTGAGCACCCAGCACCCTGAGTACTGAGCACCCTGAGTACTGAGCACCGATCACCCTGAGCACTGAGCTCCCAGCACCCTGAGTACTGAGCACCCAGCAACCTGAGCACTGAGCACCCAGCACCCTGAGTACTGAGCACCCAGCACTCTGAGCACTGAGCACCCAGCACCCTGAGTACTGAGCACCCAGCACCCCGAACACTGAGCACCCAGCACCCCGAGAATGAGCACCCAGCACCCCGAGTACTGAGCACCGAGCACCCTGAGCACTGAGTACCCAGCACCCTGAGTACTGAGCACCCAGCACCCTGAGCACTGAGCACCGAGCACCCCGAGTACTGAGCACCCAGGACCCTGAGCACTGAGCACCGAGCACCCTGAGCACTGAGCACCCAGCACCCTGAGTACTGAGCACCCAGCACCCTGAGCCTTGAGCACCGAGCACCCTGAGCACTGAGCACCCAGAACCCTGAGGACTGAGCACCCAGCACCCTGAGCACTGAGCACCCTGAGTACTGAGCACTGAGCACCCTGAGTACTGAGCACTGAGCACCCTGAGTACTGAGCACCCAGCACCCTGAGCACTGAGCACCCTGAGGACTGAGCACCCAGAATCCAAAGCACTGAGCAACCAGCACCCTCAGTACTGAGCACCCAGCACCCCGAGCACTGAGCACCCAGCACCCTGAGTACTGAGCACCCTGAGTACTGAGCACCGATCACCCTGAGCACTGAGCTCCCAGCACCCTGAGTACTGAGCACCCAGCAACCTGAGCACTGAGCACCCAGCACCCTGAGTACTGAGCACCCTGAGTACTGAGAACCGATCACCCTGAGCACTGAGCTCCCAGCACCCTGAGTACTGAGCACCCAGCACCCTGAGCACTGAGAACCCAGCACCCTGAGTACTGAGCACCCAGCACTCTGAGCACTGAGCACCCAGCACCCTGAGTACTGAGCACCCAGCACCCCGAACACTGAGCACCCAGCACCCCGAGAATGAGCACCCAGCACCCCGAGTACTGAGCACCGAGCACCCTGAGCACTGAGTACCCAGCACCCTGAGTACTGAGCACCCAGCACCCTGAGCACTGAGCACCGAGCACCCCGAGTACTGAGCACCCAGCACCCTGAGCACTGAGCACCCAGCACCCTGAGTACTGAGCACCCAGGACCCTGAGTACTGAACACCCAGCACCCTGATCACTGAGCACTGAGCACCCTGATCACTGAGTACTGAGCACCGAGCACCCCGAGAACTGAGAACCCAGCACCCGGAGTACTGAGCACCCAGCACCCTGAGTACTGAGCACACAGCACCCCGAGCACTAAGCACCCAGCACCCTGAGCACTGAGCACCCAGCACCCTGAGTACTGAGCACTGAGCACCCAGCACCCCAGGCACTGATCACCCAGCACCCTGAGTATTGAGCACTGAGCACCCAGCACCCTGAGCTCTGAGCACACAGCACCCTGAGTACTGAGCACTGAGCACCCAGCACCCCAGGCACTGAGCACCCAGCACCCTGAGTACTGAGCACTGAGCACCCAGCACCCCGAGCACTGAGCACCATGCACCCTGAGCACTGAGCACACAGCACCCGAGTACTGAGCACCCAGCACCCTGAGTACTGAGCACCCAGCACCCTGAGTACTGAGCACCCAGCACCCTGAGTACTGAGCACCCAGCACCCCGATCACTGAGCACCCAGCACACCGAGTACTGAGCACCCAGCACCCTGAGTACTGAGCACCCAGCACCCTTAGCACTGAGCATTCAGCACCCCGAGCACTGAGCAACCAGCACCCTGAGTACTGACCACCCAGCACCCTGAGCAATGAGCACCCAGCACCCTGAGTAGTGAGCACCCAACGTACTGAGCACCGAGCACCCCGAGCACTGAGCACCCAGCACCCTGAGTACTGAGCACCGAGCACCCCGAGCACTGAACACCCAGCACCCTGAGTACTGAGCTCCGAGCACCCCGAGCACTGAGCACCCAGCGCCCCGAGCACCGAGCACCCTGAGCACTGAGCACCCAGCACCCTGACTACTGAGCACCCAGCACCCTGAGCAATGAGCAACCTGAGTACTGAGCACCCATCACCTTGAGCACTGAGCACCGAGCACCCCGAGCACTGAGCACCCAGCACCCGGAGTACTGAGCACCCAGCACCCTGAGTTCTAAGCACCGAGCACCCTGAGTACTGAGCACCCAGCACCCTGAGCACTGAACACACAGCACCCTGAGTACTGAGCACCTCGAGCACTGAGCACCCAGCACCCTGAGCACTGAGTACCCAGCACCCTGAGCACTGAGCACCCAGCACCCTGAGCACTGAGCAAACAGCACCCTGAGCACTGAGCACCCAGCACCCTGAGTACTGAGCACTGAGCACCCAGCACCCCAAGCACTGAGCACCCAGCACCCTGAGAACTGAGCACTGAGCACCCAGCACCCCGAGCACTGAGCACCCAGCACCCTGAGCACTGAGCACCCAGCACCCGAGTACTGAGCACCCAGCACCCTGAGTACTGAGCAAACAGCAGCCTGAGTACTGAGCACCCAGCACCCCGAGTACTGAGCACCCAGCACCCTGAGTACTGAGCACCCAGCACCCTGAGCACTGAGCACCAAGCACCCCGAGCACTGAGCACCCAGAACCCTGAGTACTGAGCACCCAGCGCCCCGAGCACTGAGCACCCAGCACCCTGAGCACTGAGCACCCAGCACCCTGAGTACTGAGCACCCAGCACCCTGAGTACTGAACACCCAGCACCCTGAGCACGGAGCACTGAGCACCCTGAGCACTGAGTACTGCGCACTGAGCACCCTGAGCACTGAGCACCCAGCAACCCGAGTACTGAGCACCCAGCACCCCGAGCACTGAGCACCCAGCGCCCCGAGCACTGAGCACCCAGCACCCCTGCACTGAGCACTGAGCACCTAGCACCCCGAGTACTGAGCAGTGAGCACCCTGAGCACTGAGCACCCAGCACCCCGAGTACTGAGCACTGAGCACCCTGAGTACTGAGCACCCAGCACCCTGAGCACTGAGTACCCAGCACCCTGAGCACTGAGCACCCAGCACCCTGAGCACTGAGCACCCAGCACCCTCAGCACTGAGCACCCAGCACCCTGAGTACTGATCACTGAGCACCCAGCACCCCGAGCATTGAGCACCCAGCACCCTGAGCACTGAGCACCCAGCACCCGAGTACTGAGCACCCAGCACATTGAGTACTGAGCACCCAGCACCCTGAGTACTGAGCACCCAGCACCCCGAGTACTGATCACCCAGCACCCTGAGTACTGAGCACAAAGCACCCTGAGCACTGAGCACCCAGCACCCCGAGCACTGAGCACCCAGCTCCCTGAGTACTGAGCACCCAGCACCCTGAGCACTGAGCACCCAGCACCCTGAGCACTGAGCACCCAGCACCCTGAGTAGTGAGCACCCAACGTACTGAGCACCGAGCACCCCGAGCACTGAGCACCCAGCACCCTGAGTACTGAGCACCGAGCACCCTGAGCACTGAGCACCCAGCACCCTGTGTACTGAGCTCCGAGCACCCCGAGCACTGAGCACCCAGCGCCCCGAGCACCGAGCACCCTGAGCACTGAGCACCCAGCACCCTGAGTACTGAGCACCCTGCACCCTGAGCAATGAGCACCCTGAGTACTGAGCACCCAGCACCTTGAGCACTGAGCACCCAGCACCCGGAGTATTGAGCACCCAGCAACCTGAGTACTAAGCACCGAGCCCCCTGAGTACTGAGCACCCGCACCCTGAGCACTGAACACACAGCACCCTGAGTACTGAGCACCTCGAGCACTGAGCACCCAGCACCCTGAGTACTGAGCAACGAGCACCCCGAGCACTGCGCACCCAGCACCGCGAGCACTGAGCACATAGCACCCCGAGCACTGAGCACCCAGCACCCTGAGTACTGAGCACCCAGCACCCTGAGTACTGAGCACCCAGCACCCTGAGCACTGAGTACCCAGCACCCTGAGCACTTAGCACCCAGCACCCTGAGCACTGAGCACACATCACCCTGAGCACTGAGCACCCGGCACCCTGAGCACTGAGCACTGAGCACCCTGATCACTGAGTACTGAGCACCGAGCACCCCGAGAACTGAGCACCCAGCACCCGGAGTACTGAGCACCCAGCACCCCAAGCACTGAGCACCCTGAGTATTGAGCACCCAGCACCCTGAGTACTGAGCACCCAGCACCCTGAGTACTGAGCACCCAGCACCCTGAGTACTGAGCACCCAGCACCCTGAGTACTGAGCACCCAGGACCCCGAGCACTGAGCACCCAGCACCCTGAGTACTGAGCACCCAGCACCCTGAGCCTTGAGCACCGAGAACCCTGAGCACTGAGCACCAAGCACCCTGAGGACTGAGCACCCAGCACCCTGAGCACTGAGCACCCTGAGTACTGAGCACTGAGCACCCTGAGTACTGAGCACTGAGCACCCTGAGTACTGAGCAACCAGCACCCTGAGTACTGAGCACCCAGCACCCTGAGCACTGAGCACCGAGCACCCTGAGCACTGAGCACCCAGCACCCTGAGCACTGAGCACCCAGCACCCTGAGTTGTGAGCACCCAACGTACTGAGCACCGAGCACCCCGAGCACTGAGCACCCAGCACCCTGAGTACTGAGCACCCAGCACGCCGAGCACTGAGCACCCAGCACCCTGAGCACTGAGCACCCAGCACCCTGAGCACTGATCACCCAGCACCCTGAGCACTGAGCACCCAGCACCCTGAGTACTGAGCACCCAGCACCCTGAGTACTGAGCACTCAGCACCCTGAGGACTGAGCACCGAGCACCCCGAGCACTGAGCACCCAGCACCCTGAGCACTGAGCACCCTGAGGACTGAGCACCCAGCACCCTGAGCACTGAGCACCCAGCACCCTGAGTACTGAGCACCGATCATCCTGAGCACTGAGCACCCAGAATCCAAAGCACTGAGCAACCAGCACCCTCAGTACTGAGCACCCAGCACCCCGAGCACTGAGCACCCAGCACCCTGAGTACTGAGCACCCTGAGTACTGAGCACCGATAACCCTGAGCACTGAGCTCCCAGCACCCTGAGTACTGAGCACCCAGCAACCTGAGCACTGAGCACCCAGCACCCTGAGTACTGAGCACCCAGCACTCTGAGCACTGAGCACCCATCACCCTGAGTACTGAGCACCCAGCACCCCGAACACTGAGCACCCAGCACCCCGAGAATGAGCACCCAGCACCCCGAGTACTGAGCACCGAGCACCCTGAGCACTGAGTACCCAGCACCCTGAGTACTGAGCACCCAGCACCCTGAGCACTGAGCACCGAGCACCCCGAGTACTGAGCACCCAGGACCCTGAGCACTGAGCACCCAGCACCCTGAGTACTGAGCACCCAGCACCCTGAGCCTTGAGCACCGAGAACCCTGAGCACTGAGCACCCAGCACCCTGAGGACTGAGCACCCAGCACCCTGAGCACTGAGCACCCTGAGTACTGAGCACTGAGCACCCTGAGTACTGAGCACTGAGCACCCTGAGTACTGAGCAACCAGCACCCTGAGTACTGAGCACCCAGCACCCTGAGCACTGAGCACCGAGCACCCTGAGCACTGAGCACCCAGCACGCCGAGCACTGAGCACCCAGCACCCTGAGCACTGAGCACCCAGCACCCTGAGCACTGATCACCCAGCACCCTGAGCACTGAGCACCCAGCACCCTGAGTACTGAGCACTCAACACCCTGAGTACTGAGCACCGAGCACCCCGAGCACTGAGCACCCAGGACCCTGAGCACTGAGCACCCTGAGGACTGAGCACCAAGCACCCTGAGCACTGAGCACCCAGCACCCTGAGTACTGAGCACCGATCATCCTGAGCACTGAGCACCCAGAATCCAAAGCACTGAGCAACCAGCACCCCGAGAATGAGCACCCAGCACCCCGAGAATGAGCACCCAGCACCCCGAGTACTGAGCACCGAGCACCCTGAGCACTGAGTACCCAGCACCCTGAGTACTGAGCACCCAGCACCCTGAGCACTGAGCACCGAGCACCCCGAGTACTGAGCACCCAGGACCCTGAGCACTGAGCACCCAGCACCCTGAGTACTGAGCACCCAGCACCCTGAGTACTGAACACCCAGCACCCTGAGCACTGAGCACTGAGCACCCTGATCACTGAGTACTGAGCACCGAGCACCCCGAGAACTGAGAACCCAGCACCCGGAGTGCTGAGCACCCAGCACCCTGAGTACTGAGCACACAGCACCCCGAGCACTGAGCACCCAGCACCCTGAGCACTGAGCACCCAGCACCCTGAGTACTGAGCACTGAGCACCCAGCACACCGAGCACTGAGCACCCAGCACCCTGGGTACTGAGCACTGAGCACCCAGCACCCTGAGCACTGAGCACCCAGCACCCTGAGCTCTGAGCACCCAGCACCCTGAGTACTGAGCACTGAGCACCCAGCACCCCGGGCACTGAGCACCCAGCACCCTGAGTACTGAGCACTGAGCACCCAGCACCCCGACCACTGAGCACCCAGCACCCTGAGCACTGAGCACACAGCACCCGAGTACTGAGCACCCAGCACCCTGAGTACTGAGCACCCAGCACCCTGAGTACTGAGCACCCAGCACACTGAGTACTGAGCACCCAGCACCCCGAGCACTGAGCACCCAGCACCCCGAGTACTGAGCACCCAGCAACCTGAGTACTGAGCACCCAGCACCCTGAGCACTGAGCACCCAGCACCCCGAGCACTGAGCAACCAGCACCCTGAGTACTGAGCACCCAGCAACCTGAGCAATGAGCACCCAGCACCCTGAGTAGTGAGCACCCAACGTACTGAGCACCGAGCACCCTGAGCACTGAGCACCCAGCACCCTGAGTACTGAGCAACCTGAGTACTGAGCACCCAGCACCTTGAGCACTGAGCACCGAGCACCCCGAGCACTGAGCACCCAGCACCCGGAGTACTGAGCACCCAGCACCCTGAGTACTAAGCACCGAGCACCCTGAGTACTGAGCACCCAGCATCCTGAGCACTGAACACACAGCACCCTGAGTACTGAGCACCTCGAGCACTGAGCACCCAGCACCCTGAGCACTGAGTACCCAGCACCCCGAGCACTGAGCACCCAGCACCCTGAGTACTGAGCACCGAGCACCCTGAGCACTGAGCACCCAGGACCCTGAGTACTGAGCTCCGAGCACCCCGAGCACTGAGCACCCAGCGCCCCGAGCACCGAGCACCCTGAGCACTGAGCACCCAGCACCCTGAGTACTGAGCACCCTGCACCCTGAGCAATGAGCACCCTGAGTACTGAGCACCCAGCACCTTGAGCACTGAGCACCCAGCACCCGGAGTACTGAGCACCCAGCAACCTGAATACTAAGCACTGAGCACCCTGAGTACTGAGCACCCAGCACCCTGAGCACTGAACACACAGCACCCTGAGTACTGAGCACCTCGAGCACTGAGCACCCAGCACCCTGAGTACTGAGCACCGAACACCCCGAGCACTGAGCACCCAGCACCGCGAGCACTGAGAACATAGCACCCCGAGCACTGAGCACCCAGCACCCTGAGTACTGAGCACCCAGCACCCTGAGTACTGAGCACCCAGCACCCTGAGCACTGAGTACCCAGCACCCTGAGCACTTAGCACCCAGCACCCTGAGCACTGAGCACACATCACCCTGAGCACTGAGCACCCAGCACCCTGAGCACTGAGCACTGAGCACCCTGATCACTGAGTACTGAGCACCGAGCACCCCGAGAACTGAGCACCCAGCACCCGGAGTACTGAGCACCCAGCACCCCAAGCACTGAGCACCCTGAGTATTGAGCACCCAGCACCCTGAGTACTGAGCACCCAGCACCCTGAGTACTGAGCACCCAGCACCCTGAGTACTGAGCACCCAGGACCCCGAGCACTGAGCACCCAGCACCCTGAGTACTGAGCACCCAGCACCCTGAGCCTTGAGCACCGAGCACCCTGAGCACTGAGCACCCAGCACCCTGAGGACTGAGCACCCAGCACCCTGAGCGCTGAGCACCCTGAGTACTGAGCACTGAGCACCCTGAGTACTGAGCACTGAGCACCCTGAGTACTGAGCAACCAGCACCCTGAGTACTGAGCACCCAGCACCCTGAGCACTGAGCACCGAGCACCCTGAGCACTGAGCACCCAGCACCCTGAGCACTGAGCACCCAGCACCCTGAGTTGTGAGCACCCAACGTACTGAGCACCGAGCACCCCGAGCACTGAGCACCCAGCACCCTGAGTACTGAGCACCCAGCACCCCGAGCACTGAGCACCCAGCACCCTGAGCACTGAGCAACCAGCACCCTGAGCACTGATCACCCAGCACCCTGAGCACTGAGCACCCAGCACCCTGAGTACTGAGCACCCAGCACCCTGAGTACTGAGCACTCAGCACCCTGAGTACTGAGCACCGAGCACCCCGAGCACTGAGCACCCAGCACCCTGAGCACTGAGCACCCTGAGGACTGAGCACCCAGCACCCTGAGCACTGAGCACCCAGCACCCTGAGTACTGAGCACCGATCATCCTGAGCACTGAGCACCCAGAATCCAAAGCACTGAGCAACCAGCACCCTCAGTACTGAGCACCCAGCAACCCGAGCACTGAGCACAAAGCACCCTGAGTACTGAGCACCCTGAGTACTGAGCACCGATCACCCTGAGCACTGAGCTCCCAGCACCCTGAGTACTGAGCACCCAGCACCCTGAGCACTGAGCACCCAGCACCCTGAGTACTGAGCACCCAGCACCCCGAACACTGAGCACCCAGCACCCCGAGAATGAGCACCCAGCACCCAGAGTACTGAGCACCGAGCACCTTGAGCACTGAGTACCCAGCACCCTGAGTACTGAGCACCCAGCACCCTGAGCACTGAGCACCGAGCACCCCGAGTACTGAGCACCCAGCACCCTGAGCACTGAGCACCCAGCACCCTGTGTACTGAGCACTGAGCACCCTGATCACTGAGCACTGAGCACCCTGATCACTGAGTACTGAGCACCGAGCACCCCGAGAACTGAGAACCCAGCACCCGGAGTGCTGAGCACCCAGCACCCTGAGTACTGAGCACACAGCACCCCGAGCACTGAGCACCCAGCACCCTGAGCACTGAGCACCCAGCACCCTGAGTACTGAGCACTGAGCACCCAGCACACCGAGCACTGAGCACCCAGCACCCTGAGTACTGAGCACTGAGCACCCAGCACCCTGAGCACTGAGCACCCAGCACCCTGAGCTCTGAGCACCCAGCACCCTGAGTACTGAGCACTGAGCACCCAGCACCCCGGGCACTGACCACCCAGCACCCTGAGTACTGAGCACTGAGCATCCAGCACCCCGAGCACTGAGCACCCAGCACCCTGAGCATTGAGCACACAGCACCCGAGTACTGAGCACCCAGCACCCTGAGTACTGAGCACCCAGCACCCTGAGTACTGAGCACCCAGCACCCTGAGTACAGAGCACCCAGCACCCCGAGCACTGAGCACCCAGCACCCCGAGTACTGAGCACCCAGCACCCTGAGTACTGAGCACCCAGCACCCTGAGCACTGAGCACCCAGCACCCCGAGCACTGAGCAACCAGCACCCTGAGTACTGAGCACCCAGCAACATGAGCAATGAGCACCCAGCACCCTGAGTAGTGAGCACCCAACGTACTGAGGACCGAGCACCCCGAGCACTGAGCACCCAGCACCCTGAGTACTGAGCTCCGAGCACCCCGAGCACTGAGCACCCAGCGCCCCGAGCACCGAGCACCCTGAGCACTTAGCACCCAGCACCCTGACTACTGAGCATCCAGCACCCTGAGCAATGAGCAACCTGAGTACTGAGCACCCAGCACCTTGAGCACTGAGCACCGAGCACCCCGAGCACTGAGCACCCAGCACCCGGAGTACTGAGCACCCAGCACCCTGAGTACTAAGCACCGAGCACCCTGAGTACTGAGCACCCAGCACCCTGTGCACTGAACACACAGCACCCTGAGTACTGAGCACCTCGAGCACTGAGCACCCAGCACCCTGAGTACTGAGCACTGAGCACCCAGCACCCCGAGTACTGAGCACCCAGCACCCTGAGAACTGAGCACTGAGCACCCAGCACCCCGAGCACTGAGCACCCAGCACCCTGAGCACTGAGCACCCAGCACCCGAGTACTGAGCACCCAGCACCCTGAGTACTGAGCACCCAGCACCCTGAGTACTGAGCACACAGCACCCCGAGTACTGAGCACCCAGCACCCTGAGTACTGAGCACCCAGCACCCTGAGCACTGAGCATCCAGCACCCCGAGCACTGAGCACACAGCACCCTGAGTACTGAGCACCCAGCGCCCCGAGCACTGAGCACCCAGCACCCTGAGCACTGAGCACCCAGCACCCTGAGTACTGAGCACCCAGCACCCTGAGTACTGAACACCCAGCACCCTGAGCACTGAGCACTGAGCACCCTGAGCACTGAGTACTGAGCACTGAGCACCCTGAGAACTGAGCACCCAGCACCCGAGTACTGAGCACCCAGCACCCCGAGCACTGAGCACCCAGCGCCCCGAGCACTGAGCACCCAGCACCCCGAGCACTGAGCACTGAGCACCCAGCACCCCGAGTACTGAGCAGTGAGCACCCTGAGCACTGAGCACCCAGCACCCCGAGTACTGAGCACTGAGCACCCTGAGTACTGAGCACCCAGCACCCTGAGCACTGAGTACCCAGCACCCTGAGCACTGAGCACCCAGCACCCTGAGTACTGAGCACCCAGCACCCTGAGCACTGAGCACCCAGCACCCTGAGTACTGATCACTGAGCACCCAGCACCCCGAGCACTGAGCACCCAGCACCCTGAGTACTGAGCACTGAGCACCCAGCACCCCGAGCACTGAGCACCCAGCACCCTGAGCACTGAGCACCCAGCACCCGAGTACTGAGCACCCAGCACATTGAGTCCTGAGCACCCAGCACCCTGAGTACTGAGCACCCAGCACCCCGAGTACTGAGCACCCAGCACCCTGAGTACTGAGCACCCAGCACCCTGAGCACTGAGCACCCAGCACCCCGAGCACTGAGCACCCAGCTCCCTGAGTACTGAGCACCCAGCACCCTGAGTAGTGAGCACCCAACGTACTGAGCACCGAGCACCCCGAGCACTGAGCACCCAGCACCCTGAGTACTGAGCACCGAGCACCCTGAGCACTGACCACACAGCACCCTGAGTACTGAGCTCCGAGCACCCCGAGCACTGAGCACCCAGCGCCCCGAGCACCGAGAACCCTGAGCACTGAGCACCCAGCACCCTGAGTACTGAGCACCCTGCACCCTGAGCAATGAGCATCCTGAGTACTGAGCACCCAGCACCTTGAGCACTGAGCACCCAGCACCCGGAGTACTGAGCACCCAGCAACCTGAGTACTAAGCACCGAGCACCCTGAGTACTGAGCACCCAGCACCCTGAGCACTGAACACACAACACCCTGAGTACTGAGCACCTCGAGCACTGAGCACCCAGCACCCTGAGTACTAAGCACCGAGCACCCCGAGCACTGAGCACCCAGCACCGCGAGCACTGAGCACATAGCACCCCGAGCACTGAGCACCCAGCACCCTGAGTACTGAGCACCCAGCACCCTGAGTACTGAGCACCCAGCACCCTGAGCACTGAGTACCCAGCACCCTGAGCACTTAGCACCCAGCACCCTGAGCACTGAGCACACATCACCCTGAGCACTGAGCACCCAGCACCCTGAGCACTGAGCACTGAGCACCCTGATCACTGAGTACTGAGCACCGAGCACCCCGAGAACTGAGCACCCAGCACCCGGAGTACTGAGCACCCAGCACCCAAAGCACTGAGCACCCTGAGTATTGAGCACCCAGCAACCTGAGTACTGAGCACCCAGCACCCTGAGTACTGAGCACCCAGCACCCTGAGTACTGAGCACCCAGCACCCCGAGCACTGAGCACCCAGCACCCTGAGTACTGAGCACCCAGCACCCTGACTACTGAGCACCCAGCACCCTGAGCACTGAGCACCCAGCACCCTGAGTAGTGAGCACCCAACGTACTGAGCACCGAGCACCCCGAGCACTGAGTACCCAGCACCCTGAGTACTGAGCACCGAGCACCCCGAGCACTGAGCACCCAGCACCCTGAGTACTGAGCACCCAGTGCCCCGAGCACCGAGCACCCTGAGCACTGAGCACCCAGCACCCTGACTACTGAGCACCCAGCACCCTGAGCAATGAGCAACCTGAGTACTGAGCACCCAGCACCTTGAGCACTGAGCACCGAGCACCCTGAGCACTGAGCACCCAGCACCTGGAGTACTGAGCACCCAGCACCCTGAGTACTAAGCACCAAGCACCCTGAGTACTGAGCACCTAGCACCCTGAGCACTGAACACACAGCACCCTGAGTACTGAGCACCGAGCACACCGAGCACTGAGCACCCAGCACAGTGAGCACTGAGCACCCAGCACGCCGAGCACTGAGCACCCAGCACCCTGAGTACTGAGCACCCAGCACCCTGAACACTGTGCACCCAGCACCCTGAGCACTGAGTACCCAGCACCCTGAGCACTGAGCACCCAGGACCCTGAGCACTGAGCACACAGCACCCTGAGCACTGAGCACCCAGCACCCTGAGTACTGAGCACTGAGCACCCAGCACCCCGAGCACTGAGCACCCAGCACCCTGAGTACTGAGCACTGAGCACCCAGCACACCGAGCACTGAGCACCCAGCACCCTGAGTACTGAGCACCCAGCACCCTGAGCACTGAGCACCCAGCACCCTGAGCACTGAGCACCCAACACCCTGAGTACTGAGCACCCAGCACCCTGAGTACTGAACACCCAGCACCCTGAGCACTGAGCACTGAGCACCCTGAGCACTGAGTACTGAGCACTGAGCACCCTGAGCACTGAGCACCCAGCACCCCGAGTACTGAGCACCCAGCACCCTGAGCACTGTGCACCCAGCGCCCCGAGCACTGAGCACCCAGCACCCCGAGCACTGAGCACTGAGCACCCAGCACCCCGAGTACTGAGCAGTGAGCACCCTGAGCACTGAGCACCCAACACCCCGAGTACTGAGCACTGAGCACCCGGAGTACTGAGCACCCAGCACCCTGAGCACTGAGTACCCAGCACCCTGAGCACTGAGCACCCAGCACCCTGAGCACTGAGCACCCAGCACCCTGAGCACTGAGCACCCAGCACCCTGAGTACTGATCACTGAGCACCCAGCACCCTGAGCACTGAGCACCCAGCACCCTGAGCACTGAGCACCCAGCACCCTGAGCACTGAGCACCCAGCACCCTGAGTAATGATCACTGAGCACCCAGCACCCCGAGCACTGAGCACCCAGCACCCTGAGTACTGAGCACTGAGCACCCAGCACCCCGAGCACTGAGCACCCAGCACCCTGAGTACTGAGCTCCGAGCACCGCGAGCACTGAGCACCCAGCGCCCCGAGCACCGAGCACCCTGAGCACTGAGCACCCAGCACCCTGAGTACTGAGCACCCTGCACCCTGAGCAATGAGCACCCTGAGTATTGAGCACCCAGCACCTTGAGCACTGAGCACCCAGCACCCGGAGTACTGAGCACCCAGCACCCTGAGTACTAAGCACCGAGCACCCTGAGTACTGAGCACCCAGCACCCTGAGCACTGAACACCTCGAGCACTGAGCACCCAGCACCCTGAGTACTGAGCACCGAGCACCCCGAGCACTGAGCCCCCAGCACCTCGAGCACTGAGCACATAGCTCCCCGAGCACTGAGCACCCAGCACCCTGAGTACTGAGCACCCAGCACCCTGAGTACTGAGCACCCAGCACCCTGAGCACTGAGTACCCAGCACCCTGAGCACTGAGCACCCAGCACCCTGAGCACTGAGCACACAGCACCCTGAGCACTGAGCACACAGCACCCTGAATACTGAGCACTGAGCACCCAGCACCCCGAGCACTGAGCACCCAGCACCCTGAGTACTGAGCACCGAGCACCCCGAGCACTGAGCACCCAGCACCCTGAGTACTGAGCTCTGAGCACCCCGAGTACTGAGCACCCTGAGCACTGAGCACCGTGCACCCTGAGCACTGAGTACCCAGCACCCTTAGCACTGAGCACCCAGCACCCTGAGCACTGAGCACCCAGCACCCTGAGCACTGAGCACCCAGCACCCCTAGTACTGAGCACTGAGCACCCAGCACCCCGAGCACTGAGCACCCAGCACCCCGAGTACTGAGCACTGAGCACCCTGAGTACTGAGCACCCAGCACACTGAGCACTGAGTACACAGCACCCTGAGCACTGAGCACCCAGCACCCTGAGCACTGAGCACCCAGCACCCTGAGTACTGAGCACCCAGCACCATGAATACTGAGCACTGAGCACCCAGCACCCCGAGCACTGAGCACCCAGCACCCTGAGTACTGAGCACTGAGCAACCAGCACCCCGAGCACTGAGCACCCAGCACCCTGAGCACTGAGCACCCAGCACCTGAGTACTGAGCACACAGCACCCTGAGTACTGAGCACCCAGCACCCTGAGTACTGAGCACCGAGCACCCCGAGAAGTGAGCACCCAGCACCCTGAGTACTGAGCACCCAGCACCCTGAGCACTGAGCACCCAACACCCCGAGCACTGAGCACCCAGCACCCTGAGTACTGAGCACCCAGCACCCTGAGCACTGAGCACCCAGCACCCTGAGCACTGAGCACCCAGCACCCAGCACCCGGAGTACTGAGCACCCAGCACCCTGAGGACTGAGCACCCAGCACCCTGAGCACTGAGCACCCTGAGTACTGAGCACTGAGCACCCAACGTACTGAGCACCGAGCACCCCGAGCACTGAGCACCCAGCACCCTGAGTACTGAGCACCCAGCACCCCGAGCACTGAGCACCCAGCACCCTGAGCACTGAGCACCCAGCACCCTGAGCACTGATTACCCAGCACCCTGAGCACTGAGCACCCAGCACCCTGAGTACTGAGCACCCAGCACCCTGAGTACTGAGCACTCAGCACCCTGAGTACTGAGCAGCGAGCACCCCGAGCACTGAGCACCCAGCACCCTGAGCACTGAGCACCCTGAGGACTGAGCACCCAGCACCCTGAGCACTGAGCACCCAGCACCCTGAGTACTGAGCACCGATCACCCTGAGCACTGAGCACCCAGCACCCCAAGCACTGAGCACCCAGCACCCTGAGTACTGAGCACCCTGAGTACTGCGCACCGATCACCCTGAGCACTGAGCTCCCAGCACCCTGAGTACTGAGCACCCAGCACCCTGAGCACTGAGCACCCAGCACCCTGAGTACAGAGCACCCAGCACCCTGAGCACTGAGCACCCAGCACACTGAGTACTGAGCACCCAGCACCCCGAGAATGAGCACCCAGCACCCCGAGTACTGAGCACCGAGCACCCTGAGCACTGAGTACCCAGCACCCTGAGTACTGAGCACCCAGCACCCTGAGCACTGAGCACCGAGCAACCCGAGTACTGAGCACCCAGAACCCTGAGCACTGAGCACCCAGCACCCTGAGTACTGAGCACCCAGCACCCTGAGTACTGAACACCCAGCACCCTGAGCACTGAGCACTGAGCACCCTGATCACTGAGTACTGAGCACCGAGCACCCCGAGAACTGAGCACCCAGCACCCGGAGTACTGAGCACCCAGCACCCTGAGTACTGAGCACCCAGCACCCCGAGCACTGAGCACCCAGCACCCTGAGCACTGAGCACCCAGCACCCTGAGTACTGAGCACTGAGCACCCAGCACCCTGAGCACTGAGCACCCAGCACCCTGAGTACTGAGCACTGAGCACCCAGCACCCCGAGCACTGAGCACCCACCTCCCTGAGCACTGAGCCCCCAGCACCCTGAGCACTGAGCACCCAGCACCCCGAGCACTGAGCACCCAGCACCCTGAGTACTGAGTACCCAGCACCCTGAGCACTGAGCACCCAGCACCCTGAGCACTGAGCACCCAGCACCCCGAGCACTGAGCACCCAGCACCCTGAGTACTGAGCACCCAGCACCATGAGCACTGAGCACCCAGCACCCTGAGCACTGAGCACCCAGCACCCTGAGCACTGAGCACCCAGCACCCTGAGTAGTGAGCACCCAACGTACTGAGCACCGAGCACCCCGAGCACTGAGCACCCAGCACCCTGAGTACTGAGCAACGAGAACCCTGAGCACTGAGCACCCAGCACCCTGAGTACTGAGCACCGAGCACCCCGAGCACTGAGCACCCAGCACCCTGAGTACTGTGCTCCGAGCACCCCGAGTACTGAGCACCCTGAGCACTGAGCACCGTGCACCCTGAGCACTGAGTACCCAGCACCCTGAGCACTGAGCACCCAGCACCCTGAGCACTGAGCACCCAGCACCCTGAGCACTGAGCACCCAGCACCCTGAGCACTGAGCACCCAGCACCCTGAGTACTGAGCACTGAGCACCCAGCACCCCGAGCAATGAGCACCCAGCACCCCGAGTACTGAGCACTGAGCACCCTGAGTACTGAGCACCCAGCACCCTGAGCACTGAGTACACAGCACCCTGAGCACTGAGCACCCAGCACCCTGAGCACTGAGCACCCAGCACCCTGAGCACTGAGCACCCAGCACCATGAATACTGAGCACTGAGCACCCAGCACCCCGAGCACTGAGCACCCAGCACCCTGAGTACTGAGCACTGAGCAACCAGCACCCCGAGAACTGAGCACCCAGCACCCTGAGCACTGAGCACCCAGCACCCGAGTACTGAGCGCCCAGCACCCTGAGTACTGAGCACCCAGCACCCTGAGTACTGAGCACCCAGCACCCTGAGTACTGAGCACCCAGCACCCAAAGCACTGAGCACCCTGAGTATTGAGCACCCAGCAACCTGAGTACTGAGCACCCAGCACCCTGAGTACTGAGCACCCAGCACCCTGAGTACTGAGCACCCAGCACCCCGAGCACTGAGCACCCAGCACCCTGAGTACTGAGCACCCAGCACCCTGACTACTGAGCACCCAGCACCCTGAGCACTGAGCACCCAGCACCCTGAGTAGTGAGCACCCAACGTACTGAGCACCGAGCACCCCGAGCACTGAGTACCCAGCACCCTGAGTACTGAGCACCGAGCACCCCGAGCACTGAGCACCCAGCACCCTGAGTACTGAGCACCCAGTGCCCCGAGCACCGAGCACCCTGAGCACTGAGCACCCAGCACCCTGACTACTGAGCACCCAGCACCCTGAGCAATGAGCAACCTGAGTACTGAGCACCCAGCACCTTGAGCACTGAGCACCGAGCACCCTGAGCACTGAGCACCCAGCACCTGGAGTACTGAGCACCCAGCACCCTGAGTACTAAGCACCAAGCACCCTGAGTACTGAGCACCTAGCACCCTGAGCACTGAACACACAGCACCCTGAGTACTGAGCACCGAGCACACCGAGCACTGAGCACCCAGCACAGTGAGCACTGAGCACCCAGCACGCCGAGCACTGAGCACCCAGCACCCTGAGTACTGAGCACCCAGCACCCTGAACACTGTGCACCCAGCACCCTGAGCACTGAGTACCCAGCACCCTGAGCACTGAGCACCCAGGACCCTGAGCACTGAGCACACAGCACCCTGAGCACTGAGCACCCAGCACCCTGAGTACTGAGCACTGAGCACCCAGCACCCCGAGCACTGAGCACCCAGCACCCTGAGTACTGAGCACTGAGCACCCAGCACACCGAGCACTGAGCACCCAGCACCCTGAGTACTGAGCACCCAGCACCCTGAGCACTGAGCACCCAGCACCCTGAGCACTGAGCACCCAACACCCTGAGTACTGAGCACCCAGCACCCTGAGTACTGAACACCCAGCACCCTGAGCACTGAGCACTGAGCACCCTGAGCACTGAGTACTGAGCACTGAGCACCCTGAGCACTGAGCACCCAGCACCCCGAGTACTGAGCACCCAGCACCCTGAGCACTGTGCACCCAGCGCCCCGAGCACTGAGCACCCAGCACCCCGAGCACTGAGCACTGAGCACCCAGCACCCCGAGTACTGAGCAGTGAGCACCCTGAGCACTGAGCACCCAACACCCCGAGTACTGAGCACTGAGCACCCGGAGTACTGAGCACCCAGCACCCTGAGCACTGAGTACCCAGCACCCTGAGCACTGAGCACCCAGCACCCTGAGCACTGAGCACCCAGCACCCTGAGCACTGAGCACCCAGCACCCTGAGTACTGATCACTGAGCACCCAGCACCCTGAGCACTGAGCACCCAGCACCCTGAGCACTGAGCACCCAGCACCCTGAGCACTGAGCACCCAGCACCCTGAGTAATGATCACTGAGCACCCAGCACCCCGAGCACTGAGCACCCAGCACCCTGAGTACTGAGCACTGAGCACCCAGCACCCCGAGCACTGAGCACCCAGCACCCTGAGTACTGAGCTCCGAGCACCGCGAGCACTGAGCACCCAGCGCCCCGAGCACCGAGCACCCTGAGCACTGAGCACCCAGCACCCTGAGTACTGAGCACCCTGCACCCTGAGCAATGAGCACCCTGAGTATTGAGCACCCAGCACCTTGAGCACTGAGCACCCAGCACCCGGAGTACTGAGCACCCAGCACCCTGAGTACTAAGCACCGAGCACCCTGAGTACTGAGCACCCAGCACCCTGAGCACTGAACACCTCGAGCACTGAGCACCCAGCACCCTGAGTACTGAGCACCGAGCACCCCGAGCACTGAGCCCCCAGCACCTCGAGCACTGAGCACATAGCTCCCCGAGCACTGAGCACCCAGCACCCTGAGTACTGAGCACCCAGCACCCTGAGTACTGAGCACCCAGCACCCTGAGCACTGAGTACCCAGCACCCTGAGCACTGAGCACCCAGCACCCTGAGCACTGAGCACACAGCACCCTGAGCACTGAGCACCCAGCACCCTGAGCACTGAGCACCCAGCACCCTGAGCACTGAGCACCCAGCACCCTGAGTAATGATCACTGAGCACCCAGCACCCCGAGCACTGAGCACCCAGCACCCGGAGTACTGAGCACCGAGCACCCCGAGCACTGAGCACCCAGCACCCTGAGTACTGAGCTCTGAGCACCCCGAGTACTGAGCACCCTGAGCACTGAGCACCGTGCACCCTGAGCACTGAGTACCCAGCACCCTTAGCACTGAGCACCCAGCACCCTGAGCACTGAGCACCCAGCACCCTGAGCACTGAGCACCCAGCACCCCTAGTACTGAGCACTGAGCACCCAGCACCCCGAGCACTGAGCACCCAGCACCCCGAGTACTGAGCACTGAGCACCCTGAGTACTGAGCACCCAGCACACTGAGCACTGAGTACACAGCACCCTGAGCACTGAGCACCCAGCACCCTGAGCACTGAGCACCCAGCACCCTGAGTACTGAGCACCCAGCACCATGAATACTGAGCACTGAGCACCCAGCACCCCGAGCACTGAGCACCCAGCACCCTGAGTACTGAGCACTGAGCAACCAGCACCCCGAGCACTGAGCACCCAGCACCCTGAGCACTGAGCACCCAGCACCTGAGTACTGAGCACACAGCACCCTGAGTACTGAGCACCCAGCACCCTGAGTACTGAGCACCGAGCACCCCGAGAAGTGAGCACCCAGCACCCTGAGTACTGAGCACCCAGCACCCTGAGCACTGAGCACCCAGCACCCCGAGCACTGAGCACCCAGCACCCTGAGTACTGAGCACCCAGCACCCTGAGCACTGAGCACCCAGCACCCTGAGCACTGAGCACCCAGCACCCAGCACCCGGAGTACTGAGCACCCAGCACCCTGAGGACTGAGCACCCAGCACCCTGAGCACTGAGCACCCTGAGTACTGAGCACTGAGCACCCAACGTACTGAGCACCGAGCACCCCGAGCACTGAGCACCCAGCACCCTGAGCACTGATCACCCAGCACCCTGAGCACTGAGCACCCAGCACCCTGAGTACTGAGCACCCAGCACCCTGAGTACTGAGCACTCAGCACCCTGAGTACTGAGCAGCGAGCACCCCGAGCACTGAGCACCCAGCACCCTGAGCACTGAGCACCCTGAGGACTGAGCACCCAGCACCCTGAGCACTGAGCACCCAGCACCCTGAGTACTGAGCACCGATCACCCTGAGCACTGAGCACCCAGCACCCCAAGCACTGAGCACCCAGCACCCTGAGTACTGAGCACCCTGAGTACTGCGCACCGATCACCCTGAGCACTGAGCTCCCAGCACCCTGAGTACTGAGCACCCAGCACCCTGAGCACTGAGCACCCAGCACCCTGAGTACAGAGCACCCAGCACCCTGAGCACTGAGCACCCAGCACACTGAGTACTGAGCACCCAGCACCCCGAGAATGAGCACCCAGCACCCCGAGTACTGAGCACCGAGCACCCTGAGCACTGAGTACCCAGCACCCTGAGTACTGAGCACCCAGCACCCTGAGCACTGAGCACCGAGCAACCCGAGTACTGAGCACCCAGAACCCTGAGCACTGAGCACCCAGCACCCTGAGTACTGAGCACCCAGCACCCTAAGTACTGAACACCCAGCACCCTGAGCACTGAGCACTGAGCACCCTGATCACTGAGTACTGAGCACCGAGCACCCCGAGAACTGAGCACCCAGCACCCGGAGTACTGAGCACCCAGCACCCTGAGTACTGAGCACCCAGCACCCCGAGCACTGAGCACCCAGCACCCTGAGCACTGAGCACCCAGCACCCTGAGTACTGAGCACTGAGCACCCAGCACCCTGAGCACTGAGCACCCAGCACCCTGAGTACTGAGCACTGAGCACCCAGCACCCCGAGCACTGAGCACCCACCTCCCTGAGCACTGAGCCCCCAGCACCCTGAGCACTGAGCACCCAGCACCCCGAGCACTGAGCACCCAGCACCCTGAGTACTGAGTACCCAGCACCCTGAGCACTGAGCACCCAGCACCCTGAGCACTGAGCACCCAGCACCCCGAGCACTGAGCACCCAGCACCCTGAGTACTGAGCACCCAGCACCATGAGCACTGAGCACCCAGCACCCTGAGCACTGAGCACCCAGCACCCTGAGCACTGAGCACCCAGCACCCTGAGTAGTGAGCACCCAACGTACTGAGCACCGAGCACCCCGAGCACTGAGCACCCAGCACCCTGAGTACTGAGCAACGAGAACCCTGAGCACTGAGCACCCAGCACCCTGAGTACTGAGCACCGAGCACCCCGAGCACTGAGCACCCAGCACCCTGAGTACTGTGCTCCGAGCACCCCGAGTACTGAGCACCCTGAGCACTGAGCACCGTGCACCCTGAGCACTGAGTACCCAGCACCCTGAGCACTGAGCACCCAGCACCCTGAGCACTGAGCACCCAGCACCCTGAGCACTGAGCACCCAGCACCCTGAGCACTGAGCACCCAGCACCCTGAGTACTGAGCACTGAGCACCCAGCACCCCGAGCAATGAGCACCCAGCACCCCGAGTACTGAGCACTGAGCACCCTGAGTACTGAGCACCCAGCACCCTGAGCACTGAGCACCCAGCACCCTGAGTACTGAGCACTGAGCACCCAGCACCCCGAGCACTGAGCACCCACCTCCCTGAGCACTGAGCCCCCAGCACCCTGAGCACTGAGCACCCAGCACCCCGAGCACTGAGCACCCAGCACCCTGAGTACTGAGTACCCAGCACCCTGAGCACTGAGCACCCAGCACCCTGAGCACTGAGCACCCAGCACCCCGAGCACTGAGCACCCAGCACCCTGAGTACTGAGCACCCAGCACCATGAGCACTGAGCACCCAGCACCCTGAGCACTGAGCACCCAGCACCCTGAGCACTGAGCACCCAGCACCCTGAGTAGTGAGCACCCAACGTACTGAGCACCGAGCACCCCGAGCACTGAGCACCCAGCACCCTGAGTACTGAGCAACGAGAACCCTGAGCACTGAGCACCCAGCACCCTGAGTACTGAGCACCGAGCACCCCGAGCACTGAGCACCCAGCACCCTGAGTACTGTGCTCCGAGCACCCCGAGTACTGAGCACCCTGAGCACTGAGCACCGTGCACCCTGAGCACTGAGTACCCAGCACCCTGAGCACTGAGCACCCAGCACCCTGAGCACTGAGCACCCAGCACCCTGAGCACTGAGCACCCAGCACCCTGAGCACTGAGCACCCAGCACCCTGAGTACTGAGCACTGAGCACCCAGCACCCCGAGCAATGAGCACCCAGCACCCCGAGTACTGAGCACTGAGCACCCTGAGTACTGAGCACCCAGCACCCTGAGCACTGAGTACACAGCACCCTGAGCACTGAGCACCCAGCACCCTGAGCACTGAGCACCCAGCACCCTGAGCACTGAGCACCCAGCACCATGAATACTGAGCACTGAGCACCCAGCACCCCGAGCACTGAGCACCCAGCACCCTGAGTACTGAGCACTGAGCAACCAGCACCCCGAGAACTGAGCACCCAGCACCCTGAGCACTGAGCACCCAGCACCCGAGTACTGAGCGCCCAGCACCCTGAGTACTGAGCACCCAGCACCCTGAGTACTGAGCACCCAGCACCCTGAGTACTGAGCACCCAGCACCCCGAGCTTTGAGCACCCAGCACCCCAAGTACTGAGCACCCAGCACCCTGAGTACTGAGCACGGAGCACCCTGAGCACTGAGCACCCAGCACCCCGAGCACTGAGCACCCAGCACCCTGAGTACTGAGCACCCAGCACCCTGAGCACTGAGCACACAGCACCCTGAGCACTGAGCACCCAGCACCCTGAGCACTGAGCACCCAGCACCCTGAGTAGTGAGCACCTAACGTACTGAGCACCGAGCACCCCGAGCACTGAGTACCCAGCACCCAGAGTAATGAGCACCCAGCACCCCGAGCACTGAGCACCCAGCACCCTGAGTACTGAGCTCCGAGCACCCCGAGCACTGAGCACCCAGCGCCACGAGCACCGAGCACCCTGAGCACTGAGCAACCTGAGTTCTGAGCACCCAGCACCTTGAGCACTGAGCCCCCAGCACCCCGAGCACTGAGCACCCAGCACCCTGAGTACTGAGCACCCAGCACCCTGAGTACTGAGCACCCAGCACCCTGAGCACTGAGCACCCAGCACCCTGAGTAGTGAGCACCCAACGTACTGAGCACCGAGCACCCCGAGCACTGAGCACCCAGCACCCTGAGTACTGAGCAACGAGAACCCTGAGCACTGAGCACCCAGCACCCTGAGTACTGAGCTCCGAGCACCGCGAGCACTGAGCACCCAGCGCCCCGAGCACCGAGCACCCTGAGCACTGAGCACCCAGCACCCTGAGTACTGAGCACCCTGCACCCTGAGCAATGAGCAGCCTGAGTACTGAGCACCCAGCACCTTGAGCACTGAGCACCCAGCACCCGGAGTACTGAGCACCCAGCACACTGAGTACTAAGCACCGAGCACCCTGAGTACTGAGCACCCAGCACCCTGAGCACTGAACACCTCGAGCACTGAGCACCCAGCACAATGAGTACTGAGCACCGAGCACCCCGAGCACTGAGCACCCAGCACCGCGAGCACTGAGCACATAGCTCCCCGAGCACTGAGCACCCAGCACCCTGAGTACTGAGCACCCAGCACCCTGAGTACTGAGCACCCAGCACCCTGAGCACTGAGTACCCAGCACCCTGAGCACTGAGCACCCAGCACCCTGAGCACTGAGCACACAGCACCCTGAGCACTGAGCACACAGCACCCTGAATACTGAGCACTGAGCACCCAGCACCCCGAGCACTGAGCACCCAGCACCCTGAGTACTGAGCACCGAGCACCCCGAGCACTGAGCACCCAGCACCCTGAGTACTGTGCTCCGAGCACCCCGAGTACTGAGCACCCTGAGCACTGAGCACCGTGCACCCTGAGCACTGAGTACCCAGCACCCTGAGCACTGAGCACCCAGCACCCTGAGCACTGAGCACCCAGCACCCTGAGCACTGAGCACCCAGCACCCTGAGCACTGAGCACCCAGCACCCTGAGTACTGAGCACTGAGCACCCAGCACCCCGAGCAATGAGCACCCAGCACCCCGAGTACTGAGCACTGAGCACCCTGAGTACTGAGCACCCAGCACCCTGAGCACTGAGTACACAGCACCCTGAGCACTGAGCACCCAGCACCCTGAGCACTGAGCACCCAGCACCCTGAGCACTGAGCACCCAGCACCATGAATACTGAGCACTGAGCACCCAGCACCCCGAGCACTGAGCACCCAGCACCCTGAGTACTGAGCACTGAGCAACCAGCACCCCGAGAACTGAGCACCCAGCACCCTGAGCACTGAGCACCCAGCACCCGAGTACTGAGCGCCCAGCACCCTGAGTACTGAGCACCCAGCACCCTGAGTACTGAGCACCCAGCACCCTGAGTACTGAGCACCCAGCACCCCGAGCATTGAGCACCCAGCACCCCAAGTACTGAGCACCCAGCACCCTGAGTACTGAGCACGGAGCACCCTGAGCACTGAGCACCCAGCACCCCGAGCACTGAGCACCCAGCACCCTGAGTACTGAGCACCCAGCACCCTGAGCACTGAGCACACAGCACCCTGAGCACTGAGCACCCAGCACCCTGAGCACTGAGCACCCAGCACCCTGAGTAGTGAGCACCTAACGTACTGAGCACCGAGCACCCCGAGCACTGAGTACCCAGCACCCAGAGTAATGAGCACCCAGCACCCCGAGCACTGAGCACCCAGCACCCTGAGTACTGAGCTCCGAGCACCCCGAGCACTGAGCACCCAGCGCCACGAGCACCGAGCACCCTGAGCACTGAGCAACCTGAGTTCTGAGCACCCAGCACCTTGAGCACTGAGCACCGAGCACCCCGAGCACTGAGCACCCAGCACCCGGAGTACTGAGCACCCAGCACCCTGAGTACTAAGCACCGAGCACCCTGAGTACGAGCACCCAGCACCCTGAGCACTGAACACACAGCACCCTGAGTACTGAGCACCTCGATCACTGAGCAATCAGCACCCTGAGTACTGAGCACCGAGCACACCGAGCACTGAGCACCCAGCACCGTGAGCACTGAGCCCCCAGCACCCCGAGCACTGAGCACCCAGCACCCTGAGTACTGAGCACCCAGCACCCTGAGTACTGAGCACCCAGCACCCTGAGCACTGAGCACCCAGCACCCTGAGTAGTGAGCACCCAACGTACTGAGCACCGAGCACCCCGAGCACTGAGCACCCAGCACCCTGAGTACTGAGCAACGAGAACCCTGAGCACTGAGCACCCAGCACCCTGAGTACTGAGCTCCGAGCACCGCGAGCACTGAGCACCCAGCGCCCCGAGCACCGAGCACCCTGAGCACTGAGCACCCAGCACCCTGAGTACTGAGCACCCTGCACCCTGAGCAATGAGCAGCCTGAGTACTGAGCACCCAGCACCTTGAGCACTGAGCACCCAGCACCCGGAGTACTGAGCACCCAGCACACTGAGTACTAAGCACCGAGCACCCTGAGTACTGAGCACCCAGCACCCTGAGCACTGAACACCTCGAGCACTGAGCACCCAGCACAATGAGTACTGAGCACCGAGCACCCCGAGCACTGAGCACCCAGCACCGCGAGCACTGAGCACATAGCTCCCCGAGCACTGAGCACCCAGCACCCTGAGTACTGAGCACCCAGCACCCTGAGTACTGAGCACCCAGCACCCTGAGCACTGAGTACCCAGCACCCTGAGCACTGAGCACCCAGCACCCTGAGCACTGAGCACACAGCACCCTGAGCACTGAGCACACAGCACCCTGAATACTGAGCACTGAGCACCCAGCACCCCGAGCACTGAGCACCCAGCACCCTGAGTACTGAGCACCGAGCACCCCGAGCACTGAGCACCCAGCACCCTGAGTACTGTGCTCCGAGCACCCCGAGTACTGAGCACCCTGAGCACTGAGCACCGTGCACCCTGAGCACTGAGTACCCAGCACCCTGAGCACTGAGCACCCAGCACCCTGAGCACTGAGCACCCAGCACCCTGAGCACTGAGCACCCAGCACCCTGAGCACTGAGCACCCAGCACCCTGAGTACTGAGCACTGAGCACCCAGCACCCCGAGCAATGAGCACCCAGCACCCCGAGTACTGAGCACTGAGCACCCTGAGTACTGAGCACCCAGCACCCTGAGCACTGAGTACACAGCACCCTGAGCACTGAGCACCCAGCACCCTGAGCACTGAGCACCCAGCACCCTGAGCACTGAGCACCCAGCACCATGAATACTGAGCACTGAGCACCCAGCACCCCGAGCACTGAGCACCCAGCACCCTGAGTACTGAGCACTGAGCAACCAGCACCCCGAGAACTGAGCACCCAGCACCCTGAGCACTGAGCACCCAGCACCCGAGTACTGAGCGCCCAGCACCCTGAGTACTGAGCACCCAGCACCCTGAGTACTGAGCACCCAGCACCCTGAGTACTGAGCACCCAGCACCCCGAGCATTGAGCACCCAGCACCCCAAGTACTGAGCACCCAGCACCCTGAGTACTGAGCACGGAGCACCCTGAGCACTGAGCACCCAGCACCCCGAGCACTGAGCACCCAGCACCCTGAGTACTGAGCACCCAGCACCCTGAGCACTGAGCACACAGCACCCTGAGCACTGAGCACCCAGCACCCTGAGCACTGAGCACCCAGCACCCTGAGTAGTGAGCACCTAAGGTACTGAGCACCGAGCACCCCGAGCACTGAGTACCCAGCACCCAGAGTAATGAGCACCCAGCACCCCGAGCACTGAGCACCCAGCACCCTGAGTACTGAGCTCCGAGCACCCCGAGCACTGAGCACCCAGCGCCACGAGCACCGAGCACCCTGAGCACTGAGCAACCTGAGTTCTGAGCACCCAGCACCTTGAGCACTGAGCACCGAGCACCCCGAGCACTGAGCACCCAGCACCCGGAGTACTGAGCACCCAGCACCCTGAGTACTAAGCACCGAGCACCCTGAGTACGAGCACCCAGCACCCTGAGCACTGAACACACAGCACCCTGAGTACTGAGCACCTCGATCACTGAGCAATCAGCACCCTGAGTACTGAGCACCGAGCACACCGAGCACTGAGCACCCAGCACCGTGAGCACTGAGCCCCCAGCACCCCGAGCACTGAGCACCCAGCACCCTGAGTACTGAGCACCCAGCACCCTGAGTACTGAGCACCCAGCACTCTGAGCGCTGAGTACCCAGCACCCTGAGCACTGAGCACCCAGCACCCTGAGCACTGAGCACACAGCACCCTGAGCACTGAGCACCCAGCACCCTGAGTACTGAGCACTGAGCACCCAGCACCCCGAGCACTGAGCACCCAGCACCCTGAGTACTGAGCACTGAGCACCGAGCACCCTGAGCACTGAGCACCCAGCACCCGAGTACTGAGCACCCAGCACCCTGAGTACTGAGCACCCAGCACCCTGAGTACTGAGCACACAGCACCCCGAGTACTGAGCACCCAGCACCCCGAGTACTGAGCACCCAGCACCCTGAGCACTGAGCACCCAGCATCCCAAGCACTGAGCACCCAGCACCCTGAGTACTGAGCACCCAGCACCCTGAGTACTGAACACCCAGCACCCTGAGCACTGAGCACTGAGCACCCTGAGCACTGAGTACTGAGCACTGAGCACCCTGAGCACTGAGCACCCAGCACCCCGAGTACTGAGCACCCAGCACCCCGAGCACTGAGCACCCAGCGCCCCGAGCACTGAGCACCCAGCACCCCGAGCACTGAGCACTGAGCACCCAGCACCCCGAGTACTGAGCAGTGAGCACCCTGAGCACTGAGCACCCAGCACCCCGAGTACTGAGCACTGAGTACCCTGAATACTGAGCACCCAGCACCCTGAGCACTGAGCCCCCAGCACCCTGAGCACTGAGCACCCAACACCCCGAGCACTGAGCACCCAGCACCCCGAGCACTGAGCACCCAGCACCCTGAGCACTGAGCACCCTGCACCCGAGTACTGAGCACCCAGCACCCTGAGTACTGAGCACCCAGCACCCTGAGTACTGAGCACCCAGCACCCCGAGTACTGAGCACGAAGCACCCTGAGTACTGAGCACCCAGCACTCTGAGCACTGAGCACCCAGCACCCCGAGCACTGAGCACCCAGCACCCTGAGTACTGAGCACCCAGCACCCTGAGCACTGAGCACCCGACACCCTGAGCACTGAGCACCCAGCACCCTGAGCACTGAGCACCCAGCACCCTGAGTAGTGAGCACCCAACGTACTGAGCATCGAGCACCACGAGCACTGAGCACCCAGCACCCTGATTACTGAGCACCGAGCACCCTGAGCACTGAGCACCCAGCACCTTGAGTATGGAGCACCGAGCACCCCAAGCACTGAGCACCCAGCGCCCCGAGCACCGAGCACCCTGAGCACTGAGCACCCAGCACCCTGAGTACTGAGCACCCTGCACCCTGAGCAATGAGCACCCTGAGTACTGAGCACCCAGCACCTTGAGCACTGAGCACCCAGCACCCAGAGTACTGAGCACCCAGCACCCTGAGTACTAAGCACCAAGCACCCTGAGTACTGAGCACACAGCACCCTTTGCACTGAACACACAGCACCCTGAGTACTGAGCACCTCGAGCACTGAGCACCCAGCACCCTGAGTACTGAGCACCGAGCACCCCGAGCACTGAGCACCCAGCACCCTGAGCACTGAGCACACAGCACCCTGAGCACTGAGCACCCAGCACCCTGAGTACTGAGCACTGAGCACCCAGCACCCCGAGCACTGAGCACTCAGCACCCTGAGTACTGAGCACCGAGCACCCTGAGCACTGAGTACCCAGCACCCTGAGCACTGAGCACACAGCACCCTGAGCACTGAGCACCCAGCACCCTGAGCACTGAGCACCCAGCACCCTGATTACTGAGCACCCAGCACCCCGAGCACTGAGCACCCAGCACCCCGAGTACTGAGCACTGAGCACCCTGAGTACTGAGCACCCAGCACCCTGAGCACGGAGTACCCCGCACCCTGAGCACTGAGCACCCAGCACCCTGAGCACTGAGCACCCAGCACCCTGAGCACTGAGCACCCAGCACCCTGAGTACTGAGCACTGACCACCCAGCACCCCGAGCACTGAGCTCCCAGCACCCTGAGTACTGAGCACTGAGCACCCAGCAACCCGAGCACTGAGCACCCAGCACCCTGAGCACTGAGCACCCACCACCCGAGTACTGAGCACCCGTCACCCTGGGTACTGAGCACCCAGCACCCTGAGTACTGAGCACCCAGCACCCTGAGCACTGAGCACTGAGCACCCTGATCACTGAGTACTGAGCACCGAGCACACCGAGAACTGAGCACCCAGCACCCGGAGTACTGAGCACCCAGCACCCTGAATACTGAGCACCCAGCACCCCGAGCACTGAGCCCCCAGCACCCCGAGTACTGAGTACCCAGCACCCTGAGTACTGAGCACCCAGCACCCTGAGCACTGAGCACCCAGCACCCCGAGCACTGAGCACCCAGCACCCTGAGTACTGAGCACCCAGCACCCTGAGCACTGAGCACCCTGCACCCTGAGCACTGAGCACCCAGCACCCTGAGTACTGAGCACCCAGCACCCTGAGTACTGAGCACTGAGCACCCAGCACCCCGAGCACTGAGCACCCAGCACCCTGAGTACTGAGCACCGAGCACCCCGAGCACTGAGCACCCAGCACCCTGAGTACTGAGATCCGAGCACCCCGAACACTGAGCACCCTGAGCACTGAGCAGCGAGCACCCTGAGCACTAAGTACCCAGCACCCTGAGCACTGAGCACCCAGCACCCTGAGCACTGAGCACCCAGCACCCTGAGCACTGAGCACCCAGCACCCTGAGTACTGAGCACTGAGCACCCAGCACCCCGAGCACTGAGCACCCAGCACCCCGAGTACTGAGCACTGAGCACCCTGAGTACTGAGCACCCAGCACCCTGAGCACTGAGTACCCAGCACCCTGAGCACTGAGCACCCAGCACCCTGAGCACTGAGCACCCAGCACCCAGAGTACTGAGCACTGAGCACCCAGCATCCCGAGCACTGAGCACCCAGCACCCTGAGTACTGAGCACTGAGCACCCAGCACCCCGAGCACTGAGCACCCAGCACCCTGAGCACTGAGCACCCACCACCCTGACTACTGAGCACCCAGCACCCTGAGTACTAAGCACCCAGCACCCCGAGTACTGAGCACCCAGCACCCTGAGAACTGAGCACCCAGCACCCTGAGCACTGAACACCCAGCACCCCGAGCACTGAGCACCCAGCACACTGAGTACTGAGCACCCAGCACCCTGAGCACTGAGTAACCAGCACCCTGAGCACTGAGCACCCAGCACCCTGAGCACTGAGCACTGAGCACCCTGATCACTGAGTACTGAGCACCGAGCACCCCGAGAACTGAGCACCCAGCACCCTGAGCACTGAGCACCCAGCACCCTGAGCACTGAGCACCCACCACCCTGAGTACTGAGCACTGAGCACCCAGCACCCCGGGCACTGAGCACCCAGCACCCTGAGTACTGAGCACTGAGCACCCAGCACCAAGAGCACTGAGCACCCAGCTCCCTGAGCACTGAGCACCCAGCACCCGAGTACTGAGCACCCAGCACCCTGAATACTGAGCACCCAGCACCCCGAGCACTGAGCCCCCAGCACCCCGAGTACTGAGTACCCAGCACCCTGAGTACTGAGCACCCAGCACCCTGAGCACTGAGCACCCAGCACCCCGAGCACTGAGCACCCAGCACCCTGAGTACTGAGCACCCAGCACCCTGAGCACTGAGCACCCTGCACCCTGAGCACTGAGCACCCAGCACCCTGAGTACTGAGCACCCAGCACCCTGAGTACTGAGCACTGAGCACCCAGCACCCCGAGCACTGAGCACCCAGCACCCTGAGTACTGAGCACCGAGCACCCCGAGCACTGAGCACCCAGCACCCTGAGTACTGAGATCCGAGCACCCCGAACACTGAGCACCCTGAGCACTGAGCAGCGAGCACCCTGAGCACTAAGTACCCAGCACCCTGAGCACTGAGCACCCAGCACCCTGAGCACTGAGCACCCAGCACCCTGAGCACTGAGCACCCAGCACCCTGAGTACTGAGCACTGAGCACCCAGCACCCCGAGCACTGAGCACCCAGCACCCCGAGTACTGAGCACTGAGCACCCTGAGTACTGAGCACCCAGCACCCTGAGCACTGAGTACCCAGCACCCTGAGCACTGAGCACCCAGCACCCTGAGCACTGAGCACCCAGCACCCAGAGTACTGAGCACTGAGCACCCAGCATCCCGAGCACTGAGCACCCAGCACCCTGAGTACTGAGCACTGAGCACCCAGCACCCCGAGCACTGAGCACCCAGCACCCTGAGCACTGAGCACCCACCACCCTGACTACTGAGCACCCAGCACCCTGAGTACTAAGCACCCAGCACCCCGAGTACTGAGCACCCAGCACCCTGAGAACTGAGCACCCAGCACCCTGAGCACTGAACACCCAGCACCCCGAGCACTGAGCACCCAGCACACTGAGTACTGAGCACCCAGCACCCTGAGCACTGAGTAACCAGCACCCTGAGCACTGAGCACCCAGCACCCTGAGCACTGAGCACTGAGCACCCTGATCACTGAGTACTGAGCACCGAGCACCCCGAGAACTGAGCACCCAGCACCCTGAGCACTGAGCACCCAGCACCCTGAGCACTGAGCACCCACCACCCTGAGTACTGAGCACTGAGCACCCAGCACCCCGGGCACTGAGCACCCAGCACCCTGAGTACTGAGCACTGAGCACCCAGCACCAAGAGCACTGAGCACCCAGCTCCCTGAGCACTGAGCACCCAGCACCCGAGTACTGAGCGCCCAGCACCCTGAGTACTGAGCACCCAGCACCCTGAGTACTGAGCACCCAGCACCTTGAGTACTGAGCACCCAGCACCCTGAGCACTGAGCACCCAGCACCCTGAGCACTGAGCACCCAGCACCCTGAGCACTGAGCACCCAGCACCCTGAGTAGTGAGCACCCAACGTACTGAGCACCGAGCACCCCGAGCACTGAGTACCCAGCACCCAGAGTACTGAGCACCGAGCACCCCGAGCACTGAGCACCCAGCACCCTGAGTACTGAGCTCCGAGCACCCCGAGCACTGAGCACCCAGCACCCCGAGCACTGAGCACCCAGCACCCTGACTACTGAGCACCCAGCACCCTGAGCAATGAGCAACCTGAGTACTGAGCACCCAGCACCTTGAGCACTGAGCACCGAGCACCCCGAGCACTGAGCACCCAGCACCCTGAGCACTGAGCACACAGCACCCTGAGCACTGAGCACCCAGCACCCTGAGCACTGAGCACCCAGCACCCTGAGTAGTGAGCACCTAACGTACTGAGCACCGAGCACCCCGAGCACTGAGTACCCAGCACCCAGAGTACTGAGCACCGAACACCCCGAGCACTGAGCACCCAGCACCCTGAGTACTGAGCTCTGAGCACCCCGAGCACTGAGCACCCAGCGCCACGAGCACCGAGCACCCTGAGCACAGAGCAACCTGAGTACTGAGCACCCAGCACCTTGAGCACTGAGCACCCCGAGCACTGAGCACCCAGCACCCGGAGTACTGAGCACCCAGCACCCTGAGTACTAAGCACCGAGCACCCTGAGTACTGAGCACCCAGCACCCTGAGCACTGAACACACAGCACCCTGAGTACTGAGCACCTCGAGCACTGAGCACCCAGCACCCTGAGTACTGAGCACCGAGCACAGGGAGCACTGAGCACCCAGCACCGTGAGCACTGAGCCCCCAGCACCCCGAGCACTGAGCACCCAGCACCCTGAGTACTGAGCACCCAGCACCCTGAGTACTGAGCACCCACCACTCTGAGCGCTGAGTACCCAGCACCCTGAGCACTGAGCACCCAGCACCCTGAGCACTGAGCACACAGCACCCTGAGCACTGAGCACCCAGCACCCTGAGTACTGAGCACTGAGCACCCAGCACCCCGAGCACTGAGCACCCAGCACCCTGAGTACTGAGCACTGAGCACCCAGCACCCTGAGCACTGAGCACCCAGCACCCGAGTACTGAGCACCCAGCACCCTGAGTACTGAGCACCCAGCACCCTGAGTACTGAGCACACAGCACCCCGAGTACTGAGCACCCAGCACCCCGAGTACTGAGCACCCAGCACCCTGAGCACTGAGCACCCAGCATCCCGAGCACTGAGCACCCAGCACCCTGAGTACTGAGCACCCAGCGCCCCGAGCACTGAGCACCCAGCACCCTGAGCACTGAGCACCCAGCACCCTGAGTACTGAGCACCCAGCACCCTGAGTACTGAACACCCAGCACCCTGAGCACTGAGCACTGAGCACCCTGAGCACTGAGTACTGAGCACTGAGGACCCTGAGCACTGAGCACCCAGCACCCCGAGTACTGAGCACCCAGCACCCCGAGCACTGAGCACCCAGCGCCCCGAGCACTGAGCACCCAGCACCCCGAGCACTGAGCACTGAGCACCCAGCACCCCGAGTACTGAGCAGTGAGCACCCTGAGCACTGAGCACCCAGCACCCCGAGTACTGAGCACTGAGTACCCTGAGTACTGAGCACCCAGCACCTTGAGCACTGAGCACCCAGCACCCTGAGCACTGAGCACCCAGCACCCTGAGCACTGAGCACCCAGCACCCTGAGTACTGAGCACTGAGCACCCAGCACCCCGAGCACTGAGCACCCAGCACCCTGAGTACTGAGCACTGAGCACCCAGCACCCCGAGCACTGAGCACCCTGCACCCGAGTACTGAGCACCCAGCACCCTGAGTACTGAGCACCCAGCACCCTGAGTACTGAGCACCCAGCACCCCGAGTACTGAGCACGAAGCACCCTGAGTACTGAGCACCCAGCACCCTGAGCACTGAGCACCCAGCACCCCGAGCACTGAGCACCCAGCACCCTGAGTACTGAGCACCCAGCACCCTGAGCACTGAGCACCCAGCACCCTGAGCACTGAGCACCCAGCACCCTGAGCACTGAGCACCCAGCACCCTGAGTAGTGAGCACCCAACGTACTGAGCACCGAGCACCCCGAGTACTGAGCACCCAGCACCCTGAGTACTGAGCACCGAGCACCCTGAGCACTGAGCACCCAGCACCTTGAGTACTGAGCTCCGAGCACCCTGAGCACTGAGCACACAGCGCCCCGAGCACCGAGCACCCTGAGCACTGAGCACCCAGCACCCTGAGTACTGAGCACCCTGCACCCTGAGCAATGAGCACCCTGAGTACTGAGCACACAGCACCTTGAGCACTGAGCACCCAGCACCCAGAGTACTGAGCACCCAGCACCCTGAGTACTAAGCACCAAGCACCCTGAGTACTGAGCACCCAGCACCCTGAGCACTGAACACACAGCACCCTGAGTACTGAGCACCTCGAGCACTGAGCACCCAGCACCCTGAGTACTGAGCACCGAGCACCCCGAGCACTGAGCACCCAGCACCCTGAGCACTGAGCACACAGCACCCTGAGCACTGAGCACCCAGCACCCTGAGTACTGAGCACTGAGCACCCAGCACCCCGAGCACTGAGCACTCAGCACCCTGAGTACTGAGCACCGAGCACCCCGAGCACTGAGCACCCAGCACCCTGAGTACTGAGATCCGAGCACCCCGAACACTGAGCACCCTGAGCACTGAGCACCGAGCACCCTGAGCACTGAGTACCCAGCACCCTGAGCACTGAGCACACAGCACCCTGAGCACTGAGCACCCAGCACCCTGAGCACTGAGCACCCAGCACCCTGATTACTGAGCACTGAGCACCCAGCACCCCAAGCACTGAGCACCCAGCACCCCGAGTACTGAGCACTGAGCACCCTGAGTACTGAGCACCCAGCACCCTGAGCACTGAGTACCCCGCACCCTGAGCACTGAGCACCCAGCACCCTGAGCACTGAGCACCCAGCACCCTGAGCACTGAGCACCCAGCACCCTGAGTACTGAGCACTGACCACCCAGCACCCCGAGCACTGAGCTCCCAGCACCCTGAGTACTGAGCACTGAGCACCCAGCAACCCGAGCACTGAGCACCCAGCACCCTGAGCACTGAGCACCCACCACCCGAGTACTGAGCACCCAGCACCCTGGGTACTGAGCACCCAGCACCCTGAGTACTGAGCACCCAGCACCCTGAGCACTGAGCACTGAGCACCCTGATCACTGAGTACTGAGCACCGAGCACACCGAGAACTGAGCACCCAGCACCCGGAGTACTGAGCACCCAGCACCCTGAGTACTGAGCACCCAGCACCCCGAGCACTGAGCACCCAGCACCCTGAGCACTTAGCACCCAGCACCCTGAGTACTGAGCACTGACCACCCAGCACACCGAGCACTGAGCACCCAGCAACCTGAGTACTGAGCACTGAGGACCCAGCACCCCGAGCACTGAGCACCCAGCACCCTGAGCACTGAACACCCAGCACCCTGAGCACTGAGCACCCAGCACCCTGAGTACTGAGCACTGAGCACCCAGCACCCCGAGCAATGAGCACCCAGCACCCTGAGTACTGAGCACTGAGCACCCAGCACCCTGAGCACTGAGCACACAGCACCCTGAGCACTGAGCACCCAGCACCCGAGTACTGAGCACCCAGCACCCTGAGTACTGAGCACGCAGCACCCTGAGTACTGAGCACCCAGCACCCTGAGTACTGAGCACCCAGCACCCCGAGCACTGAGCCCCCAGCACCCCGAGTACTGAGTACCCAGCACCCTGAGTACTGAGCACCCAGCACCCTGAGCACTGAGCACCCAGCACCCCGAGCACTGAGCACCCAGCACCCTGAGTACTGAGCACCCAGCACCCTGAGCACTGAGCACCCTGCACCCTGAGCACTGAGCACCCAGCACCCTGAGTACTGAGCACCCAGCACCCTGAGTACTGAGCACTGAGCACCCAGCACCCCGAGCACTGAGCACCCAGCACCCTGAGTACTGAGCACCGAGCACCCCGAGCACTGAGCACCCAGCACCCTGAGTACTGAGATCCGAGCACCCCGAACACTGAGCACCCTGAGCACTGAGCAGCGAGCACCCTGAGCACTAAGTACCCAGCACCCTGAGCACTGAGCACCCAGCACCCTGAGCACTGAGCACCCAGCACCCTGAGCACTGAGCACCCAGCACCCTGAGTACTGAGCACTGAGCACCCAGCACCCCGAGCACTGAGCACCCAGCACCCCGAGTACTGAGCACTGAGCACCCTGAGTACTGAGCACCCAGCACCCTGAGCACTGAGTACCCAGCACCCTGAGCACTGAGCACCCAGCACCCTGAGCACTGAGCACCCAGCACCCAGAGTACTGAGCACTGAGCACCCAGCATCCCGAGCACTGAGCACCCAGCACCCTGAGTACTGAGCACTGAGCACCCAGCACCCCGAGCACTGAGCACCCAGCACCCTGAGCACTGAGCACCCACCACCCTGAGTACTGAGCACCCAGCACCCTGAGTACTGAGCACCCAGCACCCCGAGTACTGAGCACCCAGCACCCTGAGAACTGAGCACCCAGCACCCTGAGCACTGAACACCCAGCACCCCGAGCACTGAGCACCCAGCACACTGAGTACTGAGCACCCAGCACCCTGAGCACTGAGTAACCAGCACCCTGAGCACTGAGCACCTAGCACCCTGAGCACTGAGCACTGAGCACCCTGATCACTGCGTACTGAGCACCGAGCACCCCGAGAACTGAGCACCCAGCAACCTGAGCACTGAGCACCCAGCACCCTGAGCACTGAGCACCCACCACCCTGAGTACTGAGCACTGAGCACCCAGCACCCCGGGCACTGAGCACCCAGCACCCTGAGTACTGAGCACTGAGCACCCAGCACCAAGAGCACTGAGCACCCAGCTCCCTGAGCACTGAGCACCCAGCACCCGAGTACTGAGCGCCCAGCACCCTGAGTACTGAGCACCCAGCACCCTGAGTACTGAGCACCCAGCACCTTGAGTACTGAGCACCCAGCACCCTGAGCACTGAGCACCCAGCACCCTGAGCACTGAGCACCCAGCACCCTGAGCACTGAGCACCCAGCACCCTGAGTAGTGAGCACCCAACGTACTGAGCACCGAGCACCCCGAGCACTGAGTACCCAGCACCCAGAGTACTGAGCCCCGAGCACCCCGAGCACTGAGCACCCAGCACACTGAGTACTGAGCTCTGAGCACCCCGAGCACTGAGCACCCAGCACCCCGAGCACTGAGCACCCAGCACCCTGACTACTGAGCACCCAGCACCCTGAGCAATGAGCAACCTGAGTACTGAGCACCCAGCACCTTGAGCACTGAGCACCGAGCACCCCGAGCACTGAGCACCCAGCACCCTGAGCACTGAGCACACAGCACCCTGAGCACTGAGCACCCAGCACCCTGAGCACTGAGCACCCAGCACCCTGAGTAGTGAGCACCTAACGTACTGAGCACCGAGCACCCCGAGCACTGAGTACCCAGCACCCAGAGTACTGAGCACCGAACACCCCGAGCACTGAGCACCCAGCACCCTGAGTACTGAGCTCTGAGCACCCCGAGCACTGAGCACCCAGCGCCACGAGCACCGAGCACCCTGAGCACAGAGCAACCTGAGTACTGAGCACCCAGCACCTTGAGCACTGAGCACCCCGAGCACTGAGCACCCAGCACCCGGAGTACTGAGCACCCAGCACCCTGAGTACTAAGCACCGAGCACCCTGAGTACTGAGCACCCAGCACCCTGAGCACTGAACACACAGCACCCTGAGTACTGAGCACCTCGAGCACTGAGCACCAAGCACCCTGAGTACTGAGCACCGAGCACACCGAGCACTGAGCACCCAGCACCGTGAGCACTGAGCCCCCAGCACCCCGAGCACTGAGCACCCAGCACCCTGAGTACTGAGCACCCAGCACCCTGAGTACTGAGCACCCACCACTCTGAGCGCTGAGTACCCAGCACCCTGAGCACTGAGCACCCAGCACCCTGAGCACTGAGCACACAGCACCCTGAGCACTGAGCACCCAGCACCCTGAGTACTGAGCACTGAGCACCCAGCACCCCGAGCACTGAGCACCCAGCACCCTGAGTACTGAGCACTGAGCACCCAGCATCCTGAGCACTGAGCACCCAGCACCCGAGTACTGAGCACCCAGCACCCTGAGTACTGAGCACCCAGCACCCTGAGTACTGAGCACACAGCACCCCGAGTACTGAGCACCCAGCACCCCGAGTACTGAGCACCCAGCACCCTGAGCACTGAGCACCCAGCATCCCGAGCACTGAGCACCCAGCACCCTGAGTACTGAGCACCCAGCGCCCCGAGCACTGAGCACCCAGCACCCTGAGCACTGAGCACCCAGCACCCTGAGTACTGAGCACCCAGCACCCTGAGTACTGAACACCCAGCACCCTGAGCACTGAGCACTGAGCACCCTGAGCACTGAGTACTGAGCACTGAGCACCCTGAGCACTGAGCACCCAGCACCCCGAGTACTGAGCACCCAGCACCCCGAGCACTGAGCACCCAGCGCCCCGAGCACTGAGCACCCAGCACCCCGAGCACTGAGCACTGAGCACCCAGCACCCCGAGTACTGAGCAGTGAGCACCCTGAGCACTGAGCACCCAGCAACCCGAGTACTGAGCACTGAGTACCCTGAGTACTGAGCACCCAGCACCCTGAGCACTGAGTACCCAGCACCTTGAGCACTGAGCACCCAGCACCCTGAGCACTGAGCACCCAGCACCCTGAGTACTGAGCACTGAGCACCCAGCACCCCGAGCACTGAGCACCCAGCACCCTGAGTACTGAGCACTGAGCACCCAGCACCCCGAGCACTGAGCACCCAGCACCCTGAGCACTGAGCACCCTGCACCCGAGTACTGAGCACCCAGCACCCTGAGTACTGAGCACCCAGCACCCTGAGTACTGAGCACCCAGCACCCCGAGTACTGAGCACGAAGCACCCTGAGTACTGAGCACCCAGCACCCTGAGCACTGAGCACCCAGCACCCCGAGCACTGAGCACCCAGCACCCCGAGTACTGAGCACCCAGCACCCTGAGTACTGAGCACCGAGCACCCTGAGCACTGAGCACCCAGCACCTTGAGTACTGAGCTCCGAGCACCCTGAGCACTGAGCACACAGCGCCCCGAGCACCGAGCACCCTGAGCACTGAGCACCCAGCACCCTGAGTACTGAGCACCCTGCACCCTGAGCAATGAGCACCCTGAGTACTGAGCACACAGCACCTTGAGCACTGAGCACCCAGCACCCAGAGTACTGAGCACCCAGCACCCTGAGTACTAAGCACCAAGCACCCTGAGTACTGAGCACCCAGCACCCTGAGCACTGACCACACAGCACCCTGAGTACTGAGCACCTCGAGCACTGAGCACCCAGCACCCTGAGTACTGAGCACCGAGCACCCCGAGCACTGAGCACCCAGCACCCTGAGCACTGAGCACACAGCACCCTGAGCACTGAGCACCCAGCACCCTGAGTACTGAGCACTGAGCACCCAGCACCCCGAGCACTGAGCACTCAGCACCCTGAGTACTGAGCACCGAGCACCCCGAGCACTGAGCACCCAGCACCCTGAGTACTGAGATCCGAGCACCCCGAACACTGAGCACCCTGAGCACTGAGCACCGAGCACCCTGAGCACTGAGTACCCAGCACCCTGAGCACTGAGCACACAGCACCCTGAGCACTGAGCACCCAGCACCCTGAGCACTGAGCACCCAGCACCCTGATTACTGAGCACTGAGCACCCAGCACCCCAAGCACTGAGCACCCAGCACCCCGAGTACTGAGCACTGAGCACCCTGAGTACTGAGCACCCAGCACCCTGAGCACTGAGTACCCCGCACCCTGAGCACTGAGCACCCAGCACCCTGAGCACTGAGCACCCAGCACCCTGAGCACTGAGCACCCAGCACCCTGAGTACTGAGCACTGACCACCCAGCACCCCGAGCACTGAGCTCCCAGCACCCTGAGTACTGAGCACTGAGCACCCAGCAACCCGAGCACTGAGCACCCAGCACCCTGAGCACTGAGCACCCACCACCCGAGTACTGAGCACCCAGCACCCTGGGTACTGAGCACCCAGCACCCTGAGTACTGAGCACCCAGCACCCTGAGCACTGAGCACTGAGCACCCTGATCACTGAGTACTGAGCACCGAGCACACCGAGAACTGAGCACCCAGCACCCGGAGTACTGAGCACCCAGCACCCTGAGTACTGAGCACCCAGCACCCCGAGCACTGAGAGCACCCAGCAACCTGAGCACTTAGCACCCAGCACCCTGAGTACTGAGCACTGACCACCCAGCACACCGAGCACTGAGCACCCAGCACCCTGAGTACTGAGCACTGAGGACCCAGCACCCCGAGCACTGAGCACCCAGCACCCTGAGCACTGAACACCCAGCACCCTGAGCACTGAGCATCCAGCACCCTGAGTATTGAGCACTGAGCACCCAGCACCCCGAGCAATGAGCACCCAGCACCCTGAGTACTGAGCACTGAGCACCCAGCACCCTGAGCACTGAGCACACAGCACCCTGAGCACTGAGCACCCAGCACCCGAGTACTGAGCACCCAGCACCCTGAGTACTGAGCACCCAGCACCCCGAGCACTGAGCCCCCAGCACCCCGAGTACTGAGTACCCAGCACCCTGAGTACTGAGCACCCAGCACCCTGAGCACTGAGCACCCAGCACCCCGAGCACTGAGCACCCAGCACCCTGAGTACTGAGCACCCAGCACCCTGAGCACTGAGCACCCAGCACCCTGAGCACTGAGCACCCAGCACCCTGAGTACTGAGCACCCAGCACCCTGAGTACTGAGCACTGAGCACCCAGCACCCCGAGCACTGAGCACCCTGCACCCTGAGTACTGAGCACCGAGCACCCCGAGCACTGAGCACCCAGCACCCTGAGTACTGAGATCCGAGCACCCTGAACACTGAGCACCCTGAGCACTGAGCACCGAGCACCCTGAGCACTGAGTACCCAGCACCCTGAGCACTGAGCACCCGGCACCCTGAGCACTGAGCACCCAGCACCCTGAGCACTGAGCACCCAGCACCCTGAGTACTGAGCACTGAGCACCCTGAGTACTGAGCACCCAGCACCCTGAGCACTGAGTACCCAGCACCCTGAGCACTGAGCACCCAGCACCCTGAGCACTGAGCACCCAGCACCCAGAGTACTGAGCACTGAGCACCCAGCATCCCGAGCACTGAGCACCCAGCACCCTGAGTACTGAGAACTGAGCACCCAGCACCCCGAGCACTGAGCACCCAGCACCCTGAGCACTGAGCACCCACCACTCTGAGTACTGAGCACCCAGCACCCTGAGTACTGAGCACCCAGCACCCTGAGTACTGAGCACCCAGCACCTCGAGTACTGAGCACCCAGCACCCTGAGTACTGAGCACCCAGCACCCTGAGCACTGAACACCCAGCACCCCGAGCACTGAGCACCCAGCACACTGAGTACTGAGCACCCAGCACCCTGAGCACTGGGCACCCAGCACCCTGAGCACTGAGCACCCAGCACCCTGAGTACTGAGCACTGAGCACCCTGATCACTGAGTACTGAGCACCGAGCACCCCGAAAACTGAGCACCCAGCACCCTGAGCACTGAGCACCCAGCACCCTGAGCACTGAGCACCCACCACCCTGAGTACTGAGCACTGAGCACCCAGCACCCCGGGCACTGAGCACCCAGCACCCTGAGTACTGAGCACTGAGCACCGAGCACCCCGAGCACTGAGCACCCAGCACCCTGAGTACTGAGCACTGAGCACCCTGAGCACTGAGCACCCAGCACCTTGAGTACTGAGCTCCGAGCACCCCGAGCACTGAGTACCCAGCGCCCCGAGCACCGAGCACCCTGAGCACTGAGCACCCAGCACCCTGAGTACTGAGCACCCTGCACCCTGAACAATGAGCACCCTGAGTACTGAGCACCCAGCACCTTGAGCACTGAGCACCCAGCACCCTGAGTACTGAGCACCCAGCACCCTGAGCACTGAGCACCTCGAGCACTGAGCACCCAGCACCCTGAGTACTGAGCACCCTGCACCCTGAACAATGAGCACCCTGAGTACTGAGCACCCAGCACCCGGAGTACTGAGCACGCAGCACCCTGAGAACTAAGCACCGAGCACCCTGAGTACTGAGCACCCAGCACCCTGAGCACTGAACACACAGCACCCTGAGTACTGAGCACCTCGAGCACTGAGCACCCAGCACCCTGAGTACTGAGCACCGAGCACACCGAGCACTGAGCACCCAGCACCGTGAGCACTGAGCCCCCAGCACCCCGAGCACTGAGTACCCAGCACCCTGAGCACTGAGCACCCAGCACCATGAGCACTGAGCACACAGCACCCAGAGCACTGAGCACCCAGCACCCTGAGTACTGAGCACTGAGCACCCAGCACCCCGAGCACTGAGCACCCAGTACCCTGAGTACTGAGCACTGAGCACCCAGCACCCCGAGCACTGAGCACACAGCACCCTGAGCACTGAGCACCCAGCACCCGAGTACTGAGCACCCAGCACCCTGAGTACTGAGCACCCAGCACCCTGAGTACTGAGCACACAGCACCCCGAGTTCTGAGCACCCAGCACCCCGTGTACTGAGCACCCAGCACCCTGAGCACTGAGCACCCAGCATCCCGAGCACTGAGCACCCAGCACCCTGAGTACTGAGCGCCCAGCGCCCCGAGCACTGAGCACCCAGCACCCTGAGCACTGAGCACCCAGCACCCTGAGTACTGAGCACCCAGCACCCTGAGTACTGAACACCCAGCACCCTGAGCACTGAGCACCCTGAGCACTGAGTACTGATTACTGAGCACCCTGAGCACTGAGCACCCAGCACCCCGAGTACTGAGCACCCAGCACCCCGAGCACTGAGCACACAGCGCCCCGAGCACTGAGCACGCAGCACCCCGAGCACTGAGCACCCAGCACCCCGAGTACTGAGCAGTGAGCACCCTGAGCACAGAGCACCCAGCACCCAGAGTACTGAGCACTGAGAACCCTGAGTACTGAGCACCCAGCACCCTGAGCACTGAGTACCCAGCACCTTGAGCACTGAGCACCCAGCACCCTGAGCACTGAGCACCCAGCACCCTGAGCACTGAGCACCCAGCACCCTGAGTACTGAGCACTGAGCACCCAGCACCCCGAGCACTGAGCACCCAGCACCCTGAGTACTGAGCACTGAGCACCCAGCACCCCGAGCACTGAGCACCCAGCACCCTGAGCAATGAGCACCCATCACCCGAGTACTGAGCACCCAGCACCCTGAGTACTGAGCACCCAGCACCCTGAGTACTGAGCTCCGAGCACCCCGAGTACTGAGCACGAAGCACCCTGAGTACTGAGAACCCAGCACCCTAAGAACTGAGCACCCAGCACCCCGAGCACTGAGTACCCAGCACCCTGAGTACTGAGCACCCAGCACCCTGAGCACTGAGCACCCAGCACCCTGAGCTCTGAGCACCCAGCACCCTGAGCACTGAGCACCCAGCACCCTGAGTAGTGAGCAGCCAACGTACTGAGCACCGAGCACCCCGAGCACTGAGCACCCAGCACCCTGAGTACTGAGCACCGAGCACCCTGAGCACTGAGCACCCAGCACCTTGAGTACTGAGCTCCGAGCACCCCGATCACTGAGCACCCAGCGCCCCGAGCACCGAGCACCCTGAGCACTGAGCACCCAGCACCCTGAGTACTGAGCACCCTGCACCCTGAACAATGAGCACCCTGAGTACTGAGCACCCAGCACCTTGAGCACTGAGCACCCAGCACCCGGAGTACTGAGCACCCAGCACCCTGAGTACTAAGCACAGAGCACCCTGAGTACTGAGCACCCAGCACCCTGAGCACTGAGCACATCGAGCTCTGAGCACCCAGCACCCTGAGTACTGAGCACCGAGCACCCCGAGCACTGAGCACCCAGCACCCTGAGTACTGAGATCCGAGCACCCCGAACACTGAGCACCCTGAGCACTGAGCACCCAGCACCCTGAGTACTGAGCACCGAGCACCCCGAGCACTGAGCACCCAGCACCCTGAGCACTGAGCACACAGCACCCTGATCACTGAGCACCCAGCACCCTGAGTACTGAGCACTGAGCACCCAGCACCCCGAGCACTGAGCACCCAGCACCCTGAGTACTGAGCACCGAGCACCCCGAGCACTGAGCACCCAGCACCCTGAGTACTGAGATCCGAGCACCCCAAACACTGAGCACCCTGAGCACTGAGCACCGAGCACCCTGAGCACTGAGTACCCAGCACCCTGAGCACTGAGCACCCAGCACCCTGAGCACTGAGCACCCAGCACCCTGAGCACTGAGCACCCAGCACCCTGAGTACTGAGCACTGAGCACCCAGCACCCCGAGCACTGAGCACCCAGCACCCCGAGTACTGAGCACTGAGCACCCTGAGTACTGAGCACCCAGCACCCTGAGCACTGAGTACCCCGCACCCTGAGCACTGAGCACCCAGCACACTGAGCACTGAGCACACAGCACCCTGAGCACTGAGCACCCAGCACCCTGAGTACTGAGCACTGAGCACCCAGCACACCGAGTACTGAGCACCCAGCACCCTGAGTACTGAGCACTGAGCACCCAGCAACCCGAGCACTGAGCACCCAGCACCCTGAGCACTGAGCACCCACCACCCGAGTACTGAGCACCCAGCACCCTGAGTACTGAGCACCCAGCACCCTGAGTACTGAGCACCCAGCACCCTGAGCACTGAGCACTGTGCACCCTGATCACTGAGTACTGAGCACCGAGCACCCCGAGAACTGAGCACCCAGCACCCGGAGTACTGAGCACCCAGCACCCTGAGTACTGAGCACCCAGCACCCCGAGCACTGAGCACCCAGCACCCTGAGCACTTAGCACCCAACACCCTGAGTACTGAGCACTGAGCACCCAGCACACCGAGCACTGAGCACCCAGCACCCTGAGTACTGAGCACCGAGCACCCCGAGCACTGAGCACCCAGCACCCTGAGCACTGAGCACACAGCACCCTGAGCACTGAGCACCCAGCACCCTGAGTACTGAGCACCCAGCACCCTGAGTACTGAGCACTGAGCACCCAGCACCCCGAGCACTGAGCACACAGCACCCTGAGTACTGAGCACCGAGCACCCCGAGCACTGAGCACCCAGCACCCTGAGTACTGAGATCAAAGCACCCCGAACACTGAGCACCCTGAGCACTGAGCACCGAGCACCCTGAGTACTGAGCACTGAGCACCCAGCACCCCGAGCACTGAGCACCCAGCACCCCGAGTACTGAGCACTGAGCACCCTGAGTACTGAGCACCCAGCACACTGAGCACTGAGTACCCCGCACCCTGAGCACTGAGCACCCAGCACCCTGAGCACTGAGCACCCAGCCCCCTGAGCACTGAGCACCCAGCACCCTGAGTACTGAGCACTGAGCACCCAGCACCCCGAGCACTTAGCACCCAGCACCCTGAGTACTGAGCACTGAGCACCCAGCAACCCGAGCACTGAGCACCCAGCACCCTGAGCACTGAGCACCCACCACCCGAGTACTGAGCACCCAGCACCCTGAGTACTGAGCACCCAGCACCCTGAGTACTGAGCACCAAGCACCCTGAGCACTGAGCACTGAGCACCCTGATCACTGAGTACTGAGCACCGAGCACCCCGAGCACTGAGCACCCAGCACCCTGAGTACTGAGCACTGAGCACCCTGAGCACTGAGCACCCAGCACCTTGAGTACTGAGCTCCGAGCACCCCGAGCACTGAGTACCCAGCGCCCCGAGCACCGAGCACCCTGAGCACTGAGCACCCAGCACCCTGAGTACTGAGCACCCTGCACCCTGAACAATGAGCACCCTGAGTACTGAGCACCCAGCACCTTGAGCACTGAGCACCCAGCACCCTGAGTACTGAGCACCCAGCACCCTGAGCACTGAGCACCTCGAGCACTGAGCACCCAGGACCCTGAGTACTGAGCACCGAGCACCCCGAGCACTGAGCACCCAGCACCCTGAGCACTGAGCACACAGCACCCTGATCACTGAGCACCCAGCACCCTGAGTACTGAGCACTGAGCACCCAGCACCCCGAGCACTGAGCACCCAGCACCCTGAGTACTGAGCACCGAGCACCCCGAGCACTGAGCACCCAGCACCCTGAGTACTGAGATCCGAGCACCCCGAACACTGAGCACCCTGAGCACTGAGCACCGAGCACCCTGAGCACTGAGTACCCAGCACCCTGAGCACTGAGCACCCAGCACCCTGAGCACTGAGCACCCAGCACCCTGAGCACTGAGCACCCAGCACCCTGAGTACTGAGCACTGAGCACCCAGCACCCCGAGCACTGAGCACCCAGCACCCCGAGTACTGAGCACTGAGCACCCTGAGTACTGAGCAACCAGCACCCTGAGCACTGAGTACCCCGCACCCTGAGCACTGAGCACCCAGCACCCTGAGCACTGAGCACGCAGCACCCTGAGCACTGAGCACCCAGCACCCTGAGTACTGAGCACTGAGCACCCAGCACCCCGAGCACTGAGCACCCAGCACCCTGAGTACTGAGCACTGAGCACCCAGCAACCCGAGCACTGAGCACCCAGCACCCTGAGCACTGAGCACCCACCACCCGAGTACTGAGCACCCAGCACCCTGAGTACTGAGCACCCAGAACCCTGAGTACTGAGCACCCAGCACCCTGAGCACTGAGCACTGTGCACCCTGATCACTGAGTACTGAGCACCGAGCACCCCGAGAACTGAGCACCCAGCACCCGGAGTACTGAGCACCGAGCACCCTGAGTACTGAGCACCCAGCACCCCGAGCACTGAGCACCCAGCACCCTGAGCACTTAGCACCCAGCACCCTGAGTACTGAGCACTGAGCACCCAGCACACCGAGCACTGAGCACCCAGCACCCTGAGTACTGAGCACCGAGCACCCCGAGCACTGAGCACCCAGCACCCTGAGCACTGAGCACACAGCACCCTGAGCACTGAGCACCCAGCACCCTGAGTACTGAGCACTGAGCACCCAGCACCCCGAGCACTGAGCACCCAGCACCCTGAGTACTGAGCACCGAGCACCCCGAGCACTGAGCACCCAGCACCCTGAGTACTGAGATCCGAGCACCCCGAACACTGAGCACCCTGAGCACTGAGCACCGAGCACCCTGAGCACTGAGTACCCAGCACCCTGAGCACTGAGCACCCAGCACCCTGAGCACTGAGCACACAGCACCCTGAGCACTGAGCACCCAGCACCCTGAGTACTGAGCACTGAGCACCCAGCACCCCGAGCACTGAGCACCCAGCACCGCGAGTACTGAGCAGTGAGCACCCTGAGTACTGAGCACCCAGCAACCTGAGCACTGAGTACCCCGCACCCTGAGCACTGAGCACCCAGCACCCTGAGCACTGAGCACCCAGCACCCTGAGTACTGAGCACTGAGCACCCAGCACCCCGAGCACTTAGCACCCAGCACCCTGAGTACTGAGCACTGAGCACCCAGCAACCCGAGCACTGAGCACCCAGCACCCTGAGCACTGAGCACCCACCACCCGAGTACTGAGCACCCAGCACCCTGAGTACTGAGCACCCAGCACCCTGAGTACTGAGCACCCAGCACCCTGAGCACTGAGCACTGAGCACCCTGATCACTGAGTACTGAGCACCGAGCACCCCGAGAACTGAGCAGCCAGCACCCGGAGTACTGAGCACCCAGCACCATGAGTACTGAGCACCCAGCACCCCGAGCACTGAGCACCCAGCACCCTGAGCACTTAGCACCCAGCACCCTGAGTACTGAGCACTGAGCACCCAGCACACTGAGCACTGAGCACCCAGCACCCTGAGTAATGAGCACCGAGCACCCCGAGCACTGAGCACCCAGCACCCTGATCACTGAGCACACAGCACCCTGAGCACTGAGCACCCAGCACCCTGAGTACTGAGCAGTGAGCACCCAGCACCCCGAGCACTGAGCACCCAGCACCCTGAGTACTGAGCACCGAGCACTGAGCACCCAGCACCCTGAGTACTGAGATCCGAGCACCCCGAACACTGAGCACCCTGAGCACTGAGCACCGAGCACCCTGAGCACTGCGTACCCAGCACCCTGAGCACTGAGCACCCAGCACCCTGAGCACTGAGCACTCAGCACCCTGAGCACTGAGCACCCAGCACCCTGAGTACTGAGCACTGAGCACCCAGCACCCCGAGCACTGAGCACCCAGCACCCCGAGTACTGAGCAGTGAGCACCCTGAGTACTGAGCACCCAGCAACCTGAGCACTGAGTACCCCGCACCCTGAGCACTGAGCACCCAGCACCCTGAGCACTGAGCACCCAGCACCCTGAGTACTGAGCACTGAGCACCCAGCACCCCGAGCACTTAGCACCCAGCACCCTGAGTACTGAGCACTGAGCACCCAGCAACCCGAGCACTGAGCACCCAGCACCCTGAGCACTGAGCACCCACCACCCGAGTACTGAGCACCCAGCACCCTGAGTACTGAGCACCCAGCACCCTGAGTACTGAGCACCCAGCACCCTGAGCACGGAGCACTGAGCACCCTGATCACTGAGTACTGAGCACCGAGCACCCCGAGAACTGAGCAGCCAGCACCCGGAGTACTGAGCACCCAGCACCCTGAGTACTGAGCACCCAGCAACCCGAGCACTGAGCACCCAGCACCCTGAGCACTGAGCACCCACCACCCGAGTACTGAGCACCCTGAGTACTGAGCACCGATCACCCTGAGCACTGAGCACCCAGCACCCTGAGTACTGAGCACGCAGCACCCTGAGTACTGAGCACCCAGCACCCCGAGCACTGAGCACCCAGCACCCCGAGTACTGAGTACCCAGCACCCTGAGTACTGAGCACCCAGCGCCCTGAGCACTGAGAACCCAGCACCCCGAGCACTGAGCACCCAGCACCCTGAGTACTGAGCACCCAGCACCCTGAGCACTGAGCACCCAGCACCCTGAGAACTGAGCACCCAGCACCCTGAGTACTGAGCACCCAGCACCCTGAGTACTGAGCACTGAGCACCCAGCACCCCGAGCACTGAGCACCCAGCACCCTGAGTACTGAGCACCGAGCACCCCGAGCACTGAGCACCCAGCACCCTGAGTACTGAGATCCGAGCAACCCGAACAATGAGCACCCTGAGCACTGAGCACCGAGCACCCTGAGCACTGAGTACCCAGCACCCTGAGCACTGAGCACCCAGCACCCTGAGCACTGAGCACCCAGCACCCTGAGCACTGAGCACCCAGCACCCTGAGTACTGAGCACTGAGCACCCAGCACCCCGAGCACTGAGCACCCAGCACCCCGAGTACTGAGCACTGAGCACCCTGAGTACTGAGCACCCAGCAACCTGAGCACTGAGTACCCCGCACCCTGAACACTGAGCACCCAGCACCCTGAGCACTGAGCACCCAGCACCCTGAGTACTGAGCACTGAGCACCCAGCACCCCGAGCACTTAGCACCCAGCACCCTGAGTACTGAGCACTGAGCACCCAGCAACCCGAGCACTGAGCACCCAGCACCCTGAGCACTGAGCACCCACCACCCGAGTACTGAGCACCCAGCTCCCTGAGTACTGAGCACCCAGCACCCTGAGTACTGAGCACCCAGCACCCTGAGCACTGAGCACTGAGCACCCTGATCCCTGAGTACTGAGCACCGAGCACCCCGAGAACTGAGCACCCAGCACCCGGAGAACTGAGCACCCAGCACCCTGAGTACTGAGCACCCAGCACCCCGAGCACTGAGCACCCAGCACCCTGAGCACTTAGCACCCAGCACCCTGAGTACTGAGCACTGAGCACCCAGCACACCGAGCACTGAGCACCCAGCACCCTGAGTACTGAGCACCGAGCACCCCGAGCACTGAGCACCCAGCACCCTGAGCACTGAGCACACAGCACCCTGAGCACTGAGCACCCAGCACCCTGAGAACTGAGCACTGAGCACCCAGCACCCTGAGCACTGAGCACCCAGCACCCTGAGTAATGAGCACCGAGCACCCCGAGCACTGAGCACCCAGCACCCTGAGTACTGAGATCCGAGCACCCCGAACACTGAGCACCCTGAGCACTGAGCCCCGAGCACCCTGAGCACTGAGTACCCAGCACCCTGAGCACTGAGCACCCAGCACCCTGAGCACTGAGCACCCAGCACCCTGAGCACTGAGCACCCAGCACCCTGAGTACTGAGCACTGAGCACCCAGCACCCCGAGCACTGAGCACCCAGCACCCCGAGTACTGAGCACTGAGCACTCTGAGTACTGAGCACCCAGCACCCTGAGCACTGAGTACCCCGCACCCTGAGCACTGAGCACCCAGCACCCTGAGCACTGAGCACCCAGCACCCCGAGTACTGAGTACCCAGCACCCTGAGTACTGAGCACCCAGCGCCCTGAGCACTGAGAACCCAGCACCCCGAGCACTGAGCAACCAGCACCCTGAGTACTGAGCACCCAGCACCCTGAGCACTGAGCACCCAGCACCCTGAGAAGTGAGCACCCAGCACCCTGAGTACTGAGCACCCAGCACCCTGAGTACTGAGCACTGAGCACCCAGCACCCCGAGCACTGAGCACCCAGCACCCTGAGTACTGAGCACCGAGCACCCCGAGCACTGAGCACCCAGCACCCTGAGTACTGAGATCCGAGCAACCCGAACAATGAGCACCCTGAGCACTGAGCACCGAGCACCCTGAGCACTGAGTACCCAGCACCCTGAGCACTGAGCACCCAGCACCCTGAGCACTGAGCACCCAGCACCCTGAGCACTGAGCACCCAGCACCCTGAGCACTGAGCACTGAGCACACTGATCCCTGAGTACTGAGCACCGAGCACCCCGAGAACTGAGCACCCAGCACCCGGAGAACTGAGCACCCAGCACCCTGAGTACTGAGCACCCAGCACCCCGAGCACTGAGCACCCAGCACCCTGAGCACTTAGCACCCAGCACCCTGAGTACTGAGCACTGAGCACCCAGCACACCGAGCACTGAGCACCCAGCACCCTGAGTACTGAGCACCGAGCACCCCGAGCACTGAGCACCCAGCACCCTGAGCACTGAGCACACAGCACCCTGAGCACTGAGCACCCAGCACCCTGAGAACTGAGCACTGAGCACCCAGCACCCTGAGCACTGAGCACCCAGCACCCTGAGTAATGAGCACCGAGCACCCCGAGCACTGAGCACCCAGCACCCTGAGTACTGAGATCCGAGCACCCCGAACACTGAGCACCCTGAGCACTGAGCACCGAGCACCCTGAGCACTGAGTACCCAGCACCCTGAGCACTGAGCACCCAGCACCCTGAGCACTGAGCACCCAGCACCCTGAGCACTGAGCACCCAGCACCCTGAGTACTGAGCACTGAGCACCCAGCACCCCGAGCACTGAGCACCCAGCACCCCGAGTACTGAGCACTGAGCACTCTGAGTACTGAGCACCCAGCACCCTGAGCACTGAGTACCCCGCACCCTGAGCACTGAGCACCCAGCACCCTGAGCACTGAGCACCCAGCACCCTGAGCACTGAGCACCCAGCACCCTGAGTACTGAGCACTGAGCACCCAGCACCCCGAGCACTTAGCACCCAGCACCCTGAGTACTGAGCACTGAGCACCCAGCAACCCGAGCACTGAGCACCCAGCACCCTGAGCACTGAGCACCCACCACCCGAGTACTGAGCACCGAGCACCCTGAGTACTGAGCACCCAGCACCCTGAGTACTGAGCACCCAGCACCCTGAGCACTGAGCACTGAGCACCCTGATCACTGAGTACTGAGCACCGAGCACCCCGAGAACTGAGCACCCAGCACCCGGAGTACTGAGCACCCAGCACCCTGAGTACTGAGCACCCAGCACCCCGAGCACTGAGCACCAGGCACCCTGAGTACTGAGCACCCAGCACCCTGAGTACTGAGCACTGAGCACCCACCACCCGAGTACTGAGCACCCAGCACCCTGAGTACTGAGCACCCAGCACCCTGAGTACTGAGCACTGGGCACCCAGCACACCGAGCACTGAGCTCCCAGCACCCTGAGTACTGAGCACTGAGCACCCAGCACCCCGAGCACTGAGCACCCAGCACCCTGAGCACTGAGCACCCAGCACCCTGAGCACTGAGCACCCAGCACACTGAGTACTGAGCACTGAGCACCCAGCACCCCGGGCACTGAGCACCCAGCACCCAGCACCCTGAGCACTGAGCACCCAGCACCCTGAGCACTGAGCACACAGCACCCTGAGCACTCAGCACCCAGCACCCGAGTACTAAGCACCCAGCACCCGGAGTACTGAGCACGCAGCACCCTGAGTACTGAGCACCCAGCACCCTGAGTACTGAGCACCCAGCACCCCGAGCACTGAGCACCCAGCACCCCGAGTACTGAGTACCCAGCACCCTGAGTACTGAGCACCCAGCGCCCTGAGCACTGAGCACCCAGCACCCCGAGCACTGAGCACCCAGCACCCTGAGTACTGAGCACCCAGCACCCTGAGCACTGAGCACCCAGCACCCTGAGCACTGAGCACCCAGCACCCTGAGTACTGAGCACCCAGCACCCTGAGTACTGAGCACTGAGCACCCAGCACCCCGAGCACTGAGCACCCAGCACCCTGAGTACTGAGCACCGAGCACCCCGAGCACTGAGCACCCAGCACCCTGAGTACTGAGATCCGAGCAACCCGAACAATGAGCACCCTGAGCACTGAGCACCGAGCACCCTGAGCACTGAGTACCCAGCACCCTGAGCACTGAGCACCCAGCACCCTGAGCACTGAGCACCCAGCACCCTGAGCACTGAGCACCCAGCACCCTGAGTACTGAGCACTGAGCACCCAGCACCCCGAGCACTGAGCACCCAGCACCCCGAGTACTGAGCACTGAGCACCCTGAGTACTGAGCACCCAGCACCCTGAGCACTGAGTACCCAGCACCCTGAGCACTGAGCACCCAGCACCCTGAGCACTGAGCACCCAGCACCCTGAGTACTGAGCACTGAGCACCCAGCACCCCGAGCACTGAGCACCCAGCACCCTGAGTACTGAGCACTGAGCACCCAGCACCCCGAGCACTGAGCACCCAGCACCCTGAGCACTGAGCACCCAACACCCGAGTACTGAGCACCCAGCACCCTGAGTACTGAGCACCCAGCACCCTGAGTACTGAGCACCCAGCACCCCGAGTACTGAGCACCCAGCACCCTGAGTACTGAGCACCCAGCACCCTGAGCACTGAGCACCCAGCACCCCGAGCACTGAGCACCCAGCACACTGAGTACTGAGCACCCAGCACCCTGAGCACTGAGCACCCAGCACCCTGAGCACTGAGCACCCAGCACCCTGAGCACTGAGCACTGAGCACCCTGATCACTGAGTACTGAGCACCGAGCACCCCGAGAACTGAGCACCCAGCACCCGGAGTACTGAGCACCCAGCACCCTGAGTACTGAGCACCCAGCACCCTGAGCACTGAGCACCCAGCACCCTGAGCACTGAGCACCCAGCACCCTGAGTACTGAGCACTGAGCACCCAGCACACCGAGCACTGAGCACCCAGCACCCTGAGTACTTAGCACTGAGCACCCAGCACCCCGAGCACTGAGCACCCAGCACCCTGAGCACTGAGCACCCAGCAACCGAGTACTGAGCACCCAGCACCGCGAGCACTGAGCACCCAGCACTCCGAGTACTGAGCACCAAGCACCCTGAGTACTGAGCACCCAGCACCCTGAGCACTGAGCACCCAGCACCCCGAGCACTGAGCACCCAGCACCCTGAGTACTGAGCACCCAGCACCCTGAGCACTGAGCACCCAGCACCCTGAGCACTGAGCACCCAGCAAACTGAGCACTGAGCACCCAGCACCCTGAGTAGTGAGCACCCAACGTACTGAGCACCGAGCACCCCGAGCACTGAGCACCCAGCACCCTGAGTACTGAGAACCGAGCACCCCGAGCACTGAGCACCCAGCACCCTGAGCACTGAGCACCCAGCACCCTGAGTACTGAGCACTGAGCACCCAGCACCCCGAGCACTTAGCACCCAGCACCCTGAGTACTGAGCACTGAGCACCCAGCAACCCGAGCACTGAGCACCCAGCACCCTGAGCACTGAGCACCCACCACCCGAGTACTGAGCACCCAGCTCCCTGAGTACTGAGCACCCAGCACCCTGAGTACTGAGCACCCAGCACCCTGAGCACTGAGCACTGAGCACCCTGATCACTGAGTACTGAGCACCGAGCACCCCGAGAACTGAGCACCCAGCACCCGGAGTACTGAGCACCCAGCACCCTGAGTACTGAGGACCCAGCACCCCGAGCACTGAGCACCCAGCACCCTGAGCACTTAGCACCCAGCACCCTGAGTACTGAGCACTGAGCACCCAGCACACCGAGCACTGAGCACCCAGCACCCTGAGTACTGAGCACCGAGCACCCCGAGCACTGAGCACCCAGCACCCTGAGCACTGAGCACCCAGCACCCTGAGAACTGAGCACTGAGCACCCAGCACCCCGAGTACTGAGTACCCAGCACCCTGAGTACTGAGCACCCAGCGCCCTGAGCACTGAGCACCCAGCACCCCGAGCACTGAGCACCCAGCACCCTGAGTACTGAGCACCCAGCACCCTGAGCACTGAGCACCCAGCACCCTGAGCACTGAGCACCCAGCACCCTGAGTACTGAGCACCCAGCACCCTGAGTACTGAGCACTGAGCACCCAGCACCCCGAGCACTGAGCACCCAGCACCCTGAGTACTGAGCACCGAGCACCCCGAGCACTGAGCACCCAGCACCCTGAGTACTGAGATCCGAGCAACCCGAACAATGAGCACCCTGAGCACTGAGCACCGAGCACCCTGAGCACTGAGTACCCAGCACCCTGAGCACTGAGCACCCAGCACCCTGAGCACTGAGCACCCAGCACCCTGAGCACTGAGCACCCAGCACCCTGAGTACTGAGCACTGAGCACCCAGCACCCCGAGCACTGAGCACCCAGCACCCCGAGTACTGAGCACTGAGCACCCTGAGTACTGAGCACCCAGCACCCTGAGCACTGAGTACCCAGCACCCTGAGCACTGAGCACCCAGCACCCTGAGCACTGAGTACCCAGCACCCTGAGCACTGAGCACCCAGCACCCTGAGCACTGAGCACCCAGCACCCCGAGCACTGAGCACTGAGCACCCTGAGTACTGAGCACCCAGCACCCTGAGCACTGAGTACCCAGCACCCTGAGCACTGAGCACCCAGCACCCCGAGCACTGAGCACCCAGCACCCTGAGTACTGAGCACTGAGCACCCAGCACCCCGAGCACTGAGCACCCAGCACCCTGAGTACTGAGCACTGAGCACCCAGCACCCCGAGCACTGAGCACCCAGCACCCTGAGCACTGAGCACCCAACACCCGAGTACTGAGCACCCAGCACCCTGAGTACTGAGCACCCAGCACCCTGAGTACTGAGCACCCAGCACCCCGAGTACTGAGCACCCAGCACCCTGAGTACTGAGCACCCAGCACCCTGAGCACTGAGCACCCAGCACCCCGAGCACTGAGCACCCAGCACACTGAGTACTGAGCACCCAGCACCCTGAGCACTGAGCACCCAGCACCCTGAGCACTGAGCACCCAGCACCCTGAGCACTGAGCACTGAGCACCCTGATCACTGAGTACTGAGCACCGAGCACCCCGAGAACTGAGCACCCAGCACCCGGAGTACTGAGCACCCAGCACCCTGAGTACTGAGCACCCAGCACCCTGAGCACTGAGCACCCAGCACCCTGAGCACTGAGCACCCAGCACCCTGAGTACTGAGCACTGAGCACCCAGCACACCGAGCACTGAGCACCCAGCACCCTGAGTACTTAGCACTGAGCACCCAGCACCCCGAGCACTGAGCACCCAGCACCCTGAGCACTGAGCACCCAGCAACCGAGTACTGAGCACCCAGCACCGCGAGCACTGAGCACCCAGCACTCCGAGTACTGAGCACCAAGCACCCTGAGTACTGAGCACCCAGCACCCTGAGCACTGAGCACCCAGCACCCCGAGCACTGAGCACCCAGCACCCTGAGTACTGAGCACCCAGCACCCTGAGCACTGAGCACCCAGCACCCTGAGCACTGAGCACCCAGCAAACTGAGCACTGAGCACCCAGCACCCTGAGTAGTGAGCACCCAACGTACTGAGCACCGAGCACCCCGAGCACTGAGCACCCAGCACCCTGAGTACTGAGAACCGAGCACCCCGAGCACTGAGCACCCAGCACCCTGAGCACTGAGCACCCAGCACCCTGAGTACTGAGCACTGAGCACCCAGCACCCCGAGCACTTAGCACCCAGCACCCTGAGTACTGAGCACTGAGCACCCAGCAACCCGAGCACTGAGCACCCAGCACCCTGAGCACTGAGCACCCACCACCCGAGTACTGAGCACCCAGCTCCCTGAGTACTGAGCACCCAGCACCCTGAGTACTGAGCACCCAGCACCCTGAGCACTGAGCACTGAGCACCCTGATCACTGAGTACTGAGCACCGAGCACCCCGAGAACTGAGCACCCAGCACCCGGAGTACTGAGCACCCAGCACCCTGAGTACTGAGGACCCAGCACCCCGAGCACTGAGCACCCAGCACCCTGAGCACTTAGCACCCAGCACCCTGAGTACTGAGCACTGAGCACCCAGCACACCGAGCACTGAGCACCCAGCACCCTGAGTACTGAGCACCGAGCACCCCGAGCACTGAGCACCCAGCACCCTGAGCACTGAGCACCCAGCACCCTGAGAACTGAGCACTGAGCACCCAGCACCCCGAGTACTGAGTACCCAGCACCCTGAGTACTGAGCACCCAGCGCCCTGAGCACTGAGCACCCAGCACCCCGAGCACTGAGCACCCAGCACCCTGAGTACTGAGCACCCAGCACCCTGAGCACTGAGCACCCAGCACCCTGAGCACTGAGCACCCAGCACCCTGAGTACTGAGCACCCAGCACCCTGAGTACTGAGCACTGAGCACCCAGCACCCCGAGCACTGAGCACCCAGCACCCTGAGTACTGAGCACCGAGCACCCCGAGCACTGAGCACCCAGCACCCTGAGTACTGAGATCCGAGCAACCCGAACAATGAGCACCCTGAGCACTGAGCACCGAGCACCCTGAGCACTGAGTACCCAGCACCCTGAGCACTGAGCACCCAGCACCCTGAGCACTGAGCACCCAGCACCCTGAGCACTGAGCACCCAGCACCCTGAGTACTGAGCACTGAGCACCCAGCACCCCGAGCACTGAGCACCCAGCACCCCGAGTACTGAGCACTGAGCACCCTGAGTACTGAGCACCCAGCACCCTGAGCACTGAGTACCCAGCACCCTGAGCACTGAGCACCCAGCACCCTGAGCACTGAGTACCCAGCACCCTGAGCACTGAGCACCCAGCACCCTGAGCACTGAGCACCCAGCACCCTGAGTACTGAGCACTGAGCACCCAGCACCCCGAGCACTGAGCACCCAGCACCCTGAGTACTGAGCACTGAGCACCCAGCACCCCGAGCACTGAGCACCCAGCACCCTGAGCACTGAGCACCCAACACCCGAGTACTGAGCACCCAGCACCCTGAGTACTGAGCACCCAGCACCCTGAGTACTGAGCACCCAGCACCCCGAGTACTGAGCACCCAGCACCCTGAGTACTGAGCACCCAGCACCCTGAGCACTGAGCACCCAGCACCCCGAGCACTGAGCACCCAGCACACTGAGTACTGAGCACCCAGCACCCTGAGCACTGAGCACCCAGCACCCTGAGCACTGAGCACCCAGCACCCTGAGCACTGAGCACTGAGCACCCTGATCACTGAGTACTGAGCACCGAGCACCCCGAGAACTGAGCACCCAGCACCCGGAGTACTGAGCACCCAGCACCCTGAGTACTGAGCACCCAGCACCCTGAGCACTGAGCACCCAGCACCCTGAGCACTGAGCACCCAGCACCCTGAGTACTGAGCACTGAGCACCCAGCACACCGAGCACTGAGCACCCAGCACCCTGAGTACTTAGCACTGAGCACCCAGCACCCCGAGCACTGAGCACCCAGCACCCTGAGCACTGAGCACCCAGCAACCGAGTACTGAGCACCCAGCACCGCGAGCACTGAGCACCCAGCACTCCGAGTACTGAGCACCAAGCACCCTGAGTACTGAGCACCCAGCACCCTGAGCACTGAGCACCCAGCACCCCGAGCACTGAGCACCCAGCACCCTGAGTACTGAGCACCCAGCACCCTGAGCACTGAGCACCCAGCACCCTGAGCACTGAGCACCCAGCAAACTGAGCACTGAGCACCCAGCACCCTGAGTAGTGAGCACCCAACGTACTGAGCACCGAGCACCCCGAGCACTGAGCACCCAGCACCCTGAGTACTGAGAACCGAGCACCCCGAGCACTGAGCACCCAGCACCCTGAGCACTGAGCACCCAGCACCCTGAGTACTGAGCACTGAGCACCCAGCACCCCGAGCACTTAGCACCCAGCACCCTGAGTACTGAGCACTGAGCACCCAGCAACCCGAGCACTGAGCACCCAGCACCCTGAGCACTGAGCACCCACCACCCGAGTACTGAGCACCCAGCTCCCTGAGTACTGAGCACCCAGCACCCTGAGTACTGAGCACCCAGCACCCTGAGCACTGAGCACTGAGCACCCTGATCACTGAGTACTGAGCACCGAGCACCCCGAGAACTGAGCACCCAGCACCCGGAGTACTGAGCACCCAGCACCCTGAGTACTGAGGACCCAGCACCCCGAGCACTGAGCACCCAGCACCCTGAGCACTTAGCACCCAGCACCCTGAGTACTGAGCACTGAGCACCCAGCACACCGAGCACTGAGCACCCAGCACCCTGAGTACTGAGCACCGAGCACCCCGAGCACTGAGCACCCAGCACCCTGAGCACTGAGCACACAGCACCCTGAGCACTGAGCACCCAGCACCCTGAGAACTGAGCACTGAGCACCCAGCACCCCGAGCACTGAGCACCCAGCACCCTGAGTACTGAGCACCGAGCACCCCGAGCACTGAGCACCCAGCACCCTGAGTACTGAGATCCGAGCACCCCGAACACTGAGCACCCTGAGCACTGAGTACCCAGCACCCTGAGCACTGAGCACCCAGCACCCTGAGCACTGAGCACCCAGCACCCTGAGCACTGAGCACCCAGCACCCTGAGTACTGAGCACTGAGCACCCAGCATCCCGAGCACTGAGCACCCAGCACCCCGAGTACTGAGCACTGAGCACCCTGAGTACTGAGCACCCAGCACCCTGAGCACTGAGTACCTTGCACCCTGAGCACTGAGCACCCAGCACCCTGAGCACTGAGCACCCAGCACCCTGAGCACTGAGCACCCAGCACCCTGAGTACTGAGCACTGAGCACCCAGCACCCCGAGCACTTAGCACCCAGCACCCTGAGTACTGAGCACTGAGCACCCAGCAACCCGAGCACTGAGCACCCAGCACCCTGAGCACTGAGCACCCACCACCCGAGTACTGAGCACCGAGCACCCTGAGTACTGAGCACCCAGCACCCTGAGTACTGAGCACCCAGCACCCTGAGCACTGAGCACTGAGCACCCTGATCACTGAGTACTGAGCACCGAGCACCCCGAGAACTGAGCACCCAGCACCCGCAGTACTGAGCACCCAGCACCCTGAGTACTAAGCACCCAGCACCCCGAGCACTGAGCACCAGGCACCCTGAGTACTGAGCACCCAGCACCCTGAGTACTGAGCACTGAGCACCCACCACCCGAGTACTGAGCACCCAGCACCCTGAGTACTGAAGACCCAGCACCCTGAGTACTGAGCACTGAGCACCCAGCACACCGAGCACTGAGCACCCAGCACCCTGAGTACTGAGCACTGAGCACCCAGCACCCCAAGCACTGAGCACCCAGCACCCTGAGCACTGAGCACCCAGCACCCTGAGCACTGAGCACCCAGCACCCTGAGTACTGAGCACTGAGCACCCAGCACCCCGGGCACTGAGCACCCAGCACCCTGAGTACTGAGCACTGAGCACCCAGCACCCTGAGCACTGAGCACGCAGCACCCTGAGTACTGAGCACCCAGCACCCTGAGTACTGAGCACCCAGCACCCCGAGCACTGAGCACCCAGCACCCCGAGTACTGAGTACCCAGCACCCTGAGTACTGAGCACCCAGCGCCCTGAGCACTGAGCACCCAGCACCCCGAGCACTGAGCACCCAGCACCCTGAGTACTGAGCACCCAGCACCCTGAGCACTGAGCACCCAGCACCCTGAGCACTGAGCACCCAGCACCCTGAGTACTGAGCACCCAGCACCCTGAGTCCTGAGCACTGAGCACCCAGCACCCCGAGCACTGAGCACCCAGCACCCTGAGTACTGAGCACCGAGCACCCCGAGCACTGAGCACCCAGCACCCTGAGTACTGAGATCCGAGCAACCCGAACAATGAGCACCCTGAGCACTGAGCACCGAGCACCCTGAGCACTGAGTACCCAGCACCCTGAGCACTGAGCACCCAGCACCCTGAGCACTGAGCACCCAGCACCCTGAGCACTGAGCACCCAGCACCCTGAGTACTGAGCACTGAGCACCCAGCACCCCGAGCACTGAGCACCCAGCACCCCGAGTACTGAGCACTGAGCACCCTGAGTACTGAGCACCCAGCACCCTGAGCACTGAGTACCCAGCACCCTGTGCACTGAGCATCCAGCACCCTGAGCACTGAGCACCCAGCACCCTGAGTACTGAGCACTGAGCACCCAGCACCCCGAGCACTGAGCACCCAGCACCCTGAGTACTGAGCACTGAGCACCCAGCACCCCGAGCACTGAGCACCCAGCACCCTGAGCACTGAGCACCCAACACCCGAGTACTGAGCACCCAGCACCCTGAGTACTGAGCACCCAGCACCCTGAGTACTGAGCACCCAGCACCCCGAGTACTGAGCACCCAGCACCCTGAGTACTGAGCACACAGCACCCTGAGCACTGAGCACCCAGCACCCCGAGCACTGAGCACCCAGCACACTGAGTACTGAGCACCCAGCACCCTGAGCACTGAGCACCCAGCACCCTGAGCACTGAGCACCCAGCACCCTGAGCACTGAGCACTGAGCACCCTGATCACTGAGTACTGAGCACCGAGCACCCCGAGAACTGAGCACCCAGCACCCGGAGTACTGGGCACCCAGCACCCTGAGTACTGAGCACCCAGCACCCTGAGCACTGAGCACCCAGCACCCTGAGCACTGAGCACCCAGCACCCTGAGTACTGAGCACTGAGCACCCAGCACACCGAGCACTGAGCACCCAGCACCCTGAGTACTGAACACTGAGCACCCAGCACCCCGAGCACTGAGCACCCAGCACCCTGAGCACTGAGCACCCAGCACCCTGAGCACTGAGCACCCAGCACCCTGAGTACTGAGCACTGAGCACCCAGCACCCCGGGCACTGAGCACCCAGCACCCTGAGTACTTAGCACTGAGCACCCAGCACCCCGAGCACTGAGCACCCAGCACCCTGAGCACTGAGCACCCAGCACCCGAGTACTGAGCACCCAGCACCGCGAGCACTGAGCACCCAGCACTCTGAGTACTGAGCACCCAGCACCCTGAGTACTGAGCACCCAGCACCCTGAGCACTGAGCACCCAGCACCCCGAGCACTGAGCACCCAGCACCCTGAGTACTGAGCACCCAGCACCCTGAGCACTGAGCACCCAGCACCCTGAGCACTGAGCACCCAGCAAACTGAGCACTGAGCACCCAGCACCCTGAGTAGTGAGCACCCAACGTACTGAGCACCGAGCACCCCGAGCACTGAGCACCCAGCACCCTGAGTACTGAGAACCGAGCACCCCGAGCACTGAGCACCCAGCACCCTGAGTACTGAGCTCCAAGCACCCTGAGCACTGAGCACCCAGCGCCCCGAGCACCGAGCACCCTGAGCACTGAGCACCCAGCACCCTGACTACTGAGCACCCAGCACCCTGAGCAATGAGCAACCTGAGTACTGAGCACCCAGCACCTTGAGCACTGAGCACCGAGCACCCCGAGCACTGAGCAGCCAGCACCCTGAGTACTAAGCACCGAGCACCCTGAGTACTGAGCACCCAGCACCCTGAGCACTGAACACACAGCACCCTGAGTACTGAGCACCTCGAGCACTGAGCACCCAGCACCCTGAGTACTGAGCACCGAGCACCCCGAGCACTGAGCACCCAGCACCGTGAGCACTGAGCACCCAGCACCCCGAGAACTGAGCACCCAGGACCCTGAGTACAGAGCACCCAGCACCCTGAGTACTGAGCACCCAGAACCCTGAGCACTGAGTACCCAGCACCCTGAGCACTGAGCACCCAGCACCCTGAGCACTGAGCACACAGCACCCTGAGCACTGAGCACTGAGCACCCATCACCCCGAGTACTGAGCACTGAGCACCCAGCACCCCGAGCACTGAGCACCCAGCACACTGAGTAATGAGCACTGAGCACCCAGCACCCCGAGCACTGAGCACCCAGCACCCTGAGCACTGAGCACCCAGCACCCGAGTACTTAGCACCAAGCACCCTGAGTACTGAGCACCCACCACCCTGAGTACTGAGCACCCAGCACCCCGAGTACTGAGCACCCAGCACCCTGAGTACTGAGCACCCAGCACCCTGAGCACTGAGCACCCAGCACCCCGAGCACTGAGCACCCAGCACCCTGAGTACTGAGCACCCAACGTACTGAGCACCGAGCATCCCGAGCACTGAGCACCCAGCACCCTGAGTACTGAGCACCCAGCACCCTGAGCACTGAGCACCCAGCACCCTGAGTACTGAGCTCCGAGCACCCCGAGCACTGAGCACCCAGCGCCCCGAGCACCGAGCACCCTGAGCACTGAGCACCCAGCACCCTGAGTACTGAGAACCCTGCACCCTGAGCAATGAGCACAGTGAGTACTGAGCACCTAGCACCTTGAGCACTGAGCACCCAGCACCCGGAGTACTGAGCACCCAGCACACTGAGTACTAAGCACCGAGCACCCTGAGTACTGAGCACCCAGCACCCTGAGCACTGCACACACAGCACCCTGAGTACTGAGCACCTCGAGCACTGAGCACCCAGCACCCTGAGTACTGAGCAACGAGCACCCCGAGCACTGAGCACCCAGCACCGCGAGCACTGAGCACATAGCACCCCGAGCACTGAGCACCCAGCACCCTGAGTACTGAGCACCCAGCACCCTGAGTACTGAGCACCCAGCACCCTGAGCACTGAGTACCCACCACCCTGAGCACTGAGCACCCAGCACCCTGAGCACTGAGCACACAGCACCCTGAGCACTGAGCACCCAGCACCCTGAGTACTGAGCACTGAGCACCCAGCACCCCGAGCACTGAGCACCCAGCACCCTGAGTACTGAGCACCGAGCACCCCGAGCACTGAGCACCCTGAGCACTGAGCACCGAGCACCCTGAGCACTGAGCACCCAGCACCCTGAGTACTGAGCACTGAGCACCCAGCACCCCGAGCACTGAGCACCCAGCACCCTGAGTACTGAGCACTGAGCACCCAGCACCCCGAGGACTGAGCACCCAGCACCCTGAGTACTGAGCACTGAGCACCCAGCACCCTGAGTACTGAGCACTGAGCACCCAGCACCCTGAGCACTGAGCACCCAGCACCCTGAGCACTGAGCACCCAGCACCCTGAGTACTGAGCACCCAGCACCCTGAGTACTGAGCACCCAGCACCCCGAGCACTGAGCACCCAGCACCCTGAGCACTGAGCACCCAGCACCCTGTGCACTGAGCATCCAGCACCCCGAGCACTGAGCACTCAGCACCCTGAGTACTGAGCACTGAGCACCCAGCACCCCGTGCAGTGAGCACCCAGCACCCTGAGTACTGAGCTCTGAGCACCCAGCACCCTGAGCACTGAGCACCCAGCACCCTGAGCACTGAGCACCCAGCACCCGAGTACTGAGCACCCAGCACCCTGTGTACTGAGCACCCAGCACCCCGAGCACTGAACACCCAGCACCCTGAGTACTGAGCACCGAGCACCCCGAGCACTGAGCACACAGCACCCTGTGTACTGAGCACCGAGCACCCCGAGCAATGAGCACCCAGCACCCTGAGTACTGAGCACGGAGCACCCTGAGTACTGTGCACCCAGCACCCCGAGCACTTAGCACCCAGCACCCTGAGTACTCTGCACCCAGCACCCTGAGCACTGAGCACCGATCACCCAGCACCCTGAGCACTGAGCACCCAGCACCCTGAGTACTGAGCACCCAGCACATTGAGTACTGAGCACTCAGCACCCTGTGTACTGAGCACCCAGCACCCCGAGCACTGAGCACCCAGCACCCTGAGCACTGAGCACCCTGAGGACTGAGCACCCAGCACCCTGAGCACTGAGCACCCAGCACCCTGAGTACTGAGCACCGATCACCCTGACCACTGAGCACCCAGAACCCAAAGCACTGAGCACCCAGCACCCGAGTACTGAGCACCCAGCACCCTGTGTACTGAGCACCCAGCACCCCGAGCACTGAACACCCAGCACCCTGAGTACTGAGCACCGAGCACCCCGAGCACTGAGCACCCAGCACCCTGTGTACTGAGCACCGAGCACCCCGAGCAATGAGCACCCAGCACCCTGAGTACTGAGCACGGAGCACCCTGAGTACTGTGCACCCAGCACCCCGAGCACTTAGCACCCAGCACCCTGAGTACTCTGCACCCAGCACCCTGAGCACTGAGCACCGATCACCCAGCACCCTGAGCACTGAGCACCCAGCACCCTGAGTACTGAGCACCCAGCACATTGAGTACTGAGCACTCAGCACCCTGAGTACTGAGCACCCAGCACCCCGAGCACTGAGCACCCAGCACCCTGAGCACTGAGCACCCTGAGGACTGAGCACCCAGCACCCTGAGCACTGAGCACCCAGCACCCTGAGTACTGAGCACCGATCACCCTGAGCACTGAGCACCCAGAACCCAAAGCACTGAGCACCCAGCACCCTCAGTACTGAGCACCCAGCACCCCGAGCACTGAGCACCCAGCACCCTGAGTACTGAGCACCCTGAGTACTGAGCACCGATCACCCTGAGCACTGAGCTCCCAGCACCCTGAGTACTGAGCACCCAGCACCCTGAGCACTTAACACCCAGAACCCTGAGTACTGAGCACCCAGCACCCTGAGCACTGAGCACACAGCACCCTGAGTACTGAGCACCCAGCACCCTGAGCACTGAGCACCCAGCACCCTGAGTACTGAGCACCAAGCACCCCGAGCACTGAGCACCCAGCACCCCGAGAATGAGCACCCAGCACCCCGAGTACTGAGCACCGAGCACCCTGAGCACTGAGCACCCAGCAACATGAGCACTGAGCAACCAGCACACCGAGTACTGAGCACTGAGCACCCTGAGTACTGAGCACCCAGCACCCCGAGCACTGAGCACCCAGCACACCGAGCACTGAGCACTGAGTACCCTGAGCACTGAGCACCCAGCACCCCGAGTACTGAGCACTGAGCACCCTGAGTACTGAGCACCCAGCACCCTGAGCACTGAGCACCCAGCACCCTGAGTACTGAGCACCGAGCACCCTGAGTACTTATCACCCAGCACCCTGAGCACTGAGCACCCAGCACCCTGAGTACTGAGCATCCAGGACCCCGAGCACTGAGCACCCAGCACCCTGAGTACTGAGCACCGAGCTCCCCGAGCACTGAGCACCCTGAGTACTGAGCACCGAGCACACCAAGCACTGAGCACCCAGAACCCCGAGGACTGAGCACCCAGCACCCTGAGTACTGAGCACCCAGCACCCCGAGAATGAGCACCCTGAGCACTGAGTACCCAGCACCATGAGTACTGAGCACCGAGCACCCTGAGCACTGAGCACCCAGCACCCTGAATACTGAGCACCCAGCACCCTGACTACTGAGCACCCAGCACCCTGAGCACTGAGCACCCAGCACCCTGAGTACTGAGCACCCAGAACTCCGAGCACTGAGCACCCAGCACCCCGAGCACTGAGCACCCAGTACACCGAGCACTGAGCACTGAGCACCCTGAGCACTGAGCACCCAGCACCCCGAGTACTGAGCACTGAGCACCCTGAGTACTGAGCACCCAGCACCCCGAGTACTGAGCACTGAGCACCCTGAGTACTGAGCACCCAGCACCCTGAGAACTGAGCACTGAGAACCCTGAGTACTGAGCAGCGAGCACCCCGAGCACTGAGCACCCAGCACCCCAAGCACTGAGCACCCATCACCCTGAGTACTGAGCATTGAGCACCCAGCACCCCGAGCACTGAGCACTCAGCGCCCTGTGTACTGAGCACTGAGTACCCAGTACCCCGAGCACTGAGATCCAGCACCCTGAGCACTGAGCACCCAGCACCCCGAGTACTGAGCACGAAGCACCCCGAGCACTGAGCACCCAGCACCCCGAGCACTGAGCACCCAGCACCCCGAGCACTGAGCACCCAGCACCCCGAGCACTGAGCACCCAGAACCCCGAGCACTGAGCACCCAGCACCCCGAGCACTGAGCACCCAGCACCCTGAGCACTGAGCACCCAGCACCCTGAGTACTGAGCACCCAGCACCCCGAGCACTGAGCACCCAGCACCCTGAGTACTGAGCACCGAGCACACTGAGCACTGAGCACCAAGCACCCCGAGCACTGAGCACCCAGCACCCTGAGTACTGAGCACCGAGCACCCCGAGCACTGAGCACCAAGCACCCTGAGTACTGTGCACCGATCACCCCAAGCACTGAGCACCCAGCACCCTGAGTCCTGAGCACCCAGCACCCCGAGCACTTAGCACCCAACACCCTGAGTACTGAGCACCCAGCACCCTGAACACTGAGCACCCAGCACCCCGAGCAATGAGCACCCAGCACTCTGAGCACTGAGCACCCAGCACCCTGAGCACTGAGCACCCAGCACCCTGAGCACTGAGCACCCAGCACCCTGAGCACTGAGCACCCAGGACCCTGAGTACTGAGCACTGAGCACCCAGCACCCCGAGCACTGAGCACCCAGCACCCCGAGTACTGAGCACTGAGCACCCTGAGCACTGAGCACCCAGCACCCTGAGCACTGAGCACCCTGAGGACTGAGCACCCAGCACCCTGAGCACTGAGCACCCAGCACCCTGAGTACTGAGCACCGATCACCCTGAGCACTGAGCACCCAGAACCCAAAGCACTGAGCACCCATCACCCTCAGTACTGAGCACCCAGCACCCCGAGCACTGAGCACCCAGCACCCTGAGTACTGAGCACCCTGAGTACTGAGCACCGATCACCCTGAGCACTGAGCTCCCAGCACCCTGAGTACTGAGCACCCAGCACCCTGAGCACTTAACACCCAGAACCCTGAGTACTGAGCACCCAGCACCCTGAGAACTGAGCACACAGCACCCTGAGTACTGAGCACCCAGCACCCTGAGCACTGAGCACCCAGCACCCTGAGTACTGAGCACCAAGCACCCCGAGCACTGAGCACCCAGCACCCCGAGAATGAGCACCCAGCACCCCGAGTACTGAGCACCGAGCACCCTGAGCACTGAGCACCCAGCACCCTGAGCACTGAGCAACCAGCACACCGAGTACTGAGCACTGAGCACCCTGAGTACTGAGCACCCAGCACCCCGAGCACTGAGCACCCAGCACACCGAGCACTGAGCACTGAGTACCCTGAGCACTGAGCACCCAGCACCCCGAGTACTGAGCACTGAGCACCCTGAGTACTGAGCACCCAGCACCCTGAGCACTGAGCACCCAGCACCCTGAGTACTGAGCACCGAGCACCCTGAGTACTTATCACCCAGCACCCTGAGCACTGAGCACCCAGCACCCTGAGTACTGAGCATCCAGGTCCCCGAGCACTGAGCACCCAGCACCCTGAGTACTGAGCACCGAGCTCCCCGAGCACTGAGCACCCTGAGTACTGAGCACCGAGCACACCAAGCACTGAGCACCCAGAACCCCGAGCACTGAGCACCCAGCACCCTGCGTACTGAGCACCCAGCACCCTGAGCACTGAACACACAGCACCCTGAGTACTGAGCACCTCGAGCATTGAGCACCCAGCACCCTGAGTACTGAGCACTGAGCACCCCGAGCACTGAGCACCCAGCACCGTGAGCACTGAGCACCCAGCACCCCGAGAACTGAGCACCCAGGACCCTGAGTACTGAGCACCCAGCACCCTGAGTACTGAGCACCCAGCACCCTGAGCACTGAGTACCCAGCACCCTGAGCACTGAGCACCCAGCACCCTGAGCACTGAGCACACAGCACCCTGAGCACTGAGCACTGAGCACCCAGCACCCTGAGCACTGAGTACCCAGCACCCTGAGCACTGAGCACCCAGCACCCCGAGCACTGAGCACCCAGCACCCTGAGTACTGAGCACCCAGCACCCCGAGAATGAGCACCCTGAGCACTGAGTACCCAGCACCATGAGTACTGAGCACCGAGCACCCTGAGCACTGAGCACCCAGCACCCTGAATACTGAGCACCCAGCACCCTGACTACTGAGCACCCAGCACCCTGAGCACTGAGCACCCAGCACCCTGAGTACTGAGCACCCAGAACTCCGAGCACTGAGCACCCAGCACCCCGAGCACTGAGCACCCAGAACCCCGAGCACTGAGCACCCAGCACCCCGAGCACTGAGCACCCAGCACCCTGAGCACTGAGCACCCAGCACCCTGAGTACTGAGCACCCAGCACCCTGAGTACTGAGCACCGAGCACACTGAGCACTGAGCACCAAGCACCCCGAGCACTGAGCACCAAGCACCCCGAGCACTGAGCACCCAGCACCCTGAGTACTGAGCACCGAGCACACTGAGCACTGAGCACCAAGCACCCCGAGCACTGAGCACCCAGCACCCTGAGTACTGAGCACCGAGCACCCCGAGCACTGAGCACCAAGCACCCTGAGTACTGTGCACCGATCACCCCGAGCACTGAGCACCCAGCACCCTGAGTCCTGAGCACCCAGCACCCCGAGCACTTAGCACCCAACACCCTGAGTACTGAGCACCCAGCACCCTGAGCACTGAGCACCCAGCACCCCGAGCAATGAGCACCCAGCACTCTGAGTACTGAGAACCGAGCACACCGAGCACTGAGCACCCAGCACCCTGAGCACTGAGCACGCTGAGAACTGAGCACCCAGCACCCTGAGTACTGAGCACCCAGCACCCCGAGCACTGAGCACGGAGCACCTCGAGGACTGAGCACCCAGCACACTGAGCACTGAGCACCGAGCACACCGAGCACTGAGCACCCAGCACCCTGAGTACTGAGCACCCAGCACCCCGAGCACTGAGCACCCAGCACCCCGAGCACTGTGCACCCAGAACCCCGAGAATGAGCACACAGCACCCTGAGTACTGAGCACCGAGCACCCTGAGCACTGAGCACCCAGCACCCTGAGTACTGAGCACCCAGCACCCTTTGTACTGAGCACCGAGCACCCCGAGCACTGAGCACTGAGCACCCTGAGTACTGAGCACCCAGCACCCCGAGCACTGAGCACCCAGCACCCTGAGCACTGAGCACCCAGCACCTTGAGTACTGAGCACCCCGCACCCCGAAGACTGAGCACCCTGAGTACTGAGCACCCAGCACCCTGAGTACTGAGCACCCTGCACCCCGAGCACTGAGCTCCCTGAGTACTGAGCACCCAGCACCCTGAGTACTGAGCACCCAGCACCCTGAGGACTGAGCACTGAGCACCCAGAGAACTGAGCACACAGCACCCCGAGGACTGAGCAAACAGCACGCTGAGCACTGAGCAATGAGCACCCAGCACCCTGTGCACTGAGCACTGAGCACCCAGCACCGTGAGCACTGAGCACCCTGAGTACTGAGCACCCAGCACCCTGAGTACTGAGCACCCAGCACCCAGAGCACTGAGCACCCAGCACCCTGAGTACTGAGCACCCAGCACCCTGAGTACTGAGCACCCAGCACCCTGAGTACTGAGCACCCAGCACCCTGAATACTGAGCACCGAGCACCCCGAGCACTGAGAACCCAGCACCCTGAGCACTGAGCACCCAGCACCCTGAGCACTGAGCACCCAGCACCCTGAGCACTGAGCACACAGCACCCCGAGTACTGAGCACCAAGCACCCCGAGAACTGAGCACCCAGCACCCCGAGCACTGAGCACTGAGCACCCTGAGCACTGAGCACCCAGCACACCGAGTACTGAGCACTGAGCACCCTGAGTACTGAGCACCCAGCACCCTGAGCACTGAGCACCCATTACCTTGAGTACTGAGCACTGAGCACCCCGAGCACTGAGCACCCAGCACCCTGAGTACTGAGCACAAAGCTCCCCGAGCACTAAGCACCCTGAGTACTGAACACCCAGCACCCTGAGTACTGAGCACCCAGCACCCTGAGCACTGAGCATCCAGCACCCTGAGTACTGAGCACTGAGCACCCCGAGCACTGAGCACCCAGCACCCCGAGCACTGAGCACCCAGCAACCTGAGTACTGAGCACCCAGCACCCCGAGAATGAGCACCCAGCACCATGAGTACTGAGCACCGAGCACCCTGACCACTGAGCACACAGCACCCTGAGCACTGAGCACCCAGCACCCTGAGTACTGAGCACTGAGCACCCTGAGTACTGAGCACCCAGCACCCTGAGTACTGAGCACCCAGCACCCTGAGTACTGAGCACCCAGCGTACTGAGCACCGAGCACCCAGCACCCTGAGTACTGAGCACCCAGCACCTTGAGCACTGAGCACCCAGCACCCTGAGTACTGAGCACTGAGCACCCCGAGTACTGAGCACCGAGCACCCTGAGCACTGAGCACCCAGGACCCTGAGTACTGAGCACTGAGCACCCCGAGTACTGAGCACCCAGCAACCTGAGTACTGAGCACCAAGCACCCTGAGGAGTGAGCACCCAGCACCCTGAGCACTGAGCACCCAGCACCCTGAGCACTTAGCACCCAGCACACTGAGTACTGAGCACCGAGCACCCAGAGCACTGAGCACCCAGCACCCTGAGCACTGAGCACCCTTAGTACTGAGCACTGAGCACCCTGAGTACTGAGCACTGAGCACCCTGTGTACTGAGCACCCAGCACCCTGAGTACTGAGCACCCAGCACCCTGAGCAATGATCACCCTGAATACTGAGCACCCAGCACCTTGAGCACTGAACACACAGCACCCTGAGTACTGAGCACCCCGAGCACCGAGCACCCAGCACCCTGAGTACTGAGTACCCAGCACCCTGAGTACTGAGCACCGAGCACCCCGAGCACTGAGCACCCAGCACCCCGAGCACTGAGCACACAGCACCCCGAGCAGTGAGCACCGAGCACCCTGAGCACTGAGCACCCAGCACCCTGAGCACTGAGCACCCAGCACCCCGAGCACTGAGCACCCAGCACCCTGAGTACTGAGCACTAAGCACCCAGCACCCGGAGCACTGAGCACCCAGCACCCTGAGTACTGAGCACTGAGCACCCAGCACCCCATGCACTGAGCACCCAGCACCCTGAGTACTGAGCACTGAGCACCCAGCACCCCGAGCACTGAGCACCCTGCACCCCGAGCACTGAGCACCCAGCACCCCGAGCACTGAGCACCCAGCACCCTGAGTACTGAGCACCCAGCACCCTGAGTACTGAGCACCCAGCACCCCGAGCACTGAGCACCCAGCACCCTGAGTACTGAGCACCCAGCACCCCGAGCACTGAGCACCCAGCACACTGAGCACTGAGCACCCAGCACCCTGAGCACTGAGCAACCAGCACCCCGAGCACTGAGCACCCAGCACCCTGAGTACTGAGCACTGAGCACCCAGCACCCCGAGCACTGAGCACACAGCACCCTGAGTACTGAGCACTGAGCACCCAGCACCCTGAGCACTGAGCACCCAGCACCCTGAGCACTGAGCACCCAGCACCCGAGTACTGAGCACCCAGCACCCTGAGAACTGAGCACCCAGCACCCCGAGCACTGAGCACCCAGCACCCTGAGTACTGAGCACCGAGCACCCCGAGCACTGAGCACCAAGCACCCCGAGCACTGAGCACCCAGCCCCCTGAGTACTGAGCACCGAGCACCCCGAGCACTGAGCACCCTGCACTCTGAGTACTGAGAACCAAGCACACCGAGCACTGAGCACCCAGCACCCCGAGCACTGAGCACCCTGAGTACTGAGCACCGAGCACCCTGAGCACTGAGCAACCAACACCCTGAGTACTGAGCACCCAGCACCCTGAGTACTGAGCACCCAGAACCCTGAGTACTGAGCACCCAGCACCCTGAGTACTGAGCACCCAGCACCCTGAGTACTGAGCACCGAGCACCCTCAGCACTGAGCACCCAGCACCCTGAGTACTGAGCACCGAGCACCCTGAGCACTGAGCACCCAGCACCCTTTGTACTGAGCACCGAGCACCCCGAGCACTGAGCACTGAGCACCCTGAGTACTGCGCACCCAGCACCCCGAGCACTGAGCACCCAGCACCTTGAGTTCTGAGCACCCCGCCCCCCGAGTACTGAGCACCCTGAGTACTGTGCACCCAGCACCCTGAGTACTGAGCACACTGCACCCCGAGCACTGAAATCCCTGAGTACTGAGCACCCAACACCCTGAGTACTGAGCACCCAGCACCCTGAGGACTGAGCACTGAGCACCCAGAGAACTGAGCACCCTGCACCCCTAGGACTGAGCACCCAGCACCCTGAGCACTGAGCACTGAGCACCCAGCACCCTGTGCACTGAACACTGAGCACCAGCACCCTGAGCACTGAGCACCCAGAGTACTGAGCACCCAGCACCCTGAGTACTGAGCACCCAGCACCCCGAGAATGAGCACCCAGCACCATGAGTACTGAGCCCCGAGCACCCTGAGCACTGAGCACCCAGCACCCTGAGTACTGAGCACCAAGCACCCTGAGTACTGAGCACCAAGCACCCTGAGTACTGAGCAGCCAGCACCCTGAGCACCCACCACCCTGAGTACTGAGCACCCAGCAATCCAAGCACTGAGCACCCAGCACCCCGAGCACTGACCACCCAGCACCCCGAGCACTGAGCACTGAGCACCCTGAGCACTGAGCAACCAGCACCCCGAGTACTGAGCACTGAGCACCCTGAGTACTGAGCACACAGCACCCTGAGCACTGAGCACCGAGCACACCAAGCACTGAGCACCCAGAACCCCGAGCACTGAGCACCCAGCACCCTGAGTACTGAGCACCCAGCACCCCGAGAATGAGCACCCTGAGCACTGAGTACCCAGCACCATGAGTACTGAGCACCGAGCACCCTGAGCACTGAGCACCCAGCACCCTGAATACTGAGCACCCAGCACCCTGACTACTGAGCACCCAGCACCCTGAGCACTGAGCACCCAGCACCCTGAGTACTGAGCACCCAGAACTCCGAGCACTGAGCACCCAGCACCCCGAGCACTGAGCACCCAGAACCCCGAGCACTGAGCACCCAGCACCCCGAGCACTGAGCACCCAGCACCCTGAGCACTGAGCACCCAGCACCCTGAGTACTGAGCACCCAGCACCCTGAGTACTGAGCACCGAGCACACTGAGCACTGAGCACCAAGCACCCCGAGCACTGAGCACCAAGCACCCCGAGCACTGAGCACCCAGCACCCTGAGTACTGAGCACCGAGCACACTGAGCACTGAGCACCAAGCACCCCGAGCACTGAGCACCCAGCACCCTGAGTACTGAGCACCGAGCACCCCGAGCACTGAGCACCAAGCACCCTGAGTACTGTGCACCGATCACCCCGAGCACTGAGCACCCAGCACCCTGAGTCCTGAGCACCCAGCACCCCGAGCACTTAGCACCCAACACCCTGAGTACTGAGCACCCAGCACCCTGAGCACTGAGCACCCAGCACCCCGAGCAATGAGCACCCAGCACTCTGAGTACTGAGAACCGAGCACACCGAGCACTGAGCACCCAGCACCCTGAGCACTGAGCACGCTGAGAACTGAGCACCCAGCACCCTGAGTACTGAGCACCCAGCACCCCGAGCACTGAGCACGGAGCACCTCGAGGACTGAGCACCCAGCACACTGAGCACTGAGCACCGAGCACACCGAGCACTGAGCACCCAGCACCCTGAGTACTGAGCACCCAGCACCCCGAGCACTGAGCACCCAGCACCCCGAGCACTGTGCACCCAGAACCCCGAGAATGAGCACACAGCACCCTGAGTACTGAGCACCGAGCACCCTGAGCACTGAGCACCCAGCACCCTGAGTACTGAGCACCCAGCACCCTTTGTACTGAGCACCGAGCACCCCGAGCACTGAGCACTGAGCACCCTGAGTACTGAGCACCCAGCACCCCGAGCACTGAGCACCCAGCACCCTGAGCACTGAGCACCCAGCACCTTGAGTACTGAGCACCCCGCACCCCGAAGACTGAGCACCCTGAGTACTGAGCACCCAGCACCCTGAGTACTGAGCACCCTGCACCCCGAGCACTGAGCTCCCTGAGTACTGAGCACCCAGCACCCTGAGTACTGAGCACCCAGCACCCTGAGGACTGAGCACTGAGCACCCAGAGAACTGAGCACACAGCACCCCGAGGACTGAGCAAACAGCACGCTGAGCACTGAGCAATGAGCACCCAGCACCCTGTGCACTGAGCACTGAGCACCCAGCACCGTGAGCACTGAGCACCCTGAGTACTGAGCACCCAGCACCCTGAGTACTGAGCACCCAGCACCCAGAGCACTGAGCACCCAGCACCCTGAGTACTGAGCACCCAGCACCCTGAGTACTGAGCACCCAGCACCCTGAGTACTGAGCACCCAGCACCCTGAATACTGAGCACCGAGCACCCCGAGCACTGAGAACCCAGCACCCTGAGCACTGAGCACCCAGCACCCTGAGCACTGAGCACCCAGCACCCTGAGCACTGAGCACACAGCACCCCGAGTACTGAGCACCAAGCACCCCGAGAACTGAGCACCCAGCACCCCGAGCACTGAGCACTGAGCACCCTGAGCACTGAGCACCCAGCACACCGAGTACTGAGCACTGAGCACCCTGAGTACTGAGCACCCAGCACCCTGAGCACTGAGCACCCATTACCTTGAGTACTGAGCACTGAGCACCCCGAGCACTGAGCACCCAGCACCCTGAGTACTGAGCACAAAGCTCCCCGAGCACTAAGCACCCTGAGTACTGAACACCCAGCACCCTGAGTACTGAGCACCCAGCACCCTGAGCACTGAGCACCCAGCACCCTGAGTACTGAGCACTGAGCACCCCGAGCACTGAGCACCCAGCACCCCGAGCACTGAGCACCCAGCAACCTGAGTACTGAGCACCCAGCACCCCGAGAATGAGCACCCAGCACCATGAGTACTGAGCACCGAGCACCCTGACCACTGAGCACACAGCACCCTGAGCACTGAGCACCCAGCACCCTGAGTACTGAGCACTGAGCACCCTGAGTACTGAGCACCCAGCACCCTGAGTACTGAGCACCCAGCACCCTGAGTACTGAGCACCCAGCGTACTGAGCACCGAGCACCCAGCACCCTGAGTACTGAGCACCCAGCACCTTGAGCACTGAGCACCCAGCACCCTGAGTACTGAGCACTGAGCACCCCGAGTACTGAGGACCGAGCACCCTGAGCACTGAGCACCCAGGACCCTGAGTACTGAGCACTGAGCACCCCGAGTACTGAGCACCCAGCAACCTGAGTACTGAGCACCAAGCACCCTGAGGAGTGAGCACCCAGCACCCTGAGCACTGAGCACCCAGCACCCTGAGCACTGAGAACCCAGCACCCTGTGCACTGAGCATCCAGCACCCCGAGCACTGAGCACTCAGCACCCTGAGTACTGAGCACTGAGCACCCAGCACCCCGTGCAGTGAGCACCCAGCACCCTGAGTACTGAGCTCTGAGCACCCAGCACCCTGAGCACTGAGCACCCAGCACCCTGAGCACTGAGCACCCAGCACCCTGAGCACTGAGCACCCAGCACCCCGAGCACTGAGCACCCAGCACCCTGAGTACTGAGCACTAAGCACCCAGCACCCGGAGCACTGAGCACCCAGCACCCTGAGTACTGAGCACTGAGCACCCAGCACCCCATGCACTGAGCACCCAGCACCCTGAGTACTGAGCACTGAGCACCCAGCACCCTGAGTACTGAGCACCGAGCACCCAGAGCACTGAGCACCCAGCACCCTGAGCACTGAGCACCCTTAGTACTGAGCACTGAGCACCCTGAGTACTGAGCACTGAGCACCCTGTGTACTGAGCACCCAGCACCCTGAGTACTGAGCACCCAGCACCCTGAGCAATGATCACCCTGAATACTGAGCACCCAGCACCTTGAGCACTGAACACACAGCACCCTGAGTACTGAGCACCCCGAGCACCGAGCACCCAGCACCCTGAGTACTGAGTACCCAGCACCCTGAGTACTGAGCACCGAGCACCCCGAGCACTGAGCACCCAGCACCCCGAGCACTGAGCACACAGCACCCCGAGCAGTGAGCACCGAGCACCCTGAGCACTGAGCACCCAGCACCCTGAGCACTGAGCACCCAGCACCCCGAGCACTGAGCACCCAGCACCCTGAGTACTGAGCACTAAGCACCCAGCACCCGGAGCACTGAGCACCCAGCACCCTGAGTACTGAGCACTGAGCACCCAGCACCCCATGCACTGAGCACCCAGCACCCTGAGTACTGAGCACTGAGCACCCAGCACCCCGAGCACTGAGCACCCTGCACCCCGAGCACTGAGCACCCAGCACCCCGAGCACTGAGCACCCAGCACCCTGAGTACTGAGCACCCAGCACCCTGAGTACTGAGCACCCAGCACCCCGAGCACTGAGCACCCAGCACCCTGAGTACTGAGCACCCAGCACCCCGAGCACTGAGCACCCAGCACACTGAGCACTGAGCACCCAGCACCCTGAGCACTGAGCAACCAGCACCCCGAGCACTGAGCACCCAGCACCCTGAGTACTGAGCACTGAGCACCCAGCACCCCGAGCACTGAGCACACAGCACCCTGAGTACTGAGCACTGAGCACCCAGCACCCTGAGCACTGAGCACCCAGCACCCTGAGCACTGAGCACCCAGCACCCGAGTACTGAGCACCCAGCACCCTGAGAACTGAGCACCCAGCACCCCGAGCACTGAGCACCCAGCACCCTGAGTACTGAGCACCGAGCACCCCGAGCACTGAGCACCAAGCACCCCGAGCACTGAGCACCCAGCCCCCTGAGTACTGAGCACCGAGCACCCCGAGCACTGAGCACCCTGCACTCTGAGTACTGAGAACCAAGCACACCGAGCACTGAGCACCCAGCACCCCGAGCACTGAGCACCCTGAGTACTGAGCACCGAGCACCCTGAGCACTGAGCAACCAACACCCTGAGTACTGAGCACCCAGCACCCTGAGTACTGAGCACCCAGAACCCTGAGTACTGAGCACCCAGCACCCTGAGTACTGAGCACCCAGCACCCTGAGTACTGAGCACCGAGCACCCTCAGCACTGAGCACCCAGCACCCTGAGTACTGAGCACCGAGCACCCTGAGCACTGAGCACCCAGCACCCTTTGTACTGAGCACCGAGCACCCCGAGCACTGAGCACTGAGCACCCTGAGTACTGCGCACCCAGCACCCCGAGCACTGAGCACCCAGCACCTTGAGTTCTGAGCACCCCGCCCCCCGAGTACTGAGCACCCTGAGTACTGTGCACCCAGCACCCTGAGTACTGAGCACACTGCACCCCGAGCACTGAAATCCCTGAGTACTGAGCACCCAACACCCTGAGTACTGAGCACCCAGCACCCTGAGGACTGAGCACTGAGCACCCAGAGAACTGAGCACCCTGCACCCCTAGGACTGAGCACCCAGCAACCTGAGCACTGAGCACTGAGCACCCAGCACCCTGTGCACTGAACACTGAGCACCAGCACCCTGAGCACTGAGCACCCAGAGTACTGAGCACCCAGCACCCTGAGTACTGAGCACCCAGCACCCCGAGAATGAGCACCCAGCACCATGAGTACTGAGCCCCGAGCACCCTGAGCACTGAGCACCCAGCACCCTGAGTACTGAGCACCAAGCACCCTGAGTACTGAGCACCAAGCACCCTGAGTACTGAGCAGCCAGCACCCTGAGCACCCACCACCCTGAGTACTGAGCACCCAGCAATCCAAGCACTGAGCACCCAGCACCCCGAGCACTGACCACCCAGCACCCCGAGCACTGAGCACTGAGCACCCTGAACACTGAGCAACCAGCACCCCGAGTACTGAGCACTGAGCACCCTGAGTACTGAGCACACAGCACCCTGAGCACTGAGCACCCAGCACCCTGAGTACTGAGCCCCGAGCACCCTGAGTACTGAGCACCCAGCACCCTGAGCACTGAGCACCAGCACCCTGAGTTCTGAGCACCCAGCACCCTGAGCACTGAGCACCCAGCACCCTGAGTACTGAGCACCGAGCACCCTGAGTACTGAGCACCCAGCACCCTGAGTACTGAGCACCCAGCACCCTGAGTACTGAGCACCGAGCGTACTGAGCACCGAGCACCCAGCACCCTGAGTACTGAGCACCCAGCACCCTGAGCACTGAGCACCCAGCACCCTGAGTACTGAGCACTGAGCACCCCGAGTACTGAGCACCGAGCACCACGAGCACTGAGCACCCAGCACCCCGAGCACCGAGCACCCTGAGCACTGAGCACCCAGCACCCTGAGTACTGAGAACCGAGCACCCCGAGCACTGAGCACCCAGCACCCTGAGCACTGAGCACCCTTAGTACTGAGCACTGAGCACCCTGAGTACTGAGCACTGAGCACCCTGAGTACTGAGCACCCAGCACTCTGAGTACTGAGCACCCAGCACCCTGAGCAATGATCACCCTGAATACTGAGCACCCAGAACCTTGAGCACTGTGCACCGAGCACCCCCAGCACTGAGCACCCAGCACCCGGAGTACTGAGCACCCAGCACCCTGAGTACTAAGCACCGAGCACCCTGAGTACTGAGCACCCAGCACCCTGAGCACTGAACACACAGCTCACTGAGTACTGGGCACCCTGAGCACTGAGCACCCAGCACCCTGAGTACTGAGTACCCAGCACCCTGAGTACTGAGCACCGACCACCCCGAGCACTGAGCACCCAGCACCCCGAGCACTGAGCACCCAGCACCCTGAGCACTGAGCACCCAGCACCCTGAGTACTGAGCACCCAGCACCCTGAGTACTGAGCACCCAGCACCCCGAGCACTGAGCACCCAGCACCCTGAGCACTGAGCACCCAGCAACCTGAGCACTGAGCACCCAGCACCCCGAGCACTGAGCACCCAGCACCCTGAGTACTGAGCACTGAGCACCCAGCACCCCGAGCACTGAGCACCCTGCACCCTGAGTACTGAGCACTGAGCACCCAGCACCCCGAGGACTGAGCACCCAGCACCCTGAGTACTGAGAACTGAGCACCCAGCACCCTGAGTACTGAGCACTGAGCACCCAGCACCCTGAGCACTGAGCACCCAGCACCCTGAGCACTGAGCACCCAGCACCCTGAGCACTGAGCACCCAGCACCCTGAGTACTGAGCACCCAGCACCCCGAGCACTGAGCACCCAGCACCCTGAGCACTGAGCACCCAGCACCCTGTGCACTGAGCATCCAGCACCCCGAGCACTGAGCACTCAGCACCCTGGGTACTGAGCACTGAGCACCCAGCACCCCGTGCAGTGAGCATCCAGCACCCTGAGTACTGAGCTCTGAGCACCCAGCACCCTGAGTACTGAGCACCCAGCACCCCGAGCACTGAGCACCCAGCACCCTGAGTACTGAGCACCGAGCACACCGAGCACTGAGCACCCAGCACCCTGTGTACTGAGCACCGAGCACCCCGAGCAATGAGCACCCAGCACCCTGAGTACTGAGCACGGAGCACCCTGAGTACTGTGCACCCAGCACCCCGAGCACTTAGCACCCAGCACCCTGAGTACTCTGCACCCAGCACCCTGAGCACTGAGCACCGATCACCCAGCACCCTGAGCACTGAGCACCCAGCACATTGAGTACTGAGCACTCAGCACCCTGAGTACTGAGCACCCAGCACCCTGAGCACTGAGCACCCAGCACCCTGAGCACTGAGCACCCTGAGGACTGAGCACCCAGCACCCTGAGCACTGAGCACCCAGCACCCTGAGTACTGAGCACCGATCACCCTGAGCACTGAGCACCCAGAACCCAAAGCACTGAGCACCCAGCACCCTCAGTACTGAGCACCCAGCACCCCGAGCACTGAGCACCCAGCACCCTGAGTACTGAGCACCCTGAGTACTGAGCACCGATCACCCTGAGCACTGAGCTCCCAGCACCTTGAGTACTGAGCACCCAGCACCCTGAGCACTTAACACCCAGCACCCTGAGTACTGAGCACCCAGCACCCTGAGCACTGAGCACACAGCACCCTGAGTACTGAGCACCCAGCACCCTGAGCACTGAGCACCCAGCACCCTGAGTACTGAGCACCCAGCACCCCGAGCACTGAGCACCCAGCACCCCGAGAATGAGCACCCAGCACCCCGAGCACTGAGCACCCAGCACACTGAGCACTAAGCAGCCAGCACCCTGAGTACTGAGCCCTGAGCACCCAGCACCCTGAGTACTGAGCACTGAGCACCCACCACCCCAAGCACTGAGCACCCAGCACCCTGAGCACTGAGCACCCAGCACCCTGAGCACTGAGCACCCAGCACCCTGAGTACTGAGCACTGAGCACCCAGCACCCCGAGCACTGAGCACCCAGCACCCTGAGTACTGAGCACTGAGCAGCCAGCACCCTGAGCACTGAGCACCCAGCAACCTGAGCACTGAGCACCCAGCACCCGAGTACTGAGCACCCAGCACCCTGAGTACTGAGCACCCTGCACACTGAGTACTGAGCACCCAGCACCCTGAGTACTGAGCACCCAGCACCCCGAGCACTGAGCACCCAGCACCCCGAGTACTGAGCACCCAGCACCCTGAGTACTGAGCACCCAGCACCCTGAGCACTGAGCACCCAGGACCCCGAGCACTGAGCACCCAGCACCCTGAGTACTGAGCACCCAGCACCCTGAGCACTGAGCACCCAGCACCCTGAGCACTGAGCACCCAGCACCCTGAGCACTGAGCACCCAGCACCCTGAGTAGTGAGCACCCAACGTACTGAGCACCGTGCACCCCGAGCACTGAGCACCCAGCACCCTGAGTACTGAGCACCGAGCACCCCGAGCACTGAGCACCCAGCACCCTGACTACTGAGCACCCAGCACCCTGAGCAATGAGCAACCTGAGTACTGAGCACCCAGCACCTTGAGCACTGAGCACCGAGCACCCCGAGCACTGAGCACCCAGCACCCGTAGTACTGAGCACCGAGCACCCCGAGCACTGAGCACCCAGCACCGTGAGCACTGAGCACCCAGCACCCCGAGCACTGAGCACCCAGCACCGTGAGCACTGAGCACCCAGCACCCCGAGTACTGAGCACCCAGCACCCTGAATACTGAACACCCAGCACCCTGAGTACTGAGCACCCAGCACCCTGAGCACTGAGTACCCAGCACCCTGAGCAATGAGCACCCAGTACCCTGAGCACTGAGCACCCAGCGCCCCGAGCACTGAGCACCCAGCACCCTGAGTACTGAGCACTGAGCACCCAGCACCCCGAGCACTGAGCACCCAGCACCCTGAGTACTGAGCACTGAGCACCCAGCACCCCGAGCACTGAGCACCCAGCACCCTGATCACTGAGCACCCAGCACCCTGAGTACTGAGCACCCAGCACCCTGAGTACTGAGCAACCAGCACCCTTAGCACTGAGCACTGAGCACCCAGCACCCTGAGCACTGAGCACCCAGCACCCTGAGCACTGAGCACCCAGCACCCTGAGCACTGAGCACCCAGCACCCTGAGCACTGAGCACCCAGCACCCTGAGTACTGAGCACTGAGCACCCAGCATACCGAGCACTGAGCACCCAGCACCCTGAGTACTGAGCACTGAGCACCCAGCACCCCGAGCACTGAGCACCCAGCAACCTGAGCACTGAGCACCCAGCACCCAAGTACTGAGCACCCAGCACCCTGAGTACTGAGCACCCAGCACCCTGAGTACTGAGCACCCAGCACCCCGAGTACTGAGCACACAGCACCCTGAGTACTGAGCACCCAGCACCCTGAGAACTGAGCACCCAGCACCCCGAGCACTGAGCACCCAGCACCCTGAGTAGTGAGCACCCAGCACCCTGAGCACTGAGCACCCAGCACCCTGAGCACTCAGCACCCAGCACCCTGAGCACTGAGCACCCAGCACCCTGTGCACTGAGCATCCAGCACCCCGAGCACTGAGCACTCAGCACCCTGGGTACTGAGCACTGAGCACCCAGCACCCCGTGCAGTGAGCACCCAGCACCCTGAGTACTGAGCTCTGAGCACCCAGCACCCTGAGTACTGAGCACCCAGCACCCCGAGCACTGAGCACCCAGCACCCTGAGTACTGAGCACCGAGCACACCGAGCACTGAGCACCCAGCACCCTGTGTACTGAGCACCGAGCACCCCGAGCAATGAGCACCCAGCACCCTGAGTACTGAGCACGGAGCACCCTGAGTACTGTGCACCCAGCACCCCGAGCACTTAGCACCCAGCACCCTGAGTACTCTGCACCCAGCACCCTGAGCACTGAGCACCGATCACCCAGCACCCTGAGCACTGAGCACCCAGCACACTGAGTACTGAGCACCCAGCACATTGAGTACTGAGCACTCAGCACCCTGAGTACTGAGCACCCAGCACCCCGAGCACTGAGCACCCAGCACCCTGAGCACTGAGCACCCTGAGGACTGAGCACCCAGCACCCTGAGCACTGAGCACCCAGCACCCTGAGTACTGAGCACCGATCACCCTGAGCACTGAGCACCCAGAACCCAAAGCACTGAGCACCCAGCACCCTCAGTACTGAGCACCCAGCACCCCGAGCACTGAGCACCCAGCACCCTGAGTACTGAGCACCCTGAGTACTGAGCACCGATCACCCTGAGCACTGAGCTCCCAGCACCCTGAGTACTGAGCACCCAGCACCCTGAGCACTTAACACCCAGCACCCTGAGTACTGAGCACCCAGCACCCTGAGCACTGAGCACACAGCACCCTGAGTACTGAGCACCCAGCACCCTGAGCACTGAGCACCCAGCACCCTGAGTACTGAGCACCCAGCACCCCGAGCACTGAGCACCCAGCACCCCGAGAATGAGCACCCAGCACCCCGAGCACTGAGCACCCAGCACACTGAGCACTAAGCAGCCAGCACCCTGAGTACTGAGCCCTGAGCACCCAGCACCCTGAGTACTGAGCACTGAGCACCCACCACCCCAAGCACTGAGCACCCAGCACCCTGAGCACTGAGCACCCAGCACCCTGAGCACTGAGCACCCAGCACCCTGAGTACTGAGCACTGAGCACCCAGCACCCCGAGCACTGAGCACCCAGCACCCTGAGTACTGAGCACTGAGCAGCCAGCACCCTGAGCACTGAGCACCCAGCAACCTGAGCACTGAGCACCCAGCACCCGAGTACTGAGCACCCAGCACCCTGAGTACTGAGCACCCTGCACACTGAGTACTGAGCACCCAGCACCCTGAGTACTGAGCACCCAGCACCCCGAGCACTGAGCACCCAGCACCCCGAGTACTGAGCACCCAGCACCCTGAGTACTGAGCACCCAGCACCCTGAGCACTGAGCACCCAGGACCCCGAGCACTGAGCACCCAGCACCCTGAGTACTGAGCACCCAGCACCCTGAGCACTGAGCACCCAGCACCCTGAGCACTGAGCACCCAGCACCCTGAGCACTGAGCACCCAGCACCCTGAGTAGTGAGCACCCAACGTACTGAGCACCGTGCACCCCGAGCACTGAGCACCCAGCACCCTGAGTACTGAGCACCGAGCACCCCGAGCACTGAGCACCCAGCACCCTGAGTACTGAGCTCCGAGCACCCCGAGCACTGAGCAACCAGCGCCCCGAGCACCGAGCACCCTGAGCACTGAGCACCCAGCACCCTGACTACTGAGCACCCAGCACCCTGAGCAATGAGCAACCTGAGTACTGAGCACCCAGCACCTTGAGCACTGAGCACCGAGCACCCCGAGCACTGAGCACCCAGCACCCGTAGTACTGAGCACCGAGCACCCCGAGTACTGAGCACCCAGCACCCTGAATACTGAACACCCAGCACCCTGAGTACTGAGCACCCAGCACCCTGAGCACTGAGTACCCAGCACCCTGAGCAATGAGCACCCAGTACCCTGAGCACTGAGCACCCAGCGCCCCGAGCACTGAGCACCCAGCACCCTGAGTACTGAGCACTGAGCACCCAGCACCCCGAGCACTGAGCACCCAGCACCCTGAGTACTGAGCACTGAGCACCCAGCACCCCGAGAACTGAGCACCCAGCACCCTGATCACTGAGCACCCAGCACCCTGAGTACTGAGCACCCAGCACCCTGAGTACTGAGCAACCAGCACCCTGAGCACTGAGCACTGAGCACCCAGCACCCTGAGCACTGAGCACCCAGCACCCTGAGCACTGAGCACCCAGCACCCTGAGCACTGAGCACCCAGCACCCTGAGCACTGAGCACCCAGCACCCTGAGTACTGAGCACTGAGCACCCAGCATACCGAGCACTGAGCACCCAGCACCCTGAGTACTGAGCACTGAGCACCCAGCACCCCGAGCACTGAGCACCCAGCAACCTGAGCACTGAGCACCCAGCACCCAAGTACTGAGCACCCAGCACCCTGAGTACTGAGCACCCAGCACCCTGAGTACTGAGCACCCAGCACCCCGAGTACTGAGCACACAGCACCCTGAGTACTGAGCACCCAGCACCCTGAGAACTGAGCACCCAGCACCCCGAGCACTGAGCACCCAGCACCCTGAGTAGTGAGCACCCAGCACCCTGAGCACTGAGCACCCAGCACCCTGAGCACTCAGCACCCAGCACCCTGAGCACTGAGCACCCAGCACCCTGAGTAGTGAGCACCCAACGTACTGAGCACCGAGCTCCCCGAGCACTGAGCACCCAGCACCCTGAGTACTGAGCACCAAGCACCCAGAGCACTGAGCACCCAGCACCCTGATTACTGAGCTGCGAGCACCCCGAGCACTGAGCAACCAGCGCCCCGAGCACCGAGCACCCTGAGCACTGAGCACCCAGCACCCTGAGTACTGAGCACCCAGCACCCTGAGCAATGAGCACCCTGAGTACTGAGCACCCAGCACCTTGAGCACTGAGCACCGAGCACCCCGAGCACTGAGCACCCAGCACCCGGAGTACTGAGCACCCAGCCCCCTGAGTACTAAGCACCGAGCACCCTGAATACTGAGCACCCAGCACCCTGAGCACTGAACACACAGCACCCTGAGTACTGAGCACCTCGAGCACTGAGCACCCAGCACCCTGAGTACTGAGCACCGAGCACGCCGAGCACTGAGCACCCAGCACCGCGAGCACTGAGCACCTAGCACCCCGAGCACTGAGCACCCAGCACCCTGAGTACTGAGCACCCAGCACCCTGAGCACTGAGCACCCAGCACCCTGAGCACTGAGCACCCAGCACCCTGAGTACTGAGCACTGAGCACCCTGAGTACTGAGCACCCAGCACTCTGAGTACTGAGCACCCAGCACCCTGAGCAATGATCACCCTGAATACTGAGCACCCAGCACCTTGAGCACTGTGCACCGAGCACCCCGAGCACTGAGCACCCAGCACCCGGAGTACTGAGCACCCAGCACCCTGAGTACTAAGCACCGAGCACCCTGAGTACTGAGCACCCAGCACCCTGAGCACTGAACACACAGCTCACTGAGTACTGGGCACCCTGAGCACTGAGCACCCAGCACCATGAGTACTGAGTACCCAGCACCCTGAGTACTGAGCACCGAGCACCCCGAGCACTGAGCACCCAGCACCCCGAGCACTGAGCACCCAGCACCCTGAGCACTGAGCACCCAGCACCCTGAGTACTGAGCACCCAGCACCCTGAGTACTGAGCACCCAGCACCCCGAGCACTGAGCACCCAGCACCCTGAGCACTGAGCACCCAGCACCCTGAGCACTGAGCACCCAGCACCCCGAGCACTGAGCACCCAGCACCCTGAGTACTGAGCACTGAGCACCCAGCACCCCGAGCACTGAGCACCCAGCACCCTGAGTACTGAGAACTGAGCACCCAGCACCCCGAGGACAGAGCACCCAGCACCCTGAGTACTGAGAACTGAGCACCCAGCACCCTGAGTACTGAGCACTGAGCACCCAGCACCCTGAGCACTGAGCACCCAGCACCCTGAGCACTGAGCACCCAGCACCCTGAGCACTGAGCACCCAGCACCCTGAGTACTGAGCACCCAGCACCCCGAGCACTGAGCACCCAGCACCCTGAGCACTGAGCACCCAGCACCCTGTGCACTGAGCATCCAGCACCCCGAGCACTGAGCACTCAGCACCCTGGGTACTGAGCACTGAGCACCCAGCACCCCGTGCAGTGAGCACCCAGCACCCTGAGTACTGAGCTCTGAGCACCCAGCACCCTGAGTACTGAGCACCCAGCACCCCGAGCACTGAGCACCCAGCACCCTGAGTACTGAGCACCGAGCACCCCGAGCACTGAGCACCCAGCACCCTGTGTACTGAGCACCGAGCACCCCGAGCAATGAGCACCCAGCACCCTGAGTACTGAGCACGGAGCACCCTGAGTACTGAGCACCCAGCACCCCGAGTACTGAGCACACAGCACCCTGAGTACTGAGCACCCAGCACCCTGAGAACTGAGCACCCAGCACCCCGAGCACTGAGCACCCAGCACCCTGAGTAGTGAGCACCCAGCACCCTGAGCACTGAGCACCCAGCACCCTGAGGACTCAGCACCCAGCACCCTGAGCACTGAGCACCCAGCGCCCTGAGTAGTGAGCACCCAACGTACTGAGCACCGAGCTCCCCGAGCACTGAGCACCCAGCACCCTGAGTACTGAGCACCAAGCACCCAGAGCACTGAGCACCCAGCACCCTGATTACTGAGCTGCGAGCACCCCGAGCACTGAGCAACCAGCGCCCCGAGCACCGAGCACCCTGAGCACTGAGCACCCAGCACCCTGAGTACTGAGCACCCAGCACCCTGAGCAATGAGCACCCTGAGTACTGAGCACCCAGCACCTTGAGCACTGAGCACCGAGCACCCCGAGCACTGAGCACCCAGCACCCGGAGTACTGAGCACCCAGCCCCCTGAGTACTAAGCACCGAGCACCCTGAATACTGAGCACCCAGCACCCTGAGCACTGAACACACAGCACCCTGAGTACTGAGCACCTCGAGCACTGAGCACCCAGCACCCTGAGTACTGAGCACCGAGCACGCCGAGCACTGAGCACCCAGCACCGCGAGCACTGAGCACCCAGCACCCCGAGCACTGAGCACCCAGCACCCTGAGTACTGAGCACCCAGCACACTGAGCACTGAGCACCCAGCACCCTGAGCACTGAGCACCCAGCACCCTGAGTACTGAGCACTGAGCACCCTGAGTACTGAGCACCCAGCACTCTGAGTACTGAGCACCCAGCACCCTGAGCAATGATCACCCTGAATACTGAGCACCCAGCACCTTGAGCACTGTGCACCGAGCACCCCGAGCACTGAGCACCCAGCACCCGGAGTACTGAGCACCCAGCACCCTGAGTACTAAGCACCGAGCACCCTGAGTACTGAGCACCCAGCACCCTGAGCACTGAACACACAGCTCACTGAGTACTGGGCACCCTGAGCACTGAGCACCCAGCACCATGAGTACTGAGTACCCAGCACCCTGAGTACTGAGCACCGAGCACCCCGAGCACTGAGCACCCAGCACCCCGAGCACTGAGCACCCAGCACCCTGAGCACTGAGCACCCAGCACCCTGAGTACTGAGCACCCAGCACCCTGAGTACTGAGCACCCAGCACCCCGAGGACTGAGCACCCAGCACCCTGAGCACTGAGCACCCAGCACCCTGAGCACTGAGCACCCAGCACCCCGAGCACTGAGCACCCAGCACCCTGAGTACTGAGCACTGAGCACCCAGCACCCCGAGCACTGAGCACCCAGCACCCTGAGTACTGAGCACTGAGCACCCAGCACCCCGAGGACTGAGCACCCAGCACCCTGAGTACTGAGAACTGAGCACCCAGCACCCTGAGTACTGAGCACTGAGCACCCAGCACCCTGAGCACTGAGCACCCAGCACCCTGAGCACTGAGCACCCAGCACCCTGAGCACTGAGCACCCAGCACCCTGAGTACTGAGCACCCAGCACCCCGAGCACTGAGCACTCAGCACCCTGGGTACTGAGCACTGAGCACCCAGCACCCCATGCAGTGAGCACCCAGCACCCTGAGTACTGAGCTCTGAGCACCCAGCACCCTGAGTACTGAGCACCCAGCACCCCGAGCACTGAGCACCCAGCACCCTGAGTACTGAGCACCGAGCACCCCGAGCACTGAGCACCCAGCACCCTGTGTACTGAGCACCGAGCACCCCGAGCAATGAGCACCCAGCACCCTGAGTACTGAGCACGGAGCACCCTGAGTACTGTGCACCCAGCACCCCGAGCACTTAGCACCCAGCACCCTGAGTACTCTGCACCCAGCACCCTGAGCACTGAGCACCGATCACCCAGCACCCTGAGCACTGAGCACCCAGCACCCTGAGTACTGAGCACCCAGCACATTGAGTACTGAGCACTCAGCACCCTGAGTACTGAGCACCCAGCACCCCGAGCACTGAGCACCCAGCACCCTGAGCACTGAGCACCCTGAGGACTGAGCACCCAGCACCCTGAGCACTGAGCACCCAGCACCCTGAGTACTGAGCACCGATCACCCTGAGCACTGAGCACCCTGAGGACTGAGCACCCAGCACCCCGAGCACTGAGCACCCAGCACCCTGAGCACTGAGCACCCTGAGGACTGAGCACCCAGCACCCTCAGTACTGAGCACCCAGCACCCCGAGCACTGAGCACCCAGCACCCTGAGTACTGAGCACCCTGAGTACTGAGCACCGATCACCCTGAGCACTGAGCTCCCAGCACCCTGAGTACTGAGCACCCAGCACCCTGAGCACTTAACACCCAGCACCCTGAGTACTGAGCACCCAGCACCCTGAGCACTGAGCACACAGCACCCTGAGTACTGAGCACCCAGCACCCTGAGCACTGAGCACCCAGCACCCTGAGCACTGAGCACCCAGCACCCCGAGCACTGAACACCCAGCACCCCGAGAATGAGCACCCAGCACCCCGAGTACTGAGCACCGAGCACCCTGAGCACTGAGCACCCAGCACCCCGAGCACTGAGCACCCAGCACACTGAGCACTGAGCAGCCAGCACCCTGAGTACTGAGCCCTGAGCACCCAGCACCCTGAGTACTGAGCATTGAGCACCCACCACCCCGAGCACTGAGCACCCAGCACCCTGAGCACTGAGCACCCAGCACCCTGAGCACTGAGCACCCAGCACCCTGAGTACTGAGCACTGAGCAGCCAGCACCCTGAGCACTGAGCACCCAGCAACCTGAGCACTGAGCACCCAGCACCCTGAGCACTGAGCACCCAGCACCCTGAGCACTGAGCACCCAGCACCCTGAGTACTGAGCACTGAGCACCCAGCACCCCGAGCACTGAGCACCCAGCACCCTGAGTACTGAGCACTGAGCAGCCAGCACCCTGAGCACTGAGCACCCAGCAACCTGAGCACTGAGCACCCAGCGCCCGAGCACTGAGCACCCAGCAACCTGAGCACTGAGCACCCAGCACCCGAGTACTGAGCACCCAGCACCCTGAGTACTGAGCACCCAGCACCCTGAGTACTGAGCACCCAGCACCCCGAGCACTGAGCACCCAGCACCCAGAGTACTGAGCACCCAGCACCCTGGGTACTGAGCACCCAGCATCCTGAGCACTGAGCACCCAGGACCCCGAGCACTGAGCACCCAGCACCCTGAGTACTGAGCACCCAGCACCCTGAGCACTGAGCACCCAGCACCCTGAGCACTGAGCACCCAGCACCCTGAGTAGTGAGCACCCAACGTACTGGGCACCGTGCACCCCGAGCACTGAGCACCGAGCACCCTGAGTACTGAGCACCGAGCACCCCGAGCACTGAGCACCCAGCACCCTGAGTACTGAGCTCCGAGCACCCCGAGCACTGAGCACCCAGCGCCCCGAGCACCGAGCACCCTGAGCACTGAGCACCCAGCACCCTGACTACTGAGCACCCAGCACCCTGAGCAATGAGCAACCTGAGTACTGAGCACCGAGCACCTTGAGCACTGAGCACCGAGCACCCCGAGCACTGAGCACCCAGCACCCGTAGTACTGAGCACCCAGCACCCCGAGCACTGAGCACCCAGCACCGTGAGCACTGAGCACCCAGCACCCCGAGTACTGAGAACCCAGCACCCTGAATACTGAACACCCAGCTCCCTGACTACTGAGCACCCAGCACCCTGAGCACTGAGTACCCAGCACCCTGAGCAATGAGCACCCAGCACCCTGAGCACTGAGCACCCAGCGCCCCGAGCACTGAGCACCCAGCACCCTGAGTACTGAGCACTGAGCAGCCAGCACCCCGAGCACTGAGCACCCAGCACCCTGAGTACTGAGCACTGAGCACCCAGCACCCCGAGCACTGAGCACCCAGCACCATGATCACTGAGCACCCAGCACCCTGAGTACTGAGCACCCAGCACCCTGAGTACTGAGCAACCAGCACCCTGAGCACTGAGCACTGAGCACCCAGCACCCTGAGCACTGAGCACCCAGCACCCTGAGCACTGAGCACCCAGCACCCTGAGCACTGAGCACCCAGCACCCTGAGCACTGAGCACACAGCACCCTGAGTACTGAGCACTGAGCACCCAGCACACCGAGCACTGAGCACCCAGCACCCTGAGTACTGAGCACTGAGCACCCAGCACCCCGAGCACTGAGCACCCAGCACCCTGAGTACTGAGCACCCAGCACCCCGAGTACTGAGCACACAGCACCCTGAGTACTGAGCACCCAGCACCCTGAGAACTGAGCACCAAGCACCCCGAGCACTGAGCACCCAGCACCCTGAGTAGTGAGCACCCAGCACCCTGAGCACTGAGCACCCAGCACCCTGAGCACTCAGCACCCAGCACCCTGAGCACTGAGCACCCAGCACCCTGAGTAGTGAGCACCCAACGTACTGAGCACCGAGCTCCCCGAGCACTGAGCACCCAGCACCCTGAGTACTGAGCACCAAGCACCCAGAGCACTGAGCACCCAGCACCCTGAGTACTGAGCTGCGAGCACCCCGAGCACTGAGCAACCAGCGCCCCGAGCACCGAGCACCCTGAGCACTGAGCACCCAGCACTCTGAGCAATGAGCACCCTGAGTACTGAGCACCCAGCACCTTGAGCACTGAGCACCGAGCACCCCGAGCACTGAGCACCCAGCACCCGGAGTACTGAGCACCCAGCCCCCTGAGTACTAAGCACCGAGCACCCTGAATACTGAGCACCCAGCACCCTGAGCACTGAACACACAGCACCCTGAGTACTGAGCACCTCGAGCACTGAGCACCCAGCACCCTGAGTACTGAGCACCGAGCACGCCGAGCACTGAGCACCCAGCACCGCGAGCACTGAGCACCCAGCACCCCGAGCACTGAGCACCCAGCACCCTGAGTACTGAGCACCCAGCACCCTGAGCACTGAGCACCCAGCACCCTGAGCACTGAGCACCCAGCACCCTGAGCACTGAGCACCCAGCACCCTGAGTAGTGAGCACCCAACGTACTGAGCACCGAGCACCCCGAGCACTGAGCACCCAGCACCCTGAGTACGGAAGACTGAGCACCCAGCACCCCGAGCACTGAGCACCCAGCACCCTGAGCACTGAGCACCCAGCACCCTGAGTACTGAGCACCCAGCACCCTGAGCACTGAGCACCCAGCACCCCGAGCACTGAGCACCAAGCACCCTGAGTACTGAGCACCCAGCACCCTGAGCACTGAGCACCCAGCACCCTGAGGACTGAGCACCCAGCACCCTGAGCACTGAGCACCCAGCACCCTGAGTACTGAGCTCCGAGCACCCCGAGCACTGAGCACCCAGCGCCCCGAGCACTGAGCACCCAGCACCCTGAGTACTGAGCACCCAGCACCCTGAGCACTGAGCACCCAGCACCCAACGTACAGAGCACCGAGCACTCCGAGCACTGAGCACCCAGCACCCTGAGTACTGAGCTCCGAGCACCCCGAGCACTGAGCACCCAGCGCCCCGAGCACTGAGCACCCAGCGCTCCGAGCACTGAGCACCAAGCACCCCGAGCAATGAGCACCCAGCACCCCGAGCACTGAGCTCCCAGCACCCCAAGCAATGAGCACCCAGCACCCTGAGTACTGAGCACCCAGCACCCCGAATACTGAGCACCCAGCAACCTGAGCACCGAGCAGCCAGCACCCTCAGCACTGAGCACCCAGCACCCTGAGCACTGAGCACCCAGCTCCCTGAGTACTGAGCACTGAGCACCACGAGTACTGAGCAACCAGCACCCTGAGCACTGAGCACTGAGCACCCAGCACCCTGAGCACTGAGCACCCAGCACCCTGAGCACTGAGCACCCAGCACCCTGAGCACTGAGCACCCAGCACCCTGAGCACTGAGCACCCAGCACCCTGAGTACTGAGCACTGAGCACCCAGCACACCGAGCACTGAGCACCCAGCACCCTGAGTACTGAGCACTGAGCACCCAGCACCCAGAGCACTGAGCACCCAGCAACCTGAGCACTGAGCACCCAGCACCCGAGTACTGAGCACCCAGCACCCTGAGTACTGAGCACCCAGCACCCTGAGTACTGAGCACCCAGCACCCCGAGTACTGAGCACACAGCACCCTGAGTACTGAGCACCCAGCACCCTGAGAACTGAGCACCCAGCACCCCGAGCACTGAGCACCCAGCACCCTGAGTAGTGAGCACCCAGCACCCTGAGCACTGAGCACCCAGCACCCTGAGCACTCAGCAGGCAGCACCCTGAGCACTGAGCACCCAGCACCCTGAGTAGTGAGCACCCAACGTACTGAGCACCGAGCTCCCCGAGCACTGAGCACCCAGCACCCTGAGTACTGAGCACCAAGCACCCAGAGCACTGAGCACCCAGCACCCTGAGTACTGAGCTGCGAGCACCCCGAGCACTGAGCAACCAGCGCCCCGAGCACCCAGCACCCTGAGTACTGAGCACCCAGCACCCCGAATACTGAGCAACCAGCAACCTGAGCACCGAAGATCCAGCACCCTGAGCACTGAGCACCCAGCACCCTGAGCACTGAGCACCCAGCTCCCTGAGTACTGAGCACTGAGCACCACGAGTACTGAGCACCCAGCACCCTGATCACTGAGCACCCCACACCCTGAGTACTGAGCACCCAACACCCCAAGCACTGAGCACCCTGAGTACTGAGCACCCAGCACACCAAGCACTGAGCACCCTGAGTATTGAGCACCCAGCAACCTGAGTACTGAGCAGCCAGCACCCTGAGTACTGAGCACCCAGCACCCTGAGTACTGAGCACCCAGCACCCCGAGCACTGAGCACCCAGCACCCTGAGTACTGAGCACCCATCACCCTGAGCACTGAGCACCGAGCACCCTGAGCACTGAGCACCCAGCACCCTGAGGACTGAGCACCCAGCACCCTGAGCACTGAGCACCCTGAGTACTGAGCACTGAGCACCCTGAGTACTGAGCACTGAGCACCCTGAGTACTGAGCAACCAGCACCCTGAGTACTGAGCACCCAGCACCCTGAGCACTGAGCACCGAGCACCCTGAGCACTGAGCACCCAGCACCCTGAGCACTGAGCACCCAGCACCCTGAGTAGTGAGCACGCAACGTACTGAGCACCGAGCACCCCGAGCACTGAGAACCCAGCACCCTGAGTACTGAGCACCCAGCACCCCGAGCACTGAGCACCCAGCACCCTGAGCACTGAGCACCCAGCACCCTTAGCACTGATCACCCAGCACCCTGAGCACTGAGCACCCAGCACCCTGAGTACTGAGCACCCAGCACCCTGAGTACTGTGCACTCAGCACCCTGAGTACTGAGCACCGAGCACCCCGAGCACTGAGCACCCAGCACCCTGAGCACTGAGCACCCTGAGGACTGAGCACCCAGCACCCTGAGCACTGAGCACCCAGCACCCTGAGTACTGAGCACCGATCACCCTGAGAACTGAGCACCCAGCACCGCGAGCACTGAGCACCCAGCACCCTGAGTACTGAGCACCTTGAGTACTGAGCACCCAGCACCCTGAGCACTGAGCACCCAGCACCCTGAGTACTGAGCACCCAGCACCCTGAGCACTGAGCACCCAGCACCCTGAGTACTGAGCACCCAGCACCCTGAGTACTGAGCACCCAGCACCCTGAGCATTGAGCACCCAGCACCCTGAGGACTGAGCACCCAGCACCCTGAGCACTGAGCACCCAGCATCCTGAGTACTGATCTCCGAGCACCCCGAGCACTGAGCACCCAGCGCCCCGAGCACTGAGCACCCAGCACCCTGAGTAGTGAGCACCCAGCACCCTGAGCACTGAGCACCCAGCACCCAACGTACAGAGCACCGAGCACTCCGAGCACTGAGCACCCAGCACCCTGAGTACTGAGCTCCGAGCACCCCGAGCACTGAGCACCCAGCGCCCCGAGCACTGAGCACCCAGCGCCCCGAGCACTGAGCACCAAGCACCCCGAGCAATGAGCACCCAGCACCCCGAGCACTGAGCTCCCAGCACCCCAAGAAATGAGCACCCAGCACCCTGAGTACTGAGCACCCAGCACCCCGAATACTGAGCACCCAGCAACCTGAGCACCGAGGATCCAGCACCCTGAGCACTGAGCACCCAGCACCCTGAGCACTGAGCACCCAGCTCCCTGAGTACTGAGCACTGAGCACCACGAGTACTGAGCACACAGCACCCTGATCACTGAGCACCCCACACCCTGAGTACTGAGCACCCAACACCCCAAGCACTGAGCACCCTGAGTACTGAGCACCCAGCACACCAAGCACTGAGCACCCTGAGTATTGAGCACCCAGCAACCTGAGTACTGAGCAGCCAGCACCCTGAGTACTGAGCACCCAGCACCCTGAGTACTGAGCACCCAGCACCCCGAGCACTGAGCACCCAGCACCCTGAGTACTGAGCACCCATCACCCTGAGCACTGAGCACCGAGCACCCTGAGCACTGAGCACCCAGCACCCTGAGGACTGAGCACCCAGCACCCTGAGCACTGAGCACCCTGAGTACTGAGCACTGAGCACCCTGAGTACTGAGCACTGAGCACCCTGAGTACTGAGCAACCAGCACCCTGAGTACTGAGCACCCAGCACCCTGAGTACTGAGCTGCGAGCACCCCGAGCACTGAGCAACCAGTGCCCCGAGCACCGAGCACCCTGAGCACTGAGCACCCAGCACCCTGAGTACTGAGCACCCAGCACCCTGAGCAATGAGCACCCTGAGTACTGAGCACCCAGCACCTTGAGCACTGAGCACCGAGCACCCCGAGCACTGAGCACCCAGCACCCGGAGTACTGAGCACCCAGCACCCTGAGTACTAAGCACCGAGCACCCTGAATACTGAGCACCCAGCACCCTGAGCACTGAACACACAGCACCCTGAGTACTGAGCACCTCGAGCACTGAGCACCCAGCACCCTGAGTACTGAGCACCGAGCACGCCGAGCACTGAGAACCCAGCACCGCGAGCACTGAGCACCCAGCACCCCGAGCACTGAGCAACCAGCACCCTGAGTACTGAGCACCCAGCACCCTGAGCACTGAGCACCCAGCACCCTGAGCACTGAGCACCCAGCACCCTGAGCACTGAGCACCCAGCACCCTGAGTAGTGAGCACCCAACGTACTGAGCACCGAGCACCCCGAGCAGTGAGCACCCAGCACCCTGAGTACGGAAGACTGAGCACCCAGCACCCCGAGCACTGAGCACCCAGCACCCTGAGCACTGAGCACCCAGCTCCCGAGTACTGAGCACCCAGCACCCTGAGTACTGAGCACAAAGCACCCTGAGTACTGAGCACCCAGCACCCTGAGCACTGAGCACCCAGCACCCCGAGCACGGAGCACCCAGCACCCTGAGTACTGAGCACCCAGCACCCTGAGCACTGAGCACCCAGCACCCCGAGCACTGAGGACCCAGCACCCTGAGTACTGAGCACCCAGCACCCTGAGCATTGAGCACCCAGCACCCTGAGGACTGAGCACCCAGCACCCTGAGCACTGAGCACCCAGCACCCTGAGTACTGAGCTCCGAGCACCCCGAGCACTGAGCACCCAGCGCCCCGAGCACTGAGCACCCAGCACCCTGAGTACTGAGCACCCAGCACCCTGAGCACTGAGCACCCAGCACCCAACGTACAGAGCACCGAGCACTCCGAGCACTGAGCACCCAGCACCCTGAGTACTGAGCTCCGAGCACCCCGAGCACTGAGCACCCAGCGCCCCGAGCACTGAGCACCCAGCGCCCCGAGCACTGAGCACCAAGCACCCCGAGCAATGAGCACCCAGCACCCCGAGCACTGAGCTCCCAGCACCCCAAGCAATGAGCACCCAGCACCCTGAGTACTGAGCACCCAGCACCCCGAATACTGAGCAACCAGCAACCTGAGCACCGAAGATCCAGCACCCTGAGCACTGAGCACCCAGCACCCTGAGCACTGAGCACCCAGCTCCCTGAGTACTGAGCACTGAGCACCACGAGTACTGAGCACCCAGCACCCTGATCACTGAGCACCCCACACCCTGAGTACTGAGCACCCAACACCCCAAGCACTGAGCACCCTGAGTACTGAGCACCCAGCACACCAAGCACTGAGCACCCTGAGTATTGAGCACCCAGCAACCTGAGTACTGAGCAGCCAGCACCCTGAGTACTGAGCACCCAGCACCCTGAGTACTGAGCACCCAGCACCCCGAGCACTGAGCACCCAGCACCCTGAGTACTGAGCACAGATCACCCTGAGCACTGAGCACCGAGCACCCTGAGCACTGAGCACCCAGCACCCTGAGGACTGAGCACCCAGCACCCTGAGCACTGAGCACCCTGAGTACTGAGCACTGAGCACCCTGAGTACTGAGCACTGAGCACCCTGATTACTGAGCAACCAGCACCCTGAGTACTGAGCACCCAGCATCCTGAGCACTGAGCACCGAGCACCCTGAGCACTGAGCACCCAGCACCCTGAGCACTGAGCACCCAGCACCCTGAGTAGTGAGCACGCAACGTACTGAGCACCGAGCACCCCGAGCACTGAGAACCCAGCACCCTGAGTACTGAGCACCCAGCACCCCGAGCACTGAGCACCCAGCACCCTGAGCACTGAGCACCCAGCACCCTGAGCACTGATCACCCAGCACCCTGAGCACTGAGCACCCAGCACCCTGAGTACTGAGCACCCAGCACCCTGAGTACTGTGCACTCAGCACCCTGAGTACTGAGCACCGAGCACCCCGAGCACTGAGCACCCAGCACCCTGAGCACTGAGCACCCTGAGGACTGAGCACCCAGCACCCTGAGCACTGAGCACCCAGCACCCTGAGTACTGAGCACCGATCACCCTGAGAACTGAGCACCCAGCACCGCGAGCACTGAGCACCCAGCACCCTGAGTACTGAGCACCTTGAGTACTGAGCACCCAGCACCCTGAGCACTGAGCACCCAGCACCCTGAGTACTGAGCACCCAGCACCCTGAGCACTGAGCACCCAGCACCCTGAGTACTGAGCACCCAGCACCCTGAGTACTGAGCACCCAGCACCCTGAGCATTGAGCACCCAGCACCCTGAGGACTGAGCACCCAGCACCCTGAGCACTGAGCACCCAGCATCCTGAGTACTGAGCTCCGAGCACCCCGAGCACTGAGCACCCAGCGCCCCGAGCACTGAGCACCCAGCACCCTGAGTACAGAGCACCCAGCACCCTGAGCACTGAGCACCCAGCACCCAACGTACAGAGCACCGAGCACTCCGAGCACTGAGCACCCAGCACCCTGAGTACTGAGCTCCGAGCACCACGAGCACTGAGCACCCAGCGCCCCGAGCACTGAGCACCCAGCGCCCCGAGCACTGAGCACCAAGCACCCCGAGCAATGAGCACCCAGCACCCCGAGCACTGAGCTCCCAGCACCCCAAGAAATGAGCACCCAGCACCCTGAGTACTGAGCACCCAGCACCCCGAATACTGAGCACCCAGCAACCTGAGCACCGAGGATCCAGCACCCTGAGCACTGAGCACCCAGCACCCTGAGCACTGAGCACCCAGCTCCCTGAGTACTGAGCACTGAGCACCACGAGTACTGAGCACCCAGCACCCTGATCACTGAGCACCCCACACCCTGAGTACTGAGCACCCAACACCCCAAGCACTGAGCACCCTGAGTACTGAGCACCCAGCACACCAAGCACTGAGCACCCTGAGTATTGAGCACCCAGCAACCTGAGTACTGAGCAGCCAGCACCCTGAGTACTGAGCACCCAGCACCCTGAGTACTGAGCACCCAGCACCCCGAGCACTGAGCACCCAGCACCCTGAGTACTGAGCACCCATCACCCTGAGCACTGAGCACCGAGCACCCTGAGCACTGAGCACCCAGCACCCTGAGGACTGAGCACCCAGCACCCTGAGCACTGAGCACCCTGAGTACTGAGCACTGAGCACCCTGAGTACTGAGCACTGAGCACCCTGAGTACTGAGCAACCAGCACCCTGAGTACTGAGCACCCAGCACCCTGAGCACTGAGCACCGAGCACCCTGAGCACTGAGCACCCAGCACCCTGAGCACTGAGCACCCAGCACCCTGAGTAGTGAGCACGCAACGTACTGAGCACCGAGCACCCCGAGCACTGAGAACCCAGCACCCTGAGTACTGAGCACCCAGCACCCCGAGCACTGAGCACCCAGCACCCTGAGCACTGAGCACCCAGCACCCTGAGCACTGATCACCCAGCACCCTGAGCACTGAGCACCCAGCACCCTGAGTACTGAGCACCCAGCACCCTGAGTACTGTGCACTCAGCACCCTGAGTACTGAGCACCGAGCACCCCGAGCACTGAGCACCCAGCACCCTGAGCACTGAGCACCCTGAGGACTGAGCACCCAGCACCCTGAGCACTGAGCACCCAGCACCCTGAGTACTGAGCACCTATCACCCTGAGAACTGAGCACCCAGCACCGCGAGCACTGAGCACCCAGCACCCTGAGTACTGAGCACCTTGAGTACTGAGCACCCAGCACCCTGAGCACTGAGCACCCAGCACCCTGAGTACTGAGCACCCAGCACCCTGAGCACTGAGCACCCAGCACCCTGAGTACTGAGCACCCAGCACCCCGAGCACTGAGCACCCAGCACCCCGAGAATGAGCACCCAGCACCCCGAGCACTGAACACACAGCACCCTGAGTACTGAGCACCTCGAGCACTGAGCACCCAGCACCCTGAGGACTGAGCACCGAGTACCCCGAGCACTGAGCACCCAGCACCGTGAGCACTGAGCACCCAGCACCCCGAGCACTGAGCACCCAGCACCCTGAGTACTGAGCACCCAGCACCCTGAGTACTGAGCACCCAGCACCCTGAGCACTGAGTACCCAGCACCCTGAGCACTGAGCACCCAGCAACCTGAGCACTGAGCACACAGCACCCTGAGCACTGAGCACCCAGCACCCTGAGTACTGAGCACTGAGCACCCAGCACCCCGAGCACTGAGCACCCAGCACCCTGAGTACTGAGCACTGAGCACCCAGCACCCCGAGCACTGAGCACCCAGCACCCTGAGTACTGAGCACCCAGCACCCTGAGTACTGAGCACCCAGCACCCCGAGTACTGAGCACCCAGCACCCTGAGTACTGAGCATCCAGCACCCTGAGCACTGAGCACCCAGCACACCGAGCACTGAGCACCCAGCACCCTGAGTACTGAGCACCCAGCGCCCCGAGCACTGAGCACCCAGCACAGTGAGCACTGAGCACCGAGCACCCTGAGTACTGAGCATCCAGCACCCCGAGTACTGAACACCCAGCACCCTGAGCACTGAGCACTGAGCACCCTGAGCACTGAGTACTGAGCACTGAGCACCCTGAGCACTGAGCACCCAGCACTCCGAGTACTGAGCACCCAGCACCCCGCGCACTGAGCACCCAGCGCCCCGAGAACTGAGCACCCAGCGCCCCGAGCACTGAGCACTGAGCACCCTGAGCACTGAGCACCCAGCACCCCGAGTACTGAGCAGTGAGCACCCTGAGCACTGAGCACCCAGCACCCCGAGTACTGAGCACTGAGCACCCTGAGTACTGAGCACCCAGCACCCTTAGCACTGAGTACCCAGCACACTGAGCACTGAGCACCCTGCACCCTGAGCACTGAGCACCCAGCACCCTGAGCACTGAGCACCCAGCACCCTGAGTACTGAGCACTGAGCACCCAGCACCCCGAGCACTGAGCACCCAGCACCCTGAGTACTGAGCACTGAGAAACCAGCACCCCGAGCACTGAGCACCCAGCACCCTGAGTACTGAGCACCCAGCACCCTGAGTACTGAGCACCCAGCACCCCGAGTACTGAGCACCCAGCACCCTGAGTACTGAGCACCCAGCACCCTGAGAACTGAGCACCCAGCACCCCGAGCACTGAGCACCCAGCACCCTGAGTAGTGAGCACCCAGCAACCTGCGCACTGAGCACCCAGCACCCTGAGCACTCAGCACCCAGCACCCTGAGCACTGAGCACCCAGCACCCTGAGTAGTGAGCACCCAACGTACTGAGCACTGAGCTCCCCGAGCACTGAGCACCCAGCACCCTGAGTACTGAGCACCCAGCACCCTGAGTACTGAGCACCCAGCACCCTGAGCAATGAGTACCCAGCACCCTGAGCACTGAGTACCCAGCACCCTGAGCACTGAGCACACAGCACCCTGAGCACTGAGCACCCAGCACCCTGAGTACTGAGCACCCAGCACCCTGAGTACTGAGCACCCAGCACCCTGAGCACTGAGTACCCAGCACCCTTAGCACTGAGTACCCAGCACCCTGAGCACTGAGCACACAGCACCCTGAGCACTGAGCACCCAGCACCCTGAGTACTGAGCACTGAGCACCCAGCACCCCTAGCACTGAGCACCCAGCACCCTGAGTACTGAGCACTGAGCACCCAGCACCCCGAGCACTGAGCACCCAGCACCCTGAGCACTGAGCACCCAGCACCCGAGTACTGAGCACCCAGCACCCTGAGTACTGAGCACCCAGCACCCTGAGTACTGAGCACCCAGCACCCCGAGTACTGAGCACCCAGCACCCTGAGCACTGAGTACCCAGCACCCAACGTACAGAGCACCGAGCACTCCGAGCACTGAGCACCCAGCACCCTGAGTACTGAGCTCCGAGCACCCCGAGCACTGAGCACCCAGCGCCCCGAGCACTGAGCACCCAGCGCCCCGAGCACTGAGCGCCAAGCACCCCGAGCAATGAGCACCCAGCACCCCGAGCACTGAGCTCCCAGCACCCCAAGCAATGAGCACCCAGCACCCTGAGTACTGAGCACCCAGCACCCCGAATACTGAGCACCCAGCAACCTGAGCACCGAGGATCCAGCACCCTGAGCACTGAGCACCCAGCACCCTGATCACTGAGCACCCCACACCCTGAGTACTGAGCACCCAACACCCCAAGCACTGAGCACCCTGAGTACTGAGCACCCAGCACACCAAGCACTGAGCACCCCGAGCACTGAGCACCCAGCACCCCGAGAATGAGCACCCAGCACCCCGAGTACTGAGCACCGAGCACCCTGAGCACTGAGCACCCAGCACCCCGAGCACTGAGCACCCAGCACACTGAGCACTGAGCAGCCAGCACCCTGAGTACTGAGCCCTGAGCACTCAGCACCCTGAGTACTGAGCACTGAGCACCCACCACCCCGAGCACTGAGCACCCAGCACCCTGAGCACTGAGCACCCAGCACCCTGAGCACTGAGCACCCAGCACCCTGAGTACTGAGCACTGAGCAGCCAGCACCCTGAGCACTGAGCACCCAGCAACCTGAGCACTGAGCACCCAGCACCCTGAGCACTGAGCACCCAGCACCCTGAGCACTGAGCACCCAGCACCCTGAGTACTGAGCACTGAGCACCCAGCACCCCGAGCACTGAGCACCCAGCACCCTGAGTACTGAGCACTGAGCAGCCAGCACCCTGAGCACTGAGCACCCAGCAACCTGAGCACTGAGCACCCAGCGCCCGAGCACTGAGCACCCAGCAACCTGAGCACTGAGCACCCAGCACCCGAGTACTGAGCACCCAGCACCCTGAGTACTGAGCACCCAGCACCCTGAGTACTGAGCACCCAGCACCCCGAGCACTGAGCACCCAGCACCCCGAGTACTGAGCACCCAGCACCCTGGGTACTGAGCACCCAGCACCCTGAGCACTGAGCACCCAGGACCCCGAGCACTGAGCACCCAGCACCCTGAGTACTGAGCACCCAGCACCCTGAGCACTGAGCACCCAGCACCCTGAGCACTGAGCACCCAGCACCCTGAGTAGTGAGCACCCAACGTACTGGGCACCGTGCACCCCGAGCACTGAGCACCGAGCACCCTGAGTACTGAGCACCGAGCACCCCGAGCACTGAGCACCCAGCACCCTGAGTACTGAGCTCCGAGCACCCCGAGCACTGAGCACCCAGCGCCCCGAGCACCGAGCACCCTGAGCACTGAGCACCCAGCACCCTGACTACTGAGCACCCAGCACCCTGAGCAATGAGCAACCTGAGTACTGAGCACCCAGCACCTTGAGCACTGAGCACCGAGCACCCCGAGCACTGAGCAACCAGCACCCGTAGTACTGAGCACCCAGCACCCCGAGCACTGAGCACCCAGCACCGTGAGCACTGAGCACCCAGCACCCCGAGTACTGAGCACCCAGCACCCTGAATACTGAACACCCAGCACCCTGACTACTGAGCACCCAGCACCCTGAGCACTGAGTACCCAGCACCCTGAGCAATGAGCACCCAGCACCCTGAGCACTGAGCAACCAGCGCCCCGAGCACTGAGCACCCAGCACCCTGAGTACTGAGCACTGAGCACCCAGCACCCCGAGCACTGAGCACCCAGCACCCTGAGTACTGAGCACTGAGCACCCAGCACCCCGAGCACTGAGCACCCAGCACCCTGATCACTGAGCACCCAGCACCCTGAGTACTGAGCACCCAGCACCCTGAGTACTGAGCAACCAGCACCCTGAGCACTGAGCACTGAGCACCCAGCACCCTGAGCACTGAGCACCCAGCACCCTGAGCACTGAGCACCCAGCACCCTGAGCACTCAGCACCCAGCACCCTGAGCACTGAGCACCCAGCACCCTGAGTACTGAGCACTGAGCACCCAGCACACCGAGCACTGAGCACCCAGCACCCTGAGTACTGAGCACTGAGCACCCAGCACCCCGAGCACTGAGCACCCAGCAACCTGAGCACTGAGCACCCCGCACCCAAGTACTGAGCACCCAGGACCCTGAGTACTGAGCACCCAGCACCCTGAGTACTGAGCACCCAGCACCCCGAGTACTGAGCACACAGCACCCTGAGTACTGAGCACCCAGCACCCTGAGAACTGAGCACCCAGCACCCCGAGCACTGAGCACCCAGCACCCTGAGTAGTGAGCACCCAGCACCCTGAGCACTGAGCACCCAGCACCCTGAGCACTCAGCACCCAGCACCCTGAGCACTGAGCACCCAGCACCCTGAGTAGTGAGCACCCAACGTACTGAGCACCGAGCTCCCCGAGCACTGAGCACCCAGCACCCTGAGTACTGAGCACCAAGCACCCAGAGCACTGAGCACCCAGCACCCTGAGTACTGAGCTGCGAGCACCCCGAGCACTGAGCAACCAGCGCCCTGAGCACCGAGCACCCTTAGCACTGAGCACCCAGCACCCTGAGTACTGAGCACCCAGCACCCTGAGCAATGAGCACCCTGAGTACTGAGCACCCAGCACCTTGAGCACTGAGCACCGAGCACCCCGAGCACTGAGCACCCAGCACCCGGAGTACTGAGCACCCAGCCCCCTGAGTACTAAGCACCGAGCACCCTGAATACTGAGCACCCAGCACCCTGAGCACTGAACACACAGCACCCTGAGTACTGAGCACCTCGAGCACTGAGCACCCAGCACCCTGAGTACTGAGCACCGAGCACGCCGAGCACTGAGCACCCAGCACCGCGAGCACTGAGCACCCAGCACCCCGAGCACTGAGCACCCAGCACCCTGAGTACTGAGCACCCAGCACCCTGAGCACTGAGCACCCAGCACCCTGAGCACTGAGCACCCAGCACCCTGAGCACTGAGCACCCAGCACCCTGAGTAGTGAGCACCCAACGTACTGAGCACCGAGCACCCCGAGCACTGAGCACCCAGCACCCTGAGTACGGAAGACTGAGCACCCAGCACCCCGAGCACTGAGCACCCAGCACCCTGAGCACTGAGCACCCAGCTCCCGAGTACTGAGCACCCAGCACCCTGAGTACTGAGCACCCAGCACCCTGAGTACTGAGCACCCAGCACCCTGAGCACTGAGCACCCAGCACCCCGAGCACGGAGCACCCAGCACCCTGAGTACTGAGCACCCAGCACCCTGAGCACTGAGCACCCAGCACCCTGAGTACTGAGCACCCAGCACCCTGAGCACTGAGCACCCAGCACCCTGAGGACTGAGCACCCAGCACCCTGAGCACTGAGCACCCAGCACCCTGAGTACTGAGCTCCGAGCACCCCGAGCACTGAGCACCCAGCGCCCCGAGCACTGAGCACCCAGCACCCTGAGTACTGAGCACCCAGCACCCTGAGCACTGAGCACCCAGCACCCAACGTACAGAGCACCGAGCACTCCGAGCACTGAGCACCCAGCACCCTGAGTACTGAGCTCCGAGCACCCCGAGCACTGAGCACCCAGCGCCCCGAGCACTGAGCACCCAGCGCTCCGAGCACTGAGCACCAAGCACCCCGAGCAATGAGCACCCAGCACCCCGAGCACTGAGCTCCCAGCACCCCAAGCAATGAGCACCCAGCACCCTGAGTACTGAGCACCCAGCACCCCGAATACTGAGCACCCAGCAACCTGAGCACCGAGCAGCCAGCACCCTCAGCACTGAGCACCCAGCACCCTGAGCACTGAGCACCCAGCTCCCTGAGTACTGAGCACTGAGCACCACGAGTACTGAGCACCCAGCACCCTGATCACTGAGCACCCCACACCCTGAGTACTGAGCACCCAACACCCCAAGCACTGAGCACCCTGAGTACTGAGCACCCAGCACACCAAGCACTGAGCACCCTGAGTATTGAGCACCCAGCAACCTGAGTACTGAGCAGCCAGCACCCTGAGTACTGAGCACCCAGCACCCTGAGTACTGAGCACCCAGCACCCCGAGCACTGAGCACCCAGCACCCTGAGTACTGAGCACCCAGCACCCTGAGCACTGAGCACTGAGCACCCTGAGCACTGAGCACCCAGCACCCTGAGGACTGAGCACCCAGAACCCTGAGCACTGAGCACCCTGAGTACTGAGCACTGAGCACCCTGAGTACTGAGCACTGAGCACCCTGAGTACTGAGCAACCAGCACCCTGAGTACTGAGCACCCAGCACCCTGAGCACTGAGCACCGAGCACCCTGAGCACTGAGCACCCAGCACCCTGAGCACTGAGCACCCAGCACCCTGAGTAGTGAGCACGCAACGTACTGAGCACCGAGCACCCCGAGCACTGAGAACCCAGCACCCTGAGTACTGAGCACCCAGCACCCCGAGCACTGAGCACCCAGCACCCCAAGTACTGAGCACCCAGCACCCTGAGCACTGATCACCCAGCACCCTGAGCACTGAGCACCCAGCACCCTGAGTACTGAGCACCCAGCACCCTGAGTACTGTGCACTCAGCACCCTGAGTACTGAGCACCGAGCACCCCGAGCACTGAGCACCCAGCACCCTGAGCACTGAGTACCCAGCACCCTGAGCAATGAGCACCCAGCACCCTGAGCACTGAGCACCCAGCGCCCCGAGCACTGAGCACCCAGCACCCTGAGTACTGAGCACTGAGCACCCAGCACCCCGAGCACTGAGCACCCAGCACCCTGAGTACTGAGCACTGAGCACCCAGCACCCCGAGCACTGAGCACCCAGCACCCTGATCACTGAGCACCCAGCACCCTGAGTACTGAGCACCCAGCACCCTGAGTACTGAGCAACCAGCACCCTGAGCACTGAGCACTGAGCACCCAGCACCCTGAGCACTGAGCACCCAGCACCCTGAGCACTGAGCACCCAGCACCCTGAGCACTGAGCACCCAGCACCCTGAACACTGAGCACCCAGCACCCTGAGTACTGAGCACTGAGCACCCAGCACACCGAGCACTGAGCACCCAGCACCCTGAGTACTGAGCACTGAGCACCCAGCACCCAGAGCACTGAGCACCCAGCAACCTGAGCACTGAGCACCCAGCACCCGAGTACTGAGCACCCAGCACCCTGAGTACTGAGCACCCAGCACCCTGAGTACTGAGCACCCAGCACCCCGAGTACTGAGCACACAGCACCCTGAGTACTGAGCACCCAGCACCCTGAGCACTGAGCACCCAGCACCCTGAGCACTCAGCAGGCAGCACCCTGAGCACTGAGCACCCAGCACCCTGAGTAGTGAGCACCCAACGTACTGAGCACCGAGCTCCCCGAGCACTGAGCACCCAGCACCCTGAGTACTGAGCACCAAGCACCCAGAGCACTGAGCACCCAGCACCCTGAGTACTGAGCTGCAAGCACCCCGAGCACTGAGCAACCAGCGCCCCGAGCACCGAGCACCCTGAGCACTGAGCACCCAGCACCCTGAGTACTGAGCACCCAGCACCCTGAGCAATGAGCACCCTGAGTACTGAGCACCCAGCACCTTGAGCACTGAGCACCGAGCACCCCGAGCACTGAGCACCCAGCACCCGGAGTACTGAGCACCCAGCACCCTGAGTACTAAGCACCGAGCACCCTGAATACTGAGCACCCAGCACCCTGAGCACTGAACACACAGCACCCTGAGTACTGAGCACCTCGAGCACTGAGCACCCAGCACCCTGAGTACTGAGCACCGAGCACGCCGAGCACTGAGAACCCAGCACCGCGAGCACTGAGCACCCAGCACCCTGAGCACTGAGCAACCAGCACCCTGAGTACTGAGCACCCAGCACCCTGAGCACTGAGCACCCAGCACCCTGAGCACTGAGCACCCAGCACCCTGAGCACTGAGCACCCAGCACCCTGAGTAGTGAGCACCCAACGTACTGAGCACCGAGCACCCCGAGCAGTGAGCACCCAGCACCCTGAGTACGGAAGACTGAGCACCCAGCACACCGAGCACTGAGCACCCAGCACCCTGAGCACTGAGCACCCAGCTCCCGAGTACTGAGCACCCAGCACCCTGAGTACTGAGCACAAAGCACCCTGAGTACTGAGCACCCAGCACCCTGAGCACTGAGCACCCAGCACCCCGAGCACGGAGCACCCAGCACCCTGAGTACTGTGCACCCAGCACCCTGAGCACTGAGCACCCAGCACCCCGAGCACTGAGCACCCAGCACCCTGAGAACTGAGCACCCAGCACCCTGAGCATTGAGCACCCAGCACCCTGAGGACTGAGCACCCAGCACCCTGAGCACTGAGCACCCAGCACCCTGAGTACTGAGCTCCGAGCACCCCGAGCACTGAGCACCCAGCGCCCCGAGCACTGAGCACCCAGCACCCTGAGTACTGAGCACCCAGCACCCTGAGCACTGAGCACCCAGCACCCAACGTACAGAGCACCGAGCACTCCGAGCACTGAGCACCCAGCACCCTGAGTACTGAGCTCCGAGCACCCCGAGCACTGAGCACCCAGCGCCCCGAGCACTGAGCACCCAGCGCCCCGAGCACTGAGCACCAAGCACCCCGAGCAATGAGCAACCAGCACCCCGAGCACTGAGCTCCCAGCACCCCAAGCAATGAGCACCCAGCACCCTGAGTACTGAGCACCCAGCACCCTGAATACTGAGCACCCAGCAACCTGAGCACCGAGGATCCAGCACCCTGAGCACTGAGCACCCAGCACCCTGAGCACTGAGCACCCAGCTCCCTGAGTACTGAGCACTGAGCACCACGAGTACTGAGCACCCAGCACCCTGATCACTGAGCACCCCACACCCTGAGTACTGAGCACCCAACACCCCAAGCACTGAGCACCCTGAGTACTGAGCACCCAGCACACCAAGCACTGAGCACCCTGAGTATTGAGCACCCAGCAACCTGAGTACTGAGAAGCCAGCACCCTGAGTACTGAGCACCCAGCACCCTGAGTACTGAGCACCCAGCACCCCGAGCACTGAGCACCCAGCACCCTGAGTACTGAGCACCCATCACCCTGAGCACTGAGCACCGAGCACCCTGAGCACTGAGCACCCAGCACCCTGAGGACTGAGCACCCAGCACCCTGAGCACTGAGCACCCTGAGTACTGAGCACTGAGCACCCTGAGTACTGAGCACTGAGCACCCTGAGTACTGAGCAACCAGCACCCTGAGTACTGAGCACCCAGCACCCTGAGCACTGAGCACAGAGCACCCTGAGCACTGAGCACCCAGCACCCTGAGCACTGAGCACCCAGCACCCTGAGTAGTGAGCACGCAACGTACTGAGCACCGAGCACCCCGAGCACTGAGAACCCAGCACCCTGAGTACTGAGCACCCAGCACCCCGAGCACTGAGCACCCAGCACCCTGAGCACTGAGCACCCAGCACCCTGAGCACTGATCACCCAGCACCCTGAGCACTGGGCACCCAGCACCCTGAGTACTGAGCACCCAGCACCCTGAGTACTGTGCACTCAGCACCCTGAGTACTGAGCACCGAGCACCCCGAGCACTGAGCACCCAGCACCCTGAGCACTGAGCACCCTGAGGACTGAGCACCCAGCACCCTGAGCACTGAGCACCCAGCACCCTGAGTACTGAGCACCGATCACCCTGAAAACTGAGCACCCAGCACCGCGAGCACTGAGCACCCAGCACCCTGAGTACTGAGCACCTTGAGTACTGAGCACCCAGCACCCTGAGCACTGAGCACCCAGCACCCTGAGTACTGAGCACCCAGCACCCTGAGCACTGAGCACCCAGCACCCTGAGTACTGAGCACCCAGCACCCTGAGCACTGAGCACCCAGCACCCCGAGCACTGAGCACCCAGCACCCTGAGAACTGAGCACCCAGCACCCTGAGCATTGAGCACCCAGCACCCTGAGGACTGAGCACCCAGCACCCTGAGCACTGAGCACCCAGCACCCTGAGTACTGAGCTCCGAGCACCCCGAGCACTGAGCACCCAGCGCCCCGAGCACTGAGCACCCAGCACCCTGAGTACTGAGCACCCAGCACCCTGAGCACTGAGCACCCAGCACCCAACGTACAGAGCACCGAGCACTCCGAGCACTGAGCACCCAGCACCCTGAGTATTGAGCTCCGAGCACCCCGAGCACTGAGCACCCAGCGCCCCGAGCACTGAGCACCCAGCGCCCCGAGCACTGAGCACCAAGCACCCCGAGCAATGAGCAACCAGCACCCCGAGCACTGAGCTCCCAGCACCCCAAGCAATGAGCACCCAGCACCCTGAGTACTGAGCACCCAGCACCCCGAATACTGAGCACCCAGCAACCTGAGCACCGAGGATCCAGCACCCTGAGCACTGAGCACCCAGCACCCTGAGCACTGAGCACCCAGCTCCCTGAGTACTGAGCACTGAGCACCACGAGTACTGAGCACCCAGCACCCTGATCACTGAGCACCCCACACCCTGAGTACTGAGCACCCAACACCCCAAGCACTGAGCACCCTGAGTACTGAGCACCCAGCACACCAAGCACTGAGCACCCTGAGTATTGAGCACCCAGCAACCTGAGTACTGAGCAGCCAGCACCCTGAGTACTGAGCACCCAGCACCCTGAGTACTGAGCACCCAGCACCCCGAGCACTGAGCACCCAGCACCCTGAGTACTGAGCACCCATCACCCTGAGCACTGAGCACCCAGCACCCTGAGCACTGAGCACCCTGAGTACTGAGCACTGAGCACCCTGAGTACTGAGCACTGAGCACCCTGAGTACTGAGCAACCAGCACCCTGAGTACTGAGCACCCAGCACCCTGAGCACTGAGCACCGAGCACCCTGAGCACTGAGCACCCAGCACCCTGAGCACTGAGCACCCAGCACCCTGAGTAGTGAGCACGCAACGTACTGAGCACCGAGCACCCCGAGCACTGAGAACCCAGCACCCTGAGTACTGAGCACCCAGCACCCCGAGCACTGAGCACCCAGCACCCTGAGCACTGAGCACCCAGCACCCTGAGCACTGATCACCCAGCACCCTGAGCACTGGGCACCCAGCACCCTGAGTACTGAGCACCCAGCACCCTGAGTACCGTGCACTCAGCACCCTGAGTACTGAGCACCGAGCACCCCGAGCACTGAGCACCCAGCACCCTGAGCACTGAGCACCCTGAGGACTGAGCACCCAGCACCCTGAGCACTGAGCACCCAGCACCCTGAGTACTGAGCACCGATCACCCTGAAAACTGAGCACCCAGCACCGCGAGCACTGAGCACCCAGCACCCTGAGTACTGAGCACCTTGAGTACTGAGCACCCAGCACCCTGAGCACTGAGCACCCAGCACCCTGAGTACTGAGCACCCAGCACCCTGAGCACTGAGCACCCAGCACCCTGAGTACTGAGCACCCAGCACCCTGAGTATTGAGCACCCAGCACCCTGAGCATTGAGCACCCAGCACCCTGAGGACTGAGCACCCAGCACCCTGAGCACTGAGCACCCAGCACCCTGAGTACTGAGCTCCGAGCACCCCGAGCACTGAGCACCCAGCGCCCCGAGCACTGAGCACCCAGCACCCTGAGTACTGAGCACCCAGCACCCTGAGCACTGAGCACCCAGCACCCAAAGTACAGAGCACCGAGCACTCCGAGCACTGAGCACCCAGCACCCTGAGTACTGAGCTCCGAGCACCCCGAGCACTGAGCACCCAGCGCCCCGAGCACTGAGCACCCAGCGCCCCGAGCACTGAGCACCAAGCACCCCGAGCAATGAGCACCCAGCACCCCGAGCACTGAGCTCCCAGCACCCCAAGCAATGAGCACCCAGCACCCTGAGTACTGAGCACCCAGCACCCCGAATACTGAGCACCCAGCAACCTGAGCACCGAGGATCCAGCACCCTGAGCACTGAGCACCCAGCACCCTGAGCACTGAGCACCCAGCTCCCTGAGTACTGAGCACTGAGCACCACGAGTACTGAGCACCCAGCACCCTGATCACTGAGCACCCCACACCCTGTGTACTGAGCACCCAACACCCCAAGCACTGAGCACCCTGAGTACTGAGCACCCAGCACACCAAGCACTGAGCACCCTGAGTATTGAGCACCCAGCAACCTGAGTACTGAGCAGCCAGCACCCTGAGTACTGAGCACCCAGCACCCTGAGTACTGAGCACCCAGCACCCCGAGCACTGAGCACCCAGCACCCTGAGTACTGAGCACCCATCACCCTGAGCACTGAGCACCGAGCACCCTGAGCACTGAGCACCCAGCACCCTGAGGACTGAGCACCCAGCACCCTGAGCACTGAGCACCCTGAGTACTGAGCACTGAGCACCCTGAGTACTGAGCACTGAGCACCCTGAGTACTGAGCAACCAGCACCCTGAGTACTGAGCACCCAGCACCCTGAGCACTGAGCACCGAGCACCCTGAGCACTGAGCACCCAGCACCCTGAGCACTGAGCACCCAGCACCCTGAGTAGTGAGCACGCAACGTACTGAGCACCGAGCACCCCGAGCACTGAGAACCCAGCACCCTGAGTACTGAGAACCCAGCACCCCGAGCACTGAGCACCCAGCACCCTGAGCACTGAGCACCCAGCACCCTGAGCACTGATCACCCAGCACCCTGAGCACTGAGCACCCAGCACCCTGAGTACTGAGCACCCAGCACCCTGAGTACTGTGCACTCAGCACCCTGAGTACTGAGCACCGAGCACCCCGAGCACTGAGCACCCAGCACCCTGAGCACTGAGCACCCTGAGGACTGAGCACCCAGCACCCTGAGCACTGAGCACCCAGCACCCTGAGTACTGAGCACCGATCACCCTGAGAACTGAGCACCCAGCACCGCGAGCACTGAGCACCCAGCACCCTGAGTACTGAGCACCTTGAGTACTGAGCACCCAGCACCCTGAGCACTGAGCACCCAGCACCCTGAGTACTGAGCACCCAGCACCCTGAGCACTGAGCACCCAGCACCCTGAGTACTGAGCACCCAGCACCCCGAGCACTGAGCACCCAGCACCCCGAGAATGAGCACCCAGCACCCCGAGCACTGAACACACAGCACCCTGAGTACTGAGCACCTCGAGCACTGAGCACCCAGCACACTGAGGACTGAGCACCGAGTACCCCGAGCACTGAGCACCCAGCACCGTGAGCACTGAGCACCCAGCACCCCGAGCACTGAGCACCCAGCACCCTGAGTACTGAGCACCCAGCACCCTGAGTACTGAGCACCCAGCACCCTGAGCACTGAGTACCCAGCACCCTGAGCACTGAGCACCCAGCAACCTGAGCACTGAGCACACAGCACCCTGAGCACTGAGCACCCAGCACCCTGAGTACTGAGCACTGAGCACCCAGCACCCCGAGCACTGAGCACCCAGCACCCTGAGTACTGAGCACTGAGCACCCAGCACCCCGAGCACTGAGCACCCAGCACCCTGAGTACTGAGCACCCAGCACCCTGAGTACTGAGCACCCAGCACCCCGAGTACTGAGCACCCAGCACCCTGAGTACTGAGCATCCAGCACCCTGAGCACTGAGCACCCAGCACACCGAGCACTGAGCACCCAGCACCCTGAGTACTGAGCACCCAGCGCCCCGAGCACTGAGCACCCAGCACAGTGAGCACTGAGCACCGAGCACCCTGAGTACTGAGCATCCAGCACCCCGAGTACTGAACACCCAGCACCCTGAGCACTGAGCACTGAGCACCCTGAGCACTGAGTACTGAGCACTGAGCACCCTGAGCACTGAGCACCCAGCACCCCGAGTACTGAGCACCCAGCACCCCGCGCACTGAGCACCCAGCGCCCCGAGCACTGAGCACCCAGCGCCCCGAGCACTGAGCACTGAGCACCCTGAGCACTGAGCACCCAGCACCCCGAGTACTGAGCAGTGAGAACCCTGAGCACTGAGCACCCAGCACCCCGAGTACTGAGCACTGAGCACCCTGAGTACTGAGCACCCAGCACCCTGAGCACTGAGTACCCAGCACACTGAGCACTGAGCACCCAGCACCCTGAGCACTGAGCACCCAGCACCCTGAGCACTGAGCACCCAGCACCCTGAGTACTGAGCACTGAGCACCCAGCACCCAGAGCACTGAGCACCCAGCACCCTGAGTACTGAGCACTGAGAAACCAGCACCCCGAGCACTGAGCACCCAGCACCCTGAGTACTGAGCACCCAGCACCCTGAGTACTGAGCACCCAGCACCCCGAGTACTGAGCACCCAGCACCCTGAGTACTGAGCACCCAGCACCCTGAGAACTGAGCACCCAGCACCCCGAGCACTGAGCACCCAGCACCCTGAGTAGTGAGCACCCAGCAACCTGCGCACTGAGCACCCAGCACCCTGAGCACTCAGCACCCAGCACCCTGAGCACTGAGCACCCAGCACCCTGAGTAGTGAGCACCCAACGTACTGAGCACTGAGCTCCCCGAGCACTGAGCACCCAGCACCCTGAGTACTGAGCACCCAGCACCCTGAGTACTGAGCACCCAGCACCCTGAGCAATGAGTCCCCAGCACCCTGAGCACTGAGTACCCAGCACCCTGAGCACTGAGCACACAGCACCCTGAGCACTGAGCACCCTGCACCCTGAGTACTGAGCACCCAGCACCCTGAGTACTGAGCACCCAGCACCCTGAGCACTGAGTACCCAGCACCCTGAGCACTGAGTACCCAGCACCCTGAGCACTGAGCACACAGCACCCTGAGCACTGAGCACCCAGCACCCTGAGTACTGAGCACTGAGCACCCAGCACCCCTAGCACTGAGCACCCAGCACCCTGAGTACTGAGCACTGAGCACCCAGCACCCCGAGCACTGAGCACCCAGCACCCTGAGCACTGAGCACCCAGCACCCGAGTACTGAGCACCCAGCACCCTGAGTACTGAGCACCCAGCACCCTGAGTACTGAGCACCCAGCACCCCGAGTACTGAGCACCCAGCACCCTGAGCACTGAGTACCCAGCACCCAACATACAGAGCACCGAGCACTCCGAGCACTGAGCACCCAGCACCCTGAGTACTGAGCTCCGAGCACCCCGAGCACTGAGCACCCAGCGCCCCGAGCACTGAGCACCCAGCGCCCCGAGCACTGAGCACCAAGCACCCCGAGCAATGAGCACCCAGCACCCCGAGCACTGAGCTCCCAGCACCCCAAGCAATGAGCACCCAGCACCCTGAGTACTGAGCACCCAGCACCCCGAATACTGAGCACCCAGCAACCTGAGCACCGAGGATCCAGCACCCTGAGCACTGAGCACCCAGCACCCTGATCACTGAGCACCCCACACCCTGAGTACTGAGCACCCAACACCCCAAGCACTGAGCACCCTGAGTACTGAGCACCCAGCACACCAAGCACTGAGCACCCTGAGTATTGAGCACCCAGCAACCTGAGTACTGAGCAGCCAGCACCCTGAGTACTGAGCACCCAGCACCCTGAGTACTGAGCACCCAGCACCCCGAGCACTGAGCACCCAGCACCCTGAGTACTGAGCACCCAGCACCCTGAGCACTGAGCACCGAGCACCCTGAGCACTGAGCACCCAGCACCCTGAAGACTGAGCACCCAGCACCCTGAGCACTGAGCACCCTGAGTACTGAGCACTGAGCACCCTGAGTACTGAGCACTGAGCACCCTGAGTACTGAGCAACCAGCACCCTGAGTACTGAGCACCCAGCACCCTGAGCACTGAGCACCGAGCACCCTGAGCACTGAGCACCCAGCACCCTGAGCACTGAGCACCCAGCACCCTGAGTAGTGAGCACGCAACGTACTGAGCACCGAGCACCCCGAGCACTGAGAACCCAGCACCCTGAGTACTGAGCACCCAGCACCCCGAGCACTGAGCACCCAGCACCCTGAGCACTGAGCACCCAGCACCCTGAGCACTGATCACCCAGCACCCTGAGCACTGAGCACCTAGCACCCTGAGTATTGAGCACCCAGCACCCTGAGTACTGTGCACTCATCACCCTGAGTACTGAGCACCGAGCACCCCGAGCACTGAGCACCCAGCATTCTGAGCACTGAGCACCCTGAGGACTGAGCACCCAGCACCCTGAGCACTGAGCACCCAGCACCCTGAGTACTGAGCACCGATCACCCTGAGCACTGAGCACCCAGCACCGCGAGCACTGAGCACCCAGCACCCTGAGTACTGAGCACCTTGAGTACTGAGCACCCAGCACCCTGAGCACTGAGCACCCAGCACCCTGAGTACTGAGCACCCAGCACCCTGAGCACTGAGCACCCAGCACCCTGAGTACTGAGCACCCAGCGCCCCGAGCACTGAGCACCCAGCACCCCGAGAATGAGCACCCAGCACCCCGAGCACTGAACACACAGCACCCTGAGTACTGAGCACCTCGAGCACTGAGCACCCAGCACCCTGAGGACTGAGCACCGAGTACCCCGAGCACTGAGCACCCAGCGCCGTGAGCACTGAGCACCGAGCACCCCGAGCACTGAGCACCCAGCACCCTGAGCACTGAGCACCCTGAGGACTGAGCACCCAGCACCCTGAGCACTGAGCACCCAGCACCCTGAGTACTGAGCACCGATCACCCTGAAAACTGAGCACCCAGCACCGCGAGCACTGAGCACCCAGCACCCTGAGTACTGAGCACCTTGAGTACTGAGCACCCAGCACCCTGAGCACTGAGCACCCAGCACCCTGAGTACTGAGCACCCAGCACCCTGAGCACTGAGCACCCAGCACCCTGAGTACTGAGCACCCAGCACCCTGAGTACTGAGCACCCAGCACCCTGAGCATTGAGCACCCAGCACCCTGAGGACTGAGCACCCAGCACCCTGAGCACTGAGCACCCAGCACCCTGAGTACTGAGCTCCGAGCACCCCGAGCACTGAGCACCCAGCGCCCCGAGCACTGAGCACCCAGCACCCTGAGTACTGAGCACCCAGCACCCTGAGCACTGAGCACCCAGCACCCAACGTACAGAGCACCGAGCACTCCGAGCACTGAGCACCCAGCACCCTGAGTACTGAGCTCCGAGCACCCCGAGCACTGAGCACCCAGCGCCCCGAGCACTGAGCACCCAGCGTCCCGAGCACTGAGCACCAAGCACCCCGAGCAATGAGCACCCAGCACCCCGAGCACTGAGCTCCCAGCACCCCAAGCAATGAGCACCCAGCACCCTGAGTACTGAGCACCCAGCACCCCGAATACTGAGCACCCAGCAACCTGAGCACCGAGGATCCAGCACCCTGAGCACTGAGCACCCAGCACCCTGAGCACTGAGCACCCAGCTCCCTGAGTACTGAGCACTGAGCACCACGAGTACTGAGCACCCAGCACCCTGATCACTGAGCACCCCACACCCTGTGTACTGAGCACCCAACACCCCAAGCACTGAGCACCCTGAGTACTGAGCACCCAGCACACCAAGCACTGAGCACCCTGAGTATTGAGCACCCAGCAACCTGAGTACTGAGCAGCCAGCACCCTGAGTACTGAGCACCCAGCACCCTGAGTACTGAGCACCCAGCACCCCGAGCACTGAGCACCCAGCACCCTGAGTACTGAGCACCCATCACCCTGAGCACTGAGCACCGAGCACCCTGAGCACTGAGCACACAGCACCCTGAGGACTGAGCACCCAGCACCCTGAGCACTGAGCACCCTGAGTACTGAGCACTGAGCACCCTGAGTACTGAGCACTGAGCACCCTGAGTACTGAGCAACCAGCACCCTGAGTACTGAGCACCCAGCACCCTGAGCACTGAGCACCGAGCACCCTGAGCACTGAGCACCCAGCACCCTGAGCACTGAGCACCCAGCACCCTGAGTAGTGAGCACGCAACGTACTGAGCACCGAGCACCCCGAGCACTGAGAACCCAGCACCCTGAGTACTGAGCACCCAGCACCCCGAGCACTGAGCACCCAGCACCCTGAGCACTGAGCACCCAGCACCCTGAGCACTGATCACCCAGCACCCTGAGCACTGAGCACCCAGCACCCTGAGTACTGAGCACCCAGCACCCTGAGTACTGTGCACTCAGCACCCTGAGTACTGAGCACCGAGCACCCCGAGCACTGAGCACCCAGCACCCTGAGCACTGAGCACCCTGAGGACTGAGCACCCAGCACCCTGAGCACTGAGCACCCAGCACCCTGAGTACTGAGCACCGATCACCCTGAGAACTGAGCACCCAGCACCGCGAGCACTGAGCACCCAGCACCCTGAGTACTGAGCACCTTGAGTACTGAGCACCCAGCACCCTGAGCACTGAGCACCCAGCACCCTGAGTACTGAGCACCCAGCACCCTGAGCACTGAGCACCCAGCACCCTGAGTACTGAGCACCCAGCACCCCGAGCACTGAGCACCCAGCACCCCGAGAATGAGCACCCAGCACCCCGAGCACTGAACACACAGCACCCTGAGTACTGAGCACCTCGAGCACTGAGCACCCAGCACCCTGAGGACTGAGCACCGAGTACCCCGAGCACTGAGCACCCAGCACCGTGAGCACTGAGCACCCAGCACCCCGAGCACTGAGCACCCAGCACCCTGAGTACTGAGCACCCAGCACCCTGAGTACTGAGCACCCAGCACCCTGAGCACTGAGTACCCAGCACCCTGAGCACTGAGCACCCAGCAACCTGAGCACTGAGCACACAGCACCCTGAGCACTGAGCACCCAGCACCCTGAGTACTAAGCACTGAGCACCCAGCACCCCGAGCACTGAGCACCCAGCACCCTGAGTACTGAGCACTGAGCACCCAGCACCCCGAGCACTGAGCACCCAGCACCCTGAGTACTGAGCACCCAGCACCCTGAGTACTGAGCACCCAGCACCCCGAGTACTGAGCACCCAGCACCCTGAGTACTGAGCATCCAGCACCCTGAGCACTGAGCACCCAGCACACCGAGCACTGAGCACCCAGCACCCTGAGTACTGAGCACCCAGCGCCCCGAGCACTGAGCACCCAGCACAGTGAGCACTGAGCACCGAGCACCCTGAGTACTGAGCATCCAGCACCCCGAGTACTGAACACCCAGCACCCTGAGCACTGAGCACTGAGCACCCTGAGCACTGAGTACTGAGCACTGAGCACCCTGAGCACTGAGCACCCAGCACCCCGAGTACTGAGCACCCAGCACCCCGCGCACTGAGCACCCAGCGCCCCGAGCACTGAGCACCCAGCGCCCCGAGCACTGAGCACTGAGCACCCTGAGCACTGAGCACCCAGCACCCCGAGTACTGAGCAGTGAGCACCCTGAGCACTGAGCACCCAGCACCCCGAGTACTGAGCACTGAGCACCCTGAGTACTGAGCACCCAGCACCCTGAGCACTGAGTACCCAGCACACTGAGCACTGAGCACCCAGCACCCTGAGCACTGAGCACCCAGCACCCTGAGCACTGAGCACCCAGCACCCTGAGTACTGAGCACTGAGCACCCAGCACCCAGAGCACTGAGCACCCAGCACCCTGAGTACTGAGCACTGAGAAACCAGCACCCCGAGCACTGAGCACCCAGCACCCTGAGTACTGAGCACCCAGCACCCTGAGTACTGAGCACCCAGCACCCCGAGTACTGAGCACCCAGCACCCTGAGTACTGAGCACCCAGCACCCTGAGAACTGAGCACCCAGCACCCCGAGCACTGAGCACCCAGCACCCTGAGTAGTGAGCACCCAGCAACCTGCGCACTGAGCACCCAGCACCCTGAGCACTCAGCACCCAGCACCCTGAGCACTGAGCACCCAGCACCCTGAGTAGTGAGCACCCAACGTACTGAGCACTGAGCTCCCCGAGCACTGAGCACCCAGCACCCTGAGTACTGAGCACCCAGCACCCTGAGTACTGAGCACCCAGCACCCTGAGCAATGAGTACCCAGCACCCTGAGCACTGAGTACCCAGCACCCTGAGCACTGAGCACACAGCACCCTGAGCACTGAGCACCCTGCACCCTGAGTACTGAGCACCCAGCACCCTGAGCACTGAGCACCCTGAGTACTGAGCACTGAGCACCCTGAGTACTGAGCACTGAGCACCCTGAGTACTGAGCAACCAGCACCCTGAGTACTGAGCACCCAGCACCCTGAGCACTGAGCACCGAGCACCCTGAGCACTGAGCACCCAGCACCCTGAGCACTGAGCACCCAGCACCCTGAGTAGTGAGCACGCAACGTACTGAGCACCGAGCACCCCGAGCACTGAGAACCCAGCACCCTGAGTACTGAGCACCCAGCACCCCGAGCACTGAGCACCCAGCACCCTGAGCACTGAGCACCCAGCACCCTGAGCACTGATCACCCAGCACCCTGAGCACTGAGCACCCAGCACCCTGAGTACTGAGCACCCAGCACCCTGAGTACTGTGCACTCAGCACCCTGAGTACTGAGCACCGAGCACCCCGAGCACTGAGCACCCAGCACCCTGAGCACTGAGCACCCTGAGGACTGAGCACCCAGCACCCTGAGCACTAAGCACCCAGCACCCTGAGTACTGAGCACCGATCACCCTGAGAACTGAGCACCCAGCACCGCGAGCACTGAGCACCCAGCACCCTGAGTACTGAGCACCTTGAGTACTGAGCACCCAGCACCCTGAGCACTGAGCACCCAGCACCCTGAGTACTGAGCACCCAGCACCCTGAGCACTGAGCACCCAGCACCCTGAGTACTGAGCACCCAGCACCCCGAGCACTGAGCACCCAGCACCCCGAGAATGAGCACCCAGCACCCCGAGCACTGAACACACAGCACCCTGAGTACTGAGCACCTCGAGCACTGAGCACCCAGCACCCTGAGGACTGAGCACCGAGTACCCCGAGCACTGAGCACCCAGCACCGTGAGCACTGAGCACCCAGCACCCCGAGCACTGAGCACCCAGCACCCTGAGTACTGAGCACCCAGCACCCTGAGTACTGAGCACCCAGCACCCTGAGCACTGAGTACCCAGCACCCTGAGCACTGAGCACCCAGCAACCTGAGCACTGAGCACACAGCACCCTGAGCACTGAGCACCCAGCACCCTGAGTACTAAGCACTGAGCACCCAGCACCCCGAGCACTGAGCACCCAGCACCCTGAGTACTGAGCACTGAGCACCCAGCACCCCGAGCACTGAGCACCCAGCACCCTGAGTACTGAGCACCCAGCACCCTGAGTACTGAGCACCCAGCACCCCGAGTACTGAGCACCCAGCACCCTGAGTACTGAGCATCCAGCACCCTGAGCACTGAGCACCCAGCACACCGAGCACTGAGCACCCAGCACCCTGAGTACTGAGCACCCAGCGCCCCGAGCACTGAGCACCCAGCACAGTGAGCACTGAGCACCGAGCACCCTGAGTACTGAGCATCCAGCACCCCGAGTACTGAACACCCAGCACCCTGAGCACTGAGCACTGAGCACCCTGAGCACTGAGTACTGAGCACTGAGCACCCTGAGCACTGAGCACCCAGCACCCCGAGTACTGAGCACCCAGCACCCCGCGCACTGAGCACCCAGCGCCCCGAGCACTGAGCACCCAGCGCCCCGAGCACTGAGCACTGAGCACCCTGAGCACTGAGCACCCAGCACCCCGAGTACTGAGCAGTGAGCACCCTGAGCACTGAGCACCCAGCACCCCGAGTACTGAGCACTGAGCACCCTGAGTACTGAGCACCCAGCACCCTGAGCACTGAGTACCCAGCACACTGAGCACTGAGCACCCAGCACCCTGAGCACTGAGCACCCAGCACCCTGAGCACTGAGCACCCAGCACCCTGAGTACTGAGCACTGAGCACCCAGCACCCAGAGCACTGAGCACCCAGCACCCTGAGTACTGAGCACTGAGAAACCAGCACCCCGAGCACTGAGCACCCAGCACCCTGAGTACTGAGCACCCAGCACCCTGAGTACTGAGCACCCAGCACCCCGAGTACTGAGCACCCAGCACCCTGAGTACTGAGCACCCAGCACCCTGAGAACTGAGCACCCAGCACCCCGAGCACTGAGCACCCAGCACCCTGAGTAGTGAGCACCCAGCAACCTGCGCACTGAGCACCCAGCACCCTGAGCACTCAGCACCCAGCACCCTGAGCACTGAGCACCCAGCACCCTGAGTAGTGAGCACCCAACGTACTGAGCACTGAGCTCCCCGAGCACTGAGCACCCAGCACCCTGAGTACTGAGCACCCAGCACCCTGAGTACTGAGCACCCAGCACCCTGAGCAATGAGTACCCAGCACCCTGAGCACTGAGTACCCAGCACCCTGAGCACTGAGCACACAGCACCCTGAGCACTGAGCACCCTGCACCCTGAGTACTGAGCACCCAGCACCCTGAGTACTGAGCACCCAGCACCCTGAGCACTGAGTACCCAGCACCCTGAGCACTGAGTACCCAGCACCCTGAGCACTGAGCACACAGCACCCTGAGCACTGAGCACCCAGCACCCTGAGTACTGAGCACTGAGCACCCAGCACCCCTAGCACTGAGCACCCAGCACCCTGAGTACTGAGCACTGAGCACCCAGCACCCCGAGCAATGAGCACCCAGCACCCTGAGCACTGAGCACCCAGCACCCGAGTACTGAGCACCCAGCACCCTGAGTACTGAGCACCCAGCACCCTGAGTACTGAGCACCCAGCACCCCGAGTACTGAGCACCCAGCACCCTGAGCACTGAGTACCCAGCACCCAACGTACAGAGCACCAAGCACTCCGAGCACTGAGCACCCAGCACCCTGAGTACTGAGCTCCGAGCACCCCGAGCACTGAGCACCCAGCGCCAGGAGCACTGAGCACCCAGCGCCCCGAGCACTGAGCACCAAGCACCCCGAGCAATGAGCACCCAGCACCCCGAGCACTGAGCTCCCAGCACCCCAAGCAATGAGCACCCAGCACCCTGAGTACTGAGCACCCAGCACCCCGAATACTGAGCACCCAGCAACCTGAGCACCGAGGATCCAGCACCCTGAGCACTGAGCACCCAGCACCCTGATCACTGAGCACCCCACACCCTGAGTACTGAGCACCCAACACCCGAAGCACTGAGCAACCTGAGTACTGAGCACCCAGCACACCAAGCACTGAGCACCCTGAGTATTGAGCACCCAGCAACCTGAGTACTGAGCAGCCAGCACCCTGAGTACTGAGCACCCAGCACCCTGAGTACTGAGCACCCAGCACCCCGAGCACTGAGCACCCAGCACCCTGAGTACTGAGCACCCAGCACCCTGAGCACTGAGCACCGAGCACCCTGAGCACTGAGCACCCAGCACCCTGAAGACTGAGCACCCAGCACCCTGAGCACTGAGCACCCTGAGTACTGAGCACTGAGCACCCTGAGTACTGAGCACTGAGCACCCTGAGTACTGAGCAACCAGCACCCTGAGTACTGAGCACCCAGCAACCTGAGCACTGAGCACCGAGCACCCTGAGTACTGAGCACTGAGCACCCAGCACCCCGAGCACTGAGCACCCAGCACCCTGAGCACTGAGCACCCAGCACCCTGAGTACTGAGCACTGAGCACCCAGCACCCCGAGCACTGAGCACCCAGCACCCTGAGTACTGAGCACTGAGCACCCAGCACCCCGAGCACTGAGCACCCAGCACCCTGAGTACTGAGCACCCAGCACCCTGAGTACTGAGCACCCAGCACCCCGAGTACTGAGCACCCAGCACCCTGAGTACTGAGCATCCAGCACCCTGAGCACTGAGCACCCAGCACACTGAGCACTGAGCACCCAGCACCCTGAGTACTGAGCACCCAGCGCCCCGAGCACTGAGCACCCAGCACAGTGAGCACTGAGCACCGAGCACCCTGAGTACTGAGCATCCAGCACCCCGAGTACTGAACACCCAGCACCCTGAGCACTGAGCACTGAGCACCCTGAGCACTGAGTACTGAGCACTGAGCACCCTGAGCACTGAGCACCCAGCACCCCGAGTACTGAGCACCCAGCACCCCGCGCACTGAGCACCCAGCGCCCCGAGCACTGAGCACCCAGCGCCCCGAGCACTGAGCACTGAGCACCCTGAGCACTGAGCACCCAGCACCCCGAGTACTGAGCAGTGAGCACCCTGAGCACTGAGCACCCAGCACCCCGAGTACTGAGCACTGAGCACCCTGAGTACTGAGCACCCAGCACCCTGAGCACTGAGTACCCAGCACACTGAGCACTGAGCACCCAGCACCCTGAGCACTGAGCACCCAGCACCCTGAGCACTGAGCACCCAGCACCCTGAGTACTGAGCACTGAGCACCCAGCACCCAGAGCACTGAGCACCCAGCACCCTGAGTACTGAGCACTGAGAAACCAGCACCCCGAGCACTGAGCACCCAGCACCCTGAGTACTGAGCACCCAGCACCCTGAGTACTGAGCACCCAGCACCCCGAGTACTGAGCACCCAGCACCCTGAGCACTGAGTACCCAGCACCCAACGTACAGAGCACCAAGCACTCCGAGCACTGAGCACCCAGCACCCTGAGTACTGAGCTCCGAGCACCCCGAGCACTGAGCACCCAGCGCCCCGAGCACTGAGCACCCAGCGCCCCGAGCACTGAGCACCAAGCACCCCGAGCAATGAGCACCCAGCACCCCGAGCACTGAGCTCCCAGCACCCCAAGCAATGAGCACCCAGCACCCTGAGTACTGAGCACCCAGCACCCCGAATACTGAGCACCCAGCAACCTGAGCACCGAGGATCCAGCACCCTGAGCACTGAGCACCCAGCACCCTGATCACTGAGCACCCCACACCCTGAGTACTGAGCACCCAACACCCCAAGCACTGAGCAACCTGAGTACTGAGCACCCAGCACACCAAGCACTGAGCACCCTGAGTATTGAGCACCCAGCAACCTGAGTACTGAGCAGCCAGCACCCTGAGTACTGAGCACCCAGCACCCTGAGTACTGAGCACCCAGCACCCCGAGCACTGAGCACCCAGCACCCTGAGTACTGAGCACCCAGCACCCTGAGCACTGAGCACCGAGCACCCTGAGCACTGAGCACCCAGCACCCTGAAGACTGAGCACCCAGCACCCTGAGCACTGAGCACCCTGAGTACTGAGCACTGAGCACCCTGAGTACTGAGCACTGAGCACCCTGAGTACTGAGCAACCAGCACCCTGAGTACTGAGCACCCAGCACCCTGAGCACTGAGCACCGAGCACCCTGAGCACTGAGCACCCAGCACCCTGAGCACTGAGCACCCAGCACCCTGAGTAGTGAGCACGCAACGTACTGAGCACCGAGCACCCCGAGCACTGAGAACCCAGCACCCTGAGTACTGAGAACCCAGCACCCCGAGCACTGAGCACCCAGCACCCTGAGCACTGAGCACCCAGCACCCTGAGCACTGATCACCCAGCACCCTGAGCACTGAGCACCTAGCACCCTGAGTACTGAGCACCCAGCACCCTGAGTACTGTGCACTCAGCACCCTGAGTACTGAGCACCGAGCACCCCGAGCACTGAGCACCCAGAACCCTGAGCACTGAGCACCCTGAGGACTGAGCACCCAGCACCCTGAGCACTGAGCACCAAGCACCCTGAGTACTGAGCACCGATCACCCTGAGCACTGAGCACCCAGCACCGCGAGCACTGAGCACCCAGCACCCTGAGTACTGAGCACCTTGAGTACTGAGCACCCAGCACCCTGAGCACTGAGCACCTAGCACCCTGAGTACTGAGCACCCAGCACCCTGAGCACTGAGCACCCAGCACCCTGAGTACTGAGCACCCAGCGCCCCGAGCACTGAGCACCCAGCACCCCGAGAATGAGCACCCAGCACCCCGAGCACTGAACACACAGCACCCTGAGTACTGAGCACCTCGAGCACTGAGCACCCAGCACCCTGAGGACTGAGCACCCAGCACCCCGAGCACTGAGCACCCAGCACCCTGAGTACTGAGCACTGAGCACCCAGCACCCCGAGCACTGAGCACCCAGCACCCTGAGTACTGAGCACCCAGCACTCTGAGTACTGAGCACCCAGCACCCCGAGTACTGAGCACCCAGCACCCTGAGTACTGAGCACCCAGCACCCTGAGAACTGAGCACCCAGCACCCCGAGCACTGAGCAACCAGCACCCTGAGTAGTGAGCACCCAGCAACCTGCGCACTGAGCACCCAGCACCCTGAGCACTCAGCACCCAGCAGCCTGAGCACTGAGCACCCAGCACCCTGAGTAGTGAGCACCCAACGTACTGAGCACTGAGCTCCCCGAGCACTGAGCACCCAGCACCCTGAGTACTGAGCACCCAGCACCCTGAGTACTGAGCACCCAGCACCCTGAGCACTGAGTACACAGCACCCTGAGCACTGAGTACCCAGCACCCTGAGCACTGAGCACACAGCACCCTGAGCACTGAGCACCCAGCACCCTGAGTACTGAGCACCCAGCACCCTGAGTACTGAGCACCCAGCACCCTGAGCACTGAGTACCCAGCACCCTGAGCACTGAGTACCCAGCACCCTGAGCACTGAGCACACAGCACCCTGAGCACTGAGCACCCAGCACCCTGAGTACTGAGCACTGAGCACCCAGCACCCCTAGCACTGAGCACCCAGCACCCTGAGTACTGAGCACTGAGCACCCAGCACCCCGAGCACTGAGCACCCAGCACCCTGAGCACTGAGCACCCAGCACCCGAGTACTGAGCACGCAGCACCCTGAGTACTGAGCACCCAGCACCCTGAGTACTGAGCACCCAGCACCCCGAGTACTGAGCACCCAGCACCCTGAGTACTGAGCACCCAGCACCCCGAGCACTGAGCACCCAGCACCCCGAGTACTGAACACCCAGCACCCTGAGCACTGAGCACTGAGCACCCTGAGCATTGAGTACTGAGCACTGAGCACCCTGAGCACTGAGCACCCAGCACCCCGAGTACTGAGCACCCAGCACCCCGAACACTGAGCACCCAGCGCCCCGAGCACTGAGCACCCAGCACCCCGAGCACTGAGCACTGAGCATCCTGAGCACTGAGCACCCAGCACCCCGAGCACTGAGCACTGAGCATCCTGAGCACTGAGCACCCAGCACCCCGAGTACTGAGCAGTGAGCACCCTGAGCACTGAGCACCCAGCACCCCGAGTACTGAGCACTGAGCACCCTGAGTACTGAGCACCAAGCACCCTGAGCACTGAGTACCCAGCACCCTGAGTACTGAGCACCCAGCACCCTGAGTACTGAGCACCCAGCACCCTGAGTAGTGAGCACCCAGCACCCTGAGCACTGAGCACCCAGCACCCTGAGCACTCAGCACCCAGCACCCTGAGCACTGAGCACCCAGCACCCTGAGTAGTGAGCACCCAACGTACTGAGCACCGAGCTCCCCGAGCACTGAGCACCCAGCACCCTGAGTACTGAGCACCAAGCACCCAGAGCACTGAGCACCCAGCACCCTGAGTACTGAGCACCGAGCACCCCGAGCACTGAGCACCCAGCACCCTGAGCACTGAGCACCCAGCACCCCGAGACTGAGCACCCAGCACCCTGAGTACTGAGCACCCAGCACCCTGAGCACGGAGCACCCAGCACCCTGAGCACTGAGCACCCAGCACCCTGAGCACTGAGCACCCAGCACCCTGAGTAGTGAGCACCCAACGTACTGAGCACCGAGCACCCCGAGCACTGAGCACCCAGCACCCTGAGTACTGAGCACTGAGCACCCGGCACCCCGAGCACTGAGCACCCAGCACCCTGAGCACTGAGCACCCAGCACCCGAGTACTGAGCACCCAGCACCCTGAGTACTGAGCACCCAGCACCCTGAGTACTGAGCACCCAGCACCATGAGCACTGAGCACCCAGCACCCCGAGCACTGAGCACCCAGCACCCTGAGTACTGAGCACCCAGCACCCTGAGCACTGAGCACTGAGCACCCAGCACCCCGAGCACTGAGCACGCAGCACCCCAAGCACTGAGCACCCTGAGTATTGAGCACCCAGCAACCTGAGTACTGAGCAGCCAGCACCCTGAGTACTGAGCACCCAGCACACTGAGTACTGAGCACCCAGCACCCCGAGCACTGAGCACCCAGCACCCTGAGTACTGAGCACCCAGCACCCTGAGCACTGAGCACCGAGCACCCTGAGCACTGACAACCCAGCACCCTGAGGACTGAGCACCCAGCACCCTGAGCACTGAGCACCCTGAGTACTGAGCACTGAGCACCCTGAGTACTGAGCACTGAGCACCCTGAGTACTGAGCAACCAGCACCCTGAGTACTGAGCACCCAGCACCCTGAGCACTGAGCACCGAGCACCCTGAGCACTGAGCACCCAGCACCCTGAGCACTGAGCACCCAGCACCCTGAGTAGTGAGCACCCAACGTACTGAGCAGCGAGCACCCCGATCACTGAGCACCCAGCTCCCTGAGTACTGAGCACCCAGCACCCCGAGCACTGAGCACCCAGCACCCTGAGCACTGAGCACCCAGCACCCTGAGCACTGATCACCAAGCACCCTGAGCACTGAGCACCCAGCACCCTGAGTACTGAGCACCCAGCACCCTGAGTACTGAGCACTCAGCACCCTGAGTACAGAGCACCGAGCACCCCGAGCACTGAGCACCCAACACCCTGAGCACTGAGCACCCTGAGGACTGAGCACCCAGCACCCTGAGCACTGAGCACCCAGCACCCTGAGTACTGAGCACCGATCACCCTGAGCACTGAGCACCCAGCACCCCGAGCCTTGAGCACCCAGCACCCTGAGTACTGAGCAACCTAAGTACTGAGCACCCAGCACCCTGAGCACTGAGCACCCAGCACCCTGAGTACTGAGCACCCAGCACCCCGAGCACTGAGCACCCAGCACCCCGAGAATGAGCACCCAGCACCCGAGTACTGAGCACCGAGCACCCTGAGCACTGAGTACCCAGCACCCTGAGTACTGAGCACCCAGCACCCTGAGCACTGAGCACCGAGCACCCCGAGTACTGAGCACCCAGCACCCTGAGTACTGAACACCCAGCACCCTGAGCACTGAGCACTGAGCACCCTGATCACTGAGTACTGAGCACCGAGCACCCCGAGAACTGAGCACCCAGCACCCGGAGTACTGAGCACCCAGCACCCTGAGTACTGAGCACCCAGCACCCTGAGCACTGATCACCCAGCACCCTGAGCACTGAGCACCCAGCACCCTGAGTACTGAGCACCCAGCACCCTGAGTACTGAGCTGCGAGCACCCCGAGCACTGAGCACCCAGCGCCCCGAGCACCGAGCACCCTGAGCACTGAGCACCCAGCACCCTGAGTACTGAGCACTCAGCACCCTGAGCAATGAGCACCCTGAGTACTGAGCACCCAGCACCTTGAGCAGTGAGCACCTAGCACCCCGAGCACTGAGCACCCAGCACCCGGAGTACTGAGCACCCAGCACCCTGAGTACTAAGCACCGAGCACCCTGAATACTGAGCACCCAGCACCCTGAGCACTGAACACACAACACCCTGAGTACTGAGCGCCTCGAGCACTGAGCACCCAGCACCCTGAGTACTGAGCACCGAGCACCCCGAGCACTGAGCACCCAGCACCGCGAGCACTGAGCACCCAGCACCCTGAGCACTGAGCACCCAGCACCCTGAGTACTGAGCACCCAGCACCCTGAGCACTGAGCACCCAGCACCCTGAGCACTGAGCACCCAGCACCCTGAGCCCTGAGCACCCAGCCCCCTGAGTAGTGAGCACCCAACGTACTGAGCACCGAGCACCCCGAGCAGTGAGCACCCAGCACCCTGAGTACTGAAGACTGAGCACCCAGCACCCCGAGCACTGAGCACCCAGCACCCTGAGCACTGAGCACCCAGCTCCCGAGTACTGAGCACCCAGCACCCTGAGTACTGAGCACCCAGCACCCTGAGTACGGAGCACCCAGCACCCTGAGCACTGAGCACCCAGCACCCCGAGCACTGAGCACCCAGCACACTGAGTAATGAGCACCCAGCACCCTGAGCACTGAGCACCCAGCACCCCGAGCACTGAGCACCCAGCACCCTGAGTACTGAGCACCCAGCACCCTGAGAACTGAGCACCCAGCACCCTGAGCACTGAGCACCCAGCACCCTGAGCACTGAGCACCCAGCACCCTGAGTACTGAGCTCCGAGCACCCCGAGCACTGAGCACCCAGAGCCCCGAGCACTGAGCACGCAGGACCCTGAGTACTGAGCACCCAGCACCCTGAGCACTAAGCACCCCGCACCCAACATACTGAGCACCGAGCACCCCGAGCACTGAGCACCCAGCACCCTGAGTACTGAGCTCCGAGCACCCCGAGCACTGAGCACCCAGCGCCCCGAGCACTGAGCACCCAGCGCCCCGAGCACTGAGCACCAAGCACGCCGAGCAATGAGTACCCAGCACCCCGAGCACTGAGCACCCAGCACCCCAAGCAATGAGCACCCAGCACCCTGAGTACTGAGCACCCAGCACCCCGAATACTGAGCACCCAGCAACCTGAGCACCGAGCAGCCAGCACCCTGAGCACTGAGCACCCAGCATCCTGAGCACTGAGCACCCAGCACCCTGAGTACTGAGCACTGAGCACCACGAGTACTGAGCACCCAGCACCCTGATCACTGAGCACCCAACACCCTGAGTACTGAGCACCCAACACCCCAAGCACTGAGCACCCTGAGTACTGAGCATCCAGCACACCAAGCACTGAGCACCCTGAGTATTGAGCACCCAGCAACCTGAGTACTGAGCAGGCAGCACCCTGAGTACTGAGCACCCAGCACCCTGAGTACTGAGCACCCAGCACCCCGAGCACTGAGCACCCAGCACCCTGAGTACTGAGCACCCAGCACCCTGAGCACTGAGCACCGAGCACCCTGAGCACTGAGCACACAGCACCCTGAGGACTGAGCACCCAGCACCCTGAGCACTGAGCACCCTGAGTACTGAGCACTGAGCACCCTGAGAACTGAGCACTGAGCACCCTGAGTACTGAGCACCCAGCACCCTGAGCACTGAGCACCCAGCACCCTGAGCACTGATCACCCAGCACCCTGAGCACTGAGCACCCAGCACCCTGAGTACTGAGCAACCAGCACCCTGAGTACTGTGCACTCAGCACCCTGAGTACTGAGCACCGAGCACCCCGAGCACTGAGCACCCAGCAGCCTGAGCACTGAGCACCCTGAGGACTGAGCACCCAGCACCCTGAGCACTGAGCACCCAGTACCCTGAGTACGGAGCACCGATCACCCTGAGCACTGAGCACCCAGCACCCCGAGCACTGAGCACCCAGCACCCTGAGTACTGAGCACCCTGAGTACTGAGCACCCAGCACCCTGAGCACTGAACACCCAGCACCCTGAGTACTAAGCGCCCAGCACACTGAGCACTGAGCACCCAGCACCCTGAGTACTGAGCACCCAGCACCCCGAGCACTGAGCACCCAGCACCCCTAGAATGAGCACCCAGCACCCCGAGTACTGAGCACCGAGCACCCTGAGCACTGAGTACCCAGCACCCTGAGCACTGAGCACCGAGCACCCCGAGTACTGAGCACAAAGCACCCTGAGCACTGAGCACCCAGCACCCTGAGTACTGAGCACCCAGCACCCTGAGTACTGAGCACTGAGCACCCAGCACCCCGAGCACTGAGCACCCAGCACCCTGAGCACTGAGCACCGAGCACCCTGAGCACTGAGTACCCAGCACCCTGAGCACTGAGCACCGAGCACCCCGAGTACTGAGCACAAAGCACCCTGAGCACTGAGCACCCAGCACACCGAGCACTGAGCACCCAGCACCCTGAGTACTGAGCACTGAGCACCCAGCACCCCGAGCACTGAGCACCCAGCACCCTGAGCACTGAGCACCCAGCACCCTGAGCACTGAGCACCCAGCACCCTGAGTACTGAGCAGTGAGCACCCAGCACCCCGAGCATTGAGCACCCAGCGCCCCGAGCACTGAGCACCCAGCACCCGAGTACTGAGCACCCAGCATCCTGAGTACTGAGCACCCAGCACCCTGAGTACTGAGCACCCAGCACCCTGAGTACTGAGCACCCAGCACCCCGAGCACTGAGCACCCAGCACCCCGATTCCTGAGCACCCAGCACCCTGAGTACTGAGCACCCAGCACCCTGAGCACTGAGCACCCAGCACCCCGAGCACTGAGCACCCAGCACCCCGAGCACTGAGCACCCAGCACCCTGAGTACTGAGCTCCGAGCACCCCGAGCACTGAGCACCCAGCGCCCCGAGCACCGAGCACCCTGAGCACTGAGCACCCAGCACCCTGACTACTGAGCACCCAGCACCCTGAGCAATGAGCAACCTGAGTACTGAGCACCCAGCACCTTGAGCACTGAGCACCGAGCACCCCGAGCACTGAGCACCCAGCACCCGGAGTACTGATCACCCAGCACCCTGAGTACTAAGCACCGAGCACCCTGAGTACTGAGCACCCAGCACCCTGAGCACTGAACACACAGCACCCTGAGTACTGAGCACCTCGAGCACTGAGCACCCAGCACCCTGAGGACTGAGCACCGAGTACCCCGAGCACTGAGCACCCAGCACCGTGAGCACTGAGCACAGAGCACCCTGAGTACTGAGCACCCAGCACCCTGAGGACTGAGCACCGAGTACCCCGAGCACTGAGCACACAGCACCCTGAGTACTGAGCACAGAGCACCCTGAGTACTGAGCACCCAGCACCCTGAGCACTGAGTACCCAGCACCCTGAGCACTGAGCACCCAGCACCCTGAGCACTGAGCACACAGCACCCTGAGCACTGAGCACCCAGCACCCTGAGTACTGAGCACTGAGCACCCAGCACCCCGAGCACTGAGCACCCAGCACCCTGAGTACTGAGCACTGAGCACCCAGCACCCCGAGCACTGAGCACCCAGCACCCTGAGTACTGAGCACCCAGCGCCCCGAGCACTGAGCACCCAGCACCCTGAACACTGAGCACCCAGCACCCTGAGTACTGAGCATCCAGCACCCCGAGTACTGAACACCCAGCACCCTGAGCACTGAGCACTGAGCACCCTGAGCACTGAGTACTGAGCACTGAGCACCCTGAGCACTGAGCACCCAGCACCCCGAATACTGAGCACCCAGCACCCCGAGCACTGAGCACCCAGCACCCTGAGTACTGAGCACTGAGCACCCAGCACCCCAAGCACTGAGCACCCAGCACCCTGAGTACTGAGCACCCAGCGCCCCGAGCACTGAGCACCCAGCACCCTGAACACTGAGCACCCAGCACCCTGAGTACTGAGCACCCAGCGCCCCAAGCACTGAGCACCCAGCACCCCGAGCACTGAGCACTGAGCACCCTGAGCACTGAGCACCCAGCACCCCGAGTACTGAGCAGTGAGCACCCTGAGCACTGAGCACCCAGCACCCCGAGTACTGAGCACTGAGCACCCTGAGTACTGAGCACCCAGCTCCCTGAGCACTGAGTACCCAGCACCCTGAGCACTGAGCACCCAGCACCCTGAGCACTGAGCACCCATCACCCTGAGCACTGAGCACCCAGCACCCTGAGTACTGAGCACTGAGCACCCAGCACCCCGAGCACTGAGCACCCAGCACCCTGAGTACTGAGCACCCAGCACCCTGAGAACTGAGCACCCAGCACCCCGAGCACTGAGCACCCAGCACCCTGAGTAGTGAGCACCCAGCACCCTGAGCACTGAGCACCCAGCACCCTGAGCACTCAGCACCCAGCACCCTGAGCACTGAGCACCCAGCACCCTGAGATATGAGCACCCAACGTACTGAGCACCGAGCTCCCCGATCACTGAGCACCCAGCACCCCGAGTACTGAGCACCCAGCACCCTGAGTACTGAGCACCCAGCACCCTGAGCACTGAGTACCGAGCACCCTGAGCACTGATCACCCAGCACCCTGAGCACTGAGCACACAGCACCCTGAGCACTGAGCACCCAGCACCCTGAGTACAGAGCACTGAGCACCCAGCACCCCGAGCACTGAGCACCCAGCACCCTGAGTACTGAGCACTGAGCACCCAGCACCGTGAGCACTGAGCACCCAGCACCCCGAGCACTGAGCACCTAGCACCCTGAGTACTGAGCACCCAGCACCCTGAGTACTGAGCACCCAGCAGCCTGAGCACTGAGTACCCAGCACCCTGAGCACTGAGCACCCAGCACCCTGAGCACCTAGCACACAGCACCCTGAGCACTGAGCACCCAGCACCCTGAGTACTGAGCACTGAGCACCCAGCACCCCGAGCACTGAGCACCCAGCACCCTGAGTACTGAGCACTGCCACCAAGCACCCCGAGCATTGAGCACCCAGCACCCTGAGTACTGAGCACCCAGCACCCTGAGTACTGAGCACCCAGCACCCCGAGTACTGAGCACCCAGCACCCTGAGTACTGAGCACCCAGCACCCTGAGCACTGAGCACCCAGCACCCCGAGCACTGAGCACCCAGCACCCTGAGTACTGAGCACCCAGCGCCCCGAGCACTGAGCACCCAGCACCCTGAGCACTGAGCACCCAGCACCCTGAGTACTGAGCATCCAGCACCCCGAGTACTGAACACCCAGCACCCTGAGCACTGAGCACTGAGCACCCTGAGCACTGAGTACTGAGCACTGAGCACCCTGAGCACTGAGCACCCAGCACCCCGAGTACTGAGCACCCAGCACCCCGAGCACTGAGCACCCAGCGCCCCGAGCACTGAGCACCCAGCACCCCGAGCACTGAGCACTGAGCACCCTGAGCACTGAGCACCCAGCACCCCGAGTACTGAGCAGTGAGCACCCTGAGCACTGAGCACCCAGCACCCCGAGTACTGAGCACTGAGCACCCTGAGTACTGAGCACCCAGAACCCTGAGCACTGAGTACCCAGCACCCTGAGCACTGAGCACCCAGCACCCTGAGCACTGAGCACCCAGCACCCTGAGCACTGTGCACCCAGGACCCTGAGTACTGAGCACTGAGCACCCAGCACCCCGAGCACTGAGCACCCAGCACCCTGAGTACTGAGCACTGAGCACCCAGCACCCCGAGCACTGAGCACCCAGCACCCTGAGTACTGAGCACCCAGCACCCTGAGTACTGAGCACCCAGCACCCCGAGTACTGAGCACCCAGCACCCTGAGTACTGAGCACCCAGCACCCTGAGAGCTGAGCACCCAGCACCCCGAGCACTGAGCACCCAGCACCCTGAGTAGTGAGCACCCAGCACCCTGAGCACTGAGCACCCAGCATCCTGAGCACTCAGCACCCAGCACCCTGAGCACTGAGCACCCAGCACCCCGAGTACTGAGCAGTGAGCACCCTGAGCACTGACCACCCAGCACCCCGAGTACTGAGCACTGAGCACCCTGAGTACTGAGCACCCAGCACCCTGAGCACTGAGTACCCAGCACACTGAGCACTGAGCACCCAGCACCCTGAGCACTGAGCATCCAGCACCCTGAGCACTGAGCACCCAGCACCCTGAGTACTGAGCACTGAGCACCCAGCACCCCGAGCACTGAGCACACAGCACCCTGAGTTCTGAGCACTGAGCACCCAGCACCCCGAGCACTGAGCACCCAGCACCCTGAGCACTGAGCACCCAGCATCCGAGTACTGAGCACCCAGCACCCTGAGTACTGAGCACCCAGCACCCTGAGTACTGAGCACCCAGCACCCCGAGTACTGAGCACCCAGCACCCTGAGTACTGAGCACCCAGCACCCTGAGCACTGAGTACCGAGCACCCTGAGCACTGAGCACCCAGCACCCTGAGTAGTGAGCACCCAGCACCCTGAGCACTGAGCACCCAGCACCCTGAGTACTGAGCACTGAGCACCCAGCACCCCGAGCACTGAGCACCCAGCACCCTGAGTAGTGAGCACCCAACGTACTGAGCACCGAGCTCCCCGAGCACTGAGCACCCAGCAACCTGAGTACTGAGCACCAAGCACCCAGAGCACTGAGCACCCAGCACCCTGAGTACTGAGTTACGAGTACCCCGAGCACTGAGCACCCAGCGCCCCGAGCACCGAGCACCCTGAGCACTGAGCACCCAGCACCCTGAGTACTGAGCACCCAGCACCCTGAGCAATGAGCACCCTGAGTACTGAGCTCCCAGCACCTTGAGCACTGAGCACCGAGCACCCCGAGCACTGAGCACCCAGCACCCGGAGTACTGAGCACCCAGCACCCTGAGTACTAAGCACCGAGCACCCTGAATACTGAGCACCCAGCACCCTGAGCACTGAACACACAGCACCCTGAGTACTGAGCACCTCGAGCACTGAGCACCCAGCACCCTGAGTACTGAGCACCGAGCACCCCGAGCACTGAGCACCCAGCACCGCGAGCACTGAGCACCCAGCACCCCGAGACTTAGCACCCAGCACCCTGAGTACTGAGCACCCAGCACACTGAGCACTGAGCACCCAGCACCCTGAGCACTGAGCACCCAGCACCCTGAGCACTGAGCACCCAGCACCCTGAGTAGTGAGCACCCAACGTACTGAGCACCGAGCACCCCGAGCACTGAGCACCCAGCACCCTGAGTACTGAGCACTGAGCACCCGGCACCCCGAGCACTGAGCACCCAGCACCCTGAGCACTGAGCACCCAGCACCCGAGTACTGAGCACCCAGCACCCTGAGTACTGAGCACCCAGCACCCCGAGCACTGAACACCCAGCACCCTGAGTACTGAGCACCCAGCACCCTGAGCACTGAGCACTGAGCACCCAGCGCCCCGAGCACTGAGCACAAAGCACCCCGAGCAATGAGCACCCAGCACCCCGAGCACTGAGCACCCAGCACCCCAAGCAATGAGCACCCAGCACCCTGAGTACTGAGCACCCAGCACCCCGAATACTGAGGACCCAGCAACCTGAGCACCGAGCACCCAGCACCCTGAGTACTGAGCACCCAGCACCCTGAGTACTGAGCACCCAGCACCCCGAGTACTGAGCACCCAGCACCCTGAGCACTGAGCACCCAGCACCCCGAGCACTGAGCACCCAGCACCCTGAGTACTGAGCACCCAGCGCCCCGAGCACTGAGCACCCAGCACCCTGAGCGCTGAGCACCCAGCACCCTGAGTACTGAGCATCCAGCACCCCGAGTACTGAACACCCAGCACCCTGAGCACTGAGCACTGAGCACCCTGAGCACTGAGTACTGAGCACTGAGCACCCTGAGCACTGAGCACCCAGCACCCCGAGTACTGAGCACCCAGCACCCAGAGCACTGAGCACCCAGCGCCCCGAGCACAGAGCACCCAGCACCCCGAGCACTGAGCACTGAGCACCCTGAGCACTGAGCACCCAGCACCCCGAGTACTGAGCAGTGAGCACCCTGAGCACTGAGCACCCAGCACCCCGAGTACTGAGCACTGAGCACCCTGAGTACTGAGCACCCAGCACCCTGAGCACGGAGTACCCAGCACACTGAGCACTGAGCACCCAGCACCCTGAGCACTGAGCACCCAGCACCCTGAGCACTGTGCACCCAGCACCCTGAGTACTGAGCACTAAGCACCCAGCACCCCGAGCACTGAGCACACAGCACCCTGAGTTCTGAGCACTGAGCACCCAGCACCCCGAGCACTGAGCACCCAGCACCCTGAGTACTGAGCACCCAGCATCCGAGTACTGAGCAACCAGCACCCTGAGTACTGAGCACCCAGCTCCCTGAGTACTGAGCACCCAGCAACCGGAGTACTGAGCACCCAGCACCCTGAGTACTGAGCACCCAGCACACCGAGCACTGAGCACCCAGCACCCTGAGTACTGAGCACCCTGAGCACTGAGTACTGAGCACTGAGCACCCTGAGCACTGAGCACCCAGCACCCCGAATACTGAGCACCCAGCACCCCGAGCACTGAGCACCCAGCACCCTGAGTACTGAGCACTGAGCACCCAGCACCCCGAGCACTGAGCACCCTGAGCACTGAGTACTGAGCACTGAGCACCCTGAGCACTGAGCACCCAGCACCCCGAATACTGAGCACCCAGCACCCCGAGCACTGAGCACCCAGCACCCTGAGTACTGAGCACTGAGCACCCAGCACCCCGAGCACTGAGCACCCAGCACCCTGAGTACTGAGCACCCAGCGCCCCGAGCACTGAGCACCCAGCACCCTGAACACTGAGCACCCAGCACCCTGAGTACTGAGCACCCAGCGCCCCAAGCACTGAGCACCCAGCACCCCGAGCACTGAGCACTGAGCACCCTGAGCACTGAGCACCCAGCACCCCGAGTACTGAGCAGTGAGCACCCTGAGCACTGAGCACCCAGCACCCCGAGTACTGAGCACTGAGCACCCTGAGTACTGAGCACCCAGCTCCCTGAGCACTGAGCACCCAGCACCCTGAGCACTGAGCACCCAGCACCCTGAGCACTGAGCACCCAGCACCCTGAGCACTGAGCACCCAGCACCCTGAGTACTGAGCACTGAGCACCCAGCACCCCGAGCACTGAGCACCCAGCACCCTGAGTACTGAGCACCCAGCACCCTGAGAACTGAGCACCCAGCACCCCGAGCACTGAGCACCCAGCACCCAGAGTAGTGAGCACCCAGCACCCTGAGCACTGAGCACCCAGCACCCTGAGCACTCAGCACCCAGCACCCTGAGCACTGAGCACCCAGCACCCTGAGATATGAGCACCCAACGTACTGAGCACCGAGCTCCCCGAGCACTGAGCACCCAGCACCCCGAGTACTGAGCACCCAGCACCCTGAGTACTGAGCACCCAGCACCCTGAGCACTGAGTACCGAGCACCCTGAGCACTGAGCACCCAGCACCATGAGCACTGAGCACACAGCACCCTGAGCACTGAGCACCCAGCACCCTGAGTACTGAGCGCTGAGCACCCAGCACCCCGAGCACTGAGCACCCAGCACCCTGAGTACTGAGCACTGAGCACCCAGCACCCCGAGCACTGAGCACCCAGCACCCTGAGCACTGAGCACCCAGCACCCGAGTACTGAGCACCCAGCACCCTGATTACTGAGCACCCAGCACCCTGAGGACTGAGCACCGAGTACCCCGAGCACTGAGCACCCAGCACCGTGAGCACTGAGCACCCAGCACCCCGAGCACTGAGCACCCAGCACCCTGAGTACTGAGCACCCAGCACCCTGAGTACTGAGCACCCAGCACCCTGAGCACTGAGTACCCAGCACCCTGAGCACTGAGCACCCAGCACCCTGAGCACTGAGCACACAGCACCCTGAGCACTGAGCACCCAGCACCCTGAGTACTGAGCACTGAGCACCCAGCACCCCGAGCACTGAGCACCCAGCACCCTGAGTACTGAGCACTGAGCACCAAGCACCCCGAGCATTGAGCACCCAGCACCCTGAGTACTGAGCACCCAGCACCCTGAGTACTGAGCACCCAGCACCCCGAGTACTGAGCACCCAGCACCCTGAGTACTGAGCACCCAGCACCCTGAGCACTGAGCACCCAGCACCCCGAGCACTGAGCACCCAGCACCCTGAGTACTGAGCACCCAGCGCCCCGAGCACTGAGCACCCAGCACCCTGAGCACTGAGCACCCAGCACCCTGAGTACTGAGCATCCAGCACCCCGAGTACTGAACACCCAGCACCCTGAGCACTGAGCACTGAGCACCCTGAGCACTGAGTACTGAGCACTGAGCACCCTGAGCACTGAGCACCCAGCACTCCGAGTACTGAGCACCCAGCACCCCGAGCACTGAGCACCCAGCGCCCCGAGCACTGAGCACCCAGCACCCCGAGCACTGAGCACTGAGCACCCTGAGCACTGAGCACCCAGCACCCCGAGTACTGAGCAGTGAGCACCCTGAGCACTGAGCACCCAGCACCCCGAGTACTGAGCACTAAGCACCCTGAGTACTGAGCACCCAGCACCCTGAGCACTGAGTACCCAGCACCCTGAGCACTGAGCACCCAGCACCCTGAGCACTGAGCACCCAGCACCCTGAGCACTGAGCACCCAGCACCCTGAGTACTGAGCACTGAGCACCCAGCACCCCGAGCACTGAGCACCCAGCACCCTGAGTACTGAGCACTGAGCACCCAGCACCCCGAGCACTGAGCACCCAGCACCCTGAGTACTGAGCACCCAGCACCCTGAGTACTGAGCACCCAGCACCCCGAGTACTGAGCACCCAGCACCCTGAGTACTGAGCACCCAGCACCCTGAGAGCTGAGCACCCAGCACCCCGAGCACTGAGCACCCAGCACCCTGAGTAGTGAGCACCCAGCACCCTGAGCACTGAGCACCCAGCACCCTGAGCACTCAGCACCCAGCACCCTGAGCACTGAGCACCCAGCACCCTGAGTAGTGAGCACCCAACGTACTGAGCACCGAGCTCCCCGAGCACTGAGCACCCAGCACCCTGAGTACTGAGCACCCAGCACCCTGAGTACTGAGCACCCAGCACCCTGAGCACTGAGTACCCAGCACACTGAGCACTGAGCACCCAGCACCCTGAGCACTGAGCACACAGCACCCTGAGCACTGAGCACCCAGCACCCTGAGTACTGAGCACTGAGCACCCAGCACCCCGAGCACTGAGCACCCAGCACCCTGAGTACTGAGCACTGAGCAACCAGCACCCCGAGCACTGAGCACCCAGCACCCTGAGCACTGAGCACCCAGCACCCGAGTACTGAGCACCCAGCACCCTGAGTACTGAGCACCCAGCACCCTGAGTACTGAGCACCCAGCACCCCGAGTACTGAGCACCCAGCACCCTGAGTACTGAGCACCCAGCACCCTGAGCACTGAGCACCCAGCACCCCGAGCACTGCGCACCCAGCACCCTGAGTACTGAGCACCCAGCGACCCGAGCACTAAGCACCCAGCACCCTGAGCACTGAGCACCCAGCACCCTGAGTACTGAGCATCCAGCACCCCGAGTACTGAACACCCAGCACCCTGAGCACTGAGCACTGAGCACCCTGAGCACTGAGTACTGAGCACTGAGCACCCTGAGCACTGAGCACCCAGCACCCCGAGTACTGAGCACCCAGCACCCGAGCACTGAGCACCCAGCGCCCCGAGCACTGAGCACCCAGCACCCCGAGCACTGAGCACTGAGCACCCTGAGCACTGAGCACCCAGCACCCCGAGTACTGAGCAGTGAGCACTCTGAGCACTGACCACCCAGCACCCCGAGTACTGAGCACTGAGCACCCTGAGTACTGAGCACCCAGCACCCTGAGCACTGAGTACCCAGCACACTGAGCACTGAGCACCCAGCACCCTGAGCACTGAGCACCCAGCACCCTGAGCACTGAGCACCCAGCACCCTGAGTACTGAGCACTGAGCACCCAGCACCCCGAGCACTGAGCACACAGCACCCTGAGTTCTGAGCACTGAGCACCCAGCACCCCGAGCACTGAGCACCCAGCACCCTGAGCACTGAGCACCCAGCATCCGAGTACTGAGCACCCAGCACCCTGAGTACTGAGCACCCAGCACCCTGAGTACTGAGCACCCAGCACTCCGAGTACTGAGCACCCAGCACCCTGAGTACTGAGCACCCAGCACCCTGAGCACTGAGTACCGAGCACCCTGAGCACTGAGCACCCAGCACCCTGAGTAGTGAGCACCCAGCACCCTGAGCACTGAGCACCCAGCACCCTGAGTACTGAGCACTGAGCACCCAGCACCCCGAGCCCTGAGCACCCAGCACCCTGAGTAGTGAGCACCCAACGTACTGAGCACCGAGCTCCCCGAGCACTGAGCACCCAGCAACCTGAGTACTGAGCACCAAGCACCCTGAGCACTGAGTACCGAGCACCCTGAGCACTGAGCACCCAGCACCCTGAGTAGTGAGCACCCAGCACCCTGAGCACTGAGCACCCAGCACCCTGAGCACTCAGCACCCAGCACCCTGAGCACTGAGCACCCAGCACCCTGAGTAGTGAGCACCCAACGTACTGAGCACCGAGCTCCCCGAGCACTGAGCACCCAGCACCCTGAGTACTGAGCACCCAGCACCATGAGTACTGAGCACCCAGCACCCTGAGCACTGAGTACCCAGCACACTGAGCACTGAGCACCCAGCACCCTGAGCACTGAGCACACAGCACCCTGAACACTGAGCACCCAGCACCCTGAGTACTGAGCACTGAGCACCCAGCACCCCGAGCACTGAGCACCCAGCACCCTGAGTACTGAGCACTGAGCAACCAGCACCCCGAGCACTGAGCACCCAGCACCCTGAGCACTGAGCACCCAGCACCCGAGTACTGAGCACCCAGCACCCTGAGTACTGAGCACCCAGCACCCTGAGTACTGAGCACCCAGCACCCCGAGTACTGAGCACCCAGCACCCTGAGTACTGAGCACCCAGCACCCCGAGCACTGAGCAACCAGCACCCCGAGCACTGCGCACCCAGCACCCTGAGTACTGAGCACCCAGCGACCCGAGCACTAAGCACCCAGCACCCTGAGCACTGAGCACCCAGCACCCTGAGTACTGAGCATCCAGCACCCCGAGTACTGAACACCCAGCACCCTGAGCACTGAGCACTGAGCACCCTGAGCACTGAGTACTGAGCACTGAGCACCCTGAGCACTGAGCACCCAGCACCCCGAGTACTGAGCACCCAGCACCCCGAGCACTGAGCACCCAGCGCCCCGAGCACTGAGCACCCAGCACCCCGAGCACTGAGCACTGAGCACCCTGAGCACTGAGCACCCAGCACCCCGAGTACTGAGCAGTGAGCACCCTGAGCACTGACCACCCAGCACCCCGAGTACTGAGCACTGAGCACCCTGAGTACTGAGCACCCAGCACCCTGAGCACTGAGTACCCAGCACACTGAGCACCCAGCACCCTGAGCACTGAGCACCCAGCACCCTGAGCACTGAGCACCCAGCACCCTGAGTACTGAGCACTGAGCACCCAGCACCCCGAGCACTGAGCACACAGCACCCTGAGTTCTGAGCACTGAGCACCCAGCACCCCGAGCACTGAGCGCCCAGCACCCTGAGCACTGAGCACCCAGCATCCGAGTACTGAGCACCCAGCACCCTGAGTACTGAGCACCCAGCACCCTGAGTACTGAGCACCCAGCACCCCGAGTACTGAGCACCCAGCACCCTGAGTACTGAGCACCCAGCACCCTGAGCACTGAGTACCGAGCACCCTGAGCACTGAGCACCCAGCACCCTGAGTAGTGAGCACCCAGCACCCTGAGCACTGAGCACCCAGCACCCTGAGTACTGAGCACTGAGCACCCAGCACCCCGAGCCCTGAGCACCCAGCACCCTGAGTAGTGAGCACCCAACGTACTGAGCACCGAGCTCCCCGAGCACTGAGCACCCAGCAACCTGAGTACTGAGCACCAAGCACCCAGAGCACTGAGCACCCAGCACCCTGAGTACTGAGTTCCGAGCACCCCGAGCACTGAGCACCCAGTGCCCCGAGCACCGAGCACCCTGAGCACTGAGCACCCAGCACCCTGAGTACTGAGCACCCAGCACCCTGAGCAATGAGCACCCTGAGTACTGAGCTCCCAGCTCCTTGAGCAATGAGCACCTAGCACCCCGAGCACTGAGCACCCAGCACCCGGAGTACTGAGCACCCAGCACCCTGAGTACTAAGCACCGAGCACCCTGAATACTGAGCACCCAGCACCCTGAGAACTGAACACACAGCACCCTGAGTACTGAGCACCTCGAGCACTGACCACCCAGCACCCTGAGTACTGAGCACCGAGCACCCCGAGCACTGAGCACCCAGCACCCTGAGTACTGAGCACTGAGCACCCGGCACCCCGAGCACTGAGCACCCAGCACCCTGAGCACTGAGCACCCAGCACCCGAGTACTGAGCACCCAGCACCCTGAGTACTGAGCACCCAGCACCCTGAGTACTGAGCACCCAGCACCCTGAGCACTGAGCACCCAGCACCCCGAGCACTGAGCACCCAGCACCCTGAGTACTGAGCACCCAGCACCCTGAGCACTGAGCACTGAGCACCCAGCACCCCGAGCACTGAGCACGCAGCACCCTGAGTACTGAGCACCCAACACCCTGAGCACTGAGCACCCAGCACCATGAGCACTGAGCACCCAGCACCCTGAGCACTGAGCACCCAGCACCCTGAGTACTGAGCTCCGAGCACCCCGAGCACTGAGCACCCAGTGCCCCGAGCACTGAGCACCCAGCACCCTGAGTACTGAGCACCCAGCACCCTGAGCACTGAGCACCCAGCACCCATCGTACTGAGCACCGAGCACCCCGAGCACTGAGCACCCAGCACCCTGAGTACTGAGCTCCGAGCACCCCGAGCACTGAGCACCCAGCGCCCCGAGCACTCAGCACCCAGCACCCTGTTCACTGAGCACCCAGCATCCTGAGTAGTGAGCACCCAACGTACTGAGCACCGAGCTCCCCGAGCACTGAGCACCCAGCACCCTGAGTACTGAGCACCCAGCACCCTGAGTACTGAGCACCCAGCACCCTGAGCACTGAGTACCCAGCACACTGAGCACTGAGCACCCAGCACCCTGAGCACTGAGCACACAGCACCCTGAGCACTGAGCACCCAGCACCCTGAGTACTGAGCACTGAGCACCCAGCACCCCGAGCACTGAGCACCCAGCACCCTGAGTACTGAGCACTGAACAACCAGCACCCCGAGCACTGAGCACCCAGCACCCTGAGCACTGAGCACCCAGCACCCGAGTACTGAGCACCCAGCACCCTGAGTACTGAGCACCCAGCACCCCGAGTACTGAGCACCCAGCACCCTGAGTACTGAGCACCCAGCACCCTGAGCACTGAGCACCCAGCACCCCGAGCACTGCGCACCCAGCACCCTGAGTACTGAGCACCCAGCGACCCGAGCACTAAGCACCCAGCACCCTGAGCACTGAGCACCCAGCACCCTGAGTACTGAGCATCCAGCACCCCGAGTACTGAACACCCAGCACCCTGAGCACTGAGCACTGAGCACCCTGAGCACTGAGTACTGAGCACTGAGCACCCTGAGCACTGATCACCCAGCACCCCGAGTACTGAGCACCCAGCACCCCGAGCACTGAGCACCCAGCGCCCCGAGCACTGAGCACCCAGCACCCCGAGCACTGAGCACTGAGCACCCTGAGCACTGAGCACCCAGCACCCCGAGTACTGAGCAGTGAGCACCCTGAGCACTGACCACCCAGCACCCCGAGTACTGAGCACTGAGCACCCTGAGTACTGAGCACCCAGCACCCTGAGCACTGAGTACCCAGCACACTGAGCACTGAGCACCCAGCACCCTGAGCACTGAGCACCCAGCACCCTGAGCACTGAGCACCCAGCACCCTGAGTACTGAGCACTGAGCACCCAGCACCCCGAGCACTGAGCACACAGCACCCTGAGTTCTGAGCACTGAGCACCCAGCACCCCGAGCACTGAGCACCCAGCACCCTGAGCACTGAGCACCCAGCATCCGAGTACTGAGCACCCAGCACCCTGAGTACTGAGCACCCAGCACCCTGAGTACTGAGCACCCAGCACCCCGAGTACTGAGCACCCAGCACCCTGAGTACTGAGCACCCAGCACCCTGAGCACTGAGTACCGAGCACCCTGAGCACTGAGCACACAGCACCCTGAGTAGTGAGCACCCAGCACCCTGAGTACTGAGCACTGAGCACCCAGCACCCCGAGCCCTGAGCACCCAGCACCCTGAGTAGTGAGCACCCAACGTACTGAGCACCGAGCTCCCCGAGCACTGAGCACCCAGCAACCTGAGTACTGAGCACCAAGCACCCAGAGCACTGAGCACCCAGCACCCTGAGTACTGAGTTCCGAGCACCCCGAGCACTGAGCATCCAGCGCCCCGAGCACCGAGCACCCTGAGCACTGAGCACCCAGCACCCTGAGTACTGAGCACCCAGCACCCTGAGCAATGAGCACCCTGAGTACTGAGCTCCCAGCACCTTGAGCAATGAGCACCGAGCACCCCGAGCACTGAGCACCCAGCACCCGGAGTACTGAGCACCCAGCACCCTGAGTACTAAGCACCGAGCACCCTGAATACTGAGCACCCAGCACCCTGAGCACTGAACACACAGCACCCTGAGTACTGAGCACCCTGAGCACTGAGCACCCAGCACCCCGAGCACTGAGCACCCAGCACCCTGAGCACTGAGCACCCAGCACCCGAGTACTGAGCACCCAGCACCCTGAGTACTGAGCACCCAGCACCCTGAGTACTGAGCACCCAGCACCCTGAGCACTGAGCACCCAGCACCCCGAGCACTGAGCACCCAGCACCCTGAGTACTGAGCACCCAGCACCCTGAGCACTGAGCACTGAGCACCCAGCACCCCGAGCACTGAGCACGCAGCACCCTGAGTACTGAGCACCCAACACCCTGAGCACTGAGCACCCAGCACCATGAGCACTGAGCACCCAGCACCGCGAGCACTGAGCACCCAGCACCCCGAGACTTAGCACCCAGCACCCTGAGTACTGAGCACCCAGCACCCTGAGCACTGAGCACCCAGCACCCTGAGCACTGAGCACCCAGCACCCTGAGCACTGAGCACCCAGCACCCTGAGTAGTGAGCACCCAACGTACTGAGCACCGAGCACCCCGAGCACTGAGCACCCAGCACCCTGAGTACGGAGCACTGAGCACCCGGCACCCCGAGCACTGAGCACCCAGCACCCTGAGCACTGAGCACCCAGCACCCGAGTACTGAGCACCCAGCACCCTGAGTACTGAGCACCCAGCACCCTGAGCACTGAGCACCCAGCACCCCGAGCACTGAGCACCCAGCACCCTGAGTACTGAGCACCCAGCACCCTGAGCACTGAGCACTGAGCACCCAGCACCCCGAGCACTGAGCACGCAGCACCCTGAGTACTGAGCACCCAACACCCTGAGCACTGAGCACCCAGCACCATGAGCACTGAGCACCCAGCACCCTGAGCACTGAGCACCCAGCACCCTGAGTACTGAGCTCCGAGCACCCCGAGCACTGAGCACCCAGCACCCTGAGTACTGAGCACCCAGCACCCTGAGCACTGAGCACCCAGCACCCATCGTACTGAGCACCGAGCACCCCGAGCACTGAGCACCCAGCACCCTGAGTACTGAGCTCCGAGCACCCCGAGCACTGAGCACCCAGCGCCCCGAGCACTGAGCACCCAGCGCCCCGAGCACTGAGCACAAAGCACCCCGAGCAATGAGCACCCAGCACCCCGAGCACTGAGCACCCAGCACCCCAAGCAATGAGCACCCAGCACCCTGAGTACTGAGCACCCAGCACACCGAATACTGAGGACCCAGCAACCTGAGCACCGAGCACCCAGCACCCTGAGTACTGAGCACCCAGCACCCTGAGTACTGAGCACCCAGCACCCCGAGTACTGAGCTCCCAGCACCCTGAGCACTGAGCACCCAGCACCCCGAGCACTGAGCACCCAGCACCCTGAGTACTGAGCACCCAGCGCCCCGAGCACTGAGCACCCAGCACCCTGAGCGCTGAGCACCCAGCACCCTGAGTACTGAGCATCCAGCACCCCGAGTACTGAACACCCAGCACCCTGAGCACTGAGCACTGAGCACCCTGAGCACTGAGTACTGAGCACTGAGCACCCTGAGCACTGAGCACCCAGCACCCCGAGTACTGAGCACCCAGCACCCCGAGCAATGAGCACCCAGCGCCCCGAGCACAGAGCACCCAGCACCCCGAGCACTGAGCACTGAGCACCCTGAGCACTGAGCACCGAGCACCCCGAGTACTGAGCAGTGAGCACCCTGAGCACTGAGCACCCAGCACCCCGAGTACTGAGCACTGAGCACCCTGAGTACTGAGCACCCAGCACCCTGAGCACGGAGTACCCAGCACACTGAGCACTGAGCACCCAGCACCCTGAGCACTGAGCACCCAGCACCCTGAGCACTGAGCACCCAGCACCCTGAGTACTGAGCACTGAGCACCCAGCACCCCGAGCACTGAGCACACAGCACCCTGAGTTCTGAGCACTGAGCACCCAGCACCCCGAGCACTGAGCACCCAGCACCCTGAGCACTGAGCACCCAGCATCCGAGTACTGAGCAACCAGCACCCTGAGTACTGAGCACCCAGCACCCTGAGTACTGAGCACCCAGCACCCCGAGTACTGAGCACCCAGCACCCTGAGTACTGAGCACCCAGCACCCTGAGAACTGAACACCCAGCACCCCGATCACTGAGCACCCAGCACCCTGAGTAGTGAGCACCCAGCACCCTGAGCACTGAGCACCCAGCACCCTGAGCACTCAGCACCCAGCACCCTGAGCACTGAGCACCCAGCACCCTGAGCACTGAGCACCCAGCACCCTGAGCAATGAGCACCCAGCACCCTGAGTACTGAGCTCCGAGCACCCCGAGCACTGAGCACCCAGTGCCCCGAGCACTGAGCACCCAGCACCCTGAGTACTGAGCACCCAGCACCCTGAGCACTGAGCACCCAGCACCCATCGTACTGAGCACCGAGCACCCCGAGCACTGAGCACCCAGCACCCTGAGTACTGAGCTCCGAGCACCCCGAGCACTGAGCACCCAGCGCCCCGAGCACTGAGCACCCAGCGCCCCGAGCACTGAGCACAAAGCACCCCGAGCAATGAGCACCCAGCACCCCGAGCACTGAGCACCCAGCACCCCAAGCAATGAGCACCCAGCACCCTGAGTACTGAGCACCCAGCACCCCGAATACTGAGGACCCAGCAACCTGAGCACCGAGCACCCAGCACCCTGAGTACTGAGCACCCAGCACCCTGAGTACTGAGCACCCAGCACCCCGAGTACTGAGCACCCAGCACCCTGAGTACTGAGCACCCAGCACCCTGAGAACTGAGGACCCAGCACCCCGAGAACTGAGCACCCAGCACCCTGAGTAGTGAGCACCCAGCACCCTGAGCACTGAGCACCCAGCACCCTGAGTACTGAGCACCCAGCACCCTGAACACTGAGTACCCAGCACCCTGAGCACTGAGCACGCAGCACACTGAGCACTGAGCACCCAGCACCCTGAGCACTGAGCACCCAGCACCCTGAGTACTGAGCACTGAGCACCCAGCACCCCGAGCACTGAGCACCCAGCACCCTGAGTACTGAGCACTGAGCACCCAGCACCCCGAGCACTGAGCACCCAGCACCCTGAGCACTGAGCACCCAGCACCCGAGTACTGAGCACCCAGCACCCTGAGTACTGAGCACCCAGCACCCTGAATACTGAGCACCCAGCACCCCGAGTACTGAGCACCCAGCACCCTGAGTACTGAGCACCCAGCACCCTGAGCACTGAGCACCCAGCACCCCAAGCACTGAGCACCCAGCACCCTGAGTACTGAGCACCCAGCGCCCCGAGCACTGAGCACCCAGCACCCTAACCACTGAGCACCCAGCACCCTGAGTACTGAGCATCCAGCATCCCGAGTACTGAACACCCAGCACCCTGAGCACTGAGCACTGAGCACCCTGAGCACTGAGTACTGAGCACTGAGCACCCTGAGCACTGAGCACCCAGCACCCCGAGTACTGAGCACCCAGCACCCCGAGCACTGAGCACCCAACGCCCCGAGCACTGAGCACCCAGCACCCCGAGCACTGAGCACTGACCACCCTGAGCACTGAGCACCCAGCTCCCCGAGTACTGAGCAGTGAGCACCCTGAGTACTGAGCACCCAGCACCCCGAGTACTGAGCACTGAGCACCCTGAGTACTGAGCACCCATCACCCTGAGCACTGAGTACCCAGCACCCTGAGCACTGAGCACCCAGCACCCTGAGCATTGAGCACTCAGCACCCTGAGCACTGAGCACCCAGCACCCTGAGTACTGAGCACTGAGCACCCAGCACCCCGAGCACTGAGCACCCAGCACCCTGAGTACTGAGCACTGAGCACCCAGCACCCCGAGCACTGAGCACCCAGCACCCTGAGCACTGAGCACCCAGCATCCGAGTACTGAGCACCCAGCACCCTGAGTACTGAGCACCCAGCACCCTGAGTACTGAGCACCCAGCACCCCGAGTACTGAGCACCCAGCACCCTGAGTACTGAGCACCCAGCACCCTGAGAACTGAACACCCAGCACCCCGATCACTGAGCACCCAGCACCCTGAATAGTGAGCACCCAGCACCCTGAGCACTGAGCACCCAGCACCCTGAGCACTCAGCACCCAGCACCCTGAGCACTGAGCACCCAGCACCCTGAGTAGTGAGCACCCAACGTACTGAGCACCGAGCTCCCCGAGCACTGAGCACCCAGCACCCTGAGTACTGAGCACCAAGCACCCAGAGCACTGAGCACCCAGCACCCTGAGAACTGAGTTCCGAGCACACCGAGCACTGAGCACCCAGCGCCCCGAGCACCGAGCACCCTGAGCACTGAGCACCCAGCACCCTGAGTACTGAGCACCCAGCACCCTGAGCAATGAGCACCCTGAGTACTGAGCACCCAGCACCTTGAGCAATGAGCACCGAGCACCCCGAGCACTGAGCACCCAGCACCCGGAGTACTGAGCACCCAGCACCCTGAGTACTAAGCACTGAGCACCCTGAATACTGAGCACCCAGCACCCTGAGCACTGAACACACAGCACCCTGAGTACTGAGCACCTCGTGCACTGAGCACCCAGCACACTGAGTACTGAGCATCGAGCACCCCGAGCACTGAGCACCCAGCACCGCGAGCACTGAGCACCCAGCACCCCGAGACTGAGCACCCAGCACCCTGAGTACTGAGCACCCAGCACCCTGAGCACTGAGCACCCAGCACCCTGAGCACTGAGCACCCAGCACCCTGAGCACTGAGCACCCAGCACCCTGAGTAGTGAGCACCCAACGTACTGAGCACCGAGCACCTCGAGCACTGAGCACCCAGCACCCTGAGTACTGAGCACTGAGCACCCGGCACCCCGAGCACTGAGCACCCAGCACCCTGAGCACTGAGCACCCAGCACCCGAGTACTGAGCACCCAGCACCCTGAGTACTGAGCACCCAGCACCCCGAGTACTGAGCACCCAGCACCCTGAGCACTGAGCACCCAGCACCCCGAGCACTGAGCACCCAGCACCCTGAGTACTGAGCACCCAGCACCCTGAGCACTGAGCACTGAGCACCCAGCACCCCGAGCACTGAGCACGCAGCACCCTGAGTACTGAGCACCCAACACCCTGAGCACTGAGCACCCAGCACCCTGAGCACTGAGCACCCAGCACCCTGAGCACTGAGCACCCAGCACCCTGAGTACTGAGCTCCGAGCACCCCGAGCATTGAGCACCCAGCGCCCCGAGCACTGAGCACCCAGCACCCTGAGTACTGAGCACCCAGCACCCTGAGCACTGAGCACCCAGCACCCAACGTACTGAGCAACGAGCACCCCGAGCACTGAGCACCCAGCACCCTAAGTACTGAGCTCCGAGCACCCCGAGCACTGAACACCCAGCGCCCCGAGCACTGAGCACCCAGCGCCCCGAGCACTGAGCAAAAAGCACCCCGAGCAATGAGCACCCAGCACCCCGAGCACTGAGCACCCAGCACCCCAAGCAATGAGCACCCAGCACCCTGAGTACTGAGCACCCAGCACCCCGAATACTGAGCACCCAGCAACCTGAGCACCGAGCAGCCAGCACCCTGAGCACTGAGCACCCAGCACCCTGAGCACTGAGCACCAAGCACCCTGAGTACTGAGCACCCAACAATCTGAGGACTGAGCACCCTGAGGACTGAGCACCCAGCACCCTGAGCACTGAGCACCCAGCACCCTGAGTACTGAGCACCGATCACCCTGAGCACTGAGCACCCAGCACCCGGAGTACTGAGCACCCAGCGCCCTGAGTACTAAGCACCGAGCACCCTGAAAACTGAGTACCCAGCACCCTGAGCACTGAACACACAGCACCCTGAGTACTGAGCACCGAGCACCCTGAGTACTGAGCACCCAGCACCCCGAGCACTGAGCACCCAGCACCCTGAGCACTGAGCACCCAGCACCCTGAGTAGTGAGCACCCAACGTACTGAGCACCGAGCACCCCGAGCACTGAGCACCCAGCACCCTGAGTACTGAGCACTGAGCACCCGGCACCCCGAGCACTGAGCACCCAGCACCATGAGCACTAAGCACCCAGCACCCGAGTACTGAGCACCCAGCACCCTGAGTACTGAGCACCCAGCACCCTGAGTACTGAGCACCCAGCACCCTGAGCACTGAGCACCCAGCACCCCGAGCACTGAGTACCCAGCACCCTGAGTACTGAGCACGCAGCACCCTGAGCACTGAGCACTGAGCACCCAGCACCCCGAGCACTGAGCACGCAGCACCCTGAGTACTGAGCACCCAACACCCTGTGCACTGAGCACCCAGCACCCTGAGCACTGAGCACCCAGCACCCTGAGCACTGAGCACCCAGCACCCTGAGTACTGAGCTCCGAGCACCCCGAGCATTGAGCACCCAGCGCCCCGAGCACTGAGCACCCAGCACCCTGAGTACTGAGCACCCAGCACCCTGAGCACTGAGCACCCAGCACCCTGAGTACTGAGCAACGAGCACCCCGAGCACTGAGCACCCAGCACCCTGAGTACTGAGCTCCGAGCACCCCGAGCACTGAACACCCAGCTCCCCGAGCACTGAGCACCCAGCGCCCTGAGCACTGAGCACAAAGCACCCTGAGCAATGAGCACCCAGCACCCCGAGCACTGAGCACCCAGCACCCCAAGCAATGAGCACCCAGCACCCTGAGTACTGAGCACCCAGCACCCCGAATACTGAGCACCCAGCAACCTGAGCACCGAGCAGCCAGCACCCTGAGCACTGAGCACCCAGCACCCTGAGCACTGAGCACCAAGCACCCTGAGTACTGAGCACTGAGCACCACGAGTACTGAGCACCCAGCACCCTGATCACTGAGCACCCTACACCCTGAGTACTGAGCACACAACACCCCAAGCACTGAGCACCCTAAGTACTGAGCACCCAGCACCCCAAGCACTGAGTACCCTGAGTATTGAGCACCCAGCAACCTGAGTACTGAGCAGCCAGCACCCTGAGTACTGAGCACCGAGCACCCTGAGTACTGAGCACCCAGCACCCCGAGCACTGAGCACCCAGCACCCTGAGTACTGAGCACCCAGCACCCTGAGCACTGAGCACCGAGCACCCTGAGCACTGACCACCCAGCACCCTGAGGACTGAGCACCCAGCACCCGGAGCACTGAGCACCCTGAGTACTGAGCACTGAGCACCCTGAGTACTGAGCACTGAGCACCCTGAGTACTGAGCAACCAGCACCCTGAGTACTGAGCACCCAGCACCCTGAGCACTGAGCACCGAGCACCCTGAGCACTGAGCACCCAGCACCCTGAGCACTGAGCACCCAGCACCCTGAGTATTGAGCACCCAACGTACTGAGCACCGAGCACCCCGATCACTGAGCACCCAGCTCCCTGAGTACTGAGCACCCAGCACCCCGAGCACTGAGCACCCAGCACCCTGAGCACTGAGCACCCAGCACCCTGAGCACTGATCACCAAGCACCCTGAGCACTGAGCACCCAGCACCCTGAGTACTGAGCACCCAGCACCCTGAGTACTGAGCACTCAGCACCCTGAGTACAGAGCACCGAGCACCCCGAGCACTGAGCACCCAACACCCTGAGGACTGAGCACCCTGAGGACTGAGCACCCAGCACCCTGAGCACTGAGCACCCAGCACCCTGAGTACTGAGCACCAATCACCCTGAGCACTGAGCACCCAGCACCCCGAGCCTTGAGCACCCAGCACCCTGAGTACTGAGCAACCTAAGTACTGAGCACCCAGCACCCTGAGCACTGAGCACCCAGCACCCTGAGTACTGAGCACCCAGCACCCTGAGTACTGAGCACCCAGCACCCCGAGCACTGAGCACCCAGCACCCCGAGAATGAGCACCCAGCACCCCGAGTACTGAGCACCGAGCACCCTGAGCACTGAGTACCCAGCACCCTGAGTACTGAGCACCCAGGACCCTGAGCACTGAGCACCGAGCAACCCAAGTACTGAGCACAAAGCACCCTGAGCACTGAGCACACAGAACCCTGAGTACTGAGCACCCAGCACCCTGAGTACTGAACACGCAGCACCCTGAGCACTGAGCACTGAGCAATATGATCACTGAGAACTGAGCACCGAGCACTCCGAGAACTGAGCACCCAGCACCCGGAGAACTGAGCACCCAGCACCCTGAGTACTGAGCACCCAGCACCCTGAGCACTGATCACCCAGCACCCTGAGCACTGAGCACCCAGCACCCTGAGTACTGAGCACCCAGCACCCTGAGTACTGAGCACCCTGCACCCTGAGTACTGAGCTCCGAGCACCCCGAGCACTGAGCACCCAGCGCCCCGAGCACCGAGCACCCTGAGCACTGAGCACCCAGCACCCTGAGTACTGAGCACCCAGCACCCTGAGCAATGAGCAACTTGAGTACTGAGCACCCAGCACCTTGAGCACTGAGCACCCAGCACCCGGAGTACTGAGCACCCAGCGCCCTGAGTACTAAGCACCGAGCACCCTGAAAACTGAGTACCCAGCACCCTGAGCACTGAACACACAGCACCCTGAGTACTGAGCACCGAGCACCCTGAGTACTGAGCACCCAGCACCCCGAGCACTGAGCACCCAGCACCCTGAGTACTGAGCACCCAGCACCCTGAGCACTGAGCACCGAGCACCCTGAGCACTGACCACCCAGCACCCTGAGGACTGAGCACCCAGCACCCGGAGCACTGAGCACCCTGAGTAGTGAGCACTGAGCACCCTGAGTACTGAGCACTGAGCACCCTGAGTACTGAGCAACCAGCACCCTGAGTACTGAGCACCCAGCACCCTGAGCACTGAGCACCGAGCACCCTGAGCACTGAGCACCCAGCACCCTGAGCACTGAGCACCCAGCACCCTGAGTAGTGAGCACCCAACGTACTGAGCACCGAGCACCCCGATCACTGAGCACCCAGCTCCCTGAGTACTGAGCACCCAGCACCCCGAGCACTGAGCACCCAGCACCCTGAGCACTGAGCACCCAGCACCCTGAGCACTGATCACCAAGCACCCTGAGCACTGAGCACCCAGCACCCTGAGTACTGAGCACCCAGCACCCTGAGTACTGAGCACCCACCACCCTGAGCACTGAGTACCCAGCACCCTGAGCACTGAGCACCCAGCACCCTGAGCACTGAGCACACAGCACCCTGAGCACTGAGCACCCAGCACCCTGAGTACTGAGCACTGAGCACCCAGCACCCCGAGCACTGAGCACCCAGCACCCTGAGTACTGAGCACTGAGCACCCAGCACCCCGAGCACTGAGCACCCAGCACCCTGAGCACTGAGAACCCAGAACCCGAGTATTGAGCACCCAGCACCCTGAGTACTGAGCACCCAGCACCCCGAGTACTGAGCACCCAGCACCCTGAGTACTGAGCACCCAGCATCCCGAGTACTGAACACCCAGCACCCTGAGCACTGAGCACTGAGCACCCTGAGCACTGAGTACTGAGCACCCAGCATCCCGAGAACTGAGCACCCAGCGCCCCGAGCACTGAGCACCCAGCACCCCGAGCACTGAGCACTGAGCACCCTGAGCACTGAGCACCCAGCACCCCGAGTACTGAGCAGTGAGCACCCTGAGTACTGAGCACCCAGCACCCCGAGTACTGAGCACTGAGCACCCTGAGTACTGAGCACCCATCACCCTGAGCACTGAGTACCCAGCACATTGAGCACTGAGCACCCAGCACCCTGAGCACTGAGCACCCAGCACCCTGAGCACTGAGCACCCAGTACCCTGAGTACTGAGCACTGAGCACCCAGCACCCAGAGCACTGAGCACCCAGCAACCTGAGTACTGAGCACTGAGCACACAGCACCACGAGCACTGAGCACCCAGCACCCTGAGCACTGAGCACCCAGCATCCGAGTACTGAGCACCCAGGACCCTGAGTACTGAGCACCCAGCACCCTGAGTACTGAGCACCCAGCACCCCGAGTACTGAGCACCCAGCACCCTGAGTACTGAGCACCCAGCACCCTGAGAACTGAACACCCAGCACCCCGATCACTGAGCACCCAGCACCCTGAGTAGTGAGCACCCAGCACCCTGAGCACTGAGCACCCAGCACCCTGAGCACTCAGCACCCAGCACCCTGAGCACTGAGCACCCAGCACCCTGAGTAGTGAGCACCCAACGTACTGAGCACCGAGCTCCCCGAGCACTGAGCACCCAGCACCCTGAGTACTGAGCACCAAGCACCCAGAGCACTGAGCACCCAGCACCCTGAGTACTGAGTTCCGAGCACGCCGAGCACTGAGCACCCAGCGCCCCTAGCACCGAGCACCCTGAGCACTGAGCACCCAGCACCCTGAGTACTGAGCACCCAGCACCCTGAGCAATGAGCACCCTGAGTACTGAGCACCCAGCAACTTGAGCAATGAGCACCGAGCACCCCGAGCCCTGAGCACCCAGCACCCGGAGTACTGAGCACCCAGCACCCTGAGTACTAAGCACTGAGCACCCTGAATACTGAGCACCCAGCACCCTGAGCACTGAACACACAGCACCCTGAGTACTGAGCACCTCGTGCACTGAGCACCCAGCACCCTGAGTACTGAGCACCGAGCACCCCCAGCACTGAGCACCCAGCACCGCGAGCACTGAGCACCCAGCACCCCGAGACTGAGCACCCAGCACCCTGAGTACTGATCACCCAGCACCCTGAGCACTGAGCACCCAGCACCCTGAGCACTGAGCACCCAGCACCCTGAGCACTGAGCACCCAGCACCCTGAGTAGTGAGCACCCAACGTACTGAGCACCGAGCACCCCGAGCACTGAGCACCCAGCACCCTGAGTACTGAGCACTGAGCACCCGGCACCCCGAGCACTGAGCACCCAGCACCCTGAGCACTGAGCACCCAGCACCCGAGTACTGAGCACCCAGCACCCTGAGTACTGAGCACCCAGCACCCTGAGTACTGAGCACCCAGCACCCTGAGTAGTGAGCACCCAACGTACTGAGCACCGAGCACCCCGATCACTGAGCACCCAGCTCCCTGAGTACTGAGCACCCAGCACCCCGAGCACTGAGCACCCAGCACCCTGAGCACTGAGCACCCAGCACCCTGAGCACTGATCACCAAGCACCCTGAGCACTGAGCACCCAGCACCCTGAGTACTGAGCACCCAGCACCCTGAGTACTGAGCACCCACCACCCTGAGCACTGAGTACCCAGCACCCTGAGCACTGAGCACCCAGCACCCTGAGCACTGAGCACACAGCACCCTGAGCACTGAGCACCCAGCACCCTGAGTACTGAGCACTGAGCACCCAGCACCCCGAGCACTGAGCACCCAGCACCCTGAGTACTGAGCACTGAGCACCCAGCACCCCGAGCACTGAGCACCCAGCACCCTGAGCACTGAGAACCCAGCACCCGAGTATTGAGCACCCAGCACCCTGAGTACTGAGCACCCAGCACCCTGAGTACTGAGCACCCAGCACCCCGAGTACTGAGCACCCAGCACCCTGAGTACTGAGCACCCAGCACCCTGAGCACTGAGCACCCAGCACCCCGAGCACTGAGCACCCAGCACCCTGAGTACTGAGCACCCAGCGCCCCGAGCACTGAGCACCCAGCACCCTAAGCACTGAGCACCCAGCACCCTGAGTACTGAGCATCCAGCATAGCGAGTACTGAACACCCAGCACCCTGAGCACTGAGCACTGAGCACCCTGAGCACTGAGTACTGAGCACTGAGCACCCTGAGCACTGAGCACCCAGCACCCCGAGTACTGAACACCCAGCACCCCGAGAACTGAGCACCCAGCGCCCCGAGCACTGAGCACCCAGCACCCCGAGCACTGAGCACTGAGCACCCTGAGCACTGAGCACCCAGCACCCCGAGTACTGAGCAGTGAGCACCCTGAGTACTGAGCACCCAGCACCCCGAGTACTGAGCACTGAGCACCCTGAGTACTGAGCACCCATCACCCTGAGCACTGAGTACCCAGCACAATGAGCACTGAGCAACCAGCACCCTGAGCACTGAGCACCCAGCACCCTGAGCACTGAGCACCCAGCACCCTGAGTACTGAGCACTGAGCACCCAGCACCCAGAGCACTGAGCACCCAGCAACCTGAGTACTGAGCACTGAGCACCCAGCACCCCGAGCCCTGAGCACCCAGCACCCTGAGCACTGAGCACCCAGCATCCGAGTACTGAGCACCCAGCACCCTGAGTACTGAGCACCCAGCACCCTGAGTACTGAGCACCCAGCACCCCGAGTACTGAGCACCCAGCACCCTGAGTACTGAGCACCCAGCACCCTGAGAACTGAACACCCAGCACCCCGATCACTGAGCACCCAGCACCCTGAGTAGTGAGCACCCAGCACCCTGAGCACTGAGCACCCAGCACCCTGAGCACTCAGCACCCAGCACCCTGAGCACTGAGCACCCAGCACCCTGAGTAGTGAGCACCCAACGTACTGAGCACCGAGCTCCCCGAGCACTGAGCACCCAGCACCCTGAGTACTGAGCACCAAGCACCCAGAGCACTGAGCACCCAGCACCCTGAGTACTGAGTTCCGAGCACGCCGAGCACTGAGCACCCAGCGCCCCGAGCACCGAGCACCCTGAGCACTGAGCACCCAGCACCCTGAGTACTGAGCACCCAGCACCCTGAGCAATGAGCACCCTGAGTACTGAGCACCCAGCACCTTGAGCAATGAGCACCGAGCACCCCGAGCACTGAGCACCCAGCACCCGGAGTACTGAGCACCCAGCACCCTGAGTACTAAGCACTGAGCACCCTGAATACTGAGCACCCAGCACCCTGAGCACTGAACACACAGCACCCTGAGTACTGAGCACCTCGTGCACTGAGCACCCAACACCCTGAGTACTGAGCACCGAGCACCCCGAGCACTAAGCACCCAGCACCGCGAGCACTGAGCACCCAGCACCCCGAGACTGAGCACCCAGCACCCTGAGTACTGATCACCCAGCACCCTGAGCACTGAGCACCCAGCACCCTGAGCACTGAGCACCCAGCACCCTAAGCACTGAGCACCCAGCACCCTGAGTAGTGAGCACCCAACGTACTGAGCACCGAGCACCCCGAGCACTGAGCACCCAGCACCCTGAGTACTGAGCACTGAGCACCCGGCACCCCGAGCACTGAGCACCCAGCACCCTGAGCACTGAGCACCCAGCACCCGAGTACTGAGCACCCAGCACCCTGAGTACTGAGCACCCAGCACCCTGTGTACTGAGCACCCAGCACCCTGAGCACTGAGCACCCAGCACCCCGAGCACTGAGCACCAAGCACCCTGAGTACTGAGCACTGAGCACCACGAGTACTGAGCACCCAGCACCCTGATCACTGAGCACCCTACACCCTGAGTACTGAGCACCCAACACCCCAAGCACTGAGCACCCTAAGTACTGAGCACCCAGCACCCCAAGCACTGAGTACCCTGAGTATTGAGCACCCAGCAACCTGAGTACTGAGCAGCCAGCACCCTGAGTACTGAGCACCGAGCACCCTGAGTACTGAGCACCCAGCATGCCGAGCACTGAGCACCCAGCACCCTGAGTACTGAGCACCCAGCACCCTGAGCACTGAGCACCGAGCACCCTGAGCACTGACCACCCAGCACCCTGAGGACTGAGCACCCAGCACCCGGAGCACTGAGCACCCTGAGTACTGAGCACTGAGCACCCTGTGTACTGAGCACTGAGCACCCTGAGTACTGAGCAACCAGCACCCTGAGTACTGAGCACCCAGCACCCTGAGCACTGAGCACCGAGCACCCTGAGCACTGAGCACCCAGCACCCTGAGCACTGAGCACCCAGCACCCTGAGTAGTGAGCACCCAACGTACTGAGCACCGAGCACCCCGATCACTGAGCACCCAGCTCCCTGAGTACTGAGCACCCAGCACCCCGAGCACTGAGCACCCAGCACCCTGAGCACTGAGCACCCAGCACCCTGAGCACTGATCACCAAGCACCCTGAGCACTGAGCACCCAGCACCCTGAGTACTGAGCACCCAGCACCCTGAGTACTGAGCACTCAGCACCCTGAGTACAGAGCACCGAGCACCCCGAGCACTGAGCACCCAACACCCTGAGGACTGAGCACCCTGAGGACTGAGCACCCAGCACCCTGAGCACTGAGCACCCAGCACCCTGAGTACTGAGCACCGATCACCCTGAGCACTGAGCACCCAGCACCCCGAGCCTTGAGCACCCAGCACCCTGAGTACTGAGCAACCTAAGTACTGAGCACCCAGCACCCTGAGTACTGAGCACCCAGGACCCTGAGCACTGAGCACCGAGCAACCCAAGTACTGAGCACAAAGCACCCTGAGCACTGAGCACCGAGCACCCTGAGCACTGACCACCCAGCACCCTGAGGACTGAGCACCCAGCACCCGGAGCACTGAGCACCCTGAGTACTGAGCACTGAGCACCCTGTGTACTGAACACTGAGCACCCTGAGTACTGAGCAACCAGCACCCTGAGTACTGAGCACCCAGCACCCTGAGCACTGAGCACCCAGCACCCCGAGCCTTGAGCACCCAGCACCCTGAGTACTGAGCAACCTAAGTACTGAGCACCCAGCACCCTGAGTACTGAGCACCCAGGACCCTGAGCACTGAGCACCGAGCAACCCAAGTACTGAGCACAAAGCACCCTGAGCACTGAGCACCCAGCACCCTGAGTACTGAGCACCCAGCTCCCTGAGTACTGAGCACCCAGCACCCCGAGCACTGAGCACCCAGCACCCCGAGAATGAGCACCCAGCACCCCGAGTACTGAGCACCGAGCACCCTGAGCACTGAGTACCCAGCACCGTGAGTACTGAGCACCCAGGACCCTGAGCACTGAGCACCGAGCAACCCAAGTACTGAGCACAAAGCACCCTGAGCACTGAGCACCCAGCACCCTGAGTACTGAGCACCCAGCACCCTGAGTACTGAACACCCAGCACCCTGAGTACTGAGCACCCAGCACCCTGAGCACTGATCACCCAGCACCCTGAGCACTGAGCACCCAGCACCCTGAGTACTGAGCACCCAGCACCCTGAGTACTGAGCACCCTGCACCCTGAGTACTGAGCTCCGAGCACCCCGAGCACTGAGCACCCAGCACCCCGAGCACTGAGCACTGAGCACCCTGAGCACTGAGCACCCAGCACCCCGAGTACTGAGCAGTGAGCACCCTGAGTACTGAGCACCCAGCACCCCGAGTACTGAGCACTGAGCACCCTGAGTACTGAGCACCCATCACCCTGAGCACTGAGTACCCAGCACCCTGAGCACTGAGCACCCAGCACCCTGAGCACTGAGCACCCAGCACCCTGAGCACTGAGCACCCAGCACCCTGAGTACTGAGCACTGAGCACCCAGCACCCAGAGCACTGAGCACCCAGCAACCTGAGTACTGAGCACTGAGCACCCAGCACCCCGAGCACTGAGCACCCAGCACCCTGAGCACTGAGCACCCAGCATCCGAGTACTGAGCACCCAGCACCCTGAGTACTGAGCACCCAGCACCCTGAGTACTGAGCACCCAGCACCCCGAGTACTGAGCACCCAGCACCCTGAGTACTGAGCACCCAGCACCCTGAGAACTGAACACCCAGCACCCCGATCACTGAGCACCCAGCACCCTGAGTAGTGAGCACCCAGCACCCTGAGCACTGAGCACCCAGCACCCTGAGCACTCAGCACCCAGCACCCTGAGCACTGAGCACCCAGCACCCTGAGTAGTGAGCACCCAACGTACTGAGCACCGAGCTCCCCGAGCACTGAGCACCCAGCACCCTGAGTACTGAGCACCAAGCACCCAGAGCACTGAGCACCCAGCACCCTGAGTACTGAGTTCCGAGCACGCCGAGCACTGAGCACCCAGCGCCCCGAGCACCGAGCACCCTGAGCACTGAGCACCCAGCACCCTGAGTACTGAGCACCCAGCACCCTGAGCAATGAGCACCCTGAGTACTGAGCACCCAGCACCTTGAGCAATGAGCACCGAGCACCCCGAGCACTGAGCACCCAGCACCCGGAGTACTGAGCACCCAGCACCCTGAGTACTAAGCACTGAGCACCCTGAATACTGAGCACCCAGCACCCTGAGCACTGAACACACAGCACCCTGAGTACTGAGCACCTCGTGCACTGAGCACCCAGCACCCTGAGTACTGAGCACCGAGCACCCCGAGCACTAAGCACCCAGCACCGCGAGCACTGAGCACCCAGCACCCCGAGACTGAGCACCCAGCACCCTGAGTACTGATCACCCAGCACCCTGAGCACTGAGCACCCAGCACCCTGAGCACTGAGCACCCAGCACCCTGAGCACTGAGCACCCAGCACCCTGAGTAGTGAGCACCCAACGTACTGAGCACCGAGCACCCCGAGCACTGAGCACCCAGCACCCTGAGTACTGAGCACTGAGCACCCGGCACCCCGAGCACTGAGCACCCAGCACCCTGAGCACTGAGCACCCAGCACCCGAGTACTGAGCACCCAGCACCCTGAGTACTGAGCACCCAGCACCCTGTGTACTGAGCACCCAGCACCCTGAGCACTGAGCACCCAGCACCCCGAGCACTGAGCACCAAGCACCCTGAGTACTGAGCACTGAGCACCACGAGTACTGAGCACCCAGCACCCTGATCACTGAGCACCCTACACCCTGAGTACTGAGCACCCAACACCCCAAGCACTGAGCACCCTAAGTACTGAGCACCCAGCACCCCAAGCACTGAGTACCCTGAGTATTGAGCACCCAGCAACCTGAGTACTGAGCAGCCAGCACCCTGAGTACTGAGCACCGAGCACCCTGAGTACTGAGCACCCAGCACGCCGAGCACTGAGCACCCAGCACCCTGAGTACTGAGCACCCAGCACCCTGAGCACTGAGCACCGAGCACCCTGAGCACTGACCACCCAGCACCCTGAGGACTGAGCACCCAGCACCCGGAGCACTGAGCACCCTGAGTACTGAGCACTGAGCACCCTGTGTACTGAGCACTGAGCAACCTGAGTACTGAGCAACCAGCACCCTGAGTACTGAGCACCCAGCACCCTGAGCACTGAGCACCGAGCACCCTGAGCACTGAGCACCCAGCACCCTGAGCCCTGAGCACCCAGCACCCTGAGTAGTGAGCACCCAACGTACTGAGCACCGAGCACCCCGATCACTGAGCACCCAGCTCCCTGAGTACTGAGCACCCAGCACCCCGAGCACTGAGCACCCAGCACCCCGAGAATGAGCACCCAGCACCCCGAGTACTGAGCACCGAGCACCATGAGCACTGAGTACCCAGCACCCTGAGTACTGAGCACCCAGGACCCTGAGCACTGAGCACCGAGCAACCCAAGTACTGAGCACAAAGCACCCTGAGCACTGAGCACCCAGCACCCTGAGTACTGAGCACCCAGCACCCTGAGTACTGAACACCCAGCACCCTGAGTACTGAGCACCCAGCACCCTGAGCACTGATCACCCAGCACCCTGAGCACTGAGCACCCAGCACCCTGAGTACTGAGCACCCAGCACCCTGAGTACTGAGCACCCTGCACCCTGAGTACTGAGCTCCGAGCACCCCGAGCACTGAGCACCCAGCACCCCGAGCACTGAGCACTGAGCACCCTGAGCACTGAGCACCCAGCACCCCGAGTACTGAGCAGTGAGCATCCTGAGTACTGAGCACCCAGCACCCCGAGTACTGAGCACTGAGCACCCTGAGTACTGAGCACCCATCACCCTGAGCACTGAGTACCCAGCACCCTGAGCACTGAGCACCCAGCACCCTGAGCACTGAGCACCCAGCACCCTGAGCACTGAGCACCCAGCACCCTGAGTACTGAGCACTGAGCACCCAGCACCCAGAGCACTGAGCACCCAGCAACCTGAGTACTGAGCACTGAGCACCCAGCACCCCGAGCACTGAGCACCCAGCACCCTGAGCACTGAGCACCCAGCATCCGAGTACTGAGCACCCAGCACCCTGAGTACTGAGCACCCAGCACCCTGAGTACTGAGCACCTAGCACCCCGAGTACTGAGCACCCAGCACCCTGAGTACTGAGCACCCAGCACCCTGAGAACTGAACACCCAGCACCCGATCACTGAGCACCCAGCACCCTGAGTAGTGAGCACCCAGCACCCTGAGCACTGAGCACCCAGCACCCTGAGCACTCACCTCCCAGCACCCTGAGCACTGAGCACCCAGCACCCTGAGTAGTGAGCACCCAACGTACTGAGCACCGAGCTCCCCGAGCACTGAGCACCCAGCACCCTGAGTACTGAGCACCAAGCACCCAGAGCACTGAGCACCCAGCACCCTGAGTACTGAGTTCCGAGCACGCCGAGCACTGAGCACCCAGCGCCCCGAGCACCGAGCACCCTGAGTACTGAGCACCCAGCACCCTGAGCAATGAGCACCCTGAGTACTGAGCACCCAGCACCTTGAGCAATGAGCACCGAGCACCCCGAGCACTGAGCACCCAGCACCCGGAGTACTGAGCACCCAGCACCCTGAGTACTAAGCACTGAGCACCCTGAATACTGAGCACCCAGCACCCTGAGCACTGAACACACAGCACCCTGAGTACTGAGCACCTCGTGCACTGAGCACCCAGCACCCTGAGTACTGAGCACCGAGCACCCCGAGCACTAAGCACCCAGCACCGCGAGAACTGAGCACCAAGCACCCCGAGACTGAGCACCCAGCACCCTGAGTACTGATCACCCAGCACCCTGAGCACTGAGCACCCAGCACCCTGAGCACTGAGCACCCAGCACCCTGAGCACTGAGCACCCAGCACCCGGAGCACTGAGCACCCTGAGTACTGAGCACTGAGCACCCTGTGTACTGAGCACTGAGCACCCTGAGTACTGAGCAACCTAAGTACTGAGCACCCAGCACCCTGAGTACTGAGCACCCAGGACCCTGAGCACTGAGCACCGAGCAACCCAAGTACTGAGCACAAAGCACCCTGAGCACTGAGCACCGAGCACCCTGAGCACTGACCACCCAGCACCCTGAGGACTGAGCACCCAGCACCCGGAGCACTGAGCACCCTGAGTACTGAGCACTGAGCACCCTGTGTACTGAGCACTGAGCACCCTGAGTACTGAGCAACCAGCACCCTGAGTACTGAGCACCCAGCACCCTGAGCACTGAGCACCCAGCACCCCGAGCCTTGAGCACCCAGCACCCTTAGTACTGAGCAACCTAAGTACTGAGCACCCAGCACCCTGAGTACTGAGCACCCAGGACCCTGAGCACTGAGCACCGAGAAACCCAAGTACTGAGCACAAAGCACCCTGAGCACTGAGCACCCAGCACCCTGAGTACTGAGCACCCAGCACCCTGAGTACTGAGCACCCAGCACCCCGAGCACTGAGCACCCAGCACCCCGAGAATGAGCACCCAGCACCCCGAGTACTGAGCACCGAGCACCCTGAGCACTGAGTACCCAGCACCCTGAGTACTGAGCACCCAGGACCCTGAGCACTGAGCACCGAGCAACCCAAGTACTGAGCACAAAGCACCCTGAGCACTGAGCACCCAGCACCCTGAGTACTGAGCACCCAGCACCCTGAGTACTGAACACCCAGCACCCTGAGTACTGAGCACCCAGCACCCTGAGCACTCATCACCCAGCACCCTGAGCACTGAGCACCCAGCACCCTGAGTACTGAGCACCCAGCACCCTGAGTACTGAGCACCCTGCACCCTGAGTACTGAGCTCCGAGCACCCCGAGCACTGAGCACCCAGCGCCCCGAGGACCGAGCACCCTGAGCACTGAGCACCCAGCACCCTGAGTACTGAGCACCCAGCACCCTGAGCAATGAGCAACTTGAGTACTGAGCACCCAGCACCTTGAGCACTGAGCACCCAGCACCCTGAGTACTGAGCACCCAGGACCCTGAGCACTGAGCACCGAGCAACCCAAGTACTGAGCACAAAGCACCCTGAGCACTGAGCACCCAGCACCCTGAGCAATGAGCAACTTGAGTACTGAGCACCCAGCACCCTGAGTACTGAGCACACAGCACCCTGAGTACTGAGCACCCAGGACCCTGAGCACTGAGCACCGAGCAACCCAAGTACTGAGCACAAAGCACCCTGAGCACTGAGCACCCAGCACCCTGAGTACTGAGCACCCAGCAGCCTGAGTACTGAGCACCCAGCACCCTGAGCACTGAGCACCCAGCACCCCGAGAATGAGCACCCAGCACCCCGAGTACTGAGCACCGAGCACCCTGAGCACTGAGTACCCAGCACCCTGAGTACTGAGCACCCAGGACCCTGAGCACTGAGCACCGAGCAACCCAAGTACTGAGCACAAAGCACCCTGAGCACTGAGCACCCAGCACCCTGAGTACTGAGCACCCAGCACCCTGAGTACTGAACACCCAGCACCCTGAGTACTGAGCACCCAGCACCCTGAGCACTGATCACCCAGCACCCTGAGCACTGAGCACCCAGCACCCTGAGTACTGAGCACCCAGCACCCTGAGTACTGAGCACCCTGCACCCTGAGTACTGAGCTCCGAGCACCCCGAGCACTGAGCACCCAGCGCCCCGAGGACCGAGCACCCTGAGCACTGAGCACCCAGCACCCTGAGTACTGAGCACCCAGCAACCTGAGCAATGAGCAACTTGAGTACTGAGCACCCAGCACCTTGAGCACTGAGCACCCAGCACCCGGAGTACTGAGCACCCAGCGCCCTGAGTACTAAGCACCGAGCACCCTGAATACTGAGTACCCAGCACCCTGAGCACTGAACACACAGCACCCTGAGTACTGAGCACCGAGCACCCTGAGTACTGAGCACCCAGCACCCCGAGCACTGAGCACCCAGCACCCTGAGTACTGAGCACCCAGCACCCTGAGCACTGAGCACCGAGCACCCTGAGCACTGACCACCCAGCACCCTGAGGACTGAGCACCCAGCACCCGGAGCACTGAGCACCCTGAGTACTGAGCACTGAGCACCCTGAGTACTGAGCACTGAGCACCCTGAGTACTGAGCAACCAGCACCCTGAGTACTGAGCACCCAGCACCCTGAGCACTGAGCACCGAGCACCCTGAGCACTGAGCACCCAGCACCCTGAGCACTGAGCACCCAGCACCCTGAGTAGTGAGCACCCAACGTACTGAGCACCGAGCACCCCGATCACTGAGCACGAAGCTCCCTGAGTACTGAGCACCCAGCACCCTGAGCACTGAGCACCCAGCACCCTGAGCACTGAGCACCCAGCACCCTGAGCACTGATCACCAAACACCCTGAGCACTGAGCACCCAGCACCCTGAGTGCTGAGCACCCAGCACCCTGAGCACTGAGTACCCAGCACCCTGAGCACTGAGCACCCAGCACCCTGAGCACTGAGCACACAGCACCCTGAGTACTGAGCACCCAGCACCCCGAGCACTGAGCACCCAGCACCCCGAGAATGAGCACCCAGCACCCCGAGTACTGAGCACCGAGCACCCTGAGCACTGAGTACCCAGCACCCTGAGTACTGAGCACCCAGGACCCTGAGCACTGAGCACCGAGCAACCCAAGTACTGAGCACAAAGCACCCTGAGCACTGAGCACCCAGCACCCTGAGTACTGAGCACCCAGCACCCTGAGTACTGAACACCCAGCACCCTGAGTACTGAGCACCCAGCACCCTGAGCACTGATCACCCAGCACCCTGAGCACTGAGCACCCAGCACCCTGAGTACTGAGCACCCAGCACCCTGAGTACTGAGCACCCTGCACCCTGAGTACTGAGCTCCGAGCACCCCGAGCACTGAGCACCCAGCGACCCGAGCACCGAGCACCCTGAGCACTGAGCACCCAGCACCCTGAGTACTGAGCACCCAGCACCCTAAGCAATGAGCAACTTGAGTACTGAGCACCCAGCACCTTGAGCACTGAGCACCCAGCACCCGGAGTACTGAGCACCCAGCGCCCTGAGTACTAAGCACCGAGCACCCTGAATACTGAGTACCCAGCACCCTGAGCACTGAACACACAGCACCCTGAGAACTGAGCACCGAGCACCCTGAGTACTGAGCACCCAGCACCCCGAGCACTGAGCACCCAGCACCCTGAGTACTGAGCACCCAGCACCCTGAGCACTGAGCACCGAGCACCCTGAGCACTGACCACCCAGCACCCTGAGGACTGAGCACCCAGCACCCGGAGCACTGAGCACCCTGAGTACTGAGCACTGAGCACCCTGAGTACTGAGCACTGAGCACCCTGAGTACTGAGCAACCAGCACCCTGAGTACTGAGCACCCAGCACCCTGAGCACTGAGCACCGAGCACCCTGAGCACTGAGCACCCAGCACCCTGAGCACTGAGCACCCAGCACCCTGAGTAGTGAGCACCCAACGTACTGAGCACCGAGCACCCCGATCACTGAGCACCCAGCTCCCTGAGTACTGAGCACCCAGCACCCTGAGCACTGAGCACCCAGCACCCTGAGCACTGAGCACCCCGCACCCTGAGCACTGATCACCAAACACCCTGAGCACTGAGCACCCAGCACCCTGAGTACTGAGCACCCAGCACCCTGAGTACTGAGCACCCAGCACCCTGAGCACTGAGTACCCAGCACCCTGAGCACTGAGCACCCAGCACCCTGAGCACTGAGCACACAGCACCCTGAGCACTGAGCACCCAGCACCCTGAGTACTGAGCACTGAGCACCCAGCACCCCGAGCACTGAGCACCCAGCACCCTGAGTACTGAGCACTGAGCACCCAGCACCCCGAGCACTGAGCACCCAGCACCCTGAGTACTGAGCACCCAGCACCCTGAGTACTGAGCACCCAGGACCCTGAGCACTGAGCACCGAGCAACCCAAGTACTGAGCACAAAGCACCCTGAGCACTGAGCACCCAGCACCCTGAGTACTGAGCACCCAGCACCCTGAGTACTGAGCACCCAGCACCCCGAGCACTGAGCACCCAGCACCCCGAGAATGAGCACCCAGCACCCCGAGTACTGAGCACCGAGCACCCTGAGCACTGAGTACCCAGCACCCTGAGTACTGAGCACCCAGGACCCTGAGCACTGAGCACCGAGCAACCCAAGTACTGAGCACAAAGCACCCTGAGCACTGAGCACCCAGCACCCTGAGTACTGAGCACCCAGCACCCTGAGTACTGAACACCCAGCACCCTGAGTACTGAGCACCCAGCACCCTGAGCACTGATCACCCAGCACCCTGAGCACTGAGCACCCAGCACCCTGAGTACTGAGCACCCAGCACCCTGAGTACTGAGCACCCTGCACCCTGAGTACTGAGCTCCGCGCACCCCGAGCACTGAGCACCCAGCACCCCGAGGACCGAGCACCCTGAGCACTGAGCACATAGCACCCTGAGTACTGAGCACCCAGCACCCTGAGCAATGAGCAACTTGAGTACTGAGCACCCAGCACCTTGAGCACTGAGCACCCAGCACCCGGAGTACTGAGCACCCAGCGCCCTGAGTACTAAGCACCGAGCACCCTGAATACTGAGTACACAGCACCCTGAGCACTGAACACACAGCACCCTGAGTACTGAGCACCGAGCAACCTGAGTACTGAGCACCCAGCACCCCGAGCACTGAGCACCCAGCACCCTGAGTACTGAGCACCCAGCACCCTGAGCACTGAGCACCGAGCACCCTGAGCACTGACCACCCAGCACCCTGAGGACTGAGCACCCAGCACCCGGAGCACTGAGCACCCTGAGTACTGAGCACAGAGCACCCTGAGTACTGAGCACTGAGCACCCTGAGTACTGAGCAACCAGCACCCTGAGTACTGAGCACCCAGCACCCTGAGCACTGAGCACCGAGCACCCTGAGCACTGAGCACCCAGCACCCTGAGCACTGAGCACCCAGCACCCTGAGTAGTGAGCACCCAACGTACTGAGCACCGAGCACCCCGATCACTGAGCACCCAGCTCCCTGAGTACTGAGCACCCAGCACCCTGAGCACTGAGCACCCAGCACCCTGAGCACTGAGCACCCAGCACCCTGAGCACTGATCACCAAACACCCTGAGCACTGAGCACCCAGCACCCTGAGTACTGAGCACCCAGCACCCTGAGTACTGAGCACCCAGCACCCTGAGCACTGAGTACCCAGCACCCTGAGCACTGAGCACCCACCCAGCACCCTGAGCACTGAGCACACAGCACCCTGAGTACTGAGCACCCAGCACCCCGAGCACTGAGCACCCAGCACCCCGAGAATGAGCACCCAGCACCCCGAGTACTGAGCACCGAGCACCCTGAGCACTGAGTACCCAGCACCCTGAGTACTGAGCACCCAGGACCCTGAGCACTGAGCACCGAGCAACCCAAGTACTGAGCACAAAGCACCCTGAGCACTGAGCACCCAGCACCCTGAGTACTGAGCACCCAGCACCCTGAGTACTGAACACCCAGCACCCTGAGTACTGAGCACCCAGCACCCTGAGCACTGATCACCCAGCACCCTGAGCACTGAGCACCCAGCACCCTGAGTACTGAGCACCCAGCACCCTGAGTACTGAGCACCCTGCACCCTGAGTACTCAGCTCCGAGCACCCCGAGCACTGAGCACCCAGCGACCCGAGCACCGAGCACCCTGAGCACTGAGCACCCAGCACCCTGAGTACTGAGCACCCAGCACCCTGAGCAATGAGCAACTTGAGTACTGAGCACCCAGCACCTTGAGCACTGAGCACCCAGCACCCGGAGTACTGAGCACCCAGCGCCCTGAGTACTAAGCACCGAGCACCCTGAATACTGAGTACCCAGCACCCTGAGCACTGAACACACAGCACCCTGAGAACTGAGCACCGAGCACCCTGAGTACTGAGCACCCAGCACCCCGAGCACTGAGCACCCAGCACCCTGAGTACTGAGCACCCAGCACCCTGAGCACTGAGCACCGAGCACCCTGAGCACTGACCACCCAGCACCCTGAGGACTGAGCACCCAGCACCCGGAGCACTGAGCACCCTGAGTACTGAGCACTGAGCACCCTGAGTACTGAGCACTGAGCACCCTGAGTACTGAGCAACCAGCACCCTGAGTACTGAGCACCCAGCACCCTGAGCACTGAGCACCCAGCACCCTGAGCACTGAGCACCCAGCACCCTGAGTAGTGAGCACCCAACGTACTGAGCACCGAGCACCCCGATCACTGAGCACCCAGCTCCCTGAGTACTGAGCACCCAGCACCCTGAGCACTGAGCACCCAGCACCCTGAGCACTGAGCACCCCGCACCCTGAGCACTGATCACCAAACACCCTGAGCACTGAGCACCCAGCACCCTGAGTACTGAGCACCCAGCACAGTGAGTACTGAGCACCCAGCACCCTGAGCACTGAGTACCCAGCACCCTGAGCACTGAGCACCCAGCACCCTGAGCACTGAGCACACAGCACCCTGAGCACTGAGCACCCAGCACCCTGAGTACTGAGCACTGAGCACCCAGCACCCCGAGCACTGAGCACCCAGCACCCTGAGTACTGAGCACTGAGCACCCAGCACCCCGAGCACTGAGCACCCAGCACCCTGAGCACTGAGCACCCAGCACCCGAGTACTGAGCACCCAGCACCCTGAGTACTGAGCACCCAGCACCCTGAGTACTGAGCACCCAGCACCCCGAGTACTGAGCACCCAGCACCCTGAGTACTGAGCACCCAGCACCCTGAGCACTGAGCACCCAGCACCCCGAGCACTGAGCACCCAGCATCCTGAGTACTGAGCACCCTGCGCCCCGAGCACTGAGCACCCAGCACCCTAAGCACTGAGCTCCCAGCACCCTGAGTACTGAGCATCCAGCATCCCGAGTACTTAACACCCAGCACCCTGAGCACTGAGCCCTGAGCACCCTGAGCACTGAGTACTGAGCACTGAGCACCCTGAGCACTGAGCACCCAGCACCCCGAGTACTGAGCACCCAGCACCCCGAGAACTGAGCACCCAGCGCCCCGAGCACTGAGCACCCAGCACCCCGAGCACTGAGCACTGAGCACCCTGAGCACTGAGCACCCAGCACCCCGAGTACTGAGCAGTGAGCACCCTGAGTACTGAGCACCCAACACCCCAAGTACTGAGCACTGAGCACCCTGAGTACTGAGCACCCATCACCCTGAGCACTGAGTACCCAGCACCCTGAGCACTGAGCACCCAGCACCCTGAGCACTGAGCAACCAGCACCCTGAGCACTGAGCACCCAGCACCCTGAGTACTGAGCACTGAGCACCCAGCACCCCGAGCACTGAGCACCCAGCACCCTGAGTACTGAGCACTGAGCACCCAGCATCCCGAGCACTGAGCACCCAGCACCCTGAGCACTGAGCACCCAGCATCCGAGTACTGAGCACATAGCACCCTGAGTACTGAGCACCCAGCACCCTGAGTACTGAGCACCCAGCACCCCGAGTACTGAGCACCCAGCACCCTGAGTACTGAGCACCCAGCACCCTGAGCACTGAGCACCCAGCACCCTGAGTACTGAGCACCCAGCACCCTGAGTACTGAACACCCAGCACCCCGATCACTGAGCACCCAGCACCCTGAGCAGTGAGCACCCAGCACCCTGAGCACTGAGCACCCAGCACCCCGAGCACTCAGCACCCAGCACCCTGAGCACTGAGCACCCAGCACCCTGAGTAGTGAGCACCCAACGTACTGAGCACCGAGCTCCCCGAGCACTGAGCACCCAGCACCCTGAGTACTGAGCACCAAGCACCCAGAGCACTGAGCACCCAGCACCCTGAGTACTGAGTTCCGAGCACAACGAGCACTGAGCACCCAGCGCCCCGAGCACCGAGCACCCTGAGCACTGAGCACCCAGCACCCTGAGTACTGAGCACCCAGCACCCTGAGCAATGAGCACCCTGAGTACTGAGCACCCAGCACCTTGAGCAATGAGCACCGAGCACCCCGAGCACTGAGCACCCAGCACCCGGAGTACTGAGCACAAAGCACCCTGAGCACTGAGCACCCAGCACCCTGAGTACTGAGCACCCAGCACCCTGAGTACTGAACACCCAGCACCCTGAGTACTGAGCACCCAGCACCCTGAGCACTGATCACCCAGCACCCTGAGCACTGAGCACCCAGCACCCTGAGTACTGAGCACCCAGCACCCTGAGTACTGAGCACCCTGCACCCTGAGTACTGAGCTCCGAGCACCCCGAGCACTGAGCACCCTGCGCCCCGAGCACCGAGCACCCTGAGCACTGAGCACCCAGCACCCTGAGTACTGAGCACCCAGCACCCTGAGCAATGAGCAACTTGAGTACTGAGCACCCAGCACCTTGAGCACTGAGCACCCAGCACCCGGAGTACTGAGCACCCAGCGCCCTGAGTACTAAGCACCGAGCACCCTGAATACTGAGTACCCAGCACCCTGAGCACTGAACACACAGCACCCTGAGAACTGAGCACCGAGCACCCTGAGTACTGAGCACCCAGCACCCCGAGCACTGAGCACCCAGCACCCTGAGTACTGAGCACCCAGCACCCTGAGCACTGAGCACCGAGCACCCTGAGCACTGACCACCCAGCACCCTGAGGACTGAGCACCCAGCACCCGGAGCACTGAGCACCCTGAGTACTGAGCACTGAGCTCCCTGAGTACTGAGCACTGAGCACCCTGAGTACTGAGCAACCAGCACCCTGAGTACTGAGCACCCAGCACCCTGAGCACTGAGCACCGAGCACCCTGAGCACTGAGCACCCAGCACCCTGAGCACTGAGCACCCAGCACCCTGAGTAGTGAGCACCCAACGTACTGAGCACCGAGCACCCCGATCACTGAGCACCCAGCTCCCTGAGTACTGAGCACCCAGCACCCTGAGCACTGAGCACCCAGCACCCTGAGCACTGAGCACCCGCACCCTGAGCACTGATCACCAAACACCCTGAGCACTGAGCACCCAGCACCCTGAGTACTGAGCACCCAGCAACCTGAGTACTGAGCACCCAGCACCCTGAGCACTGAGTACCCAGCACCCTGAGCACTGAGCACCCAGCACCCTGAGCACTAAGCACACAGCACCCTGAGCACTGAGCACCCAGCACCCTGAGTACTGAGCACTGAGCACCCAGCACCCCGAGCACTGAGCACCCAGCACCCTGAGTACTGAGCACTGAGCACCCAGCACCCCGAGCACTGAGCACCCAGCACCCTGAGTACTGAGCACCCAGCACCCTGAGTACTGAGCACCCAGCACCCCGAGTACTGAGCACCCAGCACCCTGAGTACTGAGCACCCAGCACCCTGAGCACTGAGCACCCAGCACCCCGAGCACTGAGCACCCAGCATCCTGAGTACTGAGCACCCAGCGCCCCGAGCACTGAGTACCCAGCACCCTAAGCACTGAGCACCCAGCACCCTGAGTACTGAGCATCCAGCATCCCGAGTACTGAACACCCAGCACCCTGAGCACTGAGCACTGAGCACCCTGAGCACTGAGTACTGAGCACTGAGCACCCTGAGCACTGAGCACCCAGCACCCCGAGTACTGAGCACCCAGCACCCCGAGAACTGAGCACCCAGCGCCCCGAGCACTGAGCACCCAGCACCCCGAGCACTGAGCACTGAGCACCCTGAGCACTGAGCACCCAGCACCCCGAGTACTGAGCAGTGAGCACCCTGAGTACTGAGCACCCAGCACCCCGAGTACTGAGCACTGAGCACCCTGAGTACTGAGCAACCATCACCCTGAGCACTGAGTACCCAGCACCCTGAGCACTGAGCACCCAGCACCCTGAGCACTGAGCACCCAGCACCCTGAGCACTGAGCACCCAGCACCCTGAGTACTGAGCACTGAGCACCCCGCACCCCGAGCACTGAGCACCCAGCACCCTGAGTACTGAGCACTGAGCACCCAGCACCCCGAGCACTGAGCACCCAGCACCCTGAGCACTGAGCACCCAGCATCCGAGTACTGAGCACCCAGCACCCTGAGTACTGAGCACCCAGCACCCTGAGTACTGAGCACCCAGCACCCCGAGTACTGAGCACCCAGCACCCTGAGTACTGAGCACCCAGCACCCTGAGCACTGAGCACCCAGCACCCTGAGTACTGAGCACCCAGCACCCTGAGCACTCAGCACCCAGCACCCTGAGCACTGAGCACCCAGCACCCTGAGTAGTGAGCACCGAACGTACTGAGCACCGAGCTCCCCGAGCACTGAGCACCCAGCACCCTGAGTACTGAGCACCAAGCACCCAGAGCACTGAGCACCCAGCACCCTGAGTACTGAGTTCCGAGCACAACGAGCACTGAGCACCCAGCGCCCCGAGCACTGAGCACCCTGAGCACTGAGCACCCAGCACCCTGAGTACTGAGCACCCAGCACCCTGAGCAATGAGCACCCTGAGTACTGAGCACCCAGCACCTTGAGCAATGAGCACCGAGCACCCCGAGCACTGAGCACCCAGCACCCGGAGTACTGAGCACAAAGCACCCTGAGCACTGAGCACCCAGCACCCTGAGTACTGAGCACCCAGCACCCTGAGTACTGAACACCCAGCACCCTGAGTACTGAGCACCCAGCACCCTGAGCACTGATCACCCAGCACCCTGAGCACTGAGCACCCAGCACCCTGAGTACTGAGCACCCAGCACCCTGAGTACTGAGCACCCTGCACCCTGAGTACTGAGCTCCGAGCACCCCGAGCTCTGAGCACCCTGCGCCCCGAGCACCGAGCACCCTGAGCACTGAGCACCCAGCACCCTGAGTACTGAGCACCCAGCACCCTGAGCAATGAGCAACTTGAGTACTGAGCACCCAGCACCTTGAGCACTGAGCACCCAGCACCCGGAGTACTGAGCACCCAGCGCCCTGAGTACTAAGCACCGAGCACCCTGAATACTGAGTACCCAGCACCCTGAGCACTGAACACACAGCACCCTGAGAACTGAGCACCGAGCACCCTGAGTACTGAGCACCCAGCACCCCGAGCACTGAGCACCCAGCACCCTGAGTACTGAGCACCCAGCACCCTGAGCACTGAGCACCGAGCACCCTGAGCACTGACCACCCAGCACCCTGAGGACTGAGCACCCAGCACCCGGAGCACTGAGCACCCTGAGTACTGAGCACTGAGCACCCTGAGTACTGAGCACTGAGCACCCTGAGTACTGAGCAACCAGCACCCTGAGTACTGAGCACCCAGCACCCTGAGCACTGAGCACCGAGCACCCTGAGCACTGAGCACCCAGCACCCTGAGCACTGAGTACCCAGCACCCTGAGTAGTGAGCACCCAACGTACTGAGCACCGAGCACCCCGATCACTGAGCACCCAGCTCCCTGAGTACAGAGCACCCAGCACCCTGAGCACTGAGCACCCAGCACCCTGAGCACTGAGCACCCCGCACCCTGAGCACTGATCACCAAACACCCTGAGCACTGAGCACCCAGCACCCTGAGTACTGAGCACCCAGCAACCTGAGTACTGAGCACCCAGCACCCTGAGCACTGAGTACCCAGCACCCTGAGCACTGAGCTCCCAGCACCCTGAGCACTGAGCACACAGCACCCTGAGCACTGAGCACCCAGCACCCTGAGTACTGAGCACTGAGCACCCAGCACCCCGAGCACTGAGCACCCAGCACCCTGAGTACTGAGCACTGAGCACCCAGCACCCCGAGCACTGAGCACCCAGCACCCTGAGCACTGAGCACCCAGCACCCGAGTACTGAGCACCCAGCACCCTGAGTACTGAGCACCCAGCACCCTGAGTACTGAGCACCCAGCACCCCGAGTACTGAGCACCCAGCACCCTGAGTACTGAGCACCCAGCACCCTGAGCACTGAGCACCCAGCACCCCGAGCACTGAGCACCCAGCATCCTGAGTACTGAGCACCCAGCGCCCCGAGCACTGAGCACCCAGCACCCTAAGCACTGAGCACCCAGCACCCTGAGTACTGAGCATCCAGCATCCCGAGTACTGAACACCCAGCACCCTGAGCACTGAGCACTGAGCACCCTGAGCACTGAGTACTGAGCACTGAGCACCCTGAGCACTGAGCACCCAGCACCCCGAGTACTGAGCACCCAGCACCCCGAGAACTAAGCACCCAGCGCCCCGAGCACTGAGCACCCAGCACCCCGAGCACTGAGCACTGAGCACCCTGAGCACTGAGCACCCAGCACCCCGAGTACTGAGCAGTGAGCACCCTGAGTACTGAGCACCCAGCACCCCGAGTACTGAGCACTGAGCACCCTGAGTACTGAGCACCCATCACCCTGAGCACTGAGTACCCAGCACCCTGAGCACTGAGCACCCAGCACCCTGAGCACTGAGCACCCAGCACCCTGAGCACTGAGCACCCAGCACCCTGAGTACTGAGCACTGAGCACCCAGCACCCCGAGCACTGAGCACCCAGCACCCTGAGTACTGAGCACTGAGCACCCAGCACCCCGAGCACTGAGCACCCAGCACCCTGAGCACTGAGCACCCAGCATCCGAGTACTGAGCACCCAGCACCCTGAGTACTGAGCACCCAGCACCCCGAGTACTGAGCACCCAGCACCCTGAGTACTGAGCACCCAGCACCCTGAGTACTGAGCACCCAGCACCCCGAGTACTGAGCACCCAGCACCCTGAGTACTGAGCACCCAGCACCCTGAGCACTGAGCACCCAGCACCCTGAGTACTGAGCACCCAGCACCCTGAGTACTGAGCACCCAGCACCCTGAGTACTGAACACCCAGCACCCCGATCACTGAGCACCCAGCACCCTGAGTAGTGAGCACCCAGCACCCTGAGCACTGAGCACCCAGCACCCTGAGCACTCAGCACCCAGCACCCTGAGCACTGAGCACCCAGCACCCTGAGTAGTGAGCACCCAACGTACTGAGCACCGAGCTCCCCGAGCACTGAGCACCCAGCACCCTGAGTACTGAGCACCAAGCACCCAGAGCACTGAGCACCCAGCACCCTGAGTACTGAGTTCCGAGCACAACGAGCACTGAGCACCCAGCGCCCCGAGCACCGAGCACCCTGAGCACTGAGCACCCAGCACCCTGAGTACTGAGCACCCAGCACCCTGAGCAATGAGCACCCTGAGTACTGAGCACCCAGCACCTTGAGCAATGAGCACCGAGCACCCTGAGCACTGAGCACCCAGCACCCGGAGTACTGAGCACCCAGCACCCTGAGTACTAAGCACTGAGCACCCTGAATACTGAGCACCCAGCACCCTGAGCACTGAACACACAGCACCCTGAGTACTGAGCACCTCGTGCACTGAGCACCCAGCACCCTGAGTACTGAGCACCGAGCACCCCGAGCACTGAGCACCCAGCACCGCGAGCACTGAGCACCCAGCACCCCGAGACTGAGCACCCAGCACCCTGAGTACTGATCACCCAGCACCCTGAGCACTGAGCACCCAGCACCCTGAGCACTGAGCACCCAGCACCCTGAGCACTGAGCACCCAGCACCCTGAGTAGTGAGCACCCAACGTACTGAGCACCGAGCACCCCGAGCACTGAGCACCCAGCACCCTGAGTACTGAGCACTGAGCACCCGGCACCCCGAGCACTGAGCACCCAGCACCCTGAGCACTGAGCACCCAGCACCCGAGTACTGAGCACCCAGCACCCTGAGTACTGAGCACCCAGCACCCTGAGTACTGAGCACCCAGCACCCTGAGCACTGAGCACCCAGCACCCCGAGCACTGAGCACCCAGCACCCTGCGTACTGAGCACCCAGCACCCTGAGCACTGAGCACTGAGCACCCAGCACCCCGAGCACTGAGCACGCAGCACCCTGAGTACTGAGCACCCAACACCCTGAGCACTGAGCACCCAGCACCCTGAGCACTGAGCACCCAGCACCCTGAGCACTGAGCACCCAGCACCCTGAGTACTGAGCTCCGAGCACCCCGAGTATTGAGCACCCAGCGCCCCGAGCACTGAGCACCCAGCACCCTGAGTACTGAGCACCCAGCACCCTGAGCACTGAGCACCGAGCACCCAACGTACTGAGCACCGAGCACCCCGAGCACTGAGCACCCAGCACCCTGAGTACTGAGCTCCGAGCACCCCGAGCACTGAACACCCAGCACCCCGAGCACTGAGCACCCAGCGCCCCGAGCACTGAGCACAAAGCACCCCGAGCAATGAGCACCCAGCACCCCGAGCACTGAGCACCCAGCACCCCAAGCACTGAGCACCCAGCACCCGAGTACTGAGCACCCAGCACCCTGAGTACTGAGCACCCAGCACCCTGAGTACTGAGCACCCAGCACCCTGAGCACTGAGCACCCAGCACCCCGAGCACTGAGCACCCAGCACCCTGAGTACTGAGCACCCAGCACCCTGAGCACTGAGCACTGAGCACCCAGCACCCCGAGCACTGAGCACGCAGCACCCTGAGTACTGAGCACCCAACACCCTGAGCACTGAGCACCCAGCACCCTGAGCACTGAGCACCCAGCACCCTGAGCACTGAGCACCCAGCACCCTGAGTACTGAGCTCCGAGCACCCCGAGTATTGAGCACCCAGCGCCCCGAGCACTGAGCACCCAGCACCCTGAGTACTGAGCACCCAGCACCCTGAACACTGAGCACCGAGCACCCAACGTACTGAGCACCGAGCACCCCGAGCACTGAGCACCCAGCACCCTGAGTACTGAGCTCCGAGCACCCCGAGCACTGAACACCCAGCGCCCCGAGCACTGAGCACCCAGCGCCCCGAGCACTGAGCATAAAGCACCCCGAGCAATGAGCACCCAGCACCCCGAGCACTGAGCACCAAGCACCCCAAGCAATGAGCACCCAGCACCCTGAGTACTGAGCACCCAGCACCCCGAATACTGAGCACCCAGCAACCTGAGCACCGAGCAGCCAGCACCCTGAGCACTGAGCACCCAGCACCCTGAGCACTGAGCACCAAGCACCCTGAGTACTGAGCACTGAGCACCACGAGTACTGAGCACCCAGCACCCTGATCACTGAGCACCCTACACCCTGAGTACTGAGCACCCAACACCCCAAGCACTGAGCACCCTAAGTACTGAGCACCCAGCACCCCAAGCACTGAGTACCCTGAGTATTGAGCACCCAGCAACCTGAATACTGAGCAGCCAGCACCCTGAGTACTGAGCACCGAGCACCCTGAGTACTGAGCACCAAGCACCCCGAGCACTGAGCACCCAGCACCCTGAGTACTGAGCACCCAGCACCCTGAGCACTGAGCACCGAGCACCCTGAGCACTGACCACCCAGCACCCTGAGGACTGTGCACCCAGCACCCGGAGCACTGAGCACCCTGAGTACTGAGCACTGAGCACCCTGAGTACTGAGCACTGAGCACCCTGAGTACTGAGCAACCAGCACCCTGAGTACTGAGCACCCAGCACCCTGAGCACTGAGCACCGAGCACCCTGAGCACTGAGCACCCAGCACCCTGAGCACTGAGCACCCAGCACGCTGAGTAGTGAGCACCCAACGTACTGAGCACCGAGCACCCCGATCACTGAGCACCCAGCTCCCTGAGTACTGAGCACCCAGCACCCTCAGCACTGAGCACCCAGCACCCTGAGCACTGATCACCAAGCACCCTGAGCACTGAGCACCCAGCACCCTGAGTACTGAGCACCCAGCACCCTGAGTACTGAGCACTCAGCACCCTGAGTACAGAGCACCGAGCACCCTGAGCACTGAGCACCCAACACCCTGAGGACTGAGCACCCTGAGGACTGAGCACCCAGCACCCTGAGCACTGAGCACCCAGCATCCTGAGTACTGAGCACCGATCACCCTGAGCACTGAGCACCCAGCACCCCGAGCCTTGAGCACCCAGCACCCTGAGTACTGAGCAACCTAAGTACTGAGCACCCAGCACCCTGAGCACTGAGCACCCAGCACCCTGAGTACTGAGCACCCAGCACCCTGAGTACTGAGCACCCAGCACCCCGAGCACTGAGCACCCAGCACCCCGAGAATGAGCACCCAGCACCCCGAGTACTGAGCACCGAGCACCCTGAGCACTGAGTACCCAGCACCCTGAGTACTGAGCACCCAGGACCCTGAGCACTGAGCACCGAGCAACCCAAGTACTGAGCACAAAGCACCCTGAGCACTGAGCACCCAGCACCCTGAGTACTGAGCACCCAGCACCCTGAGTACTGAACACCCAGCACCCTGAGAACTGAGCACTGAGCAATATGATCACTGAGAACTGAGCACCGAGCACCCCGAGAACTGAGCACCCAGCACCCGGAGAACTGAGCACCCAGCACCCTGAGTACTGAGCACCCAGCACCCTGAGCACTGATCACCCAGCAAACTGAGCACTGAGCACCCAGCACCCTGAGTACTGAGCACCCAGCACCCTGAGTACTGAGCACCCTGCACCCTGAGTACTGAGCTCCGAGCACCCCGAGCACTGAGCACCCAGCGCCCCGAGCACCGAGCACCCTGAGCACTGAGCACCCAGCACCCTGAGTACTGAGCACCCAGCACCCTGAGCAATGAGCACCTTGAGTACTGAGCACCCAGCACCTTGAGCACTGAGCACCCAGCACCCGGAGTACTGAGCACCCAGCGCCCTGAGTACTAAGCACCGAGCAACCTGAATACTTAGTACCCAGCACCCTGAGCACTGAACACACAGCACCCTGAGTACTGAGCACCGAGCACCCTGAGTACTGAGCACCCAGCACCCCGAGCACTGAACACCCAGCACCCTGAGTACTGAGCACCCAGCACCCTGAGCACTGAGCACCGAGCACCCTGAGCACTGACCACCCAGCACCCTGAGGACTGAGCACCCAGCACCCGGAGCACTGAGCACCCTGAGTACTGAGCACTGAGCACCCTGAGTACTGAGCACTGAGCACCCTGAGTACTGAGCAACCAGCACCCTGAGTACTGAGCACCCAGCACCCTGAGCACTGAGCACCGAGCACCCTGAGCACTGAGCACCCAGCACCCTGAGCACTGAGCACCCTGCACCCTGAGTACTGAGCTCCGAGCACCCCGAGCACTGAGCACCCAGCGCCCCGAGCACCGAGCACCCTGAGCACTGAGCACCCAGCACCCTGAGTACTGAGCACCCAGCACCCTGAGCAATGAGCACCCTGAGTACTGAGCACCCAGCACCTTGAGCACTGAGCACCCAGCACCTGGAGTACTGAGCACCCAGCGCCCTGAGTACTAAGCACCGAGCACCCTGAATACTGAGTACCCAGCACCCTGAGCACTGAACACAAAGCACCCTGAGTACTGAGCACCTCGAGCACTGAGCACCCAGCACCCTGAGTACTGAGCACCGAGCACCCCGAGCACTGAGCACCCAGCACCGCGAGCACCGTGCACCCAGCACAACGAGACTGAGCACCCAGCACCCTGAGTACTGATCACCCAGCACCCTGAGCACTGAGCACCCAGCACCCTGAGCACTGAGCACCCAGCACCCTGAGCACTGAGCACCCAGCACCCTGAGTAGTGAGCACCCAACGTACTGAGCACCGAGCACCCAGCACCCTGAGCACTGAGCACCCAGCACCCTGAGTACTGAGCAATGAGCACCCCGCACCCCGAGCACTGAGCACCCAGCACCCTGATCACTGAGCACCCAGCACCCGAGTACTGAGCACCCAGCACCCTGAGTACTGAGCACCCAGCACCCTGAGTACTGAGCACCCAGCACCCTGAGCACTGAGCACCCAGCACCCCGAGCACTGAGCACCCAGCACCCTGAGTACTGAGCACCCAGCAACCTGAGCACTGAGCACCCAGCACCCCGAGCACTGAGCACCGAGCACACTGAGTACTGAGCACCCAGCACCCTGAGCACTGAGCACCCAGCACCCTGAGCACTGAGCACCCAGCACCCTGAGCACTGAGCACCCAGCACCCTGAGTACTGAGCTCCGAGCACCCCGAGCACTGAGCACCCAGCGCCCCGAGCACTGAGCACCCAGCACCCTGAGTACTGAGCACCCAGCACCCTGAGCACTGAGCACCCAGCACCCAACGTACTGAGAACCGAGCACCCCGAGCACTGAGCACCCAGCACCCTGAGTACTGAGCTCCGAGCACCCCGAGCACTGAGCACCCAGCGCCCCGAGCACTGAGCACCCAGCGCCCCGAGCACTGAGCACCAAGCACCCCGAGCAATGAGCACCCAGCACCCCGAGCACTGAGCACCCAGCACCCCAAGCAATTAGCACCCAGCACCCTGAGTACTGAGCACCCAGCACCCCGAATACTGAGCACCCAGCAACTTGAGCACCGAGCAGCCAGCACCCTGAGCACTGAGCACCCAGCACCCTGAGCACTGAGCACCCAGTACCCTGAGTACTGAGCACTGAGCACCACGAGTACTGAGCACCGAGCACCCTGATCACTGAGCACCCAACACCCTGAGTACTGAGCACCCAACACCCCAAGCACTGAGCACCCTAAGTACTGAGCACCCAGCACCCCAAGCACTGAGCACCCTGAGTATTGATCACCCAGCAACCTGAGTACTGAGCAGCCAGCACCCTGAGTACTGAGCACCCAGCACCCTGAGTACTGAGCACCCAGCACCCCGAGCACTGAGCACCCAGCACCCTGAGCACTGAGCACCGAGCACCATGAGCACTGAGCACCCAGCACCCTGAGGACTGAGCACCCAGCACCCTGAGCACTGAGCACCCAGAGTACTGAGCACTGAGCACCCTGAGTACTGAGCACTGAGCACCCTGAGTACTGAGCAACCAGCACCCTGAGTAATGAGCACCCAGCACCCTGAGCACTGAGCACCGAGCACCCTGAGCACTGAGCACCCAGCACCCTGAGGACTGAGCACCCAGCACCCTGAGCACTGAGCACCCTGAGTACTGAGCACTGAGCACCCTGAGTACTGAGCACTGAGCACCCTGAGTACTGAGCAATCAGCACCCTGAGTACTGAGCACCCAGCACCCTGAGCACTGAGCACCCAGCACCCTGAGTAGTGAGCACCCAACGTACTGAGCACCGAACACCCCGATCACTGAGCACCCAGCTCCCTGAGTACTGAGCACCCAGCACCCCGAGCACTGAGCACCCAGCACCCTGAGCACTGAGCACCCAGCACCCTGAGCACTGATCACCCAGCACCCTGAGCACTGAGCACCCAGCACCGTGAGTACTGAGCACCCAGCACCCTGAGTACTGAGCACTCAGCTCCCTGAGTACTGACCACCGAGCACCCCGAGCACTGAGCAACCAGCACCCTGAGCACTGAGCACCCTGAGGACTGAGCACCAAGCACCCTGAGCACTGAGGACCCAGCACCCTGAGTACTGAGCACCAATCACCCTGAGCACTGAGCACCCAGCACCCAGAGCACTGAGCACCCAGCACCCTGAGTACTGAGCAACCTGAGTACTGAGCACCCAGCACCCTGAGCACTGAGCACCCAGCACCCTGAGTACTGAGCAAACAGCACCCTGAGCACTGAGCACCCAGCACCCTGAGTACTGAGCACCCAGCACCCTGAGTACTGAAAACCCAGCACCCTGAGCACTGAGCACTGAGCACCCTGATCACTGAGTACTGAGCACCGAGCACCCCGAGAACTGAGCACCCAGCACCCGGAGTACTGAGCACGGGGCACCCTGAGTACTGAGCACCCAGCTCCCTGAGCACTGATCACCCAGCACCCTGAGCACTGAGCACCCAGCACCCTGAGTACTGAGCACCCAGCACCCTGAGTACTGAGCACCCAGCACCCTGAGTACTGAGCTCCGAGCACCCCGAGCACTGAGCACCCAGCGCCCCGATCACCAAGCACCCTGAGCACTGAGCACCCAGCACCCTGAGTACTGAGCACCCAGCACCCTGAGCAATGAGCACCCTGAGTACTGAGCACCCAGCACCTTGAGCACTGAGCACCGAGCACCCTGAATACTGAGCACCCAGCACCCTGAGCACTGAACACACAGCACCCTGAGTACTGAGCACCTCGTGCACTGAGCACCCAGCACCCTGAGTACTGAGCACCGAGCACCGCGAGCACTGAGCACCCAGCACCGCGAGCACTGAGCACCCAGCACCCCGAGACTGAGCACCCAGCACCCTGAGTACTGAGCACCCAGCACCCTGAGCACTGAGCACCCAGCACCCTGAGTACTGAGCACCCAGCACCCTGAACACTGAGCACCGAGCACCCAACGTACTGAGCACCGAGCACCCCGAGCACTGAGCACCCAGCACCCTGAGTACTGAGCTCCGAGCACCCCGAGCACTGAACACCCAGCGCCCCGAGCACTGAGCACCCAGCGCCCCGAGCACTGAGCATAAAGCACCCCGAGCAATGAGCACCCAGCACCCCGAGCACTGAGCACCAAGCACCCCAAGCAATGAGCACCCAGCACCCTGAGTACTGAGCACCCAGCACCCCGAATACTGAGCACCCAGCAACCTGAGCACCGAGCAGCCAGCACCCTGAGCACTGAGCACCCAGCACCCTGAGCACTGAGCACCAAGCACCCTGAGTACTGAGCACTGAGCACCACGAGTACTGAGCACCCAGCACCCTGATCACTGAGCACCCTACACCCTGAGTACTGAGCACCCAACACCCCAAGCACTGAGCACCCTAAGTACTGAGCACCCAGCACCCCAAGCACTGAGTACCCTGAGTATTGAGCACCCAGCAACCTGAATACTGAGCAGCCAGCACCCTGAGTACTGAGCACCGAGCACCCTGAGTACTGAGCACCAAGCACCCCGAGCACTGAGCACCCAGCACCCTGAGTACTGAGCACCCAGCACCCTGAGCACTGAGCACCGAGCACCCTGAGCACTGACCACCCAGCACCCTGAGGACTGTGCACCCAGCACCCGGAGCACTGAGCACCCTGAGTACTGAGCACTGAGCACCCTGAGTACTGAGCACTGAGCACCCTGAGTACTGAGCAACCAGCACCCTGAGTACTGAGCACCCAGCACCCTGAGCACTGAGCACCGAGCACCCTGAGCACTGAGCACCCAGCACCCTGAGCACTGAGCACCCAGCACGCTGAGTAGTGAGCACCCAACGTACTGAGCACCGAGCACCCCGATCACTGAGCACCCAGCTCCCTGAGTACTGAGCACCCAGCACCCTGAGCACTGAGCACCCAGCACCCTGAGCACTGATCACCAAGCACCCTGAGCACTGAGCACCCAGCACCCTGAGTACTGAGCACCCAGCACCCTGAGTACTGAGCACTCAGCACCCTGAGTACAGAGCACCGAGCACCCTGAGCACTGAGCACCCAACACCCTGAGGACTGAGCACCCTGAGGACTGAGCACCCAGCACCCTGAGCACTGAGCACCCAGCATCCTGAGTACTGAGCACCGATCACCCTGAGCACTGAGCACCCAGCACCCCGAGCCTTGAGCACCCAGCACCCTGAGTACTGAGCAACCTAAGTACTGAGCACCCAGCACCCTGAGCACTGAGCACCCAGCACCCTGAGTACTGAGCACCCAGCACCCTGAGTACTGAGCACCCAGCACCCCGAGCACTGAGCACCCAGCACCCCGAGAATGAGCACCCAGCACCCCGAGTACTGAGCACCGAGCACCCTGAGCACTGAGTACCCAGCACCCTGAGTACTGAGCACCCAGGACCCTGAGCACTGAGCACCGAGCAACCCAAGTACTGAGCACAAAGCACCCTGAGCACTGAGCACCCAGCACCCTGAGTACTGAGCACCCAGCACCCTGAGTACTGAACACCCAGCACCCTGAGCACTGAGCACTGAGCAATATGATCACTGAGAACTGAGCACCGAGCACCCCGAGAACTGAGCACCCAGCACCCGGAGAACTGAGCACCCAGCACCCTGAGTACTGAGCACCCAGCACCCTGAGCACTGATCACCCAGCAAACTGAGCACTGAGCACCCAGCACCCTGAGTACTGAGCACCCAGCACCCTGAGTACTGAGCACCCTGCACCCTGAGTACTGAGCTCCGAGCACCCCGAGCACTGAGCACCCAGCGCCCCGAGCACCGAGCACCCTGAGCACTGAGCACCCAGCACCCTGAGTACTGAGCACCCAGCACCCTGAGCAATGAGCACCTTGAGTACTGAGCACCCAGCACCTTGAGCACTGAGCACCCAGCACCCGGAGTACTGAGCACCCAGCGCCCTGAGTACTAAGCACCGAGCAACCTGAATACTTAGTACCCAGCACCCTGAGCACTGAACACACAGCACCCTGAGTACTGAGCACCGAGCACCCTGAGTACTGAGCACCCAGCACCCCGAGCACTGAACACCCAGCACCCTGAGTACTGAGCACCCAGCACCCTGAGCACTGAGCACCGAGCACCCTGAGCACTGACCACCCAGCACCCTGAGGACTGAGCACCCAGCACCCGGAGCACTGAGCACCCTGAGTACTGAGCACTGAGCACCCTGAGTACTGAGCACTGAGCACCCTGAGTACTGAGCAACCAGCACCCTGAGTACTGAGCACCCAGCACCCTGAGCACTGAGCACCGAGCACCCTGAGCACTGAGCACCCAGCACCCTGAGCACTGAGCACCCTGCACCCTGAGTACTGAGCTCCGAGCACCCCGAGCACTGAGCACCCAGCGCCCCGAGCACCGAGCACCCTGAGCACTGAGCACCCAGCACCCTGAGTACTGAGCACCCAGCACCCTGAGCAATGAGCACCCTGAGTACTGAGCACCCAGCACCTTGAGCACTGAGCACCCAGCACCTGGAGTACTGAGCACCCAGCGCCCTGAGTACTAAGCACCGAGCACCCTGAATACTGAGTACCCAGCACCCTGAGCACTGAACACAAAGCACCCTGAGTACTGAGCACCTCGAGCACTGAGCACCCAGCACCCTGAGTACTGAGCACCGAGCACCCCGAGCACTGAGCACCCAGCACCGCGAGCACCGTGCACCCAGCACAACGAGACTGAGCACCCAGCACCCTGAGTACTGATCACCCAGCACCCTGAGCACTGAGCACCCAGCACCCTGAGCACTGAGCACCCAGCACCCTGAGCACTGAGCACCCAGCACCCTGAGTAGTGAGCACCCAACGTACTGAGCACCGAGCACCCAGCACCCTGAGCACTGAGCACCCAGCACCCTGAGTACTGAGCAATGAGCACCCCGCACCCCGAGCACTGAGCACCCAGCACCCTGATCACTGAGCACCCAGCACCCGAGTACTGAGCACCCAGCACCCTGAGTACTGAGCACCCAGCACTCTGAGTACTGAGCACCCAGCACCCTGAGCACTGAGCACCCAGCACCCCGAGCACTGAGCACCCAGCACCCTGAGTACTGAGCACCCAGCAACCTTAGCACTGAGCACCCAGCACCCCGAGCACTGAGCACCGAGCACACTGAGTACTGAGCACCCAGCACCCTGAGCACTGAGCACCCAGCACCCTGAGCACTGAGCACCCAGCACCCTGAGCACTGAGCACCCAGCACCCTGAGTACTGAGCTCCGAGCACCCCGAGCACTGAGCACCCAGCGCCCCGAGCACTGAGCACCCAGCACCCTGAGTACTGAGCACCCAGCACCCTGAGCACTGAGCACCCAGCACCCAACGTACTGAGAACCGAGCACCCCGAGCACTGAGCACCCAGCACCCTGAGTACTGAGCTCCGAGCACCCCGAGCACTGAGCACCCAGCGCCCCGAGCACTGAGCACCCAGCGCCCCGAGCACTGAGCACCAAGCACCCCGAGCAATGAGCACCCAGCACCCCGAGCACTGAGCACCCAGCACCCCAAGCAATTAGCACCCAGCACCCTGAGTACTGAGCACCCAGCACCCCGAATACTGAGCACCCAGCAACTTGAGCACCGAGCAGCCAGCACCCTGAGCACTGAGCACCCAGCACCCTGAGCACTGAGCACCCAGTACCCTGAGTACTGAGCACTGAGCACCACGAGTACTGAGCACCGAGCACCCTGATCACTGAGCACCCAACACCCTGAGTACTGAGCACCCAACACCCCAAGCACTGAGCACCCTAAGTACTGAGCACCCAGCACCCCAAGCACTGAGCACCCTGAGTATTGATCACCCAGCAACCTGAGTACTGAGCAGCCAGCACCCTGAGTACTGAGCACCCAGCACCCTGAGTACTGAGCACCCAGCACCCCGAGCACTGAGCACCCAGCACCCTGAGCACTGAGCACCGAGCACCATGAGCACTGAGCACCCAGCACCCTGAGGACTGAGCACCCAGCACCCTGAGCACTGAGCACCCAGAGTACTGAGCACTGAGCACCCTGAGTACTGAGCACTGAGCACCCTGAGTACTGAGCAACCAGCACCCTGAGTAATGAGCACCCAGCACCCTGAGCACTGAGCACCGAGCACCCTGAGCACTGAGCACCCAGCACCCTGAGGACTGAGTACCCAGCACCCTGAGCACTGAGCACCCTGAGTACTGAGCACTGAGCACCCTGAGTACTGAGCACTGAGCACCCTGAGTACTGAGCAATCAGCACCCTGAGTACTGAGCACCCAGCACCCTGAGCACTGAGCACCCAGCACCCTGAGTAGTGAGCACCCAACGTACTGAGCACCGAACACCCCGATCACTGAGCACCCAGCTCCCTGAGTACTGAGCACCCAGCACCCCGAGCACTGAGCACCCAGCACCCTGAGCACTGAGCACCCAGCACCCTGAGCACTGATCACCCAGCACCCTGAGCACTGAGCACCCAGCACCGTGAGTACTGAGCACCCAGCACCCTGAGTACTGAGCACTCAGCTCCCTGAGTACTGACCACCGAGCACCCCGAGCACTGAGCAACCAGCACCCTGAGCACTGAGCACCCTGAGGACTGAGCACCAAGCACCCTGAGCACTGAGGACCCAGCACCCTGAGTACTGAGCACCAATCACCCTGAGCACTGAGCACCCAGCACCCAGAGCACTGAGCACCCAGCACCCTGAGTACTGAGCAACCTGAGTACTGAGCACCCAGCACCCTGAGCACTGAGCACCCAGCACCCTGAGTACTGAGCAAACAGCACCCTGAGCACTGAGCACCCAGCACCCTGAGTACTGAGCACCCAGCACCCTGAGTACTGAAAACCCAGCACCCTGAGCACTGAGCACTGAGCACCCTGATCACTGAGTACTGAGCACCGAGCACCCCGAGAACTGAGCACCCAGCACCCGGAGTACTGAGCACGGGGCACCCTGAGTACTGAGCACCCAGCTCCCTGAGCACTGATCACCCAGCACCCTGAGCACTGAGCACCCAGCACCCTGAGTACTGAGCACCCAGCACCCTGAGTACTGAGCACCCAGCACCCTGAGTACTGAGCTCCGAGCACCCCGAGCACTGAGCACCCAGCGCCCCGAGCACCAAGCACCCTGAGCACTGAGCACCCAGCACCCTGAGTACTGAGCACCCAGCACCCTGAGCAATGAGCACCCTGAGTACTGAGCACCCAGCACCTTGAGCACTGAGCACCGAGCACCCTGAATACTGAGCACCCAGCACCCTGAGCACTGAACACACAGCACCCTGAGTACTGAGCACCTCGTGCACTGAGCACCCAGCACCCTGAGTACTGAGCACCGAGCACCGCGAGCACTGAGCACCCAGCACCGCGAGCACTGAGCACCCAGCACCCCGAGACTGAGCACCCAGCACCCTGAGTACTGAGCACCCAGCACCCTGAGCACTGAGCACCCAGCACCCTGAGCACTGAGCACCCAGCATCCTGAGTAGTGAGCACCCAACGTACTGAGCACCGAGCACCCCGAGCACTGAGCACCCAGCACCCTGAGTACTGAGCACCCAGCAGCTTGAGCACTGAGCACTCCGCACCCCGAGCCCTGAGCACCCAGCATCCTGAGCACTGAGCACCCAGCACCCGAGTACTGAGCACCCAGCACCCTGAGTACTGAGCACCCAGCACCCTGAGTACTGAGCACCCAGCAGCCTGAGCACTGAGCACCCAGCACCCCGAGCACTGAGCACCCAGCACCCTGAGTACTGAGCACACAGCACCCTGAGCACTGAGCACCCAGCACCCCGAGCACTGAGCACCCAGCACCCTGAGTACTGAGAACCCAGCACCCTGAGCACTGAGCACCCAGCACCCTGAGCACTGAGCACCCAGCACCCTGAGCACTGAGCACCCAGCACCCTGAGTACTGAGCTCCGAGCACCCCGAGCACTGAGCACCCAGCGCCCCGAGCACTGAGCACCCAGCACCCTGAGTACTGAGCACCCAGCACCCTGAGCACTGAGCACCCAGCACCCAACGTACTGAGCACCGAGCACCCCGAGCACTGAGCACCCAGCACCCTGAGTACTGAGCTCCGAGCACCCCGAGCACTGAGCACCCAGCGCCCCGAGCACTGAGCACCAAGCACCCCGAGCAATGAGCACCCTGCACCCCGAGCACTGAGCACCCAGCACCCCAAGCAATGAGCACCCAGCACCCTGAGTACTGAGCACCCAGCACCCCTAATACTGAGCACCCAGCAACCTGAGCACCGAGCAGCCAGCACCCTGAGCACTGAGCACCCAGCACCCTGAGCACTGAGCACCCAGCACCCTGAGTACTGAGCACTGAGCACCACGAGTACTGAGCACCCAGCACCCTGATCACTGAGCACCCAACACCCTGAGTACTGAGCACCCAACACCCCAAGCACTGAGCACCCTAAGTACTGAGCACCCAGCACCCCAAGCACTGAGCACCCTGAGTATTGAGCACCCAGAAACCTGAGTACTGAGCAGCCAGCACCCTGAGTACTGAGCACCCAGCACCCTGAGTACTGAGCACCCAGCACCCCGAGCACTGAGCACGCAGCACCCTGAGTACTGAGCACCCAGCACCCTGAGCACTGAGCACCGAGCACCCTGAGCACTGAGCACCCAGCACCCTGAGGACTGAGCACCCAGCACCCTGAGCACTGAGCACCCTGAGTACTGAGCACTGAGCACCCTGAGTACTGAGCACTGAGCACCCTGAGTACTGAGCAACCAGCACCCTGAGTACTGAGCACCCAGCACCCTGAGCACTGAGCACCGAGCACCCTGAGCACTGAGCACCCAGCACCCTGAGCACTGAGCACCCAGCACCCTGAGTAGTGAGCACCCAACGTACTGAGCACCGAGCACCCCGATCACTGAGCACCCAGCTCCCTGAGTACTGAGCACCCAGCACCCCGAGCACTGAGCACCCAGCACCCTGAGCACTGAGCACCCAGCACCATGAGCACTGATCACCCAGCACCCGGAGCACTGAGCACCCAGCAGCCTGAGCACTGATCACCCAGCACCCTGAGCACTGAGCACCCAGCACCCTGAGTACTGAGCACCCAGCAACCTGAGTACTGAGCACCCAGCACCCTGAGTACTGAGCTCCGAGCACCCCGAGCACTGAGCACCCAGCGCCCCGAGCACCAAGCACCCTGAGCACTGAGCACCCAGCACCCTGAGTACTGAGCACCCAGCACCCTGAGCAATGAGCACCCTGAGTACTGAGCACCCAGCACCTTGAGCACTGAGCACCGAGCACCCTGAATACTGAGCACCCAGCACCCTGAGCACTGAACACACAGCACCCTGAGTACTGAGCACCTCGAGCACTGAGCACCCAGCACCCTGAGTACTGAGCACCGAGCACCCCGAGCACTGAGCACCCAGCACCGCGAGCACTGAGCACCCAGCACCCCGAGACTGAGCACCCAGCACCCTGAGTACTGAGCACCCAGCACCCTGAGCACTGAGCACCCAGCACCCTGAGCACTGAGCACCCAGCACCCTGAGCACTGAGCACCCAGCACCCTGAGTAGTGTGCACCCAACGTACTGAGCACCGAGCACCCCGAGCACTGAGCACCCAGCACCCTGAGTACTCAGCACTGAGCACTCCGCACACCGAGCCCTGAGCACCCAGCATCCTGAGCACTGAGCACCCAGCACCCGAGTACTGAGCACCCAGCACCCTGAGTACTGAGCACCCAGCACCCTGAGTACTGAGCACCCAGCAGCCTGAGCACTGAGCACCCAGCACCCCGAGCACTGAGCACCCAGCACCCTGAGTACTGAGCACCCAGCACCCTGAGCACTGAGCACCCAGCACCCCGAGCACTTAGCACCCAGCACCCTGAGTACTGAGAACCCAGCACCCTGAGCACTGAGCACCCAGCACCCTGAGCACTGAGCACCCAGCACCCTGAGCACTGAGCACCCAGCACCCTGAGTACTGAGCTCCGAGCACCCCGAGCACTGAACACCCAGCGCCCCGAGCACTGAGCACCCAGCACCCTGAGTACTGAGCACCCAGCACCCTGAGCACTGAGCACCCAGCACCCAACGTACTGAGCACCGAGCACCCCGAGCACTGAGCACCCAGCACCCTGAGTACTGAGCTCCGAGCACCCCGAGCACTGAGCACCCAGCGCCCCGAGCACTGAGCACCCAGCGCCCCGAGCACTGAGCACCAAGCACCCCGAGCAATGAGCACCCTTCACCCCGAGCACTGAGCACCCAGCACCCCAAGCAATGAGCACCCAGCACCCTGAGTACTGAGCACCCAGCACCCTGAGCACTGAGCACCCAGCACCCTGAGCACTGAGCACCCAGCACCCTGAGTACTGAGCTCCGAGCACCCCGAGCACTGAGCACCCAGCGCCCCGAGCACTGAGCACCAAGCACCCCGAGCAATGAGCACCCTGCACACCGAGCACTGAGCACCCAGCACCCCAAGCAATGAGCACCCAGCACCCTGAGTCCTGAGCACCCAGCACCCCTAATACTGAGCACCCAGCAACCTGAGCACCGAGCAGCCAGCACCCTGAGCACTGAGCACCCAGCACCCTGAGCACTGAGCACCCAGCACCCTGAGTACTGAGCACTGAGCACCACGAGTACTGAGCACCCAGCACCCTGATCACTGAGCACCCAACACCCTGAGTACTGAGCACCCAACACCCCAAGCACTGAGCACCCTAAGTACTGAGCACCCAGCACCCCAAGCACTGAGCACCCTGAGTATTGAGCACCCAGAAACCTGAGTACTGAGCAGCCAGCACCCTGAGTACTGAGCACCCAGCACCCTGAGTACTGAGCACCCAGCACCCCGAGCACTGAGCACGCAGCACCCTGAGTACTGAGCACCCAGCACCCTGAGCACTGAGCACCGAGCACCCTGAGCACTGAGCACCCAGCACCCTGAGGACTGAGCACCCAGCACCCTGAGCACTGAGCACCCTGAGTACTGAGCACTGAGCACCCTGAGTACTGAGCACTGAGCACCCTGAGTACTGAGCAACCAGCACCCTGAGTACTGAGCACCCAGCACCCTGAGCACTGAGCACCGAGCACCCTGAGCACTGAGCACCCAGCACCCTGAGCACTGAGCACCCAGCACCCTGAGTAGTGAGCACCCAACGTACTGAGCACCGAGCACCCCGATCACTGAGCACCCAGCTCCCTGAGTACTGAGCACCCAGCACCCCGAGCACTGAGCACCCAGCACCCTGAGCACTGAGCACCCAGCACCATGAGCACTGATCACCCAGCACCCGGAGCACTGAGCACCCAGCACCCTGAGCACTGATCACCCAGCACCCTGAGCACTGAGCACCCAGCACCCTGAGTACTGAGCACCCAGCAACCTGAGTACTGAGCACCCAGCACCCTGAGTACTGAGCTCCGAGCACCCCGAGCACTGAGCACCCAGCGCCCCGAGCACCAAGCACCCTGAGCACTGAGCACCCAGCACCCTGAGTACTGAGCACCCAGCACCCTGAGCAATGAGCACCCTGAGTACTGAGCACCCAGCACCTTGAGCACTGAGCACCGAGCACCCTGAATACTGAGCACCCAGCACCCTGAGCACTGAACACACAGCACCCTGAGTACTGAGCACCTCGAGCACTGAGCACCCAGCACCCTGAGTACTGAGCACCGAGCACCCCGAGCACTGAGCACCCAGCACCGCGAGCACTGTGCACCCAGCACCCCGAGACTGAGCACCCAGCACCCTGAGTACTGAGCACCCAGCACCCTGAGCACTGAGCACCCAGCACCCTGAGCACTGAGCACCCAGCACCCTGAGCACTGAGCACCCAGCACCCTGAGTAGTGTGCACCCAACGTACTGAGCACCGAGCACCCCGAGCACTGCGCACCCAGCACCCTGAGTACTCAGCACTGAGCACTCCGCACACCGAGCCCTGAGCACCCAGCATCCTGAGCACTGAGCACCCAGCACCCGAGTACTGAGCACCCAGCACCCTGAGTACTGAGCACCCAGCACCCTGAGTACTGAGCACCCAGCAGCCTGAGCACTGAGCACCCAGCACCCCGAGCACTGAGCACCCAGCACCCTGAGTACTGAGCACCCAGCACCCTGAGCACTGAGCAACCAGCACCCCGAGCACTTAGCACCCAGCACCCTGAGTACTGAGAACCCAGCACCCTGAGCACTGAGCACCCAGCACCCTGAGCACTGAGCACCCAGCACCCTGAGCACTGAGCACCCAGCACCCTGAGTACTGAGCTCCGAGCACCCCGAGCACTGAGCACCCAGCGCCCCGAGCACTGAGCACCCAGCACCCTGAGTACTGAGCACCCAGCACCCTGAGCACTGAGCACCCAGCACCCAACGTACTGAGCACCGAGCACCCCGAGCACTGAGCACCCAGCACCCTGAGTACTGAGCTCCGAGCACCCCGAGCACTGAGCACCCAGCGCCCCGAGCACTGAGCACCCAGCGCCCCGAGCACTGAGCACCAAGCACCCCGAGCAATGAGCACCCTTCACCCCGAGCACTGAGCACCCAGCACCCCAAGCAATGAGCACCCAGCACCCTGAGTACTGAGCACCCAGCACCCCGAATACTGAGCACCCAGCAACCTGAGCACCGAGCAGTCAGCACCCTGAGCACTGAGCACCCAGCACCCTGAGCACTGAGCACCCAGGACCCTGAGTACTGAGCACCCAACACCCTGAGTACTGAGCACCCAACACCCCAAGCACTGAGCACCCTAAGTACTGAGCACCCAGCACCCCAAGCACTGAGCACCCTGAGTATTGAGCACCCAGAAACCTGAGTACTGAGCAGCCAGCACCCTGCGTACTGAGCACCCAGCACCCTGAGTACTGAGCACCCAGCACCCCGAGCACTGAGCACGCAGCACCCTGAGTACTGAGCACCCAGCACCCTGAGCACTGAGCACCGAGCACCCTGAGCACTGAGCACCCAGCACCCTGAGGACTGAGCACCCAGCACCCTGAGCACTGAGCACCCTGAGTACTGAGCACTGAGCACCCTGAGTACTGAGCACTGAGCACCCTGAGTACTGAGCAACCAGCACCCTGAGTACTGAGCACCCAGCACCCTGACCACTGAGCACCGAGCACCCTGAGCACTGAGCACCCAGCACCCTGAGCACTGAGCACCCAGCACCCTGAATAGTGAGCACCCAACGTACTGAGCACCGAGCACCCCGATCACTGAGCACCCAGCTCCCTGAGTACTGAGCACCCAGCACCCCGAGCACTGAGCACCCAGCACCCTGAGCACTGAGCACCCAGCACCATGAGCACTGATCACCCAGCACCCTGAGCACTGAGCACCCAGCACCCTGAGCACTGATCACCCAGCACCCTGAGCACTGAGCACCCAGCACCCTGAGTACTGAGCACCCAGCACCCTGAGTACTGAGCACCCAGCACCCTGAGTACTGAGCTCCGAGCACCCCGAGCACTGAGCACCCAGCGCCCCGAGCACCAAGCACCCTGAACACTGAGCACCCAGCACCCTGAGTACTGAGCACCCAGCACCCTGAGCAATGAGCACCCTGAGTACTGAGCACCCAGCACCTTGAGCACTGAGCACCGAGCACCCTGAATACTGAGCACCCAGCACCCTGAGCACTGAACACACAGCACCCTGAGTACTGAGCACCTCGAGCACTGAGCACCCAGCACCCTGAGTACTGAGCACCGAGCACCCCGAGCACTGAGCACCCAGCACCGCGAGCACTGAGCACCCAGCACCCCGAGACTGAGCACCCAGCACCCTGAGTACTGAGCACCCAGCACCCTGAGCACTGAGCACCCCGCACCCTGAGCACTGAGCACCCAGCACCCTGAGCACTGAGCACCGAGCACCCTGAGCACTGAGCACCCAGCACCCTGAGGACTGAGCACCCAGCACCCTGAGCACTGAGCACCCTGAGTACTGAGCACTGAGCACCCTGAGTACTGAGCACTGAGCACCCTGAGTACTGAGCACCCAGCACCCCAAGCACTGAGCACCCTGAGTATTGAGCACCCAGAAACCTGAGTACTGAGCAGCCAGCACCCTGCGTACTGAGCACCCAGCACCCTGAGTACTGAGCACCCAGCACCCCGAGCACTGAGCACGCAGCACCCTGAGTACTGAGCACCCAGCACCCTGAGCACTGAGCACCGAGCACCCTGAGCACTGAGCACCCAGCACCCTGAGGACTGAGCACCCAGCACCCTGAGCACTGAGCACCCTGAGTACTGAGCACTGAGCACCCTGAGTACTGAGCACTGAGCACCCTGAGTACTGAGCAACCAGCACCCTGAGTACTGAGCACCCAGCACCCTGAGCACTGAGCACCGAGCACCCTGAATACTGAGCACCCAGCACCCTGAGCACTGAACACACAGCACCCTGAGTACTGAGCACCTCGAGCACTGAGCACCCAGCACCCTGAGTACTGAGCACCGAGCACCCCGAGCACTGAGCACCCAGCACCGCGAGCACTGTGCACCCAGCACCCCGAGACTGAGCACCCAGCACCCTGAGTACTGAGCACCCAGCACCCTGAGCACTGAGCACCCAGCACCCTGAGCACTGAGCACCCAGCACCCTGAGCACTGAGCACCCAGCACCCTGAGTAGTGTGCACCCAACGTACTGAGCACCGAGCACCCCGAGCACTGCGCACCCAGCACCCTGAGTACTCAGCACTGAGCACTCCGCACACCGAGCCCTGAGCACCCAGCATCCTGAGCACTGAGCACCCAGCACCCGAGTACTGAGCACCCAGCACCCTGAGTACTGAGCACCCAGCACCCTGAGTACTGAGCACCCAGCAGCCTGAGCACTGAGCACCCAGCACCCCGAGCACTGAGCACCCAGCACCCTGAGTACTGAGCACCCAGCACCCTGAGCACTGAGCAACCAGCACCCCGAGCACTTAGCACCCAGCACCCTGAGTACTGAGAACCCAGCACCCTGAGCACTGAGCACCCAGCACCCTGAGCACTGAGCACCCAGCACCCTGAGCACTGAGCACCCAGCACCCTGAGTACTGAGCTCCGAGCACCCCGAGCACTGAGCACCCAGCGCCCCGAGCACTGAGCACCCAGCACCCTGAGTACTGAGCACCCAGCACCCTGAGCACTGAGCACCCAGCACCCAACGTACTGAGCACCGAGCACCCCGAGCACTGAGCACCCAGCACCCTGAGTACTGAGCTCCGAGCACCCCGAGCACTGAGCACCCAGCGCCCCGAGCACTGAGCACCCAGCGCCCCGAGCACTGAGCACCAAGCACCCCGAGCAATGAGCACCCTTCACCCCGAGCACTGAGCACCCAGCACCCCAAGCAATGAGCACCCAGCACCCTGAGTACTGAGCACCCAGCACCCCGAATACTGAGCACCCAGCAACCTGAGCACCGAGCAGTCAGCACCCTGAGCACTGAGCACCCAGCACCCTGAGCACTGAGCACCCAGGACCCTGAGTACTGAGCACCCAACACCCTGAGTACTGAGCACCCAACACCCCAAGCACTGAGCACCCTAAGTACTGAGCACCCAGCACCCCAAGCACTGAGCACCCTGAGTATTGAGCACCCAGAAACCTGAGTACTGAGCAGCCAGCACCCTGCGTACTGAGCACCCAGCACCCTGAGTACTGAGCACCCAGCACCCCGAGCACTGAGCACGCAGCACCCTGAGTACTGAGCACCCAGCACCCTGAGCACTGAGCACCGAGCACCCTGAGCACTGAGCACCCAGCACCCTGAGGACTGAGCACCCAGCACCCTGAGCACTGAGCACCCTGAGTACTGAGCACTGAGCACCCTGAGTACTGAGCACTGAGCACCCTGAGTACTGAGCAACCAGCACCCTGAGTACTGAGCACCCAGCACCCTGACCACTGAGCACCGAGCACCCTGAGCACTGAGCACCCAGCACCCTGAGCACTGAGCACCCAGCACCCTGAATAGTGAGCACCCAACGTACTGAGCACCGAGCACCCCGATCACTGAGCACCCAGCTCCCTGAGTACTGAGCACCCAGCACCCCGAGCACTGAGCACCCAGCACCCTGAGCACTGAGCACCCAGCACCATGAGCACTGATCACCCAGCACCCTGAGCACTGAGCACCCAGCACCCTGAGCACTGATCACCCAGCACCCTGAGCACTGAGCACCCAGCACCCTGAGTACTGAGCACCCAGCACCCTGAGTACTGAGCACCCAGCACCCTGAGTACTGAGCTCCGAGCACCCCGAGCACTGAGCACCCAGCGCCCCGAGCACCAAGCACCCTGAACACTGAGCACCCAGCACCCTGAGTACTGAGCACCCAGCACCCTGAGCAATGAGCACCCTGAGTACTGAGCACCCAGCACCTTGAGCACTGAGCACCGAGCACCCTGAATACTGAGCACCCAGCACCCTGAGCACTGAACACACAGCACCCTGAGTACTGAGCACCTCGAGCACTGAGCACCCAGCACCCTGAGTACTGAGCACCGAGCACCCCGAGCACTGAGCACCCAGCACCGCGAGCACTGAGCACCCAGCACCCCGAGACTGAGCACCCAGCACCCTGAGTACTGAGCACCCAGCACCCTGAGCACTGAGCACCCCGCACCCTGAGCACTGAGCACCCAGCACCCTGAGCACTGAGCACCGAGCACCCTGAGCACTGAGCACCCAGCACCCTGAGGACTGAGCACCCAGCACCCTGAGCACTGAGCACCCTGAGTACTGAGCACTGAGCACCCTGAGTACTGAGCACTGAGCACCCTGAGTACTGAGCACCCAGCACCCCAAGCACTGAGCACCCTGAGTATTGAGCACCCAGAAACCTGAGTACTGAGCAGCCAGCACCCTGCGTACTGAGCACCCAGCACCCTGAGTACTGAGCACCCAGCACCCCGAGCACTGAGCACGCAGCACCCTGAGTACTGAGCACCCAGCACCCTGAGCACTGAGCACCGAGCACCCTGAGCACTGAGCACCCAGCACCCTGAGGACTGAGCACCCAGCACCCTGAGCACTGAGCACCCTGAGTACTGAGCACTGAGCACCCTGAGTACTGAGCACTGAGCACCCTGAGTACTGAGCAACCAGCACCCTGAGTACTGAGCACCCAGCACCCTGAGCACTGAGCACCGAGCACCCTGAGCACTGAGCACCCAGCACCCTGAGCACTGAGCACCCAGCACCCTGAATAGTGAGCACCCAACGTACTGAGCACCGAGCACCCCGATCACTGAGCACCCAGCTCCCTGAGTACTGAGCACCCAGCACCCCGAGCACTGAGCACCCAGCACCCTGAGCACTGAGCACCCAGCACCATGAGCACTGATCACCCAGCACCCTGAGCACTGAGCACCCAGCACCCTGAGCACTGATCACCCAGCACCCTGAGCACTGAGCACCCAGCACCCTGAGTACTGAGCACCCAGCACCCTGAGTACTGAGCACCCAGCACCCTGAGTACTGAGCTCCGAGCACCCCGAGCACTGAGCACCCAGCGCCCCGAGCACCAAGCACCCTGAACACTGAGCACCCAGCACCCTGAGTACTGAGCACCCAGCATCCTGAGCATTGAGCACCCTGAGTACTGAGCACCCAGCACCTTGAGCACTGAGCACCGAGCACCCTGAATACTGAGCACCCAGCACCCTGAGCACTGAACACACAGCACCCTGAGTACTGAGCACCTCGAGCACTGAGCACCCAGCACCCTGAGTACTGAGCACCGAGCACCCCGAGCACTGAGCACCCAGCACCGCGAGCACTGAGCACCCAGCACCCCGAGACTGAGCACCCAGCACCCTGAGTACTGAGCACCCAGCACCCTGAGCACTGAGCACCCAGCACCCTGAGCACTGAGCACCCAGCACCCTGAGCACTGAGCACCCAGCACCCTGAGTAGTGAGCACCCAACGTACTGAGCACCGAGCACCCGGAGCACTGAGCACCCAGCACCCTGAGTACTGAGCACTGAGCACTCCGCACACCGAGCCCTGAGCACCCAGCATCCTGAGCACTGAGCACCCAGCACCCGAGTACTGAGCACCCAGAACCCTGAGTACTGAGCACCCAGCACCCTGAGTACTGAGCACCCAGCAGCCTGAGCACTGAGCACCGAGCACCCCGAGCACTGAGCACCCAGCACCCTGAGTACTGAGCACCCAGCACCCTGAGCACTGAGCACCCAGCACCCCGAGCACTGAGCACCCAGCACCCTGAGTACTGAGAACCCAGCACCCTGAGCACTGAGCACCCAGCACCCTGAGCACTGAGCACCCAGGACCCTGAGCACTGAGCACCCTTCACCCTGAGTACTGAGCTCCGAGCACCCCGAGCACTGAGCACCCAGCGCCCCGAGCACTGAGCACCCAGGACCCTGAGTACTGAGCACCCAGCACCCTGAGCACTGAGCACCCAGCACCCAACGTACTGAGCACCGAGCACCCCGAGCACTGAGCACCCAGCACCCTGAGTACTGAGCTCCGAGCACCACGAGCACTGAGCACCCAGCGCCCCGAGCACTGAGCACCCAGCGCCCCGAGCACTGAGCACCAAGCACCCTGAGTACTGAGCACCCAGCACCCCGAATACTGAGCACCCAGCAACCTGAGCACCGAGCAGCCAGCACTCTGAGCAATGAGCACCCAGCACCCTGAGCACTGAGCACCCAGCACCCCGAATACTGAGCACCCAGCACCCCAAGAGATGAGCACCCAGCACCCTGAGTACTGAGCACCCAGCACCCCGAATACTGAGCACCCAGCAACCTGAGCACCGAGCAGCCAGCACTCTGAGCACTGAGCACCCAGCACCCTGAGCACTGAGCACCCAGCACCCTGAGTACTGAGCACTGAGCACCACGAGTACTGAGCACCCAGCACCCTGATCACTGAGCACCCAACACCCTGAGTACTGAGCACCCAACACCCCAAGCACTGAGCACCCTAAGTACTGAGCACCCAGCACCCCAAGCACTGAGCACCCTGAGTATTGAGCACCCAGCAACCTGAGCACTGAGCACCCAGCACCCTGAGCACTGAGCACCCAGCACCCTGAGCACTGAGCACCCAGCACCCTGAGTACTGAGCTCCGAGCACCCCGAGCACTGAGCACCCAGCGCCCCGAGCACTGAGCACCCAGCACCCTGAGTACTGAGCACCCAGCACCCTGAGCACTGAGCACCCAGCACCCAACGTACTGAGCACCGAGCACCCCGAGCACTGAGCACCCAGCACCCTGAGTACTGAGCTCCGAGCACCCCGAGCACTGAGCACCCAGCGCCCCGAGCACTGAGCACCAAGCACCCCGAGCAATGAGCACCCTGCACCCCGAGCACTGAGCACCCAGCACCCCAAGCAATGAGCACCCAGCACCCTGAGTACTGAGCACCCAGCACCCCGAATACTGAGCACCCAGCAACCTGAGCACCGAGCAGCCAGCACCCTGAGCACTGAGCACCCAACACCCTGAGCACTGAGCACCCAGCACCCTGAGTACTGAGCACCCAACACCCTGAGTACTGAGCACCCAACACCCCAAGCACTGAGCACCCTAAGTACTGAGCACCCAGCACCCCAAGCACTGAGCACCCTGAGTATTGAGCACCCAGAAACCTGAGTACTGAGCAGCCAGCACCCTGAGTACTGAGCACCCAGCACCCTGAGTACTGAGCACCCAGCACCCCGAGCACTGAGCACGCAGCACCCTGAGTACTGAGCACCCAGCACCCTGAGCACTGAGCACCGAGCACCCTGAGCACTGAGCACCCAGCACCCTGAGGACTGAGCACCCAGCACCCTGAGCACTGAGCACACTGAGTACTGAGCACTGAGCACCCTGAGTACTGAGCACTGAGCACCCTGAGTACTGAGCAACCAGCACCCTGAGTACTGAGCACCCAGCACCCTGAGCACTGAGCACCGAGCACCCTGAGCACTGAGCACCCAGCACCCTGAGCACTGAGCACCCAGCACTCTGAATAGTGAGCACCCAACGTACTGAGCACCGAGCACCCCGATCACTGAGCACCCAGCTCCCTGAGTACTGAGCACCCAGCACCCCGAGCACTGAGCACCCAGCACCCTGAGCACTGAGCACCCAGCACCATGAGCACTGATCACCCAGCACCCGGAGCACTGAGCACCCAGCACCCTGAGCACTGATCACCCAGCACCCTGAGCACTGAGCACCCAGCACCCTGAGTACTGAGCACCCAGCACCCTGAGTACTGAGCACCCAGCACCCTGAGTACTGAGCTCCGAGCACCCCGAGCACTGAGCACCCAGCGCCCCGAGCACCAAGCACCCTGAACACTGAGCACCCAGCACCCTGAGTACTGAGCACCAAGCACCCTGAGCAATGAGCACCCTGAGTACTGAGCACCCAGCACCTTGAGCACTGAGCACCGAGCACCCTGAATACTGAGCACCCAGCACCCTGAGCACTGAACACACAGCACCCTGAGTACTGAGCACCTCGAGCACTGAGCACCCAGCACCCTGAGTACTGAGCACCGAGCACCCCGAGCACTGAGCACCCAGCACCGCGAGCACTGAGCACCCAGCACCCCGAGACTGAGCACCCAGCACCCTGAGTACTGAGCACCCAGCACCCTGAGCACTGAGCACCCAGCACCCTGAGCACTGAGCACCCAGCACCCTGAGCACTGAGCACCCAGCACCCTGAGTAGTGAGCACCCAACGTACTGAGCACCGAGCACCCCGAGCACTGAGCACCCAGCACCCTGAGTACTGAGCACTGAGCACTCCGCACACCGAGCCCTGAGCACCCAGCATCCTGAGCACTGAGCACCCAGCACCCGAGTACTGAGCACCCAGAACCCTGAGTACTGAGCACCCAGCACCCTGAGTACTGAGCACCCAGCAGCCTGAGCACTGAGCACCCAGCACCCCGAGCACTGAGCACCCAGCACCCTGAGTACTGAGCACCCAGCACCCTGAGCACTGAGCACCCAGCACCCCGAGCACTGAGCACCCAGCACCCTGAGTACTGAGAACCCAGCACCCTGAGCACTGAGCACCCAGCACCCTGAGCACTGAGCACCCAGCACCCTGAGCACTGAGCACCCTTCACCCTGAGTACTGAGCTCCGAGCACCCCGAGCACTGAGCACCCAGCGCCCCGAGCACTGAGCACCCAGGACCCTGAGTACTGAGCACCCAGCACCCTGAGCACTGAGCACCCAGCACCCAACGTACTGAGCACCGAGCACCCCGAGCACTGAGCACCCAGCACCCTGAGTACTGAGCTCCGAGCACCCCGAGCACTGAGCACCCAGCGCCCCGAGCACTGAGCACCCAGCGCCCCGAGCACTGAGCACCAAGCACCCCGAGCAATGAGCACCCTGCACCCCGAGCACTGAGCACCCAGCACCCCAAGAGATGAGCACCCAGCACCCTGAGTACTGAGCACCCAGCACCCCGAATACTGAGCACCCAGCAACCTGAGCACCGAGCAGCCAGCACTCTGAGCACTGAGCACCCAGCACCCTGAGCACTGAGCACCCAGCACCCTGAGTACTGAGCACTGAGCACCACGAGTACTGAGCACCCAGCACCCTGATCACTGAGCACCCAACACCCTGAGTACTGAGCACCCAACACCCCAAGCACTGAGCACCCTAAGTACTGAGCACCCAGCACCCCAAGCACTGAGCACCCTGAGTATTGAGCACCCAGCAACCTGAGTACTGAGCAGCCAGCACCCTGAGTACTGAGCACCCAGCACCCTGAGTACTGAGCACCCAGCACCCCGAGCACTGAGCACCCAGCACCCTGAGTACTGAGCACACAGCACCCCGAGAATGAGCACCCAGCACCCCGAGCACTGAGCACCCAGCACCCCGAGAATGAGCACCCAGCACCCCGAGTACTGAGCACCGAGCACCCTGAGCACTGAGTACCCAGCACCCTGTGTACTGAGCACCCAGGACCCTGAGCACTGAGCACCGAGCAACCCAAGTACTGAGCACAAAGCACCCTGAGCACTGAGCACCCAGCACCCTGAGTACTGAGCACCCAGCACCCTGAGTACTGAACACCCAGCACCCTGAGCACTGAGCACTGAGCAATATGATCACTGAGAACTGAGCACCGAGCACCCCGAGAACTGAGCACTCAGCACCCGGAGAACTGAGCACCCAGCACCCTGAGTACTGAGCACCCAGCACCCTGAGCACTGATCACCCAGCACCCTGAGCACTGAGCACCCAGCACCCTGAGTACTGAGCACCCAGCACCCTGAGTACTGAGCACCCTGCACCCTGAGTACTGAGCTCCGAGCACCCCGAGCACTGAGCACCCAGCGCCCCGAGCACCGAGCACCCTGAGCACTGAGCACCCAGCACCCTGAGTACTGAGCACCCAGCACCCTGAGCAATGAGCACCCTGAGTACTGAGCACCCAGCACCTTGAGCACTGAGCACCCAGCACCTGGAGTACTGAGCACCCAGCGCCCTGAGTACTAAGCACCGAGCACCCTGAATACTGAGTACCCAGCACCCTGAGCACTGAACACACAGCACCCTGAGTACTGAGCACCTCGAGCACTGAGCACCCAGCACCCTGAGTACTGAGCACCAAGCACCCCGAGCACTGAGCACCCAGCACCGCGAGCACCGTGCACCCAGCACAACGAGACTGAGCACCCAGCACCCTGAGTACTGAGCACCCAGCACCCTGAGCACTGAGCACCCAGCACCCTGAGCACTGAGCACCCAGCACCCTGAGCACTGAGCACCCAGCACCCTGAGTAGTGAGCACCCAACGTACAGAGCACCGAGCACCCAGCACCCTGAGCACTGAGCACCCAGCACCCTGAGTACTGAGCACTGAGCACCCCGCACCCCGAGCACTGAGCACCCAGCACCCTGAGCACTGAGCACCCAGCACCCGAGTACTGAGCACCCAGCACCCTGAGTACTGAGCACCCAACACCCTGAGTACTGAGCACCCAACACCCCAAGCACTGAGCACCCTAAGTACTGAGCACCCAGCACCCCAAGCACTGAGCACCCTGAGTATTGAGCACCCAGAAACCTGAGTACTGAGCAGCCAGCACCCTGAGTACTGAGCACCCAGCACCCTGAGTACTGAGCACCCAGCACCCCGAGCACTGAGCACGCAGCACCCTGAGTACTGAGCACCCAGCACCCTGAGCACTGAGCACCGAGCACCCTGAGCACTGAGCACCCAGCACCCTGAGGACTGAGCACCCAGCACCCTGAGCACTGAGCACACTGAGTACTGAGCACTGAGCACCCTGAGTACTGAGCACTGAGCACCCTGAGTACTGAGCAACCAGCACCCTGAGTACTGAGCACCCAGCACCCTGAGCACTGAGCACCCAGCACCCTGAGCACTGAGCACCAAGCACCCCGAGCAATGAGCACCCTGCACCCCGAGCACTGAGCACCCAGCAACCCAAGCAATGAGCACCCAGCACCCTGAGTACTGAGCACCCAGCACCCCGAATACTGAGCACCCAGCAACCTGAGCACCGAGCAGCCAGCACCCTGAGCACTGAGCACCCAGCACCCTGAGCACTGAGCACCCAGCACCCTGAGTACTGAGCACCCAACACCCTGAGTACTGAGCACCCAACACCCCAAGCACTGAGCACCCTAAGTACTGAGCACCCAGAAACCTGAGTACTGAGCAGCCAGCACCCTGAGTACTGAGCACCCAGCACCCCGAGCACTGAGCACGCAGCACCCTGAGTACTGAGCACCCAGCACCCTGAGCACTGAGCACCGAGCACCCTGAGCACTGAGCACCCAGCACCCTGAGGACTGAGCACCCAGCACCCTGAGCACTGAGCACCCTGAGTACTGAGCACTGAGCACCCTGAGTACTGAGCACTGAGCACCCTGAGTACTGAGCAACCAGCACCCTGAGTACTGAGCACCCAGCACCCTGAGCACTGAGCACCGAGCACCCTGAGCACTGAGCACCCAGCACCCTGAGCACTGAGCACCCAGCACCCTGAATAGTGAGCACCCAACGTACTGAGCACCGAGCACCCCGATCACTGAGCACCCAGCTCCCTGAGTACTGAGCACCCAGCACCCCGAGCACTGAGCACCCAGCACCCTGAGCACTGAGCACCCAGCACCATGAGCACTGATCACCCAGCACCCGGAGCACTGAGCACCCAGCACCCTGAGCACTGATCACCCAGCACCCTGAGCACTGAGCACCCAGCACCCTGAGTACTGAGCACCCAGCACCCTGAGTACTGAGCACCCAGCACCCTGAGTACTGAGCTCCGAGCACCCCGAGCACTGAGCACCCAGCGCCCCGAGCACCAAGCACCCTGAACACTGAGCACCCAGCACCCTGAGTACTGAGCACCCAGCACCCTGAGCAATGAGCACCCTGAGTACTGAGCACCCAGCACCTTGAGCACTGAGCACCGAGCACCCTGAATACTGAGCACCCAGCACCCTGAGCACTGAACACACAGCACCCTGAGTACTGAGCACCGCGAGCACTGAGCACCCAGCACCCTGAGTACTGAGCACTGAGCACCCCGAGCACTGAGCACCCAGCACCGCGAGCACTGAGCACCCAGCACCCCGAGACTGAGCACCCAGCACCCTGAGTACTGAGCACCCAGCACCCTGAGCACTGAGCACCCAGCACCCTGAGCACTGAGCACCCAGCACCCTGAGCACTGAGCACCCAGCACCCTGAGTAGTGAGCACCCAACGTACTGAGCACCGAGCACCCCGAGCACTGAGCACCCAGCACAATGAGTACTGAGCACTGAGCACTCCGCACACCGAGCCCTGAGCACCCAGCATCCAGAGCACTGAGCACCCAGCACCCGAGTACTGAGCACCCAGCACCCTGAGTACTGAGCACCCAGCACCCTGAGTACTGAGCACCCAGCAGCCTGAGCACTGAGCACCCAGCACCCTGAGCACTGAGCACCCAGCACCCTGAGTACTGAGCACCCAGCACCCTGAGCACTGAGCACCCAGCACCCCGAGCACTGAGCACCCAGCACCCTGAGTACTGAGAACCCAGCACCCTGAGCACTGAGCACCCAGCACCCTGAGCACTGAGCACCCAGCACCCTGAGCACTGAGCACCCTTCACCCTGAGTACTGAGCTCCGAGCACCCCGAGCACTGAGCACCCAGCGCCCCGAGCACTGAGCATCCAGGACCCTGAGTACTGAGCACCCAGCACCCTGAGCACTGAGCACCCAGCACCCAACGTACTGAGCACCGAGCACCCCGAGCACTGAGCACCCAGCACCCTGAGTACTGAGCTCCGAGCACCCCGAGCACTGAGCACCCAGCGCCCCGAGCACTGAGCACCCAGCGCCCCGAGCACTGAGCACCAAGCACCCCGAGCAATGAGCACCCTGCACCCCGAGCACTGAGCACCCAGCACCCCAAGAGATGAGCACCCAGCACCCTGAGTACTGAGCACCCAGCACCCCGAATACTGAGCACCCAGCAACCTGAGCACCGAGCAGCCAGCACTCTGAGCACTGAGCACCCAGCACCCTGAGCACTGAGCACCCAGCACCCTGAGTACTGAGCACTGAGCACCACGAGTACTGAGCACCCAGCACCCTGATCACTGAGCACCCAACACCCTGAGTACTGAGCACCCAACACCCCAAGCACTGAGCACCCTAAGTACTGAGCACCCAGCACCCCAAGCACTGAGCACCCTGAGTATTGAGCACCCAGCAACCTGAGTACTGAGCAGCCAGCACCCTGAGTACTGAGCACCCAGCACCCTGAGTACTGAGCACCCAGCACCCCGAGCACTGAGCACCCAGCACCCTGAGTACTGAGCACCCAGCACCCTGAGCACTGAGCACCGAGCACCATGAGCACTGAGCACCCAGCACCCCGAGCACTGAGCACCCAGCACCCCGAGAATGAGCACCCAGCACCCCGAGTACTGAGCACCGAGCACCCTGAGCACTGAGTACCCAGCACCCTGTGTACTGAGCACCCAGGACCCTGAGCACTGAGCACCGAGCAACCCAAGTACTGAGCACAAAGCACCCTGAGCACTGAGCACCCAGCACCCTGAGTACTGAGCACCCAGCACCCTGAGTACTGAACACCCAGCACCCTGAGCACTGAGCACTGAGCAATATGATCACTGAGAACTGAGCACCGAGCACCCCGAGAACTGAGCACCCAGCACCCGGAGAACTGAGCACCCAGCACCCTGAGTACTGAGCACCCAGCAATCTGAGCACTGATCACCCAGCACCCTGAGCACTGAGCACCCAGCACCCTGAGTACTGAGCACCCAGCACCCTGAGTACTGAGCACCCTGCACCCTGAGTACTGAGCTCCGAGCACCCCGAGCACTGAGCACCCAGCGCCCCGAGCACCGAGCACCCTGAGCACTGAGCACCCAGCACCCTGAGTACTGAGCACCCAGCACCCTGAGCAATGAGCACCCTGAGTACTGAGCACCCAGCACCGCGAGCACCGTGCACCCAGCACAACGAGACTGAGCACCCAGCACCCTTAGTACTGAGCACCCAGCACCTGGAGTACTGAGCACCCAGCGCCCTGAGTACTAAGCACCGAGCACCCTGAATACTGAGTACCCAGCACCCTGAGCACTGAACACACAGCACCCTGAGTACTGAGCACCTCGAGCACTGAGCACCCAGCACCCTGAGTACTGAGCACCGAGCACCCCGAGCACTGAGCACCCAGCACCGCGAGCACCGTGCACCCAGCACAACGAGACTGAGCACCCAGCACCCTGAGTACTGAGCACCCAGCACCCTGAGCACTGAGCACCCAGCACCCTGAGCACTGAGCACCCAGCACCCTGAGCACTGAGCACCCAGCACCCTGAGTAGTGAGCACCCAACATACTGAGCACCGAGCACCCAGCACCCTGAGCACTGAGCACCCAGCACCCTGAGTACTGAGCACTGAGCACCCCGCACCCCGAGCACTGAGCACCCAGCACCCTGAGCACTGAGCACCCAGCACCCGAGTACTGAGCACCCAGCACCCTGAGTACTGAGCACCCAGCACCCTGAGTACTGAGCACCCAGCACCCTGAGCACTGAGCACCCAGCACCCCGAGCACTGAGCACCCAGCGCCCCGAGCACTGAGCACCCAGCACCCTGAGTACTGAGCACCCAGCACCCTGAGCACTGAGCACCCAGCACCCAACGTACTGAGAACCGAGCACCCCGAGCACTGAGCACCCAGCACCCTGAGTACTGAGCTCCGAGCACCCCGAGCACTGAGCACCCAGCGCCCCGAGCACTGAGCACCCAGCGCCCCGAGCACTGAGCACCAAGCACCCCGAGCAATGAGCACCCAGCACCCCGAGCACTGAGCACCCAGCACCCCAAGCAATTAGCACCCAGCACCCCAAGCAATTAGCACCCAGCACCCTGAGTACTGAGCACCCAGCACCCCGAATACTGAGCACCCAGCAACTTGAGCACCGAGCAACCAGCACCCTGAGCACTGAGCACCCAGCACCCTGAGCCCTGAGCACCCAGCACCCTGAGTACTGAGCACTGAGCACCACGAGTACTGAGCACCCAGCACCCTGATCACTGAGCACCCAACACCCTGAGTACTGAGCACCCAACACCCCAAGCACTGAGCACCCTAAGTACTGAGCACCCAGCACCCCAAGCACTGAGCACCCTGAGTATTGAGCACCCAGCAACCTGAGTACTGAGCAGCCAGCACCCTGAGTACTGAGCACCCAGCACCCTGAGTACTGAGCACCCAGCACCCCGAGCACTGAGCACCCAGCACCCTGAGCACTGAGCACCGAGCACCATGAGCACTGAGCACCCAGCACCCTGAGGACTGAGCACCCAGCACCCTGAGCACTGAGCACCCAGTGTACTGAGCACTGAGCACCCTGAGTACTGAGCACCCTGAGTACTGAGCAACCAGCACCCTGAGTAATGAGCACCCAGGACCCTGAGCACTGAGCACCGAGCACCCTGAGCACTGAGAACCCAGCACCCTGAGGACTGAGCACCCAGCACCCTGAGCACTGAGCACCCTGAGTACTGAGCACTGAGCACGCTGAGTACTGAGCACTGAGCACCCTGAGTACTGAGCAATCAGCACCCTGAGTACTGAGCACCCAGCACCCTGAGCACTGAGCACCCAGCACCCTGAGTAGTGAGCACCCAACGTACTGAGCACCGAACAACCCGATCACTGAGCACCCAGCTCCCTGAGTACTGAGCACCCAGCACCCCGAGCACTGAGCACCCAGCACCCTGAGCACTGAGCACCCAGCACCCTGAGCACTGATCACCCAGCACCCTGAGCACTGAGCACCCAGCACCGTGAGTACTGAGCACCCAGCACCCTGAGTACTGAGCACTCAGCACCCTGAGTACTGACCACCGAGCACCCCGAGCACTGAGCAACCAGCACCCTGAGCACTGAGCACCCTGAGGACTGAGCACCAAGCACCCTGAGCACTGAGGACCCAGCACCCTGAGTACTGAGCACCAATCACCCTGAGCACTGAGCACCCAGCACCCCGAGCACTGAGCACCCAGCAACCTGAGTACTGAGCAACCTGAGTACTGAGCACCCAGCACCCTGAGCACTGAGGACCCAGCACCCTGAGTACTGAGCAAACAGCACCCTGAGCACTGAGCACCAAGCACCCTGAGTACTGAGCACCCAGCACCCTGAGCACTGAGCACCCAGCATCCCGAGAATGAGCACACAGCACCCCGAGTACTGAGCACCGAGCACCCTGAGTACTGAGCACCCAGCACCCTGAGCACTGAGCACTGAGCACCCCGAGTACTGAGCACAAAGCACCCTGAGTACTGAGCACCCAGCACCCTGAGTACTGAGCACCCAGTACCCTGAGTACTGAAAACCCAGCACCCTGAGCACTGAGCACTGAGCACCCTGATCACTGAGTACTGAGCACCGAGCACCCCGAGAACTGAGCACCCAGCACCCGGAGTACTGAGCACCCAGCACCCTGAGTACTGAGCACCCAGCACACTGAGCACTGATCACCCAGCACCCTGAGCACTGAGCACCCAGCACCCTGAGTACTGAGCACCCAGCACCCTGAGTACTGAGCACCCAGCACCCTGAGTACTGAGCTCCGAGCACCCCGAGCACTGAGCACCCAGCGCCCCGAGCACCAAGCACCCTGAGCACTGAGCACCCAGCACCCTGAGTACTGAGCACCCAGCACCCTGAGCAATGAGCACCCTGAGTACTTAGCACCCAGCACCTTGAGCACTGAGCACCGAGCACCCTGAATACTGAGCACCCAGCACCCTGAGCACTGAACACACAGCACCCTGAGTACTGAGCACCTCGTGCACTGAGCACCCAGCACCCTGAGGACTGAGCACCGAGCACCGCGAGCACTGAGCACCCAGCACCGCGAGCACTGAGCACCCAGCACCCCGAGACTGAGCACCCAGCACCCTGAGTACTGAACACCCAGCACCCTGAGCACTGAGCACCCAGCACCCTGAGCACTGAGCACCCAGCACCCTGAGTAGTGAGCACCCAACGTACTGAGCACCGAGCACCCCGAGCACTGAGCACCCAGCACCCTGAGTACTGAGCACCCAGCAGCCTGAGCACTGAGCACTCCGCACCCCGAGCCCTGAGCACCCAGCATCCTGAGCACTGAGCACCCAGCACCCGAGTACTGAGCACCCAGCACCCTGAGTACTGAGCACCCAGCACCCTGAGTACTGAGCACCCAGCAGCCTGAGCACTGAGCACCCAGCACCCCGAGCACTGAGCACCCAGCACCCTGAGTACTGAGCACCCAGCACCCTGAGCACTGAGCACCCAGCACCCCGAGCACTGAGCACCCAGCACCCTGAGTACTGAGAACCCAGCTCCCTGAGCACTGAGCACCCAGCACCCTGAGCACTGAGCACCCAGCACCCTGAGCACTGAGCACCCAGCACCCTGAGTACTGAGCTCCGAGCACCCCGAGCACTGAGCACCCAGCGCCCCGAGCACTGAGCACCCAGCACCCTGAGTACTGAGCACCCAGCACCCTGAGCACTGAGCACCCAGCACCCAACATACTGAGCTCCGAGCACCCCGAGCACTGAGCACCCAGCACCCTGAGTACTGAGCTCCGAGCACCCCGAGCACTGAGCACCCAGCGCCCCGAGCACTGAGCACCCAGCGCCCCGAGCACTGAGCACCAAGCACCCCGAGCAATGAGCACCATGCACCCCGAGCACTGAGCACCCAGCACCCCAAGCAATGAGCACCCAGCACCCTGAGTACTGAGCACCCAGCACCCCTAATACTGAGCACCCAGCACCCTGAGCACTGAGCACCCAGCACCCTGAGTACTGAGCACTGAGCACCACGAGTACTGAGCACCCAGCACCCTGATCACTGAGCACCCAACACCCTGAGTACTGAGCACCCAACACCCCAAGCACTGAGCACCCTAAGTACTGAGCACCCAGCACCCCAAGCACTGAGCACCCTGAGTATTGAGCACCCAGAAACCTGAGTACTGAGCAGCCAGCACCCTGAGTACTGAGCACCCAGCACCCTGAGTACTGAGCACCCAGCACCCCGAGCACTGAGCACGCAGCACCCTGAGTACTGAGCACCCAGCACCCTGAGCACTGAGCACCGAGCACCCTGAGCACTGAGCACCCAGCACCCTGAGGACTGAGCACCCAGCACCCTGAGCACTGAGCACCCTAAGTACTGAGCACTGAGCACCCTGAGTACTGAGAACCCAGCACCCTGAGCACTGAGCACCCAGCACCCCGAGCACTTAGCACCCAGCACCCTGAGTACTGAGAACCCAGCACCCTGAGTACTGAGCACCCAGCACCCCGAATACTGAGCACCCAGCAACCTGAGCACCGAGCAGCCAGCACCCTGAGCACTGAGCACCCAGCACCCTGAGCACTGAGCACCCAGCACCCTGAGTACTGAGCACCCAACACCCTGAGTACTGAGCACCCAACAACCCAAGCACTGAGCACCCTAAGTACTGAGCACCCAGCACCCCAAGCACTGAGCACCCTGAGTATTGAGCACCCAGAAACCTGAGTACTGAGCAGCCAGCACCCTGAGTACTGAGCAGCCAGCACCCTGAGTACTGAGCACCCAGCACCCCGAGCACTGAGCACGCAGCACCCTGAGTACTGAGCACCCAGCACCCTGAGCACTGAGCACCGAGCACCCTGAGCACTGAGCACCCAGCACCCTGAGGACTGAGCACCCAGCACCCTGAGCACTGAGCACCCTGAGTACTGAGCACTGAGCACCCTGAGTACTGAGCACTGAGCACCCTGAGTACTGAGCAACCAGCACCCTGAGTACTGAGCACCCAGCACCCTGAGCACTGAGCACCGAGCACCCTGAGCACTGAGCAGCCAGCACCCTGAGCACTGAGCACCCAGCAACCTGAATAGTGAGCACCCAACGTACTGAGCACCGAGCACCCCGATCACTGAGCACCCAGCTCCCTGAGTACTGAGCACCCAGCACCCCGAGCACTGAGCACCCAGCACCCTGAGCACTGAGCACCCAGCACCATGAGCACTGATCACCCAGCACCCGGAGCACTGAGCACCCAGCACCCTGAGCACTGATCACCCAGCACCCTGAGCACTGAGCACCCAGCACCCTGAGTACTGAGCACCCAGCACCCTGAGTACTGAGCACCCAGCACCCTGAGTACTGAGCTCCGAGCACCCCGAGCACTGAGCACCCAGAGCCCCGAGCACCAATCACCCTGAACACTGAGCACCCAGCACCCTGAGTACTGAGCACCCAGCACCCTGAGCAATGAGCACCCTGAGTACTGAGCACCCAGCACCTTGAGCACTGAGCACCGAGCACCCTGAATACTGAGCACCCAGCACCCTGAGCACTGAACACACAGCACCCTGAGTACTGAGCACCTCGAGCACTGAGCACCCAGCACCCTGAGTACTGAGCACCGAGCACCCCGAGCACTGAGCACCCAGCACCGCGAGCACTGAGCACCCAGCACCCCGAGACTGAGCACCCAGCACCCTGAGTACTGAGCACCCAGCACCCTGAGCACTGAGCAACCAGCACCCTGAGCACTGAGCACCCAGCACCCTGAGCACTGAGCACCCAGCACCCTGAGTAGTGAGCACCCAACGTACTGAGCACCGAGCACCCCGAGCACTGAGCACCCAGCACCCTG